>NC_090924.1:37815700-40315700 GCF_040938575.1 Ambystoma mexicanum | reverse complement strand
GGGTTACCAAGGAACAGACACTCTTCCAGAGTGGCAGCAAATAGGTGAAGCCCCATCCCCTACACATCCAATATACGTCCATGAGGGCTGCTGTTCCCCTTTTGATGTCAGGGAGTTGATGGTCAGGTTTCACTTTGTGTTTGCACCCACATGCATGGTTTTGTTGCCTCTGAAACACAAGGTGAATCGTGTGAGTGTCAGTACTAGGGTAGGCTTCTCATGCTGGTCAATCCACATCCATTCCGTAAGATACTTCTCCTAAACAGCAAAACAAGTATAATTTGTTTGTGATACTGCATTCCTTGACAGTCCAACCATCGCACCTGCTTTGCAACCCATCATCCCTTTGACCCATTCATCTCTATAATAAACAGCATCTTCCATCTGCAATTGAGATCTTTTTTTGCACTGAACTGTTCCTGTCCTACTTCATCAGGACACCTGATCAGGGGTAGTAGCATCAAAACAGCTTTACCTTTGCTCTGCCCTACTATCTGATAGTTCAGTATAAGATTCTTCAAGCTCTCCTCATCTAGCATCTTTTCTATCTATGTGTATCCCTTCTAATTCTGGTAATGGATACACTTTTATTCACGGGGATATATGCAGTATTACTGACGTTACTGGACTCACCCTTAGAAATCAACCATACAAATTCAAGAATAAGGATATATATATATATAAGACAATCTGTCAATAAAAGACAGGATAGCCTTGAAAGAACTACAATTGCTTCCCAACTGTGTCATCAAGCCCTCAGATAAAGGGCGCAACATTGTCCCAATGAATAAGGATGACTACATCAAGGAGGCATATAAACAACTGGATGACAGAAAATGCTATGAGAGGATTGGAAGCAATCCCACCAAAATGTTTGAAGAGAAAATAAATAATTTCCTGTCCGGATAGGAGATTAAAGGCATCCTTACCGAAGACAATTGTATGTTTTTGAAAACATCAAACTCGATTATACCCACAATCTATTTTCTCCCCAAAGTGCACAAAGACATGAAAAGACCACCTGCGAGACCAATAGTTTCGTCAATGGGCTCAGCCCTGGAAAATATGTTCAAATATATAGATGAGATACTATTTCCATTTGTCAGCTCTCTACCCTCGTACATTAAAGATACCACAGATTTTTTGAAACATATTGAGAATATGCCATGGGAACAGAATTACATCATGGCAACAATGGACGTTGTGTCATTGTACACTTCCATGGGACATGAATATGGCAAGCAGGCATGCGAAAAGTTTTTAAATACAAGATCGCTGAACTATCTGGAACACACACAAATGGTTTTGGAGATGATTGATATGTGTCTGACAAATAATGTTTTTATCTTCAATAATGAATTCTTCAGACAATTGCAAGGCACTGCAATGGGTACAACCTTTGCCCCATCGTATGTGAATCTTACAATGGGAGCTGTAAGGATATTTAGCAAACAGCACAGAGTACAGCGCTACTGCACAAGTAGCAAAATTTTTTTTGCAGCACCACCACCACAAGGGTGCGGTGCATTGCTATATGGGTTAGCAAATTAACAAGGAAAGACAGGCTATTCAGTCAAAAACGATTTTAACATATAAGATGAAAATCTATTTTTACAGTTAAAAGCACACGTGTTCATTTAAAAATGCACACTATTTTTCACCTGAAATGCCTATGGTGCGAGAGACACATTTGAAAATTAACAGCTAACCTATTAACCATTAACCTGACTAATAAAACCTTATTTAATATAACCCACTAATAAAATGTGTTCTCCACTGCAGAATTAGGCATACTCTGAAAACCATTTAAATGTGTGTGCAGATTTTTTTCTCTTCTCTTCTCTGCCTGATTCTCCGTGTTTTTGTGCACAGTAACTGCAGGAAGAAGGAAGTCAGATTTGCAACAATTGCAAATGTATAAGCGAAGCTATTGTTGAAGAGTAGGAGGATGAGAGATGATGGATTTCATTGGGACACGTCATACAGAGGGCTGAGAGGAAAGTTTTAGTGGGCAGTATCAGGGAAAAAGACAGGCAGACATCTTTCTGCACTACTGGGGAGAAGACCTGGCTGTGGGGTCCTGACTGAATGCAGATTCCTGTGTCCTGCTGCAGTCGAGATTGGGGAGAGCTGAAAGAAAAACCTTTCCACTGGCTGAGGCATTCCTATCTGAAAAAGCTGAGAATTCCAGGCAATGACCCCGGCTTGAGAAGGCAAGCGTTCCTTTTTGCTGGAGTTAATCCAAGAGAGCCACATTCACAAAGAGAACAACTAAAAAGATAAGGTAATGAGAAGTGTGGGAGCTGAGTGTGTACGGTAATATGCAGTCAGTGTAGGATTCCTGTGCGTGTCTTAATCAAATACCAATGTTGCAATTTGAGTTCTGTTCTCCGCCACGCTCTTTGCAGTGTGTCATAGACAATGCTTTGACTGTACCATTTTATTTATTTCTGTAAAGAATGAGATCGTGTCTAAATGCAGCTTTTATAATACAGAAAATATTTGAAAACAGACGGGTGTTTTATTTTCTATTTACCATTACAATGCCGATGATGTGGGGAGATTTTTAAACAGTGCAATGGTCATTTTAAGACAGATGTGTGCATGTCAGAATCAGTATGAATAATTGTGAGTGACTGTAGCATAGCTTGTTGGAGGTACATGAGCCAACGGGAAGAGAGACTCTCTGAACATAGCTCCCTACCGTATATAAGGTAGTGGAAATTACCACAAGACTACCACATATAGCTCTCTGTCGTAAATAAGTCAGTGAGTTCGCCCATGGTGGCACACCAACACTATCACTGGAAATGTGGTATTCCTAGAATGCAGGTCTGAGGTCTCTCTAGTGATCACACGAAAAATCTAAGCAAAGATAAGGGATTCTGGACATTGGGGCCACAAATAAAACAAGGGAATTATGCTCACCAAAATACCACCAACCACGTATACCAAATATGCAGGTCTGGGTGCTGAAATAATGCATGTCCATTGTATTATTGTTGCACATGGCCAAATCTGAATACAAAGAGTGATTATTGCTAAGTTATTTTTCGGCGGTAATAAAATACCGTCAGGCCCCAAATCTCCACAAAATACCCTACATATTTATGGTGCGTTGCAGGCCGGGAAAGTGATCATAGAGTACCTACTGGGCGTGGCAAGCGTGCCTCACACTGCCATTTGCACATTAAAGGGAACCCATTTTATAATAGCAGTGTGCCACTAAAAACTAATTTCAGAATGTCACAAAGGGAAACCACATTCTCAGATCTAGTGCAATATTTAGAGGCAAAGTTATTTGCACATGGGAATTGGTCTTCGAATAGCACGTTAGAATGGAGTAACCGCATTCAGGGTGAGGTGCAGAAAGAAAAACTAGACAATATTTTTGCAGAAGGCAGCATAATTCAGGTCTGCCTTACAAGATTATTGAATGCAGCCGATAAAAGTGCAGAGAAAGACTGTTTAATACGGCTATGCGGCAAAATATGGTTTATTTTAAACAAGTCCCTGCGAATGCAAGAGAATGATACTCAGCTAATTAACAGGTTAAAGACTGAATTAGATGGGGCAAGTAAAAATCAGGAAATGTTGAGAGCAGAATTGGATGTATGCCAAAAAGACATGCAATTAAAATGCAGAGACTTTGATACTCAGTTATCCAAAAGCAAGAAACAATTTGAAGATAGTGAGCAAGAATTGACACACTTAAAAGCCTTAGTGGATCACATTAGGCAGGATAAAGATGAGGTTGTTTCAGAAATGCAGATTTTACAAAAAGAACATTGTGAAAAAGAAGGTGATCTCCAGAGTGCAGAACAAGAAATGATTAAAATGATTCAAGAAAGAGACAAAAGAAATAAAGAGTTCAATGAATGCCAAATGCAAATGTGCGACTTGCAGGAGGCGATTAATAAAATGAGCGATGAAAATAATTATTTGCAGAATGAAGCAACTAGACTCCTTAAAAAGTGTAAGGACTTAGAACAGCAAATGTGCATTCCCAGGTCCCAGGAGAGGCGGCAGGGTACCACATTCAATGGAGTGGAGGTGAATTCTAGCTCTGCCCAAAGAGCTAGTGCCCCAGTGACTGGGCCGGTGACTGAACTTGGTTGCAGCGCCCTTGGGGGATTTGATACTCCCATTGGGGGCAGCCACCAATCTCATACACCTGAAAACAGGATTGAATCACAAAATAGTGCAATTCCATGCATTGCAACAAGTAGCCCCATAAAAATAATGAAATCCATTAAAGCCCTGATCAAACCATTTAAAAAGGGAGGTGAATGCTGCATTGAGGATCACTTAGAAGCGGTACATGACATTTTTAAAGCACTCCAGATACCTAAGGAACAGTACAGACAATATTTTCATTTAACTTTAGATGCCCCGACGGCCAGCATCATAAGGGGATTAAATGAACAGCAGAATATGACATGGCTGGAGTTTGAAAAAGAAATTAGGCGTCATTTTTCTCCTTTTCAGTCATTGCAGGAGGCAAAGAAAGTCGCGTACACTATTACTGCTGGACCTAATACATCCCCTCGCCAATTTTTACAAGACTTAAAAAGAGCATTCTCTCGCTTTGATGTATCTTTTGACTCAAATTCCAATGAGTTTAAAACCGCATACTTCTATGGGCTACAGAAAGACATCATATCCCAATTGGTCCGTGAATTTGACCGTGACAAGTCCCTTGAATGGATTGTACATCAAAGCACCAAGCTATATGAGGTACTCTATTGTCAGGGTAGAGAAAGTGATAAAATGAAAGATACTAGGCCTAAATCTAAAGAACCCTCAGCCACAGTAATGGAAATCAGGTCAGCCAAAATGTCCCTTGAGTCTGCTCAAAGCCAAGGTAAAAATAATGTGACACCTGAACAAAGGGGTAATCAACAAAGATCGCCATTTCCTGTACCAATGTTCCAAACACATGATCCTAGTAATAGAGAGAGCTACATCAGCCCTAGATATTTAGGGGATAGACCCCGGGTAAGATATCGGCCTGATATGGCAGGTATGAACAATAACCAGAGACAAAATCAAGATCAAAGAAATGATGGTCCCTACCAGTCATTGGGGACACAGAGTAGGTTTGATCCCAACACCATGATATATGGTAATCAGGATAGGCCCCGATATGTGGATCGATTTACTGATAATGGAAATCAACATAGGGGCCAGTACCCACAATCTGAGAGACAGGACATGAGGCAAAACGTGAACTACAGTCCACGCCAGTACAATGATTCCCCACCAGGGGACTATAATCAAAGGATGGGTGCAACCCGCTCCCCTCCACAAATGAATCAAGAGTTCAGAAACCATCCCAACCGGTATCAATCACCTGAGAGGTATCAGAATAGATCCAATCAGGGGGAAAACAACCAATATCGACCTAGGCCACAGAAAGAGGATCCTAGAGAGATGGAAAGGTTCCAGTGCCTTGAGGCCCAAGTGAAAATGTTAGCTGAGCAAATAGGAAAGCTCTATACAGCGCAAAAACAACCTTCCAAAGAGGGGGCTGATGGCCATAGCAATGACCAGGGGGCTTCCGAAAAGTGACTAAGTACTCATGATAATCGCAGTGCCAAAATGACAGATTGCTCTGATATAATTTTGCATGACAACTCTGAGGTGACTAATGGATTAAAAATGAAAGTACCAGTAAATGAAATTGTGATAGAAAGTGCAAATACTTCTAAAAAAGAGGTACGGTTTAACTTAGAGCTAAATAAAACAGTAAAGATTTGCACAAATGAAAAAGAAACATTAGGAATTCCAAAAGAACAAAGGGACAGATTTAAGAAAAATGACTCATGCATGGGGAATACCAGTGAACAGGGAGTAAGTGGGGATGCCATAGCTTCTTCCCTGGGCAAGCAAAACAATGACCAAACACAGACAGAAAAAGGAAATACTCACAAGGAGGGTACAAGTCAATCACCTGAAGAATTCTTTGAGCCACATATTCTTGAAGAGGCTGCAAGGGCTGGTATTACACTAAATGATCACAAATGCACAGAATTAAAAAATGACAAATTGCTGAATGATGTTGTTACACATGTTCAGTTGGAAGGTTGTAATGTGGTCTCTGATGTTACCCAGATGGATGGGCGAACAGTGGCCACACTCCAAAAAACTTCTGATCATGGAGAAATGAATAAAATATCTCGCACAGAAATGGGTAAAAAGGAGGGAAAAATGTCTTTTCATTTACCAATGTGCTTAGCCAAAAGTGAAAAAGACCTGAGAAAGGTGAGCCCTGAAATCAGTAAGAATTCACATTTCTTATGTGTATTAGAGGAAGTTGAGGACAGATATTATGCACCCATCACTGTAGAAGAAAAATGCCACACCTTCGCTATGATTGACACTGGCGCACAGGCCACAATTATGTCCAAGGAGCTGGTAAAGAGTATCAATGAAGGGAGGCCTCTACAGAGTCAGGTCACAGTGAAGGCAAATCAAGGCCCAGTGCATAACTTTAATGGGGAGGAGGTGCCCATCATAGGTGTAACTGAGGTTGACATAAAAATAGGAAAGCACAGAATGAAACAAGAGGTATTGATCACATCTATTTGTGAAATTCCATTTCTGATGGGGACAGATTGCCTGAAAAGATTGTCTCCTCTCATAGATGGGGTGAATGGAGTGCTGTGGTCCTTAACCAAAAAACCATTGAGGCCTAAGAAACTAAAATCACAAAACAGCAATATAAAAGAATGTCACACCGTTGCCAAAACAAATGATGCTGTGGAGGTATATCTCCAGAATAGCTGCATACCTAGTGTCACTGTTATATTAATGTGTCAAGACAAAGATCAGAGCGACAATGAAAAACTACCTGTACAAATATACTTGGACCCAAGGAAAGATTGGCAGACTGCTATAGATGAGCACACATTACCTTTTTACTTAAAAGAGAATACATGCAAACAGAATATTGTTCCTAAAACAGATTCAGAAAAACGCATTACCACTCTGGCAGAAATACACATGGAAGATGAGCAACCATGGGTTCACGTTGGTATAAATAATTATCTTAAAACAATAAAAGCCACTTTAGCGCTTGAACATGAAAGGAGTTTCATTAATGAGAAATTGTTGCAAAAAATTATGGAGAGGGAAGAAATCCCGAAATTTAGGATTAAAAACCAATATGTTTCTGGGTTGGACAGTCCAGACTTTGAAAACCGAATTGCAGGCAGATGCATGCTTAAAATTAGCATTGGGCAGAAAATAATTTACCATAATGTATGGATAGTGAGTGGAGCACAAAATGAATTTTACATGGGCAATGACATCATGCACAGAATGTGTATGGTGTTAGATTTCCTTAATCAAAAAATATGGTCACGCCTAGGTGGTCCGGCACCTGAATTTGAAGACAAAAGAAGGGCTTATCATTGTGCACAACTAGTTCCTTATGCAGTCGAATTACAAATGAGGAAAAATACTATTGTTCCTGCATTTACAAAACAGTTTGCAATAACACTGAAATGCAAAAATGGACAGCAGATGAAAGGCTCTGATGCATTTGTATGCCTGAATGAATCCATAAAACAGCAAGGCCTGGATTATGAATACATTCCATTGGTAGACATTGGTGAGGGATCTGTAAAAATCATGGTAAATAATAAAGGTTGTCAGGATATTCATTTAGAGGAAAACTCCCCATTAGGAATGGCCATACAAAAATCACATTATACGGCAGATTTAAATAACATGGTGATTGGGAATATTCCTGAAAAATATGTAGATGCCAAGAGCGAGTTGCCAGAACACCTGGACTCTCAGCCCAAAGGAATATTTAAAATTCATTCTGTGTATCCTTATGATTCAAATGAGACAGTGTGCTGCCATCAAGAGGATTGCATAATATTTAATTTAAATGAAAATGAAACAGGAAATCAGCCCATTGAAGTGGAAGCTGATATGCCAAAATATTTAAAAGTGGCAGCTCTACAAAAAGACACAGCCACACAGTTAGAGGAAAGCGCTGAGATTCCTTTACCAGAAGAGTTTCCAGAATTTTCCAGAATGGTAGAAGAGCAGATCTCCTTAGCGGATGCATGTGACAGCGATGAGGATCGAGACGACCTGAGGGAAATATTTATGGAGTTTAAGGATGTATTTGCAAAAGATGCTTATGATTGTGGTTTAACTGATTTACATGTGGCCACACTACCAGAAGGTTGTAGCAGAAATCCAGTGTTTGTACGCCAGTATAGACTACCGCTGGCATGTTTAGAATCATTGGCAGAGATTATTAAAAATTTGGAATCACGGGGAATAATCAGGCCCATTCATAGCACATCCAATACGCCTATTTTAGGTGTGTTAAAGCCAAATGGTCAATGGCGGCTGTGTGCAGACTTAAGAGAGTTAAATAAAAGAGTACCAGTATCTAGATGGCCACTACCATTCATTGATCAGGGCCTAGCTCAGATACATGGTTCAAAGGTATTTACCACATTAGATCTCACCTCTGGATATTGGTGTGTGCCATTGGCAGAGGAGATACAACACTTATTTTCCTTTACATTTGACAGGACTCAATATGCCTGGCTTAGAGCTCCGTTCGGGTACATCAATAGTGGGAGTGAATTTGGCATATTTTTGAGAAAGGCCATGCCGGATGCAGCGGAAAGAGGAACAATAGTTTATGTGGATGATGTCCTGATAAAAAATGAAAGCCTTAAAAGCCATTTTGATGAAATAAGACATATACTTGGCCAATTGCAGAAAGCAGGCGCCAAAGTATCTTTGCAAAAAGCACAATGGTGCAAGAAAAAAGTGAACTTTCTAGGGCATGAAGTGACTGAACATGGGCTAAATCCACAAAGGAAGAAAATAGAGGCCATACAAAGATTAAAAGATCCTAAAAATGTGAAAGGAGTAAAAAGTTTATTAGGGATGACAGGCTATAACAGAAAGTTCATTGAGAATTATGCAGAAATCACTCAACCATTGACTAAACTGCTTAAACTAAATACTCCCTGGAGATGGGAAAGAGAGCAGTCTGATGCAGTGGCTAGATTGAAGGAATGTCTTGTAAAGGCACCATGTTTAGCATACCCCATAAAGGACAGGGATTTCTTTATAGAAGTAGGCTTTTCTGAACATTGTATGTCAGCAGTGTTATCACAAAAACACGATTTGAATCACAAAACCATTGCATATGCAAGTAAGGCATTTTCCCAAGTTGAAATGAAATTTAATGAATGTGAGAAGGCCCTATTAACCACTGTGTGGGCGCTACAACATTTTCGCCCCATTGTTCAAGGAGAAAAGGTGATTATTGAAACAAATCATCAACCTTTGCAATTTTTAGAGAGTAAAAGAATTAGATCAGGCAATCTAGCGCAATCCAGAATCACTTCATGGACGCTGGCATTACAAGGTTTTCCCGTAGAAGTAAGATATGGACAAAATAAAAAGAGCCCAATTGCTCAAGGGTTAGCTGACTTACATGACTGTGCAGCTGAACAAATACCAAATGAAATGGAAGTGGAAGCTAGTTTACAGGAATTTGAACAATCACCACACAAAGCTTTTGATGAAAAAACATGCAAGGATTTGCCAACTGTATATGTGGATGGTTGTGCTTTTCACATTGAAAATGACAGTAATAAACAATTAGTGGCAGGAATAGGAAATGTCTGGTTGAAATGTGAAGGCGTTCCTAGTATAGGGATGAGGATTGGAGATAGGAGCAGTCAGGTGGCGGAATTGGCAGCCATCTATAAAGCAATTGCTACTGCAGTTGATAAAAAGTTCAGTGAAATTGTCCTGGTGACTGATTCTGACTATGCACGGAATAGCTTTGTGGAGTATTTGCCTGGTTGGAAAGCAAGAGGCATGGTTACATACAACAAAAAGCCACTTAAACATGGAAAAATGATACAAGCCATAGACAAATTGGTGTCAGAAAATAATTTAACAATATACTGGAGAAAAATTCGTGGGCATTTAAAAACACCAGGAGAGGATAAGGAGGGAAATGATAAGGCAGACCATCTGGCTAAGATTGGGGCTGTGATGGGAGAATTGCTACCTATTGATTATTTAATGGGTGAAATACAAATTGATGCAGTCACACGTTCTAAAGCACCAAAGGAGGTAGATCAACCGGTGGTGCAGTGGAGTCATGACACGCCAGACCAAGATTTGATTGAGGCACAAAAGAATGATCAAATTTTGGGAATCTATTATAATCATTTGATAGATCCTGAACAAAATCCTGTAACAGAAAAAGATTGTATGGGAAAAGAAGAGTTGAGGGTGTTATTAAAGAACAAAACACGAATTAGATTACAGGATGGGCTCATGATTAGAGAGTCCATAACAGGGCAAATACAGTGGGTAGTACCCCTTTCATTCAGAGGACTAATGCTACACCATGCACATGATGCCATAACTGCAGGCCATAGAGGTTCACAAAAAACATTAGAAATACTAAAAGATTATGCTTACTGGCCTCATATGTCCCAAGATGTGGAATTATATACTAGAGGATGTTTAGTATGCGCCCAATTTAAACCTGCTTCACCAATGCATAGAGCACCATTGATGAAAAGAGGCCTAACTCTCCCATGGTCAGATTTGCAAATAGACTATGTAGGTCCTTTAAAAAGGTCGAGCAGGGGACACCGTTATATTTTGAGTGTGGTATGTTTGATGTCAAAGTGGATTGAGTGCATTCCTGCACCAGATTGTAGTGCGCAAACAGCAGCCACATTGCTGGTGAACCATGTGTTCTCAAGGTTTGGGTTGCCGCAAAGAATTGAGTCAGACAGAGGAAGTCATTTCACAAGTACTCTAATGAGCAAGGTATGGCAAATACTAGGTGTGAAAAGGAAACTACATATCGCATATCGGGCGGCGTCTTCAGGTACAGTTGAAAGAAGCAATAGGTCTGTTGTGGATATTTTAAAGAAATTTGTGGCAGAAGCAGGTTCCAGCTGGGATTTGCGTTTACCATTGGTTTTGATGGCAATCAGGTCGACTCCTGCCAAAGCAACAGGTGTTAGCCCCCATGAGGTCTTAACAGGTAGGAAAATGGTGTTACCACAACACCTACTATACAGAACACATGAGCAAACTCTAGTGAGTGCATCCACAGTTCATGAATATATTGATGAACTGAGGAGGCATTTGCAACATGCATTTGCTTTTGTGCAGAGAAATCTGGAAAGAGCTGCTGACAGTGCAAAGTCATATTATGATAAAAAGACATCAGTAAAGGAATACAGTGTAGGGGATCAGGTGTACAAGTTTCATTTTGGAAAAAGTAAACAGAAAAATTCTAAATTTCTAGCAGCCTGGCAGGGGCCATTTCGAATTATAGATAAAGTCTCTCCTGTAGTGTATAAAATTTTGAAAAATGAAGGTGAAACAGCAATAGAGCAGTTTGTCCATGTAAATCAAATCAAACCATGCCATCCCAGACATGAGATCAGGCAGCTTGAGCATGTAGAAACGGATAGAGTCCCTTGAGAAAATAAATGGGTGTAATCAGGAGGCAGTGACAAAGAAGTTAAAAAAAGTTGATTGTTATGATGGCACATAAACGCTGTAATATATGTAAAAATATATAATATAAATAAATAAATAAATAAATAAATAAATAAATAAATGCACATATAACGGAAGCTCGTGGTTGGTGTGCAGAGAGAAAGTGTATTAAATATTGAATGCTGTTTTATATATGTTTGTTTTCTTTTAACTTGTGTTTAATTTCAGAAGAAAGAAAAAAAAAAAAACGAAATATTTTTACCAAGCATGTTTTATTTTTGGCAAAAGGATGAAGTTAGTATTGTGCTGTGTACTTAGTCTGTTTATTTTCTATTTTGATTTAGAAAATTAACATTATTTGGTCGGAGGTTCTGGGACCAGAGGCCACGGGAGACGATGGAGTCCTGGAGCCCGCGAGGACGGATTCCGGGAAAGCCCCAAAGAGAGGTGAAGACCAAGGCTACAAAGCGATCAGCATTGAAGATGATACCGATGACATGTTTAATGATGATGATATTTGGAGGGATCTTCAAGAATTCAGAAGCACAGGTTGTCATTGAACCTGGACCAGCATCTGGTATCGCGGTGGAAGAGGCACCAGGATTCATCATGAGTGATAGAAGGATGATTTTCCAAAATATATACATACCGTTAAATCCTGAGATTTTGATTGAAAAACACTTGAACAATACCGGAATTAAGATTGAACAGACTAAAGAGTGGCTGGAAATAAGAAAAGAGGACGCTAAGCAGTCAATAAGAGATATATTAATGCAATTGGAAAAAACATTTGTGAATTCAGCAGACATTAAGAAGAAGAGAGGAAAGAGAGGTGCGGTGATGCTCGCGATATCAATAGTAATGTCTATAATTGGAGCAATAATAGGTACCACAATATCAACAGCCAATTCTATTTCGGTAGGAACACTGAGTACTAAAGCACAACAACTGAGTATTGACCTAGAAATAATACAAAAGACATTAGATGGAATTAGAGGGGGACTGGATGAACAAGTAAGATTCATAAATGAAACTGCAATCATTCTAAATGAACAAGCGGATGTGATGCAACGGGCGACTAAAGTAATACTTAAGCATGACAGAACTTTAAATGAAATATTGAACATAATGAGTCCTGTTGATAGACTATTAACGAATTATATGAGAGAAGTTCAAACTGCAGTTTCACAATTGATTCAAGGACATATTCCCTTGTATTTTGTTTCGCAGGATATCATTCGTCAAATGATAGAAAGATTGACCAGGAGGGAAATTGACCTTATACAGGTAAAAATTGCATTCGAAATGGGGAATGCAATGCCGTTATATGTGGACTTGGAAAGACTAGAGATCGGATTTTTGCTATGCATCCCATTTGTAGCCCCTGAACTTATTTACCAAACGAAGTGGGTACACAACGTGGGATTTTGGCAAGAGGACAAATTCATTAAGATTAAGACTCCAAAAGTGGTGGCATTTCAGTCATGGGAACCTGAAGTTTATTTAATACCAAACCTGGAAACATGTGTAACATTTAAAGAACAAAATTATATGTGTCCAGGTAAACCGTCTGTTCCTGATGCCACAGATGCTATTTGTGGATTGAAATCTGACCCAAATATATCAGAGGGATGTGAAGTGATTATTAGTAATATGGGGAGTGAAGAAATGGCACAGGCTAAGATGGTCAGAGGTAAATGGTTGGTCAGCACCTGTTTAAAGAACATGACGGTAGTACATTTAAACCATGGAACATACGTGGTTAAACAGGTAAAATATAATGTTTTTATTTACAGGTTCCAAAGGATGCAATTGTGTCAATTGGGGGATTAACATTGTTTCATGTAACAAATGATGTTTGGGAAAGCCAAGTGGAAAATATCGATTTTTTTCAAAGGGATACTTTTCCAATAGATCCAGATGTGGAATATTTATTGAATCACAAAGAAAGACATGTTATGAAAATGAATTTGCGAAAAAACAATATTACAATTAGTAATCTGGGCATAATAGAAGTGGAAAGATTTAATTGGGGAACCTGGGGGGAACGCTCAATAGTGGGTTTGGCTATCCTGGTGCTAATCATGGGTGGATGGTTGATTGTGCTATCAGTAAAAATGAAAATGTTACTGATTTTACTGACTACGTCAGGAAGAGAAAGATATCCCAATACACATGCATTTTAAAAGAAAAAGAAAGAACAAGTTGTTTTTAGGAATTGGCTTGGATTATAGCCAAGTTCTAAAAACAAAAGGAGGGTATATGTAAGGATATTTAGCAAACAGCACAGAGTACAGCGCTACTGCACAAGTAGCAAACATTTTTTTGCAGCACCACCACCACAAGGGTGCGGTGCATTGCTATATGGGTTAGCAGATTAACAAGGAAAGACAGGCTATTCAGTCAAAAACGATTTTAACATATAAGATGAAAATCTATTTTTACAGTTAAAAGCACACGTGTTCATTTAAAAATGCACACTATTTTTCACCTGAAATGCCTATGGTGCGAGAGACACATTTGAAAATTAACAGCTAACCTATTAACCATTAACCTGACTAATAAAACCTTATTTAATATAACCCACTAATAAAATGTGTTCTCCACTGCAGAATTAGGCATACTCTGAAAACCATTTAAATGTGTGTGCAGATTTTTTTCTCTTCTCTTCTCTGCCTGATTCTCCGTGTTTTTGTGCACAGTAACTGCAGGAAGAAGGAAGTCAGATTTGCAACAATTGCAAATGTATAAGCGAAGCTATTGTTGAAGAGTAGGAGGATGAGAGATGATGGATTTCATTGGGACACGTCATACAGAGGGCTGAGAGGAAAGTTTTAGTGGGCAGTATCAGGGAAAAAGACAGGCAGACATCTTTCTGCACTACTGGGGAGAAGACCTGGCTGTGGGGTCCTGACTGAATGCAGATTCCTGTGTCCTGCTGCAGTCGAGATTGGGGAGAGCTGAAAGAAAAACCTTTCCACTGGCTGAGGCATTCCTATCTGAAAAAGCTGAGAATTCCAGGCAATGACCCCGGCTTGAGAAGGCAAGCGTTCCTTTTTGCTGGAGTTAATCCAAGAGAGCCACATTCACAAAGAGAACAACTAAAAAGATAAGGTAATGAGAAGTGTGGGAGCTGAGTGTGTACGGTAATATGCAGTCAGTGTAGGATTCCTGTGCGTGTCTTAATCAAATACCAATGTTGCAATTTGAGTTCTGTTCTCCGCCACGCTCTTTGCAGTGTGTCATAGACAATGCTTTGACTGTACCATTTTATTTATTTCTGTAAAGAATGAGATCGTGTCTAAATGCAGCTTTTATAATACAGAAAATATTTGAAAACAGACGGGTGTTTTATTTTCTATTTACCATTACAATGCCGATGATGTGGGGAGATTTTTAAACAGTGCAATGGTCATTTTAAGACAGATGTGTGCATGTCAGAATCAGTATGAATAATTGTGAGTGACTGTAGCATAGCTTGTTGGAGGTACATGAGCCAACGGGAAGAGAGACTCTCTGAACATAGCTCCCTACCGTATATAAGGTAGTGGAAATTACCACAAGACTGCCACATATAGCTCTCTGTCGTAAATAAGTCAGTGAGTTCGCCCATGGTGGCACACCAACACTATCACTGGAAATGTGGTATTCCTAGAATGCAGGTCTGAGGTCTCTCTAGTGATCACACGAAAAATCTAAGCAAAGATAAGGGATTCTGGACATTGGGGCCACAAATAAAACAAGGGAATTATGCTCACCAAAATACCACCAACCACGTATACCAAATATGCAGGTCTGGGTGCTGAAATAATGCATGTCCATTGTATTATTGTTGCACATGGCCAAATCTGAATACAAAGAGTGATTATTGCTAAGTTATTTTTCGGCGGTAATAAAATACCGTCAGGCCCCAAATCTCCACAAAATACCCTACATATTTATGGTGCGTTGCAGGCCGGGAAAGTGATCATAGAGTACCTACTGGGCGTGGCAAGCGTGCCTCACACTGCCATTTGCACATTAAAGGGAACCCATTTTATAATAGCAGTGTGCCACTAAAAACTAATTTCAGAATGTCACAAAGGGAAACCACATTCTCAGATCTAGTGCAATATTTAGAGGCAAAGTTATTTGCACATGGGAATTGGTCTTCGAATAGCACGTTAGAATGGAGTAACCGCATTCAGGGTGAGGTGCAGAAAGAAAAACTAGACAATATTTTTGCAGAAGGCAGCATAATTCAGGTCTGCCTTACAAGATTATTGAATGCAGCCGATAAAAGTGCAGAGAAAGACTGTTTAATACGGCTATGCGGCAAAATATGGTTTATTTTAAACAAGTCCCTGCGAATGCAAGAGAATGATACTCAGCTAATTAACAGGTTAAAGACTGAATTAGATGGGGCAAGTAAAAATCAGGAAATGTTGAGAGCAGAATTGGATGTAAACAGTGCAATGGTCATTTTAAGACAGATGTGTGCATGTCAGAATCAGTATGAATAATTGTGAGTGACTGTAGCATAGCTTGTTGGAGGTACATGAGCCAACGGGAAGAGAGACTCTCTGAACATAGCTCCCTACCGTATATAAGGTAGTGGAAATTACCACAAGACTACCACATATAGCTCTCTGTCGTAAATAAGTCAGTGAGTTCGCCCATGGTGGCACACCAACACTATCACTGGAAATGTGGTATTCCTAGAATGCAGGCCTGAGGTCTCTCTAGTGATCACACGAAAAATCTAAGCAAAGATAAGGGATTCTGGACATTGGGGCCACAAATAAAACAAGGGAATTATGCTCACCAAAATACCACCAACCACGTATACCAAATATGCAGGTCTGGGTAAGTTATTTTTCGGCGGTAATAAAATACCGTCAGGCCCCAAATCTCCACAAAATACCCTACAGAGCCTGGGAAGCTTCCGATGTCTGGTCAGATCAGAATCTTACGTCAACAAAAAATGTTGTACTCTGGCTACGATATATCGATGATCTTTTCATAATCTGGATGGGATCTGAGAAGGCATGGATCGACTTTGTGAAACTACTCAGTGTTAATGAATACAATCTCAGGTTCACAGAGACACATAGCCGTACTTTCCTACCTTTTCTGGATGTGAACATTAGAATTGTAGATCAGATACTAACAACTGAACTACACAGGAAACCAACTGGAACCAATACACCTTTGCATGCGACCAGTGGCCATTCAAAACCTTAATCTGGAGCATACCTTATGGGGAATTTATAAGAATTTGGCGCAACAGCTCGACTTTGAAGGCATACGACCAAGACAGTAAAATTGCAGCAAAGGGGTTTTTTGAACAATGCTATCCGAAAAAAATTATTGAGAAAGCGTACATTAAAGCAAGGAAACAGGAAAGATCGAGCCTTCTCAAAGGATCCCGAACCCTAGCCAGAACACAGAATGATAAAGAAAAAGATACAACAAGACTGATTCTAACCTTTGACAATGAAACATCTAAGATAAAACAGATACTAAGAAGACATTGGAAGATCCTAATGGCTGACAAAGACCTTGCAAATAATCTGAAACTGTACCCAGAAGTAAGCTTAAGACGCAACTGTTCCTTGAAAGACACCTTGGTTCAAAGTTTCATGAAAAATGAAGCAACATTAAACACAGGAATGTGGCTAACAACACCGAGATTGGGTTTCTTCAAATGCACAAAATGCAATATTTGCAAATATGCCGAAAATTATGCAACCTATTAACATCCGATTTTAGGCAACATTATTAAAATCCTGGACACTATCACATGTGAAACCGAATATGTTGTGTCTGCATTAGGATGCGCCTGCCAGAAATGGTACATAGGCAGCACTAAATGCAAGCTTAAAATACGTATTCAGCAACATGTAAGAGCAATTCGAAACCAAGACTCAAACTACCCAATGGCCAAACATTTCAGCGAACATTATGATAGCAACATGCAGAGTTTTTATTTTTTTGGCATCTACAAAATTGATAAAGAACCGAGAGGAGGTGACCAAGAAAAAAGATTCCGCCAAAAAGAAACCTGCTGTATTTTGGACTTTGAAACAAAACATCCAATAGGCCATAATGTGGACGCGGAACTGTATACCTTCTCGGGACAGTAATTTCAGACTTTGTGAATGCATATTCTGCTTTTTTGTCTTTTCATCTCTGGGTTCCTTCATTTTTTGTTCATTTTGTTCACCACCCCTTTTTTCCATTTTTTTTTACTTTTTAACTTCCTGCTTGCCATGTACAATTTCTATAAATCCACCTTTCACTTTTTAATTTTAACCTAGATGGATAATGTTCATGCCTATATACAATGAGATTGGTACCTATCTCGATTCCTATTTCCTCTCTTCGTATGTCTCTGCCTCTCCACTCATTCAAAAAAATGTTTCTTTTCATTTTTCGCTCTTTCTCTGTTTCTCTCTTTTATTTGGTATCTATAAGGATGAGGTAGCAGCCTGAATTGGGGACAGTTATTGGGGTCTCCATTTTTTTCTCTTTTATACACTTAACGTGATCTTGTTGTTTAAAGGTGAGACATGTGACGGGGGTTGAAAGTAAGAAACTATGGCATTGTTACAGCAATTTCTTTTGACAGTGGAAAGTCATATTTCTAAATCAGAGATAGATTTGTACGATATAGTATGCTCTTCATATATATATATATATGTTTTCAGAACTGTTTGCTAATCTATATCGAACCAGTAATGTCTAAGTTGATAGTCTTCTCTGTTAATTAGACATATGAACATACAGGCATTACGGTATGTCCAATGACACTGCTCAGGGAGTTATTACGACTTTAGCCATTGTATACACTATGTTTGGACAGTTGCCAGGTATCTTCATGATATTTTCCTCTGATAAAAAAGAGACTGGTTAGTCATAAATAGAAGAGATTGGGCCACTAACATAGGAATGTCAATGATAATGTTTAGGGTGAGTCCATGGAGATTCAACGCACCCACAAGAGATATTTGGAGCATACATGTGACAACAAAGAAAACATAGATGCATTAAGCATTTGATAAATTCATGAGCACTATGCACTTTAATGCTGGCACAATGCACTTTAATGTTGCTGTATTTTGCACGAGTTGCACTAGACACTTTGAGCGAAATGCATGCACAAGACACTTTACAAAGCTTGTGATAATATGTTGAACTATGTATGTTCCTTTTTATACAATTCTGTATATATTTTATCTACATTTTAACATTCTAGTGGGTGTATGTCAAAGAAAGTGAAAAGTGTTATGCATTAAAACTATGTTATTTTATCTGTTCCAGTATGGCCGATAGGTTCACAGTTACCTGCTCAGTCCATCTTTTATGTCAATTTTATGTCAAACTTCCTGTCACATGAGGTATTTTAACAATATGGTGTTTGTGTATCACTTGTTGTGAGCAAGTGGTGAGGTAACCGCGAAACGCATCATTTTTGACCACTAAGTATGGAGCACCACGTATTTAGTGGTTTTTATATATAGTCAAGGTCTACAAAATAAAGAAGATATTTTATCTGCAGTAAACGAGCTTCCTGGTGATTCTCTGTCGAACGGGGGAGTGCCTCCCATTCTGACTGTAGAAAAACAGTCTCATCCAATATATATATATATATATATATTACATGGCCACGATAGTGGCCATGTAGTTATGGTTAAATTGGTGTTTCCATAGGAAGAGCACTTTTTGGGTGACTTATAACTTCGCTCCCCCTGGACGAATCCTCACCAAACTTTGCAAAGAAAAGTATATGGCCCACTCCGAATTTTTCTGCAAAGTTTGGTGAGGATTCGTCCAGGGGGGGGGGGGAGTTATAGGGGGGTCCCAAAACTTTTTTTTTCCCATAGACACAGGCCAAACCGGTGGACGGATTTACACCAAATTTGCGGCAGGAGCGGGGGCTTGGTCCCGAAAGCGTGCTTTTGCAAATTTGGTTTAAATCCGTCCAGTAGTTTTTTATAAAATGACCAAAACGTAAGGCAAAAAAATTAGTGATATCTGTGTTCGCTTCGCGGATGGACTTCCCTGTTCGCTCCGCGGACAGCACACCGATTGGCCCATGGCCTTGCGTTATGTCCGCGGACATGCGACGTGTTCGCTGATTGGACGGCGAGGGGCACGGAGCGCGTCAGATTTTCTGTGGCGCCCGCCATCTTGTATTCACTGTCGATCGCGTACAGTGCGGTGAAACGTGGATAAAAAATTGTATTTAGTGCTGTGTGTTGGTGTTTAAGAGTGTTTGGGGAGGGTGGGGGAGTATGAGATAGGTTCAATGTTTTGTTTTTTTATGTTCTAGACGTTTTTGCTGCGTTCGATTTGTCCGCGGAGAACACGGCTGTTCTGACATTTTGTAAATAAACTAAATGGTGGGGTGTTTAGAGGATGGAGTATGTGTCATTTTTGTTCGCAAGGAAGGTAAAAATGAGCTATGAACACTCGAGGTGTACTTAATTGTTCGTAAATACACAAACTGGGGGTGTCCTCAGGATGCTGTCCGTATTGTAATCTGTCTAGTTGAATGTGTTCTAAGAACACTCCCGGTGTCCCGAAATGGTTGCAATTACACAAAATGGGGGTGTTCTGAGAACGTTGTTTGTATTGTTCGTTGTCAGGGTGAAAGTGTTTTAAGACCACTCCTTTTGTCCGCTAATAGTACAATTTCCTATGGGCGTCAACCGACTTTTTGTCCACTAAAGAAACGATAAATCCGGCTGGTGTGCGCCGACATTATGTGATAATCCTATGACTGGCGCTATTGACCTGGCTGACTTGCTTTTGCGACACTAAATCATATCTCCCTCCCCTAAGCCTGATATTATCAAAGCATTCATATTCCCCGCCTCTCTCCGTGACGTTACAGGGTGCGTCATCAAACGCGCCCAGTCCTCTCTGTAGTCCGAAGTGACTTTACACAGAACCCGGAAGACAACATATATTATGTCACAACACAGCGCGTCACAATTCGGAATATGAAACAGTGATTTAAAAACAAACAGCAAGATTGTAAATTTTGTAAAGTACATTTATTTGACATCAAATGTTTAGAGAATATTCAGCAATTTGCATTTGTCTTTGTTGTCGATCCGCAAAAGTTCATGTTGAGGCATGCAATGTTCCTTTGCGGTACAGAGAGTGTTAGATCAGCTTACAACTCAGTGCGCCACAATTCAGAATATGAAACTGTGGTTTAAAAGTAAACAGCAGGATTGTACATTTGGTAAAGTACATTTATTTCACATAAAATGTTTAGTG
Source organism: Ambystoma mexicanum (assembly GCF_040938575.1). Taxonomy (NCBI): domain Eukaryota; kingdom Metazoa; phylum Chordata; class Amphibia; order Caudata; family Ambystomatidae; genus Ambystoma; species Ambystoma mexicanum. The sequence continues at coordinate 40,294,904 of NC_090924.1, read as the reverse complement.
AAAATTCAGCGATTTGCTATTGTCTCTGCTGTCGATCAGCAAAAGTTTATTTTGAGCCACGCGTTGTTCCTTTGTGGTAGATAGGCTGTTGGTTTATGATAAAAGCAGTAAATGGTTGCTCTGATAATTGGAAGGTTGCTCCAACAACGAGCCATTAGACCACCCTATTGGTTGGTATGTTGTTTGTAGCCGCTAGTACTGCGTAAGGGCATATTGGTCCTTGGCGATTGTCCCATAAAATGGTGAGGGTCATGAAGTTGCATATTTGGACCTGCACCTGGCAGTAGAAGACCCCATCCGCTGGAGTCTGTAAATCGTGACATAGGCAAAATGGGGCCACATACCTGTTTTAAAAAACATAAATTAGTCTCACCAGCCGATCTTCATTAAAAATCATCATTTTATGTATTAGGGCGTGAAACTATTTGCTATCGAAGATAGTGCAACGGAGTATGTTAATAATAAAATAATAATGTTTTCCCATTCATATGGCGCTAAGAACCGTGAGGTATCTAAGCGGTGCTTATTATTAACCACGGTGTGTGGTTCTCACTTATCGACCACCGAAGGATGAAAGGCTGAGTTTGGCCTTGGCGGGATTCGAACTTGCGTTAGCAAGCTGTGCACGGATGTCAAAGCGAGCGTTGTACTCGCTGTGCCACTTGACAGGCTACAGTGAAGTGGCACAGCGAGTAGAGCGCTTCACCGTCTATAGACCGGTTAAATTATTTCTATTAACCCACCCTGTGTCGTCTGCCTTTTTCAGAGCCCTCTAAACGACAGGGGATCAATTCGGCGGTGATAGTGTGCGGTAGAAAACATTATGCCACTTTCAACGAACAAGTTCAACTTAAGCGGTCTTTAATGCTACGCTATTGTAATTATATTTGGTATAAAATAATATAAAGGGTTACTTACAGTACAATTGCAATTTCCATTGTCTACGAGTAGTGCAGTCCCAAAATATGACTCCGCGTGTGCGAACGATCTTTCGCATACTGATATAATATATAAAAGTGGTTTCGTTTCAGAAATTTCATCCTTATCTTCTCTTATGTTTTAGCAACACTCCTTCAAGAGAAGTCTTTCATCACAATCTCTGTCTGTCAAGGTCAAAACACAATACAACCTTATAGTCCGCTTCGTGAGCCTCTCCGGGGCCCGAGAAAAAAATGGAAGCAGCTGACCTTCACTGTGAACGAGCATACATTCTTACTTTGCAACATTCTGTGTAAAGCCATCTGTGAGAAGTTGGTTTTTGCACGCCATGTTTGTATATTGTTTGCGTGATATTAAAAAAAGTTTGTTTAAGGGACGTTATGGTTCTAAGTACAGCCGAAAGACCCCTGAAAATCGCAAGTTATGGTGAGCTATGAAAAATAACTCGCGCCACCACCGTGCACTGCTAAAACTAACACCCAGGACATCAAAGATGACATCGCAAATGTCATTGATGAAATCACTGATGACATCACATGTGTATGTACTTTTCATGGAATTTGTGTACTAGGGATTTTTATTGTAATGTTGCGAAAAAAGTGTCAAGGATATTGCAATAAATATCATACCGTTATTAGTGCTTTGAACGATGCATTGAAATAAATAGCATTGTATTATGGGATTCTATGTAGTATACTGAGCTACTAATGGAGAAACATAGCATTGTGTGCAGAGTACAAGATGAAAGTATAATATTTGTAATGTTAATATGTTGAATAATGAAATTATAATTGTCCTGAAATGTTTGAAAATTCACAAAATGGGGGTGTTCTGAGGACTTTATTCGTATTGTGTGATTGCTTAGCTGTATGCAATGAGGGAATGGCACACAGAGAGTAAAGTGGACGCCGTCCGCGGACACCGCGGCTGTTCGTGGACAGGGCGTGCTACATCTGGGTTTTTCCAGGAAATCCAGCATAGAAAGAAGACTGTACGGATCAGCCAATCAGATGTCGAAGTTGTGGATTTGTGTTGAAAGAGACTGTGTGTAGTGAAGATGGCAGAAGTGGATAAAGTCAGGGTGTTGGTGCTCGGAGATATGTTTGTGAATGGTTTACAGCAGTATGCTCAATGCAGGCATGTTGCAAAGAACTTTGATGTGAAAGGAGTGGAGGTGGTGTGGAGCACTGTGCCTGATTGCAATGTACAGGGAATTGTACAAGTTTGTGAGGATATGGCCACGATGAACAGTCCGCATGTGGTAGTTTTTCACTATGGTGCTTTCCATTTGGGCAACGTCAGTGCCCCTACTTTGTTGGAATTTGGAATGCTTGGTTCAAGCCATAATGAAGATCCTTCCAAATGCAAAAGTAATTTTTTCTGGATTACTACCTAGGGCAATATGGGACAATAGTTCAGTTTTTTGTCCTCAGCAAAACATTGCTAGGTGTGTCATCAACCGAGGCATGTGTGCCTTCATGCTTAGAGCTGGTATGTTCTTCTGTAATAATGAGAATATTGATGCCAGTAATGCTGTTAATTTTAAAGAAGATGGCATTTCTTTATCTTTTACGGGAAATGCCTTTCTATTTTGGAATGTAAGGGTTGCTTTGGAGAAGGTTATGTGAAGATTTTAGGAGTAAAGTAAGAAAAAAAACAAGAAAAAAAATACAAAATAACAGGTGCCTGTCAAGCATCTGTAAAAAAAAAACAAAAAAAAACAGCTCTTTTCAGAGCCAACTTCAAAGGGGAAATGGGGCACACTACTTAAACTTACATTCACCACGCTCAGATTTTCGATATGCCCGCGACATGGCTGTAGTCCGCGGACATGAAAATCACTACGAGGAGGTTAGTATTTTCTATGTTATATGTATATGAAGTCAGGGATATTATGGTTAAGTTGTGCTACTAAAAACCTATGAAATTCAGTGAAAAAAATTGTTAAAGGGACGTTATGGTTAAGATGCGCTACTAAAAACCTATGAAATTCAGTAAAAAAACTTTGTTAAAGGGACGATATGGTTCAAAGTAAAACCGAAAAACCCCTGAAATTCGGCAGTTATGGTAACATAAGCAATCATCACTCGCGCCACCGTGCACTGTGTAACAACGCGGACTCGTCATCAACACATCTGAGCCAGCAGGTAAGTTATATGGGTTTATTAGTTCATTAGTACAGTAGGAAAGCACCGGCACATCCTAGCCAGCCAGCTCTCTGTCTCCAACTGTCCCCCATGGAACACTATTCAAATGACAACACTCTGAGCACAGTGACCTCACCACATTCCACTGACATCACCTCACCCTGCAAGGAAGACACAGGAGGGAAGACACACATTATAACACTCCTCCCTCTCTTAATTAAATAAAGGTGGATCCTACACGCCACACACATTATAACACTCCTCCCGCTCTTAATTTGACAAAAAGGTGTTACAAACGCAAATGCCATCCTACACAAAACGATACAGATACGTGTGGCCACCACATATCTGCCCATCGACACCCAAACTAATATGAACACGCTACCCAAACCCCCAGGAAACGGTCCACATGAGTCCATTCACACACCAAGGCCAACAAAGGAGCATAAAAACTCCACCCTCCATAAAGGTGAAAGCACACTGAGACCATTGAAACTATTTCCCACTAATAAAACCCAAAGCAGTAAACCGGCAAAGCATAACAAATGCAAGGTGACTACCACTAAACGAAACACAGATAGAACCTACAACACCTCACCTACCTTCTATCCACCAATAACTCACCAAAGAGGAACCCACCGAGATGGATAAAGGGCTGCACCTCCCCTCAACAGAACTGGAATACATATCGAGGAACAAAACAAAAACAAGAACTCCACCTGCCTCAAGCTGCCCCTTGAGGCCTAGGGCCTGCCACACCCCAGCGCCCCTTAAAACGGATACACCACTGACAACCGAAACCCCTCAGTGCACCTACAACCTTCCACCCTGGTCCGCCACCCCAGGGTACCAGGGCTGCCACCCCCGGGCACTACCCAACCCAAAAGAGAAACCACCGGGCACTAACCCAACTCTAATGAGCACAACAAGCACAAACGACAACATCAGTTCCAACACTCTAAAAATATAGAGAACAGCTTTACCTCCACACACAATCCAACCTCAAGATAACATACACATAAAGTTCCTGTGAGCACACACAAGCACACAGGAAGCCTAGTTCCTACCGAAACACCACTACACCCATGGGACCCCTAGTCCCTGCCAACCAACTCCACTACACCCTGGGACAGCTAGTCCCAGCCAAAACACCACTCACCCTGGGACCCCAAGTCCCTGCCACAACACCACTACACCCTGGGACCCCAAGTCCCTGCCAAAACACTACTACACCAGTGGGACCCTAGTCCCTGCCAAAACACCACTACACCAAAATCACGCTACACCACCCCCTAATGAGACCCCCAGCACCCGCCAGGCTACCACAAAGGACAACTATTAACAAAGTGCAAAATGAAATACACATCACCTTGAAATGGGACCCCTAGAACCTACTAGGCTACCACGTGGCTACTACAACAGGCACCACCACACGCGCACAACCTACATGCGCACTCACACCCAGAATCACACCACAACAACAGCACGCAAATTGTAAAACAACTGTAGCATTTCAAATGAAATATCAACAGAGCTCTAATAATTGCAATGCTCCAAAAAAAATAAAAAAAATAAAAACATGACACATAATAATAATATGTTTCTTCGTACACTGGCATGTGTTAAAAACAGAACACTTATTGCATAAAAATAGATAGAAGTAAAAATTGTCAACAAAAAGTCACTGGTAAAAACGCCAGGCAAGTTCAAAGCAAATCAAAGTTCCCACGAATATCAGACAGACCGAATTAAATATTTCCATCGCATCATAAATAAAACATCTCCCGATGCCGTTTCCAAATGCCTCCTGTAAGAAAATATGTTAATGGCACAACAATATAATCAAACAGTTCTGAAACCTCCCTGTAAGGAAGCACGTTAATAGACAACGGCAAGATAATTCAAACATCTACGTTTCATTAAAGAGGCCACAACATGAACATACACACCTACTCTCATCCAAACCGGCCAAACACAAAGAAAACTATTCCTAACATAGGGCCACAACACGAATACACCACTCCACGCACACTGACCCCACAGCTACATGACACCATTACTATATTGCGTAATGGTTCTCTCTGATGTTGGCATTCAAACGCAGTCCTTTCCAAGAGTCACTGCAGACGGAACTAGTGTCCACAGCATTGTCCTGAACAGCTGCACAAGGGAACACTCCGGACCCTGGCATTCTGCCTCTTTCATCACTTGCAACAGTACCTTGAAGGGAGTCCACTCCCCGCCGACTACCAACGTCCAGACATCCGAAGTGCACTCTCCTGGAAAGCACGTTGAAGCATTAAGTTCCACTTCCTGGATGAAGGAGCTCACGTCAGGCCGCACAGCATGCGTCCACCACGCCGCGCTCACCATTACGTTCCATTCTCCGTGATCGGAACGCAGGAACGTATGACAATGCCCCCTCGACATCATCATTATTCATGCAGGACCGAAGGAATAGGATAGCTCCTGGCTCCTCTCCGGCAACCCAGCATCCAGGCACACACCAACCCGACGGCAGAACCGACTGCCTCCAAATGGATAAGACTGGCTACACTGCTTGCCAGCTCCTCCACACGGGCTCCTGTTTCCCTCCTCCACACGGGCTCCTGTTTCCACTGGCGAGCGCTGTAAGCCCCAACTCCACCTGAACCACCCGGCCTCCAGGCGAAAACAGGATCGTTCGATTACTGAAAAAATCAACCCAAAACCAACGGAGGATTTAAGCTGTAGTATCCCTGCGACCACTAGCTCCAACAGCTCGCAAACGCCGGCAGGCGCAACACGAACCTTCTCAGATGCCTTGAACAAATGGCACTAGACACGGGGACAAGAGGGCTTTCAAGCCCCCCACTACAGGCCAGAAGAGATCACATTAGGGCGCTGCAGGCATCCAGACGGCCTCACGCCCATGCCTCCAGTCCTCGACTCCCCCCGCAAAAGAGCCTGCTCTTGCTGCTCGTCGCTCAAGCTCTGGACCCAGGGATGTACTCCCTGCTGCAGACCACCGGAGTTCCACGAACAGTTTCTTTGACCCCTCACCTCCAGGGTCCCGGCTCACACAGTATAAGAGCTTCTTCTCCCAGCACCACCCGGCCTGCTGGGGTGCAACCTCGGTCCGGACCCCAAGGGCTGCACAGCTGGCTGCTGTACTGGATGTGGACACTTGGAGGGCGGCGTCCTGTTTAACTGCTGTCCCCTCCACGACAGAATCCCATCCTCGTCGCCAGTGTAACAACGCAGACTCGTCATCAACACATCTGAGCCAGCAGATAAGTTATATGGGTTTATTAGTTCATTGGTACAGCAGGAAAGCACCGGCACATCCTAGCCAGCCAGCTCTCTGTCTCCAACTGTCCCCCATGGAACACTATTCAAATGACAACACTCTGAGCACAGTGACCTCACCACATTCCACTGACATCACCTCACCCTGCAAGGAAGACACAGGAGGGAAGACACACATTATAACACACTGCTAACACTAACACCCAGGACATCAAAGATGACATCACAAATGTCATTGATGACATCACTGATGACATCACATGTGCATTTACTTTTCATAAAAACTCTGTACAAGGGATTCTTATAATGCTGACCAAAAACTGTCAAGGATCATTGGGATACATATCATGAGCTAATTAGTGCATTAAGCAATGCATTGATATAAATAGCATTCTATTATGAAGTTCTATCCAGAATACTAAGCTACTCATGCAGAAACATAGGCAGTGTGTGCAGCATACATGATGAAGGTGCCATATTCATAATCTTGCCATGTTGAATACTGAAATGATAACTGCTTTATTATTAGAGTTTTGCGTACTGTGAAACATGTAATAAGTAGATAATAAAACCCACTTAATACATAATTATTACAGACAAAACACAAAGAGACAACAACACATACAAATATGAGTATATACAGGGACAGTGAAGTAAACAAAAAAGCAGAAGTAGTAGCAGAAAGAGTTCATAACCTAACTGATTGTCTTTATGCAGAGAAACTATTGCTCTGTTTCAAAGCTGCTACTTACCATATGAATGTGTATCACATGATGTGACTGCACCCAAAGGAAAGGAGAGTGAGTATAATGTATACAAATATGAGCATATACAGGGAAGGTAGAGTAATAAAAATAAAACTATGAGAAAGTGCTGATAACCCTAATGATTATCTTGAATGCACAGAAAGGATTGCTCTCTTTCAAGCCTGTGTCTTCCGCTATGTATATGTTTCATATGATGTGACTTGACCCTAAGTCTACAAATATAGTACCTTTTCAATTTTTACTTCCTGACTGTTACTGAAGAAAACTATGTGGCTTCGATATGTCAGTAAAGGATAAAAAGGGAGAGCAAGCCATGTGATGTCATCAGTGATGTCATCAATGACATTTGTGATGTCATCTTTGATGTCCTGGGTGTTAGTGTTAGCAGTGCACAGTGGCGGGAGTTATGGTTGCTTATGTTACAGGTGTACTGGAAACCAATCCGGGTTACATCGGCACTCCGGCTGTGATAATAAAGAAAGACTGGATGTCTCCAACAAATCCACACAGAGGCTTGTGTACCGTGCAGTCAAAGTGTCCTTTATTAATTGAAATGCATGGACAAAGGAGGCAGCAACGGTCTTGGATGCAAGAAAGAAACAACGCGTTTCACCCTACTCGGGCTTCGTCTGGTATGTGACACAGAGAGAGGACTGTAGTGTTATAGAAAAAAGTGTGTAAGTCCATTTTCAGTGTTTAGCACTTAAATAAAGTAACAATTGGTAGACAGGAATGCAGCCATGTTGGAACTTGCATGACCACCCATTTCCGTGCATTCATGAAAGACACGTTGTTTTAAAGGCACTATAGTAATTCGAAACGCTTTTGTCATAAAAAACCAATTAACCCATGTGGGTTGGGGATGGACAATTTGCACGGAATTACTGGTTTAAAATGCTATATTTTCCATCCTAGTGTTCGCCAATGCCAACAAAATTAAAAGAAACGATTGTACATTGTCTTCTATTGTACTAGGCTTGTTTTTTTAGCCCTGTTGGGCCAACACAGTGTCTTAGCATGAACTGAAATGTGGTGTCAAAAAAGTTTACAAAATACATGTTGCAGACATCAACATTAAAATTTGCAGATATTTCATAGGTAATAAAGTGCTATGTGCTATGTAAACATTAAAGGACTATTGATTGACAAAGTGCTGAGTGCTATCAATAAAGTGCATAATATAAAGTGCATATTGCAAAATCACAAGTAGTTTGTACTTTGACCTTTGAGGCTGTATGTAACCCTTGCGGACGCCTCTATGATGTGTTCCTGTCATACACCGGTCAATTCCACAGTACATAAATATACTACGGAAAACATGGAGTCCATAATATATATTATGAATATTCATAATAAAACACACAGGTTGGTCTGGTACAGACACAAAGGCAATATGTTACCCTTGCGGGCGCCTATCTATTGTAACTTGCATTTGAATGCACAGAAAGGATTGCTGTCTTTCAAGCTTGTGTCTTTCCCTATGTATATGTTTCATATGATATGACTGTACCCTAAGGGAATTATTGTAAGAACATATTTGAAGGATAAGTCTACAAAAATACTACCTTTTCCAATTTTAATTCCTGACTGTTACTGAAGAAAACCCTGTGGCCTAGATATGTCAGTAAAGGAAAAAAAGGGGAGCCAGACATGTGATGTCATCAGTGATGTCATCAATAACATTTGTGATGTCATCTTTGATGTCCTGGGTGTTAGGCTTAGCAGTGCACGGTGGTGGCGTGAGTTATGGTTGCTTAGCTTACCATAACTGGCGAATTTCAAGGGTTTTTCGGTTTTACTTGGAACCATAACGTCCCTTTAACAAAGTTTTTTCACTGAATTTCATAGGTTTTTAGTAGCACAACTTAACCATAACGTCCCTTTAACAAAGTTTTTTTCACTGAATTTCATAGGTTTTTAGTAGCACAACTTAACCATAACGCCCCTTTAACAAACTTTTTTCACTGAATTTCATAGGTTTTTAGTAGCAAAGCTTAACAATAGTAACTTTGACTTTATGTACATGTAATATGGAACATACTGAACCACTTCTACTGAATGTAATGTCTGCAAACATTTTTGATGTCCGCAGACATATTCGGAAAACAGTACCACTACCTAAAAAGTCTGGGGGGGGGTATGTTTAATTGTTATATTACAACATGATAACATTTAAAAAAATTCACAAAGTAGAACACATACATATTATATGTAGTAATAGATAAGAAATGTAACCCATATATGTACCGCACTAACCATTCATTTAAATACAATATATTCTAAAATGGAATATACCAAGAGAAGATAAATAGGCTTCCAGGATAATTACCTCACAGACACTCCACAACTAAGACCAAGACCAGACCTACAGAGTACTCAGAACATAGCTTACCTGAAATAGTAAGTGTACATCATTTTACTCATATCTTTATAAACTTTCTGTATTAGATTAAAAAAAAATATTATATCTTTTTTTTTTTCTCACAGAAATGTCTAGTACTCTGGAATGGCTAGAGGAACACTTCCCACATGACGAAATGTCAGAAAATAGTGAAGCTAATGGTACACACTTTACAATATAAACCATTTAATTGTTATTATTTTATATATATTTAACATATATATTTATTTTTGTACATAGCATACCAAAATAGAATATATGCTTGAAGAAACTGTTATGGAAAACACGCTTGACAGCTTAAAAGAAAAAATTGATTTATTATTGAGGAATTTTAATAATTTGAAAACTTTTGTTGAGACTCATTTTAAAATAAAAACCTCATACCATTGTCCCACATGTACTTGTCCCCCCTCACCATATCCTAGTCAATTATCCCCAAACCCTCTCCATAATCCAAAACGTTTTGATGAGACTTCCATCCCTTCTTCACCTGGTACCAATCATGTTGAAACCCCTAATTCTCCTGTTTTTTTTTCTGTTTCTGCCTCACCTTCTCTGTCATAAATTATAAATATATGTGAAATAAAGTTAAATTATTATATTGGGCCTCATTACGACCCTGGCGGAATTCCAAAAACGAAGGCGGAAATGAAATACCGCCATCGAATACCGCTCGTTGCGATCATGACCCGTCACCGTAAAGTACGATGCCATTAGGGACACTGTAGTGAACGCCAACGCTAACTGCACCAAGCACGCGCACGCGCGCCTTGCAAAACCGTAATTTCCGCCATGGCGCAACGGTACGCGAACTCTGACCCTAGCGGACATGTACTCAACGCCATCAAGCATGGCGGAAAGTACCTTTCCGCCATGGTGAGAATTACGGCATCGCGAACCAACCGTACATGGCCCTACTGAGTGCCTGTACTCCACTCCCTGCCCACATTGCACAACTCCTCGTAGGCAAACGCAGCCAGTACAGTACCACACAACTCCACTCAGAAGCCGGAACCCAATGCAGATCATCTCACAATACATCGCGCCACAAATCGGAATATGCAACATCACTAGTAAAGAATAAGGCCACACGGTCAATATCTGAACATAATTTTAATGCACATCCAAATCACCAAGCCCATACAGCTATTCGCAAACTAACTCCCAAATGATTTCCATCACTGTGGGCTGCATCCGCAATGAATGACCAGCTTCTACTTGTGTGACGCCCTGTTCCTTCATGGTACACAGGGCCTACATTTACGACCAAAAAGGCAACACGGAAGCACCTAGAACCGCAGGGCAGTCCCATGAAGTAGGCACTAGTCCAGCTGAAAGGTACATATGTTGCTCCTAGTCACTAGTACTGCGTAAGGGCATGTGGCCCATTGGCGATCGTCCCATAAGATCGTAATGGTGCTCCACTGATTAACTCGAAGCTGCAGGTGTCGACTGAAAAACCCATCTGCAGGAGTGGCGTACAGATGGCAGCGGCAAAAGGGGAGGAGATACCTGTCACCCAAAAGAAAAAAATAATAGCATGGGCATCCGAACTTCATATGAATTACTCAGTTCATTCAACACACTAAATATACAACCATATGCATGCTAGCACACTCAAAAGTATTAATGTCACCAAAAAATCACTTGCGAATCATAACGACATAAATCGAGCTCAATACACTATTACTAACGAGTGTATGTGTGCATGCGTCTGTCAAAACAGAATCCATTAGATGTGATTAGTAACGTGCACAGACACAAGTGTTTGAAGGCGCGTCGAGACAGGGAGGGTTCAACAAGGGCAGACAGATGATGGACCCACTATGGCAGCTTTGCATCACATAGCGCAGGGGAAGGGGATAGATATCAAAAAGCCATGCACATGACAAACTCTCAATTAAATCATCTGTCCATGCATCCATTCATCATTCCCTCATCCCGGAATAGAAACGCCTGAATATTTACTCACATTACATTTGAAATTTCCATTGAGTCTGTGCGGAATGCAGTCTGCAAAATCCACTGTGCTCCTGCCCAGTTCACTAGTGTAGTGAAGTAACATGTATTTGGGGACGTCCTGCCTCATCGTCCACTACGCTATTGCGCATCCCATTCAATTCACATCAATCATTGCATTCTCGTCATGGGCCCTGTCCCAAGGACATTCAACAATAGAACGTTACATTTCCAGTCAGACCTGTGGGCGTCTCCTCGCCACTAGTTGAAAAGCAAAAGCGCTGTCCTTCGAATTCCTCATTTGCAACATCACGTCGAAAAGGCATCTGTGAACGCTTGGATTCACAAATACATCTATGTAGTGCGGCTGTGTGTGAAAATGGCAACTGGCTTCAATCACTAATGGGACTCCCCGCCCGTCGGTGAACGTCGGTACAGTGCTGCATGAGGGTCCACCGTTGATCGAGTACTACATTCCACTGACCCTTCACAAGTTTGTCCGCGACTGAAAAAATAGTATGTGAAACAATGGGACCATAGCAGAATCAACATATTAACCAATATTTCACTGCCATCGGGATCACATACATGATTGTAATTGCAAGATGCCATGCGTCAAACAGCAGAGTTGTGTGCGGGACGTGCTCGCCCAAAAGTAATTGCAGCTGGCACAGGTGAAATGAATCACCACAGGTGGAGGCTATACAGCCTGAAAACACATAAATTGCATACCCAAACCCCTCCCACAACCACACCCACTCCCAAATGCTACCGACAGGACTAGCGATGTTGGGCCTGGGGGACCTGATAGCACTGCAAGTACTCCAACTTCAAGAAGAAGACGAACACCAACGACTGCAACAACCGGCCGCACAGAGGAGACGCAGGAGGAGGAGGATGAGGAGGGCAAGGCAGGGGCAGCAAGGCCCACCAGCACAGCCACTACCACCACGCAGGCAGCCCGCAATCCCACGCCTCCGTGCCAATCCGTTCAACCTCACTGCTGAGCAGATCCACACCCTCTACCGTTTGGACCGGGACACCATAACCGCCATTGTCGACATGACACACGCTGACCTTGTCAGCATGATAGATAGCCCAACCGCCATCCCACCCCTACTGAAGGTGGTGTCTGTACTCCACTTCCTGGCCACAGGCACCTACCAGCACACAGTCGGACAGTTGCATGGCATTTCACAGCCACTATTGTCACGGACACTATTCCAAGTGCTTGATGCCCTCCTGAAGCACGCAGACGACTACATCTGTTTACCACGCTCGGAGCAGGACCTCACAAACGCAAAAGTGGGATTCCATGCACTTGGCGGCATACCGGGTTGCATTGGTGCCATCGACTGCACCCATGTGGAATTGGTTGTCCCACATGCCATGGAGGTCCAGTACCGCAATCGGAAACAATATCATTCTATCAATGTACAAATGGTGTGTGACTCCAACAGGATCTTTACACATTGTTGTGCCCGATTTCCAGGATCAACCCATGACTCTATGGTCTTGAGGAACTCTACAGTACCACGCTACATGGAGCGACACGCAGGGCACCGATCCTGGCTACTCGGTGAGTCTCATTTAATGCATGTGAATGTGGGGTAGGTGATGCGTCAATGACGTGGCAGGAAGGGGGAGATGCGTACGTAGCAATGTTATTCCACAAACATCCTTCTTTGTCCACATACAGGTGATGCCGGGTATCCACTGAAGAGATGGCTCCTTACACCAATCCGGAACCCACAGAACCAGCATGAGGAGGACTACAACCATGCCCACTCACTTACCCGTGTAGTCATAGAACAGGCATTCGGCCTACTGAAGGCTCGTTTCCGCTGCCTCAGCAGGTCTGGCGGGGCACTCCTGTACCGCCATGAGAAGGTTGCAAAGATGGTCATGGCATGTGTAATGCTACACAACATGTGCGTACGTAGAAATGTGGCCATGCCCCCTGACGCAGAACTGCAAGCACCTGAAGATGGTCATGATGAGGGTGGGGATGTGGCAGCACCTCAAGGAGTCCGCGAGGCACAGGAGGCCTGTGAGATTCGTCAGAATATCATAGATGCATGCTTCTAGTACTCACGCCTGGTGGCTGTTACATGGACATGGGACTTGTGGCACTGTATGTGTCGGGAACATGCACAATGTGGCCTGTACGCCAAGAAAGGCCTCGTACACAAAGATCAATGTCCACACATCTCATTGGATTAATGTGTATATATGTATTGCAAATGTGAAATGGTATTACACACCCAATCGACCCGCCACCCGGAAGAACCCTACACACCCCCTCCACCCTCCTACCTCCCCCAGAACACCAGTGTCCAGAGATGCTCATTGTCATTGGTCAGACGCTATTGCAAGCCCCCTCTCCGGGTTTCAGGGGCACCCCTGCCTGTGGAGCGCAGGTTCCTCCCAGATCTGCGTTGGGGGCTGCCCTGGACGGAACTTGCAACGGATGATGTCTCTGCCTGCTCACGTCCATGCATGTCCCTAAGGGTTTGTGAGAGCTCAGTGAGCACACGGCGCACAGCGGCAAGTTCACCACATACATCTTTGGACGTCGCATGCAGTTCCCCCCTCAGGCTCTCGGTGCTTCTCTCGATTTGTCCCCTCAGGCTCTCGGTGCTTCTCTCCATTTGTCCCCTCAGGCTCTCGGTGCTTCCCTCAATTTGTGCCTTTAGTGTCTCTGTACTTCGCTCCATTTCTGCCCTAAGTGTCTCAGTAGATGTTTCAATGGCTGCCTTAGAACCCCCACATTCATCAGCATGCTCCTTGAGGAGCGTGGACAGTTGCTGCTGTTGCACTATCATCTGCTCGAGGGACTGTTGCCTCTGCTGGGCCATGCCCATTTCCGGTGGTGTCACAGAGGGGCTGATCACCTCATGTTGCCTTGCCACAGGCCTTGTGGGGGTTGGCCAGTCGTCGTCTTGTGGGTGCCCCTGCGTGGTGTCCTCATGGTGTACGGGATGAAACATACAGGGGGATTGGGACAGGTCATGGATGGATCCTACATCTACAGCACCGTTTTCTGTGTCGGAGCATGCTGGCATGAAATCAGTGTCACCTATGGTGCTGCTGCCACCAGAAGCAGTGCCTTCTGTGGCATCCATTGGGGGGACCTGTGGTGCTGCTGTTGTGGACATGCTGGCTGCTGGGGTGCCTGTTGATGTCCCCTCCAGTGTGCTGCCACTCGATTCGTGCTGCTGACGTGTCTTGATCCGTGCAGCTGAGGTGGAGGGTCTTTGGCCGTTGGTCTTGGCCCTCTTAGCAGGTGTGCTGGTAGGGGTGTCCTGTAGCTCGTCGTTTGATTCGGACCCTGTGGTGGAGTAAAGGAGGGCAAGCGTTATTTATGGGTCTGTTGTAATTGGAATGGCAATGTATCACATGCATTGGGGTGGTACCTGAGGGTGATTTGGGTCAGGGCCTTGGGGGTGGTCTCATTTTCGTGTGGATTGAGGGTGCAGTTATTTTGCAGCCTGCAGTTAGGGTGTGCATGCTGCACATGCAGAGGGTGTTTTTAGGATTTTTACTTATTTATGTATTTAATCTGACTTTTACAGGGCGCTATCATGGCAATGTATGTGGACGTTCTCCTGGACATGTGTTTCTATTGCACTATGGGGACACATGGTGCTTCACATGATTGGACTTTGTGGATTTAGCGTTGTTTAATTTGGCCCACCTACCTGATTCTTCGGATGTCTGCACTCCTTTCTCCATCCCTCCGACTCCCTCTATGCTCTCCATTCCAATGGTGGAGGCACAGATTTCTTCCCAGGGGGTCAACTTGATGGGTGAATCAGATCCTCCCCCGGTAGCTGTGGCAATGTTGCGGTTGGCTGAAAGTATGCTCCGGACGCGTATCCGCAAGTCGTCCCATCGCTTCCTGCATTGCTGTGGGTTGCGGGGTGCGGTCCCCACCGCACTTACCCGCTGTGCCAGCAGGGCCCATATGTCCTTCTTGTTCGCAAGTGCCGTCCTGGTCATTTGCGTCGAGAAGACGACGGCAGCGTTCTCCTGGAGGGTCTCTGTGAGCACGGTGAGTTCCTCATGGGAGAAGTGGACCTGCCGCTTGCGATCGCGCGCTTTTTTAGCAACTTTTCCCATTTTTCTTTTTTATTATGGGGTGGCTAACGGGTTGGGATGTGCGTCAGGGTCGGTTTTTTATGGTTGTGTTGGGATTCTGATTTTATAGGTGTACGGCGTGCTGTTTCCCGTTCCGGCCCCATGTTTTTACTTCCATTTCCGTATATTTACGGTGACCGTAATTTGCGCTGACCGCTCATTACGGTGACCGCTAAGATGGGTGGCGGAATTGCACCTAGGGTGCCGTACGACGGCGGAATGGGCCGTTTTGGGGTCATTTCCGCCATCGCGGACTTTGCACTTCCGCCATGGCGTGGTGCTCGTGCCCGATGGGTCGTAATTGGCCGCACTTTGCTCCATCGTGCAATGGCAGAAACGCTATTTACGCTATGGCGGTCATGTCAGTTACTTTCCGCCAGGGTCGTAATGAGGGCCATTGTGTTGTAATTACTTCCCATTTTTTAATTTTTTAAAAACAATGTAGATGTCTGCGGACAGCGCAGGTGTTCTGAAATGTTTGTAAATAAACGAAAATGGAGGTGTCCTGAAGAACACTATACCTGTCCGTACTGTTCGCTAGCAAGTTCAAACTGTTCTAAGAACCCAATTGGTGTCCTGAAATGTTCGTAATTAAACAAAAATGGAGGTGTCCTAAAGAACACTGTACCTGTACGTACTGTTCGCTAGCAAGTTAAACTGTTCTAAGAACACAATTGATGTCCTGAAAAGTTCGTAATCAAACGAAAATGGAAGTGTCCTAAAGAACACTATATCTGTCCGTAGAGTTTGCTAGCAAGTTTAAACTGTTCTAGAACATACGCGATGTCCAGAAATGTTTGTTTGATGTGTGACGCACTTTTCATTAATTCAGGACCCGAACACTGTCCGTGGAATATCAACGCGCATGCGCAAACCAATGTCCGTGCATTTGGTGTCCTGCGGACAGGAGCTCCCTTCGTGGACCTGTTCGCGAAGGGATCATGTGACCGCGCCCAAGCTGATCGCGTGTTCTGAATGCGGACACTGTTCGTGTCCCCGAACAATTTAAAAGTACATTTTCGAGTAATCCACAATATTTTTCCATAAAAACTCATCATGGCACAAGTCCCACATAGTAATCCTGAGTTTCTACATATCTTTTGAAAGTTTTTGAACCCTTTTTTGTGTTTCGATCTGTCCGCGGACCGCGCATAACCGCGAACCGCGTACAAGCACCCCTATAAAAGACCGCACCCTAGAGCTTATTCTCATGTGTTTCTGGCTATTCTTCAGAGTACAGCTATTTCTCCAGCAACTTGCTGATTCCACCATCGAGATGGCATCCCTGGCTGCAGAACTGCCACCTGGTGCTGAACCTGCTTCATCACCACCCCCACCCCCTCCACCACCACCACCTTCGCAAGGGCCTGAAGAGGGGAACAGGAGTGAGGATGCAGAGGAGGAAGAAGAGGATGACAAGAATGAGGTAGAGGAAATCCCTACTACCCACACTAGACGTGTGTCTTGGGTGTGGCAGTTATTTTCCATTTGTGGGAATGGTCCTAAGGCTCGTGCAAACCATGTTATCTGCAATGAGTGCAAAATTATACCCAGTTGCGGAAAGCACGGCTCGTACAGCTTTGGGGCCACGACCATGAAGCGACACCTGAGGTAATTTCACTCTGGGGCTATTCGCAAGGTTGTACCTTGCGAAGAACGTAGTAGGTTGATTTCCTCTACTTCATCCTCTGTTTCTGATCCTGTCACCACAAGGACCACCTCTGTGGGACAGCGTCTTCCTCAAGCTGCCTCACAGGCCATACAGAATTCTGATGACCCTTACCTTTCGAGGGTCACAGTTGTATGTATGTACTGTGACACAGTACTCTGCAGGGGGGAGCGACTTCGGAATGCTTTTGAGACTATCGTCTCAGAGCACGAGAAGACCTGCTCACTACCCAAATAAAACCCACTCTACATCTTCCTCTCTCAGCTCGCCCTTTCTTATCCCTGTGGTTGGTGTCCCCCCATTTACCCTCCTTTCCCCTCCTCTCCCAGTGTGTTGTGTCTAAAAAACCCCACAAAAATACAAAATTACAAAAATAAAAAAAATAAGGCTCTTTTCAGAGCCGCCTTTCACAGTTAAAAAATAGAAGTGAAGATAAATAAAGCATGGCCCTTTGTATTTCTTAAAAGTCTGCGGACAGTTCGCAAACATTAAAAAAATTGGGGTGCTACCCTTTTGTTACCATTGCATTTTTCTCTGGGAGGAAGTGGTTGCTCAGAAAAGAACCTTTGGGAGGTGTTTGCATGTCAAAAATGATAAATACTTAACACCTACTTCAAAATGGATACTGTATTTCTAAAAAAGTTCGGAATGCATTTTGTACATTTCTCAGAAAAATCTGATTGCCAGCATAAGTAAGATGGACTCCATCTCTGTGAAAAATGTATGTACTTCGAAACATAATATTTTCATTGCGAAAAGAGGACATGCCAAAATCTCTTAGAAATGCACAAACAGCCTTATTAACAGTGCGCCTTGCTTTTTCCATTTGTGGACCAAATGAAGAAGAACAAAGCCACATTTGTCTCTGCGCAATCCGTGAAAATATTACTTGAGAATTAGGAAACATGTCCATGACTTTCCCAAGTCCTTCTTTCATAGCAAATTGCAAAGAAATTCCAGACACATGTCCTAAACTGTTCCCTCCACAATGAATTACAATTATGTCTGGATGTTGCTTTGTTTCCAAAGTAGCACAGAGAGGTAGCATGTCCAACCACTTCATTCCACGTACTCAATGCCAGTGTACTTCCACATGTGGAAATCCATCATCTACAGCTACTCCACAGCTTTCTGCGTGCACCTTCAACCAATGTGTCCACGAATCTCCCAAAATCCAAACAATCTGTTTTCTGAAACACACAGCCATAGCTATCTGTTGTTCTCTCAGCAAAAAGAGTATCTGAGAAACTCTCTCCTGGCACAACACACCCACTAAACTTTCCTGACCAATCCCTTTCACTGCTCATTCTCATTTGCATGACTTCTGAACCCAAAAATCCCCGGATGTAACACCGGATGTCCGCAAACTACTGCCATGTCCGCGGACATATCGTAACATGAACAGCCCTTCTACCATTTCCACTTCACTCTCTGTGCCATTCCCTCATTGGATGTAGCTAAGAAATCACATGACCATGCACCAATCACTCTACATCTAACTGCATCATCATAGATCAGCACTGCAAATGTACTGTGAATCTCTCTGAGTACAAGTGTCATATCATTGGCAAGCACCATTTACAAGAAATACTGTACAAGTCTCCAAGATTTCTACTTGCAGCTCCATGCATATCCATATGCATGAACACAAACTACAGGTATGCATATTTTCTGCACAGTACATGAACACATTTTCAAACTGAATTTCAGCTTGTGTAATCTGTAAAATTAATCTACTGTCTTTTTTCCAATTTCCTAAAATCAACTATTACTTATAAACCTTTATCCTATTTACTTTCTTTATATACACACTATCAAATCATGTTAAACTAACATTTTTTAAATGAAATGTATAGACTACATATATTCAAACAAAATTGCATTCATGCACACTCTATGTTCCAATCTCAAAAAATAATACTTATACAATTACATTTATTTATTTATTTGATTACTTTAATTTAAGCATGACATTAAGGCGCTATTACCTAGAACAGCTTAGTTACAGAAATGGTGGTATTCAGTGGTACATTATGAATTTCACAAGACATACTAAAGATATTTTGTTTGTTACAGTTACTCATTGCAATACAATTTGTTCATTAAGAACATATCATATGTATTGAACTGATGTGACGTATCTTATGTGAATAAGATAGTTTTAATGGTTTTAAGGAAGGCGCTGAGGATTTCAATTAAAAAAATCAATATCTAAATTAAAAACAATGCTATATACAAACAAAATTACTAATTTGTTTCTTTTACAATTGCAGTGAAGACCATTCTCCTGAAAAGAAGCAGCCGAATTTCAAGAACAAAGAAGAACTAAGATTTAAACTGCTCATTTCAGAAAAACAGTAAGTAGAATATCACCATAATATTTGTATTATTACTCAAACATACTGTAAAGTTAATTCATGCTATTTCTGTGCCTAAAAATAGAGATTTTGCACCATTCTGTCCATAAATCCCCATGTCTTAAACAGCGATTTACAGCCAGAATGGCGCACAAATTCATACCTTTGGACACACAAATTACCCAACTCAACTGCTAGAATTTTCATATTATAGAACAAACAACTGTTTTTATTGTATACATTAGATTTACTATTTGTACTTCTCCACACCACTAGCTTATTTTTTTCTGTCATCTGAACCTGAGTTTAGTAACATATTAATTGAAGAATACACATCCCTACTAGTTGTAGTTCCCAATGCACAACCAGACACCATTACATACATCATCTTACTCAAACACTCATGCACACAGCACATATACATTGCAGAACACCCCAAACCATACCTTCTTTATTTTTTTCAACATACCCTAAAGAATGCCTACCAAAAGTCAAGTCCGCAGAAAGAAACGCAGAAGTAGAGCAAATGAAAATAAAAGTGTCTAACATAAGCATCCATCTCTAGCAGAATTTGTAAAAAAAAGTTGAAACAAAACAGCTAATACAGACATTTAGTGAAACACAAGAAGTTTCAAGTACAAAAACTTTGCCTCCTCTATCAAAATGTAAAACAAACCAAAAAGTAATTAACAGAAAATCAGCTATCACTACAGATAAAAGTACTTCTTTAAATTTTAATATAGGGCTAAGTAAGCATACCAAGAAAAGTATTTTAGCCAAAATGTACCATCACAAAGTCCTTCAAAATCTTATAAAAACAGGAGAGAAATCAGGTTCAATGCTTAAAACCTATCGTAGGAAATTAATCTTAGAAGCGTTGATGGACAGTGCAATTCTTCTCAAAAGAAAGGTATTTATTTTAGTGTTAAACAAAATGAAACCACTAACAAAACTAATAACTAAATTACAAAAAAGACTTCTCAATAAACGAAATGTCAACAGAAAGAACTTCTTAAGTATCTGCAGAGGTGAATGGAGTCACACTACGAGCACAGAACCATACTTTAATGAAGAAGCGTACAAACAAAAGCAAACAAATACAATTGCCATACATAGCAGTGGTCGAGGTTATGAAACAGTTAATAATACCATAATGGAACAAGAAGTACTCCTTACAGAAATATGCCCTGAAAACTTAGAATTACCCCTCCATTCAACTGAATCAGAACGTCTAGTGTACAAATGGCCATTCACGTCAATATGTAACATTCCTAAACAATTGTTCAACTCTTTACGCCAATTCCTCAATCAATATGTAAAAAGCAAAGACAAAATCAAAATTATCTACTGCTTAATATGGATACCTGTCCAGTGCGCAAATACACAGGACTACAAGGACATTCATTGGCCTGCATTACAGGACCTACTTGTAAAACCACCTTCCATGATATAAAAAGAATATCAACACATCATTCAACTATAAGAAATCTAGTCTATAAACTGTACTATGCTAAAAGTCCTGCTTTAGCACTAGCAAATTTAAATAACATTCTTCTACATGGTACAGCGAAAGACCTACTTCAAGAAATTGACTAAATACAGAAAAAATATTTTGGAAGTGAAAGCCATTTACAGAATGAAATAACTTTAAACCAAATTAGCAACATTTCTACACATGGCAACCTTTTGCTAAACACATACAAAAAAGAAATACAAAAATTTAAAAGTACATCAGCTGAAGTACGAAACCATGCATGTGTATGTTGCCGCAGAACTTTTTATAAACATAACACGAAAACTGTAGACCTATCATATAAAATAGAAGACAATGAAGATTCTAAATGGTTTGAAATAGCTCTCTACCTTGTAGCAGAAAACAAATACGAAATAAGTGACCCCTTAATACTTTGCAGTTACTGCACTACAAAACTTGACAACAACCAAACTCCATCATGTGCTATCACAAATAATTTGGAATTATACCCACTACCAAAATCCCTACAACAACTTAATTTATATGAGAGCATCATAATTCAAACAGTACACCCATTTCAAGCAATAATACGCCTTCAACGAAAAACAGTAAAATTACCTCCCTCTGAATTGGTAAAAGTCATTTGTGGAAAAGTAGTTTATTGACCATTAGATCTAAAAGAAAATGTGCATTCTCTAGGACTGCAACGTCCAATGCAGCAATCTTTAATTATCTTAGTAAAGGGAGTACCTACAAAAGACAAAAAAATATGGCAACAGCTGGTAGATTTACATAAAGTTAGACAAGCCTTACAATATCTTAAAGAAAATAATGAATATTACAAAGAAATTAATATTGAAGAAAACTTGAAAGATACAACTGAAAAAATTCAAGAAACACAAGAAGCTGGTCAATTTGAGCTACTAGATCCTGCTACAATATCAAATACTTTAGACCATTATACAATACATCCTTTGCACTCTAATGACACCATAGAAGATGCACTGGAAACGTACCAAATGCGTCAAACAAAAGGATCACCAATCACCATATGGGAAAAAAGTATAGAAGCACATGCTTTTCCTCTACTCTTTCCTACTGGCAAAGGAGGAAGGTATGATGATAGACCTGTTCAAATATCAGCTTCAGAATACCACTCATTACGGATGTATTCTGAAGATCCCAGATTTAGACAAAATGTGTACATATTGTGGAATACATATTCCACCTACTCTTTGAAAGTGTACTAGCAACTTTATGTTACGGAGTTGCACACATATTAAAATCAGGATCCCACTTTCAAAATATGACAGCTACACAATTATTACAAAAAGTGCAACAAAAGGATGAGGTTTTACAATCAAATATTACAAATCTATTAGCAAATATGCATGGTACTAAAGAGTACTGGTTTCGACGTCATGGAGATGTACGTTGTATGATCAGACACCTTGGCCCCTTCCACTTGGTTTGTTACATTAAGTTGTGCAGAATATGCATGGGAAGATTTACATGATTTCCTACGCATATCAAATAAAGACAAAACAAACATAGATATACTAACACCAGGAGAACTTTGTTCTTTGGATCCTGTTAATGTTTCAAGATATTTTCACCATTGCTTCATTGCTATGATACATTTTATTTGTAATAAAATTGTTCCTCCCCTTGGAGAAGTGCAACACTTCTTTTGGAGAAAAGAATACCAAGCCAGAGTAGCACCACATATCCACATGCTTTTATGGATTAAAGATGCTCCTAAATTTGGTCAAGACAGTGATGCCACTGTTTTACTGTTTATTGAAACATATGTCACTTGTGAAATTCCATCAGAATCCACAAATAGTGATCTTCGTGCACAAATTTTACAATTTCAAAGACATAAATGTGGCAAATTTTGTCGTCACAAATACAAAAACAAAGGGAAATACTACACCAAATGCCGATTTGGTTTCCCTAGACCAGTTACAAATACAGGTCAAGTGAACAACCTCATGTCTTCAGTTAGACATAGTGTTAAAGGTATGTCACCTAAAAATACATATTACATAAAAAGAAAAGAAGAAGAAAAATATATCAATGATTAAAATGCAATAATTTCCCACTTATGGAATGCAAACATAGATGTGCAGTACATTGCAGACAATTCTACTGCAGTTGCACGATATGTCACAGCATACTTAAACAAAGCAGAAAAGACAGAGCTCCAAGACCTCTGGAATGACCTGTCATCAGATAAAACAGTGTCTCAGAAATTATACAGCTTGGGCATAAAAATGCTCTCCCATAAAGAATGTGGATCATATGAAGCAGCTGATCGTGTAAACTGGAACTGCATTCTATGGTAAATCTGAAAATATAGTATGGCTAAGTCTTGGTCCAGCTAAATCTAGAAAAAAGATTTCTAAAAACATACCAAGATATAGAAACAATAGCCACACATGATCCCAACAGCCAAGACATTTTAAAAAACTATTTATTGGACACATACTACCCAAACAGAAGTAATACTTTGGAAACCATGTGTCTATACCACATGGCCCAAAACTACACATACAAAAATAATATAAAACCTGATGAAAAAAAAGGTAAATACAGAGTGACAAACTGTGAAGGCAGCGTAGTTAAACTCACTAAACCAAATTTAATTAATCATATCAAATTGTCATTGCAGACTCCTCAACATAAAGACATATATTACATGTCCCTGCTACAACTCTTTAATCCATGGAGAAAAGAAGAAGAAATACTAGAAAACTATGACTCATATGAAGATGCTTTCAAAGCAAATGAAAGCACTATAACTGATGTAAACTTTACACAATACAAAACAATGTTGCACAATGAACAGCAACACGAAGAAGAACTCCAGGCCCAACTAGATAAAGACACTCCTGACAGTAGTCAACCTTCTGTAACAGGAAGCCAAGAACCACTGGGAGAACCACTAATAATAAATGAGGCAGAATTAGCTATGATAGAAGTAGAAAACACCATGTGTCAGTATGAAGATAAAGAAGACTCAACTATACTACAATCAAAACTAAACAACGAACAACGTAGCCTTTTTGAAGAAGTAACAAAACAAATTGCACATGGTGTACAACATGAAAATAAAGAATGTTCCTGCCATAATTATAAACCTATTCTACTGTACGTCAGTGGTGAAGCTGGTTCTGGCTAATCATTCCTAATCAAAAACATCAGTAAATTCCTTCAACAATTGACAAACAACAAACTGTCAGCTGTTGTCACTGCTCCCACAGGTTTAGCTGCCTACAACATAGGTGGTGTCACTTTACACTGATTACTACTATTGCCAGTAGAACACCAGAACAAATTAGACTATTACAAACTTTCTTTAGAAGCTGCAATGGAACTACGCAGAGTATTGAAACAAATGAAAATGCTACTAATAGATGAAGTGAGCATGGTCTCCAACCTAATGTTGGCTTTGATTCACCTCAGATTACAAGAAGTACTGAAAACAAACTATGAAGAGCTCTTTGCAGGAAAACACATTATTGTTTTCAGAGATCTTCTTCAATTGACACCAGTAAAAGGTGAGCCTATTTTTCGAACATTAGGACACAAACTCTGACTTAAAACTGTTGGCAGCATTGGAAATGTCAACCTTTGGCAACATTTCCAATACAGAGAATTAACAGAAAACATGCAGCAATCTGCAGATCTCACTTATGCCAACATCTTAAAAAGTATCAGAGTTGGTATACTCTCTAAAGAAGCAGAAACAATATTGAAAACCCAGCAAATTAATGCACTTTATGGTGATAATGCATGTGCTACAGATGTTATGGAACAATTAGCCCACAAAAATGTCAATTGTATGGCCTTAATGCCAACTCTTGCAAGCTGTTTCAAATTCAATGAAATAATGTTAAGTAAAGAGATGCAACCAATAATGGAAATTAGCGCCACAGACAAACTAGATGTACATGGTATGACACTACCTATGTGTGACCAAGCCACAACAAGACGAAATAGTTTAGAAAAATCAATCTTAAACACAACAGGCTTAGAAAAGATATTGAAATTATCCTTAAATTGCAGAGTAATGCTTAAACGTAACCTTGACGTGGACCAAGGACTAGTTAATGGAGCACTGGGTACAGTTGTTGGCTTTCAAACATACCCATGTGACAACAAAATTCAGTTTGTCAATATACTCTTTGACAAACTTTCAGAAGTTAAAAGGATAGGACGCTCAACAGCTCAATTCCTTCTCTTCAAAGACATGTATGTACGCAAAGAACAAGTTTCTCTAACTCTTGCATACGCAGTCACGATTCATAAATCACAAGGTCTTACCCTAGACAAAACAATGATAGATATTGGTAACACAGTCTTTAAAGAAGGCATGTGCTACATAGCACTATCACGCTTACCTCCACTTGACAGTCTATTTCTAATCAACTTTGATGCAAGTAAAATAAACACTGATATTCCGTGCATTTTAGAATACAATAGACTTCGCTCACTATACACTCCCCATCTAAACACATATTCTGTTCCACAAAAAGTAAAACATTATAGAAGAAAAATAAATCAAACAGAAAAGCAACAGGATGTCACTGCAAATCCTCCAAAGAGAGTAAAAGAAAGTAATACTTCATCAAGTACCACAAGCAAAAAAGAATCAATTAGGGAAAGTAAACCAGGTTCTTCTTCAAAGAAGGAAGACAAACACCAAAAAAAGCAGTCAGATACAGAACTAACTAGTCCATTTAAACTCTCAAATATAGGTGGTGTAAGTTGCTATGCAAATGTAGCAATGAATATTCTATTTCAATTACCACCAATTGTTGACAACATTTACTTACACAGTACAGACCCATTGTGTTTGCAAATGTTAGTACTTCACAGAAATGCAGCAAACAATCCTGACAACACGTATAGTGTTTATGGAATAAGACAACAATTGGACTACTGTGCTGGAATGGTGAAATTCACTATAAACTCACAGGAAGATCCACAAGAATTTCTAATGTACTTATTACAAGTGCTGGAAAACAAAAATATACCTATAAATGAAATCTTCCAGATTTCATACATGTGGAAACATACATGCACTCTCTGCAACAATGTGACACAAGAGGAAATCCCCAATGAACGCTTTGTATATATATCAATACCTAATTGTGAATCCATTCCATTTCAGCAACTTGTACAAAATGCAAACCATGGTAGATTATGTTCTACCTGCAATTCAGATAATCGCTCCACGTTAGTAATACAAACACATAATAAATACGTAATAATAATGCTTCTACGTTACAATGCAGATGGTACCAAAAACAACTGCAAGCTGACTGGATTCACACATGGTCAAATATCACTTGGTAAGAAAACCTTCACAACAATAGGTATAATCTACCACGCAGGAGCCACAGCCAATTCAGGGCACTACACTGCATATATAAAAAAGAAATGTGGATGGTTTCAATTTAATGATAGTACCATTACTCTAAAGCAGATATTACCAGCAAATCTTACAAATGCTTATTTAATCTTCTTAAAACCAAAATTTGATAACTAAACTGTACTTAAACCTCAAGTAAACTTGTAGTAAAAAATATAAACTGTTAGAATATTCCAAAAGCTATCTAACTGCCCAAAGGTTCTACAACAATTAATCACATAAATGAATACCACTAAATTAGAGTGAATAATAGACAATTAGAATACGCCAATTGGTATCTAACTGTCCCAAAATTTAACAATATCCAAACAGATAAATCAATACCACTAAAATATATAAAAAAAATAGACAGAACATGCCTACTGGTATCTAACTGCTCCAAAATTTCATAATAGCCAAACAAATAAAAAATATCTTACTGCTCCAAAAAAAATGCAACAACCCAATGTATAAAGCATTAGCCAGAAAGAACAAATGAACACTGAAAACAAACAAACAAATAAACTGTAGCATAACAGAAAAAGGTTTTTTTTTAATCCAACATGGATTTTTTTTATCCCACAGACCCAATGATTTTAGCAACGAACACAGAAACTGAGCAAATTGAACAGTACTCTGGTTTGTAATCTACTAAATATGAGGGTCCAAAAAAAAATGTTGATTATACAATGTAAAAAGTCATTACAAAATACTCATACTAACATGCTATTTTCTTTTATCACAGAAATTAACAAGAAATACATGTACTCCAGTTACTAAACCAAACAGTAAGTATAGTATACACTCTATGCCCTGGCCACAACCATCACAGCATATCACACCCATAGTATCTTATAACTTTGTTCCTTATAAATTTGTTTTTGACCCAAAGTTATAAGCAACTATAAATGTGATATGCTGCAGTGGTTGTGGCCAGGGCATAGAGTGTTGGGTGCATGGCCAAATGCACCCAACACTCTATGCCCTGGCCACAACCACCGCAGCATATCACACCCATAGAGTAAAACATTTCAACTATGGCCTATGGAAACTTTTAATGTCCGCGGACATTACCAGTGTTCTTAGAACACTTTCAATTTGCCAGCAAACAGTACGGACAGCGTCTTCAGAACACCTCCTACGAACATTTCAGGACAAATCGAAAGTTCTTAGAACATTTTCAACTTGCCATCGAACAATACGACAGCGTCTTCAGGACACCCCCTACGAACATTTCAGGACACCGCGAGAGTTCTTAGAACACTTTCAACTCGATAACGAACAATACAGACAGCGTCCTCAGGACACCCCCTACAAACATTTCAGGACAACACGTGTGTTCTTAGAACACGCCCCTTTTTGTTTATGTGTGAACATTTCAGGACAACGCGAGAGTTCTTAGAACACTTTCAACTTGCCATCGAACAATACGGACAGCGTCTTCAGGACACCCCCTGTGAACATTTCAGGACACCGAGACAGTTCTTAGAACACTTTCAACTTGCCATCGAACAATATGGACAGCGTCTTCAGGACACCCCCCTACGAACATTTCAGGACAACGCAAGAGTTCTTAGAACACTTTCAACTTGACAACGAACAATAAGGACAGCGTCATCAGAACACCCCCATTTTCTTTATTTGCGAACATTTGAGGACACCCCGAGTGTTCTTAGAACACATTCAACTTGCCACAGAACAATACGGACAGTGTCCCCAGAACACCCCCATTTTGTTCATTTGCGAACATTTCAGGACACTGCGAGTGTTCTTAGAGAGTCTTCAGGACACCCCCTACGAACATTTCAGGACACCACAAGAGTTCTTAGAACACATCAGGACAACACGTGTGTTTTCAGAACAGACCCCCATTTTGTTTATGTGCGAACATTTCAGGACAACGCAAGAGTTCTTATAACACTTTCAACTTGACAACAAACAATACAGACAGCGTCCTCAGAACACCCCCATTTTGTTTATTTGCGAACATTTCAGGACACTGCGAGTGTTCTTAGAGAGTCTTCAGGACACCCCCTACGAACATTTCAGGACACCACAAACAAGAGTTCTTAGAACACGTCAGGACAACACGTGTGTTCTTAGAACAGACCCCCATTTTGTTTATGTGCGAACATTTCAGGACAACGCAAGAGTTCTTATAACACTTTCAACGTGACAACAAATAATACAGACAGCGTTCTCAGAACACCCCCATTTTGTTTATTTGAGAACATTTCAGGACACCCCGAGTGTTCTTAGAACACTTTCAATTGCCATCCAACAATACGGACAGCGTCTTCAGGACACCCCCTGCGAACATTTCAGGACACCGAGATAGTTCTTAGAACACTTTAAACTTGCCATCGAACAATACAGACAGCGTCTTCAGGACACCCCCTACGAATATTTCAGGACAACGCGAGAGTTCTTAGAACACTTTCCACTTGACAACAAACAATACGGACAGCGTCATCAGAACACCCCCATTTTGTTTATTTGCAAACATTTCAGGACATCCCGAGTGTTCTTAGAACACATTCAACTTGCCACAGAACAATACGGACAGGGTCCCCAGAACACCCCCATTTTGTTTATTTGCGAACATTTCAGTACACCCCGAGTGTTCTTAAAAACACATCCAACTTGCCACAGAACAATACAGACAGCGTCCCCAGAACACCCCCATATTGTTTATTTGTGAACATTTCAGGACACCACGAGTGTTCTTAGAACAGTTTCAGCTTGCTTGAGAACAAAACAGACACATATTGAGTCCTCAGAACACCCCCATTCAGTTTATTTAGAACATTTCAGAACACCCGTGATGTCCGCAGACAAATCGAACACAAAAAGAACGTCTACTACATAAAAAAGCAAAACATTTAACCTATCTCATACCCTTCCATTCTCCCCAAACACTTCTACACACCAACACACTCTACTAAATACACATTTTGAACAAACTTTCACCGCGCTGTCCGCGGACGTCCGCGAATCCAAGTTGGCGGGTGCTACCGAAAATTTGACGCGCTTCACGCTTAACACCGTCCAATCAGCGAACACGTCACATGTCCGCAGACATCACGCAAGCCGATTGGCCAATCAGAACACTGTCCGCGGAGCGAACAGGGAAGTGTGTCCGCGGACCGAACACAGATATCACTAATTTGTTTTTACCTACTTTTTGGTCATTTTAAAAAAAACTACTGGACGGATTTTCACCAAATTTGCAAAAGCACGCTTTCGGGACTAAGCTGCTACTCCTGGTCAAAATTTGTTGAAAATCCGTCCAGCGGTTTGGGCTGTAGGCGCGAGCAAATATTTTTTCCCATTCAGTCTATGGGGAAAAAAAAGTTTTGGGACCCCCCCTATAACTTTGCCCCACCCTGGACGAATCCTCACCAAACTTTGCAAAAAAATTCAGAGTGGGCCGTATACTTTTTTTGCAAAGTTTGGTGAGGGTTCGTCCCGGGGGAGCGAAGTTAATGAGCCGCCCAAAAAGTGCTCTTGCTCTTCCTATGGAAACAGCAACTTAACCATAACTACATGGCCACTAACGCGAGAGTTCTTATAACACTTTCAGCTTGACAACGAACAATTAGGACAGCGTCCTCAGAACACCCCCATTTTGTTTATTTGCGAACATTTCAGGACACCCGAGTGTTCTTAGAACACTTTCAACTTGCCATCAAACAATACGGACAGCGTCTTCAGGACACCCCCTACGAACATTTCAGGACAAAGCGTGTGTTCTTAGAACACACACCCATTTTGTTTATTTGCGAACATTTCAGGACACCAAGACAGTTCTTAGAACTCTTTCAACTTGCCATCAAACAATGCGGACAGCGTCTTCAGGACAACGCCTATGAACATTTCAGGACAACGCGTGAGTTCTTAGAACACACCCACATTTTGTTTATTTACGGACATTTCAGGACACCGAGGCAGTTCTTAGAACACTTTCAACTTGCCATCGAACAATACGGACAGCATCTTCAGGACTCCCCCTACGAACATTTCAGGACACCAGGAGAGTTCTTAGAACACTTCAGGACAACGCGTGTGTTCTTAGAACACTTTCAACTTGACAATGAACAATACGGACAGCGTCCTCAGAACACCCCCATTTTGTTTATTTGCGAACATTCCAGGACACCCCGAGTGTTCTTAGAACACTTTCAACTTGCCATCGAACAATACGGACAGCATCTTCGGGACACCACCTGCGAACATTTCTGGACACCGAGACAGTTCTTAGAACACTTTCAACTTGCCATCGAACAATACGGACAGCGTCTTCAGGACACCCCCTACGAACATTCCAGGACACCCCGAGTGTTCTTAGAACACTTTCAACTTGCCATCGAACAATACGGACAGCATCTTCGGGACACCACCTGCGAACATTTCTGGACACCGAGACAGTTCTTAGAACACTTTCAACTTGACAACGAACAATACGGACAGCGTCATCAGAACACCCCCATTTTGTTTATTTGCGAACATTTCAGGACACCCCGAGTGTTCTTAGAACACATTCAACTTTGCCACAGAACAATACGGACAGCGTCCCCAGAACACCCACATTTTGTTTATTTGCGAACATGCGTCACCCCCACCCACCACTCATGCCCCGTGTCTCCCCTGTTTCCCACACCCCCCGCTCATGCCCGGTGTCTCTGTCATGTTACCCACCACCCCCCGCTCATGCCCCGTGTCTCCTCCGTTCACCCCCACCCCCCGCTCATGCTCTGTGTCTGTCTCCCTCCTTTTCCCCCCACCTCCCGCTCATGGCCTGTGTCTCCCCTGTTCACCCCCACCCCCCACTCATGCCCCGTGTCTCCCTTGTCCCCCCACCCCCACTTATGCCCAGTGGCTCTGTCGTGTTACCCACCACCCCCTGCTCATGTCCTGTGTCTCCCTCGTGTTCCCCCCCACCCTCCGCTCATGCCCCGTGTCTCCCCTGTTCACACCCAAGCCCCGCTCATGCTCCATGTCTGTCTCCCTCCTTTTCCCTCCACCCCCCGCTCATGGCCCGTGTCTCCCCTGTTCACCCCCACCCCCCACTCATGCCCCGTGTCTCCCTTCTTCACACCCCAACCCCCGCTCATGCCCCGTGTCTCTGTCGTGTTACCCAGCACCCCCGCTCATGCCCCGTGTCTCCCTCGTGTTCCCCCCACCCCCTGCTCATGCCCCGTGTCTCCCCTGTACACACCCACCTCCCGCTCATGCTCCGTGTCTGTCTCCCTCCTTTTCCCCCACCCCCCGCTCAAGGCCCGTGTCTCCCCTGTTCACCCCCACCTCCCGCTCATGCCCCGTGTCTCTCTTTTATCCACCCCCCACCCTCCGCTCATGCCCCGTGTCTCCCTTCTTTCCCACCTCACACCCGCTCATGCCCCGTGTCTCCCTTCTTTCGCCCCCCGCTCATGCCCAGTGTCTGCCCTGTTCCCCCCACTCCGCTCATGCCCCGTGTCTCCCTCTTGTTCCCCCACCCCCTGCTCATGACCCGTGTCTCCCCTGTTCACCCCCACCCCCGCTCATGCCCCGTGTCTCCTCTGTTCACCCCCACCCCCGCTCATGCTCCGTGTCTGTCTCCCTCCTTTTCCCCCACCCCCCGCTCATGGCCCGTGTCTCCCCTGTTCACCCCCACCCCCACTCATGCCCCTTGTCTCCTTCTTCCCCCCGATCATGCCCCGTGTCTCTGTCCTGTTACCCACCACCCCCCGCTCATGCCCCGTGTCTCCCTCATGTCCCCCCCCACCCCCGCTCATGCCCCATGTCTCCCCTGTTCACACCCACCCCACGCTCATGCTCGTGTCTGTCTCCCTCCTTTTCCCCCCACCTCCCGCTCATGGCCCATGTCTCCCCTGTTCACCCCCACCCCCGCTCATGCCCCATGTCTCCCTTCTTCCCCCCCACCCCCAGCTCATGCCCCGTGTCTCCCTTCTTTCCACCCCCCACACCCTGCTCATGCCCCGTGTCTCCCTTCTTTCCCACATCACCCCGCTCATGCACGGTGTCTCCCTTCTTTCGCCCTCCACCCCCCGCTCATGCCAAGTGTCTCCCTCTTGGTCCCCCCACCCCCCGCTCACGCCCTGTGTCTCCCTCGTGTACCCCAAACCCCCCGCTCATGCCCTGTGTCTCCCTTCTTTTCCCCCCACCCCCCGCTCATGCCCTGTGTCTATCTTCTTTCAACCCCCCACCCCCCGCTCATGCCCCGTGTCTTCCTTATTTTCCCCCCACCCCCTGCTCATGCCCAATGTCTGCCCTGTTCCCCCCACCCCCGCTCATTCCCCGTGTCTCCCTTCTTCCCCCCCACCCCCTGCTCATGCCCCGTGTCTACCTCCAGAACCCCCCACCTCCCGCTCATGTCCCATGTCTCCCTCCTGTCCCCCCCACCTCCCGCTCATGCCCCATGGCTCCTATGG
The DNA here is from genome assembly GCF_040938575.1 of Ambystoma mexicanum. NCBI lineage: Eukaryota > Metazoa > Chordata > Amphibia > Caudata > Ambystomatidae > Ambystoma > Ambystoma mexicanum. The sequence goes on along the minus strand of NC_090924.1, from coordinate 40,261,913 downwards.
CCCCCCACCCCCCGCTCATGCCCCGTATCTCCCTTCTTTCCCCCCACCCCCCGCTCATGCCCCGTGTCTGCCCTGTTCCCCCCACCCCCCGCTTATGCCCCGTGTCTCCCTCGTGTTCCCCCTAACCCCCGCTCATGCCCCGTGTCTCCCTCGTGTTACCCCCCACCCCCCACTCATGCCCCGTGTCTGCCCTGTTCCCCCCACCCCTTGCTCATGCCCCGTGTCTCCCTCGTGTACACCCCCACCCCCGCTCATGCCCCGTGTCTCTCTCCCTTGTGTCCCCCCCCCTGCTCATGCCCCGTGTCCCCACATCCCCCGCTCATGCCCCGTGTCCCCCCACTCCCCGCTCATGCCCCATGTCTCCCCTGTTACCCCCACCCCCCGCTCATGCCCTGTGTCTCTGTCGTGTTACCCACCACCCGCTCATGCCCCGTGTCTCCTCCGTTCACCCCCACCCCCGCTCATGCTCCGTGTCTGTCTCCCTCGTTTTCCCCTCACCCCCCGCTCATGGCCCGTGTCTCCCCTGTTCACCCCCACCTCCCACTCATGCTCCATGTCTCCCTTCTTCCCCCCACCCCCTCTCATGCCCTGTGTCTCCCTTCTTTCCCACCTCACCCCCGCTCATGCCCCATTTCTCCCTTCTTTCGCCCCCCCGCTCATGCCCAGTGTCTGCCCTGTTCCTCCCACCCCCGCTCATGCCCCCTGACTCCCTCTTGTTCCCCCACCTCCCGCTCATGCCCCGTGTCTCCCCTGGTCACCCCCACTCCCCGCTCATGCCCCGTGTCTCTGTCGTGTTACCCACCCTTCTCCCCGCCACCCCCGCTCATGCCCCATGCCTCTGTCATGTTACCCACCACCCGCCGCTCATGCCCTGTGTCTCCCTCATGTTCCCCCCCACCCTACGCTCATGCCCCGTGTCTCCCCTGTTCACAACCACCCCCCGCTCATGCTCCGTGTCTGTCTCCCTCCTCTTCCCCCCACCCCCCGCTCATGGCCCGTGTCTCCCCTGTTCACCCCCACCTCCCGCTCATGCTTCATGTCTCCCTTCTTCCCCCCACCCCCCGCTCATGCCCCGTGTCTCCCTTTTTTCCCACCTCACCCCCGCTCATGCCCCATTTCTCCCTTCCTTCGCCCCCCCGCTCATGCCCAGTGTCTGCCCTATTCCTCCCACCCCCGCTCATGCCCCCTGACTCCCTCTTGTTCCCCCCACCTCCCGCTCATGCCCCGTGTCTCCCCTGTTCACCCCCACTCCCCGCTCATGCCCCATGTCTCTGCCGTGTTACCCACCTACCCCGCTCATGCCCCGTGTCTCCCCTGTTCACCCCCACCCCCCACTCATGCCCCGTGTCTCCCTTTTCCCCCCACCCCCTGCTCATGCCCCGTGTCTCTGTCGTGTTACCTACCACCCCCACTCATGCCCCGTGTCTCCCTCGTGTTCCCCCTCCACCCCCCGCTCATTCCCCGCATCTCCCCTGTTCACACGTTCACACCCACCCCACGCTCATGCTCTGTGTCTGTCTCCCTCCTTTTCCCCCCACCCCCCGCTCCTGGCCCGTGTCTCCCCTGTTCACCCCCACCTCCCGCTCATCTCATGCCCCATGTCTCCCTTCTTCCCCCCACCCCACGCTCACGCCCCGTGTCTCCCTTCTCCCCCCAGCCCCCGCTCATGCCCCGTGTCTCCCTTCTTTTCCCCCCACCCACGCTCATATCCCGTGTCTCCCTTCTTTCCACCCCCTACCACCCGCTCATGCCCCATGTCTCCCTTCTTTGCCCCCCACCCCGCTTATGCCCCGTGTCTCCCTTCTTTCGCCCCCACCCCCCCGCTCATGCCCAGTGTCTGCCCTGTTCCCCCCACCCCCCGCTCATGCCCCGTGTCTCCCCTGTTCACCCCCATCACCCCCACCCTCCGCTCATGCCCCGTGTCTCTGTCATATTACCCACCATCCCCCGCTCATGCCCCGTGTCTCCTCTGTTCACCCCCACCCCCCGCTCAAGCTCCGTGTCTGTCTCCCTCCTTTTCCCCCACCCCCCGCTCATGGCCCATGTCTCCCCTGTTCACACCCACCCCCCACTCAAGCCCCGTGTCTCCCATCCTCCCCCCCGCTCATGTCCAGTGTCTCTGTCGTGTTACCCCGCAGCTCCCGCTCATGCCCTGTGCCTCCCTTCTTTCCCCCCCACCGCTCATGCCCCGTGTCTCCCTTCTTTCCACCCCCAACCCCCATCTCATGCCCCGTGTCTCCCTTCTTTCCCACCTCACCCCGATCATGCCCCGTGTCTCCCTTCTTTCGCCCCCCACCCCCGCTCATGCCCAGTGTCTGCCCTGTTCCTCCCACCCCCGCTCATGCCCAGTGTCTCCCTCTTGTTCCCCCCCACCCCCCGCTCATGCCCCGTGTCTCAGTCATGTTACCCATCACCCTCGCTCATGCCCCGTGTCTCCCTCGTGTTCTCCCCACCCCCGCTCATGCCCCGTGTCTCCCCTGTTCACACCCACCCCCGCTCATGCTCCGTGTCTGTCTCCCTCCTTTTCCCCCCACCCCCCGCTCATGGCCCGTGTCTCCCCTGTTCACCCCCACCTCCCGCTCATGCCCCATGTCTCCCTTCTTCCCCCGCACCCCAGCTTATGCCCCATGTCTCCCTTCCCCCCCAGCCCCCGCTCATGCCCCGTGTCTCCCTCGTGTTACCCCCCACCCCCACTCATGCCCCGTGTCTGCCCTGTTCCCCCCAACGCTTGCTCATGCCCCGTGTCTCCCTCGTGTACACCCCCACCCCCGCTCATGCACCGTGTCTCTCTCCCTTGTGTCCCCCCACCCCCTGCTCATGCCCCGTGTCCCCACATCCCCCGCTCATGCCCCGTGTCCCCCCACTCCCCGCTCATTACCCATGTCTCCCCTGTTACCCCCACCCCCCACTCATGCCCCGTGTCTCTGTCGTGTTACCCACCACCCCTCGCTCATGCCCCGTGTCTCCTCCGTTCACCCCCACCCCCGCTCATGCTCCGTGTCTGTCTCCCTCGTTTTCCCCTCACCCCCCGCTCATGGCCCGTGTTTCCCCTGTTCACCCCCACCTCCCACTCATGCCCCGTGTCTCCCTTCTCCCCCCACCCCCGCTCATGCCCCGTGCCTCTGTAATGTTACCCACCACCCCCGCTCATGCCCTGTGTCTCCCTCGTGTTCCCCCGCACCCCCCGCTCATGCCCCATGTCTCCCCTGTTCACACCCACCCCCCGCTCATGCTCCCTGTCTGTCTCCTTCCTTTTCCCCCCACCCCCGCTCATGGCCCGTGTCTCCCCTGTTCACCCCCACCTCCCGCTCATGCTCCATGTCTCCCTTCTTCCCCCCAACCCCCGCTCATGCCCCGTGTCTCCCTTCTTTCTCACCTCATCCCCGCTCATGCCCCATTTCTCCCTTCTTTCGCCCCCCGCTCATGCCCAGTGTCTGCCCTGTTCCTCCCACCCCCGCTCATGCCCCCTGACTCCCTCTTGTTCCCCCCACCTCCTGCTCATGCCCCGTGTCTCCCCTGTTCACCCCCACTCCCCGCTCATGCCCCGTGTCTCTGTCGTGTTACCCACCACCCCCCGCTCATGCCCCGTGTCTCCTCTGTTCACCCCCACCCCCTGCTCATGCTCCGTGTCTGTCTCCCTCCTTTTCCCCTCACCCCCCCACTCATGGCCCGTGTGTCCCCTGTTCACCCCCACCCCCCACTCATGCCCTGCATCTCCCCTGTTCACACCCACCCCACGCTCATGCTCCGTGTCTGTCTCCCTCCTTTTCCCCCCACCCACCGCTCATGGCCCGTGTCTCCCCTGTTCACCCCCACCTCCCGCTCATCTCATGCCCCATGTCTCCCTTCTTCCCCCCACCCCACGCTCACGCCCAGTGTCTCCCTTCTCCCCCCAGCCCCCGCTCATGCCCCGTGTCTCCCTTCTTTTCCCCCCACCCACGCTCATACCCCGTGTCTCCCTTCTTTCCACCCCCTACCACCCGCTCATGCCCCATGTCTCCCTTCTTTCCCACCTCACCCCCGCTCTTGCCCCGTGTCTCCCTTCTTTCGCCCCGCACCCCCCGCTCATGCCCAGTGTCTGCCCTGTTCCTCCCACCGCCGCTCATGCCCCGTGTCTCCCCTGTTCACCCCATCACCCCCACCCCCCGCTCATGCCCCGTGTCTCTGTCGTATTACCCACCATCCCCCGCTCATGCTCCGTGTCTCCCCTGTTCACACCCACCCCCGCTCATGCTGCGTGTCTGTCTCCCTCCTTTTCCCCCCACCCCCCATTCATGGCCCGTGTATCCCCTGTTCCCCCCCACCCCCCGCTCATGCCCCATGTCTCCCTCCCCTCCCAGCCCCCGCTCATGCCCCGTGTCTCCCTTCCTTTCCCCCCACCCCCCGCTAATGCCCGTGTCTCCCTTCTTTACACCCCCACCTCCCGCTCATGCCCCGTGTCTTCCTTCTTTCCCACCTCACCCATGTTCATGCCCTGTGTCTCCCTTCTTTCGCCCCCTCCCCCCGCTCATGCCCAGTGTCTGCCCTGTTCCCCCCACCTTGCTCATGCCCCATGTCTCCCTCTTGTTCCCCCCACCCCCCGCTCATGCCCCGTGTCTCCACTGTTCACCCCCACCCCCCGCTCCTGCTCCGTGTCTGTCTCCCTCCTTTTCCCCCACCCCCCGCTCATGGCCCGTGTTTCCCCTGTTCACCCCCACCCCCCACTCATGCCCCGTGTCTCCCTTCTTCCCCCCCGCTCATGCCCCGTGTCTCTGGCGTGTTACCCACCACCCCCCGCTCATGCCCTGTGTCTCCCTCGTGTTCCCCCCACACCCCGCTCATGCCCCACATCTCCCCTGTTCACACCCACCCCCCGCTCAGGCTCCGTGTCTGTCTCCCTCCTTTTCCCCCACCCCCCGCACATGGCCCGTGTCTCCCCTGTTCACCCCCACCTCCCGCTCATGCCCCATGTCTCCCTTCTTCCCCCCACCCCACGCTCATGCCCCGTGTCTCCCTTCTCCCCCCCGGCCCCCGCTCATGCCCGTGTCTCCCTTCTTTTCCCCCCACCCACGCTCATACCCCGTGTCTCCCTTCTTTCCACCCCCTACCACCCGCTCATGCCCCATGTCTCCCTTCTTTCCCACCTCACCCCCGCTCATGCCCCGTGTCTCCCTTCTTTCCCCCCCACCCCCCGCTCATGCCCAGTGTCTGCCCTGTTCTCCCCACCCCGCTCATGCCCCGTGTCTCCCTCTTGTTCCCCCCACCCCCGCTCATGCCCCGTGTCTCTGTCGTATTACCCACCACCCCCCGCTCATGCCCCGTGTCTCCTCTGTTCACCCCTACCCCCCGCTCATGCTCCCTGTCTGTCTCCCTCCTTTTCCCCCACCACCCGCTCATGGCCCATGTCTCCCCTGTTCACCCCCACCCCCCACTCATGCCCCGTGTCTCCCTTCTTCCCCCCGCTCAAGCTCCGTGTCTCTGGCGTGTTACCCACCACCCCCGCTCATGCCCCGTGTCTCCCTCATGCCCACCCCACCCCCGCTCATGCCCCGTGTCTCCCCTGTTCACACCCACCCCCCGCTCATGCTCCGTATCTGTCTCCCTCCTTTTCCCCCACCCCCTGCTCATGGCCTATGTCTTCCCTGTTCACCCCCAGCCCCCGCTCATGCCCCATGTCTCCCTTCCTCCCCCCCACCCCCCGCTCATGCCCCGTGTCTCCCTTCTCCCCCGACACCCCGCTCATGTCCCGTTTCTCCCTTCTTTTCTCCGCCACCCCCCGCTCATGCCCCATGTCTCCCTTCTTTCCCACCTCACTCCGCTCATGCCCCGTGTCTCCCTCATGCCCACCCCACCCCCGCTCATGCCCCGTGTCTCCCCTGTTCACACCCACCCCCCGCTCATGCTCCGTATCTGTCTCCCTCCTTTTCCCCCACCCCCTGCTCATGGCCTGTGTCTTCCCTGTTCACCCCCAGCCCCCGCTCATGCCCCATGTCTCCCTTCTTCCCCCCCACCCCCCGCTCATGCCCTGTGTCTCCCTTCTCCCCTGACACCCGTCCCGTTTCTCCCTTCTTTTCTCCGCCACCCCCCGCTCATGCCCCATGTCTCCCTTCTTTCCACCCCCCACACCCCGCTCATGCCCCGTGTCTCCCTTCTTTCCCACCTCACTCCGCTCATGCACGGTGTCTCCCTTCTTTCGCCCCCCACCCCCCACTCATGCCCAGTGTCTGCCCTGTTCCCCCCACCCCCGCTCATGCCCCGTGTCTCCCCCTTGGTCCCCCCACCCCCCGCTCATGCTCTGTGTCTCCCTCGTGTACCCCCCCACCCCCCGCTCATGCCCCGTGTCTCCCTTCTTTCCCCCCACCCCCCGCTCATGCCCGTGTCTCCCTTCTTTCAACCCCCATCCCCCGCTCATGCCCCGTGTCTCCCTTCTTTCCCACCTCACCCCCGCTCATGCCCCGTGTCTCCCTTCTTTCGCCCCCCACCCCCTGCTCATGCCCAGTGTCTGCCCTGTTCCCCCCACCCCCGCTCATGCCCCATGTCTCCCTTCTTTCCCACCTCACCCCCGCTCATGCCCCGTGTCTCCCTTCTTTCACCCCCCACCCCCACTCATGCCCAGTGTCTGCCCTGTTTCCCTCACCCCCGCTCATGCCCCGTGTCTCCCTCTTGTTCCCCCCACCCCCCGCTCATGCCCTGTGTCTCCCCTGTTCACCCCCACCGCCCGCTCATGCCCTGTGTCTCTGTCGTGTTACCCACCACCCCCCGCTCATGCCCCGTGTCTCCTCTGTGCACCCCCACTCCCCGCTCATGCTCCCTGTCTGTCTCCCTCCTTTTCCCCCACCCCCCGCTCATGGCTCATGTCTCTCCTGTTCACCCCCACCCCCCACTCATGCCCCGTGTCTCCCTTCTTCCCCTGCTCATGCCCCGTGTATCTGTCGTGTTACCCCGCACCTCCCGCTCATGCCCCATGTCTCCCTTCTTCCCCCCCACCCCACGCTCATGCCCCGTGTCTCCCTTCTCCCCCCGGCCCCTGCTCATGCCCGTGTCTCCCTTCTTTTCCCCCCACCCACGCTCATACCCCGTGTCTCCCTTCTTTCCACCCCCTAACACCCGCTCATGCCCCATGTCTCCCTTCTTTCCCACCTCACCCCCGCTCATGCCCCGTGTCTCCCTTCTTTCGCCCCCCACCCCCCGCTCATGCCCAGTGTCTGCCCTGTTCCCCCCACCCCCGCTCTTGCCCCGTGTCTCCCTCTTGTTCCCCCCACCCCCGCTCATGCCCCGTGTCTCCCCTGTTCACCCCCACCCCCCGCTCATGCCCCGTGTCTCTGTCGTATTACCCACCACCCCCCGCTCATGCCCTGTGTCTCCTCTGTTCACCCCTACCCCCCGCTCATGCTCCCTGTCTGTCTCCCTCCTTTTTCCCCACCCCCCGCTCATGGCCCATGTCTCCCCTGTTCACCGCCACCCCCCACTCATGCCCCGTGTCTCCCTTCTTCCCCCCCGCTCATGCTCCGTGTCTCTGGCGTGTTACCCACCACCCCCGCTCATGCCCCGTGTCTCCCTCATGCCCACCCCACCCCCGCTCATGCCCCGTGTCTCCCCTGTTCACACCCACCCCCCGCTCATGCTCCGTGTCTGTCTCCCTCCTTTTCCCCCACCCCCTGCTCATGGCCTGTGTCTCCCCTGTTCACCCCCTACCCCCGCTCATGCCCCGTGTCTCCCTTCTCCCCCCACCCCCGCTCATGCCCCGCGTCTGACCTTTTCCCCCCACCCCCGCTCATGCCCCGTGTCTCCCTCGTGTTACCCCACCCCGTTCATGCCCCGTGTCTCCCTCCTGTTCCCCCCACCCCCCGCTCATGCCCCGTGTCTCCCTCGTGTACCCCCTCTCCCCCCGCTCATGCCCCATGTCTCTCTCCCTCATGTACCCCCCAACCCCCGCTCATGCCCCGTGTCCCCCCTACCCCCCGCTCATGACCTGTGTCCCCCCACCCACTGCTCATGCCCCGTGTCTGCCCTGTTCCCCCACCCCCCGCTCATGCCCCGTGTGTCCGTCGTGTTACCCACCACCCCCGCTCATGCCCCATGTCTCCTTCGTGTTCCCCCCATACCCCGTTCATGCCCCGTGTCTCCCCTGTTCACCCCCACCCCACGCTCATGCTCCTTGTCTGTCTCCCTCCTTTTCCCCCCACCCCTCGCTCATGGGCCGTGTCTCCCCTGTTCACCCCCACCCTCCGCTCATGCCCCGTGTCTCCCTTCTTTCCCCCCACCCCCGGCTCATGCCCTGTGTCTCCCTTCTTCCCCCAACCCCTGCTCATGCCCCGTGTCTCCCTTCTTTCCACCACACACCCCCCTGCTCATGCCCCATGTCTGCCCTGTTCCCCCCACCCCCCGCCCATGCCCCGTGTGTCCGTAGTGTTACCCACCACCCCCCGCTCATGCCCCGTTTCTTCCCTGTTCCCCCCACGGTGGGGACCCCACCCCCCGCTCATGCCCTGTGTCTCCTGTTCACCCCCACCCCCGCTCATGCACCGTGTCTGTCTCCCTCCTTTCCCCCCCACCCCCCGCTCATGGCCCATGTCTCCCCTGTTCAACCCCACCGCCCGCTCATGCCCCGTGTCTTCCTTCTTTCCCCCGACTCATGCCCCGTGTCTCCCTTCTTTCCCTCCCCCCGCTCATGCCCTGTGTCTCCGCCTTCCCTTTCCATGGTGGCCATCTTGGTAAAACATTTTCCTTCCTACACCGGGATGCTGCAGGCGTCCCAGTTTGGGAAGAAAAATCCTTTTTTTACCGCCCGGGGTTCCCACTTTGAGGACCTAGGATGCTAGTTGTCATCATCTATTGAAAAGGAAACCTATGAAATTCAGTAAAAATAAAATGTGTTAAAGGGACGTTATGGTTAAGTTGCACTAATAAAAACCTATGAAATTCAATGAAAACACTTTGTTAAAGGGACGTTATGGGTAAGTTGCACTAATAAAAACCTATGAAATTCAATGAAAAAACTTTGTTAAAAGGACGTTATGGTTAAGTTGCGCTACTAAAAACCTTTGAAATTCAGTGAAAAAACTTTGTTAAAGGGACGTTATGGTTCCAAGTAAAACCGATAAACCCTTGAAATTCGCCAGTCATGGTAAACTAAGCAACCATAACTCGCGCCACCACCATGCACCGCTAAGACTAACACCCAGGACATCAAAGATGACATCACAATTATCATTGATGACATCACTGATGACATCACATGTCTAGCCCCTTCTTTTTTGTTCACTGCCATATCTAGGCCAGGTGGGTATATTTACTGACAGTCAGAAACTTAACTTTCTAAAGATATTACATTTATAGATATTGCTATTCTCACATGTTCTTACACTACTTTCCTTAGATATATATAGGGGTAGAAGCAGGCCTGAAACACAGCAGTCATTTTTGTGCGTGAACACAATCATGTAGATTATGCAACTGTGCTAACGGTACTGCTTCTTGTTTGCTTACTTTACTCTCCATGTATAAGCCCATATTTGTATGCATTGTAGTCTATTTATGTTTTGTGTGTATTAGTAGAAATATGTAGTAAGTGATGCATTATTAGCTATTTAGTACGTGTTTCACAGTACGGAAAATTCTGATACAGAAACATTCACCGTTTTATTATATAACTTTGGTAAATTACAAATATAGCACCTCTGTGGTGTATGCTGCAGCCAATACCTACATTTCTGTATGAGTAGGTTACTGTACTAGAAAGAACACTGCAATCGAATGTTCTTTAGAATGCTACATTGCGTGATGAAGTATGTAATTTATTACACATCTCCCGATAATCCCTGATACTTTTTTGGCAACATTACATTCACAACCCCTTGTATAAAAAGTAAATGCACATGTGATGTCATCAGTGATGTCATCAATGATATTTGTGATGTCATCTTTGATGTCCTGGGTGTTAGCCTTAGCAGTGCACGGTGGTGGCGCGAGTTATGGTTGCTTAGCTTACCACAACTAGCGGATTTCAAGGGTGTTTCGGTTTTACTTGGAACCATAACGTCCCTTTAACAAAGTTTTTTCACTGATATATATATATATATATATATATATATATATATATATATATATATATATATATAGAGAGAGAGAGAGAGAGAGGGAGAGAGAGAGAGAGAGAGAGAGAGAGAGAGAGAGAGAGAGAGAGAGAAACAATGATACAAGGCACATTCTACTTAACATTGTCTTTTGTTTCTGATAGCTGTGAACATTTTTTAGCATCCAACCTTCCAAAGGGGTGCATTCAGTTCATAGAAGTTAAAGAAATATCAATGTCACTCAATTTTTTCACCCCCCTTTTCCTCCTCCTGACCCTGGAGAGGGGGTGGTTGGACCTTTTGTCCTTCGGTTATGTGGATCCACATCTTGCAACCGGCCACTTTGACTGCTTTGGGTGTGGCATAAATGACTTAGTGGGGTCCCTCAAATCTTGATTGATTCCACTTCCATATGAAATTGTTGGTGAATATCCAGGGAAGAGCTGTGCAGTTGTGGAAGAGCTGAATCCTGTTGTGCTGTTGGTGTGCCCATCACTGGTAAAGCTAGATCTCTTGAATGGGGCAGATCGGGCAGGAAATACGTGTGACAGATTTGGTTAACTCCCTTAGATATCCCTGAAATTCATCACCTAGAAATTGTGCATAATGTTGTGCATCTGAGGCTGTGCATGTGGGTGTGAGTGGAGTATGCAGCCTCCTGCCTGTTATTATATCATCAGGAGTAAGATGATGATCTGTTCCTGGCTGGTTACGAAGTGCAAACAATGCTAACGGCAGACAGTAAAGTCAGCTCTTTTTCAATGTGTTACAAATCTTGGCAAGATACTGGTCCTCATTACGAGTTTGGGGGTAGCCATGCCCTTAATAAGGGCATGGCTATCCCCAAACTCGGGTCCGGCACCGGGTCCCGTGAGAGGGGAATAATCGGGCCATTCTGACCTTTGCGGGCCCAGTAATTTCTCTTGGGCGGGACCCTGTGCCGGTACGTCCCCATTCCCATTTGAACTCTCATAGGGCTCAATGGGAATGGGGAGGATGGTTGCATGTCTGATCTGACCAGGCATGCAGAGCGGCACCCAAGAGCACAACTCATAATGTTGCGGCATGGTAACAACAGCGCTGGTAACACTACCGGCACCGTTATTGCCTTACTGCCACAGTTATAATGAGGCCCATTGTGTCGATAGCCCATTTAGGCTTTCCACAACGCCAGTGGCTTTAGGGTCATAAAATGCCCAATAAAAGGGAGCTCATTAAGGAAGTGGATCCCATTGTCAGATCTGAGTACATCGTATATTCCCCACCGGGGAAATACTTCATGCACTAGAAATGTAGCCTCTGTTTTGACATCAGGGTGGACACAGAGACATCCGTAAAAGCCAGTGGGAGAATGTGCACACCACAACAATTAGATAAAAGGGGTTACTGCACCTGTTACCATCTCCAGGTAATCAATGTTGAGTTGTCGAAATTTCCCTTAGGTGTGGGACAATTTCACTTTCAACATCCTAAGGGTGCAACCTATAGTGCACATTTGACATGTGGAACAATTAAGTATGAAATTATTAAGGTGTTCTTGAAGGTTGGTAACAAAACATTCTTCCTGTAAGTCAGCTGCAACATACTCATTGGATGCTTGTGCATGGTAGTGCACCTGTCTGAGGGCAGCTGTAAGTAGTTACTGGGACATTACTGCTTTTCTTGAAATAGTCTGTTTCCTAATGAAATCCGTGGGGGATAAGGAACAGCTGGTTTTGATCCATGACTCCTTCTCTTGCTGGTGAGCCTATGCCTGTAATTCGATTATTGTAGGCCCTGGGATTGCATTGTAAGGAATCGTTAGTTCAACCTGCTGTAATAATACCTCCGGGTACACTGTGGGATTTGGCTTATTTTGCTGCTGATTCTGCTGCCTCATTACCATATGAAATTAGGTCTGTATTCTTTGTGTGTGCTGAACACATCACTACTGCAACTACTGTTGGGAGTGTCAATGCATCAATTAACCTAGAAAGTAATGCAGAGTGCTGCACAAGTGTGCCATCTGATTGCTGTAACCCTCACCTCTGCCATCTAGAGAGGCCTGAATTTACTGTCAATGTGACGTAAACTGAATCTGAGTAATCAGTAGCAAAGTACCCTTTGGATATTTCAAATGCTTTTATCAGTGCTATGAGCGCTGCTGTTTGAGCTGAGTAGAGCAAAGGTAGTTGTATCTTAGATATTACTTTGTATTCACCTTCTTCAACCCTCAGTACTGCTGCCCCTGTGTGCTCTGATCAATTGTCGATGACCCATCAAGGAAGAGCACTTCATATTCTTCAAGTAGGTCTTCCAAAAACATGGAAATTGTCATGTGAAGTGTCTTAGTATATAGCACAATCCTGCACTATGTCATCTTGATGTACTGGCTCTGCAAGGAATGTGGCTGAACTGACAGTGTGACATCTCACTATGTGAATGGAAGGGTTGGATACAAATGTCCTTGTATCCTGATGTTCTTTATGCAGTGAGAGTGGATTACAATTTCTCTAGTATGGCAAAAACTGCATGTTCAACGTATAACGTGACAGGGTATCCCATTGTGATTGCAGATGATGTTTGTATTGCAATAGCAGCAGCTGCTGGAGCCTGTTCGCTTGGAAAATGTCCCTGCATTACTGGGTCTTAGAGACCACTGTATTAAGCCAACAGCTTGTGTCCCAATGATGTATGTTGAGTGAGGGCAGCCATCATCACTTGACTATTTGTATGTGAAAACAGGAAGAATGTGTTTTTGTAATCTGGCGTGGCTAGAACAGGTGCATTACTGATTGCATTTATGAATTCCTAAAAAGACTGGACCATCTCATCTGCTCAGACAAGGGGTCCTTTACTTTTATGTGCTTCTTTCTACCCCTGCAATAGAGGTTTTTTGTAGGTGAAGTAATTGAATATCCAGGCCTGACAATAGTAGCATAATACTATGAATTGTTGCTTCTGTTTGACCATGGTCCGCTGAAGGGTGTGGTGTACTGCTGCTGCCCTTTCAGACGCTACTCTCCTCCTCGCTGCTGATATTATCTTCCCTAGGTATACAACTTCTTGCTGGCTGTATTTCAACTTTTCTTTGTTGACCTTATATCCCTTCTCTGCCAATGAATTCAAATGTGCAACATTTATACACTGCGCTTTTGTTGTGGTACACACTAGGAGGGCATATACATACTTAATTACCATTCTTTATATCTTTAGGTTTCCTTAGTCCATGTGTAGAACGCTTTTGAAAATGCTCAGGGACTCACAGTACCCCTGTGTCAAACGAGTGTTTTGAAACCTCTGTCGTCTGTGGGTGAATGCTGTAAGATAGTGGGAGCCAGGGTGCAATGGGATTGATAAAAGTGCATTGTTGAGGTCTATTACTATGATATGGGTCACTGCAGTGGGATATTTTAAAGGATGGTGGCAGGATTGTGACCTCTGGGAACTCAGCCTCTACCATATTGTTCAACGGGCTTAAGTCTTGAACAATCCTCCATGACAACCCTTTAGATTTTTTCACTGGTTAAATAGATGTATTGCATGGAGACTCTGATGGCTTTGTCACACACTTCTGCCAGTATGCTTCAATGGTGAAATAAATCCCTCTGTCTGATTCTTTGGTCATGGGTTATAGCCTGGCCTGGGTTACACTGCAGCTGGTTTAAGTTTGATGTGAACTGCCCCTATCCCTTTTAAGAGGCCTACATCATGGGGCTACTACTCCATTACTCTCTGGGCACCTTCTGTATATCTTTCCTCAGATATGTTGGCAGTCTCTTAGCAATGAGAATGGGATGGGGTACTTTATGTTCAATAATTATCTGACAGGGTATACAGATTTGAAACACCTTCATACTGTGAAGCTTTGAATCATTTGATGAGCCTGGATGGGTGAATTGTGAAACTAAATATATACTTTACTGAGGAAAACAAAAAGAAGATCACGGAAGACACAGCATTTCGATATTTCAAATAGAAAGCATCTTTGTTTATGCATGGCAATACATTAATAAGCAATCAGCACTGTCTAGCAATACATGCTATAGCAAAACCCCAACCCTCCCAGCTACTCTCTAGCAATACTCTACTCAGCACTCCCCCAGCACTGAGCCCAATCTACTCTACTCTCAGCCAGCCCTCTAGCTCTGAGCCTCTCAGCCAGCTCTGATACTAAACTGAAAACCACTGTTATAGTTATACATAATAGCGTTTGAGGTACATTTTGCAATTCCATGCATAGAAAGCATTCTATGGCAACCAGCATGCTATAGCTACATGCATGCATATTTCAACATAGCCGTGTACTAGTTCACAATGACATGTTCCTCTATATTGTATTCTAAGAACAACAAAGCATATTGTTTACACTCCTGTCTTTTTGCACAAAACAGTCTCATGCTATCTCTGCCTCACAACCAAGGTTGTTTCCCTGTGCTAACGAATGGCTGACAGTCTCCAATAGTCATGTTGTTATGAAAACATCTCTTCCACTGTGGTCAGAGTCAACCCATTCCCCTCTGCGCACTCAGCATGATCCTGATTCATGATGGACAAAACACAGTAGCGCTTCGAAACACTACAATGTGCGCTCTACAAAATAGCAAGCTAAACATATCTTTCTACATGGCTCTCAACAAATGTCAATCTATGATCAAAACAAACTATAGTGCTAAACATAGTTTATACTAAATGAATGCATGGATGAATGGATGAATGTATTAGCCCACACTAACTTATCAGTAGAAAAATTCAGATTAACAAATGGCCCTTTTTAGCGTGCTCTAGTCCATTTCAGGATAGTAATAATAGACAGTAGTGTGGCAAGTAACATGACAGGTGTCAGTCAAAACAGGATATAAAAAGAAGCAAGTAATGTAGCTAGATACTCAAGCATACTAAATTATACTAACACATTGCAATAGTGATACATGGACAGTACTACCAGTGAAAAAAGCTTAGTGACACTCTATTAGTGGTGTCCTGGTAAGACAAGGAAAACTTTTGGAAATTTACCATGATACATAGCATGGATACTAAGCAAGCTGTGAAACATTCTATACATAGGGAGGATCCTAAGTTTATGCCTCCAAGCACTGCAATGTTGTCAAAATGTTGGGCATTCATTCTATAAACCTGAAAACATTTCTCTAAATAATACATATACAAATTGCTATGTATCAACCTGGTGCTCATTGTCAATACTATCAAGCATGTGTATTTTTTATCAAGTGTCTGTACTCAAAAAGAAAACCATAATATAGCAAAGCATTGCATAACAGGTGTAGCATATGAACGTGGGCAACAGTTTCATGAGATGTTGTGTATTATCTTGTACACAAGAGACAATCCTTATTTTTTTTCCACAGTCATTAGCAAACCAAGTGTCACATATGCCCTAGCTGACCAATGGACTCTTCTGGACCTGACCATGTCTGTAGTAAAACTGTGCATATCGTCACATCTGCACAACCCAACCATGGGCATAGTTTCAGTGTCAATTAGGAAGCCTCACTGACATAGGCTCTAGAAGTTCATTCATGGTATTAAAATCATCTGTTCCCTGCCCCTCTCTGCATTCAAACAAGCGTCTTTGGTCAAGCAAACAAATTGTTGGTTTCATGTGGGTGCCACACAATTCCCATTGCTGCAGCACTTTCCTAGCTTCCCCTCACTCCACTAGGTCTATCCCTACCTTTCCTTGGTACAGATTGTATCGTGGCACTCTGGCATAGAGAGATCTCTGAACAATTCAGAAAATGCAGATCTCAACAGACCCTTATTTTGCTCAAAACAAGAGTCTTCTATGTGTCTATCAATGAAAACACTGGGGTACGTATTCAGTATGTATTCTCCATCCCCTACACCCTCCTTTCCCAGTTTAGGGCAAAGGCAAACATAATAAAATTCTTCCCTTGCGGTCTATGCGAACAGTTTGCATAACATACTTGTGATCAAATTTCCCATTCCGAAACACAGCAGGAAAAAATATCTCAATTTGCAGGGATTTTCTCGAGGCAAATCTTGGACTCTGGATTCAGGCAAGCAGCTTCTTTTGTGTACTTCTCAAGGTGGAGCAGTTATCATGCTCGGACTTGACGGCATTCCACAGAACAGCTGTACTCTGCAACATCGGTTGGCATGGATGTTCAGTAGTCATGCCAGTCTGTATGTGTAGGCCAGTCTGGATCAGAGGTATCTCAAAACCAAAAAGAAATAAAGTGCAGTATCAGGGATTGCATAACGTAAAGCTGTTTTCACTCAAAGCAAAGTCATTAATGCTGCATTACTGCATAAGCACTGCCCTTCACAATTTATACAAGGTGAAACCTGTTTCTGTCTCTGTCAGAGACAGCAATGCTAGGATCTCAGTGTCAAGACATTCCAGTTCAATGTGTACTAGATCAGGTACTGAAAAAAGTGTGTCATAATTTAGGATGATGTGACATCTTGTTTCTGGAACGTAAACATCAGATAAATATCCCCATAGACATCCATCTTTCACATGTACACACACACAAATCTCTTCACATAATTAGAAATCCCCAAGATTGCAGCTCAACACAGGGCTGTTTTCAGTGTGACAAAAGCGTCCTCGTTCTGACAGTAAGCATCCCATGGTGATGGTGATGCAACATGTATTCTCTCTGGAGCAAATCTCATACCTTCCTTCAACAAAATGTAACCTACATAGACTTCCTCAGGTTGACAAGACTGGTATTCATTAAAAGAAACTTTCTGTCCTGCATTTGCACGATCCTTCAGTAAACTAGTAGTGCCCTTCTGGCATACTTCACAACAGTCTGCTGCTGCTATTCACAATGAGCAATATTGAGGCAACTCTAATCTATCAACCTGTACTCTAAGCACTCTTCTATGAATGCTAGTACTCTCAGTGTATCCTTGTGGTATTCTAGCAAGGGTCAATGCATCAATCACATAATAATATTCTCCTTGAGCTGAAATCAAGGTCAATTTGTCCTCTAAATAGATTGCAATTTGGTAGGGCAAAACATTGTCATCCTTTCTAAAAGCTGGCAAAATTGTGATATAACAATTGTTGTCATATATTGGCCCTCATTACAAGTCAGGTGTTAAGGGTTTAACGGCGCCATCGGCGCCGTTAACCCTTAACACCTGATTCACACTTTAACATCTGCTTTTTGCAGGCGTTAAAGTCCAAGGCGCTAAGCGACCTTGGTGCTAATTACGGCACCGTAATTTACGGTGCCCTAATTAGCGCCTTCCCCATTCCCATTGAGCCCTATGGGGAAAAAATGGGATTGTGGAAGGGCATATGGTGAATGGGAAATTACCGCCCCTCTCACCTTGGAATGGGGCGGTAATTCCGCCATCCACCATGGCGGAATCCGGCATGGACCATTGTGCTAACAGCACCAGGGTCCACCGCCTGACTTGTAATGAGGGCCATTGTCTCCATTTCACCTTTCCCCACCAAATCAGAATGCAATGCTAAGTACTGTGTTGAAGCATTTCTCTGCTGGAACATTGTCAAGTATACACCGTCAGAACTGCACTGAATCAATGTGTACAATTCTCCCAACACATTCAATCCCAATCGATTCTCTCCACAATGGGATGTCAGCAAGTGGCATTTCTTTGTAAAGGGGCCAACAGTAATGGGTACTAGCTGTGACACAGGGCATATTTCTGGTGTACATGCAAACCCTACAGCAACTTTTTGTTGCCCTGACAAGGCAATATCAATATCTGGAACCATTGATCTGTCAATGGAGCATTATTGTGACATGGTATTTCTCACAACTGAGTCTGCCCTAGGTAACTTCTTTTCCTGGGTTACCCCTGTCTCCTCATTCTTTTGCACTGACTGGTGAACTGATTCTGGGACCACTTCCAAGTTGTCTAACATAGTTCTCAGTCTCTCCTGTATTGCTCATAGTCCACTACGGTGCAGAGTTATTATCTCATTTTCTAACCATGTGGGTTTTTTCTGAACAAACAAATCTTCACAACACTTGTGAGTTTCCAAACTAACTTCAGGAATCTTTTAACAAAATGTTTCTCTAGCCTGGTAAAATTTATGCTCATATTTTTTAAAACAAACCTATTTCAAACAAGAACTTGTAGAAAGCTCACCTAATTTCAAAGAGAGTCAACGTTATCTCCCATCAAACTCGAACTCGATTTATGTGCCTGGTGATCTTCATTCAAAAAATGCAAACACCATCGTGGCTGCAACCAATGCGGTTTAAACTCTCGCCGCTGATGATATTGACCAACAAGTGGATGAGAAGTACAAGCTGCTCCAAGGAACCTTCATCCTTCTTGGCAAGCAGTGAACCTCCGGTACTCCAGTCCCAAACACTGTCCTCGTTCATCATTTGGAAGGCCCCATATTGGGACGCCATTCGGTGAAACTAAATATATACTTTACTGAGGCAAACAAAAAGAAGACCATGGCAGACACAGAATTTGATTATTTCAAATAGAAAGCATTTTTTTATGCATGGAAATGCACTAACAGGCAATCGGCACTCTCTAGCAATGAGTGCTTTAGCAAAACCCCAGCTCTCCCAGCTACTTTCTAGCAATGCTCTACTGCACACTATAGCACTGAGCACTCTCAGTACTCAGCACTCCCCCAGCACGAGCCAGCTCTATTCTACTAACCTGCTCTCTAGCTATGATCCTCTCAGCCAGCTTTGAGACTGAACTGAAAACCACTGTTTTGGTTATACATAATAGCGTTTGAGGTACATTTTGCAATTACATTTGTAGAAAGCATTCTATGGCAACCAGCATTCTATGGCTACATAATTGCATATTTCAACATAGCCATGTACTAGTTCATGATGACATGTTCTTCTATATTTTATTCTAAGAACAGCAAAGTATATTGTTAACATTCCTGTCTTTTCACACAAGACTTTCTCATGCTATCTCTGCCCCACAACCAGGGTTGTTTCTCTATGCTAACAAATAGCTGACAGTCTGCCAATAGTCATGTTGTTATGAAAACATCTCTTCCACTGTGTTCAGAGTCAACTCATTCCCCCTTCTGCGCTCAGCATGAGATGGATTCATGATGGACAAAACACAGTAGTGCTTCGAAACACTACAATGTGTGCTCTACAAAATAGCAAGCTAAATATATCTTTCTACGTGGCTCTCAGCAAATGTCGAACTATGATAAAAACACACTATAATGCTAAACATAGTTTATACTAAATGAATGCATGGATGAATGGATGAATGGATTAGCCCATGCTAACTTATCATAAGAGTAATGCAGATTAACTGCCCTATGTATACAACATCTTGATGGCTGTATTGCAACTTTTCTTTGTTGACCTTGTATCCCTTCTCTGCCAATAAAGTCAAAAGTGCAATGGAGCCATTTCTGCACTGCACTTTTGTTGTGGTACACACTAGGAGGGCATCTACATACTTAATTACCATTCTCTGAATGTTTAGGTGTCCTTTGTCCATGTGTAGTACCCTTTTGAAAATGCTCATGGACTCACAGTACCCCTATGTCAAACAAGTGTGTTGAAACCTTTGTTGTCTGTGGGTGAATGTTGTGAGATACTGGGAGCCAGGGTGCAATCTGATGGATAAAAGTGCATTCTTGAGGTTTATTACTGTGACATGGGTCGCTGCAGTAAGGATATTTTAAAGGATGGTGGCAGGATTGGGACCACTGGGAACTCAGTCTTTACAATATTATTCAACGGGCTTAAGTGCTGAACCGCCCTCCATGACAACCCTTCAGCTTTTTTCAGTGGCTACACAGCTGTGTTGCATGGGGACTCTGATGGCTTTATCACACCCTTCTGCCAGTATGAAATATATCCCCCTGTCTACTTCTTTGGTCAAGAGTTAGAGCCTGACCTGGGCAACACTGCCGCTTGTTTAAGTTTGATGTGAACTGCCCATGTCCCTTTTAAGATGCTTACTTCATGGGGCTACTGCTCCATAACTCTCTGGGCACTTTCTCAGAATCTTACCACAGATGTGGTGGCAGGGCAGTCTCTTAGCAAGGAGCACGGTATGGGGTACTTCTCTATGTTCAATAATTATTGGACAGGGTATACAGATTTGAAACACCATCATACCGTGAGCCCTTGAATCATTTGATGAGCCTGGATGGAAAAACTGACAGGTGCTTTCTCCTGGGGGATGACTGATCTGAATAGAAATTCTGCAGGTATGCATAGTGTTTGGTTCTCAATCCCAGGCATCTAACAGAACTGCTACCCCATAGACGAACAAATCTGAGTGGAGTGACATACCCCACAGGGTGCTGAGGCCACAAAGTGCCTGTATTACCACTGTACCTCTAGCACGGTATATGCCTAGGGTAGAACGCACTATGCCCTCCTCAGTGAATGAAATGTTCAAATTGGCCATGATATCCCTGCCCAGGAGGTTAACTAGGGTATCTTTTGAATACAATAAAGGTGCTGTCAATTCTTTTGTGCCTTTGGTAATGGCTAAATCTTCAGTGAAAGTAACGGATACAACAACCTCAGAGAATCCCCTGCATGTCCATCATTTTGCCTGACAGAAGAAACTTCCCTTCCCTCATGAAGGACTTGGTAGCTCTTGTGTCGACCATGAAAGAAAATGTTCGATCTCCTTTCGTCACTCCAACTTGGGGTTCCTCTTACGGGTCTGAAGTTACTGATAGTATTATGCAATCAGATCTCATTGTGGGCTGTTCTGTTGTGGGTAGAAATTCATGCCTGGGAGTGGGAAACAATTGTCCCCTATCACACTCGCCCCTGTGTAATGAATTACTGTGCCCTGTGGTAAGGGAGTTTTAGCCCGGGGCTGAGCAGGTGACTGCTGAATGTGTGTATAAGGTTGATTTGGGATGGGTATTGAATCGGCTCTGGCTGCATGGGGCCTGGAGCAGGTGTTGTAATAGAGGGCTGCATCTGGGATGGTGGGTACTAAGTAAGCTGATACACTGGAAGGTTAGCTATGTAAGACATAGGTGGTTGGATTCTGCAGTTTTGTGCAAAGTTTTCTATCTTCCCACAACACCAGCACCGTCCTCAAAATCTGGGTATCAATCCTACCCATCCACCCCCTCTAACTCTTGGGTAACTGCCCCTTCCCATCTGGAGACCTCCCATCTACCTTCTGCCATCTCTTGGCCCTTCTCTCCATCCCTAAAGGAAGTTTTGTGCTTGAAGAGGATCACGGCCTAGACACCTGCCACGAGAGGAGTTTGCCTATCTACCAGACGACCAAATACCCTGGTACAGGAACATACGGATGTGCCCATCTACCTGCCCAGCAGCCCGCCCTGTCCATGCCGACACCTGCGGCACGGACCAACTCGACTAAACCTACACGTTGTTAGAGATGCCATGACGACCTAGCCAACGGTCAGCACACCTGTGCAAATATACACACCGGACACTCCCGCACCAATCCACACGAAGAATATACTCAGTGCTATGACGTAGGCGACAGACATACTCACGGACGTGCATCTTTATTATTTTCCACATAGGCTCTCAAAATGCAGAAACGCAAGACGCATCATGAACTTATCTAAAAAGGCTTGCTCACGCTTCTTCTAAGAGCCATGCACCATAATGAAGAATATAACGGGGACACGATACTGAGGATAAAGCAATATGATACCGCAACCTAAAGCGCTCTGCATCAAACGGTTCCACCTATGCACCAGGCCCAAGTAGGCCGCAAGCAAAAGCTTCCATGAACATTGAATGAGCAAGAACTGGGTTGCTGACCCTGCAAAATGAGCCCGGCGAAAGCACAACGCCAGGGGCACGATGTTGCAATCTCGCACGCTGCAAGCCAACGCCAAGGTCGCACCTGCAAGATAAACCAGGCACACAGTAGGAAAAACAATATTAATTGTGCTGAATTTTGCCTCAAACACGGTCTCACCTCACGTGACAAAGCCAAACCTGACAAGATGCCAAGCCCAGGAGGAAGGAGCCGCCTGAATCCCACGTTTCAAGACACAGGCAGATACAATTAAAAGACTCATTGGACATCTGCAGCAGTGGGAGTAGTCGACCTCCCAACATATGAATAAATCCTCACATTGTTTACACCTATCCATATTAAATCATTGTTGCAAATGACAGGTGCACCGCGAGCTGGGAACAGCGATAGTCCCAGGCTGGGAGGCTCGCGAGCGGACCAATTAGAACATGGGGTTCTTATCACTGACGCCATTAACATTGACCAATCCTCAGAGGTCTTCATGTAACAATTTTCATGTATCAAATTGAAGGGACAGCCCAGGTATACCACCTGACTAACCCTCAGCCACTAACACCGTTCTCTATATGTGCGCTATACTAACCCTACCACTCGAGTAACCAATCCAGAGTGGAGATAGGTTTTTTACTAAACTTTGTAAGATGACGCAAGTAGCGCGTCATACTAAGGTAAAAAGGGCCTGCAAGCCCCACGATTGTGTGTGTGTCAGGACGGACGCGTACGCTCCTTGACCCATCCCTGCCGTTTTGTCTAATAAACAGCAGAGTCACCTTGCTTCTTGTGTGTGCCTCATACTCTATCTCTTTTGGGATATACGGGAGGAGTTGGGGCCTCCCTGCCCGGAGGTCTGCGGACGGTCCGGCCGACCCCGGCAGAATTTCCCCCCGACAAGTTGGAGGCACTGCTGAGATCTGTTTAAGATCTGCTTTTATTTTTACTTTTTCCAGTTACTACTGTTGCGAGTAGGCCCGGCGGCGCGGCCCCCTCTGCCGTTACCCCCTTCTGAGGACTAGAGGACCATCGCGGAACTGCGAGAAGACCGGACAGCGCAATCCGGATATTGGCCTTCGGGAGCCGGTTGAGAAGTATCCCGCCCGCGGTTGGCGAGTGTCCAGACGTGGTCCAGACGAGGGGAGGTGGCGAGCCGCTTGGAGGGGTGCACGCAGTCGAGCGGCCCCGCATCAAGAGAACTTGGTGAGCATGCCACGCACAACAAGCAATGTGAAATTGTGAGGGAGGGGGGAGGAATTAAATACGGGAGGTGGGAGGTGCTGCACAGGTGCGCGGCGAAGGTTTTGACAATTTAGTGTTGGCAATTAAATTAATGGTAGCCGAACGAGTGCGAGAGCAGTCGGCTACGTTACGCGAGAGAGGGGGGTGGAGCACGAAAACATCACGTGCGGCCGCTATTAGACACTGATTGGCCTAGGTCGCTACTACGTGTAAGGGTGTGTGTGTGTGGTTTCCTACGATTTGGCATTTATTGATCAATGAGTAGATGAGGATCCCTATTGTTCGAGCAAGAAACTCGATAGGTAGATGACGTTTCCCTGTAGGAGGTAGCTAGTCAGTTGCCCAATATGGAAGATAATTGGCTGGTTAAGCCCTCCTGTCGAGGGGCGTATCACACGCGAGGCGACGCAGTGTGCGCAGTCCGATTATATTATTGATTACCTTGTTCCAGGCGAGACAGAAAGACAGCTGTGAGGTTAACGGGGGTAGATTGCAAGTGTATTTTGAACTTAAAGAATATATGAAGAACTTACCAGTAGCTCGAAGAGATCGGTGACGTCACCAATAGGGCTTTCATAGGATATCCCGAGCACAAGGCATCCTTCCGTCTGAGGGTGGTGGGGAAGAGAACTGTGGTAAGGGAGTGGAAACGGAGATAAACGGTAATGAATTGACCAAGGAAAGGCGAAACGGGGGACGTGGCGGCGCACAGAGAACGCTGGCCACGGCAAGTGTAGAAGAGGGAGGAGGAGCAAGTGAAAGTAGGACGGCTGTATAAGAACGTCACAAGGGGTACGCAGCCGCAGGGGGCTACGTGCGCCTCGGCCGCAGGGGGCCGTAAGGGTCTCGTGTAAAGGAAGAAAGAAGAAAATAAAATATACAAATGTAAATAATATATTTTTAATAATTTTCCTTAGCGGACTATCGCAAGTCCCCAAACTTACGGGGCCAGGTAACGATATAAGGCTGTATATTGTAAACTGCTAGTGAGATAACCGCTACCAAATAGGGGAAGGGTAACAAGTGGAGCGCTACTATGTCATACGGGACAGGATCGGGAGGGTGGGGGAACAGCCTCACTACCCCACTACAACACATATGTACCACACTGTCACCCCATAGGGAGAAACTGATCAAGTATAGCATAGAATGGACCCAGGGGACGGACAACAAAATGATAACACCGTGGCCGCCTAATGGTAGCTTCGATCCATATGCCCAACATTCACTATTAAACCATCTGCATAATACATACAAAGGAAAGAAGTTGGCAAACCACGTGGAGGTGTTTAACTTATGGAGGATGTTCCAAGGGTCCCGACCAGGACCAACTGGAATGTTCACTGTGGGGAAAATACTGGAAGAAAAAGAGATTAAGGAGGAAGGAGAGGATGGGAAAAAGGGGAGTGAAGACCCAAAGAACACGAGGAACGGACAAGAGGGAGGAGAAAAGAATAATACATCAAATGAAATAAAAAAGGAACCGAGCAACGATATACCCCCAGCAAAGGGAGTGAAAACAGAGGGAGGGGGGTTGTACCCTTTAAGAGAGTTAGGAGAAATAGAAAGAGGCCAGTTAAGGGCGGCTGAGGGGTACTCGAACCCGGCATACAGCCCTCCACCATATGTGGCTCATAGGAAGATGCCAGCAGGGGAGGGGAGGACTGGAGAAGAACAAACTGTGGAAATAGGAAATGATGAGTGGGTAGCTGCACAGATACTATTAAAATTACGAGGTTCATTAACAGGAGAAGAGAAGGAGGTAGTAAGGAAAACAGATGAGGATAATACCAGGGAGAGTGAAATGAGGGGGGAAGAGCTGTTACGACAAAAGGAAGAGATTTTGGAGGAACGACTAGCAGAGTTAAGGGATGAGCAGAATGAACTTATCAAACAGCTCGAGAGGGAGGAAAGAGAGAGAGCGAGGAAAAAGAAAGAAGGTAAGAACGAATTGGAAAAAATAAGGGAACGAACTGAGGAGCAAAGGAGAGAAGCTAAAAGGGTAAAAGCAGCAGCAGAAAGGGTATCAAGAGCAGTGCTGCGAGAAAAGAAAAGGGAAGAAGAAGAGAAAGAAAGAGAAATGGCAATGTGGAAGAGGAGATCAGAAACGACTAAGAAATACGAAGAAGGGAGGGTGATAGAGAGTATATTAGAAAGGGAAAGGGTGAAATGGGAAAGGAAGAAAGAGGATGAAAGAATACTGGAACAGATGAGTAGTGAAGTAATGGAGGAATTAAAAAGGGAAAGGGAGGAAAATGGTAGGGAGATGGAGGAGAGAAATGAAGGAGAAAGAGAAGATAGGAGAGGGGAGAGTGAAGTATGGGGGGACGTATATAGAGACTCAGAAGTAGCAACAACATCAGCGCAAAGGGGAGCGGTTGATAAAGGAGAAAAAGGAGAACTGGACCTAATAGACTTAAAAACAGTAACCATCAAGGGGAAAAAGACCGAGTGGGGGGTGCCGTTTATGACTGACTTTTGTAGTGAGGAAGAAGAAGGAGTGGAGAAGGAAGGAAGAAACAGTGAAAGGGAAAGCCTAGATACATCACCCGGACCAACACAGACTCACCATGGATCCGTAGGAGAAAGGATGAACTGGAGAGAAGTGAGGAGGGAGAGCAAGGAATAGCGGAAAGACAGACACATGAGGCCGCACCGTCCCCATCATGCCCTCTCCAATCCCACCCTACATGCTCAACCACCTCACGCTCGTTACGCACAATAAAATTTGCGCCCTTCACAGACGAACTGACACCCTATGCATGTCGGCTTAGGGACCTCCCTAGATGCAGGCAGGAAGGACGAATACACATGACAACATTAAATACAGGAAATGATGGAAGAAGGGGAAAAGATGGAGAAGAAAGAGTTACGAGCAGGGGAAATACGGATGAAATTGACGACGTAGAAGAAAGGGAAGAAGAGGAAGGGTGTGAGGACTCGATTTTATGGAACACAAAGGGTAAAACAAGATATAACTTAATGCCACTTCTGGAGAGGGGAGGGGTTAGACCACAGTATGTCCCTTGGAAGCATACAGACAAAGAAAATATAAAATGCAGGCTCCCATCATTAAGTGGAGGTGCGGGTAAGTGGATATATGAAATGGAAAAACACACCGCAGGACAGAAACTGGCAGTGGGAGATGTAAAAGGCCTTCTAATATCGATATTAGGGGATGCAGCGGATGACATTTGGACGAGAGCGGGATTCCCTGGGGTAACAATAACAAACAGATTGCATGATGGGGCACCATTCGCAAACTGCAGACATGCACTATGGCAGGCACTGAGGGTACAGTACCCAGACACATCAGACATAGGAGCAATTACCTCACGCAAGATGCGTGAGAACGAAGATCCTGTTGATTATATCCAGGAAATCCAAGAGAAGTGGCGCATGGAAACTAGAGAACAATGGGACAAAACACCAGCAATATTTTATCATATACTAGTACAAGGGCTCCCAGAAGGAGTTCAGAAACAACTAAAGAAAGTAGTGGGAATGGAAGCAAAAGCATGGCCAGAAATACAACTGACTATAGTGCATCATTGCAGGACATGGCAAGGAAAAATGAAACAAAAAGAAGAGGACAGGAAAACGGAAGAGGCTAAACTAGTGCAGAAAAAGCTTACTAAATACACAATGGAAGGGGCACTAATAACTACGCCTACAACAATGACCCAAAGCCCCACACAAGTAGTGGCTGCACAAGATCCCTCCCAAATACCACCTTCACAGACTATAACACAACAGGTGCCGCCACTCCAACCATACACAACCAACATGGGAGGAGGATACCCAATGCCAGGAGCTGGGTATTATAATTATAACAGGGGGAGAGGAGGAATTATGAGAGGGAGAGGATACGGATATAACACCCAACAGCAGGTGGGAGGACTTAGAAATTCCTACCCCACAGGGCAACCAGTATACCAGGAAAACGCAGGGAGCTTTCCATGGCAGAGTAGGGAACCACCGGTGTGTTGGAGTTGTGGATTATTAGGGCACATGTCACGCACGTGTAGAGTTAGACCAGGAACACCATCATGGAGTGAACAGGGACAACCAAGGCCCACACAGGAACAGCAGGGCATACAGCAACAGCAGACGTTGCAACAGGGAAACGAACTGCAACAACTAATAACACAACAACAGTCACAGACACATTCACTGCCACAACAACAGGTAGCGATAACACAACAGCCCCAAGTACAACAAACACAACTGGGTAGGGTGACGGTCCTAGGACACAACCCTTACACAGGAAATGGCCAATCGTTGTACCCTCAATAGGACAGCCCACAGACGGCCTTGGTGTGTCCCATCCTGTCAGTAGCACCTAATAGTGCGGAGGAACCACACATAGAGGTAACGATAGGTGACAAAAAGTTATCATTCCTTGTTGACACCGGGGCGACCCGGTCTTGCATAAGGGAAGGTAAATTTAAGATGTCAGGCGAAGCCATGAACACCCAAGGATTCTCTGGGGCTAGAGGGTTGGTTCCTTTTACTGATAACATTCCCTTATCTATAGGAGATTATGACCTGTCAGTTCCACTTCTATATTATAGTGCCTCACCAGTAAATATACTGGGGAGAGACATAATGAACAGGTTGAATATGACGATCTCCTTTACTGAGGACGGCATAATTTGCTCTACTCCAGGGATTAACATGCTCACAGCACGACAGATTATGCAAGCATACTGCGGACAGACAGCTATTAGGGCGGAGCCAGTAGATGGCGAACTCTTCCAGTACGGGACAGACATGGCATTTGCATGGATGCCAGGGATAGAGGGAAAAATCTGGAGGAGGCCAGCAGCCTATCTGTTTAGACCAGAAACACCAGTAAATGAACCAGAAGGAAAGGTGGTCCCAGTGGACATTGAGAGCATTATAGCAACGGCTGATTACATTGCTGTACATCCCCAAGACAGAGAAGGAAGAGCATGGAGGGCAGTGATAGCACTAGCAGAAGGATGTAGACTCACCCAGGTGTCAGATGAGGAGCTGTTCTCAGAAGAAAAGGAGCAAGGTGAAATGGTGTTTATGATGAGTGTGGAAATATGGCTAAGAGTGGCGTACAAACAAGTAGCACAGAAAATTGCAATGGCACTTGAGGCACTTGCATGCACCCCAGTCCCCTTATTTAAGGAGGATATGACCAAGGTACCCACATCATTGTGGACTACTAGCCCCTATGACGTGTGGTGCATAAAAAGTATAGGGGGAGTAAGGATAAAATTGAAAAAAGGTGCAATACTCCCCAGAGTGAAACAGTACCCACTATCAAAAGAGGCAGACGAGGGCATATATGAAACCATAACGGCCCTTATAAATAATGGCATATTGGTCCCCTCAGAATCACCATGTAACACGGCTGTGTATCCAGTGCGCAAGGCTAAAGGGGGTTCTTGGCGCTTCATACAGGATCTCAGGCCCTTGAACAACATAGTAGAAGCAGAATACCCCATAGCAGCAAACCCGGCCACAATATTGTGTGGCATTCCAGTAGAAGCATCACGATTTACAGTGATCGACCTTAAAAATGCATTCTTCTCAATACCATTGCACCCAGACTCACAAGATCTGACAATCTTCACTTACAGAAACACAAAGTGGAAACACACCAGATTGCCACAAGGGTATTGCGAATCACCCTCAATTTTCAACAGAGTAATACAGATGGATTTGGATAACATTGAAGTGGAAAGCACAGTGTTGCTGTATGTGGATGACATAATAATTTGCAGTACAAACGAAAGAACATGCAGAGAGGACTCATTAAAGATGTTGACAATATTGGCTGAGAAAGGTTACAAGGTAGACATGGAAAAGCTACAGTACTGTCAAGAACAGGTACTTTACATTGGTCAGCTCATATCCCAACATGGAAGAAAGATTGCACCACAAAGAGCACAGGCCATTTCAAACACACCAGTGCCACAAACAGTGAGGGAACTGCAGCAGTTCCTGGGGCTGTGCAACTACTGTAGAGCATGGGTGTTTGATTACAGTTCATACATAGGACCCCTGCTTGAGGCGTTAAAGGAAGCTAATAAAGGGGAGAAAAAGCTGGGGTGGACAATGGAAATGAAAGCAGCTTTTGATGAACTGAAAGATGCGATATCAACTGCTCCGATACTGGTATCCCCAGACTATGAGCGACAATTTTTTATATTTTCACATTGCGACTCAGCAGTAATGAAAGTAGTGTTGGCCCAAAAAACAAGCATGGGCTACAAACCAGTAGCATTTTACAGCGGCCACCTAGATCCTGTGATGCTAGGTCATTTCCCTTGCGAACAAGGTCTCGCCGCAGCTGCTTTTGCGGTAGAGAAAGCATCAGCAATCACCATGGGGTGCCCAACTACACTGTTTGTGGAACATGCACTATTTGCCATATTGAATAAACCTAAGTCCACCCTAACCACACAAAGGGCATCAGGTTATGAGATCATCTTATCCAGAGCTGAACTATCAATTGTTAGATGTAGCACGGTCAACCCTGCAAGGTTCCTAGCAGAAGTAATTGAGGAGGGAGATTATGCCCACGACTGTACACAAATAACGGACATGTACTCATGTACTAGAAAGGTTGAAGAAAACGCACTAGAGGGAGGTGAGCTCTTGTTCATTGATGGGTCATCAACTATCGGCCAAAGGGATGGTGTAAGGTGGACTGGGGCAGCAGTGGTAAAAATGATGGAGGTAACGGTGTGTGTGGCAATGAAATATGTACAATTACCACAGCATTACTCCGCTCAAGCAGCAGAATTAGTTGCACTGATCTTGGCGTTGAAGGAAAGCTTTGACAAACGAGTGACCATATATTCCGACAGCACATATGTTACATCCACTGTCCACTCAGGGCTGTCGAAATGGAGAAGAAGAGGGTTTAGGAGAGCTGATGGCACTCCAGTGCAACATGCCCTCCTATTGGCTGAACTAATTGAAGCAATAAATGACCCCCAAGAATTAGCTTTGGTCAAATGCACCGCACACACCAATGGTGAAGACTACATCTCAAAAGGGAATGCAGCAGCAGACGCACATGCGAAGTATGCTGCATACTTTGGTGAGATATGGAACCCCCCAGAGTCACAGAGACGGAGCGGGAGGGGAATGGCTAAGGAGATGTTGATAAGAGAAGGGTACACCCATCTCCCAGCCACACAGATTATGGAGCTACAAGCGGCTGCACCAATGGCCGAAAAAGAAATATGGGTAAAAAGAGGATGCACAATGTCACCAACCGACGCACTATGGCGCCAGGGTGACACTGGAAAGATTGTAATACCACTGGCACTATTGAACACCGCCCTCAGCCAACTACACTACCCAGCCCACACAGGCAAGGAAGTAATTGCAGCACGAATTAGGGAAGACTGGTTCTGCCCCGAGTTAAATTCTCATGTGTCAAATTTTATCAGTAATTGTCTCACATGTCAACAGTTTACGGCCGGTCATACTCTGAAGGTGATAAGAGGTACTATACCCCGGCCAGAGGGACCTTTCCGGCATCTCCATATTGACTATGTTGATATGATCAACGTATGTCAAGGAAATAGGTATATGATTGTAGTAGTATGCCCATTCTCGAGGTGGATTGAAGCAGGGCCCTGTTCACACCCAGATGCATTTAGAGCAGCTAAATTCCTAGTGAGGGAGGTCTTCCCCAGGTGGGGAGTGTGCGAGGTACTGAGGTCAGACAATGGCCCACATTTCGCAAACGAAATGTTCCAGCACATCACATCCTTGCTGAGCATCAAGCATAAATTTGCATGTGCATACCACCCACAGGCCAACGGTATATGTGAACGCCTGAATGGCCTATTAAAGGAAGCAATTGCAAAGATACAGCAAACAACAAAGAAGAGTTGGTTATATTGCCTTCCATTAGCCCTATTTGAGCTAAGGAATAGACCAGGGTCCGACCACCACCTCACCCCTCACGAGGTGGTTACCGGACGTCAAATGCGCCTTCCCCTAACGCCAACATCAAGAGCATTTACTGACCACGAGAGTACTGCGAGTGTTCTTGGTGATGAAATGTACCAATATGTGTCTTCTTTGATTACTAGTGTAGTGTTTGTGTCTCAACAGCTCGAGCGCACGCGGGGCGGGTCCAACAGCGATCAGCAAGAAGACGTGGATAAAGAATTGGAAAAGGAAAGACTGTGCAAAGTTGCTAAAGGTGACCACATACTACTTCGCAATTTCAACAGAAAGTGGAACAGTCCACGATTCACTGGTCCCCACCTGGTAGAGGAGGTATCAACGAGAGCAGTAAAGTTACAGGACAAACGTGCTTGGAACCACCTACACGACGTAAAGATCTAAAAACTCCAGACCCGCCCCAGCGCCACCGACAGGGCCACTGGAAGAACAACAACAGCGTCACCAACAGAGGAAGAGACTCCTACCACAACTAACAGCCTAAGTGTCCCCATACCCTGCCACCCCCCAGATTCCCCAGAGACAACTATTAGAAAAGAAAGGGGTGATCCCCATACCGCCCACCCCATGGTTACATGATCAAAGGGTAAAGAGACTTCTGCCAGTTGAGCCCAAACCCTCTGCCCATTGACCCCCTGCCCACTGTAGTAACAATTGAACTGAAGGACATTGTTTTGCACATATACACATGTAAACACCTGAATGTTCTCTTTCTTTTCTCTCGCACATGCAGGTACAGCGTATTATTGTACTGTTAAGAAAGTAGATAACTAACCAATTCACTGCCCAGGAGTAGATGGTACCCTCAGACGATAATTACCTGGAAGAATTGTCACACCAATTTGTATATGAAGTAAAAAGGCCAGCGTACCTGAAAAGAAGGAGGGTACGTGTCTACTACACAGCATTCCTCTTGGCCATAGAACATTCAATGCCCCACCTCCAACCATACTTGCCTGCCTTAGAGATAGATCGCTTAGATTGGCGTGGGAACAGCTCTTCGCCTGGGTACTGAATGACTACTTGATAGGCAGAGCCTAATAACAATAACTAACCTTAATAACGAGCATATTAAGAATTTTCAGGCGGGCAACTGTAACGTCGCAAGAATAAGCTGCCGGACTGCAGCAAGGTAAGAGCAAAATGCCGGTGAAATTATCATTTGTAATAAAATTGATAGGGATTTTAATGATCACCGGGTTCTTGGCTGCCTCTGTATGGCAGTACAGCTATGCTATCAATATTACTGCTGTACCCAAACCTAATACACCCCCACCTCCAGCTGCAACAGGTGTTATGCCAGGTGGTACTAGTAAAATCTCACACAAGGAAGATAGAGTCAAACGCAGCACATACTCAGATAATAAAGGCATTGACAACTACGTACAAGACTCAGCACACATCTCAAACAACATATGGTATCAACACATGACCCACATAGGTAAGCAGACAACGGAAGACAGCTGCTACGTTTGCTCATTGATCCCATACGCTATGAGCGCTTCTTGAACATTCGTTGCCATGGAGATAGATGGGAAAATAGCACGATGTATAATATACCTGGCACTGTTCCAGACGAAAGGAAGATTTCAAGGGACAGTGGTGCACCTGGTGTGGAAAACACGAGATACATATCCATATGAAAACAACTTCCTCAAGACTTATTTGAGTTACCACAAGAGCAGTTTACATGCTGAAGGATTCAAATACATAACAAGTGGTCCTGAAAAAGGAGAAACAAAGAAGGTAACACTGCAGTACCTACCATGTGATTGGTACGCCACTGAAGTCCCTGGTAAAAACGGATGTTGGGAAAGACCACTGATGATAATAACAGGGAAGGTGTACATGGACAACAAATGGGACACAGGAGTGGTTGGCAGCAACATGGTAACAAGAGAAAATATTTCAACTATTGATGGACATAACCATAGATGTTGGATGACTTGGATCAAGTACGTACCCATGCTCACGTGGATGGAGAAGGATGAAGACCCAATAACAATACTGCCGCTAACTGCACCTAAGGTATGCTACCAACATAAAGGAGAGGTGGATGTAGGATACAACACCAACTGTTAAAGCGTGATGGAGTTACCTGAGGGGGGAGCAGGAACAGCAGTAGTAATGGACCATTACTGGGCCTGTGGAGACAAGGCGTATCACACACTGCCCCCTTTGTGGAATGGTGTATGCACTATAGTACACGTTAATGTACCATCACTAGTGGTACCCCAGAAACATGTGAACATGGCGAATTTCCCCAAGATGGATGAAGGAAACAAAAGGAAGAAGAGATCTGCACAGCCTGGGTAAAGGGCCAGAGAACAGACGCAACGGCAACAACACTGTCCTCAACAGAAAGAAAAGACAAGGAGAACCTCTGACAGGAAATTACCTGTGGGGAAGGTCGGAAACATCACTGACCTCAATCCCGCCGGAACACAGACTATTCAGCAGGGCAGCTATGTTCTTCTCCTCAATAATACATCCTGGACTGCAGGCTTACGCAAACGCAAAATGGCTCCAGATAACTAGTTGGGAACTAATGATGACAATTAACTCTACAGTAAATGGATTCAACGCAATAAAAGAGGAATTGCGAGCAGTAAGAATGGTTGCACTACAGAACAGATATGTACTGGACCTCCTCACCGCAATGGAGGGAGGAGTTTGCGCAAAGATAGGACAATCATGCTGCATATTCATTCCTGCTAGCGATGCTGACAATGGTACACTCACGGAAGCTGTATCACAATTGGCCCAAATGCACTCAAAAATGATGGATGAAAGTAAAGGTGTGAAAAAGGATGAGAGTTGGTTTTCAATATTATGGTCATGGATGCCATCTTGGCTGTCAGATAGACTGAAGATTATAGTTGGATGTACTATTCTGGCTGGAGCTACACTGATCATAATAAGATTTTGGAAAGCCCGGAAGGCACGCACCACAGACGAGATGATCGAAATGGTTGGTATACACCTCTTGATGCCAACAGATGACGGCCAACACACAGGCACAATCATAAAAGAGAGAGAGAAGTTGCGCAACCAGATCATCACCAATCACCTGGACCCACCATCTGTGAAGCTCGAAAACCCAAGAAACCCAAGGAGCTACATAGGGAAATGGGTATACTGCACCCCTGGAGGAACCTGTGAATATATGTATTGGTCATTTGAAGACCATGTTAACCACTATGGACATTTGGGAGGAATAACTAAAATATGGAGAGTAAGAGGAGATAATGAAAAGGATATGTTTGTGGTCGACAAGTCGACCAGAGGGGGGACTGAAGTGGGAGAATGGAAGGCCAGGCTCCCGCCCTTCCCCTCTCGTGCTTGGCCTAGAGGATCACGGCCTAGACACCCGCCACGAGAGGAGTTTGCCTATCTACCAGACGACCAAATACCCTGGTACAGGAACATACGGATGTGCCCATCTACCTGCCCAGCAGCCCGCCCTGTCCATGCCGACACCTGCGGCACGGACCAACTCGACTAAACCTACACGTCGTTAGAGATGCCATGACGACCTAGCCAATGGTCAGCACACCTGTGCAAATATACACACCGGACACTCCCGCACCAATCCACACGAAGAATATACTCAGTGCTATGACGTAGGCGACAGACATACTCACGGACGTGCATCTTTATTATTTTCCACATAGGCTCTCAAAATGCAGAAACGCAAGACGCATCATGAACTTATCTAAGAAGGCTTGCTCACGCTTCTTCTAAGAGCCATGCACCATAATGAAGAATATAACGGGGACACGATACTGAGGATAAAGCAATATGATACCGCAACCTAAAGCGCTCTGCATCAAACGGTTCCACCTATGCACCAGGCCCAAGTAGGCCGCAAGCAAAAGCTTCCATGAACATTGAATGAGCAAGAACTGGGTTGCTGACCCTGCAAAATGAGCCCGGCGAAAGCACAACGCCAAGGGCACGATGTTGCAATCTCGCACGCTGCAAGCCAACGCCAAGGTCGCACCTGCAAGATAAACCAGGCACACAGTAGGAAAAACAATATTAATTGTGCCGAATTTTGCCTCAAACACGGTCTCACCTCACGTGACAAAGCCAAACCTGACAAGATGCCAAGCCCAGGAGGAAGGAGCCGCCTGAATCCCACGTTTCAAGACACAGGCAGATACAATTAAAAGACTCATTGGACATCTGCAGCAGTGGGAGTAGTCGACCTCCCAACATATGAATAAATCCTCACATTGTTTACACCTACCCATATTAAAACATTGTTGCAAATGACAGGTGCACCGCGAGCTGGGAACAGCGATAGTCCCAGGCTGGGAGGCTCGCGAGCGGACCAATTAGAACATGGGGTTCTTATCACTGACGCCATTAACATTGACCAATCCTCAGAGGTCTTCATGTAACAATTTTCATGTATCAAATTGAAGGGACAGCCCAGGTATACCACCTGACTAACCCTCAGCCACTAACACCGTTCTCTATATGTGCGCTATACTAACCCTACCACTCGAGTAACCAATCCAGAGTGGAGATAGGTTTTTTACTAAACTTTGTAAGATGACGCAAGTAGCGCGTCATACTAAGGTAAAAAGGGCCTGCGAGCCCCACGATTGTGTGTGTGTCAGGACGGACGCGTACGCTCCTTGACCCATCCCTGCCGTTTTGTCTAATAAACAGCAGAGTCACCTTGCTTCTTGTGTGTGCCTCATACTCTATCTCTTTTGGGATATACAGGAGGAGTTGGGGCCTCCCTGCCCGGAGGTCTGCGGACGGTCCGGCCGACCCCGGAAGAATTTCCCCCCGACAAGTGTTGCCCTTCCATGGTGTTAGTAATGACTGCTCCTTCCGGGCTAAATTTAGCCAGCTGTTTATGTACTAATTTTGCTTCTGTCTTCTGTTTTTGCTCTACTCTCTCTGTCTCGTTTACTTGCCTCACTCTATGATAGTGTACTATGTGTGCCTGTATTTTGGGCAATGCCTTTGCTTCGATGCTAACCACCTTATTCAAATCAGCTTGAAGTTGTGTGGAAGATGTGATAAAAGATGGCTACATTCTTGCCTCATGTCTCTCCAGTCTCTAACCACCACATCTCTTCTATCTGTTGAATGTAGTGTGCAGGGTCTTATTCTGCCTTCATTTTGTGGGCCATGATAGAGTTTTGTGTCAGATGTGTCTTGGTATCTGTCTCTCAAAGCTTTCCATAAATGTGCTTGAATGTAGTTAAATGGTGCAGCATTCTTGGTATAACTGCTCAATTGTACACATTGACCAAACCATCTCCAGGCACCATATTATTTGTACATAGCCTGAAGGCTTATTCTATTCTATTGTATTGACAGAGTGTGGCCATTCATATCTAATACCTTAAAATGACTTCACTCTACTTTGTTCAACATATCCAAAACAAAAGTCATAGTGGGCTTAATTACGAATTTGGTGGTAATTCAGCTGTAAATCCATCAAATTACCACCAAACTAGATTACCATTACTGCCATTTGGTCTCGATGAGTTACCACAATATTACAGATGGTGATAATCCCCATTTTTGCACTCCATAGAACTGGATGTGGAATTTTGGCAGAATTACCACCATCAGAATTACTGTATGGTAACTGCTGATTTTTGAGCAGAGGTGATGGAGGTGAATCTTCCTCTGTAACACCATCTGTAACACCATCTTGGCGGTACGGCAGGTGCAGTAATGTGGCGGTAAAGTAGTGTTAACAGACTTACTGCTACTTTACTTCTGTTTTTATCTGCACCGCTGTACTTGTAATGAGGCCCATTATAATTTAATACAAATGTGGTATTTCCCTTTCTTCATAATTAAATACTTATGTGCTGAAATAGGAACACTTCAGATGTGAGCTTCTCAAATTAAAGATATTTTGCTTTCCTGGGTGAACTAGAGTATATATGCAGTTGAACACTGCAAACTAAGTTTTATTCTGTGCTTAACAGTGTTTCTCACTTAGAAAATATTCTGAACTGCCTTTCTTTTGTTCATGTGTAGCAGGAAATAGAAACCTAAAGTTATTCACAATTCAAAACATTGTCTTTGGGCATTGAAGACCAGTTCACATTACAGTTCAGTAAAGGTCCGGACATGTGGTACAATACATGTCATTTATCAGCTGTTATTAATCCTGGAAGCACATAACTTGCTGCTTCCTGCAGGTACACCCTTTTCATGGTAAGTGGTGAAAAACATTAATGAATGAAGCAAAGCATTATTGTTGTGTCTCTTCACTTTAAATTGAGGGAGCTTGCATATTTTATGTTAGGTGTTGTGAATTGTGTGAGGAGACAACTATATTCTTACTTTATTGGTGCAATATTTCTCCAGACAATTGATTCCTGTGCATCACTCTTGAAAGAAACACGGTAACATTTTTCGTATCATGCTTTAGTTGAATACCTTCAGGTACCATTGATATTCACATTCCTGATCACCCTTCTCAGACAGTTAGCTATTACTTTTGTGAGGATTTTCTTGTCCACATTGATGAGGGTGATATGTCTATAATTCTTGACCTCCCCTCGCCCTTTTTTCCATTTCTAAAAAAGTATGATTGTGTCTTCCCTCTGAGACATTGGCATGCTACCTGTCTCTGACATCTTCTTGTAAAGCCCAATATGTACAATCTGATCAGGTCCTATAGTTTGATATACAGTTCAACTAGGAGACCATCATAACCCAGGGTCTTACCTTGCTTGGAGGACATAACTACCTGGTGTAGATCTTCAGTGTGAAAGGGGATTTCAGGCACACTCCCTCTTCTGGATCCAATGTCTTTGAGATCCCAACCAGGAACATGTCTAACTGTGCTCTCTCTGACACCTTTGGAGGAATCTCAGGCACCCATCATCCTGTATTGAAGTAACAGTCTTCAGTGATGGGGGAATAGGTGGGTAGGTATAAAGTATGTAGGTAGAAGGTAGGTAGGTTCAGTGAGTAGAGTCTGCCACAAAGGTCTTTAAAAACTCTCATGACCCCCACTTCCCCACCTTGCAAGTTTCTCACTGGATCCTGAAGTTCCAACAGGGGCATAGCAGTGGGGTAGCACTTCTTAAAGAGGAATATGCCACATTTCTCTTCCTTCTCAAGGGAATTGATACTGGAAAAGAACAGTTTCCTGGATCCGGCCTGGAAGTGATCTGTTAACTCTTTTTGGGTTTCCTCCAAGTCATCCGTTACGTCCCAGCCACAGAGCTAGAGTTGGGTGAGTTGAGCTCAGCAGGTGAACCTTGCTTCCAAACATAGATTTGGGGGTAGATACATATCCTCTGCAGGTGCCTCTCTCTGGACTTCCTTAAGTTTCGGAAACTCCTCAAGACCTTCCTCTTCTCTTCTACTTTCTCCCTCTCTCTTCCCTGCTAACCTCATTTCTCTTCACTTTTGCTTCCCTCCCTTTTCTCTTCTGCACTTGCCTCCCACTCACACCACTCGTCCCTGTATTGAAAGCAGTCCTTCATGCCCCCTGCCTATGTATGCCTCTCTGAGGTTTGCCTTAGACTCCTCACTGTCCAGCAGTCTGAATTACGCTTCCCAGAAACTGGGCCTCCTTTAAACATCCCTAAAAGATCTGCCTTGTAACTGATACCTCTGTGGCCAGTGAAGTGAATGGCAACCATGTAGCTCTGAACAGTTTGAACATCCGGGAGGTGAAGTGAAAGTCAATCTTGGGGCATCACTTGAATAAATAACCATACATTTGATGACATCCCCCAGGATATCTTCCTCGACAACTTCCCACAGCAGCCAATATGTCACATTCATCCCCAAAGAGCAGAGGACAGTGCACCCATCCTCATCAATGCTGCAGTTTAATTGACCCCCACCCCCTTATGAGGGCTGCAGTCCCAGAAGTGATGAGCAGGAGCCTGGTATTTAGGAAAACCTCCAGTCTCTCAATCTTGTCTTGTGGTCATACATCTCGATCGGTTGCATCAGTTTGCCTGCCCATGAACCATCCACTATCTGCACTATGCTGCTTACCTACTCTGTTACTGATACACTGGAAGCTCTCTCCCCCTGACAGGAATGGCAACATCTGATGACTTGCAGATATTCCCTCTGGACCAACAGTGACAGACCATGACTCCACTCCCCCTCATGTCGTTTGTACGACGGGGCAAACTGGATTCTGCATTCATGGGTGATGCAAACATCAAAGTTATGGTATTCCAAAAAACTCAATGTATAATCATTTCTTTTTTTGTCCTTCATGGTTTGGACATTCAAGGTGAGCATTATGTTGGTATATTAGTAATGTTTAGACTATGATAACAGGCATTTTACGGGGTCCCTCTGGTTGGATAATTCACTGTGGGCCTACGCACTCTGCTTGCTTCATTTATTCTTTAATCTTGCTCCTGGCAAGGTCTCTTGTTATCTGGACAATTTCTTCCATCAACCACTCAGCCATGGGTCCTCCTTTTTGGTCTGAACTTACCATAATTGGTGCTTGGCCGATGGCCTCTACCTCCCTATGTAGACTTGCCAATTCAAACTGGATTTCTAGTCTGTTTACCTCATCCATATTTTCTATCATTATTACCAGCTCTTAGCATTCAGCCTTCTTGCTGTTGTAGTAGTCCATCTTCAAAGGTGAAGGGCTTTACTTTGCAGATCGTATGGTCCTTTTACACAGCTGACACATGTATTTCACCCTCATAAAGGATCACCATTGCACTCTATGTCAACATCCTCCATATTGGGGCATTACGGCATGTTTACTGTTTACATATATACCATTATGGGGTTGAAAAACAAGGGGAGAAAACTTCTACCTTCTGTAGTTTGATCTCAGGATATAAAATTTCAACTTAAACGCCATGCATGTGCCACACAGCAATGAACTATGGTTATGCACTTTTTTCCTGAAAAGCTATCTTTTTTCCCCATATGAAGAAATTGTCATTGACCTATGGGGACAGTGTTATTTCATGCATAGCTTCATTAAACCAAGACCGGCAGCTGTCAAGGATGCAGCCACACACCACATATGTGCTCCAACCTAATTTGGAACAGTCTGTGTGGTATAGATTGACATACTTGAGATTGGAGCGTTACGGCATGTTTTCAGCTAAATTACATACCCACAGCACATTGCTGTGTGACTCTATCTGTAGGTGAAAATATAGTAATGTATTACTGTGTATGTGTGGCTTTTTAGCTAAAATGCCCAACCATCACACTGTGGGAAGTTGTTTTCTTTCTTGTTTCTTAAGCTCAACAAAATAGTGGTATTGAATAGTAAACTTGACCTGATTATCTAAGGTCAAGGAAATCACCCCATATTACAGTAACATTCTCCCAAGGCTGGGGCTGTCATTAATGTGTTGATACAAATATGTGTAATATAGCACTGTTCTCTAAGACAGTTTCCACACACGGTGCACAAAGTAACGTTTTTGATTCATTTGCATAGCATACTGCATTTTTGTTTGATTCCTATTTAGTGGTGTGCTCTTTAGTGGCAGCAACTAGGTGGTGTGCAAGTATTCGTTTTTAGCAGCAATGTCCTATTCTGCTATCATATTGGGTTAGAATGTTTTTTCTTTTTTGTTTTCAAACATAACATAATATTGATGCTAAATGGCAATCATGCTCTAAATATCCAATTTCAAGGATGTCAACATACACTGACAATCCCCAATTAGGGCCCATATGAGGGTAGTTGTTGTATTCTCAAAAGGTATCCATTTTGTGTTGATAAAGCTAATAATAAAATAGCACTTCCCAATAAGACAATATCAATTTCCTCATATAGGACGTAAAGCAAGCTAATGTGCATAACCATAGGGCACTGACAGTGATCTGGAGGGCAACGTCAGTGATGGCCACTAGGTGGCAGTCTGCATGTGTACACTGTTAGCCAAATTGCCCTATATCCGGTGAACAATTTTCTATTGTTTTTATAAACCCACGATACCATTGATAGTGAATGGTAAACATGCCCCAATTATCTAATCTGAAGGCTGTCAACCTACACAACACAGTGGATTCTCAATAAGGACGAAGGTTGGTTGTCTGCTGTTTCCTTCAGGGCTGTCAGACTTGAGCTTTTAATGCTATGTTTCAATAGCACTGTCCTACAAGGTTATGGTGATTTTCTCATATGGAACAAAACACAAGTCTTTCATCCTAATTTGTTTAACCTTCGTTCATTGCTGTGAGGCTCTGATTTGCAGGGGAGCTTCCAATGAACTCAGTGGTACTTCAGATGTATGGCTTTTTAGCTGAAAAGCTCTATTTTACTATCACCTTGCAGCTGGTAGGAATGTTTTGCTTCTTTCAAACCCACAACCATATTGCTGGTGAATGGCAAACATAGGTGCTGCATTGTTTGAAGCATTATGTTGTTTCCAGGGGTTAGGTTAACACTATACAAATAGGGAAAAAAAATAAAATGAAGCAGTGTCTCATACACTGTGCAACTGCTACATAAGGGCAACTGTGATAATCATATATTGTAAACTGCTAAACAGTACAGCTTTAAATATTCTGCGAGGGGGGGTGTGGCTTGACGCCAATGAGAGCGGACGCCTAATATCAGCACTCTGCTCCGATGGGAATTTCGCTATAAATATTTTCATTTAACGCCCCTTAATTATGGTTTCCTGGTGCCCTGTCCTGTTGTTGATGAGCAGCCCGAATCCCAAAGCTGACTGTGCTCTCTTCACGTTGTGTGTGGAACGTCCAGAGGGCCGGGCCTTAAGCTGCATCATCCTGTGATCTTCAAGCCGATGTTTCCTGTCAGCTGGTTGGCAGATGAAATGCAGAGAACACGCTATGCACCGGGAGAGCAGTTTTTGCTCATAA
This sequence comes from Ambystoma mexicanum, assembly GCF_040938575.1. Classification (NCBI taxonomy): domain Eukaryota; kingdom Metazoa; phylum Chordata; class Amphibia; order Caudata; family Ambystomatidae; genus Ambystoma; species Ambystoma mexicanum. Next base: position 40,220,097 of record NC_090924.1, on the reverse strand, counting down.
CAAAGGTTTTTTCTTTCTTTTTTTTCCCTTGGTACATTATCCCTACATTTCTTGCCTTAACGCTAATATTAAGCATATATACATGGAAGAAGTAAACAATGTTTAAGTTTACTTCACAAAAAGAGTGAGAAAAAGAATAGAGCATATTGTTCTGTTAATATTTTCAACCCAGTTCAACCATATAGAACTATTTTTTGGGCATATTTGAATTTTTATCAGGCAATTTAGACTGTTTCCTTACCTATATTCATTATAGTTTGAAAGCAAATACTCAGACAAGGTACCTCTTATAAAACACAACATTCTTTAAGCAAGGTCTGTCACAAACACCTTTCATAGATGACTTTTTCTGCATCTACAGAATTCTGTGAGCAGCATCATATAATTTACACTCATAATTTTGGCATCACATTCTGCCTCATACTGTGTTCGCTCCTTCTTGCAGGAATTTTGCTATTCATAATAGTACGCTAAGTTGTTGAGGTTATCTATCACTACCATTTTATGGTATTCTGAGTGCTACGGTCTTCCTCTAATAATCTTGAAGCAGAGAAAGGAGAAGATAAGAGATCTGTGATTCTGCAAACGAGAAATATGATTGTTTTCAACTATTTTATCCTTACACACCAATATTTATATATTATGGGTACTAAAAAAGGACAAACCAAAGAAGCTGCTGTGTCATCTCACACTACCCTAAAGGGACAGAAGAGTGAATCTCTGACACCCAAAGAAGATATAGTAGACCCAGTCATGCAGACCATTTTAGCAGAAATCAGAGCTTTGAAGCCCTTCATGGAGGATACAAATGCTAAACTGCAACTTCTTGATAATAAATGATCTGTTTTTGAATCTCGCATGAATGAAGTTGAAAAGCGAGTTAGCAATGCAGAAGACATTTCTAATAAAGTCACTAAATTAGAAGCGCAGGTTGCCTCCCCACAGCATCAAACTGAAAACCTTGAAAACAGAAAAAGAGGACACAACTTTCGTATTATAGGCCTTCCGGAAGGAATTGAAAGAGATGATCCTATTGCCTTTTTATACATATTTCTTCCTCAAATTCTTAGCGTACCGTGCAACTCAACATCCAGAGAGCTCATCGAATTGGCCCCAGTAACTCAGCCTTCAATTCTCTCAGTCCTTCCAGAACTCTGATTTTAGCCCTTCTTGACTTCACGCACATTACCCTCATAATGCAGAAAGTCAGACAACTTAAACAGCTAACATGGGAAGGTAATAAGGTTTTTATTACACAAGATGTTTCCAAGATAATGGCTGCAAAAAGAAGAGATCTTCCAACTTTCTGACTTGCTTTAAGGCAATTAAATGCCAGATATGGCATTATCCACCCTACTATCCTGAACGTTACTTTAAATGGGCACACCTCAACCTTTCAAAACACAACTGATCTAAGACACTATATTCATCTCACAAAAGGTCCGATATGGATACTTCTAACCTCATCACTTAAATGAATTCTACAAAGATGTGCATTTCTTCATCTTAAAATTCAACTTGCCTCATCAGAGTGGAAAATGATGGGCCGTCCTTTTTCTTTTTCGGCTCTCTTTCACCCATTTCTTAATTTTTGGACATGGATTGGAGTGTTGGTTCCTGTTAGCCACTGTTCTCTTGATCTTTTTTGTATACAACTATTTTCTCCAATGGTCATTCTTTTTTGTTTGTTTTACCCCTTCCTTGTCTCTAACTCCTTTCATGTTATCCTTTATCCTGCTGGATATCGTTTATTTATACATTCTAACAGGTTTTTATGCTTGAAAGCTACTGTTTTATTTAAACTATGGTTTATTTTTCTACATATTTACCCTTTTTCATAAATGATGCCTCTCAATGTTGTATCTTTGAATGTCAAAGGTTTACATAATCTCATTAAGAGTCAAAATGTACTTTCACACCTCAATAGACTTAAGCCCTCTATAGCCTGTACACAAGAATCACATCTTTCAGTTGACGAAGCAGAAAAACTTAAATGACATTGTGTAGGCCAGGTCTTTTCAAGCGCAGCCAACGTGAAAAAAAAAATGGGGATACACACTCATTAATAAAACTCTCAAATGTAAAGTTGTACCTACGGAATCTGATCAGTTGGGAAGATGGATTATTCTTAATATATTAGTAAATTCCATAACATATACAATTCTTAATGTTTATTTGATTGTATGTGGAGATTGTAATCAATATCTGAAACTGGCCTTAGTGGTGCTTGGCGTATCCTACATCCCACTGACCCGGAAATGTACATGTTATTCTACACCCCATAACTCTTTCTCACAGCTTGATTACATCTTTATACCTAATTCTATGGTTAGTCTTCTACTTGATGCCCAGATAGAATCCATCATAATATCTGATCATGCTCCAGTGCACATTTAAATTGCTACCCCAATAACCTCTCATAACTCTCGCAGATTGCGATTCAACACAAGCCTATTCAATTATGCATATTTTACACAATTTATCACAGAACAACCCAATATCTATTTCCTTGAAAATAAAGATTAGGATACTTCCATCTCCAATAATTGGGATTGCTATTTAGCAGTTCTTAGAGTTCATATTATATCTTATGCAGCGAATAGGAAGAAACATCTTAAAGCTGAATCTGAATCCATTCTCAAACGGCTTAAACCCTAATTCCTCTGCAGTCCTTAGGGACATTTTGAAAGTAAGATTTCAATACAATAAACTTGTCACACAATACTCTTGTTATAATCTACTTAAATATAACGCCAAAATATACACATTTTCCAATAAAACCAGTAAAACTTTGGTTTTATATCTTAAACTTAAGAAGGAGAAATCCAAAATTGTAGTTATTAAGGATCATTTGGGGAACAGAAAAGTGTCTCAAAAAGATATTGTGCATGTCTTTAAGGAATTTTATTCCAACTTGTACACTTCTGAAGCCCCTCCTAATAATCCCGCTATTCATGATTTTTTTTATAACACACCCCACGACTCCTACCCTCAAATTGATCTCTCTTCACTTAATGCTCCAATTACTGCCCCTGAAATACACTTAGCTATTGAAAATGTTAATAAAGGTAAAGCCCCTGGAACAGATGGCTTCCCTTTTGATTTATTTGCCCGTTTCTCAAACCTTTTAGTCCCTAAGATTAGCAAACTTTTTTCTCACTTTATTTCAAATAACATGGCCCAAGGCTCTTGTTACACATTGTGGGAGGTGGTCGCTATGGGCTCGCAATCGGTTGTGTGGTACTCTTCTCTACGCGACTCCCGAGAATCCTTCTCAAGATGACTTCCGTTCTGAAGGAAGAGGTCTATACTCTTAACGTTTCTCCGAGATGTTCCGACCTGCTCACGTGATCCTTTATCAAAAACGGAAGCCGGCAACTCCTCGCGTCGCTTCTGTTTCTACAGACGCTCCGTGAGTTCGCTTCTAGGGATTTCAATATCTCTGCCTCTACTATTTGACTTTTCGACTAACCCTGTAACCTTTTTGTCTCTCAAGCTCTCATCTCCAGACTCTCGCTCCGATTCCGGTCTCGCTATCTCTCGGGATTTCTCATCGAGCCCATATATCCATCGGCATCACGATTACGCCAACCCTAATTTCATCCTTGCTGAAACACCCGATAGCTGTAAGTGCCATAAAATCAGAATTCCGTTCCGTCTCTCCCGATTCAGATTCTGACCCAAGTATTATTTCTTTTAGAGCTCTCGTCTCCTGATCTCTTCTCCTTCGAAGCCCTAAATCAATCATCCTCTCCTTCACTCCGCTGGTGAGAATCCTTTTACTGTGCCATTTAATTTCCACTTCCCATTCCCTTCTTTGCGCAACTACTCTGACCATTTTCCTTTGTTCATCCAGACGAAGCCTTCCTGTCCAGCTTCCACAGCCACTCATAGAAGACATTCATCAACCATCCGGATCCACAACACTTCCAGATTCTACCAGGGTTTTCTTCCCCATCGAGGGTTTCCCTGGCGACCCTGTTCTCTCTCCTGGTTAATTCCACTCCGGGTCGGGGAGGACAGGGCTGTCCTAGGGTAGTTTTCACGGCTGCACTTGGTCGTTCTCTGGCGGTCTACTCGATCTGTCAAGGTGAGATTATTCACATTTTTGTTAATAATTGCGGGAAACAGTATCGAAATTATAGTTGTAATTCCATTAAATAACAGCTCTTTTTAAGAAACTATGCTAATAATATTCCCTAAACCTGATGAAGACCTCGAACTCCCCCAAAACTACTGCCCAATTTCCCTTATTAATGCTGACTGTAAGATTTATGCTAAAATCCTTGCCAATAGAATCCTCCCTTTCCTACCCAATCTTCTTATGCAAGATCAAGTAGGTTATGTAAAAGGAAGAGTATCATCATCCCATATTAGACTTTTTTGGACATCATTGATATTCTAAACAAATCAAATGACCCCTTTGCTGCGATAGCCCTTAATGCTGAAAAAGCTTTCAACAGAGTTGAATGGGACTTTATGTTCCAAGCGCTCAAGTGGCATGGATTTGGTCCCCCTTTTCTTTCCATGATTAAGGTCTTATACTCTAATCTTAAAACTGCAATCTTTGTAAATGGACAAATATCCTCCTTCTTTCCCTTGTCTAGAGGAACACGACAGGGCTGCTCATTATCCCCTATTCTCTTTATTCTAGAGTTAGAACCCTTTCTCGAAGCCATTAGACAAAATGACCTCATTTTGGGAATTCCATTTAATAATTTGAATATTAAAACAGCGGCTTATGCCAATGATGTACTTGTATTTTTAAAAAACCCTCAGTTTAGCACCCAACATTTACTTAATATCATATCAAGATTCTCTGATGCGTCAGGATACAAACCTAATAAAGACAAATCTGAGATTCGTCCACTCAATATACATTGCACCTCGTTTCACACTAGCACTTTAGGTATGAAATGGTGTTCCCTAGGATTTAAATATTTAGGTATCCACATTTCTGCTTCCATCAATAGTATTTGTAAACATAACTCAGATAGCATAGTAACCAGAGTCAAAGAATTAGTATCTTCTTGGTCCCCCCTATATCTCTCCTGGTGGGGTAGATTGGAATGGGTTAAGATGATCATCTGCCCATAATACTCTATCTCCTCTATATGCTCTATATGCTGCCTATTCCTCTTTCTCCCTCCTTCTTCAAATCTATAGATTCATGTCTCACAAAATTCTTATGGGGGGAAAAGAACCATAGAATCTCTATAGATTCATGTCTCACAAAAATCTTATGGGGGGAAAAGAACCATAGAATCTCGAGTAAGCTCAAAAGATCCAGATCCCAAGGAGGGGTTGGTTTCCCCGATTTCAAAAAATATCATCTAGCCTTTACTGTTAAGCAAACACAGTGGTGGTTTGTTCAGGACATATAATTTCAGGTGGCTAACTGGGTGTGCCTGGAGAGAGCTATGGCTTCCCCAATGTCCGTGAGGTGAGTAGATGTTAATAATCAGCACGCGGAAGTCAATCAAATCCAACATAATCATAGCTGCCAGAACATAGGATGATGTGTTCTCTTCACAAAAAACAGATACTTTCATAGAGGATTTGGCACTTATGATTAGACCATCAAACTGGCAGCCTAAAATGCCAGATGCTGAATGCCTAAAAATAACATCCAAACCATCAATATGTATATTTTTTGTGGCCCAGGTTTCTTGCAGCATACTTACATCACTATCACCAATGAACGACAACCCAATTTGTTTTTTCATAAAGGAGTTAAACCCCCGAGTGTTCCAACAAACCATCTTCAATGTTTTTTTCTTAACAGAATTTCAGGGGTGGGTATATGTTTCTTGTTCCCAAGTACGACTACACAGATAATTCTGGGTGATCCATGGGGGTCTCCTCTCACAAGATCACTTATTCCAACAAACCTCACTATCAGTTGAAGACAGACAGCACACCTTTAATTTAATTTAAAGCCCTTTCTCTCAAGTGCCTGGGCCCCAATGCAAAGCAATGCATTAGCTGCCGGTGAGACTAGGCTAACGAGGGTCCAATTTGACACACTATCCCACTTGGGCAACTCACCTCCATAGATGTCCTCCCACTTAATAACATTGTGCCAAGGAATTGCTCTCCAGAGTTGCAGAAGTCTTGTTCTGTTCAAAAAGGGACTATGACTGTCAAGCGTAATTTCTTCAAGTTTGACTAATGACTCCGAATTGGACCATGAGTGATAATTGAGAGAGGGTTGAGGAATGTTCAAGATGTTAGTCATTTGGATGGGAATATTCTGAGCTTGAAATTCAACCCGCTTAACGCGCGGCATGGCTGTCTTTTTTTCTCTCTGCTTTACCCTAGTCTGTTTCAGGAGGAGTTCTCAGGAACGAAATCTCATTACAGAGTGCCTTAATAGCTTCCACCTCCATTGCTGTGGAGATAGGGACAGCATCATTCGAGCCGAGCACCAGCCCAGATGTGTCCGAACGGGCAGCATACTCACCCTCAAATTCTTGATCAGAATTGTCTGACAGTAGACCAGAGCAAGTAACAGATGGGCAATACATGCCCTGAGATGGTTCAGAGAAAGCAATATCATGATAATGGGGAGGTGTCTGGTCCCAGTTATTTATCTGGATGGCATCCGTCAAACAGGCCACTGCAAATTTAAGTGCCTGTTGTTCGGTGCTGAATGATTAGAACAGGATAGAAAATGCATCCAATTTAGAAATTAGGGTCAGAAGAAGCGAAGAAGATTGATCCACGTATGTGTTAATTGTAGGATCTTCTCCTTCTGAAGCAATAGGTCCAACATATTCACTTGTGCCGGAGAGTAGTGCATCAAGATTAGGAGAGGTGCATAGATTAGACTCCGTAAAATTGTGAACCCCCCTATCCCACAGAGTTTCTCTGAATATTATTACAGAGGGTAGGAAGTGATCCATTGTTATCAATTGTGAAGGAGTGACTCACAGCACTCGTTTCCAATGCCACAGCCGGCGCAGCAAATAGCTCAGCCCTATACCAAGTAATTTTGGACTGGACCTTTATTCCCAGTTTTCTTGAGGAGGAATTATTTGGCCACCTTCTTAGTGCAAGGGGCCCCTGATAGTTCCATGGCTCCTTGAAGGGCTGCAAAGACGTTTTCGGTGTCTAGGTAGCATACTGCACAGGCAATATTATTTTTTCTGTATCTATTTCATGGCGGAAAAAAGAGAAGGAATCAATGTGTGTGTGCTTATCTCAACCATTAACTGGGAGGACTCCCTTCACAGCACCTCAATACAGAGAGCGTACCTGGGGTATGTCAGAGAGCAAAGGATTACCAGGGGCCTGAGCCAAACTACTGTAATGCACCAAAGGGAACTAGAAAATACCAGTTGCTGGTTAAAATGGACAATGAGAGAAAAAGTAAAATACATCATATCTACTGTCCACTCTCTGCCACCAAACACTCTCTGCTTACCAGTGAGTTGTCATAAGAGTGTAGGCATGCCGGCTACTGAAGCCAACCTAGGAGTGGCATCAGCGCCAGCTTCAGGGGAGCCTGCAAACTTGTTTGAAGTTGGCGTCGGTGGTCAGCACAATGATACTCGACACCCCCACTCAGCATTGGCGGCAATCGGCACCAAGAAAATGCCAACAAAGGACCACAGGCATAGGCGTCCACCCTCCAGGTTCTCCAAGGCAGTTAGAGGAAAGGCCACAGTGGCCTGCAGAAACGTGTCTAGCCGAACTGAAAGCAGAATAGAATTCAACCTCTACACCCGCTTCCGACACTTCTCTGGTGAATTGTTTGTGATATAACAATTCTTTTCAATATGATACTGGCAATCACCCATTCCTCATAGTGTATCAGTCTGGCCAATAGACAAAACCAGTAGACATAGGTACAGACCACAGAAAACAGAGCACGAAGCACAGATAATGGAGACTGGAATATGTGAACACACACACACACAGTCCACCTCACTCCGCCTGCTTTCCCCCACTGCTCAGTAGTCAATACTCATCACTCCCCCCTCTGTTTTGGCTGTCAGCTGTCAACAAAAAACAGCCACAAGAGGTCACTCATCCCTGCTGAGGAACCCCTCCAGAGGCCTGGAAAAGGCTGGTGCACCACCAGTAATAACACCGAGCAGGACCAGCCAAGAAAAGCCAGTGTGCCCCGTGACCTCAGCTCCTGCTCAGCTTCCTCGTAACACATCCTTGTAACCAATCATTCATTTAGCTCGCACCTCATTTCACCAGACACTCACCAAGAATGAAGTTTGATTTTGTGAGCCCCATCCTTCAGAGACAATGCACCAGAGAGAGCCAGAGAATATGATTGCAAGCCTTTTTAAACCCTCTGTCTGAAACCTCCCATGACTATATATTTACCTACATAAAATGTAAGAATGCCTGCTTTTCTCTTTGATGTCATGTGTCCATGAAAAATCACCTCCCTTTAACACCCAGCCAGCTCTCTAAAAAAATGTCCACAGAAACACGTGATTAGCCTGGCTTTCCAGAAAGCTAGCAAACGGAGTAAAGAGCCTACTTTGGACAGATCACTTCGCTTGTCACAAATTTGCCACAAATCTAATTCTTCCATGTTTATTTTCTTACATTTAAAATGCCTCCACATTCACTTTATCAACCTACACCACATCAAAGTTTGCACACAAGAGTCATGAACTGATCTGCTCTGAATGGTAATAAGGGTTATGTTAGAGGTTAGGGGATAGGGATTAGAAACTGTTTGTTTTTATGCTCCAATGCAACTCAGTCCATAACTGTGATATGGAGTAAAATGTGCAGTATCAAATTCAAATTCACCTTTTAGCTGGCATGTGCTTTATGCATTCACAATACTGACATCTACTAGATTTGATCTGAGTCTTACAAATGGGTCTCATACCTTTGCTCACAATTGGGGTCCGTGGTCCGTTTTGAAATGTGGTGCCCTAGCTAAAATTCAGAGCCTTGGCTAAAATTCGGAGTCTTCTCTCCCTAAAGTGCACACAATTCAGAACAACTATAGAGTTACAGATCGGGCTACCCTTGCCATGGAAACAATGACATCTGACCAGTGAAGTTGTCTGCATAATATCTTGTCCAAGTGAGATTGACTACATATGTGTGAACATGAGAAGAATCAAAATACAAATTGGAGAACATTGCAGCTATGTCAAGAACACAGATTTGACTGTTCTGTTTGTACACCATTTTGTTGAAAAGGGTCATAAAGAAACTGATGTTGTGTTATCTGTATTGATATCCATTGGAGAGGAGCAGACAGTGAGAGGGAACTTTTGATTTTGGAACATTGTCTCACATTCAAAACAAGATCACATATAATTGGTCTAAATGAGGATGCATCACAATTGCAAACCAAATACAAAATAGTTAATTAATTGTGTAAATATGTAAACACACAAATGTATCTGCCTAATCTTTTTGGAATATAAATGAATTATGCATGAATTATATTTGAGTGCGTGATTTCCTTTGAGCTATTCATTGGGCACATTTGCGCCTATAATCTTTGTTAAATAATCATGTTCAAGTAATCAAAATATAAATGCAATTATTTGACGATATAATTGTTTTTAAAACATGCTTCCGAACACAGTAAATCTTACATAATAAACATGCTCATAAAAAGGAATTTTTCCCACCAACATGCTTCTGAATACAATTCAGTGTTAGCAATCCGTCAGCAGTCTAATTGTTGCCAACACTGTGGTTTAATCATAGAGAAGCCCACAAATCAACTGCAGCAAGGTTTTAACACCCAGTACACCTGTTTTAGTCTCACAGAAGACTCTTTGAAGCTGCATCTCAAGACAGTGACACATTAGTGAGTTTGTATTGCTTTTTGTCAACCTATTGCATTCTTAATATAGGAAGGTGTGAGGGAGACCCTCGACTGAGATCTTACTTTGGTCAAATGCCATGTTCGATGGAATTACTTCCACTCAGGAGGGTCTACAGTTAGATTTTAGATCACTGTACCCTTCACAGAGGAGAAATATTAATTTTTATATCAGTCTTGTCCACCAACAAAGGGAGTCAAGCCCCAAAATGCTACACAATTCTCCTCTGAACAAGAGTACCATACGCAACCCCAGACCAGACACATGTGGCACCAGACTAATATACAAATGGTTATTCCTCCTAATGGAACACTAAGCTAAAACGTTGTTTTTGTCCCTCCCGAGTTGGCACCTTTGCCTAGAACAGGTTATTTGGCTGTTTTCATTCATAAAAGAGGGTCTCCCTGATAATTTCTATACATTTTTAGTAACTTTGGGTTTCACCCTAAATTACCCAGGTAATCCAGACATGGGCCCCTTTCTTAGAGAGGCACAGCTTCACCTCTCTAACAAGGCTTGATTAGGCTAATACGTGATTCTGGGGTTGCTGTTGTTACTCTTGTTCCTAATGCATTTATATGGTCATACAGACCTAACCAATAAAATGTTTTATTATATTTCATTGTATGTATTTTTTATCAGCATATACTGCTTGTAACTCAACTAGAACCTATACAGCAAATCTTCCGTCAGGTGGGAATGGATGCACGTTGCACATCGGATCTTGTTTAAGTCCATGTGCATAGTGCATCAAGCTTTTATGGTGTGTGAGCAGAATATCAGCAAACAATGTTTACTCCCTGCCTACCTACTCGCACTCTTCGCTCACAAACCACCCAGCGGATGGCAGTACCCCGCTTTAAGCTAGCCTGTAAGGCAGGCCGCACCATCTCAGTCTCTGCCACAAAGGCATGGAATAACATCCCCCTTTCCCTGAGTGACACCACCGATCACTTTGTCTTCGGTCGAAAATTAAAAACCTTGCTTTTTTAACTGCTCCCCAGCACTACTCCTTTCCTCTTTAGCACCATGATGCCCCTGGACGAACGTGCACTTTAATAAATACACCTAACATAAAATTACATAACAACACTTTCACCAAAATGGTGTTTACCTTCGACAGTATTTAGTTTGGTGGGTTGAAGATAATTTGACAAACTGGATTTTTGTGTTTCCCCATTAAGTCCTTTTCTAAAACAGGAGACAATTTGGGACAAAAATCTTCCTCAAAATATTGTTCCTCAATAACCTTATGAATATTGGCTCATTTTCTCTGGTAATTGAAAGAAAATAAGGTTCTCTTTCACTTTTAGAAAATATTTAAAAAAGGGAATATCTGGAATATCTGTTGCAACTCACCACTACCAATTGTGAAGGCCCCATATGCACCCTCCCCCGAGCCCCTTCCTACCCCAAACACCCCGACTGGGTATTTTGGGAAAGTTTAGGTAAAACATGAAAAAAGCTATTAAGAAGACAAAAAAACACTGTTTTCAGCTTACTCTCATTCATTTCCCCCATGTTTCCACTCAGCACACAGCAAAAACTGCTGGATGGATTTGGACCAGGTATAAAACAGTGTGTGCACGAAGCGTTCACTCGATTTCCGGGAGGAGTCTGGGGTTATTCCGTCCAGTAGTTGTTAAAATATTTGATGGGGAAGGGGGATCCCCTTCTCCCAAAAGTACAGCTCTATCTCCCATGGTGCTTTGCAGCAGAGAGGCTTTTCAGCAATAAAAAAGACGCCATTTTGTTTTTGTTCGATTCAAGAGATAACCAGGTTTATTTCTGAAATAACCTTGGTTAGCCGAAAATGAAAAGTGGAAAAAAAATGACATTTGGAGAAAGAAAAAGCATGAAATGGAATCAGGCTAGATGTGGGGAGGGGGACAAAGGACACCACGTTTAATTGGAGGAGGGGTGCTGGGGATCAAGTTCAACATAACTAGGGCTATTTTTGAAAAACCAGTTTTAGTAGAAAAATTAGATTGGGAATGAAAGCGTGGCTGCCGCCTCTCAAGTGGGTACCTTCCCAAAGAACAGGTCAATGGGCCGTGTTCGTTCTCACAGAGGGGCGCCTATTTACTATTTTTGATTGTTTAAGGGAATTAGGTCAGTCACCCTAAGTTTCCTAAGGTCATCCAGACGTGGACCACTTGCTCACTGTGTTCAGAGTGGCACAGCTCCACCTCAATGATGAGGTCCAACAAGGCTAAAACACGTGTATGGGGTTGCTGTTGGTACTCTTGTTCAGAAGGGAATTGCCATAGCCTTTCAGTGCTGGACTGCCATATGGGTGGGACAAAGACTGATATGCTAATGGATATTTCCTATCTGTGAAAGGTACAATGAGCTAAAGTGTGGCTGTGGACTCTCGAGTGGGTACCTTCCCAAAGAACAGGTCAATGGGCCGTGTTCGTTCTCGCAGAGGGGTGCCTATGGACTATTTTTTGATTGTTTAAGGGACTTAGGTTTAGTCAACCTAGGTTTCCTAGGGTCATTCAGATGTGGACCCCTTGCTCACTGTGCTTAGAGAGGAACAGCTCCATCTCACTGATGAGGCCCAACAAGGCTGAAACACGTGAATGGGGTTGCCATAGCATTTTGGTGCTGGGCTGCCCAGACTGCAAATGGATATTTCCCATCTGCGAAAGGTACAGTAAACGAAAGTGTGGCTGTGGATTCTCGAGTGGGTACCTTCCCAAAGAACAGGTTAATGGGCCGTGTTTGCTCTCGCAGAGGGGCGCCTATGGACTATTTTTTGATGGGAATGAAAGTGTGTCAAATAAATAACCAGGATTATTTAATGAATAAGCATAGTCATCAGGTTTATACTTAGACTCAAAGTAAAAAAAGAATAGAGTTACAAAATATGATTAATACAAAAAACAGGGAATGTACAAGTTACAGTGAGTTGGGAGCAATGGGTAGTAGCCGCATAGTATGGCTTCTAGGTTACTTAACGGAAACAAATATTACAATATGGAAAGTGGACACGGCCCAAGGCCATGCCCAGTGGGTCCCAACAAAACCTTTTGGGACAACATGTAAAGGGACCACGGTGAAAAGCTGTACCACTGGCCATGGCCAAAGGCCAATGCTAGTGTTCCCAAAGAAACCTAGTGGTGTGGCCTCAGCCAAAAGCCATGGCTAGTGGGCCTGTTTAGGAAACCTATTTGAGCAATATGTAGAGTGGCCATACGAAAGGCTAGTGGAACTGGAAGAAAGCTATTGGGGCAACATGTAAAGGGACCACGGCTGAGGGCCGGGCCAATGGTCATGGGCGAATGCAATGGCCAATGAGCAGGATAGATAAGTATTTTAAAGATACCTGGCTATTGGACCAAAAAGACATGTAGAGTAGCCATGGCCAAATGCCATGGCTACCCAGTGGGTCCAAAAGAAACATACTATGGTATAACAAAACCCTTCAAATTCACGAAACAAAACAAAAAAAACAACTTGGTTAAGGTGCAGTTTAAAACGTGAAGATTTAACCCAACAAAATCCTTGAAATTAAGCAGATGTGGGAAGTCATGACCAGTTTAACTCAGCGCGTTCCCGTTGCAAAGCCCAAGAGCACATACATATTACGAGAGAAGGGATTCAAAATGACATACAAAATTGAATTATGGGGTACATCAATGGGACACTGAGTTAAGCTGGTCAGGACTTCCCACATACGCAGAATTTCAAGGGGGTTGCTGCAGGGGTGTTGCTAGGTCTGGAAAAGGTCCGGGGCTATGCTAATGACGAGACTGTCGGGATTCGGGGCTAGCTAGCCTTTTGGCTGTAGCTCCTGAGATTCTATCCGGGGCTACAAAAAAAAAACAAGGGGCTATAGCCCCCTTAGCCCCCCCCCAGCAACGCCTCTGGGTTGCTGCATTAAAACTGTACAAATGAACTGCACCTTTTCTAAGGTTTTTTTCAGTGAATACGTATATGGACAATACCTATGCATAGTTCTAAAGCACATGGAAATCTAAGCTCTGGGATTTTGCGAAAGGAACATTTAACCTGAACATTGAATGGAGACAAATATCAATTATAGTATGACTTGAATTATACACCAACCATAAAACTTAAGAAAAATACATACATACTACATTCTTATCTCTTTACTGTCTATGTTTTTGTTCAACTTTGTTTTTTCCTCTGTAAGTTATAGTGACTATCCAATCACTTACATTGTATTTTTAAATTCCAGTTTAGCCTGACACAAGAAATGTTATAACTTCCCCGTCAGTGTAACATTTTTTTTTAATCTGGCATATGCCCTGCGCAAAGTGTAAACTGTTTCTTTAAAAAAAAACGGTTTTATCTGATTATTACAATCTACTGTTCTACACTTCCTGCATCAATGGAGAGCTGCAAACTATGATAACAATATGAACACACATGAAGGCGAGGTACAGATTCTAGGGGCACCTCCTAATCCTTCATGATTACAGTCGCCTATAATAGCAGCAAATGTTGACTCTTCGACAGACTGAATGGGCGGGCATACAAATAACGTGATCATGCAGTTTCCGCTCAGAGGTGTAAAACTCTTTTGTCCCAATAATCAAGCTGAAGCCTGCTGACGAATCTGACATATTTTTTCGTGTATACATTCATAAGATTTCCTTGTTCTCATTGTCCCTCATTCCGAATCGAGTCTCGCTGCAACCCAGACAGGTAAGAGTACATTATTTTTTATAATCCTTGTATAGTTTTGCACGGGTCAATAGCATGCATCAGCACACGAGTCTTGAACAGCACCGGGGCTTGGATCTGAAAATCCAAGACAGAAGAAAATACGAGTGTGTGTAATTGACATGGTGGAAGCGTGCTCTTATTAATGGCCAAGAAGCAGGCAGGTTGAAAGAGGTCATTGAAGTAGGTCGTGCAGGCAAGCGACCCTGAAAGCCTTCATTTTCTATCAGCGTGATTAAATGGAGAAAGAGGTTCGGTGATGTAGTTTCTTTGTCCACCACAGCTTGTGATATACAACATTCCACACATTTAATTTTAGTGATACTGGTTAATAAAATATGAAGCTTGTAAGGCTGTCATAAGTTGCCATTTTTTAACTCTTGCATCTGATCGTAAATGCTGCTTTTGTATATATAAAACACGTATATCTATAATCATAATTATCTGATGTTGAAAAAGAAGCCTCATTACCCTCTATTCACCCCAGTCTTTTCACAGTGCTCACTAATGAAGGACTCCTGCCTCCATGAAAATAAAACAAAGATGTCTACATTTTCCTGAAATGTTTTCTTACTCCATAACGGCAGAAAAGAACCCTGCCCCTCCTTGTCCTCACTCTGTGCATTTCCTTTGTGAAGCAAAGCCCCATGAAGAAGCTGAAGCCAGGCTGTTGCCAGTTCATGTGGCACGTAGAAACCGGAATTAGCACAACAAATCCGTAAGGCTTTGTTAATGTAGATTTCCTTTGCCATATGGGCAGGCTTTGGAAAAAAAGAAAAATAAATACCATTAAAAATCTAATGCCACACAAAAGTGAAACAGTGAAAGGGGAAACCTGTTCTCTGTACACCAAGCTGGCATTTTAAAAGGCTACATTTGGAATTGACCTGTTCAGTCTTGCTATCTTGGGAGGATAGCTCAAGGCCAACGCATTTGCATTGGAAGTAAGACGATATGGAACAACACAGGTTTGATCCCGGGTCCACGCTTAGAAACATCTGTGTGTTAAGCATGTTATAAATAATTAATGATACTAATTAATAATGGTGGCAACATGTGAGAAAGCACGGTCTTGTATGTTGTGCTGGAAAACCAAAGGATCAAAACATTTATTTTGGAAGTAAATACCATTTCTTTGGGAGTTAAATCCCTTCGCTTCAAGCAAGCCCATTTGTGCTTGAAGGGGCAATTCACTCAAAATGTTATTGTTTTAAAAGATGGGCCATAATCAAAAATATATATGACAAATATTTTTACAAAAAGTTCAAAAAGTTCAACCCCACCACCGGCCAGCCCACGTTAACCATGCCCGCTCCCCTCACTATCATAGCAGGCACACCTTGCCCTGCAAGCATCCACCCCCCGCCTTGCCCACAAACCCCTACCACCTTCCCCCTCCCGAACGCACCCTTTCCCGTCCCTAAAAACTGCACGCCTAGCCCTAGCAAGAACCGAAGCCGCATCCCTCTCCCCCTCTAACCCCCTTCCCTCTCTCACACTCCAATCACAACAAAGACACTAAAGAGGAATTGCACCTGGTCCCCCTCAATCTCTCAGCACTCCTCGCCTCCCCTGTCTCGACCCACCTCCACTTTCCCCCAATCATCTCCGTCCCCCGTAGCTTCGCCTTTCCTGAAACCCCTCTCCCTCGACTTCTCATCAACTGTAATGGAAACTCCTAACCGCCCACACCCCACCCTCAAATCTCGGCCCCGAGATCAACCACGCCTAGTGATGTGAACTGTATCCTATTTAATGCCCGATCCGTAGCAAAAAACAGATTCTCCATCTTTGACCTCCTTGCCTCTGACAAACCAGACCTGGTTTTCATCACCGAAACTTGGTTCTCTGACGACTTCGCTCCAATCGCCAGTGAAGCCTTCCCCCCTGACTGCTCCATCATCCCACTGAACCGTCCCTCTAGAGGAGGGGGGAGTAGCATTCGTCTTCAAGTCTTTCTTCCACGCCTCAATCATCGACAACCAACCTTCCATTCCTTCCTGCGAATCACTCCTCGTTAAACTATCCCTCTCCCTGTTGCTCTCACACAGCTTCCTAATAATCTACAGGCCCCCAGGCTACGATAGACAATTCACAAACAACCTCTGCGACTCAATTGCCACCCTTCAACTAAAACATCCCAACCTCACCCTTCTTGGAGACTTCAACATATGGCTGGACATCCCCACCAACCCTATGACACACTCTCTGGTTGACGGGTTAGACGCAATTAACCTCCAACCCCACATAAATGGCCCGACTCACTATAAAGGACACACTCTTGATGCCATCTTTAGCTCCAACACCTGGATTCATGTAAACCCCCCTCCCCCATCATCTGGTCCGATCACTTCATACTCTCTTTCGGCATTCGCTCTCCCGACCCCACTCCCGTACTCAAATCTGAACCACCGAACCTACGCAAATGCTGGAAAAAACTAATAATTGGCCCAGACCTAGCCGATGCACTCCTCCAATCTCCACCACCTACCTGCCAACTCAATAAACAACTAACCCCTGATGCCTTTGACTCATGGCTCAACGTATCTCTGATGCGGCTTACACCCCCTTGCAAACCATCAACCCGCCATGGCCTTTTCCCCAGATGGTTCACTCCTGAGTTGAAGACCACTAAACAACTATATAAATACCTAGAACGCAAATGGCAGAAAGACAAAACCAAGGAGAACAGGGCCACCTTGGCCCAACACCTCTATCAGTACAAGGCCGAAATCCAGAAAGCAAAAAAAGCCCAACTCCCAAATCCTAAACTGCAAAAACCAAAGCAAGGAACTCCACAAAATCATCTTTGAATTCACCAAACCGGCTTGCATCACGACCATCCCGACCCCCTCACAATCACTGTGCGACTCACTCTCCCCCCACTTTTACACCACTGCTCTCGAAAGAACAAATATTCTAGCCACCAAACTGACTCTCTTACATCCACCAGGCAATACTCCCCCCATAGCGGCCAGCCCACCAGCTGCGACCACTGCGCAACCAACATTCTAATACTTTAGTCCAATATCACCAGAGCAATTTCTCAAACTTCTATCTGCCCGCAAACCATCTGGCTCCCCGCTGGACCCTTGCCCGGCCACAACCCTCAAAGAAATGTTTGCTTCCACCTGCGCAGGAGAACACGCAAGATCCATCATAAATGCCTCCCCTTCCTCTGACATCTTTCCCGACGCATTCAAAACGGTTCATGTCAAACCGCTAATTAAAAAACCTTTCCTCGACCCTCTCCAGCCCAAAAACTACCGCCCCATCTCAAACACCAGATTCCTTGCCAAACTCTTTGACCGAACCGCCTACTCCCAACTAAATGCCTTTGTCGAAGCCTACAATCTCCTAGACCCCGCACAATCAGGTTTCAGAGCCGAAACCACCCTAACCTCGATCTGGGATGACCTTAAAATGATGGCAGACTCTGCGGGATGCGCTGCACTAATCCTTCTTGACCTATCTGCCGCCTTTGACACAATCAATCACTCAATCCTCCTAGACCGCCTCCACTCCCTAGGAATTTGTGGAAGCGCTCTTAAATGGATAGCTTCATTCCTCAAAGATAGGTACCAAATAACGATACTCTCCACCTATACCTCCCAAGCCTGACCAGTCGACACGGGAGTCCCACAAGGAGCATGCCTATCTGCCCTCCTGTTCAATCTCTACTTGATCACCCTCCCTCCAATATTCCGTTCACACAACATCCTGTGTTACAACTATGCCGACGACACTCAACTTATTCTAAAACTAATGAACTCAAATCCCAACCCCCGACCTGACCTGGCCTCCTGCCTCCTCGTCATAGAACTCTGGATGACCCAAAGCCACCTCTTGTTAAACCCCTCCAAAACAGAAATCATGGTATGTGCCAACTCCGAGCTTCTTCCGCAACCACTACCCTGGCCATCCGCCATGGGCCGCTCACCGACCCCCTGCAACTCAGTAAAAAATCTTGGGTGCATCCTTGACTATGACCTAACACTCTCGCGTCAAGTCAACAACGTCCCAAAATCCTATCACTACCACCTTAAAACCCTTAGGCGCATCTTTCCATATCTCTCCTTTCCTAACAGACTCTGCGCGGTCCAATCAATCGTTATGTCTAGATTGGACTATGCAAACCCCTAATACCTCGGAATCCACGCGTACCAACTGAATAAACTCCAAAGGGCACAAAACGCGGAAGCCAAATTACTACTTGCGCTCGGCCCAAGAGACCACATCTCCCCAGTCCTTAAGACAATGCACTGGCTTCCAGTAGCCCGAAGGGTGACTTTCAAAACATTATGCATCTTCCATCGAGCACTGCATAAAACCGGACCCCAATATCTTTGAGACAAACTAAAACCCTATCACTCCCCTCGCACTCTAAGATCAAGCTCAGCCAGCCTCCTAGTCATACCTAAGACAAACTCAGTCAGATTAGGCAGATCATCATTCTCAGCCTTGGCCCCCACCCTATGGAACTCACTCCCACCCCACAACTGAGGAATTAACATCTTTCTGCAAACTGCTGAAAACCTGGCTCTTCCCCTAAAAACCAACCGGTAACCAAACTATCCCAAACAGAATAACAGCATCTCAACGACTTCAACCCTACAAACTATCTGAGGCGAGAAATTGACTACTAATAACCCCGAAAATAAACTAGAAAGAAAAAAAGAATTAAACGAGTAAAGCAGATCAAAACAGTGAAGTAGATAATAAGAATAAATCATAGGGAAACAGTGAAGAGATTAAACTGCTTAAATGCACATAATGCAGGATGAGGGAATGAAGTTAATGGCGTCGATGAAATAGTTAGAATGGATGAAGCGTGTTGAACAGATGAATGCACTGAGTGAAAGAATGCATGAGTGCAAGAACAGATGACTATATAGATTGAATAAGTGTGTAAATCGAATGAGTATGTACATCGGATAAGTGTATAGAATGGATGAACACGCTAAGCGGTTGAGTGTGTAGAGTGGTTGAGTGTAATCAGTTGAATGCACTGAGTGGAACAATGCATGAGTGGAAGAACAGATGACTACATAGACTGAATGCGTGTGTAAATTGAATGAGTATGTAGATCGGATGAAAGTATAAAATTTATGAACATGTTAAGCGGATGAGCGTGTAGAATGGTTGGGCGCGTAGAGCGGACGAGCATGTATGACGGATGAGTGCATAAATGCAGAGAAGCGAATGTAGAACTGATGAATGTACAGAACGTATGAGCGTGAAGAGTGGAGGAGTGTGTAGAGTGGACGAGTATGTAGAGTGGATGAGTAAGTAGAGTGGATGAGTAAGTAGAGTGGATGAGCATGTAGAGCGGATGAGTATGTAGAGCGGATGAGTATGTAGGGCGGACGAGTATGTAGGGCGGATGAGTATGTAGGACGGATGAGTATGTAGGGCGGATGAGTATGGAAATGCGGAGAGTGTGTAGAGCGGATGAGTATGGAAACGTGGAGAGCGTATAGAGTCGACGAGTGTATAGAGCCGACGAGTGCACTGAGTGGATGAGTATATATAGTGGATGAGTATATAGAGCGGATGAGTATATAGAGCAGATGAGGGTATAGAGCGGATGAGGTTAAGAGCAGATGAGGTTATAGAGCGGATGAGGTTACAGGAGGTTATAGAGTGGATGAGGTTATAGAGCGGACGAGGTTATAGAGCGGACAAGGTTATAGAGCGGACGAGGTTAGAGAGCGGATGAGGTTAGAGAGTGGATGAGGTTAGAGAGCAGATGAGTGTAGAGAACCAAGGAATTTATAGAACAGGATTATTAGCGAATGACTCTAAGGGGCTGATGAGTGCATATTAATGTTGAATGCAGAGTAAGCACGAGTGCATTGAGCGGATGAGTGTATTGAGCGGATGAGTGCATTGAGCAGATGCGTGTGCAGAGTGGATGAGTGCAGGGAGTGGATGAGTTGAATGCGTGTAAAGCACGAGTGCATTGAGCGGATGAGTAAAGAGAGCGGATGAGTACGGGGAGCGGATGAGTACGGGGAGCGGATGAGCACGGGGAGCGGATGAGTACGGGAAGCGGATGAGCACGGGGAGTGGATATGCACGGGGAGCACGGGGAGCGGATGAATACCAGGAGCGGATGAGTGAAGCGAGCGAATGAATGCGGGGAGCGGATAAGTTGAATGCGTTGGAAAACACGATTGCATAGAGCAGATGAGTACATAGAGCGGATGAGTGCATAGAGCGGAGAAGTGAGGAGAGCTGGTGAGTGCGGGGAGCTGGTGAGTGCGGGGAGCTGGTGAGTGCAGGGAGCTGGTGAGTGCGGGGAGCGGGTGAATGCGGGGAGCAGGTGACTGCGTAGGGTGGGTGAATGCAAAATACAGGGGCAGACAGGAGTGCATGCGTGGGGCAGACAGGAGTGCATACGTGGGGCAGACAGGAGTGCATGCATGGGGCAGACAGGAGTGCGCAGGGCGGACTTGAGCACGCGGGGCGGACTGGAGTGCATGAGTGCATCGAGCAGACCGGAGCATGTAGCGCAGACGGGGATGCATGAAATTAATAAAAGTCCATAGAACGGACTGGAGTGCATAGAACTGCGCGACGTACTTAGTATGGTCTGGAATGCAGGGAACATTTGAAAGAGCATGTAACCCATCATATCACACCCCACGCTTACTCTCTTCTTTAAACCACCACTCAACCAGAACACAGAGATACTATGACACCATTCGGTATAACTGTTCTCATACCAACATCTCCCGCTCACTCCCCATCATTCTAAGTAAACACTGCTGGTTACACACCCCCCGGCCAGGCGTTCTCCTCAGGCCTAACGCAGCCACTGTCGGTCTGGATAAATCCTGTCAGAACGAACACATACCCCTGATCTCACCATGACACCTACCGCTTAGAAGCAGCTATTACCCGAATACCACACCAGCTGCACACATACCCGGTGCACACACGCGCCGTTGGCTCTCCCTACTCTTTCTACTGACCTGAACTTCGGTTCCCAAGGGCGTTCAACCTACCAGCACCTTCAGACCATACCAATGGTATATAAGGTGCTATATAAATGCAAAATAACATAACATAACATAACATATGTAAAATTGTTGGGAAATGAACACCAAAGTCTGTTTTTTTCAACGCTAGGAGGCTGCCATTTTTTTAAATGAAATAGGCTCCTTTGTTCATGTTAAGCTCTACTCTTGCGGCAATAATCAAGCAAAAGCCTCCTACTGTGAGCCTTTTATTATTACTGCTGGAGAGCAGAGAATGATGTTAGGCTCCTGCACTGTGCTGCTTGTGAGTGTTTGCACCTCCCATTCTTTTTTTTTGTTGTTCTTCCTGTTTCTCCCAGGCTCCCCTGTGCCGGGTGAGATCGGGAGACTTAAAGCAAAACACCTGTCAATTATAAATACCACGCTGCCCGCAGCGATTGACATGCAGCATTGTATTTATAATTGCTGTGCCTTTCGTTTGAAGTATTCTGGGCTCCCCCAGCCTGACGGAGCTTGGGAGAGTTAAAGCGAAAGTACCAGAAGCAATTATAAATAGTATGCCCCTTTCCGGCGGGCAGCGTAGTATTCATAAATGCCGGTACATTGGTTTTAATTTTCCTGGGCTCAGAAACCTTAAAACCAAATTCTCTGCAATTATGACTACTTCACCGGCAGAGTATTCATAATTGCCGGTACTTTCGCTTTAAGTTTCCCAAGCCTGTGAAACTTAAAACTTAAAAAGAAAGTCACAGCAATTATGAAGGCTCTGCTGGCAGCCAGCAACGTATTCATAATTGCTGTGCCTTTCATTTTACGTTTTCTGTACTCCCCTCGACCTTGGGAGCACAGAAAACATGAAAAGAAAATCAAGGCAATTATGAATATTGTGGTGCCTTCTCTCTTTGTGTTAAGCTCTGCTCTCCGGCAGCAGTAATTGTTGTCACGAGAGCAGAACTTAACATGAACATAGAAGGCTGCTTCATTTCACCGAATGGATGTCTTGGGAGGATAGCCCAGTGGCATTGTGCTCGCCTTGGAAGCAAAACGACACGGAGCAACACAGGTTTGATCCCCGGGTCCGCGCTTAGAAACCTCTGGTTATTAAGCATGTTATAAAGAAACTATCATATCATGCCCATATCAAAACTTTGAGCCTTATTTCCCAACAATTTTACATAGGAACTTTAAAAAAAAATTATTTTGTGTATATATTTTTGACTATAGCCCATCTTTTTAAACAACATACATTTTGAGTGAACTACCCCTTCAACTTCTAGGCTATCACTCACTGAGAGCCAGCAGGATGGTAAGTGCCTTAAAAAAATACAGAGAGGTCGTACTTTGATGTATTGCACATATACTGACCCTCTCTTGAATATTCTGTATAATCTGCACATAGTTGCCAACATGACCCATTGCAATATGTCGATGCCTACCCATTCCTGTTTTTTTCTTTGCATTATGGGATTTGTAATTCTACTTTTTTGATCACAAAATTCACACTAAAGCTCCCAGAATGCAAAGAAAAAGAACAGGCGACCTCCATTCAGCAGAGCAGGCCCAGTCAGCAGGGGTGTTCTCTGTTATCTCGAATGTTTGGAGTGTGTGTGGCGAAAACATAGAGTTCTCAAGCCAGCGCTAAGTGAAACCAGGCACGTTTGTCTGGGAGCCAAGTCATTCACCAACTGCCTCTCCCTCTGTCCGTCTTTCCCAGCAAAACTCTGCACCTTCCCCTTTTCCTACGTAAAACCACTGCAGATGCTTTGCACCAATCAAATTAAAAAGGCTGCATCACCCTTCCTTCCACAAAATAGAGCAGTTGTATAGTGAGAAACTGTAAGTAATATAATTTCCTGGTATGCAGATTCTGCTTGCTGCAAACACAGCGAAAAGAAAAAAAAAATATTCTAGTGCACATTTAAAAACGAATTTCAGAACATGTACTTTCACCTCATTTTTCACATAGAGATTACATTATGATGTTAATGAGTTAGCACTAGTGATTAGTAATTGTTAATTAAGTCAGTTAGTTAGATGAATAATGTACTCTCCTATGTATGAGGCATTTCAAAGAAGAGAAAAGAAAAAAAAAATCTGGTGCCCTTTTAAACCTGCAGCCTGTCTCCATCTACTTACTCATATGTTATGCTAGCAACATAGGACTGGCTATATGTGTATGCCACATTATTGCTGCCAACAAAAGGCCATTACATTCAGTGAGTTGCTACACCCCAAGGCGCTATATATTATAATACAGAAGGTCTCTAAGTGTCAAAGTCTGAAACATTTCTAAATTAAGAGTGGCTAATTCTGGAATACATACAGCTAGAGCGAGAGGCATACTGACCATTCCAAATATTGAGAGAAAGGCAGACCCACAAGTCCATATTAATCATTAGAACCCTTGGTGGGGCGCTGGCCAATAAGGAGGCTTGGAATGTTGTCTGTACTGTACGGTAGAAGCCCCATGTTCGAGTTCCCCGGGTAGCCAACACCCCCTACACCTCTCCCCCTTCACCACCTAGCACCCATGTAGTTTCCTACGCTTATGTTTATGATGTCTTTATTTTTGTTTAAAAAAGAAACTGACCTTTATCCTGCGGGCCAGCACTGCGGAGCGCTGCTTGTCAGGGAAGTCAGTTTTCATGTTGATGATGTGAGAGTCATCAACACTGAAAATGGACTCACCTGACAAGCAACACTATGTGGATGCAAGCCGTGGGCTAAAGGTACGTCTTTATAAATTAAAGACACTATTAGAACCTGTGTAGGGAAACTACACAGGTGCTAATGGCGACATGCCCCTCGGCGGCAGGCTGACCATCCTGGCAATGGCACTGCCACCCATGTTAAGGGACGCTCAGGCTCTTAACTTGGGCAATGGCCCTTTGCCGACAGGGTTGGCCTGCCGCCTTGGTGCATATCGTCTCATAAGCAACTTGGGAATGAGCACTGTCCATTCAGGAAGCTCAGAATGTGGGCCCTATTCTCTAGTACAAGCCTGCATTTGGAGTAGCCTGGGTGGCCAGAGCCCCATTCCCTTCCACGCGCCCCCTTCACCACTTAGTACCTGTATAGTTTTCTACCCAGGTGCTAATGGTGTCTGTTTAAAAAAATTGAAAACAAAAATAAACGTACCTTTCTTATGCTGCCCGGCTCTGGGCAGTGCAGCTGTCTGCTTAGGGCGTTTTGCTATTGATGACAACACAGTCATCAACATGGAATACGGACTTGCTGACAGCAGCACTGCAAGGTGGCGGGACATGCAAGCACCATTCCCTCATTCTCAAAACTTGACAAAATTCTGCCCTCCTGATGTAACATTCCTCAACCTTACACAACCCAGACCTGTTTTAGGATGCTAACTTTGTATCAAAATCCTGCCACCTCTCAGCAGAAGGGTGGAATGCATTCTTAAAAGCTAAATCCAACATTACATCACTACAAATTACCTGCTAATCTCATTCCAATCCTATTGATGCCCCAACCACATCACAAAGTATGCATCCCCTTACATCTTGGGCAACGTACACAACATCATTGTGAAAAGAACAGGTGGCATTTTTAGTTCTCATAAACAGCTCTGCATCTTTGGTCATTATTGCCCGCACAATCCTCCTAAACATTCTATCCAACAGGAATAAACTCTTAGGCATAGTTATCAATTGGTTTTCCTCCTTCCATACTCATAGGACACATGTTATTTCCATGCCCCCTTTTGATCAAATGCCAATGCAGTCAAATACTGGGTTCCACAATGTACTTCTCTATCTCTGCTCATGTTCAACATAGATGTCAATTCCCTCAAGCAAACCTTAAGAGCCCATGACATCCACTCTCAGCAATACTCAGAGGAGACACACATGGACTTTAAGATCTTCTCCCACTCATAAATCCACACCTTCACATATTGCCTCTCCATCATCATCACCTGGATGGGCACAGACTTCATAAAACTGAATCGATACATAACTGAATACCTCTTTATCTGCTCTCAAACATGAATCCACCTTACTTCCCTGAACAAAGAACTTGCAACAGACAACCCACACATATTCCTCTCATACCACTAGCTTCCCTTGGCTTCAACATAGACCCCTGACTATCCCTCACATACCACATTGCTGCCATCACCAAAGCATGCAACCTGCAGCTACACCTTCTATGCACGACAAACACACATCCTTCCTCTTCATGACTTCTGTACTGCCGTCCAGGCAATAGTCCTCCCCATTCTGGACTACACAAATGCAGTTCTAAATGGACTCATCCAATACGTCCGTCTCAATTCAAGCCATACAGAACACATTAGTAAGACACATTCTACACTTATTCAAGCACACCCACACATCATTATAGCCTTCTACCGGAACCACTGCCTCTCGAAACTTGAGATAATTGCTTGTAACAGGTTTTGCATTGCATACAAAACCACCACACTCATAACCCCATCCTAGCGCCACAACAAACTTAAACACATCGCCAACAGAAACACCAGACAAATCAACCAATATCTCTTATGTATTACACTGAAAGATAATTTGCACACAAAGATAGGACTTCAGTCAATAGGTGTTTAAAGACTAGAGCACCCTCCCATCCCGCATCCACAGGTCTTTTTAATGATCACCTTCCACCAAGTCCTCAACACTTACTTCTTAGATCACAACCCACACATAACTCCTCCCCTTAGTCTATCATGATCTTCTTATCCTGTTATGAAACATGTTTCGTCCCTATGCCTGTTGTGAAGCAAAACGAGATCCTCTTAGTAGGGCAACCGATGTATATCGGTTTCAATAAATAAATACATATGAAGTGACTGGATAGTCACTGAGACTATCAATAGACATAGAACATCACACAGCACAACAAAGCATATTGCAGCTGCTGAATTTACATGCTGACATGTGCCAATAAGGGGTAGTGTACTTAACTCAGCTATTTTTTTAAGCTGTTCTGTATGTGATGTTATGTTAATGCGCACTTGCAAAGTATACATATTTCACCTTGTTTTTACCTGTTTGCAATTGTCTGACCAAATGATATGTGTTATGCAACCGTTGACCATATAGATGAAAGTCACCCATGGCAGAGATCTGTGACATTGGGCTTCCCAGAGCAAATAACTTGTCCGTTACATTACATTGTGATGTTGCCAAATACCCATCACCACAATCTCAAAGCACAAAACAGGCATCGATGAATCACACTTGTCATGTAATAGAGCCAACCCATGATATGCATTGACCATTTCTCGGCTGATGTTGCACCATAGACCCCAAAGAATAACTAGAAGCATACCTGCATACAGAGTCCAGTTTCTTGTGATCTGCCTTCAGCAGCGTTCAGAGGTGAAGGATTTTCCACCTGGTTTGTGTCTCAGGGGTGTGCACCGTGCAGCTGGGAGGATCAGTTTAATTGTATTACTATAATAACCCAAGCAACGCCAAGGTAGAACACATTACATCTGCTGATCTCTGTGCTATGGGGCCAGTTCTTGAGCCCCAGGCCTTCTAGCATTGATTTTTTTAGATTTGCACCACGTTATCTTACTAAAGACAGGCTCTCAAGAAATAGTAACTATATAAGAATTGTGTGAAGCTATTGTCACTAAACTAAGTGAAACACTATTAACTTTTCACCCAATGACATATCAACAATGGTAGCACTTCAAAGGGACCCATCTATTTTTCCCAAACCCTCTGATAAGGGTGGAGAGTTTGTTATTATGGATACCCAAGATTTCTCGGTGAGGCTTATGCACTGTGTTGGTATGGTAACAGCTAGTAGTATATGCCATCAGATTGCACTAACATGATAAAGATCAACATTGACGCTAACTTAGCTTATTGACTTATTGATAAAGATTAATTACATGTCCTTATGGTTGAATTTCCCATAATTCCCATGATTTATTTACTTCCTAAAATTCACAAGTCCCAAGACTCTCCTTCGGGTAGACGTATTGTTTCTTCCAATGGTTACCTCATAGAAAATGTGTCTAGGTTTGTTTATTTTTCTCTCCAATCATTTGTGTTGGTTCCTGATTCACACATAAGGGATACCACTGTTCTAAAAATGTGAACATTTTTCTTGGGATAATCACTACATTGTGGTCACTATAGATGTGGTGTCATTATAAATGCTAATTGAAAATGAGCAAGGCATAGCGGGCAGTTGCTTTTTCTTGAGAGAGAACATACAGAACTGCTATTGGAGATGATTTGATACTGCCTGACTGATGATCTTTTTGTGTGTAATGGATACATTTTTGACAACCAAAGGAATGCTCATGGCCATATTTCAGGTTCCATCTAATGTAAGTGTATTGATGGGGTGGTGGGAGCAGATATGTTCTTGGCTGTCAGATAATGATATCTATACTGACAACATTGCTCTGTGAGTGAGATATATAGATGATAGCAACTAGGTGGTGTTGTGGCATGTGGGCTTTGCTGAAATTAATTAACCTACCATCACATTTTAGGTGAAAGCTTTTTTTTGAAGCCGTTTTAAACGCACCAGACCTTGGTTGGTGTTCTGTAAACATGACCCAATGCTCCATCCACAAGGCTAGTAAGATTATACTGTACTGTTGTTTGCAGCTGTTTGGCGGCTTTGAAAAATGTATTTCTTGGGTTCATAAATTTATGATAAAGTAGCACTGCCTTTAAGACAAAGATAATTATCTGCCTGGTGCAAAAGGCTTGCATTTGGGCTCATTTGCATCCCAGGTCTTACTGATGTGGCTGTGAACATCCTGCGATGGCTACTAGGTGGCATTGTGGCATGTGCAACTTGGCTTAAATTAATTATCCAACATTCACATTTCAGGTGAAAGGTATTTCTTTAAGACTTTTTATCCCACCATAACTTTATTTCTGTTTTCTAAACATTGCCCAAAGGTCTAAACACACATGTGTAAGACTATACTGCATTAATAATCCTTAATAAGGGTAAAACCGGTTTCTAGTTGACTAGC
Source organism: Ambystoma mexicanum (assembly GCF_040938575.1). NCBI lineage: Eukaryota > Metazoa > Chordata > Amphibia > Caudata > Ambystomatidae > Ambystoma > Ambystoma mexicanum. The sequence goes on along the minus strand of NC_090924.1, from coordinate 40,191,613 downwards.
TGAAAAGTCAGTCTTGGGCTGATAACATTGTGAAAAGACAAGAGCAATTTCTTGCCTGGAACAAAAGGCATGTATTTGGGCTTATGTGCATATCCTCAATGCCTTGCAGATATGTCTCTAAATTGGAGGTGAACTTCCAGCAATTAGGTGATGTTGTGGAATGTGTGACTTGGTTCCAATGAATTATCGTATTTTCATTTTTTTTTAACAGGGTTAATTTATTCTGAAGAAGTATACATAAATCAAAACTCATATTCATGAAATGCATACATTATTTAGTTCTCTTACTTCTCAGAGATACCTTTCCTGGTGACTCTGTAAGTTCTGCAGTTTTTAACAACTTTCTAACCCTGAACTCCCTTCCCCAACAGCAATCCCCCCCCCCCAACTTGCGCATGTTCCCGAGTCCGACCCTTACGCAGACTTCGCCACTATATCCTGGCGTCCGGTGCTGCTTGTCTTCAAGATATCAGCCATCGTATGCCTTCTTGAGTATTTGGGTTCTATGAAAGTTAGCTTCTCTGTCCTTCACGAATTCTCTGAAGGGATCCCATATCGCCAGAAAGCTTAAGTATTTACCGGACTTAAGGGCACATATTTTCTCCATAGCCATAGTGTGCCATATTTTAACCCACCACCAGGCAATTATCCCTGATGCTGCATATGTGTTTTCATCCACTGCTCCTAGCAAGACTATTTTTGGTTCATAAGGAAGGGTCACTCCTGTGATTTCCTTTATATGTCGCAGCACCTCCTTCCAATATAGGGACGATTTCGGGCAGGTCCACCATATATGAAAGAGATCCCCTCTTCCCCCACATTTCCTCCAGCAGTCCGGGGGATATTTTGGGTTTATCTTATGCAGGCATAGGGGTGGCATATACCACCGATAGCACAGTTTGTATGCTGATTCCTTGATCGCAGTGCATTCCGAGGATTTGTGCGCCCTCATCCATATCTGCCCCCATTCTACTTACGTGATTGCTCCCCCTATTTCCTTCTCCCAATTAATTTTATACGAGAGCTTATCTCCCACTTGGGCCTTGTCCAGTAGCTTATAGAGTCTCGAGACCCCTCCCTTAGTGCACCCCTTCTGCCATGTGAGTTCTAGGCCTGTTAAGGGTCTAGTAGCTGCCCTTTTTACAGAAGGGTGAGAATTCCAATGTCTAATTTGTGTGTATCTGTAGCTCTCTTTCTCCCCAATGCCACATTTACTTTTACATTCCTTGAATGTCAGGGGCTCCCCCCTCTGGTACATATCTGCAAGGGTCAAGTGTCCTGCATCTGTCCATAACTCCCAAAATATTGTTTGTAGCCCTGGGGTGAATTCCGGATTATACGCTACTGGGGAGTCTGGGGACAACCCCATGTGAATTTTTGCCCCCTCAGTGCCTCGTCCCAGACACTGAGAGACAGCATGGTAGTCTGAGGCTTTAGGGTGCACAATGTTTTCAAGGGGAACGCTGTGACGTCCTGCTCTAACTGATACCATCTAGCTATTGTGCCCTGGTCAGCGGTCCATTGTAGCATGGGTGCAACTTGCACCGCCAAAGTGTACCTTTCTATATCAGGGACTCCCAGGCCACTGAGGAGAGGGGTGCACATCATAAGTTTGTTTTGAAGTCTAGGCTTTTTCCCCGCCATTTAAAGGAGAGTATTGCCGTCTGTAAGATTTTGCACATGCGGACCGGTATCTTTACCAGAATCGAGCTGACCACATAGAGTAAGCGGGGAAGGAGGGTTATCTTTATTGCTGCGATTTTGGCAAACCAGAAGAGTTTCTGATTATCCCATCTGTGTAGATCATCCTGGTGCTAAGTCCAGAGGGGCTTGATGTTTGCCTCATGCAGTTTACTCAGATCCGTAGTTAGTCGGATTCCCAAATAGTCCAGGGCCTCTGTTTCCTACCTTAGAGGCAATTTTTTTCCTAATTCAGAGATTGTTTCTTCCTTTTCTGTTATGTTCAAGGCTTTCTACTTGGCATAGTTTATTGTGAATCCCGATGCTCTGGCAAACGCTTGCAATTTTAGCATTGCACGAGGCAAATGCTTTGGGAGTCATTTGTGAATAACATCACGTCATCCGCGTAGAATGTGATTTTGTGTGTATCTTCCCCACTTTTGACCCCTTCCAAGCCTGGGTCCTGTCTGATTTGTACTGCAAATGGCTCCATAGCCATCGCAAAGATCAATGGAGATATGGGACAGCCCTGTCGAGTGCCTCTCCTGATCAAAATTTGGTCTAGCTTTGCCCATTAAACAAAAATCTTGTGGAGGTGATCTGGAAATTCGCTAACACCATTTCGGTGAACTCCCACCCACAACCAAACCCCTCTAATACCTGTGTCAAGTATTCCCAATCCAGGGTATCGAAAACACGTTTGGCATCTAGGGCCGCCACGGGGAACCGTAGGCCCGTTTTAATTCCTAGATTAATTATGTTTACAGCTCTGCACACATTGGGCCTCATTACGACCCAGGCGGTAAGTTACCGCCTGGGCCGTGACTTTACCACCATGGCGTAAACTACGTTTACGCCATGGTGGTTGGCGGACTTACCGCCCCATTCCGACCTTGGCGGGGCGGTAAGTCCCCAATCCCCATTTACCCTTCCCCATTCCCATTTTTGCCCCATAGGGTATAATGGGAGTGGGGAAGGCGTTAATTACGCACCGTAAATTACGGTGGCGTAATTAACTCCATGGTCCCTTAGCGCCATGGATTTTAACACCTGCTAAAAGCAGGTGTTAAAAGCGCCATGGCGCTAAGGGACCTCGTACTCAGGCGGTAAGGGTCGGCGCTGTTAACGCTGCCGTTAACCCCTTACCGCCTGGGTCGTAATGAGGCCCATTATCCTTAGTGTGTCTCCCCGCAATTAACCCAGTTTGGTCTACATTTATAATTCGTGGGAGAATCTTTCCCAGTCTAGTTGCTAGTATTCTGGCATATATTTTAGCATCTGAATGTAGGAGCGCAATGGGGCAATAACTGGCACACTCCATTGGATCTTTCCCTGGTTTCAAGACTAACAATGTTATAGACTTCCCAATATACAGAGTGACTGACCCCTTTTCTCTTATGATGTTAAGGAGCTTTGTAAGTGGTGCCAGAAATTGTGCATGGAATGTTTTGTAATATCAATTCCATAGTCCATCTGGTCCCGGCGTTTTATTCGTCAGGAGCGCAGTAATTGCGTTGCTAACCTCCTGAGCCATTATACGGCCCCCTAAAGAGTTCCTCTCCTCCTCTGTGATCTGGGGTAGGAGTGTTGCCAACAAATATGCTTTTTGTTTGTCGGGTGCCAAGCTTTCTCGCTTTAGTAATTCTTCATGGTAGCTAACCATTATATCCCTTTTCTCGTTCTCGCTATTACACAATACCCCCCGAGTATTCCTAAACTGAGTGATGTGATCACAGGATTTTTGTTTCTGCAGTTTTGCCATCAGGAATTTGTTCGCTTACCCTCCATGTACATACTATGATTGTTTTGTGAATAAGAGTGTTTGTGCCACCCAGCCCGCCGTGTGAGCTTCTAACTGCGCTCTGATTTTCCTAAGTGCTCTAAGTGTTTTTTGCATCTATCAGGTTTTGTGTTGGAGTTCGGGCTCCTTTACATCTTTTTCTAATTATTGTGTGACTAGTGCCTTCTCCCTATTATACGCTACTGCCTGCGAAATAAATTCCCCTGTACCACTGCTTTCCCTGCATCCCACACTGTCCTCCAATCTGCCTCCCCGTTATCATTCTCTTTGAAATAGTTGTCCATCAACTCTTCCATATGTGCTCTTAGTGCAATATCCTGCAGCATCAACTTGTTTAACCTCCATCGAGGTTGCTCTCTGACCGTGGTCTCCCCCACCTCGATGCTCACTATCACCGGTGCATCATCTGTGAGGTATTGCACCCCTATTTCCACTGTTGTCACCCGTGGGATCAAGGTCACAGATACCAGGATCATATTGATCCTTGAGTAACCCCTGTGTACTGTGGAGTAATAAGTATATCCCATGCATTCCTCTCCATGTCTCTATCCCTCCCAGGTCTCGAAACAGCTTGCCTATTGCTTGTCTATTTTGCCAGTCCGCCCCTGTTGGAGGCAGCGTTTTATCAAGCAGTGGGTCCATTACACAGTCAAAAACCCTGCCTATTATTACTTGACCTACACACCACCCTCCAAATTTCCATAATACCCTGCTTATGTATGTGTCTTGTTTCTCATTTGGGGCGTATAATGCTATGATTGTGTACAGCTGCCCCCTGATCCAGCCTTTGAGGCCTAAATATCTCCCCTCAGGTTCCCTAAGCAAATGCTGCTTCTGAAATCCCAACTCTCGGTTAAGCAGAATAGCTATCCGCTTCGTCTTACTCCCACTAGAAGCAAAGTATTGGTGGTGAAACCTGTTATATAGCATTATCTTTTCGTCTATTGGAAGAAGGTGCGTTTTTTGTAGAATCCCCACTGCCGCTTGCAGTTCTAATAGCCTCCCCAGAATTGAGCGGCGCTTCATCCGGGAGTTCAACCACTGTACATTGAGAGTTATAATTACCACTTCATCCATGGGGGATGTTCCCAAGCGTCTTCCGCCCTTGCATTCTGCTCATGGATCTCTTGGGGAACAAAATTTAGGAAGACAGCTTCCCTGGTTCATATCCTGGACTCGATTATCTCTTCCTCCTCCTTTACCCCGTTTCCAACACACTTTCCTCATTCCCTCCTCCCTCCCTTCACCCCCAACTTCCCTTTTTCCCTTTGATAACTCGTGGCCAGGGTCCAGCAGGACCCCTCTGACTTCCATCCATGGTGTTGGACCAAACATTCTTGCCTCCTCTCCTCCCCCCTCCTTGCCTTTGCATACCTCTCCAGATCACATACAGTGGAATCTCCCATTATCCATACAATGACTCGAGCCATCTGCACTACACAACCAACACAGCAATGAAATAAAGGATTACCCTCCCTTCCTGTAAAGCACACCCTGAACACCTGATTGGTTAATCTCCACAGTCCCATTTCCATGCTGATAAGCCCCAGATGTAGCATGCATGATCCGCGAACTACTGCGGTGTTCGCGGATCCCGTAACACAGGGACGGCCCTTCTTCCCTTTCCACTTCACCCTTTGCAGCACTCTCTCATTGGCTACTGGTAAGCAGTCCCACAACCATCTACCAATCACATCCAAGATCTATACATCCAACTCAGTACAACTCTGCAGATGTACTGTTCAACATTCAGAGCACAGGTCTCCTATGATCCCCAAGCACCTGCACCCAAAAGTACTGTAAAACTCTCCAAGATTTCTACTTCCAGATTCATCTCCATCTTCATTGATCATAACAAACTACAAACTACAGGTATGCATATGTTTTGTAATGCACACAGAAAATGAAAACTGCATGTATGTTACCAAAGCATAGCAAGTACATAGATTGCATGCATGTGAACAGGCTGTCTGCCACTTACCCTGTGTTCGGGAGAATTCTCTGTTTAGGCTGAATTTCCTAACCTAGTGAGTCCCCCAGCAGCTTTGCTGGATTTCTGGAGTTTGTTTTTTCCATCCTGCCAAGAGTGAGACTCTTTTTCTCCACTCTTGGACATGAATGTGGTTAATTCCTTTGAATGTCAATGTGTTCAATGGGCTATGGGGTCTTTTACTCCATAGGGTCTCATATGTTTTGCTATGTGTGTTACAACGCACCCTCCGTGCCGTAACACTGGGGTGTCCTAGCGGACCTCCACCATAGACTCCATACCCAGGGACTGACTACTGTCTCCCCGGGCATGTAAAGTCACCATTGGCTTTACTAGACCTAAATTTACTAACAGAACTAGTACAAACCATCCTATTGTGGACGTACTAGTAGGGGTAATTCGATTACTCCTGGGTCTGTTATTCGAGGGGGCACTGTCCCATCCCCCCCCCGTCGAGTTCTGGCTGGTGGCAGTGGAAACTACCCCGAATATAACCCTATGGGATTCTTCCCATTGTTGGAGGTTAATACTTTTTCTCGTTAATCTCTAACATACCACCGGTTTATTTATCTTCAATAAATCTATCGGTTGGTATTTTCTGCCAGAACTCGGTTTTTAAAAATGGCGTCTGTGTTCGTCTCTGTGACTCCTAAACCAAAGGTTGAGCCCTTTGTTCCACTTTTGGCGGGCCTCTACACAGAGGCCCTCCAAAGGGGTGCCATTCTGTCTGAGTACCACAGGGGGTGTGGGAGGGGGTTTAGGCACCCTGGACTGAGTTGCCTTGCCAACTCAAGTCGCACTCTGGTGTGATTGGCCCAAGTGGTGAGCCACCCCGCTCACCACTTAGCGTGTTTTGATTGACAGCTAGGCTGAATGAATGGGGGTTTTCTGCATAAAAGCAGGGCTTTTGGGACTGGATCTTCAGAAGTCGCCACAGGACCTAAGAATCCGACGAGGGTAAAGCTGAGCTGACCTGCAACGACGACACCTCCGGTGGAGCCCTGCTGAATCGACTCACCACTTCCCGACGACAGAGGAGATCTCCCTGCCGGAGAGTCTCTTCCCCTGACTGGTGGAGCACCTCGGCAACCGGATAGCCACTACCCCTGTACCGCGACCAAAAGGTGGTGCCTTGTGACGGAGCACTCTGCGGCTGGTCTCTTCCCTGGTGGTGCAACGATCTTCAACTCTCCTTCGACGACGAGATCATCTCTTCTCTTGGCAAAGACCCGACGTGCATCCACCACCAGGAACAACTGCCCCCGCCGGAGCTGTCTCTCCACAAACAAGGTACCGTGTCCGCCTGGCTTCCCTTTCTGCCGGATAGAGTGAGGTGTCTTAATCCTTGCCTGTCCATTGGGTCGCCTCCAAGCTTTCTTAACTTTCTGTTCTGAACTGGTCCAATCTTTCCATAACAATTTGCCATAAAGACTCGAAGCGCATTTCCACTGAGACACTTTTTTGGGACATATCGCCTTGCCTCTCTCCGAGTGGGCCTGGCCTCTGAACTTTGTGATCTGCAGTAGACCCTGCCTTACTTGCCTTGCATTTGTTCTTAAAAGTGTTGGTGCCGAGTGATTTCATACCCTGCCTTTTTCTCTCCCGTCCTAACGAATACTAGAGTGCCATCTAGGTTAAAGCATACACCTCTGTCTGCAAATAAGTGATGCCGTTGAACCTAGACTTGTCGAACTATTGTTAGGGGGATTGATCTTTTTCTTATAGTAATTGTGATTGAAGTTATTCGCCGTATTGGTGCCCGAGTGTTTTTCATAGAGGTGTTTTTATAAATTAATAACTATATATCTTTACACCGAAGCCTTGTTCCGTGTTTCCTTGTTCTACTGTGTAAATTGCCCTATTTTGTATACTCCACATACTGCCTAACTCTTCTTGAGGGAAGTCTGACTGTTCAGCCACAGCTACCAAGTGAATCTGTGTGGTACAGACTGCTACCAAGTGGGTTTACTGCCAAACACCTATAGTCCTAAATCTTTTGCAGTGGTCCCAGAGGGAACTGCACAGGTTTCCGCCTAACACCCTGCATACCCCACTCAGTAACCATACTCTCATGTGTACCATCTCTTCACATCAACTGACAGTTACTTACAATGCTGTTTGCTTTCAAAGTGTTCTTGTACTGCCCACTTGCATACAAGCTGCAAACCACATATTTCAATTTCAGTACCACTGTCTGTGATTTTCCTTTATTAAAAACACATTTGGAACATTTGCACAGCACATAAAAGTGCCAGATCTTATGTGAAATGGCCAAAATGCACACAAAAAAGGGAAACTGCATGTTTGTTAGGAAAGCATGGCAAGTACACACATTGCACAATTGACAAAATGCACCATTGGGAGGAATGCAAAGAAATGCATATGTATATTGGAAACAGTGCTATCTGTAAATTTAGATAAATAAATGAAGCAACAGGAAAGCATTTCTGCATTCATCTAGCAAGCATCTATGTGTGAGAAAGTTAACAAAATTCCACGGCGTCCTTATCGTTTCCAATCTATACATCTTTCTGCCCTTTTTCTCACCCTACTATGACTTGCACTAATCCATTTCCAAAGCAAGTAGTGCAACAATATGTCACACACATCAAAAGTGTAGCCCCATATGGCACAGTTATCACTGAAGCACTGGCCCCCATACCAACAATACTGATACTCCCAAGTCCCCTCTTGTTTGCAGTGCTGTACAATATGACACACACACTAACGCTTCCTGCCAACAAATCCTCCTACAATCTAAAATAATGTGTTCTAATAGTGCTATTACTGTACCATTAACCCACATACCCACAAATTTCCCTCTTTTTCAATTGCAGTGAAGAACCACCTCCTAAAAGCCAGAGACGTCTCTGCTGGAAGATAAAACCCAGAAGAAACATACTCTTCACATACAACGAAGTAAGTGCGTTACTGTAGTAGTGTTCTGCCTGTTACTCAGAAAGTGCAGTGTTGTTTTATTGTAGCCTAGACAATTCTATCCAACACCAGAGCACTCACTTCACCCTTACTCATTGCATCTTGTCAGGTCCACTCCTTGTATTGTCATCAGAACACCAGTATGGTAATACCCACTGGTTTTATAAACACATTGTAATGTCCTTACTTCTTCAAGCACATTACACTGTCGTACACACTGAAGCAAACCTTTCCCAAAGGAACACACACACATACCAGTGCAACCTTCCCAACCAAAAGTAGCAGCCCTTTGCACAATCACACTCCTCTATGTATGCCTACCCTCATATTCAGACACTCATGCACAGTACACACAAATGCACAACTTCCAAACCCACGCTTTCCTTTTTTCTCCAACAGACATAAGAGAATGCCTACCAAAAAGCAACTCAGTAGAAAACAACGCAGAAATAGAGCAGATAAAACTCAAACCATGCAATATAGCCATCCACCTCTAGCAGACTTTGTATGAAAAGTTCAAATAAAACAGATAATACAGTCACTGAGCAGAACGGAACCAGGTAGCAGGAAAAAAAAGCATGACTTCTCTTCCAAAATGTAAAACTAAAAGTAAATGTATTTTTTTAAAAAAGCCTTCTTTACTGGTTTTACAGAAAAAAGTAAACTGCTATTCATGTATTCATCCCCAAACAACCCGCACCTCCCTCCCCCTTCCTCTATGGCTCACGTCAATTCCACATATGGTGTTATGACTGACACTATAGTCCTTTTCTACCACATCATGTAGATAATACTGAGCACCCTCTTTCTTGTCTGAGGATAAATTGTAGCATTGCTGGTCTTATTCCAAGGGCGTTGCCGCCTGTTTCTCCGTTGTGTATGTACTGCATTTGGGGCACCGCTCATATTTCATGTTCCAAAATGGGTAACATAACTTCCAAGGCTGTTCTAGGATGGGCCCGACCCGGCTCAGTGGGGCTCTTTTATTGTGTTGCCTCAGGGGTGTGCATCCTCTGTTGCCCTTCCAAGTAGTATTGATGGAAGGGGGGCCACTGGTCAAACGGAGGGCCACTTTCTGAAAGCGTTGAAGCATATCTAGTTTCTCTTTGCTCACATGTGTGGATAGTTTCCAGCCATCTCTCGAACGTGGGGGCGGTACTTTTGATCCAACACCTTGCAACCAGGTATCTGGCTGTGCCCTTTCCTAGTAGTTTCCTAACAGTGCAGGTTCCTTCTGTGATTAGGGCCAAGAGCCACAGTTCTGGTGGGTAACTATGTGTTGTTGGGAACATTGCAGACATTGCCCCTTTAATCTTCTCCCAGAAAGTACTAATGTGTGGGCAGGACCAGGCTGCATGATACAACAGTCTATGTAGTTTGAGGGGGTATAGTATATTTGGAATAGGAACTTGTAGTGGATTAATCTTAACTGTCAGTTGAAGGACAGCATTTGAGTTTGCATGCGATGTTCCAGTGTTCCTCATTCAGTGGTGTACCTAGTGCATCCTCTCATGTCTTTTTATTGGGCCTTTCCATTGCCACGTTCCCCCCTAACCAACCTGTATATAGTCGAGACACGTTTCTTGTTGGATAACGGGCTAATTATGTGCTGTTGTGGGGGGTGTGGTGTGAGGACCGGCGGGAATTCCGGCCATTTGGATTTCAGTATTTTTCTGAGTCTGTAATATAGAAGTAGAGTGACAGTATTATGTTCCCCCTTTATTCGTAGTACCTCCCATTCCATAAAATGACCATCCTGTATCACATCGCCTAGGGTCTGCACCCAGAGGGTCTGGAAATGCACTTGGAAGGATCTTTCATATGTTAGTGGGAGTCCTACCACTTTGTATAGAGGGAGCTCAGGGAGGTAGCATGACACTGTCCCCAGGATTCAACCAATTTGTTCACAGGCCTTGCATGTCACAGCGATGGGCTGAATTTCAAGCCGGGGTACCACATCTCTGTTTCCCCAGGTCATTCCCAACAAATCATTCGGGACATTAATTGCCTTGGCTACGTGAGTATGTGAGGAGTCAGCTGCGGGAGACCTCCATTCTGCTATGTATTGGGTCTGAGCCACCAGATAGTATAAGTGCAAGTCGGGGTATTCCAGCCCGCCCTGTTTGTAAGATCAGATCGTAAGGGTGTCATAACCTATCCTGGGTTTTCTATCTGCTTAAACCAGCCGGGTAATCATGCTCCAGACATGAGTCCAGTACTCCTTTACGGCCCATATGGGGACGGTATTGAATATGTATAGTAATTTAGGGAGAATTACCATTTTGGCTAAGGCTAAGCGGGCAGCCAGGGATATCGGTAGTAGGATCCATGATTCCACTTTTTGTTCTAACGTGTCCAGGACTTTCAGATAATCATCACTGTAAAGGTTGCATAGCCTTGTAGATACCTTAATACCCAAATAGTGTAAGCCTTGGGGGCACCACCTAAACTTGTTGCCCACATATCTCTTCTGTACCCTGGGTGTCAGGGGGAGTACCTCGGAATTGGTCCAGTTGATCCTTAGGCCCGAGAATTCCCTGAATCGAACAATCTCTTGAGTCAGGGGTGGAAGGTTCAACCTGGGATGCTTGATATAGAGTAAAATATTGTCGGCATACAATAACACAACTGAGAGGTGCGTGTGTATGCTGATTGCGTGGTGTGCATGTAATTCATGAATATGGCAGGTCAGGTCCATTTTGAGGGCAAATAGGATAGGGGAGAAGGGGTATATGTGATCCGATATTACACCATTGGTGTACACAGCCGCCCTGGGAGATGTGTATAGGAATTTGACCCAGAGATTATATGTTAGGCCGAATCCTAAGCATCTGAGGACCTTGAAGAGGAAAGGCCACTCAACGGAGTCGAAGACCTTCTCTGCATCGAGGGCCACAACAACAAACAGCATCTCCGGATCTTCATTATGCATTAATGTGAATAGTCGTCTATGGTTGTTCTGTGTAGATTGGCCTGGAATTAATCCTGCATGGTCCTGTAGGATTAATGCAGGCATGTGCGAGAGGATACGGTCTGCTAGTATCTTGGTGAGTATTTTATTGTCGGTGTTGATCAGCAACAGCGGTCTATTGACGGTTGCTGCCGAGGGTCTTTATCAGGTTTTAGAAGCACTGTCACTAGCGCTGACAGAATGGATTCTGGGAAGATGCGCCTTGATAGTGCGTTTTCACACATTCTCAGGAGGTTAGGGGTTAGTAGGTCAATATAGGCCTTATTGTATTCTGCCTTTATACCATCAACCCCTGGGGCTTTCCCATTGGTGAGGGACAGTACAGCTTTACGGACTTCCTCTTCAGAGAATGGGACATTTATTCCCCCCGTTCCTGATCCAGCCAGCCAAGGGCTATCTCATTGAGTTCTAGTGTCAAGGCAGCATGTCCTGCGCTGGTTCTGGATGTGTATAGCTGGTTATAGTAGTCTCAGAAAGTAATGTTAATCCCTTCAAGGTCTTTAATGGGCGCTCTGTTCAAGTTTTTAATCTCCATTATAGTTGTGGCCTGATGTTCCTGCCTAATTGCCCAGGCTAGTGTTTTGCTAGGGCCGTCCCACTTCCCTTATTTTACTGCAGCTATTGGGTTGCCCAGGAACCTATCCTCACTGGTTGCTAGCTGAAGCAGATCTTCTCTATGAGCTCTCAGTACGCGGCATAGCTCTGGTGAATCTCAAGCTCCCTGCTCTTTTTCCAGTTCCCAAAATGGAACTCTCCAGAGACCGCATGGACCCGGTAGTGCCTTAAGGACACCGCCCTCCTTAGAGATGCAGCATCCTCTTACGTACACTTTAAATGCTTCCCATATCGTGCCCTGATCTGGTACTGATCCTTCATTGGCCTGGACATAAGTTTGTTTGTCCTGACTGATCTCGGACTGGAAAGCTACATTGTCCAGGGCTGAGGCTCTGAACCTCCACCAAAGCTGCCCCTGGGGCAACGCGAGGCCAGTGATGTGGACCAGAACTGGTGAATGATCAGATAGTGTCCAGGGAAGTATGAAGGCTTCCGAGACCATCCTACCAATAGGGGGGGTAGCAATGATATAATCTATCCTGAGCTGTTATGTGCCCGGGAGAAGAAGGTGAACTCTCTTTTTAGGGGGTGCGTTTCCCGCCAGATATCATGTAGCCCATGGTATTCGGCAATGGTGGACCATGTTTTGGCTGCCTGGGGAGGCATCTGCTGTGTGATTGTGGACCTGTCCAATTCCAATGTAAGGGTCATATTGAAGTCCCCAACCCATATGATTTCATACACGGGAAATGTATGAATATGCTCAGCGCACTATAGGAAAAACTCTGGCTGATGTCTGGGAACAGCCGAATAGTTGAGTGCCCCTATCGGAGCTCTCCTTTCTCCCTAGCCTCTCGAAGCAGAATGTCCCTGTCTCGGTAGCTGAATATTTTAGCTTTGATTGGGCGCTCAGAAAATGTATTAACAAGAATGTAACTACCAGTAGTGCTAATACTACATCTATCAATGTTAATGTAGCCACAAGTAAGCATTCCAAAAAATTAATTTTACAAACATGTTTTCATCATAGAATCCTGGAGAACCTAATAAAAACAGGGAGAAATCACGCTCAACCCTTAAAACTTACGGCAGAAAACTGATCCTGGAAGCTCTCATAGACAGTTCAATGCTCCTCTAAAGGAAATTGTTTGTATTAATTTTAAACAGAATGAATCCACTAACAACATTAATTACTAAACTACAAAAAGTACTTTGCAACATATGCAATATAAACTTGCAAACTTCTGTGCATGCGAGTGAATTCAAACAACCAACACAGAGCCAAATTTCAATTAAGAGGCATACAAACAAGAGCAAACAAACCCAATTACCATACATAGCAGTGGCTGAGGGTATGAAAAGGTAGACAGTACCATTGTGGCAAATGAAACGCTGATTGCAAGAATATCCCCAACAAACTTACAATCAACGCTCCATTCCACCGAACCAATCTGTCCCGTCTACAAATCTCTGTGCACCTCATTGTGTAACATACAAAAACAATCCTTCAAATCTTTGCAGCAGTTCCTCAATCGGAAAGCCAAAGACAAATTAAACATCTAAATATTACAAACCATGGACTCCTGTCCAGTGCGCAAACACACAGGACTCGGAGGACATTCATTAGGCTGCATTTCCGGGCCTGCTTGCAAAAGCACCTTCTACCACATCAAAATGTTAGCAACACACCATTCTACTATACAAAATCTCGTTCGGAGACTGTACTTTGCAAAAAATCCTTCTTTATAACTGGAGCATTTAAATCACATTCTCCTACATGGCAAAGACAGGAAGAAATAGACCACACCCAAATCAGATATTTTGGAAGTGAAGAGCACTTACAAAAATCCAGTACCTTTAGAAGAGATGAGCAACAACTTTGCAGGTGCCAACCTTCTATTACACACATACAAAACAGAAATAGCAAAGTTTAAAAACACATCTACTAAACCAAGTATGTGTGTGTTGTCGCAGAGATTTATTTACAAAGAGCACAAAAACTGTACATATAACGTACAAAACAGAAGACAATGAGGAATCCCAATGGTTCCAATTAGCCCACTATCTTATAGCAAAAAACATATACGAAATTACTAACCCCTCAATACTTTGCACATACTGCACCGGAAAACTTGGTAATAACCAAATGCCTTCACAGGCTATCACTAATAACTGGAAAAAATTCAAACATTTGTGATGGCATCTTTGATGTCATGGGTGTTAGTCCTTGCAGCACACAGAGGTAACACGAGTTATGGTTCCTTATCTTACTATAACTCGCAAATCTTTGGAGCTTTGCGGTTTTACCGGTAACCATAACGTCCCTGTTACAACGTTTGTCCATTGAATTTCAAGGGTTTTAACTAGTACAACTTAACTGAAACGTCCCTCTAACAATGTTTTTTGTTGGTTAATTTCAAAGGTTTTTAGTAGGGCAGTGGAACCAGAAATTTCCTTCAGTATACATTTTTCAGTGAAGGTGGCAGGTTTTTAGTAGGGCAACTTAACCATAACTTCCCTTTAACAATGTTTTTTGTTGGTTTATTTAATAGGTTTTTAGCAGAGCAGTGGATCCAGAAAGTTCCTTTAGTATACATTTTTCAGTGAAGGTGATAGGTTTTTATTAGGGCAACGTAACCATAACATCCCGTTAGCAGTGTTTTTTGTTAGTGAATCTGATAGGTTTGTAGTAGGGCACTGTAACTAGAACGTTGCTTTAGCATAGTATTTTCTGTGAAGGTGAAGGTTTGTGGTAGCGCAACTGAACCATAACATGCCGTTAACATCATTTGTTCATGGAATCCTTTGCTGTTCTCATGATGAACGTGTTGAAAGGGCACATTCCCCTGTGTATGTATCCATTTGTGTTACCCCTTCCCTTTCCTAACAGTGTCTGTGTAGCTTAGAAATTTAAGGTGTACATGTTAAATGTTGGGGAGTGTGTGAGTGTTTTTTCTTTTTCGGTCAACAATGCATGGTGAGTCTGTGGCGCACAGTACTGTATCAGATGGCTGCAGGGGAGTAATATAGAGGTTTCCAAGGGAGACCATACCTGCCTGGCATATGTGCAATCCCAATGCAATTTTCCATAGGACTCCAGTACTGACTGCATATTCTAATGCATGTTTAAGTAGTTGTGGCTGCGCACGTTTGTTGCACAGCAATTCGCATGCGTAGAGCATCCCCTGTGTGGTGGGAACACCGCCTCTGTCACCAGGCCTATGGATTCATATGGTAGACTACCACATTTCATGCAGTCATGGCGACTGCATGGGTTGCTGGGAAAACCTACCAATGTATGGCTGCAGCACGCCTGGCTCTATGAGGCCCACTGGAAAAAAAGGAATAGTAATCTCCATTGTACGGTGGGCGTGTTAAATGTCACATTAATTTGATTGATGTGCTGCTTGCCTTTCCATGACCCATGAAACAGACACCCCGTCTCTGCAGTGAGTACTGTGATGGAAAGTGTCAAGAGTTCGCCGGTGGGTCGCTAAGTTGGAGTAAACATTTAATTGCAGGTGTAACAGTCTACAAAATGACAAAGCTGGAGCGCCAAGGTCACTCACATACAAGTGCATGTAAAGAGAAGTAAAGAAACAGCAGATTCTTTGGAGCGCAAAGAATATCAGTGGTGGTTAGAAAAGTAGTGTAGCCATGTGGGTGTCGCTGTTAACTGTTTTGAATAGACAACAAATTTGTTCCGAAATACACTGGGAAGAAACAAAAGACCACCTACCTGGGGTATATAGGATGAACAGGTGTCTGAAGAAACCCTGGTGTTTCTTCGAATTCGGCGTGAAACTTCGAAGAGTAAGAGAAATCCCCCTGAGAACTCCTCAAAGGACCTGCAAAAGCTTGAACTTCGTGAAACTCTGAGGGAAACCCTCGTGGGGAATAAAACTCTGGAAGAGCTGCTGGTGGGCGTTGTCTTCCTGCGGAGACCCGGTGAGAAAGCTGGTCTGGATATTCTTCTGGCTGTTAAGACGAGTGGCCTTTGAAACTGAGCTAAATGTAGTGGGTAAAATGAACACAGTTATTCCTGAAAGCAAGGCAAGGAGAGGTTCCTATAGAAGGTTCTAAGAGCTTACCATGTATTAAACATGAAGAGTGCGGAGAGATAAGGAATCTCCGTCGTATTGCAAAAGTAAGATGGCACTATGATGAGGGAAAGAAAAGACCCGTAAGATTTAGGGTGGATGTATCTAATCCTATAAGATTAGGATGAACTAGGAGAAAAGCCTACCCTTTCACTTCCAAGTCTTTTTGAGCCAGCCTGAGTGGATGAGGAGAATCTGGAGGTTCCCAACAAGGTATTGCTACAAAGGAAGGATGAGGAGTTAGAAACAGAAGTCCGATCGCCGGGGGCGATCAAAGAGGTGAGATGGAAAATAGATTAGTACCTAGAGACTCCCTAGAGGGAGGTATGGAGGAGGTCCTGGGTCTAAGCGTGCTTAGAAGTAGAATTGATCCCGGAAATGAAAATGAAAGGTTCCGTAATGCCTTCTGAAATAAAAGGGAAGAATGGAGAACAAGAAGGTGAGTAAAGTAGACAAGAATGGTTGAGAGAAAAAGTCTTCGTAATCCTAGCGAGGCGAACTTACGAAGCGTGGGCCGGCTCCTGAGAGAGTAGCAACGCATCTTCCTTCTGTTGTCGCTGGATTATAAGAGAGTGAACAGGAAGTGATGGTGGAAGGTTGAGAGGCTTCTTGGGAATTAACAACTAGCCTGAACTGTACGCTAGCGATGGTAACCGCTGCGGTGGCCATCTTGGAATCAGTTTCAACTAGACTGTGGTGTGGACGATTTCCTGGTGCAGAAGTGGCGGCCATGTTGGAAATAGGTCGGAAGGCGAAATGCACATTAGAAACCATCACAGTCGCTGAATACTTCTCTTCCTGCTCCACGTAATGAAGCTGTGCTTCACCTTGTTGTAAGCATTATTTTATTTCAGCATGTATTCATGTCTGTGAATGCTGGTGCTTTGGCTAATGGTGTACCATGAAGTGTCTGTACTGCATGTGGTGAGAACTGAAATCGAAGCACAATGCACAAGTGTGCAGGGTACTGCCCTTCCAACAGTGAACTCATTTCATGTACAGCATTCTGCACAGCTGCTCCGGCCACCAACAGGAACAGTCGTGTGTGGTATTGGATGCTTAAAACATCCTTGCACACCATATGCTGTGCTGCAGATCCTTACCTGGCAAAGGGCATTGTATTGTGCATGTACTGCGACACGCGACTCTACAAAGGCAAAGTACTTGGAAGTGATTAGGAAGGGTTGTTCCGGGAGCATGACAATGACTGACGCATAATTAAGTGAGGGCCACCCAAAATGTCCCTCTCTTTGTGCACATCCCCTATGTTATCCCTGTAGGTGGTGCCCTTTCCGTAACAGGCCGTGTCTTTCTTTCCCTCTGAGTGGTGTGTTACAAGATCAAAATAAATGGAAAGCAACTGGAAGAGGAAAAAAGTTAAATGGAAAAAGCTGCTTTAAGAGTTGAAAAGGCACAAACAGACGTGTTCACAATGTCCAGCGCTTTCTCGATTCCCGGACGAAACAGAAAATAATGCAGCCACATCTCTGTCTGCATAATGCAATAAATAATTATGTGTTTCATCGGAAACATGCGCATGACCTGGGCAAGTGGCTCCTGCATCGTATGGAAACTCTGGTAACATATTGTGCACTTTTCCATCCTAAATGAAGAACAATAATGGCGGCATGATCACGCGTCACCAAAGTCTCACAAAGACAAACCAAAAACAGTCACTGCATTGCAGGTACTCCATACCAGCACAAATTCACATAGTAGAATCATCCAAAATGAGCAGCCATTCCCTTTTAATCAATGTATTCCGAACTAACACAAAAACTGTACACTGTGGCTCTTGAAGCACACAGCCATAACTGCAACTTAAGCATTTGTATTGACAAATACACAGTGCATGACAGTTTGTGTGTAAAAACCACACCCAGAAACCTTATTCAGCAATACCGTAGTGTGCACAGGGCCATTGCTATGGCCGCCATCTGCAAAAGGGCAGGATGCGGAACGTGCAACCGTGCATCTATCGTTAAGTCCACTGACTTATTGTGCTGTGCGCGCGGGAGTGGGGTAATAAATGTCAACCAGAGTAGGGGATTTAGTGTGTAGTGGTGGCTCTCAAAAGAGCTGTTTTGTATTTTTTTTAAAGGTGCTTCCATAGAAAACATTTTTTTCTGTTTTTTATACGTGTTTTTGTTTGTTATACTTCACCTCACATTCTTACAATAGCATCTTCAGTGCAGCCTGTAGATTGGAAAACAAAATGTCATTGACACTGGGTGACAATGAAATGCCATTTCCATTGAGAAGGTGCGCATTTCGATAACCAATGTTGTCATTCTCACAGCAGTACATCCCAGCAGCACGCATTAAGTTACCCATGCTTCTGTTGATAAGACGCCTTCCGACCTCTGGCTGATGACAACATTAATTGGAATAGTTATATACTGGACTTGGTGGTTTACATGAGAAAAGCACCATTGCAGTGGGAAAAATGCACTTCACTGCTTTCATCATCTTTTTGAGTTGACAGTACTCAAGTGAACAAGCCATGGAACCCAAAAGCAAGGCTCCATAGTGCACGTCCACAACATGTACAGTAGCAAAAGTGGCCACTCGTCGACATTCTGCAAGCAAATGGCCAAAACTACACACATTGACACTGCACCACAAAGCCTCCAGTTCCTCTAAATTCAAATTGCCATTAAAGTCTCTTTCCACGGCATACTGGAACAGATCTAGCAAAAAGGGATCACCCACTATGAAAACTGTGTGTCTTGCCACCTTTGCCTGCTACCGTCAGTACACAGAGTAATGGGAAAACAAATTGCACCCCTTTCCTGTGACGCACACCTGATTGGACAATCCCCACAATCCCATTTCCATTGGCCGGCATGGTGAGAAGTGCAGATTGTGACGTGTTCGCTTTCCCAAGTATCGCGAGGGCCAAGCCCCAGTAAAGCAGGAGGCGTCCTTCTTCCTATTGGCGCGTTTTCCTGTGAAGCACACCCTGAGCACCTGATTGAACAATCCCAACAGTCCCATTTCCATTGCCGCCATCCTCAAAATCACCAGATGCGGCTTTTGTGCTGCGTGCGGGCATAGGGGAATAACTTGTAACCAGGGTAGGGGGAGTTTGTGGTAAGGGGTGGCCCTTAAAAGAGTGTTTTTTTTTCTTAGATGCTTCTAGAGAAACACATTTTTTTCGGTTTTTATTTCACTTTGTGTTTTCTTGTGCTGACATGGTTAAAGTAAACTCTTCCACCGCATCCCATAGATGGGCTAACAAAACTGCATTGCCAATGGGCAACAACAAAATTCAATTTCTTGGAAGAACTCTGCATTTCCACAGCTAATGAGGTCATTGTTGCAGAAGAACATCCCACGAGCAGACAAAAAAGTGTACATGCTTCTGTTGATTAGACACCTTTCTACATCTGGCTCGGAACAACATCCATGAGCAATGCCCCATACTCTTTGTGGTATTGTGGATGAGAAAAGCACCTTGGCAGTGGGAAAAAGGATCTTCACTGCATCCAGCAGTGTTTTCAGTCGACGGAACAAATGTGAGCAATGCACGTAACATATATGCATGCCGCCATAGTAAATGCTGCTGGCATCTACAGTAGCAAAAGTGGGCAGCGCTTTGCAAAGTGCACATGCATATCGGCGAAACTGCACTCAAACACAGCGTTACACAATGCCTCCTCTCCTTCCAAACCGAAATTGCCATCAAACTGTCTTTCCAGGGCATACCTATGCAGATCTGTGACAAAGGGATCACCTACAGGGAACACAATGCGTTTAGCCATGTCAGTCACCCTCACGACGCAGAGTGTAATGTACAACAGTTTGACCGGCCCTTCCTGTGAACCACACCCACAGTACCTAATTGGATAATCCCCACAGTGCCATGTCATTTGGGCAGCATGGTGAGAAGTGCAGATTGGGGCATGTGCGCTTCCCAAAGTACCATGAGGGCTGCACCCCTGTAAAGCTGGACCAGTCCTTCTTCCCTTTCCACTATCTTTTCTCCAGCACTACCTCATTGGGTTATAGGTAAATAGGCACACACACTTGCACCAATGCCATGCAAGCCGTTAGCATTTAACACTAACAGTTCTGCACAACACTTCATAGGTACCGTAACAAATTCAGCGTACAAGTGTCCTTTCACTCAAACGGACGTCCAGTGCAAAGTTCTGTAAAAGATTGCAAGATATCTGCAAGCACACTCATGTACATGAGCACCCATCCCCACAAAGTGGAGGTACGAAAACTTTTTTCAACAGTTTGTTTATAACTGAGTTATAAGTGCCTCAGCGCACGGTATGCGCCACTGAGTGGCCATTACGTTCTTTAGAAGCATACTGTTTTTTTTTTCCGATCCCCTAACATCAAGTGGTACTGCAGTGATATGTGCTTGCAATGTTCTCATTTACCCATATCATACATTGTAATATCAAAACAGGAACTCTTTGCTTTCCTTCTGACAATGCTACAAACATGTTTCCCCACTAACCCGCCTCCTATACAAATCGTAAAAATATGCCACCAAAGGCAGCATTGATTGTATCGTACCAACTGAAAGCAACTTCACAAAAGATCACTGTCTGCACAGCTGTACTTCTGTCCAATCTGCACTATTGCAACAGGCTCTTTGTAAATCTGCCCGCTTCGACTCTCCACTCTTTGGAATGCATGCAAAGAGGAGTGTGCGACTTGGGAAGGTATCTCTCCTGCAATGAAATGTCTCCAATAGCTCCCTCATATGCCTCCAACTCCTCAGGGTCAGTCGCTTCTGCAAGAAATCAGGTGGTGGCAGATGCTTTTTTTTTTGCCTGGGTCCTCCCTCTGCAAAAGCCTCCTTGCCTCCCTGAAATGAGAGGAGAACCATTGTTGGTTCTGGAAGCACCTCAAAGCC
This sequence comes from Ambystoma mexicanum, assembly GCF_040938575.1. NCBI lineage: Eukaryota > Metazoa > Chordata > Amphibia > Caudata > Ambystomatidae > Ambystoma > Ambystoma mexicanum. The sequence continues at coordinate 40,170,703 of NC_090924.1, read as the reverse complement.
TTTCTCTTAGTGTCTGCTATTTCTGCTCCTCTCCCCGCATGACTGCCATGCGTACACTTAAAGTGCACTGGTTACCTGGCGACTCTGTGATGTCGGGCCCATGTCACCTCCCCCCACCAGGAGAACCCCTGCACGGCCTTTCTAGCAAACCCTGCACTTGGGGACTGTTTTCTGTATCCCTAACAGTTCCTCCACCACCTGATGTGTGCACTTATCCATGCACTTGGCATAATCGGCCCGTATTTTCACTTATTATCATTTGTTCTTCCCACCATGTACTGTACTTTCCCCTCCCTCCACCCATACACTTGGCCAATCTAAGTGACACCTGGCCTAGTAGGGTCGTTGTCTCTGTGCACCCTCTGTTCACCCTCCCTTGCTTCGTTGTGAAGTGGGAGAATGGAAGACCAGGCTCCCGTCCTTCGCCTCTCGCGCTTGGCCTAGAGGGTCACGATCCAAACACCCGCCACGAGAAGAGTTTGTCCATTTACCAGACGACCAGATACCCTGGTACAGGAACATACGGATGTGTCCATCTGCCTGCCCAGCAGCCCGCACTGGCCATGCCGACACCTGCGGCACGGATCAACTAGACTAAAATCTACACGTCGTTAGAGATGCCATGACGACCTAGACAAGGGGAAGCACATCTGTACAAATGTACACACTGGACATTCCCACACCAACCTACACGAAGAATATACTCAGTGCTATGACGTAGGCGACAGGCATATTCACGGACGTGCATCTTTATTATTTTTACATAGGCTTTCAGAATGCAGAAACGCAAGACGCGTCATGAACTCTTCTACTAGCTTGCTCACGCTTCTCTTGAAACCAGTTACCGCCATGAGAAGTATAATGAAGACAATACTGGTCATGAAATTATATGCTCCTATAACCTAAAGCACCTGTGCACCAAACGGACAACTTATGCACCAGGCCCAAGTAGGCCTCAAACAAGAGCTCCCGTGGACATCAACAAGGCAAGAGTCAGTTGCTGATCCTGCAGAATGAGCTCGGCGAAGCAACCAGCCAAGGTCGCAATGTTGCAAACCCACGTTCCAAGAGCAAATCATCAAAGGCACGATGTTGCAACATAGTACTCCGCGCACCAACGTTAAAGTCACACCGACAAATTAAACCAGACGCGCAGTAGAAAAACAATATTAATTGTGCAGAATTCTGCCTCTTTCACGGTCCCTCCCCACGTGACCAAGCCGAACCTGACGAGATGCCAAACCTAGGAGAACAGAGGCGTCTGGATCCCTCGCTACGAGACACTGGCAGATACACTTGAAAGGCTCAATGGACATCTGCAACAGTGGGAGCGGTCCCCCGTCCAGCTATGAATAAGTCCTCACATTGTCTGCATGTACCCATAGTGAAACATTGTTGCAACTTACAGGTACACCGAGAGCTGGGAACGACGGTGGTCCCAGGCTGGGAAGCTCACGGGCGCACCAATCAGAACATGGGGCTCTTATCACTGACGCCAGCAAATTTAGCCAATCCTCAGGAGTCTTCATGTAACAATTCTCATGTATCTAATTGTAGGGACAACCCAGATATACCACCTGACTACACCTTGTCCACTAATATCTTTCTCTATATGTGTGCTATACTAACCCTACCACTCGAACACCCAATTAAGAGTGGCGATAGGTTTTTTGTTAACTTTCTGAAGTGACGCAAGTAGCGCGTCATAATACAGTAAAAAGGGCCTGCGAGCCCCACGATTGTGTGTGTGTCAGGACGAACGCGTACGCTCCTTGACCCATCCCTGCCGTTTTGTCTAATAAACAGCAGAGTCACCTTGCTCCTTGTGTGCGTCTCATACTCTATCTCATCTCATCTGGGATATACACGGGAGGAGTTGGGGCCTCCCTGCCTGGAGGTCCGCGGACGGCCCGGCCGACCCCGGCAGAATTTCCCCCCGACAAGTTGGAGGCACTGCTGAGATCTGTTTAAGATCGACTTTTTATTTTTTACTTTTTCCAGGCACTCCCGTTGCGAGGAGGCCCGGCGGCGCGGCCCCCTCTGCCGTTGCCCCCTTCTGAGGACTACAGGACCATCGCGGAGCTGCGAGAAGACCGGACAGCGCAATCCGGATATTGGCCCTCGGGAGCCGGTTGAGAAGTATCCCGCCCGCGGTTGGCGAGTGTCCAGACGTGGTCCAGACGAGGGGAGGTGGCGAGCCGCTTGGAGGGGTGCACGCAGTCGAGCGGCCCTGCATCGAGAGAACTTGGTGAGCATGACACGCACAACGAGCAATGCGAAATTGTGAGGGAGGGGGAGGAAGTAAATAAGGGAGGAGGGAGGTATTGTACAGATGCGCGGCGAAGGTTTAACAACTGAGTGTTGCTAATGGAATGAATGGTGGCGAGACGAGTGCGAGAGCAGTCGGCTACGTCACGCGAAAGAGGGGGCGGAGCACGAAAACATCACGTGTGGCCGCTCGTAGACACTGATTGGCCTAAATCGCGACTAACGTGTAGGGGTGGGTGTGTGTGGTTTCCTACGATTTGACATTTATTGATCAATGAGTAGATGAGGTTCCCTATTGTTCGAGCAAGAAACTCGATAGGTAGATGACGTTTCCCTGTAGGCGGTAGCTAGTTGCATAGTTGCCCAATACGGAAGATAATTGGCTGGTTAAGCCCTCCTGTTGAGGGGCGTATCACACGCGAGGCGACGCAGCCTGCGCAGTCCGATTATATTATTGATGAGATTACCTTGTTCCAGGAGAGACAGGAAGACAGCTGTAGGGTTAGCGGGGGTAGATTGCAAGTGTATTTTGAAACTAATAATGAGAATGTACCAGTAGCGTAAAGACATCGGTGACGTCACCAGTAGGGATTTAATAGAATATCGCGAGTACAAGGAACCTTGGGTTTGAGAGTGGTGGGGAAGAGAAACATGATAAGGGAGCGGATACGAAGATAAACAATAAACGAGTGGATCGGAAGAGGAGAAGGGGAGAGGGGCGTGGCTGCGCACGGAGAACGCCGGCCACGGCAAGTGTAAAAGGGGGAGGAGAACGAGGAATCAGGACGACTGTATAAGATCGTCGTAAGGGGTACGCAGCCACAGGGGGCTGCGTGCGCCTCGGCCGCAGGGGGCCGTAGGGGAAGGAATATAGAATATAAAATTATACATATATATATATTTGTGTTTTATTATTATTATTTATTTATTTTTTTAATTATTATTATTGCATAATTTGTCAAAGGATTGTCGTAAGTCCCCACACTTACGGGGCCAGGTAAACAATATAAGGTTGTAAATTGTAAACTGATAGTGAAGGGAAGAGTAACAAGTGGGGCACCACTATGTCATACGGGACAGGGTCGGGAGGGTGGGGGAACACCCTCACTACCCCACTACAACACATATGCACCACACTGCCACCCCATAGGGAGAAATTAATTAAGTACAGCATAGAGTGGACCCAGGGGACGGATAACAAAATGTTAACACCATGGCCGCCTAATGGTAGTTTCGATCCATATGCCCAACATTCACTGCTAAACCATCTACACAATACATACAAGGGGAAGAAGTTGGCGAGCCATGTGGAGGTGTTTAACTTATGGAGGATGTTCCAGGGGTCCCGACCAGGACCAAATGGAATGTTCACTATGGGGGAAACACCGGAAGTAAAGGAGATTAAGAAAGAAGGAACGGATGGGGAAAAGGGGTGTGAAAGGACAAAAAATACGGGGAATGAAGGAGAGGGAGGAGAAAAGATTGATAAATTAGACAACATAAAAAAGGAACCGAGCAACGAGATACCCATAACACCGGGAGTGAAAACAGAGGGAGAAGGGTTGTACCCTTTAAGAGAATTAGGAGAAATAGAAGGACAGTTAAGGGCGGCTGAAGGATACTCGAACCCGGCATACAACCCTCCACCATATGTGGCTCATAGGAAGATGACAGTGGGGGAGGGGAGGATTGGAGAAGAGCAGATTGTAGAGATAGGACATGATGAGTGGGTAGCTGCACAGATATTATTAAAATTACGGGGTTCACTAACGGGAGAAGAGAGGGAGGCAGTAAAGAGAACAGACGAGGATAGTACAAGGGAGAGTGAGATGAAGGGGGAGGAGCTATTACGACAAAGAGAAGAGATTTTGGAGGAAAAATTGGCAAAGCTAAGGGATGAGCAGAATGAATTAATAAAACAGCTTGAGAAGGAGCAAAAAGAGAGAGTGAGGAAAAGGAAAGAGGGTAAAGACGAATTGGACAAATTAAGGGAACGAAATGAGGAGCAAAGGATAGAAGCTGAAAGGGTAAAAGCAGCAGCAGACAGGGTGTCAAGAGTAGTGTTGAGAGAAAAAAAGAAGGAAGAAGAAGATAAAGAAAGGGAAATGGAAATATGGAGGAGGAGGGTAGTATCAGAGGCAGCTAAGAAATATGAAGAGGGGAAAGCAATAGAAAGAGAAAGGGTGAAATGGGAAAGGAAGAAAGAGGATGAAAGAATATTGGAACAGATGAGCAACGAAGTGATGGAGGAACTAAAAAGGAAAAGGGAGGAAAATAGTAGGGAGATGGAGGAGAGGAGTGAAGGGGAAAGAGGAGGGAGTAATAGGGAGAGTGAAAAATGGGGGGATGTATATAGAAGTAGAGAAGTAGCAACAACATCAACACCAGGGGGAACAGTTGGTAACAAAGGAAGAGGAGAAATGGAGCTAATAGACTTAGAAACAGTAACAGTAAAAGGGAAAAAGGCAGAGTGGGGGATACCATTTATGACTGATTTTTGCAGTGAGGAGGAAGAAGGAGTAGAGAGGGGAGGAAGAAAGAGTGAAAGGGAAAGCTTAGATAAGCTGTACCTCACTAGAACAAACATAGACTCGCCATGGATCAGTAAGAGAAGGGAGGAGCTGGAACGAAGTGAGGAGAGGGTGGAACAACTAGTGGAAAAACAAACCCATGAAGCCACACCATCGCCATCTCCATCACGCCCTCCCCCATCGCACCCTACATGCTCAACCGCCACACGCTCGCTGCGCACAATAAAGCTTGCGCCCTTCATGGACGAATTGACTCCCTATGCATGTCGGCTTAGAGACCTCCCTAGCCGCAGGCAAGACAGACAAATAAACATACCCATATTAAACACAGGAAATGACGAAAAAAGGGGAAAGGACGGAGAGGGAGGTAGGAGCAGGGGTAGTAAGGAAGAATTTAAAGTGGTAAAGGAAACAGGGGAAGAGGAGGGGTGTGAGGACTCAATATTATGGAGCGTAAAGGGTGACACAAGACACAACTTAATGCCACTGTTGGAGAGAGGAGGGGTTAGACCGCAGTATGTACCTTGGAAGCATACGGATAAAGAAAATATAAAATGTAGGCTCCCATCACTAAGTGGAGGTGCGGGTAAGTGGATATATGAAATGGAAAAACACACTGCAGGACAGAAACTAGCAGTGGGAGATGTGAAGGGCCTGTTAATATCAATATTAGGGGTTAGAGCGGACGACATCTGGAAGAGAGCGGGATTCCATGGGGTAACAATAACGAACACATCGCATGATGGGGCGCCATTTGCAAACTGCAGACATGCGCTATGGCAGGCACTGAGAGTACAGTACCCAGACACATCAGACATAGGAGCAATTACTTCCCGTAAGATGCGTGAGAATGAGGATCCTGTTGATTATATCCAGGATATTCAAGAGAAGTGGCGCATGGAAACTAGAGAACAATGGGATAAAACACCAGCCATATTTTATCATATACTAGTACAAGGGCTCCCAGAAGGAGTTCAGAAACAACTAAAGAAAGTAGTGGGAATGGAAGCAAAACCATGGCCAGAAATACAGCTGACTATAGTACATCACTGCAGGATATGGCAAGGAAAAATGAAACAAAAGGAAGAGGACAGGAAAACAGAAGAGGCCAAACTAGTACAGAAAAAACTTACTAAATACACAATGGAAGGGGCACTAATAACTACGCCCACACCAATGGCCCAAAGCCACACACAAGTAGTGGCTGCACAAGATCCAGCTCAAATAGCACCTCCACAAAGTATAATACAGCAAGTGCCGCCACTGCAATTACACGCACCAAACGTGGGAGGAGGGTACCCAATGCAAGGAGCTGGGTATTATAGTTATAACAGGGGGAGAGGAGGATTTATGAGAGGGAGAGGATACGGATATAATACCCAACAGCAGGTGGGGGGACTTGGAAATTCCTACCCCACAGGGCAACCGGTATACCAGGACAACACAGGGAGCTTCCCATGGCAGAGCAGGGAACCACCCGTGTGTTGGAGTTGTGGATTACTAGGACACATGTCACGTACGTGTAGGGTCAGGCCAGGAACGCCAGCATGGAATGAACAGGCACAACCTAGGCCATCACAAGAACAGCAGGGCATACAACAACAACAAATAACGCAACAACAGCCACAAACATATTCACTGCCACAACAACAAATAACACAACAACAGCCACTGCAACAACAACAAGTAGCGCTAACACAACAACCCCAAACTGAACAAACGCAATTGGGTAGGGTGACGGTCTTGGGACACAACCCTTACACAGGGAATGGCCAATCATTGTACCCCCAATAGGACAGCCCACAGACGGCCTTGGTGTGTCCCATCCTGTCAGTAACACCTAATAGTGCGGAGGAGCCACGCATAGAGGTAACGATAGGTGACAAAAAATTATCATTCCTTGTTGACACCGGGGCAACCCGGTCTTGCATAAGGGAAGGTAAATTTAAGATGTCAGGCGAAGCCATGAACACCCAAGGATTTTCTGGGGCTAAAGGGTTGGTTCCTTTTACTGATAACGTTCCCTTATCTATCGGAGATTATGATCTGTCAGTTCCACTTTTGTATTATAGTGCCTCACCAGTAAATATACTGGGGAGGGACATAATGAATAGGTTAAATATGACAATCTCCTTTACAGAGGATGGTATAATTTGCTCTACTCCAGGGATCAACATGCTAGCAGCACGACAGATTATGCAAGCATACTGCGGGCAGACAGCGATTAGGGCGGAACCAGTAGATGGCGAGCTATTCCAGTATGGAACAGACATGGCATTTGCATGGATGCCAGGGATAGAAGGGAAAATATGGAGGAGGCCAGCAGCTTATCTGTTCCGACCAGAAACACCTGTTAATGAACAAGAAGGAAAGGTGTTTGTAATAGACATTGAGAGCATTATTGCAACAGCTGAGTATATTGCTGTGCACGCCCAAGACAAAGAAGGAAGAGCATGGAGGGCAGTGATAGCACTAGCAGAAGGATGTAGGTTGACCCAGGTGTCAGATGAGGAGCTGTTCTCAGAAGAAAAGGAGGAGGGGGAAATGGTGTTCATGATGAGTGTAGAAATATGGTTAAGAGTGGCTCACAAACAAATAGCGCAGAAAATTGCGATGGCACTTGAGGCACCTGCATGCACCCCAGTCCCTTTCTTTAAGGAGGATATGTCAAAGGTGCCCAAATCATTATGGACCATTAGCCCTTATGACGTAGGATGCATAAAAAGCATAGGGGGTGTACGGATAAAATTGAAAAAAGGTGCCATACTACCAAGAGTAAAGCAGTACCCATTGTCAAAAGAGGCAGATGAGGGCATATATGAAACTATAACGGCCCTTATAAACAATGGCATATTGGTCCCCTCAGAATCACCATGTAACACGGCTGTGTACCCAGTGCGCAAGGCTAAAGGGGGGTCTTGGCGCTTCATACAGGACCTCAGGCCCTTGAACAACATAGTGGAGGCAGAATATCCAGTAACAGCAAACCCGGCCACAATATTGTGTGGCATTCCAGCAGAAGCATCACGATTTACAGTAATAGACCTTAAAAATGCATTTTTCTCAATACCATTACACCCCGACTCACAAGATTTGACAAGTTTCACTTACCGAAATACAAAATGGAAACATACCAGGTTACCACAGGGGTATTGTGAATCACCCTCAATTTTCAATAGAGTAATACAGATGGATTTGGGTAACGTTGAGGTGGAAAGCACAGTGTTACAGTATGTGGATGACATAATAATTTGCAGTATAAACGAAAGTAAATGCAGAGAGGACTATTTAAAAATGTTGACTATATTGGCTGAAAAGGGGTATAAGGTAGACATGGAAAAAATACAATACTGTCAGGAACAGGTACTTTACATTGGCCAACTGATATCCCAACATGGAAGAAAGATTGCACTACAAAGAGCACAGGCCATCTCAAGCACTCCCATGCCACAGACTGTGAGAGAACTGCAGCAATTTCTGGGGCTATGCAACTACTGTAGAGCATGGGTATTTGATTACAGTTCATACATAGGACCCCTGCTTGAGGGTTTGAAGGAAGCAAATAAAGGGGAGAAAAAGTTGGGGTGGACTATGGAAATGAGGGAGGCATTTGACGAATTGAAGGACGCGATATCAACAGCTCCAGTATTGGCATCCCCAGACTATGAGCGACGCTTTTTTATATTTTCACATTGCGACTCAGCAGTAATGAAAGCAGTATTGGCCCAAAAAACAAGCATGGGCTATAAACCAGTAGCATTTTACAGCGGTCACTTAGACCCCGTGATGTTAGGCCACTTCCCTTGTGAACAAGGTCTTGCTGCAGCTGCTTTTGCAGTAGAAAAGGCATCAGCAATAACTATGGGGTGTCCAACTACACTGTTTGTGGAACATGCACTATTTGCAATATTGAATAAACCCAAGTCCACACTAACGACACAAAGGGCATCAGGTTATGAGATCATTTTGTCTAGGGCTGAACTAGCGATTGTTAGATGTAGCACTGTTAACCCTGCAAGATTTCTAGCAGAAATAATTGAGGAGGGAGATTACGCCCACGACTGCACCCAACTAAATGAAATATATTCATGCACTAGAAAAGTTGAAGAAAATGCACTAGAGGGAGGTGAGCTTTTGTTTATTGATGGGTCATCAACTATTGATCAAGGAGATGGGATACGGAGAACTGGGGCAGCAGTGGTAAAAATGATGGAGGCGCCGGTGTGTGTGGCTATGAAGTGTGTACAGTTACCACAGCATTACTCTGCTCAAGCCGCTGAACTAGTTGCACTAATATTGGCATTAAAGGAAAGTTTTAACAAACGTGTAACAATATATTCCGACAGTGCATATGTTACATCCACTGTCCACTCAGGGCTATCAAAATGGAGGAGAAGAGGGTTTAGGAGAGCTGATGGCACTCCAGTGCAACATGCCCTCTTGTTGGCTGAATTAATTGAAGTAATAAACGACCCCCAAGAGCTAGCCCTAGTAAAATGCACCGCACACACCAATGGTGAAGACCACGTCTCAAAAGGGAATGCAGCAGCAGACGCACATGCGAAATATGCTGCATACTTTGGTGAGATATGGAACCCCACAGACTCACAGAGAGGGAGAGGGAGGGGAATGGCTAGGGAGATGTTAATAAGAGAAGGGTACACCCATCTCCCAGCCACACAGATTATGGAATTACAAGCAGCTGCACCAATGGCCGAAAAGGAAATATGGGTAAAAAGAGGATGTACAATGTCACCAACCGACGCACTATGGCGCCAGGGTGGTACTGGGAAAGTTGTAATACCGTTGGCACTTTTAAATACCGCCCTGAGCCAATTACATCACCCAGCCCATACAGGCAAGGAAATAATTACAGCACGAATTAGAGAAGATTGGTTCTGTCCCGAGTTAAATTCTCATGTGTCAAATTTTATCAGCAATTGTCTCACATGCCAACAGTTTACGGCCGGTCATACCCTAAAAGTGATAAGAGGTACCATACCCCGGCCAGAAGGACCTTTTCGGCACCTTCACATTGACTATGTTGATATGATCAACATATGTCAAGGTAATAGGTACATGATTGTAGTAGTATGCCCATTTTCTAGGTGGATTGAAGCAGGGCCCTGTTCACACCCAGATGCATTTAGAGCAGCCAAATTCATAGTAAGGGAGGTCTTCCCCAGGTGGGGAGTGTGCGAGGTGTTAAGATCAGACAATGGCCCACATTTCGCAAACGAAATGTTCCAACATATCACAGCCCTGCTGAGCATAAAGCACACATTTGCATGTGCATATCACCCACAGGCTAACGGTGTATGTGAACGCCTAAATGGCTTATTGAAGGAGGCAATTGCAAAGATACAACAAACAACAAAGAAAAGTTGGTTGTATTGCCTTCCGTTAGCCCTATTCGAACTAAGGAACAGGCCAGGGTCCGACCACCACCTCACCCCACACGAGGTGGTTACTGGACGTCAAATGCGCCTTCCCCTAACGCCAACGTCAAGGGCATTCACTGACCACGAAAGTTCAGCGAGTGTACTAGGTGATGAAATGTATCAATATGTGTCGTCTTTGATTACTAGTGTTGTGTTTGTGTCTCAACAGCTCGAGCGCACGCGGGGCGGGTCCACCAGAAATCAAGAAGAAGGCGCCAGTACAGAATTAGAAAAAGAGAACTTGTGCAAACTTGCCAAAGGTGACCACGTGCTACTTCGCAATTTCAATAGGAGGTGGAACGACAAAAGGTTCACCGGCCCACATCTGGTAGAAGACGTATCAACAAGAGCAGTAAAACTAAAGGACAAGCGTGCCTGGAACCACCTACATGATGTAAAGATATACAAACTGCAGACCCGCCCCAGCGCCAACGACAGGTCCATTGGAAGAACAGCAACAACATCCCCGACAGCGGAAGGAAGTTCTACCACAGACAACGACCCAATTGTTCCCTTACCGTGTCACTACCCAGCTACCCCAGAGACAACAACTGACGAAGAAAGGGGTGATCCCTACACTGCCCACCCCATGGTCACACTTTCAAAGAGTAAAAATACTTCCGCCATATGAGCGCAAAAACCCCCCCCCGCCCATTGACTCCCAAGGACAGTTGTAACTTAAACTGAAAGCCACTGGCCGCACAAATACACATGTAAACACGTGAATGTTCTCTTTTTCTCTCGCACATACAGGAACTGCGTATTATTGTATAATTGCAACTTAAACTGAATGTTCTCTCGCACAAATACACATGTAAACACGTGAATGTTCTCTTTTTCTCTCGCACATACAGGAACTGCGTATTATTGTATAATTGCAACTTAAACTGAATGTTCTCTCGCACAAATACACATGTAAACACGTGAATGTTCTCTTTTTTCTCTCGCACATACAGGAACTGCGTATTATTGTATTGTTAAGTAGAGAGCTAATTAACAAGTCCACTGTCCAGGCGTAGATGGTACTCCCAGACGATAATTACCCAGAAGAATTGTCACACCAATTTGTATACGAAATAAAAAGGCCAACATACCTAAAAAGAAGAAGGGTACGTGTCTACTACACAGCCTTCCTCCTGGCCATAGAATATTACATGCCCCACCTCCGCCCATACTTGCCGGTCCTAAGAGACCAATCACTTAGAGTAGCGTGGGAGCAGCTCTTCGCCTGGGCACTGAATGACTATTTGATAGGGAGAACTTAAATAAAACAAAACTAACATCTAAAAACGAGCATTTCTGAGAATTTTTAGGCGGGCAACTTTAACGTCGCAAGAATACGCTGCCAGGACTGCAGCAAGGTAAGAGCAAAATGCCGGTGAGATTAGCAGTTGTAATAAAAATAATAGGGATTTTGATGATCACCGGATTTTTGGCTGCCTCTGTCTGGCAGTACAGCTGTGCTATCAATTTTGTTGCTGCACCCAAACCTAATATACCCCCGTTCCTTGCTGCAACAGGTGTTACGTCAGGTGGTAGTAGTAACATTGCACCCAAGCAAAATAGAGTAAAACGCAGCACATACTCAGACAATAAAGGTATTGATAATTATGTACAAGATTCAGCACACGTCACAAACAACATATGGTACCAACACATGACCCGCATTGGTAAGCAGACAACTGAGGATAGCTGCTACGTCTGCTCATTAATACCATACGCCATGAGTGCTTCACGAACATTTGTTGCCACAGAAATAAATGAGAAGATAGCGCAGTGCATAATATACTTGGCACTGTTCCAGACGAAAGGAAGATTCCAAGGAACTGTAGTGCACATGACATGGAAAACACGAGACTCATACCCATATGAAAACAACTTCCTCAAGACCTACTTGAGTTATCACAAGACCAGTTTACATGCTGAAGCATTCAAATATATAACAAGTGGCCCTGCAAAAGGAGAAACACAGAAAGTAACACTGCAGTATCTACCATGTGATTGGTACGCCACTGAAGTTCCGGGTAAACAAGGATGCTGGGAGAGGCCGCTACTGACGATAACAGGAAAGGTGTATCTGGACAACAGCTGGGAGATAGGAGTGATTGGCAGCAACATGGTAACAAAAGAAACTATCTCAACCATCGAGACACACAATCACCGATGTTGGACGACGTGGATCAAGTATGTACCAATGCTCACGTGGGTAGAAGAAGATGAAGACCCAATAACGATACTACCGTTGACTGCGCCCAAGGTATGCTACCAGCATAAAGGAGAGGTGGACGTAGGATATAACACCAATTGTGCAAGTGTGACGGAGTTACCTGAGGGAGGAGCGGGAACAGCAGTAATAATGGACCATTATTGGGCCTGTGGAGAAAAGGCATACCATACACTGCCTCCCCTGTGGAATGGTGTGTGCACAATGGTACACGTCAATGTACCATCACTAGTGGTACCTAAGAAGCACATCAATGTGGCGAAATTTCCTAGAATGAATGAAGGGGATAAGAGAAGAAAGAGATCTGCACCACTTCAGGAGGAGCAAGGGAACAGGACCAACAGCAATGACACTGTCCTAAATAGAAGAAAAAGACAAGGAGAGCCGCTGACAGGAAATTACCTGTGGGGAAGGTCGGAAACGGCACTAACATCAACACCGCCAGAACACAGACTATTTAGCAGAGCAGCAATGTTCTTCTCCTCAATAATACACCCGGGACTACAGGCTTACGCAAACGCAAAATGGCTCCAAATAACTAGATGGGAACTAATGATGACCATCAATTCTACAGTAAATGGGTTCAACGCAATAAAAGAGGAGCTGCGAGCTGTAAGGATGGTAGCACTCCAGAACAGATATGTATTGGACCTTCTCACAGCAATGGAAGGAGGAGTTTGTGCAAAGATAGGACAATCATGCTGCACGTTCATACCTGCCAATGATGCTGACAATGGTACACTGACAGAAGCAGTTTCGCAATTGGCCCAGATGCACTCCAAAATGATGGATGAAAGCAACGGTGTGAACAAGGATAAGAGCTGGTTTTCACTATTATGGTCATGGATGCCATCCTGGCTGTCAGATGGACTGAAAATAATAGTGGGCTGTACTATATTGGCTGGAGCTACCCTGATCATAATTAGATTTTGGAAGGCACGAAAGGCACGCACTACTGACGAGTTGCTGGAAATGGTGGGAATGCACCCCTTGATGCCAGCAGATGACGGCCAGCATACAGGTGTAATAATACAGGAGAGGGAGAAGCTGCGCACCCAAATAATTACCAACCATCTAGACCCACCATCAGTGAAGATCGAGAACCCAAGAAACCCCAGGAGCTACATAGGAAGATGGGTATACTGTACTCCTGGAGGTACCTGTGAATATATGTATTGGTCCTTTGAAGATCATGTAAACCACTATGGACATCTCGGAGGAATAACTAAGATATGGCGAGTAAGAGGAGATAACGAGAAGGATATGTTTGTGGTCGACAAGTCGACCAGAGGGGGGACTGAAGTGGGAGAATGGAAGACCAGGCTCCCGTCCTTCGCCTCTCGCGCTTGGCCTAGAGGGTCACGACCCAAACACCCGCCACGAGAAGAGTTTGTCCATTTACCAGACGACCAGATACCCTGGTACAGGAACATACGGATGTGTCCATCTGCCTGCCCAGCAGCCCGCACTGGCCATGCCGACACCTGCGGCACGGATCAACTAGACTAAAATCTACACGTCGTTAGAGATGCCATGACGACCTAGACAAGGGGAAGCACATCTGTACAAATGTACACACTGGACATTCCCACACCAACCTACACGAAGAATATACTCAGTGCTATGACGTAGGCGACAGGCATATTCACGGACGTGCATCTTTATTATTTTTACATAGGCTTTCAGAATGCAGAAACACAAGACGCGTCATGAACTCTTCTACTAGCTTGCTCACGCTTCTCTTGAAACCAGTTACCGCCATGAGAAGTATAATGAAGACAATACTGGTCATGAAATTATATGCTCCTATAACCTAAAGCACCTGTGCACCAAACGGACAACTTATGCACCAGGCCCAAGTAGGCCTCAAACAAGAGCTCCCGTGGACATCAACAAGGCAAGAGTCAGTTGCTGATCCTGCAGAATGAGCTCGGCGAAGCAACCAGCCAAGGTCGCAATGTTGCAAACCCACGTTCCAAGAGCAAATCATCAAAGGCACGATGTTGCAACATAGTACTCCGCGCACCAACGTTAAAGTCACACCGACAAATTAAACCAGACGCGCAGTAGAAAAACAATATTAATTGTGCAGAATTCTGCCTCTTTCACGGTCCCTCCCCACGTGACCAAGCCGAACCTGACGAGATGCCAAACCTAGGAGAACAGAGGCGTCTGGATCCCTCGCTACGAGACACTGGCAGATACACTTGAAAGGCTCAATGGACATCTGCAACAGTGGGAGCGGTCCCCCGTCCAGCTATGAATAAGTCCTCACATTGTCTGCATGTACCCATAGTGAAACATTGTTGCAACTTACAGGTACACCGAGAGCTGGGAACGACGGTGGTCCCAGGCTGGGAAGCTCACGGGCGCACCAATCAGAACATGGGGCTCTTATCACTGACGCCAGCAAATTTAGCCAATCCTCAGGAGTCTTCATGTAACAATTCTCATGTATCTAATTGTAGGGACAACCCAGATATACCACCTGACTACACCTTGTCCACTAATATCTTTCTCTATATGTGTGCTATACTAACCCTACCACTCGAACACCCAATTAAGAGTGGCGATAGGTTTTTTGTTAACTTTCTGAAGTGACGCAAGTAGCGCGTCATAATACAGTAAAAAGGGCCTGCGAGCCCCACGATTGTGTGTGTGTCAGGACGAACGCGTACGCTCCTTGACCCATCCCTGCCGTTTTGTCTAATAAACAGCAGAGTCACCTTGCTCCTTGTGTGCGTCTCATACTCTATCTCATCTCATCTGGGATATACACGGGAGGAGTTGGGGCCTCCCTGCCTGGAGGTCCGCGGACGGCCCGGCCGACCCCGGCAGAATTTCCCCCCGACAGTTGTGCTTTGCTGAACTTGTGTATTGGCACACTACGAATGCCATAGCATACAAATCCACATCATATGATATCATACACACAATGCATTCATAACAGTAGGATGCATGCCACTTACAGTGTATACTGGAAATGTGGAAATGTTTGTTTTGTTTTCCCCAGTACCCCACTTACTTCAGTGCACTTCTTTGTACAAAATGACCTTCTGCCATATTGTTTGCGTACACACCTGAACCACAAACGTTATAGAGCACTGTATTTCGCTCCGCTGTTTCATTTCCATGGCTCCCATCCTGAAAATGCCTGGATATTGCATGTGTAAACGTGAAAGTATAGCGTAATCTGCTGGTTTTTCGCACTAGGGAGGGATGGGGTGGTGTCAGGGGTTGCAGAGGGCGGGGAGGAAATGTAAAGCAGGGAAGGGGTTTGGGTCTGTAGTAATGTCTCACAAAATATGTTTTTTATCTTTTATTTTTTGTCCTGTTTTTGCTATGTATGTGCTTGCATACACTTTTTAATTTTTTTATGTCTTTCCATCACTTTCTGTGTGCTTGTCCTCCTGACATTTGTACGCACTGAAAGTTAATGCTTCTCTTACATTGCTACAGGATTCTCTCCAATGCTTCGTGCAGAGTGGCAAACAAAACAGCATTGCTAATGGAGGTTAAACGTAAAGTCTAACATGCTTCTCTTTATGAAACGCCTCCCGACCTCTGGCTGTAGACAAATTACACTGGCATGGTCCTAAGCACCTCTTGGTGGTATGGATGAGAAAATGACCTTGGCCGTGGGAAAAATCTGTACCACTGCTGTCATCAACTTCTTGAGGTGACGGAGCAAACGTGAGCACAAGATGTTCCCCAAAAGTAATCCTCCATAATGCACGACCACAACATCTACAGTACCGACAGAGGCGACACATGTACAAAGGAGAACCATAGCACTGAAACACCACACATAGATTGTGCCCCAAAAGGCCTCGACTCTTACCAACTGAAAGTTAGTATCAAAACCTCTTTTCCATGGCATACCTGTGCAGATCTTGCACAAAGCTATCACCCACTATCAGCACTCTGTGTCTGTTTATCTCTGCCAACCTCACTGCATCAAATCTTGGGGAAATATAGCACTGTACCTTCCTGTGATGCACACCCTCGACACCTCATTGGACAATCCCCAGAGGTCCATTTGCAAAGGCACCATGCTCAGAAGGGCAGGATGTGGCACGTGCGCTTTCTCAGCTTCAGCGAGGGCCATGCGTCAGTAAAGCAGATACAATACTTCTTCCCTTTGCACTGGCATTTTTCCAACACTACCTCAATGGCTGCTGTGAAATTTTCAAACATGCATGCACCAATCACATACTAAACCTCTGCATTGCACACTATCATTTCTGTACAACACTCCGTATTTACTGTTAAACACTCTGAGAGCACGTTCGGTTTGCTTCCAAAGCCCCTCCACCAGAATCCTCTGCTAAAGGATGCACTATTTCAGCACCTACAAAGATCCTGAGGTGCACCCAGCACACCTTTGGCCATGCGCACAACAGTCCAGCCCTTGCCCAAACCCAGCACAACACTATGGATCCATGCATGTGACCATGTGTGCAGCTACCATTATGCACAAATGTAACATACGTAGCAGCACTTCTACCCAACTCCGCCACAACATAAAACACCCAATCACGAAAACAGGACACAATTAGCACAATCCACAAACATACCATGTCCCCCAAGGGGAACTCGTAATGTGGCGGTACAGAGTGTACGGCACCGTTCACGCCATACCACCAGCGTCGTAATGAGGCCCACTGTCTCTGGCAACCCTACGCCCTTTCATTCACATACTATGGTCTTAATGACTTCCATTCACAAAGTATTGTGTCACTGCTAACCTATCCACAAAATGTTCACAACCTTGCCCCTACTCCGAGCAATCTGCATACAGCACACTATTCAAGCACATATAAGCTGCACTTCAACCATACCCTCTTCCAAATTAACAGCATAAAAACACTGCACCCAGTACCCATACTGACTGACTTTTCACTGCACCATCTCCAACCACACATGGAAAACGTTACCATGTTCTAACAGTGACCTTACCTGCAAAACCAAAAATACATGCATGGCAGCTCACTTCTGCTGCTTTATTGGGGCTGAAATGTGCTCCACAATCATTCTGTACATTCTGTAGTTATGGTAAAGTTGCTAAACTCATAGGAAGACCACTTTTTTGTCAGCTTATAACTTTGCTTCCACTGGAGGAATCCTCACCAAACTTTGCACAATCAGTATATCGCGCTCTCTGAATTCTTCGGCAAGTTTGGTGAGGTTTCGTGCTTGGGGGGCAAAGTTATAGGGGGCCCCAAAATGTTTTTTTTTCCATAGACTGAATGGGGAAAACTTTGCGCACGGCTACAGGCTGAACGGCTGGATGGATGTTCACCAAATCTGCAGCAGGAGCGGGGGCTTGGGTCAGAAAGCGTGCCAATCCGACAAGTACTTTTGTAGCAAAGAACTGAAATGTATGTCTCAAATAATTTGAGATATCTGGGTCCCATTTCCCTGTTCACTCCACAGACAGAACTGTCATTGGCTTGCAGTACGCCTTGATGTCCGCAAACATTGGACACGGCCAGTGGTTGGCTGGAGGGAAGTGTGCTGTACGTCAAAGTTTTTGGGAAATGCTGCCATGGTGTATCGGAGGACAGTGCGGCGCCGAAAGGGAGGGACAAACATAATGTACGGCATGTGGTGTTGGGAAGAGGGGATCAAAAGTGTGGTTCATCAGAGATATGTGATTATTAGGTGGACGGAGACAGTGGTGTGCCTGCAGTATCCGTGCATACTACGCCAATTCACCGATACCTGCACAGGCGATTACCATGTGTGGTGAATGCAGGCAGCCTTCGTTACGGCATGATAGCTCATGCAATTACCTCTTACCGTACTGACTGGTGGTACCTGAATAGCAGATAGGGAGTGCATTGCAAAACATATATTACGCCATGTGGTGGTGGGAAGAAGGGATGGAAAGGGTGGGGGAGTGAGAATTGAATCATCTGACGTTGATGTGCCTGTAGTGTTCTTGCATACAGCGTTGATTCATGCGTCTCTGCACAGCTGCCTCCCATGTGTGCTGCATGCAGGCTTCATTACAGCACGATAGCTGGACTGAGACCTATTTCCGTGGTGACTGGTGGGAGCTCAATTCGAGAAGGGGAGTGCATTGCACATGACATATACATTATAAGATAGTGTGTACTCCGGTGTGCTGCATGGATGGAAGCCTTGCAGCGGCAACTATGTGCCATGGTTGCAATTAGGTTTCACATTGTTCCCTTCTGTGTGTGATACATCAGCATTGCATAGATGGCTCATTGCATGGGTGCAGTGCTTCTTAGCACATCCTACAGTGTTTATTCTGTGGCTGCAGCTACTGCAGTGAACAGTTGTGCAGTGAGTCCACTGACTGCAGTGTTGTAATACTGATAGTATCAAAGAAGGGAGGGATGAAGTGCACCTTCTATGTGCGTGGATATTGCAGTGCGTGAAGAGGGTGCAATGCTTCAATAGTGTGTGCATAGAAGTGGAGATGGGCTAAACTCCATAGAGAGCTAAGAGACGTACTGTGTGAATGAAAGTGGGTATGGGTGCCGGAGGCTGTGGTATGTTTCCATGAATAGCTGTATCATGGTGTGGAAGTTGGAGAGTAGTGGCGGTAGCTGTGGTACATGTGTGCAGTGGGGTATGTCAGCTCATGATGCCATGCATGGCTGCATTATGTTGTGATGGGTGTGGGCAAGGTTTAGAATATTGGGTGCATGGCCAAAGGCCGAAGGCCGTAGGCCATGCACCCAATAGTCTAGGCCTTGCCCACACCCACCACAGCAATGCAGTTTACACTGCATCTGTCACAGACTCCTCACCTTTAAAGAATGGTTGTGGAGCATATCGTAGACTTGTTAGATCACCAGAAGTCAGCTGACATGCAATTACTGTTGGTTGGTTCGTTTGGCAGTAACACCATTGTATGTGAATGAAAGTGGGTAGGGGTTCCGGAGGCAGTGTTAAGTTTGTAGATTCTGGTAGAAGGTGATTCTTTCTATGCATTGCCGTATAAAAGTGCGGAGCTTGGGTAGGAGTGCCGGTGGATGTGGTATGTGTGTGGATTGTGGTACTTGGTGACATGTTGCCATGCATGGCTGGATTAGGTTGCAGTGGGTGTGCTCAAGGCCTTGACTGTTGGATGCAAGGCCAAAGGCCGTAGGCCATGCACCCGAAAGCCAAGGCCTTCACCACACCCACTGCAGCAATGCAGGTTTGACTGCATCTCTCAGAGGGTGGTCACCTTCACAGAATGGTTGTGGAGCACATTTTACTTTTCATAGAGCACCAGAAGTGTACTGACATGCATACATTCCTGGTTCCATGGGTGCGGTCATTGTTGGAACATCCCATGGTTTTCGGTGTATGGCTGCAGATTGTGCAGTGAAAACTCTTGCAGTGTGCCCACCGGATGCAGTGTTGGAACACTTTCATTATGAAAGAGGGTAGAGTTGAAGTGAATCTTCTGTGTGCTTGGACATTCTGGTTTGTGTACCTTCCTGGGAGTAGGGCCAATGTTGTGAAGTTTGTGCGGTTTGGTTTCCAGTGACATAATACTTTGTGCATGGATGTGGGTAGGGGTGGCAGAGGCAGTGGTATATTTGTGGAATCTGCTATCTTACATGTTTCCATGCATAGCTGTGTTACAATGCTGAGTTTTGGGTAGAAGTGCCGCTGCCTTTGTTACGTTTGTGGATTGTAGTTTATGGCTACATGTTCTCATGCATGGCTCCACTATGTTGTGATGGGTGTCGTTAAGCAGTACACTCTTCTGTGCATGGTCAAAGGCTTGATGGGTGCCGCTCTGGATGATTTTGGATGCTGACATTGTGTTTTTCTTCTCCACACCTTTGTATGGAAGGTGAAGTGGAAGCACACGTAACTGTGCATGGTCAAATACATGATGGGTGCCGCTCTGAACAATTTTGGATGCTGACATTGTGGGTTTTTTTCCACACTTTTGTACGGAAGGTGCTTTGGAAGCACACACAATGTGTACTTGGAGTGTTGAACTGTAAATATGGAGTGCTGTACAGAAATGATAGTGTTGAATGCAGACTTCTTCCCTGTGATTGGTGCATGCATGTGTGATTATTTCACAAACCTCAATGAGGGATTGCTGGAAAAAGAACAGTGGAGAGGGCAGAAGGACTGTCCCTGCAATCTTTTACTGAACTTCCTACTGCACATGTTTTCGAGTGACAGGACACTTGCAGCCTGATTTTGTAACAGTAACTATGAAGTGTTGTGCAGAAATAACAGTGTTAGATGCTAACGTCTTGGATGACATTGGTGGAATTGTGTGTGCCGATTTACCCATACCCAATGAGGTAGTGGTGGTCCAAAGATTGTGGAAAGGGAAGAAGGACTGCTCCTGCTTTGCTGGGGTGCGGCCCTTGCAGTACTTTGGGAAGCGCACGAGCCACAATCTGTGCTTCTCACCATGCTGGCCAATGGACATGGAACTTTGGGGATTATCCAATCAGGTACTGCGGGTGTGGTTAACAGGAAGGGGTGGTTATACTGTTGTACATTATTCTGCATAGTGAGGCTGGCTGACATGGTGGAACGCATTGGGCTTCATAATGACCCTGCCGGTCTGGAAACAATGGTGGTGGTAAATCCGCTGCCACTGTTGTTTCTGGACCGGCTGATTCCGAGTCCTGCAGGCGGGAGGTGTCACTCCCTCCATGTCTGACCTGATGGGAGTAACGCCACCTGCATGCAGGTGGAAATGGAAACACTGGCTCCGCCATAGACGTAACCAGTGTTTCCATTGTCCCCATCCCCATGGAGTCCTATGGGAATGGGGATTTATGGAATTCTGCCTCTGGAATTACCGGGTCCCCGGGGTTGTAATACCCCAGTGATTCCGGCAATCAAAGAGGCAGAATGGTATTTCGGGTCCTGCGGCAGCCTGCCGGTTTTTCCGGCACGGGTACCGCCGGTCTCGTAATGAGGCCCATTGTCTTGACTTTGAGATGTCTTTGTGATAGATCTGCACAAGTATGCCCTGGAAAGACTCTTTGATGGCAATTTCATTTTGGAAGGAGTGGACACATTGTGGAACGCTGTCTATGAGGGCAGCTTCACCGACATGCATGTACTTTGCACAGACCTGGCCACATTTGCTTTTGCCTATGTTATCATCATCCAATACAATGGCATGCATATGGGTTACGTGTGTTGTTTAGGTTTGTTCTGTCAACTGACGAGGTTGCTAAATGTAGTGAAGAGGCTTTTTCACACTACCAAGGTGTTTTTCTCATCCATAACACCAAAAAGAGTATGGGACAATGGTCCTGGATGTTGTTCAGAGCCAGAGGCATGAAAGTGTCCCATCAACAGAAGCATGTATTCTGGTGGGATGTTCTTCTGCAACAACGACCTCTTTAGTTGTGCAAATCCACAGTTTTTCCAAGCAAATGGCATTTCATTGTCACCCATTGGTAATGCTGTTTTCCCTTCTACAAGATACAGTGACAGTTTACTGTAACCATGTCAGCACAACAAAACACAAAATCAAATAAAACCCCAAAATAAGATGTTTCTCTAAGAGTATCCAAAAAAAGGCTCTTTTCAGAGCTGCACCTTACAACAAACTTTCCCTACCCTGGTTGCAAATTATTCCCCCACACCCGCACACAGCACAAAAACCACATCTGGGGATTTAGAGGATGGCGGCCATGGAAATGACTGTGGGGATTGTCCAATCAGGTGCTCAGGGTGTGCGTCACAGGAAAGGGCAGCAATAGGAAGAAGGACTCCTCCTGCTTTACTGGCGCACCACCCTTGTGATACTTGTGGAAGCGCAAAGTGCAACATTCTGCACTTCTCTCCATGCTGGCCAATGGAAATGGGACTGTGGGGATTGTCCAATCAGGCGCTCAGGGTTTGCATCAAAGTAAAAGGCAGCAATAGATTTTTCCATTACTTTGTGTAGTGCGGCAGCCAGACATGTAAAGACGCACAGTTTTCGAAGTGGGTGATGCCTTTGTGGAAGATCTGTTCCTGTATGCCCTCCAAAAAGGCATTTGTGGCAATTTCGATTAGGACGGAGTGGATGCTTGGTGGTGCAGTGTTGATGCGTACTGTTTTGGTGGTGTGCTTGCAGAATGTCGATGTGTGGCCACTTCTGCAACTGTACATGTTGTGGTCGTGCACTACAGAGCATTGTTTTTGGGTTCCATGCCTTGTTCATATGTCCACTGTCAACTGAAGAAGTTGATGAAAGAAGTGAAGTGCATTTTTCCACTGCCAAGGTGCTTTTCTCATATATACCACCAAGAATATTATGGCACTATTCCAATGAATGTTGTCGCCAGTCAGAGGTACAAAGGGGTCTTTTCAACAGAAGCATTTGGGACTTCTTGAGCGCTGCTGGGATGTTCTCCTGTGAGAATGACAACATTGGTTCTCGATATATACGCCGTTTCAAGGCAACTGGCATGTCTTTGTCGACTATGGTTACAAGTAAATCCCAAAAACCCCAGAAATTCGCCAGTTATGGTAAGCTAAGCAACCATAACTCACACCATCACTGTAAACTGCTAAGACTAAGACCCATGACACGAAAGATGACATCACAAATGTGCATTTACTTTTCATGAAAAGCCTCCACAAGGGATTGCCAATATAATGTTGGCAGAAAACTATCGGAGGTCATTGAGAGAACTATCATGAGATACATAATTAATTACACAATCCATTACTATAAACACCAATCCAGTACAGAGTTCTTTCCAGTATAGGAAGCAACTCATGAAGAAACGTGGGCATTGTCCACAGCATGCACCATAGAGGTGCAATATTCAAAATCTTGCCATGTTGGGTAGTAAAATTATTAATGGTTTTGTTTCTGAGTTTTGCATACTGTAAACATGTAATAAGCAGCTAACAATGCCTCACTTGCTACATAATTGTACTACTAAACACAAAACATATACAGACCACAATGCATACAAATATGAGCACAAAGGGAAAGTAAAGTAAGCAAACAAGCAGAACTATTACCAGAAAGTGGTCATATACTAACTGATACCTTCATGCATAGAAATAATTGCTGTGTTTCAGGCTTGCTTCTTCCCCTATGTATATGTATCAAATGATCTGACTGGACCATAAGGAAAGTACTGCAAGACCATATGAGAAGGGTAAGCTCCACAAATATAGTACCTTTTGACTGTTTAGTTGCTGACTGTCAGTGAAGAAAACCACCTGGCTTAGATATGTCAGTGAACAAAAGAAGAGGGCGCCAGGCATGTGATGTCATCAGTGATGTCATCAATGACATTAGTGATGTCATTTTTTCATGTCATGGGTGTTAGTCTTTGCAGTGCACAGTGGTGGCACGAGTTATGGTTGCTAAGCTTACCATAACTGGTGAGTTTCTGGGGTTTTTCGGTTTTACTTGTAACCATAGAGTGGATATGGTTATGTTAGTGCAAAGTAACTAACGTCCCTGTAGCAAAAGTTTTTGCACTGAATGTGGTAGGTTGATCTTAGGGTAACTGAAGCACAACATCCGTTGACCAAAGTTTTTTCACTGCATTTGATAGGTTTTTAGTACGCCACTGTAACCACAAACTTCCTTTAGCATTGTTTTTGAGTAAACGGGATAGGTTTTTAGTAGTGCAACTTAACCATAATGTCCTTTTGACAATGTTTTTTTGGTAGTGAATATATATATATTCACGGAAAAAACGTTGTTAAAGAGACATTATAGTGGTATTACCCAAATTGTTCGAACACAATTGTTCGAATTACCGAATTGACCGAAAGTCGAGGGTCCGAATTGACCTTTGCACAATTGACCGCACATATATATATATATATATATATATATATATATATATATATATATATATATTTATATATATATATATATATATATATATATATATAAATATATATATATATATATATATTGGTTTGGTAATATATATATATATATATATATATATATATATATATATATGTATATATATATATTTATATATATAATGGGGGGTTGCGGGGGGTTTCCCCCCGCATATATGTAACAATTGACCTTCGCAATTCGGTCAATTGTGCAAAGGTCAATTGTAATTCGAACAATTGTAGTTCGAACAATTCGTATACATCCATTATAGTTAAGTTGCACTAATAAAAACCTTCCAAATTCACTGAAAACCCTTTGGTAAAGGGACGCTATGGTAAAATATTCATCAGGCATGGTAAGCTAAGCAACCATAACTCAGACCACTACCCTGCACTACTAAGACTAACAACCAGGATATCACAAATGTCATTGATGACATCACTGATGACATCACATAAGTGGACCACTTTCTTTCTTCACTGACACATCTAGGCCAGGCGATTTTCATCACTGACTGTCAGAATATGAACATTCAAAAGATGTTTTATATATAGAGGTGAAAGTTGACATATGTTCTTAAAGTAATTGGGCCTCATTACACGGTAGGCGGTGGACCAAGGTGCTATTAGCACCTTGGTCCATGCCGGTAAAATACCGGCACCGCCTTGGCGGAAAGGGGATTTACCGCCCCATTCCAAGGTTGGAGGGGCGGTAAATCCCCCTTCCGCCATTGCCCTTCCCCATTCCCATTTCTGCCCCATAGGGCTCTATGGGAATGGGGAAGGTGCTAATTACGGCACCGCAATTTTGCGGTGCCGTAATTAGCTCCGAGGTCCCTTAGCGGGTTGGATATTAACGCCTGCAAGAAGCAGGCGTTAAATCCTCCAACCCGCAAAGGGACCTCGTAGTACGGCGGTAAGGGTTAACGGTCACTGTTGCCATTAACGGTGACCGTTAACCCTTACCGCCGTCCGTGTAATGAGGCCCATTGTCTTGGGGTTTAGCTCTACCTCATGCTACACATACCCGGGCCAATGACCAGGCCTCAAACATACAATTCATGTGTATACATGAATATGAATGTTAATGTTATTAACATTATCTGGTGATGTTGATGGTTTCTTCCTTACTTGAGTTTCCCTTATGTGCCTTACTTTTGTATACACTGTGGCTCTTCATATATTCTGTTTGTACTAACAGAGGTGTGTAGCAAGTATTCAATTGTTAGCTCTTTATTCCATAATTAACATTAGTCAAAGTTCTAATAGGATTGAAGTTATTATTTTATTACCAGATTAAAAATGATATATCACTATTTTGCATGGTGGAGGCATTGCCTATCTGTATGTATGAATATTTTCCTGTACTAATAACACACCAATGTAATGTTTTGTTTCAATAAGTACATGTTTTAATACATCAAGTTGTTTATTAGAGATCTCCTGATCACCCATGACGTGTTGTTACCAACATTATAAACACAACCCCTTCTAAGGACTTTTCATCAAAATTAATTTCAAATGTCAGTTCATCAGTGATGTCACCAATGACTTTTGTGATGTCATCTTTGATGCCCTGGGTGGTAGTATTTGCAGTGCACGGTGGTGGCTCGAGTTATGGTTGCTTAGATTAACATAACTGGTGAAGTTCTGAGGGTTTTTGGTTTTACTTGTATCCATAATGTCCCTTTAACAATGTTTTTTCAGTGAATTTCATAGGTTTATATTAGTGCAACTTAACCATAACACCCCTTTAACAAAGATTTGTCAGTGAATTTCACAGGTTTTTAATAGTGCAGCTTACCCTAATGTCCCTTTAACAACGTTTTTTCTGTGAATTTCAATGGTGTTTATTAGTGCATATCACTTCCATCATACTGACCTCCCCGCTCTCCACGTGACAGTCGCAAAGTCTGCTACTGTGCAAATGTCTGTGGATGGTGGACAGCATTCAAACTGCCCAAAAGCAAAGGGGTCATCATACACTGTTGTATCCTTCCACCGACAAACACATATACATTAAACAGCAGCATGTATATTTTCTACACCCAAAATTAAGTCTGTATAGAAAATCTTTACTTCAAAATATACACCTATGTTTTCATTTAGAGCACAATATAATGGAATGCACCAACCACAAAAGCATAACTGTACACCTCACAGTATCATCTGAGTACAACTCTGTTTGCAGACTGAGAGACACCTGGCACTTATTTCAAAAGAAGCTCTTACAAAATAGTAAGTACACTGTATTCATGTCTCTATTATTACCATTAGTTATATATTTATATCCTATATGGAATAATCACTATGTTTTTATTTTAACAGAAATGGCAAGCACGCTGGAATAGTTAGAGGAACATTTCCCTAAAGAAGAAATGACAGATGAAAAGATCTCTAATGGTATGCACTACATTTTTAAAAACAAATAACTAATGTAATTTGTTTAAATCTTACAATAACATTCTTTTCTTTTTAACAGCACACAATTGTAATGAAGAAACCACAGCGCAATTCCATTTGAGAGAATCTGAAGAATTAAACAGAGAGCCCTTAACCCCAAATGCACATAATGAACTAATCAAATTATCAGCAAAAATTGACAAACTGAATAATAGTTTTATTCAGGTCCTAACCTTTGCTAAAAATCCTGTCAAGGAAAATGTTCGCTATCACTGCCTTACTTGTACCTGTAGCTGTTCACCTTATCTCAACCAATCATCCCCATCAACATCCCTCATTTTAAATAAAAGACGGTATGATGAAACCTCACTTCCTTCCTCCCCTGATACATTTTGTACAGAAATTCCCAATTCTCCCATATATGTTTCCCATTCCGATTCCCCTTCTCTTCATTAAATGAATGCATGTTTTTTACTGTAAATAAATGTGGGCATAGTCCAGTCACATTTTTTTTTTAAAAGCCCAGTTGTGGTTTCGCGGGCAGCGCAACTGTACGGGTTGTCTGCACTTGAAATGGAGGGGCCCCCGGACATGAGCGATGTCCGCACATGCCAGTTTTTGCATGACACGCCTTTAATTAGTCCCAGGACAAGGCGCCTGTCTGGACATTTCTGCACCCAAAATGGACGTGCCTCCGGAAAAAACAGATGTCCAGACATGCCTGCACCCAAAATGGATGTGCCTCTGGACACGGTGCCTGTCCGGACATGTCTGTTCTCACTGGCACACTTTTAATTAGTCCAGGGACATCACCAGTGTCCTGCAAACACTGGCATGCATGCAGACTTTGTCTCACTGTGCCCCCGAACATCGCACCTGTCCGAATATGTCCGCTCTTGTGTGGCACACTTTTAATTAGTCCAGGGACACCACCTCTGTCCTGCAAACACTGGCACACATACACACATCGTCGCCCACGCTATAGGTGTCAGGGGACAGCCACCATGCACCTGGAAATCTGGGGACGTCTCCATGTTCAGCATGACATAAGGGTTCTCTGACAGTGTCCGTACCCCCAATCAGTTTAAAACAGTATTTTTTGCCAATCTAGGGTGTTTCAAGTTGAAATTTTACTCTTGCAGAGCTCCTAGACTGTGTCTTAGTTGATCGGGTAACTTTTTATAACTTTGTAAACCCTATTTGTGGCTCGATAGTCCACAATCAGTTGCACGGTCCCCAGACAGCCCCTCTGAAAGGATCTACCCATTACTTTCCCTCACTCTCAATCTGGCTGTCCAGGAGAGAGCATTTGTGAAACACCTGATTTGAGAACTTTCAAAACTTTATCAAATGGCATCCACTATGGCCATCTCTGCTCCCCCCACCACCACCAACACCACCAGCATCTGGAAGGCCTGGAGAGGGGAACAGACGTGAAAATACAGAAGAGGAACATGAGGAAAATGAAGATGAGGTACTGGAAGTCCCTCTCTTCAGCTCCCTTCATTAGTCCTAGGTGTGGCAACATTTCACCACTGTAGGAGGTGTACCAAATGATCAGGCACACAAGGTTCGATGCACTGAGTGCAAGCTTGTATTCAGTTACGGAAAACCGGGTCTGTACTCCTACGGGACCAACTCCATGCGGCACCACGCCAAGTTGAACCACAAGGGGCAGTGAGAAAAATGGTACCTTTTGAAGGGAGGAGTAAGCTGATGCCCTCTACCCCATCTTCATTGTCTGCTCCTGTCACCACAAGAGGTACTCCTGTAGGGTAGAGGATCCCAGCTGCAACCTCACAGGGCATACAAAACACTATTGACCCTTACCTTTCACATCCAAAGTAAATATTTTGGAACTGAAGATCAATTAGAAAATTCAGTAACTTTACAATACATGAGTGAAAACCTTATGAACACCAACCTCCTAACAGGTACACATACAAAAAAGAAAAAGCAAAGTTTCACAACACATCTGTTGAAATACCAAACCAAGTTGTCTTTTGTCACTGAACCTTTAGAAGAAGAGCACACAAATTGTAGATACGGCCTAAAAAATAGAGGATAATGAGGAATCTCAATGGTTCCAATCACCTTTATATTTAACAACAGAATATAATTACAAAATAACTGACCCCTCAATAGTTTGCACGTACTACAGTACAAAGCTTGACAACAACGAAATTCCATCACGTGCCATCACTAATAACTGAGAAATATTCCCTTTTCCAGAGGCTCTGCAACAACTTTTATGAGAGCATTATAATCCAAACAGTACACCCATTTCAAGCTATAATATATCTTCAACCCAAATTCTGTCCTTCTGAGTTACTAAATGGCATTTGTGGAAAAGTAGTGTATTTGCCATTAGATCTTAAAGAAAATGTACAAACTCTGGGAATACAATGGACAATAGATCAATTTTTGATTATCCTAGTTAATGGTGTACCAGCAAAAGACAAAAGAAATTGGCAACAACTAGTCAACTTGAACAAGGTTAGACAAGTCCTACAATATCTTAAAGAAAAGAATGGGCCTTATTACAAGTTTGGCGGTAGCCTTCCCGGTAAAACTAGCAGGCTGCCCCAAACTTGCAATTTTTTCTGGTGCTCACAAATGTGCAATTACCGGATCATTACGGCCCTGCCGGACCCGGTAATTGCCCATTTGCGGGTCCCGGAAAAATTATGCTCCCCATTCCCATTCAGCTCCACAGGGCTGAATGGAAATGGGGAAGTTGGATGCACCGGCACCGTTGATAATGGTGCCGGTGCATCTGACAGGCTGTGCTCGCGGGTACCTTTCTGCCCGCCAGGTCGGAACTGGCGGGCAGAAAGGCACCAGTGTGCACAACTCGTAGTTTGCCGGCCTGGGATCTACGGTACCGGCATGCTTACCAGCACCGTAGTTCCCTGACTGGCAAACTTGTAATGAGGCCCAATGAATACTACAAAGATATACACATAGAGGAGAACTTAACTGAAACCACCACCCAATTAATTGAGGATTCACAACCAACTGGCCAATTTGAATGTGTAGATCCTATTATTGCAGCTGCCATTTTAGACCAGTATACAATTCACCCATTGCACTCCCAAGACACCATAGACGATGCATTAGAAACATATCAAATGCATCAAGCCAAAGAATCTCCAATGAGTATATGGCAGAAAAATGTCAGGCATGTACTCTTTCCTACAAGAAAAGGAGGAAGATATGATGAAGGACCCACACAAATGAGTGCATCAGAATATTGCTCTTTACAAATGTATTCTGAAGATCCAGATTCAAACAAAACGTAGAATACGTTTTACTCCTGTTTGAAAGTGAACTAGCAACTCTATGTTATGGAGTTGCACAATTTTTAAACATTTCCGCTACCTAACTGCTTCAAAATATGAAAGACAAAGATTAAGTTTTGCAGTCAAGTATCACAAATCTCTTGGCAAACATGTGTGGTACAAAATACTACTGGTTCTGACATCACACTGATGTATGTTGTATGCTAAGGAACCTAGCCCACCCACATGGTTTGCTACATTAAGTTGTCTGAATACGCATGGGGTGACTTGCACAACTTCTTACGCATAGCAAACCAAAATATAGAAGGAATAGATATAAAAACACCAGGAGAACTCTATTCTCTTGACACAGTCAATATGTCAAGGTACTTTCACCATTGATTTATTGACATGCTGCACTTCATCTGCAATAAAAGTACCCCTCTGCTCTGAGAAGTAGAACACTACATTTGGAGAAAATAATATCAATTTAGAGGAGCACCACACATCCACATGCTTTTGTGGATAAAAGATGATCCGAAATTTTGCCATGACAGTGATGCCACCATTTTACAGTTTAGAGAAAAATACATAACCTGTAACTTCCCTTCAGAAACCACACATAATGACCTACGTACACAAATGTTATACTTCCAAAAACATAAGTGTGGCAAATACTGCTGACAGAGATATAAAAACAAAGGGAAATACTATACCCAATGTTGCTTTGGCTTCACTAGACCAGTTTGCGCAAACGGACAAGTAAATAGCTTCATGTCCTCTGTTAGACACAGTGTTAAAGGCAAATTGCCTAAAAACACATACAACATTAAAAGGGACGAAGCATCCAAGTATATCAATGATTACAATGCTATCATCGGCCTCTTGTGGAATGTAAATATAGACATACAATACATTGCAGACAATTTCACTGCAGCTGAGAAAACAGAGCTAAAAGACCTCTTGGATGACATATCATCTGATAAAACACTGTCACAAAAATTGTAAAAACTTTAGTATAAAAATGCTCTCCCATAGCGAATGGGAGTGCTACGAAGCTGCAGACCATTTAACAGGTACAGCGTTATATGGCAAATCTGAACACAATGGGGTCATTCCAACCCTGGCAGTAGGGAGTTAACGGCACCGGTAAGGATGCCGGGGCCGTTAACCCCCTACCGCCCAATTACGAGGTCCCTTAGCGGGTCCTACCAGGGCCGGCTGGTTTTACCAGCCGGCCTTAGCGGGACCCGTTAAGGGACCATGGAGATAATAACAGGCCCGCAATTTGCGGGCCCGTTATTAGCTGCTTCCCCATTCCCATTGAGCCCCATGGGGGCTCAAACGGGAATGGGGAATGGTTTTTGAAATGGGGATTTACCGGGCCTGCATAGGTCAGAATGTCCCGGTAAGTCCCCATTCCGACACCACGGACCCAGACCCGAGTTTGGAGGCAGCCATGGTGCTAATAGTACCATGGCTGCCTCCAAACTCGGAATGACCCCCATTGTCTGGCTAAACCTTGGTCCAGCTTCATCCAGAGAAAAGAATACTCAAATCCTACCAAGAGATAGAAACAATAGCCACAAATGATCCCAACAGCCAGGACATTTAAAAAAATATTTTATTTAACACATACTAAGCAAAGAGAGGTACTACAAAAATAATGTCAAACCAGATACAGCTGGCAAATATGTAGTCTCAACTTGAGATGTAAGCCTAGTCAAACATATCAACCACAACCTAATTAATCACATACAATTATCATTTAAAACTCCGAAACATAGGGAAGTTACTACATGGCCCTGCTACAAGGTTTTAAACCATGGAGAAAAGAAAAAGTATTATTAGGAAGACATGAGTCATCTGAAACTGCATTCAATGCAAATGAAAGCAGTATAACACATTTCAATTTCAAACAATACAAAGAAATGTTGGACAATGAACACCAACAAGAGGAAAACATTGAAGCTCAACTAGATAAAGACACTCCTGAAGGCAGTCAACCTTCCCTTACAGGAATCCAAGAACCACTTGGAGAATCACACATTCTAAATGAAGCAGTAATAGCAATGATTGAAGTAGAATATATCATGTATCAATATAAACAATCAGACAAACACTTGTCAGTGCTGAAATCACATTTAAATGTTGAGCAAATCACCATTCATCTACAAGTCACTGAAGAAATTGAAGATGGTTTTAAACATGAAACAAAAACTTATAGCTGTGAAAAATAAAAGCTCTGCTGAAGTATCTTAATAGTGAAGCTGGTTCTGGTAAAACATTCTTAATGAAAATCATCAGAAAATGTCTACAAAACTTAACAAACAACAAACTTTTGGCTATTGTAACAGCCCCCACAGGTTTAGCTGCCTACAACATAGGAGGTGTAACTCTACACCGACTACTGCTACTTCCAGTAGAACAACAAAACAAATTAGAATACTACAAATTATCAGCAGTAGCTGCTACCAAAGTATGCAGAATTCTGAAACAAATGAAAGTGTTCCTAATAGATGAGGTAAGCATGGTTTCCAACCTCATGTTGGCTTTAAACCACCTCAGAATGCAAGAAGTCCTAAAAACAGACTTCAAGGAACTGTTTGGAGGAAAACAAGTTATTGTTTTTGGAGACCTCCTATAGTTAACACCAGTAAAATGTAAACCTATTTTCAAAATATTAGGACACAAACAGTGCCGCAACACACTCGGCAGCATTGGACATGTAAATCTCTGGCAACATTTTCAGTACACAGAACTAACTCAAAACATGTGTCAGTCTGCAGACTTCACCTATGCTAATATTTTAAAAGGCATTACAACTGGTCTGCTTACTAAAGATGCAAAATCCATCTTAAATAGTAGACCAATCCATGAGATATATGGGCATAACACAGCTGCTCCCCATGTCATGGAACAATTAACTCAATAAAATATATAATTCATGTCCTTAATGCCAACCCTAGCAATCTGTAGTCAATTCAATACGATGTTAAAAAAAGAAATGAAAACCATACTGCATATCAACTTCACAGACAAACTGGAAGTGCACAGCATGATACGCCCTAGGTGTCAACAAGCAACAAAATAACTAAATAGCTGGATTGGTGAAAAAGTTTGAATTGTGTCTAACCTGCACAGTAATTGTTAAACGTAACCTTGACATAGAACAAGGGTTAGTCAATGGAGCAATTGGTACAGTTGTTGATTTCTAGAAATATCCACATGGCAACAACATTCGGTTTGTCAACATTCACTTTGACAAACTTGCTGAAAAGAAAATAATAGGGTGCTCAGCAACACAATTCGTTCTTTTCAAAGACGCATGTACGCAGAGAGCAATTTTCTCTGTCTCTTGCATATGGTGTCACTATTCACAGAGCGCAAGGTCTAACCCTAGATCAGGTATTGATTGACTTTGGCAGCACAGTCTTTAAAGAAGGTATGAGTTATGTAGCACTTTCACATCTACGTACAATCAAAGGACTATTCCTAGTCAATTTTGATGCAAACAAAGTCAATGATGACATTCCTAGCATTCTGAAGTACAACAGACAACGCACACTCTATACACCTCATCTAGATATGTACCCTGTTCCTCAAAAAGCTGAAAAAGTTAATGCAAACTGAACTTGTACAAGATCTCCCAACAATACCAACAGAGAAACACAAAACAACTGCTGCTCCATCAAGCAGTACAAGCAGTACAACCACAAAATGGTCTAGTGCAAACAGAACTGCACATCCATCAGAAGATAGAAGGAAAAATATTCCTTCTAAAAAAACAAGTGGAGGTACAGCAAATGATGCTGAAACAGAACTATCTGGTACATTTAAATTTTCTAACACAACTTGTATTAATTGCTATGCAAATGTAGCAATCAACCTTCTCTTGCAACTGTCACCAATTGTTCACAATATTTACTTGAACGGCTCAGAACAGTTGTGTTTGCAAATGCTTGTCCTTCATAGAAATGTCACAAATAATCCTTCAAACACTTACAGTGTCTCAGGAATAAGGCAAGAATTGGACTATTGAACAGGAACTATCAAATTTGCCATAAAAACGCAGGAAATCCACAGGAATTTCTAATGTACTTACTTGAAGTACTGGAAACCAAACACATACCTATACAAAAAATCTTCCAGATGGAACATACATGCACTCTTTGCAATTCATTCCATTTCAACAGCTGTTGCAAAATGCAATCCATGTCATATTATGTACTTTTTCCAATTTAGACAATCGTTCCACCATGAACATAAACTCTCATAGCCAATATCTGATACTAATGCTTTATGGTACAACAAAGAAGGTATCAAAAACAACTGCAAACTTACTAGCTTCACACATGGGCAAGTATCTCTTTGCAAGAAACCCTTCACAACAGTAGGCATAATCTACCACAGAGGTGCCACAACCACTGTAGGTCACTATACTGCATACATTAAAAAAAATAAGTGGTTGATTTGAATGCAACAACACTTCCATTACTCTGAAACAGAGATTACCAGCAAATATAGCAAATGCTTGTTTATTATTCCTTAAACCTAATTTTGTCACCTGTAAAACTATGAATTTTAGAATACGCCAACTGGTATCTATCTACATCCACAGTAGTGCAATGCTGCTTTTAAAATGCAAAACAGTTTCAATATGGCAACAGGTATCTAAGCACTTAAAAAATACCTTTAAACAATTGTAAAATGGTACTTTTGAAAAGCAAAACAGTTACAATACGCCAACAGGTTTCTAACTACTTCAAAAATACCCTTCATTACACTTCAATTCAAATACTCAATCACAATTCCTCTTACCCCAAGACAGCTTGTTACAATAAATACACTTATCTGTACCCTTTAAACATTCTTTTAAGTACAGCACACTTCAAACAAACATAATGTCAAATATCAATGACATTTGTGATGTCATCTTTGATGTCCTGGGTGTTAGTCTTAGCAGTGCACAGTGGTGGCGTGAGTTATGGTTCCTTAGCATACCATAACTGGAGAATTTCTACGGTTTTTCAGTTTTACTTGTAATCATAACATCCCTGTAACAAAGTTTTTTCATTGAATTTCATAGGTTTTCATTAGTGCAATGTAACCATAGCATCCCTTTAACAACGTTTTTTCAGTGAATTTCATGGGTTTTTACCAGTGCATGCTAATTATTTACGAATATCACACTTACCGAATATAGCAACATGTATCTCAAGTTTAGAAAGTTTCACCTTAAAACTCTGCCATTTCCCAACCTCTAGCATAATTTTCCAACACTCCTATACACTTTTTGCAAATTTTCCCACTGTTTTTGCAATTGTCCACGTCCACAAATGTCTGACCTCATTGCACACTTTCCAGACAGTGTCATGTGACCACATGTGTGCGTGCCGCATGAAGACGTGTCCTCAAATGTACCTGCACTTTGCGATCGGGTCCGTGCTTCATGGATATTTCATGACTGCACTTTCTACTGATCTGCAACTTTCAACCTCAAAATGTACCTTCACACAGCTCCTACAACCATTCTTACACATTATCCATTAACAATCTAGCACACAGCACATCCTTGGAAGAATATTAGCAAAACTGCTATTTATCTTAAAATTGCATCATCTTCTGCCATCCCTCTTCCCCACGAGCCACCATCACCACTACCAGCTGCAGGACGAGCACAACAACACAAAACACTGCACTTCCAAAGATGAACAAGAGGACCAAGAAAATGAGGTAGAGAAAGTACCTACCTCTACCACGAAGAGACAGTCATGGGTGTTGCAGTTCCTAACCACTGTTCGAAATGCACCAAAGGCTAAACCTACCAAAGTAAAATGCACTACGTGCTACGTTGTTCTTATTCACGGTTTGCCTGAACAACACTGCTACGGGACCATATCTATGCACCGCCACACTGAATCCAACCACTGCAATGTTCTCAGAAAGGCTATTCCTTTCTTAGCCAGTAGTAGGCTGTCTTCCTCCACCTCATCTTTGTCAATCAGTACTATAACCACACAGACTAGTTCTGTGGGACACAAAATTCCACCAGCTACCTTGTAAGTAATAAAAGAGGCTGTTGATCCATATCTTTTGAAAACAACAGTCTTCTGTATACCGCAACACACCACTGTGCAGTGGGGAGCAATTTTGAAGCACTTTTCAAGCTGTAATCAAAGAGCATGAAAAACGCTGCCCCCTACCTCACATGTAAGACATGTTCTACATCTTCCCCTGTCCTCCCGGCCCTCCACATTACTGCTTCGGGCCTATTCTCTCATTTCCTGCCCCATCTGACATTGCCACCTTTCGGGGGGATGGAGATAATAAAAGGTTCCGGTAGGAACCACCTCTTACAGTTCAAAAATAAAACTAACAAAGTAATCTTATAGAATTAATCAACTTTGCATGTTCAATAATGTATACAACTTCAAAAAGATTCTATCGGCCGAACTTTAAAGAGCTATGCAGCATTGATTACAATTGCCTGGCCCTAATACAAACGTCACTATACAATAAAAGTGACCTTCACCTACTTCAATGACGTTAGTGGGCACCGTAGCCAAATGTACGAAGTCAGCACAACACGGAATTTAAACACAAACATCCACCACAAATGCAAAACCTTGGTCTATTTTTACTG
This sequence comes from Ambystoma mexicanum, assembly GCF_040938575.1. Classification (NCBI taxonomy): domain Eukaryota; kingdom Metazoa; phylum Chordata; class Amphibia; order Caudata; family Ambystomatidae; genus Ambystoma; species Ambystoma mexicanum. The sequence continues at coordinate 40,134,086 of NC_090924.1, read as the reverse complement.
AAATGATACAAACCTTTTATTTTGAATAAAACAGCAGTAGTGGGGACTGTAAAAAATACATTTCATTTTGACCCAGCAATGAAAACATTCACTTAAGTCCACAAAAGATGTGTTCACTTCTTTGGACCCAGTTTATAGTTACTGAAGCTCGCTGTTTTTACATTTTCACTCTAACTCACAACTGTATTCTTCTTCTACTACCAAATCCAATCATTGATCCTTCAATGCAAGTCTTTACGTTCTCCAACAATTTTTTTATCACCATAAGTGAAAGATAATCTGTTAACATGCCGCTGCATTACGCAGGTCAAAGTACTGCTTTCAAATTGAAATAAATGCAATATTTTCACATCCGCACTTTTCTAGAACCTATATGTGACCATGTTGTTTATTGTGACTGCAACAGCAAAAAAGACATTGTTTTCTGACGATCATGCCACACAATGTTGACGACACATCCGCTGTTGATAATTATTGTCCAAACACTGTTGAAAAAACCGTCCACCGGTAGACTAAACCCATGAAACCCACACAGCGGGAGAATATAGTTATTTGAAATGTTGGACAAAAACATTTCAATAATGACTTTACAATTCAATATACAAGTACATTCATTTTTTGGCTATAATTTAAAGTTTCTTGTAACATGTACTACATCTACTCTTTGCAGCAAATTCAACATTAATGCAACACAGCGTTCATCATATGGCAGATAGTTACTTTCCACACTTTAATAGCTTTTGTGTAAAATGTTGCTTACATTGCGTTTTGCCAATCAATTTTTCCAGTGTTGTACACGACCAACCGCTTCACAACACAGTTTTATAAAATGCAAACTTTACCTTCCAATGTCTGCTTTTAATACAGTGAATCTTATCATTTCTATGCGGACTACTGACACATTTACTCCCACAAATTCATAGTGCACTGTTTTGAAGGCCACATAACAATGCCACCCTTCATGTGCTTAACTCAACAACCAAAGCAGTCTCCACAGTACCATGCTCTGCACAGGTTCAGCTTCTAAATAAAACTTAGAGGAAACTATAACAAGGATCAGCGCCGCAAATAAGGCCACCAAATGTAGCTAGAAGACGCAGGAACATAAGCGGGCACTGCGGGGAACCATAGAGCGAGAACAGAGATGCGGAAGCTGTACCTCATTAGAACTGCACAAAAAGTGCACAACACCTACAGTGCTTGTTATCCCCCCTTTTATCACCTAAGTTTCCATTTTGTTCTCTTCCCCTCCCCTTTACTTCAGCCACAATACAAAAAAGGACCACTGTGGGAACCCAAAGGCAATTTAGGATCTCACACCATAGTGCCAAAAGGACCCAGGTGTCACTCTACAGAACAACAAAGGGAGGGAAGCACCCACGGCATAGGAGGACAAGGGTAACACATGCATATGCAACATTTTTGGCGCCAACGAGGCAGCAAAGGCAGCAACGCCACAACCAAACCAATGGCCTAAGGTCACGAGAAGCAAATAAAAGAACTGCAAGAGATGCGGAAGCTGTACCTCATTAGAACTGCACAAAAAGTGCACAACACCTACAGTGCTTCTTATCCCCCCTTTTATCACCTAAGTTTCCATTTTGTTCTCTTCCCCTCCCCTTTACTTCAGCCACAATACAAAAAAAGCACCACTGTGGGAACCCAAAGGCAATTTAGGATCTCACACCATAGTGCCAAAAGGACCCAGGTGTCACTCTACAGAACAACAAAGGGAGGGAAGCACCCACGGCATATGAGGACCAAGGGTAACACATGCATATGCAACATTTTTGGTGCCAATGAGGCAGCAAAGGCAGCAACGCCACCACCAAACCAATGGCCTAAGGTCACGAGAAGCAAATAAAAGAACTGCAAGCAATGGACTGCAATTCGCATATCACTCCGAACGAAGAGCAGAATGCATCTACTTTTTCACCCTAAGGAAAACCTACCCAGAAAAATAACAAGAAAAAAAAAGAAACAGACACAAAAAACAATGACAGTACAACAAACATGGTCACGAAGTTATGGGAAAACAAAGTGGCAAAGACCAAGGGTTACACCCATTGCACTCGTGCTCATAAGGACTTTTTCATGTATTTAATGCAAAAGGTTATCAATTAAATTGTATTATCATACATGTAATTGTGTAGTAAAATATACAATCTTTCATTTCCAACACTACCTACAATGTGTCAGTAGTCGTTGGACACACACACAACCCAACAAGCTTGGGAGTAGAGGGTAATAACACAAAAGGCCCAGGGGGGCATTGCCGCTCCTCAGCATATAGGGTAAGCACAATAGGCCTGGGACAACATTCAATGTTCTCATACATATGTTCATTGCAGAAATAAGGTTTTCAAAAGAGAGTCTGCACACACCAGCACTGCAGTGCCCATTTCCACATTAGTCACAGTGCATAAGATACCTTTCTGGTGCACATGGTGTACTACACCTTCAGCACCTCCATCTACCCTGCCCCCTTTCCAGTACATCATCACATTTGCCAACTGTCATTTATTCTAGACAGGGGGTATGTAAGGGTAAGATGACTGTCACACACTTATGCATGTGTTTTTGTACATCACTATGTAACAAACCGCTTATATGTTTACCCACAACTTTTTGTAATATTTTTATGTTTTTTTTTAAAACTTTTGTTTATTGGCAGAAAGTTAAGAGGTACAGCTTAAGTTACACAGAGGCAAACAAGCATCAGAGTGTCGCACATAGGTATTACATCATAGCAATTACAAACTGCTCAGATTGGGAAGCGCCCAGCGTCTATGGCGGGGAGTGGAGCTCCATTCAACTTCGTCTCTGTTGTTCAAATAGCTACAAAATTCAGTCCACACATTTTTGGGCGGGATGGCAAGGGAAGGGATCCAATATACTCTTCCTCACACGTTTGAATCCACGTGAGGGCTTTCAACCACACCTCAAGGGAGGGTGGGTTGCGGCACTTCCAGCATTGTAGTATGCATCTTTTGGCAACTATAGCACTCACATTTAGGAACTTTGACATTTTTTTTTCATTTTCCCCAGCCCACATTCCGAACAACAAGGCTAATGGGTCCAGATCTACTGGGGACTCAACCGTCTCCAAGAGCGCTTTTGTCACTTCCTTCCAAAACACATTTAGCGCAGCACAGGACCAAAACATATGTATATGATCAGCCTCTTCATGTTTACATTTCGGACATGTGTGAGTTGGGGCGTGTGTGAATCTTTCTACTTTGTGCGGTGTATAGTAAAGCCGGTTGAGGAGTTTATATTGTATGCAACAGAATCTAGCACTGAGGGAGACTTTACGCGTGAGTACACACATTTTGGTCCACATCTCATCGGTGATTTCCGTTTCCAGCTCCCTGGCCCACGCTTCCCGTGGTTTAAGGGATGCATCCTCCAGTTTCTCCAGTTGCATTTTATACAGAGAGGATATTATGCCCTTGCTCCCTGAGGAGTTTGCTATATATTGGAGTTCTGGTGTGTCGGGAGGTTCGTTCGGATAGGAGGGCCACATCGCCCGGACCGCCGCTCTCAGCCTGAAGTATTGTAGTAGTTCAAGTACAGAGTTGGAATGCTCGGGCCGCCATGTTTGAGGGGTGATAAATTTACCGTCAGGGTATAGGTCGGCCAGAGCCCGGTAGCCCAGGTCTTCCCATTGTCGTAGGAAGTGTTGGTCGAATGTAGGTGAGAGTCCTGGAAATCGCGACATGGGAAGCCATTTATAGTATGGGACATGCTCTTGTTTAGAGTGCAGAATACTATTACATGCTGGGGCGTCTGTCTGGAATGTGCGGTGCAGTAATAAGGTCATGATGTTGGTCCTGTCGCCTGCCATTTACTCTAATTTGATTTGAGGAGGCGGGTTGAGGTGAGTGTACCAGTGTGTGGCATGTTGGGCCTGTGCCACATTCCAGTATAGCTTTAAATCTGGGGCTGTAAAACCCCCTTTTTCATAGGGTGGGGTCATATGTTGCCACTTCTTGCAGACAGCTCCAGAGTGCCAGAGGAATTGGGTGCACGCCGAGTGTAGTTTCTCGAAATATTGCTTGCCGGGCCACACTGGTACATTGGCAAAGATATAGAGGAGCTTGGGGACCGCAATCATTTTTACTAGTGACAGTCTGCCCGCAAGGGACAGTGGAAGGTTGCGCCATTTAAGCATCTTGGATTCGATGAGCCGTGCCGTTGACTCATAATTGTCCACCAGCAATGAAGCTTTGGTTAGTGACACTTGCAACCCAAGGCACCTGATTCCACCAGGGGACCAGAGCAGGGGAAATTTGCACAACGGTTGCTGGATTGCTGTGGTGAGAGGGAATATTTCTGATTTGGAGTAGTTAATGGTAAAACCCGAGTATGTGCCTAGTTTTGTTATGTCACGAATAATCGGGTCTAGGAATGTAGAGGGGTTTCTGACGTATCGAAGTACATCGTCAGCATACAGTGAGATGATTTCCGTTGTGTCTTGTAATCGGATACCTTTGCCGGTGTGACGATCCCGGACGTGGTCTGCCATGGGTTCAATGGCGAGTGCAAAAAGGATGGGGGAGAATGGACAACCCTGTCGGGTACCCCTGTGTAGTGCAAAGGGAGAGGAGACATTAGAGTTGACCAGCACCCTTGCCATTGGTCCTGTATATAATAGTTTTATATAGGAGATCATATTCGGTCCTACCCCCATCTTCTCCAGTACGGCCCATAGGTATTTCCAAGAGACCTTGTCGAATGCCTTCTGGGCGTCTAGTGTGTCCGCCACTGTGTCAGCCTTCGGATCTATTCTGGACATCACATTGAATAGACGGCGGATATTAATTGTAGTAGAACGGCCGGAGACAAATCCACTTTAATCAGCATGGACCAGATGGGGCATGAATGGGAGGAACCTATTGGCGATTCTCTTAGCAAAGATCTTCATGTCTGTGTTGATGAGCGATAGGGGCCTGTAGGAGCCACATTCGTCTGTGGGTTTTTCTGGTTTGGGGAGGACGGTTATAAGAGCTTCCCTTAAGGAGGGAGGGAGGGTGGTTAACCGGAGTGATTCCATCCAGACCCTATACAATATGGGTGCTAAAATGGCAACATGTTCCTGGTAGACCTCAGATGTGAGCCCATCCGGGCCCGGGGCCTTGTTCTTTGGAAGGTCTGAAATTACCTGGACTATCTCATCTAAGGTGAATGGGCCATCGAGTTGTTCCTTGGTGTTCTGGGAGATGAGGGACATAGAAATGTGTTCTAGCAGGTCGTCCAGATCATGGGCTGTGCGTTCAGGCTGGGGGCCATAAAGATTGGCATAAAAGCTAGCAAAGGTGTCAATGATAGCTTGGTCCGACCACTGTCTTACGTCTTGCCCGTCTAAAATGCTATCTATTCGGGTCCTGCCTCCTTCCGCATGCACCAATTAGCCAGGTTTCTGCCAGGTTTATCACCCTCACCATACCTACGGGCAGCCACGGGGCGCGAATAATATCGCACCTCGCTCAGGGCATGGGACGCAAACAGCTCCAGTTCTGTTCTGATCTTTGCTAGGGGTTGCTGGAGCCGATGTGGAAGCGTATTCCTGTTCTAGGGTTTTAAGCTTGGTTTCAGAGTTGCTTAGGGCCTGCCTGATGGCTTTGAGGACACCCGCCTCCCTCGAGATGCACATCCCCCTGATGTATACTTCAAATGCCTCCCATCAAGTCCCCTCGAGTGTGTCAGGCGTTTTGTTATTCTCAAAGAAGGAGTTTATGTCCGCCATGATCTCAGCCTTAAAGACAATATCAGATAGAGCTTCACATTTAAAGCGCCAGGTGGGTCGATCCGTCAGTGTAATACCCAATTGGATTTGTATCAGCACAGGAGAGTGGTCAGAGAGTGTGCGTGTGAGGATCTTGATTTGACGAGGAGCCCTGATTTGGCGGACCCTTAAATCCGGTGGTAATAGCGCTACCGCCAGATTTAAGGGTTACCGCCAAAGTCGTGATGAGGCCCATAGTCTCATACCTGGGGATGGAGCGTTCTCCACACATCATGTAAATTAAGGGAGCTCAAGTGTGTATGGAGCAGCTTGGAAGCTCGAGTTGTGACTCTGCGAGTAGTGGTTGTTCTGTGCAGGACGTTGTCGAGTATAAGGTTCATGTCTCCCCCCCATATGATGGGACTTTCACATATATCATGAGGATAGCGGTCACAGCGTCAATGAATTCTGAGGAATCGGTGTTGGGTGCATAAGTGTTAACGAGCAAGCATTCTTCGTTAGCCAGAGTACAGTGGAGTATCACATATCTATCTTCTGTGTCGATGTGAGCTGTGTGGAGTTTGAATTTTAGCGACTTATGGATAAGAGTGAGGACTCCCATGGCTTGAGTGGAGCATTGAGTATAGAACCTGTTGGGGCCCCAGTTCTGAGCTAGGTTTGATGATAGGAGTTTCAGAGCGTGTGTCTCCTGCAGTAGGAGTACCTTTATCCCATGCCTTTGTGCATATGCCGTGATCCTACGGGACTTTGTGAAATTCGACAATCCCCGAATTTATGGAACATCCCAGGTATAGGATTTGTCTCTGTGTAGCGCCATGTGTGCTGTGATGGTGATACAACGCCTTTCTTTGAAACCCGTCATTACCCTCCTGCCACTTTTTGTGCAACATTCCCCAACCTGCCCACCCCCCTCCCTCACCGCCGGGTGCAAACTAGCAGTGTGATAGTACCCACCCTGGGAGCAACCTGGGAGCAACCAACTGCGTGCTATCCCCAACTCGGCGACGCTTGAACCATAGCCCAACAGGGGCTGAAATGTAAACACTCCGCCTTAAAAGGCATTGCAGCTGCAGTGGGGGCTGCCGCTGCCGTCTGACCCACATTCGTTGAGACATATTATGATGAAACATCAACAATCTTTTAAACGGCAGATGAAACTCAGGTTACAAAGAAGAAGAATTATGTTATTAGGTAGAGAGAACTAAGCAGGTATTGCAACGCGGATTGGCTTTTCGCAGATCGGGCCCAGCGTGCAATGTTATAATGTCTGGGGAATTGTGGATGTATCCCATCACAAAGGTTGTATTCTTGATTCGTTGATGTATGGCCAATGTTAGGCCCAAAGTAGGATGGAGAGGGGGGGATAATCGAACCACCAGGAAGGGAGTCGATAGGTTGGCCACAGCCGCTGAGGTCCGCAGTAGGGCACGGGAGTCCTGGTATTAGTCGCCGTCCAAAGGGTTCCTCTGGGGGATCCACCAGTGGGATGTGCGCCTCAATAAATTTGACCGCCTCTTCTGGGACAGTGAAAAAGTACAGTTTGTTGCGGTGGGTGAATTTTAGGCAAGCCGAAAAGAGCATAGCGTATTCAATTTTCCTGTCTCTCAGCATTTTTTTCACACCTCCGAATTGGCGTCGCTCCATCTGCACCACCACCAAAAAGTCAGGGAAAATCCTAATGATTTGTGAGTCCAGCCTTAACTCCCCTTTCTCTCTGGCCATGTGGAGTATGTGATCTCTGTCTTTGTTAATCAGCAGTTTAGCAATTATTGGTCTGGGGAAGTCACCTGGTTTAGGCCGGGGTGCCAGTGAGCGATGTGTCTTTCAATTGTGAAGAATGGTGGGAGCTTGGGGTTGTTAAGGAGGTCTTTGAGAAGTTGTTCGACTGCGAGTTCGATACAACCTTTTAACGCGGATTCAGGGACCCCTACTATGCGAATGTTATTTCTGCGTGACCTTGATTCGAGGTCATCGCACTTAGCTTTGACCTGTTTCATGTCACGGACAAGCTCAGTGACTGTGTTTTGTAGGGTATGAACATTGTCCTCATTGGTTCCTATTCTTTGCTCCGCCTCAGCTATCCTGGACCCATGTTGGTCGAGTTTAGCTCTTAAGGAGGCTACATTCGCATTGATATCGTCCAGCTTTTCATGCAAAGCCGCAAAGTTTTTGGTCATAGATTCCATCATCGCGGTCAAGTCCGGGTGCGGGGGGTCGGCATAACATCGCCATCTTCTTGTGTTGCGGAGGGGGATGCCTGGTCTGCCTTGGGCACCGCCTTGGTGAACTTGTCCATGGCGCCTACCTTGCCAGCCCCCCGTGATCTGTTGGACATTGCTGTGGTAGTCCGGCAAGCTCCTGTGCAGCAGTGCCGCTTAAAGGTATGTTTGGGTGCACTGGGCTTGAGTAATTAGTAGGTTGGGTGGGGGGGCACACCAGGGTGAAGAGACGGCGTTGTCTACGGTTATGTATATTGATAGAGTGAGGCGCTTCCCCCCTCGGTGGCACCCCTCCGGTCACGGTCCAGCAGTGGGAGATTCACAGTTTCTGGATATGGGGAGCCCCTCGAATCAAGGGAAGCCGCAGAAGATGTCAGTTGGGGCCATGAAGGCAGAGGCTCAGCTCTTTCATTGGTGCGCACCCCGCTGGCCTGATAAGCTCCCAATCAGCTGAGCACGGGAGCGGGCGGGGAGCACGCCGAGTGGGAGATCCGGAGAATGGCCACGGGGGTGGCCGAGGGCCGATTCAGGCAGCAGGGCCACCGCCGCCCCAGGCACAGTGGGTAAGTAATCTGGGGGGGAGCAAGGTGGGCCCCACTGTAGGTAGTCTCACTTTAGCTGTTGCAGGGCAATCTGGGCAAAGTGCAAGTAGCTGGGTAGGCTAGGGGGCCCCAGCGGGATGAAGCAGGGAGGTATAAGTATGCCTTCAACACCCACCTTGTAGCCTATAGGGTGGCTGGACCCGTGTGTCCTCCGACTTAGGATAATGGACCAGGAAGGCAGCGTCCCCCTCACTGACGACAGGCCCAGACCCCGGGCCAATGGGGGGCAGGGCAGCACAACGGGCCCCACAGCAGATGTCTGCGCTGGTGGTCGTACACCCCCCCAGATGAAGCGCACCACCCGGGGCCGCGCTTGAAGATCCTCGGTATCCCGTAGGTCATTGGTGAAGAGCCACTGGGGGGCCCCTGCCCACGCCCCATGGCCGATGCAGGTCGGCAATGCCGCTGCCCATGCACTTGAGGTGTTGGGAATGGAGAGCCGCCCGCCCGCGTGTTGTCAGCGGCTCTTTTTCAATCCGCGGGCCGTATGCAGTGAAGCCCAGCGGCGCCACACAAGCCGGCGGCCGCCCACCAGCCACAGGGGCCGCACGTATGGATGCGGAGCCCGCCTGCCTCCAGCTCAGATGCGGCCGACGCCGGCTGGCAGCACCGAGCCAACCAGCCGCACGCTCACGGCCGGGTCGGCGAATAGCCAGGGGGGCCCGCTCCAGTAGCCGCCAGCTGGGAACCAGATTCCTGTGTTCACAGGGCACCTCGGTGGCAGGCGGCTCCGTGTATCAGGCAACGCAGCACCACCAGGTGGGGAAGTGCAGCAGGCAGCCGTGCGACAGTAATGGCGAGGGTCAGAAGGGAGGCCACAGTCCGCTGTGGTGTCGGATGGCTGGTGCACGGTCTCCAGGCACTGATTCCTTTCAAAACTTCTGCCACTCAGAGAGGAGGGTGTCGGTGAACGAATCGTGGTAAAGTTGGTAAAGAATATTACGGATGAGTGCTGATTTCAGACGGATTCAGGTGGGCAGGAACGGAGCACACCGGCTAAGCAGCCATTTCCTGGGCTGCTCAACAGCGCCCCCATATTTTTATGTTTTTAATGTTTTATCCAGTACTGTTTTTCCCCAATGACTCAATTTCATAATACCTCCATAATAAACACTTTATACACCTACTACATTATGAACAATTACTTTACAAATATTGCTACTATGATCATTCTAGCCTTACTCAAACTACATTACCTATAATTACAACACATTTACTACTACTGACCATATCCCATCCCTTCCTCATCACCCCTCAACTCCCCTGATATTGCTACATTAGTTTGATAAGTACAATCTTGTGTTACTCAATATGTGTGTACCGCTATATGGCCGCTGTTCGTGAATCCATTATGGGGGGAATTTCCCAAAATCTGACACACCTCACGCTTTTCACCATCCAATTAGCGGGTGCGTCCGATGTCCATACACTCCGAATCAGTCGCTGGGCCAATCAGGTGCCCGTCCGCGGACCGAACCGGGAAATAAGTCCATGGACCGAACCTAGATCACTAATTATTTTCTGCTTAATGTTTTGTCGTTTTCAAAAAAACAACTGGACGGAGTTACACCATATTTACAAAACCATGCTTTCGGGACCAAGCCACCACTCCTGCCACAAATTTGGAAAAAATCCATCCAGAGGTTTGGACTGTAGATGGGAGCAACATTTTATTTTCTATTGCGTCAATGGGAAAAACCACACATTTTGGGATCCCCCCTATAACTTTGTACCCACTGCACGAAATCTCACAAAACTTTGCAGGATCAATCTGATGTGGCCAATTACATGTTATGCAAAGTTTCATGCAGATTCATCCGGGGTCGAAGTTATAAGCCGCCCAAAAAGTGTTCTTCCTATGGGTTGTGCACCTTAACCATATCTACAGGACCGTTACTGCCGGCCCTGTAATATATGGATTCTAACTAGATTGCCTGTCTTTGATCAGCCATCATTAAATTGGACTGGAAAACCAAGCTTACTTTGATCCATTGTGTGACTGGTTAACACCTCTCCAGATCAGAAAACTGCCATCAGCAGGAGCACTCCTGGGAACAAATGTACAAAGTGGAACACCCGCAACTATTAGGTTAGCCGCACAACATCAGGGTGTTGCATACCAAAAGGTCTTTGAAGCTGCAGGGCTAGAGGTTAGAGTGTGGTTTAGGATAGTCAGACAGAGCAGATGGGCCAGTGGAAAGGTTCTTGCATTTTGGTTTTCTCTGTGCTTCTATTTTCTTCCTGTCTGCTACAGTTTGTGCAGTGCATGCATTTGTGTATGATGCAATTAGGCAAAAGTCACCAGTTGCCTTAAAAAGGTTTGGACCCCTTTGAGCAGGCTTGCATTCATCCAATTCTGGGTAGCCGTTTGCCTTTATACGGAACTGCTCTCCAACTTCTTCCATTATAACTTTGGACCTTTGCAAGGGGATCAGAAGATGTTTGTGGACCCTTTTGTGAGAACAGTCCTTTCCAAAGTCATCCAGTTGTAATGTGAAGGCCTGGTTTCCAAGGCAGAGGAAAACCCTACTCCCTAACCACCCCCAGTGCAAATTGGTTGTGACCTGTTGTCGGACCAAGACCTGCACTGTTGGTCAACTGCACCGGCACCCAGGCTCCTCACTGGACGTGAAATACGTCTGCAGGTGCCAGCTAGCCTCCCCTCCATGGGAGTGAAGAGGACATTTACCAAATCTTGTCCCTGAGCCCATGCATTGGGACTCACAGCATCAGATGATTCCAGGCAGCTGTATTTCTGCATTCTGTCATGTCAAACCATCATCAAACCAAAATCAACATGTTTTGGACACATTCAAAGCTTCAGGATCCACAAAGCTGTCACTGCTGCAGTACCACCATGCTGAATGGGGATTTACCACTCTTACCAAGACTCATAATATGGTTGTAATTCCGCTGGACTGAGTGCCGGTAACGGTATTACCATTTGCTGGTATCCTGGAACATTTACCGCCAGGATACCGCCAAAGTTGTGATGACCACCCCTGCCCTATCTTCAACCCAGAGTGCTGCCTTATATTCGTAAGTCTGGATTCTGTATATGTTCGTTTACAGAGGTGGGTTATAGTGTTGTTGAATAGTTTGGACTGTGGTTAAAAGTATCTTATGTTTATAGCACCTTCATTGGACATTCTTTTAATATATGAAAATAGTAATGTTGTTTGGTGTGCTTCCGTATTAGCTCACATCCCTCCCAAAGAGTGTATAGACTGCCCTCCGCCTGTGCTAACCTAAGAGGCAGTGCACTTGTTTAACCTTCATGATTGGGCTCACTACCAGTTTAGTAGTTGTGTGTGCTGAGTAAGAGTGTCCTTCACTACTCTTCCCTGTACTCCTGCAGAGCAGTAGTCATTTAATCACATCTACCCTGATTAACCTTTGGTGGCTGATGTACATACATGCCACCAGTGATAAAAGAGTAAACCAAGAATTGTGTCCACAGTACTAATTTACTAAAACAGTGTTCTGAGCTTCAGCTGACCATTGTAATGTGTACCTGGAAGAGCTCAAATATCTACTCACTGTGCACATGCGAGATATTCCAGTATCTCCACCTCTGTTCACATGCTTGAAACATTATAAACATGCAGGAGGAAAATCAATCTGATAGCAATGAGTTGCTTTGCGTGCCTCCGGGGCACTGGAAGGTAGGACTTGTTGTAATAACATAAAAGATGCTTTATTGTACTTGTCTGATTTTTCACTTTAAGTAAACCAGAATACACTTTGTTGTGAAAAATGTTCTGGCAAACTTTCATAAGTTAATAAATCAAGTGCTGAGGACAGTAAACCCCAGATGATATAAATGTTTCCAGTCCAGGCATGTCCCCTCAACTGGAGTTAATAGCAGGTGTCTACGATCATGCAGTGAAGGCAGAAAACCTAGTTTGTATTGGTCTCCTACTCAATAGAGGAAAACGTGTTCTTATAAGCTGCAAAGCCAATGTACACAATGACAGGGGTAGCAGAAGGGGCAGTGAAGGTCTATTGAACCAAAATGCATTAAAGGAAGTGATATCACATGCAATGTGAGCCTGATGGCATCACAAGAATTGCACATGACATTTGGCCCTGTGTACATCGAAATATCTTCAACACGTTACTAAACTGAAAAAATATACTTTATGTCTCACTAAATGGAAGCATACGTAAAGTCTCAATAGATAATGTTTTCTCACAAACCTAGCCAGAGGAAATCCTCCAAGTACAGTGTTGGGATATAAGTTGAGCCCATTAGTTTGCTTAAAAAACTGTATATGACCAGATGAGATGTGAAAAATAATGCATACAAAGAGATGCAGTGTATGCTGCAGATTTCATAAACCCTCTATTGCCTTCATTCGGCGTTCACTGTTATTTTTTGTCAAGCCAGTTAGCGTACATACACAAATTGAACATTTGCAATTGCTCTCAAGTAATTCTAGACAAAAGCATATGTTCGCGTGGGATTTGGTCCTACATAAAGAAAAAAATGATATGTTTCAAAGCTTAGTTTACTGGGGGTGCACCTCAATGCACTGGCTTATATGGGTCTCCATTAGCTACCCCTCTCTTATACCACAAATCTCAGTTTTCTACATCTATTCTTATCCAGTTTACATTTCTCAAGCTAGAAAAGATGGGACCTAGTGCCTTAAAGTGACAGGTCCCAGTAAAGTTATTTTCAGAAGGCTAGGAGTCTTTTTAAGTTTCTGTACAATATATGGTAAAGCCTACAGGCAGTTTGTAAGGGTCTCATAGTTAAATAATTGAAGAAAATCTCCTAGCAGGCCCTCCCACAAGTCAACCACCTTAGAGGAAGCCCAGGGGATGATCCATGACCAGAACACCACCGTTCACGGTCAGGCAAGGGAGAGGTAAGGGCATTTTATGCCTGTTAAACCCCAAGGAGATGGGGGTGGTGGGGTTGGAAGAGGTAGGTTTAACCCCCTCCTGTATTCCAATTCACCCAGATACCACTGCGGAATAATTGATATTTGCGCCCTTTATAGGCATATCTTTCAGGCTATACTCAAATTTAGAATACATAGCAGCTTCCTTGCAGCTGACATAGCTTGATGAAATATATCAGCAATTCAGTCCAAACAATGGTAAACAAATCCATCCCAATACGCTCAATTATAAAGAAAGATGGAAAAATGATTTTAGAGTAAGTTTGCTCCCAAGAGAGAGCACTGAACATGCCTGCACACCAAACCACATACGCGTAAGGAGACCTATGGACACAATTACAAATTTAATTGTGGACCAAAACTATATAGGCTGGGCTCATCAGGGCATGATTGTACTAGTAGTGGGGATGATGTTCTATATTCCACATTATGATGTTAAGAGCTTTCTGATCTATGACAGGAAGGCTGTTTCTTGAAGAGAGTGTATAGAGGTGGTGGGCAGACTTCTATAACTACTGCACACACTATAACTGTTGCTGGATCTCTTCTTCCTTCTCAATATCATCCCTTTCCAGCAGCAATGCATGTTCTTAGCTAGCCCATGATAGATCTTAATTTTCGTCTTGATCATCTTCAATATAGTTGTCATCATTACCATCATCATTATTGTCTAACATATACATGAATGGGAGAGGTAAAAACTTGATTTTCTAATCTTCCCCAGTTGTTCAATTGCCCCATACATTGTTCTCCCTGATCCTCTCCTTTCTGACACTGAATTGAACTGAAAGTGCAACTGCCTTAATTGATTCTGGTGGATGTTTATCCTTGACATACAGTTTCTGTTTGTGTACACCCATTGGTGCATGTAACAGTCCAGAACAATTTATGAATGTAGGGCTGTAGAACATGAGTTGGGTGATACCCTTAAATTACCTACTTAGTAAATTATTTACTGGCACAGTCCAGTAAAAGAAGGTGGAACAAACCAGTCATAGGTTAAGTCTGGGAGAGATCAAGGATGTTTCCATATTCTCCCCAGAGACATGGACAGAACATTACCTAGGAAAAGGTAGTACCAGTTACCAACTGCTGCGCAACCGTTTATCTGGTGAGATAATCCCAGAAGTTTAACAAGTGAAGTTGCAGCTTTGCTGAATAGAGGATCTAAGGACTAGTCCTATCCACAAAATCTGCAACAAATGGCAAGGTCTGAAGTTGAGATGCCTTCTTGAGAAAAATTGAAAAAAGGAGGCACTAGCAAGATTTGAAAAGGACCATTAATGAGAGGGGGCAAAATAATAATTTATGTCAAGAACTTTCTGTTGAGGAGACCAGAACGAAGTGTGTGAGAATCCAATCTCGTAGAGAGACCAGAGAAAAATCTGAACAAATGTAATATCATGGAGATACCTGAAAGCAACTTGAGTGAATCCCAAGTTATGGAGAGACCTGAGAGAAATTGCATTGAATTAAAGGTACTGGGGACCAGAGAACAATTTGAGAAAATCCCATGTCATGGAGAGGCCTGAGGGAACCCTGAGTGAATCAAAGTTTGTGGCGAGACCTGAAAGCATTTTGATGTTGAGGAGAGACCTGAGAGTAGTCAAAATGCCTAGAAAGTTTTGAAAGGCATGAGAGAACAGTTACAAAACCAAAGATCCTGGACAGTGTCCATAGAAGTTGCCATCTATTACTTCAAGTTCAGATAAAGGTGCTGAGAAGGAGATTCATTAAAGTGGCTTGAGCAGGTTGACCTATATTAAAGAAACAAAGTGTGCAAACCTGATCTTGTGGAAGTAGATGTCATAATGAGGAGTAAAGCAAGTTTGTTACAAACAGATGTTGGAAAATAATTATATAGCAAACCACAATTCACAGAGAAACTTGTTACATCAGAGACTGGGGAAGACCTGTGGGAACTATAGTGATGTTGAAAAGATCATAACTCCTAAAGAGAAGCCATCTCTGAGTTAGTAGATGAGGGGAGGTTGTTTTTAAAAGAGGAATGGACTTTAAAAGTATAGGATAGGAGAGCACGTGATTTTAGCTTAGATGGCATGAGTTTTTTTCCCAATGTTTCATGGCTCTGTTCTTCGGGTGTGGATGTCGAGGAATAGCATTTTCTATTGGGCTGGGATTTAGACAATCTAGTTTTCACCAGGGTTAGAATGTTAACAGCCTTCTTGAGGGTATTACAATATGCCTCAGCAAACTCATAAAATGTGATCAGGTTAGGTAAAACGTTTATGGTAGAAGAAATAAATTGAGTCATTGCAGCAGGAGTCATCTTGTGCAGATTTCTGCACAACACCCATACCTTTTCTGGCTTGATTTTATGATGGATGTGTAGTGACATACTCCATTCTAAGGAGTCATGTAGAGTAACAGAAGATTCCTTACATAAGGACCAGTTTATGCATTGAACACACATTTGACCCAAAAAAATGATGGTTCAGTTTCCTCGATCACATGATGGGGGTAGCAGTCATAAACATCCCTGAGAAAGACCGTGTGTGTGTGTATTTGTGTGTGTGTGATGGTGCATAACATGTGCATCAGAAGGAATGAGCACATGCCTGCTGCTGTGAATTTAGCAACTCCATGCTCTGAGCATGATTATGATGATACATGGGCCGACGGGTCACCACAGGTTTGTTGTGCTGAAGGAAGGAACAGCTGGCTAATTGAATAAGAACTGATTGTCATTTTCCAACATTTTCATGCACGTTGTTCCCTATTATATTAATTATCACTATAGCAAAGTCTATGACACAACCTAAAACACCATTTGATCCATGTATTTTGATTTAAATGTATATCAACAATGATTCCCTTTCAATATTAGTACTCAGTACTCATGACCTCCCACCACACTGATTCCCTAACATGAATGCCCTCCATCCATGGTGAATCCCAATCTCAGTGTCACCTCAGGTCAGACAACTATATTTTACTGCAATTCTCTTGTCCAAAAGGTGCCTTTGGTAAAGATGTGGTGGTGTGCTACCACTGTCTATGGGGATTTGCTGCATGTGTGAGTCCTCAGTGGGGCAATGGATGTTCTTTATTCTGACCATGTCCAATGCATACATGTGTTGCAATGTTAGATGCATTGCACTCTGCCTGCTTTCCTGGCCAGCCAAAACTGGCTCCTGAACCATTTGGTTCACCATACTAGTAGCCTTGGGAGGATAGTTCAGGGGCAACACGCTCACCTTGGAAGCAAGACAACATGGAGCACCACATGGTCGATCCCTGGGTCCACGCTTAGAAGCATGTTATAAAAGGCCTATCATATCCTATCATTATCATATCACTATTGCAACATTAGATAGTGGCACTGAAAAGCAATTTTCCAAGTGATCCTCCATGATACAGAATCCTGCATTGCCTGTTCATGCTGAAGGTCAAAAAAGTGTGCAATCCTTTTCTGCCACTGCTTGATCCTTGTCACCTTTGCCAGATAACAAACAAAAACTCTTTAGGCAGGTCAGCCTGAAGGTAGATGATGAAGGGGTGTCTATGACATCTCTCACCTGCACCCAACTGGCTGAGCATCTGCAGTATCATCATTGTCTGTGACAATGTTGGCATCCTGATGTTGATGCTGCTGAAGATCATGAGCAACTAAAGATGGTTAGGAGAGGTTGCAAGAGGTACATGGCTAGGGGTGGATGTGTACGAAGACAGGCTTACTGCAGCATTTCAACAGAGATGTGACATTGAAATAACAATGGAACCCAGCGGAGGCTGACTGGCAGGATTGATCTTGAGAGCATCTTTTTCCTAGAAGTGGAGGCCGGCTCACTGGTGGCATTGATGGTGAGAGGCACTTCGCCAGGTGGAATTGTAGGTTGACTGGGAGTGGTAGTTGTGAGGGCTGCTATGCCCAGCAAAGGGGATGGTTGAATTGTGTTAATGGGGTAGCTGCTTTTAATGTAACAGTAGAGGTGTGACCAAGGTTTGAAACAGCACCTATATTCATTGGCCATGCATCCAAGCACATGTTTATTCAGGATGCCCATGCATAGTTGAAGTGGCTGGATTGAGGAGCCAGGAAGAGACACAGACACAGGGGGTTCATGATTATGCCCATAAACCTTTATTATAAATGCAAAGGGGGGTTGGAAAATGCCTCTCTGTGCCTACTCTAAGAGGTATTTCCCTGCCTAACATAAAACTAAGGGTCTATCTGATGTGATGACATCCAAAGCAAACCGTCCTGTGTCCAGAGTACTATTCTAGGGCATTCTAACAACATTAATTATAAGGTTAAAAGGATAATGTCTTTGGCCTTGAGTGGTGGATAAATGTTCAAAAAGGAAATGTGGAACTCGAACACACAAGGCTCCAGAAGGATAGAGTTCTTTGTTCCAGAGGGTGGTTCCCTTCCCATGGATTTCACTATACTCTGTTTTATACTTTCAATAATATCAGTTCCTTTGATTTCTCATGATTAACAATACACTTGGTATACAAAACATCTTGGCTGTTAGCCTATATGTGTATTATTTGTTTGTTTGTTTGTTTGTTTATTGATTTGTATGGCGCACCAAACCCAAGGGTAGCAGGGCGCAATATCTTTGTAGGATACATGGTGTACTCTCCTGCCAGGCTTTCTCTGCTCTTTGGTATATTTTAACTCAGCCTTTTTTCAGTACTTCTGTATCCTTACCCGCACTTCCTTTGCTGATTTATTCTACACACTGTTAAATTTGACCTTGTCTGGTATGCTTCCTTACAAGGACTTTTTTTTATGAATACTTCTGCAGTTTGAATCCGCCTTGCATACTGTCTTGCCCGGGCTTTTCACTTTAAAAACACTTGCAACTTGGATCTGTCTTGTACACACTCCTGCCAGGGCATTATCTAAAATATATTTTCTTGTGACATGAATCTGCCTAATATTCTCTCTTGCCAGTACTTTCCTCATATGTGCACTGCACACAGTTACAGACTTAATAGTCTCTTATATCTACTCTATTCTCTCTTGACTCTGCCTGGTATACTAACCTGCCAGGACTTTCCTCATAGGTATGCAACATGCACTCACAAACTTGACAGTCAATTAAATTTCCTTTGTTCCATCTTTTAAAGTAAGATTCAGTTGCTCATACTTTCTCATGCATTCACTTCATTCAATCTTATTTGCTTTCGGGAGGATTTCCAATATGCCCTGGTGTCCCCAATTTTCGAGGGTGGACTCATTGTCTCTTGATGGTGTGCATGGGCTTCCTCTTGGCAAGCCTGCAGGTCTCTGACTTTGTGTTCCTTCTCACTGCCTCTGCCTTGCAGCTTCTGTACCTCTTGCAGCTCCTGCTCTTCTGTTAAGCATCTTTCCAGGCTCAGGCAGTGAGGCGGCTGCTTTTCGTCACCTATGTATGCTGTGAAACATCTTGTGTGCTTCTGGCGTTCATGCAGCATGTCGTTCCTTGTAGCCCACCCCTCTTGGTTCCTTTGGTGAGCCAGTTGGCTCCACGGACCTCACACCAGCCCTGCAGTCCCTCTGTCAACACTGAGAGAACTTGATGTCTCCAGCCAGTGCCTCCCTGTAAGCTGGTCTGCCGGTTTAAATCTCCCAGAAACGTGCCTTTCGCGGCAACAACTAGAGCGCATCTTGTGCTCTTGGCCTCTGTTGATCTTCATTACTCGGCACATCTTTCTTGTCCCAGTACTTTCACATTTAGGAAAAAGGAAGTCAGTTCTTGAAGACTTATATGAAAAGTCTGGAAAGATAGTTTTGAAGGGTAAGTTCAGTGTTGGCGACTTGTGTACTGAGTTATTGGAAGTGTTTCCAGTAACCTTCCTAGGTGGGTGAGGGAAGGTATGACCATATGCCATTGAGGCATGGGGAAGAGATGGGGTATCCCAAAAAGAAGAAATGGGATACCATATATTGTCCGATGATCTCATGTCACTCCCTTAAGGGTTGCCCCCCCATGTGATCCTCCCTCATATAGCCACCCCCCGGGTCAGGATCAGATAGCAGCACCGACTCCTGGCCACATGGGGACAGGTCACTGCTGGGAAAAGAGTGATGACACCATTGGATTCATCTCACTGGGTCCATCTCAGGAAGGGAGTGCTATGGCTATCATAAATGTCCATTGTTGGGATTACAAGAGTCATGACCTTTACATTGCTATGTCCACATGCCTTAATTAGTGTGTGACAGATATATGGTCACATGCCTTTTATTTGTGGGATGACAGATATGGTGTGTTCTCTGGATTATATTTTCAGGTGAACACACCTCTAGACCATGTCTTTTAGTGTCCATACTTAACTAAATGACTTTGACATACTTGTGATGCTTCACTGACTCTCTGAGTGGACTCTGTAATTGGTAATACATCTATTTCTATGCACATTTGTGACTAGTACTTGGTACATGTATGCTTCTTGTGCAACTTACTTTTGCTGAGTGCCAGAGTATTATGATGTATGGGGACCTGGAACCTGTGCACTTTATTTTGCTGGGTGTATCTGGCATGCCTGGGGTATATTAAAGCAATTGGAATGTGCATCATAGTCTCTCAATATTGAAGGTGGATAGTGTTGATATTTTCATTCATTGCATGGTCAAATTCATCTCAACCTTCCTGGCATTTGCCTGGAATGGGGCACCATCTATATTTCTGTGGTATTTCTAACAGTGATTCTGCAAGAGACTTACCACCAGCAGTATCGATATCGGTATTCATGTGCAATCCCTCCCGGTGGCGCAGCGGATGGGCGCAGCAGGCACAGCCTGATATGCACTGAAGGAGCCCTTAAGGCAAGCCTGTCTGTTCCCTGTCCCGGACCCATCTGGGTGGTACGGACAGAACTCCTTGCCCATTATTAATGAGCCAGGTGTGGCTCTTAAAAAACGGGATTCATTGATTGCGTTACCCCTTACAGAGATTGCTGGCCTCCTGGCTTTATACTCAAATCTGCTAGAATTGTGCCTGCAGGGGTGGCTAATTCGGAATGTTTGAATTGCCTATTATGCAATGCGAGGTCTTTAGTGACGTTTTGATCTGCTTTATGACTTTAAGTCTGATTGTTTGTTTGTTAGCGAAACTTGGCTTTGTCCATCATCTGGACGAGCTGTAGTTGCTATGCTCCCTGCTGGCTATGATATTTTGAGCCTGATCCTGCAGCTGGCCATTCTGGTGGTCTTCATTTGTATCTACTGTGATACCCTTACCTCCCATTGGTAGGTTGGAGGCACTCTTGGTGCACATAACTTTGTCTGCCTCTAAGACTGTTCACTTACTCACAATCTATCGCCCCCCTGGATATGACACACATTTTGTTGACTCTTTTATGGATCTTGTGGCATCTCTCCAGCTACAATATGCGGATTTGATTATTGCAAGTGATTTTAATTACAAGTGCAATGACTCCCCGGATCAAGTTGATGCTAAATTCATTACTGCAATGTAGGATCTTCTTCTATTGCAGTTTGTGACTGAACCGACCCATTTTCTGGTCAATCAGCTCAATCTAGTCTTTGGAAGTATTATTCCCTGACAGTCTCCTCCCCATATGTATTACCTGGTCTGATCACTCTGTTATTCCTTTCAAATTGAACTGTGCTGTTCACCCTCCTACCTTTCATAAACCTAGAGTTAAGAATCGGAATTGGCATGCAGTGAATACTTCTATGATTGCCGCACATATTAATACCAGTTGCAGTGTCTTACCCTCTGTTGAATTTGGTGCTCTATCCGAAGTCTTTACCGCCACAACTGATTTGCTTGCTCCACTGCTGGAGATCCGAGCGCGTAGGCAGCCTTCTCAACGCAGGCAAGTAGAACAGAAATGGCACTCCTTCTACTCTGTTAGTGATCAGACTGCATTCTGTTAAGCAGGCTAAACAAAAGTATTTAACCTTCCAAATAAAAAATGCAATTACACAGCCCAAAGACCTTTTAAAGGTGGTCGCACTTTGTCGGCTAGAGAACACGCTGCTGATGTTACTGCTGCATCTGAAGATTGCTGTGATTCTTTGACAAAATATTTTATTTGTAAAATTGACAAACTTCGGGATCTTATCGCGATTGATTGTAATCTCTCGGTTTGGTAGACCTGCTTCCCCCTGATGTTGCCCCTTTGGGGACCATGCCCTCTACCGCTGCTTTGTGGCACTCTTTTCCATTTTTCATGGATATTGATGTTATTACTGCTGTCACTAGTATGAAATCTGCTTCTCCTGCAGATGCTCTTCCGCTGTCTGCGGTGAAGGATATTCTCCCCCAGATTCTACCTCATTTGAAATCTGCAGTGAATATTTCATGCTCTATGGGGACTATTCCTCCTGTGCTTAAATATGTGACTATAATCCCCGATTTGAAGAAGCCGGCTCTTGACCCTCTTGTCCTTGCTAATTTTCACCCCATCTCTCTCCTGCCTGTTAGTATGAAGCTACTTGAATCTTTGGTGTCCCCACTGTTGGTGCAGTTCTGTGAGTCTACATCTTTCCTTGATGCTTTCCATTCGGGTTTCAGACCTGGACAGGGTACTGAGAATGTCCTGATCTCAGTGCCTGATGATCTTATGCTTATTGCTGATCAGGGTGGAGCAGCGGCCCTGATCTTGTTTGACCTGTCAGCTGCTTTTGATACCATTGGCCACTCCTCCCTGATCAGTCGATTAGCTGCTGCTGGCATGTCAGGTCCGGTCCTCGCCTGGTTTCAATCCTTCCTGTTTGACCGTTCACAGAGTCTTCTGCTCCAACCTTTACTCTCTGCGGTCTTGGCTCTGGTGTGTGGTGCCCCGCAAGGCTCGGCTCTGTCCCCCACTATTTTCAATATTTACATTCAGCCTCTGATCGCTCTCATCCACTCCCATGGCTTTAGATGCTACTTGTATGCTGACTATATGCAGATCTTGGTCAAGCTGGATCTTCGTTATCCAGCCCATGTCACTCAGCTGCGAGACTGCTTATCAAATGTAGGTTGCTGGATGAGCAAAAACTGGCTTAAACTAAATGGTTACAAAACCGAAGTTATGGTTGTGGGCTCTTCATCTGCTTCTTCTTTTTGGATACCTGCTTTTTGGCCTTCTTGGATTGGTCCCTTCCCTACTGCAGCTCCAGTGGTCAAGAACTTAGGTGTTAAACTATCTGCCTCTCTGTCCATGGCCCCTCAGGTTGGTGCTGTCTGCCATGCTGGCCACTTTCAATTGAAAATTCTTAGGAAGGTTCTCCAATGTATCCCTGCTCACCTGTGAGCCCCAGTGGTCTCTGCTTTAGTACTCAGCAAGATTGCCTACTGTTACTCCTTATATCTGGCTCAGCCAGAAAACTTGATACAGTGCCTGCATGTTCTCCAAAACTCAGCCGCCCGCCTCGGCACTGGCACCACATATCGGGAACATATTTCTCTAGTCCTGAGATGCCTCCACTAGCTGCCAGTGGCCAGAGTGTTCATTTCAAGTCTTTATGCCTGCTGCATAGGGCTTTTTATGGTGTCAGCCCGGAGTACTTGCAACAAAAAATGTCGACCTTATTTTCCTGTCTGCACACAATGATCTGGGGGCCGCTCTCTTTTGGCTGTCCCTATGGTCCGTCATGCTAGTCCTGGAGGTCGCTCTTTCTCTGTCAAAGCTGCCGTTCTTTTGAAAGCTCTTCTTGCCACCCTGCGTGTGGTATCTTGCCATCTTCAATTTAGGAAGGCTCTTAAAACTTTACTGTTCTAATTCTTTGCTTTTTTTCTTGTGATCCTCGGTTGTCAGTTATAGCACCAGGTTGTCTTTTGGTGTTGGTTAAGCTACACCCTCTGTGGGGTGAAAAACTAGTACATAACATAACATAACATAACATAACATAACATAACATAACATAACATAACATAACATAAACATAACAGTGTCAGATACATGCCAACCTGCTTATGGCTTGGTGCTCATGCACTGCATTCATATGCCCCTGACCCCCATCGTTTTTGTCTTTACCCATCTGGGTCCGTTGGTAGTCTGCTCCCACCGCCATTGCTACAATTCCTTCAAAGCATGTGCAAAATGCTTCATGCTTTATTTCTTTATTTTCTTTATTGTGTTTTTAAAATCCCACTGTTCACAATTTACCAAAAACAGTACAAAATAGTTAAATACATATGATATGATTAAGAAACAACATTGTTTCATACAATATACAAATATCACATAATAAAAAATATATACATTCTTCTTAAAGATCAAACAATATTAAAATCAATATATTGCTCAAGAATTCTATGAAAAGCAATTACTTCTCATGAAACAGTATCAACAATATGGTCGAAAAAGCCTGCAAAGAGCTTATACTACAGAAACACTACCACCTGTAATTATCCTATTCCAAAGACTTTCAGAAGCATTTGTAAAAGGCATATACATTAATCCATCAAGGTATTTATGTGTGATTTCACTAAAATGAGTAGAATAAATTGTAAGATGTTTTTAAGTTTCACTTTTTTAATTGTCTCCACACCACTGCCAATTTCTTGGGTTTTTAGGGATCTCCAACGTGGGTCCCATACATTCTAACGTCAGTAGTTGGTTAAACTTGGTTAAGCTTGCATTTCATGTACAACTACCTATTTTTGTGGCAAATAAATAAATACATATATTTCACTAGTTTTGATATTTTACTAATAACTTTAGAAGTCAGTATAAGAGCAATAGGATTGTATACTGTCAACAGTTAAGCACCACTTTTTCAAAAAGAATATTCTTTGTCCTAGTAGGATTTGTCATTAATTAATTGGTGTCAATTAAAAAAGACTCAAAGATCAAGTGTCCTGGATTTTAACATATAAATCAAGTTTCTTTCACACCACCTAAGATTGAGGAGAAATAAGCTGTAGTTCATGGCAAATAATATGATTTGGTGCACACTGTGTTATTCCTGGAACTCTCTTCCACACTATACCTTCCACAGTAAAATTAAATAACATTTGAGCAATAATGCTTCCCTACCTCAGCCCTAGTAAAGTTTTAATGGTATGTGATAAATAGCCATCTACAGTTAATCTTATTCTGATTTGTGTATCTATGTGTAAGAGGATAATCAAACGTTTCAATGTTTCAGGTAGACCCCATGCATGCAAATTATCCCACAGCCTATTTTGTACTACTCTATCAAACACACTAGTCATGTAAAGGCTTGCAATATGAATCGCCATTGCATTTGGCCTTTTGTCCAATGCATGAAGATGTTTCAATATTATTCAATTCAAAGTCATGCCCATTCCTTTGCGAAAACCACCTTGATATTTCAAGACCAATTTTAATATGGTGAGCATAGTATCCAGCTCCCTCAAAATCATTGAAGCAAAGACTTAGCTTGGAGCGTCCAAAATACCTATGGGGCAATAAGTGGACGTATCTGTCTTGTCACCATTTTCAAAAATTGGGTTGACATTTGATACATGCCAGGTATCAGGAAGTATTTTCTTATCTACTACTTCCATAAACAACATGTGTAATAATGACCATAGTGCAGCAGTGTGTTTTAAAGTTATTGGAGCCAAGTTGTCAGGGCCAGAAGCTTTTGATGGATTCATTTGAAAAATGTCTTCATATATATTTGAAATTGAGTACACTGCTGCCCAATCAAATTGAAAATGACTGCCCTGACTATCGTTTGACTCTCGAGTAGTTTTATCAGTATAGATTCCTCTATAATGTTCTACTCAGGTCGATTCTGAAATAATGTTAATATGAGCCTAAAATGATTGTGTTTGTTTGAAGCTCATTAGTAAGATCCAATAACTTAGTGGTTTATTGCTGATTATTGCTTTAAGCATCCTTTGACTTTCCACAAGGAATAGTTCAGCCTTCAGTCGCTTAGTTAGATTTCTCTAAGACTGAAGCACTTTTTTCTTCTTGGTAATAAAAGACATAGCATCAGTACCATAAAGCATGGCAAGATGTTTAATAGTTGCTGTTTTTTGTTTCTTTGCCAATGCAATCATTTGGTGGTATCCAATAGGCATATATTATTGTGGCAACATCTTTCCTTTGTCTGCAAGTCTAGGCAAAATCATTGAAATATTATCACTACAACCATTAATGTCAAACTTGGAATAACTACTCAAGAAATCATTCTCCCTCAGCATATTATCCAAAATATCAGTGTTTTTTTAAAAAAAAAAACATGATTCTATTTTAACCTCATACTCCCCTTATCAACTGTGAGGAAGACCGAAGAGGGATCATGTGTATTATTGGCAATATGCAAGGACAAATGTTTAAGTTGAAAGGAGATGACAGCATGACCACTTAGGCTGTTAAAACAAATAGACAATAGTGAGCAATTCAACAAAATGTAATTAGAAATAAATATATGTTCTATCCAGGATAATGACAATCCCCTTTTCCATGTTACTACTCTGGAGGACATGACATGTACAGATAGTACCAAAAGAAAACATTCCCAAGCAGCCATAAAATTTGACCACACTGCAGCAAGATTTGTAGACATTGCATTTCCAGTGGAGAAATTATATGTTATACCTTCATTGGTCTCTATTAAATCATTTGCACACAGGAAATTGAAGTCACCAACAATGGCAATGTTGTTTAGATGTCCATACCCCAGCCATGTGATTGAGACATTATTCATCTGTTGATGAACAATGTTGATAGTATTTTTGGCAGGTTTTAAAAAACATTAATCAACAATACCTCATTAAAAGATGCACCCTGATCCAGGGGCAAGCTAGTCGCTACCAATGAGTTGTATCATGTCACCATCAGGGTGAATTGCAAGTTCGGTTTTAGACCAATAGATATCAAAAAGCCCCAGAGGAGACCTCCTTTATTTCCCCGGGTGGCTGGAGTGAATAAGTTGTACAACCTTCCATAACTAGAGGTTTGGTTAGCATGGTTTCCTGTAACATAATTATAGCTTCATTGAAGTGTTGGCCATTAAATAATTTCACCAAATTAGTGAATCCACAAAAATTCCAAGACATAATATTCAGGGTATCTGTCATGATTACTGGCCAGAGAGTCTCCTTCAAACCCTTACCTCCTTTAGGGTGAAGTGGAGGTAGATGGGGGGATCAGGTAGGGGCCAAGTGGGTAAGAGCCTGGCATTCAAGACACTCACAGCAATCACTCTGAATAGACACCCCTATCTCTTCTTGTTTCCTGGTTGTTGCATCACTTCCTGCCACTCCAATATGGACACTGAAGAACATTCTGGCATCCAGGAAGTTACAAGGCAGTCTAGTGTTTGGGCATGGCTACTGGCTATAAAAGCCACACCCGAAGAACAGCGTGTGCTTCATGTGCTTCCTATAAGCTCGAGAGCACATGCTTACCGCCGCCGCCTGGTTCTCAGTCTTCAGCCTTCCCGATTTGTTCCATCCGACAACCGGAGTCAGCACTGCAACGAAAAGAAGGAGAGAAAGAAAACAGTCAGCTTACAGTGAGTTATGAGCACCTGCAAATCGCCACACCACGCGGGAAGCAGAACATTTCATACTCACCTCGAACATCGCTGGCATCAGGAACCGCTGTTCTTCAGCCCGCGCACTTACGGCCCACCTCGGGTATCCTGCAAAGAAAGAGAAAAGACATTAGTCGCTGCAGCAGAAACCTCTGATCTTCATTACGCGCAGCTATGACCCGCCTTGGGAGACCTGCAAAGAAAAAGAAAAGTCATTAGTTTCTTCCGCCATCTCCGTTTACCACAGTAGCTACAGGCCAGTGCTGTGAACTGACACATAGCACCGTGGCAGAATGGAAACATCAGAATTTCTCAGTGAAGTAACTGGGCAGTTACAAACATTGAGACTTTTACTTACCTGAACTTCGAACTTGCCTGAACTGGAGGCCCAGTGCAGAAAGAAACTGGGTAACACAAACTCTTGGAGCTAAGGCAGTGCATTGAGCAGCAGCTTCCAGGAAATAGCACCCCTGCAAGAGCAGGATGGAGGGCGCACCACATTAAACACACCGGTGAGGCACGCACCACGGCACTTAGACATCCTAGGTGGGTTGTGGGAGAGAAGGAGGGTAGTAATCCCTTTGAGTTCACCCCTAACAATTAACTCTTTTGGCAGGCCAGACTTCCACTATCAGAAGGGAGGTGAAGAACAGGACCGGGGGACTCCATTGCTCCTGCAGAGACCCAGGTAGCGTGAAAGTATCAGGGCTAAAGATGGGCCTTTTGACCATTAAGTCCTAATTGTTCTAATGGGGCCCTAACCAACCAAGACCAATCCTCTTGGGAATTAAATGAGGTTAAACATGTATTGACCTCAGTATTTGGCAATATTATCAACAGAAGTATTAGATATGCACAGCTTCATTTGAGGAGGATTAGAAAATTAAGAAGATCTGGGCCCATAGACCTGAAATCGTCAACGTGATCCCATGCCAAATGAGAAAACTATTTTGGAATACAAATGTGCCATTATTCTATCACTGCCCTTGTCCAGTAAAATGACCCAATCAATATCTCCAGAGTGGCAAGATTTGTAATATTGTTCAACAGTTTAAGTGCATAAAATAATTCATATATCTTAAGTTTTCAAAACCAATAATTCTGTCATTAAATTAAATGTTAACTATGGATACTCTATTGTCAGACAGGAGATATATTGGAAGTTACAGAGTTACTGCCTCATCACGAGTTTGGCGGTAACCCTTAAATGCGGTGGTAACACTATTACCGTTGCATTTAAGGGTCCACCAAATTACGGGCGTGACGGACTTACACCCAGCTCTGAGCTGGGGGCAAATCTGCTGGGGT
This sequence comes from Ambystoma mexicanum, assembly GCF_040938575.1. Classification (NCBI taxonomy): domain Eukaryota; kingdom Metazoa; phylum Chordata; class Amphibia; order Caudata; family Ambystomatidae; genus Ambystoma; species Ambystoma mexicanum. The sequence continues at coordinate 40,105,869 of NC_090924.1, read as the reverse complement.
TTTGCTGATTGTCGGCGCGATACCGCCGGCGGTAATACTGCTGGTGGTAATAGTGTTGTACATTCCCCATTGGGCCCAATGGGGAATGGGCCCAATGGTGAATGGGGACTTACCGTTCCACCAAACCCTTGATCCAGCGCTAATAGTGCCGGGGGTTTTTGGCAGTAAGGCTAATAGCCCTGGCGATGAAACCACCAGGGTTAGCGGTGTCCATCAATATTTCAATTTGCATTGTACCCATTCAACCGGGAATTGTAGTATGAGTTGTCGTGTTATTAGTCTCAGCCACACACTGTTCCACCAGTCTGTTCAACCGTAAACTCATTACTTTTATCAAGTTCCACAAACATTAAGACCTCAAATGAGTGTTTAGTGGAGTGTTGTGCAGTTTCTGTACCATCAATATTGATATTTATATTTTTAGTTTTTCGTTTAACCTATTTTTGCTTGCTTTGGGTTTTTCCCCTTTGTATTGGAGACAAAATTGATACTGGGCCTCTTTGTTTAGACCTCTTTGTTTGTGTCAGTATGTTTGTGTTTTCATATAAGGTCTGATTTCCCACCTGTACATTGAGATCTATTACCTCTGGTTCAAGTTATAGTGATCTTAAACATTTCCTTGATGATGTCCTTCTATTTAACTTAGGATTCAGTTATCTTTTTATCTTTTGATAGGTTTTTGCTTCTTTGGGTTACTTGTCATAGACTGTGAGCTAATCCGATATGGAGAGCCATCTACTATAATACGCTCTTTTGTCCTTTCCAGAAAAGAAGCAACAGGATTAATAGCCTGAACTGGGGAGCTAATCAGATGGGAAGAGGCACTAATTCTATCATGAGATATGTTATGTTAAATTGTAATTGAATTCTGTGTATGCAGGCCATCATCTGTATATAGGTCAGGGTTTTCAATATTAAAGGCTGTAACCGACGGATCAGTTATGTGAATTCTTCTTTGATGTAAAGCAGCTTTATTCAACTTGTTGATTATATTTGTAAATTGCATGGAATTTGCATGAACTATTTATTTAATGTTGTCATAAAGCATAACCAGGGATTGGAGAACGAGGTCTAACGCCGAAATCGATGACCGACCTAGAATATTCAAAGTAATATTTCCTGTAGCAGTAGCCTTGCATAAATGATTGGTCAGAGTTGTGTTTAAATCCTGAGCCGATATAAATTCAGGCACCTGAGCATGAGATGTAAAATCTGCATGATGAGTATTCGGTGTACCAATTCCCATCTCAATGACCCGAGGTGAGGAAACCAAGGTATTGTGAAGATCCTGACACATACTCAAGAATAATATTACTGAATCCCGAGTTTTAGGATTTAGCTAAATTGATGTTCACTGTAGGATTTAATTGAATGGAATCCATAATTGGACCTTTTGGAGGAGAGTCTTTTTCCAAAGTTACAACATGTATTGATTCTTTGGCCATTTTCTTCGTCGGCCTGGATGTTGACACTAATGTATTTAATGTTGTCATAAAGCATAACTGTCATGCCTGCGCCATGGGCGCATACATTGGCGATCAATATGGACCTTATTTCCCATTTGCGAGATTTTGGTGCTTTTCTATTTTTTCCAACAAACTTCACTTACCACAATGCACTTGGCTATAACCATCTATTCCTGGCTATTCCTATTTGTCATCATCGGAACTGTTGGGTATTTTGTGGATATTTGGGGCTTTGCAGTATTTTCTTACCGCCAAAATACCTTTAGCAATAATCACTCTCTGTATTCATATTGGGTCACACATTACAATAATACATTGCATTATTTCAGAATTCAGACCTATTTAGATGGTATGCGCGGTAGTTTGCGTGGTTGGTTGGTATAGTGGTTGGTTTATTTGTGGCCCCAATATCCAACATCCCTTGTTTTTTATCTAGATTGTTCTTGATTACTAGAGAGACCTCAGGCCTACATTTTAGGGATACCACATTTTCAGTGTTAGTGTTGTGTGCCACCATGGGCAATTGTGGTATTTTTGTGGTAATTTCCACTACCTCATATACGGTAGGGAACTATGTCCAGAGAGTCTCTCTTCCCGTTGACTCATGTACCTCCAACAGGCTATGCTACAAACAGTCACTCACAACTGTCCATACTGAATAGAATCATGCACACATCTGCTTTAAAATGACAATTGCACTGTTTAAAAATCTACCCACGTTTAAACCTTTCCCCATGCAAAATGAAAGAGAAAAATAATACACACTAGCTATCTGTTTTCAAATATTTTTGTATTATAGAAATTTCATTTAAACACAGTTTAACTTTTTTTACAGAAATAAATAAAACGATACAACATTATCTGTGATAAAATGGACAGAGAGATGCGAGAATATATTCAATTGGTAACATTAAATATGCTGATAAGAGACTGAGACTCCCTCTAATATACTGACTGAACAGCTTCGCGCACTTTCGCACAGCTCCCACTCGCTTCTGTAATTACCTTATCTGTTCAGCATGAGTTTTCTCCGGCTATTCTCTTTCTGAATTTGGCTCCCTTGAAGATCAACCCCAGTGAAAACAAGCATCTGCCGTTCTCAAACCGGGGTTATTGCCTGGAGCTCTCAGCTTTTGCAGCAGGAATGCCCTAGCCAGAAAAGAGATCCTTCTCCCAGCTCTGCAAGATGTCGACTCTCTTCCCCCTCCTCTCAAGCTTCCCCAGCAAAGTTCTAATCACAGCCTCTAGCATGATACTTGCTATGACGCTGCTCCAATCAGAATCAATCATGTCATCTCCTCCCTCACTACACAATGGCTCACTTCTACAGTGGCAATTGTAACAAACTGATTTCCTGCTCCTTCGAGCTCTTTCCTTCCTGTAGTTATGTGGACAGAGCAGCAGAGAAAAAAATTAATGTGCGTTTAAAAGTTCACTTTCAGAGTAGGCCTAATTCTGCAGTGGAGACACATTTTTATTAGTGGGTTATGTTAAATGAAGTTTTATTAGTCAGGTTAGTTGTTAATAAGATTAGTTATTAATTTTCAAATGTGTCTTTTGCAACATAGGCATTTCAGGTGAAAAATAGTGTGCATTTTTAATGTGCAGATGTGTGCTTTTAACTGTAAAAATGGATTTGCATCTTATGTGTAAAAATCGTTTTTGACTGAATAGCCTGTCTTTACTTATATGTCCATGTTACTCTGGCAACACATATAGCAATGCACCACACCCATGTAGTGCTGCTGCATAAAAAATGCTACCTGTGCAGTAGTGCTGTACTCTGTGCTGTAACACGCCAAATATCCTTACAGAACTACAATCCCCAGAAGCCCTAGGGATCAGCTCTGCTCCCACCAGCTCAGCAACAGAGAGGGAGGAGGCAGATTGTATGCAGGTGTGCTGATCCAGGTGCGACCTATTAGCCTGCCTCTGTGCTGGGCAGGGCGGTATAAAAGCTGCTGCCTGCAGGGTCTCTTGCATTAAGAGTCCTTCCAGCACCTTTTTGCTTCGAGCTACAGATCTTTGTATGCAGTTCCTCTTTACTCCTGCTTTTGATCCAGTGCCCTGCCGGGCTCTCTGCATAGCAGCCGATCACGCTCCGCTGCTACCTTCCGTCCTTGCCTTCCAGGATCCAGCCTTGCAGCCGATCACGCTCCGCTGCTACCTTCCGTCCTTGCCTTCCAGGATCCAGCCTTGCAGCCGATCACGCTCCGCTGCTACCTTCCGTTCTTGCCTTCCAGGCTCCAGCTTTGCGGCCGATCACACTCCACTGCTACTGTCCGTCTTTGCCTTCCAGGCTCCAGCCTTGCAGCCGATCTCGCTCCACTGCTACCTTCCGTCCTTGCCTTCCAGGCTCCAGCGTTGCAGCCGATCACGCTCCAAAGCTACCTTCCGCCCTTGCCTTCCAGGCTCCTACCTTGCAACCGATCACGCTCCGCTGCCTTCAACCTACAGTCTTCCTCTGCTGGGCTTCCAGTCTAGCAGCCTTCTACAGTCCTCCTGCAGCCTTCTACAGTCAGCGGCCCTACTCCTCTGGGCTCACTCCTTGCTGCCCGGCCCTTCTGGGCTCCTTGCCGTGCAACCTGCTTCACTCCGCTGCCCTAAGCCCTTTCCCTCTGGGCTTCCTTCCTTACAGCCCTGCTCCTTTTGGGCTTGCTCTTTGCTTCCCTGCTTTTCTGAGCTTTCAACCTTGTACCCTACCGTCCTCTGCTATCCACATCAGTTTACCTACATTATTTACTTTCAGTTATTGCAGTCCCCCTCCTGTTTTCAACCCTCAGTTCTTTCTCCCTATCCAATCCTGTTATACGGCTTTCCCTTCATTTCCTTCTGCTAGTTTGCAATTCGACTTCCTTTTCCCTGGATTTATCTGTTAGTGTCTTCTCTTGTACTGTTTGTAGACCCCTTGTACAGAGCTTGTCTGTTGGTTTCCGTCAGGCAACCTCTGCCCCTTCCCTTGTCTCGTTTCTGCGTTACAGACACCCATAGCTGTTGTTCCAAGCTATGAGCAAACAGCGTGGGCCTCTGTTATAGCAAACTGTGCAGAAGGCTAGAGTTTTCCTAAGGTTCGTGGAATACTCTTTTCCTATATCTGCATACACCCCAAGAGGGAATCCATTCTGTACCTTTTTCTTTGCTACACTTGCCCACTCTTCATTCTCTTTTCTTTCAGCTGTGTGTGTACTTATCTGTCCACTTTACTTTGGCACAACCACCCAAACCTGTCCTGGGTGTCCTGTGCCACTCTTAATAGAGTGCCATCCATGACAATAACCAGGGATTGGAGATGTAATGCCGAAATCGATGACCGACCTAAAATATTCAAAGTAACATTTCCTGTAGCAGTAGCCTTGCATACATGATTGGTCAGAGTGTTTAAATCATGACCCAATATAAATTCAGGCACCTGAGCATGAGATGCAAAATCTGCATGATGAGTATCCGATGTACCAATTCCCATCTCAATGACCTGAGGTGAGGAAAGCAAGGCATTGTGAAGATCCTGACACATACTCAAGAATAATATTACTGAATCCCGAGTTTTAGGGTTTAGCTAAATTGATGTTCACTGTGGAAATTAACTGAATGGAATCCATAAGTGGACCAGTTGGAGGAGAGTCTTGTTCCAAAGTTCCAACATGTATTGATTCTTCGGCCATTGTCTTCGTCGGCCTGGATAGTTTAGTTTATTATTTATAATGCGCAGTTATACCCAGGGGTATCAGGGCGCAGCATGTACAAGAATATGCAAAACTTGGTTACAAGGTGTAAAAAGTACAAATTGGCGTAGGGAGAATGTACAGAACAGCAGAGAAAACAATCAATATATACAATATATACACAATAGGAGTGGCAAGCATACAAGTGCGGATCACATGGGGAGTAACCTTGGCATTTAGTTGTCTGGGAGGTCCTTCATTTTCAGCCATGAGATGACCTTAGAACGGAAGTTCAGGTAGGGCATGTCTGCTCTAAAGTTAGGGGGCAAAGAGTTCCAAAGTTTGGCTGCTTTTACCGGGAAGCTGTTACCTCCTATGGTGGCAAGTTTATAATTTGGGATAGAGAGGCAGTCTTTGTAAGCCGTTCTGAGGGGTCTCGCGGAAATTTGTCTCTGGAACCTGTTGATCAGGTAGATCGGGGCGGCATTGTTAAGGGATTTGTAGGTGAGTGAAGCCGTTTTTAGGAGAATTTTATCTCTGGTGGAGAGCCAATTGTTCTGTTGACTGAGTCCTGATATATGCTCTCTTCTGGGGATACCTAGAGCTGCTCTCAGGGCATTGTTCTGGAGAGTTTGTATCTTGCTAGTGGTAGCCATGGAGGATCCCAGGTAAAGGGCATTACAGTAGTCAAGGCGGGATAGTATAAGGGCTCTAGCGATTGTAAGACAGCTGGTATCTGACAGAAATGGTTTAGCTAAGCGGATAAGTTTGCACGTGTATGCAGATGAGGATGCCAGTGAACTCAATTGTCTTTTGAAGGAGAGGGTAGAGTCTAAGTAGAAGCCCAAAGTTTTAACCTCCTGTCCAACTTTAATGTTGTTCCCATCTATCTTGAAAGAGTTGTAGGCCGGGCTGAGTTTCCTTAGACTGTGTGTTGTGCCCATGATGATAAGCTCTGTTTTCTCATCATTCAGGCATAGTCCGTGGGTGGCCATCCATGCCTGGATGATGATGTACACCCTATTTAGCAAGGCCAAATCCTTTCCATAATCTCCAGAAAGCGGAAGGAGGATCTGAGTATCATCTGCATAATTAGTGTAGGTGATACCAAGATGATCCAAATCATCGAAAAGGGGCTTGGTAAATATGTTGTACAGTGTAGGGGAGACGCAGGAGCCTTGTGGTACACCACAGGTGATGGGTATGGGATCTGCTGCAGCTGTGGGCGAGAAGACCCTCATAGTCCTACCGTTAAGGAATGAGGTGATCCAAGAGATGGCCTCGGGCGAGAAGTGTGCTGCTGTGTGGAGATGTGAGCATAGGACAGAATGGTCGACCAGATCGAAAGCAGCAGAAAGGTCAAGGAGGAGGAGCAAGGCAACTTGTCCTTTGTCCCTGAGTGTGTCAATCTGAGCTTTCAAGTCGATGAGTGCAGTCTCAGTCCCGTGTAGTGGGCGGAATCCTGATTGTCTGGATCCTAACAGGTGGTGTTCTTCGAGGTGTCTCTGTATTTGAACGTAGGCGACCTTGTCCAGGATTTTTAGTAAAAAGGGAACAGTTGTTATAGGTCGGTAATTGGTAGGTATGGCTGGGTCAAGAGTGGGTTTTTTCAGTAATGGAAGTACCCAGGATTGTTTTAGATTCGTGGGGATGGAGCCAGTGGTGAAAGAGGCGTTGATCAGTTTCGTAATGAAGGGTGAAAGATCACGAGCAGCGTCTTTGATAAGCTGTGCTGGGCAAAGGTCTCCCTGGCAGTTAGAGGGTTTCAAGGACAGGATAATTTTTTCTATGTCGAGAGTATTGACTTTTGAAAATTTGAAGCGGGTGGGGTCTGTGGTTGCGCACTTGTCTGGTCTCCTAGAGGGGGGCAAGTCTTTTAAGGTCGCTTTTTTGCTAGAGATTTTAGTTTGGAGGGTCTTGATCTTATTGGCCAGGGCATTCTGAATTTCTGAGCACCAGTTTTTATCTTTGGTGCAGGTATCAATGGGTAGTATGGGGGTTTCGACTTCTTTAAGAATGGAAAAGAGTTCTTTCATATTGGACTTGGCAGATGATATGCGAGAGTCAAAGGAAGTTCGTTTGGCTATATAAATTTCTTTTTTGTAGAGTGCAGTTATTTTAGATAGATTGAGTTTGTTAGCAGCTGAAGGACATTTTTTCCAAGTAGTCTCGCAGTTTCTCTTTTGTTGCCTCAAATTTTTGAGGAATGGTGTATACCATTTGTTGAGGTGTGATTTCTGTTTGCTGGGTCTGAGTTTGAGAGGGGCGATAAGGTCCAGTGCTGTTGCCATGGCTTTATTATATTCCTCAACTAGGATCTCTGGGTCTGTGTTGTCCGGAAGTGAATCAAGTATGGGGAGAAGGTTCGGGATGAGTCTTCCTGCGGTAATGTTTTTCTTGTTTCTGGTAAGAATAGGTGGGGCTGTTGTGGTGGGAGTAGGTGTAGGTCTATCGGTGGTTAGACAGAACGAGACTAGGTGATGGTCGGACCAGATTAACGGTGAGATATTGGTGATGTTTGCTACACAGTTGTAATCAGCCACCCAATCGAGTATTCTGCCTTTCGAGTGAGTGGGGGCCATGCTTCTTTGCGCGAAGCCTAGTTCAGTAAGGGTGGTGGCAATAGAATTGGATATAGGGTCTGCTGGGTCGTTGTAGCCTAGGTTGAAGTCCCCCAAGGTGAGGACTTGAGATGAGGTTTTAAGATTGCTAGTTAAGATGGCGTTGAGGTCTTCATCGAAGGTACTGATGGGTCCTGGCGGACGGTAAATTAGGTGTATGGTAAGTGTTTGGGTGTTGTTGAGTGGGACTTTGACTGACAGGTTTTCGCAGGATTGGACAGTGTTGAGTGTAGCAAGTCTCATGGGTAGGCTGAGTTTATGTATAATAGCGACACCGCCTCCTCTGGAGTTAGGGCGATCTTGCCTCAGGATGGTGTACTTATCTGGGACTGCTAGCATGATCATGGGGCCTGCTGCAGGATGTAACCAAGTCTCGGTGATAGCCAGGAAGTCTAGGTCGTCTTTGAGGATCAAGTCTGCTATTTCTATAGCATGTGCTACTAAGGATCTAGCATTGATCAAGGCTCCTTTGATTTTAGGGCTGACTGTGTTTGTAGTGGTAGTTGTGTTTTCAGTAGTACTTGTGTGTCGTTTATCTTGGGTAGGTCCAGGTGTACTCTGGCAAGGGTGTATGAGTATGGGGCTGGAAGTGTGGTTGTGATGTAAGTTAGCAGTTTTAATATTGGGGCTGAGTTGGGTCGACTGCTTAGAGGATTTATGTAAGGTAGGCAACGATCGGGCCAGTGGCTCATAAATTTTGGCTAGTCTAGCTCTAAGTGTTAGGTTTCTGTCTATGGTAGTACGGGGGAGACTAGGTAGTAGCAGAAAGTTGGCTGGCTCTGTAAGGGGTGGAGTCTGGTTGGTGAGGCTAGAAGGAGGGGGCAGTGTGGACAGTTGTGGTGCCATCTTACAATAAGTAGCGAGGTTCAGGAGGATGAGGATGGAGGCGTGTAAACTTATGGTAGGTAGACGCATTTTAAGTGGAATTGGAGGTGAAGTCTTGACTGAATAGGTGCTAGAAAGGCAGTGTGTGTAAACCCTTTGAACTAGGGAGAGAGGCTACACTAGGCAAGTGTGGAGAACTAGCTGGGAAGTGTCACCTAAGTGTGTCAGGGCAGCTAGAAGCACAATGATGTATATAAAGTAGCTAGGGCAGTGTTATGCCTAATGACAACCCTAGGGCCAGTCACAGGTCAGGGCGCAAATCTGGTGAAGTCCTATCTGCAGTAGCACAGAGTGGGCATAGGTCAATTGTGGTCTATTGACGACCATAAGGCACAACACAAATAGGCATAGGTCAATTGTGGTCTATTGGCGACCATAAGGCACAACACTAATAGAATATTTCTCTTCATGTTTGATGGATGCAAGGTGATGTATGCCCTCATTTTGTTGTGGTTCACGGTAATCATTTTAGCTATGTTTGAAACATCCACCATAGCATTTGTGTTCAAGGCATTACTCCTTAAGGTATACATTGAACCGCTGGCAATTGCCATAACTGAACACTCATAAGCAGTGGGAGTTCAAGTTGGAGTTTTCAACTTATCCGTAAAGAGGGTGTAATACCAAATACCAAATACCAAATACCACAACAGACCACAACAGACCATTACAGATGAGGACAAACCACATTTACAAGCCGCAATTCTGCACTGAGCCCTGTGTGGTGAGCAGGTTTGTTGAAGTTTGCTTATAGTAAAGGATGTCACTAGGAAAGAGGTCCCTCCAGGAACAGCTCATCAAGAAATCAGGGCCCAAACAGACCCCTAGGCAATACTCCCAACAGATCACAACAACAACAGTTGCCTCACAGGACGTCCCTCAGGCCAGATCAGCTTACGCCATGCATTAGCGGCAGGGATACTATATATGGTGAGCAGGTCACTGTACCTGCCAAACTGCCTCTTTTTTCCCACTCCCATCCACCCTCCATCTCCACTCACCTCACCTTCCAACCATGATAATCAGACAGTTTGCTGCTGCTAATAGTGTACGACTACCAGGTCTTCGTGCCAGGTCTCAGACTCACTCTGGCAGGCTCACTGACCACAAGACAGGTTCCACACATTGGCAGGAGTGAGGGGACACCCACCAGCAAATGTAAGCACCACCCACTTGAGAGATCAGTGTGCTCCAGAGAAAGGAAGCAAGAGGAACAGCGAGGAAACAACCATATGGCGCATCTGCAGCTACTGCTGCAGACATTAAACGTCAATTGTCAAGCCACAACAGAAAGTGCCTTTTGCCTCATTAGCTATTGTTCTTGATGCTTGATGCTTTCTCTTCTCAGGGGGTAAGATTCAGTGACTCCACTCTACCTCCTCTACTGGTAGAGATCTTAAGGTGATGGGTGACTAGGAGACTGCATACACATCCCTTGAATTCCTCCAACCACTTCTGACACTCTTTGACATCTCAATACAATAAGAACACTAGAATTACCTTGCCCTGTATTTGTCTCCATATAGTGGTCTTCCAGTGAATCAATATGTTGCACTGATGTCTACCAAACAGCCCCTCAGCATTGTCTACCACCTTACCTGCTGTGACCTGTAAATCTGCCTCTCTGATTTCAGCTTGCGGTCTCCCAATTGAAGTAGCTTTAACAATAATAATAATAATAATAATAATAATAATAACAATAATAAAAATAATAAAAATAATAATCATTTTCATTATTATTATTATTATTATTATTATTATTATTATTATTATTATTATTATTATTATATTGATTGAGCACAGACCTACATTTGAGAAGCAACATAGGGGGAAGAACATGGTGAGGGAAGCAGAGAAACAAGGGAGCAGGGAGTTATCATGGGAGGGAGAGGGGAGCAGTTTCGTAGCAAGGGATCTACAAGCAATTAGGAGATGAAACAGTGGGAAGCAGATCACTGAGTCTCAAGGAGGGTGAGGAGTAGAGGTGTGTGGACCTTGGTGTTAGGGAGGAGCAATTCATTGAAGAAAAGGGTCTTGAGCTCATTCTGGTACTATAAAAGCATGGGGGCAAGTCTGATGTTGAAGGGGAGGTGTTTCCTGAGTTTTGGGATGTTGGCAGAGAAGGCTTGTTCAAGTCTGAACATGTCCATCTGTTGGATTGTAGTGCTCCAGAGATGCCGGGTTTCTCAGTGAGGTAGCTTGGGGACTGCCTTGAAGATGGTGCTGCAAGATTTGAAGACGATACAAGTTTGCATCAGGAGCCATTGCAGTTCAATGGGGGTGGGGTGATTTGATTGTATTTGAGGAGTACTTGGAAGAAACATGCTGCAGCATGCAGGACACATCTCAGGTGTCCCATGGTAGGTGCTAAAAGGCCTTCCAAAAGGACATTGCCATCATCCATGTGGAAGAGGACCAAATCTGAAGTTGATAACTGTGTTTTCCGCAGGACAGAAAGTTGATACAAAGCCATGTGTGTCATCTTGCTCTGTGCTGTTTGTAGGAGAGGTGTCTGTCAATGTCAAACCCAAGGGACTTGGAGCATTTGAGCGGCTGGGGTTGGAAGCCTTAAAGGTTCATACCAGAGAGTCAGGTCTGCATACAAGGGTGTTCAGTGTTTTTGGTCAGCAGTAGTAATTCAGTCTTGGAGGGGTTTAGCTTCAGGTAAGCACTGGACATCCTTGACTGAATCAATGTGAGGCAGTCCTTGAGCCTGTGTATGTCTTCAGTGAAAGATGTCTTGAGGTAGAGCTGTGTGTCATCTGCATATTGATGGATGTGGATGTGTGTCTAGTGAGGAGGGTTACGAGCGGTTATATGTAAAGATCATGGGGGAGAGGATGGATCATTGCGGGACTCCACAGGTGATGGGTAGACTTGCTGATTTAGAGGAATCCATTTGACAATAAGCAAGGTATAATTTGAACCAGTTGAGGACATTCTAGTTGATCCCCATGCCGCAATGCAGAGTTTTGGTCAGTGTCTTGTGATCTTTTGTGGTATATGCTTCTGCCATTTAAAGGAGAGCCAGGAGGCAAAGATGACCATCAAGGATTTTACAGGCATTGTTGATCATGTTGATGGTAGCCGTTTCTATGTAAAACCAAGGAAGGTTTTGAATAAATCCCAACCATGGCACGGCTCTGGGCAACCCTCCAAACCATTAGTTGCCAGCCTGCCACACAATTATAGAAGGAGAAATACCACCTTGTCCTATATTCAATTATCCCTTGTTTCCAGTCTTGGTTCAATTGATATTGATGCTTGTATGGCGAGCCACACACACTCTTTGTAAATATAATGTATAAAGGCCTAATCCACTATGATACCCCTCTCACCATATTTATTGCTTAACATTCACCTACAAATGATATCATTTTCTTTGTTGAATGTGCTGAAATGTTAGTCAACATCAAAATCAACACTAACAGGGGCCTTGTTATCGGGGGCATCCATGTATTGTAAGATTGCCCAGCATAGGAATCATCTGAGTCCTCCAGTCATACAATGGATAACTTGAATCCCGAGCCTGATTCAAATCAATGGCATGAACTTCATATTCACCTTTAACTTCCCCAATACATCACACACCATGTACTGCTCACCATCTCTGCACCAATGATGGCAATGCCTAGACAAATGTGGGGTGCAACATGTTCTGAAAACAGAATTAAGTTTCTGATGCGACCTCACAAATAAATGACAAGACAACATTTCTACGAAAATTGCATGGCACCAACAGTTCAAATTGCCCTACCTGGATTCCATGAGTTTTTATTTCACAAACTTTGGATACAACTGGTAAGGACACTGGATATATATTCACAAAAGTAATGCAAACCCTAAAATAATAAAATCACTCGTTAAAAAGATAGATGTTTTTGACCATTAGGGATGATTTTTATGGAAAGTAGGAGGTTTTCTGCCTAGAAGGTAAATTGGTACAAGGTTCCCACTGATAGCTGAATTGCATATACACTGATCTAAGGCATTTGACTGTCTGTAAATGATCTAGTGAAAGGGTCAAATATTTAGGCATATACCTAGCTGAAAACTCAACAACATGGTCAAGCTTACTTTTAAGCGGGTTCCAAAATCAATTTAATGAGTGTCAGAAAACCTGAGGAAGTGGACTAAAATAAACGCACATCAAATAATCCTTCTTCAAAAAAAACTTAAATTATACAATCCTTTCGCCTACCATTTAGTAAGCATAACATTAGAAAGATAGACAGGGTATTCCAATATTTTTGGTAGGGCAATGAGAAATCAACCAAGATCTGTAGACAAACTGGTTCATATTGTAAAGAATAGAGCATTTAGGTACCCAGATCTGGAACAATACAACCGGGTTTGTCCTCAAGAAGGCCAGCTATTTCATGAATAAATATATGGCTGATAACCTGGAGTATGGAGGCCCATTCACCATGTCCTTTAAATGTGGGGGATCTCTATTCGACGGGTAAGCTACTCTGAGCAGGGAGAGTCCCTTCCATGGTAACAGCCAGCAGGATAGTGAAATGTCATGGCTAAAAGATAATGATCAGATGATATGTATATACAATGTTATTTCACTGAGGGCTAACCCAGCCCTAGGATTAACAATACAATATTGTCTTGGAGAAGTTGGATAACCAGAGTGCAAATGAGGACAGGAAACAATGTGGTTAATGAATTGATAGCCCAACTTTAGAATGAGTACATAAGAAATAACTAGGTATTATCATTTAAATAACCTATTAGAAAGCCATATAATGGCAGCTTTGCCTTGGTGAAGAAACCTTAGCTATGTAAGATATTGGTTGCAAACATATTGTCGGGAAAAAAAGGACTATGCAGACATGTGATATACATTATGGTTAAAATGAGTAGCTAAACTGGGAAGGGACACACCTTAAAGCAATGGGAACGCTGGCGCTCAGAAGTGTTTCATTGTTTCATATCGAACTAAACCTGAATCTAAGATTTGATCAACATATGGTCCTGCTCTACCTGTACCTGAGTCCGACTTAAATGCAGAGGCTGAGTTTTACAAAGACAGATCTGTGTTGAAGTTGTGAGAGGAAAACTAGTGAATTGGGTCACATGCTATGTACTTGTGAGAGGGTGAAGAATTTCTGGGACGAAATACAGAGTAGGTTTCGAGAGGATCCTACTGTAAGTTATATTACACTCAAAAGAGGTTAACCCTAGTCTAACACAAGCAGTCGTGCAGTTATATGTTGGTGTTAGGTGGGGTGATAGCTCCTCAAGGGGCACCAAGATTCTGAACGATTCACGGGGGAGCGCTCACAGTGGTGGTGAGTGATGTCAGTCAAGGGTCCTCAAATTAGCGGCAGAGTGACAGAGCGTAGCTAGGGAGTCCTGAATAATTAACAATGGTTCAGAGGGTTTTTCCTCCTAAGATGATTTTTTTTAAATAATGTGCAGAAATGTTGCATTTATCAGCACAATTTATAAGAAAAATTGGATAAAAGCCATTGAATCTATAATTGTTTCTAATTGCTATAATTGTTTCTCTAGTTTCTCTATCCAGTAAATGTCTTGATTCATGAGCAATCATGCCTGGTGAATATTTTGAGTGGAGAGGCCTGAATACTTCCTCAAATTATCATGATCAACCAATCGTATCAAGGAGCACAGAATAATGAAGTGGTACAATCGTTTTAAAAAAAGGCCTGAAATCATGCATTCTGCAGCAAAATTATTACCAAAGAAAAGGTAAAAAGCCATAAAACGTACAATTAGATAACATGAACAAAATCAAGTAAATGCCATTTAGTGCCACCAACAGTACACTACATGGGAACACTTTATATTGATTTAATAAGGCTGCTGCAACAACATATATATGCTAGTAACAGTCACTTTGAATCACGTGCCTGAAGCACTACATGTATATGAGTTAAAGTGACCTTTACTAGCATATATAGGTAGTGGCAGCAGCTTCTTGCAAATGATATAAAGTGACAATTATTGGCATAGAAAGGACAACTTATCTGTGCCAGTTATGGTCACTTTAAATCAGATGCATTAAGCTGGTACCACAACAGGTGGCGGCTGGTGATTTTTTAAATTGGAGGGATGTAAATATTTCCCACAAATATGCCAGAGTGACCGAACATAGCGAAGGGGCTCGAACCAACCAAGGGGAGAATTTTATTTTATATTGAGTTAAAATGGTGCCGTATATAGCTCACTTTCACTGAAAAACTGGGTAAAAAAACAAACAATTTGCAATTGGGTTTGTAGAGTAACTCCAATCAAAAAATGCACTAAATGCAAGTCTAACAGTACACAGGAGCATTTTACAACACATGTTTATGATGCCTTGACATCCAATATATGCCAGTATAAAACATTTTTTTTACATTGGCTTTGCCCGTATATCTCCATGCTGGATGCACATATATGCCAGGAGTTTTTTAAAGGGGCTCTGCTGATATATGGCAGTATCCCCCCAAAGAACACAGTCATGTTGGCTTTGCCTTTAAAAATGTTGTGCCACAATAAAAATAAATCCAAACTGGCTGCACAATGTAGTACAGTATAGACAGGTACCAACTGTTGTCATGTTTGCTTTATCCTTTATGCCTAAAATAAAATGCCATGCCATAGTAAAACATAGCTAGATTTCCTGCCAGCCTAGCCATGTAGTAACACTTAACATGTCTGCTTTATCATAGAGGCCCAGAATATTTTAAAAAGTGCCACAGTAAGAAAGGTCTAGACTGGCTGCCCCAAAATTCCAGTCTAACCAAGTATTAACACTTAACAAGCTTTCTTTACCATAGTTATTCAGTACAAAATGTCATACCACAGTACACAATTGCTAGATCGGCTGCCCCAAAATGCCATTCTAGGCAAGTAATAACACATGCAATGCTTGGTTTATGTTATGTTATGTTGTTTTATACCATGCACTGCTAGTACAACCTGGATGGTCTCCAGGAACTCACATGGCTATGCAAGAAATATGGCCGGGTGGTTAAGTGAGGGTAGAATGCTAGGATAGGTACAGAACCTGGAGGAACTGGCATCTTTGTGTGTTGGCTAACATATGGGTTGATTGCTTTTACTGTTTTGTTATATCCATAAGGGTGAGGCCCAATGCCTGTGTTGTTTGTTGTATGTGAGTGTTTGTTATGTTGGGTGTGTGTTTGTGTGTTTCATGTGTAGTTTGGCCAGTGGTTTGATCATGCGCACTGGCCTGTTGTATACATAGGGGTATGGTCCAGTTCCTGGGATTTTTTGTTGCGTGCAAATATTGGTCATGTTTGGTGTGTGTAGTTTGGCTAGCCCAGAGAGCATGCATAGTATCTGGGAGGTGTGTTGGAGAGGAGCAGGGTGGTAGTCCATTAGCAGCTCTCAAAGTTCTTCCAAGTGTGTCATCAGAGTTCATCTAGCTGCAACTCATTGGTACCCTCCAATTGACAGCTGAGAAAATCTACATTCCAATCTTCTTTGCCTTTCCGATGTTGCACAGAAAAATAAAAAGTTTGTAGATCCAAAAACCACCTCATAACCTGAGCATTTGAATCTTTTATAAGACTCATCCAGGATCGGGGTGGCTGGTCAGACACCAGTTGGAATTTCCTACTAGTCAAATATTAGGGAAAGCTGACAAAAGTCAGTTTGATGGCTAAGACTACCAACTCACCAGTGACATAGGCCTGCTCCCTGGGAAACAATTTCCTGCTGGTGAATAGGATGGAATGTTGTAGTCCGTCATGTTCCTGGGAAAGCACTGGCCCCTAGCTCTCTTTGGAGTCATCGATTTTAGTGCAAACTCCTGGTTAATGTCTGGCATCTTTAGCACGGCTCCTGACAGAGTATTTGATTCGGCCTTCAAAACCTCTCTGAACTGGCTTCCCCCAGCTAACCGTTTTGGGTTCAGAATTCTTCACTTTATCTGTTAAACTGGCGGCTAAACTGGAATAATTAGGAATAAGCCTCTGGTAGTAAGTATCCTGTCAGACCCAGGAAGGCTTGACATCCTGTTTGGTTTTGGGTATGCGAGTTGACTGATCTGCCTTAACCTTTCCAGCTTGGGGCTGAATTAACCCATATCCCATGAAGTATCCTTGATACTTTACTGATGATTGAGTCAGTTGACATTTTATTGGGTTTGTGTGTCAGTATGCTTTCCTCAAGGCATGAGTTATATCATATTAGATGGTGCATATGTTCGGACCAGCTGTTACTACATATGACAATGACATCAGATAGGCGCCAGAAAACTCAGAGTAGGGTGTAAACACTTGGTCCATTAGTCTCTGGAATGTGGTGGGGCCATGTGTAACCCAAAGGGAAGGACTTTAAACTGGAAGAGTCCATAGGATGCATAAAACACTGTTTTCTCTGTGTCAGCTTGATTCGGGGCAACCTGTCAGTACCCCTTGGTTAAATCTAAAGTAGACATGTATCTAGCTGACCCTAGCTTCTCTATATGCTCATCTATGTTAAGGGTGGGATAATTCTCAAAACTCAAGATCAAATTTAGCTTCGGAAAATCTATACAGAATATGCAGCTCCGATCAGGTTTAGCTGCTAAAACTATAGGGGAGAGCCAGGTACTCTCAGAGGGACCGATTATATCCACCTGCAGAATGGATGAGAGTGCTTCCTCGATGGTCTTTCCTCGAGCTTCCAGAATACTATACAAATTTAAATTTACAGTTTTTCCAGGTGAAGTACGAATAAAATGGAAGAAGTTGTATGCTCAAATGGGCTCTTTGGAGAAGACTTCTCGAAATTGCTTTAATAGATCATGAAGGTCTTCCTGTTGCAGAAGGGGTAAGTTATTGCGAATTAACTGAACCTCTCATTCTTAGTCTGTTAAAAGTGTGGCCATGGTAACAGTAGTGTTCTCTACAGAATCGATTGTCCACTCCTTTAAAAAGTTGATGTGATATAGTTGAGTTTTTTTATGCCGATGTGCTAACAGTACTAAAACAGCCTCCTATGGAAAAGGACCTGGCCACATAGATGATGTTTTACAATTCCTCAGGCTGCAGCCGTATGGGTCTTAAGCATCTGGGCTATCTAGGAGATGGTTAAGGTAGCCTCTACCCTTTCCTCACAATTTTCTTTAAGCATGTCTACGATGTCCCACGGTTCACTTCAATATAATAGTTTAAAGAATTTGTATTGTAAGGATGTCTCAGGTGTGTTCCTAATGGCAAATAGAGCCCAGGGAATCCTAATGCCCCAATTACATCCATCAGTCTCTAACAGCTTGTGGAGAATCATATTGAGAGTCTGATGTAATCGCTCCACAATTCCATCGTTCGGAGGGTGGTATACCTCAAGGTTTTAATTTGAAGGAAGTCTTTCACCTTGTGCAAAATGTTGGACATAAAGGTGGTACCTTGATCAGTGAGCATCACTTCAGGGAACCAAACCTGGGAAAGAAAGGGGAGTACATGTTTAAGAATTTGTTGACTGGTGTTATTCCTGAGTGGAAACAAATTTGTGATACCGAGTAGCATATTCAACTATAATTGCTATGAATGTATTCCACAACGTGAAGGTCTCTAGTGCCATACAATATCCATAGCAATGTGGGAGAATGGAACTTCAAAATTAGGGAGTGGTTGCAATGGGGCACGGTTTACTGGAGTAGTTGCTGTTTTCTGACATATGTCACAGGTAGCAACATATTTCTTTACTTCCAAGTAGCCCCTTGGCAAATAAAATTGAGGCACCACCTGGCTCTGGATCTTTGCTATCCCCTGATGAGCAGCTGCCAAATGTGAATGGCCCTGCTCTTTCAAACCATAACTTTGAAACATTTAATTTAAAGTATCTAATTATAGCCAGGCATTCTTAGGATATTCCCCCTTTGAACTATTATTTAAATACATTTAGATTTTTGAATACCTCACTGTCTGTACTTTGACCTAAATTGTGGCGTGGAATTGTATGAACGGGGGCATTCGGTCAGCATGTCACATCTGAGTGAATCACTAGCCAACAATATAAGGAAATACTCACATTGCCATTCACTCTGGACAATTTTTCCATCAGTGGACATACATTTCAATTCAGACCACTCAATTTATGGGTCCATTTCAGCTTTGTACAGCCTTGTCAAGCAGTCAGCTAAGCAGTTATCTTTTCCAGACAATTGCTCTACAGCAATATCACAACACTTCATGAATGCCACCCAACTCGCCAAATGTAGGATCACCTTGTCAAGGCCATGGATCGTGAAGATTTTTTTAATGGACATTGGTCCACCCATAGCATAAAGCATGCGGCTCTCACCTAATCATCTAGGAACTCACTACTCACAATGTGGACTTTACAGAAGTCTGTTAAAATGTTAAGGGCTTAGCGTACACTGCAACTGGAGGCCAGTATATATTTGATTGTTAGATGAAAGAAAATAAACATACTGCTAAACAATAAAAGCCAGCACAGCTCATGGGTTTGCTTGAGCACAGGTCAATCCTATCATGTTGCAACATGCTACTTATATATATACCTATTTATTTTTCTGAAACTGCCCTCCCCTCAATAATCCCTTCTCCGTCATGCACTACAGAATATGCTCTGCTAATTTCTGCAATGCTATTCATAATCTACTTTGGCTAGATTACCATGCAACAAAGCTATCAAAAACACAATCCTTCGTCCCTAGCCCTGTTTGAAACACTTCCTTGTGTTACCTATACCTTCTTTCCACCACCACTTCAACACTTTCCTTTTCCTTTCGTCACAGACTATATAGTCAGGACACCAGGGGCAGGGGCAAAATATGCCCATTTCCAGACAAGACTTAGAGTTGGGCGGTATCCTGGTGGTAAATCTGCCAGAATACCACCCAACACAATTACTGTTACCACCACTTGGTCTGGCGGTATTACCGCCTGATCACAAGTGTCGGTGGCGGTGTAAGGCCCCATTTTTTCAATTGGGCATTTTTTGCACAATTACTGCAGCGGTAATTGTGAGTTGGTACTGCTGCATTTTATAGTACCACCCAACTCATGATGAGGGAGTTAGGGTTTGAAACCACTATGTTGGCAATTTGTGGTAGTTTAACCAATTTCTAACATGATTTACACCCTGTGAGCTATGCTAGGAGGGTAACAATGATATGCTCTATTGTAGCATATACTCTTTTCTTTTGTGGGGATCTGGTATACTGATTTCCCTTGATTCTCTTTCCTCTTTTGCTAACTCTTACATCAACTCCCACTGTCCCCAACTTGGCCCCTTTCACTGGCCTGGCTTGCATTTGTATTATCTCTCCATCCCCCTTCTCTTCCCTCTCTCCATTCACAACAGCTAAATATATTGCAAAGCATGATCCAGAGAAGAATTGTATGGTGTGATATGATATGGCCTCTATAACATGCCTATACACACGTGTTTCAAGGCGCGACAGGCAAGGGAGGGGGAACAGAGGGAAGACAGACAGTGATCCTACTAGGCCAGGTGTCATTCTGATTGAGCAAGTGCATGGGAAGGGAGAAGGGGGACAGTGCAGGGGGAGCGGGAGGGGACAGAGCAGTACACGGGATAATAGAATAAATAAACAATAAGTGAAATTACGGCCAGCAGGTGGCAAGTGCAAGGGTAAGTGCAGGCATCAGGTATCAAGTGCTGGTAGTGGGACTGTGGGGATACAGAAACAATCCCCAAGTACGGGGGTTGCCCTAAAGACAGTGCAGGTGTGTGTGACTGGCGGGGGAGGGACCTGGGCCTGAGATCAGAGGGTGATCAGGTAACCAGTGCAGTTTCAGTTTCAGCAAAGAGGTCAGCAGGGGAGAGGAGGAGAACAAGCAGAAGCAAAGAGAAAGGTTTTGAGGTGCTTCCGGAACCGGAGATGGTTCTCCTCAAGTTTAACGGAGGCAGGGAGGCTGTTCCAGAGGGAGGCACCAGCTGAAAATTCTACCACCAACTCGTTGCTTGGAGAAGCGACTGGCCCTAAGGGAGTTGGAGGCGGCTGAGCAAAGAGCTCAAGAAGGAAGATATTTAGGAAGAGAGAGTTGAAGGTATTGAGGCCCCAGGCCCCATAAGGCCTTGTGCACAATGCAGAGGGTTTTGAACTTAATCCTTGAAGCCACTGGGAGCCAGGGCAGAGATTTCAGTCCTGGAGAGATACTATCCCTGGGCTTGAGGCCAAGGACAACTCCTGTTCTAGATGAGTTGCAGAGGGTGGAGAGTAGTAGCAGGCAGATTTAGAAAGAGGCTGTTGCAGTGGTCCAGCCTAGAGAGAACCAGAGCTCTGGAGACAGTGAGCTTTTAGGGGAAGGAGAGGAAAAGAAGAATATCTCTGAGGAGGTGCATCTGGTAGTGTGACTTCTTAGAGATGTCAGACATGTGAGGAGAGAATGAGAGTGTGGAGTTGAATATGACCGCAAGGTTTTTTGTCTCACAGGTAGGAGCAGGAAGGGCGCCAAGAGAGGCTGGCCAGAGAGTGACAGGAAAGGAGGGAGCGGGTGTTCTGATGAGGAGAATCACGGTCTTACTGGCATTAAGGTAGAGATCATTGGCGGCACACGACTCCTTACTAGCAGACAGACAGTCAGAGATGAGAGAGGGAGAAGGGGAGGCTGAGGGTAGCCTGAAAATGAGCTGAGTTGTGGCAGAGCGCGGCAATGCAGTGAGCAAGAAGTGCCAGGTTTTGGTTGAACTGCCAGGGACAGAGGTTAGACCCCTGGCGAACACCACAGGTAGAGACAGAGGAGAGGAAGGACCCAAGTTGAACCTGGGAGGGTCGGTCAGGAGTGGGGCTAGGTCTGACTCAGAATTTACAACACAGTTACAGATTCTATGAGGAAAGAGCTTTAGTGTTTGAAAGGTAACACGCAATATGATAAGAAAATACATGCCCAAATGTCTCCTTTCTACTGCTGCAGAGTTCAGGTTGAAGACAGGGCCAGGCCCCACCCTGAAAAGCAATATGCTCTGCCTGCCCTAAATTCCTAGATCTATTCTGTAATGTTTTCTATGTAGTCCCTAACTTCCTATCTCTACTGTTCTTGTTTGGGAAAGGAGACCCTGTCTCCTTTCTGTTGTTATGGTGTGGGCTGCAACCCATGTGTTGATATGTGTGGAGTGCCCGCCAGTGCACCAGTTTGCACTTAATTAACAAAGAGTCAACAGCTCGACTCTGCGTCTCCGTGTCTCATTGAATCTGGGCCTTCATTTGTCTTTCTCTTATGGTGATGCATGCAGGAGTGAATCCAACAATGGCGACGAGGTAAACCCAGCGGTGTGTTGAAGACACCTCGACCGGTGCCCTCCACAGTCCGCAGGACTGAAACACCCGGCTACATCAGCTGACAGCTGCAGGGCCTCCAACATGCTCCTAGACAACCACCACGGTGCTCCGGGAGCCACGCCCTGCATTGGTTTCCCTTCACACATGCTGCGCATGAGGCCATTGAACATCTGATGAAGACAAAAAAATCACTGCCACAGAGAAAATTAACAGCACATGCGCCAGAAGCCAGAAGCACGTGTTGCGCCATGGGGGCCTCAGCCCTCTGCAGGTAAACCCATTGCTCAAGGGTGCCCTTCACAAACTAATGAACTGATATGTATTGGAATAAAGGACTACTCTAACGCGCACACACTTGGCTTAAAGCGTCTGCACAAGAAACCAACAATTTTCTTCCATGCCATGAGCAACAACCTGTGCAGACCACATGCCCGAGAACGCTTTTAGAATCCAGCACCATCCAGCCCACAACGACAGATCAATTGCTCCAACATCAAAGATGAGCGCCTGCAATTTACCCAGCTTCCACCACCATGTAAGGAAATGAAGGGGACATCAGCCTACAAAACCCTCAATCTAGTTCAACATCCCGAAATACCACACCTAGGGAAGAGGTAAGCCATGACTGCCTCCACTTACAGGCCATGCAGCACTTTGACATTTCGCTCAAGGAGCTACACATACATATTGGCGCCACAGGCATCAGAGATGAACGCCGTCTGAGGGGAATACTAATGTACTCTCTGGGCCCAGTGGTAAGAGATATCCGTTCCAATAGCAGAGCGAGTAGACTGCTCGTTTTGACATCCGTGCAGAACCTGCTGACGCAGGTTTCAATCCCGGCAAGGCCAAACTCAGCCTTTCATCCTTCCGAGGTCAATAAATGAGCACCACACATTGTGGGTAATAATAAGCAGCGCTCAGATGCCTGAGGTTCATAGCGCTATATAAATGCTAAATTATTATTATTATTATTATCATTATTATCATTTTTGAGATGCCAGAATCAACAATGTACACATTTCAAGGCATAATTGATTCGCTAAATGATTATTTTGCATCTCTCAAAAATGGAGACTACGAGAGACAGATATTCCATACAACCACGCAGGATAAAGGCAAAAATATGGATAACTTCGTAATGAGACTGCAAAACGAGCAAAGTACTGTGATTTTGACTGGTACTCGATAGAAGAAGCTCCCAAATAACAAGCTATTGTGGGCTGTGAATCTCGAGAATTCTGAAAGAAATTGCTTCAAAAGAGTAGAACCTTAGATGAAATCCTACAGCTCCCCAGAAAGTACTCAGCTCTATCTTTGCAAACAGAATCACTCAGGAACATTACCATAACGCAATCTGCATCACCAGCAGCATTTTGCCCCATTCGCACGTCGGATAGCACCACAGAGCAGAAAAAGTGTTACAGATGTGGATACAAGTTGCCACATGATGGCACGTGCCCGGCCGTAGGACATCATTGCGACAAATGCAGAGGCGAAAAGCACTTCCAATCGGTCTGCAGGAACATTAAATTCTATCAGTTTTCAGAACCCAGCAGAGATGCCAGGGATCAAGATGGCCGTCGTTCAAGGCGGGAAAGTTCACAACCAAACACGCGAAGATCTCCTGCTACTATCAGACACAGCTGTCACAGCAGATCACGAGAGTCATCGCGCAGAGACAGACGGCGTGAGAACAGGGGAGACAACTCCAGCCGGTAAAGGAGTGGTAACGATTCGCAAACACGACCACCACTGCAGAAAATAAGATACTTGGAAGAATCCCTGCGATGCCAAAATGACTCAAACTGCTCCTCATTGAGTGGGGATCGGAAGAGATGGTATGTACATGCCATTGGGAATGATACCGTTGCTGACTACAGTCTGAAATTATTATTCCAGATTAATGGACAGAGCTGTGAATTCCTCATTGATACCGGAGCCACAGTAAACGTCATTAATGAAGACGCATACAAGTCACTGGCAAAAAGAAATATCTAAGCAAAGCGGACACTGACAAATATCCATACAGCTCTAATAAACCCCTCAACTGCCAATGCATGTTCACTGCCACGTGTCGATACAAAAGTCTGAACATCAAAATATATGTCAATAAAAGGTGTAGTGCCAGGAGGAAGCATCCTCAGCTTTCTATCAGCCATTCAAATGGGCTTGATACTTGTGATGTACCAGATCATGCCTGCAAATACGATCAGGCTGAAGGAAATTATAAAGAAAATGTTCCTGACACTGTTCAAAGGGCTTGGAAAACTCAAAACCAAACAAATCAAGCTACACATAAAACACACACATACGGCCGACAGCTCAACACCATAGGGGTATACCTCTCAATATCCAGAGGCATGTAGAGGATGAGATACAGTCTCTGTTGGAACAAGACATAATTGAGCCAGCATCAGGACCTACACCGTGGGTGTCTCCCATAGTGCCTGTGCCAAAAAAGGAGAACAACGCCAGCATCCATATCTGTGTAGACATGAGGGCTCTCAATATAGCAATAGAAAAGGAACGACATCTAGTGCTCCGGATGATGGACAAGATGCATTTATTACATGGGGCAAAGCTATTCTCAAAACTAGATCTAAATAAGTGTTATCACCAGTTTGATTTACATCCATCCTCCAGACACTTTACTACCTTCTCTACACACCTGTGACTTTTCAGGTACAAGGGACTCAGCTTTGGTGTATCATTGGCTGCTGAGATATTTCGAAACAAAATCCATCTGGTTATCAAACATATCCCTCCTTGCCTAAACTATAATGATGACATTCTGATATTTGGCACCACACAAGAGGTACATGGTGACACATTAAGGAGAGTAAGCATGGCACTTGAGGATGCTCATTTAACTTTAAATGCTGACAAGTGCGAGCTCAGCATATCGACATTAAAATTCTTTGGACACATCTTCTCAAGCAATGGCCTACAACCAGACCCGGAGAAAGTGCAAGCACTAGTGGAAGCCCCAAACCCCACCTCTGTGTCTGCAGTCAGATCATTTCTGGGAATGGCAAGCTACTTCGCTGGGTACATTTAGGACTTTGTGTCAGTCACCACAACCCTCTGGCTACTCACGAGAAAGGAGCAAGAATTCTCCTGGTCAATTGAGTGCAAGGAAGCTTTTCAGGAAATCAAAAAATGCATTGCTTCCGCCTCCTTCATGGCATACTATGACACCTCAACACAGAAGTGACGGTCGATTCCAGCCCTGTCAGTTTGGGGGCGATTCTATGTCAGACAAAACCAGACTTGCCGAGACACAAGTGGCAATGCAAGACATAGCCTCTCGGAAACAAAATGTGCATATTCTCAACTGGAGGAGAGCCTTGAAGTTGTGTGGGCATGTGAACATTACCATCTGTTCCTGTATGGACGCCCTTTTACCATAATCTCAGACCATCAAGCCCTCACTACCATTTATGACAAACCAACGGCCAAGATGCCACCATGCATTTCCAGGTGGGGACTCAGGCTGCAACAATAATCGTTCAATATCATAAGACAACAACCCGGCGGACTTCCTATCCAGGTATCCACTTCCAGCTCAGGATGAGAGGCAGTCCATCAAAGTCAATCAGTACATAAATTATCTGTTAAGCAACGCACTCCCTAAGTCCATCACAAATGCGTAGTTGCTAGAGGGTTTGAAAAACAACCACCTCCTTCAGGAAATACACAAATGTCTGACGTCAGGCCAGTGGCATGTCAAAAGCACACATGGTCGACCCCTATCCAAAGCTGAAGAGAAACACTTCCGCACATTCAAACTCATAAGACACACATTGTCCATGTCTCCAGAAAGGGTCATCACATCAAATCAACTTGCGCACTCTGGACATCGAGGAATTGTCTCAACAAAATGTCACTTAAGAACCAAGGTGTGGTTCCCACAGTTAGATGAAAGAGTAGAACAAATGCTGTGCAAATGTATTGTGTGCAAGGCCATAACCCTGTGCACATTCCCCAAGCCTCTCAAGATGTCATTGATGCCACTACAGTTATGGCCCGAAGTTGCCATCGACATGTTCGGCCCACTAGCCAACGGCAAACACACACTTGTGATCATCGACAAAATGTCCAGATTTCCAGAGGTTCATTTAATTCACTCGAACAGCGCCCAGGCAGTGATACTAGCACTGGATAAAAATTTTGCAAATTACAGGATTCTATCCATTGTGAAATCTGACAATGGCGCTCCTTTCAGCGGACATGACTTTGCCATGTTTGCAAACACCTTGGTTTCCAACATCGCAAGATCATGCCTCTGTGGCCGCAGGCAAATTGAACAGTGTAGATATTTATGGGCAATCTAAAACACACTCTCCAGGTATGCTCGATCACTAAAGTCTCATTTATGAAGGCAATATGTACCTTGCTGAGAGACACACCACACAGCTCAACAGGAGTGTGTCGCTCGGCACTAATGTTTGGTCGGGTGGTAAGAACTACACTGCCACACAATCCCAATGTCTCTCTCGCAGGCTGACACTGCTCGGACAAAAGACAAGGAGAGCAAAACCAAAATGAAGGAGTATGCTGATCTGCGAAGAAAGGCATAACCCAACAATTTCCAAGTAGACGATCAGGTACTGGTACGACAAATGCAAGATGTCAAAGACGTCCCTGCCTACAAGTCAGAACCAATGACTGTGACTCACATACAAGGGTCCATGATAACTGCCTTCATTCCTAGGGGCACCGTCACCTGAAACTTTTGAAGACGACGAGCACCATGAAGGCAGTGGTCCCACAGTAGGAGAGGACTCTTTTGACCTGGACTCTGAATACATACAAGTGGACATGGACACTGATGACAGTGCCTGTGACTACACCGTAAATGACACTCCCTGCGTGCGCAGCCCCTCTCAACTGGTGGTCCGCATGCCTTTGCGATGGATCGAAGAAATTAACTTAGACCCCATGTTTTGTGCTAAGCAAGGGGAAGATGAAATGTCTTCAATGTATTCCCTAATGTCCTAGCTCTACTGTTCTTGTTTGCGAAAGGAGACCTTGCCTCCTTTCTATTGTTATGGTGTGGACTGCAACCCACGTTTTGATATGGGTGGAGCGCCTGCCCGTGCGCTATATCGCGCTTAATTAATAAAGAGTCAACCGCTCGACTCTGTGTCTCACTTTGTCATTGAATCTGGGCCTTCATTTGTCTTTCTCTTATGGTGATGCATGCAAGACTGAATCCAACATATTCCAAACAGGGCAAGGCCCCCAGCCCAATCGACTATCCTGGGCAAAGAATGATTATGACTGGTCATTGTAGATTTTGTTTGGGAGCACTATTGCTTCTTTCAGCGTAACATTTAGCTTGTGCCCCCAACACTTTGGAATAGTTCATGATACATGGTTACACTCAGTGGCTCAACGACCATTGGGCTGACTGGACTATGACCACACCCGACATGTTGGGTTATGTTGGCTTGACCTGGCTGACCTTCTGAGCCATGGTAGGACAGAACAGGAATCAGACCACTGGGTCAATTACAAGTGAGCCGGTCCAGAATTAAGGTGCTGGTACCAACGTTACTGGTACAATTCCAGACCAGCTCACTCCCTGTTTGACCGTAGGGGCTGTGAAATGCCGGCAGGCCTGACCTGCCGGTAGTTCAGGCCGCCACTACCAGCAAATAATTCACTGAAGCACCCCACCGTTAACAATGGTGCCGGTGCTTCAGTGGTTCCCATCCCATGGAGTCCTATCAAGGGAATGGGAACATACCGTTTCGCAGCCGTATTATCCCGCTGATACCGGGATATCGGGCAGCCGAAACGGGGAACCGATGTTGCCGATAAGCCGCCAGCAGTACCAGCGGCTTACCAGCAACCTCGTAATGAGGGCCAATACACGGTGCTTGCCGATGCACGGGAATAAGTAATGTAAAGCCTTTCATTGTTAGCAACTGCTTTCGTATGCATAAATGTTTAGGCAATTGAAATTGTGATGGGGTGTTAGTACTTGCATGTCAGAGTAGTGGTTGGAAAGGTACGGAATGGACGACCGGAGACAGTTCATTCTCACAGCAGTTCTTACGTGTCTGGTTTCAGACCAGAAAGGGAAATTTACCTGCTTTTAGAATAATCTCTTTTAAATGTGTAAAGAAGTTAAATTCCCCCACACAAGTTTGCCCCCCCTGCCCAAAGAGTCTGAAATTAGACTGTTTCCCAACATTTGGAGGGCTCACCCCAACATTGTTTAGCCTTGTTACAGCCCTGGTTATACCCGCATATTTATCTGTATATGCCTGGATTGGAAGCGCAATTATATTCTCAATGAATGAACTTTGCACCGCATGATAATTCAGCGCCATGCGTTTAGTCCTTTCTTCCGAAGATAGGAATTGCCGCACTGATCGCTGGAATTCACAGCACCACGAGAACCAGGATGTGCTTTTTTCTCGAACGTGAGAAGCACACAAAGCCGCACAGTTTACAATGCTTCGCAGGACCCGCCTCGGCGTTGGTTATTTGAAAACCTTCGCCCCCGAAAGGTTAAGCTACATTCAATAGGGTCCATTGATCTGCTGAGCCAGAAGCATGAGCTGTTTGTGCTATCAGAGCGCCTTCCTTAATTTCCCACTCTATACATAACCCTTTGGCCCTTTTAATGCTATCCAACCTGCACATGCTTGACATACAAAGTAAACACATTAGCCTTTAACATTCACTTGTTTTCCCTTCTCAGGGAAAATGTGCCCGGCATCCTGATTTTCGTGAGTTTATACGCTCTGTTCTCTCCTGTTCCTGCCACCGTTATTCCATCTGCAATTTAATATATCATCTTACAAATGCAATGTTGTAAGCACCACTATTTCCCCTTATAATCAATTAACGTGGCTCTCCAAGCCTGCGTTCTTTGCTTGTCATCTTTGATGGTGTGAGGCCGCAAAGGCTTCCGAATGTGTGGATGAAAATGTAAATGGTTAACCTTTTCGCTTGGATGATAAATGCTAAGCTTTCAGAGAAGCACCCTTGGGAGAGACTTTTGAACCCACGCAGCTCTCAGGATCAGCCGAGGTCAGTCAGATACGGATCCGAATCCTTGAGAAAGCAGACTCAGCTGTTTTATTTCCAAGCAAAGCTGATTTGAACTGCAACACTGTTGTGACTGCCAGAAAATCTGGTCTACATAACAAAGATATATAGCGTGGCTTTCCAGAACCTCTATTGAACAAATACCATCGATTTGTTTTCCGGGTGCCAAGGAATGCTTTCAGCTTATAATTGCATAAAACAATTACTCTTAAAAATGCTGAATAAACAAAGGGCGTGGTCTGTGCGTCCAGGCTATGCTGTGAACTTTGGGACCAATGGCGGAGCTGCACTATCACTTAAGTAATCGCTCAGAATCTAACCTGGAAAATTGAAACACAAGGACATTCAGAATTGGTAGGGGTGATAGTGGTGTGCGAACCTTGGGTGGGCAAGGGCCTGGCTAAAAGGATACGACGAGTTGGTAACGGGCATGTTGTTATGGATGTCTAAAATGTATTTGTTTTACTACAGTTGCCGTGCCTGCATATCTTGAGTTGTATTGCCCTGCATTTGTAGAATGCACCTCAAATTCAGAATAAGTCGTGTATGATCAAGTTTGAGGGAAACTCGAAACGTCCGAAATTTCAGGAGGTTCGAGCACCTTGGAACTTTACACGTTTTTCGGTGATGTATTGCAAAAAAGTTAAGTGCTCAAAGACGACAAGGGCACTGCGGTAGAAGGGCTGTGCCCACTCCCACGTGGTCTTTTTTGAAGCTATAATACCTATTAAAGCTAGAAAAAGGAAAAAATGCAAGTCTGCTCAGGGACCGCAAGATGTAATTAAGTAATCCATTTCCTCCTACATCATCTTCTGCATGGGACTCTCCAAGCCCGTCACACCAACCACACAATGCAATATTATTAATTTCGCATCTCAGGAAAGAACAATGACTTACAAGTGACCTTCTATGTATGAGATAAAAGAACAACAGCATGGTTTATGTGCACTATATACATGGACAATGTTTTGTATATATATGAAACAACAATGTAGTCTATTATAGCATGCAGGAGTGTGTAATTTTGAATAGTACACACTTAAAATAATTGCTTCAATGGGATCCCATGTTTGCCAGTTTAAGGCACAGCAATGCAAGGTGTCTTGCCCAGGATCCCATATTATGAACAAATACATAGCTGGGCTTTGGTCCCAAGTTTTTGGTTACATATTTTGCAATTGAAGCAGTAGTCTATATCTCCTTCCACCCCAGCTTTAGTATTAGCAGCATACTATTATTTCTATCAAATTGTCTTTCAAAAGATTTTTTGTCCAATAAAACGATCTAAATTAAATCAACAAAATTGTATATTAAACTGATAATTAGGAACCCCTCAAAATTCTATTTGATTCGAGTAACGGATTTGACCGACATTTCAAAAGTGATTAAAAACCTGTGCCTCCACAGACTGCAAAGTTTCGTAAAGATTTCTTAAAAATAAAGTTATTAAGCATCAAAAATAACATGTTTTCCGAAGGTGAGACTTACTTCCCATTCATTTTCCCATAGACAAACAAGGTCAATTTTTGCTAAAGCGCACTGCCCAAACCGCTGGATGGATTTAGACCAGAACCAAAACAACTTGGGCACGAAGCGTTGACTCACGATCCATGCCTGGTTTGGGCTATTCCGTGCAGTTGTTATTTAAATATTTGATGGAGAGTGGAGTGCCACCTTCTCAAAAATATATCTTGGGGATTTACCTGAAAATGTTTTTTTTTAGAAATCAAATGACCACCATCTTGTTTTTCTCTCGATGCAAGATATATCCACGTCTACAGCCGAGGATATAGAAAATGAAACGCAGGAAAAAAAAGCGATTTGCAGGTCGAGAACATGCAAACATCATCAGGCTAGAGTTGGGTGGGGGGGGGTAGAGGGCACTGGGTGACATTTGGGAGTTGGAGGCCTAGGGACTGAGTTTGCAACACAAAGCGTTCTGTAGCCTCTGCTATAGCCTTGAATAGTTGACATCTCATAGCAAACTGTGTCGCAGAAACAGCATGTGTTGTGGGGGGAATGATCTAGGACAGGAGAGGTGAGGAGGCCATCTGAGGAGTGGGGGAAGCTGTCATAGATGAGGGGGGCACTTGGTGAGGGCCTCAGGGGGCACAATAGATTTTTTTTCTGGCTGTTTTGCCAGTAATCGTCACTATATCTGGGGCTACGAAGGACTACGGATAGCCACGGGTAAGAGTAGTTTTGTGCCCATGGCTACACATTTTGGGGTGTCAGTGTTTTAGTTCTTTTTTAAAGGTATTTTTATAGGTTCAGTGACATCAGGAGGTGAAGAATCACTGCTCATGGCCAAAGGACATGGTCATTGACATGGTAGGTATCTGGGAGTCTTATCTATTTTGGCTGTGTGTTTTCAGACTTTCGTACATGTGAGAGTGTGGAGTTAAACAGAGGAAAATAGTTTAAAAAAAATAATACAAAAAGGAGCCACCCCCCTCTAATTTTAGATGCCTCATACACTGTAGTTTAGTCTGTGTATTGTCACTCATGTTATTATATATTGTGCCTATTAAATGCTTTCCGACCTAGTTTACTGCCATGTATTATTCTCTGCTTTGTTTAACTTCACCTACTTTACATCACTACATTACTATATGAGCTGTGTTGGACTGTTTTATTTTAAAACCTGACGTAAGCCCCCCTCTTTAACTTACAATTTATAAACATGGTTATTATAAAATTGAATCAACTGTAGCCGCGGGTATAAAACAATGTTTTTGTTATTATTTTATTGTATTTGTGTATTTATATGTGATAAGTAGTCCTTAAAGGACTATTTTGGGGTACACTGAGTGTAGTATTTTAGCAAATCTGGAGTACTGTTTTGATGTTAGGAAGGAGCACTGCATTTCCTTCATCCGTTAGATGTACTTCATCGTGTCTATAGCAATTGGCCATGTAGAACTGTATGATGTTGTTTGAAATCCATAACTGTTTGTGTTCTCTCTTGAATGCTGAAACCACTTATTAACATTTCTCTGTGATTTCTCAATGTTACCATACAATCTGGTAGTCTATCTCCATTTTAGCCTTTGAGTCAAATTGGAAAAGATAAAGTTGGTGTGAGGAAATAGTTCCATTAGTATTTCCATGTCTTGTTTCATTATTAAAGTAAGGGACACACCTTGTACATTCCCCAAATCATGGGATCCACAATGAATTAGTGTGCCCTATGGATGCCCTGTACTTCTCTGACTGTACAATTTTGAAAAAAACGTGGAACCAATGCATTCACTGCAATCCAAACCATTTAATTGTAAAATCTCTCCAACCAAGGTTATTTTAATATTTAGTTTCTCAGAAAAATCCAGTAACCAAAAAGCCAACTGTTTTCAATCAGCCACAGAGTTTTCAAGCCAGCCATGATATCTGCAGTCGTTTTCTGTTTCCAGGAAAATGATTCCTAGTTTGAATTTCTAGTAGTTTGTATGAGCAGAGTATGTGTGATGTGTGTGTTTTGGTGTTTGTAATGACATATCTCACATTTTGGGTGGAGCAGCATTATAGATGCATTGAGTTTTTAGCGGGATTAGGAGAGACCAGGGGAGTGGAGGAGGAGAATAGGGGGTGGATGGGTGCTGGTATGTGTGTTAGGGACACTTGTTTGGAATTTAAGGGAGTGGAAATACATTTTTTAATTTGTAGTTTTTGCGAATAGCTGCGGCTCACAGCAAATGTCGATGAATTACATTTGTAAATCACGTATATAAAAAGCATGTGCACAGGCGCATCAACACTTTTCATCATTTAATTGGTTGTGTCTGTAGGCACAGTTATATTTATAAACACGTCTATAAACATATATTTTCTGTGCAATAATCATTTTGTTATGTAGATGATACAACACAGAATTTGATCTCTGTGTGTTATTTTGTGTGTTAAGGTGTTGTCTCATCTTATTTGAAGTTTTGAAGGTTGGCCTAGTTTGGTTTTAGTTTGTAGAAAATATATGTGTAGCTTCGGCTACAAGTAAGCTTTGTAGCAACATTGCATATCCGCGGCCACTAGTGATGCTGGGTAGGTTTCTGTATGTGTTTCAGTGTTTCTAATTGGCTGGTATTAATGTCATAAAGGTGTCCTTCTTTGTGATAGGTTGCAGTGAATATGTGTCAGCCATGTTATTAGTTTTCGCAGAATTAAGTCCTATTTTTCTGGTTTTGATTTTGGAAAGTATGAACCTTACCATTTTGTCTACTTTTCTCATTTTGACTGCAGAACTCACATGATGCAGTTCATGTTATCTGTGACAAAATATGATTTGCATTGTTCTGTTGAAAGTTTTATTTGATAATATGTTGATAATGGGGTTTTGTTTTTTTAACATTTATTTTTAATGTATTTCTTTACAATGAAGTGCTCCTGCTGTATATGTAGAAAATGGGTAGAAACACCACGCAGACCCATCGTATCTAGCATCAATTCAGTCCTGAAACCTTTATGAAAGTTTGTGGATGTATATTTGAGACCATTAGTCACGGAAATGCAGTCATATATACAAGCTACAATGGCTGTTATCAAACTAGTAGAGGGATGACATTTGATCAAATTAAAGACACGCTGATGACCCTAGATATAGTATCACTTTATACTTTGCTCCCTCAAGCAAATGTGTTCTTGATGCTCGAAGAGGTATTACATCTAAAACAGACTCCTAACAACACTCCGAATTTGTTTATACTATGATGCGTCGAAATGACCCTTACCAAAAATGACTTTATTTTTCTGGATACGTTCTATAGAGGGATATAGGGCAGTGCTATCAGGGTGATAGTAGCACCGAACCTGGACAACTTTTATGTTGAAATGCTAGAAACTACCAAGATATACTGGGGCCACAACCCATTCAAAAGCCAAATAAAATTATGGAAAAGATACATTGATGATGTGTTGATTGTGTGGAAAGAAAACAATGAAGAAGAGATTATGAATCTCATGAAATGGATGAATAACCAGGACAAATGCTTACACTTCACTATGACATTGAATAACTTAATAATTAACTTTCTTGATGTAAAGATATTTGCGGACTAACAGAACAACAACTGGGAGTGAAACCATAACATGAGAAAACAGACAAGAATGCTTTGTTGAAATTTGAAAGTTTTCATCTGTTGCACACAAGACAGAACCTGCCATTTGGACATTTTTTGCATCTAAGAATAAATAGTTTGATCAAAGCAGACTATCAAAGAGTGGCTAAGATTCTGAAAGACAAACCTGGGAACATAGGCTATCCGAAAACATGTGTTAACATATCGTGTAAAAGAGCCAGTAACAACAATAGAGAAGTGTTGTTGGAATACAAAAGAAACAAAGTGGAGAACTCTGAGAACATGTTTTCTGTGAGCAGATAAACAGATCAGTCCAATGATATTTCAAAGTATATTAAAAAGAACTGGA
Source organism: Ambystoma mexicanum (assembly GCF_040938575.1). Taxonomy (NCBI): domain Eukaryota; kingdom Metazoa; phylum Chordata; class Amphibia; order Caudata; family Ambystomatidae; genus Ambystoma; species Ambystoma mexicanum. The sequence continues at coordinate 40,071,512 of NC_090924.1, read as the reverse complement.
AACTTCTACAGGACGGTTAAACACTACTGGAACTTCCCTTGATGGCTTTCAAAAGGAGCAAAAATCTTAAGGACAAAGGTCATCTATGCTATAATCTATAATATATAATCTATGCTATTTGGTGCCCATGTCCGCAGATGTAAATAGGAAAAACAACTAGGAAAGTCAAGACAAGGATTAGTGAACACAAAAGCTGCACCTGGAACAAAATCAAGGACATACCGATGGTTGAACACTTCACTCTATGTAAACATAGCTGTGTCCAGATAAAATGGACTGTGCTATACAAACTCCCTAGGAGCAAAGAGACCAATGCGGATAAGGCAAACGTATTTAAGAAGGAGCAAGAACTAATTTTCCTCACCAAATGTGACCAACAAAAGCAAAATGAAAGCATAGAATGGTGTAAGATCAAATAAGTGACGGCACATGGACTACTTAAAGATAGGTAGTCAGTCTCCTAGACAATGTATCTAATCCATAGAGCCAACAAATATTTAATTTCGGAGATGTGCCATTCCAAGATGACCGACCTGCATGCCACATTGCAGACCGGCACTGATATTGATCACTTGATCATGTTGCCAGAGAAACAGCAGGTCACAACAAAAGCGCAGACCCACAGCGAAGGAACCAAAGTATTCCCTGCAGTCCAAACAATGTAATTGTCAAAGCCCTCAAACCTAGCTCCATGTTAATATTTAGTTTCTCACAAAAAGCCTGTTTGCCTCTTCTGCGGTGGGGAAAGACTTTGAGATGGGATATCGGAACGCCCATGGTGTAGAGTTTTATTGCAGAAGGTGCAGAGTACACTCTAGGTGTTCCTTCTTTTTAAAGAAGCGCCAACTGTCTGGATTTTTTGTTTCATTCCTGTGTGTTTCTTCCTTGGTGGTGAAGGATTCTCGACCCAAATGATGATGTCATCCTGACTGATTCTACAGTCTACAGTGTGATCATACATGTTGGAATGTACAACCGAGCAGGAACATATAAAAGAATGAAAATGACAACATGAAAAAGGCAAAGCTGCAAACAATGAAAAAGTAGAAAACAAATAGACTAACTAAACAAATCACAAGACAAAGTAAATTAGATTTTGGGAAAACTGGGTAAAAATAAAGAAGAGTTTAAGGGGTAAAGTGCCAAAAGTGCTTGCAGTTACTCAGAAACCCTAGCAATTACAGAAAGCCATTATTAATGTAAAGTAATTTTTTTGTGGGTGTGGTGATTATTCCTGGCTGCAAACTGCCACGCCATCTGATTGGAGAGTCTCGTATGTGCAGAAATCGTCAAATGGCATGGCCGTTGCTGCGTCATTACATGGCAACGTGTAATTAGATAGTTCATTGACGCATATAAAAGTCATTTGTGGCCATGGAGCCGCAGCACGTGTTATGATTGGCTGCTGCATTGTGTGAAAAGAGGCCTTGACGTCCCATTGGTTTATTTTGTATGCATGGGTTACCTCAAATGGTATGGGTGTACTTGCGTCAATACTTTGCAATGTGTGGGTGGATCATTTGTTGACATGTATAACGTGTAGGACCCAGAACCACAGCGCGTGTAACCAGTGGCTGGCGTGTTAGGCGCAAAGTTGAGTAGCCGCTTTGAAGGATGACGATTTTCTATTGGCTCATTTCGCACATGCAGATTCTCCCCTCCCCAGTCGTTGCAGTATGTGGGCATGCATGTATCCTTGGTAGACACAGATTTTTAAAAAAATATATATCGACAAATATATGGCTAGTAGTCTTGTAAATATTTATTTTAAAATATATTGACAGTTATTTTAAAACTTAAATAATTATTCATGAACAGTACATATACAGGTAAATACTTTAAAAAGTTAAGAACCTATCAGAAGGATATCTCAGTGGCAACATGCCCGCCTTGGAAGCAAGACTACACAGAGCAACACAGGTTTGAACCCCGGGTCTGCACTGAGAAACCTCTGGTTATTAAGCACTTAATAAATAACCTATCATATCATATATGCAAACTCAATTTTTGTAACAACAGGTTTATTTGGGGTGAATTTGGCTGTCCAATTGCTTTTTATTTTACTTTCTAGACATAATGCAGTGTTTTGATTAGCTGAATTGTCTTTATTATTAATGCTAATTATATATGGAATAACAAAACCCTTGAAATTCAAGGAAAAACCTTCAGTTGCAGGGATGTTAAGGTGAGCAATACATTTTAACAAAACAATGAAAGAAAACTTCCGGAGACCTGCGCCAATTGATTTTTCTTCCAAGTTTTAATGACCTCCTTACAAAAACTGCCTTTCTTGATGACACGTGTTTCGGCAAACTTGCCTTTATTAAATCAGGGCATGTTCATATCTCATTCACAGTTCCAATTGTTCTCGTTTAAATGTATGTCATGGGTCAAATCCCAGCATTACATAAATTGAATCCGCTGTCCCTCATGTCGGCTCTTTCTTCAGGGGACAACAGATTCAATTTATGTAATACAGGGATTTAACCCATGACATGGTGCAGGTCTCCGGGAGTTCTCTTTCATTATAATCCTTGGCAATTTTTGGTCTTTCACCGCCCATCCCAGTGAGACGCGACAACTAAATTTATATAAAAAAACATACACAAAAATATTCCACATAGAAAGATAATCGTCATTCAAAGGTGTTGCCGACCAGACCAGCTTCAAGGTAAAAGCCGATCTTGTTATTGAACTTTGTAACAAAACAAATGCGTGGCTCAATATCAATAAAGATGTGTGGTGCTTTTTGTTTGCGATGTTGGCATGACATTGTTCCATAATGAGAACATTACATTTGATAGGACCAACATTTTTCGGCACCTTACCTGAGAAAGGTATTGCCTTTCTCAGACCACTCCGGTGGGCCCATTTGGTGTGGCGCCTCAGGGAAGTAGTGCCGTAGGAATGCAAGCCTTGGTTCCCATGACTGAGCACAACTTTGCACTGAGTGCATCGAACCTTGCTTGCACAATCCTTTGGGACATTTCCAACAGTTGTGAAAAACTGCTACACCCAGGACTCACTCCGAGTACTGGTGACAGGGACTGCCTGCACTTCATCATCTTCTTCTTCCTGATCCTCCTTATCACGCGCCTATTCCCTTCTCCAAGCCCTCCAGGTTGTTGAGATGGTGGTGGTGGGGGTGTTTGGGAAGCAGAGATGGGCAGAGAAGATGCAGTACAGCAGATTTTCAGAGATTTGCAAAGCAGGTGTTTTCCAGATACTCTCTACTGGCCAGTCAGTTTGAGAATGACATAAGGTTATGGGTGGGTGCCTTTAGAAGAGCTGTTTGCAGACAGTCATACTGTCTGCGGACTACTGAGTCGAGAATGGGCCAGATCAACGTAGAGTAGGCATGGGAGCTGTGGAAGGCTAAAGTTTCTGCTTGAAGCACCCTAGATTCGATAGCACTTTCAAACTGTCCGTGGCCTCAGACACTATTCATGGACACTGGCGTCACGCTGCACGGGCCCGTTCACATGATGACGTCTTCGGACGTCTCTGACCCCCACATCCATTTCCAGACAAGCTTCAGGTCAAAATCACAGGGCGCATGCGCTGGATGTCTGTAGAACTGTCACGATGTCCACTGACTAATTAAAAGTGCATCATGTCAACATGGACATGTCCGGACATCTCGCCTGTCCGGGGGCACCTCCATTTTGAGTGTGGACACCCCAGACAGTCGCGGTTCTATGTTATTTCGCCGCAGTATTTTTCACCGCAGGTTTTTTCATCGCCGTTTTTTTTCCGAAAAACTCGTTTTTTTTTTTTTGGGGGGGTTACCCCCTCAAAACCCCCCTTTTTTATTTTTATTTTTTTATTCCCTTGGACCCACAACCATATATTTAATTTTTTAACCCCCCCAAAAAAAAAAACGAGTTTTTTTCGAAATAAAAACGGCGATGAAAAAACACATGATGAAAAATACCGCGGTGAAATGCGTGTATACCACAGTCGCATGGTCTGCGGAATCATAATGGGAGTTTTAAAAAAACCAAGGGAATACCACACAACAATAAATGAAACATTTGTACACACAATATACAGGGATGGGAAACATAAATAGGAGAATTAGGCATTTGTGCACAATAATCATGAGGGGGGAAGGGACTGAGGTTACATTAAATCCTCTTTGATTAAAATGTTCAGAATTTGAAGGGGATGATTGCTGGGGACAGGAGGTACAGGTGCAAGTAGGACAGTGATAAGGAACATTTTTTATCAGATCATGTTTGACGTATTGTACAAAGCTCATTAAAATCATTACTTAGTTTATCCAATTTCTTGATTTCAGTATTTACAATCGGGGATACAACTTCTCTTTCTGATTCTAGGGACTGTAAATGATCAAACTTGGGCATGCTTTCATCATGAAAACTATGTACTGTAGGAGAAATAGAAATCATTATTTTAGTAAGGTGTGCACAAAGTACATTATTTGTCAACAGTAAAATATGTATTGTATACATTGGAGATGTTATCGTCACTCATGTCCTTTCTTGGGAAGTTCTCTTCTAACCTTTCAAGTATGCTTGCCATTTTTGTGAGAAAATAATGGGCTTCTGTCTTATAACACATCTTTATGTAATGAAAGCCAATGTAATTTCCAGTAAGCACCTGCTGTTTCTTAATCTGTGTCTGGAGTTGTACTGAGGAGATTATATGAAGTGTAGAGTTATGGTTTGCTGCATTCCATTGCAGTGTGTCTTACATTAAAGAAAATTGTATTTTTAAACTTGAGTATGTGTACAAAAAGTTATACTTGCACGTTGTAAACATTAGTTGTGATTTTTGGTGCATCTGTTTGTTGGTTGATGGGTACATCTTTTTGGGTCTGCCCTATGATTTTGAGGCTTGTAAATACCGCCTGGCATCTGCAGACTACTGTGATGTCTGCGGACTCCATAGCTGCCATATTGGGTAATTGTACAATATAAGGGACTTGAAGCAGAGTAAAGGTGTACTAGTAAAAACCCATGAAATTCACTGAAAATATGTGCCATCAATGTGCACTGCTAAGACTAACACTGAGGACATCGAATATAACATCACAAATGTAATTGATGACATCACTGATGACATCACATATGACATTAATGTTGACACAAAGTCCCTACAAATGGCTGTGTTTATAATGTTGGGAACAAGATGATCAGGGATGATCGGGAGACCTACTTAATCTATTAACAAATGTACTCATCTAAACAAAACATATTCGAGTGTTGTTGTTAATTCAGGAACCTAATCATACATAAACATAGGCAATGGCTGCAGAATGCACCATAGAAGTACAATATTTATAATCTTGTAATTTTGGACAGTAAAATAATGAATGCTACCTTATCAGAGTTTTGAGTAATGTTAAACATGTAATAACTAGCTAACAATTAAAGACTTACTACACACTTGGGCTAGTACAACTAATACATGTGAAGACCCACAATGCATACACATCAGAGGCACATACACGGAAACTGAAGTAATGAAGAAAGAAACAGCATCAATAGAAAATGTTAATAACATTAAAGTTTGAGGGCTGCTTGTTGCCCCATGTATGTGGACCATGAGCTGAGACCAAAACCTAAGGAAAGTACTTTAAGAACATACACTAAGGTTAACATTTAGATACATGGAACCTTTTGAATTTTAATATTCTGACTGTCGGTGAATACAACTACCTGGCCTAGATATGTCAGTGAACAAAAACATGAGGCCCAGACTTGTGATGTCATCATTAGCAATTCACAGTGGTAGCACAAGTTCTGAGGTTTTTCGGTTTTACTTGTAACCATAATGTCCCTTTAACTATACGGCCGGCCATGCACCCAAGAATCTGGCCACTGACCACAAGTATTGTAATAATATGTGTACAGAAATTGAATTTGGCCATTGGAAAGACGCATCACAATAATATGTGTGCAGTCATTGGACATACTGTATGGGCAGTGTCTACTTTTTGGAACACAGGAAATGGTACTTTTAAATGATGTACCATTGCAGCCACAGAATGCCTTGTTGCACATGGTAATGCAGGAGAAATCTTCGCTACTTTCTCTGTGAAAAAAAAACATACTATTTATGTACTTTTTAGACCCTCATAATTACTATGCTTCAATCAACATTACTGTGCGTTTTGGAAAGTTGCTGTGTATGGTTGCATAATCATTGGGTATGTGGGAATGAAAAATCATGTAGAATACAAAAAAAGGAGCACATTTCTATGATGTTACATGTCACACAATGTTTGTTTGAAGTGTGCTCTACTTACAGGAATGTTTAAAGTGCATAAATAAGTGCATTTGCTCTTGAAAGCACTGTTGCAGTAAGAGGAATTTAAATGGTGTATGTGTTTTGCTTTGCAAAAGTGCTGGTGGTATGCCTGTAGTTAGATACCAGTTAGCGTATCGTAACTGTTCATCATTTTTCAATTTTTAAGAATATCCTTTGATGCAGTTTGTGTCCTGTGGGTGCATTCTAAGTACTTTACTATTGAAAACTAATATGTTAGTAGTAGGGGTGCAGTTAGAAACCAGTTGGCGTATTCTAACTGTTGATAGTTTGGCAGTTTTCAAGGGTATGTTTTGAAGCACTTTCATTCTTGATGGTGGATTTTAACTGTTTCACTATTTTAAGGAAAAAAAAAACAAGGAATAAGCCCAAAAAATATAAACCAAGGTTTCAGAGCCACCACTAAAGGGTATATACATTACCCTGGGTTTAATTGCTCTCCTCACTCCCTTGAAGGGGACGATCTGTCCGCAGACACTGCGGTAGTCATCAGACAGCCTGTGTCACATCCGGGGATTTTGAGGATGGCAAATGGGACTGTGGAGCCCAGGGGATTGGCCAATATGGTGTCCTGAGTTTGGTATGCAAGGAGAGAGTGTAGCAGAAGGTATGTTTGCTGAGAGGAGTGCCAATGGCTATGGCTATGGATGTATATTTTAGGAGGCAGAGTGTGTGGATTTTGGGGGACTCGCGGATCCATTGGTTGCAGGTGTATGCAGAGCAGTGTGGAGTGGCTGCACATCTTGGATTTGATCAAGTTGATCTGTAGTGGTATGGAGTGCACATCATGAAGTGGGTGGGCTTGTCCCCACTTTGTGCCACTTTCGTGACGCACCATCATCCGGCCATTATTATTGTTCATTGTGGAGGGAACAGTTTAGGTCATGTAACTGGAATTTCACTACAGTGTGCAATGAAGGAGACATTTGGGAAAGTGATTAATATGTTTCCAAACTCCTGAGTTATATTCTTTTGATTTGCCCAGAGACAGATGTGGCTGCACACCAGTTAATTTGGTCCACAATGGAGAAAGCGAGGTGCAATGTCAACAAAGCTGTTTGTGCATTTTTGAGAGATATTGGTATGACGTCTTTCCATAATGAAAACATTAAATTTCACACCACCAATATTTTTTGCAGAGATGAAGTACATCATGCTGATGCTGGTAATCAGCTTTTTTTGCAAAATTTCCTAAATGCTTTGCAGCCCTTTTTTGCAAATATAGCAAGCATTTTACAGTAGGTGTTGCCTACTGTACTCTAAACCTTGAAAAATACTTTTAAAAACCAAGAAAAACAATAAAAAAATTATTTTCAGAGTCACCACTTTCTCCCGCAAAAGAATGCAATGGTTTAGATGCTGCCACCACCCACATTTTTTAGATGTCCACGGACTACCGTGCTGTCCGCGGACTTCACAGGCTGTGCGGGGGCCTGCATCTTTTTCTGGTACATATATTTTTTAACTGTGAAAGGTGTTTTTTTTTGTTGATTTTTGTTTTATGTTTTTTTTGGCATTTGTACACTGGACACTCAAGGAAGGGAAGGGAAGGGAAGCGAGGGTAGGGAAACGGCACCAACCACAGGGACAAAGGGACTGGTGGAGAGAGGAAGATGTTGGGTGGGCCTCATTAAGTTAGGGGGCACTGTTTCTCATGCTCCTGTACCATAGACTCAAAAGCACTTTGAAATTGCTACCCCCTGATGAGTACTTCATCACAGTACATACAGAGTACAGTGACCCTTGAAAGGCAAGGGTACACTGCGTTATGTATGGCCTGTGCGGCATGTTCAGGGATCCTCTGCCCCACAGAAGTGTCTCTTAGGGTGACAGGAGCAGATGTCGAGGATGCAACATAGGAACTTAACCTGCTACCACCTTCGAAAGGGATGACCCTCCAATCTGCTGCCTTGTGTGTTTAGACCTTAGGTGTCAGCACATGGAGGTGGTCCCATAGCTATACAGCCCAGGCTTTCTGTGACTGAGTACCATCAGTTCATCGAACCTTGGACGCACGCGCCTTGGTCATCCCCCAAATGGTGGTGAATAACCTCCAAACCCCAAGACTCACGCTGGCAGATAGTAGTAGGGACTTACACCACCTCATCCTCTTCGGCTTCTTGATCCACCTCTGCATCACCCCCCTGTTCCTCTCTGCAGGCCCTTCATATGATGATCATGGTGGTGGTGGGGGAGGTGGTGTGTAGCACACCAGAAACAGCAATGTAGCCAGTGTTCTGTCCTGGTCAGCCAAAAACACAATGAGGAGCAGCAGTGGGGTGTGACTTTTTATAGGGGTGCGCTCTGCGGACAGTTGCGTGCTCTGCGGACACCTCAAGCCCAAAGCAGGGCTCAAAAAGTTACAAAAAGTTTGTAGATCGACCAGGGCATGGTCTGGGACCTCTGCAAGGGTAAAGTTTCAGCTTGAAACTCCCTGGATTAGGCAACAATTCACCTTTAAACTGTCTGGTGGTCTGGACAGTGTCCTCGGATAGGCCTGATGCTCAGCACGGGTGCAGTCACTTGGTGACATCCCTGGAACGTCCACAGATAGGATAGATGTCGTAGGACACCTATTGCCCGGGTTGCAGTGTGCGCATGCGCCTAGGTGTCCGCAGGACAGGGTTGGGCTCCCCGAACTAAAGTATGACGGGCAAATCCAGTCAGGCACAGTGTTCGGAGGACACAGGGGATCACATGGGTATGCACCCAGGTGTCCGTAGGACAGGGGCGGGACCCCTGAACTAATTAAAAGTGTGCTACAACTTTACGGACATCTGAGGACAGGTGGTGTCTTTGGAGGGCATAGGGGATTGGATGTGCATGTGCCCAGGTGTCCGTAGGACAGGAGCAGCAACCCTGAACTAATTAAAAGTATACCACATCTTTACAGGTATCTGCAGAAAGGCACGGTGTTCGGAGGGCATATGGGATCGAATGTGCATGCGCCCCGGTGTACGTAGGACAGGGGTGGGAGCCCTGAACTTATTAAATATATGTCACAACTTTAGAGACATCTCCGGACAGGCGCGGTGTTCGGAGGGCACAGGGCATCAGATGCGTATACGTCGAGGTGTCTGCAGGAAAGGACAGGGGACGACGAACAATATAAAGGTGCATCAATTTGCGTTCTTGTACGGACAGGCGTGCTGTTCGGTAGCACCCCCATTTTGGTTACCGACAGCCCGGACAGACGCGCTGTCCGCGGACTCCAAACCGGGCTTTTAGAAAAACACACACACACAGCAACAGTAAACACATAGAAATGTATTAACACACAGAAAAACACTCAATTAGGAAAGGGAATTGGTAGCAGAATGGTAAACAAATATAGGGGATATGGGGGATTGGGGTTTTCCACAGGCTGTTCATTAGGGGAGGAAGGGATTGAGGTCTCATCATAGCATCGTGGTTATGATGATTGGCTGGCACAGGGGGACAGGGGGAAGGGGAACAGATAAAGGTGGGGCAGTGGTATCTAATATTATATATAATATGCCTTTACACCAATGTCATTAACTGTCCACATTTAGGGGGCAATTCATAGAATTCAGCGCACAAGTGGCGCACGCGGCTGGCGCACAGTGTGCGCATGCAACAGTCTGCGCCAGCCGCATGCGCCAAAATCAATTTCTGCGCACAGAGTATTCATGGATTTTAACATCCAAAACCAGCCGTGGCGCAGAGTGGCGCAGAGACCCTGCAGCAGCGTCAGTTATGCCCCCAACCCCTTCCCATGCGCCATGCACAGCACACAAATCCCGTACATGGCGCACAGGCCATTGGACCAGTATACAGCCCCCCCAACCACGAAAACGCCTGTAAAACTCCCCACGCACCCCTCCGAATACATGTACACCTCTGCACCGGGAGTTTCACACGCGATTGGGCCTATGCCAGTGGGGTACGTGTATTACTGGGGTTCGCGGGGAGTTTCACACGCGATTGGGCCTGTGCGAGCGGGGTATGTGTATTACTGGGGTTTGCGGGGAGTTTCACACGCGATTGGGGCTGTGTGAGCGTGGTACGTGTATTACTGGGGTTCACAGGGAGTTTCACACGCGATTGGGCCTGTGCGAGCGGGGTATGTGTATTACTGGGGTTCACAGGGAGTTTTACATGCGATTGGGCCTGTGCGAGCGGGGTACTTGTAATTCTGGGGTTCACAGGGAGTTTCACACATGATTGGCCCTGTGCGAGCGGGGTATGTGTATTTCGGGGGTTTGCGGGAAGTTTCACGCGCGATTGGCCCAGTGCGAGCGGGGTATGTGTATTTTAGGGTTTCGCACAAAGATTCACACGCGATTGGCCCTATGCGAGCGGGGTACGTGTATTTCGGGGGTGGGCGGGAAGTTTCACACGCGATTGGCCCTGTGCGAGCAGGGTACGTGTATTACTGGGGTTCGTGGGAAGTTTCACACGCGATTGGCCCTGTGCGAGCGGTGTACGTGTATTACTGGGGTTCGTGGGAAGTTTCACACGCAATTGGCCTGTGCGAGCGGGGTACGTGTATTTACGGGGGTGCGCGGGAAGTTTCACACGCGAATGGCCCTGTGCAAGCGGGGTACATGTATTTCTGGGGTTTGCCAGGAGTTTCACACGCGATTTCGCTGTCAGAGCGGGGTACGTGTATCCAGTGGGGTGCGCGGGGAGTCCCACACATGAATTGGCAGTGTGGGTCCTCCCAGGTGTGCAGGCAGCCCACACCACAGGGGACTACCCAGCACCCCTGCTCATGTCCCGCACGCAGCCCATCCACCATGGGCATACCCCCAGCCAGCCCACATGTCACCTTGCACTAGTGATCACCAACTCATGTCCCCCAGCATCCCCACCCCCCACCAGTGAGGCTCAGGCCCTGACTCATGTCCCCCAGAACCCCCACCCACCCAGCATTGATGGGCACCTGCCACCAGGCCCCGATTTATGTCCCCCAGCACCCCCACCCACCCAGCAGTGAGCCGCAAGCCCTGACTCATGTCCCCCAGCACCCCTACCCCCCAGCATTGACGGGCACCTGCCAGCAGTCCCCGACTCATGTCCCCCAGCACCCCCACCCACCCAGCATTGACAGGCACCTGCCAGCAGGCCCCGACTCATGTCCCCCCAACACGTCATCATGATCCACAATCATGGGCCTCATGGCCTCCCAAATCCCACTGCACGCCACCCCTGTGCAAAGACCCAACCGAGTATCCCATCCACCCCACATTGAAATCCCCATTACATGATACAACCCAAATGGCAAGAATGTACATCAACACATGTCTGTCACACACACACAATGGGTGCTGGTGATTGTGAAAACCTACACCGTGACATGCATGAAACCAATGAGAGAATATCACACATCAAAGTAATAAACCAAAATGTATTGAACTCAAAAAGAATGTAATCAAATGAAAACTTGAACATTTTTTTTGAAAAAAGATGAAATGCAGCATGTCCAAAACACAAAAAGAAAAACATGAAGTCTGAATCCAAATAATGGAAATGTGTCCAAAGTCTCCGGCCACCAAATCAAATCCAAAGGAAACGGAAACAGTAAAATCCATTGCTCCACGGTGAGAAAAAAAATAATAGATACATCCACTGTTCAACTATGTACAAAGAAGTAATCCAGGGTCCATGAGCCCAACGAATGAAATGAAACCTAGCAAAAAAACTACCTAATAAAGAACTATATACAAAAAGGCGGGGCATAGTCCAAGCGCCCCAAATGAATGAATAAGATAAAGGAAACCTAAAAATACAAACTATATACAATGGCGGCGGGCTAGTCCGACGGCTCACTTCCCGATTTCCCGGGCAAGGGCATCATCGAACTCCTGCTCGATGTCCTGGAGGCGGTCCTCTTCCATGGCCCCGAGGGTTTGCAGGGACGATGACATGTTGAACTCCAACTCCCTGTGAATTGCCTCGAGGCACTCGGCCCACTTCAGTGTCCTCCGCATGGAGTTCTCCGCCCTGACCATTGTGAGCCGTGCCTCTTCCGCCCGCCGCCGCTCCACACCTATGGCCTGGCCCAACCGCTACCACACGGAAGACAATTCCAATCCTGTGTCCTCCTGCCCTCTGGCCGATGCCTGCCCCTCGGATGTTGAAGGCCCCAAGCCATCATGGTTCCCACCTTGTTGCTGCTGCTGCTGTGCCTGTGCCTGTGCCCTGGCTCTTGCTGTCTGCACGTCTTCCTCCGGCTGGGGTGCAGTTGTTGAGGTGGCCACCCCTGCTGGACGTCCGACTCCCGACTGTGGCAGGGATGTGTCCTCCAACAGCCTGGCTGCAGGGTTAGAGCCAGCTCCACAATGTACCCAGTTGATACATGGGTGGGAAGATGGCATGGAGGACGACTGGCGCATATGGGGTTCAGGTGAGGAGGGGGTCGGAACAAGGTCCAGCATACCGAGGAATCCAGCCCTGGTGACCCATCCCAGTAGGTCAACGCGGTCAATGAGGCATCCGAGATGTCGTGCAGCGTCTTCACGAAAACACTGCAGGTCAAATCACATGCCCCGTTGAGGCAACGCCATCCCAGACAGGACAGGCTCAACCCGGTCCCAGATTGCCACATCCACAGAGAGAGGAAGGCCAGTTGTTGTGCGCTCATCCCCTCCCTGAAAAAGGGTCTGGACGTAGGCTTCCCTGCTGGTGCAGGATGATGCAGTCACAGGATCGGGGACAGGATTACACACAGGCACATCCGCGGCGGCCTGTGCTGCCTCCTGTCCCTGCCCCTGCACTGCACCACTAGCACCATAGGAATCCCCACCTCCAGACCCCGTGTGTGTCCGTTCCACGGCCTCCTCCTCCACCAAACCCCCCACCAACCTGGATGACTCCATGCCATCTTCCTCCATCGGACCCTGTGGGGTCTCAGCTGCCCCTTCTGCTGCCGAGGAGTCCACCTCCGACCTCCGCCTCTTGGACATACCCTCTGCAGCTGTGGCCTGGGACGCTGGACCAGACTCCTCACTCCCCGACGAGATGACAACCTGGGAGGGGAGCTGGGCCTTGCATCTCCGGCTGGTGGTGCAATCCCTGCCGCTTTGCTCCACAGCACCCTCTCCGCCCTCTTCATCAGTTGACGCTGCAGACAGGGAGAGATAGAACACAGGCATCAGGGCACTGTACAATGTACTGATACACACATGACAGTTGCACATGAGCGGCAGTGTAAAACTACAGACATAGCATCACACTCCCCAACACACATGTCTTTTCAACTCACACACACGAGCAAATCCACAGGAATATTGCACCAGGCATCACCGTCCATACAAAAACAACAGCACGAGCAGCCAAAGGTGAGCTTGACGTCACATGAAACACAGGGAGTGCACAACACATGCACACATGCCACCAGACTGACATGACATGCATCTGTACATCTCCACCACTGCAGTGATAATGTCACCATCCATGTCACATCTGGCAATCAGCCTCCTGCATGTCAGTGTCACATGCATCCATGTTGCATCACAGTTGCACACTTGTCAAATACACATATATGCACATGTACCCAGTGCAGATACATGCAGCAGGAACCACCATCCATATGTGACACCACAACCATGCCAACATACATACACAGAAATTCAAACATGTGTGCTCCCACACCTGCATTTGGCCAGCATGCTTAGCAACACATACACCATCGATGTGTCTCACACATGAGAGGACTCACATGTGGCAGCCTCACGCCCCTGTACATACACATCCATACATGGCCCTACAAAAACACATATGCAACCGGCACACTACTGGCACACCACAACACGCACAGCGTCCAATCAGCATGCATGTACACTTACCGCTAGACTCCAGACAGGTCTGCCTCTCAAGGACCTGGATGCGGAGCGCTGGGCGTATGCGTTCCAGGACCCTCATTTGGTGGTCGGACAGCTGGCCCCGGCGCCCCTCTGCATCTGCTGCCTTCAAGAGGCGCCGGGCCTTGTCGAGGGTCCTGAACCTGAAGTCCTCCCAGCGCTTCCGGACATGTTTGATGTCGCAGACTGCCACCCCCTCCTCGTTGATGGCAGTCACAATGTTCTTCCGGATCCTGGTCCGTCCTTCCTTGTCGGCACGCAAACTTCCAAAGAGGGCATCATACTGCCCCAGGGCTTGCTCCACCAGGACACCAACTTCCCTGGCAATGAAGCTTGTGGCCCTCTGCCTCTCTGGCTGGGGGTTGCCAGTGGTGACAGAAGTGTTGTGCCCGACATGGCAACCCCAGAGGCAGGTGTGGGTGGGCAACTGTGTCCTGGGGAGGGCTGTGGAGCGATGGTATCCCAGTCGGGAGTCTTCAGTTCCAGCAGGGGTGGTTACAGCAACTGCACCCTTGGCTGACGTGCAGGCACCAAATAGCAGGGCACGTGGACAGCAGGCAGGCAGGCAGCAGCAGATGGCAGGTGGGAGCGTGCTCGGGGCTCTGGGGGGCAGTAATTCAGCCTTCTGGGCAGGATCGTGGTCTTCCGTGTGTTGTCGCGTGGCCAGCTTGATACGGAGTGATTTGGCGAGTGAATAAATTTCATGTCAGCGTGTAATTCGAGGAAAGGCCCTTAGCGCGTAAGTGTGTCTGTGACGTGACACACGTGGGTGTTTCCCTTGTAACGTGGGCATAGTGGTTCAGCGCGCGCGTGAAAAAACTGCACGTCCACGTGTGAATGCATGTAATCCGAGGAAAGGGCCTACTCGCATAAGTGACACAATGCGCGCGGGCGTTTCCCTCAGCACGGGTTAAAGGTGAGCAGGGCCAGCAGTTTGCGGTACGTGCCTTTCGTGAAGATCGACGTGTGTTGCTACTTCGTGTTGTTTCGCGCGCCATCACAACTTCACAGCGGATCAAGGATGTATCTCTTCTTTTGGCGGGGGTATTGGCTACGTGTGTTTTTCATTATCACGCTAGACAGACAATGAGTCGCGCACGCTATTATTCCCACTGCGGCTGCCCCGTGTATCACACCCGTTTTCGAGGTCATAGTAGCCTGCGTGTCCCATGCGTACATGTTTTTCGTGTTACTGGGTGCCATCGCGTCCTGCGGGAGGTTGATTCCACGCACTTAGGCTGAAGGGTTGCGTGCATGGTTTTACTGCAGTTTTGGGGTGCTTAAGCCGTCACTACATCACCGGGGTCACATACAGCCTTGCAGGTTAAGGGGCGCTGTTAACATCTTGCATCCCTCCCCCTTCACCCCAATTGCTCAGAACAATTGTGGTGTCCATTGGCACTCCTCCATCTGTGCAGGCACTACTCCATCTGTGCCATGGTTGGGAGGCCACCAAAGGTGAGGGGCACCTCAGCTGGGCGTCCTCCTCGTGGTGGGCGTGGTCAGGGACGTGGCCGGGGTGACCTGGCAGTAGGGGGCCTCCAGGGTGTCCAGGGTGGCCGCAGAGGGGTAAGAGGCAGGGGTGTGCCACTTGAGCACAATGTTGTGCCATGTGTCGGTGCAGTCATGCCACCACCCCCTGTGGTTCCGAGAGATGCAGCTTCTGCATCTGGCACTGGCGCCCGTGTGACCCGGCAGTCTGTTTCATCGACTGCCACGGACTCAAGGGTAGTGGTAGCTGCAGGTGCAGCTGTGGACACCACCACACAGGCTCATGGTCTGCCAGCGCAGGCTGCGTTGGCACTTGAAGACCCCTTCCAACAGGCCAGGAGGGAAACCGTAGTTGCACGCCGGGTTTGCCCTGACCAAGACATGTGCCCCTGGGGCAGTAATGTCATCTGCTGCCCCGAACAGCCGGGCATTGGCAAGTGCAGGGGCAGATGCAGCCAAAAACACCCCGGTTGTGAGTCTGCCAACTAGGACAGTCACGGTCAATGACCCTGCCACAGCGGATGTTGCTGCGCAGGGTCCATTAGAGGGCAACCAGCTGCCACTGACGCAAGTCAGGCCTTTGGTCGTCCCTCCACCTGCCACTCCCTTGGCTCAATCCACTGGTGCTACTGGCCATAGTGATCAGGGCAACATTTGCCAGCCACGTTCTGCACCACAATCCAAGAGGAGGATGGTTGCACCTGCAGCACAGGGTGGGACCCCACAAGCAGCCACGACCTCCTGCATGCCAAGGAAGAAGCCTTTGTGCAACCAGGAACTGGAATACCTCGAGGACTACGTGCGGGACCACAGCCGTGACATGCTAGTGGGTCCTAAATGTCAGACTACGGCTGCCCACCATGATACCCACTGCAAGCAAGTTGCGGAACATGTGAGTGCATTCGGCCATGAGGTGCACACGGTGCAAGAGTGCAAAAAGCGTTGGAATAACCTCAAACGCAGCGTGCCTCAAATTACAACTTGACTCTGGTGACTGGCAGTGGGCCTGCACCTGAGGAGGAAGACCTCACTCTGCATGAGTCACTCGTTGTGGAGTTCATACCATCTGAATCAGTCGAAGGAGTGGGAGAGATGCCGGACTTTGATGCCCAGTCCAGTGAGTGTTGCTGTGTGTTTGTTGTGGACATGTGTGTTTTACTTGTGTGATGTGTTGTGCATTACTGCCACTACATGTCACGTGTACATGGTTCTGATGTGCAAGTAATGCAATGCTTCCCTGATGCATGTCTGCTCTGCTGGATGGTGGACATGTCGAGCAGACGGGGACTGACTGCATCACCATTATTGCACCCTACTCACATGCTGGTTACCAGGATGCCCCTCAAGTCCATGTTCCAGCTCACTGGCACTTCTGCATGTAGCGTGGGGTGACCTTCCTCTCAGCCCAGGGACTATGTCATAGCATGACTGACGTGCATGTGTCCTCTGCCTGCATGCGGGTACTCCATGTAGGCATGCTCCCTTGCCCCTCCACCCCCCCACTGCACCCCAATTCCACCTTAGCGTTGGTATGCTTCAATTTTGCCGTTGAGTAATTCCCTGTTCATGCGTCCTGTGTACATGCTAACTTCCAGCAGCCAATCTGCCAGAAATATTCAGTGTGGTACATCCTTTGTACTTGATGAAGGGTGTCTCACTGTGCAGAGGTCAGATGCCCCGCAGGGACATGAGTGCCCATTCATGCTCCATGTGTATTCCTCTCATGCCCCTATGTGTCCTTGACTGGTTGATCATTGTAGTAGGAGTCCAGGGGGACCTACATTGCATGGCATTTCATCAGCCTTCCCATGTCCACTGTGGCTCAGTCCTGCGTCGCACACATGTTTAGGGTGTGACAGTCTGTGTGGGTCACAGGCCTCAGCCTGTATAATGGCCAATGACTCTGTCCAACTGGTGTAGTGTCTTCTTCACACGTGGGTGTACTCCAGAGGTTTCATCATGTGTCCTGCTTACTGTCCCATCATCGTTTATTGTGTTGTCACTTGACTCACATGATGAAGTTGATGCTAGTCTACACTGTCTGTCAATACACAGGTCTATGGTCAGCCTTTTGATACCATGCTAGGCATCCCTGCATTTGCACCTGGGGGGAGGGGTGGTTTGCTTGTAGCCATGCTAGCCATTGAATGCACATTGCACGTGATGGCTGAAGTTGACCTTGCACTGCCTTCACATTTTCAGATACACATCATGAAGTACTTGTACATGTAGACAGTAAGTAATGTACAAATTTGCTGCACTGCATCGACCCACTTCTGTGCAAAATGACACCATTCTACATGCCTAATCACATAAGCAGTGTCAAGTTGACTCAGCATGCATGGCAGGTTCTCTTTTGTGTGTGACATGTCTGCTTGATGTGTTTGGTGTCTGTGTGATGTCTGTGTGTGTGTGTGTTGTGTGCTTCTAACATGTGTAGTGACCTTTTTTCTCTCTACTTTTCAGATGATGACGCAATGGAGCCAGAGGATGGTGTTGTCATGCCAGGCACAGGGTTGTTATCACTACAGCAACCCGGCACATGTGGGGGTCGTGGGGTGGTTGGCCACGAAAACCCACATGTGCTACAGTCCATCTTGTCTCTGGCTGGCAATGAGTCCAGCCCTGATGACCACTCTGACGTCCATGTCGAGTTGGATGAGCAACAGGTCCATCTGTCTGGGGTGAGTGATTCTGATGTGGGCACTCCTCTGTCCGCGACACCTGCACTGAGGGGTCAGACAGTCTTGGAACCTCCGCCTGTGTTGGATCGGGACGCAGGGTCACCCTCCACACCAGTCACTGATGTGCCTGGGCCATCACGTCGACGGGGGCATGTAGTCGTGCAGCCGCGGGCAGTGCCAACACAACGAGGACACCCAGTCCTTGGG
This sequence comes from Ambystoma mexicanum, assembly GCF_040938575.1. NCBI lineage: Eukaryota > Metazoa > Chordata > Amphibia > Caudata > Ambystomatidae > Ambystoma > Ambystoma mexicanum. The sequence goes on along the minus strand of NC_090924.1, from coordinate 40,053,010 downwards.
TCCCGCAGGGGTGAAGCCCGCTGTATACTGAGCGGGAGCAAGAAATGACTGCCAATTCTGAACGCCAGGGGGCAGCAATGGAGAACATCGCTGTGAGCATGGAGCGTGTGGCCCCATCCGTGCTCCCCCCTGCTAGGCAGGTGCTTCTCCAGTTCAGGCGGCACGGTCCACGGCCCGCTCGCTCAGGCTGGGCATGGCAGCCTCAGACAGGGCACGCCAGGCTGAGATGGTGTCTTTGCGTCGAGCAATTGCTGCTCATGGAGAGGCACACATGGAGGCCCTGAGGGAGGAGTATGCTTCCCTCAGATCCACTCTGGGTGTCCATATGATGTCCCAGAGGGAGCGGGCAGAGGAGAGGTTTGCGCAGCTTGAGTGTACCATCTCGGCTGAGCTACATGCTTGCCGGGAGGTGCAACAGTTGTCCAGCCAGGCCTTGCAAGAGGAACTCCGTGTTACATGTGTTACGTTGCAAGAGGAAGCACGCGTATCACGTGAGGTCCTGCATGCAGACCTAAGTGTGATCGCCGCACAGAACCAGGCTCAACCATCCGGCAGACTTGCTGCTGAGGAAGGTCAAGCTGTGGCTAGGCGTGGTCAGGCTCCTGTGCCACGTCCTCCTTTCCAGGAAGAGCCAGACTCGGACGACAATCTATCTCCCACATAGGTCGGGTTGTGCAAGCGTTGAGCCCATGGAGGTTTTTTTTTTTCCTCAACATCATTGCATGTGGGTGTTGAGCAGCACCCTGTACCTCCCCCCTCCTGGATTCCCTCCCCCTGGGTCGTATGTGGCCATTTTTGATATTTCTTTTAGTTTAGTTAGTTAAGTTTCTATTTGATAATTAGTTTAATTAGGTAATGTAGGTTTTTCATAGTTAGTGTAATTAGTTAATATAGTTTAAAATTGCTTGTCTATTGTGCTTTCATGTGACATTGTGGTGCTTTGTGGCTTTTGAAAGCATCCACTGTCTGTTCCAGCTGGGCCCGTCAAGCTTGTCTTGTGTATGTGTTTGCAGCTTGGGGTCCTTGACTCACATATGCCACTCCTGCTTCCCTTATCCATGGGCTCACAAGGATGATTCAGTGTAACAGCCTATTACACAAGGGCTCTGGGCTGTCATATCTGGGGCATGTCTGCTGCTGTCGAACTTGTGTTAACACCCCTAGTGGGGATGATAGGGGTGTTATTGACCACTGTTCTTCTTTCGCTAGATGGGGGGTTTCATGATTCATGTGTACATTCATTGCTATGCATTGTGTAGTATGTTTCTTATCTTTACTGTACATGTGCTTGTTGCAATTCATGCAGTAGATAGTGTGTTCCACACTTTGCCTGTGAAAGACGGACTGATGTTGTGATTTCTGATGTACGTCTCTGACATGGTCCAGTCATGATATGCCTGAAGAGAGACACACAGATGAATTTAAAGCATTCATCATGTGTTTCATGCCCTTTCTGCAGGGGGATGAGCCTCCAGACCACCTTTGCCAGCAGACATGGGCCATTGGACGTCTGCAAGCTGGACACGTTTGGTGGTGCCGACATGCGCATGTGTGCGCAAGCAGAGGCACAAGGATTGCGCTCATGCATCCGAAAACAGCTGACATGTTTCAATGGACTCCAGGCAAGGTGAGCAGCACTGGGGGGCCACAACACAGCAAACCTTCCACCAGGCCAGTTGCACATGCATGCTTAGTAGCAGCACTGACGGTGATCTTGGACAAATATTGGTGTTGAAGCGCACAATACAGCTGAGATGTGTTGGTGGACTAATGGCTAGTTGATGTCAAAGTTGTCTGGGGCACCTGCAGAGGCAGTGGCACATACCCTACGGTCCACCATGGTACATTGAGGCACTTGTATTAGCCAAGTATCATTGCGAGACATGGAAAGAAGCAGCTCACAGGGACAGACAGCAAGGGACAGACTCGTGTGCAGTGCATTTAATTTCCATGTACAATTTGACACATGCACTACCTACTTCATTTCGGTCATGGTGCAACACGACTTGTTCTGAAATGATACCTTGCTATATGCGTTTGGCTGCTTACCCAGGGAACATTGCATGTTGTGTAAATCGTGACACATTGGTCTTCCATTTGCCACGCACCCACCGGCGCCTGACTTACTGCATTGACTGTGTATGAACCATCACAGGGGTAATGTTACATATGGGTACAAAGCATCCACACCAGATTGTTTATTCGTAGAGTAGTTTGTTAGTTTGGGGCATATATGGTGGTGTGTTTGTGTGTTATGGGCACGCACAGATTAGTAACTGTGGCTCTCTTTGCAGCATTGAACTGCTCCTGTTACCGGACCTGAGAGTGCGCAGGCAGGAGGCCAGCACTCACCCCAGAGATAAGTTTCTCTTTGTCTTCCACTTGAGTAATTTGTTACTATGTGCATGATGATCAAGTTTGGTGTACTTGTGTATGTGTTAATGTGAGTAGTACAGTTTTGTGCATTTTCTACTTTCCTGTGTCAATCCTACTCCCCTCTCCTGCCCCTCATTCCGGTTATCCAGTATAGCAATGCCTGTCCCGACTACATATCCCTGACCCTCCTTCCCCACCAGGGTCTAAGAGGCCTGTGTGAGTTTGACCTCGTGGTTGGTTCGTGACACTCCTGCGCCTGTACATGGGAGCTGTGACAGTACACATCAGTTCGTGGTGCATCATTCTGTGTTATGTACCACACATGGTACACATCCTGTTGTGACATTGTTTTACTGTGGTACCTTATTTGTTATGTCATTGTGGTAGTACTTGGGCTTTGTGACATACTGCTACTTCAAGTCGTCTACTGGAGGCTCTTCTGATTTGTTTTGCTGCCTGCAGGCTTTTTGCTTGGCTTCTGTGTTGGCCTGCTTTGAGTTCTCTTTGATGTGGTGTTTTCGCAAGTCAAGGTGGCCTATGAGGGTGCTGGACGCTTTTTGCAAACAAGGTGGGAGATTGTGACAAAGGGGAAGGGTGATCCTGTGGCCAGGTGAAAATCAAGGATGAAGGCTACATAACACAGGTGCAGTTGTTCAGTGGGTCATGGTGATTTTTGAGGGAGGGGGGGTGTTTTGTTGTTGACAGTTGCCTTGCCCTACAGTGTGATGTGCACCCTGACATTGTAATTGCGGTATCCTATTGTTATGCTTGAACTAAAACTGCGCTGGCGCGCAGTGTATTCTGGGAGCGCTCAGAGCCATGATGGATATTTACTTCATGCCGCAGTGAAAAGCTGCACACATTTTGCTGAGTGTTAGATTCACGGTGCTGAGAAAAACATGCTTTCCAAACCTTATTGCGGTCAAGGACATTTCTGCTGGGAAAGCTAACTTTGTTATGGTTTGCTACTGTTCTCCGTGGAGCGTGTTTTTAGAGAAGGGAGGCACTCCGCTTCTTGGGGGTAGCTCTCGATTGACCCAGCTGGCAACCGACGGCTGCTCATCAACTGCGCAAGTGCATTTTCCGGAAGGTTCGAGAATTGACTCCCCTTTGTGGAGTGTGTATATATGCGGAAACCCGGAGGTGGTCAGCTGAGACTTCAGCCGGAGAAGGACGCTTACGTCCGGCACTCCTGTGAGCTGTGGTGCTCTCGGCCTGGCTGTTCCCGGGGTCTTCCAGCCGCTTCTGGGCGAGATGAGGAATCCTGGTACGCTCACGCTGATGTATTTCCTTTTGAATTCTTTGCTTCTTCTGGGATTCATGTCCATATTATTTTTGTGAGTTATTTCTATGTACTTCTAAGCTTTAAATAAATAGCCGTATAAGAGCTGATTATCTTCTAAGAGTGTGTGGCTGTGAGTTACTGTGTCTGTCTGAGTTCAAAGTATTTGCTGTGTAATTGCATTGGTGATTTATGTTTTTTCCGTGCACTTTGGGGAGAGCAATATATTTTTGGCGTCACGAACAGGATACTTGTGATGAGTTGTGCCGAATATTCAATAATCTGTTGAAACGTAGATAGGATTTGGTTGTCTTGTAAGTGAAGTTTTTGAGTAGTGAATTTTTCGTTTGCCGGTGTGTGAGTGCCTGTGGGAGTGATTGCAGCGTGGAGAGAAAAAATATATAGATACATCGAGGTTTTGTTTTGTTTGCGATAATGAGTAGTTTGTTCAGGAAGAAGAGCGTTACCGCTGGCGTTGACTGTTCTGATGTTGTTATTCCAGGCTGGACTAAGAGTCTATATGATAAGTTGGCCAAGGCGTGGGCATGTGGTGCAGGTCTAAGTGAAACATGGGATCAAGGATTGGGAGATGCCGATCCGTGGCAAAGAATGTGCGGCATTAGGTAGGCGAGGTTGGGTTCTTTTGCATGCTTATAGCAAAATACATCAAATGAAGGTAGAAATGAAAAATGAGGTTTTGCGATTAGAGAGAGAGCTAGCTGCAGAACGGCAGACTGCATTAATGCAGCAGATTCAAATGAAACTGTTTAAAGATAAGGCCGACACATATCAGGCGGTGGCCGAGAGGGCAGCAGTCAGAGTAGCCCGGTACAAGTATAGGAAAAGACGGGGAGGGGTCAACAAAAGAAAGGTGGCAACTGTAATAGCTACCGCTGGCGTGGACTGGGATACGGATAAGTGGGATGGTGATATTTTTGATTCGACCAGTCTAGAAAGTAGTTCCGCAAATGAGTCTGACCCCAAAATGGAAGTGAAACAGAAAACAGTGGCGGCTAAGCCCATTAGAAGACGGCGAGCTGGACCCCACCCGCAGAATCCTGCCGGCGGAATGGTGGATTTAACCATGCTGGAGGATTACACACAATAGGAGGTTGGGGAAATTATTACCCGTCTGAGGCAAAAATCAGGGGAAGCTTTATTGACATGGATGGTGAGATTACTAGATGGAGGTTCTGCAGGATTGTTGGTAGATTCTACGGATTCGCCACGTTTTTTACCGCTGTCAATTGACACCAATGTACAGGAGGTCTTAAGGGCAGGACCACCCCCTGATGCAAATGGTCAAGATACTCATGTGTCTTTGTTGCACCTGGTAGCCCAAGCATGTAACCGTAAATACCCCATTACCACAGATTGGCCCAGTGAAGAAAAAAAATGGTATACATTGAGAGAAGCAATTCAAAAAGTCAGGGAGCATGCTATGAAAGAGGCTATTCACATAGATGCTCCTGATCACATGGGAGCTGTGCCGCTCTCAGTTTCAACTCGAAATATGGTGATTAGAACCGCGCCACCCGCATACAAAAGTGTCATGATGACTTTGGTCGTAGGTATGACGGGCAAGGCTACTGATGAGATAGCAGATGCCATTCGGCAACTTGCAGATTTGGGGGAGTGGGATAAGAGCGATAACAAGCCACGGGAGAGAGAGGGGCGTAGTGAGAGAAGAACCGAAGGCAGGCGGCAAGATAGCAGAGACTCCCGATGTCCCGAAAGGACATGTTTTTGGCTTTGTTAAAAGATGGTGTGCCACACGAAGAAATTGATGGCATTGAAACCAGAGTAATGTATGAATTATACAAAAAACGAGGACTTGCAGCCAAAGAGCGCTATAAACAGGTTAAGAAACAGGTAGTTACCACGCCACAGAGGGACACCTCACCTTCTGCTCCCCCTGCAGAAGAACAAGACGAAGGGTCTATGGGGACGCCTTCCCCATACCAGCCAACATACGCTGATTTGAGAAAGGTGGTGAATGCGATGCTAGAGGCGGAGTCGAATCACACTCATTCGAAGTTTGACTAGGGCTTCGGCCAAGCTCCAGCAGTGTCTGCCCGCATAAAAGTGGATAGGCAGCCTCATGTTGATGTAAAGATTTTTTGGGGTCAGGAAATACACAAGGGGTGCGAGCATTGATAGACACCGGGGAGGAGGCCTCTTTGATTCATGGTAATCCAACACAATTTAAAGACAAACAGTTTACTATTACAGGTCTACGGGGAAAGGAGACCCCCGCAGTACAAACGAAAGTGGAGATGAAAATAAGCAATTTGAATAGGCAGAAATACCAAGTGTTGATTGTCCCGATACCTGAATATATAATTGGCTTTGACATTTTGGAAGGGTTAACCTTGTGACTTGGCGGTAAAACGTACCAGTTTGGGGTGAGTGCATTGATCTGTACACCCATTACCGTAGGCAAATTGAAGATGCCCCCAGTGCAAGTGCCATTGGCAACCAAGCGGGTAGCAATGAAACAATATCGCATTCCTGGGGGGCACAAGGAATTTCAGACACCATCAAAGAGTACGTGGAGGCGGGTGCATTACGCCCTATTACCACCGCATGGAACAATCCTCTCTGGCCTATTAAAAAGGGAGATGGGTCGTGGAGGATGATGGTGGATTACAGGGAGTTGAATAAACACACTCCTCCCTTAGTGCCTGTAGTCCCAGATGCCATTACCTTGATTGAAAATGTTCAAAAGTTTGAGGGTACTTGGTATGCAGTGATCGATTTAGCCAATGCATTTTTCTCCGTGCCAATTGCTGAACAGTGTCAAGAGCAGTTTGCATTTTCATGGATTGGACGTCAGTACACTTTCACGAGGCTAGCTATGGGGTACATACACAGCCCGACTATCTGTCACCGGCTGGTGGCAGAGCACTTAGACAAGATACCGTGTAAACCTGATATACAGATCTCTCATTACATTGATGATATGTTGATCCAGGGCAAGAATGAGCACAGTGTGCAAAGCCAGTTAGATGTCATTATGGAAGGATTGAAGAAGGAAGGGTGGGAGATTAACCCGAGTAAAATTCAAGGTCCAGCTGAAACAGTGATATTCCTCGGGATTCAGTGGCATCATGGGCATGGAGAAATGGTGTCAAAAGCCCGACAGAAAATACTTGAATTCATCACTCCAATGAACAAAAAGCAAGCTCAGCAGTTTATAGGGCTGTTTGGGTTTTGTAGACAGCGCATTCCCCATTTAGGGCAGATATTGGCCCCCCTCTACAAGGTGACACAAAAGAAATATGAGTTTCAGTGGGGGGAGGAGCAGCAGAAAGCCTTTGAGATGGCGAAAGACATTGTGCAACAGGTGCTTGATTTATGGCCATTGAAGGAAGGTGAAGTGGAATTAAATGTGTCTGTACAAGACAATTATGCTAGCTGGAGTCTGTGGCAGAAACAAGACAGGAAACGTGTGCCATTGGGGTTTTGGAGTCGTAAGTTGCCTGACGCTGGTAACTCATACACTCCGTTTGAGAAGCAATTGCTGGCGTGTTATTGGGCTCTTGTTGATACCGAGCAGATGACGGTGGGCTATGATGTATTCATGAGACCAGAAATACCAATCATACAATGGGTACTGAGCTCTCCTAAAACACATAGAATAGGACATGCTCAAGAAGCCAGCATAATTAAGTGCAAATGGTATATTCAAGACAGAGCCAAATCAGGAAAGGGTGGAGTGGCAAAATTACATGAGCAAGTAGCCAACATACCGCCCTCAGATTACATACCACAGGAAGTGCTTGAAAATCATGAGTCTCCTGTGAAATGGGGAGTACCTTACAGAGATTTGACCGTGGAACAAACAGAACATGCTTGGTTCACGGATGGTTCAGCTCGATATGTGGGAATTGAGCGGTACTGGAAAGCAGTGTCGTACAATCCCAAAACAAAAAAGATGTTGACAACGACAGGGAAAGGGAAGAGCAGTCAGTTTGCAGAGCTTTACGCAGTTTACCAAGCATTGAAACAAGAGACCCCTGGTCAATGTTATGTGTACACAGATTCATGGTCAGTGGCGAATGGATTGGCAGCGTGGTTGCCAACTTGGCAAAAGAATGGGTGGAAGATTCATTCAAAAGAGTTGTGGGGAAAAGAACTGTGGCAAGATATTGCAGAAATGTTATTACAAAATCACTGTATATCATGTGGACGCGCATTGTGCCACAGACTCATTAGAACGTTGGTTTAATTCTGTTGCAGACAAACACACCAAGATTTCAGCTGTGGATGCAGAGGCTCAGAAAGACGATTTGGAGGGTTTGGCCAAATGGGCCCATCAGAAATGTGGGCACCTTGGAGAAAAGGCTACTATCAGGTGGGCACAAGGTCGAGGAATCAGTCTTCCTTTAGAAGTAGTGAAAACAATCATTTTGCAATGTCCCGTGTGCCAACACCAACTGCATAGACCTATCCCTCAAATTGTTCGAGGCACATTGAGAAGAGGAAAATTACCAGGTCAAATTTGGCAGATTGATTATATCGGTCCCATGCCAATCAGTAGAGGTTGTCAGTATGCATGCACTATTGTGGATACATACTCAGGATATTTGATGGTTTTGCCGTGCAAACGTGCAACACAACTGAACACCATCAGGTTGTTAGATCAGATCATACTACATTATGGAGTGCCTTTGCAGATTCAAAGTGACAATGGGTCACACTTCAAAGGCAAATTAATCCAGGAGTTTTGTCAGGAAAAGAGCATTGAGTGGTTATACCACGTTCCCTATTACCCAGCTGCTTCAGGGTTAATTGAACAAATGAATGGGTTATTGAAATAACAGTTGCGCAAATCTGGAGACAGCAGTTTGGCAGGCTGGCATGATTGTGTGTTTGATACGGTACAAGTATTAAACAATAGGCCTGTGTATGAACATGAAACTCCTTTGATGTGATTAATGACTCCTACTTTACAGGTTCAACCCAATTCAGTCAGAGAAACACTATTGTACTGGGAAATTACTCCAGGTTCTTTAGCTCCCTATCGAGCAACTCCAGAGTCAGCAGGGGTAGACTTGCATTTCCATGAAGAAATCAGATTAGACCCAAGAGGAATAGTAATTGAAACAGGGTTTGGAGTACAGATTCCCCCAGAGCATATGGGATGGATTGCCCCTAGATCTGGCCTAGCATTGAAGGGAGTTCAAGTGCTGGGAGGGGTAATTGATGCTGATTACCAAGGTGAGATTAAAGTCATCCTAATGAATAGTGGGGACCAACTGTTATCAATCCACAAGGGTGATTGAGTGGCCCAATTGATAATTATTCCTGTTAAATTGTCCATGATTAAGAAGGGGGAGCCTCCTACAGTGTTAACTAGCCATGGAGACCGCGGTTTTGGCTCTTCAGACAGTATGGTACCGGGTACAAAGGTGTGGGTGGAAAAGCCTAGTGGCCCACCAGTGCCCGCAGATGTCATTGCATCGGGCAAAGATCAAGTAGTTTTAGTTATGGAGCCTGGTAGAAAGAAATGGCAATATGTACCCGCAGACAAATGTTACCTGAGAGAGTGATGTGCCACACTGATATCTCTTTTCTGGGTTTGCCTTGTAGATCCTGTGTCTGGCTGGTGTAATTGTGGTACTAAATGGACTCCATTTGGAAGAGTTAAACAGTCTGCTGCTACCAACAAAAAATGTCACATCTGTGCCAGTGATCAAGGGAATACTGATAGTGATGAATAATGTTGTCCCAAAGCAGCCTTATGCCGATGCCGAAAAGCCAGCCAGACTGAAGACATGGAATCGTGAAATGCGGCAAACACATCAGGAGCAAGTGAAAACAACCTTGATGCCAGTCATGCAAGATGCACTTTCAGGAAGGCGAAAAACATTCTCCTATGATCACCCAAGCGGAGAATATGTGGATATATCTGGCACAGCAAGTACTGAACATATCACACTTTTGTCTTACTGATGTGCCCAATGCTGAAGCTTTATTGACTACGTGTTTAGTAGCAGTGCCAACGTCTGTTCTGGTTTTAAAGCATATCTTCAGCATCACACACAATGATTCTTTGGTTCAAGACTCAGATATTAGGCAATCTTTTTCCGTTTACGAATATTGTAGGTTCTGCCAAGAGACTGATTGTAAATGGAGAAATTTGACACGTGTTATTACTTATAATATAACCCAATGTGATGTATGTTTTATGTTATGACCTGCAAGGCACAGGAAATTGGCAAATGCCGACAAATCGACTTAACCAACCAGCACAATCATACAATGTTTGAGAGACGACTATGTTCGCGAGTGCCACGCAAATTCACAAGTGTAAACAATACTATGTCTTGTAATCATACAGTAATAGCTGCCAGTCATTTGAATCATGTGAAATTTCCAACAGGATGGCTCTTTTCATGTGGTAACATTACATACACTTATATTCCAGCTAACATTTCTGGAGGTCCATGTGCTTTAACTTGATTAGGACTAATGATGTTTCCTTTACACCCAGCGATAACTCGAGGTAAAAGGTCAACTTTCAAATCTGTAGGTCTGTCTCCTGATTGTGATTCACATGTACACTTATTATCAGAAGCTGAGGTTCTAGCATTAACCCTTTCATTAGTGGGAGTTTGGGGTTTAGCTGCTGGAGGTTACAGATCTTTGATGAAACTAGCATGTTTAGTAGTCAAAAGCCTTAATCATACTTCTCAGGCATTAGAAGAATTACTCCTTGATAGTCAAGTTATTAGAAAATCAACTTTGCAGAACAGAGCTGCTGTTGATTATCTATTGCTAAAACATAATTTAGGGTGTAACGCATTTGAAGGTATGTTTTGTTTCAATTTAAGTGACCAGTCACGATCTATTGAAAGTTATATTCGAGGTTTGAGGGATTTCATTTCTCAAGTGTCTCAAGATCGTACTAGTAATTGGTGGGATTGGTTATTTTTATGGATACTTGATATTGGGGGTACACTACGTTACGCTTTTGCTTGCATTTATATTATAGTAGCTGTCATAATTGCTTGTTGTTGTTGCATTCAATGTATTCCCAATTTAGCTTTAATGTTTCGTAGGTTTCAGAGACCGGTTCCTGTGCCACCGGGCTATGGAAGGTAAATATCCAAGGGTGGAATTGTTAGCTTGAACTAAAATGGCGCTGGCGCGCAGTGTATTCTGGGAGCACTCAGAGCCATGATGGATATTTACTTCATGCCGCAGTGAAAAGCTGCACACATTTTGCTGAGTGTTAGATTCACTGTGCTGAGAAAAACATGCTTTCCAAACCTGGTATGCGGTCAAGGACATTTCTGCTGGGAAATCTAACTTTGTTATGGTTTGCTACTGTTCTCTGTGGAGCGTGTTTTTAGAGAAGGGAGGCACTCCACTTCTTGGGGGTAGCTCTCGATTGACCCAGCTGGCAACCGACGGCTGCTCATTAACTGCGCAAGTGCAATTTCCAGAAGGTTTGAGAATTGACTCCCCTTTGTGGAGTGTGTATATATGCGGAAACCCAGAGGTGGTCAGGTGAGACTTCAGCCGGAGAAGGACGCTTATGTCCGGCACTCCTGTGAGCTGTGGTGCTCTTGGCCTGGCTGTTCCCGGGGTCTTCCAGCCGCTTCTGGGCAAGATGAGGAATCCTGTTATGCTCACGGTGATGTATTTCCTTTTGAATTCTTTGTTTCTTCTGTTTTTTATGTCCATATTATTTTTGTGAGTTATTTCTATGTACTTCTAAGCTTTGAATAAATATCCGTATAAGAGCTGATTATCTTCTAAGAGTGTGTGGCTGTGAGTTATTGTGTCTGTCTGAGTTCAAAGTATTTGCTCTGTAATTGCATTGGTGATTGAGGGTTTTTCCGTGCACTTTGGGGAGAGCAATACACTTATGTACACGATGTATTCTGTAGTCCCCTGTTCATGTGTTGTGTTTACCTTTCAGGTGTGAGGGAATAGTTGTGGCTTGACATGCTGGGGTGTACACATAGTTAATGTTCACATGTGATGTGCAGAGGAAACTGATGGTCACTTGATTGCACTTGCATATATTGAGTGCATGTCCCTACTGACCCACACACTCGCACTATGATCCACTCATGTACAACCACCCTTCCATGTCCACATGTACACTCTGTTTGCCTTCTGGTGCCCACTGTGTCTCTGCAGCACATGATCTATGACCAATTGTGGATTCTGTACATGTGTAATTTGCTTTCTGATGTAGTTTGTCACTTAGATGTGATGCTCAGGGTGTGCGTCACACACAGTGGCTGTTCACTATGCTGTGCGCTGAGCAGTGGGTTGCAGGAGGTGGGCACGGCACACAGAAGCTGCAGTGTTGATTTTGCAATGCACAATGTGCATGTAGACAGGCATTCATTGTTATGTTACAACTACAACTGTTGGAATTCATTTGGGTATGACTTATTTTGGGTGGGAGTGTGTTGGTCAGTCATTTCATCTGATTCCATGTAAGGCATCATTGTCTGATGCCACTTTAGATTTTTCACATGTCAATATGTACCTTATTGGTACTGTGTTGGTGTATAGCTATTGCTTGCCATGTCATGTTGTGGTTTGGGAGGGCTTTGGTGACATAGCAGTGATAGTCATGGCCTGATTTGCAGGTCTGTGTGATTCACACCTTGCATGTGTGCCTTTTGGTCACACAGGATTGCTTATGTTTAAGTAGCTAGGATGCACACAATGTGGCACTTCCATGGAAACATTGTCAGGGTGGTAAGGTTGTGACAGTTGGCTGTCTCTTTGTCATCATCGATTGTCACCTGGTATGTGCCAGGCCTGTGTGCACTCCGCAGGGGTGGGAGTTTAGGTGAAAAATGTGGCCACAAACTGGGTCCGGGCTGCCTCGCCACATGCCCTGTCCCCTCCCATGGGCAGCACCTGTGCCTGTGGTTGGGGATGTGGGGGCACCACCATGTCCACGGTACACCCTGCCGTGTTGCAACATTGTGCAGGACACATGCTGCCACAATGATCCTGCACAATACTGGGGGTGCATAGAGTAGCTGCCTGCCACAGTGGTCAAAGGAGCGGAAGTGTGACTTCAGCACTCCGAATGTGCGCTCCACTATGGCCCTGGTTGCAATATGGGCAGCGTTGTATTTTACCTGGGTGGTGTTGTGGGGTTCCGGATTGGTGTCATCATGTGGTTGCTCAGAGGGTAGGCACTGTCCCCTTGAGAGGTTATGATGGTTGTGATCATTGGGGTTTGTGTATTTGTACTCACCTAGGAGCCATGTGTCACCATGCTGCCCAGATTCCAGGGCCCGGCCCAGGGCGGACATTCTGTATATGAAACTGTCATGGGTGGAGCCAGGGAAATTTGCATAGACAGAGGTGATGATTCCCTTTGCATTGCATACCACCTGCACGTTGATGGAATGCCAGTGCTTGCGGTTTTGGTAGATGTGCTCAGTGGCCCTAGGTCGACGTAGGGCCACATGGGTGCAATCTATGGCACCAAGCACTTTGGGGAAGTGTGTCACCCTGTAAAAGTCCTAGACAACGGCGTGCCTTTCTGCGGGTGTTCTGGGCATGTATATGTGCCTGCGGACTGAGGGGCGTGCTGTCATGATTGCCAATACCTGGTGTAGGAAGCGTGACTGCGTGGCCTGTGAGACCCCCCCCACTATGTCAGTAGTCCGCTAAAATGACCCAGTGTCCAAAAAATGCAGGACATTGAGCACCTTCTCCAAAGGGCTCAATGCTTGGGAGCAGAGGGTGGGGGATGTAAGGTCATCTTCCCACTCCCTGACCAGGTCTAGGATGATACAAGGTGGAAGCCTATACCGGCCGTAGACCTGGTCATCAGGCATCCCAAAAAGGCTTGTCCGGGGTGAAAAAATGCATGCCCTGGCTATTCTCCTCCTCCTGCGGTGTCCCACGATCAGTGCTGCGACAAATGGGGCATTCATCGTAGCTGAATATACGTGTTTGTTGTTTGCGCGCACTTTTATACTGTGCGCGGGGATGCTTCCGCCTGCCTTCCTGTGGAGGACGCGTTGACGCCTATGCGCGTCTTTTGCCGTGCACAGGTTGGTTGTTCGCGTGCGTGTGGGCGTTCCGTGTAGTTCCCTGCAGTACTTCCCCAGTTACGCCTTCTTTTTCACAATTTGTTCCCCATTCGGTGTGTTACAGCCACTGTTCCGCCCACTTTTTTTGTGTGCACCGCGCTATGTGCGCTTTCGCTGTGCGCGTAGCCACGCCATTTGATGATGTGTGCACCTGCGTGCAGTTGACTACATGTGTAGTTGAATTTGTACTAGACAGTTTTATGGTTGTATTATTTGATGGAGAAGCAGTTGGTTGTTGTTTCTTTTGAGGTATTATTGGGAGATATGCTATAGGTTCTGTTTGTATTAGTTCTCTTTTTAATGGTTTTCTTTACTGAGGTACAGGTTATATATCTAGATGGGGTTGTACAGTTCACATAGCCTGTTGTATCCTAGGATACAAGAAATCTCAGCATTGACTTAGTTTGCATCAAAGTTAACTAGGAATAGACCATTGAGTGTACACAGACTTGAAAGAGCTGTTTAACTTATACCTTCCCTAAAGACTGAGCTGCCAATGTCAATCAATGCGTGATCTAGGATTACACCTTACGATTTTTGAACATTGACAGCAAATGCAACAGATAGAGAGAATTGTTCCTTGAGTAAGTACACGTCTTTGAAAAGAAGGAAACATGCTATTGTGCACACATTGTTTTAACTTCTGCAAGTTTGTCAATGCGGTGTTGACAAACTGAATGTTTTTGTCATGTGGATATGTTTGGAAGCCGACAACTGTACCAATTGCTCCATTGACTAAACCTTGTTCTACTCCAAGGTTACGTTTTAGAATAACTCTGCAGTTCATTAACAGAGTTAATACTATTTCTAATCAAGCTGTGTTGGATATTATTTTTTCTCAGCTATTTAGTCATGCTGTTGCTTGTTGACACATATGGAGTGTCATGCCATGCACTTCTAGTAAGTCTGTAGAGCTCAGTATTGGTTGCACTTCTTTTTTAACATTGTCTTGTTGAATTGACTACAGCTTGCAAGAGTTGGCATTAAGGACATGCATTTTATACTTTTTTGAGTTAATTGTTCCATGACATCAGGAGCAGATATATTTCGCCCATGTAGCTCATGGACTAGTCTACTATTTAAGATGAATTTTGGATCTTTAGTAAGCAGACCAGTTATAATACTTGAAAAAAAAGTTAGCATAGGTCAGGTCTACATGTTTTGATTTAATTCTTTGTAGTGAAAATGTTGCCACAGATATACATTTCCAATGCTGCCGAGTGCGATCGGCACTGTTTGTGTCCTAATGTTTTGAACATAGGTTGACATTTTCAGGCCGATTCATGGAATAATTACCGCGGCGCAAGTGGGCAAAAACGTGCGAATCGCAGTGGAATAGCGAAAATCGCAGTGCAAGTGCGAAAATCGCACGAAAAGCAGCGCACGTCGATTCATGGAAGTCCGTGCGCGAGAAAACCAGCGGATGTGCGATAAAAAAGTGCGCGGCGCACGTTGGCGCACAGGCCATCTAACAGCGTGCGCCAGGTCACAGCGAAAATCGCACAGGCCACAGCGAAATTCGCACATAGCGCGGCGCACGCAACAAAAGTAGGCGGAACACGGGCGTAACACTCGGAATGGGGAACAACTTGCCAAAACGTGGGCGTCACGGGGGAAGTACAGGGCACAAGTGCGCGGAACGCCCACACGCTCGCCTACAACACGTATTCGTGGAATAGAATAGGGGAAAAAAGCGCACGCTCAAACCAGCGCACAGGCACAAACACGACCGCCACAAGAAAGCAGGCGGTAGCGTCTCTGCGGCTGTAAGAAATGTGCGCCAAAAGGTGCGCCAACAAATAGCACCTATATACTGCCATGATGAATGCCCTATACTGTGGCCCTCCAGGACAAATGACCTGCAAAGGGGTACCCACAAACACGGACACCCGCTGACAAAAAATACGTGTGCGTGTATACCGGGGTGCGCGGGAAGTCTCACACGCGATTTGGCCTGGTACATGGATTTCAGGGGTGCGCGGGAATTTCCACACGCGATTTCAGCAGGGTACGTGTATTTCAGGGGTGCGCGGGAAGTTCCACACGCGATTTCAGCAGGGTACGTGTATTTCCGGGGTGCGCGGGAAGTTCCACACGCGATTTCAGCAGGGTACGTGTATTTCAGGGGTGCGCGGGAAGTTCCACACGCGATTGGTCCAGTGCGAGCAGGGTACGTGTATTTCAGGGGTGCACGGGAATTTCCACACGCGATTTCAGCAGGGTACGTGTATTTCAGGGGTGCGCGGGAAGTTCCACACACAATTTCATCAGGGTACGTGTATTTCAGGGGTGCGCGGGAAGTTCCACACGCGATTGACCCAGTGCGAGCAGGGTACGTGTATTTCAGGGGTGTGCGGGAATTTCCACACGCGATTTCAGCAGGGTACGTGTATTTCAGGGGTGCGCGGGAAGTTCCACACGCGATTTCATCAGGGTACGTGTATTTCAGGGGTGCGCGGGAAGTTCCACACGCGATTTCATCAGGGTACGTGTATTTCAGGGGTGCGCGGGAAGTTCCACACGCGATTGGCCCAGTGCGAGCAGGGTACGTGTATTTCAGGGGTGCGCAGGAATTTCCACACGCGATTTCAGCAGGGTACGTGTATTTCAGGGGTGCGCGGGAAGTTCCACACGCGATTTCATCAGGGTACGTGTATTTCAGGGGTTCTGGGGAGTACCACACGTGAATTGGCCGTGTGGGCCCTCCCAGGTGTACGCTCCACAACCTCCACGGACCCTGCAGGCAGCCCACACCACGGGGGACTACCCTGCACCCATGCTCATGTCCCGCAGGCAGCCCATCCACCATGGGCATGCCCCGCAGCCAACCCACATGTCACCTTGCACTACTGATCAACAATGCATGTCTCCCACCACCCCCACCCCCCTGCCACCATGGGCAGCCTCCACCAGGCCCCCACTCATGTCTACCATCACCCCCACCCCCCAGCATCCAGGGTCACCCTCCACCAGGCCCCCACTCATGTCTCCCACCACCCCCACCCCCCAGCATCCAGGGTCACCCTCCACCAGGCCCCCACTCATGTCTCCCACCACCCCCACCCCCTGCCACCATGGGCAGCCTCCACCAGGCCCCCACTCATGTCTACCACCACCCCCAGCCCCCAGCCACCAGGGGCACCCTCCACCAGGCCCCCACCCATGTCTCCCACCACCCCCACCCCCCAGCAGTGCAGGGGCAGCCTCCACCAGGCCCCCACTCATGTCTACCACCACCCCCACCCCCCAGCAGTGCAGGGGCACCCTCCACCAGGCCCCCACTCATGTCTCCCACCACCCCCACCCCCCAGCCACCAGGGGCACCCTCCACCAGGCCCCCACCCATGTCTCCCACCACCCCCACCCCCCAGCAGTGCAGGGGCAGCCTCCACCAGGCCCCCACTCATGTCCCCTATCACCCCCACCCCCCGCCACCAGGGGCAGCCTCCACCAGGCCCCCACCCATGTCTCCCACCACCCCCACCCCCCAGCCACCAGGGGCACCCTCCACCAGGCCCCCACCCATGTCTCCCACCACCCCCACCCCCCAGCCACCAGGGGCACCCTCCACCAGGCCCCCACCCATGTCTCCCACCACCCCCACCCCCCAGCCACCATGGGCACCCTCCACCAGGCCCCCACTCATGTCTCCCACCACCCCCACCCCCCAGCAGTGCAGGGGCAGCCTCCACCAGGCCCCCACTCATGTCTACTACCACCCCCACCCCCACCCCCCAGCAGTGCAGGGGCAGCCTCCACCAGGCCCCCACTCATATCTACCACCACCCCCACCCCCCAGCAGTGCAGGGGCAGCCTCCACCAGGCCCCCACTCATGTCTACCACCACCCCCACCCCCCAGCAGTGCAGGGGCAGCCTCCACCAGGCCCCCACTCATGTCCCCTATCACCCCCACCCCCCGCCACCAGGGTCACCCTCCACCAGGCCCCCACTCATGTCTCCCACCACCCCCACCCCCTAGCCACCATGGGCACCCTCCACCAGGCCCCCACTCATGTCTCCCACCACCCCCACCCCCCAGCAGTGCAGGGGCACCCTCCACCAGGCCCCCACCCATGTCTCCCACCACCCCCACCCCCCAGCAGTGCAGGGGCAGCCTCCACCAGGCCCCCACTCATGTCTACCACCACCCCCACCCCCCAGCAGTGCAGGGGCACCCTCCACCAGGCCCCCACTCATGTTTCCCACCACCCCCACCCCCCAGCCACCAGGGGCACCCTCCACCAGGCCCCCACCCATGTCTCCCACCACCCCCACCCCCCAGCAGTGCAGGGGCAGCCTCCACCAGGCCCCCACTCATGTCCCCTATCACCCCCTCCCCCCCGCCACCAGGGGCAGCCTCCACCAGGCCCCCACCCATGTCTCCCACCACCCCCACCCCCCAGCCACCAGGGGCACCCTCCACCAGGCCCCCACCCATGTCTCCCACCACCCCCACCCCCCCGCCACCATGGGCAGCCTCCACCAGGCCCCCACCCATGTCTCCCACCACCCCCACCCCCCAGCAGTGCAGGGGCAGCCTCCACCAGGCCCCCACTCATGTCTACCACCACCCCCACCGCCCAGCCACCAGGGGCAGCCTCCACCAGGCCCCCACTCATGTCTCCCACCACCCCCACCCCCCTGCCACCATGGGCAGCCTCCACCAGGCCCCCACTCATGTCTCCCACCACCCCCACCCCCAGCATCCAGGGTCACCCTCCACCAGGCCCCCACTCATGTCTCCCACCACCCCCACCCCCCAGCCACCAGGGGCACCCTCCACCAGGCCCCCACTCATGTCTCCCACCACCCCCACCCCCGAGCATCCAGGGTCACCCTCCACCAGGCCCCCACTCATGTCTCCCACCACCCCCACCCCCTGCCACCATGGGCAGACTCCACCAGGCCCCCACTCATGTCTACCACCACCCCCACCCCCAGCCACCAGGGGCACCCTCCACCAGGCCCCCACCCATGTCTCCCACCCCCCCCACCCCCCAGCAGTGCAGGGGCAGCCTCCACCAGGCCCCCACTCATGTCCCCTATCACCCCCACCCCCCCGCCACCAGGGGCACCCTCCACCAGGCCCCCACCCATGTCTCCCACCACCCCCACCCCCCAGCCACCATGGGCACCCTCCACCAGGCCCCCACCCATGTCTCCCACCACCCCCACCCCCCAGCAGTTCGGGGCGCAGCCTCCACCAGGCCCAAACTCATGTCCCCTATCACCCCCACCTCCCCGCCACCATGGGCAGCCTCCACCAGGCCCCCACCCATGTCTCCCACCACCCCCAGCCACCAGGGGCACCCTCCACCAGGCCCCCACCCATGTCTCCCACCACCCCCAGCCCCCAGCCACCAGGGGCACCCTCCACCAGGCCCCCACCCATGTCTCCCACCACCCCCACCCCCCAGCCACCATGGGCACCCTCCACCAGGCCCCCACTCATGTCTCCCACCACCCCCACCCCCCAGCAGTGCAGGGGCAGCCTCCACCAGGCCCCCACTCATGTCTACCACCACCCCCACCCCCCAGCAGTGCAGGGGCAGCCTCCACCAGGCCCCCACTCATGTCTACCACCACCCCCACCCCCCAGCAGTGCAGGGGCAGCCTCCACCAGGCCCCCACTCATGTCTACCACCACCCCCACCCCCCAGCAGTGCAGGGGCACCCTCCACCAGGCCCCCACTCATGTCTCCCACCACCCCCACCCCCCAGCAGTGCAGGGGCAGTCTCCACCAGGCCCCCACTCATGTCCCCTATCACCCCCACCCCCCCGCCACCAGGGGCAGCCTCCACCAGGCCCCCACCCATGTCTCCCACCACCCCCACCCCCCAGCCACCAGGGGCACCCTCCACCAGGCCCCCACCCATGTCTCCCACCACCCCCACCCCCCAGCCACCATGGGCACCCTCCACCAGGCCCCCACTCATGTCTCCCACCACCCCCACCCCCCAGCAGTGCAGGGGCAGCCTCCACCAGGCCCCCACTCATGTCCACCACCACCCCCACCCCCCAGCAGTGCAGGGGCAGCCTCCACCAGGCCCCCACTCATATCTACCACCACCCCCACCCCCCAGCAGTGCAGGGGCAGCCTCCACCAGGCCCCCACTCATGTCTACCACCACCCCCACCCCCCAGCAGTGCAGGGGCAGCCTCCACCAGGCCCCCACTCATGTCCCCTATCACCCCCACCCCCCCGCCACCAGGGTCACCCTCCACCAGGCCCCCACTCATGTCTCCCACCACCCCCACCCCCTAGCCACCATGGGCACCCTCCACCAGGCCCCCACTCATGTCTCCCACCACCCCCACCCCCCAGCAGTGCAGGGGCACCCTCCACCAGGCCCCCACCCATGTCTCCCACCACCCCCACCCCCCAGCAGTGCAGGGGCAGCCTCCACCAGGCCCCCACTCATGTCTACCACCACCCCCACCCCCCAGCAGTGCAGGGGCACCCTCCACCAGGCCCCCACTCATGTTTCCCACCACCCCCACCCCCCAGCCACCAGGGGCACCCTCCACCAGGCCCCCACCCATGTCTCCCACCACCCCCACCCCCCAGCAGTGCAGGGGCAGCCTCCACCAGGCCCCCACTCATGTCCCCTATCACCCCCACCCCCCCGCCACCAGGGGCAGCCTCCACCAGGCCCCCACCCATGTCTCCCACCACCCCCACCCCCCAGCCACCAGGGGCACCCTCCACCAGGCCCCCACCCATGTCTCCCACCACCCCCACCCCCCGCCACCATGGGCAGCCTCCACCAGGCCCCCACCCATGTCTCCCACCACCCCCACCCCCCAGCAGTGCAGGGGCAGCCTCCACCAGGCCCCCACTCATGTCTACCACCACCCCCACCCCCAGCCACCAGGGGCAGCCTCCACCAGGCCCCCACTCATGTCTCCCACCACCCCCACCCCCCTGCCACCATGGGCAGCCTCCACCAGGCCCCCACTCATGTCTCCCACCACCCCCACCCCCAGCATCCAGGGTCACCCTCCACCAGGCCCCCACTCATGTCTCCCACCACCCCCACCCCCCAGCCACCAGGGGCACCCTCCACCAGGCCCCCACTCATGTCTCCCACCACCCCCACCCCCGAGCATCCAGGGTCACCCTCCACCAGGCCCCCACTCATGTCTCCCACCACCCCCACCCCCTGCCACCATGGGCAGCCTCCACCAGGCCCCCACTCATGTCTACCACCACCCCCACCCCCAGCCACCAGGGGCACCCTCCACCAGGCCCCCACCCATGTCTCCCACCACCCCCACCCCCCAGCAGTGCAGGGGTAGCCTCCACCAGGCCCCCACTCATGTCCCCTATCACCCCCACCCCCCCGCCACCAGGGGCACCCTCCACCAGGCCCCCACCCATGTCTCCCACCACCCCCACCCCCCAGCCACCATGGGCACCCTCCACCAGGCCCCCACCCATGTCTCCCATCACCCCCACCCCCCAGCAGTTCGGGGCGCAGCCTCCACCAGGCCCAAACTCATGTCCCCTATCACCCCCACCTCCCCGCCACCATGGGCAGCCTCCACCAGGCCCCCACCCATGTCTCCCACCACCCCTAGCCACCAGGGGCACCCTCCACCAGGCCCCCACCCATGTCTCCCACCACCCCCACCCCCCAGCCACCAGGGGCACCCTCCACCAGGCCCCCACCCATGTCTCCCACCACCCCCACCCCCCAGCCACCATGGGCACCCTCCACCAGGCCCCCACTCATGTCTCCCACCACCCCCACCCCCCAGCAGTGCAGGGGCAGCCTCCACCAGGCCCCCACTCATGTCTACCACCACCCCCACCCCCCAGCAGTGCAGGGGCAGCCTCCACCAGGCCCCCACTCATGTCTACCACCACCCCCACCCCCCAGCAGTGTGGGGGCAGCCTCCACCAGGCCCCAACTCATGTCTACCACCACCCCCACCCCCCAGCAGTGCAGGGGCACCCTCCACCAGGCCCCCACCCATGTCTCCCACCACCCCCACCCCCCAGCCACCATGGGCACCCTCCACCAGGCCCCCACCCATGTCTCCCACCACCCCCACCCCTCAGCCACCAGGGGCACCCTCCACCAGGCCCCCACCCATGTCTCCCACCACCCCCACCCCCCAGCAGTGCAGGGGCAGCCTCCACCAGGCCCCCACTCATGTCCCCTATCACCCCCACCCCCCTGCCACCATGGGCAGCCTCCACCAGGCCCCCACCCATGTCTCCCACCACCCCCAGCCACCAGGGGCACTCTCCACGAGGCCCCCACTCATGTCTCCCACCACCCCCACCCCCCAGCCACCAGGGGCAGCCTCCACCAGGCCCCCACTCATGTCTACCACCACCCCCACCCCCCAGCCACCATGGGCAGCCCCCACCAGGTCCTCACAATCCCCAATCATGTGCGTAATGGACAGCCTCCACAGCCAAAAAGCCCTACCAAGTAACCCATTCACCCACATGGAAATGGAAATCACATGTTACACCCCCAATGTTCATTAAGCTAATGAACCCATGTCCGTCACACACAATGGTTGCAATTGAATGGGAAAACACACAACATGACATGCATGAAACCAATGAGATGATACCACACAGTGAAGTATGGAAACAAAATTGTATTGAAAAAAATAAAGAATGCTAAAGAAAGAAAACAAACTACAATGTGAATGAGAAAAAAAAATCTGCATGTCCGTATAAAAACACAAAACTGCAAATCAGAATCCAAAAAATATTTGCCCAAAGTCAAAAGTTAAAAAATCTCCATGCAATAAAGAACTATGTAAAAAACTACCAAGGGTCCATGAGCCCAACTGAACAAAGGAAACCTACTAAAAAACCTACCTAAAAATCAACTATATACAAAAAGTGGAGCAGTGTCCGTCGACTCCAAATCATAATAAGAAAGAAAGGAAACCTAAAACTAAAGAACTATATACAAAGGCGGCGGGCAAGTCCAGCGGCTCACTCCGTGGTGTCCCGGGCCAGGGCATCATCGAACTCCTGTTCGATGTCCCGGAGGCGGTCCAGTTCCATGGCCCCGAGGGTCCGCAGGGACGACGCCGTGTCCTCCTCAAACCCCCTGCAGTTTGCCTCGAGGCACTCGGCCCGCCTCAGGGCCCTCCGCATGGAGTTCTCCGCCCTGACCATTGTGAGCAGCTGCCACACGGAAGACACTCTCTGTCCTGGGTCCCCCTGCCCTCCGGCCGATGCCTGCCCCTCCGATGTCGAAAGCCCCGAGCCTTCATGTCTCCCACCATGTTGCTGCTGCTGCTGCTCTGCCTCTGCCCGTGCACTGCCTCCTGCTGCCTGCACATTCTCCGCCGGCTGGGGTGCAGTTGTTGATGTGGCCACCCCTGCTGGACCTCCGACTCCCGACTGTGGCAGGGATGCCTCCTCCACCAGCCTGGCCGCACCGTCAGAGGCAGCTCCACAGGGCACCCAGGTGACTGATGGGTGGGAAGATGGCACAGAGGACGACTGGCGCGTAGGGGGTCCAGTTGAGGAGGGGGTCGGAGCAAGCCCCATCAGATGGAGGAATCCAGCCTGGGTGACCTGTCCCAGCAGGCTGACGTGGTCAACGAGCCATTCGAGATGACGTGCAGTCTCTCCATGAAAAGACTGCAGGTCACCTCGCATGGCCCGTTGACGCAACGCCACACCAGCCAGGACAGGCTCAACCCGGACCTGGATGGCCACGTCCGCAGGCAGAGGAAGGCCAGTTGACGTCAGCTCATCCCCTGCCTGAAAACGGGTCTGGACGTAGGCATCTCTGCTGGTGCAAGATGATGCAGGGACAGGATCGGGGATAGGATTGCACACAGGCACCTCCGCGGCCGCCTGTGCTGCCTCCTGTCCCTGGTTCAGCACTGCACCTCTAGCACCAGTGGGATCCCCACCTCCAGACCCCGTCTCTGGTGCTTGCACGGCCCCCTCCTCCACCAAACCCCCCACCAACATGGATGACTCTGTGCCATCTTCCCCTGTTGGGCCCTGTGGGGTCCCAGCTGCCCCTTCTGCTGCCGAGGAGTCCAACTGCAACCTCCGCCTCTTGGACCTCCTCCCGGCAGCTGCGGCCTGGGACGCGGCACCGGACTCCTCACTCCCCGACGAGATGACAACACGGGAGGGGAGCCGGGCCTTGCGTCTCCGGCTGGCGGTCGGATCCCCGGCACTGTGCTCCACAGCACCTTCTCCGCCCTCTTCATCAGTTGACGCTGCAGACAGGGAGAAACAAAACACAGGCATCAGGGCACTGTACAATGGACACATACACGCATGACAGTTGCACATGAGTGGCATTGGCAAACCTCAGACATGTCATCACAATCCCCAACACACATGTCATTGCAACTCACACACATGAGCCATACCACAGTCATATCGCAACTGCCACCACCATCCCTACACATACAACAGCATCAGCAGCCAAAGGGGAGCCAGACATCACATGCAACACAGGAAGTGCACCACACATGTACACACAGCACCACACTTGCATGCATGTCTACACCTCTGCCAAGTGTTGCACTGTTCAGACGGGCATCCATGTCA
The DNA here is from genome assembly GCF_040938575.1 of Ambystoma mexicanum. Lineage (NCBI taxonomy): Eukaryota > Metazoa > Chordata > Amphibia > Caudata > Ambystomatidae > Ambystoma > Ambystoma mexicanum. Next base: position 40,028,707 of record NC_090924.1, on the reverse strand, counting down.
CATCTGCCAATCAGGCTTCCACATACCGCTGTCACATGCATCCATGTTGCATCACTGTTGCACCCTTGACAAATACACACACGTGCACATGTACACAGTGCTCATACATGCAGCCGAAAACAACATACATGCCTGACATCACGGACATGTCTACTTACATACACATTCATCCAAACATGTGTGCACGCACAACTGCATTTGCCATGCAAGCCCACACACACAAGCACCATCCATGTCTCACACATTACAACCCTCGCATGTGTCAGACCCACGGCCCTGTACACCCCCAACCATACTCGACCCCATACAAACAGATGTGCAACCGGCACAATGCCGAATAATCACCACACGCACTGCTCACAATCAGGATGCATGTACACTCACCGCTCGACTCCAGACGGGTCGGCTTCTCTAGGACCTGGACGTGGAGCGCTGGGGATATGCGTTCCAGGACCCCCATCTGTTCTTCCGACAAGTGGCCCCGGTGCCCCTTGGCATCCACTGCCTTCAAGAGGCGCCGGGCCTTGTTCAGGGTCCTGGACCTGAAGTCCTCCCAGCGCTTCCTGACATGTTGGAAGTCCCGGACTGCCACCCCCTTCGCGTTGATGGCAGTCACGATGTCAGTCCAGATCCGAGTCCGTCCTTCCTTGTCGCCGCGGGAACTTCCGAAGAGGGCATCATACTGCCCCAGGACTTGCTCCACCAGGACACCAACTTCGGTGGCACTGAAGCTGGTGCCCCTCTGCCTCTCTGGCCGGGGGTTGTCAGTGGTCACAGATGGTGTTTGCCCCGACATGACAACCCCAGAGGCAGGAGTGGGTGGGCAACTGGGTCCTGGGGCTGGGCTGTGGAGCGATGGAATTCCAGTCGGGAGTCTTTGGTTCCAGCAGGGGTGGTCACAGCAACAGCACCCCTGGCTGATGTGCAGGCAGCAAATGGCAGTGCACGTGGGCAGCAGGCAGTCAGGCAGCAGCAGATGGCAGGTGGGAGCGTGCTTGGGGCTCTGGGGGGCAGTAGTTCGGCCTTCTGGGCAGGAGCGTGGTCTTCCGTGTGCTTACGCGTGGCCAGCTTGTACGGAGTGATTTGGCACGTGAAAATCCTGCACGTCAGCGTGAAATTCGAGGAAAGGCCCTTAGCGCGTAAGCGCGTCAGCACGCATACGCGATTCTATTGGACCAAAGGCCCTCAGCGCGTAAGCGCGTCTGTGACGTGACCCGCACGGGTGTTTCCCACACAGCACGTGATGACAGAGCACACGTGGAAAGACTGCACGTCAGAGTGTCATCGCGTGTGATTGGTGGAAATGGCCCTACACGCAGAAGTGACAAAGCGTGTAATCGGTGCAAATGGCCCTAGCGCGTACACGCTGCGTAAGTGACGCTGGACGTGTGGGCCTGTATAAAAGGTACGCGTAGAACACCATTTCCTTGTACGTGCTTTTCGTGGAGAGCGAGTGGGTGAATTCTGTACTTCTTGTCGTTTCACACGCGATTTACTTCATGGCGTTTCAAGTTCGTATTCCCTGTTACCTCTGACAGCTTTTTCTCTTTTTTCTCTTTTACTGGTTTACCTGGGCCTGTTCCCTCAAACAGTGTTCCCTTCTACTGTTGTCCTGTCTCCTCAGACAGCGTACAAATCTTCTTTTGGCGGGGGTGTTGCCAACCAAACGTGCTCCTTTTTCACGCTCTTTTACCTGGCAGACGGTGAGTCACGCACGTATCTAACATCTGTGCTTGCCCCGTGTGTAGCCTACCCCTTCAGAGGTCATTCTAGGCTGCGTGTGACACGCATACGTTCATTCTTGTGTTACTGGGTGCCACAGCGTAGTGCAGGTTTTTCTTTCTGCACACGTGGTCTAGGAGGGGTTGCGTGCACGTCATCTCCCATTTTAGGGGCTCCTGTGCGTAGCGTGACCCGTCATCTTTCCCCAGGGGTTACAATCAGCCTTGCAAGAGCACTAGGGTACAATTACCATCTGGTACCCAACCCCTTTGACCCCAATTGCCCAGGACAATAGTTTACAGCCACTCCCATACGCACATTAACATCAGTGCCATGGCTGGGAGGCAAGGATTCCGTAAGGGTGGCAAAGGTGGAAGAGCCACAAGTGGTGGCCGTGGTGGATCCGGTAGGGGACGTGGTCGTTACTTGCAGGGTGAGCCTGTCCCCCCATGTGTGGAGGACCAGTCAAGGGCACCCATAATCAACCCCCACCCCGCCCGTTGAGGCTGATGTGGCTGACACCATCCATGCTCAGCCCTTGTTGGACCAGCCCATTGTGGCACCAGACCTGGCTGACGCCATGGCTGACTTCCAGGTCAGCAGGCCTATGACACGTGCGCTGGTGCACGTTGATGTCACCATGCCACGTGCATCTGGGGCAGCAAGGTCATCTGCTGCACCAAGTAGGCAGGGCGGAGAGGCTGCAGGGGCAGCTGCGGCTCCATCCACCCCAGCCCTCACACACCCAGCCCGGACAGTGTCGGTCCTTGTCCATGCTGCTGACATTCCCCCTGACACCATCACACTAGAGCCAATGCCTGCACCAACTCCCATGCTGAGTGTGCAATCCCACACTCCTGATACAGAGTCCACCAGGGCTCCTGCCCCTAGTGTCCAGAGCGGCACAGGACACTCAGGATCACCACCACCTTCCAAGCGGAAGAGGAAGAGTGCTCGTCCGGCACAGGCTGATGCCCCAGACACGGCTACACAGTCCGGCCCATCCAGGAAGCCCAGCTTCACGGATGACGAACTGAATGCACTTGTCGAGTATGTGTCCGCACATGACAACGAGATGGTCATTGTTGCAGGATCCAAGACCACACCTGCACAACGCCAGGCACACTGGCAGACCGTTGCGGACATCGTAAGTGCCCTTGGAATCGTGAGGCGCACAGCCAATGATTGCTATAAGCGCTGGAATGACCTAAAGCGCAGGGCAAAGAGTAAGCTGGCCTCAAGTCATGCCGCAACTCTAGTGACTGGAGGTGGGTCTCCAGTAGTAGACATGGAACTCACTCCACATGAGTCAGTCGCTGGGACCTACGTCACGGAGGAACAGATCCAAGGCGTGGGAGATTTGGCTGATTACGAGGCATTGTCCGGTGAGTGCACATGCATGTGTGTGTCATCCATGTGCATGGTGTGTGTGAGGGCTTCTGTTTGTGTGACAGGTGAGAGTGTGTGCGCCTGAGTCGTATGGGTCAGCCATGTGCTTCATGCAATACATCCTGCGCAGCTGCATTTGGCCATAGCAGTATCCCTTCTGCCAACAGTAGACATCTAGCCCAACTGCACGCCAGTTGCCCTTGAAGTGTCACCTTGCCACAACATTGTTGCTTGATTTTTCACTGTTCATTTAGTCAGATTGTTTGCATTCCACCACTTCTACTAGGCATGTCGCAGTCCTCTAGTCACATGTCTGACATGGCTATGGTAAAGCGGAGTGACTTTGTTACCTGGATCTCATTTGTTCAAACATGTCCCTGTGCAATTGCACCATTTCGGACTGGCAGCTCCAGGTGAAGAATCTGACCTGTTTGAATAAGAAAAGCTATTACATGCGGGAACTGGACTGAATGAATAGGTGCTGTCCTCCTCTCCATCTTCACTCAATAGCAATGGTACATCACATCTGTGTGATGGCATGTGTGTTTCACCTGCCAATCACAGGCCAATGTGTGATGCCACTGCCAGGCAGCATGCAGAAAATGTGTTCATCTTCCATCTTGGTGTCATCAGTGTGTGCCATTTGCCTGCCCTTCATACGCAGTGAGGGTGCATGCATGGGAGGGTTTTAGTCATGTGGGACATGTGTCAAACAAGTACTGGTTCTCTTGCCTCTCAGCCCTCATTGTGTTCCATGGTGCTAATGCCTGTTTCCATTTCTTTGTTTTTATGTCTTTGCAGTGGAAGACGCACCTGATACTGCTGGGGTTGTGGAGATGGTGCAGACCCAGGAGGGGTCCGAGGGCCGACCAACCACCAGTGAGGGACGTGGTGTGGTGGTGGGTGAGAACCCACAAGTGCTGCAGGTCGTGCTCTCAAGGGGTGTCTCTGGCTGCACTTCCCCCGAGCTGTACTCAGGTGTTGATTCGGATGAGACCTACGTGCCGTCGCAGGTGAGTGTTCCAGGGAGGGATTCTGTTCTGTCTCACCCACCTGCACCAGGGTCAGAACCCTCAATGGGGATGTCAGTGTTGGCAGCTACGCCTTTGGTGGTTACGGATGCAGGGTCACACTCCGCGACATCTGATCCTGTTCCTGGGCCAGCAGATCAGAGGGGGAATGCAGTCCTGCAGCCTCAGGCAGTGCCGGCACAGCAAGGCGCAGTTCGCCTTGCCCCAGACAGGTGTGGTGCCCGCCGACGTGGTGGCCGTACGCCACCTGGCAATACCGCATGGGAGCAATCCATTTACGGTATGGCAACCCAACAGGCAGCATCATCCGAGATGATGGCTCAGGCCATGGATAGGGTGGCCACTTCCATTGTCCCCCCTGAAAGGCTGATGGAGCGAGTAGAGCAGGCAACCGACTCCATCTGCCAGTCACACAGGGAGGACATGTTGGGGTCCAACAGGGACAGGCGGGCGGCACTGGCGACTCTGCAGGAGGCCATCTCCATTGAGTCCCAGGGCCACAGGGAAGCCCTGAGGCAGGAGCTCCTTCACCTCAGGACGACTCTTGTTGAGCTTGAGGCTTCAACACACCAAAGGACAGAACAGCAGCTGGAGCGTCTCACCCGTACGCTCTCAGCTGAGATGCAGGCAACAAGGGCGGAGGTCCGGGCATCCCGTGAGTTGTTGCATGGGGACCTCCGCACACTCATCCTCCAGAACCAGACCTACCACACCCGCATGCTTGCAGCCATGGAGGAGCAGACTAGGGCCTTGCGTGGGCTGCCTCCCATAGTGCAACCACCTCCGGATGCAGCTGCACAGGGTGATAATAGCGACAGCAGTGATACTCCCACAATAGGGTAGCCGTGTGGGCCATGAGCCCATGGAGGTGTTTTTTTTCCCCAGGATCCACGCAGGTGGGTTCTGGTGTGCATCCTGTCCTCGGACCTCCTGGGTGGCCTCCCCAACCCCTCCGGGCCCTTCAATGGCCATTTTTGTTTTTTTTTTATTTTTATTTTTATTTATTTTATTCCCAATTTTTTTGGGACGATTTGTTGGCTTCCGTGGTTCCTGTGGGCATACGCTGCATTGTGGCTGGGCACATGCAGGCTTGTAATGTATTTGGTTCAGATGCTTGGGTTTGAGTCACACACACCCCTCCTGCTTCCCGTTTCCATGGGCTTGCAAAGGGTGTGCCCAAGTGACAGTGAATTACACAGTGACGTTGGACTCCCATGAGCTGTGTGGGCAGTCTGTAGTCAATACTGTGTATACATTCCTAGTGCATATTGCTGTTGTGTTGTACACTGCATGTTGCATTGATGTGTAACTCATCTTCTGTGTCTACCTCCCAATTTGCAGGTCCCTTCCTCATGTCTACACAAGGACCTCTAGTCTGGAGATGTGGTCCATGTTGGCAGCAGTGCACCTACAACTCTACATGGCGCCAACACTGCACAGTTGGTAGTGGTGGGAGTGCAGGCATTTCCAGGTGGTGAAACTACTAATATTTAACATTAGTGATGTCATGTTAATGGTAGTACCTGCTCAAGTTTGTTGTTGGTCCGGCATTACTGTGAGCATTTCAGGTGTTGCAAGTTTCTAATAGGGACACTGTACATTGTGACACTAGTGTCATGTTGTGGGGATTACTTTGTTTACCTGCAAATAGCATGACATGGCACGGTGTGTCGTGTGGCGGTGCTGGGGTTGGGTTGGCTGACATGGCACTGTCCTCTTGTTGCATTTTGCAAGTGGGTATTCATTTTAGCTGCTTGAATGTGTAACTTCACAAAACTGCATTGGTGGTGTCTGTGTGGGTAGGGATGCACACATTGTGACACTTCCAGGTGAACAATCTCAGGCTGATATAGTCTTCACGGTTCTTTCTCCAGACATTCAGGTGTCAGGTTGAGTCATCATTGATTGTCAGATGGAATGTGCCAGGGCAGTGTGCACTCCACAGGGGTGTGATTTCTATGTGAAGTAATTAGCCACTAGCTGTGTACGGGCTGCCTCCCCCGTGCCCTTTCCCCTCCCATGCGCAGCGGCTGTGCATGTGGTTGGGGATGGGCGGCACCACCATGTCCACGGCCATGCCCCGGCGTGTTGCAACGTTGTGCAGGACACATGCTGCCACTATGATCCTGCACACTACTGGGGGAGCGTACAACAGCTGCTCGCCAGAACGGTCAAGGGAGCGAAAGCGTGACTTCAGCACTCCGAATGTGCGCTCCACTATGTCCCGGGTTGTAATGTGGGCTGCGTTATATCTTACCTGGGGTGGCATGGTGGGGTTCCGAATTGGCGTCATCATGTGGGGGCTGAGAGGGTAGGCACTGTCCCCTGTGGAGGTGGTGATTGGTATCATTGGTGGGGTTGTGACCTTGCTCAGTATCTGACATGCATGCATGTGCAGTGGCATTCATACTCACCAAGCAGCCATGTATCGCCATGCCGCCCAGCTTCTAGGTCCCGGCTTAGGGTGGACATTCGGTAAATGAAGCTGTCGTGGGTTGACCCGGGATAGTTGGCATATACTGAGGTGATGATTCCCTTGGCATTACATACTACCTGCACGTTGATGGAATGCCAGTGCTTGCGGTTCCTATAGATGTGCTCAGATGCCCTGGGGGGACGTAGAGCCACATGGGTGCAGTCGATGGCACCTAGCACTTTGGGGAATCGTGCCACAGCGTAGAAATCCAGGGCGGCAGCCTGCCTTTCTGCAGGGGTTCTGGGCAGGTATATGTGCCTGCGGACTGATGGGCGTGCAGTGATGATGTTCAAGACCTGGTGTAGGCAGCGTGACTGGGTGGCCTGTGATACACCACCCACAATGGCACTTGTCCGCTGAAATGATCCAGTGGCTAAGAAGTGCAGTACATTGAGGACCTTCTCCAGGGGGCTGAGTGCTTGGGAGCACAGGGTGGGTGATGTGAGGTCATCCTCCCACTCACTCACCAGGTCCAGTATGATGTGTGGTGGAAACCTGTACCTCCCATGCACCTGGTCATCAGGCATCCCGAAAAGGCTGGTTCTGGGTGTGAATATTCTGGCCCTGACTATCCTCCTCCTCCTCCTTTGGTAGGCCACGCCCACTGCTGCTAGGAACGGTATGTTCATCCTGGGTCTGAGCTTGTAATTTTTTTAGCGCGCAAATTAATGCGTTGCGCATGTTGTAGGCGAGCGTGTGACCCGCGCACCCCTGAAATCCAGTACCCAGTCCAATAGCGTATGGAAATTCCCGCGCACACCGGGATACAGGTGCGCTGACGTACTTGCGTGTCTAAGTGTCTGCGCACACCTGATATACACGTACATAGGCCAATGGCGTGTACGCTCACTTTTGTCCAATTACTCGCGATGACACCCTGACGTGCTGTCCAATTACACGCAATGAGACTCTGCCGTGCTGTCCAATTACACGCGATGAGACTCTGACGTGCTGTCCAATTACACGCGATGACACTCTGACGTGCAGTCTTTCCACGTGTGCTCTGTCATCACGTGCTGTGTGGGAAACACCCGTGCGGGTCACGTCACTGACGCGCTTACGCGCTAAGGGCCTTTCCTCGGTTTTCACGCTGACGTGCAGGATTCTCACGTGCCAAATCACTCCGTACCAAGCTGGCCACGCGTAAGCACACGGAAGACCACGCTCCTGCCCAGAAGGCCGAACTACTGCCCCCCAGAGCCCCGAGCACGCTCCCACCTGCCATCTGCTGCTGCCTGACTGCCTGCTGCCCCTGCACTGCTGGGGGGTGGGGGTGGTGGGAGACATGAGTGGGGGCCTGGTGGAGGCTGCCCATGGTGGCAGGGGGGTGGGGGTGGTGGGAGACATGCATTGTTGATCAGTAGTGCAAGGTGACATGTGGGTTGGCTGGGGGGCATGCCCATGGTGGATGGGCTGCCTGCGGGACATGAGCATGGGTGCAGGGTAGTCCCCCGTGGTGTGGGCTGCCTGCAGGGTCCGTGGAGGTTGTGGAGCGTACACCTGGGAGGGCCCACATGGCCAATTCACGTGTGGTACTCCCCAGAACCCCTGAAATACACGTACCCTGATGAAATTGCGTGTGGAACTTCCCGCGCAACCCTGAAATACACGTACCCTGCTGAAATCGCGTGTAAAACTTCCCGCGCACCCCTGAAATACACGTACCCTGCTGAAATCGCGTGTAAAACTTCCCGCGCACCCCTGAAATACACGCGCCCAGGCTATTCGCGTGTGGAACTTCCCGCGCACCCCTGAAATACACGTACCCTGCTGAAATCGCGTGTCAAACTTCCAGCGCACCCCTGAAATACACGTACCCTGCTGAAATCGCGTGTCAAACTTCCCGCGCACCCCTGAAATACACGTACCCTGCTGAAATCACGTGTCAAACTTCCCGCGCACCCCTGAAATACACGCGCCCAGGCTATTCGCGTGTGGAACTTCCCGCGCACCCCTGAAATACACGTACCCTGCTGAAATCGCGTGTAAAACTTCCCGCGCACCCCTGAAATACACGTACCCTGCTGAAATCGTGTGTCAAACTTCCCGCGCACCCCTGAAATACACGCGCCCAGGCTATTCGCGTGTGGAACTTCCCGCGCACCCCTGAAATACACGTACCCTGCTGAAATCGCGTGTCAAACTTCCCGCGCACCCCTGAAATACACGTACCCTGCTGAAATCGCGTGTAAAACTTCCCGCGCACCCCTGAAATACACGCGCCCAGGCTATTCGCGTGTGGAACTTCCCGCGCACCCCTGAAATACACGTACCCTGCTGAAATCGCGTGTCAAACTTCCCGCGCACCCCTGAAATACACGCGCCCAGGCTATTCGCGTGTGGAACTTCGCGCGCACCCCTGAAATACACGTACCCTGCTGAAATCGCATGTAAAACTTCCCGCGCACCCCTGAAATACACGTACCCTGCTGAAATCGCGTGTCAAACTTCCCGCGCACCCCTGAAATACACGCGCCCTGGCTATTCGCGTGTGGAACTTCCCGCGCACCCCTGAAATACACGTACCCTGCTGAAATCGCGTGTCAAACTTTCCGCGCACCCCTGAAATACACGTACCCTGCTGAAATCGCGTGTAAAACTTCCCGCGCACCCCTGAAATACACGCGCCCAGGCTATTCGCGTGTGGAACTTCCCGCGCACCACTGAAATACACGTACCCTGCTGAAATCGCGTGTCAAACTTCCCGCGCACCCCTGAAATACACGCGCCCAGGTTATTCGCTTGTGGAACTTCCCGCGCACCCCTGAAATACACGTACCCTGCTGAAATCGCGTGTCAAACTTCCCGCGCACCCCTGAAATACACGTACCCTGCTGAAATCGCGTGTCAAACTTCCCGCGCACCCCTGAAATACACGCGCCCAGGCTATTCGCGTGTGGAACTTCCCGCGCACCCCTGAAATACACGTACCCTGCTGAAATCGCGTGTCAAACTTCCCGCGCACCCCTGAAATACACGTACCCTGCTGAAATCGCGTGTAAAACTTCCCGCGCACCCCTGAAATACACACGCCCAGGCTATTCGCGTGTGGAACTTCCCGCGCACCCCTGAAATACACGTACCCTGCTGAAATCGCGTGTCAAACTTCCCGCGCACCCCTGAAATACACGTACCCTGCTGAAATCGTGTGTAAAACTTCCCGCGCACCCCTGAAATACACGCGCCCAGGCTATTCGCGTGTGGAACTTCCCGCGCACCCCTGAAATACACGTACCCTGCTGAAATCGCGTGTCAAACTTCCCGCGCACCCCTGAAATACACGCGCACAGGCTATTCGCGTGTGGAACTTCCCGCGCACCCCTGAAATACACGTACCCTGCTGAAATCGCGTGTAAAACTTCCCGCGCACCCCTGAAATACACGTACCCTGCTGAAATCGCGTGTAAAACTTCCCGTGCACCCCTGAAATACACGTACCCTGGCTAATCGCGTGTATTACTTCACGCGTACCCCTGATATGCACGTTACCCGCTTTGCGTTCCTTATTTGGCAGCCCTGTAAACTGGTCCAGGGTTAGCGCAGCCCTTTGCGATGATTTTGCGATTTTGATGGCTTTTCCTTGCGTGAGGGCGTTCTTGGGGCGTTACGGGCGCTGCTGCAGGGTCGCTGCGATACTCTGCGCCACGGCTGGTTTGGGAGCCTAAAATCCATGAATACGCTGTGCGCGGAAATCGGTTTTAGCGCACGTGCCTGGCGCAGACAATCGCACGCGGACACTCTGCGACAGCCACTTGCGACACTTTTCTGCGAAATTCTATGAATTACCCTGATAGTATTTTCTACCTCAGTTATGGCTATTTCTGCTTCATGTAAAATGAGTGGTTCTCCAAGCAGTTCTTAGCGCCCTGTAAGGAAGGTTTACTGCCCCCTCAGGTGTGTCTTTATCTAGTTGAGTTTCAATTACTTCCTCTTGTTAGGGTTCATTGTCCAACATGTCTTTTTATTGTTTGTAATTGACATTTGTTATACTGTTTCCATTTGATTTGAAAGCAGCTTCAAATGAGCCATAGTTACTTAATAATTATTTTTCTTTACTCCAAGTTTTAAAAAGTTGAAATAGGGTAATTTAATAAAGCACTGTATGTTGCACAGATTTAAGTGATAACTTTATATGATTAATTAGGCTGAGTTTGGTAAGTTTCACTAGGCTTCCTTCACAAGTTGAGACTGAATATTTGCCAGTTGTGTCATCTGGTGTGACATTGTTTTTGTTGGAGTCGTTTTGGGCTATGTCGTACCTGCACACGTCTTCCAAAGCAGTGCTTCTTTTTGGGTATTACGTTTCAATTAAATAATTTTTTTTAAATGTCATGGCTGTTGTGATCATTTATGGCTATTGTTTTTATCTCTTAGTAGGATTTTAGTACTCTTTTTCAGGATGAAACTGGACCAAGCTTTAGCCAGGCAAGGTGTTCAGATGTGCCATATGTGGTTATAACTGTTAAATGGTCTATGTTAGCAGTATTTGCCACACTTATGTTTTTGGAAGTGTAATATTTGTGTATGTAGGTCACTAAGTTTGGTTTCTGAAGGGATGTTGCAGGTAATGTATTCCTCAATAAACGGTTAAACAGTGGCATCACTGTCATGGCCAAATGTGGGAGCATCATTTATCCACAAAAGCATGTGGATGTGTGGTGCTCCTGTGGATTGATATTATTTTCTCCAAAAGAAGTGTTGCGCTTTTCCGAGCAGAGGAGTAGTTTTATTGCATATGAAGTGCAGCATGGCAATGATGCGATGTGAAAGTACCTTGATACATTGACAGCTTAAAGTAACAAACCATGTGGGTGGGCCTGGGTTCCATAGCATACAATGTACATCAGTGTGACATTGGAACCAGTATTCTTTTGTAACACACATGTTTGCAAAGAGATTTGTGAAACTTGACTACAAAACTTCATCTTTGTCTTGTATCTTTTGAAGCAGTTTTGTAGTGGACATGTTTTAAAAAGTAAAGCCTGTTTTTAAGGTGTATGCAACTCTATAACATAGAGTTGCTAGTTCACTTTCTAACAGGAGGTGGAACATGTGTTCTACATTTTGTCTGAATCTGGGGTCTTCAGAACACAGTCTGATGCACTGATTTGTGTGGATCTTTCATCATATCTTGCTCATTTTCCTGAAGGAAAGAGTAGAGGAAATAATGTGGTTCTAAACTTTTTTTCCCCATATGCTCATTGGGCATCCTTTGGCTTGATGCATTTGATATGTTTCTAATGCATCTTCAGTAGCGCCTTTTGTGTGTAGTGGGTGAATTGTGTACTGGTCTAAAATGTTGGCAGCAGTAACAGGATCTACAGGTTCAAATTGGCCAGTTGCTGGTGAATCTTGAAATATTTGGGTGGTTTCTCTTAAGTTTTCCTCTTTGTTTATATCTTTGTAGTATTCATTGTTTTTAGATATTGTTGGGCTTGTCTAACTTTGTTTAAGTTGACTAGTTGTTTCCAAATCTTATTGTCTTTTGTGGGTACATCATTAACTAGTACAATCAACTAGTACAATCAACGATTGATCTACTGGCCGTTGTACTCCTAGAGTTTCTCAATTTTCTTTAAGATCTAATATAGCTGTATAGACCACCAGCAATGGCTGTACCGGGCGTTATGGGCCCTGAAGACTGAGGTATGAGGGACCATAATGCCCGGTATGGCCCAAGGTGCAGTGTTTAATTAAAGTTGAATAAATTAGACATGTATCATTGAAGTACAAAAAATTGCAAAATGGTTAATAAATGTTGCAGGAATTAAGTATTTATTTGGAAAAGGGCTACAGGTTGGAAAGTGCAGTTTTCAAAAGAAACTTTTCCATTTGAGGTTTAAGTGTCTGATGCCATAGAAATGAAGGCTTCAATTGATAAATTGCCCATGTGGCACAAGACTGGGGACTCCACTTCTGGTTATATTTGTGGTTGATAGACTGCAAATTATGCGACAGGATAAACTTGGCAGCACATCTGGATATGTTTCTTCAGCCTCTTTGTTTCTTTTCTGGGACAGTTTAGGATATGTATTATTTTTGTTGGCTGTAGGAGTGCGTATGGTACCACTTACAGTATTTGTCATTGATGATGTGCTTGGACGTTCATCTGGTAAAATTATTGCAGTTGGTTTTTCATTGCTTTCTATTACTGCCGGATATTGGCTGTTTCTGCTTGTTGTAGTTGTATCTGTGTGTACTTTTGTGCTGGAATGCAAAGTTTCAGTTTTGTGTTTTGGTTTTCCTACATTGTGTAGAAGTTCAGACCATTCTTGAAAATTGAGGGATGTTCAGATACCTATTGAGGCTAGCACAGATTAAAATTAGGCTTGCAGGTTGATATTCAGCACCCAATAAATTACGCACCACTGCATAACATTTCTGTAGCAAGTTGTTCAACATTGGGAGTTCAAGTTCTTCAAATTGCAAGGAAAGTTTGCACTGTGACAGCCAGGTTTCAAAGATGTTAGTTGCCCATTTGGTAGCATTTGGGTGTTGGCTTCACACCTGTTGATCTCGAAGGCTTTTTGGCATCTCCTCCATGCCTTCAGTATCTTCTTTCATCCACTCTTCCAGGGTTTTATTTCCAAGGAGACTAAATGATATCAATGCCATTGCTACCAAAGACGACAGTGAAGCACACCAAAGTAGAAACTACAATGCTGCAGCCATTCACTTGGTTGCGTTTTTTTTAATACAGTGGTGGGTGGCGATTGGGTGGGAGGATTATGATGTTAAACAGAAATCAGGTGTGGGTATGCCTGCACAGTGTTTGGCTTAAGGTAATTTCAGGTGGTTTTTTTAACCCTACATAAACATATGCTTCCAATTACACTAAAAGACAGTAAAAACACATGGTATACCGTCATTTCATTGGCGCACTTTTCATCGCAGGGTTTTTTGCCGCAATTTTTTTTCATAAAAAAAAACATCGGATTTTTTGGGGGGTACATTTTTAAAAAAAATGGGTTTGGGTGTTCGGGATGAAAAAAAAAGAAAAAAAAGAAAGGAGGGTTTGGGGGGTTACCCCCCCACAAAAAATAAAAAAAATAGATGTTTTTTCGGAAATAAAATCGCGGCAAAAAACCCTGCGATGAAAAGTGTGCCGATGAAATCACATAGAACCAAACACATTACCAAGGTAACTCTGCATATTAATTACCTCAGTGTGCTATCTACTTACATGGGCCTGCTGTGGTTTCCCATTATCCTTTCCATACTAGGCTTCTCCAAACAGCGTGACGAGTTGAGGGAAAGCTTCCCCATATTCTCATTGTGGTGAAAACAGAAAATGCCACGTTCCATATGTAAGAAAACAGAAGCTTTTTTTTCTTGTCGTTTTTACAATCCTTGCAATGCTTTCCTTACACAGCCAAAGTGGAAAGCGTTTCTTCTGGCTTGCAATCAGTGGGTGGGGCTGTGTTGCACTTGTTGGTCTTGCAACGTGTAATTCAGAAACAGAAAGTTAACTCTTTCTGTTCCGACATTACACCCAGACTAACGCAGCAACTTTGGGTGCCGGCAGCAGGAACACGTAAGTAATTTAAACACTACTTGTGGGCTGTTTACAATCTGCGGACTATACCAGTTTGTATAGCCTGCAGATTGCCCAATCACAATTGTGAACCACCCGGTAGCGTGTTCTAATCACAAATATATTACTTGGCCATGGGTGCCTTTTAATAACTCAGATGGAGGCTTTTTTGTCTTTTAGTTTCACATCTATAAGGGTTTTGTTTGCTACAATGCTGTCCCTTACCTTGTCATACTCTCGGCCATGACTGTGTATGGCAATTGGGTTATTCTGTTCTTGTTTATAATCCTCTTCATTGAAATGTGGTTCTGGGCTGCTTGTGTGTACCCATTCACCTTCACAGAAGTTTGAAATGGTATATATATTGATATTGCAGATGTTTAGAAGTACTTTTTGAAAATTATTGATTCATTTAGTTAGTGGTTTCATTCTGTTTAAAATCAATATAAACAACTTTTTCTTCAGTAGAAATGTGCTGAAAATGAAAGATTCGAGAATTAGTTTTTAAGGGTAGATTGTGACTTTTCAGCTGTCTTTATAAGATTGTGAAGAATTCTTTGGTGGAATTATTTTGTAAAATGAATGGGCCTCATTATAAGTTTGCCGGTCCGGGAACTATGCTACCGGTAAGCTTGCTGGTACCATAGTTCCCAGACCGGCAAACTATGAGTTGTGCTTGTGGGTGCCTTTCTGCCCACCAGGTCGGACTTGGAGGGCAGAAAGGCACCTGCAAGCACTGCATGTCGGAAGCCGGTGCATCCGACCTCCCCATTCCCATTCAGCCCAATGGGGCCGAATGGGAATGGGGAGCATCTTTTTTCCGGTGCCCGTGAATGGGCAATTTCCGGGTCTGGTGGGACCAGAATGCCCCGGTAATTGGCCATTCGCGGGACCCGAAAATATTGCAAGTTTGGCAGCAGCCTGCCCGTTTTACCAGCAAGGCTACCGCCAAATGTGTAATGAGGCCCAATTTTTTGGATTGCTTAACTGTGGCTACGGTAATATTGCTAGATATAATGTTATTTTCATTAGTAGGTCTGCTTTTGTTTGTACATTTTTTTTGTACTGTTTTGTTTTAATGTTTTCTATAAATTCTTTTAAAGGTGGATGCTTATATGGCTTGTATTATTCTTATCAGCTCTATTTTTTCTTTGCTTTCTATGGTGTTGCTTTTTAATAGGCATTCTGTTCTGTCTCTTGGGAAAGAAGAAAGTTTGGCGTTGGGAAGGTTGTAAGAGTAAGAATGTTTGTAGGTGTGATGGGCTAAGGTTAGTGAGTAATGGAGTGGTAGTATGATTGAATATGTAGGGACATTATGACGTTTTGAGGAAAACGTGTGTTGTAATGGTGGTGTTTGGATCGGGATAGAAAGAAAGTGAATGGTGCAATATAATGCGTAAGAGTGAAATAAATGTTGTTGATTCAAAAATAATACTCTAGGCTAGTATATAGTGAAAGTACATTGTTACAATTAGAAAAATCTGCATGCTCTATTGATGTAACCCTCTTCTTTCCTGTAATTGTAAAATAATATTAGTGGGTTTATGTGGTAATGGTGAAGTACTTTTAGTAAATGAGGTTGTTGTTTATGAAGGCTGGAGGAGTTCTTGTGAAGAAGAGTTAATGAAGTTGTGTTAACAGTGGTGTACGAAAGTGTGTTCTTAAAACAATTGGAGTATGAGTGGTGTTGTTTGGCACATTAGAGGGAACAGGGCAAACATGGGTGTGAGAAAAGGTGCATGTACAGGTTATTTAGTTGCTGCTATCGAAGTGCTGTGTTTGTGGTGTAATGTATTTGTAAAATGTTGTAATGTTTTTACAGAATAAGAAACTGTGGCCTAGTGGTAATGGAATGGCGGATTGTTGTTGCAGCAGTGTTTGGTGTCTTATAGTAGAGGTTCGGAAAGAAGAGTACATTATATGTAAGCTGAAGTGTTGTATATAAATACTTTGTTGGTATAAAAATATGTGTAAGCAGGTGGAGAATGGTGGCAGTGTAAGGGATGTAATGAGTGAGGTTGGAAAGTGTGAGGTTTGTATCGAATGAAAAATGTAAAATGCTGACCAGTAAAAATTGTTGCTTTTAAGGAGCATTTTCATTAAAGTAAGAAAATGCAGATGTGAATTTATAGCAGCACTGTGTGTAATGTTTTTGTAAAAGAGAAGAAGTGTCAGTTGGTGTGTGGAAGTTTAATATGTTGGCAGTACATGATCCATTGCAATATGTAGGTGTTTTTTTTGTATTGTATGAATTGTAGTTGCACTTTTTCCATTGGAAAATGTGGGCTACAAGTCCCAGAATACATAGAAGATAGTAGGACTGGATAAGCACCTACAGATTGGAATGGGTCCTGTTAGCAAGTATGCATGTACTGTCAAGATATTAAACTTCCACACACAAAGTGCCACTAAAAATGTTGCAAAAATGTGTTGCATCTGCTTTTTGTATGTTTTAAAAAGAAGTTACACATAGTGCTGCTATAAATGTATATATGAATGTCTTAACCTTTGGGAAAATGTCCCTAAAAGAAATATTTGTAAACACACAGCATTTTTCATTTTGTATTTAATATAAATGTGACACATTAAAATCTGGCAGTCCAGGTCTGGTTATTTTTTGGGCTTTCTGGGACTTGCAGTCTGAGTTGTGTAATGGGAGAAGTGGCATTACAAGTTACAGAATACAAAGAAAAAAACAAGACTTTATAAGCAGCTATAGTTTGGAATGGGTCATGTTGGCAAGTATGCATGTGCCAACATATTAAACTGGCACACACCAAGTGTCACTTAAAAAGGGTCGACCCATCTTTTCTAACTGTTTTCCTTCCTTCTATAAAAATGTTACACAGAGTGTACCTTTAAATGCACATATGTATTTTTAAAATTTCATGAAAATGCTGCTAAAATATATTTTTTAAACACACAGCATTGTAAGTAAATGCCACTTCATGTGAGCAGGTGATGAATGCTGCAATACATGGCAATCGCTAGAGTGGCTAAAAAAGAGAATATTCTTATTGAGAAGATTATTGCGGGGTAAGTGGCAGGAACCCTGTATATATACATTTGTAAAAGAGTTGAAACAAAAACTTACACAAATATAAGCATACATGAACTATGTCTTGGTAGATGCAGATGTTGTTGGATCTACAAATATAAATCTTGGACGGTTTTACAGTAGTGTTTGATGCAGGTGGCTGTGAGTAACAGGGGACATGTACTCTGAGAGTTCAAGAGTACATCTGAAGTGTTGAACTGAGATGAAAGGGTTACATGTAATGTTTTTGGATGTGATTGGTGGATGGATGCATGACTGTTTAAAAGAAGCCAATGAGGGACTGTTATTAACATTAAAGTAGAAAGGGTCGAAGGGCTGCCAAGTGCTAGGGTGTCCATGTACATAGCAGTAGTCTGCAAGCAGCACATGCCACATCCATGTCTTTTAAGGATGTCTGGCATGGAAAGGGGACTATGGGGATTAGCCAATGAGGAGTTCTGGTTGTGGTTTACAGGAAGACAGGGTAGCAGGTTTTGCATTTGTTATGTGAAGGGAAAATGGCTGTTGCTATTGGTAAGAAGAAAATGAATGTGCGGATGGTGGGAGATTGTTGGATGAAGTGTTTGAAAGGTCATACTGAATCTTGTGGAATACATGCTAATATTGGATTGCAGTGAGGGAATGTTTGGTGGCATACAGTTTCACTGGGTGAGTTTATTATCTTTTTATCAGAGTAAGGCTCAATGTCAATCTCCAGATATTATTATTGTACATTGCTGAGGAAATAGTTTGGGCTATATCATTCCAGTATCTTTGCATGTTCCATGTTGCTCAAACAGAAATGCTTCCATAGGAAAAGATATTTTTTATCAGAAATAAATCCAAGGGATTATGGAGATATCCAAATGTGTTTTATGTAAACATGGAGGAAGGTAGGCACCATGTGAATGAAGGTATATGTACTTTTTTGAATGGCTTAGGCATGGCATCTTTTCAAAATGAAAATATCATGTTGGATGGTGTAATTTAATGTTCAGAGCAATGGAGTGGATTCAAATAATGTTGGGTTATGTTAAAAATGCTTTGAAAAAGTTCATGTGAACTACTTACATGGGAAAATGTAGAGACCATAGGAAAGCATGTGTTAGTAGGAGTAAGATATAAAAATGAGAGTGAAAATAAAAAGTGAAAACCGAAAAAAAGGAGCCACCATTGCAAATTGCAAATTGAGTGTATGGACACCACACCAGCCATTTGGGTCTTTCGAGGATGCCTGGCATGGAAAGAGTACTTTGGAGACAGTAGGCATTTGTGGATGTCTGCAGACATCGGGGGATCAGCCAATCAGGTTTCCAGGGTGTGGTGTGTAGTGTGCAGGAAGACTGGGTAGCAAGAGTTATCTTTGATGTGTGCAGGGAAGATGGCTATGGCTATTGCTTTGAGGAAGTAGACTAGATTGTGGGAGACTCTTGGATACATTGGCTGAAGGCGTATTCTGAGCACTGTGGATTGTCTGATAATCTTGATTGGTTGAATTTCAAGTTTCATGGTATGGAGTTTGAAGAATGAAGTGGGCGGAAATCCTCACATTTTGTGAGAATATGGTTAACTTAAAGCATTCAGATATTATTGTATTTCACTATGGAGGCAACAGTTTGTGCTATGTTACCAGAATTTCATTACCATTTGCAATGAAGAATGCATTTGGAAAGTTGATGGAACTGATTTCACAGGCAAGAATGATTTTGTCACAGATAGCTCAGAGACAAATGTTGACACATTCAGATTTATTTTGCCCACAAATTGAGAAAGCAAGGCGCAATATGAATAAAGTTTTGTGGGATGTTGGGATGACATCTTTCCATAATGAAAATATTAAATATGATATTGTCTAAATTTTCCAAAGAGTTGGAGTGCATCTCACTCAGGTGGGCAATCAGATTTTTCTTGAAACTGTTCAAAATGCATTGGAGCAGTTTTTCTGAACAGCTAGAATATGGATTCAAGTATTCTTTAGTAATTGCAGTAAACAAAAAGGAAAAACAGAAAAAGACATTAGAAGCATGTTTTGTGTAGTTAGAACAAATAATTAAGCTCATTAGAATATTTGTTAGTTCAGTATATAAAACCAGAAATGTTAAAAAATATATAAAATCCACAAACAGAAAAAAAGGTTCTTTTAAAGCAACCATTTTTGAATGAAAAACAATTAAAATGATTTGAATTCTCTCACCCCACGCCTGGAATTTTCCAGGTGTCTGCAGATTACTGCACTGTCCGCAGATTATGAAGGCTGCAAAGGGGACTATGATTTCATTTTTTCAGCTCTATTTTTTAACTGTGAAAGGTGACTTCTAAAGGAACAGTTCTTTTTGTGATTTATTATTTTTTTGGGGCTTTTAAATTTTTTTTTATCAGAGGCAAGGTACGGTGGGGGAAGGAAGGGAGGGAAGCGGCACCTACCACAGAGACAGAGGGGCATGTGGACAGATGAATATGTTGGAAGGACCTTTAATTTAAGGTGTAGTGAAGTGTTTCTCAGGCTCCTCGACAGCGGCCTAGAAATCACTATAGCTGCCCCCCCGGCAGATTGGTGCATTGCAGTCAAAACATAGTACTGTTACCCTCGAAAGGTAAGGATCAACAGTGTTCTGTATGGCCTGTGAAGCAGCCGTTGGGATCCTCTTCCCCAAAGGAGTAGGCTGTGTGGTGACAGGAGGGGTGGACGAAGATGGAGTAGATGCTGTCAACCTGCTTCTCCCTGAAAAAGGTACCACCTTTTTCAGAGTACCCGGATGGTTGGATCTGGGTGGTGGCACATGGAGGTGGTCCTGTAGGAGTACAGCCCAGGTTTTCTGTGACTGAGTGCAACTTTGCACTCAGTGCATCTGACCTTGGCTCCCACAAGCATTTGGTACACCCCCAGAGGTGGTGAAAAACCACCACACCCAGGACTCACTCAGGTGCTGGAAGTAGGCACTTCCTGTACCTCATCTTCATCTTCCTCCTCATCCTCTTCTGCATCCTTGCACCTGTTCCTCTTTCCAGGCCCTCCAGATGGTGATGGTGGTGGTGCTGGGGGTGGCTGGGAAGGAGGGATGACCAAGAAAAATGTCATTGTAAGTCTCATGCAATTCTCCTGCAAGCAGCTCCCAAAAGATGCTCTCTCCTGGTCTGCCAGATTGAGAATGACTACAATTAATGGGTGGGTCCCTTCAAAGCAACTGTCCACGGACCGCACAACTGTCCGCAAACTACCAAATGGAAAATAGGCCTTCAAAAGTTATAAAACGTTGCCAGATCAACTA
The DNA here is from genome assembly GCF_040938575.1 of Ambystoma mexicanum. Taxonomy (NCBI): domain Eukaryota; kingdom Metazoa; phylum Chordata; class Amphibia; order Caudata; family Ambystomatidae; genus Ambystoma; species Ambystoma mexicanum. The sequence continues at coordinate 40,008,249 of NC_090924.1, read as the reverse complement.
AGAATGGGTCTAGGACCTCTGGAAACTTTCAACTTGAAACACCCGAGATTGGTGGAAAATGCAGTTTTAGACTGTCTGCGGTTAAGCCATCACACTGCATGGGTGCAGTCAAATGATGATGCCCGGGTGCACCTGCATCTCTGACAGATGTCTGGGGACACCCATCAGGCGGAAGACGCATGTCGCATGTGCATGGGTGTCTGCAAATGGGCAGGCTGTCCGCAGACTAATTAAAAGTACATCATGCGAAAAACGGACATGCCCGGATACGGCGCGCTGTCTGTGGACACCCACGTTTTGAAACAGACATTCCGGACAGACGTATAGTTTGCGGATTATTATTTGGGCTTTAAAAAAAAAAAAAATCACACAACAATATGCAAGACACTTGTAGTAGAATGATTTTTTTTTATTCTTGATAGGGGTGTGGTATCGGAATGGGAAACATAAATGGGAGAATTTAGAATGTGTAGTCAGTCATCATTGGGAAGGGAGAGATAGAAGTTTCATCAAACCGTCTGTCCTGTACCCGTAGTCCTTCATAACCTTGGATATAGCCGCAAATATCAGCAAACCGTCCAAGATAAATGCTTTTCTGTCCACCAGGCCCTCACCAAGTATCCCCCTCATCTCTGCCAGCTCACCCTTCTCCCCAGATGGCCTCCTCTGCCCTCTCCCTTTCCTCACACAACACACGCTGTTTCTGTGACACAATTTGCTTTGAGTTGTCAGTTATTCGAGGATATAGCCGAGACTACAGAAAGCTTTTTGTTGCAAACTCAGTCCCTAGATCCCCTCCAACTCACAAATTTCACTTGGTGCCCTCTAGCCACCCCCAACTCTAGCCTGATGGCATTGGCATGTTTTGACCTACAAATAGCTTTTTTCCTGTGTTTAATTTAACCATATCCTCGACTATAGCCACAGGTATCTCTCGCATCAAGAGGAAAACAAGATGGGGCACCCTGTTCTCCGTCAAATATTTAAATAACTACTGCACGAAATAACCCCAAACCATAGATGGATCGTGAGTCAATGCTTCATGCCCAATTTGTTTTGGACCTGGTCGAAATCCGTAGAGTGGTTTGGGCTGTGCGCTTTGCCAAGAATTTACCTTGTTTGTCGATGGGAAAATGAATGGGAAGTAGGCTTTACTTTTGTTTTTTCGTCTTTTTTTAATGCTTAATAACTTTTAATTGTTTGAAGAATTTTTACGAAACTTTGCAGTCTGAGTGGGTTGGGGGCAGGTCTTTAATCACTTTTGAAATTTCAGCTAAAATCATTTCTCGAATCAAAATTTATTAATGATCAAATTTTGAGGGGTCCTACGGGAGTCCTACCCACCTTAACTATCCCCGCCCTATAATATTCAAGGAACATTTATTTGTTGCAGGGACATTAAGATGAGAACCTAATGCAACAAAACCCCTGAAAATGTCTAGTGCTTCTATAGTATGTAATATAACATTATTACAATTATATAATTTAATTAAAAATAGAAAAATATTAATATACCATGTTTCGTCCCTTGATGTGGGAAATGCTCTCTTAATTTCAGAACAGTTTTCAATGTTTGGCTTGACCATTCTATCACAAAGTTACAGAAATACAAATGTTCTGTCTGATAATGTAACATCAAGTGAAGTTTTGTTTCGGTCCATGCTGCATCTGCAGTTTCATTTCAGTTGATTGGGCTTCTTAGGGTTGAAGGGTTCCATTAGGCAGCCCATATTTTCTTAATGGTCAGCCTGTGGTCCTAACAGAAGTACTTTTGATGTATTGTTTCTGAAAGCAGGCCTTGCCCGCAAGTGACTAACTCGCAACCATAAACCGGATACGAAGATCACAAATTTTATTTTCTCTGTATGTATTTAGATGTATTTACTTTATTGAGATAGGTACACATGTGTGGAGTGCATCCCATTTATCACACTGAGTGTGTGCAAGTAGACAATGATACACTTACAAAAAACTGGACGTGAACTAAGAAATGAGTTGCTCTTTATGAATATGTGTAAAGTCAGCAAGCTTCTTACTCGCAATAGCTGTTGCCAGGTACTGTCAACACTATGTCCACATATAGGACAAGCAATGACAGTTGTCTGTGAGCTGACATCTTTGATTTTACTACATAAGGCAACTTAAAGACACTATACATATTAAAAAGAAACACCACCTCTGATGCCAGTGATTCCCGCAAACCTTGCTGCTCAAACAGGGACACTGAAGGCTATGGCAGCAAAAGATGGATGACTTAATGCATGGGCCTTTTGACAAGGGACACATAGGGACAATTGTTATGCTATGTTAAGTAATGTTATGGAAGCCTGTTTAGCTGTCGGTCACCTGAGGGTATCATGGCGCTGGAAGGAGAGAGGTCAAAATCCGACTGCAATTGGATTTTACTAAACAGGTAGGTTTTTAGAGCTTTCCTAAAAGCCGAGTGGTTTGATACATTTTTCAAATTCAAAGGAAGAGTGTTCCATAATTGAGCTGTGGCAACCGAAAATGCCTCCAATGCAGGAGCGGAGATATATGGGAACGCAAAGCAAACCAGCTGAAGCAGATCATAATAACCACGCAGGAAGATAATGAGTAAATTAAGCACGCAGATATTCAGCCCCTTGATTATGCAGGGCACGATGTACCAAGCATAGGGCCTTAAAATCAATGTGCTGAGTGACAGGCAGCCAATGTAAAGAGTGCAGAACCGGCAGAATGTGGGCCCCATAGGATGAACCGGTAACCACCCGGGCAGCCATGTTTTGCAGGTGCTGAAGTCACTGGACTAGGCCCTTAGGGTGGGCCAGATATAGTGAATAGCAGTGGTCCAAGTGACTCAGTAGCAGGGCTGCAACTACAGGACGTGTTAGTTTGGAGGCATTAAAGGAAGCACCTTTTTAAATATTTGTAGATGAAAATGGCCTAATTGACAGACCGCCGAACTTGTGCCTCCATAGAAAGGGAAGCAGAGATAACCACACCCAGATTTGTCATCTTAACAACCGGAATCTGAAGTGGACCAAGAGAAGAAGGCCAGAAAGAGAAAACCTAAAGTGAGGGATCAAGGGGGAACCCACCACCAACACCTCCATCTTGTCTCCATTTAGCTTCAGCCAATTGTGGTTTATCCATGTCCCCATGGCAGACAGGCACTGATACAAGCATGATGACAGCTCAGCCTGATCATGTTCTAAACAGATCAGGATCTCAGTGTCGTCAGCATATGAATAGCACATGATACCGAAGGAGCGGATTAGACACACAAGAGGCCAGATGTAAATATTGAAGAGAATAAGAGACAAGTTTGAGCCCTGCAGAACACTGCAGCCGAGGAAAGATGAACCTGAAAGAAAAGGAGGGAGTGAAAGAGTTTGAGTTCTATCGGCCAGGAACGAGGTGAACCAGGTAAGCACCTGACCTGAAATTCCGGTCTATGGTGTTAAACACATCCGAAAGGTCTAATAAAATCAGGGCACTCACCTCTCCTGCATCAAACAGTCTGGCCATGTCATCCTGAACTGAAACTACAACACTCTCTGTACACCAACCAGGCCTAAAGCCTGACTGGGCGGGGTCAAAAAGCTCTGTAGATTTCATAAAAGAGGACAACATGGGGGAGACCAAAGACTTCAACAGTTTCATGAGAAACAGTAAAAGTGACATTGGGTGGTAATTAGAAGACAGCATAGGATCCAGCAAGGGTTTCTTAAGAAGTGTATCACAGTAGCAGCCTTAAATTCTGGTGGAATACAGCCTGTCTGGCAAGAGGCATTGACTGCCTCTGTAATCTCAAACAGCAGCTCAGGGGAGATATCTTTCATCACAGCAAGGGAGATGACATCAGAGGGGCCCTCCGACTTAATATGTTCAGTAGCATCGAGTACATCTGATTCGGTGAAAAGAGGGAAGGAGGACCAGCCATCCCAAGCTGTCAAACTCCTAGGAGCTTGAAGTTCAATCACAGGGGTGGATATTGTTGCCACCAGCGCAATATTGGCACGTATGGTATCCATTTTTGTAGTAATAAATTGTGCCAGTGAATCACAAAATTCCTGAGTGGGACTAACAGAAGGAGTGAATTTAGTTGCGGAGGAGAGAGATATCACCACAGAGAAGAGGGCTGCAGATTGGCATAGCGACCACTCAATTCTCTGGGCAAAAAAGGTCTTCTTAGTCGTCAAGATAGCTGCAAAATATGCTGCTGCACTAAGGCCCGGGTCATACGCTGTCCACTACTTGCTATCTGCCTGTCTCGGGGCAAGACATATCAGCTTGAGATTTTCTGAAAACCAGGGTTCAGATGGATGCCTCCATGGCTGGATAAGCCATAAAGGGGCCACCACATACGCTGCTGCAAGCAATGATCGTGAGAGTCCCGATAAAATAGTTACTGAAGCATCACTACATTTACCTCTGACTGATGAAACAAGGGCCAATAATTCAGCCGAACACCAACAACGTTGCCATCTTCTCAGAGGAACAGCCTTTTGCTGCACCCGGACCACTTTGAGTAGGCAGGTCACCCGATAGTGATAAGACTAAAGTACTGGTTCAGCTGGAAAAGTGGTCAAAAGGGCTTAATTTGCCAAAACCAAATACAAGGTGTTCCCCAATCTGTGGGTAGGTGCTAAAACAGATTGAATAAGGCCCAGATCAGCCAGACTGTCAAAGAAGAGGCTACGTGCTTGTGATTGTGGCTCATTACATTTCAAATTGAGATGTCCCAACACGAGATGTACACTTTTTGCAGAGAAGAAACTATATGCTTTCAAACAGATGCAGGAAATAGCAGCACACAACACCAAAAAATCAATACTGAAGCAAGGCAGAGATGCAGTGAAACGTGTGGAAATGACTCCAAGAATAGTCAATGAACAGAAGCTAGGGAAACAGAAGGACTCACCACTTCCTTTTCCGGCCAACGGAACAGAATGCAAATGCAAAACGAGTGGTCATTTTCGCAGAGAGGGGACTCTCGGGGATCAAGGTTAGACTGCAGAACACAGCTGAGTACTAACCTATGGCATAGACACATTGAACTGCTGAGGAACAGGAAAGCACTGAAAACGGCTGACTCAAAAACGGAAGGATGCTAGAAAGTGAATCCAGGAATCAGACAATACTAATAAGCAAACAGAAATGGAAATCCAGGGAATCAGGCGAAATTATTTTGTAGATAGAAATTAAGAATAAAGAACCAAGGAAGAGGGCACACACAGGAACACTGCAACATGATCAATGCTGCACAAAAGAAAAAAAAGCCCTTTCGGCTGAAATGTCTACTGATCACATGCCCCATGTCTGAACTGCGTGAGCACCTACTAGCTTCATGTGTTCCTTATCCTCCACCTAACCTTGACTGGTAGGGTCAAGATGAAGCAGAGAAGAAGGCACAATGTGTTGGATAAAATAAATACACGGGCAGCCAAACACTTGAAATGAATAGATGGGAAATGAAGTAGAAAAAATGGTCCAGGAGCTCTCACATCACCACAGTCATGAGTCAGGTGGTATGGCAGCAATTCCAAAAATTAACCAAGCCCAAAGCATGCCCTCAAGTGCTGGGAAGGAAATTTAAGGGAGGAAATTGTGACCGTTTATTGTGTTGGTTATTAACAAGTATATAATTTGGTGTGATACAGATATGGAGCTGTTTCAGTAACAAAGAACTAACACTGTTTAAGTCTGATATGATATAAAGTGTTGGACTTCTTGACAATGGTGCAAGGTGTCTTGGATTTTTGGTGAATATAGAGTTACCTAAAATTGTATACAATAGCAATAAAATAGCAGTAACTTTAATTTTGTTCCTGGTATGTACAAATCCTCAATAAAAAATAATGAGAAAATAATGTCTCTGATGCACGTTCAAACATGAATATGTGCTAATGCTGAATCTCTTGAGAACTCACGCGCCCACAGAATCACAGACATGGGAATTGCTTCACTCGCATATTTGGTGTCCACCCACCACTAATAATGACCCTTGTGTAATGCAAAAGCAGAGATGCGTATTTGCATATTTTTAGTGAGTAATTATCGTTGGTACTTTTCTCTTGCAGTTATCCATTTGTTGTCGCCCCTTTACAAAGGTGCACACCTAAATCATGCCATGTGCGAATTGAATAAGTCTGTCACTGGGACTACAAACGCATTTAACTGATATTATGAGATCCTCACCTCAAACTGCTCTTTTCAGACGGACGACACTTTGCAAACAGTGCTCAGTAAACTGCTCTCAAGGATTTCCACAGCAGACACCCGGTTTTAAGCACTAGCGTGGAGGCCTTGACCTTTTCCTTGCGATTGTGTCTGGGAATCGTATCGCCAACAAGATACAAGGCCTAAAGAACATTACATTTTCACAGGAGGAGCTCCCCATTGAATGTAATCGAATGTACTTAGAGGCTGGAGCATGCCATGCAAGGCCCAGTCATTGATTAAACACAATGTCCTTTCTTCTGCTACAAGCCCTGTGAGAAGTCACAGATATGGTTGCAAGCAGTGTCCTGTGGAACACACACGCTTCCTGCAATAGCGATGCCTGATATTTACACAGTAGACTCCAAGGCCATCATTTTTTTTCCAGTGGCTGATCCCTTATTGTATTTTCAAAATCAATTTTAAATGTACGGATAAAGTATAATCAAATGACAACCTGCCCATTCAGTTAATTCATTTCATATTACACCAATAGATATCATGAGCACGATTTTGTTCTCTTAGAATTACAATTAGGTTATGTAATTTACCCTTTTTTTCATCACAATTCTTAGTGTATGCTACTGATTATATTATAAAGGTCTAATAAACCTTTTCCCATCACCCTAAGAGCATATTTCCTAATGATGCAGAGAAATCATTAAGCACTACACGCGTGCAGCCATAGAGTGATAGAATAAACTCCCAAACTGACAAAAGAAATGAACGAAACAGAAAAATGACTCCGTTCCAGGTCGCTTAATAACTACTCTCTCTACCAATTATTTGTGATGAACAGACTTAAATTGCACTATTAGACTTTGGCAGAGCTAAAGTAAACTTGTTTTTTTGATGTTTTGTTCGATCTGATTTTGGGATTTTGACGGTGAACGAGTGGGTAAAGAATATCGATTTTACCGACCGCGTGGTGCTGGCTGCAATGAGAGCACGGGCGCCATAATGGTAACTTGTGCGCAATCCCAGTTTGCGCCGGCTTAAACAGAATGATCACATACATGTTTGGGCTTGGAATACATAAACACTTTTGGCTTCCTTTCTTGTGTGCAGACAGTCAACTGTTACCATAGAGTTAGTGTCGAGAGTCCCATGCTATTTATACTTTGACATTATAGTAAAGAACATCCGCACTGTGTCACTGTATCAGGCATACCATGGTACCACTTTTTTAGAAATAGGAAATGACTTTGTACACACAGCTCCACCGTCCAGCACAACAACTATAATAGTAACACATGAACTATATTTCTGTACACATGCAACACATTCAAACCATCACATAGACGCTTCTGTTGAAATATAAGGATATCTTTGTAAAACGTACACTGTGCAAAAAACCAGAGGTCAAACTTAGCATTTCGCTCTTGTTATTGTTCATTATTCCATGACACCTTTCTACTTTATTTTAAACCAATAAAACATGCTTTTTAAGTACGTGTTTTATCATAGTGTGGTCCTTATCACAACAGCACAGCAACAATAACAGCTAAGAGAGCTACCAACTAGTATCTTTTGCCTTTCAACCTACATAGTTTAACATTTCATCTCGGATTTGAGCAATCTAATGTGTGCACATACCTTTGCAACGGTAAAATCAGGGTCGGATTGGCACGTCGACCATTCAGCCCGTGGCCTGGTTGAACATCATTTCCTGAGGGCCGGTTCCAGCCCACGCCTTGGCTGGTTTGGTTAATGGATTTGTGAGACCCTGGGGGTAGGTTCTTTCCTTTGCGGAAATGCGGCCCACTGCAGGCGCTGATGCAGTGAAAGGTAATACCTTAGTTTTATGTTTATGTTTATTCATGTTTATTCATTTATATTGCGCGCCAGGCGCGAAGGTTATTCTCAGCTTGGTTACAGTGCTGTACAATAATTACAGGGTGTACATAGGTACTCTTGCGACAGATGCATTGATAAACAGTTTACAAATAATCATATTTACAAGTATACATAGGGTAGGCAGTTGAGTTATTGGTCATTGTCCTTTAACCACGGAATGTAATTTCGTAGTCTAAAGTGGGGGTCATTTTGAGGTGTCCTTAAGGAAAGTGGCAGGGAGTTCCAGTGTTGGGCTGCTTTCACCTGGAAGCTGTTGCCACCCATTTTGGTTCGTTTGAACCTGGAAACTGAGAGCAGGTTTTGGCGGTTCTGGTAGGTCGGTTGGGGGTGTATCTTTTTATTCTGTCGGCTAAGTAGCGGGGGGCTGCATTGTAGAGGCATTTGTGAGTTAAGGAGGCTACTTTGAGCAAGATATTGTCAGTGGTAATGAGACAATTATGGGCTCTCCTGATGTTGGAAATGTGTTCTCTCTTGGGAATGCTAAGCGCTGCTCTAAGAGCATTGTTTTGCAGAGTCAGGATTTTATTTGTAACATATTTGTTGGTTCCTACTTAAAGGGTATTACAATAGTGCAGTTTTGATAGTATCAGGGCTCTGGCTAAAGTGGTACAGCTCTGGGTGGAAAGGAAGGGTTTGGCTGCTCTTATTAGTTTACATGTGTGGGCTGTGGAGGAGGCCATAGAGCTAACCTGTTTGTGGAAGGAGAGGGAAGAGTCTAGATAGATTCCTAGGGTTTTAACTTCCTTGGCTACCTTGATGGAGTTGCCATCTATGATGTAGCTAGTGTAGTTGTGATCCAGTTTGTTTAGGTTGAGGGTGGAGCCGAGGATAATGAGTTTGTTCTTGTCATCATTCAGGCATAGACTGGGGGAGGCCATCCATGCCTGGATGATGAGAAACACCCTGTTCACCAAGGCCAAATCATTGTTGTTATCTCCTGTTAACGGGATGAGGATCTGGGTATCATCTACGTAATTAGTGTAGGTGATACCCAGGCCGTCAAGATCATCAAACAGGGCTTCGTGAACACGTTGTACAATGTGGGGGAGATGTATGATCCCTGGGGGACCCCGCAGGTGATGGGGATAGGGTCAGCGGATGCTGAGGTAGAGAAGACATGCATAGACCTGTTGTTCAGGAAAGACTCAATCCAACCGATGGCTTCTTGAGAGAAGTGGGCTGCCGAGTCTACGTGGTTGCAGAGAATTTTGTGATCTACTAAATCGAATGCTGCAGAGAGGTCAAGTAGAAGTAGTAGAGCCGTTTTCCCATTGTCTCTGAGGGTGTCGATTACCTTTCTCTTTGATGAAAGCGGCATGCCATTGCCTCTACCTGCATCAGAGAGGCCTGGGGACCAACCGTGCTCAGAATGCCTGCTGCAGTCTGCCCTGAGCTGTCAACACCATGGCCCGAGCCAGCCCAGCAGTGCTACTTTTTGGGAGCGGCTGAGCTGGGTCGGGCCCAAGGCTGCTTCAGTCTGGCATGCTCCCAGTGAATTAACTTGTATTTTGCTTTGCGCCTTTAGTTTGCCAGTGCGTAGTATGGAGCTCAATGGGCCTCATTAAGACCCAGGCGGTAAGGGGTTTACGGCGCCGTAAACAGCGCCGACCCTTACCGCCTGAGTACGAGGTCCCTTAGCGCCATGGCGAATTTAACACCTGCTTTTAGCAGGTGTTAAAATCCATGGCGCTAAGGGACCATGGAGTTAATTACGCCACCGTAATTTACGGTGGCGTAATTAACGCCTTCCCCACTCCCATTATGCCCTATGGGGCAAAAATGGGAATGGGGAAGGGTAAATGGGGATTGGGGACTTACCGCCCCGCCAAGGTCGGAATGGGGCGGTAAGTCCGCCAACCACCATGGCGTAAACGTAGTTTACGCCATGGTGGTAAAGTCACGGCCCAGGCGGTAAGTTACCGCCTGGGTCGTGATGAGGCCCAATGTCTATTGACTAAACAGGCAGAATGGTCCTTGTCATTCGCAGCCAGTTGTAAGTGCCCTGCGCTGCTCCAGCGGGTACTGCCAGAGTGGCGGTCCCATGAACAGCGGGCATGGGATTCTATTATTGCTTGTCCCTCCTGCGGGGTGGTAGTGGGGTGCCACTGATGCATAGAGAGATGATACTGCGGGTGCCAGTGGAGAGGCTGGGGGCACCTGTTAATTCCACACCACCCCAGCATCAATTGCTTAACACGCTCATGACACCTTCCTGGACCCATCATGCTTCCGACTAGAGCAGGGTTGGCTCCACAACTATTTAGAGTTAGTAGTGCCCAGAGCTTCGACTTCTCCATATCTCATTCACCCTCTGCAGCGGTGCAGACCCTTTTACCAAACAAGAGAGCTCCAGAGGCATAGGAACTGCAGCGACTCCTGGATCTCGCGCTCATGGGGCGCTGGAGGTGGCAGATAACGTCAAACTTACTAAGGTGAGTCAAACTAGCTCACTGTGACTGTCACACTTGGAAGCACTTCCTTACTTTATCCTCACTCAACTTAATAAGTGGCGTACACATTATGTGCATAGCGGGGAGATCCCCATTGGTCACCACCACCTCCTGTGGCCAGTATACAACACACACATCATGAAATAACAACAGACAACTTTTTAAGGTTATTTGGAAAATACAAGGTCACTGTTTATTAGGAGCAACAATAAACTCGGGACGGTCCCAGCCACACATTACATTACACTCAGGTAAGGGTGAGCTGTGTCACCCTATCCGCCAAAGGCCGAAATGACCACACTTCTGGTTACTACCAGGCAAAACACTGGTTACTACCAGTAGGGACACTTTGGAGCACTGACCAGGAGGTTGTTGGCATAAGGCCCTAAAAGGGGGTGTCAGTGCCCATCGATGGATTTGGCTTGAGCCGAACCAATCCTGAGCCACTGACACCTAAGCTGCAGCGTGAAAATCCCTCGTTGGCTAGGACCGCCCCGATACTCCGCCTGTAACAGAAAAAGGACACTTAGACTCAACATAACACAACACAATACCATTACACCGTAACTATTTTTTGTAATTTCTACAACATCTACCTGCACGCTTTTGGTGATACGAACGCCTCACTGTGTCGCTTAAACTAATCTAACTACATTAAACACATGACACTACTTCTTTCACTACCAACTAATAGTAATTCCAGAAAAACAGGGCGTGGGTGGGTGGGGATCAAAAAACAGCAGGAGCTGCTGGACAAAGAGACTGATTGCCCGCAGCTTCCACCTTATAAGCGTCCCCTAAGAACCTGCCCTGAAGTCAGGCCCTGGGGGACGTCCCTTCTCCGACCTCCACAAGGGAGGAAGAGTAGAGGCTGGCCACCCCCGGAAGGTGGTGGCCAGAGGGGACAGCCCGCTATGTAGGCTGTCCTCTAGCGCCCCCTGCTGGGGCTGGTCATCCTCTTAGCAGGGAGATCCCCATTGGTCACCAACACCTCCTATGGCCAGTATATCACACACACATCATGAAATAACAACAGGCAACTTTGTAAGGTTATTTGGAATATAGAAGGTCACAGTTTATTAGGAGCAACAATAAACTTGGGACGGTCCCAGCCACACATTACATTACACTCAGGTAAGGGTGAACCGTGTCACCCTATCCGCCAATGGCCAAACTGACCATGCTTCTAGTTACTACCAGGCAAAACACTGATTACTACCAGTAGTGACACTTTGGAGCACTGACCAGGAGGTTGTTGGTATCAGGCCCTAAAAGGGGATGTTAATGCCCGTCAATGGATTTGGCTCGAGCCTAGCCAATCCTGAGCCACTGCCGCCGAAACTGCAGTGTGAAAATCCCTCTTTGGCTAGGACCGCCCGATACTCCACCACGCTTTGTGGGTGGATTACGCTGCCACCAATGCCCCACACCCTACGGCCATACTCACCATAACAATTATCTACAGCCAGCCCTTCTCAGTGCAACCTGTATTGCTGTCAAGAACACATTGTTGCCCTTGTCTGGTAGGTGAACACTGTCAGCATGGAAGTGAGAAGGCAGGGAGTTCAAGCAGCACTGCCCCACGTAACCCAAGCCTTTTGCCCTTGTGAACTTCTCCACGCTTCTATTTGAGACGCTTCCCGGACTTTTCCATGCCTGCCAAGAAAATGCCATCCCTCCAGAACTGTCTTTGCACTACCTCTGACCAAAAAATGTCTGTGCCCGGTAACTCCTGGGCTGCTATGCGCAGGGCCACCTGTATCTTGACCAGCAATCGCCCCCGACCCAACTTGGCCAGATCGTTGCCACCCAAATGAATTACCATCATCCTTGGTGCCCGCCGCCAATGAAGTTGCCATTGAATGGCAGGCAACAAAGAGTGCCACCTCGTTCCAGGTGTACCCAACCATACCAACTTGGTCCCCTTAAATCCTAGGTTGGGGCCAACCGTCCATTGAAAGGCCCTCTTTTCTGCCCGCGTTATCAATGAGTGGCCGATCACCCATACTGCATCATCTTTAAGGAAAAATAGAATGTCATACGTCGGCAATACTACCCCTCCGATCCCCCACAACCAAAACCTCACAACCTGGCCATGCGGGAGAGGGGGGCTCCCTAACATTCTCCCGGGGATGTGCCGGGCTGGGGGCGTACCTAAAGCTGATAGCGGCCAGATTCCCATCTGCCCAACTTCATAATAGTCCTGGGAGACATGCCTTGTTGGAAAGCCGTGGTGGCTGCACCTATCCTAAAACTGTGAGTGGACCACCCCTCCCCTTGAATGCCAAGAACCCTGAGGGACATTGCCAGCACCTTCCTAAATTGAAACACAGAAAGGGGGTAACTGTCGGCATCAATTAACAGGGGGCCAGCCACCGGGGACCTGATCGCCCGGAAGAGCTTGAGGAGGTGAACGGGGCAGCTATCCTTGAGAGGAGACTCGTGGAATTCTTAAAACCCCTACCTTGCTGGTCTGTTTTGCTTTTCCTCAACTGGATCCTGACGCCTTCGCCCCTGCCCTCACTGAACAGAAAGACATCATCCAATGCAATGCCCCCCCCAGACATGTCATTCTTGGATGTCAAAACCAGCTCACTGATCCTGAAAGCCCTAAAAAAAGCCCATGCAAATGCCAGCCTGAATAGGGATATTTCATATTCATTAAAAGATACGGTTGACAAGGCAAAAAGTAATTTTACAAGTAAGACAAAATCGATGGGCTTGTGCATGTCCTTTCTAATAGGCTCCGATCGGGCCCAGCCCTTCAGTGTGGTGCGCACCAGGAACCCTTTTGTGGGATTACTCTTACCTTCCAGTCTAAAATGAAAAGCTACTGCCGCCAAGTGAGATGCCGCCCAGCTTTTTGATTTCCCTTCCCTTTGTGCCCAAAACAAAAACACACGTACCTGTTCCTCAGCATCGCGCTCCATGCAATTTAAAGCCACCATTACACTCCTGAACTTACCATAATTCTGCTGGTATCTACACCGTACGCCCGGTGTGAGCGAATGCTCACCTAACTCACAGAGTGCCCTGTCCACACTCCCAGCTGCCACCACTCCTTTCCGAACTGAGCTCTTTCCAGCCTGGCCACCGGGTGGGCCTTCCGAAACTTGGACCACTGAAATCGAGAGAGAGCATCAGCAGCAATAGTTACAGCACCCGGCACATGCCGAGCCCTAAATTCAACATTACTGTAAAGGCAAATCTTCACCAATTTCCGCAACAGGCTCAACATTGCCGGGCAAGATGCTGACTGTAAATTGATAGCCTGGACAACGGCCTTGTTATCGGGCCAAAAGCGCACGCTTTTGTTGGCAAGTGCTTTGGGCTTTAACAACAGTGCGTCCACAATGGGAAACATTTCCAAGACCATGATGTGTCTTGTCCTGCCTTTTTTGTGCCACTGTTGAGGCCATTGCTGGGTGCACCACTCAGGTCCTAGAATCACCCCAAAGCCCTCGCTACCTGCTGCATCAGAATACAGATCTTGTTCCTTGCTTGTCTCCCAAGGGGTCCGCCAAATCTGCACCCCATTGAAATTTTCACGAAATTTGAGCCACATCCTTAGGTCAGCCTTTAGGGCAGCACTCAATCTGATATGATGTTGTTTTTGGACCACTCCTACAGTTGCTCTGGCTAGCCTGCGTGCAAAAGCCCTGCCTGCTGGGATCACTTTGGCTGCAAAATTAAGTTTCCCAAGGAGTTGTTGCATTTTTTCCAAGGTGGTTCTGTCTTTTGCCAGATTATTCTCAATCTCAGCAACCAGCTCTTTGACTTTATCACCTGGAAACCTGCAAGTCCCTTGCATAGTATCAATCTCAATTCCTATGAAAGTCAAGAACCCACAGGCCCCTCTGTCTTCTCTGGAGCAAAAGGAACCCCCATCTCCTTCATTAAAAACTGGAAGGAAGACATAGCATGAGCGCAGTCCCTGGAGCCAACCCTGCCTGAGAACAGAAAAATGTACAATGGTGCCCCGTTGCTCTAACCTGTGCGCTGCCCACTCCAAAAAAGTTGCTGAATGTCTCAAAAAGGGAACATGGCACTTAGCAACCCATGGGCATACATTTATCAACATAGAAGCTCCCTTCCCTTTGAAAACCGAGTAGGTGGAAGCTGGCCGGGTTCACTGGCAATAGGCGGAATGCAGACTCAATATCCAACTTTGTCAGCAAAGGCCTACTTCCCATGCCCGCTACTACCACCATGGCCTGGTCAAAAGAGGCATAATGAACAGAACATTGTTCAGGGTTCACCCAATCATTCATTGACTCACCCTTTCGGTAGGATAAAAGGGCAATAAGCCTGAATTTACCGGGTTCCTTCTTTGGATCTATGCCTAGTGGTGAACCGATAAAGTTGGGTGGGGTTAGGAAACGGGCCGGTGATTCTACCTAATTCAAGTTCCTTTTTTATCTTTTTCCCAACCTCGGATGGCTGATCCATTCACGAGGGTAGATTTTTTGCTAACTGGCAGGTCAGTGAGCCCTGATAAGGAATGCAGAACCCTTCCGTAAAACCCTGGAAAAGCAAATCTCTTCCATGTCGCTTGGGGTAATCATTCAGATGCTCCACTAAACTGCGCAGATTAACTGGAGACGGTCCCTTTGTCTGTAAATCATTGCTGTGCCCCCTTAGATCAGTGACCATCAGTAGAGGTAATTCAAAATGTGGTCAATTACTGACCTTTCCGCTGGCCCCTGCCCCCGGAGGCACCCTCTCGCTTAATGCACTTGACCAGTGGATGCCCTCCCCCACATTTCTCACATTCATGGCTGTACTTGCACTTGGCGCCCCAACTGCAGTTCCCTTTGTTGAAGTACCGGCATGTATTGCCGCCTGTCTTCCAGCCCTCATGCGCTCCGGTGGTGTTGGGGCTGGGAACTGCAGAATTGTGACCCCCTGACCCTGGGGGCCGTTAAGAAAGGGGCGACCCTTACCTCCCTGGTCTTTTTTCCATACAAATTTTTCTTACCTCCCTTGCACAAATCGGCCCAAACCACGCTGGTCCTCTGCTTTACTCCCATATAAGTGACCCACCCCTCCATCTCCTTTTGGTCCCAGGTCATTTCCGGGCAATCAGTGATCATTTTCCTGAAATGCCTATCATAATCCAGCCAACCTGTAGACCCATATTGTTTGGCCTCTCCTACAATTGTCTCCCTATATTTTACCTGGCCCGTGTTCGGGGTTCTTCTCCATCACTATCACAGTCATTATAGCGAACGCTTTTTCCCAATTAGCAATGTTCGTTTCTGGATGATATTTTTTCTGCCTCTTATTGTTTTCCTCTGCGGTTAGTGTTAAGTTAGGGCCGGCATCTTCTACAGCCAACAGGCTGAAAATGTCAAAATACTCTCTAGACCAAACCCGCTCTTTCATGTCCCGGGGAATGAGCCAAGCTATTGGGGACTTACCAGACAGCAGGGGGGCGACCGTTACTGCGGGCTGATTTGTTGCTAGGGCGGGGGGGCCGGGTGGAAGCTGCACCCAAGACACTGCTGCTCTGGATAAAAGTGGGCTCAGTGAGGGTGGGCGCAGGAGGGGGGACCATTGCTTACACTGCTTGGTGTCAGACCCTACAAAACACTCTTTGCCACAGGCTGCGTGTCCACCCTTACAGGTATGCCCCCACCCCCTTTCACCATTAAGAACATTTCCCCCAGAAGTAAACCACATCTTTCATTGCCCAAGATGCCCCCTCCCGGAGGCACCACTACTTGGCTAGCAATTGGAAATTGCACCAGTGTTGGTGCCAGAGCCACGGCTTTTATGCCATTACCCGTCATTAAATTTGTCAGTGCCGCTATTGGCACCACACCAGCCTGGGCCAGCTAGCCACCCACTGGTGGCGGCGCCAGCACCTGACCTTCCTCTAGTACTTTCTTACCCTTCTACTGATGCTTCCTTTTGTGGGTAACGGCTTGAGGGGAATCTCACTCAGTGGTGGAGTGTCCACCAAAGGGGGTGGGCAAATCTGTGTGTTTAGCATCAAGGGCTGGGTGGGTGGGCGCTGTTCGCCCTTCAAAAGCTTCTTAGCCCAGCATTTCCTTTCATTGCACATTTTTTCTTGGAACAAGGCCCAAAGTGCTCCTTCGTCCTCATCCTCGCTTGAACCTGGGGTGTTGGCAACCTCGTCAATGGTGTGGAACAGGTCCTGTGATCCTTCCACAGACATATTGGCCTAACGATGGGGCAAAAACTGAAAATTAATACCTAATGGGTTTTTCAGTGTACAAGGGGGGGATAAACTGTGTAAAAACAATATGTTTCTGGGAACCATAAAAGAAAAAACCCTGGCCTGGATCCTGACCTGTATCAGTTCCTAAACTTGTGCCAATAAATTCTGTTCTCAAATTGCACCCAAGCTGCACTAAGCCCTGTGCTCCCCTGCCAAATGCATTGGATTACAACTCAGGTTCCCAATTTGAAAACCAAGCACTTGCCACTTGTGCCAGCGCAACGCCACGTGACGGCGGCAAAAAACAAAACATAAAACATTTACATTGGCGAGGTGGAACCTTCCCCAAAAATCGCCATGGATGGAAAAGTGGCCAGTCAGTGTTTAATCCCACAAACCTGGTTTAAAAACATAAAAAATACCTCCATCCTTCTGACAACAATACAATCCTTTACCCTGCACGTTAAAGAATGAACCCCAATGCATGAAAATAAAAAGTGGAACAAAACAGGATGTAATAAATAAACCCGTGGAGCGCATTCCTTGCACAAAGCTCTATACGTGCATCAAACTTACAGTACCCCTGTGGATGCGCTTTGCCACACGGTGTGCTCACAGATAAACCCATTAAGCGGTTGCTTCCACAAGCAAACCCTAATTCATTATAATTATGCATGTATATAGTACTACTTATCTGAGTGCTGCTTATTATTACCCACAGTGTATGGTGCTCATTTATCGACCCCAGAAGGATGAAGGGGTGAGTTTGGCCCTGCCGGGATTCAAAATTGTGTTGGCAGGCTCTGTGCAGATGCCAAAGCAAGTGCTCTACTTGCTGTGCTATATGACCGGCTTTGTCACCTTTGTGGAACAAACCGCTACTGGCTTTTACATACATGAGGCACCTGAGGTGTCCAATTAAGAAAAGGAAAAGATCCCATACAACTGGCATATGGCCTTTGTAATCCCTTTACAATGCTGCCCATAAGGTACATTTTTACTGCTACCTAATTTGGCATGATTCGAAGGCCCGCAACCGAAGACCTTGTGCCAACACAGGCTGCACTGAGCACACACGTGCCGGCGGCAGCAGCCGGAAACAAAACATTATACATTAAAATTGCTGAAGAGAAACTTAAAAATCACCCTGGATTAGTATCACAAAGTGGCCAATACATGATGCGAACCCACAACGTTGTTGTTATTAATATAGCCATCTAAACCACTGCACCAACCAGCCAGCTGAAAGGCGTAAGCCAACAATCATCTACGATCTCACCCCACTCTCAGCAGGCGGGGCAGTGGCTTCAATTACTTGAAAGCCTAGTGCAGCCGCCCAAGCCCCACCAAAGCAACAAAAACAAAACCTGCTGCAGGTGTAACCAACCCGTGCGGGAGCCTGTTTTCCACGCTCGGCACTGAAAAAAGAGACTGAGGAGGATGAGGCACATAATAATCAGACCGAACCAGGACTTCCAGTGGCCAGCGTAATGGTTATACCCAAAAATTCACACAAGTCCACAGCCATAAACTTAGAAGCTTTATACCCGTAACAATACGCTTGTGACAGAGGCCCGATCTTAGCAGTGGCGCTGTGGCCAAAAACACGCCCAGGAGATTCCGGACGTTAGATTAAAACTTGGGTCTCCAGCATTCCATGAGCCAGCACTTACCACTTGAGCCACTGGTGGCTGTGCTGGCAATGTTCATGCACATGTAAACTATTTGTAATAAAAACACATGCAAAACCACTGACACGTTTGCACCGCGATCATTACAAGTGGCGTGGCGGCCATGAAACGACGGGCTCCCGTGCCCTACAAAGGAGGGCCCCTCGGCGGGGGCCCTCCTTAGTGGCGACTCCCTTACGAGGCACGGCGGAAGGGAAGTCAGGGTGGGTGGGGGATTGTGGCGCCTAGCAGTTCCCCACCCTGAAGGGGGAGGAGGGGGGCAGGGGTGTGACACCATGCCGAGCGACATGGGCCGGTGCGCCCCAGCCATTCGCTACATACGGCACGGGAAAATGCAAGTTGGGCCTCTTCTCTGCCGACTCCCTGACAAAGTTGCCCCCCCGCCCTCCCATTCATTGTTGTATTGATGTGTGATGTTTTTTCTTGCAGACAAGCCCAGCGGATGTCACATGGTGTTCCCGTTAGAAAGCACTGGCCGATACCACAAGGGGAACTGCACAGCCATCAGTTTAGTATGAACGGCGCCTAGGAGTATTAGACTCAGGGGAGGCCCACGTTAATGGGGAGGGATAGGGGGCTTGGAAGACCTTCTAACTCCAAAAGTGGGTGGGGGAAATGGGAAATACATCGTTGGAAACAAAAGTGGAGAGCAACAATGAAGTCTGCAAGAGGGGAGGTGAATTGAAAGATTGCACAGTAAACGGGGCTCCGGCAAGTAGGTTGGAAACTGAGGGGAAGGGGGCCCATGGGAGGTTAGGGGTTGCTGAGGGGAGGTTCAAGAGAAGTGGGGCATTCGATATTGGCAGCTCAAGCAGATCTAAAGAAACACTGGGGGGTCCTTGGAATGCAGGGGGTAGGGGCCAGGTTGAGCGGGGGGGATAGTTGAGGAGGACCCATCTTTAGCGAAAGGCAGGGGAAGATGATTGGGATAAGGAGGCGGCTGGGCTCTGGGGTGTAGGTAGCGCTGGATGGATGGGGCTCTCGAGAACAGGAGGGTGCAATGGGGAAGGGGCCGGAGTGGATGGGACAACTAAGGTGGGTAGAGCGCTGGCAGCCCGGGGTCTTGGTGGAAGGGGGAGGGTGGCTCCCTGGTAGGACAGGCTAAGGTAAGACCTTTTTGGGGGTGAGAATATTAAGAAAGATTAACAAGCCAACCAGTGGAAAGGGGAAGATGGAATACAGGGGAAAGAGAAGCAAAAAGGGGGAAAAAGGAGACCTGAACGCATCCTTGAAAAAGGAGCCTAAGCGGAAATGGAGAATGAAAAGAAAGTAATACATGGAATGAAAATTGCACTTAAATAGAGATGGGGAAAAGAAAATGAAAAGAAAATTGCAAAACAAAGAAATGGCCAAAGGGTAGAGAGGGACTGTTGCGGAAGGGACTGGGCGCCTGCGTCACGTCCCCTAAGGACCCGAAAGGGCGGGGGGGGAAGTTGCATTGCTCTCAGCGCAGAATCCTGAGTATAAAAAGGAACACCTGTAAGATAACTCCTGACTTTATGTATGTAAATAAACTTTGCTGTGGCAATTTTTCTCCCACTCATCCAACTGGTCATGCCTCTCATTGGGGTTTTAAGGGGGTTGGGCTCCGTGGGAGGAGGAGGGCCGTGAAGGAGTGAGAGTCTGAATGAGAGCCTGGGGGGGGGCACTGGGAGCAACGAGGGCCATCAACGTGCCCCCCACTGAGGGTGTCGGCGCTACGATCGTAACATATGAAAACTACAACCGGCATTGCATTGTACATGGCACGGCGGCCCCACAAACTGTTTACAATATATACATGCCAAAACATTGCAATCCCGACAAAATTGTGCCATGGCCGCCGACCAAAAAGAAGCAGGGATAGATTACATAATACCCAGCAAGGGTAGCCTTTTTGGCCGCTACAGCTGGCACGGCGGCCAGCGAGCGACGACCCCCCCCCCTCCAAAACCCCCTGACACCCAGGCGCTGCTGTGCGCTTTATGCTTACCACTGTGTGTCGACGGAACGGGTGGACTGGAACGCTGGAACGGATCAAGGATCAAAAAACGGCGGGAGCTGCTGGACAAAGAACACAAAGAGACTTGCAACAGCCCCCTAAAATGCTTTAGCATCTATTGACTTGAATGATATTGTTTCTTTAATTGCAACTTTGTTATTGGAAAATGAAATGTTTTACTTTGAGTGTGTTTCACATTAAACCGGTTATTATCATTGTTTTATAATCAACTTATTGTGTATATTCCAATTATCTCGCTTGTGTGGTGCCTGGGCA
The DNA here is from genome assembly GCF_040938575.1 of Ambystoma mexicanum. Lineage (NCBI taxonomy): Eukaryota > Metazoa > Chordata > Amphibia > Caudata > Ambystomatidae > Ambystoma > Ambystoma mexicanum. Next base: position 39,987,606 of record NC_090924.1, on the reverse strand, counting down.
TTATGTTTGCCGAGCCACAGCTTGAATTCTTCATTAGGAGCGACAGTTTCTCCTGTGAATACGATGTGGTGCAGACATATTTGCCAACACTATTTTAGCAAAAAAGAGGTAGGTCTTTCAAAATTCAAAAAAAGTTTAAAAAAGAGTAATTAGAATTATGTTGATAGCAAAGGGAACATCAAAATGCGACTTTTGACCTGATGACATTACATTTTGATCAAAGGCGATGTTTCCGGTTCAGCACAGTGCAGAACAATCTCTAGCTGTCTCTGGACAAAATAGTTCTTGTTCCAATTCAGTTTAAGTGACGCAGAGGGCGTTGCCCAAAGAGGCTCATTCTCCTGAATACCTTGGTTTAAGTGTTTCGTAGCATACAGGGCGAACAACCGTAAAGATATTCCTTGTCTGTGGGATTGTGTTCCTCTGCATCACATTCTGGTAAGAGTAACGAGACTGGGTCCTGCATGAAGTCTCCAGGGATGGGAGGTCTGTTTGGTGAAGTTGGTTCCAGGTGATCAGGGTTAATAGTGCCTTTAATGGTGCAGTGCTAGTGCTGCATTTGACTAGGGAGGTTTTCAGGCTAGGTAGTTTCTCTCAACGTGTTTCTGCCTAGGTATAGAGCCCTAGAGCTTGGATAAGAGAAAATAATTCTCTGTGGCGTATCCAGTCGAAGTTGGCAGTTAGTGGACCATAGTGTTGGGCTCTAGGACTGCATTGTTGGAATAAGGCTGTCAGTCTGGAGGGCAGAGCGCGCTAAAACAGGACACAAAGATACAACCCAATCTCATGTTCATCCTTAACTGGGGTACACATAACCAAATGTCCCGCAGGAGTTACAGGCCTAGCTGATATAACGACACAGCTTTGCTACACACATTTGTCCCATGAATACAACTCTACAAAGTGTGCCTAGAGTCAAACTATGAAGGATTCACATAAATAACCATCAACCCTGCTCACATCTAGGCTACTATCACTGTCTCTCAGTATAACTATATTTTTCTCACCTAAAGCACAGAAAATGTGCAGTAAGCCTTTCCCTCTAAAAGCAACAGCACAGCACCTCCTTTTCCCTTTTCGCCATGGTCTCTACTTTGTAATCCCCACTAGGTCCTTAGTTGAACTCTGTGAGTGAAGCCCTGAACACAGTATGACTAAGTGACGTCATCTCACTTGTGGGCCACACGACAATGGAGTAAAACACACATTCCACTCCACGCAGAGTAATGAAGCCGCATTAACGCATGGATGCCGGTCCTTGAAATCAGTTCCCATATTCCGAGCACACCTGGTCTGTCTGCGCCTAAGTGTACATTACGCTAACATAATGTACACCGCTATTAATTGTTCTATAGCGCTGTATGTTCACTGATGCTTTTATTGGGATTTATACCATAATCCTCTCACGTACATAAAAGGTACTTGCAGATACAGTAATTGGCTCTGTAGGTGCTCAAGGAGCACTGCAGGTAGCCAAGGTGCCCTGTGTGGTGCAATCCACAGGTGTAGTTAGTAGTCCTCTCAGGTATCACAGGTGCTGTGTGTGGTTGAATCCATAGGTTTTGTTAGTAGTGCTCTGCAGGTAGCAACAGTGCGGGTTGTAGTGCAATCCAGAAGTGCAGTTAGTAGTGCTCTCAGGTAGCATAGGTGCAGTGCAATCCAGAGGTGTAGTTAGTAGTGCTCTCAGGTAGCGTAGGTGCGGGTTCTGATGCACTCCAGAGGTGTAGTTAGTAGAGCCCTGCAGGTAGCAAAGGTGAAGGGTCTCGTACAATACATATGTGTGGTTAGTAGTGCTCTACAGCTAGCACTGGAGCTGTGTGTGGTTGAATCTATAGGTGTAGTTAGTAGTGCTCTATTCAGAGGTTATAAGAGGTTGTCCTGTGGTGTTTGGTGGGAAAGGTGCTAGTAGACCCTGTTACAGAACTGTATGCAAAGTTATGTTATTTTATGAGTTGTGTTGTAATGTAACAGACACATGAACCCTCCATAAGTAGCATTTTCTGTAAAATCATGAATTGATGTGATTCACGGATGATGCTTTGAGGACCACTTTTTTATGAGGCAAGGGGTGGGCCACTTTTTTGAGGCGAGGGGTCGGCCACTTTTTTTTGGGTGTCCGGGCCTATTTCTTCTCCCAGTCCAACCCTGGGTAAAATTACATAGTGTTATGTTTCTGCGAGAAATTCACTTGAAGAAGACATGTTTAGAAACTGTTTGAATTATTTGTATAACACAAAGCACTGTTAAACTAGAAATGAAAACTGTTGCTTCACATTTTGACCTATGCTTGAAATCATATGTCATGTTATTCAGTATTTATATAAATCACATCTACGCTGGTGTTGCTGTATGCTTGTGGGGAAGCATTGTAGGCCAGAGCCTAGGTTTGTGGATGAAAGAGCCAGTGTCTGGAATATGTCCTACGAAGTGCTTAGAGCCAGCGATGTTTTCCAAATGGATGGCAGTGCTATGATAGGTTATTTATAATGCACTTAATACCCAGAGGTTTCTAAGCGTGGACCAGGGTATCGAACCTGTGTTGATCTATGTCTTCTTGCTTCCAAAGCGAGCACGTTGCTGCTGAGCTATCCTCCTGAGATGATTTTCCCACTTGCAACTGTATACAAAGAGTACCAGCTTTGTGGGAAAATCTGTTTTTTGAGACAGTAAAAGAAGACTGGTCATTGGGTCTGTATTCTGACTCTCAGTATCCTGTAGTTGCAGCAGAAAGTCCTTAGATGTTTTGATAGATTAAATCGAAAATGGGCTTGAACCAGTGTTTGACCAATGGTATGCGTGAGTATAAGTGGAGAAGAATCAGTTTTAAGTGTGTTTGTTATTTTTTTATGAAAGTTGCCATGCTCCTAGTGGATCCAAAACAACAGGCAAATCCAGACCTTGGATGTTTGAAGCAAATAGGAATCATTGCCTAGGTCAGATTTAGGGAATCCAAATCCAATGTTGCCACTTAAAGCAGGGAATGCATCTAAGTCGGTAATTGGGCAATCTTGGCTGTACAACCTTTGGGTTCATTTTCTAGATTACTGGGTGTTCAATGAATTGACTTTAGAGGTGTTATGACTACTCACTGGTAGCAAGTAATGCAGTAAAACAGAGCGTAAATACACCACGGTGGAAGTGTAGGATTTTTCGGAAGGAGCATCTTCTTTACTCTATCAGTTTGTGATCCTCCCTGCTCCAGCTTCATGGATTCCATGACTCGGCACTGCTTCACTTGTGTTGTGACTCAAGACACTAAACCCAGTGGAAACCTATACCAGAATTTAAAACATGGACATTCTTTTTCTACTAACCTTCCCCAATCTTTGGCCTGGCGTTCCTGTTCCAGTGGCCCATGACACCCACAGGCACCCCAGCGCTATCCTGGCTATTCTGATAATGTGGGTTACAATAGGTGATGTTCGTAGAGGGATCAAGGTGCAAACACGGCAGAGCAAGTGACACAGGGCGTATGGAGCAGTAATTTGGAGTAGAGCAGAACTGGGGGACAGATATCTGTGATTCCTTGCCCTTCTCAAATTCACTGAACATGTGTTCCATGGCTTATCTGGTACCTGTTGTCTGCTACCTACTCTTGCCTGTTGCTTGCTGCCTGATGCTTACCACATGCTATACACTACAACACGTGTTATCTACATGTATATTATCATCATATATATGAAGCGCCATTTGCCACGCTACAAGACATTTTATCTCTGCAAGTGACCTCTGGTGAATGTATTGCTTTTTCCCACTGCCGACAAGCCTAAAGAGAAACTAAGAATACCTCTCTACTTCCTCCAATGTGGGATGCTGTAGTGCTAGATGGAAAAAGTGCTGATACGGTTTCGGTCAAGCAACGTACAAGTGATTATATATTGATGTGCCTCGATGCATTGACTATTATGTATGCTTCTTCAGGCTTCATTGATATGGAATTGGTTGCTTGTATCTTTTGTCTCACTGAATGACTTGGATGACATTTTCACAAACTAATTCGAAAAGATATTAAGAAACAAAATATGCTGTTTTCGGCCTAGTCCTATTCACAAAAAGTGCTTCAATTAAACACCCATAGTGTGATGAGCGCTAGCTGAATCTGCACCCTATAAGAAATAACTTGGGCACAAATAGTTGTAGATGTTCCTTTTAGTGGTTTGGGGTTAATCCGTCCAGTATTTTTTTAAATATTCACATGAAGGGGTTGCCACTAATCCCACAACCCCTTTATATATCTCCAAAGATGCTTTGATGCAAAAAGGCTTTTTCAGAAATAAAAAGCTGCAATTTTGTGCATACTCAATGCATTCGATTCCCACGATATTACAAAGGGAAGTGGGAATTGAAAAGTGTTCAAAATGATATTTGGAGGATGAAAAGGGGTGCATTCAAATCAGGATACAGGTGGGGAGAGGGAAAGAGGTCCGCATGTGAAGTGGGAGAGCTTGAGGTAGGCTGGGGAGACTGTTTCGAGCAGGAGATGTATGCCTTACCAGGAGAATACTGCAAGATTTCCATAGTAGCATGGCAAGGCACTTTCAGAAATAAAATGCATTGCAGGAACAGAAAAGTGAAAGGGGGTAATGGGAGACTGTGAGGAAGATAAAACACAGGGAAGGAGAGTGGGGCATTCAAGGAAATGTTAGAGGCTTTGTTTAGGGAGATACCCCTAATCTTGTGGTATTCTTTTATTGTGGTAAAATTGTGGTATAGTGTTATTTTAGTAATGCCCTGATATAGAGTGATGATGCACCCCTAATAATACCCTAACACCAGTACTACATCCTAAAGGAAAGTTACCAGACTTATTACACTTAGAGTTTGACAGTGTCACTTGTTGTTCACAGCAACTTACCTATGAGGCTGGGCTACTGACTTGATGACAGATCTGTTCAGCTGTAAGCATGCACAGCCGAAATACCGCCCACTCACACTCTGTCTAACTACAGAGCCCACAATATATCATTTATATGAAAGCCTTTTCCATTACACTCTTGCCTTTGTGAGCGGATTAAATACAATGACCCAAATGCCATGAAATGTTTCAGACACAAAATGATTTTTATAATGTGCATTTATCTTGACAGATAACTTACCATTTGTACACAGAAATCATTACATGAACTATATTTTTCAGTGCAAATATGAATAAAAAGGAGGAAAGCAAGAAAGGAAAAGAAAAAAACAGTTTAAAAAGAAAACACAACTCGGTAATAGAATGAACTGTAATTATCTCACCCGACCTTGGATCGTGGGACTTGGCAAGAATCACGCTCACTAACAAAATCTTGTAACTTTTACAAATGCATTTACTTGTGACATGTATCCCCCTTCTGGCTAACTAAAAAAAAATACATCCATTCAAGCATGCCCTCACTTATTTACTGGTATATTCACCTCACACACAGAATATTCCAGCTCTGCTATCTCTGGAACAACCCTCTTTGTTGGTTTGGCAGCAAATGTAGTGTCTGCACCTTCACACACTTCAACAGCCCACAGGGATGACACAAATGTAATGTCAGAATAACAGTTCCCACGTCTATCGTCTGTCTCCTGCGATCTCTGAAGCTCTGCCAGTCTCCTGCTCATCTGTTGTTTGTCTGACTACACCCCGTCTGTGTCTTGAATTTAAGTGCTGCCCCTGTCAATCAACAGGACCTGCCTCCTTTCCTGACATGTACACATCACCCGAGCTGGTCTCAGTATTTTTCCCTTCAACAAGAGTTTTGCCAACCTGTCTACAACAATCGCTTCCTGCGCATACAATGGTGCTTTTGAATCACTGCATAGTTCAACCTCACAGTGTGTGCAATGAAATCACAGCCTGTACACTATATTTGTGCGTTTTTCCTCCATTGTAGAGAAGCACCTCACTTTTTACATCTCATTATCCATGTACATAGTGCAAACTAGACAGATGATCTGCTTACCCTGAAGTAGACCATTTTAAAACATGTGTTCACTGCAAGAATGTGTGCCTTTCATTTGTAATGTGCACCAGACATTCATGATGTTTGCATTTTTTACATGAACCCCTACCACTATTTACTGCTTCCTCTGTATATCATTGCTCTCAGTGTCCCTACATACTCCTTCCTTTTTCTACTGCTGGGATCCCCTGGGATCTCACTGCAGGAGAAAACGAAAATAAACCCATCAAAATGTGTGTGCTGCAAGAAATCTTTCCTTCCCATTGTAATCAAAATCAGAATCAACATCCTCTTCATGGTGAGAACAATCAGTCATCCCACAATCAGAATAATCAGAACTGCCAATATCAACAAACCTCCCTCAACCCATTCCCCCAATTGAATATGTTCGCCTCCATCAAACCTAGACTGTTCACAGTAATTCTATCCTTTTTTAGATTCATCCTAATTGTATGCACCTTCTTATGATTCAATAAGAATGCCACATCTGGATCAATGGGAAACTTATTTTTCTGTAAAATTCGATATTCCCCTCCCATAGATCACCATCAGAATGAAAAGAGCTTACCCACCTATCAAAAATACTGTAACCTTTGGAAAAGACACACTATGGTGGTCATTACGAGTTTGGAGGTAGCCATTGCTCTATTAGCGCCATGACTACCTCCAAACCCGGGTCCGGTCTGGCTGAATGGGGACTTACCGGGACTTTCCGACCTGTGCGGACCCGGTAAATCCCCATTCAACCAACCATTGCCCATTCCCATTTGAGACCCCATAGGGCTCAATGGGCATGGGGAAGGTGCTAATTACAGGCCCGCAAATAGTGGGCCCGTTATTAGCACCCTGGTCCCTTAGCGGGACCTGCAAAGGACGTGTGGTCAGACCACATGTCCTTTGTGGGTCCCTCTAAGGCAACTCGGAATTGGGCGGTAAGGGTTTACCGGCACCGGGTTCCTTACCGGTGACCATTAACCCTTACCGCCCAACTCAGAATGAGGCCCTATGTTTCAACTGCTTTACAATAAAGGATCCATAATGATGTAATTGCTCCTGAAAGTGCTCACCAACCACTTGTCTTTAATCAACTTAGCGTGTGCCAGTTCCTCAACCTCGGGATTACTAATGACCACTTCACATCCCCCGAAACCCTGGGATCTGGTTTCAACCCACAAATAGCATCTGCTACATCAGGGATAAATGGCTTGCCTGAACATATATAATTTTCTTCTTTGAATGTCACACAAGTATCCAAATTTGGAATCAGATAAACATCAGGTTGCCATAATTAAAAATGTTATCATCTCCAGAGTTTTAATTCTGATGTACTTCCCATCCTGCCAAAAACATACATTGTGCACCAATTTGGTTTGGTAAATTAACTCGGGAGCAACATATGCAATGCGTAATAAAAATCCTATTTCAATCCTTTCCATGTTTATTTATAGTGGTATTGCACTCCTCATCTGAAACGCAATCTTCTCATGTATCATTTCCAGTTCTATTTTTGTGATCCGTGCTATCATTTGACGGATGATATCAGATGACACAATGTACAAGGGTATATGTCATTGAATTAACTGGGATATCGCACTTTGAACTTAATGCAAATATTTCCCCAGTAACCTTTCTATTGGGTTTACCACATTTACAAGATCGCACAGTAATTTATCATGTTTAACAATGGTATTAGTGCTTTGCTCTACAATGTTAGCTTGTTCATTGAAAATTAGAATTGTTTCATTCACGTATTTGAGCTGTTTGCGTTGTCCTCCTTTAATACCATCTAATGTTTGTTGTAACAATTTCAAATCTTGAGTTAACTCCTGTGCCTTAGCACTTGCATTGGCTGTAGACATTGTTGTGGTCACCACAGACCCAATGATGGTCATTACAATAGAGGCCACAAGTAAGCCTACCACCCACTTCCCCCTCCTTCTCTTTATACCAGATGAAGTACAAAAGTCTTTTCTAACTGCATCATTATTTCTCTGGTGGTCTTCCCAACTTCCTCCTTGCGCTGCTGCACCCATTTTTTCACCTGACCCGATGTGATGTCTGTTTTGTTAAAAAATGTTTTAATGATAACCTCAGGGTTTAGGCTGATATTTTGTTATATTAATCTTCTGTTCCCCAAGATTAATCCTGGCACTTCCTCTACCACAATCCCGGATGCCAGTCCGGGCTCTATCACAACCTGTGCTTTTGTGACCCTAGTACTTGAAATGCTCAGCACTAATAGTGCCAGAAATAACCAGTCCTCATGTCTGGTCATCATCTTCATGGTCTCTGAAGACTTTATCTTCACCCCTCCTCTTTGGTCTGAGGGCCTTTACAGGGGCCTCTGATCCAGTGGCATCCTCCAGGGTTCCAGCACTCCAAGGATCTGGCACTGCCGGGGCAATGAATTCGTTTTCTAGAGTGAAAAGAAAAAAAACACACAAATTAAGGATCTAGCAAAATACATTTTTCATCCCTCTTTCAGTGGAACACCTAAAAATAAAATTGGATTATTATTATTCAGACATACACGTCCGCCATGCTGGAACATCTGAAAGTAAGTTCACCATTATACAAATCAAAAACATACATCTCATATCATGCAACCAAAACAATTCCAGAAATATAAATCTCCCCACACTACATCTCTTCATAACATAACCCCTTAGTATTTTCCAGGCATCATTAAGGTTTACCTTCACCCCTGGTTAGAGCAACTTTCCACTCTGCACTCACTATTTTCTTTTTAACTAGCCTCAACTTGCTCAAGCCTTTTCACCTCGGGTGAAAGGCTTGATTTGATTTACATGGACAAACTGTTCCACTGTCATCTCACCATCCTTTTTCACTATTCTCTACACCACAGTGGCGGCCATGTCTATTGTTCTAAAGGGCCCTTGCTATGCTGCAAGAAATGTAGACTTTTTCTGTCTACCCTTTCCAAAATTAAATTTATAAAACTGATCTCCTACCTCATACTCTTTGGTAGATGTCTTCCTATCATAATATGTCTTTGCACCGTCAGCTGCCCTTCCCAAGATCCACTGCACAAATGCAATTGCATGTTGTAAGTGCTTCCTCAGCTCCTCTACATATTTGTGAATTGTGGATGCATTTACACGTGTCTGCTCATGGGTCCTGTACAGTGAAGGCTGGGGCAACACCATTTTTCTTCCTGTCAGTATTTCATGAGGGCTGAGATTTTTTAATTTAGCAGCAGTCGATCTAATGGCCATCAATACTAAAGGCAGCCAAAGATCCCAACTAGAACCTGCTTCAGCCAAAAATGTCTTTAATATATCAACAATTGACCTGTTGTTCCTTTCTACTCTACCTGAATAAGAAGGACAGTGTGAAATGTATAATTTTCTTTTCACACCCAATATCTGCCACACTTTTGTCATTAAACCACTTGTGAAATGACTTCCCTGGTCTGATTCTATACTTTGGGGTAACCCAAATCTTGAAAAAATATGATTAACCAGTAATGTGGCTGCCGTTTGGGCACTACAAATCTGGTGCTGGAATGCACTCCACCCGTTTGGACATTAGATAAACCACTGTTACTGGAACTGTAATGGAACTCACTCCCCTACTCACTCCGGGCTGATCAAACCCACCCTAGTTTCAGATGAAACATACAGAAATGGATTAGAACGTTGACGCTCACTCAACAATTTAACGTCAAACAGATTAAGCCAGCACCTGCCACCACATAAATTGCCACTGAAACCTCACCTCTTACTGCCTTCCGTAATGCAAATGTATATATTGTAATGTATTGTATATATCTTTGACTGCTTGCCAGTAACCTGTAACCGGTAATTCTATGACTGTAATTCTATGACTGTAACTCTATGTATCATTAAACCTAAAGCCTCCTTGTACTGCTTGCGCCCAGTTACCCTCAGGTTTGGTGCACCATATAAAAACAATAAACAAACAAACAATAAACAAACAAACAGACTGTTACAAGTATTTGTTTTGTCTGGCTGACCTTTGTACAGGCTCAAAATAGTCATTTTACAAATCAGACCATGCTAGGTTCAAACGTCTTTTCATTAATGGCATGGGTGTAATTATAGGGGGAACACAGGGTTTGTCCCCCCCAATTTCTGTGGCATGCCTTTTTGCCCCCCCCCATCTTTTGGGGGGAGGGCAGGGGGGCTGCAAACATCAATTATGCAATTGGACAGCGCCAGCCCAGCTGGGGTGCTCAGCAAGGCTTGCACTGTCTCATTACATAATGCAGAGATGCCAGGCAACCGCACCTCAACACATTCAGGGCTGGGATGCCCTGCGTGGCTCAGTCCCTCATCCTGGCTGGCCTGACACAAAGTCAGCAGCCATGGTGCTGAACTGGGTGTTGCAGGTCCTGGTGCCGGTGCTGTCATGCTAGCGACAGCACATCCGGGGGCCAGCGGACAGAGCATCACTTTCCTGCTTCATGTTCGTGCGACACACAGACAGGAACTGAGAAGCTCATTCAGCTTCCTGGTTTCTGTCTGTTGGCGCGTGAGTGTGAAGAGGTTAGGTCGGTGTGACATGAGACGTAGCCCAGGCGGTATTTGAAAGCAGAGCAGAAGCACTTTAAGAAAAAATGTCATTGTGTTTGTGTATGTTTGTTGGGGAGCTCTGTCCTAATTATCATGTGGATTGCACCAACAGAAGTGACTTCACAGAAAAGGACATTGCAAAGCGCATCATCAGTCTTTGATACTTGGAGGAACCATGGAAGTGACTTTAGAATAAGTTGCCTTGAATAAGCCAAGTGACAAATAACTTTGTGGTGCAAAATACCTTATTGTTATATGTGGAGCAACTCTATAGTCATTAGGCTTTTCCATTATAATAGCATGATACATTAACATAATATTTGAAGTGAATCAGAATCACTTTACAGAGCTACAGATAAGGCACAATGGGGGTCATTCTGACCCTGGCGGTAAGGGTTTAACAGTACCGGTTAGGATGCTGGTGCCGTTAACCCCCTACCGCCACATTCTGAGGTCCCTTAGCGGGTCCCATCAGGAACGGCTGGCCTGACCAGCCGTCCTTAGCAGGGCCCGTTAAGGGACCATAGAGCTAATAACGGGCCCGCAAATTGCAGGCCCGTTATTAGCTCATTCCCCATTTCCATTGAGCCCTATGGGGGCTCAAATGGGAATGGGGAATGACCCGGTAAGTCCCCCCCCCCAATGTGATTAAAACATTTGCTCAGGATCACACACTTGGTTAAATTGTGAAACTGGGATGTGGACAATTTAAGCGACCATGCACATCTTTCCAGGCTTAGTTGATATAAATATGTATTAAGGTTTTGCTTTACAACATATCATTATTTATAACAACGCTTGGAAGAAAACCACATAAAATAATAAACTAGCCTTTCATAGTAAACTAACCATACACTATATACATTGTCATAGAAATATGTTGATCAATGGGAGTATTGCTTTAGTTTCATTCTCCCCATTCTCCATACAAAGTCACAATGGCATCATGCAGATTAATGTGAGTCTAACAAATCCTCCTTGGATTTTAAAGCTATAGTGATTATTTCATAAAGCAATCAATATTATGCACCGTTCTCACTTCTGATCACTCCCCCATTCACATTTCTGAAGTGACAAAAGTCCCTGCTAATAGTACCCCCTCCCTCCTGTCAGTGCCTAATGGCTCACATTATAATACTCTGTTGGTACAGAGTAACGTGAGGACCCTCTGCTGCCCAGAGCTGCTTGGGACATTGTCCTGGCAGCAGGACACTTCTACCATTCAGTACAGGTAAAGTGTCCCGCTGCCAGGACAATGAACGTGCTGAGCAGGAATTTCTCAGCACACATTGTCCTACCTGTGGGACACTTTTACCCTTGGGCATCCTCTTTGAGGTGCCGAATGAGAGAGGTATCTCAATAACAAATGTCCCGGTCTGGCTATTAAAAGAGCTACGAGGGGCACCTTGACTACCCCCTTGCGACTCTACAACTCAGTACTCCACTGCTTGGAGCCATTTGAACACAGAAAAACATACCTTAATTTTAATCAGTCCGAATCTTGTAGAAAACATCTATCAGCACGTAGACATATAAGGTGCTATGCAGAACCCAAGTTTGGAGATATATGGCATTTAAAAATCTATACCAATTATACTTGGTCACCCACTGCACTGCATTAACCAATGGTTTCTGCCTTTGAATGAAAGGAAAAATCAGGCAAATTGCTGACATTCCAGTGAATCTGGTCCTTTTCAGCCAAGGCTTTATAGATCAACTAGGTCAAGTCAACGTAGCCCCAAATTGCAGGTATAACGGTGTGATAAAGTCGGGTCTGCTCAATGGACGTTGCACACAGTTTCCATGTGTTATTGTAAATGTACATATAAATGTTGTGTGCACACAGTATATGTCAGTGGAGGTGCTGGGTTCATTTGTGTGTGAGTGAGAGTGTGAATGATAAATAATGCATTGTGTGTATGTTCTAGGGGAATTAAGTTTGTGAATGTTATGTTGTGTCAGTGGGTGCATGGCAGGCCGGCTGAAGGTGTGTGGGAACTCAATTGAATATTAACGATACACCACCAGTCTTATGAAAGTTATAACAGAGCATCATTTATTTATTTATTTAAACATGTGTATAGCACAGAGACTGCTGACCCTAAGGCTTAACGGCGCTGACAAACATGTAGCATACACGGGTTAAACAAGCAAGCAGAAGAGAGGAGTAAAGAAGGACAAGCAGTCAGGGAGCCATCAGGTGATTAATTAAACAGGTGTGTCTTCAGTCCCTTTCTGAAAACACGACTGGAGTTTTCCACTCTCAGTTTCAACAGAAGATTGTTCCAAGCCACAGGGGCTGCAGAGAAAAAGGCATAGGCCTTAGTCTGTGATAATCTACATGCCGGGACAGTCATCTGAGATTGATTATTGAATCTGAGATTATGTTTACTCACCTTAGGCCTTAGTTTCTCATTGAGATGGATAGGGCCAGAATTTTCCAGACAATTGAAGTAGATAGGAAAAATATAGCCAAAAGAGAATTTGTTCTTTAATAGGGAGCCAATGAAGTTCTCTTCTAGACCTAGAGATATGGTCTGACTTTTTCATGTCGAGAACAACCCTAACAGCGTTGTTCTTCACCCCCTGCAGTCTATTCAGTTCGCAGTTTGGGAGACCGGTCAACATGCTACTACAATAGTCTATCCTGGAGCTTATCAGTGCTCTTGCTAGCGTTTCCCTACTGGTTTGTGAAGGGAAAGAGCGGGCATGCGAAAGCAATTTAATATTATAGGAGGACGAGGCCACCAAGCTACCAACGTGTGGTTTCATGTTATGTTACTATGAAGATAGATGCCCAACGTGTTACCTTTTTTCTTGACCACTATAACACATTAATCAATAACCAGTTTGGAGTATTGGTCTTCAAATTTACAAAGCTTAGAATCAGTACCCACAAGCATAAGTTCTGTCTTGCTTGTGTTAGGAGCCAATGTGTTGGAGCACATCCAATGTTGGATGAGCAGGTAGATCCTGTTCATATTAATTTCATCATCCAAAAACGCACCAGTGATAGGTATGATACACTGAGTATTGTCTGCGTAATTTGTAAATTCTATGATTTGACTGTCCAGAAAGTCAAGAAAGGGCACTGTAAAGATGTTATAAAAGATGAGGGAAAGACAGGCTCCTTGAGGGTCGCCTTGAGTAAGCTCCTTGATGTTAGCATCTGCCAGAATGCTGCTCTCTCCCCAATGGCGATCTTTCAGCAATGGATTTTTGTCATGTAGTAGTTGTTTGACCGACGTACACAATCACTGCAGAATTAAACAGTCATTTTCACTGCAAATACGTTTTTACCTCGGTACAAAAACCAAACCCATGTCCCCTCAAACCGCCAGTACTCCCATAAACCCCCCTCTTACCTTTTCTCCATCCGCTGCCTCTCCTGTAACCTGCAGCGTCAGATCCATCCCTTTAACGCGGGTCGGATCTAACGCTGCAGCGTCCCTTTTCTTCTTTTTTTTGGTTGGGTCCCATGCCACCAATGCTGAGAAAGCAGGGTACACCCGAACAACCACCGAATGCAAAAATACCAAACATGGCTGAGGGGGCCACCCCTGCAACCACTGCTCTTTGAATTCGGTCAAATCTACCATTCGATCTATTTATTTTTAACAATTTGGCCGAAACGATCCCTCAGAGCCACCATCTGCCCTCCCTTCACCCCACCCCTTTCCTTCAGTTGTCATGTTCAGCACAACATTTCCAGCAAAGTTACTCCACTGATTAATGGTGCTCTATGCTTAGGTGAAGCAGGGTGAAATTGGGCACATACTAGACACCATCTGGTTTTATAGTTCAACATCTTGGGACATATGTGTCCAATAGGCGTAATCTTTTAAAATGTCCAAAGTTTTCTGGGAACCTCTGTGTCCTGCAGTTATCGCATCATCAGTTTCCGAAAATGACAAGGGCACCACCCATTGGATTTGACCTGTCACGGATTCCCTAATCATCAGTCCATCTTGTAACCTAAATTTTGTTTTTTAGCAGTACCCTCAATTCTTCTTTCACTTTACAATATGTTTCAGTTAAGGGATTTTGTTCTGCATCTAACAAGTAATTATAGAATATGCATAAAATTGGGTCTTCCTTTTGTGCTTTGATAAGTTTCTGATTGCGGGTATCAAGACTCCATTGCACAACAGGCTGTTCAACAACGTTTGGGGATTTGGAGCGTTTTTTCACATCTACCTTTATTTCACCAAGTATATTTTAAATAGGAAATAACTCTCCCATCACTGCTCCTATTCTGGCTAATTGATCTGCTCTGTCATTCCCCTCTGTGCCCTCACCTGGTATCTTTAAATGGCCTCGGATCTTTCTCCAATGTATTATTAAATTATTTTCTGATACAAGTTTGTCAGTGGCTTGAATCATCTTGCCGCGTTTAAGAGGTTTTTTGTTATAGGTGAGCATACATTTTACCTTCCAGTCAGGTAAATAATCTACAAAACAATGTTGTGCATAATAAGAATCACTCACTAGAACTATCTCTTTGAGTTTGTTTTCAACTGCGGTAGCGACTGCTTTGTAATTAGTGGCCAATTCTGCAATCTGACTACTTCTAGACCCAATGCTTATGCTCACTCTTGGAATGTTTTCACATTTAAACAAGAAATTTCATATTCCTGCCACAAACACTTTTTCTGTGTTATTTTCCACATGATATGCACAACCATCTACATACACAGTTGGCAAATCCCTATATACTTCCTTATTGAATGCTTTGTATGAGGAGTTTTCAGATTCATTCAAATTGGATTCTATTTCTTCTTCATTGGGTGCACAATCATGCAACTGGGCTCTTTTTATTTTGTCCATATTTTATTTCCACAGGAAATCGCTGTAATGCCAACATCCAGGAAGTAATTTTGGACTGCGCCAAATTCCCTGATTTAATTCTCTTGCTTTGCAGATTGTAAAGGTTGGTGATTGGTTTCAATAAATACTCCTTCCCTTTGAATGATAGGACAGAAATGTTGCGATGCCCAGACATTGGTTAAGAGTGCCTTTTCACATTCATTGAACTTAGTTTCAACTTGTGATAAGGCCTTGCAAGGATATGCAACTGTTTTGTTATTCACATCAAGCTTTTTATATCATATGGCTGACATGCACTGATCAGTGAAACTGATCTCTACAAAGAAATTCTGGTCCTTTATGGGATACGCCAGACAAAGCGCCTTCATGAGACATTCTTTCAGCCGGGCCACCGCTTCACATTGTTCTTTTTCACACTTCCAGGGTACACCCTGTTATAGTAATTTCGGTAAATGTTGTGTAACTTCTGCATAATTCTCAATACATTTCCTGTTATAACCTGTCACCCATAACACACTTTTCAATACTTTCAAATTTGTAGGATATTTCAATTTCTATATTGCCTACACCATCTTCTTTTGTGGATTCAACCCATTTTCAGTCACCTCATGACCAAAGAATTTCACTTTCCTTTTACACCATTGTGCTTTCTGTAATGATAGCTTGGATCCCGCCTTCTGTAACTGGCCAATCACATGTCTAATCTCATTGAAATGATTTTTCAGATTCTCATTTTTAATTAGCACATCATCTACAAAAACTATTGTCCCCCTTTCCACTGCATCTGGGAGCGCCTTCCTCAGAAATATTCTGAATTCACTCCCACTATTGACATATCCAAAAGGTGTCTGGGACCATGCATACAGGGACTTGTCAAAAGAAAATGCAAATACATTTTGGATATCTTCAGCCAGTGGCACACATTAGTATCCAGCAATAAGATCTAATGTGGTAAACACTTTTGACCGTTGGAACTGTGTGAGACCCTGACCAATAAATGGGAGCGGCCTCCTTAAAACCGGCACTCTCTTATTTAACTCTTGTAGGTCGGCACACAAACGTCATTGGCCATTAGGTTTTAACACACCCAATATCGGAGTATTTGATGTGCTATGAATGGGCCTAATGAGTCTGCTGGATTCTAGATTCTTAATTATCTCAGCTAATTACTCCAAACATGCCAGGTGCAACTGATATTGTTTCACAAATATAGGTTCCCCACCATGCCCCTCTGGCATTGTGGCAACATTCAATTCTGATAGACCACAATCATATGCATCTTTGGAAAATACCGCTTTAAATTCTGTAAATATTTTCCTCAACTGATCCTTTTCCTCTTAATTTGTGCATGTGTCTAAGGCCTGAACTTGCTCTTCTACCATTTTTGAAAGTTCTGGGAAGTCCTCTAACGGAGCAACCTCTGTACTCTCCTCTAACCTTTTGGCTGTATCTCTTTGGAGAATTGACACATTTAAATATTTTGACATATTGCTTCCATTTCAACATGCTGTTTTTCTGCTTTAATTTCATTTAAATCAAATAGGATGCAATTATCTTGGTGACAGCATACTGTTTCACTTGATTCATAAGGATACACAGACTGAATTTTAACGTTTTCTTTAGGTTGAGAATCCAAAAACTCTGGCAACTAACCCTGTGCATTCACATTTCTTTCAGGGACATTCCCAAATACTGCATTACTGAAATCTGCAGTGTACTGAGATCTTTGTATTGTCATTCCTAACACTGAATTCTCCTCTAAATGAATGTCCTGGCATCCTTTGTTGTCCACAAGGATTTTAATGGGCACATCACCAATCTCTACCAGTGGTGTACATTCACATTCGAGCCCTTGCTGCCTCATGGATTTATTTAGGCACATAAATGCATCAGAATCTTTCATCTGTTGTCCCTTTCTGTGTTTTAGCGCTATTGTAATTTATCTGGTAAAAGCGGGGATGGTAATGTCCTTTTTCACCTGTAATTCAATCGCATATGGTACCATCTGTGCGCAATGATACCTTGTCTATTGTCTTCAAATTCCGGTGCAGCTCCCCCAAACCTGGAGCACACCTGTGATTAAGTCTAATACCATACATATTCTGTGCATGATGTCATTTCCCAGACAAAATGGATTTTGTGCTTCAATCACTATCCACACATTCTGATGAATAGGCTTAGGACCAATTGCAATTTTTATCATGCATCTTCTTATGACCCTATTTCCAGACTCTGCATTATCAAACCCAGAAATGTGTTCGTTCTTTATTCTGAACTTTGGGATCTTCTCCCTGTCAATTAATTGCTGGAGTACTTTATCATTAATGAAACTTATTTCCTGCTCAAGTGGTAAAATGGCTTCTATCACTTCAGAATGCCCATTTTCACACAGAGGAATCCATGGCTGTCCATGTTCCATGCGTATCTCAGAAAGTGTTGTAACGTGTTTTTCTGTGTTTATCTCTAGAGTGACTTTTTGCTTGAACTTGGCTTTCTTTAAATAAAAGTGCAATGTGTTTTCATCTATTTCTGTTTACCATTTTTTCTTGGGGTACAAAAAAATCTCCAGAGACTGCTTCCTTTTTTCACCTCCCGTTTCATCTTGACACATTAGAATGCCAGTGACACTAGGCACAAAGCCATTCTGAAGATACACTTCCACTGCAATATCTGACTTAGCCACGGCATGGCATTCTTTTAAACTGTTGTTTTGTGACATCACCTTCTTAGGCCTCAATAGTTTTATGGCTAGGGACCATAAGACCCTATTTACCCCATCAATGAGGGGTGACAACCTCTTCAGACAATTGGTCCCCATGGGAAAATGTATTTAACTAAGATGTGATCAATACTTCCTGTCTCATCCGATGTTTCCCTATCGTTATGTCAACCTCAGTGACACCTTCAATAGGTATTTCCTCACTATTGAAATTCCACACAGGGCCATTATTTTGTCTCACCTTTATATAATTTCGCGGGGATCTCCTTCATTGATTCTCTTTACTAACTGGTTGGCCATGATGTGACCTGAGCACCCATGTCAATCATTGCAAATGTACTGCATTTTTCTTCTACAGTGATAGAAGCATAATACCTGTCCTCAACTTCTTCGAGCACACACAAAAGTATGAATTTTTGCTGATTTCAGGACTCACCTTCCTTAGCCCCTTTTCACTCCTTGCTAAACACAATGGCATGTGAAGTTATATGTTTCCCTCCTTTTTGCGGACTTCATTTTGGATTCCTTTGTCTATTTGTCTGTGCTCAGAACCCTTCTGAACTGTGGCAACCAAATGCCACTCTGGTCTGGGACTATCAGTCTTCTCACCACAGCCTTGTGACTGTTGTGACTGAGCCTTTTCACAAGTGTTATGTAGCAGTCTATCATTTTCTGGCTTATGTTAGGAAAGATTTCGTAATTGTAGGTAATTTTCCTTCCATGTGGCAACCCCTAAACTTTTTGCTGTTGTTTTTCACCTTGTTCTCGACTTTGCCAGAGAAGTGCAGCCTTCTGTCGCACTCCTCTGGGTTTTCGCTCCTTTCTTACGGGGAAACTGACATGCCCTTAAGACAGTCAGTACCGGGAAACGCTATTTTCCGTAGTTTCTTTTATCATGTTGCGGCTTTCGTGCAACATGACACAAGAGGGCACTGTAAGCTAAGTTACTGCTCTCTTGGGTCTCTAGCCTTCTACAAGCCCTAGATACTCGTTTAGGATTGTAACTGATCGGTGCAAGTGATTCACGGACAGGAATGGTGGCAGCGATCGTTTCTTATGTTTTGAGCTCCTTTTGGCATTTTAAGCGCGTTTCTCGCGCTTAACCCAAAATGGTGGCCTGGCTCCCAAAATGGCCAGACCACGAGGCTCCTTTGTCCTGTCCGCTGACCGTCTTGCTCCCTTCACCTTCCCCAGGTCGGGGCCTTCCTTATTTGGGCATGTACTTTCCCGCGAAACACAGATGCTTTCACAGGCTTCTACATGCCTGGTGTGTGCCTCCAGAATGTTGGCTGGGATGTCTGGTCCCAATACACATCCTTGGTGCCAGCGAGTTTAGGGTGGTGTGAATGCCTGGGACCACCGTGGTCCGTGATAGGTCCACGAATGGTGTGAGTGTTGGTGAGCGGATCTCCCATTGGGTCCCCTCCGTTTTGTCGTGAAGGGAACCGTGGATAAGAAGGGGCTGGAAACACCACTACCAGGTCGATCTCCTGAGTTCTCACGAACAAAGGAATACAGTACTGCACTGCTGTCGCCTTGTGAAACCCTTTTCACCTTTGATCGAACCAGAAGGCCTGTACTGGTACTTCAACCCTTGGAATAGCGGGGACAGCTATTCTCGGCATCTTCACCATCTCCTGCTAGTAAGCCTTCTGGGCCATCCAGCAGACTGACCAGCCTACACAGGAGTCTTGCTCTGTAACCGTCGCCAGGTTCTGTAGTATTTCGAGTCCTTGTCACTCTCACACGATTCGTACACTTGGCGTTCCCAGGTCTGAAGTGAGTAGTGTACATTTGGCTCAGATACACACGGCCGCTCCGTTGCCCTGCTGTGGTAACAAACTGTGCGAGTTCCTTCGTTTGGGACGTCTTTTACTCAACTCTGCTGCTGCAGACTCAACATGACGACGAGACGTCCCCTGCTCTTCTGAACCTGCCAGCGACTGAAACTGACGCGGAGAAACCTGGGTCTGCTTGCATCGGGGACCGGTGAGTAGCATAGCTTTGAACTGGTCGCCCTCCTGCAGGAGCCCATAGCTTTTCCCCGCTGTGTCAAAACAGCACGCCTTTCCGTACTCGCGCTCTGCTTCTGCCCACAGTGGAGACTGCGCTTGTGTCGCGGAACACTGTTCTTCTTCATTTGAGCACTAAACTGAACTGCCTGATTTCCCTCGAAGAGACTCCCCTTTTGCCCGTTGGCACCAGCGTGTGCAGGTACTTTTGAGCACAAGGCTCCACTCTTCGTAGGGCTCGGACTTCCTTTTAGTTATGTGCCTCTGAAGGCGGACTGGGTCTAAGCATTATTTCGCACTGCCTGTTTTCCTTCCCTTTTAGGTGGACTACACATTTCGTGCATCTAACGCTTGAGACTTGTTTGTATTTGTATATATATTGTATTGGTATGGTATGTGTTGGTTTACTAGAGTTGTATTGTGATTTCTCGCTACGGTCATTGTTTTAAAGGCCTTGGAATAAATGTGTATATATTTTTAATATAACACCTGTTTGGAGTAGTTTGTAAGTGTCCTTGCTTTGTGTGCTCATTGCGGGCTTTCAGTCACCCTCACCCCTCTTGAGACCTAGTCTTGACCGCCGCGATCGCTACCCTGATTGGTCGGGCTTGTCCAGAGGTTACCCTGTTCCAAGTAATTAGGTTGGCCTTCTGAACTTCTGCGCCACCAGGACAGAGTTCAGAAATCCGTCTTAACAGCTCATGACACCTACTTGTGTTTTGCATGGTGCCTGTCTTTTCTGCCTCTTGGAACATTTTTGGCTCACAATACTCCTCGGGTGACTGATCTGCACCTTCCTTTTGAGCAATCATTTTTTCTGTCTGGGTTTCAACAGTATTCTGACTGCCATTGGAAGATATCCTAACACTAATCCTACTTCTTTATCAGGTGTTTTATTGTCATAGTATAGAGTATAGAGAAAATACTGTTCTCGTTATATCGGTCTCTCTGTTCTTTAGGTATTTCTTGTTAATTTTCTCGTTTTGGCTCTTTATAAGCAGCCCCTTCAATAGTCTGGTTCAACTCTAACTTGAAACACACTCCATTTTTATGTGTGTGAGCATCCCTTGTCTCACTTTAATTTGTTTGTATTCTTAATTTTGGGTCAGCAAGCAATTCAGGACCATTACACAACAAAGATTCATGGGCTTCTGTATTACCAGTGCAGGGGCTATGAAATAGTCACTTGTTAGAACGCACAAGATCAATCCTATGGCATTCTGCACCTTCACTTTTCAGCTGCTTTTAGATCGCTATGACTATTTGCTCAGACAACATTATAACTTGGGCCTCTAGGCTTTAAAACCGATCCATGTCCCTGGCTTCCTCTCTTTGTGGCCTATGCCGATATTGGTTAAATTCACCCTGATTGGGCCTATTCTGGTACCTCTAAGGAGATTGATTTCTATGTGTGTTGTTTCTGAACTCATGGGTCATAGGAGGTGGGGAACGTGGTGTGACCATTCTTTGACTGGGGTCGACTGGTAGTGGTGACTGGTTATAATGGCACGAGACATAATTCATATGTTTTATATCATTTGGTGAGAAATGTCCCCTATGCTGATTTCCATTTTCAATTAATCTATCCACGTACCGTGCACTTTCTTGGTGGCCATATGCCATGGTATTAGGGTCAAACCTGCTATGCGTTCCCACTGTCTGATATGGGCCATTGTTCCTTTGATTTTGATTGTTATTAATTCTTGAAATATCGGGTTGGAATCAAAGACTAATGTAAGGCTCTCTTTTGCTCGGATCAACTGATTGGAACAGAGGGATTTGGGGTGGCATCCTCTGTTGTGGCGTGTCCCTCTGATTAGGTGTCATATTGTTCCTTTCCTGAGTTTGGGCTGATTGAAGTGGCATTTTTGCAGATTTGATTTCCATTGTTGCTGGTGTGGAATCTTTACATTTTGATTGTGTCTCTCTATTCCTAGACACTTCCTCTCTCTGACAATAGATTACCTCATACGGTTTAGTCCCTTGTGCCCAACTCCCTTCTCGCACATAGGTGTTGCCGGTTTTGCTTGATTCTTTTACCCTGCTCCCTCTCTGCCCCCCTCCAGCCTACTTCTGCAGGACTCTGTCCTTATAAATTCTAGTTTCACCATCACCGTCTTGTGGTTAATGCTGGATTTGACTTATATGGACTTCATTGATTCATGGTGCTTCACCCTTTCTCAACTCTCATGCTGGACTTCCTTTGCATCTTGTACTCATGGTAGCCATGAATCATGATTTTCCCATCGTCATCTTGTATCCTGGCTTGTAACATTATGGGCCTCATTACGAGTTTGGAGGTAGCCATGGAGCTATTGGCTCCATGGCTGCCTCCACACCGGGCTCCTTTTACGGGTTCCTGCAATGGGGACTTACTGGGTCATTCCGACATAGGAGGACCCGGTAAGTCCTCCTTGCAGGAAAGATACCCCATTCCCATTTGAGCCCCCATAGGGCGAAATGGGAATGGGGATGGAGGTAACAACGAGCACATTATAAGTGTCCTGTTGTTACCTCCCTATTCCCCTCGCGGGACCCGGAAAGGATGTCTGGTTTTACCATGCGTCCGATCCCGGTCCCGCGATGGGAAGCTCGTAATAAGCCCTGACGGAATAAAGGGGGCCGGTCCCGTATCGGCCCCCTTCATTCCGTCAGCACCTGCCTCGTAGTGAGGCCATATGTGTTAGTATTGACTTCCGTAACTGTATTCGCTCTCCCCTCTTGCTTCTCCACTCTTTCTGACACTTACTCTCTGTTCTCTCCTCTCCCTTTCTCCATTTTCCTATTTCCTCCCTGCCTCTCTTTACTTTCTTCTATGCACTTACTCTATCAGAATTGTCCCTATACCTAGTATGATAGAAACCTAGTCTGTCTCCTTCCCCCCTTAGTTGTCCCCAACCCCTCCAGCTCTATATGAAATGTCATCAGGCCTAATACGATAGTCGCTTCTTTTGTTCCTCCCCTTCCTTTCTGTACCTCTCCCCTTGCCTTTTGTTGAAAGTACTGTCTATGCTGTTCCCTAGGTATCTGAAGGACTTTAAATATATTTGTGTACTGTTTCTAAATGGTCTTCTATGCAACAATCTCCTCCCTTATTGAAAGGTTTAATCAAAGTCTTGATTTCATTATTTTGATATGGCTACTTGGCACATTCTGGGGTGAATTATTCTGTCGCTCATTTCTTTTCTCAGGTGGACAGGACTGATGGTAACCCCAGGCGGGTGGCTCAAATCCCCCGAATGAGCTATAATCAGGTCTAGACACAGTTATAGCTATTGGTACATTGTTCCATTGTGCAGTGCTGGAGCTAATCTCAACTCCGTTAAATGTAGTGCCTTGATGCTTTTCCTGAGATTTTAATAACATATTTGCTGTTACAGATACTTTCATTGTCTATGAAGTTGTTCTGCCTCCTGACAAAGGTTAGAGTTCTCATCACTAATCTTATTAATCACGGCCTATAATTCACTTATTTGCATTTAACACTGGTCAAATTATCTGTTATTCTTGTCATTCTCCTCTAAAATTGTGCCCATGTCTTATTCTATAGCACACAATTCCTTATCTTTCTCTATATTATTATTTTTAAGTGTTTGCATTTCCAAAATGGTATCATCCTTGTCTTGTCGTATTGCATCTATGACCCCTTTTAATTGCATCAATTCCTGTTCATGCTCCTCAAACTGCCTTTTTTCTGAGTCAACTTTTTATCCATTTCAATATATTTATACTGCCTCTCTGTGTTAGATTGCTCTAAATCCGATTTTAGACACTTTATTTGCTCATCTGCATCATCCAACCTGGCCTGTAATTTATTAATTACTATAAAATCATTCCCCTGCAGTTTTAAAGTCCCATTTAGACATAGGAACAAGACATATGAAAATAGTGTGGCCAACAGGTGGTGGTGCAGGGGTTAATTGCATACAACAAGTGTTGGATAAGTGCAAGTAGGGGGACTGTAGGGATGCAGATATAGCCCCCAAGTGCAGGGTTACCAGTAGGCAGTGCAAGTGTGCAACTGGGAGGGCAGGGGCCAGTGTCCATGAATCAGAGGGTAGCCAGTGCATTTTCAGACAACAGATCAGCAGGGAAGTGGAAGACAGAAGGCAGAAGCAAAGAAAAAAGTATTGGGTTGCTGCCGGAACTGGAGATGGTTCTGCTCAAGTTTCAGAGAGGCAGGAAGGCTGTTCGAGAAGGAGACACCAGCCGGGGAGAGAGATTTGCTCCCAACTCCTTGCTTAGAGAAGCAACTGACCTCAGGGAGGTGGGGGAGGAAAAGCAGAGAGCTCGAGAGGGAAGATACTTCTGAAGAAAAAGCTGGAGGTATTTTGGTCCCAGATCCCAAAAGGCCTTGTGGACAATGCAAAGTGTCTTGAATTTTATCCTTGCAGCTACTAGAAGCCAATCAAGAGATTTCACAGCTGGAGAGATACGATCCCTGGGCTTGATGCCAAGACAAGTCTCGCTGATGAGTTGCAGAGGGCGGAGAGTAGAGGAGGCTAGATTTAAAAAGAGGCTGTTACAGTAGTCAAGCCTAGAGAGAACAAGAGCTCTGGAGACAGTGAGCTTCTGGGGGAAGGAGAGGAAAGGAAGAATACCTCTGAGGAGGGAGGTGCAGTTGGTAGGTTGACTTCTTAGAGACATCAGAAATGTGAGGGGAGAAGTAGCGGGTGGAATCAAAGATAACCCCAAGGTTCTTAGCCTTGCAGGTGGGAGCAGGAAGAGGGTCAAGGGAGGCCGGCCAGAGACTGGCGGGAAAGGAGGGTACAGGTGTGCCATTGAGGAGGGTTTCAGTCTTACTGGCATTCAGGCAGAGATCATTGGCGGTGCACCACTCCTGGATTGCAGACAGACAATTGGGGATGAGAGAAGGAGAAGAGGCCGCAGAGGGGAGCCTGAAGGCGAGCTGGGTGTCATCAGCATAGCACTGGAAGTTGGAGAAGAGAGCAAAAATGGGTGTCATCAGCATAGCACTGGAAGTTGGAGCAGAGAGGTGCAATTCCCAGGAGAGAGAGGTGCCAGGTATTGGTTGAACAACCAGGGAGAAAGGTTAGAACCCTGGGGAATCCCACAGGTGGAGAGAGAGAGAGAGAGATAGAGGAGAGAAAGCACCCAAGTTGGACCTGGGAGGGTCGGTTAAAAAGGAAAGAAGTCAGCCAGGCCAGAGCCTGATCAGTGATACCCAGATTATCACAGAGCCAGTTGAGCAGGTGCTAGGCAGAATCACCTGCAGTACCCTTTGGGAACACTACAGGCAATTAGCACTAAAAATGTAAGCACAATTTCACTTTTGGTACAAGCCTGTACTACTCAGGTAGCGATGGCTGAGCAGCCAGACATATCTCAAGAGTTTAAGTGAGCAGAAGAACAAGTTACACAAAGGACCAACCAATACAGTGACTCAAGTAAATGCTTACTCAAGGTTTCTCAGTAAAGGAATATACAATTATTTATTCAATCGTTTGTAAAACTTGCTGGTCTTGAGTAAACTCAATGATGTTGGCCTTCTGGTCATCCCAATGTTTGACCAGAGCCTGACCTGCTTTTAAGTTATCTGATGCTTGTGTGACATTCTCCTCTGGAGACCTATCACATAGTCAGTGACTCTTACGGGATTGGGGGAAGAAGCACTCTCCAACCTCTCCTTAATTAGGGCCAGGGGACCTCTAACTGGATGGCCATAAAGAAGTTCAAAGGGACTAAATCCTACCCCCTCCTAAGGGACTTTTCTATATGCAAAGAGAAGTCATGGCAGTAGAAGGTCTCACTTTCTTCTAAGGGGTTCCTCTAAAGCACCTATCATGCTCTTCATTGTACGGTTAAACCTCTCTACCAATCCATTTTCTGAGGATGGTAGGCAGTTGAGAACTTGTAAGTTACCCCACCGTTTTTCCACATGGCCTGCATGTAGTGGGACATAAAACTGGATACCCTGCCAGAGATAACTTCCTTAGGAAAACCTACCCTGGTAAAAAATACCAAGTAGGGCCTTAGCAACAGCCTGAGCTGTAACAGTTCTCATAGGTTTAGCTTCAGGATACTACTAGTAGCATGGTCTACTACAACAAGGATAAACCTGTTTCATGAAGAGGTGGGAGGGTCTAAGCGACCAACAATGTCAATTCCTACCCTCTCAAAAGGAACTCCCACCACTGGGAGAGGCACCAAGGGTGCCACATTCTTGACTCCACTCTTGCCAGAGGTTTGGCAAGTATGACAGATCCTACAGGACGTACCTACATCAGACCCCAACTTAGGCCCGTAGCAATATAAAGAGAGCCTTACTTGGTCTTCTTAAAACTTAAATCACCAGCCAAAGGTATCTATTAGGATAACTGTAGGAACTGGAGTCTGCTTTCAAGACGTACTACAAGTCTTCCGTAGTCCTCTGGGATAGACTCAGTCGGTTCACTGTAGAAGAGGCCATCTTCCCAGTACAACCTATGCTTCCCTGGCTCTTGCCCATCCAGCTCGAAAGCTGCCTGTTGGTGAGGACCTTCAATAGTAGGACACTCTCTTTGAACTCCGCTGAAGTCTGCCCTACAGGGTCCACCTTCTGCCAGTAAAGACTGCAGCTCAGGATGTTCTGCAGGATCCAGATCTCCAAAAGGAGAAACGTCCTCTTCCAGCTTTGATTCCTCAGCAGCTGATTCAACCAAACAAGGTTGTTCCACACACTCAGCTTCAGCTGGAGGAGGGTTCACAGGTGTGATCTTGGCCAGTCCTCTCAGGGATATCCTTGTTGGTAGCACAGGAGTGCTGGCGGGTTTCTTCCTGGAGGTTTAAGGTTGCCTCTTTTCCTCCAACTTCCTAGAAATTGCAGTCAGTGAATCCTGTGGACTGGGAGTTATAGTTTCCTCTATAATCTCCTCTGGAGAGCCCCTTAAGGTACTCTCTCTGGCCTTCCTAGTGTGCTCCGGTTTCCATTTGCTGGGAGGCTTGGGGGTGCTTGATACAACTCCGAATTTTTAAGTCATTCCCCAACAGGACTCTCCCAGGTACTTCACTCTGCACACTTACAGGTATCTTGACAGTCATATCATTACACCGTATGAGAGCTGGTAACTGTGGAAACATTTAGACAGGGCCTCCAGCAAGTTTAGTTAAGATGTTGGGTGCCTTAGATACATCCTCAACCTTGAAAAATGATTCATTAACTACAGTTATGCTGGCCCCAGCATATTTGTGGCACAGTGGCACAGGGATGTATTTCAGGCTCCCTGAGGTTTAAATACCTTTCCTGGGACTGACTACTGTCTCCAGGGCATGTAAAGTTACATTTACTTTACTAGTCTCTTTAAATGTACTGACCCAGCACACCCTATCTTACTATAGAGTGCTGGAGGGGTTGCATAGCTTACCCTGAGTCAAAACACACATGTAACAGTAAAATGTTACCTTTTCTTAAATTAAATGGCTGGTGGCAGTGGTTTAGATCAACGACCATGATTTTTCACGACCACTAACAACGGTAGCGGTCGTGAAAACCCCTGCAGGAGACCCCTGCAAGTTTCTCAAATTGCAGGGGTCTCCTGACCATTGACAAGAGCACTGTCTTTGTAATACTCTTTAGTATTGTATGGAATAGAGTTGTACACATCTAGAATCTGTTGTTCACACAGACCCAGGGATACTAAAGAGACACTGGCTGAGACTTTCATGGGTTCCTCAGCCAGTAGGTGAAAGTTTCCACTTGTAATTGGTACTTCATCCACTGGGGAGAAGGCTAAGGATACAGTGTGGATCCCGGAAAGTTTAACCTTATATCTGGGATCCCCTTTCACATGGTCAGTTGACCCACAAGCATAACATTTACCAAATGTCTTTATGAATGGTGGTTTGTTCTAACCTCCTTCTGGTTTGTCCCCACAAGGTACACTAGCCTGATTTGGTGTTCCCCGTGGCTTACCCTTGTTATGTTTGGGGCCCTCTTTTGGAGTGGAGGTATTGGAATTCTCATTGTTGTCCTTTTTGTGCTGCTTTCCCTCTTCCTTCTTCTGAGTTACCCCAGAATCCTTGTGAGTAGCCCTGTTGGCAACCCCCAAGTCAGCAGCCCTTGCTAACTTCTTTGGATAAATTTCCTTAGAGTCAGCCAAGTGCTGCCTAAGCTCAGGAGAGCCGGCATCATAAATAGACTTCAACATAAACATATTTCTCAAACCTTTGTGAGTGTTCACTCTGTAACCCTTAACCCATCCATCTAAGTTTTTCAAACATTCAGTCACCCAGGTAGCACCAAGGGGTAGCATCATGCTTTTTGAGGGTTCTAAAGCTCTTAAAATACTGAGAAGATGTCTTCCCAAATCGAGCTAGCAAAGCTAGCTTCACAGATTCATACTCCTTTCTGTCTGTATCCCCCAACTCCATTACCACATCAGTTGCAACAGGGGGTAGCCTAGAAAAAGCCAGGAATGAACTGATTCTCTTGAATGTCTTGAATCCCATAGTTATATTCAAAAGCAGCCAACCAATCCAAAATATCAAGCTTAACCCCATACATACTTACTGCATCTTTGGTTATATAAGGCCTCTTAGGACTGGAAAACCTAGAAGACTCTGGGAGAGAACCAGTTTCAACAGACAACATTTTCATCTCTAGTGCATGGTTCAATTCCATCTCTCTGAGTGGAAGTTCTTGATGTTTGCATTAAGTTTGAGATTGGATTCTTTTAAACTCTAACTCAAGTCTCATTCTTTCTAAAGAAACAAATTCAGGACTTAAGGTTGGACCTGGTGGGGTCCCTGTGATCAGACGTTGAGGCCTATGAGCAGACAGAGGTAAAAAAGGGACTACATTGGAAGACTCTTCTTCCTCCTCTCGCTCATCTATAACATTGGAGTTACTCTAAGATACATTATCATCCTCATCAACATTTTCCACATTTGCTACAGGTGTGGGAGATTTAGACCCAATCCTCAGACTTTGTCATTCTAACAACTTTTCTATCAATTCAAACTTTGTTTCCTTTTACAGTGAGATTCCTAGCTTTACACATATCTCTTGATTGATCAACAGTTAAAGTCACTATGGTCTCCTGTCCGTAACTTTCCATATCAGTCATGATAAAACAATTGCTTTACTATTGCTGCTTTGCATTGGGAGGATTATTTGAACAGAAGTAAAAGTAGCACTCTAAATGTAACAGGTATACGTTATCCTCACCGCTGTACACCATATAAATCATCAACAAAATGAAACATCCAACTGTCAAGGGGATTCATGCCTTGCTCCTATTATCAAGGAAGCCTCCCATGATCTAGCCCTTTTTTATCACAGCCTTTATAAATGCATCCTTCAAAACAGACATTGTCCCAGACAATCTCAAGGACGCTTGGGTCATCCCTTTGCTTAAAAAACCATCACTAGACCCAAGTATACCAACAAACTACAGACCTATCACTACGGTCCCTTTCATGGGCAAAATATTCGATTTTGCAGCCTACCTCCAGATCCAGGACTATCTCAAAGTTAACAATCTCCTAGGCTTGGAGACAATCTTATTACTACTAGAGCTCTCTGCTGCGTTTGATTTGGTCAATCCCAAATCTTGTGGCAGCATCTTAAATCTGCCGCCCACTTTTCTGACTCTGCCACTACTTGGATCAGTTCCTTTCTATCCAATAGATCCATGCGCTTTTTTCCCCTTCAGCCTCCACTGACCCTGATCCTATTCACTGTTGTGTCCCTCAAGCCTCATGTGTGTCCCCTACACTCTACAATGTGTTTACTAAACCACTATTTGATGTTCTTGACTATCTCGGTGTTTCATACACTAACTATGCTGATGACACCCAGATGCTCATCCCCATCACAGGAGACTATACCGTTGACACCAAATCTCTGAATGACGTATACCTGGTCATTCAGGCCTGGATGGCCCAACATGAGCTCTGCCTCAATGATGAAAAGACGGAGCTTCTCATATTGTGCACTACTCAATGCCTCAATAAACTAGACCACTCCTTTAAGTCTTTCATCATTGATGGCACCGTCATAACGGTCTCCAAGGACACAAAAACATTACGTATCTATCTTGATTCCACTCTATCCCTGACCAGACAAACCAATGCAGTGATGTCAACCTCTGCCTACACTTGCAAACGTTTCTCTGCCTGTAGACCTTCGTGACCACTCCGAATTGTATCACTTTGGCTAGAACTCTCATTATGTCCAAGATAGAATATTGTAGCTCCCTCTATCTTGGCACTAGTCAGTGCAACATTAACAATCTACACATCACACAAAACAATGCCATTAAAGCAACTCTAAATATTCCTAGAAACCAACATATCTCCGACTTCAGATCCAATCTACATTGGCTTCCAGTCAAGCATAGAATTTCTCTGAAAACTCTTGCCCTGATGTACAAGTGTTTGGCCAACAAGGCCCCTTCCTACCTATCCAACCGCCTTACCCCCCATACCTCTTCCAGCCCCCTGAGAGCAGCCCAAGTACACAGCCTATCCCTGCCTAGATGTAAATGACAAAAAGCTGGGGGGAGTGAGTTTCCCTGTCCTGGCCACCAAATGTTGGAACTCCCTCCAGAACGCCATTAGAACTGAGCATTCCTTCCAATATTTCAAGAATAAAACCAAATCATGGCTCTTCGCACAAAACATTTGATTCAGCCTGTACGACTAGGCCGGCTATCCCTAACTTTGAGTTAGAGATCTTATTGCATTATTGTCTCTGTGTATGAACTGTATTTAACTTATGATGTCATATTGTCTATTTGGTTCATATCTATATGCCCATGTAAATAGTTGAGCCCAGTTCTTCCATTATTATATGCAACTGTAACTTTGTTCTACAAGATTATGCACTGTGATGCCTGTGATCCTGGCACGCTTTACAAATAAATTAAATACAAATACAAATACACCCGTGTTAGGCAGAATCACCTGCAGTATCCTTTGGGAACACTACAGACAATTAGGACTACAAGTGTAAGCACAATTTCACCCTTGATACAAGCCTGTACTATGTGGTAAATGGTAGCAATGGCTGAGCAGCCAGACTTACCTCAAGAGTTTAAGTGAGCAGTAGAACAAGTTACACAAAGGACCAACCAATACAGTGATTCAAGTAAACACTTACTCAAGGTTTCGCTGTAAAAGCATATACATTTATTTGCTCAATCATTTATAAAACATTACACTAGCTTATGCAGCTCAATATCACACACTAATACACCACAAACATTCAACCAGTAAGTAACTGAACAAGTTTAGTTAAAAAATGAAGTAGGAGCAAAATGGCACTTCAGATACTTAGAAAAGGGAGGA
This sequence comes from Ambystoma mexicanum, assembly GCF_040938575.1. Classification (NCBI taxonomy): domain Eukaryota; kingdom Metazoa; phylum Chordata; class Amphibia; order Caudata; family Ambystomatidae; genus Ambystoma; species Ambystoma mexicanum. Next base: position 39,956,270 of record NC_090924.1, on the reverse strand, counting down.
AAAGACAAGGTTATAAGAATAGAACGCCCAAATACATTCATAGGCAGGGGAAAGGGTTTCAGTTAAATACAACCAGCAATTCGTCTCAATAGGCCTGGGCCATAGGCAATGGTTCAGAGTCTTTTGTAAAGTATATCACAGTTCTGGTATATAACGGTTAAGTCTTTGCTACAGATTATTAAAGGATTTGGCTAGGTGAAAAGTTTGATGAATGTTTAGGGAAGGACATGCCTTTGTAGTTGAGGAAAGTTTCACGCAATTTCTCGATGGCCGAAAAGATTTCCTGACCGCAGTTGCACAGTACCTTTTAAATGAAGAAAGCTATAGCCGAGGCAGTTGTTCCTGGCAGTTCAAGCAGATCTTGCTGTTCCTTAGCTTCAGTCGTGGGGACAAGAAGGAGGACATTGGGAGGTTCCTCTAATGCCCTGGGAAGAGGCCAGAAGCTGTAGAAAGATGACAGTTTAAGGTGTGCCTTAAAGTCCCCCTGGTTTCCTTCCCTCTGGCTATCTGGTTTACAACAGTTCTCTGAAGAAAATTTGACCAGAATAGGATGGTGTCCAGGTGGCTTGCGAGTTGGTTGTTCCCACCAAACTCAATGGAAGAAGTTAAACTTGAAGGGCTTCTCTGTCGTCGGAGTTTCAGGCAATTCGGACCTGTAGTAGGGCTTCACCGGTCGTCCAATATTTGCAGCAGTCCTCTTCCTTCCTCTCCTCTTTGGTTCTTTCATTCCAGTGGTCAATTCTGCTTTCCAGGTCTGAGAGACCTGCTTTTAAACAGTTTTCCCCCCATTCATTCAGCCAGGCTGTCACTCACACAGCAGGGTGGCTGTCGTTGCTGGATAGCCAGCCAGCCAATCACTCTAGATTGCATTAAGGTCTCCTAGGAGACTAAGCATAGGAAGTTTCGGGCACCTCCTTCACATCCTGTCCACCCCAGACACTATGGCACCAGAGGAGGGCTTCATCACAGAAACCCACCAACGGGCATGCACAAAGGGACCAAACCTGGTTTGGCGTGCAGAGACAAACACAAGAAGGACTTTTCCTAAAAGAAATGGTGAAAAAAGATGACCGGAGTCTGTTTTTACAGATATGTCTGGGGCGCCATATTGAAAAACATGGCTACCCCTGATTTTGAGCTACCGTTGTTTGGCTGAGTTGTTAGATGCTGCAGAAATGCATTCTTGGATGTGAGCTCTGTTCTTGGTAAGGACAGAGAGTCGGTATTGCCTTTGGAGCAGGCGGCAGGCCAGTTTGTAAGAGGATGTACAAGATGCCAACCATTTTCTCTCAGCCACCTTGCACTTGCATTTAAGGGTGACGAGGTCAGAGGCATACCAGGAGTTGCACTAGATTTTAAGCTTCATGTGGATCCTCATGACAGGTGCTAGTACATCAAGAGAATCAGAAATAGCACAGTGGAGCATGGAGAGGGCTATGTCAGGGTTTGAGTCAGCCTGAGGTGAAGGAGGGGGAGAAAAAGATGCAGAAAAAGGCTCAACGGACACACGCTTCATAGGTCGAATGACTGGGGGTAGTGAGATAGAGATGAAAGGAGAGGAGAAAGTAAGAGGAGTGGTGAGAGGGTTAGAGAAGGGGAGGTCTCAGGAGATCCTAACATCAAGAGTGCGTCCTTCAGGGTGAGTTGGGCAAGACGGAAGAATATATATATATATTACATGGACACAGTAGTGTCCATGTAGTTATGGTTAAGTTGGTGTTTCCATAGGAGGAGCATTTTTTGGGTGGCTTATAACTTCGCTTCCTCTGGACGAATCCTCACCAAAAAAGTATATGGCCCACTCTGAATTTTTTTGCAAAGTTTGGTGAGGATTCGTCCAGGGGGGGAAAATTTATAGGGGGGGTCAGACATAATGGGAAAAAACTTTGCGCACGGCCACAGGCCAAACCGCTGGACAGATTTACACCAAATTTGCGGCAGGAGCGGGGGCTTGGTCCGGAAAGCGTGCTTTTGGTGTAAATCCATCCAATAGTTTTTTATAAAATGACCAAAATCGGGGGTGCTGTCCCTGTTCGGACAGCACCCCGATTGGCCCATGGCCTTGCGTCATGTCTGCGGACATGCAACGTGTTCGCTGATTGGACTGCGAGGGGCGTGGAGCGCGTCAGATTTTCTGTGGCGCCCGCATCTTATATCCGCCGTCGAATAACGTGGATAAAAAAATTGTATTTAGTGCCGTGTGTTGGTGTGTAAGAGTGTTTGGGGAGGGTGGGGGAGTATGAGATAGGTTCAATGTTTTGTTTTTTTATGTGCTAGACGTTTTTGTTGCGTTCGAATTGTCCGCGGAGAACACGGCTGTTCTGACATTTTGTAAATAAACTAAATGGTGGGGTGTTTAGAGGATGGAGTATGTGTCATTTTTGTTCGCAAGGAAGGTAAAAATTAGCTATGAACACTCTCTGTGTACTTAATTGTTTGTAAATACACAAACTGGGGGTGTCCTCAGGACGCTGTCCGTATTGTAATCTGTCTAGTTGAATGTGTTCTAAGAACACTCGCGGTGTCCCGAAATGGTTGCAATTACACAAAATGGGGGTGTTCTGAGAACGTTGTTTGTATTGTTCGTTGTCAGGGTGAAAGTGTTTAAGATCACTCCTTTTGTCCGCTAATAGTACAATTTCCTATGGGCGTCAACCGACTTTTTGTCCAATAAAGAAACGATAAATCCGGCTGGTGTGCGCCGACATTATGTGATAATCCTATGACTGGCGCTATTGAGCTGGCTGACTTGCTTTTGCGACACTAAATCATATCTCCCGCCCCTAAGCCTGATATTATCAAAGCATTCATATTCCCCGCCTCTCTCCGTGACGTTACAGGGTGCGTCATCAAACGCGCCCAGTCCTCTGCAGTCCTAAGTGACTTTACACAGAACCCGGAAGACAACACATATTATGTCACAACACAGCGCGCCACAATTCGGAATATGAAACAGTGATTTAAAAGCAAACAGCAAGATTGTAAATGTTGTAAAGTACATTTATTTGACATCAAATGTTTAGAGAATATTCAGCAATTTGCATTTGTCTTTGTTGTCGATCCGCAAAAGTTCATGTTGAAGCACGCGATGTTCCTTTGCGGTACAGAGGGTGTTAGATCAGCTTACAACTCAGTGCGCCACATTTCGGAATATGAAACTGTGGTTTAAAAGTAAACAGCAGGATTGTACATTTGGTAAAGTACATTTATTTCACATGAAATGTTTAGTGAATATTCAGCGATTTGCTATTGTCTCTGCTGTTGATCAGCAAAAGTTTATTATGAGCCACGCGTTGTTCCTTTGCGGTAGATAGGCTGTTGGTTTATGATAAAAGCAGTAAATGGTCGCTCTGATAATCGGAAGGTTGTCCAACAACGAGCCATTAGACCACCCTATTGGTTGGTATGTTGTTTGTAGCCGCTAGTACTGCATAAGGGCATATTGGTCCTTGACGATTGTCCCATAAAATGGTGAGGGTCATGAAGTTGCATATTTGGACCTGCACCTGGCAGTTGAAGACCCCATCCGCTGGAGTCTGTAAAATGTGACATAGGCAAAATGGGGCCACATACCTGTTTTAAAAAACATATTAGTCTCACCAGCCGATCTTCATTAAAAATCATCATTTTATTTATTAGGGCGTGAAACTATTTGCTATCGAAGATAGTGCAACAGAGTATGTTAATAATAAAATAATAATATTTTCCCATTCATATAGCGCTAAGAACCGTGAGGTATCTAAGCGGTGCTTATTATTAACCATGGTGTGTGGTGCTCATTTATCAACCACGGAAGGATGAAAGGCTGAGTCTGGCCTTGCCGGGATTCGAACTTGCGTTAGCAAGCTGTGAACGGATGTCAAAGCGAGCGTTGTACTCGCTGTGCCACTTGACAGGCTACAGTGAAGTGGCACAGCGGGTAGAGCGCTTGACCGCCTATAGACCGGTTAAAATATTTCTATTAACCCACCCTGTGTCGTCTGCCTTTTTCAGAGCCCTCTAAACGACAGGGGATCAATTCGGCGGTGATAGTGCGCGGTAGAAAACATTATGCACTTTCAACTAACAAGTTCAACTTGAGCGGTATTTAATGCTACCCTATTGTAATTATATTTGGTATAAAATAATCTAAAGGGTTACTTACAGTACAATTGCATTTTCCATTGTCTACGAGTAGTGCAGTCCCAAAATACGACTCTGCGTGTGCGAACGTTCTTTCGCATAGTGATATAATATATAAAAGTGGTTTTGTTTCAGAAATTTCATCCTTATCTTCTCTTACGTTTTAGCAACACTCCTTCAAGAGAAGTCTTTCATCACAATCCCTGTCTGTCAAGGTCAAAACACAATACAACCTTATAGTCTGCTTCGTGAGCCTCTCCGGGGCCCGAGAAAAAAATGGAAGCAGCTGACCTTCACTGTGAATGAGCATAAATTCTTACTTTGCAACATTCTGTGTAAAGCCATCTGTGAGAAGTTGGTTTTTGCACGCCATGTTTGTATATTGTTTGCGTGATATTAAAACAAGTGTGTTTAAGGGACGTTATGGTTCTAAGTACAGCCGAAAGACCCCTGAAAATTGCAAGTTATGGTAAGCTATGAAAAATAACTCGCGCCACCACCGTGCACTGCTAAGACTAACACCCAGGACATCAAAGATGACATCGCAAATGTCATTGATGAAATCACTGATGACATCACATGTGTATGTACTTTTCATGGAATTTATGTACTAGGGATTTTTATTATAATGTTGCGAAAAATGTGTCAAGGATATTGCAATAAATATCATACCGTTATTAGTGCTTTGAACAATGCATTGATATAAATAGCATTGTATTATGGGATTCTATCTAGTATACTGAGCTATGGAGAAACATAGCATTGTGTGCAGAGTACAAGATGAAAGTATAATATTTGTAATGTTAATATGTTGAATAATGAAATTATAATTGTCCTGAAATGTTCGAAAATTCACAAAATGGGGGTGTTCTGAGGACGTTATTCGTATTGTGTGATTGCTTAGCTGTATGCAATGAGGGAATGGTGCAGAGAGTAAAGTGGACGCCTTCCGCGGACACCGCGGCTGTTCGTGGACAGGGCGTGCTTCATCCAGGTTTTTCCAGGAAATCCAACATGGAAAGAAGACTGTACGGATCAGCCAATCAGATGTCGAGGTTGTGGATTTGTGTTGAAAGAGACTGTGTGTGGTGAAGATGGCAGAAGCAGAGAAAGTCAGGGTGTTGGTGCTTGGAGATATGTTTGTGTATGGTTTACAACAGTACGTTCAATGCAGGCATGTTGCAAAGAACTTTGATGTGAAAGGAGTGGAGGTGGTGTGGAGCACTGTGCCTGATTGCAATGTACAGGGAATTGTACAAGTTTGTGAGGATATGGCCACGATGAACAGTCCGCATGTGGTAGTTTTGCACTATGGTGCTTTCCATTTGGGCAACGTCAGTGCCCCTAATTTGTTGGCTGATTTGGAACGCTTGGTTTAAAGCCGTAATGAAGATCCTTCCAAAGGCGAAAGTAATTTTTTCTGGATTACTACCTGGGCAATATGGGACAATAGTTCAGTTTTTTGTCCTCAGCAAAACATTGCTAGGTGTGTCATCAACCGAGGCATGTGTGCCTTCATGCTTAGAGCTGGTATGTTCATCAATGACATTTGTGATGTCATCTTTGATGTCCTGGGTGTTAGTGTTAGCAGTGCACGGTGGCGCGAGTTATGGTTGCTTATGTTACGATAACTGCCGAATTTCAGGGGTTTTTCGGTTTTACTTTGAACCATAACGTCCCTTTAACAAAGTTTTTCCACTGAATTTCATAGGTTTTTAGTAGTGCAACTTAACCATAATGTCCCTTTAACAAGTTTTTTTTACTGATATATAAACTGTGATACATTTACAGGGTCCATAGAATACAATTCTCCTGGTGTCATGTGTTCTATGTTGTCTTTCTCTGGATTAGTTTCCCGAATCAACTCTGCAAGATCATCCCAACCATACCTAGCCCAACTTAAAGTCACAAACCAGGTTGTAGATCCCAAGTTTTTGATCATGCATCTAATCACAGAGTGTCTCCTACACCAATATTATTTAGTTCCTCTCATTGTAGCAAGAATATTCATAAGTTTGCCCTCTAAAACTTCATTTTTTTCTTTCACCTGTTGCAGCATCTCACATGCAGAAAGATTTTGAATTCTAGTTCTGGTCTGAAGTGTATGAGCAACAGGATAAAATAATGTTGAAATTTCACTTTCATAAAATGAGTGAAAAATATATTTAACATTGGTGCTGGATCGTTAATCTTCAGAATACATTATAGTTCAACAATATTCTGAAGCAGAGATTGCCACCTTCCAATATCCCTCCAGTACCAGTTAGAAAAAGCATAGGGAAACAACAGGCTTCTAATGTCTTTTCCCAGACACTAATTGGTGCACCTTTCACCTGGCAACAACAACATGATGCAGTCAGATCATGTGATACACATACATATGGTAAGTAGCAGCTTTGAAACAGAGCAATAGTTTCTCTGCATAAAGACAATCAGTTAGGTTATGAACTCTTTCTGTTACTACTTCTGCTTTTTTGTTTGCTTCACTGTCCCTGTATATACTCATATTTGTATGTGTTGTTGTCTCTTTGTGGTTTGTCTGTAATAATTATGTATTAAGCAGGTTTTATTATCTACTTATTACATGTTTCACAGTACGCAAAACTCTAATAAGAAAGCAGTTATCATTTCACTTTTCAACATGACAAGATTATGAATATTGCACCTTCATCATGTATGCTGCACACACTGCCTATGTTTCTGCATGAGTAGCTTAGTATACTGTATAGAACTTCATAACAGAATGCTATTTATATCAATGCATTGCTTAATGCACTAATTAGCTCATGATATTTATCCCAATGATCCTTGACAGTTTTTGGTCAGCAATATAAGAATCCCTTGTACAGAGTTTTCATGAAAAGTAAATGCACATGTGATGTCATCAGTGATGTCATCAATGACATTTGTGATGTCATCTTTGATGTCCTGGGTGTTAGTGTTAGCAGTGCACGGTGGCGCGAGTTATGGTTGCTTATCTTACCATAACTGGCGAATTTCAGGGGTTTTTCGGTTTTACTTTGAACCTGAACGTCCCTTTAACAACGTTTTTTTACTGAATTTCATAGGTTTTCCGTAGTGCAACTTAACCATAACGTCCCTTTAACGACGTTTTTTCACTGAATTTCATAGGTTTTTAGTAGCGCAACTTAACCATAACGTCCCTTTAACAAAGTTCTTTTACTGAATTTCATAGTTTTTTAGTAGCACAACTTAACAATAATAACTTTGACTTTATGTACATATAATATGGAACATACTGAACCCTTTCTACTGAATTTGACGGTTCGCAGACATGTTCGGACAACAGTACCTCCACCTAAAAACTCTGGGGGGTATGTGTAATAGTTATATCATAACATAGGAACATTTAACAAATTCACAAAACAGCACACATACAAAGTATATGTAGTAATACTTAAAAAATGTAACCCATATATGTAACACACTAACCATTGATTTAAATACAATATGTTTTAAAATGGAATATACCAAAAGAAGATAAAGTGGCTTCCACCATAATTACCTCACAGACGCTGCACAACCAACAGCAAGACCAGACGTACAGACTACGGATTACACATCTCACCAGACATAGTAAGTGCACTTCTTTTTACTCATATATTTATAAACTTTCTATATTAGAAAAAAAAACATATTACTTTTTTGTTTTCTCACAGAAATGTCTAGTACTCTCAACTGGCTAGAGGAGCATTTCCCACGAGAGGAAATGTTAGAAGATAGTCCACCTAATGGTACACACTTTACTATATAAAGCAATTAATAAATATTATTTTGTATACATTTAACATATACATTTTTTTTTATTACAGACCATACAAAAATTCCAAGCATCTCACAACAACAATCAGAGGATATCACTCTACAACAGATTAATCAAAAAATGGACGACCTTATGCAAAATTTTATGGATTTGAAAAACTTTGTGGAAAATCATGTGAAACCACCAACAGCACACCATTGTCCAACCTGCACTTGGCCCCCCTCACCCTATCCCACTCAGTTAACCCCAAACCCTGTCTATGGACCAAAGCATTTCGATGAGCTTTCCTTCCCTTCTTCACCTGATCCCAGTTATCTAGAAATCCCTAATTCTCCTGTTTTTGTTTCCGTTTCTGCCCCACCTTCCCAGACATAATTGTATATATATATATGAAATAAAGTTACTTTTCTTATATTCTGTTGTAATTACTTTCAGTTCTTTGTGATGAAACCAATTTAGGTGTCCACGGACAGCGCGGTTGTTCAGAAATGTTCGTAAAGAAACGAAAATGTAACTGTCCTAAGGGCACTACATCTGTCCATAATGTTCTCATGCAAGTTGAACATGTTCTAAGAACACTCGTAGTGTCCTGAAATGTTTGCAAATAAACGAAAATGGAGGTGTCCTTAAGAACACTATGTCTGTTCGTAGTGTTCGCTAGCAAGCATAAACTGTTCTAAGAACACTCGTGGTGTCCTGAATTGTTCGTAAATAAATGAAAATGGAAGTGTGCTTGAAATGCTATGTCTGTCCGTATTGTTAGCAAATAAATTAAACTGTGCTAAGAACAAACGGCTGTTCGTTTTACATGTGACACACTTTTAATTAGTTCAGGACCCGAACACTGTCCGTAGAACATCAACACGCATACGCAAAACAATGTCCGTACATTGGGTGTCCTGCGGACGGCCGTTACCTTAGCGAATATGCTCACAAAACAATCATGTGACCGCACCCACGCTCATCTCGTGCTCTAAATGCGGACACTGTTCGTGTCCCCATACAGTTTAAAAGTACATTTCCAAGTAATCCACAATATTTCCCATTAAAAAATCACCATACCACAAATCCCACATACTAATCCTAACTTTCCACATAGTTCTTGTGACTTTTTGAACCTTTTTTGATGTTCGATCTGTCTTGCGGACGGCGCGCATGTCCGCGACCTGTGCACAAGCACCCCTATAAAAGACCACGCCCTAGAGCGCATTCTCATTGTGTTTCTAACTATTCCACAGAGCACACTGCATTTTGCTGCATACTTTGCAGATTTTGAGATTTCCATCTCCAAGCCTATGACATCCATGGCTCGACTATTACCACATGGTGCTACATCTGCCTCAGCACCAACCCCACACCCTCCACCACCACCATTTCCCCAAGGGCCTGAAGAGGGGAACAGGAGTGAGGATACAGAGGAGGAAGAAAAGGATATCGAGAATGAGGTAGAGGAAATCCCTACTAGCCGCCTGCGGCGTGATTCTTGGGTGTGGCGGTTGTTTACCATTCATGGGAATGGTCCTAAGGCTCGTGCGAACCGTGTCACCTGCAACGAGTGCAAAATGGTACTCAGTCGCAGGAGGCATGGTCCGTATAGCTTTGGGACTATGACCATGAAGCGACACCTGAACTCATTCCACACTGGGGCCATTCGCAAGGTTGTACCTTGCAAAGAGCATAGTAGGTTGATTGCCTCTACTTCATCCTCCGTTTCTGATCCTGCCACCACAAGGAACACCTCTGTGGGACAGCGTCTTCCTCAAGCTGCCTCACAGGCCATACAGAATTCTGATTACCCTTACCTTTCGAGGGTCACAGTTGTATGTATGTACTGTGACACAGTACTCTGTAGGGGGGAGCGACTTCGGAGTGCTTTTGAGACTATCATCTCAGAGCACGAGAAGAACTGCTCACTACCCAAATAAAACCCACTCTACATCTTCCTCTCTCTGCTCGCCCTTTCTTATCCCTGTGGTTGGTGTCCCCCCCTTTACCCTCCGTTCCCCTCCTCTGCTAGTGTGTCGTGTGTAAAAAACCAAAAAATACAAAATAACAAAAATCAAAAAAAAAATAAGGCTCTTTTCAGAGCCGCCTTTCACAGTTCAGAAGTAATGATAAAGAATGCAGGGCCCTTTCTATTTCTTGAAAGTCCGCGGACAGTTCGCGAAAATAAAAAAAATTGGGGTTTGGCCCTATTGTAACCATTGCTTTTTTCTCTGGGAGGAAATGGCGGCTCTGAAAAGAGCCTTTGGGAGGTGTTTGTATGTCAAAAATTATAAATACTTAACACCTACTTCAAAATAGATGCTGCATTTCTAAAAAAGGTCGCAATGCATTTTGTACATTTCTCAGAAAAATCTGATTGCCACCATAAGTAAGATGGACTCCATCTGTGCGACAAATGTATGTACTACGAAACATAATATTTTCATTGTGAAAAGAGAACATGCCAAAATGTCTTAGGAAAGCACAAACAGCCTTATTGACATTACGCCTTGCTTTCTCCATTTGTGGACCACATGAGAAAGAACGAAGCCACATTTGTCGTGCAATCCGTGAAAAAATTACTTTGGAGTTTGGAAACATATCCATGATCTTCTGAAGTCCTTCTTTCATTGTAAGTTGCAAATAAATTCCAGACACATGTCCTAAACTGTTCCCTCCACAATGAATTACAATTATGTCTGGATGTTCCTCTATCTTCAATGTTGTACAGAGAGGTAGCAAGTCCAACCACTTCATTCCACGCACTCCATGCCAGTGCACTTCCACATGTGGGAATCCAAGATCTATAGATACTCAACAGCTTTCTGCATGCACCTTCAACCAATGTATCCACGAGTCTCCCAAAATCCACACAATCTGTTTTTTAAACACTCAGCCATAGCTATCTGTTTTTCTCTCACCAAAAAGAATATCAGAGAAAACCTCTCCTAGCACAACACACTCACTAAACTTTACTGACCTATCCCTTGCTACATTCAATCTCATTTGATCCCTCCCCACCCCAAATTCCCCGGATGTAATACGCGGTGTCAAGGAACTACCGCCATGTCCACAAACGTATCGTAACATGGACAGCCCTTCTACCATTTCCACTTCACTCTTTGTGCCATTCCCTCATTTGATGTAGCTAAGAAATCACATGACCATCCACCAATCAAATCCACGACCTCTACATATAACTGCATCATCATAGATCAGCACTGCAAATGTACGGTGAATCTCTCGGACTACAAGTCTCATACCATTGGCAACCACGATCTATGAGAAATACTAGACAAATCTCCAAGATTTCTACTTGCAGCTTCATCCATATCCATATGCATGAACACAAACTACAGGTATACATATTTTCTATACAGTACATGAACACATTTTCTAACCGACTTTTCACTTGTATAATCTGTAAAATGAATCTACGATCATTTTTTCATTATCCTAAAATGAACTGTGACTTACAAACCTTTATACCATTTAATTTCTTCGTACACACGCAAATAATGTTAAACTAATCTTTTTCAAATAAAATATATAGACTACATATAATCAAACAAAATTACATGCACAGTCTATGATCAAATCTCAAAGAATAATATTTGTACAAACACATATTTAGTTTTACTTTTTTTAGTTTATATAATTACTTACATTTATATAGGACAAGCAGGCTATGACATTCACTCACTATTACGTGGAAAAGCAGGCTATGACATGGACTCACTATTACGTCGAAAAGCTTAGTTGCAGGAATAGTGGTATACAGTGGTACATTATGAATTTAACAAGCATTAGTGAAGATATTTTCTTTCCTACAGTTAGTCATAAAACAGTTTTAATGGTTTTAAGGAAGGCGCTGAGCATTTAAATTTAAAAAATCTGTGTCTAAATTAAAAAGAGTGCTATATACAAACCAAATTACTAATTTCTTTCTTTTACAATTGCAGTGAAGACCATTCTCCTGAAAAGAAGCAGCGGAATTGGAACTACAAAGAGAAACTAAGAAGCAAACTGCTCATTTTAGAAAAAAAGTAAGTGGAATGTTACCATAATATTTGAATTATTACTCACACTGTTTGCTTAATTCATGCTATTTCTGTGCCTAAAAATAGAGATTCTGCACCATTCTGACCAAAAATCCCCCACATCTTTAACAGTGATTTACTGGCAGAATGGCCCACAAATTCCTATTTTTTGACACACAAATTACCCAACTCAGCCACTAGAATTTAGATGTTGTAGAAAAAACAACTGTTTTAATTGTATAGCTTTAGATATACTATTTATACTTCTCCACACCACTAGCTTACTTTTTTTCTGTCATCTGAACCCCAGTTTAGTAACACATTAATTCAAGTATAGCCATCCCTACTAGTTGTACTTCCCAATGCACAATCACACACCATTACATACATCTTTATCACCTTACTCAAACACTCATGCACACACCACATCCACACAATCTGTTTTTTTAAACACTCAGCCATAGCTATCTGTTTTTCTCTCACCAAAAAGAATATCAGAGAAAACCTCTCCTAGCACAACACACTCACTAAACTTTACTGACCTATCCCTTGCTACATTCAATCTCATTTGCATCCCTCCCCACCCCAAAATCCCCGGATGTAATATGCGGTGTCAAGGAACTACCGCCATGTCCGCAAACGTATCGTAACATGGACAGCCCTTCTACCATTTCCACTTCACTCTTTGTGCCATTCCCTCATTTGATGTAGCTAAGAAATCACATGACCATCCACCAATCAAATCCACGACCTCTACATATAACTGCATCAACATAGATCAGCACTGCAAATGTACGGTGAATCTCTCGGACTACAAGTCTCATACCATTGGCAACCACGATCTATGAGAAATACTAGACAAATCTCCAAGATTTCTACTTGCAGCTTCATCCATATCCATATGCATGAACACAAACTACAGGTATACATATTTTCTATACAGTAATTGAACACATTTTCTAACTGACTTTTCACTTGTATAATCTGTAAAATGAATCTACGATCATTTTTTCATTATCCTAAAATGAACTGTGACTTACAAACCTTTATACCATTTAATTTCTTCGTACACACGCAAATAATGTTAAACTAATCTTTTTCAAATAAAATATATAGACTACATATAATCAAACAAAATTACATGCACAGTCTATGATCAAATCTCAAAGAATAATATTTGTACAAACACATATTTAGTTTTACTTTTTTTAGTTTATATAATTACTTACATATATATTGGACAAGCAGGCTATGACATTCACTCACTATTACGTGGAAAAGCAGACTATGACATGGACTCACTATTACGTCGAAAAGCTTAGTTGCAGGAATAGTGGTATACAGTGGTACATTATGAATTTAACAAGCATTAGTGAAGATATTTTCTTTCCTACAGTTAGTCATAAAATAGTTTTAATGGTTTTAAGGAAGGCGCTGAGCATTTAAATTTAAAAAAATCTGTGTCTAAATTAAAAAGAGTGCTATATACAAACCAAATTACTAATTTCTTTCTTTTACAATTGCAGTGAAGACCATTCTCCTGAAAAGAAGCAGCGGAATTGGAACTACAAAGAGCAACTAAGAAGCAAACTGCTCATTTTAGAAAAAAAGTAAGTGGAATGTTACCATAATATTTGAATTATTACTCACACTGTTTGCTTAATTCATGCTATTTCTGTGCCTAAAAATAGAGATTCTGCACCATTCTGACCAAAAATCCCCCACATCTTTAACAGTAATTTACTGGCAGAATGGCCCACAAATTCCTATTTTTTGACACACAAATTACCCAACTCAGCCACTAGAATTTAGATGTTGTAGAAAAAACAACTGTTTTAATTGTATAGCTTTAGATATACTATTTATACTTCTCCACACCACTAGCTTACTTTTTTCTGTCATCTGAACCCCAGTTTAGTAACACATTAATTCAAGTATAGCCATCCCTACTAGTTGTACTTCCCAATGCACAATCACACACCATTACATACATCTTTATCACCTTACTCAAACACTCATGCACACACCACATCCACACAATCTGTTTTTTTTAAACACTCAGCCATAGCTATCTGTTTTTCTCTCACCAAAAAGAATATCAGAGAAAACCTCTCCTAGCACAACACACTCACTAAACTTTACTGACCTATCCCTTGCTACATTCAATCTCATTTGCATCCCTCCCCACCCCAAAATCCCCGGATGTAATATGCGGTGTCAAGGAACTACCGCCATGTCCGCAAACGTATTGTAACATGGACAGCCCTTCTACCATTTCCACTTCACTCTTTGTGCCATTCCCTCATTTGATGTAGCTAAGAAATCACATGACCATCCACCAATCAAATCCACGACCTCTACATATAACTGCATCATCATAGATCAGCACTGCAAATGTACGGTGAATCTCTCGGACTACCATTGGCAACCACGATCTATGAGAAATACTAGACAAATCTCCAAGATTTCTACTTGCAGCTTCATCCATATCCATATGCATGAACACAAACTACAGGTATACATATTTTCTATACAGTAATTGAACACATTTTCTAACTGACTTTTCACTTGTATAATCTGTAAAATGAATCTACGATCATTTTTTCATTATCCTAAAATGAACAGTGACTTACAAACCTTTATACCATTTAATTTCTTCGTACACACGCAAATAATGTTAAACTAATCTTTTTCAAATAAAATATATAGACTACATATAATCAAACAAAATTACATGCACAGTCTATGATCAAATCTCAAAGAATAATATTTGTACAAACACATATTTAGTTTTACTTTTTTTAGTTTATATAATTACTTACATATATATTGGACAAGCAGGCTATGACATTCACTCACTATTACGTGGAAAAGCAGACTATGACATGGACTCACTATTACGTCGAAAAGCTTAGTTGCAGGAATAGTGGTATACAGTGGTACATTATGAATTTAACAAGCATTAGTGAAGATATTTTCTTTCCTACAGTTAGTCATAAAATAGTTTTAATGGTTTTAAGGAAGGCGCTGAGCATTTAAATTTAAAAAATCTGTGTCTAAATTAAAAAGAGTGCTATATACAAACCAAATTACTAATTTCTTTCTTTTACAATTGCAGTGAAGACCATTCTCCTGAAAAGAAGCAGCGGAATTGGAACTACAAAGAGCAACTAAGAAGCAAACTGCTCATTTTAGAAAAAAAGTAAGTGGAATGTTACCATAATATTTGAATTATTACTCACACTGTTTGCTTAATTCATGCTATTTCTGTGCCTAAAAATAGAGATTCTGCACCATTCTGACCAAAAATCCCCCACATCTTTAACAGTAATTTACTGGCAGAATGGCCCACAAATTCCTATTTTTTGACACACAAATTACCCAACTCAGCCACTAGAATTTAGATGTTGTAGAAAAAACAACTGTTTTAATTGTATAGCTTTAGATATACTATTTATACTTCTCCACACCACTAGCTTACTTTTTTCTGTCATCTGAACCCCAGTTTAGTAACACATTAATTCAAGTATAGCCATCCCTACTAGTTGTACTTCCCAATGCACAATCACACACCATTACATACATCTTTATCACCTTACTCAAACACTCATGCACACAACACACATGCATTGCAGAACACCCCAACCCATACCTTCTGTATTATTTTCAACAGACCCTAAAAAATGCCTACCAAAAAGCAACTCCGTAGAAAGGGATGCAGAAGTAGAGCAAATGAAAAGAAAAGTATCCAACATAAGCATCCATCTATAGCAGAATTTGTAAAAAAAAAAGTTGAAACACAACAGCTAATACAGTCATGTAGTGAAACAGAAGTTTCTAGTACAAAAACTTTCCCTCCTCTATCAAACAGTAAAACAACCCAAAAAACAATTAACAGAAAATCAACTATCACTACAAATAAAACTTCTTCTATAAATCTTGATATAGTACAAAGTAAGCATACCAAGAAAAGTATTTTAGCCAAAATGTTCCGTCACAAAGTCCTTCAAAATCTTATGAAAACAGGAGAGAAACCAGGTTCAAGACTTCAAACCTATCGTAGGAAAGTAATCTTAGAAGCGTTGATAGACAGTGCACTTCTTCTCAAAAAAAGTTATTTATTTTAGTGTTAAACAGAATGAAACCACTAACAAAACTAATAACTAAATTACAAAAAAGACTTCTCAATAAACGAAATATCAACAGAAATAACTTCTTAAATATCTGTGGAGGTGAATAGAGTCACACTACAAACACAGAACCATACTTTAATGAAGAAGCCTACAAAGAAAAGCAAACAAATACAATTGCCATACATAGCAGTGGTCGAGGTTATGAAAAAGTTAATAATACCATAATGGAACAAGAAGAACTCCTTACAAAAATATGCCCTGAAAACGTAGATTTACCCCTCCATTCAACTGAATCAGAACATCTAGTGTACAAATGGCCATGCACGTCAATGTGTGAAATTCCCAAAAAAATGTTCAAGTCTTTACGCCAATTCCTCAATCAATATGTGAAAAACAAAGACAAAATCAAAATGAAACTACTGCAAAATATGGATGCTTGTCCAATACGCAAGTACACAAGACTACAAGGACATTCCTTGGCCTGCATTGCAGGACCTACTTGCAAAACAACCTTCCATGACATCAAAAAGATTTCAACACATCATGCAAGTATGAGAAATCTAGTTTATAAACTGTACTATGCTAAAGGTCCTGCTTTAGTACTAGCCAATTTAAATAACATTCTTCTACATGGTACAGCAAAAGATCTCCTAGACGAAATCGACTATATCCATACAAAATATTTTGGAAGTGAAACCCACTTACAAGATGAATTAGCTGTCAACCAACTTTGTAACAATTCTGCACATGGCAACCTTTCACTACAGAAATACAAAAAAGAAATACTAAAATTTGAAAGTACTTCAGCTGAAGTACCAAACCATGTGTGTGTATGTTGCAGCAGAACTTCATATATAAGTAGCACAAGAACTATAGACCTATCATACAAAATAGAAGACACCGAAGATTCGAAATGATTTGAATTAGCTCTCTACCTTATAGCAGAAAACAAATACGAAATAACTGACCGCATAATACTTTGCACTTACTGCACTGCAAAACTTGACAACAACCAAACTCCTTCACGTGCTATCACAAATAACTTTGGATTGTATCCACTACCAAAACCCCTTCAACAACTTAATTTATATGAGAGCATCATAATTCAAACAGTGCACCCATTTCAAGCAATAATACGCCTTGAACCAAAAACTGCAAAATTACCTCCCTCTGAATTAGTGAAAGGTATTCGTGGAAAAGTTGTGTATTTACCATTAGATCTAAAAGAAAATGTGCACACTCTCAAATTGCACATGGTGTACAACATGAAAACAAAGAATGCACCTGTCAAAATTACAAACCTATACTATTTTATGTCAGTGGTGAAGCTGGTTCTGGCTAAACATTCCTAATCAAAATCATCAGTAAGTTCCTTCAACAATTCACAAACAACAAACTGTCAGCTATTGTTACTGCCCCCACAGGTTTAGCTGCCTACAACATAGGTGGTATCACTTTACACTGATTACTACTCCTGCCAGTAGAACACCAAAACAAATTAGATTATTACAAACTTTCTGCAGAATCTGCAATGGAACTACGCAGAGTATTAAAACAAATGAAAATGCTACTAATAGATGAAGTGAGCATGGTGTCCAACCTAATGTTGGCTTTGATTCACCTCATATTACAGGAAATACTCAAAACAAACTATGAAGAGCTCTTTCAGGAAAACACATTATTATTTCGGAGATCTTCTTCAATTGACACCTGTAAAAGGTGAGCCTATTTTTAAAACAGTAGGACACAAACTCTGTCGTAAAACTGTTGGCAGCATTGGAAATGTCAACCTTTGGCAACATTTCCAATACAGAGAATTAACACAAAACATGTGCCAATCTGCAGATCTCACATATGCCAACATCTAACGTCTCTTTAACAAAGTTTTTTCACTGAATTTCATAGGTTTTAAGTAGCGCAACTTAACCATAACGTCTCTTTAACAAAGTTTTTTCACTGAATTTCATAGGTTTTTAGTAGCACAACTTAAAAATAATAACTTTGACTTAATGTACATGTAACATGGAACATACTGAACCGCTTCTACTGAATTTGTTGTCCGTGAACTATTTTGATGTCCGCGGACCTGTTCGGACAACAGTACCACTACCTAAAAACTCTTGGTGGGTATGTTTAATTGTTATATTATAAAAAACTCACAAAGTAGCACACATACATACTATATGTAGTAATACATAAGAAATGTAACCCATATATGTAATACACTAACCATTCATTTAAATACAATGGGGGTAATTCATAGAATTCAGCGCACAAGTGGCGCACGCGGCTGGCGCACAGTGTGCGCGTGCAAATCTCTGCGGCAGCCGCGTGCGCTAAAATCCATTTCCACGCACAGCGTATTCATGGATTCCAGCTACCAAAACCAGCCGTGGCGCACAGTGGCGCAGCGACCCTGCAGCAGCGCCAGTTACGCCCCCAAGAACGCCTCTCGCGCAGGGAAAAGCCATCAAAATCTCCAATCTAGTGCAAAGGGCTGCGCTAACCCTGTACCAGCACTGCAAGCGGGCTACGTGTATCACTGGGGTGCGTGGGAAGTACCTCACGTCATTTCAGCTGGGTACCTGTATTTCAGGGGTGCGCTGGAAGATCCACACGCAATTCCATCAGGGTACGTGTACATCAGGGGTGCGCGGGAAGTTTCACACGTGAACTCAGCAGGGTACGTGTGTATCAGGGGTGCGCGGGAAGTTCCACACGCAAATGTCCTGGCTATGTGTATTTCGGGGTGCGCGGAAAGTTTCACACACGATATCAGCAGGGTACGTGTATTCCAGGGGTGCGCTGGAAGTTCCACACGCGAATGTCCTGGCTACGTGTATCTTGGGGTGCGTGGGAAGTTTCACAAGCAATATCAGCAGGGTACGTGCATATCAGGGTTGCGCGGGATGTTCCACTCGCAAATGTCCTGGCTACGTGTATTTCGGGGTGCGCGGGAAGCCTCCACCAGGCCCCCACCCATGTCTACCACCAACCCCACCCCCCAGCACTGTGGGGCACCTGCCAGCAGGCCCCCACTCATGTCCAACTCATGTTCCCCTGCACCCCCACCCCCCAGCACCGTGTTGCACCCTCCACCAGGCCCCCACCCATGTCTACCACCACCCCCACCCCCAGCACTGTGGGGCACCTGCCAGCAGGCCCCCACTCATGTCCAACTCATGTTCCCCTGCACCCCCACCCCCCAGCACTGTGGTGCACCCTCCACCAGGCCCCAACTCATGTTCCCCAGCCAACATGTCATCACAATCTAGATCCCTGGCCCCTATGGTCAGCCTCCAAATGCAAAACACCCACCCGAGTATTGCATCCACCCACTTAGAAATGGCAATAACATGATAGAACACCAATTGCAAGTTTGGAAAGGAACACATGTCCCTCACATACACCCAATGGGTGTCAGTGAATCTCAAAACCCATATCATGATATGCATGAAACCAATGAGATGATACTACACATTGAGGTTTGATCAAAAAATATGTATTAAAGGAAACATAAATTGAATCAAAAATAAACAAACAGAAATGGGAATGTTAAAAAATGAAAAGATGCATGTCCGTGAAAAAATGCAAAACCAAAAATCATAATCCAAAGGAATGGTGTCCAAAGTCACAGTCCACAAAAGAAAATCCAATGGAAAATTATAATTGAAAGCCATTGCTCCATGGGTAAATTGTAAAATAAAAAGAAAATCCAACAGTGAACTATGTACAGATGAACAAGCCAGGGTCCATTATCCCAACAAAAGAAATGAAACCTATCTAACAACACTAACTAATAAAAAAAACTATATACAAAAATGTGGCCCATTGTCCAAAAGGTCCAAAAAAAAATGCAAAAACAAATGAAACCTAACACTAACTACAGAACTATGTACAAGGGCAGCGGGCTAGTCCGACGGCTCACTTTTGGATGTCCCGGGCCAGGGAATCATTGAACTCCTGCTCAATGTCCCGGAGGCGGTCCTCCTCCATGGCCCAAGGGTCCGCAGGGCCGTCGACGTGTCCACCTCCAACCCCCTGCGGATTGCCTCGAGGCACTCGGCCCGCCTCAGGGCCCTCCGCATGGAGTTCTCCGCCCTGAACATCGTGAGCCGTGCCTCTTCCGCCCGCTGCCGCTCCGCATCTATGGCATGGCCCAACCGCTGCCACACGGAAGACACTTTCTGTCCTGGGTCCTCCTGCTTTCCGGCCGATGCCTGCCCCTCCGATATAGATGGCCCCGAGCCTTCATGGCTCCCACCACATTGCTGCTGCTGCTGTGCCTCTGCCCGTGCACTGCCTCCTGTTGCCTGCACATCCTTCGCTGGCTGGGGTGCAGTCGTTGATGTGGCCACCCCTGCTGGACGTCCGACTCCCGACTGTGGCAGGGATGCCTCCTCCTCCAGCCTGGCCGCACCGTCAGAGGCAGCTCCATAGGGCACCCAGGTGACTGATGGGTGGGAAGATGGCACGGAGCACGACTGGCGCATAGGGGGTTCAGTTGAGGAGGGGGTCGCAGCACGCCCCATCAAACGGAGGAATCCGGCCTGGGTGACCTGTGCCAGTAGGCTGACGCGGTCAACGAGCCATTCGAGATGACGTGCAGTCTCCTCATGAAAAGACTGCAGGTCACCTTGCATGGCCCATTGACGCAACGCCACACCAGTCAGGACAGGCTCAACCCGGACCCAGATAGCCACGTCCGCAGGCAGAGGAAGGCCAGTTGTCGTGAGCTCATCCCCTACCTGAAAACGGGTCTGGACGTAGGCATCCCTGCTGGTGCAAGATGATGCAGGGACAGGATCAGGGACAGGATTGCACACAGGCACCTCCGTGGCAGCCTGTGCTGCCTCCTGTCCCTGGTCCTGCACTGCACCACTAGCACCAGTGGAATACCCACCTCCAGACCCCGTCTCTGTTGCTTGCATGGCCTCCTCCTCCACCAAACCCCCCACCAACCTGGAAGACTCTGTGCCATCTTCCCCCGTTGGCCCCTGTGGGGTCCCAGCTGCCCCTTCTGCTGCCAAGGAGTCCAACTCCAACCTCCGCCTCTTGGACCTCCCCCCGGCAGCTGTGGCCTGGGGCGCGGCACCAGACTCCTCACTCCCCGACGAGATCACAACATGGGAGGGGAGCCGGGCCTTGCGTCTCCGGCTGGCGGTGGGATCCCCGCCACTGTGCTCCGCAGCACCTTCTCCGCCCTCTTCATCAGTTGACGCTGCAGACAGGGAGAAATAAAACACAGGCATCAGGGCACTGTACAATGGACACATACAGTTGTACATGAGTGGCATTCGCAAACCTCAGACATGCCATCACAATCCCCAACACACATGTCATTTCAACTTGCACACATGAGCCATACCACAGCCATATCGCAACTGCCAGCACCATCCATACACATACAACAGCATGAGCAGGCAAAGCTGAGCCAGACAGCACATGCAACACAGGAAGTGCACTACATATGTACACACACCACCACACTTGCATGCATGTGTATACCTCTGCCAAGTGTCGCAGTGTTCAGATGGGCATCCATGTCACATCTGCCAATCAGGCTTCCACATCCCGGTGTCACATGCATCCATGTTGCATCACTGTTGCACCCTTGTCAAATACACACAAATGCACATGTACACAGTGCTGATACATGCAGCTGAAAACAACATACATGCGTGACATCACAAACATGTCTACTTACATACACATTCATCCAAACATGTGTGCCCACACAACTGCATTTGGCATGCAAGCCTACACACACAAGCACCATCCATGTCTCACTCATTACAGCCCTTGCATGTGTTAGCCTCACAGCCCTGTACACCCCCACCCATACTCGACCCCATACAAACAGATGTGCAACCTGCACACTACTGAAACATCACCACAAGCAAGCTCACAATCAGGATGCATGTACACTTACTGCTCGACTCCAGATGGGTCTGCCTCTCAAGGACCTGGATGTGGAGCGCTGGGGATATGCGTTCCAGGACCCTCATCTGATCTTCCGACAAGTGGCCCTGGCGCCCCTTAGCATCCGCTGCCTTCAAGAGGCGCCCGGCCTTGTTCAGGGTCCTGGACCTGAAGTCCTCCCAGCACTTCTTGACATTTTGTAAGTCACGGACTGCCACCCCCTCCGCGTTGATGGCAGTCATGATGTCAGTCCAGATCCGAGTCCGTCCTTCCTTGTCGGCGCCGGAACTTCTGAAGAAGGCATCATACGCCCCCAGGACTTACTCCACCAGGACACCAACTTCCCTGGCACCGAAGCTGGTGCCCCTCTGCCTCTCTGGCCGGGGGATGTCAGTGGTGCCAGATGTTGCAGTGCCCCTACATGACAACCCCAGAGGCAGGAGTGGGTGGGCAACTGGGTCCTGGGGCTGGGCTGTGGAGCGATGGAATCCCAGTCGGGAGTCTTCGGTTCCAGCAGGGGTGGTCACAGCAACGGCACCCCTGGCTGATGTGCAGGCAGCAAATGGCAGGGCACGTGGGCAGCAGGCAGTCAGGCAGCAGCAGATGGCAGGTGGGAGCGTGCTCGGGGCTCTGGGGGGTCAGTAATTCGGCCTTCTGGGTAGGAGTGTGGTCTTCCGTGTGCTTACGCATGGCCAGCTTGATACGGAGTGATTTGGCACGTGAAAATTCTGCACGTCAGCGTGTAATTCGAGGAAAGGCCCTTAGCGCGTAAGCGCATCTGCACACATACGCAATTTCATTGGACAGAAGGCCCCTCAAGAGCAAGCGCCCCTGTAACGTGACGCGCACAGGCGTGCATGGGCATTTCAGCGCGTGTGAAAAACTGCACGTCCGAGTGTAATACGAGGAAAGGGCCCATGCGTGTAAGTGACGTGACACGCGTGTGCGTTTCCTTCAGCACAGGTTAAAGTTGAGCGGGCCCAGCAGTTCGCTGTACGTGCCTTTCGTGGAGACCGACGTGTGTTGCTGCTTCCTGTTGTTTCGCGCGCCATCACAACTTCACAGCTATCAAGGACGTATCTCTTCTTTTGGCGGGGGTATTGGCTATGCGTGTTTTTCTGCATCGTGCTAGTCAGACGGTGAGTCGCACACGCTCTTTTTCCCACTGCGGGTGCCCCTGTGTATCGCACCCATTTTCGATGTCATAGTAGCCTGCGTGTCCCACACATACGTGTTATTCGTGTTACTGGGTGCCACCGCATACTGCGGGAGACTGAATCCACGCACGTAAGCTGCAGGGTTGCGTGCACAGTTTTACTGCAGTTTTGGAGTGCCTGAGCGTTGCGTGACCCGTCACTACGTCACCGGGGTCACATACAGCCTTGCAGGTGCAGGCGGGCTGTTAACATCTTGCTTCCCACCCCCTTCACCCCAATTGCCCAGGTCAATTGTGGTGCACACCTCCCATTGGCACCACTCCATCTGTGCCGGCACTAGTACATCTGTGCCATGGTTGGGAGGCCACCAAAGGTGAGGGGCGCCTCAGCTGGGCGTCCTCCTCGTGGCGGGCGTGGTCGGGGATGTGGCTGTGGTGACCAGGGAGTAGGGGGACTCCAGGGTGTCCAGGGCGGCCACAGAGGGGGAAGAGGCAGGGGTGCGCCACTGGTTGTGCCATGTGTTGGTGCAGTCATGCCACCACCCCCTGTGGTTCCGGGGGATGCAGCTTCTTCATCTGGCGCTGGCGCCCGTGTGACCCGGCAGTCCGTTCCATCGACTGCCACGGGCCCAAGGGTAGTGGTAGGTGCAGGTACAGCTGTGGACACAGCCACCCAGGCTCAGGGTCTGCCAGCGCAGGCTGCTTTGGCACTTGAGGAGCCCTTGGTAGATCTCCAACAGGCCAGGAGGGAAACCATAGGGGCAGGCCGGGCTGCTCACACCAAGACACGTGTCCCTGGGGCAGTCATGTCATCTGCTGCCCCGAACAGCCAGGTGTTGGCAAGTGCAGGGGCAGATGCACCCAATACCACCCCGGTTGTGAGTCTGCCAACCAGGACCGTTGCGGTCAATGACCCTGCCACAGCTGATGTTGCTGCGCAGGGTCCATTAGTGGGAACCCAGCTGCCACTGACACAAGTCAGGCCTTTGGTCGTCCCTCCACCTGCCACTCCCTTGGCTCAATCCACCGAACCCACTGGCCATACTGGTCAGGGCGGCATTAGCCAGCCAGGGTCTGCGCCACAGTCCAAGAGGAGGAAGGTTGCACCTGCAGCACAGGCTGGGACCCCACACACAGCCACAACCTCCTGCACATCGAGGAAGAAGCCTTTCTGCAAGCAGGAACTGGACTTCCTCGTGGACTACGTGCGGCGCCACAGCCGTGACCTGCTAGTGGGTGCCAATAGTCAGACTACGGCTGCCCAACGTGACACCCACTGGAAGCATGTTGCGGAACATGTCAGTTCATTCGGCCATGAGGTGCGCACGGCACAAGAGTGCAAAAAGCGTTGGAATGACATCAAACGCAGCTAAGCGTGCCTCTAATTACAACTTCACTCTGGTGACTGGCGGTGGGCCTGCACCAGAGGAGGAAGAGCTCACTCCGCATGAGGCACTCATTGCGGAGTTCATACCACCTGAATTGGTTGAAGGAGTGGGAGAGATGCTGGACTTTGATGTCCAGTCCAGTGAGTGTTGATGCGTGTTTGTTGAGGACGTGTGTGTTTCACATGTGGGATGTGTTGTGCATGATTGCAACTACATGTGACGTGTATATGGTTCTGATGTGTAAGTAATGCAATGCTTCTGTCATGCATGTCTCCTCTGCCTGCATGCGGGGACTCCATGTAGGCATGCTCCCTTGCCCCTCCTCCGCCACTCCGCACCCCAGTTCCACCTTTGCACTGGTCTGCTTCAATCTTGCCAATGTGTACTTTCTTGTTCATGCGTCCTGTGTAGATGCTAACTTCCAGCGTAGAATCTGCCAGACATATGCCGTGTGGTACAGCCTTAGTACTTGATGCAGGGTATCTCACTTGTACTGTGCATAGGTCAGATGTCCCGCAGGGACATGAGTGCCCATTCATGCTCCATGTGCATTGCACGCATGCCCCGATGTGTCCTTGACTGGATGATCACTGTAATACAAGTCCTTGGTTACATACATTGCCTGCCATCTCATCAGCCTTCCCATGTCAACTGTGGCTCAGTCCTGCATTGCACACATGTTTAGGGTCTGACAATCTGTGTGGCTCACAGGCCTCAGCCTGTTCAATGGCCAATGACTATGTCCAACTGTTGTTGTGTCTTCTTCACACATGGGCGGAATCCAGAGTTTTCATCATGTGTCCTGCTTACTGTCCCAGCATCATTTACAGTGTTTTCACTTGAATCACATTAAGCTGTTGATGCCAGTCAACACTGCCTGTCAATACACAGGTGTATGGTCAGCCTTTTGATACCATGCTAGCCATCCCTGCTTTGGTACTGGGGTGGAGGGGTGCTTGGCTTCTAGATATGGTACACATTGAATGCACAATGCACGTGATGTCTGAAGTTGACGTTGCACTGCCTTCACATTTCCTGGCACACACCATGGAGTCCTTGTACATGTAGGTAGTGAGTGGCGTACACATTTTCTGCACTGCATAGACCCACTTCCATGGAAACTGCCACCTTTCAACAGGTCTGATCACAGAAGCAATTCAAAGTTGACCCAGCATGCATGCCAGGTTATATGTTGTGTGTCACATGTCTGCCTGATGTGTTTGCTGTCGGTGTGTGTGTGTTGTGTGCTTCTGATATGTGTAGTGACTTTTTTTCTCTCTATTTTTCAGGTGATGACGCAATGGAGGCGGAGGATGGTGTTGTCATGCCAGACACAGGGTTATTACTACTACATCAACCCAGCACTAGTGGGGGTTGTGGGGTGGTAGGCCACGAAAACCCCCAAGTGCTACAGTCCATCTTGTCTCTGGCTGCCTATGAGTCCAGCCTTGATGACGACTCTGACGTCCATGTTGAGTTGGATGAGCATCAAGTCCATGTGTCAGGGGGGAGTGATTCTGATGTGGACACTCCTCTGTCTGCGACACCTGCACTGAGGGATCAGACAGTCTTGGTTCCTCCGCCCGTGGTGGATCGGGACACAGGGTCACCCTCCACACCAGTCACTGATGTGCCTGGGACATCACGTCGACAGGCGCATGTAGTCGTGCAGCCGCTGGCGGTGCCAACACAGCAACGACCCCCGGTCCTTGGGTCCCGCAGGGGTCAAACCCGGCAACGCGGTCGCCGCGCGCAACCGCAGTATACTGAGTGGGAGCAAGACATGACTGCCAATTCAGAATGGCAGGGGGCAGCAATGGAGAACATCGCTGAGAGCATGGAGCGTGTGGCCCTATCTGTGCTCCCCCCTGCTAGGCAGGTGCTTCTCCAGCAGCAGGCAACACGGTCCATGGCCCGCTCGCTCAGGCTGGGCATGGCGGCCTCAGATAGGGCACACCAGGCTGAAATGTCGTCTCTGCGTCAAGCAATTGCTGCTCACGCAGAGGCGCACATGGATGCCCTCAGGGAGGAGTATGCTTCCCTCAGATCCACTCTGGGTGTCCTTATGATGTCCCAGAGACAGCGGGCAGAGGAGAGGTTTGCACAGCTTAAGCGTACCATCTCGGCTGAGCTACAGGCTTGCCGGGAGGTGCAGCGGCTGTCCAGCCAGGCCTTGCAGGAGGAACTCCGTGTTACACGTGCTACCTTGCAAGAGGAAGCACGTGTATCACGTGAGGTTCTGCATGCAGACCTACGTCACATTGCCACACAGAACCAGGCTCACCCGTCCGGCAGACTTGCTGCCGATGAGGGGCAAGCTGCGGCTAGGCGTGGCCAGGCTACTGTGCCACGTCCTCCTTTCCAGGATGAGCCAGACTCGGACGACCATCTATCTCCCACATAGGTCGTGCTGTGCAGGCGTTGAGTCCATGGAGGTTTTTTTTTTGGCTCAGCATCATCGCATGTGGATGTTGAGCAGCACCCTGTACCTCCCCCTCCTGGGTGCCTTCCCTCCCCCCCCAGGTCATATGTGGCCCTTTTTGATTTTTCTTTTAGTATAGTTAGTTAAGTTTCTGTTTGATAGTTAGTTTAATTAAGTAATGTAGGTTTTCCATAGTTAGTGTAATTAGTTAATATAGTTTAAAATTGCTTGTCTATTGTGCTTTCATGTGACAGTGCGGTGCTTTGTGGCTTTTGAAGGCATCCACTGTCTGTTCCAGCTGGGCCCTTCAGGCTTGTCTTGTGTATGTGTTTGCTGCTTGGGGTCCTTGACTCACATATGCCACTCCTGCCTCCCTTATCCATGGGCTCGCAAGGATGGTTCGGTGTCACAACCTTTTACACAGGGCTTTGGACTGTCATATCTGTGGCATGTCTGGTGCTGTGTGACTTGTATTTACACCCCTAGTGGGGATGATATTGGTGTTATTGTCCACTGTTCAGCTTTTTCTAGATGGGGTGTTCATGATTAATGTGTACATTCATTGCTATGCATTGTGTAGTATGTTTCTTATCTTTACTGTACACATGCGTGTTGCAATTCATGCTGTAGATAGTGTTCCACACTTTGGATGTGAAAGACGGACTGATGGTGTGATTTATGATGTCACTCTCTGACATGGTCAAGTAATGAGATGCCTGAAGAGACACACAAAGATGACTTTGAAGCATTAATCATGTGTTTCATGCCCTTTCTGCAGGGGGATGAGCCTCCAGAGCACCTTTGCCAGCAGACATGGCCCATTGGACGACGGAATTCTGGACTCGTTTGTTGGTGCCCACATGCACATGTGTGCACAAGCAGAGGCTCAAAGATTGCAGACCTACATCCTAGAACTGCTGACGTGTTCCAAGGAACTCCAGGCAAGGTGAGCAGCACAGGGGGGCCACAACACAGCAAAACTTGCTCCAGGCGAGTTGCACATGCAGGCTTAGTCACAGCGCTGAGGGTGTGCTTGGACGAATATTGGTTTTGAAGCACACAATGCAACTCAGATGTGTTGGCGGACTGATGGCTGTTGATTGTAAGGTTGTCTGGGACACCTGCAAGGGCAGTGGCACATACCCTCCGGTACACCAAGGTCCATCGAGGCACTTGTATCAACCATGTAGCCTTCCGAGACATGGAAAGGGGCAGCTCACAGGGACATACAGCAAGGGACATACTCGGGTGCAGTTCATTTCATTTCCATGTACATTATGATAAATGCACTGCCAACTTTGTTTCGGTCATGGTGGTACACAACTTGCTCTGAAGTCATGGCTTGCTATATGGGTATGTCTGCTTACCCAGGGAACATTGCATGTTGTGTGAATTGTGACACATTGGTGTTCCATTTGCCACGCACTCACCGGCGCCTGACTTACTGCATTGATTGTGTATGACCCATCACAGGGGTAATGTTATATATGGGTACGAAGCATCTACACCAGATTGTCTGTTTGTAGAGTAGTTTGTTACTATGGGGCATGTTTGGTGGTGTGTTTTTGTGTAATTGGCACGTACAGGTTGTTGACTGTGGCTCTCTTTGCAGCATTGCAGTGCTCCTGTAACCGGACCTGAGAGTGCGCAGGCAGGAGGCCAGCACTCAAAACCAGAGCTAAGTGTCTTGTTTTTCTTTCAAACTGCTCTGCGTAGGCTTGCTGGGGGGTGCACCAATGCATGGATGAATGTGTAATTCAATTCTGTATGTTTTTTTTTCCCCTAATCACCAGGAATCCTATGCATTTTTTAACCCTGTACCCTCTACCCGGTGTTCATGCTTCCCGTACCTATCCAAGCAACGTTTCCTAACCCTCTTTCCCCGCTGGGGTTGCGGATGCCTGTGTAAGCCCCAAACTTGCAGGTGCCAAACCCTAGAGGGGTTGGTTGGTTTGTGCCACTCCTAAGCCTGGACTACAGAAGGCCATGACAATGATGTCCAAGTTTGCTTGGATTGTGTATGTGTTCATGCAGGTAGTACATTTTTGTGCATTCCCTACTTTCATGTGTCATTCCTCGACCCTCTCCTGCCACTCATTCCAGTTATCCAGTGTGCCAACACCTGTCCCGACTGCATATCCCTGAACCTCCTTCCCCACCAGGGTCTCAGGGGCCTGTGTGAATTTGACCTTGCAGGCACCCGGGACACGGTGGGCGTGGTTGTTTCGTGACACTCCCGCGCCTGTACATGGGACCTGTGACAGTACACATCTGTTCATGGTGCATCATTCTATGTTATGTACCACACATGGTTCACATCCTGTTGTGACATTGTTTTACTGTGCTACCTTGGTTGTTGCATCATTGTGGTAGTACTTGGCCTTTGTGAGGTACTGCTACGTCAAGTCATCTACTGGAGGGTGTTCTGGTTCGTTTTTATGCCTTGGATTTTGTGATTTTGGAAATGAGTGTGGATTCTGATGGTGAGGGTGCAGGCACCTTTTTACACGCAAGGTGGGAGATGGTGACGAAGGGTAAAGGTGATCCTGTGGCAAGGTGGAATTGAGGGTTGAAGGCTCCATGACCCAGGTGCAGTTGTTCAGTGGGTCATGGTCATTTGTGTGGGAGGGGGGGTTGTTGTTGAAAGTTGCCTTGCCCTGCAGTGTGACGGGAACCCTGACATTGTAATGGTGGAATGGTGGTATCCTATGTACATGTTGTGTTCTGCTGATCAATGCCTTTTCATGTGTTGTGTTTACCTTTCAGGTGCGAGGGGATAGTTGTGGTTTGACATGCTGGGGTGTACACATGGTGAATGTTCACATGTGATGTGTAGAGAACACTGATGGTCACTTGATTGCACATGCATATGTTGAGTGCATGTCCTTGCTGACCCACACACTTGCACTCTGATGCACTACATGTACTACCACCCTTGCATATCCACGTGTACACTGTTTGCCTTCTGGTGCCCACTGTGTCCCTGCAGCACATGTTCTGTGACCAATTATGGATCATGTACATGCCTAGTTTGCTTTTTGATGTGGTCTGTCGCTTAGATGTGATGCTCAGGGTGTGCATCACACACAATGGCTGTTCACTGTGCTGTGCGCTGAGCAGTGTGTTGCAGGAGTAGGACACAGCACACAGAAGCTGCAGTGTTGATTTTGCAATGCACAATGTGCATGTAGACAGGCATTCATTGTTATGTTACGTCTACAACTCTTGTAATGCATGTGGAAATGACTTATTTTGATTGGGAGGTTGTTGGTCAGTCATTTTTTCTGATTCCAGGTCAGGCATCATTGTCTGATGCCACTGTACATTTTGGACATGGCAATGTGTACCTTATTGTTACTGTGTTGGTGTATGGGTATTGCTTGCCATGTCATGTTGTGGTTTGGGAGGGTTTGAGGGACATAACAGTGATGGCCATGGCCTGTTTTGCAGGTGTGTGTGATTCACACCTTGCATGTCAGGGTCATCCGCTTCTCAAAGCAACTAGCTGGGGGTAGATCTCTCTCCGCTGCAGAGCCCTCCCTCTGGAACAGCCTTCCTGCCTCACTGGAACTTGAGGAGAACCATCTCCGGTTCGGGAAGCACCTCAAGACCTTCCTCTTTGCTTCTGCATTCTCTCTGCCTCTCCCTTGCAAAATTCTTTACTGGAACTGCACTGGATCTGCAACTGGGCCACTCTCACCGACCTCGGTCCCTGGCCCAGCCACTCTCCACTTGCACTGCCTCCCTGGCAACCCCTTCACTGCGGTACTGTCTCTCTATCCCTACTGCCCCCCCCCCTTCCCAGCACTTGTCTGCACTTACCTTTGCAGTTGGCACCAGCTGGCCTATGTATTTGTTTGTTGGTCTACTTACCCTGTACTGCACTCCCCCCTCCCCTTCCCCTTACACTTTTCCCTTCCCCCTCCCCTGCACGTGCACAATCTAAATGACACCTGGCCTAGTAGTACCATTGTCTGTCTTCCCTTGTTCCCCCCTCCCTGCCTCATCGCACCTTGAAATACTTGTTTATAGGCCATATCATGTCATGTCATATGTGTGCCTTTTGGTCACACAGGATAGCTTGTGTTTAAGTAGCTAGGGATACAGACAATGTGGCACTTCCATGGCAACTATCTCAGGGTGGTAGGGTTGTGACAGTTGACTGTCTCTTTGTCATCATCGATTGTCACCTGGTATGTGCCAGGCCTGTGTGCACTCTGCAGGGGTGGGAGTTTAGGTGAAAAATGTGGCCACAAGCTGGGTCCGGGCTTCCTCGCCACAGCCCTGTCCCCTCCCATGGGCAGTGCCTGTGCCTGTGGTTGGGGATGTGGGGGCACCACCATGTCCACCGGGACGCCCTGCCGTGTTGCAACATTGTGCAGGACACATGCTGCCACAATGATCCTGCACACTACTGGTGGTGCATAGAGTAGCTGCCCGCCAGAGCGGTCAAGGGAGCGGAAACGTGACTTGAGCACTCGGAATGTGCTCTCCATTATGGCCCTGGTTGCAATATGGGCGGCGTTGTATCTTATCTGGGGTGGTATGGTGGGGTTCGAGCACAGAAGGAATTTATACTATCTCTCCTTCACTTTATTTCAGAGAACTCATATTTTCAATTTCAAGACAAATTCTTCCTTCAAGTGTCTGGTACATCAATGGGGGCCACTATGGCACCATCCTATGCGAACTGTTTTATGCATAAGTATGAAATGGACCATATACTGAATAACCAGGTATGGAACAAAAATATACACCTCTGGTTACGGTTCATCGATGATTTTTTTGGAATATGGACAGGCACGGATGAGAGCTTCAGTGACTTTTTCACATATCTTAACAACATCGACCAGCGCATCCAGTTCACCAAAGAGACCTCCAGAGACAGAATTACATTCCTTGATGTTCAGATTGAGAAAAAAGACGCCAACTATTCTACTACATTATTTCGAAAAATCACAGATCGCAATAATTTACTTCACCGCCTGAGTTTCCATCAGTCCAGTTTACTCAAAAATCTTCCTTACAGTCAATTGTTGAGAGTTAAAAAGATCGTGAGCGATCCTGAAGACTACTTAGCACAGCAATTGAACATGAGAGAGAAATTTGAAGCACGTGGATACAGAAAGGATGAATTGGATTTGGCAGTCCAGAGGGTTAATTCCCTTGATCGTGACAGCCTATTGAAAAGTACTACTAAACCCAAGAAAGAACTCAAAACTCCAGTATATGTTTCTAAATTTTCCATTCAGAGTTACAAAATAAAGAATTCCATTAAGAAACATTGGAGCATTTTTAAGAATGATGTAAGGGTCCAGAATCTATTTGAACAACTTCCAGTCTTTGCTTATCAAAGGAGCAAAAACCTACGAGATGAACTGGTCCACACGAGGCCACCGATGAAAGAACCCATTACTTCACGCACAGGAACATATCCGTGCTTACATTGCATCAATTGTAATTTGTTGATCAAGGGTGACACAATATACCATCCCAGAACAGGCAACAAGATTTTCCTGAAGACATTTGGTACGTGTGATAGTGTGAACATTATATATGGTATAAAATGCCCCTGTGGTAAGTATTATGTAGGACAGTCCACGAGATCAGCAAAGGCATGTTGGAACGAGCACCGTTCGTGCATACGTACATGTAACACCAACTCGGCGGTGGCACGCCACTGGCGTGATGAGAGCCACAACCTGACTCAAATTAGATTTGTCATTCTTGAAGTGTTAAAGAAATCGAATCCCCATGAGGATTTCGGCCTGCGACTCAACCAAAGAGAAACCTTTTGGATAGACAAACTTGGGAGCTTCTACCCAAATGGCCTAAATG
The DNA here is from genome assembly GCF_040938575.1 of Ambystoma mexicanum. Taxonomy (NCBI): domain Eukaryota; kingdom Metazoa; phylum Chordata; class Amphibia; order Caudata; family Ambystomatidae; genus Ambystoma; species Ambystoma mexicanum. Next base: position 39,923,480 of record NC_090924.1, on the reverse strand, counting down.
AAGAGATTAACTATCACTGTTACATTTGAATCATTGTTTTCCATGCTTGACTTAAGAGGATTATGTTGATACATGAGTGACTAGTACATGATTCCCTTCCTTTACCAATGTACATTTATACCGGGACACTTTGGATGACCTCTCTCTTTAAGGGGGTCATTCATGTCTTTTATTTTAGGATTCAATATGAATTGTTATCACATTAGGATCCAATCACCAATGTTTACACACCATTGTCGCCCTTCCCGAACTTAGGTTTGGGACCCAAGGTAGCGCCTTCCGGGGGCTACCGCATGCGACTGGTGTATTTATGATAAATGTACATGATATATCCACGATTACACTCATTAGTTGTTTATGTAATGGTTTAAATACACATGCTACCCTTGCATGATTTTTTCCATATATCGCAGTGTGTCTTATATGCTTATTAGTATCATTATTATTATTATCATAATGTTTGTTTATTTTATCTATGACATTTTCACTCATTTATACACAATTGTCAGTATGTTTTCTATGTCTATTAGCCTTTTTTTCTCATATTCAATTTTCTGTTTTTTCCTTCTACAATTCTACATTTATCAGTAGCTTTACTGTAAATTCTTTTTTATCTGGATTCCTGGCTTGAATTGCCTGATTGCATGGAATGCAATCGTCAGTATGTTTTCTATGTCTATCAGCCTTTTTTCTCATATTTAATTTTTGTTTTTTCCTTCTATAATTCCGTAATTATCATCAGCTCTACTGCAAATTCTTTTTTATTTGAATTCTTGGCTTGAATTGTCTGATTGCATAGAGTGTAATCGGCAGTATGTTTTCTATGTCTATCAGCCGTTTTTCTCATATTTAATTTTCGATTTTTTTCCTTCTATAATTCCGTAATTATCATCAGCTCTACTGTAAATTCTTTATTTCTATGATTCTTAGCCTTGATTGCTTGATTGCATAGAGTGCAACTGCCTATCGGCATCGTGTCGATCATTGGACACATTTGGGTCACGTGTTTATATTAGTAAGAGTAACCTTGGGAACGCTGTTCCCTGGCAATGCGGAATGGCGTCCCCTGCTTGACCGCAATCCCAGCCTCAGTACACTCGTAGCTTTACGAGTACAGGTAAGCCTGCAGACCTCTACAACTAGTGTCTATGACAAATTCTGAGACAACCCACTAAAACACATGTTGTTGCACCTACAGATTGAAGAATTGATTTGGTCTGGTTTCCAGACCTTTGATCTTGCGTGAAGTTGTTGTCAACTCCCCGCACATTTTTTCCACGGGCTATCTCGATCCCTTGAGGTAACTTTCCTTTGTTTTTTGATCATGTTCAAATTAACTGTGTTATTTCATTTACACATTATTTATTTTGGCATCTTTTCTTTTCCCTACTGTGTGGCTTCATTCACCTTTTCCATTTACCTTGCAACTCATCGAAAATTGGTATGTTATTTTTATATTGTTTTCACGCATGGTTATATTTTGTAACACTATCACGATTTTGTTTATGTTTTTCAAAACTTGATGCTTTTGGTATAAATGTTCCACAGTTTGTGTAAATTTGACCTGCCCTGATGAAGGAGCTGTATGCTCCGAAATGCATTGGCACTTTATGTCTATAACAATTATGGGATGAGTTAGCCGCGGCCTCACTAAGATTTTATTAGTGACCAACTTGGAATTTTCTTTTTGATAAACGCATATTACTTTTGGATCCGACTAAGAGATTTATTTGGATGAGTTACATTCTGTAAATACAGTGAACATTTACTAGTTGACTCTAATTTTGCAAATTGCACTGCCCTTGGTAGGGCTTATACAGAGAGCGGCTGTGTGGCCAGGTTTGTTACCTGTCTTCTGTATATTTTTGTGTTCCACGAGTCAGGGTGTCTCCAGACTCATCGTAGCCAGCTCCTGTGAATTTTTTGAAAGATGATTTATAACTTCAACCTTTTTTGATCTGTTTGAAAGTGAATTTAAACAAGTGGTGCCCACTTACTTACCTTCCTGGGGTTCCAGATTGGCGTCATGATGTGGTTGCTCAGAGGGTAGGCACTGTCCACTGGGGAGGTGTAAATGGTTGTGATTATTGGGGTTTGTTTATTTGTGTGTGTGTGTGACATGCATGCATGTGCAAGGGCATTTGTACTCACCTAGGAGCCTTGTGTCGCCATGCTGCCCAGCTTCCAGGGCCCGGCTCAGGGCGGACATTCTGTATATGAAACTGTAATGGATGGAGCCAGGGTAGTTTGCATAGACAAAGAGGTGATGATTCCCTTTGCATCGCATACCACCTGTACATTGATGGAATGCCAGTGCTTGCGGGTTCGGTAGATGTGCTCAGTGGCCCTAGGTGGACGTAGGGCCACATGGGTGCAATCTATGGCACAGAGCACTTTGGGGAAGTGTGCTACCCTGAAAAAATCCAGGACAACGGCCTGCCTTTCTGCGGGTGTTCTGGGCATGTATATGTGCCTGCGGACTGAGGGGCGCACTGTCATGATTGCCAGTACCTGGCGTAGCCAACGTGACTGCGTTGCCTGTGAGAGCCCCCCACTATGGCAGTAGTCTGCTGAAATGAAATGACTCAGTGGCCAAAAAATGCAGGACATTGAGCAGCTTCTCCAAGGGGCTCAATGCTTGGGAGCAAGGGGTGGGGGATGTAAGGTCATCTTCCCACTCCCTGACCAGGTCTAGGATGATGTGGGGTGGAAACCTATACCTGCCATAGACCTGGTCGTCAGGCATCCCAAAAAGGCTTGTCCGTGGTGCGAAAATGCGTGCCCTGGCTATTCTCCTCCTCCTGTGGTGTCCCACGATCAGTGCTGCGACAAATGGGGCATTCATCGTAGCTGTATATACGTGTTGGTTGTTTGCGCGCACTTTTATACTGTGCGCGGGGACGCTTCCGTCTGCCTTCGTGTGGCGGACACGTTGACACCTGTGTGCGTCTTTTGCCGTGCGCGGGTTTCCCGTATTCGAATACATGAATATGGGTTGTTCGCATGCGTGTGGGCGTTCTGTGTAGTTCCCTACAGTACTTCCCCAGTTATGCCTTCTTTTTCACGCGTTATTCCCCATTCCGCTTGTTACGCCCACTGTTCCGCCCACTTTGGTTGTGTGCGCCGCGCTATGTGCGCTTTTGCTGTGCATGTAGCGCACGCCGTGTATGCCTGCATGCGCCATGGCTGGATTGGGTGCACGGACAGCGAGAAACACGCGCAGCGTCTTCCTTGAATTGCACACATGCGCGTGTGCTGCGTTTCTCGCGCTTGTGCTACCTTACGCCTGCTTGCTCTGGGATTTTCGGCGCACATTTGCTCCATGAATCAACCACAATATGTTCTAAAATGGAATATACCAAAAGGAGATAAATTGGCTTACAACATAATTACCTCACAGACACTCCACAACTAAGAGCAAGCCTAGACCTACAGAGTACTCAGAACATATCTTACCTGAAATAGTAAGTGTACTTCATTTTACTCATATATTTATAAACTTTCTGTATTAGATAACAAAAATCATATGACCATGCCCATCTGAATGCGGACTTGGTCGTGTCCCCGAACAATTTAAAAGTACATTTCCAAGGAATCCACAATACTTCTCAATAGAAACTCACCATAGCACAAGTCCCACATACGCATACTTTTTGAAACCTTATGAACCTTTTTTTGTGTTCGATCTGTCCGCGGACAGCGTGCATGTCCGCGAACCGCGTACAAGCACCCCTATAAAAGCTATGCCCTAGTGCTTATTCTCATTGTGTTTCTGGCTATTCTTCAGAACATAGTGATTTTTGCTGCCACCTGCAGATTACACCATCATTGAGATGGCATCCATGGCTGAACTACTGCCACCTGGTGCTGCACCTGCTTCAGCACCACCCCCACCCCCTCCACCACCACCACCTCCCCAAGGGCCTGAAGAGGGGAACAAGTGAAGATGCCGAGGAGGAAGAAGAGTATGATGAGAATGAGGTAGTGGAAATCCCTACTACCTGCACTAGGCGTGAGTCTTGGTTGTGGCGGTTATTTACCATTCATGGGGATGGTCCTAAGGGTCGTGCGAACTGAGTTACCTGCAATGAGTGCAAAATGGTACTCAGTCGTGGGAGGCATTGTTCGTACATCTTTGGGACCACTACCATGAAGCGACACCTCAAGTCATTTCACTCTGGGGCCGTTCGCAAAGTTGTACCTTGCGAGGAGCGTAGTAGGTTGATTTCCTCTACTTCATCCTCCGTTTCCGATCCTGTCACCACAAGGAACACCTCTGTGGGACAGCGTCTTCCTCAAGCTGCCTCACAGGCCATACATAAAGCTGATAAACCTTACCTTTTGAGGGTCACAGTTGTGTGTATGTACTGCAATACGGTACTCTGCAGGGGGGAGCGACTTGAGAAGACCTGCTCACTACCCAAATAAAACCCACTCTACATCTTCCTCTCTCAGCTCGCCCTTTCTTATCCCTGTGGTTAGTGTCCCCCCTTTACCCTCCTTTCCCCTCCTCTCCCAGTGTGTCGTGTATAAAAACCAAAAAAAATATAAAATAACAAAAATAAAAACAAAATAAGGCTCTTTTCAGAGCGGCCTTTCACAGTAAAAAAATTGAAGTGAAAATAAATTAAGCAGGGCCCTTTGTATTTTTTAGAAGTCCGGGGACAGTCCACCTGCGGACATCTAAAATTTTGGGGTGCTACCCTATCATAACCATCCAATTTTCTCTGAGAGGAAGTGGTTGCTCTGAAAAGAGCCTTTTGGAGGTATTTGTTTTGCAAAAATTATCAATACTCAACACCTACTTCAAAATGGATGCTGTAATTCTAAAAAAGGTCGCAATGCATTTTGTATGTTTCTTAGAAAAATCTGATTGCCAGCATAAATTAGATGTACACCATCTTTGCGAAAAATGTATGTACTACGAAACATAATATTTTGATTGTGAAAAGAGGACATGCCAAAATCTATAGAAAGGCACAAACAGCCTTATTGACATAACGCCTTGCTTTCTCCATTTGTGGACCAAATGAAGAAGAACAAAGCCACAGTTGTCTCTGTGCAATCCGTGAAAAAATTACTTGAGAATTTGGAAACATACCCATGACCTTCCAAGTCCAAATTGCAAAGAAATTCCAGACACATGCCCTAAACGGTTCCCTCCACAATGAATTATAATTATATCTGGATGTTGCTCTGTCTCCAAAGTAGCACAGAGAGTTAAAAAGTCCAACCACTTCATTCCACGTACTCCATGCCAGTGCACTTCCACATGTGGGCATCCAAGATCTACAGCTACTCCACAGGTTTCTGCATGCACCTTCAACCAATGTAGCCACAAGTCTCCCAAAATCCAAACAATCTGTTTTCTGAAACACACAGATATATCTGTTCTTCTCTCAGCAAAAAGAGTATCCGAGAAACTTTCTCCTGGCACTTTCCAGACCAATCCATTTCAGTGCTCATTCTCATTTGCATGACTTCTGAACCCAAAAATCCCTGAATGTAAAACCCGATATCCGTGAACTACCGCCATGTCCGCGGACATATCGTAACATGAACAGCCCTTCTACAATTTCCACTTCATTCTCTGTGCCATTCCCTCATTGGATGTAGCTAAGAAGTCACATGACCATCCACCAATCACATTCAAGACCTCTACATCTAACTGCATCATCATAAATCAGCACTGCAAATGTACTGCAAATCTCTCTGAGTACAAGTGTTATATCATTGGCAAGCACCATCTACAAGACATACTGTACAAGACTCCAAGATTTCTACTTGCAGCTCCATGCATATCCATATGCATGAACACAAATTACAGGTATGCATATTTTCTGTACAGTACATGAACACATTTTCTAACTGACTTTTAGCTTGTATAATCTGTAAAATGAATCTACTATCTTTTTTTCAATCTCCTAAAATCAACTGTCACTTACAAACCTTTATACTATTTAATTTCTTTATACACACACACCCTCAAATCATGTTAAACTAACATTTTTTAAATGAAATATATAGACTACATAAAGTCAAACAAAATTGCATGCACACTCTATATTCAAATCTCAAATAATAATACTTCTACAATTACATTTTTTTTTTATTTCTTTCTTTATTTATTTAATTACTTACATTTACATAAGACAAGCAGCCCATGACATTGAGGCACTATTACTTGGAAGAGCTTAGTTACAGGATTAATAGTATTCAGTGCTACATTATGAATTTCACAAGACATAGTAAAGATATTTTGTTTGCTACAGTTATTAATTTCAATACAATTTGTTCATTAAGTACATATCATATGTATTCAACTGGTGCGACGTATCTTATGTAAATAAGATAGTTTTAATGGTTTTGAGGAAGGCGCTGAGGATGCCAATTAAAAATTGAAAACAGCGCTATATACAAACAAAATTACTAATTTGTTTCTTTTACAATTGCAGTGAAGACCATTCTCCTGTAAAGAAGCAGCCGAATTTGAAGTACAAAGAACAACTAAGAAGTAACCAGCTAATTTTAGAAGAAAAGTAAGTAGAATATCACCATAATATTTGTATTATTACTCAAACACACTTTAGGGTTAATTCATGCTTTTTCTGTGCCTAAACTAGAGATTCTGCATCATTCTGTTCAAAATTCCCCATGTCTTAAACAGCGATTTACAGTCAGAATGGCCCACAAATTCCTATTTTTCGACACACAAATTACCCAACTCAACCGCTAGAATTTAGATGTTATAGAACAAACAACTTTTATAATTGTATAGCATTAGATCTACTATTTATACTTCTCCACACCACTAGCTTACTTTTTTCTGTCCCCTGAACCCCAGTTTAGTAACACATTAATTCAATAATACCCATCCCTAATAGTTGTAGTTCCCAATGCACAATCACACACCATTACATACATCTTTATCATCTTACTCAAACACTCATGCACACACCACACATACATTGCAGAACACCCTAACCCATACCTTCTTTATTTTTTTCAACAGACCCTAAAGAATGCCTACCAAAAATCAAGTCCGTAGAAAGCAACGCAGAAGTAGAGCAAATGAAAATAAAAGTGTCCAGCATAAGCATCCATCTCTAGCACAATTTGTAAAAGTTGAAACAAAACAGCTAGTACAGTCATTTAATGAAACAAAAGAAGTTCCAAGTACAAAAACTTTGCCTCCTCTATCAAAATGTAAAGCAAACCAAAAAACAATTAACAGAAAATCAGCTATCACTACAGATAAAACTGCTTCTTTAAATCTTGATATAGTTCAAGGTAAGCATACCAAGAGAAGTATTTTAGCCAAAATGTTCCGTCACAAAGTCCTTCAAAATCTTATAAAAACAGGAATGAAACCAGGTTCAACGCTTAAAACCTATTGTAGGAAATTAATCTTAGAAGCGTTGATAGACAGTGCAATTCTTCTCAAAAGAAAGTTATTTATTTCAGTTTTAAACAAAATGAAACCACTAACAAAACTAATAACTAAATTACAAAAAAGACTTCTCAATAAACGAAATGTCAACAGAAAGAACTTCTTAAGTATCTGCGGAGGTGAATGGAGTCACACTACGAGCACAGAACCATACTTTAATGAAGAAGCGTACAAACAAAAGTAAAGAAATACAATTGCCATACATAGCAGTGGTCGAGGTTATGAAAAAGTTAATAATACCATAATGGAACAAGAAGTACTCCTTACAAAAATATGCCCTGAAAACTAAGAATTACCCCTCCATTCAACTGAATCAGAACGTCTAGTGTACAATGGCCATGCACGTCAATGTCTAACATTCCCAAACAATTTTTCAAGTCTTTACGTCAATTCCTTAATCAATATGTGAAAAGCAAAGACAAAATCAAAATTAAACTACTGCAAAATATGGATACCTGTCCAGTACGCAAGTACACAGGACTACAAGGACATTCATTGACCTGCATTACAGGACCTACTTGCAAAACCACCTTCCATGATATCAAAATGATATCAACACATCATTCAATTATAAGAAATCTAGTTTATAAACTGTACTCCTCCTTTAGCACTAGCCAATTTAAATAACATTCTTCTACATGGTACAGCATAAGACCTACTAGAAGAAAGCGACTATATCCAGAAAAAATATTTTGGAAGTGAAACCCACTTACAGAATGAAATAGCTGTAAACCAACTTAGTAACAATTCTACACATGGCAACCTTTTACTACACACATACAAAAAAGAAATACTAACATTTTAAAGTACATCAGCCGAAATACCAAACCATGTGTGTGTATGTTGCCGCAGAAATTTTTATAAAAGTAACACAAAAACTGTAGACCTATCATACAAAATAGAAGACAAGGAAGATTCTAAATGGTGTGAATTAGCTCTCTACCTTATAGCAGAAAACAAATATGAAATAACTGACCCCGTAATACTTTGTAGTTACTGCACTACAAAACTTGACAACAACCAAACTCCTTCACGTGCTATCACAAATAATTTGGAATTATATCCACTACCAAAACCCCTTCAACAACTTAATGTATATGAGAGCACCATAATTGAAAAAATGCACCCATTTCAAGCAATAATACGCCTTCACCCACAAACTGCAAAATTACCTCCCTCTGAATTAGTGAAAGGAATTTTTGGAAAAGTAGTGTATTTACCATTAGATCTAAAAGAAAATGTGCACACTCTAGGAGTGCAACGTCAAATGCAACAATCTTTAATTATCTTGGTAAATGGAGTAGCTACAAAAGACAAATTGGCAACAGCTGGTAGATTTACATAAAGTTAGAGAAGCCTTGCAATTTCTTCAAGAGAATAATGAATATTACAAAGAAATTAATATTGAAAAAAACTTGAAGGATACAAATGAAATAATTCAAGAGACACAAGAAGCTGGTCGATTTGAGCTACTAGTTCCTGCTACAATATCAAACACTTTAAACCATTATACAATTCATCCATTGCACTCTAATGACACCATAGAAGATGCATTGGAAACATACCAAATGCGTCAAACAAAAGGATCACCAATCAGCATATGGGAAAAAAGTATAGAATCACGTGCTTTTCCTCTACTCTTTCCTACTGGCAATGGAGGAAGGTACGATGATAGACCTATTCAAATATCAGCATCAGAATAACGCTCATTACGGATGTCTTCTGAAGATCCCAGATTTAGATAAAATGTGGAATACATATTCCACCTACTCTTTGTGAAAGTGAACTAGCAACTTTATGTTACAGAGTTGCACACATATTAAAATCAAGATCACACTTTCAAAATATGACAGCTACACAATTATTACAAAAAGTGCAACAAAAATATGAGGTTTTACAATCAAATATTACCAATCTATTAGCAAATATTCATGGTACTAAAGAGTACTGGTTTCGACGTCACGGAGATGTACGTTGTATGATCAGAAACCTTGGCCCACCCACTTGGTGTGTTACATTAAGTTGTGCAAAATATGCATGGGAAGATTTACATGATTTCCTACGCATATCAAACAAAAACAAAACAAACATATATATACTAACACCTGGACAACTTTGTTCTCTGGATCCTGTTAATGTTTCAAGATATTTTCACCATCACTTCATTGCTATGGTACATTTTATTTGCAATAAAACTGTTCCTCCCTCTTGGAGAAGTGCAACACTTCTTTTAGAGAAAAGAATACCAAGCCAGAGGAGCACCACATATCCACATGCTTTTATGGATTAAAGATGCTCCTAAATTTGGTCAACACAGTGATGCCACTGTTTTACAGTTTATTGAAAAATATGTCACTTGTGAAATTCCATCGGAATCCAAAAATAGTGATCTTCATGCACACATTTTTACAATTTCAAAGACACAAATGTGGCAAATATTGTCGTCGCAAATATTAAAAAAAAGGGAAATACTACACCAAATGATGATTTGGTTTCCCTAGACCAGTTACAAATACAGGTCAAGTGAACAACCTCATGTCTTCAGTTAGACATTGGGCCTCATTACACGGTAGGCGGTAAACCATTGCGCTATTAGCGCCATGGTTCATGCCGGTAAAAACCGGCACCGCCTTGGTGGAAAGGGGAATTACCGCCCTATTCCAAGGTTGGCGGGGCAGTAATTCCCCCTTCCACCATTGCCCTTTCCCATTCCCATTTTTGCCCCATAGGGCTTTATGGGAATGGGAAAGGCGCTAATTATGGTACCGCAAATTGCGGTCCCGTAATTAGCTCCACTGGTCCCTTTGCGGTTTGGTTTTTAATGCCTGCAAAAAAGAGGCGTTAAATTCACCAACCTGCAAAGGGACCTCATAGTAAGGCAGTAAAGGATTTACCGGTACCGGTAAAATACCGGTACCGGTAAACCCTTACCGCCTACCGTGTAATGAGGCCCATAGTGTTAAAGGTAAGTCACCTAAAAATACATATTACATAAAAAGAAAAGAAGAAGACAAATATATCAGTGATTACCAATCATTGCCCACTTATGGAATGCAAACATAGATGTGCAGTACATTGCAGACAATTCTACTGCAGTTGCACGATATGTCACAGCATACTTAACCAAAGCAGAAAAGACAGAGCTGCAAGACCTCTGGAATGACCTGTCATCAGATAAAACAGTATCTCAAAAATGATACAGCTTGGGCATAAAAATGCTCTCCCATAGAGAATGTGGATCCTATGAAACAGCTGATCGTTTAACTGGTACTGCACTGTACGGTAAATCTGAAAATATAGTATGGCTAAGTCTTGGTCCAGCTAAATCTAGAAAAACTGTTCTAAAATTGTACGAAGATATAGAAACAATAGCCAAACATGATATCAACAGCCAAGACATTTTAAAAAACAATTTATTGGACACATACTACTCAAACAGGAGTACCACTTTGGAAACCATGTATCTATACCACATAGCCCAAAACTACACATACAAAAATAATATAAAACCTGATGAAAAAACTGGTAAATACAAAGAGACAAATTGTGAAGGCAGCTTAGTAAAACTCACCAAACAAAATGCAATTAATCATATCAAATTGTCATTAAAGACTCCTCAACATAAAGAAGTATATTACATGTCCCTGCTACAACTCTTTAAACCATGGAGAAATGAAGAAGAAATACTAGATAACTATGACTCATATGAAGACGCCTTCAAAGCAAATGAAAGCACTATAACTGATGTAAACTTTACACAGTACAAAACAATGTTGCACAATGAACAGCAACACGAAGAAGAACTCCAGGCCCAACTAGATAAGGACACTCCTGACAGTAGTCAACCATTTGTAACAGGAAGCCAAGAACCACTGGGAGAGCCACTAATAACAAATGAGGCAGAATTAGCTATGATAGAAGTAGAAAACACCATGTGTCAGTATGCAGATAAAGAAGACTTAACTATACTACAATCAAAACTAAACAATGAGCAACGTAGCTTTTTTCAAGAAGTAACAAAAGTAATTGCACATGGTGTACAGCATGAACAAAGAATGCACCTGCCAAGATTAAAAACCTATACTATTGTATGTCAGTGGTGAAGCTGGTTCTGGCAAAACATTCCTAATCAAAATCATCAGTAAGTTCCTTCAACAGTTGACAAACAACAAACTGTTAGCTGTTGTCACTGCCCACACAGGTTTAGCTGCCTACAACATAGGTGGTGTCACTTTACACCGATTACTACTCCTGCCAGTAGAACACCAAAACAAATTAGACTATTACAAACTTTCTACAGAAGCTGCAATGGAACTACGCAGAGTATTGAAACAAATGAAAATGCTACTAATAGATGAAGTGAGCATGGTGACCAACCTAATGTTGGCTTTGATTCACCTCAGATTACAAGAAGTACTCAAAACAAACAATGAAGAGGTCTTTGCAGGAAAACACATTATTGTTTTCGGAGATCGTCTTCAATTGACACCTGTAAAAGTTGAGCCTATTTTTAAAACATTAGGACACAAACTCTGCCGTAAAACTGTTGGCAGCATTGGAAATGTCAACCTTTGGCAATATTTCCAATACAGAGAATTAACAGAAAACATGCAGCAATCTGCAGATCTCACTTATGCCAACATCTTAAAAAGTATCAGAGTTGTTATACTTTCTAAAGAAGCAGAAGCAATATTGAAAACCCAACACATTCATGCACTTTATGGTGATAATGCATGTGCTACAGATGTTATGAAACAATTAGCCCACAAAAATGTCAAATTTATGGCCTTAATGCCAACGCTTGCAAGCTGTTTAAAATTAAATTAAATAATGTTAAGTAAAGCAATGCAACCAATAATGGAAATTAGCACAACAGACAAACTAGATGTACATTGTATGACACTACCCATGTGTGACCAAGCCACAACAAGACTTAATCGTTTAGAAAAATCAATCTCAACACAGCAGGCTTGGAAAAGATATTAAAATTATCCTTAAATTGCAGAGTAATGCTTAAACGTAACCTTGATGTGGACCAAGGACTAGTTAATAGAGCACTGGGTACAGTTGTTGGCTTTCAAACATGCCCACGTGACAACAAAATTCAGTTTGTCAATATTCTCTTTGACAAACTTTCAGAAGTAAAAAGGATAGGACGCTCAACAGGTCGATTCCTTCTCTTCAAAGACATGTATGTACGCAGAGAACACTTTTCTCTAACTCTTGCATACGCAGTCACCATTCATAAATCACAAGGTATTACCCTAGACAAAGCAATGATAGACATTGGTAACACAGTCTTTAAAGAAGGCATGAGCTATGTAGCACTATCACCCTTACGTACACTTGATGGTCTATTTCTAAACAACTTTGATGCAAGTAAAGTAAACGCTGATATTCCTTGCATTTTAGAATACAATAGACTTCGCTCACTATACAACCCTCATCTAAACACATATCCTGTACCACAAAAAAGTAAAATGTTCTAAAAGAAAACAAAATTAAACAGAAATGCAACAGAATGTCTCTGCAAATCCTCCAAAGAGAGTAAAAGAAACTAAAACTTCATCAAATACCACAAACATAAAAGAACCCATTAGGGAAAGTAAACCAGGTACTTCATCAAAGAAGGAAGACAAACTAAAAAAAAAATCAATCAGATACAGAACTACCTGGTCCATTTAAACTCTCAAATATAGTTGGTGTAAGTTGCTATGCAAATGTAGCAATGAATATTCAATTTCAATTGCCACCAATTGTTGACAACATTTACTTACACAGTACAGACCAATTGTGTTTGCAAATGTTAGTACTTCACAGAAATGCAGCAAACAATCCTGATAACACGTGTAGTGTTTATGGAATAAGACAACAATTGGACTACTGTGCTGGAATGCTTAAATTCACTATAAACTCACAGGAAGATCCACAAGAATGTCTAATGTACTTACTACAAGTACTGGAAAATAAAGACATACCTATAAATGAAATCTTCCAGATTGCATACATGTGGAAACATACATTCACTCTCTGCAACAATGTGACACAAGAAGAAATCCCCAATGAACGTTTCATATATATATCAATACCTAATTGTGAATCCATTCCATTTCAGCAACTTGTACAAAATGCAAACCATGGTAGATTATGAACTACCTCTCGTGGTAATCTCTCCACGTTAGTAATACAAACATTTAGTAAATATGTATTACTAATGCTTCTACGTTACAATGCAGATGGTACCCAAAACAACTGCAAGCTGAATGGATTCACACATGGTCAAATATCAGTTGGTAAGACAACCTTCACAACATTAGTTATAATCTACCACGCAGGAGCCACAACCAATTTAGGGCACTACACTGCATATATAAAAAAGAAATGTGGATTGTTTGAATGTAATGATAGTACAATTACTCTAAAGCAGAGATTACAAGCAAATCTTTCAATCGCTTATTCAGGGGGCGATTCATGGAACAAACGTGCTCTGAAAATCTTTGCGCAAGCAGGCGCAAGTGCAAAAAAACAGGCGCACGTGTTTTCCTCGGGATGTGCGCCAAACCCGTGCATGGTGCACACGTCACTGCAACATCCCGAAAGGCGTGCGCGACGCGCACAGTGAAAACGCACAACCTCGGCGCATACACTAGAAAGTGGGCGGAACAGGGGGCGTAACGCACAGAATGGGGAACAATGCGCGAAACTAAGGGCGTAAGGGCGTAACTGGGGATGTACTGCAGGGAAGCAGACGGAACGCCCACACGCACCCGAACCACACGTATTCATGGAATCGAATAGGGCAAATCCACGCACAGCCAAAGACATGCACAAGCCGAAACACGTCTGCCACACGAAGGCAGCCGGTAGCGTCCCTGCGCATTACAAAAGTGGCAACATACAGCAATTGGGCCTGTGCGAGCGGGGCACGTGTATTTTGGGGTTGCGCGGGAAGTTACACACGCGATTGAGCGGGGTACGTGTATTTCGGGGGTGCGCGGGAAGTTACACACGCGATTGAGCGGGGTACCTGTATTTCGGGGGTGCGCGGGAAGTTACACACGCGATTGAGCGGGCTACGTGTATTTCAGGGGTTCGCGTGAACTTTTTCACGCGATCGGGTCTGGGGGAGCGGGCTACGTGTATTTCAGGGGTTCCCCTGAAGTTTTTCATGCGATCGGGCTTGGGGGAGCGGGCTACGTGTATTTCAGGGGTTCGCGTGAAGATTTTCACGCGATCGGGCCTGGGTGAGCGGGCTACGTGTCTTTCAGGGGTTTGCGTGAAGTTTTTCACGCGATCGGGCCTGGGGGAGCGGGCTATGTGTATTTCAGGGGTTTGTGTGAACTTTTTCACATGATCGGGCCTGGGGGAGCGGGCTACATGTATTTCAGGGGTTCGCGTGAAGTTTTTCACGCGATCGGGCCTGGGGGGGAGCGGGGTACCACTCACCGTCTGCCTTGCGTGTAGAAGAACGCGTAGCCAACACCCGCTGTGAAGTAATAGCGTGTGAACCCCAACAGATGGAAAACACACGCACCGCATGAAAAGCACGTACAGAGCAGTGTAAAGGCACGCGGGATCTCCAAGCCCTGCCAGGGAAAGACCGGTGCGCGAAACGTCACAGACGCGCTTACGTTGTAAGGGCCTTTGGTCCAATGAAATCGCGTACACGTGCTGACGCGCTTATGCGCTAAGGGCCTTTCCTCGAATTTCACGCTGATGTGCAGGATTTTCACGTTCCAAATCACTCAGTATCAAGCTGGCCATGTGAAAACACACGGAAGACCACGCTCCTGCCCAGAAGGCCGAATTACTGCCCCCCAGTGCCCTGAGCAGCCTTCCACGTGCCATCTGCTGCTGCCTGCCTGCCTGCCTGCTGCCACCGTGCCCTGCCATTTGGTGCCTGCACATCAGCCATCTGCAGGGGTCCAGTTGCTGTGTCCACCCCTGCTGGAACAGAAGACTCCCGACTCGGATAACATCGCTCCACAGCCCAGCCCCAGGACCCAGTTGCCCACCCACTCCTGCCCCTGGGGTTGCCATGTCGGGCACATTAACATCTGGCACCAGTGGCAACCCCCGGCCAGAGGGGCAGAGGGGCACCAGCTTCACTGCCACCGAAGTTGGTGTCCTGGTGGAGCAAGTCCTGGGGCAGTATGATGCCCTCTTCGGATCGTCCCGCGCCAACAAGGAAGGACGGGAGAGGATCTGGGCCGACTGTGTGGTTGCCATCAACGTGGAGGGGGTGGCAACCCGCACCATCCAGAAGGTCAAGAAGCGCTGGGAGGACTTGAGGTCCAGGACCCTCATAAAGGCCCGGCGCCTCGTGGAGGGGGGCCGGGGCCGCATGAGTTCCATCCAGATGAGGGTCCTGGAACGCGTACACCCAGCGCTCCACACCCAGGTCCTTGAGAGGGAGACCCGTCTGGAGTTGAGCGGTAAGTGGCCAAGCATTGCTGTGTGAGACAGGGCATGTTGCAGTGTGCTGGTTGTCTGATACTTGCCTGTATGTGTGACATAGGCCATGTATGCATGTATGTGTGCAGGGACATCATGGTAATGCATGTGCCACCAGTAATGTGTGAACCGCACAGTTGTTGCATGTGTTTAAATGCGACATGGGGAGCCCTATGCTTCACCTCGCTGTCCGCGGTCGTCCGCGAATGCTGTCTATTTTTTTGTATATTTTAATGTTATTGATTTATCTGTTTGGATATTGTTACATTTTGGGACAGTTAGATGACAATTGGCGTATTCTAACTGTCTATTTTTTTCTCTATTTGAGTGGTATTAATTTATCTGATTAGGTGTTGTAGCATCTTTGGGCAGTTAGATAGCTTTTGCAATATTGTGACAGTTTATATTTTTTTGCTACAAGTGTACTTAAGGTTTAAGTACAGTTTAGTTATCAAATGTTGCTTTTAAGAACATTAAATAAGCGTTTGTAAGATTTGCTGGCACTATAGTGCCGTGAATTGGTTATGGCTCCTGCGAGGTAGATTATACCTATTGGTTTTCCTACCAAGTGATATTTGACCATGTGTGAATCCAGTCAGCTTGCAGTTGTTTTTGGTACCATCTGCATTGTAACGTAGAAGCATTAGAATTACGTATTTACTATGTGTTTGTATTACTAACGTGGAGCGATTAACTGAATTGCAGGTCGAACATAATCTACCATGGTTTGCATTTTGAACAAGTTGCTGAAATTGAACGGATTCACAATTAGGTATTGATATATACAAAAAGCATTCATTGGGGATTTGTTCTTGTGTCACATTGTTGCAGAGAGTGCATGTATGTTTCGACATGTATGAAATCTGGAAAATTTCATTTATAGGTATGTTTTTGTTTTCCAGTACTAATAGTGAGTACATTAGAAATTCTTGTGGATCTTCCTGTGAGTTTATAGTGAATTTCACCATTCCAGCACAATAGTCCAATTGTTGTCTTATTCCATAAACACTATACATGTTGTCAGGATTGTTTGCTGCATTTATAACATTTGCAAACACAAAGGGTCTGTACTGTGTAAGTAAATGTTCTCAACAATTGGTGGTAATTGAAATAGAATATTCATTGCTACATTTGCGTAGCAACTTACACCAACTATATTTGATAGTTTAAATGGACCAGGTAGTTCTGTATCTGACCACTTTTTTGGAGTTTGTCTTCCTTCTTTGAAGAAGTACCTGGTTTACTTTCCCTAATTGATTCTTTTTTGCTTGTGGCACTTGATGAAGTATTACTTTCTTTTACTCTCTTTACAGTAATATCCTGTTGCTTTTCTGTTTGATTTATTTTTCTTTTATAATGTTTCACTTTTTGTGGAACAGAATATGTGTTTAGATGGGGAGTGTATAGTGAACGAAATCTATTGTATTCTAAAATGCAAGGAATATCAGCGTTTATTTTACTTGCATCAAAGTTGATTAGAAATAGACTGTCAAGTGTACGTAAGCATGATAGTGCTACATAGCTCATGCTTTCTTTAAAGACTGTGTTACCAATGTCTATCATTGCTTTGTCTAGGGTAAGACCTTGTGATTTATGAATGGTGACTGCGTATGCAAGAGTTGGAGAAAATTGTTCTCTGCGTATATACATGTATTTGAAGAGAAGGAATTGAGCTGCTGAGCGTTCTATTCTTTTTACTTCTGAAAGTTTGTCAAAGAGAATATTGACAAACTGAATTTTGTTGTCATGTGGGTATATTTGAAAGCCAACAACTGTACCCAGTGCTCCATTAACTAGTCCTTGGTCCACGTCAAGGTTACGTTTCAGCATTACTCTACAATTTAAGGATAATTTTAATATGTTTTCCAAGCCTGCTTTGTTTGAGATTGATTTTTCTAAACTATTTAGTCTTGTTGTGGCTTGGTCACACATGGGTAGTGTCATACAATGTACATCTAGTTTTTCTGTGGTGCTAATTTCCATTATTGTTTGCATTTCTTTACTTAACATTATTTCATTGAATTTGAAACAGCTTGCAAGAGGTGGAATTAAGGCCATACAATTGACATTTTTGTGGGATAATTGTTCCATAACATCTATAGCACATGCATTATCACCATGAAGTGCATGAATGTGCCTGGTTTTCAATATTGCTTCTGCTTCTTCAGAAAGTATACCAACTCTTATTTTTAAGATGTTAGCATAAGTGAGATCTGCAGATTGGTGCATGTTTTCTGTTAATTCTCTGTATTGGAAATGTTGGCAAAGGTTGACATTTCCAATGCTGCCAACAGTTTTATGGCAGAGTTTGTGTCCTAATATTTTAAAAATAGGCTCACCTTTTACTGGTGTCAATTGAAGAAGATCTCCGAAAACAATAATGTGTTTCCTGCAAAGAGCTCTTCATAGTTTGTTTTGAGTACTTCTTGTAATCTGAGGTGAATCAAAGCCAACATTAGGTCTGACACCATGCTCACTTCATCTATTAGTAGCATTTTCATTTGTTTTAATACTCTGCATAGTTCCATTGCAGCTTCTGCAGAAAGTTTGTAATAATCTAATTTGTTTTGGTGTTCTACTGGCAGGAGTAGTAATCGGCGTAAAGTGACACCACCTATGTTGTAGGCAGCTAAACCTGTGGGGGCAGTGACAATAGCTGACAGTTTGTTGTTTGTCAATTGTTGAAGGAACTTACTGATGATTTTGATTAGGAATGTTTTGCCAGAACCAGCTTCACCACTGACATACAATAGTATAGGTTTGTAATTTTGACAGGTGCATTCTTTGTTTTCATATTGTACACCATGTGCAATTTCTTTTGTTACTTCTTGAAAAATGCTACGTTGCTCATTGTTTAGCTTTGATTGTAGTATAGTTAAGTCTTCTTTATCTTCATACTGACACATGGTGTTTACTATTTCTATCATAGCTAATTCTGCCTCATTTGTTGTTAGTGGGTCTCCCAGTGGTTCTTGGCTTCCTGTGACAGAATGTTGACTACTGTCAGGTGTGTCCTTATCTAGTTGGTCCTGGAGTTCTTCTTCGTGTTGCTGTTCATTGTGCAACATTGTTTTGTACTGTGCAAAGTTTACATCAGTTATACTGCTTTCATTTGCTTTGAAAGCTTCTTCATATGAGTCATAGTTATAGTTATCTAGTATTTCTTCTTCTTTTCTCCATGGTTTAAAGAGTTGTAGCAGGGTCATGTAATATACTTCTTTATGTTGAGGAGTCTTTAATGACAATTTGATATAATTAATGAAATTTGGTTTGGTGAGTTTTACTAAGCTGCCTTCACAGTTTGTCACTTTGTATTTACGGTTTTGTTCATCAGGTTTTATATTATTTTTGTATGTGTAGGTTTGGGCTATGTGGTATAGACACATGGTTTCTAAAGTGGTACTCCTGTATGGATAGTATGTGTTCAATACATTGTTTTTTAAAATGTCTTGGCTGTTGGGATCATTTTTGGCTATTGTTTCTATATCTTCATATGATTTTAGAACTCGTTTTCTAGATTTAGCTGGACCGAGACTTAGCCATACTAAATTTTCAGATTTACCATACAATGCAGTACCAGTTAATCAATCAACTGCTTCATAGGATCCACTTTCTCTATGGGACAGCATTTTTATGCCCTAGCTGTATAATTTTTGAGACACTGTTTTATCTGATGACAGGTCATTCCAGAGGTCTTGGAGCTCTGTCTTTTCTGATTTGGTTAAGTATGCTGTGACATATCGTGCAACTGCAGTAGAGTTGTCTGCAATGTACTGCACATCTATGTTTACATTCCATAAGTGGGCAATGATTGCATTGTAATCATTGATATATTTTTCTTCTTCTTTTCTTTTTATGCAATATGTATTTTTAGGTGACTTACCTTTAACACTATGTCTAACTGAAGACATGAGGTTGTTCACTTGACCTGTATTTGTAACTGGTCTAGGGAAACCAAATCGGCAGTTGGTGTAGTATTTCCCTTTGTTTTTGTATTTGCGACGACAGTATTTGCCACATTTGAGTCTTTGGAATTGTAAAATGTTTGCATGAAGATCACTATTTGTGGATTCTGATGGAATTTCACAAGTCACATATTTTTCAATAAACTGTAA
This sequence comes from Ambystoma mexicanum, assembly GCF_040938575.1. Taxonomy (NCBI): domain Eukaryota; kingdom Metazoa; phylum Chordata; class Amphibia; order Caudata; family Ambystomatidae; genus Ambystoma; species Ambystoma mexicanum. The sequence continues at coordinate 39,903,461 of NC_090924.1, read as the reverse complement.
AACAGTGGCATCACTGTCTTGACCAAATTTAGGAGCATCTTTAATCCATAAAAGCATGTGGACATGTGGTGCTCCTCTGGCTTGGTATTCTTTTCTCCAAAAGGGAAGGAACAGTTTTATTACAAATAAAATGTAGCATAGCAATGAAGCGATGGTGAAAATATCTTGAAACATTAACAGAATCCTGAGAACAAAGTTCTCCAGGTGTTAGTATATCTATGTTTGTTTTGTTTTCGTTTGATATGCGTAGGAAAGTATGTAAATCTTCCTGTGCATATTCTGCACAACTTAATGTAACAAACCAAGTGGGTGGGCCAGGGTTTCTGATCATACAATGTGCATCTCCATGACGTTGAAACCAGTACTCTTTAGTACCACGCATATTTGCTAATAGATTTGTAATATTTGCTTGTAAAACCTCATCTTTTTGTTGCACTGTTTGTAATAATTGTGTAGCTGTCATATTTTGAAAGTGTGATCCTGATTTTAATATGTGTGCATCTCTGTAACATAAAGTTGCTAGTTCACTTTCACAAAGCGTAGGTGGAATATGTATTCCACATTTTGTCTAAATCTGGGATCTTCAGAATACATCCGTAATTAGCGGTATTCTGATGCTGATATTTGAATAGGTCTATCATCATATCTTCCTCCTTTGCCAGTAGGAAAGAGTAGAGGAAAAGCATGTGCTTCTATACTTTTTTCCCATATGCTGATTGGTGATCCTTTTGTTTGACGCATTTGTTACGTTTCCAGTGCATCTTCTATGGTGTCATTAGAGTGCAATGGATGAATAAAGTATTTGATATTGTAGCAGGATCTAGGAGCTCAAATTGACCAGCTTCTTGTGTCTCTTGAATTATTTCAGTTGTATCTTTCAAGTTTTCTTCAATATTAATTTCTTTGTAATATACATTATTCTCTTTAGGATATTGCAGGGCTTCTCTAACTTAATGTAAATCTACCATTTGTTGCCAACTTTTTTTATCTTTTGTAAGTACTCCATTTACCAAGATAATTAAAGATTGTTGCATTGGACGTTGCACTCCTAGAGTGTGCACATTTTCTTTTAGATTTAATGGTAAATACACTACTTTTCCACAAATACTATTCAATAATTCAGAGGGAGGTAATTTTGCAGTTTTTGGCTGAAGGCGTATTATTTCTTGAAATGGGTGCAATGTTTGAATTATGATGCTCTCATATAAATTAAGTTGTTTAAGGGGTTTTGGTAGTGCATATAATTCCAAGTAATTTGTGTTAGCACGTGAAGGAGTTTGGTTGTTGTCAAGTTTTGTAGTTCAGTAACTGCAAAGTATTATGGGGTCAGTTATTTCGTATTTGTTTTCTGCTATAAGGTAGAGAGCTAATTCAAACCATTTAGAATCTTCATTGTCTTCTATTTTGTATGATAGGTCTACAGTTTTTATGTTACTTTTATAAAAAGTTCTGTGGCAACATACAAACACGTGGTTTGGTACTTTCAAATTTTAGTATTTCTTTTTGTATGTGTGTAGTGAAAGGTTGCCATGTGCAGAATTGTTACGATGTTGGTTTACAGCTAATTCATCTTGTAAGTGGTTTTCACTTCCAAAATATTTTGTCTGGATATAGTTGATTTCTTCTAGTAGGTCTTTTGCTGTGCCATCTAGAAGAATGTTATTTAAATTGGCTAGTGCTAAAGCAGGACTTTTAGCATTGTACAGTTTATAAACTAGATTTCTTATACTTGCATGATGTGTTGATATCCTTTTGATAGCATGGAAGTTTGTTTTGCAAGTAGGTCCTATAATGCAGGCCAATGAATGTCCTTGTAGTCCTGTGTACTTGCGTACTGGACAAGCATCCATATTTTGCAGTAGTTTAATTTTGATTTTTTCTTTGCTTTTCACATATTGATTGAGGAATTGGCGTAAAGACTTGACCATTTTTTTGGGCATGTTACACATTGACGTGCATGGCCATTTGTACACTAGATGTTCTGATTCAGTTGAATGGAGGGGTAAATCTACGTTTTCAGGGCATATTTTTGTAAGGAGTACTTCTTGTTCCATTATGGTATTATTAACTTTTTCATAACCTCGACCACTGCTATGTATGGCAATTGTATTTGTCTGCTTTTGTTTGTACGCTTCTTCATTAAAGTATGGTTCTGTGCTTGTAGTGTGACTCCATTCCCCTCCACAGATATTTAAGAAGTTATTTCGGTTGACATTTCATTTATTGAGAAGTCTTTTTTGTAATTTAGGTATTAGTTTAGTTAGTGGTTTTATTCTGTTTAACACTAAAATAAATAACTTTCTTTTGAGAAGAATTGCACTGTCTATCAACGCTTCTAAGATTACTTTCCTACGATAGGTTTGAACTGTTGAACCTGGTTTCTCTGTGTTTTTATACGATTTTGAAGGACTTTGTGACGGAACATTTTGGCTAAAATACTTTTCTTGGTATGTTTACTTTGTACTATATCAAGATTTATAGAAGAAGTTTTATTTGTAGTGATGGTTGATTTTCTGTTAATTTTTTTGGGTCGTTTTACTTTTTGATAGAGGAGGCAAGGTTTTTGTACTAGAAACTTCTTCTGTTTCACTACATGACTGTATTAGCTGTTGTGTTTCAACTTTTTTTTACAAATTCTGCTGTACATGGATGTTTATGTTGGAGAATTTTTTTTCATTTGCTCTAATTCTGCATTCCTTTCTACGGAGTTGCTTTTTGGTAGGCATTCTTTAAGGTATGTTGAAAAAAATACAGAAGGTATGGTTTGGGGTGTTCTGAAATGCAGGTGTGTTGTGTGCATGAGTGTTTGAGTAAGATGATAAAGATGTATGTAATGGTGTGTGATTGTGCATTGGGAAGTACAACTACTAGAAATGGGTATTCTTGAATTAATGTGTTACTAAACTGAGGTTCAAATGACAGAAAAAGTAAGCCAGTGGTGTGGAGAATTATAAATAGTATATCTAAAGCTATACAATTAAAACAGTTGTTTGTTCTACAACATCTAAATTCTAGCGGCTGAGTTGGGTAATTTGTGTGTCCAAAAATAGGAATTTGTGGGCCATTCTGCCAGTAAATCACTGTTTAAATCGGGGGGATTTTTGGTCAGAATGATGCAGAATCTCTATTTTTAGGCACAGAAATAGCATGAATAAACCGTACAGTGTGTTTGAGTAATAATTCAAATATTATGGTAACATTCTACTTACTTTTTTTCTAAAATGAGCAGTTTGTTCTTTGTACTTCAAATTTGGCTGCTTCTTTTCAGGAGAATGGTCTTCACTGCAATTGTAAGAGAAAGAAATTAGTAATTTGGTTTGTATATAGCACTGCTTTTAATTTAGACATAGATTTTTAAAATTGAAATGCTCAGCGCCTTCCTCAAACCAATTAAAACTATATTATGACTAACTGTAGGAAAGAAAATATCTTTACTGTGGCTTGTGAAATTCATAATGTACCACTGTATACCACTATTCCTGTAACTAAGCTTTTCCACGTAATAGTGAGTCAATGGCCCTCATTACAACTCAGGCGGTAAGGGGTTTACGGCGCCGTAAACAGCGCCGACCCTTACCGCCTGAGTATGAGGTCCCTTAGCGCCATGGCGGATTTAACACCTGCTTTTAGCAGGTGTTAAAATCCATGGCGCTAAGGGACCATGGAGTTAATTACGCCACCGTAATTTACGGTGGCGTAATTAACGCCTTCCCCACTCCCATTATGCCCTATGGGGCAAAAATGGGAATGGGGAAGGGTAAATGGGGATTGGGGACTTACCGTCCCGCCAAGGTCGGAATGGGGCGGTAAGTCCGCCAACCACCATGGCGTAAACGTAGTTTACGCCATGGTGGTAAAGTCACGGCCCAGGCGGTAACTTACCGCCTGGGTCGTAATGAGGGCCAATGTCATAGGCTGCTTTTCCACGTAACATTGAGTCAATGTCATAGTCTACTTGTCCTATATAAATGTAAGTAATTATATAAATTAAAAAAATTAAAACCAATTATGTGTCTGTACAAATATTATTGTTTGAGATTTGATCATAGAGTGTGCATGTAATTTTGTTTGATTATATGTATTCTATATATTTTATTTCAAAAATGTTAGCTTACCATTATTTGCGTGTGTGTGTGTGTATGAAGAAATTAAACGGTATAAAGGTTTGTAAGTCACAGTTAATTTTAGGACAATGAAAAAATGATCGTAGATTCATTTTACAGATTATACAAGGTAAAAGTTGGTTAGAAAATGTGTTCATGTACTGTATAGAAAATATGTATACCTGTAGTTTGTGTTCATGCATATGGATATGGACGAAGCTGCAAGTAGAAATCTTGGAGACTTGTATAGTATTTCTCGTAGATCGTGCTTGCCAATGGTATGAGACTTGTACTCCGAGAGATTCACCGTACATTTGCAGTGTTGATCTATGATGATGTAGTTACATGTAGAGGTCTTGGATTTGATAGCTGGATGGTCATGTGATTTCTTAGCTAGATCCAATGAGGGAATGGCACAGAGAGTGAAGTGGAAATGGTAGAAGGGCTTTCCATATTACAATATGTTCGCGGACATGGCGGTAGTTCTAGGACACCGCGTATAACATCCGGGGAATTTGGGGTGGGGAGGAATGCAAATGAGATTGAATGTAGCAAGGGATAGGTCAGTAAAGTTTAGTGAGTGTGTTGTGCTAGGAGAGGTTTTCTCAGATATTCTTTTTGGTGAGAGAAGAACAGATAGCTATGGCTGAGTGTTTCAAAAAACAGATTGTGTGGATTTTGGGAGACTCGTGGATACATTGGTTGAAGGTGCATACAGAAAGCTGTGGAGTATCTATAGATTTTGGATTCCCACATGTGGAAGTGCACTGGCATGGAGTGCGTGGAATGAAGTGGTTGGACTTGCTACCTCTCTGTGCAACTTTGAACATAGAGGAACATCCAGACATAATTGTAATTCATTGTGGAGGCAACAGTTTAGGACATGTGTCTGGAATTTCTTTGCAATTTGCAATGGAAGAAGGACTTCAGAAGATCATGGACATGTTTCCAAACTCCAAAGTAATTTTTTCACAGATTGCGCAGAGACAAATGTGGCTTCGTTCTTTCTCATGTGGTCCACAAATGGAGAAAGCAAGGCGTAATATTAATAAGGATGTTTGTGCCTTCCTAAGAGATTTGGGCATGTCCTCTTTTCACAATGAAAATATTATGTTTCGTGTACATACATTTTTCGCAGAGCTGGAGTCCATCTTACTTATGCTGGCAATCAGATTTTTCCGAGAAATGTACAAAATGCATTGCGACCTTCTTTAGAAATACAACATCCATTTTGAAATAGGTATTTATAATTTTTGACATACAAACACCTCCCAAAGGCTCTTTTCAGAGCCACCACTTCCTCCCAGAGAAAAATGCAATGGTTACAATAGGGTAGTACCCCAATTTTTTTTTATGTTCGCAAACTGTCCGTGGACTTTCAAGAAATACAAAGGGCCCTACTTTATTTATCTTCACTTCTATTTTTTAACTGTGAAAGGCGGCTCTGAAAAGAGCCTTATTTTTTTTAATTTTTGTTATTTTGTATTATTTTGGTTTTTTACTCACGACACACTAGGAGAGGAGGGGAAAAGAGGGTAAAGGGGGGGACACCAACCACATGGATAAGAAAGGGCAAGCTGAGAGAGGAAGATGTAGAGTGGGTTTTATTTGGGTAGTGAGCAGGTCTTCTCGTGCTGTGAGACGATAGTCTTAAGCGCACTGCGAAGTCGCTCCCCCCTGCAGAGTACTGTGTCACAGTACATACATACAACTGTGACCCTCGAAAGGTAAGGGTCATCAGAATTCTGTATGGCTTGTGAGGCAGTTTGAGGAAGACGCTGTCCCACAGAGGTGTTCCTTATGGTGACAGGATCAGAAATGGAGGATGAAGTAGAGGCAAATAACCTACTACGCTCTTCGCAAGGTACAACCTTGCGAATGGCCCCAGTGTGGAATGAGTTGAGGTGTCGCTTCATGGTAGTGGTCCCAAAGCTGTACGAACCATGCCTCTCGCGACTGAGTACCATTTTGCACTCATTGCAGGTGACACGGTTCACACGAGCCTTAGGACCATTCCCATGAATGGTAAACAACCGCCACACCCAAGAATCACGCCGAGGGCGGGTAGTGGGGATTTCCTCTACCTCATTCTCGTCATCCTCTTCTTCCTCCTCTGTATCCTCACTCCTGTTCCCCTCTTTAGGCCCTTGGGGAGATGGTGGTGGAGGGGTTGGGGGTGGTGCTGAGACATATGTAGCACCAGGTGGCAATAGTGGAGCCATGAATGTCATCGGCTTGGAGATGGAAATCTCACAATCTGCAAAGTATGCAGCAAAATGCAGTGTGCTCTGTGGAATAGCCAGAAACACAATGAGAATGAGCTCTAGGGCGTGGTCTTTAATAGGGGTGCTTGTACGCTGTTCGCGGACATGCGTGCCATCCGCTGGACAGATCGAACACCAGAAAAGGTTCAAAAAGTCACAAAAACTATGTGGAAACTTAGTATTAGTATGTGGGATTTGTGGTATGGTGAGTTTTTAATGAGGAATATTGTGGATTACTTGGAAATGTACTTTTAAACTGTTTGGGGACACGAACAGTGTCCGCATTCAGAACACGCGATCAGCGTGGGTGCGGTCACATGATTGCTTCGTGAGCATGTTCGCTAAGGAAGCGGCCGTCCGCAGGACACCCAATGTACGGACATTGCTTTTGCGCATGCGCGTTGATGTTCTACGGACAGTGTTTGGGTCCTGAACTAATTAAAAGTGTGTCACACGTAAAACAAACAGTTACGGACAGCCGTTTGTTCTTAGCACAGTTTAACTTACTTGCAAACAATACGGACAGAAATAGCGTCCCCAGCACACCTCCATTTTCGTTTATTTACGAACATTTCAGAACAATACGAGTGTTCTTAGAACAGTTTCAACTTGCATGAGAACATTCCAGACAGATATAGTGTCCTCAGGACACTTACATTTTTGTCTATTTCCAAACATTTCCAAACAACCTCGCTGTCCGTGGACAGCTTAATTGGTTTCAACAAAAAGAACTGAAACTAATTACAACACAATATAAAAAAGTAACTTTATTTGACATATACTAACATTTTATGACTGAGAAGGTGGGGCAGATAAGGAAACAAAAACAGGAGAATTAGGGATTTCAACAAAATTGGGATCAGGTGAAGAAGGGATGGAAATGTCATCAAAACGTTTTGGTCCATGGAGAGGGTTTGGGGTTAAATGAGTGGGATATGGTGAGGGGGCACAAGTACAGGTGGGACAATGGTATCTTGCTGTTAGTTTTAAGTGATCTTCCACAAAGTTTTTTAAATTGGTAAAATTTGCCATAAATTGGCCCATTTTTTCATTTATGTGTTCCACAGTGTTATCCACCGCTTCTTTTTCTGTAGTAGTTTCAATTTTTGTATGGTCTGTACAAAAAATAAAGTATTTGATAAATGCATACAAAATAATATTTATGAATTGGTTTATATAGTAAAGTGTGTACCATTAGGTGCAATATCTTCTGACATTTCCTCTCGTGGGAAATGCTCCTCTAGCAACTCCAGAGTACTACATATTTCTGTGAGAAAACAAAAAAGTAATATATTTTTTTTATCTAATACAGAAAGTTTATAAAAATATGAGTAAAATGAAGTGCACTTACTATATCAGGTAAGATATGTGATGAGTAGTCTGTACGTCTGGTCTTGCTCTTAGTTGTGGAGTGTCTGTGAGGTAATTATGTTGGAAGCCACTTTATCTTCTTTTGGTATATTCCATTTAAGAACATATTGTATTTAAATGAATGGTTAGTGTGTTACATATATGGGTTACATTTCTTTAATATTACTACATATACTTTGTTTGTGTGCTGCTTTGTGAATTTGTTAAATGTTCCTATGTTATGATATAACAATTACACACACCCCCCCAGAGTTTTTAGGTGGTGGTACTGTTGTCCGAACATGACCGCGGACAGTCACATTCAGTAGAAAGGGTTCAGTATGTTCCATATTACATGTACATAAAATCAAAGTTATTATTGTTAAGTTGTGCTACTAAAAAACTATGAAATTAAGTAAAAGAAACTTTGTTAAAGGGACGTTATGGTTCAGTTGCGCTACGAAAAACCTATGGAATTCAGTAAAAAAACTTTGTTAAAGGGACGTTATGGTTAAGTTGCGCTACTAAAACCTATAAAATTCAGTAAAAAAACTTTGTTAAAGGGACGTTATGGTTAAGTTGCGCTACTAAAAACCTATCAGATTCAGTAAAAAAACTTTGTTAAAGGAACGTTATGGTTCCAAGTAAAACCAAAAAAACGCTGAAATTCACCAATTATGGTAAGCTAAGCAACCATAACTCGCGCCACCACATTGCTCTGCTAAGACTAACACCCAGGACATCAAAGATGACATCACAAATGTCATTGGTGACATCACCGATGACATCACATGTGCATTTACCTTTCAAGAAAAGTCTGTACAAGGGTTTCTTATTGGAATGTTAATAAAAAAAGTGTCAAGGATCATTGGAATAAATATCAAGGGCTAATTAGTCCATCCAGTATACTAAGGTGCTCATGTAGAAACATAGGCATTGTGTGCAGCATACATGATGGAGGTTCAATATTCATAAGCTTGCCATGTTGAATAGTGAAATGATAACTGTTTTCTTATTAGACGTTTGCATACTGTGAAACATGTGATAAGTAGATAATAAAACCCACTTACTACATAATTGCATTATTATAGACAAAACACAAAGAGACAACACCACATACAAATATGAGTATATACAAGGAAATTGAAGTAAGAAAAAAAAACAGCAGTAGTAGCAAAAAGTGTTCATAACCTAACTGATTACCTTTATACAGAGAAACCATTGCTCTGTTTCAAAGCTGCTACTTTTCCTATGTATATATATCGCATGATATGACTGGACCCTAAGGAAAGTAGTGTGAATACAAGATATAAAAATAGGTGCATATACAGGGAAAGTACAGTAATAATAAAACAACAGAACTATCAGAAAGTGCTGATAACTCTACTGATAATTTTAATGCACAGAAAGGATTGCTGTCTTTCATGCTTGTGTCTTCCTCTATGTATATGTTTCATATGATATGACTGGACCCTAAGGGAATTATTGTAAGAACATACTTGAAGGATAAGTCTACAAATATACTACCTTTTCCACTTTTAATTCCTGACTGTTACTGAAGAAAACCATGTGGCCTAGATATGTCAGTAAAGGAAAAAAGGGGGAGCCAGACATTGGATGTCATCAGTGATGTCAACAATGACATTTGTGATGTCATCTTTGATGTCCTGGGTGTTAGTCTTAGCAGGGCACGGTGGCGGCGGTAAGTCCCCAATCCCCATATACCCTTCCCCATTCCCATTTTTGCCCCATAGGGCATAATGGGAGTGGGGAAGGCGTTAATTACGCCACCGTAAATTACGGTGGCGTAATTAACTCCATGGTCCCTTAGCGCCATGGATTTTAACACCTGCTAAAAGCAGGTGTTAAATCCGCCATGGCGCTAAGGGACCTCGTACTCAGGCGGTAAGGGTCGGCGCTGTTTATGCCGCCGTAAAACCCTTACCGCCTGAGTCGTAATGAGGCCCATTGACGCAAACAGTGACAGAGGATGGGTTAAAGTACATGGATATAGTGGTTGTATAGTGTAAGGAACTCATTGTGGCAACAGTAAATACAGAGACAAGTGATCCCAGTGCAAGAGTGTTTATTAGATTGTATGGGAAGGTTGGAAAAATACCTAATGTAAACCTAACTCTAAGATGGGAGCAAGCTGCGACTATCAAATAATAAAAAGGCAGTACTAGTGGTGCCTTGTCAAATAAAAGGGCCTTTACTAAGAAAAAAACCTATTGCCAATCCTTACACTAAATACAAAAGAGTGTGGGATAGTATTCACAAGAAAGAAGTGTTCACAAATTATAAGTCAGGATGTGGTAGTCAGGGGTCTCCTTTCCGCACATTTTGAGCATGGGACAAGGTGGGACTGCTGTGCACAGAATACACTTAAGCTTTCCCAGCAAGAGCTAACAGTTCTGCTCTCAGCTATCAGGGCCTTCGGTAGTTAAGTCTCTTTTCTACAAAAAGTCTCTTGCCTCTGAGAACCTGATGTATTCCAAAATAATTAACAAACGTTAATTCTGCTTGTGTGTTGGGAGATGACGTTTCACACCTGAGTCCCCCGTTTAGGGCTCAGACCCTCAAAAGTTCCTAACAATATCAGAACCTTTTGTGGTTAACTCTCTTGTTTCCTAGATCCTGATAAGTTTAAAATAACAAACAAAAGGTCCTTTCAGATTGCACTTTGGGTGAAGATTCTTCACCCCTGGCTCTGCCTCTTCCAGGCTCAAACCCCTCTCGGATATCAGCCTCCCTCATTTGGGTTCACTATGGCTTGTATTCACACACTTTTATCTGTGACATTCATGTGTCATTAGGGTGATTGCTTCTCACACCTGGATCCCCCTTTTTCCGGGCACAGAGCCTTCTCAAATAGCAGCCTCCCTCCATTGGGTTCACTATGGTGCTTTTCAGTGGGTGATGGCTTTTCACCCCTGCATCCACCGCTTCCGGGCTCAGATCCCTCTAGAATGAATGTTTGCATCCCTCAGTCGGGTTCACTACAGCTTTTGTCAATTCAACTTAATGGCATTTTCGAATCTTAATGTCTTTTTATACAGTTCACTGTGGACATCCCTCTGCCGGGTTCACTCTTGCCAACACACTGTTTATTAGGACTTTTGGTTTCGCCCCTCCTTTATCGGCAAACCTCTGTTGGGTTCACTCTTGCCAACTTTGTCAATCACACAATTTCTTGAACAGTTCTTATGAGGCGGGATTCACTTCCCTTGGCTTCACAACCATCAGTCAAAGACTTTCAAGTGTACAGAGGATTTACTAGACCACTGCATGACCCATTTCACACCTTTCACAAGGCCTTCTGGTAACAGCAGTTTGAATAACAGGGTAACTGAACAGATTTTCTGGAGTGAGTACCCACATGGTGCCATACTCTTCTATAGCTGGTTTTCCACTTTCGTATCAAAAGTCCTTTGTACTTTCTTCAATTAGCCATTTGCTACTTTTGTTCAACACAATTCGGTTTCTTATCAGATCTCCTGTTGACTTGCTGACTGTGATATATCACTTGGCTTTTCATGTTTCTGGAGTCAAGGCCAGTAACACAGCGACATGCATCTCTCTCTGTTTGGGTTCTCAGTGGATGAGGGCCCTGTGTACGCGGACATTTGCTGCAACACACGCTCGCTAATGTTCACAGTCTTACGATTCCTTCCTCAGAGGTTTCAAGGGCCTTGGTCGAAAAGGGCAAGGCCACTTTTCTCCTTGTCACTCGCCTCCTCTTGAACTGCCATGCTGAGTTAGCTCTCTCGTAATGCGGTCTGCCTTGCTCGTATTGTGCTCTCGTGCTCCACCTTTAATCTCTGTGGGGAAGGGAAAGGGCCGTCAGATGTGTGTAATCCTGGTCCATTGCGTGACTTTGCCTGACCCTTGTGGTGGGACATGTCAGGTGAATGGCTCTTGCGTTTGTCCGTTGTCTTTTGTGGTGTGCGAAAGTGTTCATGTCAGAAAATGGGGGTAGAGTGTTTGAGTATCCTATGGGGTAGGGTGGGGGAAAGGTGTTATAAGAAGGGGGATACCGCATCTCACCCATCGGTGTCCCACTTCCACTCCCCAAAGTCCCCCATCCAGGTGATCCTCCCTCACTGGTCCACCCCCATGAACTGGATCAAATAGTGATGGCCATGTCCTGGCCACCTGCATGGCAGATCCCCATGGACTAGTAAGTTAGACACCCTCAGGTTTCTCACACTAGTGAGACATGAACATGCAAGTCTAATTAACCACATGAAACTGTCTTGCCAAAATGTAGAGAAAAAGGATTCTTTTTTTTTTCTTTTGTAGTGTTCTTCCCATGATGTGCAGAAAGTGATTTACCTGGAAGTTTAGGAACTTTTGAAAAATAATATTTTAGTAAAAAATGCTTAATTACAAATGCAGACTTTGAGTGGTACTTGGAGTTGCTTGAGAAAGAACTACATCAAGAAGAACTTATGGCAGCTGAATTGGCAAAAAAGAGTCCCAAGGGCAGTCAAGATTCTGCAGCAGGAAATCAAAATTCTCTTGGTGAGACAATTATTCAAACTGATGTTGAGCTTACTATGGAAGAAGTAGAAATTTCAATGCCACAAAGTAAAGTTGGAGATGTGAATTGTGATGAAATTGTTAGTAAACTTAATAGAGAGCAAAATCATTTGATTATAAAATTAAAGATAGGTTCTTACATGGTTTACTACATGACAAGCGGGAATGCTCTTGTTTACAGTACAAACCTGTATTGTTGTATTTTAGTGGATAAGCAGGAACAGATACACTTTTTTTTAATTAATACAATAAGAGCTATGATCCAAAATGTAACAGATTCCACGTTGTCATGTATTGTAACTGCTCCAACAGGTTTAACAGTATTTAATGTAGGGGGTGTTACTTTACATCACCTGTTGATGTTACCAGTGGAACATGACAACAAACTACAGTATTGTAAACTTGAATCAAGTGCAGCTCAAGAAGTAGAAATTGTTCTTAGAAAATTAAATACCTTGATTGTAGATGAAGTCTGGAGGAGTCAGTGTGTTTACTTTTCCTTCCCACTCTCCCCCTCCCTTCGTTATCTATGTCTTAGCACTTGCACTATCTGAAATGTCGTCAGGCTGAGTACGATCGTTAATTTCACATCCTTACTGTTCATGGCCTGTAAGAATGTCATAGTATTTTCCCTTGTTCCCTCCCTTGCCTTGAAGTGCTTTGAAACACATTGTGTATAGGCGCTATATAAATAGACTATCATATCATATCAAGTAAGTATATTGGGGAGCAGGTGCAAGTGAATCTATGTCACCTGGCCTAAGCCCTGTCCACCTGGAGCCTTCCTGGTTGCTGCTCTTTTTCACAATTTAGCAAACCCCGCCCACCTGGTAATTCCTGCTTGTCGCTCTTTTACACCACTTAGCAAGCCCCGCCCACATGGTGCCTTCCTGCTTGCCGCTCTTTTTCCTACTTAAAGAGCCCTCCAGCCTCTTTTCCTTTGCAGCTCGGGAGCAGGTGCCAGTGGATCTAGGTCACCTGGCCTAAGCCCTGCCCACCTCGTGCCTTCCTGGTTGCTTCTCTTTTTCACCACTTAGCAAGCCCCGCCCACCTGGTACCTTCCTGCTTGTCATTCTTTTTCATCACTTAGCAAGCCCTGCCCACCTGGTGCCTTCCTGCTTGCCACACTTTTCCCTAGTTAAGGAGCCATCCAGCCTCTTTTCCTTTGCAGCTGGGGAGCAGGTACAAGTGGATCTAGGTCACCTGGCCTAAGCCCCGCCCACCTGGTACCTTCCTGGTTGCCGTTCTTTTTCACCACTTAGCAAGCCCCGCCCACCTGGTGCCTTCCTGCTTGCCGCTCTTTTTCACCACTTAGCAAGCCCTGCCCACCTGGTGCCGTCCTGCTTGCCGCTCTTTTCCCTACTTAAAGAGCCCTCCAGCCTCTTTTCATTTGCAGCTGGGGAGCAGGTGCCAGTGGATCTAGGTCACCTGGCCTAAGCCCTGCCCACCTCGTGCCTTCCTGGTTGCTGCTCTTTTTCACCACTTAGCAAGCCCTGCCCACCTGGTACCTTACTGCTTGCCGCTCTTTTTCACCACTTAGCAAGTCCCGCCCACCTTGTGTCTCCCGCTTGCCGCTCTTTTCCCTATTTAAGGAGCCCTCCAGCCTCTTGTCCTTTGCAGCTGGGGAGCAGGTGCAAGTGGATCTAGGTCACCTGGTCTAAGCCCGCCTACCTCGGGCCTTCCAGGTTGCTGCTCTTTTTCACCACTTAGCAAGTCCCACCCACCTGGTGCCTTCCTGCTTGCTGCTCTTTTCCGTACTTAAGGAGCCCTACAGCCTCTTTTCCTTTGCAGCTGGGGAGCAGGTGCAAGTGGATCTAGGTCACCTGGCCTAAGCCCTGCCCACCTGGTGCCTTCCTGCTTGCCTGCCTCTTCCTTCCTGCTCTTAACTCTTAGATCAAGGGCGTCTCTCTCCTGGGCGTCCGAAGCGAAGGGCAAACAAAGAAAAGGGCAATTCCTATTTAGACCTGTTCAGACTAGGAGGACCCAGGGGCCAAACCCCTTCTCAGACAGCAGGTTAGCATTCATCAACATGTGTTTACACCCTCTGTCCCCACAGGCCATCCCCACCCCCTCTGTCCCCCCGTGATGTTCCCTTTTGCCCCCCCTTCTCAAACACAGATGTTATTTGTTTTGCTTGATTCTTCTACCTCGCTTCCCCCCGGCACCCTCCAGCCTACTTCTGCAGGAGTCTGTCCTGATGCATTCTGGTTTCACCATCACCGTCTTGTGGCCAATGCTGGGTTTGACTTTTATGGAATTCATTGATTCACGGTGTGTCACCCTTTATCAACTCTTATGCTGGACTTCCTTTGCATGTTGTACTCATGGTGGCCCTGAATCATGCTGTTCCTGTCTTCATCGTGTATCCTTGCTTGCAACATGATGTGTTACTACTGACTTCTGCAATTGTATACGCTCTCCCCTGTTGCTTCTCCACTCTTTTTGACTGCTTACTCTCTGTTCTCCCCTCCTCTCCCTTCTCCTATCTCCTCCCTTCCTCCCCTTACTTTCTTCTATGCAGTTAATCTATCAGAATTTTCCCGGGACCTAGTATGATAGCAACCTTGTCTGTCTCCTCCCACCTCCCCTTACTGTCACCCCAACCCGCATCCAGCACTATCTGAAATATTGTCAGGCCTAGTATGATAGTCGCTTGTTTTGTTCCTCCCCTCCCTTTCTGCACCACTCTCCCTCACCTTTTGCTTTTCTCCGGCTCTACCAGAAATGTCGTCAGGCCTAGTGTGGTAGTCGCCTGTCTGTTTCCGTTTCTTTCCCACTCCCCCCTTCCTTCATTATCTATGTCTTAGTTCTTGCACTATCTGAAATTTTGTCAGGCCGAGTACGATAGTTAATTTCACATCCTTACTGCGCATGGCTGGTAAGAATGTCATTGTATTTTCCCTTGTTCCCTTCCCTGGCCTTGAAGTGCTTTGAAACACATTGTGTATAGGCGCTATATAAATAAACTATTATATCATATCATATCAAATATGGTGTCTAACTTGATGTTAGCTTTCATTCACGTGTGAATACAAGAGGTTTTGAAAAAACTGACTGCAACAATTTCTTTGGAGCTAAACATGTACTTGTTTTTGGAGACTTGTTACAAATAACTCTTGTGAAAGGTCAACCGGTTTAAAGAATGCTGCAAACTAAGGATTCTCAAAATAGTATAGGAAGCATTGGTAATTTCAACCTTTGGAATTGTTTTGAATGCCAGGAACTTAACATTAATAGGATGCAATCTTGAGACTTAGAGTATGCATAAATGCTTAATAAGGTTTGTGTAGGTGTTCTTGAGGAAAATGTGAAAGTAGCCTCAAAGGGAAGACTGATTTCTAACATGTTTCATGCAGATTGTAGTCCGTCTGATGTCATGTTGACTCTAAAGGAAAGAAAACATTTTTTGTGCAGCTTTGATGTGTCACACTTGCAGAGTATGACAAGTTTAACTATACAATGCTACTGTCAGAGAAGCAAAACATTGTAGAGATAAAATTGTGTGATTTATTAGGGTGTCCAGTCAAAGGGTCGAATTCAAAATGGTCGAATACAATACATTCGACTCAAAAGGACCGGAAAAAAAAAATGACCGAATGCCTTTCTTTAAATGTATTTTTTTTGGACCTTGATACAGGTTAAATTTGTGGTTTTTGGCCAAAAAAACAGGGGTTTGGGGGGATTCCCCTCCACCCCAAAAAAAACTGCATTCGATTTTTTTTTTCTCGGTCCTTTTGATTCGAAACAATTGCATTTCAACCCTTTGTATTCGACCCTTTCACCCTAAACCATGTTTTAGATGGTCATGTTATGCCTTTAGAGTTGGATAAGTGTTAGGCTCACCTTGTCTCCACAGGGGTGCTGATTCCGTCAGGAGTTTGGCTTCTACTGGGTTGTTTGGGAATTCACTTGCGCTGTTTATGGATCCCTAGCAGAGGAACATGTGCCTGCAATGATAAATTTGAGCCACTGCTGTAGCCCTGGAACCCACCTTCCCAGTGCCCCCTGTATGTGGTTCTAGCTGTCAGAAGTTCTTCTTACCTTCTTTATAGTATTGGCGAACTCTCAATCCTTCTTGCGTCAGCAGGGGTGTTAAATGTCCATTTACTTCACTGGTCCTCTGTGCAGTATGAGGTGCCCAGACCTTCTGTGACTCCTCAAGTGTGTTTGTCTTCTTTTTATCAGTCTTTCCTCTTTACATCCTTGGTTGTCTTTCCGGTGTTGTCATTCCCTTTTTCTTGAATGCTCGTACGTTCCTTTCCTCATGTTGTTAACTTGTAAGTCTTTCACTTGAAAGTCTTTCCGTTGAAGTCCTTTGTTGTCTTTTATATTACTAATGTCTTTAAACCTTTCTTCCCTCAACAATTTGTTTAGTTGTTGGGTCGTGTGCAGCTCTGACTCCAACACGTGTGAAGCGCACTGCTGGTGGTCGAGTCTTCAGTGTTAGGTAAGTATGGAATTTGTTCCTTGCACAAGCATTTTCAGGTAAATTAAAGTGGCGCTGCTCTGATATTAACTGACCTTGTTTTTCTGTTAGTTTTTTCAGATGCCGGATGCGTAGCCAGTGTTCTGAGCTGAACTGGATCTATAGAAGAATGTGATGCTGGTGAGATTCCCGCTGTGAGCGGCGGTCAATGACCTTCCTTACAGTTAAGTGTGAGCTGGCCCAGGTAAGAGGTGATGGAGCAGGAACTGCAGGTAAGAGTGAGATGGTCCAAGTAAGCAGAGACAGAGCGGCCGTTGCAGATAAGGGTGAGTTGGTCCAGGTAAGTGGCTGTGGAGCAGACGTTGCTGGTATGCAGGTAAGCGTGGGCTGGTCCATAGTTATGCAGATGGTTCTTGGATGCCAAACACCAGTGAGTGGGTGCTGCTGCTTGGAAGCAGACCAACATGAAGCACGGATTGCTGAAAGGCATGGCTTATATAGCCAGCCCCGCCAAAGGATACCACCACACCCTAAATACTGGACCACATGCATAAGTTTTGGTCCTGTCTTTTTCCCGCCATGTTGAATCATCCAGGAAGAGCTACACTTAAGCACTTGAGTATTCCTCATGAGACTGGCGCCAAAGGTGCCAGGACTGGTTCCGGTGGGCTCTTTTCTATATTTGAGATAGTGGGTGACCTAGTCATGTCCCCCATACCATTCCATAGCTCCTACTGTTGTCTTGGGGCAACACTAGACCGTGTCAGCACTCCACCCAAGGCCTCTCTCAAGGGTGGTCTTTTATCTGGCCCAGGTTTGGATGGGTTATTGCGGTGGTAGCGCCTGATTAACCGTGATGCATGAACATGGTCGCTGGGTTCCCAGGAAGTGTCTTGAGGTCCGTATTCCTTCCAATCCACAAGGTAAAATACCTTGTTCCTGATTATTTTTGAGTACAGGATGTCTTTAACCTCGTATTTGGGTTTGTCATCCACAATCACTGGGGCTGGGGGTATTAGGATCTGAGTTCCAGATTGTACTGGCTTTAGAGAGAAACATGGAACACAGGATGAATTTGCATATTCGGAGGTAAGGCCAGCTTCATTGCAACTGGATTAACAATGGCCTTGATGGTATATGGTCCCAGGTATCTGGGATGGAAAGTTCGGGGACCTTTCAACATGATATGTCTGGAGGTCAACCAGACAGCATCCCCGAATTGAAACATGGGTGCCTTCTTTCGGTGTTGATCTGAACATTTCTTATGTCTTTCCTTAGCTTGGATCAACTGTGTTGTTGCATCCTTCAAAACTTGTGCAATGGTAGTGTGTAAAGTTGTCACTGCTGGCATTTCCAGAACCTTGGGTAGATCGAATGTGGAGGTGTCTGAATGATGTCCATATATCACATAGAATGGGCTCTGTCCTGTGCTGGTATGGATTGCGTTGTTGTATGCATACTCCGCTATCCATGATATGTCCTTCCAGGTGTTCTCTGTCTGGTCTAGCATGCATTTCAGATATTGTACCAGCGTCTGGTGCGTTCTTTCTGTCTGCCCGTCAGTTGGAGGGTGGTGACTACTTGACAGTCAGACATCAATTTGAGCCAGGTCATAGCTCTTTTTCCAAAACTTTGAGATGACCTGGCTGCCTCGATTGGAGATCAGGATTGACGGGAATCCATGCAACCGGACAATCTGCTCGAGAAAGACTTTGGACAACGTGAAAGCAGCAGGCAAGCCTTTTAGCTGGATGAAGTGGGCCATTTTACAGAATAAGTCCACCACAATGAGAATGGTATTGCAACCATTACAGGAAGGAAGATCTGTGATGAAATCAAGAGATAACTTGAGCAAAGGTGCAGGGGGCACCATTATTGGACATAATAGGCCTACCGGTCTTTGTTGCTGGGATGTATTTTGGGCACAGATTCTGCATGTTAACACATATTGGATTACGTTTTTTCGCCAAGTAGGCCACCAGTAGTATCTTTTGACTTTAGTCAGGGTTTTGCCGATTCCTGGATGATGTTCTACCAGGGAGTCGTAGTAACTGGTGATGATTTAGTTCTGAAGTTTTGTCCTTGGGAGGTAGAGACGTCCTTGGAAATACGGAAGCTCATTGGAAATCGTATGGTGAATACTCTTAGCTCCCCATGTTTGACGTGTTTTCTCGTTGAGACATTGTCGCACTGTGGCTTCTAGATCTTCCAAAGCTGATGTTTTATCGAGGGATCCAAGAATTTTTTCTTTGGGAACAATTGGCATTGGGTGGGGAATTGCATACGCCTCTTTCCCTTCTCCCATACGAGAGAGAGTGTCTGCCTTTAAGTTACAAACACCTGGTCGATAAGTGATTATATAGTCATACTCCCCAAAAACAAGGCCCAGCAAAGTTGATGAGATTGATTTGGCCGACTTTAGGTACTGCAAGTTACGGTGGTCGGTAATTACTGTGATTTTATGTCTGGCCCCCAGGAGGTAGTGCCTCCATGCCTTCAATGCTGATTTTATTGCCAGGAGTTCCTTGTCTGTAATTGCGTAGTTCAGCTCTGTTGCCGAAAAACTTGCATGACCACAACGCCACTGGGTGTAACTGACCTGTATCAGTGTTGCGTTGTGAGAGACCTGCCCCCTTGGCGATGCTGGAGGCGTCGGTTTCTACTATGTACAGCAAGTCTGGCCGGGGGTGTCACAGGATTGGTGCTGTAGTGAATTCTTGTTTCAAGGGCTGGAAGGCTTCTTCCGCCTTAGCAGACCAGCTGAAGTGTTTCTTCTTTCATGACATGGTTGTTATCGGGTGGACAATCTGGGAGAACCCGGGGATAAAGCGGTGACATAAATTTGCGAAGCCTAGTACCCTTTGAACTCCTTTTACTGATGAAGGTGATGGCCAATTGAGTATAGCATCCACTTTATGAGTGTCCATTCTGATTCCTTGCGGTGTGAGGAGGAAGCCAAAAACTGGCCAAAAACCTCCGAAACATGGAGAAAAATAAATTCTAACTTGGCATAGTGCCGGTGTTGCCAGAGTTTTTCCAAAACCACCCAAACATGGATGACATGGTCCTGCTTTGTGGCTGAGTATATCAAGATGTCATCAATGTATACCACTAGACAAACGTCCAATAATTCCCAGAGAACATCGTTCATGAAAAATTGTAATGCGTCTGTGGCATTACAAAGCCCAAAGGGCATGATCTGGTACTCATAGAGGCCATACTTTGTACAGAAGGCAGTTTTTCATTTGTCTCCCTTTTTAACCTGTACTAGGTGGTATGCCCCTCGAAGGTCCAGTTTGGTTTAAATTTGGGCGTCCTTGATCTGATCTAGGAGATCTGGGATAAGTGGCAGCGGATATCGTTTTTTTACTGTGATCTGATTTAATGCCCAGTAATCGATGCATGTCCTTAAATCCCCCTCCTTCTTGGATACGAAGAAGAGGGGAGAGGATGCCGGTGACTTTGATGGACGGATGAACCCGTTGGCCAGGTATTGGAATAAATAGATTTTCAGGTGTAGATTTGCTTGATCTGTAAGGGCGTAAATCCGACTGCAGGGTATCTGTGCACCAGGAACGAGATCGATCTGGCAATCATACGGCATGTGTTGGGGTAGGGGTTTTGCTTGTTTTTTCTCGAAGTCGTCCTGGTAGTTATGGTATTTGTGTGGTAGCTTGCCCATCAAACCCAACACCTTTTTATTTCTTTAACCTGTTTCAGCCTGTTGTCCCAAGAGCAAGTTTACTTTGAAGCAGGAATCGAGACATTCGTCGGAGAAGGTTACTTCTTGGTTCGCCAGTCGATTTGTGGATTTGTGGATTGTGCGTCTCCAACCACAGTAGTCCCAGGATCAAACGAAACTGGGGAGCTCCAATGAGGTCGAAGACGATGTCTTCCTGATGGCCGTCCTGACAAACAATGGTTACTTCTTCAGTACATCGTGTCACCGGACCAGAGGCTAATCGAGTACCATCTACTGCCGTGACTTTGTCTGTCATTGTCTTTTGCCGGAGGGAGAGACCAATCCTCCTTGCCAGGTCCTGGTCGATATAGTTACCGATTGCTCCACTGCCCATGTATGCTTCAAAAGCATGTATTTTAGACAGTTGTCGATGGCTAACCAAGATCACTGGTATGACTAAGTGTGAGGCCTACGGTTTCTTCTACAGCTCAGCAAGCGGACCTCTACACTTGCCGGGCCCAGGATTTTTCCGAGTCAGGTTTGGTGTCCCTATCAGTGGCCCCCACTGTTCTTCTGGGAGGTTTCACTGCACATTCAGGGAGGAAATGACCGGATTTACCGCAATACAAACACAGCTGCTGCTGCCTCCTCTTCTCTCTCTCTGCCTTCGTGAGCGGGCTTCTTAAGCCCCCGATTTGCATGGTTTCTGGATGAGTGTCTAATGGTCGGTTTGGAGTCTCTTTTGGCTGTACATACACTGCTCACCCCTTGAACCGAGCCTGGTCGGTCTTGCGATCTTACAATTTGTGGTCCAACTGGACGACTAAGTCTATGAACTCCACACACCCTTCTGGCGGATTCACTACTAGGGATAGGATGTCCTTTAACTCACCTCGCAACCCGTGGTAAAAAAGTGTGGTCCTTTTCTCCTCTGGCCAAGTGGTTTTGGCCACAAGCCGATTGAGTGTTGCTATCTACGTCAGCAGGTCTTGGTTGCCTTGTCTGAGGGATAGGAGTTCATTGTCCAAGGCCCATCCTCGGGTGTGATGAGCATACAAATTTTCTTGAAATCCTTGGAAGTCGCGCAGCAAAGGGTCATCCCAATTCACCACAGGTATAGATCGGTCAGCCGTGCAGCCCCCAAGGTACGACAAAAAAAAAGCAACTCTCGACTGAACATTTGGGAATGCTCCTGGTCTACAGAGGAAGTGTAGACAACATTGGTTCATAAACACAGCAAACTTAGTGGGGTCACCTGAAAAGTGTTCTGGTGGTGCCAGTGGGATAGTCCCAGGTAAGACCACTTGCATCGGTGCGGATGTCGATGGTGCCACTGTTGGTACAGTACAAGGCAGAGGCGCCTGCCAGGCTTGAGTCTGGTGCAGTTGCTTGGCTAATTCCTCTGTGTGGTCTCTGTTCACGATTAGTTCTCTTCTTAGGGTGTTTGATTCTTGCCGGGTGGCATGCACTTCAGCCCATAGTTCCCCCAACAATTGGGCTAACTGATTGGTATCTGACATATCCATGGCGTCCAGGCGGAGATTCAGATGAGGCTGTGCGTTCTGTTACGCTCACCTTGGGGGTGCTGAATCAGTCTGGAGGGCGGCTTCTACTGGGTTGTTAGGGAATTCACGTGCGCTGTTTATGGATCCCTAGCAGAGGAAGGTGTGCCTACAATGAGAGAGTCACAATAAGTTTGAGCCACTGCTGTAGCCCTGGACCCCACATACCCAGTGCCCCCTGTACATGGTTCTAGCTGTCAGAAGTTCTCTGAGGTGCCCAGACCTTCTGTGACTCCTTGCGTGTGTTTGTCTTCTTTTTATAAAGCTTTCCTCTCTTACATCCTTGGTTGTCTTTCCAGTGGTGTCTTTCCCTTTCTCTCTTATGTTCTAACACTCTTATGTTCCTTTCCTCATGTTGTTAACTTGGAAGTCTTTCTCTTGAAGGCCTTTCTCTTGAAGTCCTTTGCTGTCTTTATATTACTAATGTCTTTAAACCTTTCTTCACTTAACAATTTGTTTAGTTGTTGGGTCGTGTGCAGCTCTGACTCCAACACGTGTGAAGCGAACTTCTTGTGGTTGAGGCTTCAGTGTTAGGTAAGTATGTAATTTGTTCCTTGCACAAGCATTTTCAGGTAAATTAAAGTGGTCCTGCTCTGATGTTAACTGACCTTGTTTTTCTGTTTGTTTTTTCAGATGCTGGATGCGTAGACGCTGTACTGAGCTGAACCAGACATATGGAAGAATGCGATGCTGGTGAGATTCCCGCTGCGAGCGGTGGTCGAGGACCTTCCTTACAGGTAAGTGTGAGCTGGCCCATGTAAGCGGTGACGGAGCAGGCACTGCAGGTAAGAGTGAGTTGGTCCAGTTAAGCGGAGACAAAGCAGGTGTTGCAGATAAGGGTGAGTTGGTCCTGGTAAGTGGCCGCGGAGCAGGTGTTGCAGGTATGGAGGAAAGCGTGGGCTGGTCTGGAGTTATGAAGATTGGTCTTGGATGCCGAATGCCAGTGAGCGTGTGCTGCTGCTTGGAAGCAAAACAATGTCAAGCACAGATTGCTGGAAAGGTGTGGCTTATATAGCCAGCCCCACCCAAGGATACCACCACACCGTAAACACTGGACCACATGCAGAGGTTTTGGTGCTGGCCTTTTCCCACCATGTTGAATCATCCAGGAAGAGCTATACTTGCTACACTTGAGTATTCCTCATGAGCCTTATACCAAAGGTGCCAGGACTGGGTCCAGGTTGGCCCTTTTCCATATTTGAGACAGTGGGTGACCTGGCCATGTCCCCCATACCATGCCATAGCTCCTACTGTTGTCTTGGGGCAACAGTGGACTGTGACAATAAGAGAGCAAAAGCTTGATTGGGTCAACTAGTGAATTCAATTTCTAAAACAGCAGGACTTGAAGGAGTTTTAAAACTGCACCTATGCACAATCAATGTTAAAGAGGAACTTGAATGTAGAAATTGGTCTAGTCAGTGTAGCGATTAGAAGAGTGATTACATTTTACACTTTTCCTCACAGTACAAATATTGAACATGTTGAAGTTAAGTTTGATGGTGTAGATGGAACTCACTTGATTTCTTGGAGCTCCGTGCATTTCATGTGTTTTAAGGAAACCTTTGTGACAAGAGCACAGTTACATCACATGTGGACATTTCATGACATGGTTGTGCACAGAAGTAGATTGTCTTGTTTGTAATGTCTCTATAGTCACACACCAAGCTAGATTGCCAACGGGTTTAAAGAATGCTTATTTAATGTTGTTAGAAGCAACATTTTAAAATATATGTCTAATATTCTTTTTGAATATAAACGTGCAAAATAACATTTGAAATAGAAAAATAGACTAATATTTGTTTTATGTAAAGTAGTGCATGGTTTGTTACTAGGATTTTTTTTTAAGTACTAAATACATGTAGAGGTAGTATTGTGAAGATTATATCATTTAGAAGAGAAAATAGCATTCTTCTATGTTTTACTTGTGTTTTATTCTGTAAAACACTGCACATTCTAACACGTAAAAATGTGCCACATAAGTGTGAGTTTACATAAATGGATCCATGTACATTTTTTTGAGTGTGAGGGAGTGTAGATTCTCATGACTGTTAACATATTAAACAAGTAAACAGTAATACAAAATCAAAATAATTTACTGAAAAATATGTTTCAAATATGTTGAAATTTTGTTACATTTGTTGCTGACTAGAATCCGTTAAAGAGATAGCATAGGAGCTTCTGTCATTTTTTTCTTCTTAGTACTTCAATTTGTTTTAGCATTGTTGTTATTAGGTGCATTCTTTTAGTGTATGCATAATCGTTTTGCTGAAATTAGAATTTTATGTTAGAATTGTAATTTTACCCTGTTTTAACCTAATTGCTGCTTAAGTGAAATGGTATATTAGCTGCGCAGTATCAAATTGCAAAACAGCCTTTCTGTATTTAAAGTTTTTGTCTCGCCTTCTACACGTGAAAGCAGTTCAAAAGAAACTACAACTCCCTTTCACTTTGTAGTTTCTAAACCTCATCTTAATGACACGTCAGAAGTGTCAGTGCTGGCTCATCAGGGACGGTTTGTGGCAGTACGTGGAAGGTACGGGAGGGGGTGTCACATAATTTTTGCTCCCAGCATGGGCTTAGCAGTAGTCCTTGAAGACATGGAAACATTACATAGCAAATCCTTATTGGTTAGTTCCAACACAGTAAATACATTAATGAATCATACTTTGAGGTTGGACGCAGTTGTGCCAAACAATGGACAAAATGTTTTATCCCGGTTTTTAGCACCTGTGTGCTCTGGCATTGTCGTACCCCATAAGGTTGCCCAAGAGGCAAACCAACAGACCATGCAGACGAAGTTTGCAAGGCAGGGAAAACACACAGTGATATTGAGAACACTCCCATGACCACTCACAGGGCACAACTCCCCCGCCACTGCTCTCTCCTTAATACCTAAAAAATGCCCCTATATCCTACCCCTTGAGGTTGCTTTTAAGGCCCATGGGGTAGGAGAGCTGGCAGTTCAGGTAAAAGTATATGTTATGGCTAAGACCGAGGGGGCTAACAACATTAATGTCCCAATCAATAGCTACACACAGATTCCATACAGTTACAGAAACGAAGTAAAAGAGGAGCCTACTACTACTACTAGATAGGAGTTAAATCACGCTACTCACTTAACAGCGATTTCAACCAGAGGAGGGGTCCTGGCTTGGAGTTTGGGTGAACTGGTTGGTCCCACCAGCTCAAGGGAAGAAGTTTCCTGGAGGATCTTCTCTGTCGTCGGATTCTGGAGATACGGACCAGCAGCAGGGCTTCACCGGTCGGTTCAGTCGTTGTAGGGTTCCTCTTCTGCCAGTTCCTCATTGGTTCTTTCGTTCCAGTGGCGACTCTGCCTTTCCGGTTCCAGAGACCTGCTTTTTATGCAGTTTTCCCCCATTCATACAGCCTGGCTGTCAATCACACAGCAGGGTGGCTGTCCTGGCAAGGACAGTCCCCTCAGCCAATCAAACAGGAGTGCGACTTGGGTTACCAAGGGAACCCATGGCAGGGGTCCGAAGATCCTTCCCACACATCCTGCCTACCTAGACTTTCAGGTGCCTTAAGGGGGCTTCTTTACACATGTTTCTTAAATAATCAGCAGTGTAACTCAGGAGGGTCTCCTGAATGTGGTTTTCCATATCAGACATAATTAGTATTGCTTTTTAGTGATGTTAGGCTTGTGGTTAGTTGATCCAAGGTAATAGCAGCACTCTAAGTGTAATTACTATACTTTTATCCTCACCGCTGTACACCAGTGTTAGGCAGAATTATATGCAGTACCTTTGGGAACACTACACGCAATTAAGACTACAAGTGACAGTACAATTTCACCTTTGGTACAAGCATGTACTACACAGTTATAATGGTAGCAGTAGCGGAACAGCCTGACTTATCTCAAGAGTAAGTGTCAAATAGTTACACAATGGACAGCAAATACTATGATTCCGGCAAACACTGACTCAAGGTTTTCAAGTAAAACAATAAACATTTATTTCACACTTCAGTTGTATAACATTTCACTATTCTAAGCAGTTTAAAAATCACACTTTTAATACACCACACCACACCACTTCCCTTAAATTCCAGACCAGTTAAACTCACAAAATGAAGTGGGAGCAAAAAGGCACTCCAGCAATTTAAAAGGGAGGGAATAACAGAGTTATTAGCAATTAGGTCAAACCAACAGGTAAGTACTCAGAGCAATTGAACAAGAGGAACTACAGAGATAGTATCAGGTAGAAAAGGCTTAGGTCCTTAGTCAATGGGTCAAAAGTCTTTTGCTCAAGATCACACAGTTGAGGGTAGTTTGCAGTAAAGTTTGTGGCACGGTTTCCGGATGAGGTTGGTTGATACAAAAGTTAGTTCAAAGATAAGAGAAGGACAAGCCCTCAGATTGGAGAAAGATTTCAAACATTTTCAATGCGGTTGAACGAAACGGACAACCAGATTTGCACAGTACCTTAAAACGGAGAGTGAGCTGTAGCTGAGGCGGATGTTCCTGGTACTCCTGCAGGCTCACGGTTCCTGAAGTGACTGTCGGACTGACAAGAAGTAGGAAGACTGGAGGGTCCAGCACTACCCAGGGAAGAAACCAGCAGCAGAAGAAACCAGCAGCAGAGCAAAGCAACAAATAAAAGGTACGCTCCTTAAAACCCAAGCAGGGTCCGACCTTCCTGGCTATCCGGCCCACTGTAGCTCAGTACAGTGAATTCGACCAGAGGAGGGTTCCGGGCTTGTAGTTTCGGTGAACTGGTTTGTCCCACCAGCTCAAGGGAAGACGTTTCCTGGAGGATTTTCTCTGTCATCGGATTCTGGTGATTCAGACCTGCAACAGGGCTTCACCGGGCAGTTCAGTCATTGTAGGGGTCCTCTTCTGCCAGTTCCTTGGTGGTTCTTTCGTTCAAGTGGCGACTCTGCCTTTCCAGTCCCAGAGACCTGCTTTTTATGCAGTTTTCCCCCATTCATACAGCCGGGCTGTCAATCACACAAGGACAGTCCCAATCAGCCAATCAAACAGGAGTGCGACTTGGTTTATCACGGGACTCCATGGCAGGGGTCTGAAGATCCCTCCCTCACATCCTGCCTACCTCGACTTTCAGGCACCTTAAGGAGGGCTTCTGTGCAGAAGCCTGCGAAAAGACAGCGAACAAAGGAGTCATCCCCAGTTTGCCGCCCAGAGAAAAACACGAGAAAGACTTTAACAAAAAGAAATGACGAATAAACCCAGCCGGAGCGAAGATAAAATGTATTTGGTTAAGCGGGTTTATGTTTGAGGCCAATATAATAGCCTAAAACAATACCACGTTTATATAAGATAATCACAGTAGAAAAGTTAGGGTAGATATAACTGCCACCAGCCAAGTCTTAATGTAAAGGGAGCAAAAAAATGCTCCAAGAGGCACAGACAAAAAGGGATAAGAGTTAACCCTTTCCAATACTCCATGTAAGATGGGGTGTACTGGGTCTGTGGTTTAAAGTGACTAAGGTAAAGTTAATGACAACTTTACCCTTTTCTGGGGGACAGTAGTCAGCCCCAGAAAATGGAGTCAGTGGGACGTCTCAAAGACAACCCTGTGT
Source organism: Ambystoma mexicanum (assembly GCF_040938575.1). Classification (NCBI taxonomy): domain Eukaryota; kingdom Metazoa; phylum Chordata; class Amphibia; order Caudata; family Ambystomatidae; genus Ambystoma; species Ambystoma mexicanum. The sequence continues at coordinate 39,875,973 of NC_090924.1, read as the reverse complement.
CACTGCACTGAAGGTGCTGTGTAACACACATACAAATATGAGGCCATGGAGTAGGTGAGGCTCCAGTGCTCAAGACCACACAAGTGAAAACACACACAGCTAAACACATCTAAGAGAGGGAAAAGGGCTCACAATCTTACCAGGTGAAAAAAAAAATCCTAGAAATCCAGCAAAGCTGCTGGGGGACTCATTAGGTAAGGGAAATCAGCCATTTATGAGAATTCTACCTAACAGCTAAACACTTGATCGTTAGTAAAACATGCTTCTGAAATATCAGATTGTGTCTTAAAACAAGACCTTTATATATTATTTCTCACAGAAACATGGATGACTAAAACAACATATCACTCCATGATAATGGCTACTCCAGTAGACTACTCTGCTCTACAAACTGATGGGGAGGAGGGTAAGGGGGGATGGGTGGCCATTCTCTTCAAGCAAACCATGAGGCTATACACCTGCAGTATTGCATACATTGACAACTGTGAGACAATGCTAGTAAAATTAAATATTAACCCTACATTCTCCATTAGTATGCTACTATTAAACCACCCACCGAGAGTACTACCATTGTGTGAAGAACAGTTATTAGCTCTCATAGGCAATGCTTCCAAAGATTCCACTGCTTTTATCATCCTGGATGATTTTAATCTCTGTGAGAATAAACCATTGGATGAAGAAGCTAAGGATTTGAAACTATCTCTTGCGTCCCTTGGATTTAAGCAGTTGGTCTCATCTGTAACCCATTTTGGTGGCAATATCATAGATTGGGTTGTAATGAAAAACTTGAATACAACTGTCACCACAGTCGAGCAATGTGCCTGGTCAGACCACTCGCATGTGAACTTTGATTTGTCTATACCATCCTCTCAAGATCTATTATTAACAAGGAATAAACCATCTATGCTCTCGCGGAATTGTAACAAAGTGACCGTTGAGGCTTTTAAAGCACAAGTAATACCATTACTACCGTCCCTAGAAGATAATATTCCTCTTGAAAATAAATCTATAGGCCAGAATAAATGGTTTTCCTCAGAAATCCTGAAAGCCAGAAGAGCTAAGTGAAAAGCTGAGAGTTTCTGGAGAAAAGCTTCCACAGCCAACTCGGCCACCACCTACAAACAGACAGCAACATCTTATAAACAGACTATTTGTAAAGCTAAAGCAAACAACTCTTGAGCCTTGGACATTAATATTTACTCAGACTATCAGTCTGGAGAAAACCAGCTTGATGCTTATTACTAGAAAAAGGGTATATTGCGCTCAGATGAACAGTACATTCAGCATTATTAATTACACTGATTCCTACCCATATCTTGGATTGGACTTTAGCACAGATGGCCGCTACGAAGTCATTAAAACCAAGAAAACTCCTAGAGTTAAGATGTTAACTTTACAAGCATGTACATTTGCGAAGGAACATGCAGGTTTCTCGCCTGCCGGGATTTTGCTTCTATATGAACAATGTTTTGTTCGGGCCATACTACATGGCCTTGATGCTCTGGCCATGCAAGGCTTTTATTGGCTTGATGCCCTGGAAGGATGATTTTGGTGTACTATGTAACACTTGAGTCCCTCTTGCTCCATGGAATATTTACGCCTGGAGCTGGGACTCATCTCATTGAGGGGTATGGCAAACCGGGCGAGAGGCTGTCTCTATTTAAAATCACGCGCCAACCCAGAATGTGAGCCATTATCGATCACTGGGTGCAATTTTCATGCCCAAAAACTATATTCAGGATTAAATTACCAAACCCTGGAAGAAGAGTACTTTAAAGAGATTGGTTGGATTCATAGTCCCAGTTTAGAGACACCTTTTATTAATTTCAGGAAATCCTTTAAGAAAAAGCTGGATCGCTGGGACTGGTGTAAGAACTATTCCCACCTTAGTACCCTGAAGGGTTACGAGACTGTATCCCATGTGATTCATTGCTACTGCAAAACTCAGTCTTACTTGTTACTCTGCCTAGACCCTAAATTAAAGAACTTTTCTCCTAAAGTTACGTGTAAATCAATTGCCCTTACGCACAATCTTGTGCTAATTCCTCGTCAGGAATTGAAGAATGAGGATGGATACGGTTGCATATATCCCCATATAACTCAACCTGAAACAGCTAGGCACTTGCTTATAGACTGTTCTAAATTGGGAAACATATATATGACTAATTACGGTCCACTTTATGAGTTATGACATCATTCTTAATGATTCCTTTTGGGACAGATGTTTCAACCCAGACTCTCTAAAATTGCAAATTGCACTCTTGCGCATATGGGAATGTGTACAAACTATGCTAGTATCGAATGCTAAATGTAATTACATCAGGACGAGGATGTCATTCTATAACACGGAAAACCTCAGTATAGACGTGTTAGATGCGACAGAACTACAGTAACCTATTATGGGTGCAGTAAGGCCCCATCCATATGTTTGGCAATATTGAACCTATTTTAAAATCTGGACTAGTGACTTTGAGATAAACAACTAGATTCCCAATCTTCAGGATTTAGTTATGTATTAACATTTAAATAATTCGAAGAAGGTCTTTATTTTTTTTTTCTTGGACAATTCTCAGTAAGGATGAAATGAATGAATGAAGTGAATGAATGATGTGTAGATTAATTGATGATATGATTGACGAATGAAGTATTGAACAAACGGTATATGCGACTTCTCTTTTGACTCTCTTGGTTTGTATTAACTGTTGTTAATTGTTATTAAGTGTTGGCATGCGACTCTAACGGTTTTAAGTAAGCATTTAACTCATGTGTTTTATATGGTATTCCTTGAGTTTAAACTGTATATCTTGTGTAAAGTTCTTAAGTGAACTAATCACAATAAAGATTATTATTATTAAGACTACAAGAATGTTGAGGTTGCAGGGTGGGTGTGCAGTGGGCCGACAACTACCAAAGGCAGAGCCATTTTGCCACTTTCTGCCTGCCTGATGAACATTCCCAGCTACCTAATTCCACTATTAGTGTAGGACATGAAAAGCGTAGATATATGAGACCTGCATGATTCAATACTATAACACTTTGCTAAGTAGGCTGATATGATTGATTTGGAGCAGTGTACAAAATAAAATGTCACCACATGCAGTTCTCAGAGGTCGATGATGTGGCTTCCAATTCCACACCAGCCTTTCCCACAACCAAATATGGACACCCGTAATAACCAGACATCCAACAGTGATACAAAATGCTGAAAGCAAGGTGTAGTCTAATATACAGGGAATAGAGTGTAATATGGCTCATAACAAGACATCTAGAAAGCCTTCCCTTTTACAGTCTCCTATCCCTGTTTCTGCCTTTGTCTCTTGTGATGACATTACTATTGCTATGCATGAAGACAAGGATGAAGAGTGTCTAAACTGTCTACTCAGACCTCACACTACTTCAAACCAACAGTGATTCCAATAACAAAGGTGAAACAAGCACAGCCAAGATATATACTTGCTTTGCCTTTTGTAGTAAGGTGGTCCAAGGCAGTCTATAATCTCAAAGGGGAGGTTTGCTCAGAAATTGTATTGGCCCAATCAATTGGGCATTTTTTTTTGAGCATACATCGTCCAATGCATTTTACTATAGTTGCTCCTCATATTTACACATGCAAAAATGACGGGTCAGGTACTGCTATCTTATGCTAAACGTATCTGTTGATCCATTGCCCCAAGTTCAAGTGCCCTCACAGCAGTAATTCAGATCACCCGCCCCCTAAAGCTAACATCACTAGGTGCTTAAGCCCCTTTTCACAATGCCAATGCATGTCTCATGTCAACGTCCTCTTTTAACATCTATAGATGTGCCTTCATGGAAATGCTAAGATGCCTCTTTCTTAGACAAGTATAAACACATCCTTTGAATTGAATTGAAATTTTATTTCTATCGTGCTCGTACACAGATTTTTCAGAACGCGACAAGGCAAGGGAGGGGAAGGAACAGGGGAGAATAAAAGAATGATCTTAGTAGGCCCAGTGACATTGAGAATGCGCAAGTGCATGGAGAGGGTCACACAAGTTTTTTTTTACCACACAGCATTGGAGTTTCTTTTTCCCTCGTGTCAGTGTATTTCATTTCAAGCCTCAATGACTTGTTTCTGCCCTGTCCAGCTATCTTCCAAGTACAACGCACCGAGTACAGGCCTTATATGACCTAAAATGAATTAACTCAGTGGTCACTTTTTTTATTTAAACATTTCTTATGTTATATATAAATGTCTTTATATTTAAATTCTACTTTTACATGGCATGTTCTTTACATGTTTCTTTGTGAACCTTCAAAGCTTGTGCATATGTTTCTTGTCTTTGCACAATGGGTTTGTGTAACACGGCTGTTTCTTCTCTTGTCTTTCTTTAATGTTGAATATTAATGTAAAAACTAATTTTGTTGCTGTATACAAACAAAAACATTTTTATTTTTCTTGCTGTTGATTTTGCACTTCTTAAATATTCAGGAGCTATGGCAAAAATTCAGTCGTACCAGTGAGAGCCCAAATAATCAGAAGAGGACATTCTTGAAAGAGAAAGAAGCCAAAACAATATGAATTCAGAAAAAAAGTTGTGACGATCAATCACAGGAACCTAAACCAAATTGCATGGAAGATGTTTGTACCTTCCATCGTTATGAGGTAAACCAAACTGTGGTGGTGGAATGCTGTTGCAGAGAAATCTCTCCCAGCTTGGCCTACATTGCCGAAGAAGACACACCAACGCTATGTGTTACAGAGCTCCATGACTTTAGGGCAGCCTGCCTTAAAAGATCTGTGTTGTAAATGATGATAATCCTTATGCACGAACTCTGAGCTATAGTTTGCCCTTGTATTTGTTTTATTTATTTATTGTTCACTTGTTATGCGCTTATAAAGCAAGTACATTCTGTTTCAAAGTTCCCACAGTGCAACTGGGAGGAGACATGCGAATGAGACACATTAAAATATATAAAAAATATTAAAATCTGAGGAGAGTTAAAAAAGGAATACACCTACTATGTCTTGCAAGTATTAAGAACATGCATGTGCAGAAGGGAGGGGGCAATGTGGGTAGGTGCTGGGGGGGCTGTGCTCCTGGTTGTACAACAGGTGAAGTGCAAGGTATGGTAAGTAAGAGCCTCCAAGGCAGAGGGTGTGCCGAGGCAAGTGCTGAGGATAGACAGAAGCTGGGGCCGATTCGGTGGGGGAGATCAGGGCCCTGAGGATTCATCATGGCTATGGACACCAATCAAAGCATGTGTGAGATTAGCAGACGAGAGAATGAGGTGGAAAAGAGGAAAGTTTTGAGCTTCCAGAATTTATGAAAGTCCTACTCAAGATGTAGACGGGGGGAGGCTGTTCCAGAGAAGGGTGCCAGCTGAGGAAAGCGATCAACTTCCTGCCCTCTGTTTAGAGAAACGCTTCACACACAAAGAGGAACACATAGGTCTAGAGGGAAAATATTTAGTAAGAGAGAATTGCAGATAATGTGGTCCCCTTCCCCAGAAAGCCTTGTGGGTGATACGGAGGGATTGGAATTTAATCCGTGAAGCAACCGGGAGCCAGCAAAGGCAGAATAGATGCGGTCCCTGGGCTCGAGGCCAAGGATACTTCTTGCTGCCCCATTCTGGATTAGCTGGAGGGGTCACATAGTGGAAGAAGGTAGATTCAGGATGAGGCTATTGTAATAGTCAAGCCTGGGGGAAGGTGAGAAAAGGTAGAATTCCTTTGAGAATGGGACTTCTTGGCAACATCCTGAGTGTGCGCGAGGAAGGAGAGAGAAGAGGCAAAGATGACTCAAAGGTTTCGGGCTTCATAAGATGGAGCAGGGGAAGAGCCCATGGAGGAAGGCAAGTGTTAAGGGAAGAAGGTGGGAGCAGGGGTCCCAATGGGAAGGATATCAGTTTTGCTGCCATTGAGGCAGTGATCATTGGAAGTGCACTAGGCCTGGATGGCAGATAGGCAGTCAGGGTTGATGGAATGTGCAAAAGGATCAGCAGGAAGTAACAAGTACTTTTAGTCTATATATATTGTATTTTTGACAACCAAGATGCTACCATTGTATCTTGTTCTGCTACATCATTATAACTTCGATGGATCACTGACAAAAGGTTTTTTCTGTAAATTGAATACATTTAACATTCTAATCACAAATCAAGCTATTCATCACTATATTTAATATCCTAACAATTATGTTTCTTTCACTTTGAAGTTAAAAACAATATTTCCCTATGTCCAGAACTATTTTTGCTGGAATGGGCACTCGCATTTCTTGAAATCACAAGTACTTTGCCTGGAAAGGTACTTTCTTAAGCATAACAATGCCTGACATTTTAGACGGAAGTGCAAATAAAATAAAGGAAATTATCAGGTTCATTCATGTAAACTATTTCTGTATCTCTTACACATGTGGAACAGGCTTGTGGTCTATCGTGCGTTTCCACGGAAGACCATTTGTGAGAAATTCCCCAGTGACTACGGACAATACAAGGGATTCATACAGACAGTAACTCACCCACAGAAGATTGTCACTGCCATCCACCTTACCAAAATTAGTTATGAAAAGTTGTTAGAAATGTTTTGTAAGTCAACAACACGTCCAAACATCTAAAAGGATCCTGAACAATTGATGTGTTTTAACAAGTTTACTGGCATATTGCATTTGTCTCATCCACATCCACCCCCCTCTGGTCTCTTCCCACATGTGGCCGTACGATAGCAAGGGGGCTGAGTGGATGGGAATGCTCTAGGTGCCAAATACTATGTACACCTATAGGGTTCTTTCACATGGGCACCACTTGCCACATGTCTCCAGACTCCACTTTGAAGACACAGTACTTGCAATCAACATTTGTATGTGTCCTTTGACTATGTTGTAGACCTACTGTGCTCCCCTCATGCACAGCCATCCCCCCTCCAGTATCAATGGCAGTTCACACCTGTGCCCATGCACTCACAGGGGGTTTGAGTGGATGGGAACACTCAAGGTGGCAAATACCATGTACACCTCAAAGGGTTCTTTCGCATGGGGACCATTGACCACATGAGCATTGTGACAGTCCTGGTTGTTCTGCTAAATACTGCACTTACCACTTCCAAGACATGGAAAGCAAATACATTGGGCCTCATTACGACTCAGGCGGTAAGGGGTTTACGGCGGCGTAAACAGCGCCGACCCTTACCGCCTGATTCCGAGGTCCCTTAGCGCCATGGAGGTTTTAACACCTGCTTTTAGCAGGTGTTAAAATCCATGGCGCTAAGGGACCTTGATGTTAATTACGCCACCGTAATTTACGGTGGTGTAATTAACGCCTTCCCCACTCCCATTATGCCCTATGGGGCAAAAATGGGAATGGGGAAGGGTAAATGGGGATTGGGGACTTACCGCCCCGCCAACCTCGGAATGGGGCGGTAAGTCCGCCAACCACCATGGCGTAAACATAGTTTACGCCATGGTGGTAAAGGTACGACCCAGGCGGTAACTTACCGCCTGGGTCGTAATGAGGCCCATAGTGAGTTTAATCATTGTGCAAGTGTAGCATCTGATGTACATCTTCTGTTGCCATAGAGAAATATGGTTTCATTAAATCAATTCAACCTCTGCAATCCAGATGAATGCAAATAGTCCTGATAGCCACTGACAGGCACGATGGAATAGCAAAGGCCCTGCGGGGGCAGTTCCCGCACACACAGCATCAATATGATGTATGGCATTTCACAAAATCAATTTCTAAAAAATACAACTGCTGGTAAAAAAAATAAGGGTAGAGAAAATGTTTTAAATTGTACACAGTCTATCAGCAATCATCTTTAGTGGAGCTCAAAAACTTGTGATGAATCTGTAGATATTCTGCTTGAAAAATGGCATTCAATGCTCCACCATTGTTCAAACATACACTCTTGCGGAGAAAACAAACATTTCAACAAATGTGTACACAGAACTTTGTGTAAGGAGCCAAAGCATAACAAAAAGTGGTTGGTGACAAGCTCCCATCCTCCTACAGCACTCGAGAAGATTGTGTACAAGAAAGTGCTTTCAAGAGACATGAAGGGACTCACTGAATCCTGCCACACTGGAGATTTAGAGGTGTTTAATAATGTATGTATTCTTTATTTATATAGCACTTATACACAGGTGAATTGCTTCAAAGCGCTTTAATGTGGGAACGTAACAAGGGAATACAGAAATAATTATTGGGCCTTGGGGATTCCGAATGATATAAACAGAAAAATGAGCATACTAGGCCTGAAAACGTTTCTCCTAGAGCAAGTGCATGAAGTGGTACAATTGAGTCCAAGCTCTGTAGGTGGGTGAGGGTAAAAAATGGTGAGGGGAGTGGGGGGGCAGATGAACTAAATGGTCCTAGTACATGTAGGTCATGCATACTTACAGACAGAGGTCTAGAGACGGGGTGGGGAAGGCGGGGGGAACAAAGAATCTGGTCCAGCAAGTTCCTGGGTTAATTGCAGCGAGGTTGCCCAGCTCAAGGACCATATGCTGAAAGTGCAGTAGTGTTGAACAAATTGCAGCGGTCTGGAGGCAAGTGTAAATAAAAGACTTTGCGGTAGACCATGGGACCTGTAGGCTGTGGAGGTGAACCAGGCAACCACTCAGCAAAAACTGAACAGAGTTAGGGGGGAGAAGGAGGGTGAAGAGAAAAGAAAGGAGGTTGGCAGAGGAGAGAAGGGAGAAGAGAAAGGGAAGGTTTTGAGGAGTTTCCAGAACTTAAGGTGCTCTGGCTCAAGATGGAGAGAAGCAGGTAGGCTGTTCCAGAAGCACCTGCAGAGGATAAGGATCTTCCCCCAAATCTCTGTTCGTGAAAGCGGCTCACCCGCAGAGAGTTGGAGTAGGACGAGCGGAGGACTCTAGAGGAATTTAGGAATTTAGTATTTAGGAAGAGAGCATTGTAGATAGTGCGGGCCCTGGCCCCAGAAAACCGTCTGTATTATGCAGCAGGTCTTGAACTTGATCCTTGCAGCCACAGGGAGCCAGTGGAGGAATTTCAGCACAGGAGAGATGAAGTCCCAGGGCTTGAGGTGAAGGATAAGTCTTGCAGTCCTGTTCTAGATGAGTTGTAGCGGAAAGAGAGTAGAAGTAGGAAGATTGAGAAAGAGGCAGTTGCAATAGTCCAGCCTAGAGAGAACCAGCGCTTTAGAGGTGATGAGCCTCAGGGGAAAAGTGAGAACATTTAGAATACCTTTGAGGGGGTGCAGTTGGGCGTTGGACATTTTGGAGATGTCTGAGATGTGAGAAGAAAAGGAGAGAGTGGAGTTGAAGATGACCCCAAGATGTTTTGCTTCATTGGTAGGTAAGGGCAAATGGCCAAGGGAGGCAGGCCAGTGAGAAAGCGAGAGCAAGGGTCCCAATGAGGATGATCTCTGTCTTACTGGCATTCAGGCATAGATCGTTAGCAGCGCACCAATTCTGAATTGCGTATAGACAGTCAGGGATGATCAAGGAGTAGGAGGCCGAGGGTAGCCTCAAAGAGAGCTGCATATCATCTGTATAACACTGAAAGTTTGAGGTAAAGGTAGAGCTCCCGTGGGCCACGGGTGCCAAGTAGATATTAAAGAACTAGATGGAAAGTTTCAATCCTTAGGGCACCCCACAAGTAGAAAGAGTGGTAGAGGAGCGCCTTGAAACACTTGTGTATAGGCGCGTTATAAATGTCATATCATATCATATCATAAAGGGCCTGAGTTGAACCTGCTAGGGCCGATCAGAGTGAAAGGAGGTGACGACACGCCAGGGCCTGATCTGTGATGGCCAGGGTATCACAGATGCAGGTGATTGGGTTGTTGTGTTTTACCGTATCGAAAGCAGAATAGAGATTGAGAAGAATGAGGGCAAAGGGAGAGTTGGAATCAAGATTTGAGAGCAGCCCTTCATGGGTGTTCAGAAGAGCAGTTTGCCTCTGGATGCTCTAACGCCAGACTGATGGTCATGGAGACAACAAACAGATTCATTGTGGAGGGTAAATTGAGTGATAGCGTGCTTTTTCAGGGGTTTTCCCAGGAAAGAGGTGATGACGATCAGGCAATAGTTTGCCGGGATGGATGGGTCGGCAAAGGGTTTTCTGGGCAGAGGGTGCACAAGAGAGTGCTTGAGGGGAGAGGGAAAACCCGAGTGGTGAAAGAGAGCTTGCAGAGGTTGGCCAATGCTGGAGCGAGAGTGTCAATATTGTCCTTGATGGTTTTGGAGGGGCAGGAGTACACCTATTTGGAGGAGGCTTTCACGGACTTGACTTGTCTAGGGACCTCTTCAGAAGTGACAGGGGAGTGGGCACAAAGAAGAGGGGTAGGCAGGGCTCAAGTCCAGGGTACACACGGGGGGATGTAGTCCACCCACTTCATTCAGAGGGTGGACTCAGTCCCCCCAGCTAAAAGAGAAACATTGGCTGTCCTCTTTGAATGTATGAATTAAAGCCGAATCGCAATCGATTTTTAGGCCGGACACTTCACCATTGCACTACATAACTTGATGAAAAATAACAAGCAAGGAAAGGTGAAAGGTCCCATTTCGGTACTGCAAGTTCCAGGGAAAACATTTTTATTGGTTCTTGGAGTTTAAAACATGCACACCTTAACTTTTTCAAAAACACTATTAGAAGAAAATATCCTGTCTTGGTTTTGTGTGGGTTAATTTTATGAAAGGCAAATGACATTCGTCCTGTTAAATTTGGGTGGTTATGCAAAGCCAATTTAATGAGATGTGCATATTTCACATGGATATTCTAATTTCTGGCGACGTCACATCCCATTGCGTTTGTTGATGAGTCCCCCCACTTTTATTTTTAGGACTTGACCCCTGGGGGTAGGGGTGGGAGAAGCCGAGGTGGGCCTGTTAGATAAGATTGTATGCAGTACCCTTTGGGTGCACTACAACAATCCTGACCTCCTGGCAATAGGAACCCAACCTTTTGTAGAAGTCTGTACTACACAGGTTGGTAGCGTGTTGAGCAGCCAGGCTTATCTCAAGAGGGGTCAATGTGAGCTGTAGGGGAGTTACACAGAGATTCACAGTGAAAAGTTTTCAAATAAACTCTTACACACAAGGTTTCTTGATTAAACAATTATTAATGTATTTATCAGTCACTTATAAAAAGCCTTCTTCACAAGGGACAATATAATAGTAACACTCAAATACACTTAAAAAAATACACACTCTTAATATTTCTAAATCAGCAAGTACCCATTCGGGATGGCCCACAGACACTACCTACACCCACAGGTGACTTCAATAGTTAGGGTGCTGGGGACATTAATCTATCACTATTGCATTTAGAATCCGACTTAGGAATATGTCAAAGGAAAAAGGTTATCAGAACAAAACAAGAAATCATACAAATATTCGGAATCAGGTAAGTACTTTTTGTAACCCCAATGCATAATTAGTTAACTCCTTCCTGGAAGGAGGACACAACACCTAAGCAGAAGAGAGAAGATTCATTCAGGGAGCATAGGCCAGCCAATGTTAAGTTAGCAAAAGTGAAGGTGAACTCAAGTACTTTGTGTAGGTAGGTAAATGTCTTGCACAATGTTTTAGAAGTCTTTGTAGAATAAGAAGAAATTCAAAGTAGGGCCACAAGCTGATTAGGCTTATTAGGTAAAGAAGCTGTTAGAAACTCTACCAAGGCAACCAAGGCAAGTCTCCAACAAGGACAATCAAGGTGGCAGAACAAACAGTAAATTCTCTCAGACTTTACAGTATCTTTAAGTTGAAGAAAAAGTGCAGCAGATAACTTCTGTTCCTGGGCAGCTCTGCAGATCCTGCTGTTCTTGGGCCTCAGTCATGGGGACAAGAGGGAGGACTTCTGGGGACTCCAGCAATGCAATGGGACAGTCACTGTTCACAACAGGCAATCGTCAAACAAGTGGCACTTCGGTGTTTCAGCTCCTCGCGTCTACCGCAAATAGCAACACTGCGGTTCTTGGCTGTCGAGATGGGCTTTCCTTGCATCTGGGGTCCCACACTCTGTTGAGGGGGTTCAGGCTTGGTCAGTCCTGCTTCGTGGGATTCCGGATGGATCTTCGTGGAGCTCTTGGCCAGCTTAAAACCAACAAACATAATCTGGTGTTCCTCTCCCTGGCTATTCGGTTCCAGCAGCAACTGCAGTGGGATTTCAACCTGCTCAGAGAGGATGTCGAGGTTTCTTATTTTGGAGTTGATTGGTCCCATCAACTCAAAGGGAGAAGTCGTCCTTGCAGGAGCTTCTCTATTGATACAAATTTGGAGTTTCAGCACAGCAGCAAAGCTTCACAGGGAAAGCCAACGGTCCAGGAGTTGCAGCAGGCGTCCTCTTCAAGTTCTTCTTCGGATTCCTTCATCTAGTGGTCGACTCTGCCTTCCAAGCCAAAAAGCCTCACCTTTTATACAGGTTTCTCCCATTCATTCCAGCCTAGCTGTCAGTCACCCAGTAAGGTGGCTGTCTTTGGCGGACAGCCAGCCGGCCAATCACCTAAGAGTGCATTCTAGTCTCCTAGGAGACTAAGCACAGGGGGTATCGGGCACCGCCCTTGCTTCCTGCCCCGCCAGACACCCTGGAGCCAGAGGCGGGCTTCACTCGTGAACCCCCCGCCAAAGACAAAACGAACAAAGGGACCTGGTTTGGCGCAGAGAGTAAATCTCAAGAAGGCCCTTGTGCACACAGCTAAATTTTAATTTAAACAGCAGCAAGACAATCATGATGTGCACACAGCAAAATTTGAATTTAAACAGCAGCAAAACAATCAGGATATGCAAACAGCAAAATCCAATTTAAACAGAAGCAAGACAATCAGGAAGTGCTCAATGCAAAAAAGACAATTTTAATTTTTTAGGTCAACAGGTATAACAGCATAACTGTACAGGGGTGTAGGCAGCAGAGTTGAAAATCCTGGAAGGGAGTGGGTGTTATGGTTTTGCGTTTCGAAACAAAAAGAGAGAAGAAAAGTGCCTTCTGAAGAAAGTTAAAAGAGATTGTCAGGATAGGCGCTGAGTCCAAAGGTATGATGCAGGCAGCATACAAAGAGTCAACACTTACGTGATAGCTGAGGGGAGGATCACATAGCCCAAGAGTGCCAGGATAAGGTCCCACATGTCCAGGTGCATAATGAGGGGTTGTCAAATTTAGTGGGGCCCACAGTGCCCAGACACAACCGGACAGGAACAGACAGTGCCTTAGATGTGGGCCTTTGGAAAGGGGCCGGCTAAAGCCTGCCAGTTCCCCGATAGGCCTAAAGAATACAGAGAGGGTAAATGCTGAATTAAAGTTGGTTTGCAAGGCCCCTGTGTAGATGTCATTGTTACCTGCCGCAGTGTTTAGAAAGGCACGTGATTCGTTATTGACTTGAGGATATGTTGCCACCATATCATCTAGATTATTACATGCAGGTGTAAAACAGGCAATTATGGGCATTGTAGTTGGTCTTTAAAGATTGTTGAAGCCTCTTAAGGGATGCCATCAAGATACAAATATTCACAATGTTCCTTGAAACGAGTCTACAATCTTTGCACACCCCATAAATCCCTCACACTTAGGGGGTACAGACTGATTAGTGTTGTTGTTAAAGCAAAATGTATGTTTCTGATAAGTCAATGCATTGACTGAGTGGGCTAGAACGACTGGTAACCTCAACCCCTACTGTAAAGAATATGAAATCATTGGCCCCTTGTTCAATGCAAACTATCAAATCCTTACTGTCATGATGATCAAAGGAGACTCGTAAATAAGCTTTGGCTACCCTAGGAGCATCTACTGTCAAAGAGTATGTGTGTCCCCCCTCTTGATGGTGAGGTCTTTGGATTTCAAAAACAGGCAAGTTAACCCCCAGACCAGCCCTGCCTTCCCCCACCCCCGGAATATTCTTTGGTATTATCAGATCATGATAAAATGCCAAAATACCACTGGTCAATAAATAAAAGGGGCTGGCGGGGGGTCCTGAAGTATTTTCCTATTGGCCAATGAGGCACACACTCTGTAGTTAGTTGTTCAAAGAATCAGACATTTGAAATTTGCCTAAAAAGTGCCTATACCTAAGAGATAAGTGCATTAGCATATGTTATTGAGGATCCAAAATGCTGACATTTTGAGTAAGAGGATGAGATGTCTGATTAGTTGTAGTCTTCATGTTGCCTAAGACTCAAAGCATAGCAAAACTGTACGCACTTACACAGGTAAGCTCTGTATACATGCATACATGTTTCCCTTTTAAAAAATAAAACAGTTTCTTCCATATCGCCAAAAAGTCCAGCAGGTGGTCAGGTCACGGACAATAAAGAATAATACCTATCGTGAGTGGGGGTTTAGATTCTATTAAAGACAAGGGCCCTCATTACAAGTCCGGCGCTGGACCATGGTGCTATTAGCACCATGGTCCATGCCGGACTCCGGCATGGTGGATGGCGGAATTACCGCCCCATTCCAAGGTGAGTGGGGCGGTAATTCCCCATTCACCATTTGCCCTTCCCCATTCCCATTTTTGCCCCATAGGGCATAATGGGAATGGGGTAAGGCGCTAAGTACGGTGCCGCAAATTGTGCCACCGTACTTAGCACCAAGGTCACTTTGCGGCATGGGTTTTAACGCCTGCAAAAAGCAGGCGTTAAAACCCGGGACCACTTAATCAGGCGTTAAGCGTTAACGGCGCTGACGGCGCCGTTAAACCCTCAACGCCTGACTTGTAATGAGGGCCAAGGAGGCGAGTATTATGCTTTCAATCTTTACTACTGACAAAATAGCAGCAAAGAAAAATTTCGTTTAAACAGTACATTTTTTTCTTATTAAAACAGAAAAAACACATAAACCATAAGCACACAGTGTATGAACCCAGTCCAAGATGGGGTTAAGAAGCAGCCCATCACCCAATCAGGATGATCCCACCCCCATAAATATCTTTTACTCTAACAGCAACTCCTCTTCTGAAGCTGCAATGATGCCTTAAAAAGCAAAACCTAAAAAGTCCACAGTCCAACTAAAGAACATTCTAGGCAACTCCTCCAGGCGTAGACACTGGAGACCTTCCGCTGATCCAGGTGTCCCAAGATGATCAACCCGAAGCTGAAAAAGGAGACAGATGTTAGCACTGGGTGGGTAAGCACATAATATTTGCCTCCTTGTATTTAATAGAATCTAAACCCCCACTCACGATAGTACGGGGGATTAGGTATTCTATGGCACGACAAGGAGCCTCATATTATGCAAGTTTAAAGCCCTTGCATTACATTGAAAACCACATGATCAATCTGTTTATGATAAAATGTCTTAAAAGTAGATTCCCTGGACCAATCAGCTGCTTTTAGGATCTACTCCAACTCTCCCCCAAGGAGAGCCGTTTTAGATGCCATGGCACCTCTAACTGAATGAGCTCCAAAGGAAGAAATGTCAATACCAGCTTCTTCCATCACCCATTTAACCCACCGAGCCAGAGTAGCTGAGGACACTGCCTTATAAGGCTTATGGTATGAAATAAGCAGCTGAGAGGTACCTGGGGGGCGAAAATCCACAGTTTTATCTTCAAAACATTTCAAACACTGAACCACACATAATTTACTATTTTCAGGAAACGCCGGATAAGAAACAGAAGAATTCATACATTTTGTTCTTTTAGTCACAAAAAAAGTCACTTCCTGAGGAGAGAAGATCTTGTTTTCCACATCAAGAGCTCTAATATTAGATACTCTCTTAATGGAGACAAGACATAACAGCATTGCTAACTTTGAAAAAAGTTGTTGAAGGGATAATTCCTGGTTATGAGGCCACGCAAATAATAAATTCAAAACCTTATTAACATCCTACAGAACTGAATACCTGGCTATAGGAGGAACCTTAAGTCTAATTGACTTCAGAGCCTTCCTGACCAGGAAATGTTTACCAACTGGTTCCCCTTTAACCAGAACGTGGCCAGCTGATATCGCTGATCTAAACCCATTAATTGTTCGATAGGCCTTGCCTTCTTTAAACAATTCCACTAAAAAGTTTACTATGTCTACTGGAGGAGCAAAAATGGGATTGAGGTGTCTAACCAAACACCAGCTAACCCAGCGGCCCCATGACGAAGAATAACCTGTCTTGGTGGAGGCTGCCCAGGAATCCTTGATGACACTAATAGAGTCCTGCCTAAGTCCTCTGAAACACCAGGAAGAGCAGAAATCTTCCAAACCATAAGGGAAAGATGTCCCTGAAGTACCAGTCTGTGAGGGTGACTGGACGGGTCCCTCAGGAGCTGGAAATGAAAAGGAAGAAGGTGAGGAAAGTCCACGGCCATCTATAGGAAAGCGGGAAACCATACCTGAGAAGGCCAGAATGGGGTCACTATTATCAAGGTAGTGCACTGCCTGCACAGCTGTACCAGAGCTCTGGCTATCATGGAGAATGGAGGAAAAGCATAGGGGAGAGGACATGACCAGTCCTGGAGGAACGCGTCGGTTGCCAGAGCCCGAGGGTCCGGTCTCCAACTGTAAAACTGAGGAACCTGACAGTTAAGATGGGAGGCAAAAAGTTCTATGTGAATGGGACCCCAGAGAGACTGAATCAATGCGAATACATTCCTGTCCACCATCCAATAGCTGCTGGCCTGAAGGTAACGGGAATTCCAGTCTGCTACTGAATTGCTTATCCCCGGAAGATACTCTGTTTGCAGCAGAATGTTTCTGTCCAGGCAAAAATGCCAGAACTCCCTTGCTAAGTCTGCTAGGGCTTTTGGCGGGTCCCCCCCAGGTGATTGATACTTTGAACTGCTGAAACATTGTCCATCCGAAGGAGGATGCAGCAATTCCCTTGATCTTTGAGGAGGCTCTTTACCACAAAGGATCCTGCGAGCAAATCTAGGCAATTTATGTGAAGCAATCTCTCTTGATCTGGCCATTTCCCTCCCGTGGAAATCTGACCTATCCTGGCCCCCCAACTGGCTCTGCTGGTATTGGACTAGAGAACCACATCCAGAGAGGGCCCAAAGATCGCTCTGCCATTCCAGGCATTCATATGTTTGAGCCACCAAAGGCACCAATTGGGCTTCCGGATCCAGTTTCACCATTTGACCATAAGACAGACTCTTGCGCAAATGTCTTCCCTTGAGACGTTGAAGAGCCCTGTAATGACGAGGCACCTGAAATATAGCTTGAATGGAGGCGGACAACATTCCCACTACCCTCGCTAACTGTCGAGGGACACAATCCCCAGCCTTAGGATGAGGCGAATTTCTTTCCGAATCTTCAAGAGCCTGGAGTCTTAGAGAAGGAGGATGCACTGCTTTGAATCGATATTGAAGCACAGAAATTCGATACATTGAGTAGGACAAAATATGGACTTTTTGACATTTACAACAAACCCTAGATCCTGCAAAAGGGAGATTGTCAGATTCAATTGATCTTGCAGAATCTGGAGATCCTGGGCTAGAAGAAGAATGTCGTCCAGATATATTATACTTCTGATCCCCTTTGACCTGAGGAATGCCATAACTGGCTTAATTAGTTTGGTGAAACACCACAGGGCTGATGATAGGCCGAACGGGAGGGAGGCAAACTGCCAAAGGCGACCCCCCCAAAGGAACTGAAGAAACTCCTAATGGGGGGGGGGGAACAGGAACTACCAGATAAGCATCTTTGAGATCTAACTTCACCATCCAATCCCCCTGGAGCAGGGAATCCCTCAGAAGATGAATGCCCTCCATTTTAAAATGATGGTAAACTACAAATTAATTGAGGGCTCTGAGAATTTATCCCTGGGCAAAAACCCTCTTTGGGTTTTGAGACCAGAAAAATCGTGCTGATGAATTGAGAATCCTTGAATGTGGCCGGGACTACCACACCCTTGAAAATAAGCTCTTGAATCTCCGCATCCACCAGCTTCTGCTTTTCTTTATTGAACACAAGAGGTGGAGGTGGTGACAGTTGACATGGAGGGGAGTAGAATTCTATCTGAAACCCCCATGGGTCTGATGTGAGACCTTCCCAACAATGAAGAAATCTTACCAACCTGCCCCCCAAACCTTTGTGGGAAGAAACATTTATGAGACGAGACAGTACCTGGAGCGGATCTCGCTCTACCTGCACCTCTGCCATTCCAACCTCTCCATTGAGTTCCTCTCTGGGGATAGAAGGTCGTCTGTGATCCTCGAGCAGAGGAAGAATGATGGGCCCCTCTAGAGGCATATTGTTGTGGTCGGGCGGAGCCCCTGAAAGAGGAACGGCCAGAAGAGCAGGCTCTTCCTCGTCCGGCCTTATCAAAAACTCTAGGAGCAAAAACGTTTCTAATGTTTGTCTGGGCCTTGTCCAATGCCGTAAAAGTATGGACATAAGCGTAAGGTTCCTTAATAAACTTATCTCCAAAAAGATTTCCTTGAGCTTTGGGACCAGCCTCTCCCTCTGCCATATCCTGTAGTTTGGGATCTATACACCTAAGCAGAGCTTTGCGCCTCTCCTTGGAAATACTGGAATTAGCATTGCCGAGCAGGCAAACAGTACGCTGCACCCAGCCCCTGAGCGCTTCAACATCTATTTGTTATTGATTAATAGCAGCCTCTTCTGCCAATTCGAAAATTTGAGTGAAGGGACCCAACATGTCCAACAATTTTTCCTGACAAGTCTTAAGTGCCCCATCCACTCCTTTCTTTGGGTCTTTACCTCTTTGGGACAAAAAGTCAACCATGGACTGATCAATAACAGGAGTCACTGCCATCTTGTCAGGGATAACAGGACAGGGATATTCTGAACGTATTTTACTCCTGTCCTCACTAGGAAGAGCCCCCCTAACCCAATGATGGAGGAAAGAGGACAAAGCCTCAGAAGGACGCCATTCCACTGACCTAGGGTGCTGAATGAGGGAGGGCTCAAAAAACAGGACACCACTTTCATCTAACAACTGTTCCTCAACAGTCTGGGATAGCCCTGCAGAAGAAACCTTCTTTTTACGCCTCTTGGGCGGGGAGTCCGAATCGTCAGAGGACTCAGGGGATGACAAAGGAGTAGAGGTCACTCTAATTGGGGCTGAGGACTGGGCAATGCCCTCACCTAACTTACGCTTTAATGCTCTAACCAGGGAGTCGGGGGAAGAGGGAGAACTCTGAACTGGGCTTAGTTGCCCTTGTAAATGTTTAGTTTTTGTTGTGCACTTCTTGGGCGCTGTAGAGGGTCCTTGGACAGGACTAGGATGGAAGTTGGCAATCTTATTGATTAGCCTGTCAAATGCTGAGGCTAAGGTTGAGTTTAAATTCGACAGAGCCGAATCCATGGAATCCTTTATTGCCCTAGAAACAGATGGGGTGGAACCAGGGAGGCCTCCCCCAACCCCCTCAATCCGGAATCCTCATTAAAGCTATCACTTTTCTTTGAAGCTGCTCTAACTTGAGTGCTAGCATTAACTGAGGGAACCCCTTCTACCCCCTACTGCATTGTTGAGAGCAAAGAAAAGAAAATACAATTTGAGGGAAAAAACACCCAAGCGGCACAGACCAAACAGAAAGGTCCAGCAGACCTATCAAAGTTCCACTTGAAATATGTGGTAATGTATGCGTATATTAAAGCATATAAAAAATGAATGCAATCAACCTAGGAAGAACCCAGGACCAAGCAGGTACAAAAATGGAGACAAGCAATCATGAAACAATGTCCCACAAACTCTCGTGAGTAACGCAAAATATGAATTATATGTACTGCCTGAGGCAGTCAGTCACTTTGAACGTCGAGCAGGCGAATGTAGTAACACCAATAAACCTCTTATAATGAGGTGTGACTGCGCTGAACGCGCTGGATCTGCTCCTACGAGCTAGCAAATAACCTTTACTATAGTATGTAAATACGTGCCGAGCAGGTGCGAAGAAAAGACTGGGGAGCAGCGCTGCAGTCATAATTCCTTTCGCCGAGCAGGCGAACAATAAAAGTTTCAAGGGAACGGGCGGGCGGAGTGAAGAGGGCGGGAAGGAAAAAGAAACGGGTCCGGCTCTAGGCGTGAGTGAGGCGAAGTGAACGCCTCACGCCGAGCGAATACAATATCAAACAAGGTTTCCCCCCACGTTCGAACGAGCGAACGTAAATACAACAATTTACACTAAATATAGTTTAAGCCGAGAAACAATGTATCAAATTAAAACCCTTTCACAGAGAAAAAGGGCGAGCGTGTAACAAAGGACTTATCTCAGCAGCAAAGAAAGAGGAGTTACTGTTAGAGTAAAGGACATTTATGGGGGTGGGCTCATTAGGATTGGGTGATGGGCTGCTTATTAACCCCATCTTGGACTGGGTTCATACACTGTGTGCTTATGGTGAATGGATTTTTTCTGTTTTAATAAGAAAAAGTTACTGTTTAAACGAAATTATTCTTTGCTGCTATTTTGTCAGTGTAAAGATTGAAAGCATAATATGAGCTTCCTTGTCGTGCCATAGAATCATTACTGTACAGACGTTATCTTGGTTTCCGCTGAATCAGCAGACATATTGATTGAATTATCCTGTTGCACAATGTGTGCAACCCAGCCGAACAGGCAGCCGGCCAATAGCCAAACAGTGCAATTTAGCACGTGATTGGGTTTGAGTGCTAACAAACCTGTAAAAGAAGCCCTTTTTCTGACCAGCTTCCTGCACAAGGGGGCATGACCAGCAGACCACGTGGGCTCTCTCTGCCTTCCTCCGTCCTCCTTTTTGGGTTGTTAGGTAGGCTCAGGTTTTACCCATCCTTCAAACCTTTTATCTG
Organism: Ambystoma mexicanum; assembly: GCF_040938575.1. Classification (NCBI taxonomy): domain Eukaryota; kingdom Metazoa; phylum Chordata; class Amphibia; order Caudata; family Ambystomatidae; genus Ambystoma; species Ambystoma mexicanum. The sequence goes on along the minus strand of NC_090924.1, from coordinate 39,855,339 downwards.
CAAGAAAGTGCTCTTGCAAGCATCGATTGGCTGCACTCAAATTACTCTCAAATGAGTCACTGAAGATGAGCTGTTGCATTGTGATTTCACCACTGCCTCTATTTGGAACTCTGGGAGAACTTTTCAGCATACCTTCAGTTCCATCAGTGGCTGTAAATAGACGTGCCAGCATGCTTCTGAGTGTTGAATGGTTCTTTGGGCGATACTACCAGTGATCGAAGTGAGTGGTAACAGTTGGGAGCGGTGTTCCACTACTTTTTTTTTTCTTATGTTGACCATTCCTCTACTTTTTACCATCATATTCACCATTCGATACAGAGGATTTGTCCATTCATGTCCTTGTGCAAGCGTAAAGTTGTAATAGGAGCCTTAGTTAATAGTCACTTAGGCTATTGCAATAACCCAGCCGCAAACACCTTGTTACATGTTTCACTATGCTTCCGCCTACCTTCTCCTGTGCTGAGACCACAGTTCCACTACTTTTTTTCAGAACACTTCTACCACTGGCTACAACACATTTGTATTCATTTATTGATTGAAAGGTTGGTGTTAAGTGTGAACAAGTTTCCCTCACCTATCAGAGCGGCTTGCAAAACATACATATTTTTAATAGCATTTTTACCATACTCAACTGATATAAATGCAACGTCATAAAACACATGACAAAACACAAAACAAGGGCTAAAAGCCTTCAATCAGAATAAAGCTATAGCTGCTGAAAAGGTTTTTTTGTTTTTAATATCAAGAAAAGGTCGGAAGCCCATAAAAACCTCTTAATGAACAAACAAAATGTTCATAACCAGGACTTTTTCTGAAACAGAAGAACGTCTTGGACTTAACAAGTACCTGAGAAAATAGATTGTCAGTAAGCTACATCACAACCAGTAAATTAATGTTTGACTGCAGGCATCTGTTGGCCCCATATGCTGGTCACAATCCTTTAAATGGCACTGCTTCATTTCGCTCAGCATTGAGAATGTACCCAGATGGTTACTGGCTTGCCATTGTACATTGTTAAGCCATAGAGTGGAGGTGGAACAATGTGGCTGTTGCCTTGCACAAACAAATTCCACAAGGGAGATACAAACAGTGGACTCTGACTTAGTGCCACCGGCTGTTGGACGCAGCAAGAAAAAGAGAGAATTTGGTGATCAGCGAGATGAAAGCGTGCACTATGTGAAAATGTTTGCTTTGTTGGTCTGGCTGGAGATGATGTTGGTGGACAGCATGCCACACTGAAACCTCACTTACTCTCAGGGGTGCCTAAAGAGACTATGCAAATGACGCATGCTTTCTGATATTCAGTGGTCGCCAGGAATCAAATTTAAGAGAGGGGGCACAGACAAAAGTAGGGGGAGAACATGGTCACTGCTTGTCTTGGGTAGGAGGCACAAGGGGGGGGGGGGGCGGCCCCCCATCTCCCTCCCCAGCGACGCCACTGCTGATATTCCTGCACTCTAAAAACCATGCAGGGCTTTGGTGTTAATTGACGTTTCGAAGCACGCTTTTTCTTCGATATGACCCTGTGTGTCACTGTTTGTGCTGTTGTTGGAGTTGGTACCAGTTAGCTTGATTCAGTTCTCTATGAAATCGTATGCTGCGCTCAACATCTTGCCCATCTTAACCATCATCTTGATTGCCATCAATAATGAAGACACCTAATGTTAATCTCATGATATGTTTTTGCATCACACAGCAATCAACCTGCTGCTAGAAATGCTGTTGCCTAATGATTATCTACAACTCTGCTAAGGTATTTCTTTCCCCAAGACTAGTGGCTATTCAATTTAGGTGTTTCCGAAAGCTAGCATGCTGTACACATGTGTGATTTGAGTGCAGCAAGGCACCTGGTGTGAAATACACCAGAAATGTGGAACAAGATCTGGTAGAGAAAGTGTAATGTATCTCAGCCTAAATCTGAAAGAACTCCCTGGGCTCGCTTGCATTTCTTTAAAAAAAAAAAAATCCTTTTAAATTATATTTCTAGTAAGCTCTTTCTAAATTCTCTCAAACGCATATGTTTCCATTCAAACTACTCGATCGCTCTGCAAAAAAAATTATGTTTTTTGTTTTGTCAGTCTTGTTGAATGTTAAATGTTAAAGGTATTTGTATTGCGCACGGTCACCAACGGAGTAAACAAGAAGGCAGTGGGGGTTAGGTTAGTCGGGGAGAAGAGGGAGAAGAAGAGTGATAGAGGTAGTGTGCTGTTGGCAGCTTCAGCCCAGTATACAGCGTGTGCTGCGCTTTGGTGTCAGTATTGGACCGGGCAAGACAACGTGTGCAGTTAGTGATGGTCATCTGTAGTTAGTTTGTTGTTGATGCGATGGAGCCTTATCAAAAGTATATAGCTGAATTCAACACATCTCTCTCAGACCTCTCCTTAAAATAGCTTCCCACGCACAATAACAGCCAACACCCTTCTTCATATGTCAATGGTTTTCAGTGAATTTTGAAGAGAGCGAGATGCAGAACTCTTATATGGCCCGACTAGTCTCAATAAATAGATTTCTCGAATCTCTTACAAGTGTAAAAGTTAAGCAAATACCGAAAATATCAGTGTTTTGGGATTGTATAAAATGTATTCACCTACGCGGAATCACGTTAATAAACCCATTGTTGTTTCATCCCGCGATTAAATGCCATGGAACCCTATCAATTGGTTCTCTTCAGGCTATACAACCTGGCTTGAATAAACATAGGGTATTCATATGCCGCACCATTTTTGGCTAGAATCGCTCAAGTGAAAATGATCAGGCCATCAGATTCACAATGGTGACCCACGTATTTATTTATTATATTTAACTTTCCAGCACACTTGCGTGTATGATTTCTACGCATGTAGCGTTCTTAGGATCCCAAGAACAGCGGGAGCGGTGGGAGTGTACTTTTCCATGTTAGGCCTTTCAATGTCATGGTATGAGAGGACGCGCCTGCACATAAGACATTATTTTTTACTACGATGGTGCAATTATAATGATATGTTTTCTGCGCACCCATAGCAATAATCTCTGCAGAAAAAGAGTGGGGTAGGTTGTAAAATGTCAAATTGGAAATGCATCTTAGCCGCAGCCCATTCACCCTCGGCAAAAGACACTAGTCCGGATTGTACATGATGATTAGGGTACTAACATGTGTTTCTTAGCAGTAGGTTCAGTAACGCTGGCTCAGCTGAAGACCCCAATAGAAATGGAATTGTGCATGAGAAAACATGATGTTTGAGGTTTAGGACGCAAACATGATTAATGTGCTCTAGGCCTACATTGCAATTTAGACATAAGTCCTTAAACAAACTAACATAACTGCTTACAATTAAAAATGCATCAGTGTGCGCAGATTACATAATCAAGAAAGGTGTGAACATATATGTCCCGATTCAGGGAAATATCTGTGCAGAAAATAGGAACTTTGTGCACCAAACCGCGCACAAAATCCTGTTTGTCTATTCATGGAATCGACTCTGCTGTACTTTTTTGTACTTTGTGGGATCGTTGTGCAGGTTCGGCACGTCACCTCTAGAGGCTGAGTGCCTTGTGCGAGACACCACATAGAGTGTGCGTGTGGCATGCACAGAGGGCAGGGTAGGGGATGGAACTCGGAAAATGATGACGATGAAATGAAAATGTGGCCTTTACCAGGGACGGCCAGCAGGCAGTCCATTGCATGCCCAATATTGAGTGGAATGATACGCATTCATGTAGCTGAGCGTGTAACCTCTTGGTGGGGAAATGGCCACGCAAAGCCCTTATACTATCCGCCACCCAAAGGCAGGCGCACAGACATTTGCGCATAGGATTCACTGTGCAGATGTAAGATCGGATGTCAGATTTGGGGGTGCGTGTACACAGCCGGAGTTCCGATCTGACTTAGGGGTACACATATGCAGTGTAGCGGGATGCAGGAAGGGTTTACGGGGGTTTGCATGCAGATTTTCCAGGTTTTACCCGAGTTATGATAAATTGTACGCATGTTGTTGGGATGCCGTTAACAGTTACGGCGGACCTGCCCAGGGTCCCTGAGAGGCATGCCTGCTTGTGGGGCCCCCACACACTGTTTGAAGGGTGTATGTATCTGCGACTGGGGGAGCATGCAAAGGTAGCTGTTCTGGCTGTTTTTCTTTGCGTGGGGATATGTTGTGGGCGTTCCAGCCACGACTTACCTATACATTTACTTTGCAAGAACAGTTCCATGAACATGCAGAGCACGCAGAATAACTTCTGCACGCAGGCTCAAGCACAGTCGGTCTCGGTGCACAGGCTTTGTGGGACCTCTGCAGACTTTTCCATGAATCAGGTCCATACAGTACTTCATTGCCACTGCCTGTTCATGGGCCTAAGACTTTTGCATACCTGCTGGAGATGCGTGAATTCAGCCCAATATCGTCCGTTGGTGGGGCATGTAAAAACTGACTACTACATTGTTGGACTGCCCTTGAAGGAAGGGCCTCTTAAAAAAGCTGGTAATTACTTGGCTGAAGATGTGATGCTTCTATGCATTTTGCATACACTGGAACCGTTCCAAACAGGTGCAACATACCGTTTATCCCATTTGTGCCTACTTCCATTCCCTGATTTGCCCAAAGGTGAAAGAGGCTACAGGGATATTGGAATGTGGGCATCTATGATGTGCACACGCATATAACTCTTCTGAATTAGGTATGTTGCTTTCAAATCGTTTTCACTTGGGTCAAAAAAGGTTTGTGTATCACAATGCCTTCCGCCACTACTCTTAACTCTGCAACCATTCTCCTCAACACAGTCTGGTAATTACCTTTACTGTGGAATCTGCCCCTCTCATTGTTGTCCCACATTACAATGAACAAAACCAGTCAACGTGCGGTGCAGCTTTTTAAGCAGTCTTTGATCTCATTTTATTTACAGCTTCATATCAACTACTGGTCTGATCAACAATGGACCTCTGCCGTGCTGTGTATGCCATGCAAGACTCATGGCTGTGCCAGATAGTCAGAGGAAGGTACCTATTTACGCTTGCATCCCTCCCACATCTGGCAGTCCCTCCTTATTCCAATATCCTTCTTCCTTATCACAGTCCCTCATTAACCCAGCATCCCACAGACAGTCCCTTATTATCCTTGCCCCGGCACCTAATGTCTTTGTTGATCATTAACTTTACTCTGGCATACCCTCTCTTCATCACTGTCCCTGATTACACTTACTCCACATTCAGTCAGCTAATCTTGGTCCTTTGTTACCCTTACCCTGGCACCTTACCAACTCATCACATTCCCTCATTAGTCTTACCCACCCATTCCTCCACCATATCACAGTTCCTCATACCTTTAAGCCAGCATTCCTCCACCTTGTGCTAGTCTCTCTTAAACCATACCCTACCCAAGGATATCTCCCCTTCAGCCCAGTCACTAAGTAACCCCGGCATCCCCCTCCTCATCACTATCCCACATTACCCTTAGTATCCCTCCTCATTTTCACTGTGCCTCATTAACCTTTAGCTAGCACCCAAACTCCTTGTGACATCACACTCTTACCCGAGCAACCCACTCCTTGTCTGATTCCCACATTACCCTTAACCTAGCATCCGCTGCCTTGTCACTGTCTCTAATAGCCCTTATCCCAGCATCCCATCACCTTTTTATAGTCCTTTATTCCCCTTATAATGGCATCCCCTCCTCATCTCAATCCCTCCTTACCATTAACACAGCACCCTCATCCTTGTCACAGACCCACATTACCTTCACTTCAGACTCCTCCTTTCTCCCCAGAGTCCCTCAGTACTATTACTCCAGCATCCTTCCTCATGATCACAGAACCACATTACACTTTGCCTGGCACCCCTCAACCTCATCACAGCCCTTCATTCCCCCAAACAAATTAGCTCCCTTTCTCATCAAAGTCTCTCATGATCCTTACCCGAACAGTATCCTGCATTGACACAACCCACTACTCTTACCCTAGCATCCTTCATCCTCATCACAGTCCCTCATTACCCTTGCTCCTGCATCCCTCTCCACGTTGCAGTCGATCCTTTCTCTTATCCATGTTTTTCTGCTACTTGTCATAGAGCCTATTTCTCTTAAACTGGTATCACTTCTCTTCATCACAGTCCCGTATTAACCTTAGCCTGGCATCTCCACTCATCAAAATCCCTAATTACTCTCACCCTGGCTTCCCCCTCCTTGTCAAACTCCAATATTACCCTTAACCCAGCATCCCTCCCTCATCACAGTCCATCATTATCCTTACCCCAGCACCCGTTCCTCATTACTGTCGCCCATTATCCTTAGCCAGAAAACCTCTTCTTTGTTACAGTACCTCATTAAAGGTATACTGGAATCCCCCTGCCGTGTCAATGTCCTTCATTACCCACATCCTGGCATCCAACCTCCTTGTTACAGTGCTTCAAACCCTAAACCCAGCACTGCATCTTTGACACAATCCTTCAGAAAACATATCCTAGCACCCTGCCTGATCATCAGTCCCTCATTACCCTTCCCCCCTCCATCCCAAATGCTTGCCACTGTCCCACATTACCCATATATTGGCTTGTCCCCTCCATGACACATGCCCCTCATTTCCATAAAACCCGCATATCCCCATCTGTCACAGTCGCACATTACCCTTACTCTTTAAATTCTTCTCATCACAGTCCCCCATTTCCCTACTGCATCCTTCCTATTCATCATATTCCATCATTATCCTAACACCGGCATACCACTTCCTTGTCAAAATTGACCTTACTCTGGTCTATTCCCCCTCCACATCCCTGTCCCTTTTTAGCCAGACCCTCCAGCTTATTCCGATTTTATGATACTGCAAAATGCTGCACAAACTGCAGTTTTTGCAAAAACACCTGTGAAAAACGGCAGTTTTAAAAAAAAACGTGACACAAGGGGCCAATTTCTCAAAACCTTTTTATGGCATAATCAATGCTATGTGCTAGCACATCTTATCACTTGTTCAAAAACTAGAGCAGCCCAATCAACACAGAACATCTGAATAGGCGCATCCTGTATGTGCCCATTCAGATGGCCCTTTTCACCTGCACATTTAAAAGCACATCCCTTATTTACAAACAGGCTGCACTTTTAAGTGTGCCAAAAACTAAGCAAACACCCATTTGTCTGATTTGAATAGGTTGGGGGGGGAGGGGTGCACACTTTATGACAGGGTCTTACAGGGTTTTTCCTGATGCTGTCATGCAACTTTGTTTTTTAACTGTGACAGGAGAGGTCTGAACCACTGATGCCTCACTTACAGTTTGGTTCCTCAAACAGTGATAGGCCCGTCAAGGGCCGTCACAGTGAAATGCACTGGGAGCATGTAGAATATTGTTGGGAGAGCACTTATGACACTAATGTATTCAAAGTGGCTGGCGAGCACATCATTTGCACTGCAGCTCAGCCCTGTGGAAATGTGCAGGTCACTTTTGTGAATAAGGTGACCTGCTCTTTTCCAAATATGGGTTGCCTGAAAGCAGCATATCCACTGCTTTATCTTTAGATCCCCCATTTTGTGTGGATCTGGGCCAAAATCTAAATTAAAAAAAAAAATGCAAAATAGTCAAAATATGTGTAAGGGAAGGAAATGAAGGGGGAGTGATGGGCCAGAAAGCAGATGGAGAGCAGTGGGCCAGAGGAGGAAGCAGTGGCCCATAGGTGGAGCAGTGGGCCTGAGGTAGAGCGGTGGGCCAGAAAGCAGAGAGAGAGTGGTTGACTGGATAGAGTATAGCAAGCTGCTGATTGGAAGAAAGAATGAGGGAAGTGTGCAGTAGAATGGGGACAAGGATGCAAGATGCAGAAGTAGCAAGACAGAATGAAGGACTGTGGACTCTGGGAGGAATTGGGAAGGTTTGAGTTGGGAATATGGTTAGGAGTGTGGCAGAGAATTGGGGAGTGTGAGTTGTGACTTGGCGGTGTGATAGAACATGTGAGTATGCACATGAGTGAGAGATTTAGGAATGTAAGTTGACATGAGGAATTGGTGAATGTGTTGGTGGGAGACATGTGTGGGTGTTTGGGGGATAAGAGAACATAGAGGGGGAATATTTTAACCATTACCATTTTAGCCATTAACACTGAGAATGATTAATAAAGTTAATAATATCAGATAGGCATGCATATTAAGCCAAACATGTAGAGCAAAACGAATACTGTTCTGTCAAGCCAGGGACATCTAGGACTCTTTCTATTAAATTCATCCAAAAGGCACAAATAATGACAACCTGGCTCGCTTGTACCCTCACACACTGCCTCTTTCCTGTAATTTGGCAATCTTACACCCTCAATTCATTAAACAATGTGCCACAAAAAAGCTGCAATAATTACAATTTTGTGCTGCAGAATGCGCTTTTTTGCACCGCAAAACTTTCCATTTCATACCGCAATATCCTGTAGGGTCTGATTAGCCTTACTTGTAGATCCTGCCTCCTCATCACAAACGCTCAGTATTGTTCAGCAACCCTCCCCCTTGTGCTAGTCTCTCTTTTACCCATACCTCAACATCCCTCTTCCCTGGTCCTGTCCCTTAATAACCCTACACTGGAAGCTCTTTGCTAATCTTTTACCATTGTTACCCTTACTCAGGATCTGTCCCCCTTGTCACGGTATCTCATTAACCTTACCTTGGCATCCAACCTCCACGTCTGAGTCCTTTATACACTTACCTGAGCAATCTGCCTCCTTGTCACCATCCACTGTAACCTTTGTACCTGCATCTACCCTCCTGTTACAGTCCCTTATTTCCCTAACGTTGGCATCCCTCATCCTCAGCACAGTCCTTCATTACCCCAACCAAAATGTTCCCCCTCCTTGTCATAGTCCCTCATGATACTGCAGCATCAACCTTCATTGACAAAGTCCATGACCCTTAAACCATCATCCTTCCTCTTTATCAAGGTCCTTCATTATTTAAGTTTCTGCATCCCTCTCCAAGTTACAGTTACTACTTTCCCATACCAATGCATTTCCCATCTTGATGTAGGCCCTCATTAACCTTAATCCAGTATCCCTCCTCTGCATAAGGGTCCTTATTACTTTGCACTGGCACTCACTCCTCATGATAATCCCTAATTTAGCTTAACCTGGCTTCCTAAAGGTTTGTCACAATCCGACATTACATTGACCCCCACATCCCTTCTCCTCATCACAGTCCCTCATTAACCATATCCCGGAATCCCCCTCCTTGTCACTGCCCTTCATGTCCCTTATCCTAGTATTCAAACTCCTTCTTACAGTCCTTCTTACCCGGCCTGTAACTCCCCCTTTGTCACAATCATGCATTACCTAACCTTGCAACTCATCTACTCACCAGCCTCTCATTATCTTTACCCCTTCATCCACGAGCCTCAACACTCACCCGCATTACCCTTATCCTGGCATCCCCCATCCATAATACACACCCCCCTTACTCTACATTTGCCATCCCATGTTGCAGTCTCACATTACTCTTATTCTGGAAACCCTACTTGTCACCATATCCCTTTGCACTTACTACTGCATTCCTTATATTCCTCATAGGTCGTTATTACCCTTAGCATGGTATCCCTCATCCACATCATATGCCCTCATTAGCTCTACCAATGTTCTCTCTCACAGCCCCCATGATCCTTTCCCCAGCATCACCACTCAACATCACAGTCTCTCATTAAACTTACCCAAGCATCCTTCCTACTCATCACATTCCTTCATTAACTTTACTCATGCATCTCCTTCTGTGACATATTTCCATCTGATAGGGAGAACCCCTCAGATTCTGTTTTAATTTAGGAGCTCTGGCAAATGGATTCAACCAGCTAAACCAGGGCCTTCCAGCCACTCGGTGTATAATTGGATACCAACATCCATAACTAACACACCCATTGTATTCTATCTGCTGTCAGTCTCCCTAATTTGTAAACAAGCCAGTCACTGAGTTTTCCTAAGTACGCCTTAGGCAATTATTTGGCGCGTGCAACGTGTGTGAATGACCTAGCAGGAGCATAACCTGCATACATACTTGTCTTTTGTGTTTTGTTTTGTGCATTTTCAGAACAGCTTCCCTTATTTGCCCACTGTTTAACTTTTGTAGTCGGGCAGCCGCGGGGCACAGTGTTGGACTGGTGTTTGTCCCTGGATTGAGCACCGTTGCTTAACTGTAGAAATCGATAATTTGGACAGTAAAGCAGACGAGGTTGTATTTCAGTTCCATAATGGACAAGAGTCTTAGGAGCGGGAAATGCCTTCAAGACTCCTTTTCTAAACTGACTCAGACTCTGAGCATATCCACTTCTGTGCTCTCTAAATCTCTTGAAAAGCAGCACGCAAGCATTGAGGTTTCTCAAACAATGGCTTCTGCCATTGGTGAGGAGACAGCTCATACGAGAGAGAGTAGTCTTGCCTCTCCACGCGCTGACTTTTGTGCAATTAACACCTTACAAGATATAAAAGGTTCACCAACGGCTGTGATTATCAAGACATCTCTAACAAACACAAATGTCTCATTCAGTTCCCTAACAAAAAGTTACATTAATATTCCCATTAATGATAATTCTATGCTGGGCATATCACATGAAGAGTTTTTGATGCCTACTTCTAATACGTCATTGGTGGCAGCTGCGGTGATGGCAGAAATTCACAAGCGCGTTCGACTTTCTCTAGGTCCCTCATCGCCTGATTCCAGCTCAACTGCCTTTCGCGAACAAGTGCATTTCTTTAAAGCTCAGACTCCACAACAGGGAAGTTTGTCTCATGCGAGTGGAGTCGGGTCATTAAACACAACAGATGAAATAGGGGCTATTCTTGAGCTGATCCATTCACAATCTCCAGTCCTTCCTCACACTATGATTCATCCAAACACACAGACAGAGAAACCACAACAGCCATACTCATTGCTGCCCTTTCATCCACTTGAAGAATCCCTTATTGATTTAAACAACCAGGAATTACAGAATTTCCCCATTTACTCCCTGATTCATGGAAATATTTGCACGTAAAACGCACATTTGCGTGACATTCTGCCCTAAAATCCCTGTTTGAGGTATGGGGATTTTCGGGAAGAATGGCACACAAATGTGCATTTTACATGCAAATAATTCCATGAATCAGGGTGTTAGTAATTAGTGAGCTTATAACATCTACATCTGACATTCTCGCCAAATTAAATAAATTGGAAGGATTTATGTTGGCACAGGAAAACTGTCACTTATTTTGGCCCTCACATACATAAGTACCTAAGCAGCCCCCAAATGTGCCAAAAGATACTAGCAAAACTACTGCAACTAAGTTCACACAGACCCAAGAAACTACAGAAGGCTCTTATGGTCAGTCAAAAACTTATGCCCAGATCGCTAAGCAACAATGTTCTCATAAATTGGGCACTGATAACAACCCAAAAAATGACTTAATGGAAGTAGCAAATGAGCGATTCAGATGATGTAGAATGGATCAAACTTCCAATCTGTAACAATAAGTGCATGCTTTGTAAATAATTGCCCAGCTTTTATGGAACCATACAACAGATCTGGTACTACTTGGCTTTCAGTTACATGCTTTTTGGTCCATGGATGAGACTAGTACCTTTATTGAATTCAAACCATCCGTTACAGAAATGGCTTGTTTGGGTACTTCTGACCAGAAATCTAATGCCCTGAACAGTGCAATGTTAGGACAACTTGAATCTTTTTCAAACATCCTAAAGGGTCTAGTCTGGCTTGAAACTATGATTAAATCTCTATCCAATGAGCATAAACCTTCAGATAAGTCATAATCATCTGCTTTTTCCATCTTAACGCGGAATTGTTTCGGCTTCAAAAAAAATCTGTGGCATTAATCTTTCTTCTCAGCAGAGCTACCCTCTCTTGTCCTAATACAGGAAACAATGAGTCTTTCTGACATCCATCTAGATGGCTTCACCTCTTATTCGAAGAGAGCTGGCAGAGGACCTATGGGTCGTCCTTCAGATGGCATGGCCATACTGATTGAAAACAGCTTTACATTTTCTTCTAAACACATATACTCCTCTGCAGAATTTTTAGCCATTGAATTAACCATTGATAGCTTGTGTCCCCTTAGTATATTAATTGTGTCAGTAGACTGGATCCCCAATGCTACCCCCTTGGACATAGCACTTGCAAGCTTAAACTCAGTATTAATGGATGCATTTTTCAATAAGCCAAACTATGAAATTATAATAGGAGGAGACTTTAATTATTCATTACCTTCACTGGACCAATTTTTTGAAACAGTGGGATGGCCATATTATTCCACCGGATGTGCTCCTCTCAAATGCCACCTGGCATCATGGAAATAGCAGCTCATGTATAGATTATATTGCAACATCTCGCTTTTTGTCAAGCAACAGTAGCCTTTCAAACATCTGTAATCCCAATTTGGGTGATCATATGATTCTAAAATGCAATATATCCTTTCCAGTTAAACAATTTCACTCTAATCCCAAACGCCACATCTCACTTTTTGGCAAGCAGCAGTAGCCCTTCAACCATCTGTAATCCCAATTTGGGTGATCATATGATTCTAAAATGCAATATATCCTTTCCAGTTAAACAATTTCACTCTAACCCCAAACTAACATTGGTACAAATCGATAGACCCACACTATCGGTATGCTGGAATCCCAGCTTGTGTAGGCTGTCGACAGCCCATGTTAGTTGTGATCTCTGGATCGTCAAAGATCCTGACTTATTGGGAGGTGTGAGCAAAGAAGCGGACGCTTGGAATATGTGGATGATACACTAACATCTTAGAACCCTTGCTGCTCAAGAACAAATACACCTGTCAACTTCACACCCCAATAAATTCATCAAAGCGATAAAGCTTCTTAAACAACGAAAAAATTGCAAAATCAGACAGTTACAAAGGGAATCTGTTTCCTCTTCGGTCCACATTTTGCATTATCTCTACCTACAAAAAAGAGTTGAAAAAAATGCAATTTGAACATCATCTGATATATAATCAGTCAATGATCAATCTCCTAGTACACAAAAATGCCAGGGACATATGGGTGATCTTGAGGAATCCACTAGGCCGTCAAATACGTACCTTTCAAGCTGCTATCTCAGGTGATACCTGGACAGCATTTTACAAGACGAAATACCAGCTTCCTCAAAAATGACCCCCATTTTTGAACCTCAATCTTGAAGAACCGATATGATATCTCAGGGATTCCAGAATCGTGGCTGACATCCATTATTATTCCCCTTCAAAAAAAAGGCCCAATTGGAATCCCAGCTATCTTCCGCCCGATTGCTCTGATCGATGTTGCAGCTAAGGTATTTTCTACATTAGTACTTAAAAATCTGAAACACTACATCTTGTCTCATCAGATACTAACTATACTCAATTCCAGAAGGGTTTCAGGAAACTAATGGGCAGTCCATTGAACGCCACCATCCTACCTCATCTTCTGGCATCTTCGGGAAAGACCAAAAATGGTCCCATCTATATGGCACTTCTCGACCTGTCATCAGCATTTGACAGTGTCATTAGAGGTACACTTTGGCAAAAAATGCAATGTTATGGTATTCCAACACATATTACTGCAATCATAGCATTATTGCATACTCAAACTAACTTCAATATTCGCACTGACCAATCAGGGCTTCTTACAGATAGAATCGGATCTATGTGATTTTTCTGTCGCGGAAAAGTCAGCGACGGAAATGTTTGCATGGGAAAGGTACGCACTAAAAATGTTTGTACATTTCCCATGTAAACATCCAATAAAAAACAATCCAAACATACACCCCCACTCAAACCCACAACACACCCACAACACACCCCCACCCCCAACATACTCCCACCAACCTACCTACCTTTCCTTCCTTCGCGCTGTGTCCCTGCAGTGCCGGTTCCCTTTCACCACAGGGTCCTTTTCTTTTGTTTTTGGGCAGCTGCAGGGGTGTCCCCCGCAACCCCTGTATAGTATAGTGAGTGAGCTGTAGTGGGAAACACCCCTGCAGCCCCCAGCTTTTTTTTTTTTTTTTTGCTTGGGTGAGTTGCTGGGGTGTCCCCCGTAACACCCCGCTCACTATACTCCATAGTATAGTAAGCGGGGTGTTGCAGGGGAAACCCTGCAGCCCCAAGGGTTTTTTTTTGGTAGGGGTGGGGGGTGTCCCCTGCAATCCCCGCTCACTAGGGGACACTGCCACAGCCCCATACCGACCCAACTTAAACACCTAAACACATACCACAAAAAGTTCAAAATTTTTATAGTTACAACTTTTCGTGATGTGCATTTTAGGTCTTTTGGTGGGGTAAGTCTTTTAGATTCGGTCATTTTGTCCTATACCATAGAATCACCATCGAAATTTCCGTAAAGCAGGGGTGTAATCCCGCTGCAGTACTTTTTAACCTTTACCTGGCCAACAACAACCTGTTATGGTCTGACTCTACAAGTTTTCCAGTAAGATTAGGAGATTTGAGACTAAATTGGCTTGCTTTTGCCAACAACATCATTCTCTTTGATCGTACACCATTTGGGTTACAGAAGAAACTTCAAAGTTTTTCTATATTTTGCAAACAGCACAACTTGGTCACGAACTCTGCAAAATCGAACATTCTTGTATTCTCTAATACGACTATTATAGTGAGATTTCAATACAACATCGAACATAACCCAATCCAATGTACGATGGGATTGACATACTTAGGCTATAATGTTACAAACACCAACTCTTTAAAGATGTGGCATAGTTCTCTAACAATCAGAATTGCCCCCTTGATAGCACAAATGAAGCCCATATACTGCAAGCATTGCAAATTCTTGCTCATACCATTGCTTGACTTCTATTTATTAAAAGTAGAGGTGATCATTCTTTAATTGCTTGATCTATGCTTACTTGACATTGGCAACATTATTAATAAAATTCAAGGTCTAATCCGGAAAATCGTTCTTGGCCTCCCTAAAAGTTTGCTCAATGTAATAGTCATCCACGAGCTGGGTTTGTCCTCATTGGCCTCAAAGCTTCTATGGAGAAGGCTCAACAACTATGCTAAAATGTCACATCCTCTACTCAATTCCCTATATGAGGACCTAGGAGTAATGCATGCAAACTCTACACCAGCGTTGATTTCATTATTCAATAAGCCAATGTTGACCTTCTTGGCTACGATAGTGATGGAACCTGTAGATCTTCAAACTAGTCCAGCACTTGTGAAGAAAAAGCTTTTTCAACTTGATTGGACCCTTACCCTAGATCAGATTGCCACATATTGATCATACATAGAATATGAAAAATGTAGACATAAGAAACACTATTGTATGCCATACTTAATATGCTTCCTGTGTAATCAAGCCAGGAATGTCTATATGAGATTTAGATTAAACCTAGTTCATACCAATGTACTTATAAAAAACTGGAAATGTAATAGGGACACTGAAAATGATGGTCTTTGTCGCTTCTGCCACAGTACTATAGAGCTGGAAACATTGAAGCACTTAATTATATTCTGTGGTTTCTTGAAAATCTGAGATTATGAATACTGGGTAAATATTTGTCTTCAAACACATCTCTCTCTCGTGAACTGTTGTGGTTGAGTTGTATATGGGGACATAGTAACGCCCTAGTCCTTTCGTTGGTACGCTTACTCGATTGTGTACAGGTAAAACTCTGCAAATTTGAAGAATGAAATATTACTAATGTATATTAGCAGAAAAAAAGGAAGAATTCTTGTTATATATGGCTTGAACTTATGTTTTGTGTATTATGACAAGTGTAACTATCTATCACAAGATTCATCATGGCATCATAGCTGGACATAATAATATCAAGCAAATGAGTCACGTTGATGGTAACACAGAAATTGTCTTACTCGTAGTTTTGATGAAAGTGTGATGATTAATCCTGTGTCAATACGCACTAGTATAACTGCATGTACAGTATCATTTTACTATTCTGTATATTGCTCAACTTATGCGATTTGAAATGTTATGCGATTATGTAATTGTTATCTTATTTTATGTTGTAAAGGTGCTTGTGCATGAAACACAAATAAAAATAAATAAAAGCAAAAATAAATATAAAAGAGTGGAAAAGATTCTCTGGCTTTGTAGAACATCTGCATTTATCTGAATTGTCGCTATTCCATTTCTTGGTGAAGGTAGTTAAATGGTAAGATACCCAAAGAGGCTTTCAGGTGCAACGATTTTGCTAACCTGTCTTCTATAAAATAAAGATGTCTCTACAGTCATAGCATAATTTCAGGTCTAAGGACCTAATACAGGGAAGCATTTTATAATGGCAAAATCCCTTTGGAAAACGCTAATAAGGGCCTAACTATCTTGTAATCAGGCTGCAGAACGGATCTTGGGTAAACCCGTAAAATTCGTCCATATACTTTTGAATAATTTCAGATCTGGATATTAAGGTATGATAATGTGAGGACATGTTAGCTGGATTTAGATTTAAAGTAGTGCATACATCTCAGACATATCTAACCCACTGAATATTACTAGCACCATTTTGCGGCAAAATATCCTTTAAATCGAACCTGTATTATGTAAAATAACTTGAGGTCATTATTGTATGCCAATTAACCGAATGTTTAAGCTTAGTTTCAAATGTTAAACCATATATCCCCATTCTAGGTGTAAGCATAGTGATGAAATACTTTTGGGCATTGTGAAGAATTTCTTCACACTTCTCAATTCATTGCTATCCAAAAGATTAAGATTTGCATGGCCCCAAAGCTCAGCACTGTATAAAGCTTCTGGATAAAGCTTCTCCACAGGCTGAAAGATCAGTTGACTCTGAATCTCATAGGAAAACGTTCACTCCATTACCTTGTCTCATTAAATTTAGCGCATACTTGTTAACTTATTTTTACCACCTACCTGTCGTGTCTATTCAAATACCTAGGTAGTCATAGAAATCAACTCAATATGATGATGTTTAGGTATGGTGGGGGAACGTTCTTGTTTTTTTCACCATATTAAAAATGTCCTTTTAGAGAAATCTATTTCCAGCCCCATTTTAATACGAGATTTTTTAATCCCGCTGCAGTTCTTTCTGATCAGGACTGTGTTGTCTGCAAATAATAGTAAACCTGTTGTTCTGCCATCTAATAAAGGGGCATTGACCTCCAATTTTTCAACATAATTTTCCAATTTGTTTTCATATAAATTGAATAGGGTCAGTGCTAAGACACAGGCCTGGTTTACGCATCTGTTTACTGGAAAGGGCTCAGTGGATTCCCCCGTAGATCAAAGCTCACTTGGGCATAATTCCCTGGTTTGATGTAAGGTACTATGAGGAGATACAGTTATAAGTGCCAAAATCCATCTGATGTCATTTTCATTACCCAAATGTTTCAAGTGAATCCTGCAGCTTTCAGAGCGTTTGTGAATTGCTGACTGTAGCCCGATGTTTCAAACACAAGAAATTCTTGAACCAAGCCCCTGAAGCCTCTTTTGTACTCTTCAGGGAATTCTCAAAGGAATAGGGCATTCACCCATGGGCTACGGTGAGAGCCAGTGTTTCAAAGGAAGCTCTGTCAGACCAATTGGGAAGTTACAGCACAGATAACTGCTGGGTTCTCTTTGATCAGGCAGACATAACAGGAGGCAAGTATAATGTAGCATACTAGGGAATATGTCCCACCATCTTGCCATGTTTAGGCAAGACTCCTTCCTGTGTGCACTCCCAAGATCCTGCACACAAGCCACTCTGGATGGTAATATCTTAGCACAGTGCTTGTTTTACAGAAGCAAGGATTGGCCCCTTACAGAAGGCTTGGGATGGACAACTTCACTGTGGCAAATTCTAACACTATACAAGGGAACACGATCCCCTTCATTGAATCCTCTTTAAAATTTAGACTATCAGTCTGACCTAGGATTCCTGTCAGTAGCATGATGATATGGGGCTCCAAGGAAGGAGCAAAACCCTCCCTCAGCCACCAGATGGGATCCTTTGCAGTGATGTGCTGTTGAACAAGGACTGCCTGTAGCCTAAACACTGTCACCAGCACTCTGCCTACCGTAAGTGACACGTTTTCTCTGGCAAATATTCTGGCTGATAAGAGAAGAAGAAGAACTTACCTTTTCCTCTGAAAACATGAACAGAGTCCGTAAATGAATACATTGGCTATGTGTCCTAGTTCTTTTTTTGACCTGCTACAAGACTCAACAGAGCTGTCTTAGACATTCTATGCCGTCAAACTCCTTTTAGCCTTTTTGAGCAAGCAACTCTACTATTGCCTTTCTGTTCACCAGCTTTGTGGAGCTGATCACTACTGCCAAACAGCATAGCATCATTGCACTCGGTTGAGCCCTTTGACATCAGTCATTGAATCAATGCATCAATACACCTTTAAAAAGTCGATCTGCAACAATATAGACAAATAATGTTTCTAAGATTCATTTGAATCTCAGACTGCTGGTTGCTCCTTGAAGAGCACTGTGCTTGCCTCCCACCAAACCAACTTAACCATCCCAAACATCAACCCGACCTTGCAGAAAGCTCCCAAAATCCTAACTTGATTTTGTTGAGCCCCAAGAAGAAGATTTCATTTTTATATATTTTTATTGAGTTTCCGATACCAAACAATAAAAATCCACCCATACTAAGGTAATAATTATAACACATACCACCAACCTGTTAGAAACATTAGGTTCAAGGGCTTAGCATATCATTCCATTCAGGTGGAGGATAGCTGTGCAATCAAAGAGCAACACAACAGCCCCAAATTGCTGAGGTGAATAAAACAAAGGAGGAACCTCATAATTGTACATAATTGATTGGACTTCAAGGGCGCATTAGATCAGGAGTGTAATTGGTGATGTTCAGAAATTCATCCTATGCAGTGGAGGATGGTTAGTAGTCTCAGTACTCATTTTGTGCAGTTATCACTCTGCGTTAGCCCACCACTTCAAGTCACTCAGCCAGATTTCAAACTTTGGAGTGGTCAATCTGGTCTAAGTTAAGGCAATGTGGTGTTTCATAAGGACAAAACCTAGATAGATGAATTTGGCAGTCTGCTTACATGATCTTCCGAGAGGGAATATACCAAGAATACACCAAGAATATACACTTTTACTGGGACTGTCACGTTCCGACCTGTAACCTTGGACAGGTGGGGTGTTATTTTTTGCCAGACCATCTAAATATACCCACATGACTCAGTCATATGTAGATAAGTGCATTAGGGGACAAGCATCTTGGAAAGAAAAGGGGTGCTTGGGTGAGATTCTGTGCATTAGATTAGGAGTGAGGTATGACCTGTTAATTTGTATTGGATTAGCTTAACCCTGGCATTGCCATGTTTGAACAAATTCACCTTCACGTGTCATCATCTACAGAAGCATTTAGATTATTTTCCCACCTATTTCTAGACTTACTACCAGACTGAGGTGAGTTCAGAGTACAGGCTTTATACATTGATTACATTTTGCCTCAAAAGATTATTATTGATTTTATGATGGTTACCATGAAATGCTCAAGGGGTAATTTGGGGACGTCTAGCCACTATTTATGTAGTGTTGCCTTGGTCAAGGCATATAGTAGGAATTGGTATTTGGGTAGCAGCCAGTTTTTAATGAGATCTAGGAAGGATTTATCCAGCCATCCACACATAGATCACCAAGTGACACACAGTCACTCCTACCCCAGGTCTTTTGTCAACCAATCTCAGTCGAGCCTTAAGACTTTAAAAATCCATAATCGCTCCCTTGAGCGCAAATGGCGAGCATCCAAAACCCCTCATAGCAGGTCTATGTTTGCCCACAATCAAACTACAATAAAAAATCCTAAACTGCAACAGCAGCAGCAGCAAAGAGCTCCACAGAATCATCTTGAGGGGTTTGACATGCGCTACTTTGAAGAGATCTGGGAAGATGCCAGAGGTGAAGGAAGCCGTTAAGTATGGACCTTGCCCTTTCTCCTGCACAGGTGGAGGTCAAGATCTCTTTGAGGAAAGAGGTCGGACTGTGGTCTGGGGTACCCAGAGGGTCTGCTCCTGGACAGTAGTTTGAGGAACTCTTTGCTCGAGATGGGGTTGAAGTAGTTGAAATATATTGTTGCAGGGGCAGGATTGGAGGAATCTCAAGGAGTGGGAGTTGGACAGGGGATGAGGTTGGAAAGTTTGTCATTAAGGGCATCCGCCCTGTCCATTGCTGTGTGTTGGGTGAGGGAGTTGCAGAATGCTTGCTTGGACGTGGTTGGGGTATGGGTGCAGGAAGGGTTCACAGATTCTGAGATGATTCTGTGGAAATCTTTGCTGCAGCTGCTGCTGTTGCAGTTTACGATTTTCTTTATTGTAGTTTGATGGTGGGCAA
Organism: Ambystoma mexicanum; assembly: GCF_040938575.1. Lineage (NCBI taxonomy): Eukaryota > Metazoa > Chordata > Amphibia > Caudata > Ambystomatidae > Ambystoma > Ambystoma mexicanum. The sequence goes on along the minus strand of NC_090924.1, from coordinate 39,835,095 downwards.
AGACAGACTTGCTATGAGGGGTTTTGGATGCTCGCCATTTGCGTTCAAGAGAGTGATTATGGATTTTTAAAGTCTTAAGGTGGGACGTGAACCATTTGGTGGTAGGTCCTTTGCGGTTGGCAACAGGGTGGGTGGGGGTGTGAGGGAGGAGTGAGTCATTAAGCCAGGAGTTAGATTTGTTGGTAGGGGTCTATCTTAGGTTGGGGGTGTGTATAGCAGGGCTTCAGCACGATGAGGTAGTTCCTTCAACTTGTTCCAGCATGTGTGGGTATGGATGGGCCAGAGTGGGCCATGGGTGGTGAGGGCAATGTGCAAACAGAGAATGGAATGGCTGAGTCGTATGTCTCGATTAGGGGTTTTAGGCTGGGCATAGAGATGACATTGGATGAGCTGAACATTGCATCAAGTGTGGTGGCTCCAGTGTTGGTAGGACCTGTAGTAGGTCAGGAGAGGTTGAAAAACTCTAGACTGTTGACCAGTGGTTGGGCCATGGGGGTGTTGGGCACATCAAACCAGATATTAAAGTTCCCCAGAAGTGTGATTGCTGCGTGGTTGACCAGAGTGGTAGCTAGTGAGTTGCAGTGACTGTTGGCATAATGTCTGTCATATCCAGATGGCCTGTAGATGAGTAGGAAGCTGTGTGAGAGAGAGGGCAATAGTGAGAGTATGACAAGAAGGGATTCTCAATTACCTGTGCATGGCTGGTCTCGGTGAGTGAGATCGAGTTGTGAGGTTTGGGAGGATGGTTATTCCGACACCTCTGGAAGGTTTGTTGTGGAAGATGAGCAAGTAGTCGGTGGGAAAGCCTCATGCGCGATGGGTTTGAAATCATCTGCGAACCATGTTTCAGTGACGAAGATGATATTGGGATTGTCAGAGGATAGGATGTCAAAGATGTTGTGTCTGTTTTTAGCCACAGTACAGGCATTGAATAGGTTGCAGGTGAATTGTTGGGATGCAGTGATCCCTCTTTTGCTTGTGGCCAGATGGATTCGGCAGGACTGAGTTGCCAGTGGGGAGGAGTCAGTTGCAGGGTGGTGATGTGGGTGGTAGGGTCAGGACAGTCGGAGTGACTGAACCCGACTGCGGGGTGGTGGTGGGGGTGTGGGTCTGGGATACTGTTTGAGGGGTGGTGAGTTAGTGAGGAGGGTCAAGGGCAGGAGAGTGAGCAGGTGGTGCCTGGTTTACATGAGATCTCCAAGGAGGTGGATCAGTGAGTGGTGACTGTGTAGTGTGTGGGTACCAGCTAGCTGATGAGTGGGGTACGAGTATGAAGGGAAATAGAGATGCGATGTGCTGGGCGTAAGGTTGTGTTCAAAGAGGGAGAGACTGGCAGTGGCTAGCATGAAGATCCTGACAGCTGAGCTGTGCCTGGAGGGGAGGGTGGATCGATGCCGGCAAGTTGAGGCAAGAAGAGCCAAGGGTGAGGACCAGTCTCTGTTTCCAAATTTTTTGCGTTTGTGTGCAATAGGTGTATGTGTGAGGGTAGGGTATGTGTGGGAGTGAGCGGTCGTTTAGGTCCCCCTCATACATTCAGCACGATGTAAACCACTTGCTCACACAATAATGGGGGACGCTTCCATTGCTCGTAGGCATGATAACAGTAGCAGATGCAGGGTTGTTGTGCGGGACACTTGGGCTTCCATTTTGTGTACCCTCGACTCCATCTTTAGACTAGGCCTCACTGAGATAAAACGAAAAGGCTTCTCTCCCCTCTGCAGAGCTTCACACACCATGCTCATGGCCCCCGCATTTTGCCTGAAAGCTTAGCAGCTCCATTTTCACGGATGAGCCAGAGATAATTGAAACAAATACACCAATGTAACATTTTCACTCTTCCTCTGAGATCAATGTCCTGTATCTGAACCGGCCTGGAACATGCCTTTCAGTCCATCCATCTCCACAAACCTGCCATGCCCTCGTACCCCTGCTGTTGGAAAATTACTGCCACTATAACCCTGTGTCCCCGGTGTGCCCCCAACTAACATCAGACCTCTGTCACAGAATATTGCACCCTAGAACTAACAAATGTCAGAATGTCTTGTAGCCTCTTTGATGCGCCTGGACCCACCCCAAAGTCAATGTTATCATACTGACCAAGACCCTAAACTCGGTACTTCATATAAGTCCCAATGAACAATGCTGTGATTATATGGGCACGATTTATAGATTTATAATATAATATAATTGTGTGATAGGGGCCAGATGTTGCCAGGGGGAGGGGAAGTACCACCATTGACAGCAGTTGACCCACCCCTCCGCCAAGTGTTGCAGGTGGATTCACACCATCCCTGCCCATTCTGAAGGGGCAGGAGCAAGAGTGGCAGTCAGGAGAGTTCCTGTTCCATTTAAATGGCAAAACATAAGAATAATAAGACCTGCAACCCCAGACAGCCAAAGAGGGGAGGGACAAGGAGAAAGGGAGTCAGAAGGGGAGATAGAGAAAGTATGGAGTGACCTAGATGAATATGAAGAGGGAGTGGCAGCAGTGGGATCTCCGCTGCCATTCCCATTTGACAAGAGGATGAAAGAGCCGCGCCAAGGTGGCAACAGAGACAAAGGCAAAGAGTAGGCAAAAATTTAAATGCTACTGATACACAAGGGAGCAATGCACTATGGGAGAGGAGGAGGAGCCTACGCAATTCATCCTCCGGGCGCAAGACCTGTGGAGATCTGAAACAGGCATGGCGTGGGACCAATCCATTGCCTTGTTCTAAGTTATAATTAAAAAAGGGCTCCCGAAGGAGGTACAGAAGGCCTTGGACAAAATAGCTAGGATAGAAGACAAAGGCTGGGCAGGGATTCAGAGTATCATTGTGCACCAGTGTAGGGGGATCAAAGAAAGAGAAAGAGAGATAGTACAGAGAAGGTTGGCAGACAAAGCAAAGTTAGTACAAAATAAATTGGTGAAGGTCGTGGTGATGAATGGCACAACATCAACTGACTGACAGGGCGAAGGAAAGGAGGGGGTAGGAAATTAGCCAGCAAGGATGGCCGCAACGTGGGTTGCAAATGGACAGGAGCAATGGGACCGAGACGAGCAGTACGGAGGGCCCCAGTGGCAAGGAAGGCCCGCAAGAAGACGAGGTGGGTACCGAGGATCAAGAGGAGGATTTGGAGGAATGGGAGAGGATTTGGAGGGCCAGGGATGAGGGGAGGACCACAAGGGTCATGTTGGAATTGCAGAAGGTGGGGACATTTTTTGAGAGAGTGCAGAATGCGACCAATGGGTTATTACCAAGGGCAGCCCCCCATGGGAAACGAGCAGCAGTATGGTCACCCACAACCCAGGAAGTCCCTATGGGTTACCTATGGGAGGGAATGGGCAGAACAAACAATGCTATAATGAAACACAACAGAGAGAACCACAAATTGAACAAAGACAACAACCACAACAGAGAGGTATACAGCAACAAATGACAAGACAGATCATCATGGGTAATGCAAACACTAACATTTTTGCAACGTCTGTAAATGGCGCGCTGGCAGCTTTTCGCGATGCAGCGGTAGTGGGGGACAATGTATTCTCTGTTGATTGAATGGAGACATATGCAGACTAGGACAGCCCACAGAAACCACTTGTGTGTCCAGTCCTATCCACTACCCTCAATGCAGAAGAGGAACCACTAGTGGGGGCGGAGATAGGCAACATGCAGTTCATCTCTCATGGAGGGCCAGTTCCTGCTCTCGGAAAAAAAATTGGAAACACAAGGGTTCTCTGGGGCTATTTTAAAAGTTCCTTACACAAAAGATCTTGACATAACGGTGGGGGAAAAAACGGTGCAAGCACCTCTACTATATCATGAAGACTCACCAATAAATTTGTTGGGAAGAGACCTCCTGAGTAAACTGAATATGATAATTTCCTTTACTGAGCGGGGAATAGTGTGTTCTACCCCTGGAGTGTGCCCAGTAAGGGCAATGCTGATGATTAGCATCAGGACCAATGAAATTGCTGTAAGAGCGGTGCCCATAGACATGGATATGTTCGTATATGGGATCCGGGTACTTGACAGAGTGGTGCCAGAGATAACAAGAAAAGAATGGAAAGTCCCCTCAGATGTTGTCTTCCGCCCAATTGTGAATACAGATGTTGTACAAGGCACCATTATGTCTATTGATCTAGAAGGGGTACAAGTTTCAAGTAAACATATCGCAGTGATAGGACTGGATACACATGGATGCGAATGGAGAACAGTACTATGCATAGACCCAAATATAATGTTGCACGATTTAACTGATGAAGAACTGTTCACTGACAATGAGAGTGATGGGGAAATAATAATGGAAATAAGTGTACCATGTGACATCATGATCCAACACAGGGAAATACACAACCCTCTCATGGCAAGTATTAGTGTGCCACCCACTATATTTGAGAAAGATATGAAAAAGGTCCTGCCAGAAATATGGACCACATGCCCCCATGATGTAGGGCTCTTACAAGAGGTCACGCCCATCAAAATAAAGTTGAAACCAGGTGCAATACCGCCTAGAGTAAAGCAATGCCCACTATCAAGAGAGGCAGAGGAAGGGATACGAGAAACAATAAATGCATTACTGCAACAAGGGATAATAGTGCCATCCATTTCACTATGTAACACAGCAATTTTTCTGATGAAAAAAGCAAGGGGCGAGACTTGGAGGATGATTCAGGACCTACGCCAACTTAATGACATCATACAAAAACCGTTTCCATTAGTGCCTAACCCCATATCCATTTTGTATAGCACACCTACAGATGGTACTTGTTTCACAGTAGTGGATTTGAAGAACGCCTTCTTCTCAATACCACTTGACCCAAGTTGTCAGTTCCTCACAGCAATCACGCTAGGGGGGAACAGATATGAACATTGTAGGTTACCGCAGGGATATTGTGAAAGCCCAATCATTTTCAATAGAATCTTGCATGAAGATCTTGGCAACATTGTTGTAGAGTGCACAATAATACAGTACGTGGACAATCTGCTCGTCTGCAGTAAAAGTGAAGAACAGTGCAGGGCCAATTCGATAACATTGTCAAATTTACTAGCCACAAAAGGATACAAGGTGGACAAAGGTAAGCTGCAATATTGCCTAGCAGAGGTGCTCTATTCAGGGCAGTTCATTTCAAAAGATGGGAAGAGTATTTTACCAGATAGAGAAGCAGCAATACACCACTTGAGGATACCAAAGACAATGAAGGACATGCAAAAATGTCTCGGCATCTGCAATTACTGCCGTGCCTGGATATTTGATTATGTAGCATACACATGACCACTGTTACAGGACTTGAAGGAAGCACAAAAGAATAATGTCCCGTTAAAGTGAACGGACGAGATGATGACACAATATTTCAAATTGAAAGACCTTATTGCACATGCACCAGTTCTAGCGAACCCTGATTATGATTGGGAGTTTTACCTGTTTTCACACTGCAATGGCATTTTAATGACTGCAGTTTTGACCCAGAAAACATCATTAGATCACAAGCCATTGGCCTACTACAGTGGTACATTAGATTCAGTAATGCAGAGCCACTTCGCATGCGAACAAGCTCTCGCTGCAGCGGCCTTCGCAATAGAAAAAAGTGCCACCATCGTGATTTTAGAACGTTCAAAATCTACATTAACAACACAAAGGGCAGCGGCATATCAAAATTATAATATCCAGCCCAAACGTTCATGTGGTGAGATGCAAGACAGTAAACCCAGCTATATTCATCACTGAACCATGTACAGTTGAGGATATACAAGCACATTATTCCACTACATATGAGGGAGAGGAAGATGATATTCCCAAGGCGAGTGAAAATGTGCTACAGGAGGGGGAAATATACTTCTTAGATGGGTCAGCATCAATAGACAGTGAGACAGGAGAAAAGCATGTAGGGGCGGCAGTTGTAAGAATGGAGGAAGAAGGGTATGAGATTATTGTGCAGAAACGCCTCCCCTCTCATTACTCCACTTAAGCAGCGGAACTGACTGCACTTATTGAAGCACTTATTGAAGCACTGCATACAGCAAAATGATGTGCTGTCACAATATACTCTGACTAAATGCTACAACAACAGTGCACTCAGGGTTGTCACGATGGCGACGAAGAGGGTTTCGGAGGGCAGATGGTTCACCAGTACAACATGCAGCCCTACTAAATGAACTGATAGAGGTACTAGCAGAACCATCAGTGATGGCGTTGGTGAAGTGTCAAGCACATACCAACAACACAGATGATATCTCATTGGGAAACACAGCGGCCGATGCTGCAGCGAAAGAGGCTGCGTATTTCAATATTTTGCAAGCAATAGAGTGCATTGTTATGACACCCATACAGACACACAAGAGAAGGGATACAGCCATACACCAATTTCCCAAATAATAGAGCTCCAAAAACGTGCACCTACAGAAGAACAAACGTTGTGGGGAAAGAGAGGTTGTAAACAGTCCCCAAAAGATTTAATATGGGGACAGGAACTAACAGGGAAGGTAGTAATGCCAGCGGAGTTATTAGAAATAGGATTTCAACAACTACACTTCCCAACACACGTGACTAAACAAAACATTGCAGATGAGATACAGGAACATTGATTTGTTCCAAATTTACAGGAACACTTGTCAAAATTCACAGTAGAATGCACAATGTACCAGACATACAATTCAGGAATGACCCTGAGGACATTGTGAGGAGCGCTGCTGCGTCCTGTGGGCCCATTTAGAGAGCTCCACATTGACTATGCATATATTGTTATTGTTATTTTGCATTTATATAGCGCCTTATATACCATTGGTATGGTCTGAAGGCACTGGTAGGTTGAACGCCCTTGGGAACTGAAGTTCATATAAGAAGAGAGAGTAGAGAGAGTCAAAAAAGGGTGCGTGTGAGCACCGGGTATGTGTGCAGCTTGTGCGGTATCCGTGTGATAGTTGCTTTCTAGCGATAGGTGTGCCGGTTGAGAGGTCAGGAGTATGTGTTCGTTCTGGCAGGATTTATCCAGATCGGATGTGGCTGCGATAGGCCTGAGGAGAACGCCTGGCTGGGGGGTGTGTAACCAGCAGTGATTACTTAGAATGATGTGGAGTGAGCGGCGAGTGTTGGTATGCGAACAGTTATACCGAATGGTGTCATAGTATCTCTGTGTTCTAGTTGTGTGGTGATGTAAGGAGAGAGTAAGCGTGGTGGTGAGATAAGATGGGTTATATGCCCTTTCAGACATTCTCTGCATTCTAAATCATACTATATTCGTCACATGCTCCTCTACGCACTCTCCCCCTCTAAGCATTCACCAACTTTACGCACTTACCCCCTTTACGCACTCACCCCCTCTACGCACTCACCCCCTCTATGCACTCACCCCCACGATGCCCTCATCCCCACGACGCACTTATCCCCATGACGCACTCATCCCCACGATGCACTCATCCCCACGACGCTCTCACCCCCACGACGCACTCACCAACCTCTACGCACTCACCCCCTCTACCCACTCATCCCTTCTACGTACTCGTCCCCTCTACGCACTCGTCCCCTCTACGCACTCATCATCACTACGCACTCATCCCCGCTATGCATCATCCCCCCTACGCAATTCATCCCCACTACGCAGTCGTCCCCACTATGCACTCATCCCCACTATGCACTCATCCCCACTACGCACTCATCCCTACTACGCACTCATGCCCACTACACACTCCTCCCCACTACGCACTCATCCCCACTACACACTCATCCTCTCTACGCACTTAACTGATCTCTGCACTCTTTTGTTCCCGGTACTCATCTGCTTTAAGCACTCGTGCCTTTCACGCATTCAACAGCACTATCCTGTCCTATATATTCACCTCTACACTCATCTGTTCTATACCTTCACCCGTTCTGTACACTAATTCACCCTGTATTCTTATCCACTCATGTGCTCTGTCTACTCATCCGCTTCATCCATTCATCCATTCTGTACACTTATCCAATCATATGCTCTGACACTCAACCGCCTTATCCACACATTCACTCATCTGGCCTATCCACTCATCCGCCCTATCCACTCATTCTCTCATCCGTTCTATTCTCTCATCCACTCTATCCACTCAATCCACTCTATCCACTCATCCGCCCTATCCATTCATCCTCTCATCCACTCTATCCACTCATCCATTCTATCCACTCATCCACTCTATCCATATCCACTCATCTGCCCTATCTACTCATCCTCTCATCCGCCCTATCCACTCATCTGCCCTATCTACTCATCCTCTCAGCTACCCTATCTACTCATCCTCTCGTCCACCCTATCCACTCATCCTCTCAACCGTTCTAACCTCTCATCCACTCTATCCACTCCTCCACCCTATCCGCCCATGCTCTCAACCGTTCCATCCTCTCATCCACTCAATCCACTCATCCACTCTATCCACTCATCCGCCCTATCTACTCATCCTCTCATCTGCCCTATCCACTCAACCGCCCTATCTACTCATTCTCTCATCCACCCTATCCACTCATCCGCTCTGTCTACTCATCCTCTCGTCCATCCTATCTACTCATCCTCTCATTCGCCCTATCCACTCATCCTCTCAACCTTTCTATCCACTCATCCTCTAAACCATTTTATCCTCTCATCCACTCAATCCACTCATCCGCCCTATCTACCCATCCTCTCAACCGTTCCATCTTCTCATCCACTCTATCCACTGATCCGCTCTATCCACTCATCCACTTTATCCACTCATCCACTCTATCCACTCATCCACTCTATCCACTCATCCACTCAATCCACTCATCCGCTCTATCCACTCATCCGCTCTTATCCACTCAACCGCTCTTATCCACTCAACTGCTCTTATCCACTCATCCGCACTTATCCACTCATCCGCTCTTATCCACTCATCCACTCTTATCCACTCATCCGCTCTTATCCATTCATCCGCTCTTCTCCACAAATCCACTCTTATCCACTCATCCGCTCTTATCGACTCAACCGCTCTTATCCACTCATCCACTGTTATCCATTCATCCGCTCTATCCACTCATCCACCCTATCCACTCAACGGATATCTGCTCTATCCGTTCATCCGCTCTATACACTCCTCTGCTCTATACACTCCTCCGCTCTATACACTCCTCCGCTCTGTACACTCCTCCGCTCTATACGCTCATCCGCTTTGTACATTCGCTGGGTATACACACTCTCTGCACTTCCATATTCATGCGTTATTCATATTGATGTGCTCTACATACTCATCAGGTTCACATACTCGTCTTTTCTACATACTTATCCTGTTTACGCTCATCCGTTCTGGACGTTCATCTGTTTTACGCACTTCTGCATTCTACTCGCTTCCCTGTATTACACGCTCATCCGCTCTACACGCTTGTCCGTTCTACACACCTAGCTGCTCTACACACTCATCCACTCAACATATTCATCCATTCCATATACTCATCGGTCTACATATTCATTCGATTCCCACATTCATTCAAACTATATAGTTATTTGTTCTAAGTAATTCATCCACGCCATTCACTTTGTTCGCTCTGCATGCATTCTATCAATTTCGGGAGTTTAACTCTCTTTCCTGTTCCTGTCTGATTTATTCTTATTAACCATTCCACTGCTTGATCTACTTTATTAATTTAATTATGTTTGCCCTTCTAGTTTACATTGGGGGTCGTCAGCTGCCACATTCTTGCATCCGGTGATTTGATGGATTTGTGTCATTGAGTTGCTGTTGGTCTGTTTGGGTTAGTTTGGTATGGGTTGGTTTTAGGGGAAGAGCCAGGTTTTCAGCAGTTTGCGGAAAGACATTAAATCCTCAGTCTGGCGGATGTGGGGTGGGAGTGAGTTCCATAGCGTGGGTGCCAAGGCTGAGAAAGATGATCCGCCTAACCTGATTGAGTTTGTTTTCGGAATGACTAGGAGGCTGGCTGAGCTTGATCTTAAGGTGCGTGGGGGGTTGTAGGGTTTTATTTTATCTTGAAGATATTGAGGTCCGGTTTTATGCAGTGCTCGATGGGAGATGAACAAGGTTTTGAAAGTCACCCTCTGGGCTACTGGAAGCCAGTGCAGCGTTTCAAGGGATGGGGAGATGTGGTCTCTTGGGCCAAGCGCAAGAAGCAATTTGGCTGCCACGTTTTGTGCCCTTTGGAGTTTATTCAATTGGTAGGCGTGGACTCCGAGGTATGGGGGTTTGCGTAGTCCAGTCTTGATATAACGATTCATTGGACCGCAGAGAATCTGTTGGGATATGGGGGAAAGATGTAATGGAGAGAGATATCTGATTGTGATAGTTTGTCCATTCTTAAGGTGGGTGGAAGCTAGACCGTGCCCCCACCCAGACGCGAAGTGTGCCACAAAGTTCCTAGTGCAGGAAGTTTTCTTGAGGTGGGGCATATGTGATGTTATGAGGTCAGATAACGGTACACACTTTTTAAATGATCTATTCAAAGAAGTAACTGCTTTACTGGGTGTTACGCAAAAGTTATACTCTATTTATCACCCGCAAACTATCCAAACTGTATAACACCCTTAAAAAGAACTGGGTGTATTGCTTACCCCTAGCACTGTTCCAACTCAGAACACAACCAAGTAAAGACCATCATTTGAGCCTGCATGAAATAGTGACGGGTTGGCGCATCCATACGCCACTTTCCCCAGTAAGAGGATCCTTAGACGCTCACAGAGCTGCCACAGTGCTGCGGGATGAATTTAAGGAATACCTTACCCAACTGACAGGTGCAGTGCGTAGCATGGCAAGACAGATAGTGCCACCATTTACGTAAAATGCTGAAACATATACTACAATGCCTGCACAAGACTGCCCAAAGGGTCAATTAATGTCAGGTGAACATGTGTATGTGCAAAGCTTTGTGTGGAGATGGAACTCTCCAGGATTTCATGGGCTCTACGAGGTTATCTATTGCACACCTACTGCAGTTAAGGTAAAGGGATTGAAATATTGGGTGCATCTGTCATCAGATGTGAGAAGAGCGCACGATAGTGCAAAACCCCCAAAGCCAACAAAACAAAAGCAAGAAAGTTGCAAGTGGATAAACGACAGGCATACAAACAACAAAAGGACAATATTCAGAGTGATGAATAAGTAACATTGCATGAGAATAGAAAAGAGAAGTGTACAAATGGGAATAGATATGTGTATGTAAAAATAAAGTAGGACTCTCTTTTCCTCTTTTTCTCTCTCTTTTTCTATCTCTCTCTTAATCTCTGTTTCTCACATTATCAGGATTGACAGTATGCATGGGAAAATGACTATCATTATTAAAATTATCTGTGATGTAAAATTAAGTTTATGTTGATAGAATGAAAAGGACAATTGCAGAATAGAATATAAGTGTGCACACTAAAAGTGTTATGAATTAAATAATAAATAAATTGAGAAGTAATGTGATGCCAATGTAAAAAAGAAATGAATATGAGTCATAATAAATTGTATGCATGTCACTTAACAATTGTATATTGCCACTCCAGGCGGAAAAATGGCAGAAAGAAGGGCACTTACTGACGACGACACAAATGTAGATAGAGATAGAGTAGATAATAGAATAAGCATGTAGTATAGCTTGGAGTGTGGCCTTAAATTTACAGCAATACTGTTTTCTGTGATGTTATGTTTTGCGGCCTGGTACTGGACTCTGGCTTTCATAATTAAGGATATGAAAGAGGGGGGCGGGGTAAACCTAATACGAGAGGGCTCAACGCTCATATGGGCTGGAGTTAAGACTATGTGGAAACATAACCACTCTGCAAATAACAATTTTTCTACATTGCATAAAAATCGTACTGTCATAACCCCACATTTTTCACTTGCTGCTATTAAACAAAGTAAAGATAATGAGACCAATCAGTATGATGGGGATTACTCCTGGGAGGGTGAGCCTGACCTGATAAATACTGATGTGCAAAACAACCACAGAACCTACCTCACAAGGAACTATAATTCACTTTAATCCTACTACAATTACACAAGAGACCCAGAACCAGAGGCCTGGCAAGCTGATAGTGAACCCAATGACACAACATGGGCAGCTGTCTTTCCTATAAACTATAGAAGGGTTAAACTGATAAATAACTTGGAAGCGGGGTGAAGAAACGGAAAAGGGGGGCGGGAGGGAAAAGATATGACGTGTACCATGGCGTGGGATTAGATGAAATTGAAAACCTGTGCCACCCAGTCCAATCTAACAAATGGTACTCCGACATTAGTGCAACAGCAAAACAAGCCATGAACGAGAGCTGCTATGATTGCTCTCTCATACTGCATGCATCAGGTACACCTAAAATACTTTTATCTCAAGAAGTGCCTTTGTCGGATGCCCAATGTTTAATTCATCTCATATTATGTAGAATTTGGAGCACCTTCCAGTCACACACGGTTACAATAGAAATGATGCACAACAAGAAAACTTGCACGAGCAAGCCCCAAGGAGTGATTTGCATCAAAGAACTATTTTTTGTCATCAAACTGACAAGGTTTACAAAGAATAAGTGGCATGACGAGATGATCACGTGCAAAGCTGAGGCACTACGAGGACTAACTGAAAAAAACTTTCAATGGGTCAAAGACACGTGTGCTGCAGTCTAGCCCCAGCATATTGCAAAATGTACTGGGTTACTGCTCTCGAGAAACCTATCAAAACCCAGAAGGAAATTCCACATGAACTCTGTTTTCAAGGCGATCGAAAGATGCAGATGGGTTCCAACAAGCAATGCAACAAAACAATCATCATCCCAGATATGAAAAAGGGTACAGCAGCGCTCATGGACATGTACTGAGTATGTTATGTTATGTTATGTTATTTTGCACTTATATAGCGCCTTATATACCATTGGTATGGTCTGAAGGCGCTGGCAGGTTGAACGCCCTTGGAAACCGAAGTCCTGGTCAGTAGAGGGAGTAGAGAGAGTCCAAAGGTGCGTGTGCGCAAACAAGCCTACCTGCATCTACTGGCTTCATGGAAGGGTACTTGTGCCCTGGCCACCCTGCATTCAGCACTAATGGTGATTCCAGAAAGTAACATCCAAGGGGGGAGAGACTCGGCTGGCATATCAGCAGCAGGGCACTCGGCTGGCAAATCGGCAGCAGGAGTTTTGGCTGACACATCAGCAGCACTCCAACCAGCAACCACAGAGCCTTCGACATACGATATTCTGTCTGAAAATGAGCTACAAGACAGAGTATCCCGCAAAAGAAGGTCCTCAAACAGTATCTCCAGCGAGTCATCCAACCTTCTCGCTGAGATCCCTGCAAAATACAAGTTGTTCAATTCAGCAGAAACTTTCTTTGCCTCCCTCCTAACGCCAGGACTTCAGGCACAAACAAACGCCAAATGTCTGCAAATAGTGCACTGGGAACTGATCCAACTGGCCAATGACACTGAAGAGGGATTCAATGTGATCAAGGTGGAACTTCGCACCTTGCGTCTAATGACAAAACAGAACCGATATGTCCTGGACCTTCTCAGAGCAATAGACGGCGGTGTTTGCCAAAAAATTGGGAGTGCATGCTGTACATTCACACCTTCTGAAGATGCGGATAATGGGACCCTCTCCCCGTCATGTCGGCAGTACACAGCCTGGGGGAGAGAATGCTGAAGGAAGGAGGAATAGAGCCGAGCAACTGGTTCGATAACATGTTCAATTGGATACCGTCCTGGTTCAGCAGCATGATGAGAATTTTTGTTCCAGTCGTCGTTTTTATTTTACTATTTTTCTGTGTGTGCCAATTAGGAATTCAATGTTGTGCGAAATCAATGCCTAGTTCAACAATGATGATGGTAAAAATGGGCAAACAGACAATGGTAGCAACCATGATAGATGCACAAATACAGGCAGGAGAACAAAACCCACCAAAATACCGCATGACAGCTGTCTATCGCCAACATGGATATAGGGTGGATAGTATATATCACACAACAATTAAAGAGCCACGGGAGCTGCAATGGTACAGGGACGTATGGGTGGACCTTGATGGGGATGGAGGAATATATATGACATGCACACCTGATGCGTACGTAGGTGTATGTAGGGCTTGGATGCCAATAAAGGGTACACCTGCATGGGACAAGGCATTAGCAGAAGCAGAGTATTATAAGTATGAGAATAATAATAAAAAGTAGTTTGTTACTTTAGATGTGATGAAAGGGGGGAATGTGTGGGAGTGAGGGGTCGTTTAGGCCCCCCTCGTATATTCAGCACAATGTAAAACACTTGCTCGCTTCCATTGCTCGTAGGCATGCTAACAGTAGAAGATGCAGGGTTGTTGTGCGGGACACTTGGGCTTCCATTTTGTGTACCCTCGACTCTCAGTGTGCCTGAAAGCTTTGCACCTCCATTCTCATGGATAAGCTGGAGACAATTGAAACAAATACACCAATGTAACATTTTCACTCTTCCTCTGAGATCACTGTCCTGTGTGTGAACCGGCCTGGAACATGCGTTTTAGTCCATCCATCTCCACAAACCTGCCATGCGCTTGTACCCCCGCTGTTGGAAAATTACTGCCACTATAATCCTGTGTCCCCAAAAGGTATTCTCTTGATGTACCAGACATGTGACCCTGCTGTGAAGCCTACCCCAGTGTGCCCCCAACTAACATCAGACCTCTGTCACAGTATATTGCACCCTAGAACTAACACATGTCAGAATGTCTTGTAGCCTCTTTGATGCGCCTGCACCCAGCCCACAGTCAATGTTATCTTACTGACCAACACCCTAAACACGGTACTTCATATAAGTCCCAATGAACAATGCTGTGATTATATGGGCACAATTTGTAGATTTATGATAATATACTCAAAGGAACTTTAGCGACCATTATTTAGTGCATGTATAATGGTAGTATTTTATGTTAGCATAGTTAGGGACCGTCCTACCTCACTGCAACATGACCCTCATCATGCCTAGACAAAGACAGATGGACCTTGTGACGCTCACCCTCCCGCCAACCAAGCAGCCAACCACGGAGGAGCAGCGCCTACATGCACCTATACATTTTGGTCTTGTGTCCAATCATAATGAACTTTTGTAACATTAGCGTCTGACATCACTGATGACTTTTTTTGCTCTTTTAATCATTTGTAAGTATGTTGTTTGCCAGAGCGTTCTCGGGCAGCAGAATTCTATGGATGCCAATTTTACATAAACAAACCTTAACTCTTGCAGCCTGTTCTCTTAGTCTCATTCCCCATTGGGGTGTGTCACATTTATTGGTATTGCACGTGCGAGTTGGGAGTGGGCCTTTACAGGGGTCAGAGGGGAAAAGGGATGAAGCAATAGTTCTCTGAAAGAGCAAGTTGTTCAATGCTAAGAGAAGGGAAGGTGGTGGGGGGGGTGGTCTGGAGATATAGGGGATGCCCAAGAGGGGCGGGAGTGGCATGTGTGTGGGTAGGGGTGTGGGCATGGCAGGTGACATGATATGATAGTTTATTTATATAGTGCCTATACACAATGTGTTTCAAAGCGCTTCAAGGCAAGGGAGGGAACATGGGAAAATACAAGAACATTCTTACAAGCCATGAACAGTAAGGATGTGAAATTAACTATCGTACTCGGCCTGATGACATTTCAGATAGTGGGAGATAATACATAGATAAGGAAGGGAGGGGGAGAGTGGGAAGGAAATGGAAACAGCGACTTCTGTACTAAGCCTGACAACATTTCTGGTAGAGATGGAGAAAACGCCCTTGATCTAAGAGTTAAGAGCAGGAAGGAAGAGGCAGGGTTAAGAAGGTAGGCATGGCTTAGCCAGGTGACCAAGAGCCACATGCACATGCTCCCCATCTGCAAAGGAAAAGAGGCTGGAGCGATCCTTAAGTAGTGAAAAAGAGCGGCAACCAGGAAGGTACCAGGTGGTCGGGGCTTAGGCCAGGTGACCAAGATCCACTTGCACCTGCTCCCCTTCTGCAAAGTAAAAGTGGCTGGAGGGATCCTTAAGTAGGGAATTAGAGTGGCAATTGGGAAGGCACCAGGTGGGTGGGGCTTGATAAATGGCAAAAAAGAGCAGCTACTAGGAAGGCACCAGGTGGTTGGGCATTTTAGCCAGGTGACCAAGATCGACTTGCACCTGCTCCCAGTGGTTGAAGTGTATGAAAAGAAGCAGTGGAACTATGTTCCCTGCTGGCCGGCACCCACTTCCCATAAACCCCATCACCACGCCCCCTCCCACAGACAATACAAACCCCCAAACACATTCACCTGCTGTCTAAGGGAACATTCAGTGCATTGCACTGAAATTGCAGGTTTCAACTTCTTCCTACACTTTTATTTTAAAACAAAACCTTTCAGGAACCGTTTCTTTTTAAAATTAAAGTATAGGAACAGTAAAACTTAATTTAAAAAAGTAGAGGAGCACTGCTCCCGACCGCTCCCGCTCACTTTGACCACTCCCTGCTCCCCATCTGCAAAGGAAAAGAGGCTGGGGGGCTCCTTAAGTAGGGAAAAAGAGCGGCAACCAGGAAGGCACCAGGAGGGCAGGGCTTGCTAACTGGGGAAAAGAGCGGCAAACAAGAAGGCACCAGCTGGGTGGGGCTTAGGCCAGGTGACCAAAATCCACTTGCACCCGCTCCCAATCTGAAAAGGAAAAGAGGTTGGAGGGCTCCTTAAGTAGGGAAAAAGAGCAACAACCATGAAGGCACCAGGTGGGCGGGGCTTGCTAAGTGGGGAAAGAGAGTGGCAACCAGGAAGGCACCAGGTAGGCAGGTCTTAGGCCAGGTGACCAGAGACCAGGTGATGAGGAAGGGAGGCCTGACTCGGTAGAGTTTGGGGTGGGGGAGGTGTGAGTGGGTTGGGGCCGTTTTGGGGATGCCACGTTTTAATGGGAATGAGGCTAGGGGTGAGGTGGGGGGGTCAGAGGTGGGAGAGAGCAAGGGTAAGCATATTGGCAGAGGGATGGGTTTATGATGCGATGCAGAACTCCCCAGTTATGAGTGATTAAAGGGGTTCGGACAGTGGGAGGGATGAGGGTGGGGGGACTGATCTGGGAGGTGAAATCCTGTGAGGTGGTTCAGATACTACGGTAGTGGTAGTGAGGTTGTGTTGTTTTGAGCGCCAGATAGCTCCTCTGGCTTGAGAGTTGGAAGTTGGAAGGTGTGTAGGAGTGGGGGGTGAGGATCATTTTCAATAGTTGACCAGAGGGAGAGGGAGGGGATGTGGGGAGGTAGTGTGGAAATCTATGGGAGGGGGCTAGGGGAGGCGCAATTATTGGCACACCAGATAGCTCCTCTGGTCTGAGAGTTGGAGGAGGTGTGGTGGGAGGAGGAAGGTTGAAAAAGGGTCACAGTGTGAGAGGGTTTCAGTGCCGGGGTTGGCGATAGACAAAGGTTGTTGCTAATAGCCGAGGTTTGTGAATGAAGGTGCTAGTATTGAGGTGGGGTTCTGGGTGGGGTGCTTTATGGCTTGCCAGAGGGTTACTTTTGCATGTGATGAATGGCTGTGTGAGGGACTGATGCTCTGGGTGAGTGTGGAGTAGATGGATCAGAGTTGTGGGGGCAGAGAGGTGGTCTTGGTTGTCACTGCATTCCTGTCAGAATGCAATTGCCAGTCATGGTCATGTGAGGGAGCATTGCAGCAGGTGCAAAGTGTTCAGGACTGAGTGAATAGCTGCAGGTAGGGAGCGTTTAGGTGGGAGGTACCTCGGGTGGGAGAGAAGCACCCAAGTCTAAGATACTGCAGTTGTTTAGGCTAGATGGGGGATTCTTGAGCTGTCCTGGTGGTGTCCAGACCTGATATCACTGCTGCGGGCAGTCAACAGCCAGCTGTGAGACACCTGGACAGCGGGAAATGGCTAGATCTGAGGGAACAGCAATAGAGAGCCACTTGCCAGCTTTGAGGCACTTAAATAATGGGAGAATATCTGCACTTGAGACTATGGCAGGCAGTAGTAATTGGCTAGATGTGGGATACCTCAACAATGGAGGGAGTACCAGAATCTGGGAAAACGGGCAATAGGTGTGAGATACCTCAGTAGTGTGAGAGGGGGCCTAACTCAGAGGCAGTTAGAGCAGAAAGCAAGCAGCTAGATGTGTGTCACCTGAGTGGTAGTAGAAAAAGGTCCAGATAAGGGGCAAAAGTAGTCGGCAGTAACTGGCTAGATGTCAGGTATCTTAGTGATCAGTGGAAACACCTAGCTAAGAGGTAGCAGCTGCACAGAATGAGCCTCTAGATGTGATATATATATATATATATATATATATATATATATATATATATATATATATATATATATATATATATTCAGTGAAATAACTTTGTTAAAGGGACGTTATGGTTAAATTGTGCTACTAAAGACCTATGAAATTCAGTGAAAAAACTTTGTTAAAGGGATGTTATGGTTCCAAGTAAAACCGAAAAACCCTTGAAATTCGCCAGTTATGGTAAGCTAAGCAGCCATAACTCGCGCCAGCACCGTGCACTGCTAAGCCTAACACCCAGGACATCAAAAATGACATCACAAATGTCATTGATGACATCACTGATGACATCACATGTACATTTACCTTTCATGAAAAGTCTGTACAAGGGATTCTTATTGTAATGTTAATAAAAAAAGTGTCAAAGATTATTGAAATAAATATCAAGTGCTAATCAGTGCTTTAAGCTATGCATTGATATAAATAGCATTCTATTATTAACCTCAATCCAGTATACTAAGGTACTCATGTATAAACATAGGCATCGTGTGCAGCATACATGATGGATGTGCAATATTCATAAGCTTGCCATGTTGAATAGGGAAATGATAACTTGGAACCATAAGGTCCCTTTAACAAAGTTTTTTCACTGATTTCATAGGTTTTTAGTAGCACAACCTAACCATAACGTCCCTTTAACAAAGTTCTTTCACTGAATTTCATAGCTTTTTAGTAGCACAACTTAACAATAATAACTTTGACTTCATGTACATGTAATATGGAACATACTGAACCCCTTCTACTGAATTTGATGTCCGCAAACTTTTTTGATGTCCGCGGACATGTTCGGACAACAGTACCACTACCTAAAAACTCTGGGAGGGCATGTTTAATTGTTATATCATAACATAGTAACATTTGAAAAATTCACAAAGCAGCACACATACATATTATATGTAATAATACATAAGAAATGTAACCCATATATGTAACACACTAACCATTCATTTAAATACAATATTTTCTAAAATGGAATATACCATAAAAAGATAAATTGGTTTCCAACAAAATTACCTCACAGACGCTCCACAACTAAGAGCAAGACCGGACCTACAGAGTACTCAGGAAATATCTTAACTGAAATAGTAAGTGTACTTCATTTTACTCATATATTTATAATCTTTCTGTATTAGATTAAAAAAAAATATTATCTTTTTTTTTCTCACAGAAATGTCTAGTACTCTGGAATGGCTAGAGGAGCATTTCCCACATGAGGAAATGTCAGAAGATAGTGAAACTAATGGTTCACACTTTACAATATAAACCATTTAATTATTGATATTTTATATACATTTAACATATATATATATATTTTTGTACAGAGAATACCAAAATAGAAAATACCTCTGAAGAAACTGTTACAGATAACACTCTTGACAGCATAAAAGAAAAAATTGATATATTGTTGACTAATTTTAATAATTTGAAAACTTTTGTTGAGGAGCATTTTAAAACAAAAACCTCATACCATTGTCCCACATGTACTTGTCCCCCCTCACCATATCTCAGTCAATTATCCCCAAACCCTCTCCATAACCCAAAACGTTTTGATGAGACTTCCATCCCTTCCTCACCTGATACCAATCATGTTGAAACCCCTAATTCTCCTGTTTTTGTTTCCGTTTCTGTCTCACCTTCTCTGTCATGAATTGTTAATATATGTTAAATAAAGTTAAATTTATATATTGTGTTGTAATTAGTTTCAGTTTTTTTTCAAACAATTTAGGTGTCTGCGGACAGCGCGGTTGTTCTGAAATATTTGTAAATAAATGAAAATGGAGGTGTCCTGAAGAACACTATACCTGTCTGTACTGTTCGCAAGCAAGTTGAAACTGTTCTAGAACACACGCAGTGTCCTGAAATGTTCATAAATAAATGAAAATGGAGGTGTCCTGAAGAACACTATACCTGTCCGTACTGTTTGCTAGCAAGTTGAAACTGTTCTAGAACACACGCGGTGTCCTGAAATGTTCGTAAAGAAACAAAAATGGAAGTGTACTGAAGAACACTATACCTGTCCGTAGTGTTCGCTAGCAAGTTGAAACTGTTCTAAGAACACATTCGTTGTTCTGAAATGTTCGTAAATAAATGAAAATGGAGGTGTCCTGAAGAACACTATGCCTGTCCGTACTATTCGCGAGCAAGTTGAAACTGTTCTAGAACACATACGATGTCCTAAAATGTTTGTAAATAAATAAAATGGGGGTGTCCTGAAGAACAATATACCTGTCCGTATTGTTCGCTAGCAAGTTGAAACTGTTCTAAGAACACAAGTGGTGTCCTGAAAGGTTTGTAAATAAACAAAAAAG
Organism: Ambystoma mexicanum; assembly: GCF_040938575.1. Taxonomy (NCBI): domain Eukaryota; kingdom Metazoa; phylum Chordata; class Amphibia; order Caudata; family Ambystomatidae; genus Ambystoma; species Ambystoma mexicanum. The sequence continues at coordinate 39,814,609 of NC_090924.1, read as the reverse complement.
GAGGTGTCCTAAAGAACACTATACCTGTCCATAATGTTCACTACCAAGATGAAACTGTTCTAAGAACACAAGCGGTGTCCTGAAATGTTCATAAATAAACGAAAATGGAGGTGTCCTGAAGAACAGTATACCTGTCTGTACTGTTCCCTAGCAAGTTGAAACTGTTCTAAGAACACAAGTGGTGTTCTGAAATGTTTGTAAATAAACGAAAATGGAGGTGTCCTGAGGACGCTATGACTGTCCGTATTGTTCGCAAGGAAGTTAAACTGTTCTAAGAACAAACTGCTGTCTGTAACTGTTCATTTGACGTGTGATGCACTTTTAATTACTTCAGGACCCGAACAGTGTCCGTAGAACATCAACGCGCATTCGCAAACCAATGTCCGTGCATTTGGTGTCCTGCGGACAGCCGCTTCCTTCGAGAACATGTTTGCGAAGCGATCATGTGACCGTGCCCATGCTGATCGCGTGTTCTGAATGCGGACACTGTTCGTGTCACCGAACAATTTAAAAGTACATTTTCAAATAATCCACAATATTTGTCAATCAAAACTCACCATAGCACAAGTTCCACATACTAATCCTGAGTTTCTACATACTTTTTGAAAGTTTTTGAACCTTTTTTTGTGTTCGATCTGTCTGCGGTTAGCGCGCATGACGCGAACCGCGTACAAGCACCCCTATAAAAGACCACGCCCTAGAGCTTATTTTCATTGTGTTTCTGGCTATTCTTCAGAGCACAGCTATTTTTCCTGCAACTTGCAGATTACACCATCATCGAGATGGCATCCATGGCTGCACTACTGCCATCTGGTGCTGCACCTGCTTCAGTACCACCCCACCCCCTCCACAACCTCCCCGAGGGCCTGAAGAGGGGAACAGGAGTGAGGATGCAGAGGAGGAAGAAGAGGATGACGAGAATGAGGTAGTGGAAAACCCTACTATCCGCACTCGGCGTGAGTCTTGGGTGTGGCTGTTATTTACCATTCATGGGGATGGTCCTAAGGCTCATGTGAACCGAGTCACCTGCAATGAGTGCATAATGGTACTCAGTCGCGGGAGGCATGGTTCGTACAGCTTTGGGACTACTACCATGAAGCGACACCTAAAGTCCTTTCACTCTGGGGCCATTCACAAGGTTGTACCTTGCGAGGGGCATAGTAGGTTGATTTCCTCTAATTCATCCTCCGTTTCTGATCCTGTCACCACAAGGATCACCTCTGTGGGACAGCGTCTTCTTCAAGCTGCCTCACAGGCCATACATAAAGCTGATGACCTTTACCTTTTGAGGGTCACAGTTGTGTGTATGTAATGCGACACAGTACTCTGCAGGGGGAGCGACTTCGTAGTGCTTTTGAAACTATCGTCTCAGAGCACGAGAAGACATGCTCACTACCCAAATAAAATCCACTCACATATTGATTGAGGAATTGGCCTAAAGACTTGAAAAATTGTTTGGGAATGTTACACATTGACGAGCATGGCCATTTGCACACTAGACGTTCTGATTCAGTTGAATGAAGGGGTAATTCTAAGTTTTCAAGACATATTTTTGTAAGGAGTACTTCTTGTTCCATTATGGTATTATTAACTTTTTCATAACCTCGACCACTGCTTTGTATGGCAATTGTTTTTGTTTGCTTCTGTTTGTATGCTTCTTCATTAAAGTATGGTTCTGTGCTCGTAGTGTGACTCCATTCACCTCCGCAGATACTTAAGAAGTTCTTTCTGTCGACATTTAGTTTATTGAGAAGTCTTTTTTGTAATTTAGTTATTAGTTTTGTTAGTGGTTTCATTTTGTTTAACACTAAAATAAATAACTTTCTTTTGAGAAGAATTGCACTGTCTATCAACGCTTCTAAGATTAATTTCCTACGGTAGGTTTTAAGCATTGAACCTGGTTTCTCTATTGTTTTTATAAGATTTTGAAGGACTTTGTGACGGGACATTTTGGCTAAAATACTTTTCTTGGTATGCTTACTTTGAACTATATCAAGATTTAAAGAAGCAATTTTATCTGTAGTGATATCTGATTTTCTGCTAATTGTTTTTTGGTTTGGTTTACATTTTGATAGAGGAGGCAACGTTTTTGTACTTGAAACGTCTTTTGTTTCACTAAATGACTGTATTAGCTGTTTTGTTTCAAATTCTTTTTACAAATTGTACTAGAGATGGATGCTTATGTTGCACACTTTTATTTTCATTTGCCCTACTTCTGCGTTGCTTTCTACGGACTTGATTTTTGGTAGGCATTCTTTAGGGTCTGTTGAAAAAAATAAAGAAGGTATGGGGTGTGGTGTTCTGCAATGTATGTGTGCTGTGTGCATGAGTGTTTGAGTAAGATGATAAAGATGTATGCAATGGTGTGTGATTGTGCATTGGGAACTACAACTAGTAGGGATGGGTATTATTGAATTAATGTGTTACTAAACTGGGGTTCAGATGACAGAAAAAGGTAAGCTAGTGGTGTGGAGAAGTATACATAGTATATCTAATGCTATACAATTAAAACAGTTGTTTGTTCTATAACATCTAAATTCTAGCGGTTGACTTGGTTAAGTTGTGTGTCGAAAAATAGGAATTTGTGTTCCATTCTGGCTGTAAATCGCTGTTTAAGACATGGGGATTTTTGGACAGATTGGTGCAGAATCTCTATTTCTAGGCACAGTAATAGCATGAATTAACCTTACAGAGTGTTTGAGTAATAATATAAATATTATGGTGATATTCGGAGATTGAAAAAAAGACAGTAGATTCATTTTACAGATTATTGAAGCTAAAAGTCAGTTTGAAAATGTGTTCATGTACTGTATAGAAAATATGCATACCTGTAGTTTGTGTTCATGCATATGGATATGCATGGAGCTGCAAGTAGAAAGCTTGGAGACTTGTACAGTATTTCTTGTAATTTGGTTTACAGCTATTTCATTCTGTAAGTGGGTTTCACTTCCAAAATATTTTTTCTGGATATAGTCGATTTCTTCTAGTAGGTCTGTTGTTGTACCATGTAGAAGAATGTTACATGAATTGGCTAGTGGTACAGCAGGACTTTTAGAATAGTACAGTTTAGAAACTAGATTTCTAATATTTGAATGATGTGTTGATATCCTTTTGATATCATGGAAGGTGGTTTTTCAAGTAGGTCCTGTAATGAAGGCCAATGAATGTCCTTGTAGTCCTGTGTACTTGCGTACTGGACAGGTATCCATATTTTGCAGTAGTTTAATTTTCATTTTGTCTTTGCTATTACCGGTAACGTTAAATCCCCATGTGGATCACGACTCGGCACACCGCTATTAGCGGCACCGCTAATTACGGTGCCACTAATAGCGGGCAGGCCGCGTGCGCGCGACCCTCCATCCCGTTAATAACGCCATGCCGCTATTAGCACAGCATCACAAGGCCTGTGCACATGCTAATAGCGGCATGGTAAATCCCCCCAAACCCCTTACCGCCATGGTGCAAACACCGGCATCGCGGACCACCCGTTAAGGGAAATGAGCAGTGTTCCCACCTGCCACAGGTGGACCAAATCAGCACAGGTGAAGGCAATGGAGACTGTGGCAGCTCAAAAGGAGCACACCAAACCCCTTCCCACGCCCCTCCCCACACCAAGATGGTTCCAATACTGGCAGCATTACATGGCCTGGAGGACCTCATTGCAGCGCAGCTGCTACAACAACAGGCAGCGCAAAGGAGACGCAGGAGGAGGAGGGCAAGACAGGCACAGCAGGCACCACAACGGCACCTAATCATACCACAGAGGCACCCACCAATACCCAGGATCAGAGCCAGTCCATTCAACCTGACCTCTGAGCAGATACACACCCTGTACCGTCTGGACAGGGCTACCATCACCAGCATCGTGGACATGATCCACAACGACATTGTGAGCCCCATAGACATCAGAACTGCCATCCCCCGCTACTGAAGGTGGTGAGTGTGCTCCACTTCCTGGCCACAGGCACCTATCAGCATACAGTGGGACAGATGCATGGCATCTCACAACCAGTATTCTCACGCATGCTGAACCAGGTACTCGATGCACTCCTGAAGCATGCACCTGAACACATATCCATGCCACAGACTTCCCAGGAGATTGCAAACACAAAAGTTGGCTTCTATTCACTGGCAGGCAATCCAAGTTGCATCGGGGCCATCGACTGTACCCATGTGGAATTGGTGGTCCCACATCACAATGAAGTAGTGTACCGAAACAGAAAGCAATTCCACTCTATCAATGTCCAAATGGTATGTGACGCCAACAAGATAATCACACATTGCTGTGCCAGATTCCCAGGATCAACACATGATTCCATGGTTCTGCAGAACTCAACTATCCCATGCTACATGGAGCGACACACCAGACAACGTTCGTGGCTACTTGGTGAGTAGCAGGGCAAGCAAATGGCAGCATGATTTGGGGGGGATACATACTCCAACTGGGTGTGAATGGGGGGGAGAGATACATACTTCAACTGGGTGTGAATGGGGGGAAGAGATACATACACCAACTGGGTGTGAAGGGGGGAGATACATACTCCAACTGGGTGTGAATGGGGGGGATACATACTCCAACTGGGTGTGAATGGGTGGGGGGAGAGATACATACTCCAACTGGGTGTTGACTGGCATCCGTAGGGAAAATGGACATACAGATGTACGCCAATGTCCTTCAGTGTACTTGAGAAGAACCCACATGCAATTCGAAGGTGCACAACATTGAGAACAATGCAGGTTGCAAAATATCACACATCCATCCACATTGCACATCATGCCACGCCACATATTACACAAATCAGCAACATGGCGTCAAGACCGTAATACAGAATCAGTGCAGCACAACACCAATCCAGCAACGCGCCCTTGAATGTATGCAAAGGCATCACCCCTAGACATAGCACTGAACCACACACCTACGGCACCACTGAAGTGATGCTTCACAGCATGGCAACATCGGTGTCAGGATGTCAGTACACTAGCAGTGTGTTACCTAATTTGGATGGGCCAGGGACACCTAAGACCTGGCCTCACCCAGGACATGTCAATTACTGTTCGAGGCATGAATGTGGCATTTCTACTTGCAGGGTCGACCTCCCCCTTGCACGTTGCTGTCACACAGACCATCTGCATGTATGCTGTCAATTCAGTACTTGAATCACAATGCAATGTCAATTTGTGTGATGTGAACAGGCCGATCTTGAGGTGAACAGTAACAGGACCCCGTTCATTCCCCCATACAGGTGATGTGGGCTATCCCCTGAAGACCTGGCTTCTCACACCTGTACGGAACCCACAGAACAGGCACGAGGAGGAATTCAATTGTGCACATACCCGTACCCGCATCGTGATCGAGCAGACTTTTGGACTTTTGAAGTCACGATTTAGATGCATTAGCAGGTCTGGTGTTGCTCTCCTGTATGGACATGAGAAGGTGGGCAAGATCACCATGGCATCTGTCATGCTGCACAATATATGTATCAGACGGAATGTGCCACTGCCCCCTGACGTTGAAATAGAAACACCTGATGAGGATGATGATGGTGATGAGGACGGAGGTGAAGGGGATGCAGGTGTTGCAAGAGGGGATGGCCAGGAGGGACATGCTGTGAGACAGCATCTGATCAACCAGATATTCTGAGGAACATGTTTCCGTACTGTCACATGGATATGGGGGGTAATGCACTAGTGTATGTTTTGAAGCACGCAATGGACCCTGTTGCCAATAAAGTACACACACACAATGAAGATGTCCAAGCCTGTGTTTTGATCAGAAACCAGTGTATTGATTGACATAAAGGTGTTGTAGTGCAAGCCCAAAAACATCCCACCACCCTTCCCCCCCACAACAGACCCATAACACCCTTCCCACCACCCCCCACAACAGGCCCATAACACCCTTCCCACCACCCCCCACAACAGACCCCTAAGACCCTTCCCACCACCCCCCACAACAGGCCCATAACACCCTTCCCACCACAACCCACAACAGACCCATAACACCCTTCCCACCACCCCCCACAACAGACCCATAACACCCTTCCCACCACCCCCCACTACAGTCCCTCATGTGTCTGCCATGTATTCCCTGGACAATGCATACAGAGGAATCTCCATCAACCCCCTATTTTCCATTGTCCTTGAAAGGATCTTGAGTGTTGCCAGTCGTGCGCCTGGTGGTGCGCGATGAGCGCCGGAGAGGGCTTGTTTGTCTTGACCCGGAAGTTGAGGACGGGGCAGACTGGCCTTGTTGAGAAAAGTGGCGGTCCATAGTGTCAGCCATGCAGACAAGGACCTCCCTGAGCCTCGCTATCTCATCGCATAGCCTATTGGTGTTGGCGTCCATCCGCTCAGTGCAGTGCCTCGCCGCCTCGACAATGTTCTCTCTGAGATTGGCAGCCTCCTCAACATGCTGGCCGACCAGCACAGTCAGCTCATTTTGGCACTGCAGGATGGTGTTGAGTTGGGGGGCAGTGCTGGGTGACCGTGCACTGGATGCTGTGCCCTCCGATGCATCCACTGCAGCAGGTGATGGTAACATGGGGGACATGATTGCAGGGTTGGTGTCCTCAACAGTCCCATCAGACCAAGGGGTCTGGAATGGCACAGGCGCTGGGGCTCCAGGGGGGCTTGGGGTGTGCATCTCCATGTGCTGGCCTAGGGTGTCCTCCGGATCGGATAGGGGGGCAGTGGCGGCTGCCTAACCAGCGGAGCTAGCCACAGCTGATGGTGGTCCCTCGGTGGCTGGCATTGGTGCCAGTGGGTTCACCTCCAGTGGTGGGGCCGCAGTTGGTGGTGCAGCTACTACTGCCCTGGCAGTGGCACCATGATGATGTTTCCTACCCGTCAGGTGTGCCCTTCCCCCATTGCCCCTGGATGTTGTTGGGGTATCCTCCGGCTCCTGTGCCCTTGCCCTCTTGCATGGAGCTGGTGCCTTTGATGCATCAGCGGCATCCTCCCCATCTGTATGTGAGCCTGTGAGGGACGAGAAGGGGGATACCATTGGTTGCGATTCAATTTACTTAATGAAGATTACATGAATGATGCAGTTGTGGCCATTGGGACTCAGTGGTTGTGGATGCAAGTGATGTGCCAGTTCAGTGCATGGTGTGTGTTTGGGACTTGTCTCTGGTGATGTGTGCATGTGTGTGTGTTTGGGTCTGACACTGACATGGTGAGGGATGGATGCATGTGTGGATGTGTGTCCATGCATGAGTGGAGTCTGTGCTCACATATGGGGGGTAACAGTACATTCACACCGCATCCTGTCATGTGTACACTCACCTCCATCTGAAGTGGTAGCCACGCCGATCTCCATGCTGCCCACTCCCTCAATGGATTCAACGGCAATCATGTTTGCGCATGTCTCCTCCCATTCCTTCATCCGGATTGGTGAGCCATCTCCACCGGCACTGGCAATGCGGTGGTTCTCAGCCAGGATGCCCCTCACCCGCAGCCTGAGGTCGTCCCACCTCTTCTTGCATTCGCGCACGGTGCGCGTGCTGGTGCCCACAGCACTGACTTTGAGAGCAACCTCCTCCCAGATGGCTTTTTTCTTCAGCAAGGTTGGCCGGCGCATGTCATTTGCAAAGACTACCTCTGCATGCTCTGCAAGGGTCTGTGTTAACATGACCAATTCCTCATTGGTATATTTTTCCTTGCGCTGCCTGTCACTGGTTTTCTTCAGAGCCTTGGGCATGATGCCGGTGTCCCAGATGAATTTGCACAGCTCCCAACTCAAAACAGGTCCAGGGTGCAGAGGATGGCAATGGATTGTGTTTTTAATGATGGCAGCCGTGCTCTTTCCCGTTCCTGTGCGATGACGCTATTTCCGGTTCCGCAATTTAACAGTTACCGCTAATAGCGGTGACCGCTAATAGCGGTGATCGCTAATAGTGGTGACCACTAATGGCGCGAGGGCGGAGGTGCTATCTGCACTTTCGCGGAAGGCGGTAAATGACTTTTTGGGGACTTTAGCGGCATGGCGGTAGGGTCATTAACGGCATGGCGCTATGCTCGTGTCCGCGTACTCGTAATGGTACGCCATTAGCGCCCTCTTGCGAGGGCAGACACGTTAATAGCGCCATGCCGCTAATTCGCAGTTTTTAGCGCACAACGTGTAATGAGGCCCATAGTGTTAAAGGTAAGTCACCTAAAAATACATATTACATAAAAAGAAAAGAAGAAGAAAATATATCAATGATTACAATGCAATCATTGCCCACTTATGGAATGCAAACATAGATGTGCAGTACATTGCAGACAATTCTACTACAGTTGCACGATATGTCACAGCATACTTAACCAAAGCAGAAAAAACAGAGCTGCAAGACCTCTGGAATGACCTAACATCAGACAAAACAGTGTCTCAAAAATTATACAGCTTGGGCATAAAAATGCTGTCCCATAGAGAATGGGGATCCTATGAAGCAGCTGATCCTTTAACTGGTACTGCACTGTATGGTAAATCTGAAAATATAGTATGGCAAAGTCTTGGTCCAGCTAAATCTAGAAAAAGAGTTCTAAAATCATATGAAGATATAGAAACAGTAGCCAAACATGATCCCAACATCCAAGACATTTTAAAAAACAATTTATTGGACACATACTACCCAAACAGGAGTACCACTTTGGAAACCATTTGTTTATACCACATAGCCCAAAACTACACATACAAAAATAATATAAAACCTGATGAAAAAAACGGTAAATACAAGGTGACAAACTGTGAAGGCAGCTTAGTAAAACTCACCAAACCAAATTTAATTAATCATATCAAATTGTCATTAAAGACTCCTCAACATAAAGAAGTATATTACATGTCCCTGCTACAACTCTTTAAACCATGGAGAAAAGAAGAACAAATACTAGATAACTATGACTCATATGAAGACGCTTTCAAAGCAAATGAAAGCACTATAACTGATGTAAACTTTACACAGTACAAAACAATGTTGCACAATGAACAGCAATACGAAGAAGAACTCAAGGCCCAACTTCTGTAACAGGAAGCCAAGAACCACTGGGAGAGCCACTAATAACAAATGAGGCAGAATTAGCTATGATAGACGTATAAAACACCATGTGTCAGTATGAAGATAAAAAAGACTTAACTATACTACAATCAAAACTAAACAATGAGCAACAAAGCATTTTTCAATAAGTAACAAAAGAAATTGCACATGGTGTACAACATGAAATCAAAGAATGCACCTGCCAAAATTACAAACCTATACTATTGTACGTCAGTGGTGAAGCTGCAATGGAACTACGCAGAGTATTGAAACTAATGAAAATGCTTCTAATAGATGAAGTGAGCATGGTGTCCAACCTAATGTTGTCTTTGATTCACCTCAGATTACAAGAAGTACTCATAACAAATTATGAAGAGCTCTTTGCAGGAAAACACATTATTGTTTTCAGAGATCTTCTTCAATTGACACCAGTAAAAGGTGAGCCAATTTTTAAAACATTAGGACACAAACTCTGCCGTAAAACTGTTGGCAGCATTGGAAATGTCAACGATTTCCAATACAGAGAATTAACAGAAAACATGGGGCAATCTGCAGATCTCACTTATGCCAACATCTTTAAAAGTATCAGAGTTGGTATAATTTCTAAAGCAGCAGAAGCAATATTGAAAACATGGCACATTCATGCACTTTATGGTGATAATGCATGTGTTACAGATGTTATGGAACAATTAGCCCACAAAAATGTCAATTGTATGGCCTTAATGCCAACTCTTGCAAGCTGTTTCAAATTCAATGAAATAATGTTAAGTAAAGAAATGCAACCAACAATGGAAATTAGCGCCACAGACAAACTAGATGTACATGGTATGACACTACCCATGTGTGACCAAGCCACAACAAGACAAAATAGTTTAGAAAAATCAATCTCAAACACAGCAGGATTGGAAAATATATTAAAATGATCCTGTTTGCTCTGTACCACTGACTCTGGCACAGGCCTATTGACTCTGGCTGAATTTGCTACAACTGCCTTCTTTAGATTGCTTCTTTCCTAGAAATGTGTTGGTGCACCTAACTCTTATAACCACCCTTTCCTTCCCACTTTTTAAACTTGTGAAGTGCCATTTTGCTCGGTTTTCACCTCAGTTTCATACATACTAAAGTATTGCCTTGCCTAAACTTGTTCACAAACTGATTGGGAAGTGTTGCTAGGGTGCCTAAGAGTATATTCAGTTATAACTTGTTCTTTCCCTCCCTTGTGAGAAATTGCTAGAGTGCCATTTGTGTTTGGTTTTCACTGTGCCGTTTTGCTCAGTTTTCACTCTTGCTCAAACTTGTCTAAAATTTAACTAGGGAGTTGGGTATACTTTTCTTGACTGATTTTAACTTGCTTTAATAACTGTGATTAATGTGTTTAACTAGAAGTGTGTAAAAGAAATATATATCTTCTTTTTAATACAAAGCTTTTGTCAGTGTTTCCTTGTACCACAGTATTGTAGTCCTATGGTGTAAACCCTGAATACTGCTCTATCTCCCTCTTGAGATAGGTCTGACTGCTTATCCACAGCTACCAACTCAATCTTTGTGGTACAGACTGATACCAAAGGGGATTTATTGCTCATAGATGTAGTCTTAATCTCCAGTAGTGCTCTCTAAGGAAACTGCACAGGATTCTGCCTAACACAAGCTCTTTGCAGATTTTAAAGAGTTTGGCCGAGTTGTTAGATGTCACAGAGACACAGGCTTGAATGTGGACTCTCTTCTTGATGAGGACAGAGAGTCGGTTTTGCCTTTGGGGAAGGCGACAGGCCAGTTTGTCTGCGGATGAACAAGAAGCCCTCCATATAGTGTGGAATATTCAAATCTATGCAAAGGCCTAAAATATCTTTAAGTGGTTCCAAATGCAAGCCGCAAGTCAAACGAGTTGCTTACCGTCAAATCTCTATAGAATTGGGCACTGGAGCCCCAAACAACGTAGCTAACCACACCAAAACACACTCCAAGACTTCCGGTCACCTGATTGCACCTGCCCAGCCATTCTAGAGCAAGCTAGGGCGGCATTAGTGGGGATAATTCGAATCTGTATGCAAAGGCCTAAAATATCCACTCTAAAATGCTTTAAATGGTTTAAAATCAAGCCTCAAGTCAAACAAGCTGCTTACCGTGCAACGTTATGGTCCAAAGCTATTTTTAGCATGAGCCATGTTTTAGGATGTGAAAACTCAAGCAAAGGTATGAATACAACTGCGTTATACTGTACATGTATAGAATCACGAGCCCATTGTTGCATTGCATGAAGGGATTTTAACAAACACGCGCATTTCTGTCTCTGTTAAACTTATTTTCTCCTGCGTACTGTGTCCTACTTTTTATTATTTCCCTCCAGGGGCAAATTGGCAATCCTTCCGAGATATCTCAGACACTGTACGCAGGGGATTAGGAACTAGGAAAAACAGAGCGAACGGAAAGCGGTATTAGAACACAAATGTCAAGCTTTAACGAATTTCGGAAAGATTTTCTCATTCTATGACATTGCCGACTTTTTGTCTTTTACATCTAAGGCATGACAACATATAAGCAGTGTTTCAAAATTTCACCCAATTTGGCTATTTTTCACAAAACGTTTATATTTTCTAACAGACTTTGCTGTTATCAGCAAGTAACGCCTTAGGACTTGATTCTTTTCCAAAATTTGAAATTCATTGAATTGAGAGACTGTTGACCTGGCTTGCAGCTTTCATGCAGTCCTTCTTTCGTTGAAATCGTCCTTTCCTTGCATCAACATTTAGTAGAAAGCGCACTTGAAGAATCTATAAGTGGGCCAGAAGCAAATTAGCTGCGACATGTGCCGACTTTTAAACACAAATGAAGACATGACAGCCAGTAGAATGAGAGGCAATCTCTCAAGGTCAATTGACTCATTTGGAAGCTGGGTTCAAGCCTTTCTACACTACAACCAATATTAAAGTCTGTGCAAGACAATATACGACAAAAAGGATTTCCAATTGTCTTCTATGACCAGACCAGGACAAACGATTTCATGGGGGGAAATATTTGTATTCAATATGTGGTTGATCTTTTAGTAAAACGAAAACAAAAATGGTTCCTGCAGCTTGCTTGCTCTACTTACTGCCTGCTGTCGTGTTGAGTAACTGGAAGAAGGTGAGGTGTTCTTCCCATCCACATTACTGTTGTGTCACGCATGCAGGGAGCATGGACTCAGAAGTCCAGCCAGGTGAGGGTGCACTCTATTCTGAATCTCGTCACAGATGTCCTTCTCGGCACACGCATCAGTAGCTGAAACCCTGGCTTTCCTGATTGGGGCTCGGGTGAGGGTGGGTTTAGGGAGCACCCTGGTGGTATACAAGCAGCTCGAACAAAGTCCTTCCCTTTCCTGCATATTACACTTGCCTCTTCAGCACCACACTCATTTGCACAGGTTGTGCCAAACAGGGCCTCACCTCATCCGTTACTCATTGTTTGATGCGCGATATAAATAATAAAAAAATACAAATAGGCAGGGGCTTCCTTCAGTCGTTAACCCCTCTGATATAGCCGCAAACTACTATAGCCCCCATGTATTGTCTATTTCTGCTACCTGAAAAGGTTCAGAGATTGCCCTGGACCAACCTGATGCTCACAGCAAATATTTCATCATATATTCATATTGTTCAATCTCTATTAGTAAGCCTTATTGTTTCAGAAAATATATATATTCTTTATACTACAGAAGCATCTGTAATGCACACTGCATTCTAATGATCAAATAAATAAGGACTGAGTCTACAGATTGTAGTACAAAGAACATATATATTTTCTGAAATAATAAGGACTTACTACTAGATATTGAACAATATGAATGTATGATGAAACATTTGCTGTGAGAATCAGATTAGCCCAGGGGAATCTCTGAACCTGTTGTGGCAAAATCCATACCCTTGTGCTAAGGGTTTTTCTACCTGTTTGCTCCAGAGAACACGATTTATACTGTTTGTACTAAATATATCTACACGTTGATACACCCATCTATCTATCACACTGGTGCCCACCTTCCTCCATGTATCGTTTTCTGCTGCCTGCCTTTTTACTTCCTCCCTAAAGTCTTGAAGAATGATATATATATACTGCCTAACAATCTTTGTGTCTCATTGTCAAAAACATGTTCATAAGCAAGTGATCTCATCTGGACATGACCACCGTAAAGAAAGAAACGGTGGAATGTGACAATCTTTACGATCGAAAGAGTTCACTGTGCACACTGTTTAAAATGACATTTTCATGGTTTAAGAGGAAAAAGTATTGATTCATGTCTATTTGTCCATAAAGTAATTTCATCCTTTTTTGTAATTGCAGTAAAATGTAAAGGCGCCCATTGCCTTTTCTCGTCTCTAGTGAACAGCATTTCATTTAACCAATTTCACTTCTGATTTAGTATCCAAGCTTCCATCTCTTTAGGATGCAAGGGCTGGAGTCTGGTGGAGGAGCAATGTCTGGAGAAGGGATATGATGACGGGTGAGGGGACATACACTTGTTTTGGCCTATGACAGCAGAAAGCCTAAATACAGACAGTTATAAGGGGTAATTCATAGCATTTGGCGCACCAGTGGCGCACGAGGCTGGCGCCCAGAATGCATGTGTGCCAGTCTGCGCCAGCCGCGTGCACCAAAACCCATTTCAGCGCACAGCGCATTCATGGATTTCAACATCCATGACCAGCCTTGGCGCAGAGCGGTGCAGCGACCCTGCAGCGCCAGTAACGCCCCCAACACTGCCCCGTGCGCCTAAAAACATCGCACAAATCCCCTACATGGGGCAAAGGCCAGGGGACCAGCATACAGCCCCCCAAGCACAAAAAACGCATGGAAAACTCCCTGCGCAGCCCTCGGAATACACATACCCTGCTTGCGCTGCAAAAACGTGTGGAAAACTCCCTGCCCACCCCCCAGAATACACGCACCCCGGTCGCACAGCGAAAACGCGTGTAAAAGTCACCACGCACCCCCCGGTATACACACACGCCGCTTGCGCCAGCGAAAACACGTGAAAAACTCCCTGCGCACCCCTCAGAATACATGTACCCTGCTTGCGCTAATGAAAACGCGTGGAAAACTCACTGCGCACCCCTCGGAATACACGTAGCCTGCTCTCGCCAGCAAAAACACATGGAAAACGCCCCGCGCACCCCTCGGATACACATACCCTGCTCGCGATAGTGAAAACGCATGTAAGAGTCCACACGCACCCCTCAGAATGCACGTACCCCGCTCACGCTAGCGAAAACGTGTGGAAAAGTCCACGTGCACCCCGGAATACACATACCGCATCCCGCGAAGAGCACATACAGAGCGATAGAAACCCACGTGGGACCTTCAACCCATGGCGAGGGAAACGCCCGTGTGTGTTACGTCACAGACGCGCTTACATGCTAAGGGCCTTTCCTCGAATTACATGCTGATGTGCTGTTTTTTCACGTGCCAAATCACTCCATATCAAGCTGGCCACGTGACAACACCCGGAAGACCACACTCCTGCCCAGAAGGCAGAATTACTGCCCCCCCAGATCCCCGAGCAGCCTCCCACGAGCCATCTGCTGCTGCCTGCCTGCCTTCTGCCACCGTGCCCTGCCATTTGGTGCCTGCACATCTGCCATCTGCAGGGGTCAAGTTGCAGTGACCACCCCTGCTGGAACAGAAGACTCCCGACTGAAGTACCATCACTCCACAGCCCAGCCCCAGGACCCAGTTCCCACCCACACCTGCTTCGGGGGTTGCCATGTCCGACACAACACCTTCCGGCACCAGTGTCAACCCCCAGTCAGAGAGACAGAAGGCTACCAGCTTCAGTGAAAAGGAAGTTGGTATCCTGGTGGAGCAAGTTCTGGAGCATTATGATGCCCTCTTCGGAAGATCACGCGCCGACAATGATAGATGGAAGAGGATCTGGAAGGACATAGTGGCTGCCATCAATGTGGAGTGGGTGGCAGCCCACGACATACGACACGTCTGGAAGCGCTGGGAGGACTTTAGGTCCACGACCCTCAGGAAGGCCCAGTGCCTCTTGGAGGCAGCGGATGCAAGGGGGTGCCGGGTCCACATAACCGATGACCAGATGAGGGTCCTGGAACGTATATGCCCAGCGCTTCACCTCCAGGTCCTTGAGAGGCATACCCGTCCGGAGTCCAGCAGTAAGTGTCCATGTGTACTGATTGGACACAGTGCATGTTGAGGTGTGCCAGGTATGTGCAGCTTGGACATATGTCTTGAAAGGCCCATGTATGGTTGTGTATGTGCAGGGACATGACCCTGCCATATGTGAGTCACGTCATGTGTGAGGCACATCAATGGTGTGTGTGTTACAATGCATCATGCGGAGCAGCATGCAGAACGCACACATGTATGCATGCCTGTGTCTGTACTTTGACATGTTTGGGGTGTTAGAAATGTGTGCTGCTGTCATAGACATGCATGATGTACATGTCCGTGTGTCTGAGTAGTGTGTGTGCCATGGATGCATGACACATGTCCGTGACAATGTGTTCATTCACTGATACAGCCTAGTCATCCTTGTATCAACTGTGTCTGGGGGTATACTGGGCCAAATGCATGACCCTCCGGTGATGTGTGTGTATGTAACCAGCATGTCCCATGGTGCATGTGAAAATTAGCCCACCATTGGATGCAACAACGGTGACTTGGACGTGGATCCCAATGTATGTTGCATGTGCCATGCCTGTTCCTGCATGTGTGTTGCCTGTACAGACCCATGTGTTGTGGAGGGACATGACGGATGTGACGTTTGACAGTGCCACTCATGTGCTATTGCTTTCTGTCTAGGGGACTATAGTTCAGTACCCTGATGCTTGTGTTCAATGTCTGCCTTTACACAGGGGCGAGTGAAGAAGAGGGCGGAGACGGCACTGTGGAGGAAAGCGGCAGGCATGCCTCCACCGGCCGGCGACACAAGGCCCAGTCACCCTCCCAGGAAATCCCATCATCTGAGAGCAAGGGGACTGGTGCTGCGTTTGCCACTACGGCTGCAGCGGAAGGGGCAGATGAGCCCCCACAGGGGCTTGCAACAGCAGAAGACGGTGCAGAGCCATCCAGGTTGGTGGTAGGTATAGAGGAGGAGGAGGCCGCTACAGAGCCACACATGGGGCCTGGTGAGGGTGTTACCACTGGTGCAAGTGGTGCAGTTCAGGGACAGGGGCATGAGACAGAACAGGTCGCCGTGGAGGTGCCTGTGCATGTCTCTGTCCCTGAACTGTGACTGCATCACCATGCACCAGCAGGAATGCCCCGTCCCAGGCCAGTTCACAGGTAGGGTGGAGGTCCACGTCATCTGGCACTCCTCTACCTGTGGACGAAGGGACCCGTGACTGGATGGAGTCCATCCTGATTGGTGTTGCATTGCGCACACGTGACATTCATGATGACGTGCGTGCTTCCTGGGGGGACCACGCACGTCATCACCAAGTGCTGTGTGCCAGTGTGGCCCAGTTGGGAGGGTCCATGGTTGGGGGTTTCCCCCATGTGTTGACCAGTCTTGTGGCCCTCTCCTTCTCTGTGCACCATACACCAGTCGTTCTCTGTTCCGTCTTCTAGCCCAGATGCCACCAGGGCCCCCTACAGATCTGCCCCAACCAACGCAGCCATCCTGGTGGAGATCCCATCCCTGCCAGAGTCGGGAGTCGGAGGTCCAGCAAGGGTGGACACCTCACCAACTGGACGCCATCGGATGGAGGATGTGCTGGCCTCATCGGGCAGGGCATGTGCAGAACTGCACCGGTGGATTCCATCATCCCAGATGCCGTCGTGGTGGCAGAGGCAGTTGCATGGAGGCAGCGGCAGGCTCAGCGTGGGAGTCATCATGGCTCGGCGCCATCTACATCACAGGGGCAGGCATTGGCCGGAGGGCAGGAGGACCCTGGATTGGGAGTGTCTTCCGTGTGGCAGTGGTTGGGCCAGCGGATAGATGCGGAGCGGCAGCGGGCGGAGGAGGCATGGCTCACTATGGTCAGGGCAGAGAACTCCATGCGCAGGGCATTGAGGTGGGCTGAGTGCCTCGAGGCAACTCGCTGGGAGTTGGAAAAAGCCATGACTCCATCCCTGTGAGACGTTGAGGACAGGGAAGAGGCCCGCCTCCGGGACGTTGAAGAGGATTTTGATGATGCCTTGGCCCGGAAAATCAAAGAGTGAGCCGTAGGACTTGCTCGCCGCCATTGTACATAGTTCATTAGTGTTAGGTTTCCTATCATTTTTCTTTTATTTTGGAGTTAATGGACATTGCTCCACTTCATGTATATAGTTTTTTCTTCATAGGACTTTTTTGTAGGTTTCATTTGCTTTGGGGATTATGGACCCTTTGGCCTTTGGATTGTAGATAGTTGAAGACTTATACATACTTCCTTTTTCAATTTGCCCATGGATCAATGGTTTCCTTTTATTTGGATTATTTATTTCTTATTGACATTGGCAATGGACCACTTTGTTCATTCAAGATGACGTTCAATTATTTTTTAAATTGGATTACCTATTCTTTTATTGTATATTGATTTACAAGTTTGATGTCCCCTATGTTACTTCGTTATGTTGTCAATACATTTTTGCTAACTTCATGATTGGTGTTCTATCATTGCTTTTGTGCATGTCTCAATGAACATTGCCTCAGTCATGTGTTACCACTGTGTGGTTCTGTTGTGCATTTCTGCATGGGCATGGTGGTTCTTTTAAGACTGTCATGGCATGGGTGATTTGGGAGTGGGCACAGTGGATGGTTGCGTGCTTGTACTGGGGGAAGGGGAGATTTTGGTTGGCATTAGGGCCATGGGTCTGTCTAGTCATGACATGTTGTTTGGTGAGCCATGTGTCGGGGCCTGCTGGCAGATGCCCGTCACAGGTTGGTGGGTGGGTCTTTAAGGATTCATGAGTCGGGCCTGCTGGCAGGTGCCCATCACTTCAATTGGGGGACATGAGTCAGGGCCTGCTGGCAGGTGCCCATCGCTGGTGGGTGGGTGATGGACATGAGTCGGGGCCTGCTGGCAGGTGCCCGTCACTGGTGGGTGGGTGATTGGCTGGGGGACATGAGTCGGGGCCTGCTGGCAGGTGCCCGTCATTATGGCTGGGGGACATGAATCGGGGCCTGCTGGCAGGTGCCCGTCACTTGGGTGGGGGACATGAGTCTGAGCCTGCTGGCAGGTCCCAGATTGCCACGTCTGAAAGGGGGGAAAGGTCAGTTGTTCTGGGGCAGCTCATGATACAGAGGGGCCGATTCATGGAACAAATGTGCACTGAAATTTGTGGTGCAAGAGTGAAAAAGCAAGCGCACGCGTGCGCTTCATGGAAGGCTCTGTGCATGTTTTCCCCGGGATGAGCGCCAAATCCGTGGGTGGCGCACACGGGTGCACACTTCACTTCAACACCCAAACGCCGGGCATGACCAACACAGCGAAAGCGCACAACGTGTAGCGCATACAGCACAAAAGGGGGCAGAACACGCGTGAAAATGAAGGTGTACCTGGGGAAGTACTGCTGCGAAATACACGGAACACCCACACGCGCACGAACAACAGGTATTCATGGAATCAAATATGGGAAACCCGCGCACGCCAAAAGACACGCACAGGCGTAAACACGTCCACCACAAGAAGGCAGGCAGCGTGCAGTATAAAATTGCACACAAATAACAAACACGTATATAAAGCTACGATGAATGTCCCATTTCTCGCAGCACTGATCGTGGGACACCGCAGGAGGAGGGGAATAGACAGGCCGCAGATTTCTTTGCCCAGAACCAGCCTTTTTGGGGTGCCTGATGACCAGGTCTATGGCAGGTATAGGTTTCCACCTATACACTGAGTGGGAGGATGACCTCACATCACCTACCTTGTGCTCCCAAGCACTGAGCCCCTTGGAAAAGGTGCTCAATGGCCTGCATTTTTTGGCCACTGGGTCATTTCAGCAGACAACTGCCATAGTTGGGGGCATCTCACAGGCCATGCAGTCACGCTGCCTACACCAGGTGTTAGCAATCATGACTGCATGCCCCTCAGTCCGCAGGCACATATACATGCCCAGAACACCCTCAGAAAGGCAGGCCGTGGTCCAAGACATTTAAAGGGTGGCACACTTCCCAAAGTGCTCGGAGCCATAGATTGCACCAATGTAGCCCTACGTCTACCTAGGGCCACTGAGCACATCTATCGAAACCGCAAGCACCGCATTCCATCAACGTACAGGTTGTATGCGATGCCCATGGAATCATCACCTCTGTCTACGCAAACTATCCTGGGTCTACCCATAACAGTTTCATATACAGAATGTCCGCCCTGAGCCAGGACCTGGAAGCTGGGACGCATGGCGATACATGGCTCATTGGTAAGTACAAATGTCTGTGCACATGCATGCATGTCACACACAGACAAATACACAAACCGAACTGACAACCATCCTCACCTCCCCAGAGGGACAGTGCCTACCCTCTGAGCAATCATCAGGTAAGATACAATGCAGCCCATATTGCAACCAGGGGAATAGTGGAGGGCACATTCAGAGTGCTCAAGTCACGCTTCTGCTCCCTTGACTGCTCTGGCGGGCAGCTACTATATGCACCACCAGTAGTGTGCAGGATCATTGTGGCAGCATGTGTCCTGCACAATGTTGCAACACGACAGGGTGTACCGGTGGACATGGTGGTGCTCCCACATCCCCAACCACAGGCGCTGCCCATGGGAGGGGAAAGGGCACATGGCAAGGCAGCCTAGACCCAGCATGTGGCCATATTTTTCACCTAAACTCCGACCCCTGCGGAGTGCACACAGGCCTGGAACACACCAGGTGGCAATCGATGATGGTAAAGAGACAGTCAACTGTCACAACCTTACCACCCTGAGAATGTTGCCACGGAAGTGCTACATTGTGTGCATCCCTAGCTACTTAAACATAACCAATACTGTGTGACCAAAAGGAACACATGCAAGGTGTATATCGCACCACCCCGCTGCAAAACAGGTCATGACAATCACTGGTATGTCACCCAAACCACCCCAACCCACATCACCCTTGTCTGAAACACCATGACATGGCATGCAACAGCAAAAGAGCAAACCAAAAGCACATCACATGACCAATTAGATACGAGGTGACACATGATAAATGGAAAGAGGCCTGAGACAATCACACCTGACATGGAATCAGATAAAATGACTGACCAACAAGCTCCCACACGTACAAAGTCATACACAATTGCATGCCACCAGCGGTACCATCAATAAAAGACAGAATGCCTGTTGGCATGCACATTGGCAAAGCCAAATCCGCAAATCCCTAACCCGTGTACTGTGTGTGTCTCCTGCAACACACTGCTCAGCACACAGCACAGTGAGCAGCCATTGTGTTGGGGATACACATTGAGCATCATATAAAAAGGACAAGCAACAAAAATTAACTATTGACGGATGTATACAATCCCCAAATTGTAAGTGATCATGCACTGCAGGGGCAAAGCATGCCAGAGAAGGCAATCTGTGTGCATGTGTGGGCATGGAAGGCTGGTTGTATGTGTGGTGGAGCATTATGTAAGTGTGTGTGTCAATAAGGATATGCACTCAATACATGCATGTGAAATCAAGTGAACCTCAGTGTCCTGTACACATCACATGTAAACATTGCCCATGTGTACACCCCAGTATATCAAACCACAACAATACCCTGACACCCGAAAACTAAAACCAACACAGGAACAGCCATTGACCAGCAGAAAACATCATGTACATAGTACCGCACAATGAGAATGTCAGAGAGTGCCCAAACACTGTAGCCCAAGCGTCCTGTCGACAACAAAAGGCCCTTCCTCATTTACTCATCACCATGACCTTCATAAGAACTGTGTCTGAGGTCCATTTCCTTCTTCATTCTAGTCTACCTGGCTTCAGGATCCTCCTACCCCTTGGTTTCCTTGTTCTACCTTGAATGTAAATAGGGCCCAGGCCCCTCAGAGGCCACCTTGACTGGTAAAAATACCAAATCACAGAGAACTCCAAGGAGCCAAACCCCCAAACCAGGGTAAAAACATGTAGCCAGAAAAAATCCTGGAAGAGTCTCCAGTAGATGACTTGAAGTCGCTCAATATGGCCAAGAACATGTCCAACCAGAATGATAGAAGAACTACCAAGGTAGCACAGTTGAACAATGGTTGGGTAGCATTTTCAGTACACAATAATCAATCAGGATGCAACAACTGATGGGTAGTGTCACAGCTCTGGTCTCCAGGCACCGGAGTGGCACAAAACAACCACCCCCTCTGCGGTCTGGGCACATGCAAGGTAAAACTTACACAGGCCTCCGAGACACGAGCAGAGAAAGAGGTTTAGGGATTCGTTGTTTGGATAGGCATCGGTATTCAGGATAACCAGAAAGAGGGTCAGGAGAGGAGAGGTGGATGGGCAATGGAAAGTAGACAAATGTCATGATGCCTACCCCCGGAGCACCAGGCCAGCAGGCCCACCACCCCCGGAAGCAGGCATCATGCCCTCGGGTAAAAGCCCAGCGGCCCCTTATAGGGGCTCTTTGGAATCAGTCCTGGCGCCTTTGGCGCCAGGCTCATGTTGGACATCAGTCCTGGCATCATAGGCGCCAGGCTCATAAAGGGAGGTGTTTTGTGCACTTACCTGATGCAGACCATGCTGCACGCTTCAGGCCTCCCTGAGACCTGAAAGGGACTATTTTTTCATAGGGACTATTTTTTCACTCGGGCGTGGCCAGGGAAGGCTACATACCTAGTTGGGGAAGGATACATACCTGGGACTTCTTTGGAGGCTATTTAAGCCACGCCCAGACAGCAGCTCATGCTTCGCATTGTTCTGCTTCCTGCAGCTTAACGCTCACCGTGTCTGCTCCTGCTCCTGGACTCCAGCCACGCCCGCCTCGAACCTGGAAGACCTGCAAGGAATGAAGAGAAGAGAAAGGTGAAAACCAAGGACTATTTCAAACTTCTTACCTGCATCCGGAATCTTCTCGCCAGCATCCCTGAAGAAAGACTTCCATTTAAAAGCATCGCGTTGCTCGCTGCAGCGCCACGCTTCACTCACCTGTCCTCGAGACATCTCCCGGCTCCATCGCAGCTGTCAGCATAAGATGCCACATCTCTGCACCTAGGTGAGAGAGGAAGAAACAAAAGGTGAGCAGAAGGAACACAGAAGGAAAGCCTGATTAACAGCCATAATACTTACCGGCTTTTCTTCCACATTTCGGGTCGGCGCCGCCCCGTTGGCAGGTACCGTACCCCGGCCCCCATGGGGAAAGGACAAGAGACATTTCTGGGGAATGATAAGGACATTTAGAGGGATCGCCCTCATCACTACTCACCTCGGCAGTTTAACCCTTCGACGCATCGCCTTCATTCTGCACCTGAAATAAAGGACAGATCACAGGTTAGAAAGACAACATAAAGGGGGCCTCACTTGAACTTTGAACTTTCATACTTACGGCGCATCGCTCAGGAAAGTCAAGTGGATTTTGCCAGCGCCATTCTGAAAACCAGTGAAGTAACTGGACGAACGCGCGCCCCTGCACCAGAAGCAGGATGGAGAGTACATCCTTCCAAACCTTAAGGTGAGCTTAAACCGGGGTTTGGAGGAAGTTAGAGAGGAACGAAGGGGGAAAGAGGGGAGCTAGCACACTATTCTGCAGACTGTTAATCCCCTTTCTCATCTGCAGAAGGATATTCCTACGGGCCAGGCAAGCACGATTTGGAGGTCCTGTCCAATCGGTGTTCCGGGTCCTGCGCATCACGCTAGAAGACGCCACAGCAATCCAGACTAGACCAGCGCCCCCGTGGGAACCAGGTGAGCGTTACAGAACGCGAAGCCTTCCTACAAATTCCCACCCAGGCGCTATGGAAACTTCCGAAACTGACCAGTTGGCCCAATTACTGGGGGAATTACAGGCCGAAGTACACGCCGCTCGTCAAGAGACTAGTGCCCTCAGGAGGGAAGTGATTGTAATAAAGGCTAGAGCTGATGACCTGGCTAGACAGCTTTTGCAAGGTCAAGCTGGACAAACTCCTTTACCCGGTTCCGGGGGGAACCCCGCTCCTGTGGTTTCCAGTAACCCGGTGCAGATTAATCTACCTGGAAACATGCCGCTGGCCCCACCTGAACGCTTTGCTGGGGACCCCAAACGATTCGCCGTATTCATGAATCAGTGTCGTTTGCACTTCCTATGCAGATCTGGGGCCTTCCCTAATGATCAGACCAAGGTAGCCTTTGTGCTGTCATATCTCAGCGGCTGTGCTGCCGATTGGTCAGTCCCACTGGTAACTCAAGATGACCCGATTCTTCGTGATTTTCAAGGATTTCAAACAAGCATGGAAAGGTTATTTGCTCGACACTCCCAGGGACAGGCTCTGGATGACGAACTTCTATCTGTGCGACAGGGCAATCAAGACCTTCTATCCTACATTGCAACCTTCAATAGACTAATTGTGGAAACTGGTTGGCCAGAGGATAAAAGAATCACGTTATTCTATCGAGGTCTACGCGGAGAACTAAAAGATGTCCTGGCACAAGTTGTAAATCTGCCCCAAGAATGCACTGAATATATAGACTTAGTGGTCCAATTGGATCACAGGCTGCAAAACAGAAAAGCAGATCGGCCCAAGTTTGAAACCCGGGTGTTGGCCAAGACCCACGCTAACCCCAAGGGGGCTGATGGCTCGGAGCCTATGCAAATTGGAGGGGTTAAAGGACCCCTAACTCAAAAAGAACGGGAAATAATACGACAGATGCAATTATGCCTTTATTGTGGGTCCTCTGGACACTTTCTACGAGATTGCCCGGTTAAGCCGCCCAAGAAGATGGTAGGAGCCGCTGATAAAATCCATGGAAACTCTGTATCGGGAAACGACCACGCCCGGCAAGCGTAGGGGTCCGCTTGCCGAGCTTGAAAACTAACTCTCAGACCTCGCATTTCATTGTGCCAATGGTCCTCGTAGATCCGGAACAGCCTAAACGGTTGCATGCTATAAAGGCATACATCGATAGCGGGGCTATAGGAAACTATGTGGATCGAGAATTGGTCTCTAGGATAAACCTCCCTCTGCATCCTAAAACCAACAAAGAGGTCATCACCACAGTAGATGGAACCGAAATTGCCTCTGGACCGGTAACACATTCCACAGCTGAGGTGACACTTGTAGGTCCAGATGGCCATCGGGAGGCAGTTGTGTTTGATGTAATCAAGGCTCCACAGTTTCAGCTTATTCTCGGAATCCCTTGGTTAGAGACACATAATCCTCGAATTGATTGGCGAGCGAAGAGAATAACCTTCCCGGATTGTGCACAAACCTGCTACCCAGAAAATCCAAAGATTAATCTAGCATCAGTAACCTCTGTCCCCGTGCAACTACCTCCAGAGTACCAAGACTTTCAGGACGTCTTCCAAAAGGAACAGGCCAACACGTTACCTCCCCACAGATCGTACGATTGCCAAATCGATCTGGTGCCCGGTGCACAACCCCCTTGTAGCAGGATTTACGCCCTTACTGAACCAGAGAATCTGCATTTGAGACAATATTTAGATCAATACCTCGCCAATGGTTTCATTCGCCCGTCAAAGTCCCCGGCATCCTCAGCTTTGTTCTTCGTGCCTAAAAAAGAAGGCGACCTTAGAACTTGTATCGATTACCGCGCATTGAACCAGATAACTGTTAAAAATCGTTACCCTCTGCCTCTGATCCCTGAACTCCTTGACCAGGTGAAGGACGCTTGCGTATACACCAAGTTAGATCTCCGGGGGGCTTATCATCTGGTACGAGTAAAAGAAGGCGACGAATGGAAAACGGCCTTCCGTACAAAATATGGACTATTCGAATACCAGGTGATGCCTTTTGGGTTGTGCAACGCACCTGCAGCCTTCCAATTCTTCATGAACGATGTCCTTCGGTAACTCATCGATGTCTGTGTTGTCGTGTATATCGATGACATTCTTGTGTACTCCTCTTCGGAATCTGATCACAGAAAGCATGTCAGGGCCGTCCTAGAGAAACTGCGCCAGCACAAACTGTTTGCCAAGCTGGAAAAATGTGGTTTCCATACCACCGAGGTTGAGTTTCTCGGATTCATCCTGACACCTAAAGGGGTCCGAATGGATTCACGGAAAGTGGATGCCATCCTCAAATGGCCATCCCCTAGTTCGGTGAAAGGTGTCCAAAGCATGCTTGGTTTTGCCAACTTTTATCGCATGTTTATCCCGGAGTTTTCACGTGTGGTGCAACCCATCACTGCACTCTTGCGAAAAAATAAATGTTTTGAATGGACCGAGGAAGCCGAACAGGCCTTTCAGGAGTTGAAAGCTAAGTTCACGTCCGCACCTATTTTGAAGCACCCGCGTCCCGATCTCCCATATATAGTCGAAACCGACGCGTCCAGCTCAGCCATGGGAGCTGTCCTGTCTCAGAGAGACCCTGAAACCAACCAACTGCACCCCGTAGCATTTTGGTCCAGAAAGTTCTCACCGCCGGAGATAAATTATGCGATCACCGATAAGGAACTATTAGCCATTAAGTCCGCCTTTAAGGCTTGGCGGCATTATCTCCTCGGCGCCCGGCATACCATCACCGTGATCACCGAAATTTACAATATTTAAAAACTGCCAAGGCTCAATCGTCTCGACAGCTCCGATGGGCTTTGTTCTTTGCTGAGTTCGATTTTGTAATCACCTACCGCCCCGGCTATAAGAATGGTAAGGCGGACGCTCTATCCCGAATTGGAATGGAAGAAATCGACACAAACTCAGAACCTGTGCTGATAATTCCCGAACAAAGAATTTTGGGGATAACCACTTTACAAACCCTTGAAGACATTCAAGCACGAGTGAAACAATTCCTGGACTCTTCAGCCTTGCAGGATTGTATCAAAACGGGGTCTAACTTTTCAGTCAAGGATGGCTTACCTTACTTCCAAGGACACTTATTTTTGCCAGAAAAGGAATTGCGAGAACTGGTTATTTCCTGTCATCATGATACCCTGATGGAAGGACATCCTGGCATTGCCAAAACAGAGGAAAAGGTTAAACGACAATTCTGGTGGCCTTCCTGGCGAAAGGATATCAAATCTTTTGTGATGTCCTGTGGAGTTTGTGCCCAAAACAAAGGTCAAAAGACAAGACCCGCCGGTCTTCTTCAGCCCTTAGACATTCCACCAGCACCTTGGCACACCCTGTCACTAGATTTTATCACGGACCTGCCCTCTTGTAATGGTTACAATACTATTCTGGTCGTGGTGGATTTATTTTCCAAAATGGCCCACTTTATTCCGTTGAAAGGATTACCTTCAGCCTTTGTTCTTGCCAAGGAATTCCTCAAAAATATCATCCGTTTGCATGGATTCCCGTCCATACTAGTCTCCGATTGGGGAAGCCAGTTTATTTCTCATTTTCGGAAAAAGTGTTGTCAACTGGCACAAATCGACGTAAGACTCTCGACCAGCCACCACCCACAGACCGATGGTCAGACGGAGAGAACGAACCAGACCCTTGAACAATATCTACGATGTATGTTGCACCAATCGGAGGGTAATTGGAAGGACATTTTATGGGTGGCTGAATATGCATACAATAACTCGATACACTCTGGAACTGGTCAGAGCCCCTTTTATACCCTATATGGACATCACCCTCGTACTTCAGACTTGGACTCACCTCTGAGCCTTGAAATGCCCGAAGTGGATCATTTGCATTCTACGATTACTCAAGCCTTCAAGGATGCAACTGCACATTTGCAACATGCGAAAGGGAAATACAAAAAGAATGCGGATCTGCATCGAAGAGAGGCGCCTCCATACCAAATAGGGGATCAAGTATGGTTGGCTACCAAACACCTATCACTCAAGGGGCCTCGAACTTTTAATCCAAGGTATTTAGGCCCTTACTCGATCAAAGCTATAATCAACCCAGTGGCAGTCAAGCTCGATCTACTAGCTAACATGCTGATTCACCCCGTTTTTCATGTGTCACTTTTGAAACCAGTGCACCCAGGAACCAGATTAACAAAGCCACCAGAACCGATTCAGATAGATGGGGAGCCTGAATTCGAGGTGAAGAACATTTTGGATTCTAAGATCTCAAAATCAAAACTTTTCTATCTAATTGATTGGAAAGGGTACGGGCCTCAAGAAAGGTCTTGGGAACCCAGTGATCACGTACATGCACCTCGGCTGGTAAAAAGGTTCCATCGGAATTTCCCAAACAAACCGAAACCTCCAGAAGGAACGACCTTGGGAGGGGCCTTGGGGGGGGAGTGCTGTCATGATGCCTACCCCCGGAACACCAGGCCAGGCCCAGCACCCCCGGAAGCAGGCATCATGCCCTCGGGTAAAAACCCAGCGGCCCCTTTTAGGGGCTCTTTGGGCTCAGACCTGGCGCCTTTGGCGCCAGGCTCACGTTGGACATCAGTCCTGGCGCCATAGGTGCCAGGCTCATAAAGGGAGGTGTTTTGTGCACTTACCTGATGCAGACCATGCTGCATGCTTCAGGCCTCCCTGAGACCTGAAAGGGACTATTTTTTCATAGGGACTATTTTTTCACTCTGGCGTGGCCAGGGAAGGATACATACCTAGTTGGGGAAGGATACATACCTGGGACTTCTTTGGAGGCTATTTAAGCCATGCCCAGACAGCAGCTCATGCTTCGCGTTGTTCTGCTTCCTGCAGCTTAACGCTCACCGTGTCTGCTCCTGCTCCTGGACTCCATCCACGCCCGCCTCGAACCTGGAAGACCTGCAAGGAAGGAAGAGAAGAGAAAGGTGAAAACCAAGGACTATTTCAAACTTCTTACCTGCATCCGGAATCTGCTCGCCAGCATCCCTGAAGAAAGACTTCCATTTAAAAGCATCACGTTGCTCGCTGCAGCGCCACGCTTCACTCACCTGTCCTCGAGACATCTCCCCGCTCCATCGCGGCTGTCAGCATCGGACGCCACATCTCTGCACCTAGGGGAGAGAGGAAGAAACAAAAGGTGAGCAGAAGGAACACAGAAGGAAAGCCTGATTAACAGCCATAATACTTACCGGCTTTTCTTCCACATTTCGGGTCGGCGCCGCCCCGTTGGCAGGTACCGTACCCCGGCCCCTATGGGGAAAGGACAAGAGACATTTCTGGGGAATGATAAGGACATTTAGAGGGATCGCCCTCATCACTACTCACCTCGGCAGTTTAACCCCTCGACGCATCGCCTTCATTCTGCACCTGAAATAAAGGACAGATCACAGGTTAGAAAGACAACATAAAGGGGGCCTCACTTGAACTTTGAACTTTCATACTTACGGCGCATCGCTCAGGAAAGTCAAGTGGATTTTGCCAGCGCCATTCTGAAAACCAGTGAAGTAACTGGACGAATGCGCGCCTCTGCACCAGAAGCAGGATGGAGAGTTCATCCCTCCAAACCTTAAGGTGAGCTTAAACCGGGGTTTGGAGGAAGTTAGAGAGGAACGAAGGGGGAAAGGGGGCAGCTAGCACACTATTCTGCAGACTGTTAATCCCCTTTCTCATCTGCAGAAGGATATTCCTACGGGCCAGGCAAGCACGATTTGGAGGTCCTGTCCAATCGGTGTTCCGGGTCCTGCGCATCACGCTAGAAGAGGCCACAGCAATCCAGACTAGACCAGCGCCCCCGTGGGAACCAGGTGAGCGTTACAGCAAAAGACAAAATACAACTATTGACAATCACACATACTCAATCAGAGAAACCATGTACATCATGCACATTGTAAAAAATGTCTCAAAGGCGAGCCAAAGTGAGACTTATCTCTGGGGTGAGTGCTGGCCTCCTGCCAGTGCACTCTCAGGTCCGGTAACAGGAGCAGTTCAATGCTGCAAAGAGAGCGTGAGTTACTATTCTCTGTGTGTTTTCCCCACGCACACATAACACCATTCATGCCTCAAACTTAGTGACTCCTCCCCAACAAGCACTCTTGTCTGATGCTTCGTTCGTATACTTTTGCTTGCCCCAGTGATGG
This sequence comes from Ambystoma mexicanum, assembly GCF_040938575.1. NCBI lineage: Eukaryota > Metazoa > Chordata > Amphibia > Caudata > Ambystomatidae > Ambystoma > Ambystoma mexicanum. Next base: position 39,785,626 of record NC_090924.1, on the reverse strand, counting down.
TTCAATAACTGTTAATGATGTAAGGCAGCCACACGTTGCCCCGCGGTAAATGGAAGACCATGTGTTAAGAATCACACATGATTGAATGGTCCTTGTGTGAGCTGCTAGATGCGTGTGGTGAGATGCGACTTCAGTACAAGTCACGTTCTGCCAGCCGCAGATTTCTATAGGTAGCGCATGTGGCAATTTGCATATGCTAATGATATGCACTGCCCTCGAGTTTGTGCATTGCTGTGTGCGCCGCTTGCGCTGTATTAGTTTGTGGCTAGGAACACTACTGTGCTAATAACTTAGCTTCTATGGAGCAGGGTGGAGTCGAGGATATGGGCTTTGCCCCCTGCGTGTGCCCCTGACAACTTGGAAAGCTTCTTGGCATTTGGTCCTCAGCGCGGCTTAGCTGCACTGTGCGCTTCTTCCCCAATGCCTGGCCAAGCTCCCCAGCACTGGCGCTACTTAGCTTGCATGTGTGAGGGGCCTGGAGGAAGGTCGGCTGGGGCATGGCCCCTCATTCTTCTCACCTTGCTAGGAGCTCCTGGAAACACGCCTGCTTTGTCGGACATCTGAGCACAAGCCCCATGCTTCTGCTTGTGTGCGCATGCGCACGTGTGCCCCACCCAACGTGGCAAGTGTTTAGTAGTTCTTGGCCCGGTGTCTGCTGGGAAAGATAGTCTGGAGGCTCCTTATCCTGCAGAAAGGGCATACAAGGCTTTAATAAGGCTGGAAAGTTTTCTGTGTGTGTCTTCATGCTGCATGTTACTGGGCCATGTCTGAGACCTACATCTGACCTCCTTCCACACAACCCCAGGTTCTGTACCCTGACAGGTAGAGCTTGAACTTGAGTAGAAAATAACCAAGGAGGCTGGCACAACTGGATGGTTGAGCTGAAACACAATAAATCCTTGATAGCGTGAACTAAGAAAGGCAGAGACAGCACAAGTCTGGAAAGGTACAGAGAAAGCAAGATAGCCCGAAACAGCTGACAGCAAGTTAAGAACCACAAAAGTTGAATAGCATTGGCAAAAGGCAACACTCAACATAAAAGCATGGATGTAATATATGAGAGGAGGAGACACAGAGAGATGCAGTTGAACAGAAGTGTACTGAGGCAAACCAAGGCAGTGTAAGAGTATGTGGAAATAACTGCCCGAGAGACGGGCGGACAGATCTGCAACAAGGACAGTAGCAGGAAGAAGAGCAGGTACTATAGGCACCAGAGTGTGAAAAACAAGTAAAAGAGCTGTAGTCCAGTAGGAAAACTGCGCCGTCAGGCAGCATCAAAGTCATAGAGGGAAGACAGACACAACGTGCCGTCCAAACAGAACGGAGCATTGTAGTAGTATAGGCGGACAACTCAGGTGAGGACTGGACCATGAGTTGTGCCTCTTGGGTCACATCCTAATGCATCCTCGTTTGCCACAATCCCCAGGGGCTGTACTCAACACATACCAACTTGACATTGTCACCACCTGGCCTCCTCCCATCATCAGTGTGAGTTTGACAGCTAAAGGGTGCAGGCTACCGTCTACAGCATGAAGTGCATCAAGCACGTATACAGGCATGAAATGAACATACTTCCCTATCAACATCAATAATTGGACGGTTCAATAATGTACTCACCAAAATTGATTGTAGACATGCCGTGGAGAAAATATCCATAATCCCCACTAGGGGTGTTAACACAAGTGGTACAACAGCAGACAGGTCCCAGATATGATGGAAGTCCTATGCCCTTGTGTAAATGATTGTAACACCGAACCATCCTTGGGAGCATATGGATAGGAGAAGCAGGAGTGCATATGTGAGTCAGGACCCCAAGCTGCAAACAAATACATGAGACAAGCTTGAATGGGCCCAGCAGGAACAGACAGTGGATGCTTTTAAAAGCCACAAAGCATCACACCGTCACATGAATGCACAATAGGCAAGACATTTTAAACTATATTAACTAATTGAACTAACTATAAAAAAAATGGCCACATATGACCCGGGAGGGGGGAGGCACCCAGAAGGGGGGAGGTACAGGGTACACCTCAACACCCACATGCGATGATGTTGAGATAAAAAAAAAACCTCCATGGGCTCAACGCCTGGACGGCCCGACCTGTGTGGGAGACAACTCGTCATACTGCTTACCCTCTGACTCAAAAGGTGGACGTGGCACAGAACCCTGACCATGCCTATACGCAGCTTGCCCCTCATCGGCAGCAAGTCTGCGGGACTGGTAAACCTGGTCCTGTGTAGCAATGACACGTAGGTCAGCATATAGCACCTCACGTGATACGCGTGCTTCGGCTTGCAAGGTAGCACGTGTAACATGGAGTTCTTCCTGCATGGCCTGGCATGACATCTGGAGCACCTTCCGGCAAGCACGTAGCTCAGCCGAGATGGTATTCTCAAGTTGCTCCAACCTCTCCTCTGTCCGCTGCCTCTGGGTCATGTTGAACACACCCAGAGTAGATCTGAGGGATTCATGGTCATCCCTCAGGGCCTCCCTGTGTCCCTCTGCGTCTCAGCAAGTGCTTGACGCAGAGACACCATTTCTGCCCAGCGTGTCCTGTCTGAGGCCACCATGCCCTACCTGAGCGAGCGGGCCGTCGACTGTGCTGCCCGCTGCTGGAGACCCATGCTCTGAGTGATATTATCAATTGCTGCCCCCTGTTGTTCAGAATTGGCAACCATGGCTTGCTCCCACTCAGTATACCCCAGTGGCGCACGGCCACCGCATTGCTGGGCTTGACACCCGCGGGGCCCAAGGAGCTGCGGTCCTCATTGGGTTGGCACCACCTGCGGCTGCAGGACTACATCCCTCCATTGACGTGATGCCCCAGGCACATCAGCAACTGGTGAGGAGTGTGACCGTGCATCCCGATCCACCACAGGTGGAGATTCCAACACTGCCTGGCCCCTCAGTGCAGGTGTCGCGGACAGAGGATCATCCACATCAGAATCACTCACCGTGGATGAATGGACATGATACGCATCCAACTCTACATTGTTGTCATAGTGATCATCTGAGTTAGACCCATTGTCAGCCCTGGACATGATGGTCTGCAGCAAAAAGGGTTCTAGTGGCCCACCACCCTATGACCCCCATTTGTGCTGGGTTGCCGATGTGATAGCAACCCCATGTCAGGATTGGCATCACCATCCTCTGGCTCCATTGCATCATCATCTGTAATGTGGAAAAAACAAACATGAGTACACATGTCAGAAGCACATAACCAACACACACATAGGCCCTCATTACGACCCTGGCGGAAAGCGACTGACCGGAGCGCCACAGCGTAAATAGCGTTTCCGCCATTGCACGAAGGAGCAAAGTGCGGCCCATTCCGACCCATCGGGCACGAGCACCACGGCATGGCGGAAGTGCAAAGTCCGCGATGGCGGAAATGACCCCAAAACGGCCCACACCGCCGCCGTACGGCGCCCTAGGTGCAATACCGCCACCCCTCTTAGCGGTCACCGCAGTGTGCGCCTACCGGAAAGTACGGTGGCCGGAAATATACGGAAACGGAAGCTAAAACATGGGCCCGGAACGGGAAACATCCCGGCGTACACCTATAAATACACTAAAACCACACAACCACTAAAATCACTACCCCGAAACACACCCCAACCCGCCAACCACCCTAGCGAAACCAAGAATAATGGGAAAAGCAGCGAAGAAAGCGTGCGACCGCAAGCGGCAGGTCCACTTCTCCCGTGAGGAACTCACCGTGCTAACAGAGACCCTCCAGGAGAATGCTGCCGTCGTCTTCTCCACGCAAATGACCAGGACGGCACTTGCGAACAAGAAGGCCATATGGGCTCTGGTGGCACAGCGGGTAAGTGCGGTGGGGACCGCACCCCGCACCCCACAGCAATGCCGCAAGCGATGGGACGACCTGCGGATACGCGTCCGCAGCATACTCTCTGCCAACCGCAACATTGCCACAGCCACCGGGGGAGGTCCTGAATCACCCATCAAGTTGACCCCCTGGGAAGAAATCTGTGCCTCCACCATCGGAATGGAGAGCATAGAGGGAGTCGGAGGGATGGAGAAAGGAGTGCAGACATCCGAAGATTCAGGTAGGTGGCCCAGATAAAACAATGCCAAATCCACAAAGTCCATTCATGTGAAGTACCATGTGTCCCCATAGTGCAACAGAAACACATGTCCAGGAGAACGTCCACACACATCGGCCTGATAGCGCACGTTAAAACCCACAATAAATACATAATTAATTAAAAACCCCTAAAACACGCACTACACGTGCAGCAGGCACACCCTAACTGCAGGCTGCCAAACAACTGCACCCTCACTCCACACACAAATGAAACCACCCCCAAGACCCCGACCAAATCACCCTCAGGCACCACCCCAATGCATGTGATACAATGCCATTCCAATTCCCACTGACCCATCAATAACCCTCGCCCTCCTTTACTCCACCACAGGGTCCGATCCAAACGACGAGCTACAGGACACCCCTACCAGCACACCTGCAAAGAGGGCCAAGACCAACGGCCAGAGACCCTCCACCTCAGCTGCACGCATCAAGACACGGCAGCAGCACAAATCAGGTGGCAGCACACAGGAGGGAACATCAACAGGCACCCCAGCAGCCAGCATGCCCACAACACCACCACCACAGGTCCCCCCAACGGATGCCACAGAAGGCACTGCCTCTGGTGGCAGCAGCACCATAGGTGACACCCCATTGATGGCAGCATGCTCCGACACAGAAGACGGGGATGTCGAGGTCAGATCCATCCATGACCTGTCCCAATCCCCCTGTCTGTCCCCTCCCGTACAACATGAGGATACCACGCAGGGGCACCCACAAGACGACGACTGGCCATCCCCCACAAGCCCTGTGGCAAGGCAACATGAGGACAACAGCCCCTCTGTGACACCACCGCAAATGGCCATGGCCCAGCAGAGGCAACAGTCCCTCGACAAGTTAATCGTCCAACAGCAGCAAATGGCCACACTCCTCAAGGGCCATGCCGATGAATGTGGGGGCACCAAGGCAGACATAGAAACATCAACAGAGACACTTAGGGCAGAAATGGAGAGAGGTACAGAGACGCTAAGGGCACAAATTGAGAGTAGCACCGAGAGCCTGAGAGTCCAAATGGAGAGTAGCACCGATAGCCTGAGAGTCCAAATGGAGAGTAGCACCGAGAGCCTGAGGGGGGAACTGCATGCGACGTCCAAAGACGTATGTGCCGAACTTGCCGCAGTGCGCCGTGTGCTCACTGAGCTCTCGCAAACCCTTAGGGACATGCATGGACGTGAGCAGGCAGACACATCATCCGTTGCAAGTTCCGTCCAGGGCAGCCCCCAACGTAGATCTGGAAGGAACCTGCGCTCCACAGGCAGGGGTGCCCCTGATACCCGCAGAGGGGCATGCAATAGCGACAGCCCACTGACAATGAGCATCTTTGGACACTGGTGTTCGGGGGGGAGGTAGGAGGGTGGAGGGGGTGTGTTGGGCTCACTTGGGTGGCGGGTCGATAGGGTGTTCAACATGATATCACATATGCCATAAAAAGTGCACGATCAACCAATGAGAAGTGTGGACATTGATCTTTGTGTACTAGGCCATCATAGGCGTACAGTCCATATTGTGCATGTCCCAGACACACGCAGTGCCACGAGTCCCGTGTCCATGCATCAGCCACCAGGCGTGAGTGCTAGAAGCATACATCAATGAGATGCTGACGAATGTCACGGCCCTCCGGTGCCTCGCAGACTCCATGAGGTGCTGCCACATCCCCACCCTCATCATGACCATCTTCAGGTGCTTGCAGTTCTGCGTCAGGGGGCATGGGCACATTTCTACGTACGCACATGTTGTGGAGCATGACACATGCCATGACCATCTTTGCAACCTTCTCATGGCGGTACAGGAGTGCCCCGCCAGACCTGCTGAGGCAGCGGAAACGACCCTTCAGTAGGCCGAATGCCTGTTCAATGACTACACGGGTACGTGAGTGGGCATGGTTGTAGTCCTCCTCATGCTGGTCCCGTGGGTTCCGGACTGGTGTGAGGAGCCATCTCTTCAGTGGATATCCAGCATCACCTGTATGTGGACGAGAAACGTATGATGTGGAATGCCATTGATACGTACGCACACCCCCCCCCCCCTTCCTGGCAGGTCATTGGCAATTCACATACCCCACATCATCATGCATGTAATGAGACTCACCGAGTAGCCAGGATCTGTTCCCTGCGTGTCGCTCCATGTAGCGTGGTATTGTCGAGTTCCTCAAGACCATAGAATCATGGGTTGATCCAGGGAATCGGGCACAACAATGTGTAATGATCCTGTTGGAGTCACACACCATCTGTACATTCAGGGAATGAAATTGTTTTCGGTTGCGGTACTGGGCCTCCATGGCATGTGGGACGACCAATTCAACATGGGTGCAGTCGATGGCACCAATGCAACCCGGTATGCCGGCAAGTGCATGGAATCCCACTTTTGTGTTGGTTATTTCCTGCTCCGAGCGTGGTAGAGAGATGTAGTCGTCTGCGTGCTTCAGGAGGGCATCGAGCACTAGCAATAGTGTCCGTGAGAACAGTGGCTGAGAAATGCCATGCAACTGTCCGACTGTGTGCTGGTAGGTGCCTGTGGCCAGGAAGTGGAGTACAGACACCACCTTCAGTAGGGGTGGGATGGCGGTTGGGCTGTCTATCATGCTGACAAGGTCAGCCTGTGTCATGTCCACAATGGCGGCTATGGTGTCCCGGTCCAGACGGTAGAGGGTGTGGATCTGCTCATCAGTGAGGTTGAACGGATGTGCTCGGAGGCGTTGAATTGCGGGCTGCCTGCGTGGTGGTAGTGGCTGTGCTGGTGGGCCTTGCTGGCCCTGCCTTGGCCTCCTCCTCCTCCGTGCGGCTGGTTGTAGTTGGTGTTCGTCTACTTCTTGGAGTCGGAGCACTTGCAGTGCTATCAGGTCCCCCAGGGCCAACATCGCGAGTCCTGCCGGTAGCATTTCGGTGTGGTTGTGGGAGGGGACTGGCTGTGCAATTTATGTGTTTTCAGGCTGTATGGCCTCCACCTGTGGTGATTAATTCCACCTGTGCAAACTGCTCTCCCCTTTGGCCGAGCACGTCCCGCGCACAACGCTGCAATTCGGGGAATGGCATCTTGCTATTGCAATCATGTATTTGTACCCGATGGCCGTGTAAGATTGGTTGATATGTTCATTCCGCTGTGGTCCCATTGTTTCACGTACTATCTGTGCAGTCGCGAACAGACTTGTGAGGGGTCAGTGGGACGTAGTACTCGGTTAACGGTGGGCCCTCATGCATCACTGTACCGAGCTTCACCGACGGGCGGGGCGTCCCATTTGTGAGTGAAGGCAGTTGCCATTTTCACACACAGCCGCACTCGATGGGATAATTAGTGATTTCAAACGGCCACAGATGCCTTTTCGACGTGATGTTGCAAATGAGGAATTCGAAGGGCGGCGCTTTCGGTTTCCAGCTAGCGGCGAGGAGATGCCCACAGGTCTGACTGCAAATGTAACGTTCTATTGTTCTATGTCCTTGAGACAGGGCCCATGGCGAGGGAGCAATGATTGATATGAATAGTTTGGGATGCGCAATAGCTACGTGGGCGATGAGGCCGTCCGTTCCCAAATACATGTTACTTCAGAACACTGGAATTACGGGCTGGGGCACTGTGGATTTAGCAGGCTGCATAACGCACAGACTCAATGGATGTTTCTAATGTCATGTGAGTAATTATTCAGGCATTTTGATCCCGGGATGAGGGAATGATGGATGGATGCATGGGCAGGTGATTTGGTACAGAGTTTGCCATGTACAGGGCTTCTTGGGATCTATCCGCCTCCCCTACGCTATGTGATGCAGGGCTGCCATAGTGGGACCATCGTCCATCTGGCCTTGTTGAGCCCTCCCTGTCTCGAGGCGCCCTCAGACACTCGTTTGTGATGGTGTTTGCACCTCGATATAGATGGTTGTGAGTCGCAAGTGGTTTTGGGGTGGTGATGTTCCTTTGGAGTGGGCTAGCATGCATATGGCTGTGGATTTCGTGTGATCATTGAAGTGAGTTGTTGGTATGTAGTTCTGATGGCCATTCTGTTCTTTTTCTTTTCTTTTTGTTGACAGGTATCTCCTCCCCTTTTGCCACTGCCATCTGTATGCCACTCCTGCAGATGGATTTTACTCCCGACACCTGCTGCTTCGTGTTAATCAGTGGAGCAGCATTACGATCTTATGGGACGATCGCCAATGGCCCACATGCCCTTACGCAGTACTGGTGGCTCGGAGCAACATTTCGGCCTTTCAGCTGGACTAGTGCCTCCCCATTGGGACGGCCCTGCGGTTCTGTGCGCTTCCATGTTGCCTTTTCGGACGTGAATGTGGCTCTGTGTACCATGGGGGAACAGGGCGACACACAGGTAGTGGCTGGTCGTTTCTTGCGGAAGCAGCCCACAATGGTGGTTGGTGTTTTGGATTTCATGGCCTGATGGCTGTATGTGCTTGGTGATTTTGATGTGCATAAATGTCTATTCTGATTTGGCCCGTGTAGCGTTTTTCTTTGCAAGTGATGTGGCATATGCCTATTTGGGGGGCGATGTATTGTGAGGAGATCTGCATTGGGTTCCAGCTTCGGGGTTTAGTTGCGTGGTACTGTGCTGTGCGCGTTTGCCTACGAAGCCCAGTGAGGTCAGGGATGGGGGCTGCCAATATGCCAGTTTGAATGTTGTCATGCTCAGGGGCGGGGGATTGGGTTTTGTGTAACAGATGCCGGTCAGCCAGGTGGACTGGTTGAATGATGTGGTTTTCGGTATATTGCTGGTCACAGGTGCCTGTGTTTGCGTGCGTTTCTTGGTGGGGGACTGTGGTCATGTCCATTGGGATGGCTTGTGTATTCGTGCCATCTGTGCCCTGCAGCTCCCATTGGCCCTTGTTGTGTTTCTTTTGTTCGTTGGCATGCATGGGTGACTTGTACATTTCAATGGTTGCATTGTGGCTTCATTGCACCTACGGGGAGTTGTACTTTGTGGGCAGGGAGCGGTGTACAGGCACTCAGTGGGGCCGTTTACGGTTGATTCGCGATGCCGTACTTCTCGCCATGGCGGTATGGTCCATTCCGCCATGCCTGATGGTGTTAGGTACATGTCCGCTAGGGTCGGAATTGGCGTACCGTTGCACCATGGTGGTGTTTGCGGTTTGGCATGGCGCGCGCGCGCGTGCTTGGTGCAGTTAGCGTTGGCGTTCACTACGGTGTCGCTAATGGCATCGTACTTTGCGGTGACGGGTCATAGTCGCACCGAGCGCTATTCGATGGCGGTATTGCATTTCCGCCATCGTTTTTCGATTTCCGCCAGGGTCGTAATGAGGGCCATAGACATCACATTGACAGCCAACTCATGAAGCAGATATGTCACACACAAAAGCAGAAATGTGTGTAAATAGCAAAGCCTACACATGTACAGAATGTAGTATATCACCTCCATCACACACCACCTCTGTGAGGCACATGTCGCAAGCAGAAATGACAGATGTAAACAAAGTGATGGCACATACTATAAGCATGTCACAACTGAAAAATGGCCACAGCTGCAAGTGAATCCAAACACACCATGACACACGTAATATGTGCATACACATGCATCACTAAACCATCATCACCAATATAGGTTCATCCATCTGCAGCTCGTCCAGTACTGGGCGTCATGGGCCATGTAGACATAGTGAATGTCCCAAGCAAAGCGAGGGCCTGCAACCAGGTCTGAGGGACCATAACGCCCAGTACGGTCCGAGCTGCTGGCCATGAAGCCTCCAGAACACCCCTCAGGGCCTGATTGAGCACACTGTGCATTGATTGTGCCCTAAAACATTATTCAGTGTGTCAAATCACCACGGCCAGGCCCCAACAGATTAGCTAAGTGTGCATGGGTGTACACATACTGCACCACAGTGCACCTTCAGCCTTCAGGATTGTGCCAGTTGAACGTAACGGGCGCAATGCTGAAATCACAGCAGCATTAACGTTAATCAAGTACATTTTAGTCATACAACAAAAAAGCTGCAGGAGACACACGTGTAAATGAACACTTTCACACACACATAAGTGAGTAGCCACAATGTTGCACTACACTACATTGAAGCTGCTTGCATATGTACATGTGAAAGTCTTCAAAAACACCCATTTCACTGTAATGGTTGCTGTATTGTGAACATGAACAGCAACCAATACAGCAAAGCAAGCAGCTAAACCGCTGCTTGCTTTGATGTATGTGAAAGTGTACACATACACATGTGCAGGCAGCTCCACAGTCATTACAACCCGATTGGCAGGCTACAGTCAATCTGTGGCCTATAGTGGTTAGTACAGGCTGCAGATTGACCCATGAACTTTTTTAAACACCCACTCAATACTGAGTACATGTGTCACAGGATGCACCTGTGCCTTTCATGACAGTGAAGGGATGAAAATCTGACCATGCATGCCAGGTCACTTTGACATTGCATCAGTGAGTAGGTATGTAGAATGGTGTGACATGGCTCAGAAGTGGGTTGGTGCAGTGCAGAGCATGTGCATGTTACCGACTATCTACATCAACAAGTACATTATGATGTCAAACAATGAACAAGAAGGCAGTGTACGTGCAAGGTCAGGCATCACGTGTAATGTGCATACAATGAGTTGCATGGATACAGGCACCTCCCCGCCCCTTAGTGAAAATACAGGGAGGCATTGCATGACAGTGAAAGGTTGACCAGAGAACTGTGTATTGGCAGACAGTGTTGAGTTCCGTCAATTGCATCATCTGTGTCAACGGACAACACAGCCGATGAGAATGGGATAGTGAGCAAGACACATGAGGAACCCTCTGTAGTACACCCATGTGTGCAGAAGGCACTACACCAGTTTGACAGAGTCAGGGGCCTGAGACAGGGGGAGGCCTGTACCCCACACAGACTATGACACCCTAAACATGTGAGTGATGCCAGACTGAGCCACAGTGAGCATGGAATGGATGATAAAATGCCATTAAATGCATGTCATCCTGGACACGTACTACAATGATCATCCTGCAATGGACACATAGGGCCATGCATGTAATGCACATGGAGCATGAATGGGCACTCATATCCCTGCGGAGCATCTGCCATCTGCACAGTCTGAGTGAGACACCCTGCATCAAGGACATAGGATGTACCACACAGTATGTGTCTGGCAGGTTGGCAGGGGGAAGTGTGCATGTACACAGGAGCGTTGAACAGGCCATTGCAGTAGTCCAACATGTTACCCACCACTGCAATGGTGTAATAGTGGTGCAGGGGGGGTGGAGGGGCAAAGGAGAATGCCTATGTGGAGTACCAGCATGCAGGCAGAAGACACATGCATGTCAGTCATGCGATGACATAGTCCGAGTGTTGAGTGGAAAGACACCCCAGGCTACATACAGAAGGGCCAGTGAGCTGGAACATGGACCAGAGGGGCAGCCGGGTGACTAGCATGTGAGTAGGGTGCAAGTGTGGTGATGAGGACAGTCACTTTCTGCACCATATGTCCAGCATGCTACACAGCAGGTACGCATTATTGAAGCATTGCATGACTCACACATGAGAACCATGTACACGTAGCATGTATTGGCAGTCAAGCACAACACATCCCACAAGCAAACCACACATGGCCTGGACAAGCACACAGAAACACTCACTGGACGGGGCGTCAAAATCCAGCATCTCTCCCACTCCTTCGTACAATTCGGCCGGTATGAACTCCGCAGCAATCAACTCATGCAGAGTGAGTTCTTGCACCGCCAGTCACCCCAGTCATGGCATAATTGGAAGCACGCTTTAGCTTAGCACAGCATCGGAGGTCATCCCAATGCTTTTTGCACTCCTGAGCTATGCGCACCTCATGTCCGAATGCACTAACACTCTCCGCAACACGCTTCCAGTGGTCCCAATGCTGGGCAGCCATAGTGTGACAATTTGGGCCCACTAGCATATCACAGTTGTGTTCCGACATGTAGCCCACAAGGAAGTCCAGTTCCTGCTTGCAGAAAGGCTTCTTCCTCGATGTGCCGGAGGCCGGAGCCATGTGTGGGGTCCCAGCCTCTTGTGCAGATGCAACCTTCCTCCTCTTGGGCAGGGATCTGGACCCTGAATGGCAAATGCCGCCCTGATCAGTAGGAGCTGTGGCACTGATGGTTTGAACCAAGGGAGTGGCAGGTGGAACAAGAACGGAAGCCCTGACTTGCGTCAGTGGCTGCTGGGTGCCCTTGACTGGACCCTGCGCAGCAACATCCGCTTTGCCAAGGTCATTGACCGGGACTGACCTGGATGGTAGACTCACAGCCAGGGTGGTGTCGGCTGCATCTGTCCATGCACTTGCCAACACCCGGCTGTTGGGGGAAGCAGATGACAATACTGCCCAAGGGACATGTGCCTCGGTCAGGGCAGCCCTGCGTGCACTTAACGTGTGCCTCCTGATCGCCTGGAAATCATCCTGAGACTCTTCAGGTGCCAACGCAGCATGCGCTGGCTGACCCTGAACCTGCGTGTAGGTGTCCACAGCTGCACCTGCTGCTAACACTACCCTTGGACCCCTGGCAGTCGATGAAACAGGCAGCCGGGTCACATGGGCACCAGTGCCAGATGCAAGAGCTGCATCTCTCAGAACCACAGAGGGTGGTGGCATGACTGCACCAACACAGGGCAGCCGAAGTCGTGCACCCCTGCCTCTTCCCCCTCTGTGGCCACCCTGGACACCCTGGAGTCCCCTACTCCCCGGTCACCCCAGCCACGTCCCTGACCATGCCCGCTACATGGAGTATATCCAGCTGAGGTGTCCCTCACCTTTCGTGGCCTCCCAACCATGGCACAGATGTAGTAGTGCCGGCAAAGATGTAGTAGTGCCAATGGAAGGTGTACACGACAATTGTCCTGGGCAATCGGGGTGAAGGGGGTAGGATACTAGATGTTAACAGCACCCCTGTGCACCTACAAGGCTGTATGTGACCCCGGTGATGAAGTGACGGGTCACGCAATGCTCAGGCACCCCAAAACTGCAGTAAAACTGTGCACGCAACCCCTCAGTAGCCCACGTGTGTGGAATTAACCTCCTGAAGTACACACTGGCATCCAGGGACACGATAAACACGTATGCGCGGGACACGCAGGCTACTACGACCTCGAAAACGGGTAAGCAATAGACAGGGGTACCCACAGTGGGAAAAATAGCGTGGCTACTCACCGTCTGACTAGTGTGGTAATGAAAAACATGCGTAGCCAATACCCCAGCCAAAAGAAGAGATATGTCCTTGATCCGCTGTGAAGTAGTGATGGTGCGTGAAACAACCAGAAGTAGCAACACACGTGTCTGTCTCCATGAAAAGCACGTACAGTGAACTGCTGGCCCCGCTCACCTTTAACCCATGCCGAGGGAAACACCTGTGTGCATTACCTCACATACGCGCTTAGGCCCTATCCTCGGATTACACGCATTAACACGCGGGCGTGCAATTTTTTCACATACTGAATACCTAAGCACCCGTGCCAAGGGAAAAGCCTGTGCGCGTTAGGTCACATACACACTTACGCGCTAAGGGCCTTTCATCGAATTACACGCTGACGTGCTGTTTTTTTATGTGCCAAATCACTCTGTATCAAACTGGCCATGCAACAACACACGGAAGACCACGCTCCTACCCAGAAGGCCATTTTCCTGTCCCCCAGAGCCCCGTGCCAACTCCCACCAGCCATCTGCTGCTGCCTGCCTGCCTGCTGGCCATGGGCCCTGCTATTTTCTGCCTGCACGTTAGCCATCTGCAGTATTCCAGTTTGCTGTGACCACCCCTGCTTTAACAGAAGACTCCCGACTGAAGTTCCAGCGCTCCACAGCCCAGCACCAGGACCAAGTTGCCCACCCACACCTGCCTCGGGGTTGCCATGTCAGGGGAATCACCAACAGACACCACTGGCAACCCCCAGCCAGAGAGGCAGTGGGCTTCCAGCTTCACAGCAGGAGAGGTTGGCATCCTGGTGGAGCAAGTCCTGTTGCATTATGATGCCCTCTAGGGAAAAAGATGCGCCGAAAAGGATGGACGGGAGAGGATTTGGCTGGACATTGTGGTTGCCATCAACGCAGAGGGGGTGGCAACCCGTGAGCTACAACACGTCTGTAAGCGCTGGGAGGACTTCAGGTCCAGGACCCTCAGGAAGGCCCGGCGCCTCTTGGAAGCAGCGGATGCAGTGAGGCGGTGGGTCCACCTTACCACCAAAGACATGAGGGTCCTGGAACGCATTAACCCAGTGCTTCACTGCCAGGTCCTCGAGAGGGAGACCGGTCCGGAATCGAGGGGTAAATGTCCATGCGTACTTATTGGACACAGTGCATGTTGAGGTGTGCCAGGAGTGTGCAGCTTGGACATATGTCTGAAAAGGGCCATGTATGGATGTGTATGTGCAGGGACATGACCATGCTGCATGTGAGTCCTGTCATGTGTGATGCGCATCAATGGTGTATGTGTTCCAAAGCATGATGCACAACTGCAAGTGGAGATACACACATGTTAGTATTTCTGTGTATGTACTATGGCATTGTTGGGTTGTGACACATGGATGCTGGTTCCACCTTCATGTACGTGCACGGCTTACATGTGCTTGTGTGTGTTTGACTTGTGTGCGACAGTCATACGCCATGGATGCATGTGACAAAGACATGTAGGAACCCGATTGGCAGATGTGACATTGTTGCCGATGAATGCACTGTGACAGGTGGTGGAGATGTACAGATGCATGTCTGTCTGTTGGCGTGTGTGCATGTGTTCGGCACACCCCATGTTGCTTGTGATGTTATGCCAACCTTCGGATGTTCATGCTGGTGTGTGTGTGTATGGATGCTGCTGCCTGCTGCACGATTCCTGTCAATTTGTGCATGTTATATTATGTTATGTTATTTTGCATTTATATAGCGCCTTGTATACCATTGGTATGGACTGAAGGCGCTGGTAGGTTGAACGCCCTTGGGAACCGAAGTTCAGATCAGTAGAGAGAGTAGAGGGAGTCAAAAGTTGCATGCGTGCACCTGCTATGTGTGCAGCTCGTGCGATATTCATGTAGAAGCTGCTTCTTAGCGGTAGGTGAGGTGGTTGAGAGATCAGGAGTATGTGTTGGTTCTGGCAGGATTTATCCAGACCGGATGTGGCTGCGTTAGGCCTGAAGAGAACGCCTGGTTGGGGGTGTGTAACCAGCAGTGTTTACTTAGAATGATGTGGAGTGAGCGGCGGATGTTGGTATGAGAACAGTTATACCGAATGGTGTCATAGTATCCCGGTGTTCCAGTTGGGTGGTGATGTAAAGGTGAGAGTAAGCATGTTGGTGTGATATGATGGGTTATATGCTCTTTCAAACGTTATCTGCATTCCAACCCATACTATACATGTCACGCAATTCTATGCGCTCCACGCACTCACATATTCCATCCCTCCCTGCGCTCTCGGGTCCGCCCTGCCTACTCTAGTCTGTACCGCTCATCCTCACTGCACTCGTCCGTTTTAATGACTCGTGGTTTTCACGCACCCAACATGAATATCTTGTTACTTGGTATTCATCCGCTTTATGCCCTATCGTTCCCTTTTTTACGCAATCAGCCCCTCTAGGCACTCATCCCCTCTACGCACCCATCCTCTCTGCACTCATTTGTTTTAATCACTCGTGGTTTTCATGCCTCCAGCATGAATATCTTGTTCTATATACTCAACTCTACACTCACTTGTCCTATACTTTCATTTACTCTGAATATTCATCTACTTCAAATATTCTTCCGTTCTATACACCGATCCACTCCATACACCTATCTGCTTCATACACTTAACCGCTCCATGCACTCAACCTATCCATACACCCATCTGCTGCATACACCTAACCGTTCCATTCACCCGTCAGTTCCATACCTCCATCCGTTCCATATACCCATCTGCTGCATACACTCATACGCTTCATACACTCATCCACTCCATGCATACCTCAGTTCCATACACCCATGCGCTCTATACACCCATGCGGTCTATACACCCATGCGCTCTATACACCCATGCGATTTATACACCCATGCGATTTATACACCCATGCGATTTGTACACCCATGCGTTCGATTCCCTTGTCCGCTCCATACACTCATCTGCTCCATACACTCGTCCGCTCCATACACTCATCCGCTCCATACACTCAGCCGCTCCATACATTCATCCACTCCATGCACTCATCCACTCCATGCACTCCTCTGCTCCATGCACCCATGTGCTCTATACACCCATGCGCTCTATACATCCATGCGCTCTATACACCCATGCGATCTATACACCCATGCGATCTATACACCCATGTGATCTATACACCCATGTGTTCCATTCCCTCATCCGCTCCCTACATTCGTCCGCTCCATACACTCGTCCGCTCCATACACTCATCCGCTCCATGCTATGGGCCTGATGACGATCTCGGCCGTAACGGTAACGCTATTAGCACGGGGGCTATTAGTGCGACCGCCATAGCCCCCGGCGCTAATAGCGTGGGATCACGAGTTGGGCGGACTTGGAAGTCCCCATCCCCCATTGAGCCCATTCGGGAATGCCCCATTCCCCATTGGGCTCAATGGGGAAAATTTGCGCTCTTACCGCCAGCGGATTTCTCGCCGGCGGTAATAGCGCAAATTTTTGGTGGATTTCCCCCCAGCCAAGAGCTGGGGTGAAATCCGCCAAAGCCCTGATTCGGCGGACCCTTAAATCTGGCGGTAATAGCGCTACCGCCGGATTTAAGGGTTACCGGCAAGGTCGTGATCAGGCCGACTGATCCATTCCCAACACTCATCAACTCTTTACAGTCATCCACTCCCTACACTCATCCGGTTCATACCCTCATACGCTTTTTACATTCATTCACTTCATACATTCGCCAGGTCTCTAGAATCGTCCGCTCGGTGATAAACACACTCTCTGCATTTCCGCATTCGTCAGCTATCTAGACTCATTGGCTCTACATACTCATCCTTTCATCATATTCATCTGCTCTACACACTTATTCTGTTCTTGCTCATCCGATCTGCACATTCATCCGGTCTGTGCGTTCATGGTGTTCGCTCCACTTTATGTATGTAGTTTTTTATTCATAGGACTTTTTTTGTAGGTTTCCTTTTGTTTTGGGATCATGGACCCTTTGGACTTGCATTGCATATAGTTCAAGACTTGTACATACTTTCTTTTTTTACAATTCCCATGGATCAATGGTTTTCATTTTTTTTAATTATTTAATTCATATTGACATTGGCGATGGACCACTTTTATTTTTTCAGGTCGTAGATTTTTGTTTTTCATTGGATTTTACTTTTTTTTTGGGAATTGCTTTCATTATTTCTTAATTTGCAAGTTTGATTTTCATTATGTCATTTCATTATGTTTTTTGATACATTTATTTTTACTTCATGATTGGTGTTGTGTACTATCATTGGTTTTATGCATGTCTCAATGAACATTGCCTCAGTCATGTTTTGCCACTGTTTGGCTCTGTTGTGCATTTATGGTGGCTTGGCCATGGTGGTTCTTTTAAGACTGTCATGGCATGGCTAATTTGGGAGTGGGTGCAGTGGATGGGTGTGTGCTTCTACTGGGGGGCAGTGGGGATTTGGATTGGCATTAGGGGCAAGGGTCTGTTTTGTTAGGACATGTTGTTTGGTGGGCCATGTGTCGGGGCCTGCTGGCAGGTGCCCATCAATGGGGGTGGGGGGACATGAGTCAGTGCTTGCTGGCAGCAGCCCATCAATGTGTTGGGGGGACATGAGTCGGGGCCTGCTGGCAGGTGCCCGTCAATGGGGGTTGGGACATGTGTCGGGCCTGCTGACAGGTGCTCATCAATGGGGGTGGTTTGGGGGTGGGGGGACATGAGCTGGAGCCTGCTGGCAGATGCTTGTCAATGGGGGTGGGGGGACATGAGTCGGGGCCTGCTGGCAGGTGCCCTTCAATGGGGGTGGGGGGACATGAGTCGGTGCCTGCTGGCACGTGCCCATCAATGTGGGTTGGGGTGGGGGGGGACATGAGTTGGGGCCTGCTGGCAGGTGCCCATCAATGGGGGTGGGAGACATGAGTCGGGGCCTGCTGGCAGGTGCCTGTCAATATGGGTGGGTGGCGGGGTGGGGGACATGAGTCGGGGCCTGTGGTAGCGGCCATGTAACTATGGTTAAGTTGCTCATCTCATAGGAAGAGCTCTTTTTGGGTTGCTTATAACTTTGCTCCCCCAGGGCGAATCCTCACCAAACTTTGCAAAAAAAGTATATGGCCCACTCTGAATTTGGTGAGGTTTGGTCAAGGGAGGGCAAAGTTATAGTGGGGTCCCAAAATGTATTTTTTCCCATATAGTGAAAGGGGGAAAAAAAATCTCACGCCTACAGCTGAAACCGCTGGACGGTTTTTCACCAAATTTGTGGCAGGAGCAGTGGCTTGGTCCCGAAAGTGTGCTTTGTAAATTTGGTGGGAATCTGTATGGTAGTTTTCTTTTTAAATGATAAAAAAGTAGGTCTAAAAAAATTTGTGAAATCTATGTCCGCTCCGCTGACACATTTCACGGTTTGCTGATTGGCTGGGGTGAGGCGTGAGGTGCATCACATTGTTTTGTTGCGTCCGCCATCTTGGATCCGCAGACAGCGTGGCAGCGAACAGAGGAAAAATGCAATTTCGGGGAGTGTGTTGGTGTGTAGGAGTGCTTGGGGAGGGTGGGGGAGTAAGAGATGGGTGAAACGCTGTATTTGTTTATGTGAAAGGTGCCCCTGATGTGTTCGTAATGTCCGCGGTCACCGAGGCTGTCCATGTACATACTAAATGCTGGGCGCACTACTAGCTATTTTACTTTAGAATGATGTTGGTTTTGGGTTGTTAGTAGAGTATTGATTGTTATTAATATCCCCTATAATCAGCCCACATACCATAGTCAAAATGGTTGGTAGCATGGGTGTTTTATGCTGAGGTGGTTGTGGCCAGGGCCTAGAGTCTCGGGTGTATGTCCGAAGGCCGTAGGCCATAGGTTTGTAGTCTTGGCAGGTACAGTTTTTATTTTCATGTTGCACACTATGTTTAATTTGTTTCGTGACTTCTTGGAAAATGCTACGCTGTTCATTGTTCAGTTATAATTTCAGTACAGTGAAGTCTTCTGTAGCTTGTTCATACTGACACATGGTGTTTTCTACTTCTGTCATGGCTAATTCTCCCTCATTTGCTACAAGTGGTTCTTGGCTTCCTGTTACAGAAGGTTGATTACTGTCGGGAGTGTCCTTATCTAGTTGGGCCTGGAGTTCTTCTTCGTGTTGCTGTTCATTGTGCAACATTGTTTGGTACTGTGTAAAGTTTACGTCTGTTATAGTGCTTTCATTTGCTTTGAAAGCATCTTCATAGGAGTCACATGTATCCAGTAACTCTTCTTCTTTTCTCCATGGTTTAAAAAGTTGTAATACAGTTCTTTATGTTGAGGAGTTTTTAATGACAAAGTGATATGATTAATTAAGCCGCGTTTGGTAAGTTTCACTAAGCTGCCTTCACAATTTGCTACTCTGTATCTACTTTTCTTTTCATCTGGTTTAATATTATTTTTGTATGTGAAGTTTTGGGCTACGTGGTAGAGACACATGGTTTCCAAAGTGGTACTCCTGTTTTTGGGTAGTATATGTCTAGTAAATTGTTTTTCAAAATCTCTTGGCTGTTGGGATCACTTTTGACTATCGTTTCTATGTCCTCATATGATTTGAGAACTCTTTTTCTAGATTTAGCAGGACCAAGACTTAGCCATACTATATTGTCCGATTTTCCATCAAGGCAGTACTGGTTAAACGGTCTGCAGCTTCATAGCAGCCACATTCTCTATGAGAGAGTATTTTTATACCTAAGCTGTACAATTTCTGTGATAATGTTTTGTCAGATGATATGTCAT
This sequence comes from Ambystoma mexicanum, assembly GCF_040938575.1. Taxonomy (NCBI): domain Eukaryota; kingdom Metazoa; phylum Chordata; class Amphibia; order Caudata; family Ambystomatidae; genus Ambystoma; species Ambystoma mexicanum. The sequence goes on along the minus strand of NC_090924.1, from coordinate 39,765,669 downwards.
CCCAGAGGTCCTGAAACTCTGTTTTCTCTGATTTGGTTAAGTAGGTTGTTACATATTGTGCAACTACAGTGGAATTGTCTGCAATGTACTGCACATCTATGTTTGCATTCCAAAGGAGGGCAATGATTGCATTTTAATCATTGATGTAGTTTGATTCTTCTGTTCTTGTTATATAATATGTGTTCTTAGGTGATTTACCTTTGACACTATGGGCCTCATTACCCGGTAGGCGGTGAGCCATGGCGCTATTAGTGCCATGGCTCATCCGGTAAAATACCGGCACCGCCTTGGCGGAAAGGGGATTTACCACCCCATTCCAAGGTTGGAGGGGCGGTAAATCCCCTTTCCGCCATTGCCCTTCCCCATTCCCATTTCTGCCCCATAGGGCTCAATGGGAATGGGGAAGGCGCTAATTACGGCACTGCAATTTTGCGGTGCCGTAATTAGCTCTGAGGTCCCTTAGCGGGTTGGATTTTAACGCCTGCTAAAAGCAGGCGTTAAATCGCCCAACCCGCAAAGGGACCTCGTAGTAAGGCGGTAGGGATTTACCGGTACCGGTATTTTACCAGTACCGGTAAATCCCTACCGCCATCCGTGTAATGATGCCCAATGTCTGACTGAAGACATGAAGTTGTTTACTTGACCTGTTGTTGGAAACGGTCTACGGAAACCAAAGCAGCATTTGGTGTAGTATTTCCCTTTGTTTTTATATTTGCAATGACAATATTTCCCAGGTTTGTTTCTTTGAAATTGTAAAATGTGTGCAGGAAGGTCACTATGTGTTGTTTGTGAAGGTATTTCACAAGTGACATATTTTTGGATGAACTGCAAAACAGTGGCATCACTGTCCTGACCAAATTTAGGAGCATCTTTAATCCATAATAGCGTGTGGATGTGTGGTGCTCCTCTGGCTTGGTATTCTTTTCTCCAAAAGAAGTGTTGAACTTCTCTGAGGGGAGGAACAGTCTTATTAAAAATAAAGTGTAGCATAGCAATGAAGCGATGATGGAAATATCTTGTTACATTTACAGGATCTAAAGAGCAGAGTTCTCCTGGTGTTTTTATATCTATGTTTGTTTTCTTTTTGTTTGCTATGCGTTGGAATTTGTGTAAATCTTCCCATTCATATTCTGCACAAAATAATGTAACAAATCAAGTGGGTGGGCAAAGGTTTCTTATCATACAGCGTACATCTTTGTGACGTTGGAACCAGTATTCTTTTGTACCACACATGTTTGCTAAAAGATTGGTAACACTTGACTGTAAAACCTCATCTTTTTCTTGCACTTTTTGTAATAATTGCGTAGCTGACATATTTTGAAAATGGGTACCTGATTTTAATGTGTGTGCAACTCCGTAGCATAGAGTTGGTTGTTCACTTTCAAAAAGTAGGTGGAATATGTATTCCACATTTTGTCTAAATCTGGGGTTTTCAGAATACTTTCGTAAAGAGCGATATTCTGATGCTGTTCTCTGTCTGGGTCTATCATCGTACCTTCCTCCTTTTCCAGTAGGAAAGAGTAAAGGAAAGGCCTGTGCTTCTATACTTTTTTCCCATATGCTGATTGGAGATCCTTTGGCTTGTCACATTTGGTATGTTTCCAGTGCATCATCTATAGTGTCTTGAAGTTGAAATTGACCAGTTTCTGGTGACTCTTGAATTATTTCAATGGTTCCTCTCAGGTTTTCTTCAAAATTAATTTCTTTGTAGTATTCATTGTTGTTTTTTAGATATTGCAGGGTTTGTCTAACTTTATGTAAGTCCACGAATTGTTGCCAAATTATTTTGTCTTTTGTGGGTATGCCATTTACTAAGACAGTTAAAGATTTATCTATTGGCCATTGCACTCCTAGAGTGTTTACATTTTCTTTAAGATCTAATGATATATAAACTACTTTGCCACAAAGGCCTTTCACTAATTCAGAGGGAGGTAGTTTTGCTGTTTTTGGTTGAAAGCGTATTATTGCTTGAAATTGGTGCACTGTTTGAATTATGATGCTCTCATTTAAATTTAGTTGTTGCAGGGGTTTTGGCAGTGGAAATAATTCCAAGTTATTTGTGATAGCACGTGAAGGTGTTTGGTTGTTGTCAAGTTTTGCAGTGCAGTAATTGCAAAGTATTAAGGAGTCAGTCATTTCGTATTTGTTTTCTGCTATAAGGTAGAGAGCTAATTGGAACCATTTGGAATCTTCATTGTCTTCTATTTTCCTCGTTATGTCTACAGTTTTTGTGCTACTTTTATAAAAAGTCCTGTGGCAACACACAGACACATGACTTGGCACTTCAGTGGATGTACTTTTACACGTTAGTATTTCTTTTTTTATGTGTGTACTAGAACGTTTCAAGTTGTACAGTATTTGCTAGTGTGTTGTAAAGCTATTGCATTTTGTAAGTGGCTTTCACTTTCAAAATAATTTCTCTGGATATGCTCTATTTCTTTGAGTAGTTGTTTGACTGTACCATGTAGAAGATTGTTATTTAAATTGGCTAGTGCTAAAGCAGGACTTTTAGCATAATAGAGTTTATGGACCAGATTTCTTATAGTTGAATTATGTGTTGATATCATTTTGATATGATGGAAGGTGCTTTTGCAAATAGGTCCTGAAATGCAGACTAATGAATGTCCTTGTAGTCCTGTGTATCTGTGCACTGGTCAAGCATCCATATTTTGTAGTAGTTTCATTTTGAATTTCTCTTTGCTTCTTACATAAAGATTGAGGAACTGGCATAAAGATTTGAAAGTTTTTTTGGCAATGTTACACATTTGTAGACTGGACGTTTGGGTTCAGTAAAATAGAGAGGTTTTCTGGGAATATTTTTATGAGCAGAGTTTCTTGTTCCATAATGGTGTTATTATGTTTTACATACTCTCGTCCACTATTATGTATGGCAATTGGGTTTGTTTGCTTTTCTTGCTTCTTCATTAAAATATGGTTCTGTGCTTGTGGTGTGACTCCATTCACCTCCGCAGATGTTGAAGAAGCTATTGTTGTTGATATTCCATTTATTGAAAAGTCTTTTTTGTAGTTTAGTAGTTAGTTTTGTTAGGGATTTCATTCTGTTTAAAACTAAAATAAATAACTTCCTTTTGAGAAGGATTGCACTGTCTATGAGAGCTTCTAGGATTAATTTTCTACGGTAGGTTTTAAGGGTTGTGCATGATTTCTCTCCTGTTTTTATAAGGTTCTGAAGGACTCTGTGGTGGAACATTCTTTGTAAAATATGTTTTTTTTGTATGGTTTCTTGCCACTACATCAAGATGCGCCTATACAGCATTAGCAGTACTGGTAGCTGAAGTCTTTTTAATCACTTTCTGTTTCGTTTTACATTTTGATAGAGGAAGCACATTTTCTGCATTGGAAGCTTGTTTGGTTTCGCTTAATGACTGTATTAGCTGTTTTGTTTGAAGTTTTTGTACACAATCTGCTAGAGATGGATGCTTATTTTGGACACTTTTATTTTGATTTGCTCTACTTCTGCTTTGCTTTCTACAGAGTTGCTTTTTGGTAGGCATTCTTTGGGGTCCGTTGGAGAAAAAATGAAAATGTGGGTTGGGCTGTTGTGCAGTGTATGCATGCTTTGTGTATGAGTGTATGAGTATGATGGTAAGGATGTTTGTGGAGGTGTGTGATTGTGCCATGGGCAGCTACATCAAGTTGGGAAGGCTATTCTTGTATTTGTGTGTTACTATACTGGGCTTCAGATGACAATATAAAGTATGCAGCTGGTAAGGGGAAGCACTAATACTAAATCTAATGGTAGAGGGTTAATACAATTGTTTGTTCTACAATACTAAAATGTTAGTGTGTTTGAGTACCAGTTAGAATATTATGTTAGTATTGTACTTACATTTTTGTATGGAAAGAGTACGTTTCTTCTAAGTTCTTGTTCGTACTTCAGACGCTGCTGCTTTTCAGGAGAGTGGTCTTCACTTCAATTGTAAAATGAAAAAGTTAGTGAACATGTGTGTTTATAGCACTTTTGTTAATGCAGACATTGATTTTTTTGTTTTTTGTAGTAGTAGTGTTTTCTTATGACTGAGCAATTTCCTTTGCCTATGTGCATCCTGTATATTTTACTTAGAATCTGTTAGTTGAATATGTTTTACAAATGAGTATAATTGTAAACATATAGAGCACACTTGTTTTTTTAAGGCTATGTTATTGGATGTTAAAATAACCCATTTTCCGCATGTCCCTGAACAGAAAGGACCACTCCATGCGGTCAAATGCCTTTTCCGCATCTAGTGCCAAAAGGACCGCAGGAGTGTTTGTTCTCTGCTCTTCTACTAAGTGGGCCACCCGCCTGATGTTATCCGCCGTTTGCCTGCCCCTAACAAAACCTTCCTTATCGGGGTGTATCAGGTTTTGGAGATGGTTTTCGAGTCTGTTTGCCAAGTTCTTTGTAAATGTCTTGGCATCGATATTTATCAATGCGTTAGGCCTATAGGATGTTCTCTCCTCCGGGTTCTTTTTTGGCTTAAGTATGAGAGTTAGCTTAGCTTCCTCCATGGAGGGGGCAATTCTGCCTGTCTGTCGAAATGTATTAAAGAGCTAGGTCAATTGCGGGGCCAGCTGCGTAATAAACATTTTATAAAAGGCTGTGGTATAGCCGTCTGGGCCCGTGTCCTTGTTTGCCGGGAGAACCCTAATCACCCTTTGTACTTCCTCCTCTGCAATTTCTTGATTAAGGGTCTCTCGTGTCTCCCTCCCAATGTTCCACAGCTGCACCCTTTCTAGAACCCTTCCTGCAAGCTGCCCTGAAGATTCTGCGAGGCATAGAGGGAGTAAAAATATTCCACCAATACAGACGTGTGACCCATTTCCTTGAACCCATTTTCAACGCTGTGATCGCGTTCCTCGATCTCGCTCCCCTAAGTAATAGCGCTAATAGCGCATTTGCCTTATTTGCCTTCACGTAGTATTTCTGGTGCAGCACAAGTAGAGACCCCTCTACCTTTTTAGTTCAGAGAATTTCTAGTTGCCCCAGTGCCCTTCTGTATTCTCTCATAGCAGACATTTCTCCCATCATTTAATATGAAATATTTCTTTTTAGATAAAAAACAAACATTTGGAGAACAGACAGGTTTGCAAGTGACATTTCATCATAGCAGATGGGAGAAATTACAGTAAATTCATTTTACAGTTTACATGTAATGTGTAGAAAATATTCATACCTGTAGTCTGTGTTCATGCATGCGGATGTGCATGAATCTGAATGTAGAAATCTTGGGGAGTTTTATAGTAGTTGTTGCTGTAGGTCCTTTGCAGTCAGAGCCCAATCATACTGAGAGTGATCAATAGTACATCTAAAGTGCTGATCTGTGATGATGAAGTTAGATGTAGAGTTCTTGGATGTGATTGGTGGATGATTGTGTGACTGCTTAACAGTAGCCAATGAGAAAATGGTGCAGAGAGTGAAGTGGAAAGTGTAGAAGGGCTGTCCCAGTATTACGCGGTCCGCGGACACCGTGGCTGTCAGCGGCCAGGGCATGCCACATACGGGACTTCTCAAAATATTTGGAATGGAAATAGGACTGTAGGGATCAGCCAATCAGATGTTGAAATTGTGGTTTGTGTTGAAAGAAGCTGTGTGTAGTGAAGATGGCAGAGGTGGAGAAAGTCAGGGTGTTGGTGGTTGGAGATATGGTTGTGCATGGTTTGGAGCAGTATGCTAAATGCTGGAATGTGGCAAACAATTTTGATGTTCAAGGAGTGGAGGTATTGTGGAGCACTGTGCCTGGTTTCAATGTGCAGGCAATTTTACAAGTTTGTGGATATATGGGCAGGTGAACAGTCAACATGTAGTTGTTTTGCACTCAGGCAGTAATGAAAATACTTCCAAATGCCAAGGTTAGTTGTTGTGGTTTAGTACCTAGGGCAATATGGGACTATAGTTCTGTTTTTTGGCCGCAGCAAAATATTGCTAAGTGTGCCATGAACCGAGGCATGTTTGCTTTCATGCTTAGAGCTGGCATGTTCTTTTGTAATAATGAGAACATTGATTCTGGTAATGTTGTTTATTTTAAAGAAGATGGCATGTCTTTATCTTTTATGGGAAATGCCATGCTATTTTGGAACATACAGATTGCTTTGGAGAAACTAATGTGAAGACTTTTAGAGCAAAAAAACCAAAAAAAAGATTTTACGATTTGTCCGCGGACACTGCGGTTGTTCCGGGACAGTGCATATTACATACGTGGAATTTGAGGCTGAAAGGCATGCAAATGAGACTGAGCAGAGCGAGGGATTGGTCAATAAGGTTTACTGGATGTGTTATGTAAGGAGCGAGTTTGTCAGAAAGTATTTTTCCTGAGAGGAGAGCAGATAGCTATGGCTGTGTGTTTCAGAAAGCAGATTGTTTGGATTTTGGGAGATTCGTGGATAAATTGGTTGGAGGTGCATGCAGATCACTGTGGAATGGCTGCACATCTTGGATACCCTCATTTGGAAGTGCACTGGCATGGAGGGCATGGAATGAAGTGGCTGGATTTGGTACCTCTCTGTGCTACTTTGGTGGCACAGCGTCATCCAGACATTATTATTATTCATTGTGGAGGGACCAGTTTAGGACATGTGTCTGGAATCACTTTGCAATTTGCAATGAAAGAAGGACTTGGGAAAGTCATTGGGCCTCATTACGACCCTGGCGGAAAGTGACTGACCGGACCGCAACAGCGTAAATAGCGTTTCCGCCATTGCACGAAGGAGCAAAGTGCGGCCAATCACGACCCATCGGGCACGAGCATTACGCCATGGCGGAATCCGAAAGGCTGCGATGGCGGAAATGACCCCAAAACGGCCCTTACCGCCGCCGTACGCTGCACCAGGTGCAATACCGCCACCCATCTTAGCGGTCACCGTAATGAGCGGTCACCGTAACGAGCGTGCACCGCAAATTACGGCCACCGTAAATATACGGAAACGGAAGTAAAAGCATGTGGCCGGAACGGGAAACAGCACGCCGCACAACTATAAAATCCGAATCCCAACACAACCATAAAAAATCCGACCCTGACACACATCCCAACCCGTTAGCAACCCCAGTTAAAAAAATAAATATGGGAAAGGTAGCCAAGAAAGCGTGTGACCGCAAGCGGCAGGTACACTTCTCCCGAGAGGAACTGACCCTGCTCACCGAGACCCTCCAGGAAAATTCCGCCGTCGTCTTCTCCAGTCAAATGACCAGGACGGCCCTTGCCAACAAGAAGGCCATATGGGCCCTGGTGGCACAGCGCGTAAGTGCGGTGGGGACAACACCCCGCACGCCACAGCAATGTCGCAAGCGGTGGGACGACCTGCGGATCCGCGTACGCAGCATACTTTCTGCGAACAGGAACATCGCCACAGCTACCGGGGGGGGTTCAGAGTCGCCCATCAAGTTGACCCCCTGGGAGGAAATCTGCGCCTCCACCATAGGAATGGAGAGCATAGAGGGAGTCGGAGGGATGGAGAAAGGAGTGCCGACATCCGGAGAATCAGGTAGGTTGGCCAAGAGAAACAATGCGAAATCCACAAACCACGAACATGTGCAGTACCATGTGACCCCATAGTGCAATACATACTTTGCCCTGACAGCGCCCTCTAAAAGTCAGAATGAACAAACAAATCAATCAAGAAGCCATAAACAACCCCTACATGTGCAGCATGCACCCCCTAACTGCATGCAGCCAAATGAATGCATCCTCAATCCACACGAAAATGAGACCACCTCCAAGGCCCAGTCCCAAATCAGCCTCATGTACCACCCCAATGCATTTGATACGTTGCCATTCCAAATCCGACAGACCCATAACTAACGCTCGCCCCTCTTTACTCCACCACAGGGTCCGATACCAACGACGAGCTGCAGGACACCCCTACCAGCACGCCTGCAAAGAGGGCCAGGACCAACGTCCCAAGAGCCTCCACCTCAGGTGCAAGGATCAAGACACGGCAGCAGCAGGAATCAAGTGGCAGCACACTGGAGGGGACTGCAACAGGCACCCCAGCAGCCAGCAAGTCCACAACCCCAGCACCACAGGTCCCCCCAAAGAACGTATCTGATGGCACTGCCTCTGGTGGTAGCAGCACCATAGGTGACACAGCTGTCATGCCAGCATGCTCCGACACGGAAAACAGTGCTGGCGACGTAGGTACCATCCATGACCTTTCCCAATCCCCCTGCATGTTCCATCCCCTACACCATGACGAAACCACGCAGGGGCACCCTGAAGACGACGACTGGCCAACCCCCACAAGTCCTGTGCCAAGGCAACATGTGTTGAGCAGCCCCCCTGTCACACCACCGCAAATGTCCATGGCCCAGCAGAGGCAACAGTCCCTCGACCTGCTGATCGAGCAACAGCAGGAAGCGTCCACGCTACTCAAGGACCATGCAAATGAATGCGGGGGTTCCAGGGCAGCCATGGAAACATCCACCGAGACACTCAGGGCACAAATAGAGAAAAGTAGTGAGAGCCTCAGGGGAGAAATGGAGAGAAGCACCGAGAGCCTGAGAGCACAAATGGAGAAAAGCACCGAGAGCCTGAGGGGGGAACTGCATGCGACGTCCAAAGACGTTTGTGCTGAACTTGCTGCTGTGCGCCGTGTGCTCTCGGAGCTCTCACAAACCCTCAGAGACATGCATGGACGCGAGCAGGCAGAGACATCATCCGTGGCAAGTTCCGTCCAGGGCAGCCCCCAACGCAGATCTGGCAGGAACCTGCGCTCCACGGGCAGGGGTGCCCCTGATACCCGTAGAGGGGGCTTGCAATAGCGTCTACCCACGGACAGCATGCATATTTGGACACTGGTGTTGGGGGGGGAGGTAGTAGGGTGGAGGGGGTGTGTTGGGCTTCACTGGGTGGCGGGTCCATAGGGTGTATAAATCAAATCACATTAACAATACAGCACCTCATTATCATCCAATGACATGTGTGGACATTGATATTTGCGTACGAGGCCTTCATAGGCGTACAGTCCACAATGTGCCTGTACTACACACACACAGTGCCACAGGTCCCCTTTCCGTGTAATAGGCACCATGCGTGGTTGCTAGAAGCATGCATCTATGATGCTCTGTCGGATTGCACGTACATCCTGTGCCTCATGGACTCCTTGAGGTGCCTCCACATCCCCACCCTCATCATCATCATCATCTTCAGGTGCATGCAGTACAGCGTCAGGGGGCATGGGCACATTCCTACGTATGCACATGTTGTGCAGCATGACACATGCCATGACCATCTTAGAAACCTTCTCATGGCTGTACATGAGTGCCCCGCCAGACCTGCTGAGGCTGCGGAAACGAGCCTTCAGTAGGCCGAATGCCTGTTCAATGACCACACGGGTACGTGAGTGGGCATGGTTGTAGTCCTCCTCATGCTCGTTCTGTGGGTTCCGGATTGGTGTAAGGAGCCATCTCTTCAGTGGATACCCGGCATCACCTGTATGAGACGAATAAAGGGTGTCAGTGGAATGATAGTGCTAAGTAGCCCCCCCCCCCTGCAAGGTCATTGACGCATCAAATGGGCCACGATGTCATGCATGGAATGAGACTCACCGAGTAGCCAGGATCTGTGCCCTGCGTGTCGCTCCATGTAGCGTGGTATTCTTGTGTTCCTCAGGACCATAGAATCATGGGTAGATCCAGGAAATCTGGCACAACAATGCGTAAATATCTTGTTGGAGTCACACACCATTTGCACATTGATTGAATGAAATTGTTTCCGGTTGCGGTACTGGACCTCCATGGCATGTGGGACAACCAATTCAACATGGGTGCAGTCGATGGCACCAATGCAACCCGGGATGCCGCCAAGTGCATGGAATCCCACTTTAGCGTTGGTAATCTCCTGGTACGTGCGTGGTAGTGTGATGTGGTCGTCGGCGTGCTTCAGGAGGGCATCGTGCACTTGGAAGAGTGTCCGTGAGAACAGTGGCTGTGAAATGCCATGCAACTGTCCCACTGTGTGCTGGTAGGTGCCTGTGGCCAGGAAGTGGAGTGCAGACACCACCTTCAGTAGGGGTGGGATGGCGGTTGGGCTATCTATCATGCTCACGAGGTCAGCATGTGTCATGTCCACAATGGCGATTATGGTGTCCCGGTCCAAACGGTAGAGGGTGTGGATCTGCTCAGCAGTGAGGTTGAACGGATCGGCTCGGAGGCGTGGGATTGCGGGCCGCCTGCGTGGTGGTAGTGGCAGTGCTTGTGGGCCTTGCTGACCCTGCCTTGCCCTCCTCCTCCTCCTTCTCCTCCGTCTCCCCTGTGCGCCCGGTTGTTGTACCTGTTGTTGTTCGTCGTCTTCTTGTAGTTGTAGCACTTGCAGTGCTATCTGGTACCCCAGGCCCAACATCGCTAGTCCTGCCGGTAGCATTTTGGAGTGGGAGTGGTTGTGGGAGGGGTTTGGGTCTGCAATATATGTGCTGTCGGCCTGTATGGCCTCCACCTGTGCTGATTGAATGAATCTGTGGCAGATGCAATCCCTTCTGGCCGAGCACGTCCCGCACGTAAGGCTGCATTTGGCCGCATGGCATCTTGGGATTGGAATCATGTATCAAATCCCGATGGCAGTGTGATGTACTTTGACTGATTTTCATGCTATGCTCCCATTGTTACACATGCTATGATTGCAGCCGCTTACATACCTGTGAAGAGTCAGTGGTATGTAGGGCTCGATCGATGGCCGACCCTCATGCAGCACAGTAACGTACTTCACCGACGGGCGTGGCGTGCCATTTGTGATTGCAGCCAGTTAGCATCATGACACACAGCCGCACTACATTGATGTAATTGTGAATGCAAGCGTTCACAGAAGCCTTTTCGACGTAATGTTGCAAGTGAGGAATTCGAAGGCCAGCATTTTGGGTTTTGAAGTAGCGGCGAGGATACGCCCACAGGTCTGGCTGGAAATGTAACGTTCTATTGTAGAATGTCCTTGGGACATGGCCCATAACGAGCAGGCAATGAATGATATGAATTGAATGGGATGCGCAACAGCGTAGTGGACGATAAGGCAGGACGTTCCCAAATCCATCTTGCTTCACAACACTACAGATCCGGCCAGGGGCACAGTGGTTTTTGCGGACTGCATTACGCACAGACGCGATGGAAGTTTCACATATTATGTGAGTGAATATTCATGCGTTTTCATTGCGGGATGAGGGAATGATGTGTGGATGCATGGACTGATGATTCCGTTTAGGGTCTGCCATGTACATGGGTTTTTTGATTCACTCCCCTTCCCCTGCGTTATGTGATGCAAGGCTGCCATAGTGGGACATACGTCTATCTGCCCTTGTCGGATCCTCCCTGTCTCGACGCGCCTTCATACACTTGTGTCTAGGCACGTTACTAATCCCATGTCATGGGTTCTATCTTGACGGACGCATGCACAGTAACCGACGTTGACAATGGTGTATTTAGCTCGATTGGTTTCGTTATGATTCGATACTGATTTAGGGGTGTGTATATTCCTTTGGAGTGGGCTAGCATGCATATGGGTGTGGATTTGGTGTGTTGAATGAAGATTGTAATGCATCATGAGTCCCGTAATGCAATCGGTTAATTTGTGTTTCTTTTGGGTGACAGGTATCTCCTGCCCTATTGCAGATGCCATCTCTACGCCACTCCTCCAGATGGTTTTTACTCTCGACTCCTGCAGCTTCGGGTGAATCAGTGGAGCACCATTTCGATCTTATGGGACGATCGCCAATGGGCCACATGCCCTTACGCTGTACTGGTGGCTAGGTGCAACATTTCGGCCTTTCAGCTCGACTAGTGCCTGCCTCATGGGACGGACCTGCGGTTCTTGCCGCTTCCATGTTGCCTTTTGGAACGTTGATGTAGGCCCTGTGTGCCATGATGGTACAGGGCGTCACACAAGTGGAAGCCGGTCAATTATTGCAGATGCAGCCCTCGGTGATGATGGTTGTTTTGGTGGTATTTTGCAATTTGCTGTGGGGCCTTTGTCATTTGGATGTGCATTTAAATTGTATTCCGATATTTGTCGTGTTGCGTTGTTCTTTGCAGGTGATGTTGCGATTTTCGCTTTGTGGCGGTATGTATTGCGTGATGATCTGCATTGTGTTCCGCCTTCTGAGTTGAGTTGTGTGGTACAGTACTGGCCGCGTTTGCCTACGTAGCACAGTATGGTCACGGATAGGGGCTGCCATTGTGACTGTTTACATGATGTGCTGTTCAGGGGCGGGGGATTGGCTTTTGGCCGACTGGTGCCTGTCAGCCAGGTCGATTGGTGGAATGATGGGTTGTTCAGAATGTGGCTGGTCACAGGTGACTGTGTTTGCGTGCGTTTGTTGGAGGGGGACTGGGGTCATGTCCATTGGAATAGCTTCTGTATTGATGCCATCTGTGCCCTGCAGCTCCCATCGGCCCCTCTTGGGATGAGCCTGGCTGCTCAGTCACTCTGCCGACTTGTGTGGTACATGCTTCTGCTGATGGTTGGTTTGTTTACTGGCATGAGTACAGGGCTGGTGCAATCCCCCTCAGGATGCTGTTTTGGATGTTGCCTTGCGCTGGTGGCAAGCGATGGGGGACTACTGTTGTTTTGTGTCATGTGTTCTTGATTTTCATTTTGATGTATTGTACCTTCACATGCCTGTGCTGCGTCAGTACGGCTATGGTGACATGCCGTACATGGATGCCCACTCACGGGCCGCTTTGAGCCCCTGCATGCTTTTCTACGTTGGCATGCATGGGTGAATTGTGGATTTCACTGGTTGCATAGTGTGGGTACATTGCGCCTGCCAGGAGTTGTGCAATGAGGCCAGGGAGTGGAGTACAGGCACTCAGTGGGCCATTTACGGTTGGTTCGCGTTGCCGTATTTCTCGCCATGGCGGAATGGTACTTTACGACGTGCTTGATGGCGTTCAGTACATGTCCGCTAGGGTCAGAATTCGCGTACCGTTGCGCCATGGCGGTGATTCCGGTTTTGCAAGGCGCGCGTGCGCGTACTTGGTGCAGTTAGCGTTGCCGTTCACTGCGGTGTCGCTAATGGCATCGTACTTTACGGTGACGGGTCATGATCGCAACGAGCGGTGTTCGATGGCGGTATTGCATTTCCGCCATCATTTTTCCATTTCCGCAAGGGTCGTAATGAGGCCCATTGACATGTATCCAAAATCCAGAGTAACTTTTTACCGTATTGCGCAGAGACAAATGTGGCTGCGTTCTTATTCATTTGGTCCACAAATGGAGAAAGCAAGGAGCAATGTTAACAAGGCTGTTTGTGCCTTTTTGCGAGATGTTGGTATGTCCTCTTTTCAGAATGAAAACATTATGTTTTGTAGTCCACACATTTTTCGCAGAGATGGAGTTCATCTTACTTATGCCGGCAATCAGATTTTTCTGCAAAATCTATAAAATGCATTGGAACCTTATTTGGAATTACAGCAATCCATTTTGCAGTATGTGTTGACCATTTGAAGTTTTTGAAACACAAAAAAACACCACAAAAAGGCTCTTTTCAGAGCCACCACTTCCTCCCATAGAAAATTGCAATGGTTCTGATAGGACAGCACCCCCCAAAAATGTAAATGACAGTGGAATGTCTGCAGACTTCAAATAAATGCACTATTTACTTGTCACTTCCTTTTTTGAACTGTGAAAGGCGGCTCTTTGGGGGGGGTTGTTATTATATATATATATATATATATATATATATATATATATATATATATATATATATATATATATATATATATATATATATATATATATTAAACAAGACACACAATGGAAGGAGGGGAAATGAGGGCAAGGAAGGTACTCCAACCACGGGGATATGAAAGGGCAGTTGGAGAGAGGAAAATGTAGGGTAGGCCTTATTAAGGTAGTGGGCAGTCCTTCTTCTGCTCCTTGAACGCAGTCTAGAAAGCACTCGGAAGGTTCACCCCACTGCAGAGTACTGCATCGCAGTACATGCACAATATTGTGACCCTCGAAAGGTAAGGGTCAACAGCATCATGAATGGCCTGCGAGGCAGCTGATGGGATACACTGTCCCACAGGAGTGTCTCTTGTGGTGACAGGAGTGGAAATGGAGGATGCTGCAGAGGAACTCAACCTACTACGTTTATAGCCCCACCGTGGAATGACTTTAGGTGTCTCTTCATTGATGTAGTACCATAGCTATACGAACCAGGCTTGCCACAACTCAGCACCATGCGGCACTGGGTGAAGATCACCTTGTTCACACAAGCTTTTGGCTTTCCATAAATAGTGGTACATAACCACCACACCCAAGAGTCACGATCAGTGCCAGTAGTAGGGACTTCCACCACCTCATCCTCTTCATCCTCTTTATCCTCCTCTGCATCCTCACACCTGTTCCCCACTGCATGCGCTTTGGGAGGTGGTGGTTTGAGTAGGACTGGGGGAGGTGCTGAGGCAGAAGCTACTGCAACAGGAACAGCCATGGATGCCGTCTTCAAAGTTCTTAGGAACCGGCAAGAACTCAGGACTTGAGGAACACAAAAGAGCAATCCAGCAGTGTGGAGTAGTGTCTCTCCTGGAAGTCCAAAAACAGGACAAGGAGCAGCTCTGGTATGTGGCCTTTTACAGTGTCCGCAAATAAGGATACATGCTCAGCATGGCTGCGGTCACATGATGACGTTGCAGACACATTTGTGAATGGGAGGGCTTTCCGCAGGACATCAAATGCGTGGCGTCAGTTGTGCGCGTGCGCGCAGGTGTTGTACGGACAGTGTTTGGGTCCCTGAACTAATTAACAGTGCGACACACGTGCGGCGGACATTGACAGGCAGGTACTCATGTGTGCGGGTGTTCTACAAACAGTGTTGAAGTCCCCAAATAAAATAAATGTGCATCAAAACTTTGCAGACAGGCGGATGGGATATGTGTTCTACGGATATATTCATTCTGGTTGCAGACATTACAAACAGGGAGGGTGTTCTTAGGACACCCTAATTTGAATAGTTGCGGACATGCGGTCAGATTTGGTGTCCTGCAGACACCCTCATTTTAACTACGGACAGTGCGAACAGGTATAGTGTTCTTAGAACACCCCCATTTTGGTTAATAGCGGACAGACGGACATCTTGTATGTTCTAAGGACACTGCCATTTTCATTACGGACAGTACGAAACTTAGGACACCCCTATTTTGGTTAAGTATGGACAGATGGACATCTTGTGTGTTCTAAGGACACCGCCATTTTAATTACGAACAGTACGAACAGGTATATTGTCCTTAGGACACCCCCATTTTGGTTAATTGTGGACATCCCGGACACCAGCACCTGCCGCGGACACCCTAACTGCCTTTAAGCAGAAACTGAAACAAATACAGGGAATTAGGGGTTTAGACATGATGTATGGAAGGAGAGGAAGGGATGGATGTCTCATTGTAACATGTTTCTTGCTGGGGAGGGTCATGTGGGACAATGATATTTCATGTTTTCTTTAATGTGGTCCTCAACAAACTGTTTTTTAAGAATGACATGTTTCATTAACATATCCATTTTTAGTGCCATTCATTGCAGTCTATTTTCTAATGTCTCTCTTGGTATATTATTTGTAGTTTTTGTATGGTCTGTTAAAAAAAATATGTTAAATAGGTTATTAATTGGCATATATAGAGGAATGTTGTGTCTACCATTAGTATCACTGTCTTCACTCATTTCATCTCGTGGGAAATTTTCTTATAGCCATTCCAAAGTACTGGACATTTCTGTGTGAAAATAAAATATATTAGTTTTAGTGTACCTAATACAGAAAGTTTATAAATATATGAAATAAATGTACCTACTAGTTTCTTACAAACTTTTGGTGTTACTGCTGTGTAGGTATGCTCTTATTTTTTTCTGTGCAGTTTCTGTGAGGTAATTCTGTTGGCGGCATATTTATTTTGTTTTGGTATATTCCATTATATTGCAAACGCTATTTCAGTGGATGCTTGGTGTCTTACATATACAGTTTCCACTTCTTATTTTTTATTAAATGCAATGGGACTCATTACGACTCAGGCGGTAAGGGGTTTACGGCGGCGTAAACAGCGCCGACCCTTACTGCCTGAGTACGAGGTCCCTTAGCGCCATGGAGGTTTTAACACCTGCTTTTAGCAGGTGTTAAAATCCATGGCGCTAAGGGACCATGGAGTTAATTACGCCACCGTAATTTACGGTGGCGTAATTAACGCCTTCCCCACTCCCATTATGCCCTATGGGGCAAAATGGGAATGGGGAAGGGAAAATGGGAAAATGGGGATTTACCGCCCCGCCAAGGTTGGAATGGGGCGGTAAATCCGCCAACCACCATGGCGTAAACATAGTTTACGCCATGGTGGTAAAGTCACGGCCCAGGCGGTAACTTACCGCCTGGGTCGTAATGAGGCCCAATGTATTTATGTGATGCTTTTTAAACATGTTTGGTGTTTTTATTGTATGATACAATAATGTAAGATACCCCCAGAGTCTTTGGATAGTGTTGATGGTGACCGCGTCCGTCCACGGATATGCGCATTGTCCGCGGACATCAGAACCACTAGCACAGGTAGGGTGTTCAGTATTTTCTATGTTATATGCATGTAAGCTAAGGGAATCCTAGTAAACATTTATCAAATGTATATTATCTATAGCTATATTCAGTGAGAAAACTTTGTTAAAGGGGTATTATGGTTAGGTTTAGCTACCAAAAACCTATGAAATTCAGTAAAAAAAAAGTGTAGAAGGGAGGTTATAGTTAAGTTGCCCTACTATAAACATATACAATTCAGTGAAAAAAACTTTGTTAAAGGGATGTTATGGTTAAATTGCGCTACTAAAAACCTATGAAATTCGGTGGAAAAACGTTAAAGGGACTTTATGGTTCCAAGTAAAACCGAAAACCCCCTCCAATTCGCCAGTTATGGTAAGCTAAGCAACCATAACTCGCCACCACCGTGAACTGCTAAAATTAACACCCAGGACATCAAAGATGACATCATAAATATCATTGATGACATCACTGATGACATCACATGTGCATTTAATTTTCATCAAAAGTCTGTACAAGGGATTCTTATAGTAATGTTGAAGTATTATTTGAATAAATATCATGAAGTATGTAGTGCATTAAGTAATGCATTGATACGAATATATCTATATAATTACTATGCCCATGGCAGCGCCCGTGTAGTTATGGTTAAGTTGCTCATCAATAGGAACAGCACTTTTTGAGCAGCTTATAACTTTGCTCCCACTGGACACATCCTCACCAAACTTTGCAAGTTTGGTGAGGTTTTGTCAAGGGGGGGCAAAGTTATAGGGGGGTCCAACATTTTTTTTCCACATACTGAATGGAAAAAACTTTGCTCACGCCTACAGCCCAAACCGCTTTACGGATTTTCATCAAATTTGCAGAAGGAGCAGCGGATTGGTCCTGAAAGTGTGCTTTTGTAAATTTGGTGAAAACCCATTCAGTAGCTTTTTTAAGACAGGCAAAATGTAGGTCCAAATGAATTAGTGAAAGCTGGGTCTGCTCCACGGACTCACTTCCCTCTTTGCTCCACTGACAGGTCCTAGATTATTTAGAAAGGAAACGTAATGTCCTCGGACATATGACGTGCTTGATGATTGGCTGTGCCATTTAAGTAAATGTTTTCAACAATTGGTGGCAATTGGAATAGAACATTAATTGCTACATTTGCATAGCAATTTATACCAGTTGTATTGGAAAATGTAAATGGACCAGACAGTTCTGTGTCTGAGTCATTTGATGGAAGTGCAAATAGTTTCTTTGAAGAGGTAGTTGGCTTTGTTTTTGTAGTTGGCTATGCATTTCTTTTCAGTA
Organism: Ambystoma mexicanum; assembly: GCF_040938575.1. Classification (NCBI taxonomy): domain Eukaryota; kingdom Metazoa; phylum Chordata; class Amphibia; order Caudata; family Ambystomatidae; genus Ambystoma; species Ambystoma mexicanum. Next base: position 39,747,879 of record NC_090924.1, on the reverse strand, counting down.
GATACTCCTTTGATAGTGGTAATTGATGAAGTACCATCTGCTTTTCATTTCTTTGGAGGTACTGTTGTGAGATCATATATAAGTTGAGTCTGCACTAGTTTTCTCTTACAAAGTTTTGGTTTTTGAGGAACAGGGTATATTTTGAGATGGGTTGTGTAGAGTGCACGTAGTCTATTGTCCTATGCAATGCAAGGAATATCAGCGCTGAATTTACTTGCATCAAAATAGACTAGAAATAGTCCTTCAAGTGAACGTAGGCATGACAGTGCTGCATAACTCTTGCCTTCTTTAAACACTGTGCAGCCAATATCAATCAATGCTTGATCTAGGGTTAGACCTTGTGATTTATGAATGGTAACTGTGTATGCTAGAGACAGAGAAAACTGTTCTCTGTGTACATACATGTCTTTGAATGGAAGGAATTGGACTGTTGAGGGTCCTATCATTTTAACTTCTGAAAGTTTGTCAAAGTGAACATTGACAAACTGAATGTTGTTGTCACGTGGGTATGTTTGCAAGCCAACAACTGTACCAAGTGCTCTATTAACTAATTCTTGCTCCACATCAAGGTTATATACTAACATCAGTCTACTCTTTAAACACAATGTTAACATTTTCTCGAAACTAGCTGTGTCTAGGGTATTTAGTCATGCGGTGGCTTGTTGACACATGGGTGATGTCATACCGTACACGTCCAGTTTATCTGTGGAGTAAATTTGCACTACTGGTTGTTTCATTGAATTGTGTGCAGCTTGCAAGAATTGGCATCAAGGACATACAGTTTACATTTGTGTCTACTAATTGCACCATGACATGAGTAGCACATGTGTTATGGCCGTAGAGCTCATGGCTGCGTCTGGTATTTAACATAGACTGTGCTTCCTTAGATAGTACACCAATCAAAATACTTTTCAAAATGTTGACATAGGTGTGGTCTGCAGACTGACACATGTTTTCAGTGAGTTATTTGCATTGGAAATGTTGCCAAAGATTTACATTTCCTATGCTGCCAAGTGTTTTACGGCACCATTTGTGTCCAAAGGCTTTAAAAATAGGTTAACCTTTCACTGGTATTAAGAGGATCTCTTGCAATCTGAGGTGAATCAAAGCCAACATTAGGTTGGAGGCCATGCTCACTTCATCTATTAGCAGCATTTTCATTTGTTTCAAAACTCTGCGTAGCTCCATAGCAGCTTCTGCTGAAAGTTTGTAGTAGTCTAATTTGTTTTGGTGTTCTACTGGAAGGAGTAGCAATCAGTGTAAAGTGACACCTCCTATGTTGTAGGCAGCTAAACCTGTGGGGGCAGTTACAATATCTGAAAGTTTGTTGTTTGTCAATTGTTGGAGGAACTTTCTGATGATTTTTATTAAGAATGTTTTGCCTGAACCAGCTTGAACACTTAGCTACATCAGTATAGGTTTGTAGTCTTGACAGGTACAAGTGTTGCACACCATGTTGAATTTGTTTAGTTACTTCTAGGAAAATGCTAGCTGTTCATTGTTTAATTGTGATTTGAGTATAGCAAAGTCTTCTGTAGATTGCTCATACTGACACATGGGGCATGATTCTAATGCAGTCATGGCTAATTCTGCCTCATTTGCTATGAGTGGCTGTCCAAGTGGTTCTTGGCTTCCTGTTAGAGAAGGTTGACTGATGTCAGAAGTGTCTATATTTAGTTGTGCTTGAAGTGCTTCTTCTTGTTGGCGTTCATTGTCCAACATGGTTTTGTACTGCATACATTTTTCATCTGTTATAGTGCTTTCATTTGCATTGAAAGCATCTCCAGAGGAGGCATGGGTATCTAATAAATCTTCTTCTTTTCTCCATGGTTTAACAAGTTGCAGTAGGGCCATTCAGTACAGTTCTTTATGTTGAGGAGTTTTTGATGATAGTTTCATATGATTAATCAGGCTGCGTTTGGTTAGTTTAACTAGGCTACCCTCACAACCTTTGACAATGTATTTTTTTTTTCTTATCTGGTTTAATATTATTTTTGTATGTGAAGATTTGGGCTATGTGGTATAGACACATGGTTTCCAAAGCAGTACTCCTGTTTGGGTAGTATATGTCCAGTAAATTGCTTTTCAAAATGTCCTGGCTGTTGGGATCATTTTTGGCTATTGCTTCTATGTCTTGATATGATTTCAGAACTATTTTTCTGGATTCAGCAGGACCAAGGCTTAGACACACTATTTCAGATTAATCATACAAGGTGGTGTGGGTTAAATGGTCTGCGGCTTCGTAGCAGCCGCATTCTCTATGGGAGAGCATTTGTATGCCGAAGCTGTACAATTTCTGTGGCAGTGTTTTGTCAGATGATATGTTATCCCAGAGGTCTTTTTGCTTTGTTTTCTCTGCTTTGGTTAAGTAGGCTGTGACATATTGTGCAACTGTAGTGGAATTGTCTGTAATGTACTGCACATATGTATTTGCATTTCATAGGAGGGCAACAATTGAATTGTAATCATTGATGTACTTTGATCCTTCTGTTCTTTTTATGCAGCATGTGTTCTTTGGTGATTTGCCTTTCACACTGTGTCTAACCGAAGACATGAAGCTGTTCACTTGACCTGTTGCTGAAACTGGTCTAGGGAAAACAAAGCAGCATTTGGTGTAGTATTTCCCTTTGTTTTTATATTTGTACTGACAATACTTGCCACACTTGTGTCTTTGAAACTGTAAAATGTGGGCATGTCGGTCGCTATGTGTAGTTTGTGAAGGGATTTCACAAGTGACATATTTGTGAATGAACTGAAAAACAGTGGCATCACTGTCCTGACCAAATTATGGAGCATCTTTAATCCACAAAAGCATGTGGATGTGTGGTGCTTCTCTGGCTTAATATTCTTTTCTCCAAAAGAAGTCTTCCACTTCTCTGAGGAGAGGAACTGTTTTATTCCAAATTAAGTGCTGCATGGCAATAACGTGAAGATGGAAGTACCTTGATACATTTACAGGATCAAGAGAGCAGAGTTCTACTGGTGTTTTTATGTCTATATTTGCTTTGTTCTCATTTGCTATGTGAAGGAAATTGTGAAAGCCTTCCCATGCGTATTCTGCACAACGTAAAGTCACAAACCAGGTGGGCGGGCCAAGGTTCCGTATCATACAGCATACATATGCGTGATGGTGGAACCAGTATTCTTTTGTACCATGCATGTTTGCTAAAAGATTTGTAATACTTGACTCTAAAACTTTATCTTTTTCTTGCACCTTTTGAAGTAGCTGCAGACATATTTTGAAAATCGGAACCTGTTTTCAATGTGTATGCCACTCCGTAACATATAGATACTAGTTCACTTTCAAAGAGGAGGTGGAATATGTATTCAACATTTTTCTGAATCTGGGGTCTTCAGAATACATTCGTAAAGAGCGGTATTTGGATGCTGTTATTCATGTGGAACTTTCATCGTACCTTCCACTTTTTCCAGTAGGAGAAAGTAGAGGAAAGGCTTGTGCTTCTACACTTTTTTTCCATATGCTGATTGGAGATCCTTTGGCTTGGCACATTTGATATGTTTCCAGTGCATCATCTATGGTGACTTTGGAGTGCAGTCGGTGAATTGTATAGTGGTCTAAAATATTGGATGCTGTAGTAGGATCTAGAAGTTCAAATTGGCCAGTTCCTGAGGAGCCTTGAATTATTTTGGTGGTATCCGTCAGGTTTTCTTCAATGTTTATTTCCTTGTAGTATTCATTGTTGTCTTTTAGAAATTGCAGAGCTTCCCTTACTTTATGTAAGTCAACTAGTTGTTGCCAATTTCCTTTGTTTTTTGTAGGTACACCATTCACTAAGATAATCAAAGATTGATCTATTGGCCTTTGCACTCCCAGAGTGTCTTCGGCAGCACATATACTAAAATTGGAACGATACAGAGAAGATTAGCATGGCCCCTGCGCAAGGATGACACGCAAATTCGTGAAGCGTTCCATATAAAAAATAAAAAAAATAAAAATAAAAAAAAATCTAATGACAAATAAACTATTTGCCATGAATGCCTTTCAGTAATTCAGGGGGAGACAGTGTTGCTGTTTTTGGTTGAAGGCATATTATTGCTTGAAATGGGTGCACTGTTTGGATTATACTGCTTGCATACAAGTTCATATGTTGGAGTGGTTTTGGTAGTGGGAATATTTCCAAGTTATTAGTCATAGCCCGTGGAGGTATTTGGTTGTTGTCAAGTTTTGCGGTGCACATCTGCAAAGTATTGAGAGGTTAGTAATTTCATATTTGTTTTCTGCTATAAGACAGAGGGCTAATTGGAACCACTGGGATTCCTCATTGTTTTCTATTTTGTATATTATGTCTACAGTTTTGATTCTCTTTTTATAAAAAGTTATGTGGCATCACACACACACATGATTTGATAGTTCTGCAGATGTGCTTTTAAACTTTAGTATTTCTTTTTTGAATGTGTGTAATAGTGGAGTTGACATCTGCAAGGTTGTTGCTACTCTTGTTCTAAAGATTCTGGATTTTGTAAGTGGGTTTCACTTACAAAATATTTGCTTTGGATGTGCTTTATTTCTTCAGTAGTTCTTTGACTGTACCATGTAGAAGAATGTTATTTAAATGGTCCAGTGCTAAAGCAGGACTTTTTGCATAGTACAGTTTATGAACACATTTCTTACAGTTCAATGGTGTGTTGCTAACATTTTGATATGGTGGAAGGTGCTTTTGCAAGTAGGTCCAGAAATGCAGGCTAATGAATCTCCTCCTAGTACGGTGAATTTGCGCACTGGACAGGAGTCTATAGTTTGTAATATTTTAATGTTTAATTCGTCTTTGCCTTTCACATACTGCTTGAGGAACTGGCATAAAAATGTGAAAGATTGCGCACTATGTGAAAGATTGCGCACATTGCACATTGATTTGCACGGTCATTTGTAGACTTGACGTATTGTTCAGTCGAATGGAGAATTGATTGTAAGTTTGCTGGGGATATTGTTGTGAGCAACATTTCTTGTTCCCTTATGGTATTATTAACCTTTTCATAACCTCGTCCACTGCTATGTATGGCAATTGGGTTTGTTTGATTGTGTTTGCATGCATCTTGTAAGGATATTTGGCGTGTTACAGCACAGAGTACAGCACTACTACACAGGTAGCAAACAGCACAGAGTACAGCACTACTGCAGAGGTAGCAATTTTTTTTTTTGCAGCACCACCACAAGGGTGCGGTGCATTGCTATATGTGTTACCAGATTAACAAGGAAAGACAGGCTATTCAGTCAAAAACGATTTTAACATATAAGATGCAAATCTATTTTTACAGTTAAAAGCACACGTGGACATTCAAAAATGCCCACTATTTTTCACCTGAAATGCCTATGGTGCGAGAGACACATTTGACATTAATAACTAACATTACTCATAACTAACCTGAGTAATGAAACTAAAGTTAACATAATCCACTAATAAAAATGTGTCTCCACTGCAGAATTAGGCCTATTCTGAAAGTGAACTTTTAAACGCACATCCATTTTTTTTTCTCTGCTGCCCTGTCCACATAATTACAGGAAGCAAAAGAGCTCGAAAGAACAGGAAATCAGTTGGTTACAAAGTATTACTATAAAAATGAGCCATTGTGTAGAGAAGGAGGAGATGGCATGATTGATTCTGATTGGAGCAGCGTCATAGCAAGTATCATGCTAGAGGGAGTGATCAGAGTTTTGCTGGGGGGAGTTTGAGGAGAGAGAAGGGCAGTCAAGATTTGGCAGAGCTGGGAGAAGGACCTTTTTCCTGGTTGGAGCATTCCTATCTGCAAAAGCTGAGAATTCCAGGCAATGACCCCGGTTTGAGAAGGAAAGGCGCTCCTTTTCACTGGGGTTAATCTTTAAGGGAGCCACATTCAGAAAGAGAACAGCTAAAGAAAACGTGACTGAACAGATAAGGTAATTACATAAGTGTGGGAGCTGAGTGTGTACGAGAATGTTCAGTCAGAGTAGGAAAGGAGATTCCGGTGCCTTAATCACACGTTAATGTTGCAAATTGTGTTCTGTTCTCCGCCATTTTTTTTCAGTGTATCACAGACAATGCTGTTACTGTGCTATTTTATTTATTTCTGTAAAGAGTGAGATCGTGTTTAAATGCAACTTTTATAATACAGAAAAATATTTGAAAGCAGACGGGTGGTGTATTTTATATTTACCAATACAGTGCTGAGGATGAGGGGAGATTTTTAAACAATGCAATTGTCATTTTAAGACAGATGTGTGCATGATCATATTCAGTATGGACAGTTGAGAGTGATTGTTTGTAGCATAGCTCGTTGGAGGTACATGAGCCAACGGGAAGAGGGACTCTCTGAACATAGTTCCCTACCGTATATAAGGTAGTGGAAATTACCACAAAATTACCAAATATAGCTCTCTGTCGTAAATAAGTCAGTGAGATCGCCCATGGTGGCACACTAACACTAACACTGAAAATGTGGTATTCCTAAAATGTAGGTCTGAGGTCTCTCTAGTGATTACACGAAAAATCTAAGCAAAGATAAGGGATTCTGGACATTGGGGCCACAAATAAAACAAGGGAATTATGCTCACCAAAATACCACCAACCACGCATACCAACCACGCATACCAAATATGCATGTCTGGGTGCTGAAATAATGCATGTCCACTGTATTATTGTTGCACATGGCCAAATCTGAATACAAGGAGTGATTATTGCTAAGTTATTTTTCGGCGGTAATAAAATACCGTCAGGCCCCAAATTTCCACAAAATACCCTACAATCTTGATTGAAATATGGCTCTGTGCTGGAGGTGTGACTCCATTCACCTGGACAGATGTTTGCAAAGCTATCTCTGTCGATATTCCATCTGTTGTGAAGTCCTTGTTGTAGTTTAGTAATTTGTTTTGTTAGTGGTTTCATTCTGTTTAAAACTAGTATAAATAATATCCTTTTCAGAAGGATTGCACTGTCGATGAGAGCTTCCAAGATTAGTTTTCTTCGGTAGGTTTTAAGGGTTGAGCGTGATTTATCACCTGTTATTATAAGGTTCTGAAGGAACATTTTTTGTAAAATATTTTTTTTGTTTTGGCATGCTTACTTGTGGCTACATCAAGATGCATAGGTGCAGTGTTATCACTATTGGTAGTTGCAATCTTCTTAATCCATTTCCTTTCAGTTTTACATTTTCAAAGTGGAGTCAGAGTTTCTTTCCTGCAAGTTTTTCCCAGTGATTGCATTAGCTGTTTTGTTTGAACTTTCTGTACAAATTCTGCTAGAGGCGGATGCACATTTTGTACGATTTTAGTTTGATCTCCTCTATTTCTATGTTGCTTTCTACAGAGTTGCTTTTTGGTAGGCATTCCTCAGTGTCTGTTGGAGAACAAAGGAAACTGTGGGTTGGGAGGTTGTGTGCAGTGTGCATGAGTGTCTGAATATGATGATAGGCATATGTAAAGGGGTGTGTGATTGTGGAATGAAATGAAATGATATTTAATTTATATCACACTCATTCTTAAGTGTTTCAGAGCATGAAGAGACAGAGGGAGTGGAAAAGGGAGAACAAAACAATGATCTTACTAGGCCTAGTGACATTAGCATTGTGCAAGTGCATGGGAAAGGGAAAAATAGGGGAAAGTTCATGGTGGGGGGAGTAGTGTAAAGTGTGGAACAGAGAGGTGACCGAATAAATAATAAGTGAAATAAATAAGTAAAGGTGATAAAAAGTGGTAGTGCGCCTAGTAAGTGACAAGTGCTTGGTTAAGTGGATACAGTAACACTTGATATGTATAGAAGAAAAGTGGGTGAGAGGACTGTATGGGTACAGATACAGATGCCAGTGCAAAGGGTGGCCTGGGAGCAGTGTAGGAGGGTGGGAAGGTACTCAGGTACCTTGGGCCGAAGTACAGGGGGTGGCTAGGTGCACAGTGTCTGAGAAGAGAAGACAGATTAGCAGGGAAGAAGAGGGGCAAAGGCAGAAACAAAGAGGAAGGTCTTGAGGTTCTTCCAAAATCAGAGATGTTCTTCTCAAGTTTCAAGTTGGCAGGAAGGCTGTTCTAAATGGAGGCCCCCAGCCAAAGACAGAGATTTGCCTCCAGTTTGTTTCTTTGAGAAATGTCTATGTGCAAACGTTATCTTTTCCCAAATATCACCTAGGGGTGCATGGATGTGTGGTAGCGTGTTTAATCCTCAACAAGATATAGGAAGGTGTCTTGATAACCAAGGGCTACCTTCTTTTATGTGTGCTGTTGGGATGTCATCATTACCAAATGAGAACATTTTGGAGAATAGTGCAAGTTCTTTTTTTTGTGATGCCATTACTTTGATGGATTGTGGGAATAAAATCTGTCTTAGTAATATTCAAAATGCAATTAGAAGGTTGTTGAAAAGTCAATTAGAGTGTATTTAGCAGGTGTAGTAGAAAAAATCTGAAAATCCCCCCAAAAAAGGCTCTTTCAGAGCCACCATCAAAGAGGAAATGGAGTACTCTGGTTGCAATTTCTGTCACTACCCTCACAAATTGCAAGATATGTCCGCAGATACCACGGTAGTCTGCAGATCACACGTGGCACATCTGGGGCTTTTGAGGTTGTTAGGCATGGAAATGGGACTGTGGAGGTTAGAGGATTGGTCAATACATTTTCCTGAGTGTGGTGTGCACACCACCTGTAGTTTTTTTTTAAAGTCTGCAGAATACTGCGCTGTCCGCGGACTTCTCAGAATGCTCAGGGCCTTTGGCACTTCTATTTTTAAACTGTGAAAGGTGGCTCTGAAAAGAGACTTTTTGGTGGGGTGGGTTGTTTTGTATTTTCTTTTGGTTTTTTAGACATGATACATGAAGAAAGGAAGGGAAGGGAGGGAAGGGAAGGGTCACCAACCACAGGGATAAGAAAGGTCAAGTGGAGGGAGGCAGATGTTGGGTGGGCCTCACTTGCGTAGATGGCACTCTTTCTCATGTTTCCAAACCGAAGCCTCGAAAACACTCAGAAATTGCTCCCCCTGCAGAGTACTGCGTCGCAGTACATGCACAATACAGTGACCCTCGAAAGGTAAGTCTGCTGTGTCGCATATGGCCTGTGAGGCTGGTTCAGGGATGCGCTCTCCCACAGGAGTGTTTCTTGTGGTGGCAGAAGCAGATACAGAGGATATTATAGAGCAACTCAACCTAGTACTTTGTTCAAAGGGTACGACCCTCCGAAATGCTCCCTTTTGGATCGACCTCATGTGTGACCTAATGGAGGTGTGCCGTAGCTGTACAGACCCGGTTTGCCATGACTGAGCACCATTTTGCACTCAGTGAGTGCAGCAGACCTTGTCTGCACATGCGTTGGGTACCCATCGAACAGTGGTAAAGAGCCTCCAACACCAAAGACTCACGCTGGCTGGCAGTAGTAAGGACTTCCACTACCTCATCCTCGTTTTCCTCGTCATCACTCTCAACATGTCCACGCCTGTTTCCCTCTCCAAACCCTTGGATAGGTGGTCGTGGTGGAGGGGATAGGGTGGTGCTGAGGCAGAAGCAGCTGGAGAGTTAGCCATGGATGCCCTTGTCTAATCCAGGAACTCAGCAGTTCAGCAATCAGCAATCCAGAAATTAAGCAATGTGGAGAAGTAGTCCAGCAGTCCAGCAATGTGGAGCAGTGTCTGTCCTGGAAATCAAAAAATAGAATGAGGAGCATCTCTGGGGTGTGGTCTTTTATAGGGTTGCTGGGGAGCGCTACGTGGACAGCTGCATGCTCCAATGACACTCAAACACCAAAGAGAGCTCAAAAAGCTTCAAAAAGTGTCTAGATCGCCTGGGGCATGTCTGGGACCTGTGCAAGGAAAAGGTTTCACAGTAAAACACATTGGATTCCTCAAAAAAAAATGTTTTGGTGTCCGGGGCCTGGACACTGCCTGTCGATAAGGGCCTACGTTGAGCATGGGTGCGGTCACATGGTGACGTCGCAGACGTCCGCAAATTGGACGGGTGTCCGTAGGAAACCTATTGCTCGGGATCGATTGTACGCATGCGATTAGGTGTTCTAAGGACAGGGTTGGGATCCCCAGACTAATTAAAAGTGTGACACACATGTAGCAGACAGTTCCGGACAGGTGCGATGTTTGCAGGACCCTGAAATAACACCATAGAATTATTGTTCCTTAGCTTACCATAACTGGTGAATTTTGGATTTTTTCGGTTTTACTTGTAACCATAATATGGATAGGTTATTAGTGCAAAGTAACAATAATGGCCCTTTAAAAAAATGTCTTTCTTAGGGCAACTGAACCATAATGTCCCTTTAACTATGTTTTTTTCAATTAATTTAATAGGTATTTAGTAGCACAATTTAACCATAATGTCCTTTTAACAACGTTTATTTCACTGGATATATATATATATATATATATATTCAGTGAAAAAACTTTGATAGAGGGACGTTATGGTTAAGTTGCGCTACTAAAAACCTATGAAATTCAGTGAAAAAACGTTGTTAAAGGGACGTTATGGTTCCAAGTAAAACCGAAAAACCCTTGAAATTCACCGTTTATGGTAAGCTAAGCAACCATAACTCGCGCCACCACCGTGCACTGCTAAGACTAACATCCGCAACATCAAAGATGACATCACAAATGTCATTGATGACATCACTGATGACATCACATGTGTATGTACTTTTCATGAAATATGTGTACAAGGGATTCTTATTACAATGTTGCGAAAAAAGTGTCAAGGATCATTGCAATAAATATCATACCCTAATAAGTGCATTGAACGATGCATTGATGTAAATAGCATTCTATTATGGGGTTCTATCTAGTATACTAAGCTACTCATTCAGAAACATAGCATTGTGTGCAGCGTACAAGATGAAGATATAATATTCGTAATGTTAATATGTTGAATAATGAAATGATAATTGTTGTCTTAATAGATTTTTGTGTACTGTTAAATATGTAATAAGAAGCTAATAAAACCCATGTATTACATAATTGCATTACTATAGACAAAACACAAAGAGACAAGAACACATACCAATATGGGTATATACAGGGAAAGTGAAGTTAGCAAAAAAGCACAAGTAGTAGCAGAAACAATTCATAACCTAACTGATTATTTTCATGCAAATAAATGATTGCTGTTTCAAAGCTGCTATTTACCCTATGTATGTGTATCACTTGATGTGATTGGACCCTAAGGAAAGTAGTGTGAGTACAATGTATACAAATATGACCATATCCAGGGAAAGTACAGCCATAAAAAAACAATAGAACTATCAGAAAGTGCTGATAAGTCTATAGATTATCTTTATGCACAAAAAGGATTGCTGTCTTTCAAGCTTGTGTCTTCCCCTATGTATATGTTTCATATGATGTGACTGGACTCTAAGGGAATTACTGTAAGAACCTACTTGAAGGATACGTCTACAAATAAAATAAATGTTTTAGTTTCTGACTGTTACTGAAGAAAACCATGTGGCCTAGATATGTCAGCAAAAGAAAAAAGAGTGAGCCAGACATGTGATGTCATCAGTGATGTCATCAATGACATTTGTGATGTCATATTTGATGTCCTGGGTGTTAGTCCTAGCAGTGCACGGTGGTGGCGCGAGTTATGGTTGCTTAGCTTACCATAACTGGCAAATTTCAAGGGTTTTTCGGTTTTACTTGGAACCATAATGTCCCTTTAACAAAGTTTTGTTCACTGAATTTCATAGGTTTTTAGTAGCGCAACTTAACCATAACGTCCCTTTAACAAAGTTTTTTCACTGAATTTCCTAGGTTTTTAGCAGCGCAACTTAACCATAACGTCCCTTTAACAAAGTTTTTTCATTGAATTTCATGGGTTTTTATTAGTGCAACTTAACCATAACGTCCCTTTAACAAAGGTTTTTCATTGAATTTCATAGGTTTTTATTAGTGCAACTTAACCATAACGTCCCTGTAACACAATTTTTTTTACTGCATTTCATAGTGCAACGTCACCATAACATCCTTTTCAATAGATGAAGACCACTAGCATCTTAGGTCCTCAAAGTGGGAACCCCAGGTGGTAAAAAAAGATTTTTCTTCCCAAACCGGGACGCATGCGGCGTTCCGGTGCAGGAAGAAAAATCTTTTACCAAGATGGCCACCATGGAAAGGGAAGGCGGGGTGTATAAAGAGAACACAACAGGGCACGAGCGGGGGGTGGGGGGTAACAGAAGAGAGACACGGGCATGAGCGGGGGTGGGGGGCAACAGCAGGGAGACACGGGAATGACCGGGGGGTGGGGGGCAACAGGAGAGAGACATGGGGCATGAGAGGGGTGTGGGGGGTAACAGGAGAGAGACACGGGGCATGAGCGGGGGGTGGGGGGCAACAGCAGGGAGACACGGGGCATGAACGGGGGTGGGGGGAACAGGGGAGACACGGGGCATGAGCGTGGGGTGGGGGGAACAGGGAAAACACGGGGCATGAGCGGGGAGTGGGGGAGAACATGAGGGAGACATGGCATGAGCGGGGGGTGGGGTGGAACAGGGGAGACACGGGGCATGAGCGGGGGGTGGGGGGCAACAGCAGGGAGACACGGGGCATGAGCGGGGTGGGGGGCAACAGCAGGGAGACACGGGGCATGAGAGCGGGGTGGGGGGCAACAGGAGAGAGACACAGGGGATGAGAGGGGGTGGGAGGGCAACAGCAGGGAGACACGGGACATGACCGGGGGTGGGGGGCAACAGAAGGGAGACACGGGACATGACCGGGGGGTGGGGGGCAACAGGAGAGAGACACGGGGCATGAGCGGGGGGTGGGGTGTAACAGGAGACAGACACGGGACATGAGCGGGGGGTGGGGGGCAACAGGAGGGAGACACGGGGCATGACCGGGAGGTGGGTGGCAACAGGAGAGAGACACGGGGCATGAGCGGGGGGTGGGGGGTAACATGAGAGAGACACGGGGCATTAGCGGGGGGCAACAGCAGGGAGACACGGGGCATGAGCGGGGGTGTCATGATGCCTACCGCAAGGAACCAGACCCGGTCCAGCACCTCCAGAGGCAGACATCATGTTACTTGGGAAAGCCTCAGAAGCCCCAAATAGGGGCCCTTTGGACTCAGTCCTGGCGCCTTTGGCGCCAGGCTCATAAAGGGGAACTTGTGTGTAAGAAGGTGCTTGGTGAAAGACTTACCTGATGCAGACCATGCTGCAACATCCAGACCATCCAGAGGCCTGAATGGGACTACTTTATCTTCAGGGCTACTTAACCACACGTGTGTGGTTTGAGGAAGTATACATACCTTTGGAGGAAGGATACATACCTGGAACTACTTTGAAGGCTATTTAAGCCACACCCAAGCAGCAATCCACGCTTCGCGTTGTTCTGCATCTAGCAGCTGGACGCTCACTGTGTCTGCTCCTGCATCCTGGCTTCAGCCACGCCTGTCACCATCCTGGAACACCTGCAAGGGGGAGAAAGGAAGAGAAAAGGAGAGAGAAGACATTTACCTGCTGAATCTGCATCCCGGAATCTTCTCCTCAACGAACCTGCAAAGAAAGACATTCATTTTAAAAGGCGCATCGCGTCGCCCGCTGCAGCGCCGCATTCTACTCACCTTTACCAGGCGCCGGCACGATCATCAGCGACCACCAGGATCCTCGGCCTTTTTTTTTTGGTGCCTAAGGAAAAAAGACAAGAACAAAGGTGAGCTAGGGAAGAGAATAGGGAATCCTTAAATTCTACCATAATACTTACCTGCTGGGTTTTCCTTTTTCACATCGGGTCGGTGCCTCATCCCTGGCATTTCCGAACCCCGGCCCCTATGGGGAAAGAACACAAACATTAGTGAGCGAATGCAAAGACATTATAATAACACTCATTACAGACTTACCTGAGATTGCACATCTCACTTCGGGTCGGCGCCAATCCTTCGGCATTGCCGTACCCCGGCCCCTATGGGGAAAAAGAGACTCAACTGAGCTTCCTTCTTCGGTGTCACGGCTAACCACGGAATCTTTATTCGGTAACTATATCTTACCGGATTGTCAAGCAATTCTGAACTCTCATCACACCACGCTCCAGTGAAGTAACTGGACCTCAACGCGCCCCAGCTACCGAAGCTGGATGGAGAGCTCATCCTTCCAGACCCTAAGGTGAGAATTCATGGGGAATCATGGAAGGGTCTCGTGGAGGGGAAGGAGGGTGTGGTAGGTTTGAGCATTGTTCCTCCGATCCCTAATACTTCCTTTTCACGCACAGGAGGGTATTTCTGCGAGCCAGACAAGTCAAATTCGAAGGGCCGGTCCATTCCATATTTCGAGTCCTGCGTTTTACCATTGAAGAGGCAACAGCACTCCAAACCAGCCCAGCGCCTCCGTGGGAGTTAGGTGAGCGTTACAGGGGGTGGGGGAACACGAGGGAGACACGGGGCATGAGAGGGGGTGAGGGCAACAGGAGAGAGACACGGGGCATGAGAGGCGGTCGGGGGTAACAGGAGAGAGACACGGGGCATGAGAGGCGGTCGGGGGTAACAGGAGAGAGACACCGGCATGAGAGGGAGGTGGGGGGTAACAGGAGAGAGACACGGGGCATGAGCAGGGGGTGGGGGCAACAGCAGGGAGACACGGGGCATGATCGGGGGTGGGGGGCAACAGGAGAGAGACACGGGGCATGAGAGGCGGTGGGGGGTAACGGGAGAGAGACACGGGGCATGAGAGGGGGGTGGGGGTAACAGGAGAGAGACACGGGGCATGAGAGGGGGGTGGGGGTAACAGGAGAGAGAGACACGAGGCATGAGCAGGGGGTCGGGGGCAACAGCAGGGAGACACGGGGCATGACCGGGGGGTGGGGGAAACAGGAGAGAGACACGGGGCATGAGCGGGCGTGGTGGGTAACAGGAGAGAGACACAGGGCATGAGCGGGGGGCACAGCAGGGAGACACGGGGCATGAGCGGGGGGTGGGGGGAACACGAGGGAGACACGGGTCATGAGAGGGGGTGGGGGGTAACAGGGAAAGAGACACACGTGGCATGAGCGGGGGTGGGTGGGAGTTATTAGGGGCATGAGCGGGGGTTGGGTGGGAGAGATATAGGGGCATGAGCTGGGGGTAGGCGGGAGGGATAGAGACACATGGGGCATGAGTGGGGGATGCGCAGGAGGGATAGAGACACACGGGGCATGAGCGAGGGGTGGGTGGGAGGGATAGAGACACACGGAGCATGAGCGGGGGGTGGGTATTAGGGATAGAGACACACGGGGCATGAGCAGGAGGTGGGGGGAGGGGAGAGACACACGGGGCATGAGCAGGGGGTGGGGAGGAGGGGAGAGACACACGGGGCATGAGCGGGGGTTGGGGGTGCGGGATTGAGACACACAGGGCACGAGTGGGGGTGGGTGGGAGGGATAGAGACACACGGGGCACGAGCGGGGGTGGATGGGAGGGATAGAGACACATGGGGAATGAGCGGGGGGTGGGCGGGAGGGATAGAGACACACAGGGCATGAGCAGGGGGTGGGCGGGAGGGGAGAGACACACGGGGCATGAGCGGGGGGTGGGTGGGAGGTCGAGACACACAGGGCATGAGCGGGGGGTGGGTGGGAGGGGAGAGACACACAGGGCATGAGCGGGGGGTGGGCGGGATGGATAGAGACACACAGGGCATGAGCAGGGGGTGGGCAGGAGGGGAGAGACCCACGGGGCATGAGCGGGGGGTGGGTGGGAGGGAGAGACACACAGGGCATGAGCGGGGGGTGGGTGGGAGGGGAGAGACACACGGGGCATGAGCAGGGGGTGGGTGGGAGCAGAGAGACGCACGGGGCATGAGCAGGGGGTGGGTGGGAGTGCAGAGACTCACGGGGCATGAGCAGGGGGTGGGGAGAGACACACGGGGCATGAGCAGGGGGTGGGGGAGGGGAGAGACACACGGGGCATGAGCGGGGGGCAGGGGGGAGGGATAGAGATACACGGGGCATGAGCGGGAGGGATAGAGACACACGGGGCATGAGCAGCGGGTGGGCGGGAGGGATACAGACAAACAGGGCATGAGCGGGGGGTGGGCGGGAGGGATAGAGACACACGGGGCATGAGCGGGGGGTGGGGGGAGGGATAGAGAAACACGGGGCATGAGCAGGGGTGGGCGGGAGGGATAGAGACACACGGGACATGAGCAGGGGGTGGGCGGCTGGGATAGAGACACACGGGGCATGAGCGGGGGGTGGGCGGGAGGGATAGAGACACACGGGGCATGAGCGGGGGGTGGGCGGGAGGGATAGAGACACACGGGGCATGAGCGGGGGTGGGGGAGAGACACATGGGGCATGAGCAAGGGGTGGGGGGAGAGACACACGGGACATGAGCGGGGGGTGGGGGGAGGGCTAGAGACACAAGGGGCATGAGTGGAGGGTGGGTGGGAGGGCTAGGGACACACGGGGCATGAAAGGGGGTGGGGGGAGAGACACACAGGGCATGAGCGGGGGTGGGTGGGGGGGCTAGGGGCATGAGCGGGGGGTGGGTGGGAGCTCTAGAGACACATGGGGCAGGGGGTGGGGGGAGAGACACACGGGGCATGAGCAGGGGGTAGGTGGGTGGGAGGGCTAGAGACACACAGGGTATGAGCGGGGGGTGGGTGGGAGGGCTAGAGCCACACGGGTCATGAGCGGGGGGTGGGGTGAGAGACACACGGGGCAGGGGGTGGGGGGGTGGGAGAGACACACACGGGGCATGAGCGGGGGTGGAGGGGAGGGAGAGAAACACAGGGGGCATGAGCGGAGGTGGGTGGGAGGGCTAGAGACACACGGGGCATGAGCGGGGGGTAGGTGGGTGGGAGGGCTAGAGACACACAGGGTATGAGCGGGGGGTGGGTGGGAGGGCTAGAGCCACACGGGTCATGAGCGGGGGGTGGGGGGAGAGACACACGGGGCAGGGGGTGGGGGGGTGGGAGAGACACACACGGGGCATGAGCAGGGGTGGAGGGGAGGGAGAGAAACACAGGGGGCATGAGTGGAGGTGGGTGGGAGGGCTAGAGACACACGGGGCATGAGCGGGGGGTGGGTGGTCGGGCTAGAGACACACGGGGCATGAGCGGGGGGTGGGCGGGAGGGCTAGAGACACACGGGGCATGAGCGAGGGATGGGGGGAGGGAGAGAGACACACGAGGCATGAGCGGGGGTTGAGCGGGTGGTGGGAGGGAGGGAGAGAGACACACGGGGCATGAGCGGGGGTGGGGGGAGGGAGAGACACACACGGGGCATGAACGGGGGTGCGGGGGATGGAGAGAAACACACGGGGCATGAGCGGGGGTGGGGGCAGGGAGAGAGACACACAGGGCATGAGCGGGGGTGGGGGGAGGGAGAGAGACACACGGGGAATGAGCTGGGGGTGGGGGGAGGGAGAGAGACACACAAGACATGAGCGGGGGGTGGGGGAGGGAGAGAGACACACGGGGCATGATCAGGGGGTGGGGGGACAAACAAAAACATGGACATGCCGCACAGACATTAGTTTGTGCGGCAGATCCCGCTCCTCGGCCCTCCGCTGGCCACCGTGTGCGATGGCGTGAGCGGGGGGCTGGAGTAACAGGGGACACACGGAGCATGAGCGGGGTTGGGGGGACAGGAAGGACACACGGGACATGAGCGGGGGTGGGGGGGACAGAAAGGACACACGGGGCATGAGCGAGGGGTGGGGCAGGCATGGGCATGAGCGGGGGTGAGAGGAACAGGAGACAGACACGCTCCTGCTGACCTGACAAGGCCTCTCATGCGGGAAAGAAAGATGGTGGGCGTCTCTGAAGCCAGACGCACTGCACGCTTTCACCGCATCCAATGAGAGAGCACGTCAGATGTCCGCGGACATCACGCAAGCTGCTGCCCCGACTCCCCGTCCTGTCCGCGGACCGAACAGGGAAGTCCGTCTGCGGACCGAACACAGATATCACTAATTTTTTTTGCCCTACTTTTTGAGGCTTCTTAACAGGCACTGAAAACTATGCCTACCTTTGAGGTACATAGAAATGAGGACATGGAAAGCATTGCCACTTGGAAGCCCAAATCCAGAGGGCTAAGGTCCACAAAAGAGAAGTTTATAATAATCACACTTGCAGCTTATCTAGTATCTAGTATACTGAGCTAATAATGGAAAAACATAGCATTGTGTGCAGAGTTCCAGATGAAAGTATAATATTTGTAATGTTAATATGTTGAATAATGAAATGATAATTGTCCTGAAATGTATTCGAAAATTCACAAAATGGGGGTGTTCTGAGGATCTTATTCGTATTGTGTGATTGCTTAGCTGTATGCAATGAGGGAATGGCACAGAGAGTAAAGTGGACGCCGTCCGCGGACACCGCGGCTGTTCGTGGACAGGGCGTGCTACATCCGGGTTTTTCCAGGAAATCCAACATGGAAAGAAGACTGTACGGATCAGCCAATCAGATGTCGAGGTTGTGGATTTGTGTTGAAAGAGACTGTGGGCCTCATTCCGAGTATGGCGGTAAGGGATACCGGTCACCGTTAACGAGACCGGTGCCGGTAATCCCTTACCGCCACATTCCGAGTTCCCTTTGCGCCCTCGTCCTTAACGCCTGCTTTTAGCAGGCGTTAGGGACGAGGGCGCAAAGGGGCTTTTTAGCCAATAACGGTGACCGTAACGTACAGTCACCATTATTTGCAATTTCCCCATTCCCATTGAGTCCTATGGGGGCTCATTTGGGAATGGGGAAGAGCCCTGGGGAATGGAAAATTACCGCCCTGGTCAACTCGGAATAGGGCAGTAATTTTCCATTCCACCAGGGCGGTGCCGGTACGGGTCCAGTGCCGACCAAGGCGCTACTATCGCCATTGGTTAGCGCCGGACTCGAAATGAGGCCCTGTGTGTGGTAAAGATGGCAGAAGTGGAGAAAGTCAGGGTGTTGGTGCTCGGAGATATGTTTGTGCATGGTTTGCAGCAGTACGCTGAATGCAGGCATGTTGCAAAGAACTTTGATGTGAAAGGAGTGGAGGTGGTGTGGAGCACTGTGCCTGATTGCAATGTACAGGGAATTATACAAGTTTGTGAGGATATGGCCACGATGAACAGTCCGCATGTGGTAGTTTTGCACTATGGTGCTTTCCATTTGGGCAACGTCAGTGCCCCTACTTTGTTGGCTGATTTGGAACGCTTGGTTCAAGCCGTAATGCAGATCCTTCCAAATGCGAAAGTAATTTTTTCTGGATTACTACCTAGGGCAATATGGGACAATAGTTCAGTTTTTTGTCCTCAGCAAAACATTGCTAGGTGTGTCATCAACCGAGGCATGTGTGCCTTCATGCTTAGAGCTGGTATGTTCTTCTGTAACAATGAGAATATTGATGCCAGTAATGCTGTTAATTTGCCTTTCTATTTTGGAATGTAAGGGTTGCTTTGGAGAAGGTTATGTAAAGATTTTAGGAGTAAAGTAAGAAAAAAAAAACAAGAAAAAAAATACAAAATGACAGGTGTCTGTCAAGCATCTGTAAAAAAAAAAACGTCTCTTTTCAGAGCCAACTTCAAAGGGGAAATGGAGCACAATATTTAAATTTACATTCACCACGCTCAGATTTTCGATATGTCCGCGGACATGGCCGTAGTCCGCGGACATGAAAATCACTACGAGGTGGTTAGTATGTTCTATGTTACATGTACATGCAGTCAGGGATATTATGGTTAAGTTGTGCTACTAAAAACCTATGAAATTCAGTGAAAAAACTTTGTTAAAGGGACGTTATGGTTAAGTTGCGCTACTAAAAACCTATGAAATTCAGTAAAAAAACTTTGTTAAAGGGAGGCTATGGTTAAGTTGCGCTACTAAAAACCTAGGACATTCAGTGAAAAAACTTTGTTAAAGGGAGGTTATGGTTCAAAGTAAAACCGAAAAACCCCTGAAATTCGGCAGTTATGGTAACATAAGCAACCATAACTCGCGCCACCGTGCACTGCTAACACTAACACCCAGGACATCAAAGATGACATCACAAATGTAATTGATGACATCACTGATGACATCACATGGCTTGCTCTCCCTTTTTATCCTTTACTGACATATCAAAGCCACATAGTTTTCTTCAGTAACAGTCAGGAAGTAAAAATTGAAAAGGTACTATATTTGTAGACTTAGGGTCAAGTCACATCATATGAAACATATACATAGCGGAAGACACAGGCTTGAAAGAGAGCAATCCTTTCTGTGCATGAAAATAATCATTAGTGTTATCAGCACTTTCTCATAGTTTTATTTTTATTACTCTACCTTCCCTGTATATGCTCATATTTGCATACATTATACTCACTCTCCTTTCCTTTGGGTGCAGTCACATCATGTGATACACATACATATGGTAAGTAGCAGTTTTGAAACAGAGCAATAGTTTCTCTGCATAAAGACAATCAGTTAGGTTATGAACTCTTTCTGCTACTACTTCTGCTTTTTTGTTTACTTCACTGTCCCTGTATATACTCATATGTGTATGTGTTGTTGTCTCTTTGTGTTTTGTCTGTAATAATTATGTATTAAGTGGGTTTTATTATCTACTTGTTACATGTTTCACAGTACGCAAAACTCTAATAAGAAATAAGTTATCATTTCAGTATTCAACATGGCAAGATTATGAATATGGCACCTTCATCATGTATGCTGCACACACTGCCTATGTTTCTGCATGAGTAGCTTAGTATACTGGATAGAACTTCATAATAGAATGCTATTTATATCAATGCATTGCTTAATGCACTAATTAGCTCATGATATTTATCCCAATGATCCTTGACAGTTTTTGGTCAATATTATAAGAATCCCTTGTACAGAGTTTTTATGAAAAGTAAATGCACATGTGATGTCATCAGTGATGTCATCAATGACATTTGTGATGTCATCTTTGATGTCCTGGGTGTTAGTGTTAGCAGTGCACGGTGGCGCGAGTTATGGTTGCTTATGTTACCATAACTGCCGAATTTCAGGGGTTTTTCGGTTTTACTTTGAACCATAACGTCCCTTTAACAAAGTTTTTTCACTGAATTTCATATGTTTTTCGTAGCGCAACTTAACTATAAAGTCTCTTTAACAAAGTTTTTTCACTGAATATATATATATATATATATATTGACTAACAAAAAACATTATTCAAGGGACGTTACGGTTAAGTTGCACTACTAAAAAACCTATGAAATTCAATTGAAAAACATTGTTACAGGGACGTTATGGTTACAGGTAAAACCGAAACACCCCAGACATTCACCAGTTATGGTAAGGTACGCAACCATAACTGGCGCTACCACTGTGCACTGCAAGGACTAACACCCATGACATCAAAGATAACATCACAAATGAATGGGAGTTATAGTTTCATGGTTGATTGGGCAGGATTTTATCCATGAAATGTATTACTCCACATGTCAGCTGATGGTTCGTTCCCGATATCAGGTAGCTCCACCATTCTTCCATGTTGTCATTCTTTGGGGCATATTTCCTTATATGTAGTGTCCAGTCTGCAGAAATTTGAGAACAGACAATTATCAAGTGTTTTATCGATTCAACCTCTTTCTTGCAGAATTGGCATAGATTATCTGATGTTTTCAAATCTCGTTTCAATGTCAGTATCTCCTTAGATTTGTATAGATTCAATCGCAATCTGATGAATTGGTCTCTATGATATCGAGATGGAAATTTGGATAGATATTTTGGAAGCACGCCAATTTCGTGTGTCGATAAACCAAAGTCACAGGTTGTCTTCAATCTTGAGCGTTTTTAATCATTGATAATCCAGTTCCATCGACAAATCCGCTTTTTTGCGATTTGTGGCATCTGTAGGACTTGCTCCACGGTTATGTCGGCTTCCTTCCTTTCTTCCCAGATTCTTAACAAATCATTTGCTAGATATTCTGTTCTTGTGTTTAAGATCTCGTAATGTTAGATCTTCCTGTTTGTTTAATCTCACTATGATTGTTGTGTTTGAATATAGCGCCATTATTGGTTGAAGTAGATTTTCTGGGTATCCCCAGGCTTTTAATTTGCTCCATAGGATCATTCTTATGATGCAATCGAAATCCTGTTTAAGATCTATGAATCCCAGGGGGGCGCTGTTGAGCAGCCGTCAAAATGGCTGCCTAGCTTTTTAGCTCCGTGCGCGGCTGCTTCGAATCTGCTTCCATCTGCGGTTTGCTACTTTCTCCCGACCTGAGACCTGGTCCATACCTTGCTGACACTTGGAACTACCTACCTGCGAAATTTGGCCCTGAATCGGACCTTCTGTCCCTGTATTCGGCTGCGGGCTCTGCCCCCGCGCTGGCCCGGCCGGGCCCTCGCGCTTCCGATGGACGGCTTGCGCGGCGGCGCCGAATAAGCTGCTGCGGGCGACCTGCGGCTCGCCTTCTGGGCTGGCTCTCCACCGCTGCGCCCAGCTGCCCCGAGCTGCGGACCTGATTTGGTGCCTGGGGGTCGCCTGTGTGGACCGCGGCGACGGGGCGGAGCCGGCGTGGGCGCCCGGCGCCGGACACCTGAAACCCCCAGCGACTGCCCGCCGCGGCCCACCCGAGGGACCACTGATCGGCGTTGGGATTGGATCGCCGCTCCTGAGGTGAGGTGGTGTGGGGACCGCAGCGTGTAAACTTATTTTGCTTTTCCCGAGCCCGCCCGGCTGCTTCCCCCCCACCTCCCTGCTGGAACTGTGCTCCGTGGCGCGGTGTCCCACGACGCGCAACTACTTCACCTCCTGTGATACGCCGGAGTGCACTGCCTGATCATACTGTCCAGATCCTGGCCTAGAGGTACCGGTGACTCTTCTCTGATAGCTCTACCTACCTGCTAAATCTGGCCCTGAATCGGACCTTCTGTCCCTGTATTCCGCTGCGACGCCGAATAGTCTGCTGCGGGCGACCTGCGGCTCGCTTTCTGGGCTGGCTCTCCACCGCTGCGCCCAACTGCCCCGAGCTACGGGCCTGATTAGGTGCCTGGGGGCCGCCTGTGTGGCCCGCGACGACGGGGTGGAACCGACGTGGGCGCCCGGCGCCGGACGCCTGAACCCCCCGCCGCGGCCCACCTGAGTGACCACTGATCGGCGTTGGGACTGGATCGCCGCCCCTGAGGTGAGGGGTTGTGGGACCGCAGCGTGTAAACTTATTTTGCAACTCCTGAGCCCGTCCGGCTGCTGCCCCCCCACCCCCCTGCTGGGACTGTGCTCCGCGGCGCGGCGTCCCACGACGCGCAACTACTTCACCTCCTGAGATACACCGGAGCGAACTGCCTGATCATACTATCCAGATCCTGGCCTAGTGGTACCGGTGACTCTTCTCTGATAGCTCTGCCGGCTGCTGCCGCGGACCGGTGGTACAGCGACCCACGTGACTAACTACGGCCCTAGGGCTCCAGGACTCCGCGCCACACAATGTCCAACAGGTCTAGAAACACCAGCAAGACCGGGGCCATGGACAAATTCGCAAAAGCTGCCCCGAGGTCTGACCCGGCCCGTGCATTGGGCGACCAGGACGACTCACCACTCCCTGAGGGGCCCCCCGCAGACCTGACTGTCATGATGGAGTCTATGGCTAGAAATTTTGCGGCCTTCCACGAGAAATTGGATGACATTAATGCAAACGTGGCGTCTCTCAAGACTAAACTAGATCAACAGGGGGTGCGAATCACCGAATCTGAACACAGGATCAGCTCCAATGAGGACAATATTCTCACACTGCAGAGTACGGTGTCCACCCTTGTCGCAGACATGAAGTCGGTAAAGGCCAAATGCGATGACCTCGAATCCAGATCACGCAGAAACAACATACGTATCATTGGAGTCCCGGAAAATGCACTGAAGGGCCGACTTGAACTGGCTGTCGAGACCCTCCTAAAGGAGCTGTTAGACAATCCGGATCTCTCTCCCTTTTTCACAGTCGAAAGGGCCCACAGAGCGCTGGCTCCGCGTCCCAAGCCGGGGGACTTCCCGAGGCCCATCATCGCGAAAATTCTGAGCTTCAGAGACCGTGATCGGATCCTCCGCCTTGCTCGTGAAAAGGGTGAGCTTAGATTGGACTCGCAAGTGATTCGAATCTTCCCTGACTTTTCGACCGGAGTTCAACAGGAGCGTCGTCAATTCCTTGGCGTTAAAAAACTGCTCAGGGAGAGAAGCATTCCCTATGCCATCCTGTTTCCTGCGCGTCTGAAGTTCACATTTAATGATAAGCTCTACTTCTTCACTGTGCCCTCGGAAGCGGTGAAATTCATAGAAGCGCATATTCCCCCTCGCCCACCTGCTGACATGATGGAGAATGACTGAAGGTCGGTTATTATTTGCAACTGCTGACCGTCCTTTGGACAGGCGTTCTGTTGGCTCCACTGCCCATTTGCCTCCTCTACAACTACCCTGCTGTTAGGTTCAAGTTTCTCATTCACTCTGAGCTTCACTCGCAGCACCTAATTGCCCAACTACGTTCCTTTAAATTACCAGATTGCTGCACTACTCAACGTCCCCTTGTTGACTCTCTATTGTTGTTGCATGGAATGCTACTTTGACTTTCATTGTGACTCGTACGATCCCTCCATGCTGAAACGTTCTACATTAGTAAACCGCACACAATGCTTGTTTTCTCTCGTATCCCTTTGGTTCCAGGCATGCTGGCACACGGCAATGGCGTTCCCCACTGCGATTGCACTGTTCTTTATAACTATGTTTTGGGTTAGCCCCTGTTGGGCTCCTGCACAAGCTGGTTCATGTTGGGGTCGACCCAGCTGTGCACTGGGTGGGATGGGTGGGGTTTACACTGCTGAGCTTGGGTTGGTGGTGAGGGTGGGGGTCGGGCACGGGGTATTGTTTCTAAAAGGCACACGAGGTTGCATGAGGCGTACACTACAGAGCCACGATTGCAGGGTTGATTCTAGACTTGGGAGCACGCACTACAGTCGGGTTTGGGATGTCCATTGAGAATATGCGATATGTAATGGAATATCTGTCATTGCAATGTCTACCATCCTAATGTCATGGAATGTCCGTGGGTTGAGCAACCACACTAAAGCCCGCAAAATAATGGCCTATGCCAACAGGCATGATTGCAAAATATTGTTCCTACAGGAGACTCATTCCGATGGCCACATTCCTAGGACTATGGCTCCGGCCTGGGGCCTGGCGAGATTCTTCACCTCCTACTCCACTCAATCCAGGGGTGTTCTAACCATGATTCATAAATCTATTAAGTTTACATTACACAAAAGTTACATTGACCCTGAGGGTCGCTATGTAATACTGCATTGCACTCTGGTTAACAGAGAATATTTACTTGCTAACACCTATTGCCCCAATGTCGACTCCCCTGGATTTTTCGACTCTATTGCCACCATTCTGTTGGGATATGTGGGCATACCGATTCTCTGGGGTGGTGATCTGAACCTTATCCTCGACACGGTCCTTGACAGAACTGGTACTACTTCCCGCCCCCTGTCTAGTGCTGCGCGCAGATTGCACTCCCACATCAGAGGCCTTGACATCTGTGATGCCTGGAGGACGCTACACCCCCAATCGAGGGACTACACGTTCTACTCATCAGTGCACGATAGCTCCTCTAGGATTGACCTATTCCTTGTGTCCAGAGGGATTATGGGTGGGGTGGCGGACTCCCAGATCCTATCCCGCACACTATCTGATCATGCCCCGATTACACTCTCGGTTAGGCTGGGTGTGCCCGTCCCGACATTTAGTACCTGGCGTTTCAAATCGGATGCCCTAAGGGATGTGGTGTTCAAGGCCGAAATACTTGCCGACATTTTGTCTTTCTTCGAACACAACACTCTTCGGGACACCTCGGCTGCAGTCCGATGGGACGCCTTCAAAGTGTATATAAGGGGTATGTCCATTTCTCGGGAGGCTGGAGTACTGAAAACGATTAGAACCGCACTGGGCCGATCTGAAGCCAAATTAAAGCAACTGGAACTGCAGTGTGCCACCGGGGCTGACCCTGCCATACTCGCCCAAGTCTCCGATGAACTCCGGGCGTTCAATACGCTCGCCGTTAGCGAAATACAATACCTTGGCCGCCCTCAGGCGGCCAAGAAGTATGGGGAGGGGGATAGGCCTGGGAGAACGTTAGCTACACTAGTCAAATGGGAATCTGGCCGTACGCAAATCACCTCCATTAAAGACAAACATGGCAATGTTCAATGGGCTGACCAACAAATTCTGGATACATTCACTGACTTCTATAGGTCCCTTTACTCCCAACCTACCGAACACTCTGAGCAACATATGCGAGAACTTCTCGACCAGATCCCCACCACTGAAATTTCCTCCACTACCCGCGATGAGTTGGACTCCCCCATTACACTGGATGAGATAGTGACAGCCATCTCTGATCTACCCAAAGGCAAAGCCCCGGGACCTGACGGTCTGACTGCCGCTTTCTACCAAGAACACGTTGCCATTATTGCCCCCAGGCTACTCGAGGTCTGGGATGAATCGCTCCGATTATCTATCCTCCCCCTCTCCATGCGCGAGGCGGCTATTACAGTGCTGATTAAACCTGGCAAGCCGGAGGATGAATGTGGGTCCTATCGGCCCCTCTCCCTCATGAATATAGACACGAAGATCTTTGCGAAAATCATTGCAAACCGATTTTTGCCCATTATGCCGTACCTGGTACATGAAGATCAAGCCGGCTTCGTACCGGGGAGATCTACTTCCCATAATATCAGGAGACTATTTAACGTAATGTCCCGCATTGATCAAAAGGTGCACGCCGTGGCGGTCGCTTTGGACGCCCAGAAGGCCTTTGATATGGTCTCCTGGAAATATACATGGCTTGTGCTGGAGGTTATGGGTATTGGCCCGAACATGCTCAGGTTTATCAAATTGTTATATACCTTCCCTGTGGCGCGCGTTAGGTCCAATGCCCTGACGTCCGACCTTATCACACTGCTGAGGGGTACCCGACAGGGATGCCCCTTCTCTCCGATACTGTTTGCTCTAGCAATAGAGCCCATGGCAGACTATGTCCGCGCTCATCACGCCCGCAGGGGAATAAGATTAAAAGACACCCCCGAGATAATATCTCTTTATGCAGATGATGTTTTACTTTATATCAGAGACCCCACGGTGAATTTAGATCCAATACTGAGAGATATCACCCGTATTGGCACCCACTCCGGCTTTGCCATTAACTACTCCAAATCAGAGATTTTCCCGCTCACGGCATCCACCCAACAGCCCACCACTGAATACCCCCTCCGATGGTCACCGGAGGGTATCAGATATTTAGGTGTGCAAATATCCCTAACTAAATCCGCCCTCCTCGCTGATAATTATTGTGCGGTAGCACAGTTGGTCGAGTCTAAAGTTTTACGGTGGCGTGCCCTTCCACTGTCCATCGCAGGTCGGCTTTCCCTCGTTAAAATGATCTTACTTCCCAAACTGCTTTACACCTTTAGCAATGTACCGCTGTGGCCCGGGAGGGACTACTTTGCCAGGCTACACACAACATGCGCCCAGTTCCTCTGGCACTCGGGTGCGGTCCGCAAAAAGTGGACTGACATGACACTCCCATACAGACAAGGAGGACTCACGGCTCCGGAGCTGACGCTCTACTGGTGCGCGGCCCAGGCACAATATGCCACTCACTGGTATCCTGGTACTCCGGTGCGTCCCCATGTCAAATTGGAACGGCTGGCTGCCGCTGGCACTGACCTGATGTCCATCATACTAACTCGACAATACACACCCGACTCTCCTTTTGACCCACTCGTCACGACCCTACTAGCCTGGGCTCGCCTGCTGTTTCAGACTCCGGAGAGCTCCCCGTACTACAGATGGCTTCCTGTATGGGCCTTTCCCGGCCTGGAGCCCACTCATGATGTGGCGTTGGCTCGGCATTGGGAGGGGCTGGGATACCGTGCACTGACGGACTTCTACCCTGATGGCAGGTTCATTGACCCTCAAACTTGGAAACCGGGCCACACGGGGTCCGCCTTGGAAACCTTTCAGTACTTTAGACTACGGGCTGCGTTCCGCACCAAATGGCCCTCCTTCCCCGAGGAGCCCCCTGACAATCCGGCCATTGCATATATCGCCAACTCCGGTGGCGCCCGTGGTATAGTGTCAGCGCTTTACAAGTTCCTTCAGGCTACTACCCCTACTCCCACCCTCAGGGCCCGAGGGGAATGGGCCGCCGAGCTGGGTCTGGAGGTATCGGATGGGACCTGGTCGGCTATGTGCCTACACACTCAAAAAGTCTCCCTCAATTTCCGTTTCCGCGCCATGCAATATAAACTTCTAAATAGACTGTACTATACCCCGTATAGGACCTCGAGGTTTGCCCGGGCTGCGGTGCATCCCTGCCCCCGGTGTGGGGCCATGGAGGCTGATCACTTACACATGTTCTGGGCCTGTAACAAGCTGCATAGATTTTGGGAAAGTATTCTAGAAACACTCACGGCTATCACTGACACTGTAATCGACCCCGACCCATTGGCTGTCCTATTCGGAATCTGGAAGACTGAGGACACCAGAGGCTCGGCTAGATTTCTTAACATTGGTTGCATGATAGCTAAGAAATGTATCCTTCAGTGCTGGAAAAGCCCCTTCCCCCCGACTCACCAGAAATGGCTTCACATGCTTACTTGGTCGCGCAACTGTGAAGAGGAATACATATCCATGCTCCCGGCCACCTCTCGTCCCAGAAATATCTGGTTGGAATTCAACTCATACTTGAACTGCCAAGGAGAGGGCATCTCCAGCTCTGTCTCGTCTCCCATCCCGTTGGCGTCCACTCCTACTGCATGAACCTTTACCTACGGGATTCCTAAGTGACCGTTGCTTGACACTGTTATCAACAATGTATTATGCTCTATGTACTGCTCCATCTCATGTTATCTGACCATGATTGTTGGCTTGATGTATGTACCATGCTGCCTCTGCCGCCAAAAATAAAAGTTTAAAAAAAAAGAGATCTATGAATCCTGCAAACAGTTGTTTGTTTTTCTTTAAGGCTTCTAATTTTGCTATGTTGAGTAGTGTCAGATTTAGCTCTACACCTACTCCTTTGGTGAAGCCTGTTTGTCGCTCGTCATGCACTTTTGCATTTTCAGCCCACTTTGCTAGCTTTGCTTGTAAAAATGTGGCAAACACTTTGCCAGTAGTGTCCAGAAGGGCGATGGTACGATAGTTGGCCGGGTCACTTCGATCACCCTTTTTGAACACTGGAAAAAAACGGCTTTCGTCCACGTATCAGGGAGAGTTTTAGCTGTTGCAATCTTCTCAAACAAGGTCTTTATGAAGAAGGCCCATTCCGTTTTTGTTCTGTTTAAGAGTTACATTTGAAATGCCATCGGGCCCAGGAGCACGGGAGTTTTTTCATTTTTGGATGGCTTTTTCTATTTCTTTCTGCGTTTCTGTCACAAACCAAGCTGAGTCTCTCATCAGTTGAGATGATGTCATTGTGGAATTTTGAGACTTAAAGACAGTTGAGAGTGTGTTACCCACTTTTCGGCATTTACTCCATTTGACATGGGAAATGACTGTTGAGCTGTCCTGTGTTTATTATTTCCCAAATATGCCGGCTGTCCTTTGTCATTATTAGCTTTAGCATTTGTTCGGCCTGATCTTGATCTCAGACAGCATTACAAGATTTGAGCCAGTTTCGATAACGTTGACGTTGTTTTTTTATCAAGCTTTCTTGATCTTCTGTTTTTGTTTGCCTAATGATTCTAAGATCTTTCACCAGATTTTGTTTTGCTTCTCCAACTGCAAGGCTATACGGATGTTTCGGGGTTAATTTTATTTCCATTAGTCTTGATTTTGAATTTTTGCAGCAGCGGTTCATAATTAACTCCGATTCCGTTTTTATTGCAACGCTTCAAATTCAAAGTCAGGTCTGTTATTTGGGACACGTTTAAGCGTAGCCTGTTGTTTCCGATATTTATTTCAAGAAGTGGGGTATATCTGGTAGGACTATCTTCTATCGGTAGTCACCAGAAAAGCATTAGGGAGTCAAGGTCACTTTTGTCCGTGGGTTCAGTTGTTAGTTTGTCAATTTGATTTAATAAGTTTCCAGAGGCCCAGATATAATCGAGATTTTTTTTGGAGGAGCCTCAGTGCCATGTTTTGGCAGCTGGGATGTCTCCTTCAGTGCAGCCATTTAGCATGACACATTGCCTCAGCGCCATCTCTCCTGCCAAGTGTTGGCCACGATTTGTCCAGGTTTCTGATTGATTATGATCATGTGAGATGATCACTTGGTTTGCTTCGTTGAACCATGAGTAATTTAGGTCTCCACAAATTAGGAAATGGGGATCTTCAAAAATTAATAAACCATTGTCAATTTCTTTAGTTACTGAAGACATGAATTCATTTTGTGAAACCATGGCTGGGTTCCAATATAAATTTATTACAATCAGCTGTTTTGTCTTTGACGATGTCAGGTTGTTTTGTTCAAGAATCGTGACTTGCATGAATAGATTTGGGTAGCTTGAGCTTAGGACTTTCCAGTTGTTATGTTTCACCATAGTAATTAGTCCTATAGGTTTTTTCCGGCGGCATTTTGATGTATTGAATAGCTGTCACAGCTTGGCCGCGTACGCAGCCATGTCTCTTAAAGACAGATTATCAAATAGTTGTCATTTGTCAAAGGGGCATCTTCAAAGAGGTGGGCAAAGTCTCGAGTGTTCCAGGACGTCAGCTAATGTACGCTGTGTTCCGCTGTCTTTTTTTGCTAATTTTTATTCTTTGAATTTCCATTTTGTCTGACGGAATGCGAGTTGGATGGTTTATGCTGTTGTTCCTTATTTTGTTCTGGTGAGGCTTTAAATAATTTCCATAGGTGAAGTCAGCGTTGCTCATGTGAAGAATAGGTTGTTTGTTGTTCATCGATCTCAGCTAACTTTTCTTCGTTATCAGTATGCGATTTAACATCGAATCCAAAAAATAGCAGGTCATCTTTTGCATCTAACATAGATTTTGCACCGAATTTTGACCTCATGTGCAGAACAACCCAATCAGAACGATTTTCTGATTTGTACTCAACAATCGCAATGTCGTCAGCTCTTATTGTCCGGAGAGCAGGAATACTATGCAAGAGCTTCATTATATTGTTCCTATTTAAGTTGACTTCATTTTTTTCTTCTAAAATATTTTCTAGTTGAATTTTCCACATTTCGTTCTTAAAGTGGCCCCTTTGTCTTTTTGTTGAATTGAATGTTACTCGTTCTTCTTGTAACAATTGCCCTTTTGTTTGCGTAGTATTCAGTTTTAAGGATATCCTTGAACCCATTTGTGTACAGACTTTTTTTGGTCTCTGTATGTCTTCTGCTGGTAACCTTTTAGCCCTATTGCTAGGTTTCTCCTTTACTCTCTCTGTGTAAGATGTGTCATCTTCTTTAGGAATTCCAGTGGATGTTCTTTTTTCGGTTTCAGCCACAATTTTCACCTCATCATCGAGGGAGTAAGTAGACAAATCACATAAATCAATTGATTTGTCGTTGTCGGAAGCCTCAGAGTCTTCTATTTCTAATCAAGGTCTTTTATTTGATTTGGAAGCGAGTGAGGGTCCGTTTTCCATCGTAGGCTCGGTAGTCGGTTGTTTGAGTTTATCTACGCTCTTCTCGTTTCGATCGAACAACCCGAGTGTTGGCGGTGTGGTCAGATTCTGTATAAACTTTTTGGCATTGTTTGGGCAAACTCTCTTTCCCAGAGGTTTCCTGTTTTTTTTTACAGGTAGTGCCATGTGATTTCCATTGTACAATAGCGGATAAATCAGTTGGCTTAGATATTGATATAGTAGCTCCCGTAAAAATGCCAAAAGAGGATTTGTGTGTTGTGATCGCCTTTCCTTGAGTTGAACTGCTCATTTTTTCATTCTCCGATTCCACTGGAGTTGCAGTTTTAGGGGCAACGTGTTCTTGGCCCCTTTGTGGTACTGGTATTTCAAATCCCTCTTTTTCTTGTGATGTTCTGCTTTTTTGGCTAGGAGGTATTTGTATTGATTGTGGGGTCAAGGTGTCTTCATTTCTTGTCGTCTGTACAGCTGCTGTATTAGTTGTTGGGATCAACGGCAGTGAGGATCCAAACTTAGCGTATTTTCAGTCGATGAGGGAATTACGAATTGGTGGCATACTCGTTTTCGATGATTCACCGCGGCCATGGCACATTTAAGGGTTGCAGGTTTGCCGGGAAGAGACGTTATGTCGCATCCACTTTGTTAATTCAATAACCGCATCAATTTACTCTGACTTGTCACATGCCTCACGTTTTGATATGTCGTTTAAGCGCGATTGCCAAGTGCGCGCTGTGTCTGTTTCATAATCAAGTCTTTGCGAGAGGTTTCTGTGAATTTTTCCAGGATCTGCATTTTGTTGTTAATCGTTGCTAGAAGTGAACTGTGAACTTGCATAGTATTGTTTATTTTCTCATAAAGCTTCATAAACGGTAACAAGGCAATTGAGGTCGTCACAAGTACGTTATTATGTATCTGGACGTTAGCCGCAATTGGCAAATTTTCTTTGGTCTCTTTCTCGGTGGGTGCGATTGATGATGTTGTTTGCGGGTGTTCCGTAACAATCACTGCCTTGGGTGCCTCTTGTTGGTCTTTCTTTGATTTTGAATTATTTTCTGCATCTAAATCTGTTTGTTGGATGATTATTTGCGGTCTAGAATTTGCATGTGACAGTGTTTGCTTTGGTGATCACTCAAGAATCACGTTTGAGCAATGATTTCTTTGCCCCATAACTTGCTTATGTGAGGTAATTTCTCTTTTGTTATCCGAACATTCGCATATTTCTGCATGCAGCTTCTTTCCAAGTGTTCTTGTATGAGTAGGTAGTCCGCTTTTAAACGTTCATTCAAGCGTGCCTCACACGCAGCAGCATCAAATATGGCAATGCTTGATGATTTAGCAGGAATTTTAGCTGAATTTTTTTTTAAGGTGAACTTGTTGTCGCCAAATGTATCTCTTGTTTTTATCATAGAGCTGTTCTGGTTCCCGTTTTCATTGCCAATCATCAATTCGTTTCGATTGATTTTGCGAGATTGATTAGGCAGGTGAGGGTATTTGGGCTCTTTTGGGTCTGTACTGCTCTCTGACATCCACACTCTTCTAGGTGTCATGTTGGTATCTGTATTTTTAGGTTCAACTGCTCCTTTCAAACGGGCATGCTTAATTATGACAGTTGTTGAATGGTTATCTGGTGGCAACCGTTGGTTTGTTGCAGCCGTTTTGGTATTGACATTGTCGTCTGCGTTTGCGTCCAGGTGATTTTCTTCAATAAAGCATGAATTTTGTATTTCTGATTTATTACGTGTGCTGGGTTCATTGGTCAGCTGATCAACTTCCAGGGGCAGTTGCAGTTCGAGCAAGTCACAATCTGTTATATCAGTGATATTGAAATCGAACGGCGTTTCCAGTGCATCAACGTAACTTGAGGATGGTGGGGGACCCTGAAAAGGTTGCATGTTTGGATAAAGAAAGGCGTGATATTGTGCATTGTCGGTAATGTCTAGTGCAGTTATGGAAGCATTCAAAGTGAAATTTTCCGTTACTGTTACTTTGAGAGCAGACATGTGTTTTTCGTATGTTTGTGATAAGAACTGTGACGCTAAAGAGTTTAGTGAGGGAATCTGGAAAGCTGTGTAGACTGGAATTGCCGTCTCTTTAGCAAGATCAATGTCAGTGTTGGCTGTTGCCATGCTTACCTCTAGGGTCAGGTTGAGTTGTGTTTCCAGTTTTCTTACCTGCTGCAAAAGTTGATGCCCCGTTTGAGGACCTTGACCACTTTCCTCTCCTCTCGACGTTGTGCGTTTCATCTTTGCTGATAGCAGATGTTCACCAAGATTCAAACCGCTTCCTGTAGTGGACTGAAGCAGACTGAACTCTGCTTCGAACTCCGCGCTGCGCTCGGCGCAGGGACTTCGTATTAGTAGGTTGTCTTTTGAATTAAAGGGATATGCACACAAAGTCAGCGTAGTTGCAGCTCCTCGCAAAGACTGCCTCACACCAGGAAACAGGAAGCAGACTGAACTCTGCTTTGAACTCTGCTTTGAACTCCGTGCCGCGCTCTGCGCGGGGGTTCGTTTTAGTAGGTTGGCCTTTGAATTAAAGTGATATGCACACAAAGTCAGCATTGCTGCAGCTCCTCGCAAAGACAGCCTCACACCAGGAAACAAGAAGCAGACTGAACTCTGTTTCGAACTCTTAGTAGTGCAACTTAACCTTAACGTCCATTTAACAATGTTTTTTGTTAGTGAATTTCATAGATTTTTAGTAGGGCACTTTAACCATAACGTTGCTTTATCATTGTTTTTTCAGTAAAGGTGATAGGGTTTTAGTAGCGCAACTTAACCATAACATCCCTTTAATAATGTTTGTTTCACTGAATTCCATTAGTTTTCAACAGGATACACTTAGTTTGTATAGATGTACTGTACAGCATACTGAAGCCGGTGGCTCTATACTAATAGCCACAGTGGTTGCGAACAGTGCGTCTGTTTGTGCACATAGGGTGGAGTCCAACCTGCCATGGGGTGGTCGTAAAAAGTGATAACATCGAGCAAAGACAAAAAACATATAGAAACATCAGCAAGTGCGAGATTTGAAAGGGCAAATGCAGTAGCTGTACAAAGTCTGTATTTGCACAACAAACAGCGCAAAGGCATAGGGTATGCAGCATAATGGAAAGCACCAACAAGAGAAGTAACAGTCACCTTCATCAATCTTCATCAATCTTACTGCACACCTGCTTCAAAATCTAACAAAGGACGAAGAGGAAGAGGTAGAGACACCAACTACTGAGAGCGGAACGTCGCTGCAACATGGCAAGTACACACAAGTTTATGTTATAATTGCACAGGTGCAGTGGAGTACAATAGGAGGAAAGCATGATGTTTTCTGTTTTTGCGTAGCAATGGCTAACAACCTAGAATAGCTGGAAGAGAATTTTCCGCATGAAGAAATGAGTGAGGATGACAGCCCCATTGCTACCTGCCGCAGTGTGAAAAGGGAAAGAGTTACTGCAAGTGCAAGCACCCTAGAATGGCTGGAGGAGAATTTCCTGCATGACGAAATGAGTGAGAATAGTAACCCCATAGGAAGGGAATGCAGTGTCAACATTAAGACAATTACAATATCTTGCTTCATGTAAACTAAACACATTTGTTGTTCTTGAACAGACCATATGGGAATACAAAGGACTACACCAGAAGCGACACCTATTGCACAGCAACATACATCTACTGAAAGTGAAGTACATATAAAAGTAGACCGCCTGGACGGCAAAATGGATGATTTGCTGAACCAATTTGCCGCCTTGAAATTTTTAGTAGAAGAACGTAGAAGAACATAGTATGGGGAACATAAGATAACACTGCCCGACCTGCACATGCCCCCTTCCGCATTTCCCAGACCCCATCCCTGCAAATTGCACGTCATGAGAGACACTTCAATGAGACCTCAATCCGTTAATCTCCTCACCAGCAGCTTGTAGAAATGACGAAATGCCCAGTATATGTATCTGTTTCTGGTCCCCCTTCCCTTTCCAAACAGTGGCAATGAGTGGGTGCTAAGAAAGATTGATATGCAAATTTGTCTTTGTTTTTACTGAATGTATATGTGCCTTTTTCTTTGTTTTAAGAAGGCCATTGTAACTGCGAAGGAAACAGCACTGGTGGGGATGATTGCAAGTGAGGAAAATGGAGGAGTCATACAACTGCCGCACCTGGCTGCCCTATGTGCAATCACAATGGAAGCATCCATAGTACGCCACTATGGGCCGCATGTTTGCATGCACAGAGCCGCCTGTAAGCAGTTGTAGGACCGTACGGTGGTCAGTCGCACAACTTTGCATATGCGTATCTCATCCTGTGACGTCTGGTCAAGATATGCAAACAAACGTGTGATGTAGTTGCAGTAGGTGGAAGCGTGCACCCACTTCCTGGGAGTACCTTTGCATGTAAACATTCCACCTACCTGCACACACCAAGCTTATGTAGAAATGTTCAATGCACATGTGCCATACATTTAAGTAGTCCCGGGATGGCAAGGGTATCCGTAAGAGAGCTATACCACAAAGTATTACGGCCAATATGCGTCCCACAGACAGGCATCCAAATGGAGAACAATGGTGACATCACCATGGTAACGGAACAACACTGCATGTGGGCCATTATTTGGCGGACACAATCCTGATCCGTGCACATTCTAAAAGGACCATTTTCAGCAATGTATGGTGTGTTACAGTGAGAGTGCACCCTTACAGAGGTCCTACTCTCTCACTTCTACACGTAGTTATTGTAGGGAAAGATTTAGGCCCACTTTGCGGTGGCACTTGCTCAACAACAGACCTATAAAGGGCACACTCCACAAGTGCACTAAAATCCCTGTTTGGTTTTCCAGAGAAGAGCAGCAGTGCATATTGGTTTGTGCAGAATCTGCTTTCTTATCAATTCTGTGCCTGCAAAGTACCTCTCCAAGTAATGGCCACCAGAGCTTCTGCTACTACCTCTGACTTAGGAGCACCCACACCCTCACCACCAACACCTCCTTCTGAAGGTCCTGAGCAAGGGGACAGACATCATAATGTGGAGGGACAGCAAAAAGGAAACAAGGACAAAGTAGAGGGTATCCCGATTGCCTGCAACCAGCGAGAGTGTGGAAACTATTTAGGACCATTTGAGATGTGCCAAAATCTCTTGCAAACCAGGTACAATGCACATAGTACTCAGTCATGAAAAACCTGGCTTGTACAGCTACGGTACCACCTCCATGCGACGGCACCTGAAAGTGAACCACAAGGCAGCTGTTTAGAGGGTTGTCCCCTTCCAAGCAGGCAGTAGGTTATTGTCCTCTACAGCATCCTCCTTATCTGCACTTGCCAACACTAGGGCCACTGCAGTGGGCCAGCGCAACCCACAATCAGCCTTGCAGTACATACGCACTGCAACAGACCCATACCTTTCAAATGTCACTGCTTGCATGTACTGTGACGTGGTACTGGGTAGGGGGAACATTTTGAAAGTGCTTTTGAGGCTTCAGTCCGGGAGCATGATAAAGAGTGCCCCCTTCTCAAGTGAGGTGCACCATACATCCTCTGCTCCCCACTTACAATTTCTTATCCCTGTGGTTAGTACACTTTGCCAAATCTCCCTTCCATTGCTGTCCTTCTGTGGCTTGTCTTTTAACAACAGGAAAAATGCTACACAACCAGAAACGGGGCGTGGGAACAAAAAGTCTCTTTTCAGAACCACCTTGCACGGTTCCAAAAATAGATTTTGAATTAAAGCATACAGGCGGTGGCGCAGCCTATGGGTGCCGCGTACACTGTTTTGAACAATAGGCGGTGGCACTCCATCAAAAGAATTGTACACATTTGCAAAACAAAGTGGTGGCCCTAAAAAGAGCCTTTTGGTGCTGTTTGTGTTTGTAACATTCGAAGTGCTGAACAATCACAGGGAAAATGCTTACTAAACTTGCAGGAAGCGCTGCACTGATTTTTGGTTATTATGCAGAAACAGCTCATTGCAAGCATCAGTCAGAGGAACTCCATCTGAATGAAGAATGTTCCTTGTTCGAAATGTAATGTTTTCCTTGTAGAAGGAGAACATGCCAACATCTCACAAAAAAGCGCAAACAACCTTGTTCACATTGCGGCGCGCTTTCTCCATTTGTGGCCCACACGAGGGAGAACGCAGCCACACCTATCTCTGGGCAATGCGAGAAAAAATTATGTGAGACTTTGGAAACATTTACGTAAGTTCCCGAAATGTCTCCTTTATTGCAAACTGCAGTGAAATGCAGCTAACATGCCCTAAACTGTTCCCTCCACAATGAAAAATAATAATGTCTGAATGAGTGTGGGTCACAAAACTGGCACAAAGAGGACCACATGGAGCCACTTCATCCCAAGTATTCCATACCAGTGCACAGTGACATTATGTTATGGAATCCAAGGTGTGCTGCCAGTGCACAGCGTTCTGCATAAACTTGTACCCAATGTATCTAGGAGTTGCCCAAAAGCCATATAGTCCACCTACTGAATGGCACAACCATAGCCAACTCCAATCCTATTTACCAACAGATGTTCTGGCACATTCTGTCGCTACACACAACACCCAGGAAATTGTATTGACCAATCCAAACTCCTACACAGTCCCATTTCCATACCAGCCACCCTGAAAAGACCCGGCTGTAGCACCTGCACCCCTCCAAATGACGTGGCTTTTGCCAACATATTGGCATATGTGGGGGGCTGCACAAACACATTTGAAGAATCATATAGAATGGCCACTTTGGTGGTAGTTGTGAAAAGTGTTTTTATTTATTTGAGTAAAGCGACGTTTAAAGAAACACCTTTTTGAGTGGTATTTAGTGTGGATTGCTCGCTCCTTTTCTCCTTACATTATTACACAAGTGCCTGCAACCTACATTTTACATTGTGGAACTGAACAGTATTTTCAATATGGGTAAAAAAAAAATATTAGTACCTCTTACAAACGGCACTCTAGAAGCACTCAGGTTCTCATGGGCATAGAAGAATTTCCAAGCATGGAACATAAAAGCAGACATACACCTGATTCGATTATCCGTAGTCCCACTCCCATGGCAAGCCCATCAAGAAGGACAGCATGTAGCATGTGCGCTTTCCTCAACTGCCGTGAGGGCCGAGCCCCGGTAAACCAGGGCAGTCCTTCTTCCCTTTCCAGTAGTCTTTTCCCAGCAGTCCCTCATTGGCTACTATTAAAAGGTCACATACGCATCCACCAATTACATCCAAGATTGTGCATCTAAAGCTATCACCTCTGTTGAACAGTCCATACCAACCGTTCAAGTGTCCTGTAAATCAAAAGCACCGGCACAAGAAAGTATTGTAAAACGATCAACGAGTTCTTCATTCAGATACATCGGCATCGCTACCCATCACCACGCCTGATAGATATTACTAGTTTTTGAACAGTACATTTGCAACTGTGTTATAAGTTCATAGCAAGAGGGTACTTGGCACTGGATCTCCATAATGAATGCAAAATCCCTAGTGTTATTTCTCTCATCACCTGCCATAAAATGGCTCCTACAGTGGTAGGTGGCAGCAAAGGAGCGATTTGCTCATAGATGTCGTGGTTAGATGCAAATGGGTACTCTGTTCTTGTGTCCCGTCATCTTTACAATGCTTTCCCCCATTAAGGCACCTCTTATCCAATTTGAAAAAATCCCACACAAAAGGATCAGTCAGAGAATCCCACCAAGCTAAGCTAAGTGCATGCATTGCATGCATACCAACTGTTTCCTGCTACTTACCTTTCACACTTCATAGATTACAACACTAGTACAAAAATAAACAAATGTATGTGTGCATTGACAACAGTAACATTCATGCGCATAAGGAAATTAAAGACCAGAAGCAAGGGCTCCGCTCATGTAGCAAGCATATATATACATAGAAGTACATGCAAATGCACACACAAAAGCATTCTGCTTTGCACTCTGTACAACTTTCCGCAATTTTTGTCACCCTTCCACAATGCAAAGTACTCCATTTTGAAAGTAAATAGTCCTACAGTAATAAACACACGTGTTCACTAAGAGGTCATACAATACACTTCCAAATAATCCACCAACACCCTTAACAAACATGCATGCTTCTGCTCCCAAGTCCCCATTCATATCGTAAGCCTTCCATTTGTAGACACACACTTTCTCTTTCTGCCAAGACATCGCCCTATACTTTTAAAGAATGTATTCTACAAATGTAAGCTCTATCTCATTAATCAACATATTTTCTTACCATCTTCTTATACAGATGCAGTACCCACCTCTCTCGGGAAAGCCACTGGTGTGTGCACTTCAAAATATAACCTGCAATAAAGCTACTTGCACCAAACAACCAAGTAAGTATAATACCATCATAGTGTTGTACGTCTTACTAGAATAGTGCACTATTGTTGTATTGTAGCATACAGATTTTCAGCAATCCACCAGTATGTACTTCATTCTTACTCATTACACCGCTACAGGTGCGTAGTGTTTGGTATGTCACCACCATTAGACTAATCCCCACATAGTAAGATACTGGTCCCAGCTGAAAGTTAGAGGCCATTGCACAGTGACACACTTCCATGTATATGCCTACCCTCCTATTGACCCACTCATGCACATTGCATGCCTACCAAACTGCAACTCTGCCGAAAGCAATGCAGAAATAGAGCTACGCAACCTAAAAACATCAAAAGTAGCCATCCACTGCAGGCAGAACTTCTAGAGAAAGGTGAACGAGAAGAGCTAATGCAGTCATTAAGCTAAACTGATGCATCTACCAGTAAAGACAGTGTAGGTCATCTGGAAAAATGTGAGAATTGAAAGAAAAGCACTAAAAACAGTGCAATGCACACAACTACTAACAGAGCACGTACAAATGGTAATGTTACCACAAGCAAGCATTCCAAAAAATTACTTTTACAAAAAATGTTCCACCACAGACTACTTCAGAACCTTATAAATAGAGGGCAGGAATCACGCTCAAACCTGAAAACCTGCCACAGAAAAGATATCCTGGAAGCTATTGTAGACAGTTCAATGATCATAAAACGGAAATTGTTTATAGTAATTTTGAACAGAATGAAAACACTAACAAGATTAATTGGTAAATTGCAAGCACTACTGCGAAGCAAAGGCAATATCAGTATAGATACCTTTAGCCACATCTGTACAGGTGAATGGAGTCACACCACAAACACAGAGCCATACTTCAATGAAGGATCATACAAACAAGAACAAACAAACCAAATTGCCTTACATCGGAATGGACAAGGGTATGAAAAGATATACAATACCATAATGGAAGAGGAAACACTGCTTTCAGAAATATCACCATCAAATGTAGATGTTACTCTCCATTCCACCAAACCAACACGCCTCACCTACAAATGGCCTTGCACTTTAATGTGTAACGTTTGCCAAAGCTTAATCAAATCTTTGCAGCAATTCCTTAATCAGTATATCAAAGGCAATGACTAAAGAAAAAGAAAAATACTACAAACTGTGGACTCCTGCCCAGTGCACATCGACACAGGAGTATGAGGACATTCCTTAGCCTATATTTCTGGACCTGCTTGCAAAAGCACCATCCACTGTACCAGAATGTTAGCAACCAACCATTCAACAGTCAGAAATCTAGTTTACAAACTGTACTATGCAAAAAGTCCAGCAGTAGCACTGCAACATTTAAATCATATTCTCCTACACGGTACAGCCAATCAAGTTCTCGAAGAAATAGCACGCATGCAAAGGAAATATTGTGGAACTGAAGAGCACTTACAAACTCCAGCAGTTTCAGACAACAGTACTGGCAACATTGCAGCT
The DNA here is from genome assembly GCF_040938575.1 of Ambystoma mexicanum. Classification (NCBI taxonomy): domain Eukaryota; kingdom Metazoa; phylum Chordata; class Amphibia; order Caudata; family Ambystomatidae; genus Ambystoma; species Ambystoma mexicanum. The sequence continues at coordinate 39,706,635 of NC_090924.1, read as the reverse complement.
ATCAACTTTTGATATCACACATATAGAAAAGAAACACAAAAGTTCAAAAGCTCAGCAGCTGAAATGCCAAACCATGTATGTGTGTGTTGCCGTAGAACTCTCTATAGAAAGAGCACCAAAACTATAGATATAATGCAGACAATAGAAGGCAATGAGGAATCGGAATGGTTTCAATTAGCTCTGTACTTTATAGCTGAAAACAAATACAAATTTACGACCACCTCCATACTGTACACATACTGCACTGCAAAACTTGACACTAACCAAAAGCCTTCATGGGATATCAGTAATCATTTGGAAGTATTTTCTACTGCCAAATGCACTGCAGAAGCTTAATTTTTATGAGAGCATTATAATCCAAACAGTGCACCCATTTCAAGCAATAATACAACTTCAACCGAAAAACTGTAAAACATTTGTGGGAAAGTAGTTTATTTACCATTAGATATCAAAGAAAATGTAGACACTCTACAAGTGCAAAAGTCAATAGAAGAGTCTTTGATTATCCTGGTAAATGATGTACCTACAAAAGACAAAAGAATTTGGCAACAACTACTGGACTTAAGCAAAGTTAGGGAAGCCTTGCAATACCTAAAAGAACAAGGAATACTACAAGGAAATAAATGTTGAAGAAAACCTGAAATAAACAACCAAAATAATTCAGGCCCCCCCAACAACTGGCCAACTTGAGCGTCTAGATCTTAGTGCAGCCTCCAATATTTTAGACCACTACAAATCACCCACTGCACTCCAAAGACACCATAGAACATGCACTAGAATCATATCAAATACGGCAAGCTAAAAGAGCGCCAATCAATATATGGGAAAAAAGTGTAGAAGCACAAGCCTTTTCTCTACTCTTCCCAACTGGAAGATTTGATGAAAGATGCACACAAATAACAGCATCAGAAAACCGCGGTTTACAAATGTATTCTTTAGACTCTCGATTTAGACAGAACGTGGAGTACATAATCCACCTCCTCTTTGAAAGTTAACTGGCAACGCTATGTTAAGGAGTTGCCCACACACTAAAAACAGATTCCCATTTTCAAAACATGTAAACATGTCTGCTACACAGCTATTGCAAAATGTGCAAGAGAAGGACAAAGTTTTACAGTCAAGTATTACAAATCTCTCGGCAAACATGCGTGGTACGAAAGAGTACTGGTTCCGATGGCACGCAGATGTACGGTGTTTGCTACGCAACCTTGACCCACCCAGATGGTTTGTCACTTTAAGTTGTGCAGAGAATACATGAGAAGACTTGCACACTTTCCTACACATGGCAAACAAAAACAAATCAGGTGTAGATATGAAAACACCAGAAGAACTTTGTTCTCTTGATCCAGTAAATATTTCACGATACTTCCATCATCGCTTCCTTGCCATGTTGCACTTCATTTGCAACAAAGCACTGTCTCCCCTCGGAGAAGTGGAGCAGTTCTTCTGGAGAAAAGAATGTCAAGCGAGAGGAGCACCACACATCCCCATGCTTTTGCGGTTTAAAAATGTTCCTAAATTCGGTGAGGAGAGTTATGAAACTGTTTTGCAGTTCATTCACAAATATGTTACTTGCAAAATCATTTCAGAAAGTACACATGACCTACATGCAAACATTTTGCAGTTCCAATGACACAAGTGTGGCAAGCATTGTCGACGCAAATATAAAAACAGAGACAAATTCTACACCAAATTACGGTTTGGTTTGCCTAGACCAGTTTCAACAACAGGGCAAGTAAACAGCTTCATGTCTTCAGTTCGACACAGTGTTAAAGGCAAGTCTCCTAAGAACACATAATGTATAAAAAGGAGTGAAGCATCAAAGTACATCAATGGTTACAATGCAATAATTGCCATCCTTTGCAATGCTAATCTTGATGTGCAGTACATTGCAGACATTCCAGAGCAGTTGGATGATATGTCGCAACCTACTTAACCAAAGCAGCGAAAACAGAGCTCAAAGACCTCTGGCATGACATATCATCTGAGAAAACATTGGCACAAAAATTGTACAGCGTTGGCATAAAAATGCTGTCCCATAGAGAATGTGGTGCCTTATATGGGAAATCTGAAAACATAGTGTGGCTAAGCCTTGGTCCTGCTGCATACAGAAAGAGAATACTGAAATCGTACAAAGACATACAAACAATAGCCAAAAATGATCCCAACAGCCAGGACATTTTGAAGAACAATTTATTGGACACATACTACACGAACAGGAGTGCTACTTTAGCCTTATAAAAATACAAAAAAGGTAGCAGGCGCCCCTCTCTCGAAAGAACAAGGCATGATAACCTGTTCAGTGGTTATTAACCACATTGAGAGTTTGCAGCCATTGCTTTTTGCTCACTGTACCTTCACAGATGGGAAATATCCATTTGCATATCAGTCTTTGTCCCGCCCACAAGGGCAGTCCAGCACTGAAATGCTATGGCAATTCCTCTCTGAACAAGAGTACCATCAGCAACCCCATACACGTGTTTCAGCCTTGTTGGGCATCATCAGTGAGGTGAAGCTGAGCCTCTCTAAGCACAGTGAGCAGGGAGTCCACATCTGGTTGCCCCCAGGTAACCTAGGGTGACCAACCCCAATATATATATATATATATATATATATGTATATATATATATATATATATATATTTTTTTTTTTATTGTGAATTAGTTTACATACAAACTTTTACCACAATCCACAGTTAAAACAAATGGACATTTTTGTTCAAACAAAATCAAATTTCCACATTCTTTCCTCCAGTTTATTCACTTATTGTTCCAGTCAATTTATGTCTGCCGCTCCTATTCCTGTTATCACTTCTTCTAGGAAGTTTATTCAGGCGCACGTTAAACCTTTTGGTTTCCTGTAAGAAACCTTTTCCACCAATCTTCAGTGGATTCCGTGCTTCCAATGTTTACGTATCTCCCCAGAAATAGTGTTCTTCTTTCCGTCAGTGCTTTGCACTCAATCATTAGATGTCTGACCGACTCTTTATGATTTTTGTCTCTATAAATTCTGCAGTCCCGATTTTCTGTTCCCCTTTTTCCTGTCTGCCACAAATATTCATTTTTTTGATAAATATTTAATCCGATCCGGAGTAATTGATCTCTATGAAATTTGCTTGGGAACTGTTGAAGATATTTTGGTATTTCAGTTTTCCATTATCATTCGCTGTATCTACAGATTGTTTGTATTTCTCCTTTTCTTCATGTGTATTTATCCAGTCTAGATCATTTTTATTTTTCTTTTCACTTTGTCTAGATTTGTAGTTAGTTGAAGAATTTAGAGTGTCTAGATGTTTCACACATTTTTTTTTCCATTCAACCTTCAAGTACGTATAGGGCAGGGCAGGGCATGATTTTCTTCCATTATGTTCCTTAATAAATTCAAATATTTCCATATTATCACAGAGTGGAGAGACTGTAGCCCCATTTCCTTCCTTATTAACAATATCGGCAGATTGTTTGGTAATTTGAGGACCTTTCTCCAGAATTTGCTTTCAGGTTTTGGCCAGATGTCTTGGTCTATATTGAACATTGCTTCATCACCATAAGTTAAGCAAAGTCTTGCTTGTTGTTGGTAGAAACTTCTTAAGGGTATAATTGTAAAATTACCATATCGAGAGTTTCACATGGCACCTTGCACTGCCAGGGAAGAAACATTCTTTACTAATTCAGCAACCCATGGCATTTCTGACCAGGTGATATTAAACTGGACTCTGAGATATTTAATCGACTCTACTGATTCGAGCCCTTTGCCTCGCAGCCTCCATATAAATCTGTTCTTTTTCAGTTTCAAGAATCCTTGTTTTATCACTGTTGATCTTTAGATCATTTTGTTTCATGTATTGTAGATTTTATTTAGAATCCTTTGTATGCCGTTCTCCGTTTGGTCCATTACCACAAGGTCATCTGAGTAGACCACTGCCATTATTTTGGTTTTGTTTATTATTGGTGGGTTTAAGTTGTCGTCCTTTGACATTACCAGTAGATCTGCTATGTATAGCTTGAAAAGGGTGGCTGCAAGTGGGCATCCCTTTTTTTACCCTTTTTTGCTTCTATTTCTTTTGATAAGTTACCATCTTTGTCTAACAGCACCTTTATTCTAGTGTTTAGATGGTAGGCAATGATCATGGTACGCATGTCTTCCGGACAATTCCATTTGTACAGTTTTTCCCAAAGTTTTCATCTATTCACACTATCGAATGCTTCTTTTAAATTAATAAATGCGATATATAACTTTGTTTTTGTTCTTATTGCTTCCAGTTTTACTAATGAAAGAATAGACAGGCTCTGTTTGCTGCCCAGGTTGATAGTTGTTATTTTTTCCGGGAACGTCTAATCAGGCTTTCAGAACCATTGTTTGCCGGCTCAGTTCTGGGACCTTTTTTGTAATTCGGAATTATTACACCCAATGTCCATTAATCTGGTCGTTTTTTAGTTGCTGCGATTTGATCATGAAGTATCTCTCGGAAACCTGGCCATTCTTTTGGATTGAATTTCAAGATGATGTTTGGAAGTCCATCAGGTCCTGTTGCAGCTGAATGTTTAATTTTGTTATTCTTTTATAGATGTCATCTTATTTTAAATCATTTTCCCAGCTTATTTCTTCCCACAAGTTTTCTGCTTCCTGGACATTGTTATTTGTACCAAAGAATTTGGAAAAATGTTCCGTCCGTTTTGTTTCCGGAATTACATTATCTAGCTGACTTTGCTGGTTGAGCGTTACGTTGTTAATAATTTCCCAAGTTTGTTTCGGGACGTGTCTTTTAATGCGAGTAGCATACTCTCTCCGCGCTATTGAGCCCTTTTTTCTTAAAGCTTATCACCCAGATCTTATATTGTTGTTTCAGGATTCTCACTTCATTCATCGTTTCACTTTCTGTTACATCTTTTGTATCACTGGTCCATTTCTTTAATTCTCTACGAAAGGATTTTCTATTTTTCTACCAGTGTCTTGCTGTATTGATGTGTGGGGAGCAATAACGGTTGTTACAGGCCAGTTCTAATTTTATGATAGTCAGCTAGTAGTGGTTCATAGTCCTCCGTCAGGTTATTTTTCTGTGTTTCTTCAAGAAATTTCTGTTTTAGTTGCTCCACATCATGTTTCCTGAATCTTAGGCGATTACAGCCTGCATTTATTACAAAACTAGGTAGTGTTATTGAATCCTGTTTTTGTCCTTTCCCTTCCCATTTTAATAGCACTGGTTTATGATCACTATATGAAATTTTCAGAACTTTGTATAGATGACCTTTTGAGACATATATATAGTCTAATATTTATGATCACTGTATGAGGTTTCCAGAACTTTGTACAGATGACCTCTTGAGACATATACATAGTCTAATGTAGACGTGTAGGTGAAATTTGTCCAAGTCGTCTTTCCAGGGATGTCACCTACTCTTTGACCATTTAGTGGGTATACATTTCCTGATAACATTAAATCCACCCATAGTTCTTCCATTGACGACATGATGTTTTGTTTGTCCCCATTGTTGGTTTTCGGAATTTCTTGTTGCGTCAGGCACCTGATATTCAGGTCTCCACAGACCAGTATCATTGGATTTTGCAAAACTGTTTTAGACTTGTCTATTGTATCTCCTATACATTTCAGAAAATCAGATGTTTTCATTTTTGTCGCATTCGATACAGATTTAGGATTAATATATTATTTATTCCATCTTTTCCTGTATCCGATGTTTTAGAAGCGACCATTGAATGTACCGATCGGATTTCCGCTATTGATCACTTACCAGTTACTGGTAATTCTGATCATTGTCAGTAGACATGCATATGGTCTGCCGTTCTGTCCTTTCCCCTCTGAATTGATTCTAGTGTCATATCCATCACACACTGGACAGATCTGCAGCCAAGTCTCTTGAAGACAAATGAATTCCGCTTTCTTTAAGCAGTCAAAATTTTGATTAAAGAGATGTTTAAAACCTCTTGCGTTCCATGTTATTAGTGAGTAACACTGCGATTCTATCTTCTTTCCATTGTATTGATTTTTGTCCCCTGATAATGTCTTTGCTAACCAAGCCCAGTTGTTTTGGTTTTCCTCGTTTTCTCTGTCTGCCTTTTTTTGCTCATGTTGCAATTAACTTTCATTTGCAATTGTTATTTTCATCTCAGTTTTGCCCTCCAAGGTTCTATCTGGAGTTTATTTTTAGCTCTGCTTCTTGTCTTGTCCACTTTTTTCCCTTTGTTTTGTTTACTTTTCGTTTGGTCTTGCAGTTTATATCCCTTTCGTTGGAATTGTCTTTTCTTCTTTTCTTAATTGGCCCAAGTGTTATTTGTTTTTAGATGTAGTACTACTCTGCAAACTCGATCTTTGTCCAAGTATTCCACAATGGCTATGTCGTTGTTGCTTATATGTCGCAGCCTCTCGATCAAGTGTATTATTTTCATAACATTGGTTTGATTAAGGTTCACTGCGTTCCTGTCTTTACTGATGTTTTCCAGCACCATTTTGGAACAGACCACCGCTTTTGGATTCGTGACTCTTTTGAATTGTATAGCCTCCATTTTTATATGTGATTGAGCTTCAGGATTTCTAGGATTCCACATAGTCCTTTCATTCACTTCTACTTCACTCTCATTTTCTCCATGTGACTTCTTCTCCCGACCACTGACCATGTCCCATTTACTTTGTTTGTTAGACAGTGTTAGAAAGGCGACTCGTGAGGTTGTTTGAGCTACTGTTACTTTTTGCTTATTTCTTTGGGACCTATCTTTCTGCCTTCTTGATTCCTTCTTTATTTTCTCCTTTTTCTTAATTTTTTCCCTTTTCAATCACTTTCACAGAATCTTCGTGAGGGTTTTTTGTTGGTTTCGATGTAATACGAGATGTCATCAATCAAATCATAGTCAACTATTTCCTCCACTGTTTGTAATTTGTCAGTTAATGAGATTGTTGAGTATTCGAGTTGACTTGTCCAGTCAATCTGTTCTATTTTTCATTCTGGTTTCTTTTGTGGATGTACCCTACCTTGCGCTGAGTCATTCTTTGCATTTGGTGGTGTGGAGATTTTTCATAAAAAAGCTCTAGATCCTTTTGCCTTGGTTTTTGCCACCATTTACATATTTTTTGATTTTTTTTCCATTTCAATTTTCTTTATCTCTATAGCCTCCTTTGAATTTTTTCCTTCACTCACTTTTACTTTTTCTTTTTTCTTTTCAACCTCTGACATTTTGTTCTTATTAAAGATTTCAAAGTCAGACCCTTTTTCTGTTTCCTTACTTTGTTTACCATCCACACCTCCATTTATTCTTCTGGTTTCTGTTTGTGAAGACTTGGCTTTGTGGGACAGCGCTGTTAGATCTTTGATGTTACTAGCACTTTTCTTTATTACTTGTTTTTGTAAATTGAGTAGTGAGGTCTAATTTCTCTGTTATATGGTATTGTTTTTGCGACCATAAGTTGTCTCTTTCGTTCTTGTCTATTTTTTTCCTTATCCATTTTGAAGATTCTGACAAAGCATCCATAATGACACCCTTGTCGTTGTTTTTTTCCCCCTGCCAGATCACTGAGTATTCTTTGCCATGCGGCTCATGTTTCTATTTCATGGTTCTATCTTTGTTCTATTTGATTCATGAATGATTCCAAATAGATCAATTTCAAATGTATTAGCGCCAGTAGGGTTGAGTTATCTTTCACACTCTCATTTATTGACTCATAGAGTTTTGTAAAAGGAGCCATTGAAATCGTCATCGCTGACATTACATTATTATGTATCTGGACACCAGCAGCTAATGAGAGGGGCTTGTTACTACTCTTTTCTTCTATTTGCTCATCTGGACATCCTTTGCTGGAACTCATCTGTACATTCAAATGTTTGTCATTTGCAGTGGCTCTCTGTTGAGTGTATTTAGCTGTTTTCTCAAGAGTGCATGCCATCGGGGTATTGCAAAAGCCTTGCTCTCGTTCAATGTCTATTGTGACCGCCTGTTCCGCATTGTCTATTTCCAGTTTATCGTTTTCGTGCTTGTTGGCACTGTTCTTTCCCCATGTGTCCTGGCCATCAACATTTACAACACTTTTTTCTTGAATTTGATTTTTCTGTGTTTTCCCAGTATTTGGGCCATCTTTGTTTTTCGTTTCCAATTTGTCTGAGAGGTCTGATGAATGTTGTTACCCTTCCCTCATTGATCTTTGTCTTTTGCTGTTTGTTTACCTCCTTTAGATTTATCCTTCTGTTACTTTCTCTTTATACACTTGTATCTTGTTCTATACAAATTAATGATTAATTTGTCTCAGTACAGTTTTGCTTTCTTCTTGACCAGTTTATCCCTTCCATTGACTTGATAAACTTGTTTCGCAACTCCAGTTCTTTTACATCTTCCACAAACAGTCTCTCACTCAATTTGGAGTGATACATTGTGTTTCGTCTCAGATGTTGTGCACCAAGAGCTGGAGTGGACATTTTTTGTCCTGGAAGTCTAGCATGGGGTCTGTTTTTTTTCAATGAAGTGGACAGCTTATTTTGTTCGAAAAAGCGTATCGGCATTTGTATATTTGGATTGTTCCACATTTTATTTCTAACATCCTCTGATTTTTCTTCTTTGATTTGGGTTATCGTTACTTTACTTCTTACTTCCGTTGTATCTTTGAGATGTTTTCTCTCACCAACTCCTCATAGTGATTACACTTTTAAATCGGAGAGAATCCTTGTAGGATGTTTATTTTTTGACTACTCTTAAAGGTCCCTGCGTCTATCAAACATTTTTCACCTAATTCATCCATTACTAGATCTGTTTCCAACATCTCAGCATCAGTCAGATCTTTCAAAAAGGTCAGTCTTTCTTCATTCGTTATTGATGCGTTGGTTCTTTCCTCGCATCTTTTTTGATCAAGATCTCCATTAGAATGAAAGGTTTTGCCAATTATGGGCATCTTCTCAGTCGCTCCTTCCGTGTCTTCCATTCGTCTTTCCTTTATCATTTCATGATTTCTAATGTCTGTCCTATCTTCACTCACTGAGTTTCCTATTTCATTTTCAGTTGTGTTCTTGTTTGTGTTTAGTGTAATGTCTGACTCTTCATGAGCCAAATTCGTTGACGTGAATCTTTTTATAGCTTCATGGTTCGTAACTTCAGGGTTATCAATGACCAACTCCAGTAGCTCTTCCGATGCTACTGTGTTTTCACTGTCCATCGCTCGTTCTTCATTGGGTTCTTGAGTTTCTTCTAGTTTATGTATTTTTTGTAATTTGTCTTCCATACATTTGTCTCTTGATAGCTTTGTTCCTTCCTCTGTTCCTTTCAGTTGTGAGAGAGAGGGTGTCGCCATTTCAATGTTTTTTTTGCAGCTTCACTTCTAAATTCCCATCTTTTGTTTTTGTTTGGAGATGGGTATTAGGTCTCCCTTTAATCTGAACATCTTCTGAGGCCATTGTTGCCACTCATTTTTATTTTATGTCTTCATCTGTTTTATAATCTTTTTATGTTCCTTTTAATTTGTTCTTGTTGAGGGTGGTCAGAAGACAAAATAATAGCCACAAATCTTTCCAGGCGTACGTTGTTATTAGAATATGCACCTTTCAATCTTAAGGGCTCAAAGGGCAGAGCCCTGCAGTCACCCTTAGTTGTGTTACGTTGCGTACATTACATACATTGCATTGCGAACATGGCCAAGTTTGGTCACAGTTAGCAGTGTCCCATGGAAGTCACAGAAGAATCAGTGTAGAAAGCTTCATTGGTAAGTGATAAGTGTCTTGTTTATTTGTAATACATGATCCAGACATGTACAAGCCTCAAAGGGACAAGAAGTCCCCACAGGCAACTTTGAACACCCGTTACGCTACATGTTGATAATCTAGGTAAAGTTGTGAGTTGTATTTTTCTGTGTATTTGGCGATCTCAGAAAAAAGCAAAGCTATAAGTCAGTAAGACCTCTTTCCCTTCAGCTGAGTCTTAAGTATTGGATATGTTCACATCACTTATTATTATCCGTGTAACCGCTAGAAGCATTTGGGGCGATTGGGGTGTGTTTGTCTAAAATGTTCCCAATAAGGATTTTCATTGCTTTCTCCCCCACATCACTACACATGCATCAGACGGTCCAAAGACCAAGGACCAAAAACCAGTCTTTTCCCAAACATCTTTCCCAATGTGCAATTCACAAGTGAAAATGTATTTATTGAGGTCCTTACTGTTTTCCGATGTCCGCCTGGGGATAGTGTTTTAATTAAGCACACAAGGGTCAGGAATTCCAGAGTTTTTGGTGAGGGCACAGGCACAAGGACACAGGGGCACAAAGGCGCAAGGTCGCAAGAGCGTGTCTCAGAGTGCTCTAAGCGAGTCAAGACAGTCTGGTCAGCAGTCTACGTCCTCGGCCGTCAGCCAGACTGCCAGACTGCTTCACCACTCACTTCTTCACTCACTGAGTCTGCGACACGCTCTGCGAGAAAGTCAGTGTATTTCTGTCAAATGAGTATCGCCTTCCAAATGCATCCACTGTAGACAGACTCAGGGACTGCCAGACTGCTTCACCACTCGCTTCTCCACTCAGTGACTCCATAAATACATGTATGCAATGTGTAGGTAGATCCATGAGCTTTATTATAGAAGAATGGTTATGTTTTGCTCCTTACATCCAGCTTGTAAAAATTAAGAAGAGCATTTACACAATGCCCTACTGCATATCTATTGGGGTCGTGCAGGCTTATCCTCAGATTAATTTTTCCATCAAATACAAACTGCTTTGGACATGATATTGATGCAGTCAAATATATCTTATTTGATAATCTTAGGTGACCTGAGCATTCATTGTTCTGTAGAAACGACTGGTCAAGAACAAGCTATTAGACATAGATGTATTACTCTTATGAAGGTTTATTACTCTTATGAAGGAAAGACAGCTGATAATGCTTAATGGCACAATTCCGGGAGATGTCCCTCCTCGCCCTACCTGGGCCAGGGGCCTGCAGAAAGCTACCATAGATTATGAATACTGTGACTCCGGATTCATGTCCTTAGCAGATTCTCTGACAATACATGCTAACCAACATCGTGATAACAAACAACTATATTTGTCATGGACTTGGACAATAAACAACAAGGCTATGCAAGTTGATGGATATCAGGGTCAAATGTGGATAAATAATGGGAGGTCTGTGCTTAAAAGGGCTCCAAACAAACTTTGGTCCTTACACGACAAACTTACATACCCTGATGAGAGTAACTTTAACAAGGATAACACCCATGTATCTGCGTTACAGTCTTTTGTACAAGGTCCATCTGTAGGCAGACAGGTAATGTTTAAGCACAGGCACGCTTTTGACCAAGAATTAAAGACAAAGAAAGTGCTCATGAGACAAAGGGCCTTATTCACAGAGTGTTTTCCAATGGGATTGTGCCATTATAAAACACTCCTGTGAATCAGGCCCATATTATTAGAGCACTAATTCATCTTCCACTAGAGATCAGGAACAGGCAAACTAGACATATGAAATCTATCTACAAAAAATGGCTCTGTGCAAGAAATCATAAATCAGCTTCATTCTAACACCATGATACATATTCACCTAACTACTAAAGGAGTTCTTTCAACCCCTATTTGCACATTTAGAGGGCTGAAGCAGGGATGCATCTTGCTTCAGCCCTCTATGTTTTGATGGCCCAGATGTTTTGATTGGCTGATATCTGATTCTCCCAGGTTGTATGACTTGACAGTCAGATGGCTATTTTATGCGGATGACATGGTCTTGTTGTCCAAGACTCTGCGAGGACTTCAGACCTTGTTGAGTGCATTGGATATGTTTGCATTAGCCAACTACCTAACAATCAATACCACCAAACCGCAAATAATTCAATGTGACCGCGCTAGAAGACGAAGGGCAAAAAATAGATGGTTTCTACAAGATCAAAGCTTTCCGGTGGTCTCAGAATATATGTACCTGGGATTGAATATAAACAATAAACCTCTAGACCACCCTCATCATGAGAATCTAAAGCGTAAATTGGCTATGCTGATCTCCCAGGCGAGAATAATAAATAGTAACAATATGGTAAATTTTAAATCAAGCCATTGATAATCTATTATAAACAGAAAGTTACTCCGATCCTTCTGTATGGTGTTGAGCCAAAACATGTACATCTTTTGCCTACTGACCTCAGCTTGAAGGCACATTTTGGAAATAAGTTCTGATATTCCACTATCACACCCGATGCCTATTGTCCACTATGAGTTGGATTTATTGTCCTTATATTGCATGTATACTTGGAAATTGTGCTTACTGTATCGTAAATATGCACTCGATAGGGTTACTGTTGATCTGTTGTCAATGATGTCAGTTTATGCTTATACATCTACACACCAATTTGCTGTACAGTGGACGGCTAAAGTTCAAAGCATTTTACATGAAGCTGGCTTCTCCTTGGATTTATTAATTATGAACCTAGATAGGGCAAAACAAAAGCTAGGTGAAATGGATTGGATAAAAACGCAACAACAATACATGGCACACAAGAATTTCCAGCAAGACCCATTTATTCTAAAAATATGTGGTGTATTGCCTTCGTATTTGATTAGATCAATGGATTCATCCCATAGATCGGCTTTTATGAGATTCTGATTTAATTTATGGCAGACTAAAGAACCTATGTACAGGAGAAAGAGTTTGACTGTATATGATAATGAATGCCATTTTTGTCTAGAACATTGTGAGAAAATTAAGCACCGCATGGTAGAATGCTGGAAACTAACTGCCCTGCGAATACGATATTTATAAAAGTACTTTGAACATTATCATATCATGACAACGGAGTGTTTGTGGATGAATTTATATCATACAGAAATGCAATAAGTAAGATTTTCAATTGTAAAATATTTACAATTTTTAAAACTGGATACAACTTGTTTCACTTAGAGACTGGATCCTGAAGCTATTCTAGATCATTCTGTGCGAAAACTCGGATTGATGATAGATTGAACAGTGTATATGTAATTATATTTTAAATCCTTTGAGAAGAAAAATTATATTGTATTTTGTAATTTAGAGATGAAATGTAAAGATTGTTTTATTTTTTTTCTTTGAAAGGTTGATTGATACATATCAGCCATATCAAATAAAACATTTAAAAAAATACTGCCTAACAATCTTTGGGCCTCATTACGACCCTGGCGCTAAGGGGTCTGCGCCAGCGTTAGCTGCGCGGACCCCTTACCGCCAACTACGAGTTCCCGGAGCGCCATGGTCATTTTTCCGCCCGCTTTTTGCGGGCGGAAAAATCCATGGCGCTCTGGGACCTTGGTGTTAATTACGCCACCGTACTTTACGGTGGCGTAATTAACTCCTTCCCCACTCCCATTGAGCCCTATGGGGCCGAAATGGGAATGGGGAAGGGTAAATGGGTCAATGGGGACTTACCGCCCCGCCGACCTCGGAATGGGGCGGTAAGTCCGCCATCCGCCATGGCGTAAAGGGACTTTGCGCCATGGCCGGAAAGTCCGTCGATGGCGGTAAAAATCCGCCAGGGTCGTAATGAGGGCCTTTGTGTCTCTTTGTCATAAACATGTCTATAGGCAGATGATATCATCTGCATATGTCCCTAGTAAAGAAATAAACTGCGGAATATGACCATCTTGACGACAATATAGTTCACAGTGCACACTGTTTTAAATGTCATTTTAATTATTTAAGAGGAAAAAGTATTGATGCATGTCTATCTGTCCATAAAGTAATTTCATCCTTTTTTGTAGGTGCTGTAACATTTAAAGGTGCCCATTTCCTGTTCTATCTCTAGTGAACAGCATTTCACTTTACTTATTTCACTTCTGTATCTAAGCTTCCATCTCTTTAAGATACAAAGGGGTGGGGTCTGGTGGAGGAGCAATGTCTGTAGATGGGCTATGGTGACGGGTGATGGGGCATACACTTGGTTGGGCCTATGACAGCAGAAAACCAAAATGCAGAGTTCTAATGTTGAATACAGGCTCACATTTTTGTGATTTATTGAAATCCTTAAGCGCATCCTTGAAACAAATGTAATTGAAAGGTGAATCTGAATCTATGATTATTTACTAAAATGATTAAAATGCATTTGCTCGATTAAAATCACACTACACAAAGGTGTCGATTGAACTCACACTACACAACTTAGTTTTTAAATTGAAACATGGAGAAGAAAGGTACTAAAATTGAGAAATTACTGCATATAATAAACATAGATTTATGATTGGGATGACTAGAGTTATAACATCAAAATATACTGTGGGAATATGCAACACAGCTCATGATTTAAAGCTTTGAGCACTGTAAATGCATGAACACATTAAATCAATCTACAGTTGTAAGTAGGCCAAACAGCTGTCAACAACAGAATTAAATACTGTTACCCAGCCCCCCACCCATAACTCTAAACGCTATAACTGCATCTCCAATCTGTCCCAGCCTGTGCAGCCAATAGAGAAGGAGCATGGGAGTCGTAGTCCAAAACATCTGGCGATCCAAATGTTGCTGAGCCCTGGCCTAGTGAATCTTGAGCACCTCTTTAGCTGCAGACCAGGCTGTGATTTCCAATGTGTTCAGTATCCTAGTCACATAACATTCCAAATAATCCATGCAAGGCTCAGGGCATTTTGCTTCCTCTGCCTTTTATGGCCCATTGGGCATGCAGGCTGGCCTATCGCAGGACATAATGTTCAAACCCAGGGGTTCGTACCCCAAAAGTGTGTAAATACAATATTTAGACACTTTAGACACTGGAAATACAAAAATTGAAACAACATCCCAAAACCATACATACCATATGTGCCGCACCCGATGTATTGAGCAAATACAATAATATAGCATATAGCAAATTCTTTTGAACCTTTATAATGGGACGTGATTGTTTACAGGTGTGGTGTGTTGTGAATAAGGAGTTTAGTCCATGAAGAAACAGACTAGCAGACTTGAAATGCCTTGTTAGACTTCGGGTTGACACACTGTGTTTTGGCCCCATTCGCAAGATTCGTCTATCCTAGGGCGTTCTTTATAGGGTTCAAGGAGGGGCTTCATCAGGACATAGAATTTCTTTGGGTATGACAATCAATATGGCATCCCCATTGTCCTTGGGAAGGGGTGACTATACAACAAAACACAAATCATTAAAACACTTTCCTCTGGGCTAATTGAACAAATTCAAGAATATGTATAATGGAGTGTGTAAACTTTATCTTATTACAAAGCATGTAGGGCTGTTGTTTTTACTCTTCTCTTCTTGAAGTTAATTTAAGAGACATGTAATCTTCCAGTTTTTGGAAAAAATAACAGCCTATTAGTAATATAATGAAGGAATCATTTGTGGTATATCAGTTTCTTGAATTTCGGATGTGTAATAAAATATAAGTAAATGGGTAAAAGGGAGAGGTAGCCTGTTCCCTGGTGTTGTCTTTCCTGTAAGAGATAGTTCCCTTGTTACCCCCCAAGAATTGGGAAGTACCCATTTGTATTCTATGGCATATCAAAGGCCATTATAACATAGGGAGCGCTACTGTTCATCACGCTACTGATGGCCAGTGTGGGTTGGCGAAATCCTGATGCTCCTACCGGCCAGGAATCACCACTCAGGGAGAGGTGTGATTGACACCCTCATCTGCTTTCTTCCATTGCACAGGCAGGCCATCCTGGAGATTTGTGTGGAGTCCTGATGTGTCGACTGAATGTGCAGATATGTTAATGAAAATGTTTTAAACATAAATATGTTTGTTTATGTGTGAATGTGGGCATGGGAGGGTTTGGTTATGTGTTTGCGTGCATCTGAATGTGTGTAGTTTAGAATGCTTTATATGTACAAAGTGGGGAGAGGTGATATTGTTTGTTAGAATGAGGGCAGAGGACCAGGAGGTGCCTTCAAAGAACAGTTCTGCCATTGCAAGAACATCCTTGTGTTGGCTTTGCTTGATATTGTCACTTTTAGAAGAGAGTGTCATTTTGCCAATCTGTGCCAGTATTGTTCAGTAACAATTTGCCATTGTATGTATGTTTGTATGTATGTATGTATGTATGTATATATGTATTTATACAGGTATGTCTGGGATACACAAGGGGAAACCCAGCCGGGATGCAGTTGAGCACTGTACATAGCGGGAACATCCATGATATGATATATTATATGTTATGATGTGGCATTTATAACGCACCTGTACACAAGTGTTTCTAGGCATGACCTGAGATTGTAAGTAAGGATGTGGAGATTGTTGTACAGTAGCTTGTAAGAGGGAACAGTATTCAGTGAAAAAATGTTGTTAAAGGGACAGTTATGGTTACAAGTAAAACCGAAAACCACTTCAAATGTGCAAGTTATGGTATGCTAAACAACCATAACGCACGCCACCTCTGTGTACTGCTTAGACTAACATCTAGGACATCAAAGATGACATCACAAATGGCATTGATGACATCGCCAATGACATCACATAAGAAATTAATTGTGTTCAAAAGTCTCCTACCTTGCCTCTCCTGAATAAATGACAAAAAAATACAAAATTGAAAAAATAGAAAAAAAGTGCGTTAAGCAGCCACCTTTCACAGTTTTCAAAAAATAGAAGTGTGAAAAAAAGTCATAGTGCCCTGTGCATCCTGCAAAATCCACATACAGCACGCCAGTCCATGGACATCTAAACATTTCGGCTGTGGGACAGTTGACATCATTCTACGTGTTATGCGTTCAAAAACGGTGACTCTTAAAAAAAAACCTTTGGCAGATTTTTGGGCTTTTTTTACATTTTTGGTTTTACAAATAGAACAAAGAAAACATTTCACTGATATGTATTATTTCTTCTCACTTTCACAAAAACTGCTTCAAAGCATTTTGAATGTTTTCCACAAAAATCTGATTACCCACATCAGTTATATGGACGGCATCTTGCCGAAAAAAGTTGCGCCTATCAAATTTAATGTTCTCATTATGGAACAATGTCATGCCAACATCACAAACAAAAGCACATACAGCTTTATTGACGTGTGCCTCGCTTTTTCCATTTGTGGATCAAATAAACTGTAACGCATCAACACCTGTCTGTGCAGCGTGAAAACATTATTTTGGAATTTAGGAACCTTTCCTTCAACTTTCCCAATGTCTCCTTCATTGCAAACTGTAAAGAAATTCCAGTGACGTTCACCAAACTGTTCCTATCTCAATGAATGACAATAATGTCCAGATGCTTCATTTGAACCATATTTGCCCACAATGGGAGCAAATCATCCCACTTCATGTCACGCACCCCATACCAGCACACTTCCAATTCAGGGAATCCAAGAGTTTTGGCTATTCCACAATGCTCAGCATACACCGTCACCAAGTGGACCCAAGAGTTGCCCAAAATCCAAACTCTCTGTCTGCTGAAAGACATTGCCCTGGCCATTTTCAATCCTCTCACAACTCCTACTAACAGAACTCCTGCTACCCTCTCCAATCAGGACCACTGGTGGGAACACTCATGCATACCACTCAGACACACATAAACCAGTATGTGGATTGGAGTCAGACTGACCCAGCCCTCATCCTGCCTGCAAAGACACATAGTCCTCCAGTAGCCTGCCAAAAGCTGCTGCTTTCCAGGGCACTGTAAGTCCTTATAAGGATCTCCCTGGACTCTGAGGCCAGGAAGAAAGTTAAACAACAAGATGAAAAATGAACAGTGAAAAATCTTGTGGCACGGCCATGTTTGACCAGTAGTAACAGTCAGTAGCCAAACGAGGTAAACACGGTAAAGCTAAGATGAAATTCCTCAAAAAGTGTGGAAAAGTCACTGCTGCCACGAGCCCATCTTTTAAGAACTTCTAGAGTAACCAAAAATCTTCTGAGTGTTAGTCTAGGGCAAAACAATAATGTATGCCATTGCACTGCAAATTAACCACAAGTTGTAACATAGTAAGACGACTAAGGGAAACACCGTTTCCCAGTACTGATAGCCTGAAGGACATATCAGTTTCCCCACAACATGTGATCAAAGGCCAGCGCAGTGAAGTTTAAGGCTTCACTGTACTGCAAAAAAGACTATTGACTGCACCCAACTCGCATTGGTTGCACCCCAAAAAAGATTCAAAAATAAAATCAAAATGTTTGGGGGTTCCATAAAGATGGAAAGAAAGAAAGGTGCAGTAAAGACAATCCTTCCTAACAACCAATATACAATTCACCCGTGCACTCCAAAGACACCATAGAAGATGCATTAGAAACATATCAAATGTGTCAAGCCTAAGGATCCCCAATGAGCATATGGAATAAAAGTGTAGAAGCACATTCCTTTCCTCTACTCTTTCCTATAGCAAAAGGAGGAAGATATCATGAAAGGTCCATACAAATTACTGCACAAGAATATCGCTCTTTACAAAGTCTTCTGAAGGCCGAGATTCAGATCAATGTAGAATACATTCCCCCCCCCACCCCCTGTTTCGAAAGTGAACTAGCAACTCTATGTTATGGAGTTGCACACATATTGAAAACAAGCTCTAATTTGTTTAAACATGTCCACTACCCAACTGCTTCAAAAGATAAAGATAAAAGAGAAAGGGCCACATCACAAGTTGGGCTGTAGCCCTTCAATCCAGCGTTAAAGGTATTAGTGCCACCAATACCGCTCTGCTGGATCACAAGTCAACAGTACTGCCGGACCCAAAATGTACCGGTGCTATTTCAGCCGGTGCTATTACAGCCGGTGCTATTACAGCCAGCGCTAATAGCGCTGACAACACAAAGCAGAATTACAGCTGTATCACAAGTGCATGCATAGCAGTATTAGCGCTGACAACTGGCACTAATACAGCTGAGTATTAGCCTCAGCCTCTAGCAGGTGGTAAATGAACTCGGGAGACAGGAATCAATCCACAGGTGAACACAGCGCACGCCAGAGGGCTATATAAAACCCACCCAGGCCCCAAACACTGTTCACATCACCATGCTGCCATTATTTGCTGCAGGATGGGACAGGCAGCTGCCGAGGCTGTGCCTGGACCTTGAAATGCAGGACAATCAGACCAGGTGGTATAAATAGGTGGGTGGAGTGAGGAGGAGGAGAGCAGCCCTAGCAAGGCAAGCACTCATCCCTAGGGGCAAGACATCACATTGGGCACTCAGTGATACCCAGTTGGTAACTGAGTACTGCCTGGATAGGGAGACCATCACTGAGCTGGTGGCCACAATACATAAAGACACTGGGCACAGGATTAATATCCGTACAGCCCAGCCGTGCCCCCATTAATGAAGCTGGTGGCAGCCTTACAGTTCCTGGGGAGGGGAACCTTCCAGCACTCTGTGGCCATGTCAACCAACACATCTCAGTGCCCACCACACAGGCCAATGACATGAAGGCACACTTTTTATGCCACTGCACTGCTGCCCAATGTGATAGCAAGTATTGACTGCACCCAACTCGCATTGGTTGCACCCCAAGCCCATGAGGTCATATATATGAACCTGAAGCACTACCACTCCTTGAACTTGCAGGTGACCTGTGACCCTGACTTCATCATAACCCACTGCTATGCCCACTACTCAGGATCCACCCACGACTCCATGGTCATCCACAACAGCACACTGCTGGGATTCATGGAGAGGCACAGAGAACAATGGACCTTGATAGTGGGTGATTACAAACCCTACAACATATGCATGTTGAAGCACAAGAAAAAAAAGGGGGGTAGTCACAGGAAGCAATTGAATGTCAAGAGGAGGCACTGGCAGCACCTGTGCAGCCCCTGCACTATCAATGGAAGGACATCCAAGGGTGCATGCACACGTTTGACACACCTGAACACACACATGGTGATAGACACACATTGCTGCCAGGACAAAATCACATCAGAACACATGTCCCACAATGCAACTTGAATGTGTCACAGCACAGATCCACACAGCAGCACCAACAGCATGACCAGCCATGCCACAGCCATCTTCCCATGTACAGCCAACCAGTAAACACCACAAAAAAACACCACAAAGTCACTGGGTGCATGTACAGGACATGTAATTCATGGCATGATATACAAAGGATGCACACCCATCACACATACACATTGCATGGGCCAGATGCAGACAAGAATGCCCATGGCCTACAATTGCCAGATACATTGACAATGCAAACCAATGCATGAGACAAATGACTGATGTCCGTATTCCACCCCATGCAGGTGATTCAGGATATCGCAGGATATTGCAGCTGGCGTGGCTGATGACCCCTGTGTGCGACCCTCGTACACCACATGAGACTGTCTACAACCACGCCCACAGCTGGACCGCGTATGCATAGAGCACACCTTTGGACTCCTGAGGGCATGATTCCGGTGCCAAGACGGAACGGGAGAAGCCCTGGTGTATGCCCCTGACAAAGTAGGCAAAATAATGTTGCTGTGTGCTAGTCTCCATAGCATTTGCCTGAGGAGCAATGTGCCCCTACTCCTGATGCTGACAGACCACACCCAGAAGAAGATGGAGATGATGACCATGTGGCAGGAGCCAGGGCAGACACCCACAGGGATGTAGTGAGTGAAGGGAGAGTGGCCCAGTAGGCTCTAATAGACAGTTACTTTTAGTATTTTGCCCTGGCCTAGTACACAACCAGCACAGTGTAAATAAAGAGCACAAGAACACAAGAAAACAGTCATGAATGTCCTCACAATTACCCCTTCCCATCCACCACCAACACCCCAGCACACACACCCACCTTCCCCCACCCACCACAAACACCAACACTGCGGGTTGGTGTCAGGCGGTGGTGCATGGTGGCCATCACTGCTGCTGCTGTTCACCCCTTGTTCCTTCTGGCTGATGGTTGTGGTCCTCTCTGGCAGCCTGGACTGCCATGGTGATGTCAGAACTGGCAACAGGTGTGCTCCTAGTAGGCTGAGCTTGTGGTGTGGGCATGCCCCTGCTGCGGCGGGGTGTGGTGGAGTGTGTCTTGTGCCTAGGTAACATTTGGCATCCCCTTCATGGTGTGTTGGTGCTGTGGTGGCGCGGGAGGATGTGCATGAAGATGCCCCACTGTGTCCCCATCCCCTGATGCCTCTGGTGAAGCTTGCGTGCCTGTATGGAACCTAGACAATGACGTTAGGACACACTCCCTCACGTGTTTTGGTAGAAATGACAGTAAGTACATGGTGAGGGGTATGGCACACAACTGTTGCACTGATGCACGGGCTTGGCTTGCTTACATTTGGTAGTGGATTGGCGACAATGGGGACATATGCTGGGTACAGGGCATTTGGGTGTTTTAACTGGGCTATGGTGGCATGGCAGGGGTACATTGGTGACCTAGCCATTGCTTACTTGCATATATCTGATCCATATTACCAACTTGACTGCTATGCATGATGATTGGGGTGGGTCTGGTACTTGTCATTGTCAGGTCCCCATCGAGCAATGCTGTGATCACCCATTGCTTTGTGGAGCCTAATGCTTGGATGTGTCCCTTTGCTGCTCACCCCACTGCTCTGGCTCCCATTGGTGGCCTGGGTGCACTGGCACATGGGTGCTGCCATAGGTGCCTGTAGTGCACCTACGCACTGCCCCCTGTGGCAGTGCCTGGCTCGTGGATAGTTCCCCTGGAGGATGCTGTGCTGGGCTGTTGTAGTTACATGCAAATGTGGGGGGGGTTGAGTCACCTTCTGCCTCTTGGCTGCCAGCACCCACCTCGGCTCCTCCAACTCCCTCAGTCCCCTCCATATCTATGACAGTACTGCACATCTCCTCCCAGAGCGTCAGGTCGAGTTGCAGAGGGGACCCTCCCCCTGCGGTCAGGCTGTCCTGTCTGTGCTGGGCCAGGATTCCATGGCCCGGCACACGCAGGTCATTACACCTTTTGTGGCAGTCTTCCCCGTCCCGGGGGATGCGATCGACTGCCAACACCTTTTGTCTTACCACCTGTCATAGCTGGGTGCGGCACTGGGAGGATGTCTTCCTCTTTCATGGTGGACCACAAATGTATCCACCAGGACAATGAGCTCTGCCTCCCTGAACTTCGGTTTCCACAAGCAATGTTGGGCTGCCTTGCCCTCTCCTGAGACATTTTGGATACTTTAGGGGTGCGGATGGGTGCCAGGGGCTCTAATTTTGGATGGATTATGACTTTCAAAATGGTCACAGTGGTGCGTCCCGTTCCGGTGGTGATGCATTATCTGCTGGAGGTATTAGCGCATGCTAATTGGGCCGGCAGCTGTTGCGCTATTGGTGTTGGGTTGGCCCGCTTTTGGGCTCTGTTTCCGCCAAGCAGAATTAGCCTTACCAATGGACCTGTTGTGATACATAGCTGTTTGCATCACGGATCCCGGTCCCGGTGGCAATGCTAATTCCACTCGACGGAAATAGCGCCTGCTCTAGACTCATGATGGGGCCCAACAATTAAGTTTTGCAGTCAAGTATCACAAATCACTTGGCAAACATGCATGGTACAGAAGAATATTGGTTCTGATGTCACGCTGATGTATGTTGTATGCTGATGAACCTCGGCCCACCCACATGGTGTGTTACTTTAAGTTGTGCAGAATACACATGGGGAGATTTGCATGACTTCTTATGCACTGCAAACCAAAGTAAAAAGGGAATAGATATAAAAACACCTGGAGAACTCTGTTATCTTGACCTTGTCAATGTATCAAAGTACTTTCACCAGTGTTTCATTGACATGCTGCACTTCAACTGCAATAGAACTACCCCTCCAATTAAATATCAATCCAGGGGAGCACCAGACATCCACATGCTTCTCTGCATAAAAGATGCTCCCAAATTTGGCCATGACAATGATGCCACTGTTTTACAGTTTATTGAAAAATACATGACTTGCGACATCTCTTCAGAAACCACAGAAACCACACATAGGGCCTCATTATGACTCTGGCGGTCCCGTAATGAACGGCGTCGGTACGGGACCAGTACTATTCATTACGGGATGCCTGATTATGAGGTCCCCTAGCAGGACCCGGAACAGACAGCTGGTAATACCAGACGTCCTTTCCATCCCCATTCCCATTCCCATTGAGCCATATGGCTGCTCAAATGGGAATGGGGAATGGTTTTGTGCATGAGGAATTACCGGGCCCTCCGAGGTCGGAATGACCCGGTAATTCCTCATTCACAGAACCCGGTATTGGAACCCGGTATGGAGGCAGCCATGCTCTAATTAAGGGTGTGGCTGCCTCCATACTCGTAATGAGGCCCATAGTGACCTACATACACAAATCTTATGCTTCCAAAAACCTAAGTGTGGCAAATACTGCTGACGTAGGTATAAAAACAAAGATAAATAAAATGTCAATTTGGTTTCAATAGACCGTTTTGCAAAAAAGGACAAGTAAATAGCTTCATGTCTTCTGTTAGACACAGCGTAAAAGGCAAATCCCCTAAAAACAAATACAACATTAAAAGGGATGAAGCATCCAAGTACATTAATGATTACAATCTGATCAATGCCCTCTTGTGACATGCAAATATAGACATACAATACATTGCAGACAATTCTACTGATATGTCATAGCTGATTTCAGCAAAATGGAGAAAACAGAGTTAAAAGACCTCTGGGATGACCTATCATCTTAGAAAACACTGTCAAAATGTTTTACAGATTCATATAAAAATGCTCTCCCATAGAGAATGTAAGTGCTACGAAGCTGCATACTGTTTAACAGGTACAACCTTATATGACACATCTGTACTTATTGTCTGGCTAAACCTTGGTCCAGCTTGATCCCAAACATGGGTACTCAAATCCAGCCAAGAGACAGAAACAATAGCCACAAATTATACCAACAGCCAGGACATTTAAAAAAAAAATGATTGGCACATACTACCCAAACAGAAGTATTGCTTTGGAAAACATATGCCTGTACAACATAGCCCAAAACAACTCCCAAACAAAGAATGTCACACCATATGAGACAACTGGAAAATATTCAGTCTCAACTTGGAAGGAAACCTAGTGAAACTTACCAAACCCACCCTAATTAATCATACAAAGTTATCATTTAAATCTCCACAACATAGAGAACTTTATTACATGGCCCTACTGTAACTTTTTAAACTTTGGAGAAAATAAGAAGAATTATGACTTATTTGAAGCTGCATTAATAGCAAATGAAAGCAGTATAACATATGTCAATGTTAAACAATACTAAGATATGTTAGACAATGAACACAAACATAGGTAGAAAGTGAAGCTCTATTAGATAAAGACACTTCTGAAGGCAGTCAACCTTCCCTTACCGGAAGCCAAGAACCACTTGGAGAAACACTAATTCTAAATGAAGCAAAAATAGCTACGATTGAGGTAGAAAATACCTTGTTTCAGTCTAAATAATGTGAAGAAGACTTATCAGTGCTCAAATCACAGTCAAATGATGAACAACTCACAATCTTTATAGAACTCACTGAAGAAGGTGAACATGGTTTGAAAAATGAAACTAAAACTTGTAGCTGTAAAAATATTAAACCTCTGCTCCTGTATGTAGGTGGTGAAGCAGGTTCTGGCAACATGTTCTTAATTAATATAATCAGCACATTTCTACAAAACTTAACAAACAACAACTTTTCAGCTGTTATAATAATCTCCACAGGTTTAGCTGCCTACAACATAGGAGGCGTAAAATACAATGACTACTGTTCCTCCAAGTAGAACACCAAATCTAAATAGAATACCACAAATTATCAGCAGAAGCTGCTACTGAAGTAGGCAGAATTATGAAACAAATGAAAGTGCTGCTGATAGATGAAGTAAGCATGGTTTTCAACCTCATGTTGGCATTAATTGACCTCAGAATGCAAGAAGTCCTAAAAACCGACTACAGAGAATTATTTGGAGAAAAACATGTTATTATTTTCAGAGTCCACCTACACTTAACGCCAGTAAACAGTTAACCTATTTTCAATACATTAGGACCAAACAATGCTGTGATACACTTGACAGCACTGGAAATATAAATCTCTTGCAACATTTTCGGTAGAGTACTAACTCATTACATGCATCAATCTGCAGATCTCACCTATGCTAATATTTTAAAAAGCATTAGAATGTATGCTTACTAAAGATGCAAAGTCCATCTTAAATACTAGAGTAATCCGTGAGCTATTTGGGCAAAACATATCTGTTCCTGATGTCATGGAACAATTAACTCATCAATATAAAACATGCATGTCCTTAATGACAACCCTTGTAAGCTGTAGTCAAATCAACAATATAATGTTGAAAAAAGAGATGCAAACCATACTGCATATCAGCTCCACAGACAAACTAAAAGTGCATACCATGACACTCCCTATGTGTCAACAAGCAACAGCATGACTAAATAGCTTAGAAACATGTATCTCCAGCATAGCTGGAATAGCAAAAGTATTAACTCTGAGTCTAAAATGCAAAGTAATTCTAAAACTTAACCTTGACATAGAACAAGATTTAGGGCCTCTTTACACGGACGGCGGTAAGGATTTACCGGTACCGGTAAAATACCGGTAAAATACCGGTACCGGTAAATCCTTACCGCCTTACTACGAGGTCCCTTTGCGGGTTGGGGGATTTAACGCCTGCTTTTTGCAGGCGTTAAAAACCAACCCGCAAAGGGACCCAGGGAGCTAATTACGGTACAGCAATTTGCGGTACCGTAATTAGCGCCTTCCCCATTCCCATAGAGCCCTATGGGGCAAAAATGGGAATGGGGAAGGGCAATGGTGGAAGGGGGAATTACCGCCCCGCCAACCTTGGAATGGGGCGGTAATTCCCCTTTCCGCCAAGGCGGTGCCGGTAGTTTACCGGCAAGAACCATGGTGCTAATAGCGCCATGGTTCTCCGCCATCCGTGTAATGAGGCCCTAAGTCAATGGAGAAATTGGTACAGTTGTTGGCTTTCAAACATACCCACATGACAAAAACATTCAGTTTGTCAACACCCACTGTGACAAACTTACAGAAGTTAAAAAATAGGCCACACAATAACATGTTACCTTCTTTTCAAAGACATGTACGTTTGCTGTGATGAATTTTCTCTATTTCTTGCATATGCTGTCACAATTCACAAATCGCAAGGTCTAACCCTAGAGTACGCATTGATCGACATTGGGAGCGCAGTCTTTAAAGAAGGTATGAGTTACGTAGCACTTTCACGTCTGCATACACCCAATGGTCTTATTCCTAGTTAACTTTGATGCAAACAAAGTCAAAGCTGACATTATTTTTATTCACCGTCTCTCCCTTCTCTGCCTTTCCTCACATCACCATCGATGAGGTGTCTAGATAAGTCCAATCTATGATATGATATGATTTGATATTTTATTTGTATCACACACAAACACACGTGTTTCAGAGCACAACATGGGAAGGGAACAAGGGAGGACAAAAACAACTAACTAGGCCCAGTGAAATTGAGAACATGCAAGGGCAGGGGAGAGGGAAGGAGGAAAGTGCAAGGGATAGGGGAGAGGTGGAATGTGCTGAGAAGGGGATACAAAACAACAACACTGGTAGTACAGCCAGCTTGGTGTCAAGTGCAAGGTTGAAAGCACTGACAAGGGATGTCTGATAAGCGCAGGTAAGAGGACTGTAGGGTTACAGATACAGAGCCACGTGCAAGGGTTGACAGGAGGCAGTGCGGGTCTGTGGCTGGGTGGGCAGGAGCCTGAACCCGAAATCAGAGGGTAGCCAGGTGCACAGAGCTGCAGCAGATCAGTAAGGAAGAGGAATAGCGAAGTCAGAAGCAAGAAGGAAGGTCTTGAGGTGCTTCTGGAACCGGAAAAGGTTCTCCTCAACTTTCAGAGTGGCAGGGAGGCTGTTTTCCAAAGGGAGGCCCTAGCCGAAGAAAGAGATCTACCCTCAACTCGTTGCTTGGAGAAGCGACTGCCCCGAGGGAGTTGGAGGTGGAGGAGCAAAGAGCTTGAGTGGGAAGGTATTTACTGATGGAGAGTTTGAGATATTTTGGACCCAGACCCCAGAAAGCCTTGTTGGCAATGCAGAGGGTCTCAGACCTAACCCTTAAAGCCACTGGGAGCCAATTAAGAACTTTCAGGGCTGCAGAGCTACGATCCCAGGGCCTGAGGCCAAGGGCAAGTCTTTCAGTCCTGTTCTCGCAATCCTGTTCTATGAAAACCTCATCTAAAATGGTTCTTCCCTATTCTTCCAAAACCATCAAGAACCACATTTCCACCGTCGCCCCTGCCTTGGCAAACTTCTGCAACCATTGCTTCGCCTCCAGTACCTTCCCTTCTCCCCTGATGAACTCTCAAGAAGTCCTCAGCTGACCCCTCGCTTTTGGCTAAATATCACCCAATCTCTATCACTCCTTTCCTGGGAAAACTCCTGGAAAAGCTGGCCATCTCCCAGCTTAATCTTCACGCTGAATCTGTTGGCTGTCTCCATGATCATCAATCTGGTTTCAGAGGAGCCAGAGGCATGGAAACTGCTGTCCTGAACATCCATGAAGACCTGCTCTCTAACCTTGATTCTAATCTCCCCTCTGTCCTCATCCTACTAGATCTCTCCTCTGCTTTTGACATGGTTAACCATGTCATCCTGCTCAACTGGCTCTGTGATAATCTTGGTATCACTGATCAGGCTCTGGCCATGTTAACTCCTTTTCTCTCTGACCGACCCTCCCAGGTCCAACTTGGGTCCTTCCTCTCCTCTATCTCTCTCTCCACCTGTGGTGTTCTCCAGGGGGTTAAACCTCTCTCCCTGGTTCTTCAACCAATACCTGGCACCTCTCGGCCACCGCATTGCTGCTTTCTGAATCAACTTCGAATGCTTTGCACATGACACCCAGCTCGCTTTCAGGCTCCCCACTGCTGCGTCTTCTCCTTCTCTCATCCCCAATTGTCTCTCTGCAATCCAAGAGTGGTGCGCCACCAGCAATCTCCGCCTGAATGTCAGCAAGACGCAGATCCTCTTCATTGACACACCAGTACCGGTCTTTCCCCTCACGTTCTGGAAGGTCTTTGTTGGCCCTCCTCCTGCTCCCACCTGTGAGGTTAAGAACTATCTTTGACTCCACACTCTCCTTCTCTCCTCACATCTCTGATGTTGCTAAGAAGTCGAACTACCAACTGCACCTCCTCAGAGGTATTCTCCCTCTCCTCTCCTTCCCCCAGAAGCTCACTGTTTCTAGAGCTCTGGTTCTCTCTAGGCTTCACTATTATAACAGCATCTTTGTAAATCTGCCTGCCTCTACTCTCCACTCTCTGCAACTCATCCAGAACAGGACTATGAGAATTGTCCTTGGCCCCAAGCCCAGGGATTGTATCTCTCCAGCACTGAAATCCCTCCAATGGCTTCTAGTGGCTACAAGGATCACATTCAAGAATCTTTGTATTGTCCACAAGGCCTTCTGGGCCTGGGACCAAAATATCTCCAGGTTTCTCTTCTGCATACACCTCCCTCTGGAACAGCATCTCTGCCTCTCTGAAACTTGAACAGAACCATCTCTGGTTCTGGAAGCAGCTCAAGACTTTTCTCTTTGTTTCCGCCTTCTATCTTCCTTGTCCCTGCTGACCTCCTGTCTGATTGCTGCACTGGTCACCTTGCTACCCTCTGAACTATGGGCCCAGGTCCATGACCTCACAGCTGCACACCCACACTGCCTCCAGGCAACCCTGCACTTGGGGCTGTATCTGTAACCCTAAAGTCCCCCTACCTGCACTATCCTTCCCTTGCTGTTCTGCACTTAACCTTGTACTGCCACCCGTTGGCCTACCTTCTTGTTTCTTGGTGCTTAGATCCTATGTCCTGCATTTGTCCCTCCTTCTCTTCCCCTGGTACTTTTCCCCTTTCCTCTCCCCTGCAATTTCATGATCTCAATGTGACTGGGTCTAGTAAGATTGTTGTCTTGTCCACCCTTGTTCCCTTCCCCTGCCTCGCCACACTTTGAAACACTTGTGTATGGGCACGCTATAAATAAAAAATCATATCATATCACCCTAGAATACAACAGGCTACATGCACTGTACACGCCATCTAGATATGTACCCTGTACCTCAAAAAGAAAACCTTTAAAAAGAAAACTAATACAAACAGAACCTATACCAGATCTCCGAACAATACTGCTAAAGAAACAAAGACCAACTGCTACTCCATCAAATAATCGAACCACAAAACTGTCTAGTATAAAATTGACTGCACGTCCATCAGAAGACAAGGAGACAAAGGTCTCTTCTAAAAAAACAACTGCAGGCCCATCAAAGGATGCAGAAACACAACTCTTTTGCCCATTTAAATTCAGCAACAGAACTGGAGTAAATTGCTATGCAGATGTATCAATCAGTCCTCTCTTCCGTTTTACATTTACTTAAACGGCTCAGACCAGATGTGTTTGCAAATGCTTTTCGATGATTTGGATCATCTGGGTATCACCTACACTAACTATGCAGATGATACGCAGATCCTCCTACCTATTACTGGTGATTATGAAAAGGATTTGGCCTTGGTAAACAAGGTTTACCTCATCATCCAGGCATGGATGGCCACTCATGGACTATGCCTGAATGATGACAAGACAGAGATCCTCATCCTGGGTACACAAATATCGTTAAAGAAACTTAGCCCAAACTACTCCTCCTTTAGCGTCGACAATAACATCATTCCAACTGCTAAGGAAGTAAAAACATTAGGTTTTTATCTGGATTCTGCCTTAACGCTTAACAAACAGGTAAATACGTTGTCCTCGGCCACTGCCTATACTTGTAAATTAATCAGAGCGGGCAGAGCTTTCCTATCTAATGACAGCTGCATCACCCTTGCTAGAGCTCTTATATTATCAAGACTTGATTACTGCAATGCCATGTATATTGGGGCCAGTAAGCAAATAACTAATAAAATCCAACTCCTGCAAAACAACGCCCTTAGAGCCGCGCTCGGAATTTCCAGGAGAAACCAAATCTCGGACACCAGAAGAGCCTACAACTGGCTGTCGACAATGGACAAAATAAAACTTAAAGTCGCCTCCCTTACACATAAATGTGTAAACAAAGCGGCCCCTAGATATCTTATGGACAGAATCATCACTAAATCTGAGACAAGACTAACCAGACAGTCAAATACTAATTGCCTCCTGACCCCCAGATTCAAATTGGCCAAAGTGGGAGGCAACAGCTTCCAGGTCAAGGCCACCCAACTATGGAATTCATTCCCTACCCTACTCAGACTAGAACCATCCTTTACAAAATTTCGCCACACCCTTATAAAAATGTTCAAAGACTCTGATGGCTAAGCGTGATTTGGCGCTCGCCCTCCTCTCCTAGATCCTACCCTCTATTATTCCAGATCCTACTCAGTATGGTTGCTTGCAAAGATTTTGTATATACTCATTTTTGTATATAATGTATAAATATTCTCTCTATATAGGTAAATTGTAAAAATTGTAATAGTGCATATTGTATTGTATTGTATACCATGTACAACTAAGCTGTGAGTTATCTTTTATGATGCGCCCGACTACCTGCGGGTTTGGTGCGCAATACAAGTAATAAACTAAACTAAACTAAACTAAACTTATCTTTCATAGAAATGGCACAAATAATCCTGGCAGCACTTACACTGTCTCAGGTATAAGGCAAGAATTGGACTACTGAATATGAATGGTGAAATTCACCATGAACACACAGGAAGATCCATAAGAATTCCTAATGTACTTATTTTTTTATTTGTTTTTTTATTTTTATACTTTGTTTAACCCAAAGGTTTTTAAAATATTTTGTATTGAGTTCCTTCAAGTTTGTAGTCTATTTGCCTACTTTTCTTTATCTACATTTGAAAGAATTGCATCCAAGATTTTCGCTGTAGCTGTGACCCAGGTTGTGCGGCTGCCTCCAATTAACCTGGACCACCAGGTCTCCTCGTCAAAGATATGTGCCACTGCTAACATCGCCTTCAAATAGGGACCTCTTATAGCCTCCACTCCTGGACACACTACAAGCAGATGTTTCGTCGTTTCCACTACCGACGGATCTTTACAGAATCTGCATTTGTTTATTGTGGCCAGGCCTTGTATCTTCAAGATTTCATTGGTGTGGAGTAAATTGAGGCGGGCTCTTAAGAACATATTCCTCAGCTTGCGGTTAGGGTATTTTTGCACGAACGGTTGTAGTTCATGTAGTTTATAGGTCATGAGAGGCAGGTGTGACACCATGCAGCGGCCTGATTCAAGGTATTAATCCAATCAAGATTGTTTAGTTTTTTTTGGATTTTCATAGGATTCTCCACCAGCTCTTTTTTGGAGCATTGAATTAAGTCCAGTTTCACTTCTTGATCCTTGTACCATTGATTCAGGATAGCAGAACGGCCTCCTTCTGCCTCGTTGTTTATTGCTTCTAATAACTTGGGACGTTTCTCCAGCAGTAGTTTTCTGAACATGATGTTCCTTTCTACTATGGAGACCATTGAGAGCTGACTAATTTCACATCTTATCAGGACCAGTGGCGTTGAGCTTGGTAAGTTCAAAACCTCCCTCCAGTATTGCCTTTCGAGTGTGGTCCAAATTTTTTTAGGTAGCCCGGGCATGGCTTCAGCTCCATACACAAGTGTAGGGACAACCTTTGCTCTATAAAAATCCACAATTGGTATGAGGGAAAAGCGACCGAATTTCTTATCTATCGCTTTAGCCTGGGATATTAAGCTCTTTGTTTTTGCCAGGAGCTGTTTTTGCATTGCGTTTTCCTTTGGCGAGTTGTCCACCATAATACCCAGATATTTGAATTTTGTGACCTTCTCAATATGCTCTCCTTCCATGGACCAAGTAAAGGAGTCGCTTTTTTGTTTCCCTTTTCCGAAGAACAGAATTTTGGTCTTCGGCTTGTTTATTTCGAGACCATTTGAAGCGATGTATTCAGCAAAGTTAGTAAGTTGCCTCTGCAGCCCTATTGCTGTTTTGTCTGCGATGATGATATCATCCGCATACAGAATTCTTGAGATTTTCATGTTTCCAATTTGTGGCGGAAATGATCGAACCTTATGCTCTGTTTCTTTATAGTCACCAAAGAAACTCAAAAAGAGCGCCAGAGCCAACGGGCATCCTTGCTTAACCCCCTGGTTTGTTAGGATCTCCTCAGAAAGTATGCCTTGATGGTCGAGCCTCACTTGGATCCTTGTAGCCGTGTGGAGTGCTATGATGGGATGACCTTAGCTTTTCCCAGAGCCTCGATCTATTTACTTGGTCGAACGCTTGGCTTAGATCAATAAAAGCCATGTAGGTTCGCGTGCCACTGGCAAGGGACTTGCTGTTTAAGATGTTAACCGTTAGAATGTTGATGGTTGTTCCAACGTTCTTTTTAAAACCAGATTGAAGCGGGTCATTGCAAGGAGCATCCTTTGCCCAATTTTGGAAGTATCGAAAGGAGTAATGATCCATAGACCATGCCGATCACATTTAGCAGAGCAATAGGCCTAAAGTTCATAGGATCATCTCTCATCCCTTTCTTATAGATAGGAACAACCACAGCATTGGTCCAAGATTCCGGTAGAACTTTCGCTGTTGTAACTCTTCGGGAAAACTGCACTAATAAACTTTGCCCAAGCATCTGGGTGTTCTTTTAGATGCATGTTGGTCAGGCCGTCCGTCCGGCCCTGGGGCCCTTGAGTTTTTTAGTTTTTTCAAGATATACAGTGTATCTTCAGGATCGTGGAGCTCCACCCAGGATGATATACTTTGTTCCTGTATAGTAGTGATGACAGCAGCGGAGTCGAAAAAGAGATTTTCGAAATGCAGTATCCATTTCACCTCTGCAATACCATTGATTAATGCGTCTGAGTTGATCCGTTTCGGTTGCGTTAATCAGAGCCCAGAATTCACAAGAGTTTTTGCTGGACACACATCGCAGCATATCTTCTGAGTCTTTTTGATACATGACATGTAGATGCTTTATCAGCCAAGACTTGTAGGACCTTAGCTCACTGATCCATGCTTGTTTGTTGATGTTGGACCTGAGTTTCGTGAATCTTCTCTTTAGTTTCCTGAGTTGTCGTCTTCTAATCACCAAAGTTTGATCATAGGTGTGGACTGATTTATTCGTAGATGTTCTATTTTTCAGTCTGGGTTTCTTGAAGATGTTCAACAAGGCACTGTAATCAGGTGGTACAAAGACGCCGCCCGGTGACTCCAACTTGGTGTAATTGGTTGTCAGGGAGATAACATTGTTTAAGCTCAGAGCGAGACGATTTTCTTTCAGGTTCGGTTCTAGCTTTGGGACGAACGTTGTTTCTTCCGTTGAGGTGACTAACCAGGTTAAACATAGCAAATTGTGGTCACTGGCCTTGGTTTTAACAATGTCAAAAGATGCGATAATTGACAGTAAGGCAGACAAGGCATAAATGTAGTCTATTGTTGCCGACGAGCTACGGCCCTCACATGTTGGAAGCTGGTCTGTGCTTGTAAATAGCGTATCCACGTTAACATGGTTTTTGGATTTCATCAACAATGACCATTTTTCCCCTCTAAGTTCAGCCTTGGTTCCGGCCTTTCCTGTCAAATTCATTGCACCTACAGCGTTCAAGTCTCCACAGACATACAGATGGACTTCGGAGTATTCAATGTATGCTTTGTCAATTTCTTTTTCCACCATGTCCAAAAAATCTTGAATCAGAGATGGCATCGGGATTCCAGTACACGTTTATGATTATCGCTGTTGTTGACACTGATTTGTTCAGTACTACATTCCAGTAGTTCCATTTTACTTGTACTGAGATCATGAGGAGTGATATTTTCAAGATTTTAATCAGTTTTATTCCTTTTCCGTTCCTGATTGCAGTTATCAGCCCCGAAGAAGGTCTCCCTTTTGGTTCTTTTTTAGCTGTTGCAAAAGCTATTTCAAATCCATCTAAAATAGGCTTGGTGGTAAGCCAAGTCTCCTCGAGGCACAGGATGTCAAAAGAGGCCAGATTGACGTCACCGTGTACTGTGAGATGCATAAACCCACGGGTGTTCCACGAGCATAGTTTGGCTTGATTGATGTTTATGCATCATTTAGAGTTGTCGTCAAAGTTTTTGATGGACTTGAAGTTTCCTATTTTTTTGCGGGACCAAGGCTTTTGGAAGCCATGCCCAAAGGTTTTGTAGAGGATTGGGTTTTTCCTTATCTTCATTAATATTTTGAGCCGTTGTCACTGTCTGCGGCAGGTTCTTTTAATTGGTGTTAGTGGCCCCTGGGGATTTCTTTCATATTTCGTCACTGACTCCTCTGATCTTTCTCTGTAGCTTCCTGAGGTCGGTCGAGAAATGTCTGCTTTTCTTGTAGTTTCTAAGTGAGTTCTTCTCTTGTGCACATTACTTGATGTTTCTGTCGCTAATGTTAATGACTTTACGTTGTTATGCTGCTCTGAGGAATGTTTTGCCTCCTCTCATCAAAGGATCTAGTGTCCTTGATGGAATCTGCCCTTTTCCTTGGACTACAAGTTGTTTACCTCCCGCAGCTTCAGTTTCACTTAGATCATATCCCAGTTTCAGAAGGTGCTTCAGGCAGTCACACAGCTTCTGTTTGACTGATCTCGAGGAGATAAATAGATAGGTGGTAGCTTGTCGGTCTTCGTGGACCAGCTCCACTATTTGCAAGTCCCTCGATTCCACAGATCTTAGTTTGGGGATGCTATGTAGCAGTTCCATTACCGTTCTTCTGTTAAGGATCATGTAGTCTCGGCAGTTGCCTATTTGTTCCAGTTTAAAGGCCGGGGACCAGTCTTCATCGAAAGGAGTCGCTTTTTAGGTGGAACCTCTCTTCCTCGCGGTTCTCTTTCATGTCTATTTACTCTTCTATTCTCTTTACTATCTTCTCACCATGCATCTTTCTTGTGTCACTCATGGGTCTGCTCCCCTTTATTCAATTGTGATGTATGCGAGTCTCCCTGCACTGCGGTTGTCAGAATTTGTGGCTTTAGTATGGTAATGCTTATGGGATCCTTGGCTGGGTTTCTTACAACCCATCTCGGACAATTTTGCAGAGCCCCAATTTGCAGTGTGGGATATCTTCTTACATCGGTCTTCCAATGACAGAAATAAGGATTGGTCTCCTACGTCATTTGTAACTTGGTCCGCTTGAGATTTGGATTTGTGTTCACATGTTTTCCCCTTTCTCGTTGGTCTCTCGGTAAGTTCTGAGGGGATTACCTCACAAGATTGGCTCAGATTATCAAGAACTTCTTCCATCAAGAGGTCTTCTGTAGATTTTGAGGTGTTTGAAGCTTTTGAAGTCTCCATTAGGTCAATACAGATTGGAATAGAAGCTTCCCCTGTGTGGGTTGGAGTTGAGCAATTTGATTTTGTGTCTGTCCTTAATCCACCTTTATGGATCAGCTTCCTATCAGTGAAGTTCTTTTCCTGAACCGCTAAGCAAAATACCAGTTGTTTCTCGGTGTTAATGACTGGTACATTTGTCGTTCGGCAGTCTGCGAAAATAGATAAATCTTTATTTATCGCAGGTTCACTAGCCTTCGTTGGATGGTTCTCAGAGTCAAATGACACTATAGTGTCTTTTTTTCCACATACACAGTTTTGAACCTTCTTCGGGCCCTGGAGGCTGCTGGCCCTGCCTTTCTTTTCTAGATTACTCTGCGGCAAACTGATGGACTTGGACTTTTTGGCTGGCGGTTGAACTGTAGAACTTGGCTTAATGGTAGGCATGGCTGCACTCACCGTTACATTTAATGGCAGTTGGATTTTGTTTGGCTCACTGTACGGAGTTTGGGTCCCCCTTTCGATGATTACAGTTGTAGAGGTAATTTCAATTTCCTCTTAAGGTATCAATTGGTGTCGGAGTGTGCATGCCTTTGTTTTTTCTTTTTCCACCGCAGTGACATAACCTTCCACATATAAAAACTTTGCGTGCATTGTGGGCAATAAAGAGCTGTGGTCCTTTAATGAGTCATTTATGGCTTCATATAGTTTGCTGAAGGGCGCCATGGCCACGGCGACTGCTGACATCAGCGTTACTATGTTTAGTTTTTTTTCAGGTGATTTCTCAGGAATAGATTCTCGACAAGGGCTTCTTCCCTTTTCCTTAATTGGTGTAGTAATTACAGGTATATATGTATCTTTTATCACTGGATTGTTCACCTCAGGTATCAAAGTCAAAGCAGAAGCTTCGTCACTTTCCATATGCCTTTTGTTTCTTGCCTCCTCTGTGTCTTTGTCATTTTGCATTTTATCTATTAGCAATTGGGGAGTTTCCAAGCTATCCGTCCAAGTCGCCTTCTCTAGTATCATTATTGGAGTTGCATCTAACTGGAGTTCGTCTGTGGACTTGTGGGTAGGCTCAGGTTCTTCTGTCCCATCCATTGCACTGGTCGATGGGATCTTTTGGCCCTCTAGGCTAAGCACATTTGTGTCTAAGGTTGCACTAGGTTTCTCAATCAGCAAATCCTCTGAGCTGTAGACAACTCCCAACATCTCGCTGTTGCTTATTTCACATATGTTTTCGAACTTTCTTTTACGACATTTCACAAAAAAGTCTGCTAAGATTTGAGAAGAGAAGATGTTGTTTTCTGGTTGACTTTTATTGTTTGTGTTTTTCAAAGTTTTGCCTTATTGTCCGTTTGGGCGTTTGTTTTTCGACGTTGTTGAGTTCTGCTCCTTTAGAGCTTGGCAACTTGCCTGGATGTGTAGGTTGGCTTAAAGAAGGAACTGATGACATGTTTTTTTTGTTTTTTTGCACTGTTTTCAACTTTTTGGGACACGGACATTCATCTGTTTGTATGTCCGGCGATCTTATAGGTGGACGCTCTATGGTGTGACTCTGTTGGCCTGGACAATGCAGTCTTCATTTTGATCTATTACTTTTGTCCCTGCTGTAGTGGAAGGCGTAATTAGAGGTGGCGGGTGGATTTCCATGTCCACCCTTACCAGTATACCTCCCTGTGGCCCCCCGGATTGGGGGCTACGTACAGGTTTACAGCCTGTTCGTTTTCTGTCTGTGCCTCAATCGGCTCCACCACCAGGGGGCCCTCCTGGGCGTCCACTACTGGCAGATCAGCATCGCCCTCCACGGCTTCCTGCCCGTGCGACCCCTCCAGAGGGCGCACAGCTGCGGCTTCCTGATCGCTCTCCGGAGGCTTCTCTCGCTCCCCAGTTTGCTCCCGCAGAAAAGCCCCACCCGTCTCTGCAGAAATTGACGCCGTCTGTCCTCCGGCGGGTGGCGGGGAGTTTGCGGCCAATGAGGCACGGCCTCACATACGGGAAGCACCCCCGGCATCATCCAGCGAAACTGCGGATTCCACCGGTAAATTGAGGTTAGTAGAATACGTGTTTTGGCGGGCGGGCAGTATGTCAACATTTGCCTCTCCCCGCATATCCTCATAATTGGCGCTTGATATTATAGCCTGGGCTCCCCGTGCTGTGGGTGTTGTTTTCGCAAACCGCCGCCTGCGCCTTGGTCCGAATTGTTTTAGGACAGGAGCCTCCACAGCCCCCTGGGCCCGTTGTTGTGTGATCTTGATTCGGTAATTCACCTGCCACATTTCTCTGCAGCCGTGTGTCTTTGTTGTTCAAGTTAGTTTGTTTGGGGGGCAGTGGAACTTTCTCGGTACTCGTGGGCTGTTTTCTCCCCACTTCAGCTCGAGTACGAGAGCGTGAGCTCCTTTGATGAGAGTCTTTCTCACGTTCTACAGGATTAAGCAGGGATAGCAGAGTAGCGTCCTCGGCGTCCATGGTTGCCATAGACTGCCTGAGACTGCTACTCTGCCGCTACTCCGTGGCTGCTCCGCGGAATGAGGGAGCTTTTAACTGGTCGCTGGTCAGGAACAAACACTGTAGACAGACTGGAAAAGAGTAGCCTGCAGTCACTGCCTGAGACTGCTTCTCTGCCGCTACTCTGCGGCCGCTCTGTGTAATCAGGGAGCTTTTAACTGGTCGCTGGTCAGGAACAAACACTGTAGACAGACTGGAAAAGAGTAGCCTGCAGTCACTGCCTGAGACTACTACTCTGCCGCTACTCCGTACTCTTGTACTTATTACAATTACTGGAAACCAAAAACCTCCCTATGAATGAAATCTTCCAGTTTTCACACACGTGGAAACATACATGCACTCTCTGCAACTATGTTTGGCAAGAACACATCCCTACTGATGGATGTGTGCATGTATCCATACCAAATTCTGAATCCATTCCATTTAACCAGCTGCTGCACAGTGCAAATCATAGCATAGTATGCCCTTTTTGTAATTCAGACAATCGTTCCAACGTGCAAATAAAATAACCTGGCCAATAAATGATACTAATGCTTCTAAGATTCAATGCAGATGGTACCAAACACAACTGTATTCTTACTAGCTTTGTACATGGCCAAGCATCTCTTGGCAACAAAACCTTTACAACAGTGGCCATAATCTACCACACTGGTTCTACAACCACTTCAGGCCACTATACTGCATATGCCATAAAAAGAAGTGGTTGGTTTGAATGTAACAACACCTCTGTTATTCCAAAAGGTTACCAGCAAACCTAACACATGCCTACTTAATATTCCTTCAACCCAAATTTAGTCACTAAACTGTAGCAACATGAACAGTTAGAATGCACCAACAGGTATCTAGCTACATCCATAATATGACAATAGTACTTTTAAAAGCCAAAATAGTTAGAATAGGCCAAGGGGTATCTAACGACTTCATTGCAATGCACATCAAATATGCGATAACAGTTCTTGTTACTGCAATACTTCTTGTAAAATCCAATATAATCACAATACGCTAAATTAATATCAAATCTAACAAATGTCAACAAAATATTCCTTCACACCAAATTTACTCACTAAACGATAGTACAATAATCAGTTAGTATAAACCAACTGGTATCTAACTACATCTAAAATACTACAATATTACTTTTAAAACCCAAGACAGAATACGCCAACAGGTATCTATCTTCGTCTAAATCACCCTTCATTGCAATGCACTTCAAATATGCCATCACAGTTATTAGTACTGTAATACTTCTTGTAAAGTCCAATATAGTTCGAACATGCCCTTAATTACGACACATTTAAAACAAACATACTATCACACTAAGGATCAGGTTTTGACGATTAGCGCAGAGTGAGCACAACTACCCCCAACCGCTATTTCATACTATCACACTTAAACTCACATAATTATTTTAGTTTTTAAAAAATCCTTTCTGGATCTTTTTCCCCAATTACCAAATGATTATGTCATGTCAGTATAACAACAGTGTAGCACACACTAATGTTGTACCAAAAATAGCACATAGAACGTGCTGTTTATGAGGGTCAAAAAAATAAATGTATATGTACAATTGTATGCAATGACAGCTTTTAAACTCTCCTGCTTAACAAATTATATTGTTTTTTTTCACAGAAATCCCCCACAGATTCCAGCTTTATTACTTAATGCAGTTAAGTAACCATACCAAGTATTATCCTTGTGTTATCGTCAAAAAGAAACAAATACATGTTCTGTACTACAAATCATAAAACCATATACACTACAATTTTATCATTCCACCATATCACAAATACTGTATACTCCCCCTACAGTAGCTATAATTACTATAGACATATAACTATGCTATGAGTTGCCAGTGGCCACAACCACCACAATACAATTAAACCATATGTACAATACACATTCAAATAACAAGACTCACCCAGAACCCTCTGCCATCCAAATGATGTCAGCAGACACTAAAACATAGTACATACCTCTGCAGCACCTGCAAAACTTTTGTCCACCTATAAAAACAGCTACATGTCAACTTTATTCCACTCCCCCAGCCTTTCCAGCCCCTCTTTCAGCCACCTAATAACCTCACATGTGTTTTCCACACTTTTTCCTCAATGTGGACAAGGCGGCTGTCCGCAGATCCAACATGGCGACCGTTTAAAAAAATATGATGCGCCTCTCATTTTTAAACATCCAATCAGTGGTCATGTACGAATCGGGAAGTGAGTCCATAGACCAGACTATACCTACTTTTGGCCCTTTAAAAAAAACAATTGGACAGATTCACACCAAAGTTACAAAAGCATGCTTTTGGGAACACGCTACCACCCATAGAGCACATTTGGTGAACATCTGTCCAGCGGTTTGGGCTGTAGGTGCAAGCAAAAAAAATGTTATATTGTGTCTATGAGGATGTACACAAATGTTGGGACCCCCCTGGACGAAACTGCACCAAACTTCATTCTGAAGGGGCCATAAACCTTTTTTTTGAAAAGTTTGGTGAGATTTCTTCTAGAGGGGGGAAAGTTATAAGCCACTCAAAAAGTGTACTTTCTATGAGGTGAGCAACTGAACCATGACTACAGGGCCACTGCGGTAGGTCCTGTAATATTTTATAGGGCGGCGCTATCCGCCCTATAGTTAAGGTGAGTTGGACTCCCATAGGAACCACTCAAAATTATATCATTAATAACTCTTCGAATGACAGATTTGACAGAAATTTCGAAAGTGATTAAGTACTCACATCCTTCTCCCCAAACTGCAAAGTTTCAGAAAGATTTCATAAAAACTAAAAAAATGTATTGTGTCCAGCATTTATTTTTTCTCCAAAAGTGCAACCTATTTCCAATTCATTTTTCCATAGACAAACAAGGTCAATTGTTGTTAAAGCGCACAGCCTAAACCGTTGGATGGATTTAACCAGGTCCAAAATAACTTGGGCACTAAACATTGCCTTGTGATCCATGCATGGTTTGGGGTGATTCCTTGCAGTAGTTATTTAAATATTTGACAGAGAAGGGAGTGCCCCCTTCTCAAAAATAGATAGCTATATCTCCTGGATTTACCCGAAAATGTTTTTTTTTAGAAATGAAATGACCACCATCGTGTTTTTCTCTTCATGCAAGAGATATTTGAGGTTATAGCCAAGGATATAGGAACATTAAATGCAAGAAAACCCCTATGGTCAGAAAACATGCAACTGCCATCAGGCTAGAGGTGGGGGGTGGAGAGAGAACCAAGTGAAATTTGGGAGTTGGAGGGGGTCTTGGGACTGAGTTTGCAACACAAAGCTTTCTGTAGCCTTGGCTATAGCCTCCAATAGCCGACATCTCAAAGAAAACTGCGTCAAAGAAACAGCATGTGTTGTGGGGGAAAGGGAGAGAGCAGGCTGTCTAGGGAGTGGGGGAGCTGGCACAGTTGAAGGGACACTTAGCGAGGACAGGAAAGCATTTTTTTGCCATTTTGTCAATATTCACAGATATGAAGGACTACGGATAGCCGAGAGTATGTGTAGTTCAGTACCCGCAGAGACAGGTTTTTCTTTTTAAAGATATTTCTACAGCTATAGTGAAGTCAGGGGTGGCCACTTACATAATTCCCATCCAGGTCTCACATTGATGCAGTAATCAGGACATACCCTGCATAGCTTCAAAGTGAAGAAGGGACCACACTCCTCAGGACACCTCAGGCCATGGTGCCTAATAAATGAGCCAAAATTACAAGACCACAAAGAGAAATAGACTGTCCGTTTCATTGCTTTGGAGCTAAGCAGGGTCAGTCCCGGTTACTGCATGGTTGGGCAACCGAATGGGCATCCAAATTATAATTTCTTTTTTAAACTGTGCTACTGTCAGTCCTTAAAAGTTTTGCATTCAGAGACCATTTTTTGCCTTTTGCTGAATTGCATTCTGGTATTTGTAGTCTCCCGGTGTAACGCTCACCTGGCTCCCACGGAGCCGCTGACCTGGTCTGGATTGCTGTGACCTCTTCAAGCGTGATGCGCAGGATTCGAAACACCGACTGAACTGGACCCCCAAATCTGGCTTGTCTGGCCCGTAGAAAAATCTTTCTGTAGGTGGAGAAAGGGGATTAACTGACTGCAGAGTATTGTGATTGCTTCCCACCTCCCCTTTGCTCTTCTCTGACCACCTCCGAAATCCCCAATCAAGGCTCACCTTAATGTTTGAATGGGTGAGCTCTCCATCCTGCTCTTGGTGCAGGGGCGCGTATTTGACCAGTTACTTCACTGGTTTCGGAAGGCGAAATGCCGTAAGTATACAGTTTAAAAGTTCCAGAGTAGAGTATTCTCTTTGTTTGCTTTTCTTAACCTGCGATCTGTCCTTATTTTCAGGTGCAGAGTGGAAGTGATGCTTCGAGGGATATTGCCAGAGATAAACTCAGGTGAGTTTGTGATAAAATGATCCCTTTAAATGTCTTTGAATCCCTCTAGTAATGTCTTTCTTTTTTCTCCTTAGGGGCCGGGGTGCGGTACCAGACCAAGAAGTGGCGCCAACCCGAAATGAGGAGTGGTTCCGTCAATTATGGCCAGGTAAGTCTTGTGACGGAAAATCAGGCTTTCCTCATTTGTTCCTCCTGCTCACCTTTTGTCTCTTCTTCTCCCCTGCAGGTGCAGAGATGTGGTGGAATGCCCAGAAGGTCGCGGTGGATAGTGAAGAGCCCACAAGGCAGGTATTTATGCGCGGCGCTGCAACAAGTAGCGCAATGCTTTTAAAGAATGTCTATCTTCAGGATCGCTGGCGTGATGGTTCCGGACACAGGTAGGAAATTAGATTAAGTTCTTGGTTTTCACCTTTTCTCTTCCCTTCCTTCCTTTCAGGTATCCCAAGATCGAGGCGGGCGTGGCTGGAGGCAAGATGCAGGAGCAGGCACGGTGAGCGTTCAGCTGCTAGATGCAGAGCAACGCGAAGCACGTGTGGCAGTCTGAGCGTGGTTTAAATAGCCTTGGAAGAAGTTCCAGGTAAGTATTCTTCCACGGTCCCCACCCAAGTAAAATAGTTCCCTTGATAAAATAGTCCCTCCTAAGCCTCATTTGGCTTGAGGCTTCATGCAGCATGGTCTGCGTCAGGTAAGTGCACCAAACACCCTCTTTTATGAGCCTGGCGCCTATGGCGCCAGGACTGATGTCTAAAATGAGCCTGGCGCCAAAGGCG
This sequence comes from Ambystoma mexicanum, assembly GCF_040938575.1. Lineage (NCBI taxonomy): Eukaryota > Metazoa > Chordata > Amphibia > Caudata > Ambystomatidae > Ambystoma > Ambystoma mexicanum. Next base: position 39,663,858 of record NC_090924.1, on the reverse strand, counting down.
CCAGGACAAAGTCCAAAGAGCCCCTATTAGGGGCCGCTGGGCTTTTACCCGAGGGCATGATGCCTGCTCCCGGGGGTGCTGGCCTGTCCTGGTGCTCCGGGGGTAGGCATCATGACACCCGGTCAATAATAGAAAATAAAATCAATATTTTTACAGTGGGTTTGCCATCTGGGCAGTAACTGAGCTGAACCATGCTTAGTTTCAAAGCGAGGAAGGGGTAAACCCACCGTGGTCATGTAGCCTAATAAATAAGACCAAGACCTCTTATAGAAACATGGCCTAAGGGGGCTGGATCCGTCCTTGTTTTCAAACTAAGCAGACTTGATTCTGGTTACTGCGTGGATGGGAGACAGTCCACAGTCCCGAATGTTGTGTGTTTTCTTAGATTTAAATATCTCATAACACACGCCATCCACATTGATTTTTTTAAAACCGTGCTTCTATCAAACCTTGAACATTTTGCACTCAGAGACCATTTATTGGTTTTTTGCTGAATTGCTTCCTGGTAGTTGTAGTCTCACAGTCAAGATGGGGGGAATAATGCCACAATTGTACACTTTTTGCCTAACATAGTTCTATAAGGATTTATGTATACGGGTGACACTATGGTATGTGTACTTTAAAAAGCATTGTTGACAGCCAGACATGGGGGTGAGGAGGGGAAATGAAGATAGGGCAAGAAGTCATGAGTATTTGCCCACAACGTAGCAAGACAGTTTGCATTTTGGGACAATGATGCATTTATTTCCCATGATTGTGGCTTCTTTTCAGTGCACCAGTAAATGACACATGTGGGTGGACAGTGTAACTTTTCTTCAGAGGGCGGACACAACCCATTGGGTTTTTTTTAGATTGGCAAGCTTGCTTTAATATTTGGCTACCAGAATTTTACTCAGGTTGTCATGTTCCCATTGCAGACTTACTCTAAAGTCCACAAGAACTTGTTTCGTATTGGGATTTAATTTTCCAGGGAATATTTCACGACAGATTACTAGGTTTAAAGATGAGCACCTTTTATACTTTGCCAGCATATTTATTGGAGCATTTCCTCTCTCGGTTATATTTCTGTAACCCGAGAGGTTGCTGTTCGTTACTTTTTTTAAAAGTCCAATGCTATTTTGTCTTGCGCACTTTCATCCAAGGAGTAGGTCTATTGAACTACATTTGTATATTTCACTTCAAGATATATGTTCACTTACTGTGCATATATTCATGGGTGCAAGCTTTTGATTTTCACTATGGGGCAAAAGTATCTGGGCATGTGATATTTTTGCAGCTTGTAATTTTTGCCTTTTTACATGCTGCTGAAATGCATTTAGTTGGGGTTGTGCGATGTATAACAACCGTCACCAAGAGACCAGCCATAAATAAAGGAGCTTGTAGCACGCTGCTTAACCAAAGTGTGTGATCCTCGGCAAATAATTTAATTGCACAGGGCATTAACTAAAAACATTGGGAGTTATCCAGCCTGCTATCTTTTATACATAATACAAAAATAGACATGTTCACAGCTGCAGTGACATCAGAGGTGAATAATCACTGGTAACCCGGGTCTCCCTTTGATGCCAGTAATCGGGACCGACCCTGCTTAGCTTCAAAGTGAAGACAATGCCAGCCCCCTCAGGCCTTGGTGCCTAATAAGTGAAGCAACATTACAAGACAACTTAGAGCAACATGGCCTGAGAGGGCTGGCCACTTCGTCACTTTGAAGCTAAGCAGTACTGTGTGTATATTCATGGGTGCCAGTGTTTGATTTTCGCTATGGGTGCCGAAAGTACCTGGGGATATGTTATTCTTGCTGCCGGTCATTTTTTCCCCATTTCTGTGCTTCTTAAATGTAGTTAGTTGGAGTCGTGCGATGTATCACAACAGTCACCAAGAGACCGGCCATAAAACAAGGGGATTTGAGCATGGGACAGGACATTTCGGCATTGCCAGTAAGGCTCACGTCGGTATGGCACAACCATTTTGCAGTAGGTCCCATTTGGGCGTGCCCAGTTAGATGCAGCCAGTTGGGTGCAGGGACCTCTCGATGCAAGGATGTTTTGGCATGAGAGGTCGCAATTGGCTCGACATCGACCTGCAGGCAGTTTGCATTTTGTACCTCTTGGCGCAAGGATGTTTTTATTTAGTGCAACATCATGAAACAGAATCGGAAATGCATTGCACCGTTGTTCCAGAATAGAACACGTATTAATAATGAAACACATTTACTGCAACATTATGAAACATAATGGAACATGTATTACACCGTCTTTCGGAAACATTAGAAAAATGAAAAAAACAAAATAAAAACACATTTGTGCTGAACACTGCATTTGAGAACTCCAGCCTGCAAGAGTTTAAGCAGCACTTAACCATTATGCTACAATGATATTATTGTTTGAATGTTCACAAGTTTCATACTTACACTTTTAAAATTGGACATATTAAATTGTAGGCTAAGTTTGAAATGTATGAACTGTGAACACTAAGCCATTGTGGTACAGTGGTTGAATGGTGGTCCTTGAACTCTGGCAGACCAGGGTTCAAGGCTTTTTTGAAAAAAAAGTAAAACAGTATATTTTGGTAAACATTTGGTCTCTGCACTATGTAGTCTTAGAATGCATGCCTTTGATACATATTGCTTCCTTCATGGGAAAGTTCACCCAATCGCTGCATGATTTGAAGAAGGTCTTTTGAGCTGCACTAACAATGGGTTAATAATAGTTGTGCACCTTCCGTTGCAATGTGTGCCAGTGCAAACAAGGCTTTCTTCCCAGTTCATATGAGAGACTTGCACAACAGTCCCATTATTCCCTTCAATATATTGCACTACCAATTGGGAAAAATGGGAAGGGATAATTTGGAAGAGTGTTTTCGGGCTCCCACAAGGTTTATCAACCTGAGGTTTGAACTGGGCCTAAAATCGATAAAATATGATGTACTTTGGAAGTTGGTCTCACTCTGTCAATTGATCATTATATCACAGACAGTCTGTATGGGACATAAAAAACCATCTCATACAGTCAAAAACCGCTATGTTATCTAATATGAATTCACTGGTAAACGTGATATTAACAGGAGTAGACACGGATTTAGAAACATTGGTCCACAGTCCAATGAAGGTAAAAAAAACTATAGAAAGGGCAGATTGGATTGCAAGTATTGATGCAATGCATAAAGCCTCTATTTCAGGATCGTTTACAATCTATGACAAAAAATGTGGGTGGCTTCCAAAATACCTAAGACAATTCCCAGACTGGAGAATAAAGCAAAGCTTCCTTAGACTTTGCATAAATATATTTCACACAGGTGAGGTTTGTACCAAATAGGGGAAGGGGGAGGAGGCGTTGACCTTTTGTGATGTCTTGAAAGATCCCAGATGACAGACAATTAAAGACCTCCTAATGAATTGTGAAAGATTCTGGGAAATTCGAGTCAACCTACTGCAGAGGTTTGTAGACAGAAAAGAAGGACTATAGTCGGAAATGTTCTGGGATAGACTAATTGCAGGCAATGAGACGGTGCTTACAATAATGGTCATACAGGTCCTTCAAAATTGTATCTTCATAGACAATAGTCGAAAAAGCTAAAAATAAGGTTTGATGACCCATAGAGTACGGAAAAGGGTTACATCTAATCCTAGAATCTATGCTATCCAAAAGGTTGTGCAATCCTGGAACCGTTGGTTGACTGTAATTGGTATTTTCTTGTATTTTTTGGGGTCAAATCCTGTGTTGCAATATTTTAGGTAGATATTGTGAATTTCGGTTCGCACCGAGCAAAAAGCACCTGGAAAGCACCGCTTTGCACCAGACTCTGATGCTGCTTGGACGTTTGTTCTTCAACTTTGGAATTGGATTGGATCATCCGTACCTTACGAGCCTTTGCTCCACCCCTTTTGTGCTCCAACCTTCAAAAGGAAGCAATCGCATGCACAAGCGCGTTCGCACCGAGCACAAAGCACTTGGAAAGCATCCCTTTGCCGCTTCACCGCGGCATTGCGAAGTTGCAGGCCTTTCCGAGTGCGTATCCCCTCTATCTGTAGTGCTAATGCCACCTCTCATTGGTGCTCTGATTATTTGGCATTGAGTACCTTGGTATAAGTTAGCAATTCATTTACGTCCTGGTACTCTGGTAATCTGAGAAGCTGAGCACCACTACAACTGTAGTGAGTCTGTGACTTCAGTGCCACTGTTTCAATTAGTTTACTTAGGCGCAATCTGTACACACTAAGAACCAATATGCCGCCACCACAGATTGCTTGGCGGACCGTCTCCGACACAGAAAATGTTGGAAACGTGGTGAAGAATGCAACAAGTACTTTACCAGTCTGTTCACCACCGAGAGCTCGCTCGTACAGCAAGAAACGAGGTAGGAACCATGTTAATGACTGTAACACTACTGATATTAGAACTTTTTACTCGCCAACAGTGCCCAGTGAGCCACTCACGGATATTGACAGATTACAAGACATTCCTGCAAACAATAGCACTAATGTGAAAGCGACCCCTTATGCTGTGCCTGATGAACAAGATGTTATTGAAATAACTGCATGGACTATTTCCCTTTCTGACAGCACTGTTTTAAGAGGTGAATCTTTGGTTCCTGTTGCTGCTGATGTTTCTGGGCAACAGTCTGAGAGTGTTGATGATACTGCAGCTATTGATTTAAGTGCATCAAATATAGAGTCTTCAAACCAAGCACTAATGGAAAAACTATCCTTCTCACCAAATCTGTCTTTCTCTCCGAATATATCTGAAATCACTCATCGAAACCGAAGTTCAGTATCTTCATTTTTGGCTCCTACTCCTCGCCAGCAAAATGCCATGAAATGCAGCATGTAAACGATGGCATGTCAAAACTAGCAGCTATAACTTTTGAGGAAAGGCAAACTACTATGAATACTATAATTAAGATATTCGATACTCTGAATGATAAATTGAATGCACAAAGTAGCCAACTTACCTCTATTGTAGCTTGGGGGTCAAATCCTGTGTTGCAATATTTTAGGTAGATATTGTGAATTTCGGTTCGCACCGAGCAAAAAGCACCTGGAAAGCACCGCTTTGCACCAGACTCTGATGCTGCTTGGACGTTTGTTCTTCAACTTTGGAATTGGATTGGATCATCCGTACCTTACGAGCCTTTGCTCCACCCCTTTTGTGCTCCAACCTTCAAAAGGAAGCAATCGCATGCACAAGCGCGTTCGCACCGAGCACAAAGCACTTGGAAAGCATCCCTTTGCCGCTTCACCGCGGCATTGTGAAGTTGCAGGCCTTTCCGAGTGCGTATCCCCTCTATCTGTAGTGCTATTGCCACCTCTCATTGGTGCTCTGATTATTTGGCATTGAGTACCTTGGTATAAGTTAGCAATTCATTTACGTCCTGGTACTCTGGTAATCTGAGAAGCTGAGCACCACTACAACTGTAGTGAGTCTGTGACTTCAGTGCCACTGTTTCAATTAGTTTACTTAGGCGCAATCTGTACACACTAAGAACCAATATGCTGCCACCACAGATTGCTTGGCGGACCGTCTCCGACACAGAAAATGTTGGAAACGTGGTGAAGAACGCAACAAGTACTTTACCAGTCTGTTCACCACCGAGAGCTCGCGCGTACAGCAAGAAACGAGGTAGGAACCATGTTAATGACTGTAACACTACTGATATTAGAACTTTTTACTCGCCAACAGTGCCCAGTGAGCCACTCACGGATATTGACAGATTACAAGACATTCCTGCAAACAATAGCACTAATGTGAAAGCGACCCCTTATGCTGTGCCTGATGAACAAGATGTTATTGAAATAACTGCATGGACTATTTCCCTTTCTGACAGCACTGCTTTAAGAGGTGAATCTTTGGTTCCTGTTGCTGCTGATGTTTCTGGGCAACAGTCTGAGAGTGTTGATGATACTGCAGCTATTGATTTAAGTGCATCAAATATAGAGTCTTCAAACAAAGCACTAATGGAAAAACTATCCTTCTCACCAAATCTGTCTTTCTCTCCGAATATATCTGAAATCACTCATCGAAACCGAAGTTCAGTATCTTCATTTTTGGCTCCTACTCCTCGCCAGCAAAATGCCATGAAATGCAGCATGTAAACGATGGCATGTCAAAACTAGCAGCTATAACTTTTGAGGCAAGGCAAACTACTATGAATACTATAATTAAGATATTCGATACTCTGAATGATAAATTGAATGCACAAAGTAGCCAACTTACCTCTATTGTAGCTTGGCAAACAACACACAATATAATGCTTTCTACAAGAAGCGTGATACCAATCAATTCGTGTGGAGCTCTGGCCACTACAAAGTGCACTGATAAAGCTACCTCGCCTATGATAAATCCTACAGATTGTTTTGATGTTACTAATGTACAGGCAGCCCTCGCTACCATTTTTCCCTAATATTATTACTGATGTACATCAGAAAATCCAAACAGAGGCTGTGGTGATAGATGAAAGTTTTATTGAAGTAAAAACCAATGCGACAAATATAAAACTGCACATACAATCTTCTCTAAAACAAATCAGGTGGATAAAGGCTCAAGTGAAAAGCTCCTAAGCACTGTAAGATTATGGTTCCATTCAAGAGTGGTAAGAAATCTTATATGGCAATCTAAAGAAGAACTGTTCCAAATGGGTTTTGTTGTGCTATCTTGTCCACAATTATTGAAAGAGGGTGTAAAAAAAAAACGGTGTCATGGTGTCTAAACAATAGTGGCCAGGAAATAAGGAGCCGTACAAACCAGAAATGCTCATGTAATTGTGTGGAGTTCAGAAGTTAACTAGAGCATGGTGAAGAGAATGCAGTGATCTCTTTAGTTTCTTGGAATATCCGTGGCTTTCGACATCTAATCAACAATAAAAACTGTGAACTATTAAAATTTAGTATAGTAATGCTACAGAAGACATGGAACACTGATTCACCAGTGTGGAATGATCATGAAATAAACCTTACCCCTGCTTTAAAGGGGGTTAGAGGCTGTCCAATGGCTGGCCGCTTCACATGCACAAAAACTAGTGCAGATATGTCGATAATTCATATGTACTCACCAAATCCTTATTCTAAATTGACAATTGTTTCCATTAGTACCACCCTATATGCTCTACTCAACTTATAATGGAATTCCATTGGAATTGAAAGTCAGAAGTTTATTAATGATGTTTCAACGCTGTTAGATTGCATTGCCTCCATCCCTGAGATTGCTCATACGATAGTAGTTGGAGATCTAAATCTACATTGTTTTGACAATACTGAGATATCTGAGCAAATAAAATGACTTCCTTGGGATCATCTGATGAAATCTCAAGGTTTATTGATGCTAAATTGTTCCAGCACTCATGATTCCCCCCCACAAGCAAGATGGTCACAAAGAGGTACTGAAGGAATAATTGACTATATGTACGTAGACAGTGGTTTACTCTTGAAAGTCAAATCGTTTAAAATAGAAAGAACAATATGCAGTGATCATAAAACGCTATGTCTACAGTGGCCTATAACAGCATGACAGTCAACACATACTAGACAGAAATGGTTAGGTACTATACTTGCCAATAATAGTGTCAATCTAGTGCTATGGATAGAAAAATCAATCTCACAATTAGGGCACTTATTAAATAATGCATTTAACCATTCCAAATTTGATCAGGTATCTAGCTCATCCACTTATTATGACATCATACAAAAATGTGGATCCTGTGATATAAAACAGAAAGCCTATGCCCAAAGAAATCATACATTTGACCTGGTAATAAAGAAGAGGAAAACACTCTTTCGCTGAGGAAAACATGAGGCAGCAAATCTGCCAATAAGGGTGCGATATAAAACTCTAAAGCACATAAAACTACTTATAAAAACTGGATACGTGCTTATCATTCACAGATGATGCAATCTGATGGCAAAAAGATGCTAGAAATCATGAGAGATAAGAACACAGCTCGCATGTGGCAAGTAATCAATAATGTAACCTCCTCCACCCAAATGCTGAGGCAGACTCAGAGTGATTCTGAAGTGGATTGGGTAGGTTACTTTGGTAAGATTTTTGCATGTCCTGATGTAGAATGCGTGCCCCATGTAGACAATAGGTCTGATCAATTTCATCTAAATATAGATAAATCGGATATTAGGTATTTTATAAATACTGCTAGTCGGTCCAAAGCTCCTGGCCCTGACGGCCTGTCTAATAACATCCTCCAACAACATACTCAACTTTGGACGAATATTCTATTTTCTATGTTTGAACAAATTAATCTTCCGCAAACTATTCCACTGTATTGGAAACATTCTATAACAGTTCCTCTTTTCAAAAAAGGTAATCATCACAAACCAGAAACCTACAGACCCATTGCTCTTTTGGATGCACCCGGAAACAAGTATTCAAGAATAGTGTTGAAAGAATTAAATGTGTGGATGAATACCAACAATATAAGAGATCCCTTTCAAGCAGGATTTGTTGCGGGTCTTGGCACTGTGCCTAATATGATAACTCTCAAAATGCTAAAGTCGAAATACATCAATCTTGACCAAGTCCTATACATGGCTTTTGTTGACTTTCGCTGTGCTTTCGACTTGGCCGATCGGCAGATGTTATTTCACAAATTGATGAAGCACAGTTGCCGGCCATCCTTACAAACTTTAATTAAGAAATTACACTCTGATACGACCATTCAAATAAGGCTTTCTTTAGAAGGGCTTTTTTCCTCATGTATCAAGACAGAAAAAGGTGTGAAGCAGGGTTGCATCCTGGAGTCGACACTATTCAATCTATTTATTTTGGATTTAGGAAATGCCTTCAATGATATCGTAAATGATGCCCCAAAGCTAGGCTCTCAAAAAATAATGTGGATATTGTATGCCGATGATTTGGTGCTTATATCTCAAACTCCTCAATGCTTGCAAAATCTGCTTAATTGTCTAGATAATTATAGCCTCAAAACCAACTTGACCATCAATACAGAAAAAAACACAAGTTGTAATCTTTCAAAAAAACTAAAAAGCACACATCAAATCTAAGGTGGTCTTTGGGTAAGCAAAATCTTACTGTTGTAAATATCTACAAATACCTAGGCCAGCCTTTCACCGGAAGCTTAGGAGATCCTTCGCACTCTATAACTCTCAATGCTAAAATTCGAACTTTAGCATCACAAGCAACCATTCTGATGCGTAAGTGTGGTAAATTTACTACCAATCATGTGATGACTTTTTATAAACAAAAAGTAATTCCAATAGTTTCCTATGGCTCTGAAACACAATTTCCCAAAGCAAGAAACTATTGGGATTGTTATGAAGGAAGCTTTTGGAAGTCAGTTTTCAAATTACCCGGCTGTACACCAACTTCGCTTTTATGATATGAATTAGGTGTTATTTCGATCTATTGTCAGATAATTTGGAAAATGTGTGGCTTCTTTAGAAAATGCCTGTTAGGTGCCTTGGCGAAAAATGTCCTAAACTCTATAGCACATTATCTTCTGACTTCGTTGGATACATTTCCGAAAACCTGGTATAAATGTGTCTTAATTGCATTGGATGATGCAAATGTATTGTTAGAACTCTTGATTCTAAACCCAGCCAAAGCAAAGATAGCAGTATATCAACAAGATTGGATTACCACTCAAAACTTATGCAAAAAGTATTCTGACTACTCAATTTTACTATTTGCTCATAAAAGCTTAGGATCAATGGAAAAGTGTCTTCAAAAGTGTCTGTCAAGCTATGTCAGAACACAAATGTTGACAAAACGATTAAATCTATATCTAACTAATGAAATTCTTGCTAGGCATGGAATTGTGCCAAAAGATCAGAAGTGGTGTTGTTTTTGTAAAAACAACATGCAGACAGAGTCTTCATCGCATCTAATAATTAGTTGTCATGTGTTAACTTTCCTACCACAAAAATATTTTAAGAATCTATTACATCTTCTTTGCTAACGCTCAGTAGAAGAGATCTGGAGTTGTGTAGTAACCAGTTGTACAACAGCAATGCACATTGCACTGGTTCAATTTATGTCTACAGTTTTGCCAAAATGAAACTAATAATGTATGGAAAGTGAATGTATTCTCTCTTTGAAATTTTTTGTAAATTGTAATTTTATCGAAATTGTTGAGTTCTTTTCATTTTTTGATGTATGTAAATTGGAAAGGTTGAAATACTCAGCCAAACAAATAAAAATAAAAAATGAAAAAAGAATTTTGGTTCTTTTTTTTCTTTAGCTTATTTTGTTCCCTTCTTTTTTATATATGGAATTTAGGTTAATAAAATGGTTCTCTGTTCTTTTTAGTATAATTGGATATTTTATCTCATTTTTTAATACTGAAATATTAATTGAAGTAATCTATGAATTTTGAAAAGATGTTTGTTTCTCTCTTCGATTGTTTTACTTTTGATGTGTAAAAGTTACATTTTTTAACAAAAGCACAATAAAGAAACTAAAAAAAAATATTTTGCTACTTTTAGATTGTGGGGGCAAGTAGACACCACTCATCTGCAGCCCCTTATTCTCACTTTTCCCAGCTGAAAAAAACATATTTAACTTTTTTCCCCCTCCTCTGATTCTACTGTACGTACCTCCTCCTTCAGCAATCCCCTACTGCTATTCAACCCAAACAAATAGAGGTGCTGGAGAAATCATGATTATAGCCAAGGTACATGTCTTGTATAAATTGTTATATGCCACACGTTCCTTGTTATTTGGAAGATGTTCCTTCAGATTTCCTTTTTACTTTGCATGTTGGGACTTGTAGTACAGTACACTTGATGGACACAACAAAACTACAAGTCACAAAATGCAAAAAAAAGAAAAAATGTATAGGCTGCTTCTGAATGACATGGAGACATGCACAAAAATACACACACACACACACATGTCACAATGCTCACATACACACACTGGTGCACACGCTAACACTCACCTTCACGGAGCAAATGCACACGGCATGCACAATCGCTCACACACACGGTATCCAGTGATATTAATGAAAATGAAATAATAAATAACTTTTTTAATTAAGCTTGAATATCTAAAACCAAACAAATTATGAATTAATATATATATATATATATATATATATATATATATATATATATATATATATATATATATATATATATATATATATATATAGGGATGGGGTACGGGAAGAAAATGGGTGGGGAGGGGTTTGGAGTGGGGTTATAATCATAGGGAAACAGGGCCCAAATAAAATTTAATTAACAATTCAGTCTTTTTTTCAGTAATTAAAGGTTTGTTAAAAATGTTTTCAATATTACAGTTTTCGTTAAAATCATAGTGACCCACCTTCAACCATGTACACACACACGCGCTCACATCAAACACATAAAAATAGCATGCACACCCTGTCAGATGACATGCACACCCTCACACCACACATTCCCCCTTATACTGCACATATATTCAAAAAGAGGACTACATCATCTAATGATGTTATTGTTTGCATGTTCACAAGTTTCATACCTAGCTTTTTATCATTGAACATATTAAATGATAGGCTAAGTATTAAATGTTTGCCCGCTGAGTAACCAATCCATTGTGCCTAGTGATTAAATGCTGTGCCTTGAACTCTAGCAGACCAGGGTTTAAGGCTGCATGTTTTTTTGTTATTTAACTAATGTAATTTAATCAAAAGAAAAGCAACACAACTGGGAGGTGGCAGGGTTTGTTTTAGTGCAGTCCTGTGATCTTATTTGGCATGAGGGCGTTTAGACATGGCTGCAATGTCAGCCATGTTCAAACATCCCTTGCGCCAAAATAACGGTGCCAGCATACTTTCGTGCCAAAAAGGGCTTGTGAAAGGGGCACTGTGGTGGAATGGCTGCGCCTAAATGATGGTGCCAAAAAGGGGTGTACCGCTTGTAGCACGATGCTTAAGCAAAGTGTGTTGTCCATGGCCCATAAGATAATCTCACTGCGCATTACTTGCAACATTGTGAGTTCTCAAAGCCTGCAATCCGAAGCCCATGGCTAGTGGTCTGGTAGCGTTTTAAAATGGACGGTGGGCTCAGCCTTTGGCCATGCCCACTGACCATGGCCGAAGACCATCCTAGTGGTCTGGAAGCATTCTAAAAATCTATGGAATAACCAAAGCCTTGAAATTCAAGGAAAAAACTTTAGTTGCAGGGACGTTAACGTGAGGACTTAATGCAACAAAACCCCTGAAATTCAGCTAAAGCCACCTTAACTTCATGCCCCGTTTCACAGCCTATGACCACAATGATGACATCACAAATCACAACACTGATGACATCACTGGTGAAATGCTGATTACATTGTATATAACCGATTACATCAATAAAATAATTAGACAAAACATAATTTATAAGATAGCTCATGAAAACTTTTCTTACCTTAATAACAATTTAGGCCATGGAACTAGGCCATGACAAAGGCTGGGGTCACTGACCAGCACCAAAGGCCATACCTAGTGGTTGATTAGTGTTAAAAAATACCAAGGTGCATGGTTAAAAGCCATGTCTAGTAGCCTATCACTGTTTTAAAAGAATGTATGGTATAGCTGTCTGAGTTTCTGCTGCACTTAATTTTCATACAGTCAAAAATGTCAAACAATTACACTGTACGATCCCATTATAGTGAACAGGGGGATTGGGGATGCAAGGGTGTTCCCCGGTCCGTTGTTCACTGTAATGACATTTGTGATGTCATCTTTGATGTCCTGTGTGTTAGTCTTAGCAGTGCACGGTGGTGCCGCTAGTTATTGTTGCTAAGTTTACCATAACTGCCACATTTCAGGTGGTATTCATAAGATCCCTTGAACAAAGTTTTTTCACTGATCTTCATAGGTTTTTACCAGTGCACCCTAATTTGCTACAACTTCCTAATAACTTACTCATCCACAATATAGCAGCATTTCCAGTCCATCTAGTAAGTTAAAAGTGAAAACTGTGCCCTTCTGCACCTTCTAGCAACATTCTTAACACTTCTATGAACTTTCTCCAACATTTCACAATGTTTTTGTTCAGCAATGTCTGCAAAAGTTTGACGTCACCACAGATTTTGTGGCCAGTGTCACGTGACCGTGACCGTGCCATGAAGACGGGTTCATGAATGGGTCCTGGCTTCTCAAAGCGGTCGGTGCTACGCTGACATTTTGATACTGCATTTTCAGCTGATCTAGGAAGTTTCAAGGTGAAAGTTCACCCTTCCACAGCTCCTATACCATTCTTAAAAAAACAAATTCCGCAATCCAGGAAAGAGCACCTGCTTGGAAGAGTATTGGCACACCTGCTATTTAAATTCAAAAATGGCATCAGCCATAGCTATGCCTTCTCCCCAGGGGCCCCAACACCACCACCATCAGCTGGAGGACCTAGACAGAGGAAAAGGCAGAATGATGCAGAGGAGGTCCAAGTGGACCAAAAAGATGATATAGAGGAAGTACCTACCTCCAACACCCAGAGAGAATCATTGGTGTGGCAGTCCTTTAAGACTGTACAAGGGGTACCAAAGGGTTGGGCTACATGTGTTGAATGCATTGAGTGTGGAATCATACTCAGTCGCTGACAAGATGGGCAGTACCCTTTTGGTACCACGTCCATGTGCCGCCCCACCCGCTCATACCACCCAGGTACTCTGAGAAAGGTTGTTCCTTTCTCAAGAAGTAGTAGGCTGTCTTCCTCTGCCTCATCTTCCTCAACTGCTACTGACACCACACAGGCTACTCCAGTGGGACAGAAGATCACACCAGCTACCTTGCAAGCCATAAAATATGCTGTTGATCCATATCTTCCCAAGAAACCAATACTCTGTATATACTGCAACACAGCACTTTACAAGGTCGAGCAGTTTCAAAGTGCTTTCGAGCATCTAATCAAAGAGCATGAGAAACACCACCCCCTACCTTAAATTTAAAGCACATCCAACATCTTCCTCAGTCCACCTGTCCATCTGTATTTGTGGTTGGTTCCCTTTTCCACATTTCCCTCCCCCACCTTTTTTCCTCACCTCTCCTGCAAAAAAAAAAATACTAAATCAAAAAATGCCCCAAAAAAGGACCAGGTATGTACAGATGTTGAGCTTCTGGGGGAAGGTGAGGAAAGGTAGAATGCCTCTAAGGAGGTGAAGCTGAAAGTGGTCCTTCTTGACAAGGTCCCAGATTTATGGAGTGAAGGAGAGAGAGGAGTGAAAGATGACACCAAGGTTTTTGGCCTCACAGGATGGTGAGGTTATAGGGCCAAAGGAGTGTGGCCAGAGGGTAGGAGTTAAACAGAGCACAGGTGTCCCAATAAGAAGGATCTCCATTTTACTCGCTTTGAAACAGAGATTGTTAGCCACATAATGCCTGGATGGCGGTGAGACAATCGGGGATAAAAGACGGGGAGCATAAAGTAGAATAGGGATTTCAAGGAAAATTGTGTGCCATCGGCATAACATCGGAAATGAGGAGAGAAGGAGGAGATCAGATGAGCCAGCGAGATGATAGAACCCTGGGGGACACTGTAGGTACAGAGGGAGGTGGTGGAGAAGAAACAGCCCAGTTGCCGCCTGCTGGCAATGGCGGTTAGTGAGGTAACCTATCAGCCAGTCCAGTGCCCTGTCCGTGATGCCGAAAGTATCATGTAGCCGTTTAATGAGGGTAGAAAGTTTGACCGTGCCAAAGGTGGAGGAGAGATCAAGGAGCACTATCCTCAATTGTCCTACGATCATAAATACCATATATTCTTCAATTATATAACTCCACCATATTACACATACGGTATACTCCCCCTATAGCACCTATAATAACTATAAACATAGTACTGTAATATATGTGGCCAGTGGCCAGATTTTTGGGGCACGGTCTACAGCCTTGCCCCTAAGAATCTGGCCACTGGCCACAATAACCGAAATAGAATTATACCATATTAATAAGAAATATATGATACACCTTGAAATAACGAGTCTCACCCAACCCCAGCTCCAGCACCCAATCCGAATGACGTCTGCAGACAGAAAAATTAACAACTGATACGGCAGCAGCTGCACATCTTTTTTCACCTATAAAAATATCTCTATATCAACTTCTTTCCAATCCCCCAACGTTTCCAAGCCCTCTTTCATTAAAAAAGTACCCCAAATATATTTTCCAGACTTCTTTTCCTCATGTGCTGTCTGCGTACAAAGGCTGCGATCCGCCCATGCAATATGGTGACCGTTTCTAGAATTATGATACACCTCACGTTTTCAAACATTCAGTCAGCATGCAGCTTCTCTGCAAATTTTGGAGACCATTCATCGAACAACGCCAGAGTTGTAAGCTGCCAATAAAGTACTCTTTGTATAAGTTAAGCAACTTAACCAATGATATTATTACCATTCATTATATAAACATTCCTCATAAGCAAATATCACCATTTCTTATTTTGACAGGAATGGTAAACACATTTCATTGGCTAGAAGAAAATTCTCCAAAGAAGAAATGTATGATGGTGAAATATATAATGGTAAACAACACATCTTTCATTATAAACAAATAATGTAATTTATGGAGAGCTTATTTAATAATGTCTTCATTTCTTATAGTACATAGTTTACATGAAGAAACTACACTACAGATTAATTATGCCGAATCCCAACAATCAGAAACACAAACCCATGGCTCAGACGCTATGTGACAAGCACTCAAGGGGGTGAGAGACACCTTGGCAGGGTCATAACACTACTATCATGGAATGTACAGGGGTTCACCAATGGTAAAACAAATGTCTAATCAAAAACTATGCCAGGAACCACCATGTGAATGTTCTGTGTCTCCAAGAGACGCACTTAGTTAAGGGACATAAACTCCCTGGCCTCACCGGATGGGGCGTACACAGATATGGCTCATCCTACTCCCGTGGGGTGGCTATATACATACACTGATCAATCGGTTGCCGGTGAGGTATTGGGGTGTTCCATCCTCTTCATCAACATATATGGTCCTAATTATGATAATCCAGACATCTTCCAGACATGTGCTGACCACCTGCACACTTTCCCAGACTATGAAGTGGCGTTGTCAGGGGACTTCAATATGGCCCTTTCATTAGATATGGACAGATCCACCTCCACCCAGACAACACTTACACGGGTGGCCAGGAAATGGAAGTCTATTGCGAAAGAAATACAATCCCAAACCCCAACTCTACAGAATGAAATAATGATCTTGTCTTCAAAATTGGATGAATTTAGCAATGGTTTTAAATAAGTTTTATATTATGGTAAAAATCATGTTATTAGAAATGTTTATTATCACTGTCCTACTTGTACCCGTCTCCTTCTTCCCAGCAATCACCCCAGTCAAATTCACAAAACATAAATTAAAGACGCTTTGATGAAACCTCCCTCACTCTCTCCCTCCCTACCGCCATACCTCCCAAGATGATGACTTTATTGAACTTCCAAACCCTCCCGTTTATGTGTCCCATTCTGAAAGCTCATATCTTATATATTATTGTGTAATACATTCTTACTGTTTTCTTTAAAACACCAATTAATAATCCACAGACATCACAACCGTTCAGAGGCTCCGTTTGCGCAATGGGGTGCAAGTGGACATTGCACCATGTCTGGACATTTCCAGTCTCACATGATGCACTTTTAATTACTCCATGGACAAAATACCCATTTGTGGACATTGTTATGCATGCACCATGTGCCTCCCACTCAAATGGGTCAGCGGACACTCACCGCAGAGGTCCCCGGAGGAAATCATGTTACCACGCCCGTGGTGAAAAACGGTGTGTCAGCAAACAGTGTCGATCAGTGCGGACAATTTGAAAGTACAATTGTGGCTACTGTATGGTGTTTCAAATTGAAAGTTTACCCCATCCAGAACTCCTAGACCCATTCTTTGTTGAATTGTCAACTTTTACAAGGCCTATTTTCATCATGGCGGGCAATTCCTACCCTTGCGACTGTGAATGCAGGATCTTTGCAATTTGCCATGAAGGATATGTTCAGAAGCCTAATGGAACTGTTTCCAGCTGGGAAGATTGTTTTTTTTCTGAAATCAACCAAAGACAAATATGGAGACACCCAGAGGCGTTGCTAGGGGGAGTAAGGGGGCTATAGCCCCTGGTCTTTTGGTTGTAGCCCTGGATAGAATCTCAGGAGCTACAACAAAAAGGCTAGGTAGCCCCCAGTCCCGACAGTCCCGACATTTGCTTAGCCCCGGGTCTTTTCCAGACCTAGCAACACCCCTAACACCCAAACTGTTTTTGTTCTCAAATGGAAGAAGCTAGACAGCATATCACTAAAGGTGTATGAGCGTTTGTATATGCTTTAGAAATGGATTCTTTTGACAACGAAAATAACAAGTTGGATGGCATAAATATTTTTTGAGGAGATGGAGTGTATTTGACTGAGGTCAAAATCAGAGATTTCTTTAGAATATCCAAAATGCACTGAAACAATTTTTGTAAACTCTTGCAATATGTTGGGAAGTATTTTTTTAGTAGTGTAGTAAATAAAAAAAAAAAACAGAACACAATTAGAAGCAGTTTTTGTGAAAGTTAGAAAAAAAATTAAGTAAGGTAGAACATTTGTTAGTTCAGTATATAAAAAACCCCAAAAATTATAAAAGATGTTTTTAGTGCCACGCCTTTTGAACGAAAAACAAGTTATTTTGATTTTAATTCCCCCCACCCCAAGCCTGGAATTTTGCAGGTGTCTGCAGACTTTTGTACTGTCCGCGGACTATGAAGACTGCAAAAGGTCCTGTGATTTTTTTATTTTTAGTTCAAATGTTTAGCTTTGAAACGTGGGTCCTAAACAAACCTTTACATGTTTTATCTTCGTAGGACATCGAGCTGTGCCCTGATTGGTCCGGGTTGTCTGTGGACTCGAATTCAGGACCCAGATATCACACCTTCTTTTTACCTATTTCTTTGTCATTTTAAAAATTAAACTACTGGACAGATTTACACCAAATTTACAAAAGCATGCTTTTGGGACCAAGTCGCCGTGCCTGGCTTAAATTTGGTGAAAACCCATCCAGCGGTTTGGGCTGTAGTTGCAAGTAAAATTCTTTTTCGATTGTGTCTATGAGGATTTCAAAAGTCTTGGGACCTCCCTATAACTTTGCACCCCCTGACAAAATCATATCAAACATCACAGAATTGTTCAGAGGGGGCCATATCCTTCTTTTGCAAGGTTTGGTGAGGATTTATCCAGGGGTGGCAAAGTTATAAGCTGCCGAAAAAAGTGTTATTTCTATGAGTTGAACAACTTACACATAACTACAGGGCCGCTACAACAGGCCCTGTAATGTGTATGCAAAAGATCAAATAAATAATAGTCAAAAAACGTTAAACACCTGTAAGTGGGCATGATACACTGCGGAAGTTACTGCTACTGGAGAAAGAGCAATGCACTGATTTTGCCAATAGACTACACCTATCTGAAAAAAAGGAAATTGGGAAGCACAAATGTAAAAGCATAAAGTCAACAAATACAACAAAAATTCAACTGGCAGGATCTAGCAATGACAAATGTGCAGCATGGCGGATGTCCGTGATTTCACCAAATCCACTTCACCTAAAGGAGAAGTGTTTTGAATTACTTTTTCTAAAAAAAGAAAAAATGTTATTATGCGGCGGGAGTCCCCTAAACCCCACCCATTTCCCCTTAACGTATCCTATCCCCCTACTAAACCCCCGTCTATCTTTATTACATTTACCTACTTATCAATTAATTTGAAGAAAAAACTATTCAAAGATGTTTGTGTAGGTGAAATTGTATTCTGTGAAATGTACGGTACCGCAGCATGACACACTGACACAGTTTTGACTTTCAAATAAAAATGATAAATGTAAAGAACTTCTAATTTTAAAAACATACAACGTTTTCTAAAACAGAAAAATTAAATCCATTCTCCCCATAAATTGTTTATCCATAAAACATCTTGGTTACCATGTTCACAGAAATAGAAAAAAGAACATGCAAACTATACGGAATCCATCAGGAGATCATATTGATGAGCAGACAGTGTGTACCGTAAAGACAGTGACACGATCATAGGAACTTGCAGTTTATGAAGATTAAACAACAATGTTCCTTGATGATGTATCATAACTGGTGGCAGAATCAAGACCATAAAATATGGCATTAGATGAAAATAACAACAGGAAATAGCATTTGGTTCCTCAGTATCCTGTAGAAAGTGAAAGGCAGAAAAAGCCAAATGTTTGGAAGGATGGATCCTAACGTCTTTTAGAAGTTCTTCTAATCCCCCGGTTATGTATCAGACCCATAACATACATAATACAAATTAAAGAGGAAAGGATGAATTAGATATGGTAGCATTGAAGAAGAGAGAAGTTGCAGCAAAGGACAGAGAAGACTTACATTCCCAATCTCACAGAGACAATTAAAGACTGGAACGGTTCATAAATCAGGCAGAATACATGCACTCATAATATGGACAAAGTTGATGAGAGGTGAAGGTGAAAACCAGTCATATGCATCCAGATGGAAGTATATAGCAGGGACTGTTGAATGGAAAGTTCAGCAATAAAAGATATCAAGTAACTCATCGGGGCAGCATGCACACCCACCTTAATTCGAAACATGGTTATATTTCAAGACTGTTCATGTATTTCTGGATTAACTCAAAGTAATAGCGATCTATAGCTCTTTTGCAAAATACACCAGACCAAAATATCAAACTCTATGGGCCTCATTACGAGGCTGATGCTGATGGAATGAAGGGAGCCGGTACGAGACCGTCCCCCTTCATTCCGTCAAGGCCAATTACGAGGTTCCCTTTGCGGGACCTGGATCAGACGTCTGGTACAACCAGACGTCTTTTCCGGGTCCCGCGAGGCAAAGAGGGAGGTAACAACGGGACACTTATAATGTGCCCGTTGTTACCTCCATCCCCATTGAGCCCTATGGGGGCTCAAAAGGGAATGGGGAATGGTTCCTGCAAGGAGGAATTACCGGGTCCTCCTACGTCGGAATGACCCAGTAAGTCTCCATTGCAGGAAACCGGAAAAGGAGCCCGGTTTGGAGGCAGCTATGGAGCTAATAGCTCCATGGCTACCTCCAAACTCGTAATGAGGCCCTATATGAAGTTAGTCTGAAGAGGTGACATATGATACTTAAAGGGTCAGGTCTGAGAAGTTGAGAGGCTGTGAAATCAAAAGAAGTAGGGTTTGTTGGAGAGGATATGAGCTAAAGGATCTGTGCAATATTATCAGTGGGTAGTTATGTAGCATTGTTATAACACTTAGGGCCTCATTATAACTTGTGCGGAATGGGTTTAACGGCGCTGGTAATGGTGCCGGCGCCGTTAAACCCATTCCGCACAATTACGAGGTCCCCTCGCGGGACCCGCTCTGGACGTCTGGTTTTTCCAGACGTCCATAGCGGGACCCGCGAGGGGACCAGGGAGCTAACAACAGGGCCCGTTCGTAATGGGCCCATTCTAAGCTCCCTCCCCATTCCCATTCAGCCCTATGAGGGCTTGAGTGGGAATGGAGAAGGACCGGGCCTGGGTTGCCTGAAGGAGGAAATACCAGGCCCTCCATACTCGGAATGGCCCGGTATTTCCCCATTCAGGGAACCCGGACACGATTTTGGAGGCAACGATGCTCTTATTAAGTCGTAATGAGGCACTTAGTATTGGGTGTAACAAGGGGGGTTGACATTGGTACTAACACTGAGGGCCTCATTACGACCCTGGTGCTGATGGAATGAAGGGGGCTGGTACGGGACCGGCCCCCTTCATTCCGTCAGGGCCGATTACGAGGTTCCCTTTGCGGGACCCAGATCAGAAACAACGGGACACTTGTAATGTGCCCGTTGTTACCTCATTATTCCTCATTGCAGGAACCCCGTAATGGAGTCCGGTTTGGAGGTAGTCATGGAGTTTCGCAAGGCAGATTGTGCAGTGTAACAACACCATGGACCTTGAGAATAAACCTTAATTGTGTGGAGCAGGAAGGGTGGAAGGAAGGATAAAATGCAAAATGCAACATTATCGGGAGGTTGTGTTATGCAGAAGGTATTTTAAGCCAGGGGATGGGAAAATACACTAGCGGAATCAGAGGGGGGATGGGTGCTTAAAGGTTCTGGTACATTGTGTGACAGATGACACCACGAAGAGGTATAGAGAGGAGACAGGAGGAAGAAGGGGTGTGGGAGCTTCCTGGTGAGGGGGAGGTGCTGCTGGCTGGCTAAAAGGAGAGGGCTGTCCTGCATAGCTGTCTCTAGAGGTGGTTCCTCAGGTGGCCTCGAGAGCGGTGTAGCTGTAGAGGGAGATCGTTGAAGGTCATTTTTCAAATCTGGGGCAGTGTCCTGGTAGAAACGGCTGAGTCTTACTTGGCTGCAAGAAGGAGCAATCATTCTGAAAAGCAGAGAGCTCAGTGTGAGTATAAATAGGCCAACAATCGATTAGGACTCCCTTCTGCAGGGTATTTTAATTGGCAGAGTGACAGAGTGGACACAGAAGGCAGAACTTCTTTAATCATTCTAGGAGCAAAGGATTGACAAAGTAGTCAGAATCCAAAGTATTAGTTGGGGGTTTCTACACTCATGCCGCCAGGGTCATAATCTCAGAATCTTGCAATCTCATCATCTCAAAATCTCGCTTATAATGCAACGTTAGGCAAGGGTAGGAGAGTAGCGAGAGTTGAAACAGACCTGTTAAGATGTCTAAAGTTAGAAAGAAATAACTTACATTTGAAATGCTATGCTGAACCAATGCAAAGTGCTTATTGTTATAGATTTTGTTTTCCTTTATTCTTGCAAGTGTCCATTGCACAGGCTTACTACAAATGTATCCATGTTTAGAAAATAATAACTGGTTTGATTGTCTATCTGTTCTTTCTGACAAGTTTGAATATAAAATGCATAACTATAAAAGCGTGCAGTGGGTATTATTGTGTCTAGTTCTTTTTTTTGGTTTGTAATTAAAGTTAACAGTGCATCTAGAATGAAATGCACAGGTATGTAGATATCTAGCTAAGATCCAGTGGTATTAAATTGTGGCATAAAAAGAAGAATCCAGACTCCCTTAGTCCAATAGGTTGAAGACAGATGTGGGCATGGGTTGAACAGAGTGGCTTTGTCGATATCAATTCCACTTTCACTGCTTTTTGGCTAGCAAAGGTTAATGAAAAATGTTGCAATGGGCAAATCCATGTCTCATGTGAAAATAGTGTTTCAGTCATTTTTCAGTGGATGGCTCTTCAAAGGCTTAATGCTGCAGTTGTTGTAAATAACGTTCATGCATTTCCTAGTCTCTGATGTGTCACCTTTCCTCCTATCTCCTATTTCAATACCCACCTAATCTTCGCCGACCATGCTCCAAGCCTTACCCTGTTGTGGGTTGTTAATTGGTAGCTCTCCGAAAAGGAACCTTTTGATTACATTAATTGCCAATACAGCTCAGCTCACCCTTCCAGACATCTACAAGAGCCAGCCCTACATTAACTTTCACTTCACCAAATCCTGATTTCAACTTTTTTCCTCAGCAGGCAGTGTTATATTTCTTCCTCATGAGATACCAACCTCTATATTTTGCCACCGTAATAAAGTACTTAACTTTTCAACCAGCACCCTTTTGAACTTCGCACAAACCTCTAACTTCTCAGCAATTTCCTCCATGCATTATGGCTCTCTATTCATAAGCACTCCCGCTTCAAATGTCTCTGCTTATTTTCAAAGACATTCATAGATTTCCCCCATGCTAACTAGCCACTTGGTCGCCACAAACTCCCTACCTTGCAACATGCAATCACAATCATTCCTCATCCACTCAGTTCCACACCCACCCTGTGCACCCTCCATCTTGGAGAGGTTAAGGGGTGAGCGTCTGGTTAGTGCTATGGACATGGACCAAGAGCATGTGACAGAAGAAATGGTTCAATCCACATTGGACATGTTTTTGTTCAAAGGCCTAAATGAGCCGCCACAACTCAAGTTTGTCTTTTATCTCTTTAAAAGTCATATTGGATTGCATATGCAAGAGTATCTTGTAACAGTTTTTGGTGCCTAAGATGGCAAAGACATGCCCCTTGATGGGGTCTCTTGACTCTTATCCTCTTGAACCAAGTGATTATCAGGTTGTGTGTGGTAGATCTGAGATCCTCTTCATGGAAGTTTTTGATGGTGTTGGTTTTGAAACAACTAATTATTTTACACCCTCATGCTTATCATCTACTAAGATAAATTGTGTCCTTTACAATATGATTGATACCTGGGCCAGCAGGAGTGTGGGACCGAGGGGATCATTGGGTGCAATGAAACCATAACATTTCATATTATCCAAATGTATTATTGTCAGCAAAATCTATCTCACAAGAATGGTATGCAGCATTAATATTAGAACCCTGCCCTCAAATGGATATTTGTTATTTGGTACAGCAATTTAATAAACTGTTGTCCTCATGTGCATGACTTTGAAATACGCTACTTCTCTAGCACAGTTTGTGGGGGGAACCGGAGCTTTAGCTTTTGAAGGAAATTTGGGGCTTCTACATAGATCATGCACTGCACATCTACCAAACCAGCACATGTGCTTCCACTTTACATGATGCTGACACCCTGGGGTACTGCAAAGCTCCAACTATTTAGATCACTGAAAATGCATTATTTCAGAACTGTCTAACTGGTCTCCCTTTTAAATCCCTTTTGGTTTCCTTGTGAATGGAGCATAGTGAGTGGGTTGCTGCAAACCAGATGTCGCTTAGACCACTCCTTTATTGAATTCACCTTTGGCCGAACACCCATGGTACAATGTTCAATGCAATGCTAATGGAAATCCCGTCTTGGAAAATTCTGTGATCATCCCTTGGGCGATGCATGTTAATGGATGGCTGTTATTGCTTGCACTGCAGAATTTTTGGGAATCTGCTCTCTCTCTTCTTGAAGAGATCATACAGTAATAACTTCTGTTAGGGTGGACTTTCTTTTCCACCATTAGGAATCTGTGTGTTTCTCTAACTCCCATGAACTGTAACATGTTGAATTTAGTCTAGGAACTCTTCCCTTGAAAACCTTGACAACATTGTGAAAGGGAGATGTTAATATACATTGGGTGTGCCAGTAGGACCAGATTAGCAAAGAAACATTGATGCAATTCTTTTTTTATCCCTTTGATCAATATCGTACTGTTAAGAGGGTTTTTCCTCCTTTTTTACTATCATGGGAGTTGAGGATTGTCAGTCTGCTCTATTGGTTTTTCCAAATGTGGGCCCTCAGATACTTTAGTTTGCTACTGCTCAGTATTCCTTTACAGCCTTGTAAATCGAACCTGGAGCACTTCGGATATGAAATTGGATTCTATTTTTACTGCCTATCTTCAATTCAATTTTGGTTTATTTTATGTTATAACTGTGATGTCTTAATATATGCAATCTAATTTAGCTATGCCATTGTGTTTTCTTTCTCATTTAAATTGTGTGACCGAGTTACTGCAATGAAATGGAAGACGTTTTGTCTGAATACTCCTTTGGTCCATATGTATACATTGGTGACAGAGGAATGATATATTTGTGTCACAGTTGCATATATTGCATGGACCAAATAGTGAGGAAATTGAGGATTATGGAGGTGAAACATTGGACACCAGTGCTAACTTGAGTGTTAAGCCTGTGCTGAATTTTTTGTCCAAACACCAACTCATTCCATTTCTCCTTTTATTCGGGTGATTCCAGTTCTGCCTCAACTTTTAATAGATTCAGATGACAGATTCGGGTTAAGCGCATGAAAGTTAAATGGTGTTGGAATGCTGCTGTAAAAATGGTGCTATTAAGTTAAGACCTTTTCCTGCCCACATATGTTCAAAGCAAACAAGAAATACCTATAATGCAATACATTGGAGCAAGTGGTGCTCAAATAAGGTCTACATGATGAGTGGATAGCACTTGGCTGTTTCTTCATTGTGGAATACAAATTAACTCATTGTTTGCATCTGACAAATAATTGTAATCTATAAAAAACACATAGAGTGGGGTAGCCAGTTGTCTCGCTTTAGTATTTTTCTTACAGTGGCCCTCATTAGGACCCTGGCGGAGTGGGTTTCCGCCAGCGGTAATCGCGGCGGACCCGTCCGCCGTACTACGAGTTCCCTTAGCGCCATGGAGGTTTTCTCCGCCTGGTTTTACCGGGCGGAGAAAACCATGGCGCTAAGGGACCTCGTTGTTAATTACGCCGCCGTACTTTACGGCGGCGTAATTAACTCCTTCCCCACTCCCATTATACCCTATGGGGCAAGAATGGGAATGGGGAAGGGTAAAATGGGGATTGGGGATTTACCGCTCCGCCAAGGTCGGCATGGGGTGGTAAATCCCCATGGCGCTATCGGCGGCTTTCCGCCATGCTCCGCGGTGCACTAGCAAATAGAAAACATTGCAAATGATTATTTTTTTTATTTACATTACTTTGGCAAATGTGCAGGTAAACATATTCTCAAACATTGTGAATAGGGCACTCTTTTTCAGGGCCAAGTGATGAGTTGTACTAGTGCATCTCATCACTTGCCCCAGCAAATGTTTGGAAAATAGGCCTCTAACTGTAGATATGTTAAGTGTTTTTTACCCCAGGTACATGATTCATAACATTGTAATTATATCTGACTAAATGGTATTCATTTAAGGAATGTCAGAGTCTACATCATGAATGCTTGACTGAGTACATTGGGCCTCATCACAAGTCCAGCAGTTATTCGGCCGAATTACCGCCAGACTTGATTACTGTTACCCCACTTGGCACCACATATTAAGCACATGATTACAAGGGGTGCTATGTTGGTGTCATTCTCTGTTGGGATTTTGGTGATTTACCATTGACAGTAATTCTGCTGCAGTAATTCCAAAGATTTTTTCAAAGATTTTTGGCAGTAAGGTGGAAGATTTACCACCTACAAACACACAGTACGGGGGCAATAATGTAGCGGTAACGGCATTACCACCCCATCACTTCCATTTTTACCTGCACCATCATACTTGTAATGAGGCATTGTCCTGAAACCATGGACTCTTCCTGTTATTAAATAAATAACCTTGGTATATCAAACTCAGAAGAATAAAATTTCATACACCGCTAATGAACAGCTGACTCTTCCCCAAGCCTATAGGTTTTTCAGAGGCCCATGTCTGATATTCAATTTCTATAATATAATATTATAAAACTCAATAATGCGTCCCCCCTCTAGTCCCCTGTGATGTCTCTCTGTGCCCCTTCTCTGGTCCCTTGTGATGTCTCTCTGTGCACCTATGGTCCCTGTGATGTCTCTCTGTGCCCTCCTCCCCCCTCCCTGGTCCCCCTTGATGTCATTGTGCCCCCCTCTTGCCCCCCTATGTCCTCTGACCCCTTCCCCCATACTTTCCAGCTCCCTTTTTTCCCGCTTCCCCTCCCCTCTTCCCATCTTCCATCACCCCCCATCACCTATTCACTGCAGAAGTTGTCTTGACTCACTATGGTTTTACCATCTCCGACCTGTTACCTGCACTTGGATTTGACTTTATGAACACATTGGGCCTCATTATAACCCTGGCGGTAGCCGTGCCTGTAAAACGGGCATGGCTGCCGCCGGAGTTGCAATTCTTCTGGCACCTGTCAATGAGGAATTACCGGATAAATTCAACATTGCTGGACCTGGTAATTCCTGCATTGCTGGGTGCCAGTGCCTGTCAGTCCCCATTCCCATTGAGCCCGATAGGGCTCAATGGGAATGGGGACTTCGGATGCACTGGCACCCTCAACGAGAATGCCGGTGCATCCGACATGCTGCGCTCACGGGTGCCGCTCTGCCCGCCAGGCCAGACCTGGCGGGCTGACAGGCGCCCTCAAGCACAGCTCAAAGTATGGCGGTCCGGGAACTACTTTACCAGCATGCTTACCCATACCGTAGTTCCCAGACCGCCATGCTTATAATGAGGCCCATTGGCTTTGGTGCTTCACCTTCTCGACTCTCATGCTGGACCGCCGTGGATCACGTACTCAGGTTGGCCCTGATTCATTCTGTTCCCATCGTCTTCTTGAATCCCTGCCTACATTTTTTGTTCCCAGCAACTTTTTGTGTTTTATTGACATCTGCAACTGTATTTCGCTCTCCCTGCTGCTTCTCGGCTCTTTTTCACTGTTTTATCCTCTGTTCTCTCCTCTTCACCCTTCTCCCTCTCCCCCCTACTTTCTTCTTTGCACTTCCTCTTTCAGACTTGTCCTTGGACCTAGTAAGATAGCAACAATTGTGTGTCTCCTCCCCCCTCTCATACTTGTTCCCCCCTTCCAGCATTATCTGAAATGTTGTCAGGCCTAGTACGATAGTCACTTGTTTTGTTCCTCTCCCTCCTCTCTCCTCCCTTCTCCCTCATCTCTTGTTATATTCCGGCTTTACCAGAAATGTCATCAGGCCTAGTACGGTAGTTGCCTGTCTCTTTCCCATTTCCTTCCTATCTGTCTCTTAGCACTTGCAGTATGTGAAATGTCATTAGGCCGAGTACGATAGTTAATTTCACATTCATGTTGTTTATGGTATGTAAGAATGTAATTTTATTTTTCCTTGTTCCCTTCCTTGCCTTGAATCACTTTGAAACACATTTTGTATAGGTGCTATATAAATAAACTATCATATCATATAATATCATAACCTCTGAATGATGAAAGCCTACCCAGGCATGCCTAACATGTGACTGATTCTGCTGGTCTGATATTCAATTTTACAATCACCTTCATTAATATCATCCATTTGATCAACTTCAGAAGGATGAAAGACTGAGTTTTTTTGCCCATATAATTGAAACCTGGACCTTGCAGGTTACCTGTAGAACTCCATAGTAGGTGCTGTAACCGACTGAAATATTTACTGCAGTTTAATGTGCCGTTCTACTTGGATAAGACTGCACAGGTTTCAATTTCCTCTTGCTATCTCTACCCATCCCCACCTTAACCAACCCCTGACTTTTCCCTAACCTTTCCACCCTTCCTGAAGCCTTTGACGTTATTGTGTTTATGTGTTTTCCAATTATCTGTACAAGCCTACCTGAACTTTTAATCTTTCCTGAAGATGCATTGCTCTTAAAGTAGGTTCAGGCAAATTTAGTCTGAAAGAAAAATCCATGTGAACTAATACACCTCTGTAGGAGATTCCCTGGAACATGGGAATGATTTCTTAGAAAAAATCACTCAGGTTTATTGATTGTGTTGATTTACTGTATGTGTATGGATTTGTTGGAGTTATTGTTAACAACAGAGCTATAGTTTATCAATCAGAAAACCTTACAGTTAGAGGTGGGCAAAAATCCTGCAGGTGGAATTCACCAATAATTCAGCTCCACTGGCTGGGCAATTTCCCACCTTTTCGTCAGCACTTTTGCCATTTTATGCGCTCGAAATTGTCATTTTATGATTTCTGAAACACATCTAAAAAACAAAATGTAAGACAAACTAAATTTAACATAGCAAAACAACCCTTTCACACCCAAAATTACATTTTTCCCAACAATGAAATTTCTGGCAAATGACATTTTGGACAGGAAAAGGTCTCAAGCTGCTCATTCTGGTCGGCAGGCGATGGGTCAGACTTAGCCATTTCTGCCCACCTCTAAAATGCCACAAAAGGTTTAGAGCATTCCTGCGATCAGTGACCTTGTAGCTGTGGCACTATCACACATTTCAGAGATTGCAGAAGGTCTGATTCCATTTATGAAGAGCACCATGAGCACTAGCTCCTTTGAACTAGACTGTGAATTTAGGCTCACCCACAGCATGGAAACGGCACTCCTTGACATGAAAATCCAGGTGGATACTATCAGGGACTCAGGAAAACTCTGCATACTTCTGCTGTTAGACCTATCTGCAGCGTTCGACCTTGTGTATCACGACAAACTGTGCACTATTTTAGCTAATGAGTTCAACTTCTCTAACAATTACACCATGTGGGTGAAATCCTTCCTAGCCGAACGTACGTCTAGAGTCTCCATATTGAAAGAAGATGCTGATCCCATCCCAGTCCCCATTGGGGTACCCCAAGGGTTGTGTATATCACCTACCCTCTATATTGCTTACACAAAGCTCCTCTTCTGTGCATTAGACGACCTGGGTGTCATCTACATCAATTTTGCAGATGACACCCAGATCCTCATACCTATTTCAGGGACTACGACCATGACACACTGACCATCAATAAAATGTATGCTATAATCCAAAACTGGATGGTGGTAAATAGCCTCTGCCTTAACGATGAGAAGACAGAGATTCTCATTGTGGGAACCCAAACTAAAATAGGTGCTCTCCATCCAGACTACTCCTGTATCAACATTCATGGCACATTGATTGCAGTACTTAAGCAAGTAAAACAATTAGGTGTTTACCTAGAGGCCAACCTCACAATGGCTAACCACATAAGTGCACTCTCAATTAATTGCCATAAACCGCCAATTTCTCACACCCACCAACTGCATCACTTTGAACAGGGCTCTGATCTTATCAAAGTTGGACTATTGTAATGAGTTATTACTAGGGACTTCCAACACCAACCTTAGTAAATTACATCTAATGCAAAACAAAGCCTTACGGGCAGCCTTAGGAATAAAAAGGTCTGACCATATCTCCAATATTAGGAGGGAGTCCCATTGGCTACCTATCAAAGCGAGAATTAGCTTTCAGACATTATGCATCACTTACAAATGCATTTCCAAAAAAGCCCACATCTATTTGAATGCCATAAACAAAAAAGAATCCATTAGATCTCTGACATCCAACAACAATCTGCTCATAGCGATCCCCCGCTGCAAAAATACTCAAGCTGGGGCTGCTGGGGCTGGGAGATTCCAATGTTTGGCCCCCAAACATTGGAACTCCCTCCCTCTTAATTTCTAAAAAGAGGAATCCTTCCACGGCTTTAAAAAATTGCTAAACACCTGGTTATTCAACAAATTTTAGTAAAATGCTCAGTTCCAGAAAATGTAAATAATTATGAATAATGCTCACACTGTATCATCGTATGTAAATATCACTGTAATTCCTTAGCATTACTGTTCATCCACATGTGTACCTGAATATTAATGTCTAAGCTGACTGTAACTACGCTGTGATACCCT
Organism: Ambystoma mexicanum; assembly: GCF_040938575.1. Taxonomy (NCBI): domain Eukaryota; kingdom Metazoa; phylum Chordata; class Amphibia; order Caudata; family Ambystomatidae; genus Ambystoma; species Ambystoma mexicanum. The sequence goes on along the minus strand of NC_090924.1, from coordinate 39,633,824 downwards.
AGGGTCTGGGTGTGTAACAAATGTAATAAATAAATAAAATAAATGAATAAATGACTATATGAGCATATGTGGGAACTGAGGTCTTCTGAGAGGACCTGGTACTGTTCCCACTCAAAGGAAACAGAACATTTTGCCACACCCTGGGATGATGGGAATTAATCCGCTAGGAAGGCCACACATTTTCCTTCAGATGTATCAGTACCTTTCTTGGCAGAGGATTCTCCTGACCCTCCTTGATTGTTTACCCAAAGCCTTCTCTTCTGATTAGGACATGCCCGTCTGAGCTTTTTTTGGACACAGGTGCTCACATCTTTGACAAGCTTCATGGTTGGTGATATTCATGTCCACTAGATGCTGGTGTCACTCTGCCTCACAATTTCTAAGAATATGATTGCATGCAACCAAATTGTACATTTCTTCAATGTGCTGAGTTTGTTCCTAGTCATCCACCCACTCAAATACTTCAGAGACAAATGTGTTGATGCCACAGCAGTTTGATTACTCCATTTTGAGAGTTCTCTAAAACATGCAGGGTATTGGTAAGGGGTTTTGCCAAACTTCCTGAGAATCCGTGCTTTTATTTTGGAGTAAATGGGCCTCTCATCGGAAGCCAGCTTAACGATAACATCAGTGCTCTGTATCGGTAAGTGACACATCAGGGCTTCAACACACAGCCTTTCGAACATATATTTTAGAACAGGGATTCAAGTCCCTCAAACCAATTAAAACTAACCTTCCTAACCTCATAGTGATGTATTACAGACTTGGGTATCTCGAGTCTTGGATTGTCCTGTGTTCCTTGTCTTGAAGTTCAACTCCTCCAACTAGAGATGCTTCTGTATTGTACTTCTCTCCATCCCAGAAGGAGTTTTCTAAGCAAGCACAGTTTTAGTGAGACTACTCTCGAACCTGTCTCAGACTCAGGACATTTGGTAACTCACACTACCATGTGAAAGTGGGGCTTGTTTAACAGAGTCACTGTCTGAGAGACAAAACTACTATCATTTTGCATAGCAAAATTAAAAATGCATGTGATTGCATGCCCTCATTCTGCACATGATGGTTGCACAGCAAGGGGGGGCGGAGATTCAAAGATAGCACACTCTATCCTCCATGCAACAAAAAACTAAGTAAAACCGTATGTGGCCGCAACTATCAATAAACAATGACTTTTTCTATCAATTATGCAAAGTGGTTAGTAAAAGGATGATATGCTGTGGAGTGATGCTGTTAAAGCATATCTATAGATATTAACCTACAAAATGTATATCTTCCCTTAACTTACCTACCCCACCAGACAGGCTGCTATTATGCCCATTGCCATGTCCAGACTGGACTATGCAAACTCTGTCTACTTGGGTGGATTGGCATACAAAATTATGAAACTGCAAAGAGTCCAAAACGTGGCTGTCAGACTCCTTCTTGCACTGCGACAAAGGGATCACATCTCGCCTGCTCTCTGCACCCTTCACAGGCTCCCTATTGGACGAAGCGTCACTTTCAAAATCCTATACATCACCGACCGAGCAGTGCAAGGGGCGGTATCAGCATAGCTAGCTTCAAGAGAAGGTTGCACCCTACTGCCCAACACAAACCCTAAGGTTCAGGAACGGCCCTTCTGATGTTGATTCCAGCAACCAGGTCAGCCATTTTGGAGGGTCCACCTACTCTACATTGGCACCAACACTATGGAACATACTGCCCCCGACATTTGACACAACCTACATGACCTTCGGTAAATCATTGAAAGCCAGGATTTTTCCAAAACCATGAAAGGGACCACTTACTGCTGCCAAACCCTCCACCAATGGCCAGATTTCAGCTAGAATCGGCTAGAACAGCATTATCTCGAATATAGGAACACTTCGAGCCATGAAAGCCTGATAATAAGGCATCATCACCAAAAATTAGGAACAGTCTGGGCTCAGAAGCCGGCTCAAGAGACCAGCAGGCTCTGGGCCTGGCAGGTGTGGGGTCTCCACACCCTGGCTCACCTACAATGGCCTAGCAACCCCCCATGTGCCAACAAGTCAGTCATGACCCCTAGCGCTCCAAATCCCATTGCCCATGACTCCAAACCTAAGACTTGACTTCATTAGAATCGTATGCTAGGACCAGGCAAGCTCTCTGCCACCCAACCAGATATGCAGCACACTCTATGACCAGGAGATGTCTTCTGTATATATCTACCTGGAAACCAGAGATCAACAGCACCCATAACTGAGCTTAATCATCTTCCCAGAAGCAAACATGGCACTATCACTATCTATCCAGGAGATGCCAACCACTGTCGTACAAACCTATCCGCAGACCCCTGCGCATCACCAGATTTCCCAGAGCATAATGGCTCCCCTGACAGCTAAATGAGACTGGTCCCGCTCCTGTCTAACCTTACCGATCTGGAAATTAACACCCAAAGCCACCATTGCAGGTCTGGTCCCGCTCCTGTCTAACCTTATCCATCTGGAAATGTACACCCAAAGCTACCATCGCAGGCCCCCTGTCAGCCAACCACGTTTGGCCTGTTTCCCATTAACCCTGTGTCAGGCTTTATCTATCTTAGAATCAACATGGAGAGCCTCTTCTTCAGAGCCTCATAGCACGTATGTTCCTAACATTACAGTTGGGACATATCATGTCACCAATAGGATACAGAAGGTGGTATACGCTCAAGTCAGGCCACATAGGCCTACCTAGGAATAAGGCTACGAACGTCCACACCCGAGGCACTATAGCAACTATGCTTGGTTGGACTCTGCTAAGAATCAAGCAGTAACCACAAATGTGTCAGGAATTACCCAGCCACTCGTCATAAACTATGACCAGGTTCCTGGAATATGGGCCCACTAACACCTACAACAGAGCCTCTGGAAAAAAGGACTGTCCGACCGAACAAACACAACATACTCTGCACCAGCCAAACAATCTCACTCGCTGATTCACTACTGCAAACCACCAGGACAGGAACGGCCAGCTCATTGAGTTCCGGAGGTTACCAGGAACAGGGGCCTCCTACCAATAAGCACAGACACTCACTCCTACCAATATACTCATTCTCCACTTTACACCAATAAACAATAGAATACAGCTACATGCCTCTATAAATTAAGCCTAGCTGCACACATAACTACACTACTCCTTGAACAGTTTAACACTCTGTTAGAACGCAGTTAAACCCCATCCACCCCCCCCCCCCGAAAAAATTGGCCTAGCTGCACACATTCTCTTACACAGGCCCCACGGCAGCCAGAATGCAGACTCAGAGGCTACCAACGTTGCTGCACACATTCCACTGATCTCTCACCACCACTGCAATGCACCTAGCATTAGAGTGTGGCCACCTCCGCTCACATACAGAGTGCACCCAAGCGCTATACGCTAACCTACTCTCTCCACTGACCTGCTGTCCCCAAGGTTGGTCCCCAACCCACAACGCTTTGAGATCATACCAATGATATACCAGGCGCTATACAAATGCACAATAACAATAACAATTTCACACACAGGTTGATGAAAAGTAGATCCATGTTTTACAAACACAAGCTACTAACAATGTGACCTCTGATTAGTGCACTATTCTGTGGAACAACACAAAATAATGACACACTTTTTTTTTTACCGAACTGTGGCATTGTTTACATTTCAATAATGTCACTAATATGCCTGGATTGGACCTTTCATCAGAAAACACACAAATTCAGTGCGCCCGTCAGAAATTATTTTGGTATGTTACTTAAGTTCCTATTCGTGTTGTGGCTGCTAAAACTAAGCATGTCAGATGTATTCACCTCTTTCATAGCGTACACGAGTATATTTTAAAATTGCAATTAGCAATAAAGGCAACAAACCAAATTGCAACTTGAATGCAATCACAATATCAAATCTCTCTATATCTATCTATCTATCTATCTATCTATCTATCTATCTATCTATCTATCTATCTATCTATCTACATCTGTCCCATCCGTGGTTCTGCTCGTATCCACACAAATGAATCATGCTCAGCTGCAAACATATTTTGCAGCCTTGATTTTTCCCCATCATCTTGTAATATTCGATCTGTTTTTCCTAATGAGAAAACCTGCCTGGCAGACATCTGAGGTGTAAGAGATCAATACGTTGAATGGGGCAAACATGTCTTATTAAATACGCCAGTCTCTGTCCGCCCTAGCATGAAGGAGAGTGGAGGCAAACTCCCAAAATATTTCCTTGACGAGCAAAGCTCAATTTGGAATTTTCTAAGCCATTCAGCTCATGTCTGCTTCTTGGCGTGAGTGTGTATTGATCGTCAAGAAGCTGCCCATACACCCTCTGCATTCCAATGGATGGTGAATCTTTGCTTCTTGCAGAAAATTCCAGATGATCTTTGGGTCAGCTCGTACCTAGGAAACAGGTATTTTTCTGTTTGGTCTTAAAGAAAAGGGTAGGACCAACCTGATGTACACAGGCTCCATGATCTGCAAGTCATTTATTTTTTTTAGTTTACCAATAAGTGTATCTCAGTATCACATATTGCTATCAATTTCCTCCATTGTATAGCCTGACTTTTACCTAATTGGGTCTTAAACAGTGGGAGTCTGTTACAATAACAGGGCATGCATGTGTTCAGTAGCCCTAATGTAACGGACACTTTTACAAACACTTGAATAATACGAGCAATAAAGACATTCTTTCAAAGAACAACGTACAAGTCGTCAAATCGAAGAGGTTCTTCCTTTTGTGCGTTTTAAGGGAAATTAAAGATGCAAACCAATCAAAATGGCGTCGAAGCTGGACAGGTGACCAATTCACTGAGAATATTTTTCGACAAAGTTTCACATGCGTCTTGAAAAAAATGTACGTTACAAATGAGGAGAGTACTCTGATTAATCAACAGTCATACACCTTATTGACCAAAAGTTGTAAGCATATCTGCCAACATTACGCCAATTTCAATGTGCACTTTTAAAAACGAAAAGAATTAAACAGACATAACGAGCGATTATAATAAACTATTCTGAAATCTCATGAAGGCATTGCAGTAATCTATCTGTGTACCATTTATTATTTAGAAAGGGCTCCCCTCCAAACACACAACCACAGTAAGGCCACAACACCTCTCCACATATGGAGTCAAACACGGTAACAGAGCAATTTGCTTAAAGGTAGGCAGGTAAGAGCATTGGGAACTACTTTGTTTCCTTGCATGCATATTCATCGATGTATTCATAATTTGTCTCTGCATCTCCCACCAGAAATGATAACACTCTTTCCTGATCTTTTCTGGAAAGACATCACCACACGGGATATGGTGTGCTGCTGACCAGCCAGGAGAACAGCAGACCAGTAGGTGTGGCAACCTCATCCCAACTTGCCTGGGGTGGAGCTTCACTTTTCATGTTCATCTACATATGGGAGAAAGAGGACAAGAATTAGGAAGGGATGCCTGACAGTAAATCAGCCCTCCATCATAAAAGCCCTCCATGCCATACAAAGAATAGATATGTTCAGCAAGTCCACCGAATGGCTAAGGTTATGGTGTGACAACCAGAGAGAGGACCACTCAAGAGAAGGAGCTAGCTTGACTCAAGTCCCACATCGGAACTGAAGCCATCCTTATTTATGGGGCCAGCCGGCCAATCTCTACATCGGCTACTTGAAGAGACACAACTGGATTCCCTTTTTCCCAGAGAAAGACTGGAAGGAACGGGAGGTGTGCAGCAGGCAAAGAGAGAGGAACATTCAGGAAGAGGGACAAGCTAATCTGAAAGCCCTCATCAGGGATGAAGGCCAATCTTTGGGGCAGAGCCTGAGAGCCAATCTCAATCACAGCTGATATACCTGAGTCTCCTTTATCTTGAGACAAGCTAGAAGGTTAGACAAAAGCTCTAGAAAAAGCCCAGGGGTACGTCTAAGAGTAGAAGCGGTTGGAGGAGAGAACCAGGCGAACAGACTAAGCTGCTAAGAGAACTAAATTTACTGGCAAGGACTGAAGAAGAGTCAGGCACTGAGAGACCATTGTTCCCAAAGTGGAAATGAAGCAGAAAGAGAGAAAAGTCTGGCCTGTGATGACATTTGTGACCGTAGGAATAAACAAGATGATCAGGAAAGTGGGAATGGATCTTCCCAAAGCTGTAAACAACCTGATCAGAGGAATGGGGACATACCTTCCTGAAGGGGGAACACAGTGATCAGGAGAGTGGTGATATAGGGCTTTGGATGGACACAATAAATGATAAAGAGAGTGGTAAAAGAGGAGCCTAAAGCAGTCAACAAGGTAATCAAAAGTAGTGTGTTAGAGGGGCATAAAGGGGTGAACAAGGTGGTCAGGAGAGTGGGGACAGAGGTCCAGAGGATGGAAAGAAGGTTATCAGAAGAGTTGTGTCACACGTACACAAAGCAGTGAAGCAGGTGATCAGGAGAATTGTAAAATAATTGCCCACAGGCAGAGAGTGTGAGGAGAAGTATCTATACCATAGGTGGGCACAGAAGGAAGTGATTGGAAGTTATGAGACAGAGAGTTCATATGAGATCTAATTGCAAAGATAGACACACAAGTTATGGGAGTACAAATTGCAGGGCTAGTAGTAGCAGAAGACGCCAGGGGAAGGGTGAGGTAGCTTGTGCCTGGAGGGAAAGAGGGCAGAAGGATCCCCTGGTTGATACTCCTGACCAGTTTCTGTCATTCTCATCGCAGACTCAGTGAAGTGCTCCATCCAACACCAAAGCATTATTTCTTGGTTACTGCAAAGTGAGGATTACTTGAAGGGAGACTGACAATGGGAGCAGGTCAGTGGTGTAATGTTTTTTTGAAAGGCCACCCTCAACACAGGGAGATCCTTCCCTCGCCAATCTAAGTGTCAAGTAATAAATGGTTAATGTCAGCTCTTTAATTCAGCTCTCACTCAGCCTCATAACATGCTCCTTGGATCCCTCCCCCTGAGCTAACAATGAGCCAAGAACCAGACTGGTGTACTTGAAAAATATGTGTATTTATTTGAATTATCAGTCATTGAAATCACACCAAACTACACACACCACCTTCTTTGTTACTCACTATTAACTTCTTGTTAGACAAATCACACCAAAGGGTTGGGAAGAAAACAAATTGCAATACTTTTCTTTCTACAGATTTCACATTAAGAAATAGTTTGCACTGGTCAGTAACCACAATCTATTTACAGATGTAGTGTTGTGCAATTTCGGTTTTCCTGCACGCTTAAAAGGCTAGCAGTTTGGTTTACAGATTTGGACAGATTCATATGGCAATTACTATTTCACCCACACCTTTTCTCAAAATAAACCAGGGTGAGTTAGCAGTGGGTTTTTCAGACTCCACTACTATGGTCTGTGTTGGGGAAGTCTGACAGAAAAATTGGGATGATTGAAAGATTTTGGATTTCAGACCCCCCAAAGGCCTGTGTTGGGGAAGCTGGACAGCAAACATTGATATGATTTAAGAGTTTTGGATTTCAGACCTCCCTCCACTTAAAGGCCTATGTTGAAGAAGCTGAATACAAAGATTAACCAATTAAATTACAGTCTATAGTTTTCAATGCACACTCAGAATGAGCGTAGTTAATTTCGAATTTTAACAAAAGTCACCCCGTTGTGTTCTGCCAAGAGAATTAATTAAATTCATATTTTAATTTAAATGGGCTAAGGATCTACACAGCTTTGGCCCCCACCTGCTAACAATGGGAAAGGTTTTAAGGCAAGCAGATTCCCCCATCTTTGGTTTCAATCGACTCAATTCTACTTTCATTGACAGCCTCTGTTAAAGTGCAGTAAAGCCGGTTGCATATCAGAACCCTCTTGGAGAACAGGGGAGGGGTCTGGTCACTCCAACTTTTCACCATAGGGCCCAGATTTTTTTAAGCCTCCACTGCAATAAATAGTTTCACTCAAGAGAAGCGCTGTAGAGAAAAGCATCTTTTTTGCTCCTGTCCTGCCACTACAGCAAAACCCTTGGAACGGGCTGGAGCCCACTCCCCAGATGTCCCCCACCGGGCATTGGGAACCCAGCATCCAGCATCCGGAGCAGTAACACGAGGAGCCGAAGAGGTGAGCATGATGCTTGTGCTACAACCCCTTTTCCCTGCATCGGTGCCTTATTAAGCACCTTTGGCCCTCGGCCCCCTGCAGCTCATACCACAGGCTCCCTTGTTCACCTTTTAACCTTTAGTCCGACGAAATCGGACACACACTGCCTAAAATGGCCGTTCTATATTGTTGTTGCCATGCTGCCTAGCAACAGCAGCATATTTTAATCAGGCACATCCGCCGGCAGGCGGAAGCCGGTGCCTGCAAGAGAAGCGCCGTAGAGAGAAGCATCTGTTTTGTTCCTGTCCTGCCACTACAGTAAGACCCTCAGAGCGGACTGGAGCCCACTCCCCAGATGTCCCCCACCGCGCATTGGGAACCCAGCATCCAGCATCCGGAGCAGTAACACAAGGAGCCGAAGAGGTGAGCATGATGCTCGTGCTACACCCGTTTTCCCTGCATCTGTGCCTTATTAAGCACCTTTGACCCTCGGCCCCCTGCAGCTCATACCGCAGGCTCCCTTCTGCTCCTTTTAACCTTTAGCCCGATGAAATCAGACTCACGCTGCCTAAAATGGCCATTCTATATTGTTGTTGCCATGCTGCCTAGCAACAGCAGCATACTTTAATCAGGTACATCCGCCGGCAGGCGGAAGCCAGTGCCTGCAAGAGAAGTGCCGTAGAGAAAAGCGTCTATTTTGCTCCTGTTTGCGTACTGTGGTGCTTGTGGGGCCAGATCCCTTTCCTTGCCGCATTGGAAGGTTAGATCACTGCGACTACCTATATGATTGAGCTCACTACCGTCTTATCTGCACCCTCGAACTTCTTGTACGATTAGCCCAAGTCGAACTTATACATGGTCTTGTATTGTATCAGATTCGCGTTGATGTGTGCATTCGCCTTGGACCTTGACCAAATTGAAAGGTCTGTTGTTGTTTGTTCGGCCATTTATATAGCGCTACGAACCCTCAGGTATCTGAGTGCTGCTTATTTCCTACAGTGTGTGGTGCTCATCTATCGACTGTACAGTATGATTGCTGTACTTTATATCTATGTTGCAACTAGTATTTGCCTTGCCATTTGATAATCGAATTTAGCACCTAGCTACTGTGCCATTCGATATTTTTGCATATTTGCTGTACCCATCTGCCCTGCCACTTGATTAATGTATTTAACTTCTATGCTGCATTTAGCATTTGCCTTGCCGTTTGATAATCGCATTTAGCACCTAGCTACTGTGCCATCCGATATTTTTGCATATTTGCTGTACCCAGCTGCCCTGCCACTTGATTGCTTTATTTAACTTCTATGCGGCATTTAGCAGTTGCCTTGCCATTTGATAATCGCATTTTGCACCCAGCCACTGTGCCATTTGATATTTTTGCATATTTGCTGTACCCAGCTGCCCTGCCACTTGACTGTTGTATTCTACATCTATGTTGCACCTATATTTTGCCCTGCCATTTGATAGACGCATTTAGCACCCAGCTACCTTGTCACCTGATAGCTGCATTTAGTATCTAGCTGCACTGCCTTCTGATTGCTCGCAGTATTTAGCATCCATGCTGCACCCAGCCCATATTCGCCCTGCCACTTGATTTGATTGATCGTACCTCACCTCACCCTACAAAATGTACCTACCAGGCATCTTCTCAGCATTGCTGAGTGTAATTCTCCACCTCATCCACTCATCCAGCTACACAAGCTTTACCTCTAGCTCTGCCCCCATAGGCACCTTTCCCCCCTCCATTATGCCTTATGTCTACCCTCCACCGCATACACCCACACCCATGCTGCCCCACCTCTCCACGCCATGCAGTCCATCCGCTATAAATGCCAGATTACGAGCCAGATTACCTAAACTCGCACCAGGGACTCTACCCAATATAAATTGACTAACCGGTCCCCACCTATGCACACGGTCTTTCCTACCAACCGTCCCATGGATTAGACCTAAGCATAGCCTAACTAATATCACAACCAAGCATAAGGTCCACAATACAGCCACCATAACTACCCAAACTAAAACTATCACCCTGCCCATAAGAGGTGCCTTAATTAATGTGCGATCTGTAGTAGCCCATGCCACAGACATGGCAGATAAACTAGACTTTCTAGTCATCACCGCGTCCTGGTTCCATGCAGCCGCTGGACCAGCTCTCTCACTAGCTATCGCTGACGACTATACTATCCTCCGAGCAGACAGATCAGAATCCAGAGGCGGAGGCCTCGCCATAATCGCAAAAACACACCTCAACATTAGACTTGACACCACAAACGACCTCCCATCATGCCCATCATGCGATTCACTCACAGCTAAATTGCCCACTGCCAATTCCCAAACTATCATTATTCACCTATTCTATAGACCGCCTGGACCATTAGGCTCTTTCGAGGAAGACTTCACTACCATTATTACCAATAACCTAAAAAATACCCCCCAGAGTCTCATTTTAGGAGACTTTAACCTAGGTCTCAAAGACCCTATAGACCCCCAGGCCACCCTCATTAACAATACCGTGTCAGAATTAGGCTTTACCCAAAGAGTGTCCAACCCTACCCACAACAAAGGGAGAACCCTTGATTGGGTAGCGGACCATAACTGTGAGGCCCGCATCACTACCAACTTACCTAAACCATGGTCCGACCACCATCTCCTTACCTTCACCCTCGAAGCTTCAAGCGCCATCACCAATAACTTACTCGCCACAGCTATCCCTTCGAGAAACAAAAAAGACATCACAGTGGAAAAACTCATCCCCCTCATTCTCCCGACTTTGAACCAACTCTCAGCTACCGCTAATCCACACCATCTCGTAGAAGGCTACAACAAAATTATGCAGTCAGCCTTAGATTCTATTGCACCGCTAAAACTGAGAAAAAGCAAACCGAAAAAACATGTGAACGCTTGGTTCTCTACACACTTAAAAGCTCTTAGATTAGAGAAACGCAAAAAGGAACAAGCCTGGAGACAAGCTCCCACAGAAAATATCAAGTTGATCCTCAATAAAATAGCCTCCACATACAAAAAAGAAATCATACTCGCTAAACAAGAATCTTATATCCTGAGAATATCTCAAGCCAAATCCAGTACTAAGGAATTGTTTACCATCATCAAAGAGCTGTAAACACCTGTCCCAATCCCAGACACATGTGTGAAAGACAAACAATTGTGCACTAGGGTCCAAAATGCCCTCTCCAACAAAGTTGCAGGCCTACAAATCAAAATCAACAACAAGAAAGAATCCTTAACTAACTCCACTAACTCTCCCCTATGCCCTACACCCCAGTGCCTTATACCCAACCCAATCACCCGCTTCAGCTTCTGCAAAGTCTCCACGTTAGAAGTAGAAAAAAAATCATCCTCAGCCTCAAACTGTAAAATTGTCAGGGCGACCCTTGCCCCCACAAATCATTAAAGATGCGGCAAGAGACCTCTCACCATTCATCACTAAACTCATTAACGCCTCCTTCTCTTCTGGCATCATCCCCAACAATCTCAAAGAGTCCTGGGTTCTCCCTCTACTCAAAAAAACCTTTCCTAGACTGCTCTATACCCACTAACTACAGACCCATCACCACTGTCCCCTTCCTGCTCAAAACTTTAGATAAGACAGCTTATCTTCAAATACAAAAATACCTCGAACTAAACCATCTCCTGGGAATCTGGCAATCAGGCTTTAGACCCCAACATGGGACAGAAAATGCTCTCATTGATCTTAATGGTCAAATCGACACTTTGAGAGACAATGGGACTACTGCCCTACTGCTCCTACTAGACCTCTCTGCAGCATTTGATTTAATAGATCTTAAAATTTGATGTAACCACCTGGACTCGGCTGCCCATTTTTCTCAAGAAGCCATCGGTTAGATTGAGTCATTCCTGAGTAACAGATCCATGCGTGTCTTCTCCTCTTCAGCATCTGCTGACCCCATCTCTATAACTAGCGGTATCCCTCAGGGATCATGCGTCTCCCCCACACTGTACAACGTGTTCACAAAGCCCCTGTTTGATAATCTTGTTGGTCTGGGTATCACCTACACCAATTACGCCGATGATACCCAGATCCTCATCCCGTTGACGGGAGATTACAACAAGGATTTGGCCTGGGTGAATAGGGTGTACCTCATCATCCAGGCATGGATGGCCTCCTGCAGTCTATGCCTGAATGATGACAAGACCGAACTCATCATCCTCGGATCCACCCCAAACTTAAACAAACTGGATCACAACTACACCAGCTTCATCATAGATGTCATTTCTATGAAGGTAGCCAAAGAAGTGAAAACCCTAGGAATCTTCCTAGACTCTTCCCTCTCCTTCCACAAACAGTTTAGTTCCATGGCCTCCTCTACAGCTTACACATGTAAGCTAATAAGAGCCACTAAACCCTTCCTATCCACCCAGAGCCACATTATCCTAGCCAGAGTCCTTGTACTATCAAAACTGGACTACTGTAACACCCTTTACGTAGGAGCCAACACATATGTCTCAAAGAAAATCCAGACCTTGCAAAACAATGTTCTCAGAACAGCGCTTAGCATCCCTAAGAGAGAACACATTTCCAACGTCAGGAGAGCCCATAACTGGCTCACTACCACTGGCAAAAACCACACACAAATGCCTCAAAAACACAGCCCCCGCAACTTAGCTGACAGAATAAAAAGATACACCCCTAACAGGACCACCAGAACTGCTAATGCCAACCTGCTCACAGTTCCCAGGTTTTGTTTTTATGGCTGTATAGGTACACAAGGGACTTGAGGGCAGTGCAGGTGCTCTACTTGCCAGACACGGACTGTCATCCAGTCGGAGTGAGTATCTGTAATGCACATACAATGCCAGGCAGCAGGAGATAGTACTAATAAATTGGGTACTTTCCCTTGTGTTTTGTTTTTGGGGGATCAGTTTTCAAGTGGGAAAGGATTTGAGATTCAAAAGAATGTAGATGGAAAACTGATTACCGCCCACTCTCGTCTTTAGTATGAGGCTGATGACACATTTTTAAGTTGAATAAAGTCCAATATTAAATTATCCTGTTTTATTTTGATTTTATCCCCACCACGGCTTAAAATAGTTTCTTTTCTCTGTTATTTTACAGTGCAAATATTGCCTTGATAACACAATGGGCACATGCTATTGATTTTCTATTAAAGAAATAGTCCTGTCCTGAAGAAGGGCAACAATTTGCTGATACAAAATACTAGAGATAGTGCTTCATTAACAATCTTGCTGAAACATGTCAACTATCAGTGAGACCAAAAGTAATATGTCTCTCTCCTGTCTGGAAACCATTTTAGGTTCATTTAAGACAATTTTAGTTTGATGTGACTGAAAGAGGTTATTTAGAGTTTTTGTGATACTGAGAGAAAGAGACACATGTTCAAAATTTGAATGTAGTAACATAACATTTGTTTGTTATACAATTGTGTTGCAGTTTTAGCACATGATTGAACCATAATCGTAACTTTCACTCATCCAACCCGTTGTGTTTTAATGTTGTGAAACATTATGTTTGTAAATTTTTATGAATAATGTTGTGTTATGTCTTGTTTTTATAGATGAGTAAACATATAAAGTAAAAGATATTTTTAAAAGCTAACATTTAGCCACGTTATGGAGACTTGTTGATTATTTAGGTTTTATGTACATGTCATTGGCCTAGGACATTTGGGCAAAGAGAGGGGTAATAGGTTTTCCACTAGCAGTAGATAGTTACAGTGAGGAGGCAAATCCTGGAGGGCATTTCCAGTAGGAGGAGGCAAGCAGCCAGGAACATGGCTTAAGTGGCAGGAGGCACATGATGTGGCAATATCCAGGACTAGAGCCGAGGTGGAAGAGAGGTTGGCTCAGAGTGCCATCCTAGGGGAGTCTTGCAGGGCAGCGTAGGAGATATAATCTCAGATGAGGGAAGCCTTACAAGCTCTCCCGGCAACAACAGAGACCCACCTGCAAGTGGCAGGGGTGGTGGAGGAATTGGTTTTTGGCTGAGGAATTGTTGGATATAACATTGGACTAACCTGCTGACTCATGCAAATAGTTCTTTAGTTGTAGGTTTCCATTTTTACTTATATTATTTTCCATGTACAATTGTCCCTTCCCCTTTTTTTGTATATAGTTTGTATTCAATACATTTTAGTATCATGATTCAACCACACGGCTTGCTGTCACTTTGTCCATGTGCACTTTTTATTTGGCCATGTTCTCCAAGTGAGTACGTCCGCCGACTGTCATGTAGGTTAGGAGCACACCCTACGTCTCATGTTGTTACTATTTTGTTTGCTGTGGGACATGTGTGCATGCTTAGATTGTGTGATGTTTCGAATGTTGCATCCATGTTCGATGAACGTATGTGGTATATTGCAGATGTGGGGAGATGACATGCTGTGGGATCCATGTGTGCCACATCTTTGTCATGCGGATCTGTTCCTTGCCTTTTCCGTGCTTTGCAGTACAGACATGTATGCTGTCAGTGATATGGAACTTCTTTTGTGAATCTGTTTATGGGTCTTAAGTAATGTTGTGACTTGTTTGGGTTGTGGTTGCCATGGCAGCATTACTTTGACTTGGACATGAGGAAATATATTTCACATGTAGGGGAGGGACAATCAGACGACTGGAGGTGGCAAGAGCAGGTCGTCTGATGCCATTCCTTGTGCAGGGGCACTGCATGTTTGCTGGCAGTGTGTCAGATTTGGTTGACTGACTTTTGTGTGTGTCTTATGGTGTCAATGTGGGGATGCATTTGGGGATGGGTGAGATGTTTCATGATGGTGTTTGGGGTCTTCCACATGAACACAAAAAATCAGCTCTGCTCTCTCCCTCTGACATTTCACTAGAACTTTGCTCAGCATCGTGAAGGGAGGAAAGGCGCAATGGAGGCCGTTCGACCAGTCCTGTAGGAACGGGTCTGTCCCTTGAGCTCCTGGATCTAACCTCCAGCTGAAGTAATCGGTTGTCTGTGTATTGAGGCAAGACACAAACAGATCCATGTGTACTGGACCCCACTTCTGATCTAGCATTTGAAATACTGTCGTCTAGCATCCAGTCACTGGAATCTGTGAGGTAATGCGAGTTCCAGTCGGCCACTACGTTCAGTGCTCCGGGCAGATACTCTGCTGTCACTGACGTCCCTGACTGAAGGCAAAAATGCCAAAAATCCTTCGCCAGCATGGGCAGCATCCTGGATCTTGTTCCTCCAAGGTGATTTATGTATTGGACTGCTGAGATGTTGTCCATCTTCAGGAGGATGGTTGAATTTACCCTGTCTCTCGTGAACACTTTGATTGCAAAAGATCCCGCTAGAAGCTCTAGGCAGTTTATGTGAAGTCGAAGCTCTTCTTCGCTTCACTTGCCCACTGTCTGCAGCTCTATGCATCTTGCACCCCAGCCTAGACGGCTGGCATCTGATTCTATGATCAGGCCTGGTCCGTCTCCAAAAATTGGACGCCCATTCCAAGCGTCCATATTATGCAACCACCATTCCAGTTCCGTGATGGTACCTCAAGCCCTGCTGTAAGTGCCTTATTTTCAATCTTTGTAATGCTCGATAGTGCAAAGGACTTGGAAATGTGGCTTGAATGGATGCTGCTAGCAGCCCTACAATCCTTGCTAGAACTCTGAGTGAAATCACCTGTTTCTTCAGGCATGACCTGATCTCCCTTTTGATATCCCGTATCATCTGGGCTGCAAGCTCCAGAGTAGCCTTCATGGTGTCCAGGATGAACCCCACAAAATCTAGCCTCTGTGCTGGTGTGGTATCTGACTCCTCCACGTTCACTAGGAATCCTAAAGACCCTAGCAGGTCCTGTACCCATCCCGTCTGGTACTCAAGCGCTTCTCGGTCTTCTGACAGAAGCAATAGGTCGTATAGATATATGATCAACCTTATGCCTTTCTCTCGTATTGCTGTTTCATCAATTTGGTGAAAGCCCAGCGCGCTGACGCAAGCCTGAAGGGCATCGTCTTGAATTGCCAGAACTGCTTTTTTCAGCGAAAAAGCTAGAAGCCTCTGTAGCGCTTCTGCACTGGGATCGTCAGGTAGCCATCCTTCAGATCTAACCTCGTCAGCCAGTCCCACTCTCTCAGGGAATCTCTGAGCTGATGAAGGCCTTCCATCTTGAAATGATGGTACACGATCCATCCATTCAATTCTTTCATATTGTTTTCGCAGGCCGGACCTTCTCCTTTCTTTGTACGAGAAACCTGTTGCTTATAAAGCTGGCGGTCTCTGAGCACTTTTCTATGACATCCTTCTGCGCTAGTTGAGATAGCTCGTGATCCAGGCATCTCTGATCTGCTTCCGCTAGATGCTGCTGGTGGGGTCTGCGCACCTGCACTGGTGATTGCATAAACTTAGCTGCAAAACTCTTACGGTTTGCAAAATCCAGTCATCGCTGGAAAGCGCGTGCTAATTTTCCCAGAATATACTGGTCCTAGCCCCCACCGGAGGGTACGATATCGCTCTCACCTGGTGTAAAGCCTTGTCCCTGGCTGAAGCATCTTCCTCTGCATCCTCTGGGGGCACAGCCCCTGGCCGGGAAGAATGCATCCTGCTGATTGTTTTGCCAGTACTTTGCTCTGGGATTGGGGGGGGGGTCTTCTCCCTCCTTGCTGGCGAACGGCCGCACGACCCCTGAAGTGACTGGTTCCAGCAAAAACCCTGTTCGGGAATAATTTCCGAATGGAGGCCTGCGCTTTCCCCAGTGATGTGTAAGTGCTGACGAACCGGCCCATCTCCTTCCCAAAAGTTTCTCCGAAAAGGAGGCCTTGTGCTGCTTATCCTGCTTCATAAGAAGCAAGGTCGCTCAGCTTTGGGTTAATCTTGAGCAGGAAACCCCTCCTTCTCTCAGAGGCAATAGCGCAGTTAGCGTTCTCCATAAAGCAGACAGCTCTTTGGACCCATCCTGCTAAGGCGTCGGGGTCCACTTCCTCGGCTGTATCTCTAGCTATTTCTGCTAGATCCATAATCTTCGTGAGAGGGCCTGCCAAATCTAGCACCTTCTCTAGGCTGCTCTTCCACGATCTGTCAATCCCTTTACGGCGATCTTTGCTGGCCTTGGATACAAATGTTAGAATTTTAGGGTCCAGCTCGGGGGTCTCTGCTTCCTTCCTGGGAAGGTCTGATCGAGGGCATTCTGCTTGTAAGTGTTGCCTAATTTCCTTGTCTTGGGCCTTCCTTAATCTCATTGTCATGTATTGCGCCACCCTGGGTGACGGCTGCCAGTCTGTGGATCTTGCATTTCGGATTCTATCCAGGTCGAACATGTCCTCCTGATCCTCATCGAGGTGTTTCTCCCTGCAGGCTCTCTTTCCTCCGCTGGGCTTAGCCCAATCTTCCTCAACTGTATCTTGCCCTTCCTGCGAAGCGAGGTCTCCCTCGGTCGGCTCCTTTTCCGAGCCTGGGTCATCTTCTCAACCATTGTCTTTCCCTGGAGAGGGGGTTGTGAGACTTGGCACCACCTGGCACTGCAAATAGGCTTCTTTGAGCTTTGCAAAGGCGTTGGCAACCTCCGGGGCCTTTACTTTCACCCCATCTGTTGGGCCCTGAGAGTCGTCAGAGGATTTCCTTTTCCAGGCCTTCATACTCCCCTTAGACCCTGACTCTGAGGGTTCAGTGGGTGTGCGTACAGTCCCTTTGTTGTTATCATTGGGCTGAGTCAGTATCGCTTGCAGCGTCTCCAGTCTCTCCTGAAGGGGTCTCACTCCTTGTGCCACTGCATCAACCAGGAAATTCCTCAGCACATCCTTAAAGCTGGCAGCGAGGTCTAGAGGCTGCTCTTCCTCGCTCCATTTGAACTCTGACATTCTCTGTATGGTGCTGTGTGCCTGGTCCTGTGAAGGTGTCTTGGCATGCCCACTCTGCTGGTCTGATGCTTGTATTATCCAATATTATATCTATTTTATTTATTTATTTATTGTTGTGTGTGGCTGCACCAGACTGATCTGTCTTCACTGCCTGCTTTAGTCTGTATGCTCTCAATCAGCACCTCAGGCGAGGCTTCATGTGTCTGAGATTGTCTCAGATGCTTCGAAAGTGAGAGGGGTTGATTGTGTGTACTAGCGGCTCGATCCACTCTCCGCTGGCCGTTAATATATATCATATATTGTTCCTTGCCGCGGTGTGCTGCACAATGATTAATATGCCCTTCATTACCTCTGATCTTAGCAGGGCCTTCACCGCCGGGCCCGGCTCCCTCTTGATCCACGTCGCAGGTCCTAAATGCAACACGGATGTGAATGTGGAGAGGCTCCGGCTCCGCCTTCCCCAAGGTGGGGCCCGGAGGCCTCCTCTCTACGCCACGAGCGAATGCGGCTGCAGAGAGTCTCCGACTCCGCCTCCCCGTGGGTGGGGACCGGAGTGCTCACCTGGCTCAGCGCGCTCCTCAGCTTTACGCTGGATACTACGCTGAAGTCTGCGGCAGTGCTGAACCCCAAACGTGCCTGTAATACGGCAAATGGCTGCCCGGTGGGAGGAAAGAAACCTGCACAATTTAGTGAAATTACTCACTTGTATACGATGCGCAGACATCCGCTGCGTCCGTATGAAAATAGGCACTAACGTGTTGTTATTTTACTGGTATGTTTAATCTACATAAAATATGCACTCTATCATTTGTTCAGCGCTGCAATATCAGTGTCATTCATGCCCTACATAGCATTTCGCTCATAATATCCTTCCCCAATGACATTATTAATCATATCATGAAGAGGTGAACAAAATAGAACTTATCTGCTTGACGGGCAGTAAAAGAAGAGGAGGTGCTCAGGGACAGGATGTGGTCATAGCTGAGCAGGAGTGGTGAAGGACTACAGAAACTATGGGAGTTGTAGTTCAAAGAAAAAAAAGTCACTTTGGACATTTTCAGAAGTTTGTTAATTTGTTATAGTTTGTTGAAACTGCTGAAGAGTGGTAATAAAAGAAGTTGAAGCATAATGCTCGCTTCCAGTCTTGCCATAGAATTCAGATGATGAAATCCTCTCACTCTTGACTACTTTTTTTATAACATTTTCTGTCTCTACTGTATTAATTATAATCACAGCGACATATCTCCTGAAGAAAGTTCCAAAATTTGTATACGAGAACTGAAACATGTTGAGTTCCTACTCTAGATAAGTAAATCCTAGAGATTATATGTATTCTAAGAATAAGAGGTAAGAGAGGTTTAAGCTGGTTAATTGCCTCTAGACTCTCTCCATGAATCTCGAAACGTGTACTAAAAATATGCTATCTTACTTCATATAGGTCCATATGTCACGACTATATTGTCGGGTTTTTAGACAGTGTTTTAGTCTTCATAATGATTAAGCGAAAGTGATTTCACTCTCCTTTTTTACCAAATGAATTGTGTCTTTGTCTAAAATGTGTTACTAATAAAAATGTATTTTTTGATCATGAGAAAATTACAGCTCTGATTTAATGTTTACTGTAAGCTGTTGGTATGTGCTAACTATCTCTATTGTAAAATGAGTATTGATAAGGTCTGCCATATTGTTATGTTGTGCTTAATGATTAACATCTGGGTCATATACACATTCCACCCACTTAGTAAGAGAGTAATTTGGGCAGGTGATTAGGGTAAACATCCTATTCACCTTTGCAGCACTGAAATATAAAATTTCTGGGGGGGGGGGTGGTCATGTTAAATTCATTTCGCATGAATACAATGTTTTTTAGTTGATTTTCAACCTATCTCTGTAGTATGACGTATCCAATACAACCCTCCCATGTTGGACAACATGCTGCCATGAAGATTTCATTACCTTTGAATAGATACCCTATTTGTTATTCTTGGGACATAAGTTAGTTTGATGAGAGTGGGTGGTGGACTGTAGGGCCATCAAAGTACTGCAAAAACAAAAAACACATTTCTCAAATACATTTACCATGACTCTGGATGTCTTCCAGACCCCCAGGCAGTGAAAGAGGAGTACCTTTGGAGGTTTCAGCTCCCGGGCCAGGCCTGATGGCAGCAGCCCTTGCCTCTATTGGGATCAGGTCAATTGGACAAGCAGACTCCCACCCCACTGCCCTTATGGACCCCCCGATATTTTCCCTAGAAGGACAACATTAGCACCAGAGAGCAAAGGGAACTGACATCTTCTTCCAATGGGGGACACATTATTATACCAGATTACACAGGGATAGACACCGTCTTGTGGCCATTCTTAGAATTCCAGAGGCCACTCTTGGCCACTGTCGCATCCCCTAGATCAATACAGATAGAATAACATGGGCTGCCTCCATTTGAGTGAATTCTTGTACAGTTTAATATATCTTCAATTGCTTACAAGCGAGCATGTTGCCCCTGAGCTATCCTCCTGACACCAAAAGGGGTCGCTCCCCCTGCAGCCTTTTCAAGGATGAACAGCACGATACGCTCTGGATTCCTGTATTGACCCTGCCATCGGGACAGAGTGGAACAGTGCATGATGCAATACCACCATCAGGACTGGAGGACAGAAAAGGGCTTTGGACCAGAGGATTTTGGGGCATGGCAACATTAGAGGATGTGGCTGTAGTAATAGGAAAAGATTGCTCAGGACCCCCTTCTCTATTGGATGGATCATCTAGTGAATCCTCTTGCAATTTGTATTGGGTGCCAAATCCGGGACCAAGGCAAACCATACCGCAGCTCCCTGTGCTGGTTATGGACTTGCTGCTGTTGTTTCTTGCACTAACCTCAGGTAGTAGGTCGCCTACTCCAACAAAGCCGGTAGGTTTGCTCCCTATTACAACCAGAGTGCTCCCAAGGAAATAATGAATTTCTTTTATAAGCTGGTAAGCGTCCCCCATGAGCTTAGCTGGGTTGTGGGGCTGCAGCATGGGTCTGCTGGAATCAACATCTAATGTGGGAGTAACACCACCAGTTTCCATTTTACATTTCAAATGTTCCTTTTGGGTCGATTAAACTCTGGAAAGCTTCATGAAGGTTGCGGGGAGGGGACAACCATATGCGTTAATGCAGTAGTTTCAGTCATGGCTTTCCACTGGGGTAGGCAGGGGCAATAGAAGGGGAGGTAGAATCGTCCAGCTAACAATTCAGCAATTCAGACAGTCAGAGCAGTTCGTTTATGGCCCCTCCCTGTGACACAATTCCTCACCTTGACTGTTAGTGGCCTTCTCCATTCTTCTTTGGTTTAGCAGGGGGCTGCAGGACATAAGCAGTAAGTAGCGCAAGCCTCAGACACAGGGTTCACGCTCGCAGCAAGCACATAACACTCGCTCAACACACCAGCGCCCTTGACCCAGCAGACTTCCCTCTGCGGGGAGTGCCGGCCTCAGAAGTATCCAAGTGGGTATGGCATTGGATACTACGTCAGGAGCAGGAAGTGCAGGCTGGGAGACACGCGGGTGCTCAGCACCCCAGGGCCCTAGCACAAGCAGCCTTCACCCTGCGGGGAGTGCCGGCCTCTGAAGTATCCACTGCGGTGTGGCCGTGGACGTCGTGCCAGGAACAGGAAGTGCGTGCTGGGACACTGGTGTTGTTGTCTAGACTTGCCTGAACATCAAAATTTCTCAAGGTGGGGACTGTGACATTGTTAGCCATTCCATCCTGGCCTTAGTTGGATGTATTTCTTCTGTGGCGGCTCTAGGGAGAAAATCCAGAGTCAATTCTAAAAACAATATACCTGCAGCATGTCATGGGCAAAGGTGTTGATAGAAGAGTGAGTTTCGATGTAGATACTGCAGGAGGATGTATGGAGTGTTCCGATAGCAGTGCCTTAGCAGCTGATGGATCTACAGAAGGTTTGGGAGCTTCCACAACTTCACTGACTTCTTCATTGCTACCTAATACTGTGTCTTCTATGCTACCTGTAAATTATTACTATTCTTGTCTATTATTGGTTGATTGATTATAATTTCAAATGTAAGAACGTGTGTAGGCCTATTTGCCCTAAGCGTTCATGCAATGTACAGATGAAGAGAATGCAAAGAAGCAAAGAAAGGTTATTTTAGTAATGTATATTGCCCTCAGTAGCCCCAATATATTCAAGGATCGGGAGTGCATCCTGAATTATTCAGTTTCATGTGTGATATCTGTGATAAGTGGCCATGAAGTAAAAATGTAGATTAGAGACAGCTGCTTTTTGTAAAACATTAGAGGAAAAAGTATAATCTTCATTCTGGTTCTTACGCCACCCCTTTCACTATGGATGAGAAGAATCGCACCGAAATACTAATCTATGGTCAGGTTAAATGAAATGAAACAGTATATTTGTAAAGTAAGACTATTCCATATCCTGAATCCAATCCCTATTCCTGAGAACATGTGGTCCACAGTCCAATCATATGGAAGAACAAAATCTATAGGACCTAATGTCTTGAGTTAATTCTGTTATCTTAACAACCAGAGTCACACAGTCAGTCATTACACAACACCAAATGTACATTGCAGGGTGGTATAGCCAGTCTAATACTTTTGCTTTTTTCCCCACCTCGGGCATTATGGAATGGTTACCTTACTCTGCATTCCATCCAGAGCTTGACTGCACATGTGAAACCCAGGATCCACCCTCGATTGTTAGCTGACCCTGTGAACACTGCACTCGGGCTTAACTGGAAATGATAGACAGGCCCCAAATTATCCTTTGTTATAACTTTTTTCTCTAGTCTTGGGAATGGGCCCCCACATTCCCTGGGTGCTCTGCACTCTACCAGAGTATCCTCAACATTAAATTTCTCTTGGGGTCATCCTGATAGGACTCAATGCGCTGGCTGATTTGCCTCTTTTGGTCTTGCCCAACTCCATCGTTCTCGAAACCCTATACCCATTCAGTCAGCCACTTTTGCCCTTGAGAGATTTGTCATCCTGGCTTCTTTCCAAAGTCTGAGTGAAAGTCTGAGTGAAACTGAGTTCAGAGTGTGCACCCCCCGTTGCATTATGTGGTCTACTGTGAGTTAATCCTCTAGAGCTCACCATGTTATTAGATACATTTCTCAGATGATTAGGTAACTGTCCCCAGAATTAATTTTCTACAAAGGACTGAAATTTTCTAATACCCCATGAGGGTCCGAGATATGCTTTATCAATCTCTTGTGCTCCTTCCCTCCACTTGTTTTGATAGATCCCCACTATGGTCTCAGATATAACTCTCAGAAAGATAGTCAGCACCCCCCATGCTCCAGGTTTTTGGTTTAATGAGTCTCTCCATGGTCTGTGATATAGATCTCAGTAGATAGGCAGCCCTTTACTTAACTGCTCGCACTGGGAGCTAACCTTCTTCTCCAGTCGGGAAAGCTGGAAGACTGACCACCTTTTGATGTCCTTGTGGTATTTTTTATAATGCTCCAAAGACTTCAATTTGCTCATTAAGACATCAGAATAGATCTGTTCTAGCCTTCTATGCAAGAGTTCCTATTATTGGATGTGTTTGCTTCTCCCCTTCAGTTCCCACCTATGCTGAGAGTACTTCTGATACATATTTATCAAATTAAGGATTTAAGCACTAAATATCACTATTTTCTCAGTTTGTATTCCATTTTAACACAATCTGGAAACTTTGCTACACTTTTCTGCAATTAATTCAATGTGTATCGCTTTACTGTAGTTCTCCCTTGTACATGAACAACATGTTTAAGTCAGGTGGAAGTTGTAGGAAGGTGACATGGCCATACAGTTGTCAGTGGTCTTTCCGAAAACAACCAATCCTGCACATGCACTCTCCCCTATTCTTCCAATCCTCCTTTCCGGAGCCCAAGTATAAAAATATGCAGAAGAAACAGCAGACTGCTCGGCCACCACAGATGGCCTCCCAACTTCTGCAAAGAAGAGACATGAGTAGTTAAATGTTATGTTTTAAGGTTTCCAGAGACTTGTAAGACAGGTAATTTGACTAAATCTGTGATCTTGGTAGAAATATCTGCTTTAGATTTGATACAAAACTGTGATCTTGAAGCAAAACTTCTCTATAACAGGGCTCTAGGTGCTTAAAACACAGGGTTGCAAAAAGTTAGTGATACTTGATACTTGTCCCTGTGATGAATTACCATCTGGCGACCATGAAAAACCCTGGCTTTTTTATTTGATTAAATAATACATTGATGTGTGTAATTCCATCTCTGAAAGGACAATCTGCTGCTCAGAATCCCTTTCATAAGCTCCCTGCCAAAAGCATAGTGATATATGTCACATTTTGCATCAGGATCTTCATTTACAGCACCTGCTTGACCAGTGGCACAGAGCAGGCTCAGAAATCAGAGCTGCCCATTTGACATCTGCAGTGGCAGCGAATACTCTGCAGTGCAGGAGCTGCATTTAAGATATGTGCATATATACCAAAACTATAATGACCAAAAGTAGCCCTGCTGGTGACAGAATATACTGCATGAATAAAGCTATGCCAAGGCATGGTGTATGGGCCTACCTATGATCATTGCAGCCACCTTACATTGACTTTGCACATGTATCAGCCCTGTGGGCCCATTTCAGCTGTGGAAGCTTTACTTGTATTCCCCCACAGAGGCTAAATGCTGCCCTACTGGCAGAAATGTAGCCTGTTGGGAATGCCTCTCTCTGTCCCTTTGTAAGGGCAGGCCACACAAACCCTTCTGCCAGAGACAGCCAATCCACAGAAAACCCATTCATAAAGAACCAACCCGCCCCATGTTTCCTGTAGGACAAAGCACTTTGGGTGTGATGTCAGAAGGGCCGTGTCCACTTATATCCAGAGGAGGGATTGGACCCCTAAAGCGGGCTAGCTTTAGTTCAATTGCCTGTATGTGTGGGTCTTTAAAAGAAGGTGTTCTACACCACTTCTAGGAATCATCTTGAAACATCTTTGGATCATCACTTAAGAAGAATTGCTTGGACCCTAGTGAGAGAGCAATCCTTTCTAAAGTCCTCCAGTTGTGAAGTGAAAGTAGGTGTTCCAAAGGCAGAGGCAAGCTCTGTCCTGTAACTATCCATAGGGATCATCATGGGTGACTGCTGATGGAGCAGGACCTGCCTCTCTTCCAGCACAGCGGTACCCAGAACCTCAAAATGTTGGTGGACTACTGTATTTGTCTTCCAGCGTCCTCCGCATTTGGGAGCCTGAGAACAATGATCCATCTTGTCCTGGATTTCATGGAGTGGCACTAACAGCAACCTAAGAAGTGACCTGCTGTTGGAGCAAGACCCGCTCTCTGTCAGCCACAGTGGTACCCAGGACCTCACTGTGTTTAAGGACCCCTGCAGTTGTGTGCCAGCCCCCTGTAGGTAAAGACCCAACACCCAGTTGATAAAAAGAAAACTCCACAAGGGGTTATGTAATGAGTGCACCAGTTTTGCAAAGAAAACAAGATTTATTGTATGCAATATGTGTCAGACAGTCCCGTAGAACTGGACTGAAACAGAGCTCTAAATGCTCAGTCGGAGTACATCTTTTATAGCGGAGAACCGCTGGTTACCATAATCTATTCATAAAAAGCTACAACATTATCCCAGGGTTCCCATTGGTTGCCAAATATAAAAACATCCAAATGTCCTCTATAGTGCATTACCCTATTGGTTAAACTTATCTAAATGTATTCCCCTAAAAAATGACCTAATACATCATCATCAAGAGTACTGCAGTATTATTGGTTCATCTGTAAAAAGAACATAATGACAACAAGGCATGTATCTCATTTGCTGGACGGATCCTGACCCCCATGTGGTGCGCATATCCCTGACAGGACCCAATCAGAGAGTAGGTGACAGTGTGAGGTAAACCCTGCTTGGTAATACAATAACCTTCTCCTTATACAAGAAGCAATGGCAAGCACAATCATTTCCTCCAATCATGAAACTACATTTATTGGCTTTACCTCTGCTCCTCCCATCTCAAATCATGGTACAACCCTAGCATGACCTCTTCCTTATCGTCCTTAAAAAACCAGGTGCCCATAAAAGGGCGTGACCAGGGCACTGGCCTTAGGCCAGGACTTAGTTTATTTATTCATCCCAACGGTACGGCCATTTGCAGTTCAACCCTTGCTAAACCCCTAGGCGCTGCTGACCAGCATGTCCTGCTCCCCTAAAAACAACCTTCAAAGGCACAGGCTATATCTATTTCACAGACACAACAGTCCAATCCCATTTCCTCAGGGACCGACAGCTTGACCCAATCAACTGTTATGTGCTGCACAAATCTGCCTGTTGTCCACACTGCCTAACTTCTCCTTGGGGTGGGGCTTGGGTGGGGACTGGGGGGGGGGGCAGGGATTGCCCTTCACATGAACTCACAGGGCCCAGGTTTCAACAGAGGGCCTTTGTCTTGTACTTATGAAACACAACTTATAGCTTCACTTGAAATCCAACAATGGCGAGACCCTTGGTACCTCGGCCCACATCCCTCTCAATTACCAAAACACCTCTCTAACCTCTCTAATGCTTGCAGCTACCAATTTCCCGCTACCTGCTCGCACATCCCCCAGAGCACACCATTGTCCCCTACTATTGAAACAAAAACCAACATGCTATACATTGCTCTAATTTACACCTCAGCATCTGCAACATCATGACATTGTTGCTCCTTCTGTAAGGCTTTATGATGCCTCAAATGTGTGTCAAAGCTAACTACAAAATACATGCGCGCAAATTGCCATGCCTGCCAGTAAAATGTTGACATGAAATGCCTACTGGTACAGTTTACGCAGTCTGAGCCGTTTTCCCCACTTGGGTCATTGCACTTGCATCTCAACACTCCCCTGTGTTTGGGAGCACAGGAAAATGACTCATATTGTCCACGAGTACATGGATTGGGACTCACAGTACCCTGAGTGCCAAGACAGCAACAATCATAGTGTTTTCTGCCATTGTACAGTGTGGAGCATATTTCTAGAACATTTCAACACATTTGAACCGGCAGCCTACTTTGTTATTCCTTTTGCTCTCTCCTGAACTTCGCACAGCGCCAATAAGTCATGTTTGTCACTGCTGAACCCCCAAGAACTCCAAAGAAGGTACTATTGACTGCTAACAGCCCCCTTGGTCCATTTGTGGACCCTCAAGACTGGCTAGGTCACTTTCAATCCTGTTTGTGCATAAGTACATACCCTTTTTAAAGAATATTATTGCTTTTGCTTGCCTTTCACCCCTGATTCATTACCCAGAGTGCTGCATCTGCTATCTTTGTTATTCTGTATTCTTTCCTAGGGGTGGGTTTTGTGTAGTGTTTTTCTAGTTATTATTGTACATGGTGTGTTTAATTAAGTGTATATTTGTATGTATAACCTTTATTGGACATTCCTTTATTGTGGACTGTAATACTTTGCTTTTTGCGTTGCTACTGAACCACATTCATGGCTGTATGTATGCATGTATATGTAATTGAATGAATTAATGTTTTAATGAATTTGTGGTTGGGTACACATATCTATGATGTATGGGTGCACCAGTGAATCAGTGAATGAATGCTGTATGTGAATGAACAAGGGCAATTTCTATGAATGTTTGGGTGTTGAGTTTGTGCCTTGTGTTTGTGTTGGGTGATAGTGGGAGAGTAGAGGATGCACATAGTAAGGCATGGCTATTTTAAGGGGAATCATTGATAGAGTAAGCATGATGCATGATACCTGATTTTACGTGACTCTACTGGCATTTTGGTGCAGCCAGTGTAGCTATTTGTTACGCTGGCATAGCAATTTTTTCTGGGCATGAGAAGTGTTACTACATGGCTAGACTGGTATGTTGATGCATTCAGTCTTGCTCTTTCTTACAGTTGAATTGCATGTTGTACTTGGCATCTATGACAAAGCAAGCATGACAAGTGTTATTAAGTGGCTTGAATGGCATTTTGGTGCAGCCAGTCTAGCTATAAATACTTTCAGTGGCATGGAATTTTTACTGGGTAACTACATATAAAGCAAGCATGATAAAGGTAATTTCACGCTACACTGGCAATTTGTTGCAGCAAGTGTAGCTATAATTTCTTACCATTGCATGACGTTTTTTTTTTTTACTGGGTATCTATGTATAATACAAGCATGCATAAAGAGGCTGTCATTTTGGTGCAGCCAGTTAAACTACAATTCCTTTCTGTGGCATAGAATGTTAATGAACATCTTTGATAAAACAAGCAAGATAAGTGTTTTAATTGGCTAGACTGGCATAGTTTGGTGCAGACAGTCTAGTTATACTTTCTTTCTGTGGAATGGTATTTTATTGGGCATCAAGCGGTAAATCAAACAGGATAAGTGTTATTAAGCTTCTAGACTGTCCCACAGTGGTCTAGCCAGTTTTACCAAGTTTTCTCATTGTGACATGGCATTTATAATGGTAAAGACAACATGAGTATGTTCTTATCTGGGGATAGAAACATATATTGGCAGAGCCACTGGGGACATGTTTTTTGATGGTACCATTGTTGGCATTATGATCAAAACAAATATGAATATGTTTGTATATGGGAATACAGACGTATATTTTTCCAGACAGAATTTATATGTATGGGCACAGCCAGCATCAACATATTTTTCTACTGGCATGCATAGGGGGTTCAAAGACATCATGAACATGTGTTGGGAAAGTCTCCTGTGCACTGTTGGTGACTTGCATCAATCAGATCTTTTCATGAGTAACCCTACAAAAACAATCACAAATTGTGTAGCTTTTTAAACAATTTTTCACAGAAAGTGTGCTGAATAATGCATCATTTTAACCCATTATTCAAGAAAATTTGACTGAGATGGAATCACCAATCCCCTTCCCTCCCCCTCCTCTAGTAGTACCACCTTGGTTCCTATAGTCTCCCTCACTATGCTTGGTCGCTCTGACATATTTCTGGGAAATATGAACGCCCTTCCAATTAAAACATTCACCAGTTGCCACTGCAGATGGTCTGTCCTATTCTCTCTGGGCCCCACATGGTGTATCTGAAAAGGCATTCGGGTGTCCACAGTGCAATATTGTTAGTTGACGGGGGCAGCTAAAAACCTAAACACAGACTCGTTACTGCTAAACCTCGCGGGAAAGATGAGGGGTGGGGAACTGAAGTGGCGGAAAGGCACATAACGTGGCCTGTAAAAGGGAAGCATTCTTTAAAATGATCCGGAAAGCATTCCTTTTAGGCCCCATTAAATACATGTTTTGCGATAAGAGAAATTCAGAGACAATTAGCTGGTGCAATGTTTGATTTATAATCAGTGAAACGACTGCGAAGTTGGCATTTTCCGGTGCGGAGCATCATCTCTCGACGATGCCTTCCACTGGCACACAGAATGCGCGACACTTTGAGTATAAAGATTGCATGTGGGGTCAATGCTCAGTCAACTATTAAATAAATTACAAATTCCACAAAACAACGGTGGCAGACTCATTACTAACTGTTAGACTAGGACTGCAGGCGAAATTACATCTGGCTACAATGCTATTGCAATGCATACATTATGCAGCCTCTGCTTAATCTTAAAGACAATTTTCAGTCATTAAACATATTTTATAGACACAAAACCAGAGGAAATGCCGCTGTGAATCTGTTTTTGCCATGAGTTAGAAAAATAACTGTCAAAGCGTTCTCGCCTGTAGTTCTACATCGCTTGCCTTCTCCCCGCTGATGTTTTGTCATCGCAGACGGTGAGTTCACCAGCTGAATGTTTAAGAGGGCCAATCACGACACCATCCCCAGATCTGTATTTCGTCTTTGCTTTTCATACGGCGTGCAAATAAGAAAAGCATTTTGAAAATTATAATGTAAGCAAACACTCGCAGCAACCTACATTGCATTTCCCTTTTGGCTATTCGGACATTCTGACTTCATTAGTCAAAACTGTCCATCGAAACTCTACAACATTCTATAGAATATAATGTTTCCTGGGTTAGGGGTGCTATAGTTTTCCACAGTTGTTTATATTGAGCAGACATATACACCTTCAAATGTTGTTTTTTTTTTTTTTTCTGAAAACGGAAGCAGACAAAAATAGACAGAACTATGATCGTATGTTTCCCAGTTTCCTCCAACACGTCTCACTTCCATTTATAGTATAGAGTCCTGGCCCTAATTAAGTACTGAATATTCAAAATATATATTTTTGTGCGGCTAGGATTACAATTTAAGTTGTTAACTTGACAATCTGTTATGGATAACATCTATATTATTTACTTGGAAATTCTGCCAAAAAAAGACACGAGATAACGAAAAAAAAACAGAAAAAACGCGTCTAGCAAGTGTGTTCGTGTGTGCTGATTCGACTTACTTTGGAATCACAAACATTATCAGTTTTTTAAATTTCAACCAACTTCCCACATGTTTAGGAAATGCAAGTTCAGTTCCATACACTTGGTGTTCGAGGCAAGTGCATATAAGCAGTGGGCTGAGAAGGTCAAACCATGTTCTGCAAGCAGAGCTCCAGAGAAAACAAAGGGCCTGATTCACAGAAAAGTCTGCATTGATCCAGCAAAGCCTGCACGCCTGTTAGGTAGAATTCTCACCCAAGTGCCAAATTCCCTCTACCTTAGAGCACTCCAGCTCTTTTGCTATATTTTAGGACTTTGAAGGTTTCATTTTCAATTTGTTTTACTTTTGTGTTCTTTGGATATGGAGTTTTAAAACAACTCCATAGGAATCATCGTTATCTGTGTGTCACACAGCACCTTCAGTGCAGTGACACAGGGATGTCTTTCAGACT
Source organism: Ambystoma mexicanum (assembly GCF_040938575.1). NCBI lineage: Eukaryota > Metazoa > Chordata > Amphibia > Caudata > Ambystomatidae > Ambystoma > Ambystoma mexicanum. The sequence continues at coordinate 39,603,211 of NC_090924.1, read as the reverse complement.
TCCCAAGGTTTAAATAACTTCTCTGGGACTGACTACTGTCTTCCAGAGCATGTAATGTTAAATTGACTTTACTTGTCTCTTTAAATTTACAGACACAGCACTCACTATCTTCCTATAGAGTGCTGGAGGGGATGCCTCTCATCCCCTGAGTCAAAACACTCATGTAACAGTAAAATGTTACCCTTTCCTACTTGAAATGGCTGGTGGCAGTGGTTTAGATCAAACTAACATGATTTTTCCAGACCGCAAACAACGGTAGCTAAAAATCGGGTTAGCCATGTTTTTCAGTATGGCGCCGAAGACCTATCTGTAAAAACAGACTCCAGTCTACTTTTTTCACCATATCTTTTTGGAAAGGTCCTTCTTGTGTTTGTCTCTGCACGCCAAACCAGGTTTGGTCCCGTTGTTCGTTGGCCTATGGTGGGCTTCAGTGCTGAAGCCCTCCTCTGATGCCTGATTGTCTGGGGTGGACAGGTAGCAAGGGAGGTGCCAGAAACTTCCTGTGCTTAGTCTCCTAGGAGACCTGAATGCACTCTGGCGTGATTGGCCGGCTGGCTGACCAGCAAGGAAATATGATATTTGACTGGTTAATAGTCACCAGTCTACTGGAAGGACTCGTGTGGATATCCCACTGAATTTCTTCTTATTTACTTTGTATAGAAGTTGTCTTTTTGTATTTAATTTCTTCAATAATTCTTGAGAAAATGTTGATAATTCCGATGAATTTATGGTAAAAAATATTTTTATTCAATCATTTGTATTTTTGTGAGGCCTTTAGCAAACATTATACTGTTCAATGCATTTCGGTCAATAATAGACCTTCATCAGGAACTGTCAATAGTAAAGAAAAGAATAATTAACTAAAGTTTTTGTGTAATTTTGCATTAACAAAGAGATAATCATGTATTCTAAATTGTAACTATACACATTGTGAGAAAAGTACCTGTGTAAAACGTTGCTTCAAATCTTTGGCCTGATTTACTATTTTTCCTTATTGGTAATTCCAATTTCTCTTCACTCAAGCACATTTGTTTATGTTAGCCGTTGCATGTCTTTTAATGTCACTTCTTTGACTTCCTGGTAATATAAATAGTAACCAAAATATATTCAAACTCTAACAAATAACATATATAAATTATTCTGTTGGTTAAAGTTCACCCTCCCCACAGGGGGAGTCTTACCTGTTATGTAGACCAAGGTAATAGCATCCGGGCACCTTGCTCGCGTGAAAACGCGTTGCTGGTTGTCCCGTTTGCTTTTATGTTGAAAAAATGGCGCCGGCACACAACGCGGTGACGTCATCAACGTGATGACGTCATCGCGCGCCGGCGGCCATTTTGAATTAGTCAAAAATCGTTATTGGATGATTGTAAATAGTTATATTCATGTGTAAAGCTCTTTAAATAAAGCCTTCTCATTGCTAAACTCTAAGGGAGCCTCCTAAGATCCAACATACTTGATAATTCAATGTAAAAATAAACATAAATTAAAGACATGATCTAGTAGCTATATAAACTATGGTTGCTCCATTTAAAGTGATACACGTGTTTCCAAAATTATTAGAGCACGACAATATACATTTGATCTTTTTCAATGTGAACTGCTACTAATATAAATGAGTTACTTGCTTATTAGAGCTCTATTACCATGTAATTCAGTCTTCTACACACATTATTGAACATATTATAGTTAACAACATACTTACGTTCTAAAATGCAAGGTATAATTTCAACTTTATAATTGCCTTTAAAGAAAACATGCAAAATTACATTCCTCGTTGAGACCATCCGGTTGCATGGAGTTGAGTTTTTCAATCCATAGAGTTTCTTTCTGGTTTAAAAGTCTGTTAATATCCACTCTCTGTCCTTGATAAACTTCTAGTACATCCAAAATTTGAAATTTCAATTGTGCTATCTGGTGTTGAGCTTCTTTGAAATGTCTTGCTACTGGGGATTTGGTGTTGCCTGTGCGAATGTTAGAACGATGTTCATTCCATCTAATTTTCGCTTTACAAGCAGTCTGTCCCACATAAAATTTGCCACACGGGCATTTGATACTATATATGACGTTCATGGTGTCACATGTTGCAAATTTTTTCAAGTAGATTTTGTGTCCTGTTTTTGGGTGGAATACAACATCCCCCTTCTGGACCATATTACAATTTGAACAATTTAAACATGGATAAGTTCCCTTCTTTGTTGTTCTTTCTTTTTGTACTTGAGAGTCACTGCGTATAAGCATATCCTTAATGTTCTTACTTCTAGTATAAGCAAACATTGGTGGAGTGGTGTACAGATATCACAATGTTCTGTCTTCTGATAAGAAATGCCAATGTTTCAGGACAATTTTCTTGACTTTGTTGCTTTCTACAGAGTATTTAGTAACATAGATAAGCGGAGTTTCTTTGGTTGTTGGTGTTTTTTCAAGGATCTCTTGTCTGTTGATTGTGGTCACTTTAGAGATGGATTTGTTAATCTCTTGTGTTGAATACCCTCTTTGTGCAAATCTCGTTGCCATCTCTTTGATTTGTTTTTCGCATTCTACTTCATCTTGCACTATCTTCTTAACTCTTAGCATTTGACTGTAGGGGAGACTGGTAAGAGTGTTCTGAGGGTGAAAACTTAAACGATGTAATAAGTTGTTGCGATCACTGGATTTACGATACAAAGTAGTGACAAACTTAGAATCTTGATTTGACACAGTAACGTCCAAAAAACTCACTTCCTTTGTGCTGTGAGTTGTTGTAAATTGTATACGTGTATCAATGGTGTTGAGAAATCCTGTGAATTGTATGAACTGTTCTTCACTTCCCTGCCAGATTCCGAATACATCATCGATGTATCTTCCCCAGTATTGAAGATGTTGTTTCCAAGTATCATGATTTAATATATGTTCTGTTTCAAATTTGTACATGAAGCTATTAGCATAGCTTGGCGCCATTGTGGCTCCCATGGAGGTGCCGCTTGTCTGCAGATAATATTGATCACGATATCTGAAGTATGAATTTTGTGAGATGAAATCCAGAAGGATCATTAAAAATTCTTTTGATGCTTCAACCCCTCTGGTGTTTAGTAAGAGCCATTCCACTGCTTCTTGTCCTTGGTTATGTGGAATTGAGGTATATAAGCTACGTACATCTGCAGTAAATAAGATGGTATTGTCGTTCGTAGATATGTTGGTTAGAATATTCAGAAAATGAGTAGTATCTTTGATATAAGTATTAGTTTTTTGTATTATCGGTTGTAAAAAATAATCCAAGTATGTTCCTAGTGGTTGTAGAATACTGTTGGTGGCTGATATGATTGGTCTACCTGGTGGTTTTATTAATGTTTTGTGAATCTTGGGGATAGTGTAAAAAACTGGTGTTCTTGGACTTGTAATGGTTAAGAAACGTCTGGTTTTTTCTGTAATCCATTTGTTGCTCTCCGCTAGATCTAATATGTATTCCAAGTTCTGTTGAATCTCATCAATTGGATCTTTATCTATAGGTTGGTATACTGACCTATCCATAAGTTGTTGCATACATTCCTGATGATAATCTTCTGTATCTTGGATTAGCATCGCTCCTCCTTTGTCTGCAGGTTTAAATGTTATGTTTTGGTTTGAAAATAATCTGCGAATGGTACTCAAGTCTTGTTTGCTGAAGTTGCCATATCGTGGTGGTTTATATGAAAGCTTCTTCAAATCGGTAGTAACCATTCTTTGAAACAGATCGATTATAGGATAATTAACAGGAGGTATGAAAGTGCTCTTGGGTTTGAATTCTTTGTACCCAATTTCTGGTATTGACTGTTCTATGTTATCTTCTTCAATTGTTGCAAAAAATGCTTTTAGTCTAAGCTTTCTTGAAAATTTGAAAAGTTCTATTTTCTTTTCAAAAAGAGTAGAATGATATGTTGGGACAAAGTTAAGTCCTTTCTGTAGTAGAGCATTTTCTTGTTTAGACAGATGATATTTGGACAAATTGACTACTAGGTTTTCCTGGGATTCAGTCGTGTATGTGGACGCTGTCGATTTCTGTCTGCGTCCCCTCCTTGTCCTTTTCCGCGTTGGTTTCTGTCTAAAAAAGTACCTCTAAAGTTAATACCTCTTCCTGTTGGGCGTTGATCGCCTGTGCTAGTGCCTTCTCCTGCGTCTTGTCGCTCAGCATTCGATGATTCTGGTCCACTTGTATCTGGATCTGATGAACTTGTGGAATTTCTTGGAGTTGGTCTCTGATTAAATTTGTTCATCCAAGTGTAAACCTCATCGTTCAAATAATCATATGTGTCTCTACGATATTTTCGCAATTTCTTAGTTTCTAATTCTGTTTGATATTCAGTAAGATTATTGTTGATATCTTCTAAAATCTTGTCTAAATCGGTAACACTTAGTGCTTCAATCAATTCTGTTTGAATTTCTTGAATTTCTGATGCTAATTTATCAAGTTCTTTGGAAAGCTCCTGTATTGTTAATAATATTAGATCTAGAGAGCATCTGTTCAAAATCTGTTCCCATTTTTTTATAAATTCATGACTCTCCTTACATAGGGTAGGTCTCAGAGGAATCCTCAAACCTCTCGGAATTCTTTGTGCTTTATAGTACTTGGTAAATGTAACAGCATGTAATTTCCTGTTTATCTCTTTACGTATGAGGCGTTCCAGTGTTTTAGTTCTTGTATTAGGATCTATTGTACTAGAACTTCCTCCGGTATCTTTTATTGAATTGAGAATAGCATTGGCCTCTTCAGGAGTAAAACTCAATATTTCTGCTTTCTTGTTCGTTAAACCACTTAATTCTTCATATGACATTCTTGTTCTCGCTTTGAAAGTTTAGTGTGCCTCTCACTCGTTATGCAAATCGAATTGACAATGTCCAAATAAGAGAAAGAGTGGGCACTACTCGTTAGTTAATAAGACAAGCGGCACCTCCATGGGAGCCACAATGGCGCCAAGCTATGCTAATAGCTTCATGTACAAATTTGAAACAGAACATATATTAAATCATGATACTTGGAAACAACATCTTCAATACTGGGGAAGATACATCGATGATGTATTCGGAATCTGGCAGGGAAGTGAAGAACAGTTCATACAATTCACAGGATTTCTCAACACCATTGATACACGTATACAATTTACAACAACTCACAGCACAAAGGAAGTGAGTTTTTTGGACGTTACTGTGTCAAATCAAGATTCTAAGTTTGTCACTACTTTGTATCGTAAATCCAGTGATCGCAACAACTTATTACATCGTTTAAGTTTTCACCCTCAGAACACTCTTACCAGTCTCCCCTACAGTCAAATGCTAAGAGTTAAGAAGATAGTGCAAGATGAAGTAGAATGCGAAAAACAAATCAAAGAGATGGCAACGAGATTTGCACAAAGAGGGTATTCAACACAAGAGATTAACAAATCCATCTCTAAAGTGACCACAATCAACAGACAAGAGATCCTTGAAAAAACACCAACAACCAAAGAAACTCCGCTTATCTATGTTACTAAATACTCTGTAGAAAGCAACACAGTCAAGAAAATTGTCCTGAAACATTGGCATTTCTTATCAGAAGACAGAACATTGGGATATCTGTACACCACTCCACCAATGTTTGCTTATACTAGAAGTAAGAACATTAAGGATATGCTTATATGCAGTGACTCTCAAGTACAAAAAGAAAGAACAACAAAGAAGGGAACTTATCCATGTTTAAATTGTTCAAATTGTAATATGGTCCAGAAGGGGGATGTTGTATTCCACCCAAAAACAGGACACAAAATCTACTTGAAAAAATTTGCAACATGTGACACCATGAACGTCATATATAGTATCAAATGCCCGTGTGGCAAATTTTATGTGGGACAGACTGCTCGTAAAGCGAAAATTAGATGGAATGAACATCGTTCTAACATTCGCACAGGCAACACCAAATCCCCAGTAGCAAGACATTTCAAAGAAGCTCAACACCAGATAGCACAATTGAAATTTCAAATTTTGGATGTACTAGAAGTTTATCAAGGACAGAGAGTGGATATTAACAGACTTTTAAACCAGAAAGAAACTCTCTGGATTGAAAAACTCAACTCCATGCAACCGGATGGTCTCAACGAGGAATGTAATTTTGCATGTTTTCTTTAAAGGCAATTATAAAGTTGAAATTATACCTTGCATTTTAGAACGTAAGTATGTTGTTAACTATAATATGTTCAATAATGTGTGTAGAAGACTGAATTACATGGTAATAGAGCTCTAATAAGCAAGTAACTCATTTATATTAGTAGCAGTTCACATTGAAAAAGATCAAATGTATATTGTCGTGCTCTAATAATTTTGGAAACACGTGTATCACTTTAAATGGAGCAACCATAGTTTATATAGCTACTAGATCATGTCTTTAATTTATGTTTATTTTTACATTGAATTATCAAGTATGTTGGATCTTAGGAGGCTCCCTTAGAGTTTAGCAATGAGAAGGCTTTATTTAAAGAGCTTTACACATGAATATAACTATTTACAATCATCCAATAACGATTTTTGACTAATTCAAAATGGCCGCCGGCGCGCGATGACGTCATCACGTTGATGACGTCACCGCGTTGTGTGCCGGCGCCATTTTTTCAACATAAAAGCAAACGGGACAACCAGCAACGCGTTTTCACGCGAGCAAGGTACCCGGATGCTATTACCTTGGTCTACATAACAGGTAAGACTCCCCCTGTGGGGAGGGTGAACTTTAACCAACAGAATAATTTATATATGTTATTTGTTAGAGTTTGAATATATTTTGGTTACTATTTATATTACCAGGAAGTCAAAGAAGTGACATTAAAAGACATGCAACGGCTAACATAAACAAATGTGCTTGAGTGAAGAGAAATTGGAATTACCAATAAGGAAAAATAGTAAATCAGGCCAAAGATTTGAAGCAACGTTTTACACAGGTACTTTTCTCACAATGTGTATAGTTACAATTTAGAATACATGATTATCTCTTTGTTAATGCAAAATTACACAAAAACTTTAGTTAATTATTCTTTTCTTTACTATTGACAGTTCCTGATGAAGGTCTATTATTGACCGAAATGCATTGAACAGTATAATGTTTGCTAAAGGCCTCACAAAAATACAAATGATTGAATAAAAATATTTTTTACCATAAATTCATCGGAATTATCAACATTTTCTCAAGAATTATTGAAGAAATTAAATACAAAAAGACAACTTCTATACAAAGTAAATAAGAAGAAATTCAGTGGGATATCCACACGAGTCCTTCCAGTAGACTGGTGACTATTAACCAGTCAAATATCATATTAACATTTTTTACCACCGTAAGCAACGGGGAGGAATCTGGCGACAGGACTAAATACCTCACCGAGTATAGACTACCTTATTAACTAACAGGTAGTGCCCACTCTTTCTCTTATTTGACCAGCAAGGAAAGCCACACTGCTGTGTGAGTGACAGCCAGGATGGAATGAATAGGGGAAAACTGTTTAAAAGCAGATCTCTGGGACTTGGAAAGCAGAGTTGACCACTGGAACAAAAGAACCGAAGACGAGCTGAAGGAAGACGACTGCTGCAACTCCTGGATGACTGGTGAAGCCCTGCTGCAGGTCCGAATTGCCTGAAACTCCATCGACAGAGAAGCCCTTCAAGTTTAACTTCTTCCCTTGAGTTTGGTGGGAACAACCAACTCGCAAGCCGCCTCGACACCTTCCCTTCCTGGTCGAATTTTCTGCAGAGTGCTGTGGAAAACCGGATAGCCAGTGGGAAGGATACCAGTGTGTGGTCTTTAAGGCACTCACACCTTAAACCGATGTTTTGCCAAGCTTGTGGCCTCTTGCCTGGGCAGTGCAGGAACCTCCCGATGTCCTCCTTCTTGTCCCCACGACTGAAGCTCAGAAACAGTGAGATCTGCACAAACTGCCAGGAACAACTGCCTCAGCTACAGCTCTTCTTCACTTTAAAGGTAGTGGGCAAACGTGGTCCGGAAATCTTTTCGGCCACAGTTAAAGTTTGTGAAACTTTCCTGACTTCGAACGCTTGTCCTTTGCTAAACCAACATCTAACTTTTTGTCTGACCAAATTCTTCTATCATCCGTGGCAAAGACTTAACCATTTACTAGCAGAACTGTGCTATCCTATACAAAGACTCTGAACCATTGATTTTGGGCCAGGCCTATGAACTGAATTTCTGGTTGTAGTTAACTGAAACCCTTTGCCCTGCCTATGAAAGTATTTGTGCTTAATTTCATATAACCTTGTCTTTTTTACCCCTTTTTAAAGTAACTGAAGTGCAATTTTGCTCCCACTTCAGGGGAGCTGAACTTGTTCAGTAACTTATTGGTTGTGTATTTGCAGTATATTAGTATATGATATTGAGCTGCTCTTGCTAGTTTAATGTTTTCCAAATGACTGTGTAAACAAATGTATATTCTTTTACCAAGAAACCTTGAGTAGGTGTTTGTATGAATCACTGTATTTGTTGGTCCTTTGCGTAACTTGTTGTACTGCTCACTTTACTCTTGAAATAAGTCTGGTCATCTTTTTCGCCATTTCTTTTAGGAAAAGTCCTTCTTGTGTTTGTCTCTGCGCGCCAAACCAGGTTTGGTCCCTTTGTTCGTTGGCCTTTGGCGGGCTTCAGTGCTTCTGGCGCAGGGTGTCTGGGGTGGACAGGATGTGAGGGAGGTGCCCGAAATTCCCTGTGCTTAGTCTACTAGGAGACCTGAATGCACTCTGGCATGATTGGCCGGCTGGCTGTCAGCAAGGATAGCCACCCTGCTTTGTGAGTGACAGCCATGCTGGAATCAATGAGGGAAAACTGTTTAAAAGCAGGTCTCTGGGGCTTGTAAAGCAGAGTCGACCACTGGAACAAAAGAACCAAAGAGGAGAGGAAGGAAGAAGACTGCTGCAAATCCTGGATGACTGTGAAGCCCTGCTGCAGGTCTGAATTGCCTGAAACCCAGACGACAGAGAAGCCCTTCAAGGTTATTTTCTTCCCTTGAGTTTGCTGGGAACAACCAACTCACAAGCCACCTGGAGTTCAGATATTTCTTGGATAGGCATGGGATAGAACAAGTCAACACTTCCTTATATCATCCCCAAAGTAATGGGTGTTTAGAACGCTTTAACAGGACTCTTATGGAAGCTATTAGACTCGCGGTAGCTACTGGTGGGGATTGGGTAAGGACAGTGATGGAACGGACGTTCCAGTATAGGATATCCCCTCACAGTGTCACGGGTTTAACCCCGTTTGAGATGTTGAGAGGTAGAAAGCCCGATTCTCATTTGTGTCCGGGTTGGATGGGCAAGTCAAAAATGGTTGGAGTGGATCTGGAAACAGTGAGAAGGAAAATGCTTGAATCAGGTGTCAGATCCAAAGAGCGATATGATCAAAAGAACTGCTGTAGAGAACTCAAAATTGAAGAGGGTGATTGGATTAAGATCAAACTTCCCACCAAGGTTCGCAAAGGAGCCTCAATGTTTTCTTAGCCTAAACAAGTGGTGAAGGATTTAAACTCTTCGGTATTAGTCAAGGCAGGTGGCATTTGGAATAAAGAGAGAGTGGCTCTCTTCAAGTCGACCAACGAGACTGTATGATACAAGGAATTTGGTGGACTTAAGTTTGTGGACATCCTGGTGGTTAAATACACAGCACACATATAAGTGGATGGTTCAAGTTAGCATTTTGCAAATTGTATATATATATATATATAGTTGCCTGAAATAGGTACAACTTCAAAAGTGTGTTCAAGGCGGGTTAGGATACTGCCATTTTATTATTCTACCTTAACATAAGAAATGTCATTTGTCACATTAGTTCTTGTTTATGTTTAAGGAGAGTAGGTGTTAGGGTAGGTATTGTCATGAAAGGTATCACTTCATAAAATGTTCAGTATGGCTTGAATGTTGTGTGCTTTAACATTGCATTAGTTTGACCAGAATTCCATCACTGTTAGTTACTGAGGAACATAGATCCTGTATGACTCAAAGGTTCTATGTTGCAGCAGAGTGAGGGAAGGAGTTCAAGAGGACAGTTGTGCAGCCTCCCGCCGGGGGTCGTTACCAGCGTAGTGAATATAGGACTTGAACGACATCACTGTCTCCGCCTGTGTTACTGCTTTACATAACAACACCGTCCCCATCTGACCGAGTGCTGTTGAAAACCAGATAGCCAGAGGGAAGGAAACCAGCTTGTGGAGTTCAAGGCACTCACACCTTAAACCAACATCTTGCTACCAATTTTGGCCTCTTCCCTTGGCAGTGCAGGAACCTCCCGACATCCTCCTTCTTGTCCCCACGACTGAAACTCAGGAACAGCGAGATCTGCTCGAACTGCCAGGAACAACTTCCTCAACTACAGCTTTCTTCATTGACAAGGTACTGTGCAAATGCGGTCCAGAAATCTTTTCGGCCATCAAGAAAGTGCGTGAAACTCCTCAACTTCAAAGGCCTGTCCTTCCCTTAACATTCGTCCAACATTTCGTCTAGCCAAATCCTTTAGAAATCTGTGGCAAAGACTTAACCATTATATACCAGAACTGTGCCATCCTATGCAAAAGACACTGAACCATTGACTTTGGCCCAGGCCTATTGAGAAGAATTGCTGGTTGTATTTAACTGAAACCCTTTGCCCTGCCTATGAATGTATTTGGGCTGCCTATTCTTATAACCTTGTCTTTTCCCTCCTTTATTAAGTATCTGAAGTGCCATTTTGCTCCCACTTCATTTTGGAGCTAAACTTGTTCATTTACTTACCGGATTTTTGTGGTGTATTAGTGTGTGATATTGAGCTGCTTATGCTAGAGTAATGTTTTCTAACTGACTGAGTAAATGAATGTATATTCTTTTACCAAGAAACCTTGAGTAAGTGTCTACTTGAATCACTGTATTAGTTGGTCTTTTGGGCAACTAATTCTACTGCTCACTTAAACTCTTGAGATAAGTCTGGCTGCTCAGCCATCGCTACCACTTTACTGTGTAGTACAGACTTGTACCAAAGGTGAAATTGTGCTTACACTTGTAGAACTGATTGCCTGTAGTGGTCGCCAAGGGTACTACAGGTGATTCTGCATTCTGCCTAACACTGGTGTACAGCGGTGAGGATACATTATACTTGTTACATTTAGAGTGCTACTTTTACTTTTGTTCAAATAATCCTCCTAACACAAAGCAACACTAGTAAAGCAATTGTTTTATCATGACTGATATGGAAATCTACACACAGGAGGCCCTAGTGACTTTAACTGTTGATCAATTGAGAGATATGTGTAAAGATAGGAATCTCACAGTAAAAGGCAAAAAGGTTGAATTGATAGAAAAGATTTTTAGAATACCAAAGTCTGAGGAGTGGGTCTGAAACCCCACACCTGCAGCAAATGTGGAAAATGTTGATGAGGATGATAATATGTCAGAGCCCAGCTCTAATATTGTAGATGAGTTAGATGAGTCAGAAGAGTCTCAGAATGTAGGCCCTTTCTTACCTCTACCTGAACATAGGCCTCAACCCTTGACCACAGGGACCCCATTAGGTCCAAACCTATGTCCTGAATTTGTCTCACTTGAAAAGATGAGAGTGGAGTTAGAATTTAAAAGAATCCAAGCTCAAACTGAAACAAAGCATCAAGAGCTTAGACTCAGAGGAATGGAATTGAATCATGCCCTTCAAATGAAAACGTCTCTTGAAACTGGTTCTCTCCCAGAGTCCTCTAGGTCTTCCAGTCCTAAGAGGCCTTGCATGCCCAAAGATGCAGTAAGTATGTATGGCGTTAAGCTTGATATTTTTGATTGATTGTCTGCTTTTGAAAATAACCATGGGATTCAAGACATTACAGGGAATCAGTTGATTCCTTGGTTTTTTTCTAGGCTACCCCCTGTTGAAACTGATGTGGTAATGGAGTTGGGGGATATAGACCGAAAGGAGTATGAAACTGTAAAGCTAGCTTTGATAGCTAGATTTTTTTTGGCCACTAATTTCTTTATCAGTGGCTTCTTAGTGTTCCTCCGCTTAATTGTGGTCACCTGCTGTTGGCTTTGTAGCGGTGCCTGCATTCCCAGAGAAGTGAAAATATTCACTTTCATAGTTTTGCAGCTAAGATTGCCCTGTCTTTTTCAGCACAAATGACTGGTGATGATGGTAGAACTTTCACCATGCTAGGGGCAGCCACGCTGTTGGATGACATGTCTCTGGCATCCACAGCTTTGTGATGTAATAAATCCTTCAGAGCCCCACTCTTCACAGAGTTATTAGATGGATTTTTGGTATGATCAACTTGTTCCTGACTACTTGCTAGAACGGGCTGCAAGTTGGGCCCTTTGACTGTCTCATTAGCCATCTGTTGGGATTGTGTTACAGATGATTTGTGCATGATGTCGGATTGAGCACTGTTTTTTAATAACTGGATCAACATTTCAGTTTGGACATTTCATTCAAGTACTTCGTATAGTCTTGCTATGGACATCAAAGCAGTATTCATCGCACTCAGCATATTATTCAGAGCTGGAGCTTCCGGAAGAGAGGGCCAGCCAAGAGGTTGGCCATTTATAAAAAAATTATGATGTTCTTGACCCAGTTCACCCAAACGAATGTCTCGTGCTATTGGTGCTACAAAAGATACTGAGTTATACTACTTTGCGGCGAATGCCTTTCACCAATTCAGAGGGAGGTAATTTTGCTGGTTTTGGTTGAAGGTGTATTATTGTTTGGAATGGGTGTACTGTTTGAATTATGATGCTCTCATATAAATTGAGTTGTTGCAGGGGTTTTGGTAGAGGGAATAATTCCAAATAATTTGTGATATCACGTGAAAGAGTTTCATTGTTGTCAAGTTTTGTAGTGCAGTAACTGCAAACTGTTAAGGGGTCAGTTATTTCGTATTTGTTTTCTGCTATAAGGTAGAGAGCTGATTCAAACCATTTGGAATCTTCATTGCCTTCTGTTTTGTATGTTATGTCTATAGTTTTTGTGTTATTTTTATAAAAAGTTCTGCGGCAACACACACACACACATGGTTTGGTATTTAAGCGGATGTACTTTTGAATTTTAGTATTTCTTTATTGTATGTGTGTAGTTGAAGGTTGCCATGTGCAGAATTGTTGCTAGTCTGTTGTAAAGCTATTGCATTTTGTAAGTGGTTTTCACTTCCAAAATATTTGCTCTGGATATGGTTGATTTCTTCGAGTAGGTCTTTGGCTGTACCATGTAGAAGATTGTTATTTAAATTGGCTAGTGCTAAAGCAGGACTTTTAGCATAGAACAGTTTATAGACTATATTTCTTATAGTTGATTGATGTGTTGATATCATTTTGATATGATGGAAGCTGCTTTTGCTAATAGGTCTTGAAATGCAGGCCAATGAATGTCCTTGCATTCCTGTGTATTTGCGCACTGGACAAGTATCCATATTTTGCAGCAGTTATATTTTGATTTTGTCTTTGCCAATCACATATTGATTGAGTAACTGGCGTAAAGATTTGAAAGATTTTTTGGTAATATTACACATTGACTTGCATGGCCATTTGTATACTGGACGTTCTGGTTCAGTCAAATGGAGAATTGATTCTGAGTTCTTTGGAAATATTTTTGTAAGCAGTATTTCTTGTTCCATTATGGTATTATTACGTTTTTCATAACCTCCTCCACTGCTATGATGGCAATTTTGTTTGTTTGATTTTGTTTCTATGCTTCTTCATTGAAATATGGTTCTGTGCTTGTGGTGTGACTCCATTCACCTCCACAGATATTTAAGAAGTTATTTTTGTTGACATTCCATTTATTGAGAAGCTTTTTTTTGTAATTTAGTAGTTAGTTTTGTTAGTGGTTTCATTCTGTTTAAAACAAAAATAAATAACTTTCTTTTGAGAAGGATTGCACTGTCTATCAAAGTTTCTAAGATTAATTTTCTACTGTAGGTTTTAAGAGTTGTGCATGATTTGTCTCCTGATTGTATACGATTCTGAAGGACTATGTGGCGGAACATTTTTGTTAATATACTTTTTTTGGTATGGTTACTTCCTGCTATATCAAGATTTATAGGACCAGTTTTAGCAGTAGTGGTACCTGTATTTCTGTTAATCATTTTCTGTTTTCTTTTAAATTTTGATAGAGGAGGCAAAGTTTCTGTACTGGAAGATTGTTTAGTTTTGCTAAATGACTGTATTAGCTGTTTTATTTGAACTTTTTGTACAAACTCTACTAGAGATGGATGCTTATTTTGGACATTTTTATTTTCATTTGCTCTATTTCTGCGTTGTTTTCTACAGACTTGTTTTCTGGTAGGCATTCTGTGGGGTCTGTTGAAACAAAAAAATAGAAGGCATGGGTTGGGCTGTTGTGCAATGTATGTGTGCTGTATGCATGAGTTTTTGAGTATGATTGTAAAGGTGTATCTGGTGGTGTGTGATTTTGCATTGGGCAGCTACAATTAGTTGGGAAGGCTACTCGTCTATGTGTGTGTTACTATACTGCAGTTCAGATGATAGTAAAACGTGAGCTAGTGGTGAGGATAAGCACTAATAGTAAATCAAATGTTATAAAATTAAAACTATTCTTTGTTTTGTAATATTCTAGGGGCTGAGTTATGTTATTTGTGCTCTGAAAAACGGAGATTGGGTGCCATTCTGCGTGCTAATCCCTGTTTAATAAATGGTGATTTGTGGTTCGAATGGTACACAAAGGTTTGTTTTTTTGGTGCACAGATTACATGAATCACTCGCACAGTGTGTTTGAGTGATATATTTTAATAACAAGATGATAAATATAACAAGTTAAATTATAACAGTAACAGTGGAAACAATTTAAAATTGACAATCAGACCAAGAAAACAGCAAGTAGACCAGTTAAAGTGAAGGGAAGAGGTGAGTGTGCAGTGGAAGTGAGAGGGAAGGGTGGGGAAGCGGAGGAGGAGGGAAACGGATGGGCTTAAAGGTGAGAATGGTGGAGAGGGAAGGGGAGGGAGATGATTAAGGAGATAAGGCAAGAGGGGAGGGTGAAGAAGGTGGGAGGGGTTTCATGTTGGGGAATGGAGAAGGAGAGATTTGAGTGAAGTTTAGAATGAGGAAAAGGTAGAAATAGAGAGGAGTGAGAGAGGTAAGGAGTTCCAGTGCAGGGGGGCTAGGAGATGAAAGGAGCGGAAATGGGGAGTGGTATAATGGGAAGGAGAAACAGTGAGAAGAAAGTGGCCAGCAGAGTGAAGGGAGTGGGAGGGACTGTAGAAAGAGAGGAGAGAGGAGAGATAAGGAAAAGCAAGATTGTGGAGGGATCTAAAGGCTAGACATAGAAAGTATGGTAATAATGTACTTACTCTTTTTTTGTGGAATGAACAGGTTTCTTTGTAGTTGGTGTTTGTAGTACAGATGTTGTTGTTTTCCAGGAGAGCGGTCTTCACTGCAATTGTAAAAGAAAGAAGTTAGTAATTCTGTGTGCTTATAGCAGTGATGTTAATTGAGAGATTCATATTCATGTATTTGTAGTAGTATTCTTGTTTGATATCTGAACATAGTGTATGCATGCAGTTTCATTTGACTATGTTCAGCCTTCATATTTCATTAACAATATGTTAGTTCAACATGCTTTGCAAATGAGTACAAAAGTAAGTGTATGAATCTCACTTGTTTTTTTTTAAAGCTGTGTTATAGGATGTTAGGAGAAAGAAGAAATAATGATATATTTCTTTTGCAATTTTTATTAGGTAAATGGCAGAAACTGTATAGAAAAGCATGGAATGTATGCATTTGTGAAGGTGTGAGTAATAAAGCAGAAGGATGTGATTTACAGGTATTGGAGTTATTGCAGCTGGGAGCTTTTCAATTATAGTGTGTATGTGTGTTAGTGTATGAAGATGCATGACCTTTTACTGGCTATGTATCATTTTATAATACACTGCTAAGTGTTTTTCCACTATTATATTGTTATTTCTCACATCTTCTAATATTATAATTTTTTAGATAGGTCTGTGTGTAAAAAATAAATTAGGTAGCAGACAGGTTTGGAAGTGACAGTTGATTATATCAGATGGGAAAAATGACAGTGGGGGTCATTATGACCCGGGCGCAAAGGGATACCGGGCACCGGTAATGACACTGGTGCCGGTAATCCCTTTGCACCCTATTCCGAGGTCCCTTTGCGGGTCCTTCCTTAATGCCTGGTTTTAGCAGGCATTAAGGACGGGACCCGCAAAGGGACTTCAGAGCTAATAACGGTACCGTAATTTACGGTACCGTTATTAGCACCCTCCCCATTCCCATTGAGCCATATAGGGGCTCAAATGGGAATGAGGATTGACATTTTCAATGGGCCTTACCGGTCCCCCAAAGGTCGGACTAGACCGGTAAATCATCATTGAACGAGGGCGGACACGGTACCGGTAATGGTGCTAGTCATGGCGCTAACAGCGCCATGACTAGCACCAACCTCGGAATGAGGCCCAGTAAGTTCATTTTATAGGTTATACAGTTTAAGTGGTAGTTACTCTGTTTATATGCATGTATAAGAGTTGTACATGTAGTGTGCAGAAAATATGCATACCTGTACTTTGTATTCATGCATGTGGATATGCATGCAGCTGCAAGTAGAAATCTTGGAGACTTGTAGAGCAATTTTTGTAGTAGGTGCTTTCCAATGATATGAGACTTATACTCTGTGTGATCAACAGTACATTTGTAGGGCTGAACTCTGGTGATGGAGTTAGATATAGAGGTTGTGGATGTGATTGGTGGATGGTTGTGTGACTGGTTAGCTCTATCCAATGAGGGAATGTACAGAGAGTGATGTGGAAATGGTAGAAGGACTGTCCAAGTTACGATATGTCTGCGGACATGGCAGTAGTCCGCAGACATCGCGTATTACATACAGGGATTTTGGGGTGAAGAGGCATGCCAATGATAGTGAGCAGAGTAATTGATTGGTTAGTAAAGTTTAGTGGGTGTGTCCTTTAAAGAGAGAGTATGTAAGAAAGTCTTTTTCCTGAGGGAAGAACAGTTAGCTATGGCTTTGTGTTTCAGAAAACAGATTGTGTGGAATTTGGGCGACTCATGGCTACATTGGTTGGAGGTACATGCACAACACTGTGGAGTAGCTGCAGATCTTGGATTCCCTCATGTAGAAGTGCACTGGCATGGAGTGCGCGGAATGCAGTCGGTAGACTTGCTACCTCTCTGTACTAGTTTGCAGACAGAGCATCATCCAGACATAATTATAATTCATTGTGGAGGGAACAGTTTAGGACATGTGTCAGGAATTTCTTTGCAATTTGTGATGAAAGAAGGACTTGCGAAGGTCATGGACATGTTTCCGAATTCCCAAGTAATATTGTCTCGTATCGTGAAGAGACAAAATGTGGCTGCGTTCTTCTTCATTTGGTCCACAAATGGAGAAAGCAAGGCGCAATGTTAATAAGGCTGTTTGTGCCTTTCTAAGAGATATTGGCGTGTCCTCTTTTCACAATGAAAATATTTTGTTTCGTAGCACATACATTTTTCGTAGAGATGGAGTCCATCTTACTTATGCTGGTAATCAGATTTTTCTGAGAAATGTACAAAATTGCGTCCTTTTGTGGAATTACAGCCATCTTTTTTGCAGTAGGTGTTGATTATTTCAAGTTTTTTCAAATACAAAAAACACCACCAAAAGGCTCTTCCTCCCAGAGAAAAGTGCAATAATTTTGATAGAGCTGCACCCCAAAATTTTTGATGTTCGTGAACTGTCCGCAGACTTCTAAAAAAAATAAACAGGAGCCTGCTCAATTTATTTGCAACTTCTATTTTTTGACTGTGAAACGAATCTCTATAAAGAGCCTTTTTTTGTTGATTTTTGTTGTTTTATATTTTTTGGGTTTTTTGTACACGACACACTAGGAGAGGAGGGAACAGGGGTACACCAACCTTGGGTATAAGAAAGGGCAAGTGGAGAGAGGAAAATGTAGGGTGAGCCTTACTTAGGTAGTGGGCAGGTCTTCTCATGCTGCGAGACCGCAGTCTTGAAATCACTTTGAAATCTCTCCCCCCTGCAGAGTACTGTATATACACAAAACTGTGACCCTCGAAAGGTAAGGGTCATCAGCATTGTGAATGGCATGTGAGTCAGATGGAGGGATGCACTCTCCCACAGGAGTGTCTCTTGTGGTGAGAGGAGCGGAAACGGAGGATGAATTAGAAGAACTCAACCTACTATGCTCCTCACAAGGTACAACCTTGCGAACGGCCCCACCGTGGAACAACTTTAGATGTCGCTTCATAGTAGTCTTACCAAAGCTGTACAAACCAAGTCTCCTGCGACTCAGCACCATGTTGCACTGTTTGCAGGTGACTTTGTTTGCACGCGCCTTGGGTACGTTACCATTAATGGTAAATAACCACCACATCCAAGACTCACGGCGAGTGCTGGTAGTAGGGACTTCCACTACCTCATCCTCATCATCCTCTTCATCCTCCTCTGCATCCTCATGCCTGTTCCCCTCTTTAGGCCCTTGGGGAGGTGGTGGTGGTGGAGGGGGTGGGAGTGGTGCTGAAGCAGATGTAGCACCAGGTGGCAGTAGAGGAGCCATGGATGCCATCAGGTTTTAGAAAAATCTGAAGATTGGCAGCAAAATACCAGCCAAAGTAGACAATGCTTTGTCAAATAGCCAAAAGCACAATGAGGATGAGCTCTGGGGTGTGGCCTTTTATAGGGGTTCGTATGCGTGCTCCGCGGACACCCGTGCCATCCGCAGACAGATCGAACATCCCAAAAAGGCTCAAAAAAGTTCAAGAAATTATGTAGAGAATCAGGGTGATTGTCTGGGATATGTGCTATGGTGAATGTTTACTATAAAATACTGTGGAGAGCCTGAAAATGCACTTTAAATATGTTCAGGAACACGGACAGTGTCTGCAATTAACATATGATCAGTGTGGGTGCAGTCACATGATGGCGTTGCGAACATGTCCGCGAAGGGAATTGGTGTCCGCAGGACATCAAATGAACAGGAATGGTTATGCGCATGTGCGGGGGTGTTCTAGGGACAGTGTTCAGGTCCTGAAATTAATTAAAAGTGCAACACAAGTGACGCAAACAGTTACGGATAGGCGCGATGTTCGGAAAAGTTACGGATGTGGTGCGCATGTGCGCAGATGTTTTTTAGGCAGCATGGACAGGTAAAGTGTCCTTAGATAACCCCCACTTTACATATATGCGGACAATCCAGACACCGATTGTGTTCTTAGTACATTTCCCATTTGCCTACGAACAATACAGACAGGTATAATGTCCTTAGGACACCTCCATTTTGGTTAATTGCGAAAATCCCTGACACCGAGTGTGTTCTAAGAACGGTTCTATGTTACTTGCAAACAGTACAGACAGGTATAGTGTCCTTAGGACACCCCCATTTTGGGTTTTAAGGACATCCCGGTCACCTATGGGTTCTTAAAACAGTTTTAACTTGTCTGCGAACAGTACGGACAGGTATAGTGTCCTTAGGACACCTCCATTTTGGGTTTTAAGGACATCCCGGTCACCTATGTGTTCTTAGAACAGTTTCAACTTGCCTGCGAACAGTACGGACAGGTATAGTGTCCTTAGGACACCTCCATTTTGGGTTCATGGACATTCTGGACACGGAGTGTGTTCTTAGAACAGTTTCAACTTGCCTGCAAACAGTACGGACAGGTATAGTGTCCTTAGGACACCTACATTTTCGTTCAATTACGGACATCCCGGACACCGTGTGTATTCTTAGAACAATTTCAACTTGCCTGCAAACAGTACAGACAGGTATAGTGTCCTTAGGGCACCTCCATTTTGGGTTTTACAGACATCCCGGACACAGAGTGTGTTCTTAGGACATTTGTAACTTGCCTGCGAACAGTACGGACAGGTATAGTGTCCTTAGGACACCCCCATTTTGGTTAATTACAGACATTCCGGGCACCCGCACTGTCCTCGGACATCCTAACTGCCTTTAAAAAAAAAAAAAAAAAAAAAGTACTGAATTAAGACGCATAATCTTTTTGTTTTATTATATATTGATGTACATTTTATGAAAGAGAAGGGGAAGCAGAAGCTGATACAAACACAGGGGAATTGGGGGTTTCAAGAGTATGGATAGGAGGAGATGAAGGGATGGAAGTCTCATCAAAACATTTTTGTTCGTGGAAAGGGTTTGGGGATAATTCACTGGGATATGGAGAGGGGGGACAGTTACATGTGGGACAATGATATTTCATTTTTCCTTTTATGTGGTCCTCTACAAAGTTCTTCAAATGGTTGAAATTTGCCATGAGCATGTCCATTTTTTCTTCCATGCGCTGGAGAGTCTTATCCAATGTATCTTTTGGTGTACTATTTTCAATGTGTGTATGGTCTGTTAAAAAAAATATATATATTTATATATAATATGTTAAGTGTACATAAAGTAATGCTCATTAATTTGGTTATATAGAGAAGTTTCTACCATTAGTATCACTATCTTCAGACATGTCCTCACGTGGGAAATTCTCCTCAAGTACTGGATATTTCTGTGAGAAAAAAATATGTATTACTTTTATTGTATCTAATACAGACATTTTTGAAATATATAAGAAAAATAAAGTACACTTACTAGCTTCTGGTAAGTTGTGTTCTTACTCGTCTGTAGATCTGCTGTTGTTCCTAGTTCTGCAGTTTCTGTGAGGTAATTATGTTGAAGGCTATCTTTTTTTTATTTTGGTATATTCCATTTAGTACATATGGTATTTAAATGGATGGTTGATGTGTTAGATATATAGGTTCTATTTTTATTTATTACTACATAAAATGTGTTTGTGTGCTGGTTTTGAACTTGTGCACTGTTCATATGGCACAATATAAAAATTCAAGACACCCCCTGAGTTTTTGGGTAGTGTTGCTGGCCGCGGACATCAAAATCACTAGCTGGGGTTTCAGTATGTTCTATGTTACATGTATATAAAGTCAGGGATATTATGGTTAAGTTGCGCTACTAAAAACCTATAAAATTCAGTAAAAACACTTTGTTAAAGGGACGTTATGGTTCCAAGTAAAACCGAAAACCCCCTGAAATTTGTAAGTTATGGTAAGCTAACCAACCATAACTCGCGCCACCACCGTGCACTGCTAAGACTAACACCCAGAACATCAAAGATGACATCACAAATGTCATTGATGACATCACTGATGACATCACATGTCTGGCTCCCTCTTTTTTCCTTTACTGAAATATCTAGGCCAGTAACAGTCAGTAACTAAAAATTCACTATACTGTTGTACAAAGTATTATATTTGTAGACTTATACTTCAAATATGTTCTTACAGTAATTCACTTACGGTCCACTCAAACCATATGAAACATGTACAAAAGGGAAAACACAGACTTGGAAGACAACAATGCTCTCTATATATGAAGATGATTAGTACGGTTATCAACAGTGTATAATAGTTCTGTTGTTTTTTTATTACTGTACTTTCCCTGGATATGCTCATTTTAGTACACATTGCACGTACCAATCAGTAACGTTATGAACATTGTTGGGTAATACTGCTGTTTTTTTGTTTACTTCACTTTCCCTGTATATGCTCTATTTGTATGTGTTGTTGTCTGTTCGTGTTTTGTGTGCAGTAATGCAATAATGTAGTAAGTGGGTTTTATTAGCTACCTATTACATGTTTCACAGTACGCACAATTCTAATAAGAAAGCAGTTATTAGTTCACTATTCAACATGGCAAGATTATGAATATTGCACCTTCATCATGTATGCTGCACACACTGCCTATGTTTCTGCATGAGTAGCTTAGTATACTGGATAGAACTTCATAATAGAATACTATTTATATCAATGCATTGCTTAATGCACTAATTAGCTCATGATATTAATTCCAATGATCCATGACAACTTTTTTGTCAACATTACAATAAGAATCCCTTCTACAGAGTTTTCATGAAAAGTAAACGCACATGTGATGTCATCAGTGATGTCATCAGTGACATTTGTGATGTCATCTTTGATGTCCTGGGTGTTAGTCGTAGCAGTGCACAGTGGTGGCGTGAGTTATGTTTGCAAAGTTTGGAGAGGTTTGGTCCAGGGGGGGCAAAGTTATAGGGGGGTCCCAAAACTTTTGTTTTTTCCCATAGACATAATGGGAAAAAACGTTGCGCACACCTACAGCCCAAACCACTGGACGGATTTACAGCAAATTTGCGGCAGGAGCGGGGGCTTGTTCCAGAAAGCGTGATTTTGCAAATTTGGTGTAAATCCGCCCAGTAGCTTTTTTAAAAATGACCAAAATGTAAGGCAAAAAAATTAGTGATATCTCCGTTCGCTCCGTGGACGGACTTCCCGGTTCGCTCCGCGGACAGTGCCCTGATTGGCTGAGCGGCTTGCGTGATGTCCGTGGACATGCATAGTTTTCGCTGATTGGACGGCATGGCGCGTGAAGCGCGTCAGATTTTCTGTGGCGCCCGCCATCTTGCATTCACGGACGACCGCGGACAGCGCGGTGAAACTTGGATTAAAAATTGTATTTAGTGGAGTGTGTTGGTGTGTAAGAGTGTTTGGGCAGGGTGGGGGAGTATGTTCTGTTTTTTTTATGTGCTAGACACTTTTGTTGTGTTCGATTTTTCTGCGGACAACGCGGCTGTTTT
This sequence comes from Ambystoma mexicanum, assembly GCF_040938575.1. NCBI lineage: Eukaryota > Metazoa > Chordata > Amphibia > Caudata > Ambystomatidae > Ambystoma > Ambystoma mexicanum. The sequence continues at coordinate 39,580,615 of NC_090924.1, read as the reverse complement.
GAAATGTTCGTAAATAAACAAAATGGATTTGGTGTCAAGTTGAAAGTGTTCTAAGAAGACTTGTGGGGTCCTGGAATGTTTTCAGGGGGTGTCCTGAAGACGTTGTCTGTATTGTTTGTTGTCAAGCTGAAAGTGTTCTAAGAACACTTGGGTGTCCTGAAATGTTCGTACATAAAGAAAATGGGGGTGTTCTGAGGACGTTGTCCGTATTGTTCGCTGGCAAGTTGAATGTGTTCTAAGAACACTTGCGGTGTCCTGAAATGTTCGAAAATAAACAAAATGGGGGTGTTCTGAGGACGTTCTCCGTATTGTGTGCCTGCATTGCTGTATCCACTGAGGGAATGGCACAGAGAATGAAGTGGAAATGGTAGAAGGGCTGTCTAAGAGTTATGCGGTCTGCTGACAGGACGTGCTACATCCAGGGTTTTCCAGCAAATCCAGCATGGAAAGAAGACTGTAGGGATCAGCCAATCAGATGTTGAGGTTGTGGATTTGTGTTCAAAGAGACTGTGGCTAGTGAAGATGGCAGAAGTGGAGAAAGTCAGGGTGGTGGTGTTCGGAGATATGTTTGTGCATGGTTTACAACAGTATGCTCAATGCAGGCATGTTGCAAAGAATTTTGATGTTAAAGGATTGGAGGCGGTGTGGAGCACTGTGCCTGATTGCAATGTACAGGGAATTGTACAAGTTTGTGAAGATATGGGCAGGATCAACAGTCCCCATGTGGTAGTTTTGCACTATGGTTTTTTTCCATTTGGGCTATGTCAGTGCCCCTACTTTGTTGGCAGATTTGGAACACTTGGTTCAAGCAGTAATGAACATCCTTCTAAATGCCAAAGTATTTTTTTCTGGATTAGTACCTAGGGCAATATGGGACCATAGTTCAGTTTTTTGTCCTCAGCAAAACTATCCTAGGTGTGTAATCAACCGAGGCATGTGTGCCTTCATGCTTAGAGCTGGTATGTTCTTCTGTAATAATGAGAATATTGATTCCAGTAATGCTGTTTATTTTAAAGAAGATGGCATTTCCTTATATTTTATAGGTTTTTAGTAGCGCAACTTAACCATAACGTCCCTTTTAACAAAGTTTTTTCACTGAAAATATATATATATATATATATATGTATATATATATATATATATATATATATAATATTACATAGCCTGTGGTAGCAGCTGAGTAGTCATGGTTAAGTTGCTAAACCCAGAGGAAGACCACTTTTTGGGTGGCTCAAAGCTTTGTTCCACCTGGATGAATCCTCACTAACCTTTGCAAAATAAGTATACAGCCCACTCTGAATTTATTTGTCAAGTTTGGTGAGGTTTTGTCCAGGAGGAGCAGAGTTATAGGGGGTGTCCCACATTTTTTTTTTATTATATACTGACTGAAAAACTTTTGTTCACGCTTACAGCCCAAACTGCTGGATGGATTTTCACCAAATTTGCGGCAGCTTGGTCCCAAAAGCGTGTTTTTGTAAATTTGGTGAATATCTGTCCAGGAGTTTTTTTTAAAAATAGGCAAAATGTAGGTGCCAAAAAATGTGTGATATTTGGCTCTGCTACAATGACCCGTTTCCATGTTCCCTCCACGGGCCGGACTCTGATTGGCCTGTGATGTTGGCGGACATATGATGTGCCCGCTGATTGGCTGGACGGAAGCGTGATGAACATCATATTTTTCTGAAACGCCCTCCATATTGTATCCGTGGATATTCGCGGATAGCACATTGGCAAACAGGACTGGAAAGCATGTTTTGGGGTATTTGGTGTTGGGAAGAGGGGCTGGAAAGGGTGGGGGAGTGAAAGGTGGTGCTTATGATGTGTTTGTTTAGGTGGAAGAAGATTGTGTTATGTTCGCGGAATCCGCAAACACCACAGCAGTCTCGGGCGAGCAGCTTATGTGGTGACAGCAGACAGGCTTCTTTAGAGTTTGGGAGCAGAAAGTAGATGATATGAGGATGTTTGTATATGCTCTATTATGCTGTGTTGTTTGTGGCCAGCGACTAGAGTCTTGGTTGCCAGAGGCCTTGCACCCAAGAGTCTGCCCACAGGTTGAAGTACTGTAATAGTATGTGTAGAGATGTGTACAGGGCTGCAGGCGGTTTAGGGTAGTGGAGTGGAATTTGAATGGTTCCAAGTACTCTGCAGCACTTTGTGGGTAGGTCCTCAGGTGAGTAGCTTATGTGGTGACTGCAGGCAGGCTTCATTGAGGCAATCAAGAGTCAAGAGTGTGCAGACTGGTTTCACGTACTGTAATACTAAGTCTACAGAAGTGGACAGGGCCTCAGGTGGATTCCTTATGTGTTTGTGTTGTGGCCACTGTGCAGATTTTTGGGTTCTTTACTGTATTATGCTGTATTAGTTGTGGGCAGATAGTAGAGTATTGGGTGCAGAGGGTATGCATCCAAGCGTCTGTCCTTTGGTTGTAAGTACTGTAATAGTATGTCAACTGAAGTGGATAGGGCCTCAGGCGGTTGTGTTATGTGTATGGGTTTTTGTAAGTGGGCACATGTTTGCATGCATGGCTGTATTATGCTGCGGTGGTTGTGGCCAGGGCCTAGACTCTTGGGTTCATGGCTGGAGGCTGTAGGACATGCAACCAAGAGTCTAGGCCAACCACTGCTGTACAATACAGGCATGTACTCAACATTTCGAGAGTTTTATATGGATTGAATAGGAAGCAATGCACCCAACAGTTTGTCCACTGGCTGTAAGTAGTGTAATTGTAGGTATACAAAAGTGGACATGGTGTGTGGCAGGAGTATTGTTGGACTGTCCTGAGATTATTGGGTGTATGATAGTCTATGCAATGGGAGATAATTGTGGCCAGTTACTACACTCTAGGGTGCATGCACCTAAGAGTCCAAGAGTCTGCCCACTGATTGAAGTACTGTAATAGTATGTCTAGAAAAGTGCACAGGGTCTTAGGTGGCTGGCTTATTGGATTCAAGAGTGTGCTGACTGGTTGTATGTACTGGAATAATATGTGCAGAGAAGTGGACAGGGCCTCATGTGGTTAGCTTAAGTGTGTGGGTTGTCACAGTATATAGATTGTTGGGTGCATGGCTGTATTATGCTGTGGTGATTGTGACCAGCTACTAGACTCGTGGGTGAATGGCTGGATGCCATGCACCCAAGAGTGTGGCCACTGGCTGTAAGTAGTGTAATAGTATGTGTACAAAAGTATACAGGGTGTCAGGTGGTTTGTTGGACTATCTCAAGATTTTTGGGTGTATGACACTGTATGCAGTGGGAGGTCATTGTGGCCAGCTACTATAGTCTTGGGGTCATGGCCGGAAACAATGCACTCAAGAGTCCAAGAGTGTGGCCACTGGTTGAATTACTGTAATGGTATGTGTAGAAAGGTGGACAGGGCCTCAGTCGGCTGGCTTATTGGACTCAAGACTGTGCTGAGTGGTTGCCCGTGCTGGAATGCTGTGTGTATAGAAGTGGACAGGACTTCAGGTGGCTAGCTTATGTGTGTGGGTTGTGGCCAGCGTATTGATTGGTGGGTGCATTGTTGTATTATGCTGTGGGGATTGTGGCTAGCTACTAGAGTCTTGGGTGCATGGCCAAAGGCGATGCACTCAAGAGTCCAAGAGTGTGCCCACTGGTTGAAGTACTGTAATGGTATGTGTAGAAAAGTGGACAGGGTCTCTGATGGCTGGCTTATTGGAGTCAAGAGTTTGCTGACTGGTTGCACGCACTGGAATACTATTTGTACAGAAGTGGATAGGGCTTCAGTTGGATGCTTTATGTGTTTGGGTTGTGGCCACTGGGCAGATTTTTGGGTAGTTTATTGTATTAGTCTGTATTGGTTGCGGTCAGTTAGTAGAGTCTTGGGTGCAGAAGCCATGCATACAAGAGTCTGTCCATTGGCTGGAAGTAATGTAATAGTATGTCAACTGAAGTGGTCATGGCGTCAGGTGGCTGTGTTATGTGTGTGGGTTGTGGTAAGTGGGCAGATGTTTGCATGCATAGCTGTATTATGCTGCAGTGGTTGTGGCCACTGGCCATGCACCCAAGAGTCTAGACCCTGGCTACAGCCACCACACCATAATACAGCCATGCATGCAACTTTTTGACAGTGCCATATGGATTGTATAAATATGTGTATAGAATGCAATTTGCATATTAGAAAGAAGTACGACACCAAAACTTGTATCCTCACTGTATCTAGTGTTGAGGCCTTGTGCATCTTTCTTGCATGCACTGCAGAATACTGTTCAAGCGGCAAAAGCAGATTTGCCTAATGTGGTATGAGGAAATGCAGGACAAATTGTTGTTTCATTGTCTGTGATAAAAGAAAACATAACATGTTAAAGTAAGTACTTTGTAATGTTGCATTGCAGACATTTGTGCACTTTGTGGACCCTCATAATTAGTACTTCACAAGTACTATGCTTTAAACAAGTGTACTGTGCAATTTGCTCAGTTCCTGTTTTTTTTCACGTTATCATTGGGTCTGTGGGGAAAGAAATCCATGCAGGATTAAAAGAAATACTTGCACAATAATTTGTTGTTATGTGGAATACTCTGTTTCAGTGATGTGTGCACTGCTTACAGTAATGTTTACGGTGCATATCTATGTGGCATTGTGGTTATAGGCACTGTTGGTAGTTTGAAAGTTGTTGAGGGTATGTTTATAGCTTGGTGTTTATACTTAATAAGTGTTGAAGGGTTTCCTCAGAAGAACTTTCATTTTTGCTGGTAGATTAATGGGAAGTAATATTGCAGTATAATGGTTGTAGTAAAATACCAATTGTTGTATTCTAACTGTTGCAGCATAGTGACCTGCACTGGTTGTGGCTCCTGTGTGGTAGATTATGCCTAATGTTGTGAAGGTTTTCTTGCCAAGTGATACTTGTCGATGTATGAAGCTATTAAACTTGCAGTTGTTTTTGGTACGATCTGCATTGTATCGTAAAAGCATCACTATTATGTATTGGCTATGTGATTGTATCTGTAAGGTGGAACGATTGTCGGAATTGCAAGTAGTACATAATATGCCAGGGTTTGCATTTTGTACAAGCTGCTTAAATGGAATGGATTCACAGTTAGGTATAGATACATACACAAAGCGCTTGTTAGGGACTTGTTTCTGTACCAAATGGCTGCAGAGAGTGCATGTATGTTTTCATATGTATGAAATCTGAACAATTTAATTTATAGGTATTTATTTTTCTTTCCAGTACTTGTAGAAGTGCATTAGACATTCTTGTGAATCTTCTTGTGTGTTTATGGTGAATCTCAACATTTCCGCACAGTAGTCCATTTCTTGCCTTATTCCAGAGACACTGGGGGTCATTCTGACCCTGGTGGTAAGGGGTTATCGGCACCGGTAAGGATGCCGGTGACGTTAACCCCCTGCCGCCACATTACAAGGTCCCTTAGCGGAACCCACCATGGCCAGCGGATTTTACCAGCCCCCCCTCCCCTTAGCGGGACCCGTTAAGGAACCAGGGAGCTAATAACGGTCCGTGCCGTTTAAGTAAATGTTTTCAACAATTGGTGGCAATTGGAGTAGAAAATTGATTGCTACATTTGCATAGCAATTTACATCAGTTGTATTGGAAAATTTGAATGGACCAGACAGTTCTGTGTCTGATTCATTTAATGGAAATCCATGTGGTTTCTTTGAAGAGGTAGTTCTCTTTGTTTGTGCAGTTGTGTATGCATTTGCCTTTTCAGTACATCCTTCTGTGGTTGTGGTAATTGATGGAGTAATAGCTGTTTTCATTTTCTTTGGTGGTACTGTTGGGACATCATGTATAAGTTGTGTTTGTTCTAGTTTTCTTTTACGCATTTTTTCTTTTTGAGTAACAGGGTACATTTTGAGATGGGTTGTGTAGAGTGCACACAGTCTGTTGTACTCTACGATGCAAGGAATGTCAGCTTTGATTTTACTTGCATCAAAGTTGACTAGAAATAGTCCTTCAAGTGTACGTAGGTATGACAGTGCTACGTAACTCATTCATTCTTTAAAGACTGTGCTGGCAATGTCAATCAATGCTTGATCTAAGGTTAGTCCTTGTGATTTATGAATAGTGACTGCATATGCTAGAGACAGAGAAAACTGCTCTCTGCGTACTTACATGTCTTTGAAACTAAGGAATCTGGCTGTTGAGCGTCCTATCCTTTTATTTTCTGAAAGTTTGTCAAACTGAATATTGACAAACTGAATGCTGTTGTCCGGTGGGTATGTCTGAAAGCCAACAACTGTACCAAGTGCTCCATTAACTAAACCTTGTTTGACGCCAAGGTTACGCTTTAGCATTACTCTATAGTTTACACACATTTCCAAACCAGCTGTGTTAGAGATAGAGTCCTCTAAGGTATTTAGTCGTGCTGTGGCTTGTTGACACATAGTTATTGTCATACCGGGAACGTCCAGTTTTTCTGTGGAATAGATTTGCACTAGTGGTTGCATTTCTTTTTTCAACATTGTTTCATTGATTTGTGCACAGCTTGCTAGGGTTGGCATTAATGACATACATTTTACATTTTTGTATGTTAATTGTTCGATGACATCAGTAGGACATGTGTTATGCCTGTATAGCTTATGGATGCGTCTGCTATTTAAGATATTCCTTAGAAAGCACAACAATGCAAATGCTTTTCAAAATGTTGGCATAGGTGAGGTCTGCAGACTGATGCATCTTTTCAGTTAGTTCTCTGTATTGAAAATGTTGCCAGAGAATTCCATTTCCTATGCTCCTGAGTGTTTTATGGCACCGTTTGTGTCCTAATGTTTTAAATATAGGTGCACCTTTTGCTGTTGTTAATTGAAGAAGATCTCCGAAAACAATGTATTTTCCTCCAAAGATTTCTTCGTAGTTTGTTTTAAGGACCTCTTGCAATCTGAGGTGAATTAAAGCCAACATTAGGTTGGAGACCATGCTCAACTCATCTATTAGGAGCATTTTCATTTGTTTCAAAACTCTACATAGCTCCATTGCAGCTTCTGCTGAAAGTTTGTAATATGCTAATTATTTTTGGTGCTCTACTGGAAGGAGTAGCAATCAGTGTAAAGTAACACCACCTATGTCGTAGGCAGCTAAACCTGTGGGGGCAGTTACAACAACAGTTGTTGGAGGCAGTTGCTGATCATTTTTTATCAAGAATGTTTTGCCTGAACCAGCTTTACCACTTACATAAAGGAGCACAGGTTTATAGTTTTGACAGGTACAACTTTAGGTTTGTGCTGCATACCATGTAATATTTCTTTAGTTACTTCTCAGAAATGCTATGCTGCTCATTGTTCAGATGTGATTTTAGTAGAGCAAAGTTTTCTGCACATTGCTCATACTGACATATGGGGCCTCATTAGGAACCAGGCGAAATGGGTTTAATGGCGCCGGTAAAGGTGCTGGCGCCATTACACCCATTCCGCCCTATTATGAGGTCCCATTGTGGGACCCGCTCTGGACTTCTGGTTTTACCAGACATCCTTAGCGGGTCCCGCGAGGGGACCAGGGAGCTAACCACGGGCCTGTTATTGACTGGCCTGTTGTTACCTCCCTCCCCATTGCCATTGAGCCCTATGGGGGCTCGAATGGGAATGGGGATGGTCCGGGTTCCCTGAATGGGGAAATACCGGGCCCTCCAAAGTCGGAATGGCCCGGTATTTCCTCATTAAGGGACCACGGACCCGGACCCAAGTTTGGAGGTAGCCATGTCCTTTTTAAGGGCATGGCTACCTCCAAACTCGTAATGAGGCCCATGGTGTTTTCTACACCAGTCATGGCTAATTCTGCCTCTTTTGCTATGAGTGGCTGTCCAAGTGGTTCGTGGCTTCCTGTAAGAGAAAGTTGACTGCTCCCAATAGTCTCCCTGTTTATCCGTTACAGTGCTTTCAGTTGCATTGAAAGCATCTTTTTTGGAGATGTGGGTGTCCAATAAATATTCTTCTTTTTTCCATGGTTTAAAAAGTTGTAGTTTGGACATGTAGTACAGTTCTCTATGTTGAGGAGTTTTCAATGATAGCTTCATATGATTAATCAGACTGCATTTTGGTAAGTTTAACCAGGCTGCCCAGACAACTTTTGACTATGTATTTACCTTTTTTTTCTCATCTGGTTTAATATTATTTTGTATAAGATGTTTTGGGCTATGTGGTATAGGCACATGGTTAACAAAGCAGTCCTCCTGTTAGGTAGTATGTGTCCAATAAGTTATTTTTCAAAATGCCCTTGCTCTTGTGATAGTTTTTTGGCTATTGTTTCTATGTCTTGGTACGATTTGAGAGCTCTTTTTCTGGATGCAGCAGGACCAAGGCTTAGCAACACTATGTTTTCAGATTTGCCATACAAGGCGGTGCCGGTTAAACCGTCAGCGGCTTCGTAGCAGCCACATTCTCTATGGGAGAGCATTTTTATACCAAAGCTGCACAATTTTTGTGACAGTGTTTTGTCAGATGAGATGTCATTCTAGAGGTCTTCAGCTCTGTTTTCTCAGCTTTGGTTAAGTAGGCTGTGGCATACCATGCAACTGCAGTGGAATTGTCTGCATTGTACTGCAATCTATGTTTGCATTCCGTAGGAGTGCAATGATTGCATTGTAATTGTTGATGTACTTTGATGCTTCAGTTCTTTTTATGTAGTGTGTGTTCTTAGGTGATTTGCCTTTCCAACAGTGTCTAACAGAAGCCATGAAGTTGTTTATTTGTCCTTTTTCCGAAACAGGTTTAGGGAAACCCAAAGCGGCATTTGGTGATATATTTGCCTCTCTTTTTATATTTGCACCAACAATACTTGCCACACTTGTTTCTTTGACACTACACGCTGTGTACTTTTGGAAGGGATTTCACAAGTGACATATTTATGAATGAGCTGCAAAACAGTGGCATCACTGTCTGACCAAATTTAGGAGCATGTTTAATCCACAAAAGCATCTGGCTATGTGGTGCTCCTCTGGCTTGATATGTTTCAACCCACACATCCAAGCCATACAACATCATTGTGATTACCCACAAGGAAAACATCATAATGTCTGCCGGAAAGCAGTCTGCTGGCCAGAAATCACCAAAAAGTGTGAATTGAGAACCTAATAGACAGGCTGCCATCTTCTTTTGCCTCTGTCAGTGTTGATACAGGAGACCATTGCCAGTCCCATCCTTTGGCTGCCCACAGAACAAAAGCAGACAAAGGAATACAGAGCTGTTCAACAATTCATTTTCTTGATTGTCAAAAATGCTAAAATCATGGGCACCCAAAAAAAAAATCCAACTTCTGGTTGGGTGTTCTACATTACTCTACTGCAGAATCCACATCAATACAATGTTAGCAAGGATCATATGCTATCAAGTGAAATCCCCTTTTTGAAATGTATTCATTTAAGGCAGCTGTCAAAAATGGGTGCAATATCGGTGCCCGCCACTGACCGGCGCCAGCGATCTAAATTCTGCCAGGAGACTTGTATTTCAGGAGCTAACCAGTGAACCTGAGTTAGCTGGGACTTCAAAGGCTTGCTTGTCCATGAGAAGTCTTCAAACTTAGTATTCTCAGCAAGAAGACAGGAAATCACATGGTTCTGTTAATCAGATGGAGAGTGGCACCCTGGACTGATGCCGTGCTAGCAGGAAAAAACAGACAAAGGATTCCTTCAGCTGAATAGGGTATGCTGATTGTGGGTGTGAACTGTCAACACTGATCTGGGGGAAGGCAAGACATTTGACCTCTGAGCCAAGCCCAGTTTCTAGGGGCGGGGACAAACAAATGGGTGTACTGCAGTGGAGGCAAATGTATGTTTTATTAAATTGCTTATAAAATATCATATCAAGCTGACAGAAATTTGGGGATTCTTAATATGAAAAATGCACCCACAATTTGAGACGAAGCTGGACGCTGTAGGATGTTCTGAGGCCAAGACCTGTAATTATTAATATTGTAACATCTGTGTTTATGCTAGAGACCTCAAAACTTACTGTAATATGCCCAGAGAGGGTGTGTACCTCCGTGTCAGATTTTATGAAAAAACAATATTGCGAAACCCATCAAAAGGCAAAATGTTGTCACTTCTGCACCCAAGCTCTTAGAAAGATCAGGGTTGAACAGAGACCTGTCTTAATTCATCTGTGATGTGTACATGTCATTTCAACAACTTGTGTATCTGGGAAGCATGTTTGGTTATGAAAAATTGTTTTTCTAAGTAAATGCTAAGGGGAGGGACTTCAGTCAAGCCATAAACATAGCATCACTCTGACTGATCCTGACTCACTAATCCGTTCTCCAGTCAGGTCACAGTAAATCCTTTAACCTATCAGAATCCTTAGCGGTTTGGGCATAGAAAGTCAGCCTTCCCACCCACTTTCAAAAGACATAAAAAGAACCACTGAGACCCAGATAGGGACATTCATGTTCCACTCTTTAATCGATTTTCTGCGCAGCACGCTGCCCGACCATATCCCGGACTTAGACTCCAGATAGACTCCAGAACTTGAAGCAGAGAGGCCTGAACCAAAAGCTGAATCCTTCTCAGCAGGCCTCAGAATCCAGCAACCTAACCAAACTATTCAACAGCCGGGCGAGCTGTTTGATTCTGGCTAGAACCCTGTGTCAGACCCAGACCCCGAAAGCAGAGCTGTATCCAGAACCCGTCAGACCCAGACCAGACTGCTGTGCCGTGCTGATAGCAGACCAGAGACCACGCTGTGAGCAGAACCAGTGCCAGCGACCGTCCAGTGGCAGGAGTGCAGTCCCAGGCCCATTCCAGTCCAAAACTAGGAGTGAGTATCCAGCCAAGAACTGTGCATAGTCATCTCTTAGTCTAAAGTAATCTCATCCCATCCATTTCAACCTATTTAGAAATGCATAGAAATCTTGTGCCCATTCTGTGGTTTCAAAGCTGCAAAAGTGTCATCTGTCATTCTGAAATCGTGACTTCATTTCTGAAAACCTACCTCCATAAAAACATCCGTATCTTTTGAACCATATGTCCTAGAAGCAAGATTTAACTGTCATTTTAAAGCTAAGAACCAAAGCTTTCCAACAAACCCAAGTTGGCCTAATGTTACCACTTGTAAAAATAGCTGCTTCTTGCTTACCACTGCTGAAATTCGTTTGCACTCTGATAATCATTCCTGAATCATTGCTAGTGTTGACCTGAACTATTTCACCTACACTGAATCTCCTATAGGGAATTAAAATTATTTTTTGCATATTTTTCACTTCATTGCAACATTTTAAAGTATTTGGCCTTTGTTTTAAAATCATCCCTGTTTCTCTAAGCTTGCTGGGGGGAACGGGTGCTGAACTGCTTCTGATTGTATTCCTGAAAACCTATGTGCCCACATTTCCATCTCTTCATATTGCATAGGGGGGAGTGAGTTGTCACAAAGGAAAAAGTGATCAGATTATAGCTTGTTGAAACCATATCCAGTTTATTTCTGTGCTGCATTCTTTCCATCATTGCTTTTCCTTGAAACCATACAAAGTATTCTCTGCTACCTTATCCTTTCTATACCAACTCCTAAGTAATTAAGGAATTGTGCTACTGTAATATTATCCATTGTTGATCACTGTTCATCAAGTGTGCTATCAAATATTAATTTATTCATAAAAGTGTGATATATATATATATATAGTGTTTAATTTTTCCAATCAACCTTTTAATTTGCAAAACAAACCTACTTCTTGGCTCAGTGAGGTCAGGGGGATTCAAAGAGAGGGGCATTATATAAGGGTTTATCATCCAGATTTAAGAACTTGACATAAAAATATATAAATAAGGGCTTCCATTGGGCATCCCAGACTAGGCATTGACTTAGTTGGATTGCTGAATTGAAGTCACTTACAGAAGTGTTCCACTTCTCAGAGGGGAGGAATTGTTTTATTACAAATGAAGTGCAGCATGGCAATAATGCAATGATGGAAGTATCTTGATACATGTATAGGGCCAAGAGAGCAGAGTTCTCTTGGTGTTTTCATGTCTATCCCTGATTTGTTTTGTTTGCTTTGAGTAGGAAATCTTGCAATTCTTCCCATGCATAATTTGCACAACTTAAAGTGACAAACCATGTGGGTGGGCCAAGGTTGTGTAGCTCACACCGTACATCTGTGTGACATCAGAACCAGTATACTTTTGTACCACGCATGTTTGCCAAGAGATTTGTAATACTTGACTGTAAAACTTCATCTTTCTCTTGTACCTTTTGAAGTAGCTGTGTAGCAGACATGTTTAGAACATTTGAACATGTTGTCAATGTGTGTGCAACTCCTTAACATAGAGTTACTACTTCACTCTCAAAGAGGAGGAGGAATATGTATTCCACGTTTTTTCTGAATCTGGTATCTTCCCAATACATCCATAAAGAGCGGTATTCTGATGCTTTTATTTGTGTGCATCTTTCATTGTATCCTGCACCTTTTCCAGTAGGAAACAGTAGCGGAAATATGCATGCTTCTACAATTTGTTCCCATATGATGATTGGAGATCCTTTGGCTTGCCGCATTCTGTTGAAAATGTACCACAAACAGAGGCGTGTGGTGCACCTCGACAACGAGTGTTCATTGCCGCAAAGATTCCATGAAGAACTTTGACCCAGCCAGGGCGTCGGGATGATGGCGAACCGGACGTGACCATGGCTGGCTTCAGTAGCTTCGTCGGCGTCTCTGAGGTCTTCGGGTGGCGGGAAACCCACCGGCGGATTCTCCTCGGTCATCGGTGGCCTTGACTTTCTCTGGCAGGACGAAAGCGGTCGACGGTGATGAACAAGGGAGTCTTTGGAACAAAATGTTCTTAGGCAAAGGGAGCACTTCGGCTCCAATCGGCAACGGCAGTTGACGACAGTGGACGGCGGTCCAGTGCTTCTCTTCGTTCTCCCTGGTGCTCCCCTTCTCCGGTCGGCAGCCTTTCATATGGCTGTCTACCAGGGAGCTTTGGCAAAGATCAGCTGGTGCACGATGGTCCCTCGTAGCTGGGGAAGAGCGAAGAGGTCTCCTAACCAGGTCTTCTCTTGGATCAGTTCTTTGAAGGCACAGCAGCTTTCAGATTAGCGGAGGACAGCAGCAGCCGTTCTTCTTCTTCTTCCAGTGGGAATCAAAGTTAAGAATCAGTTTCGACTTCAGCTTCTGAACTATTTCTAACAGTGAGAGGCCCCCAGATATACTGTTGATCTCCCATTCACTCTGATTGGTCACACTGAGGCAACCAATCAGTCAGAAGGGCATTCAGGCAGTCAGGCACCCAATCAGGCACACAGTACATTCAGGCTGTTCTTCTCCATCCAGACACTCACAACACAGAATGTGGATTTGGACAGGCACTCTGCCATTCACCACTACACACTGCATTCATACCAGTTTCGGGCAGGGCTGTCTCAGTCATTGTGTCAAATACCAGATACTGGGACACCCACAACATGAAATGCGTATTCGTCACACACTCCATTCACCCAGGTCCCACACCATGGGCATACCCACAAGATACAATCATTGAGAAGGCTTAGCCAGCTAGTCTAACCTGGACTTCACGATAAATGGAACTTCCACCCAACAGCCAGTCAGGGGGAAGGGACAGAGACAGGGCTTCCTGGGACTTCTGGAAAAGTAAGGTAACAGGCAATATAAAGCAAGAGGCCACAGGGGCCATCTTGGTTCCTATCAGGAATCCACTGATTCCAATGACAGGGCCTGGGTTTCCCAAAATAGAGCAGGTGCAAGGCACCTGTCAATTTAGCATGGAGCTGTCACCAGCCGATACCCTGCTGTGTGGACCACACACAGGTGCCCAAAAACATACACTTGGAGTACAGGGTCGTACTCCCACCCATGGGTGCCATAAGTGTATCCCAAGGGTCGGTTCACCAGACCAAATACAGGAAGAGCTGCACAGCCAGGAGTCCCACATTAACTCCAGCGTAGAAAACAAGACAGAACACATGATTAAAAGAAATAAAGGACAGGGATTTGGAGGCCCTGTCCCTCCTATGCATTTCCAGCACCACAACCATATCCACCGCAGACACCTAATTTGGACAGGTCACTCAACTATCCCTTCCTTTCTCCATCCACCTCAACCACCTCACATGGCCTGATCCATCCCTCCCTCATAGTTCAAGCAATTGAACAAGGTCAAAGTAATCCCAGACCAGGCAGAAGCCCTGCAAGACCCCCACTTCCTTCCCCAGAAAGACCTTCACCCATAGACATTTTTGACTCCTGGCCTCAGAGCACACTTCTTCCTCTCACACCCACTAGCTCCACTCTTGCCTTCATGGCCCAACCCCCAAGTGGTTCACCCCCCACCTCAAGGAATTCTATACCCAAAACCAACAAAAACAAATCAGCATATGCCCACCATCACCATAACTACAAACAAAGATCTGCAAGGCAAAAACATCATATTACAATAACAGAATCTTGAACTGCTGCAGCAGCAGCAAAGAGCTCCACAGGATCATCTCTGAATTCCTGAACTGATCATGCACCACCACCCAACACCTCCTCCCAATCTCACTGCAATTCCTTCTCTGAACACTTCCACAAAACAGCCCTAGAAAGGACAGCAACGATACATGCTAAAATAACCAACCTCTATGCCCATTCCAACACCAAATGTCCAAGAATTAACGCATGTGCCCTCTGATACCTCCTCTTTCTGCTCTTTCATCCCCATCTCAAGTCTGCAATGTATCAAACTGCTATCTGATAGCCAACTATCCTGCTCCCCTCACAACCCCTGCCCCACCTCACTCCTTAAGCAAACCTTCACCTCAACATATGCAGGGGAACTGATCAGGTCCATCCTAAATGACTTCCTCACCTTCAGCACTTTTCCAGAACCCTTCAATATCTCACATGTCAAACCCCTTCTAAAGAAACCATCCATTGACCCACTCTAAGCAATTAACTACAAACCCATCTCCAAAGACCGGTTCTTCACAAAGCTCCTTGACCAAACTGCACACTACCAGCTTGATTCCTTCATAGAAACCAGCCAACTCCTGGACCCCATTCAACGTTTTTGCCCTCTTCACGGAACAGAATTCACACTAGTCACTATCTGGGATGACCTTAAAGCACCACAGACAGAGAAGGCGGTGCTGCACTGATTCTCCTTGACCACTGAGCAGACTTCCTTTGACACTATCAACCACACCATCCTCTTTGACAGATTACATTGCCTCTGCATCCGAGACTCGGCACTCAACTGGATCACATTGTTCCTCACGAACAAACATCAAATAACTTATCTCCCCCAGTGATCAATGGAGTGCCCCATAGTGCCTGCCTATCACGCCTTCTTTCCAGCCTCTACATATGAGTCCTCTGCCTGCGCTCATCCACTCCAACAACCTCACATGCTATAACTATGCAGATGGCACTCAAATGATCATGGAATTCCCAAATCTTCCTCCACCCCTCAACCAGACCTGGCAGTATGCCTGACAAACATTGATCTCCGGATCACGTGTAACCATCTGCTTCTCAGCCTGGGAAAAACCGAGATCATGGTGTGTGGAAAAAACAGCCATATTCCCACAACTGTCAAACTGGCCTCGTCCTACTCATCCTCATCAAAAGCTTTGGTTGCACAATTGACGCTAACCTAACCCTGCCCCATCACATTAATGTATTGAAATCTTGCCACTACTAACTCACATTACTGAGACTTATCTTCACTTATCTCACCTACCTCCATAGACTGACTCCCTATACCTGGGTGCATCTGCCTTCAAACAAAAATACCTCCAAAGAGTCCAGAACTCTGCATCCAGGTTCATCCTTGCCCTCAGCTGAAGGGATCACATTCCACCTGCACTCCAGACCCTACACTGGCTCCTGATTGGGTGAAGAGTGACTTTCAAAATCATGTGCATTAATCACTGAGCCATGCAAAAACCTGGCCCCAAATAACTACAAGAGAAGATTACACCCTGTCCTCCAAACCACAACCTGAGGTCAAGCAATGCCCTCTCCTTAGTGGTCCCTTCTCCAAATCAGCCAGGATCGGCAGATCCACCTTCTCAACCATGGCACTAACAATCAGGAACTCTCTGCCCACCCCACTCATTCGACACACGCAAGACTACATGATGTTCCAAAACGCACACAAGACCTGGTTCTTCCCCTAAATCTTCCCCTAAATTGTCCTGAAAGACCCACCAGGCATTTTGGCTTTTGGGGAACCCAAGCCTCCTGCTAACTATCCACTGCTAGGAAAAGGCCACAAACTCACTATAACGGACTAGTAAGAATGCCTGGGACACGGGAACACTGGGCCTAGAAGCACTTAATTATGCATGGCTGTGTACCACACTAAGAGGTTTGGCAATGTACTATGCTCTGTAGATCGGTGATATCCTGGTGTGTATTGCACTTGGACTGTGATGTCCTAGTGTGTATTGCACTTGAGAGGGACGGCTATGCACTACACCGAGCAGCCTTAGCCACGCATCACACCTGGAATACTCAGCCATCCACTGCACTTAGAAGATTCAACACACGCACAGCACTAAAGAGGATGGCTGTGGTCATGTATGATCCTGCCAAGTATTTGCAGGAAGTATTCAAAATGTTTAATTGACCGGGAATCATCTGCCACTCCAGAAGCTTATAAATCACGAGCAATACCCAATTAGGCAGACACAGTGATGGTAGACAGAAGATCTTTAAGGCCTTGGTCCTGAATTGCACTAAAATTACTTCAACATTGTTATTAGACTCAGCAGCCATATCCTATCAAGCCATGCCTAGACGTATATAATTTAACACCCCTCTGCACCCGGAAGCTATTAGCCTCATACAGCAAGTGAGAGGTGGCCAAACAAAGATAGCTTGAAGTGCTATGTCCCGGGAAGGTCGGCACTTGTATTGCAGACAGAGCTGAGATTCATGCTACAATTAGAGGTTCTTGAAGCATCAGATGCATATGAATGAGAGCATAGCTGAACCCATAGGAACAGGAAGGTAATCAAGGAAAGGGAGGACGATTTCAACTCCATGGATGCTCACACATAACTCCCACTACCCTGGCTTGCCACTCAGTAACTACAATGCTAGAATGCAACTATCCGCCTCAATTAATTTGGCCCAACTGCACACATATAATTATATCCACCTTGTACGCCACAACAACCTTTAGAATGGAGATATCCCCAACGATAAATTTAGCCTAGCTGCACACATAATCTCACAAAGCTCCTACACACATCACAGCACCACCTGCACTAGCATGCAGCTACCCCCATGATGAATTCAGCCTAGCTGCACACATACTACCTCTCGCACATACCATGCACACCACTTAGTGTTAGAATGCAACTATCCCCCACAAAAAATTGATCTAGTTGCACACAAACCTAGTGCACACACGCACAATTTGCTTCTCTGACCATCTCCACTTACCTGGATTCTGGTTGGCGAGGGCGTTCAGCCTACAGTGTGTTGAGGCCATATCAATTTTGAAAAGCGATATACAAATGCCCATTAACAAAAAATAACATATTATGTTTGGACTTCTTCCAGCCTTGCAAAGTCAGGAAATCCCAAATAAGTTAATGTACTTGACCAGGAAAGCTGCTGCTTTTGCTGGGTAGTGATGCCTTTAGGTGTGTGTGGCTCAGGAAAGGGGGTGAGACTGTTTGGTCCCACTCCACATCCATGGCACCTGAAAGTTTAGGTACGGGACATAAGTGAAACCAGCAGTGGTCCCCGATTGGGAAACTGCTGGCTGTTTGAATGGTGCAGATACTTAAAATTGGTAGGCTTTGACTTGCTTCCAGCCAGGACTTTGGATAATAAGAGGACTACTGCAGTCATTTTTTCAGATCAGCCTTGGAGCCAAGAATCCTGTCTAGAATAACAGCCAACTGAAGATCTAAAGATGAATCCCGACGAGGCCACCATCCCTTTGTGTGTCTGGCCCGGTGAAACCCTGTTGTACTACCTGATCTGCGAAAGCTCTGCGTGATGCTTCAACTGCTCTACTGGTTGGACCAACCGTCCTTCCCGAAGAATACAGCCATCTCGAAGCCGTCGGAAAGCTCCCTGGGACACCTGTTGGTACATGCACCTGCGGCTCCTGGGCACTTCTCATCAGAACACATGGCTGGAAAACAAACCCTCAGCGACCCACAGCAACCCATCCAGACCTCTGGAAAAATCAGAATCAGGGGGTAAGTTGGTGCAAGGACTTTGTCTTCCCCTGTCCTCCATATGATTATTTTGAGAATAAGTTTCTTTGTATCCTTCCATTCCACAGTTTATTTGGTTGTCACATCAGGGCAACCTTTTTACCTACCAGTAACTTTGTTGCATCTCTTCTCTTGAACATTCACCAAAAGAAGTACTTTGCCTGAATCAGATGCATTCTGGGGAAACATTGTGACCTTTGTGCACAAGGCCCCACTCTTTATACGGATTAGACTTTTGAAGCAAGGGCATATTACTTGTCACTTGCTTCCATGTTACTGCATCATTTAAATACCTTATTTAGGTTCATTTAAGTAATTGAATTAATTTTACGAACCTATGGTGACTGTATATATGTTTTATATTGAGTGTTGTGCAATATTATTACCTGCTTGTTTAATTTTTTAGTGTGTGTTTTGGGGCTCGAATAAATGTAGTCTTTTTGTGCATTCCTGTCTAAATTGAATGATTATGTGCTTCACTGTGTGGATTCATTGTAGTACCCTGACCCCACTTGCACTCTGCTGAGAATAGCCTTGTATATTCTCCATTGCTACCTGGATTGGGTTTTGGCTAACCTCTCAGAGTTACCCTTTTCGCTATACCTAGGTGGCCTCCTAAAATCTGTCCATCAGGCCAGATTCTAGAAATCCATCTGAATAGGCAGTAGCAGATTGGCTATTAGAGCCAGCTGAGCGCTGGAGACAATGGAGTAGAGGGATAGTTAGAAGAAGGAGCAGAAATAACAGAAAAGGAGCAAATGAAGGGCACAGTGTGAGTCGCAGCGGTGAAGTCCTGAGGCATGGATGTGGACCGTGAGACGAGGCAGAGGATGTATGGAGGAGCAGAGTGCTGAATATTTGTTGGCAGAGTTGGAGCAGAGCGGGTGATACCAGTTGTGTTTAGGGTTATGTAAGAAGGGAGGAGTAAAATGCTAGAGGGAAAGATAGGGAGGGAGAGAAAAGGTGAATATGAGAGAGTGAGAATGATAAATAGATCCTGTGGTAGCAGTGTGGGGAGTATAGGTGAGGGTGGTATAAAGCATGAAGGGGACCAAAATAGGTGGAGCGACTGTGGTAAAAGTAAGTCACAGAGGCACAGATAGGGGTCGAAGCGTAGAGAGTAGAATGTAGACGGAGAGGTAATGTGTATGTACAAAGCTAAAAAGAGCTGGGTGATCCCGGCACCAGATCACTGGAAGGTGTGTAGGGCACCATATCCCTTTGAGGAGGAACAAGGCACCATATCACTGGAAGGTGAGCAGCCCACACTACACCTGAGGTGTGAGCAGGGTACCATATTCCTCGCAGCATGAGCAGGGCAACATACCTCTAGAATAGTGAGCAGGGCACCATATCAACGAGTAGAGAAAGGGGGTGAGAAGAGAGGCCAGAAGGAGAGTCATGGAGTGAGTGGGTCAGAGTATCAAAGTGAGGAGGGAGTGAGAGTAGTAAAGGGGAAGGAGTGTGAAGTGAGGGGAACCAGAGCATCTGATATTTGCACTTTTTCCCAACAAGTTTTCTTCTCCTGGTATGAATTAGGCTAGAATGTCTTTAGAAAATACCTAGACAAGGCAGTTAGATAAGGCTGCTGTCTCTAGGCCCTCACTCTCAGCTAGTATAGATAGTAAAACAAAGAGGGGTCTGAGAATCACTCTACCAGCACACACACAGCCCAATGACCTGTCTTGGGTGAATAACTCCTGGGAGAGACTTTCCCAAGTATTTAGCTCACTTTCCCTTTCAAATAGAAGAAATGTCCCTGCATATCATTCTTTGTTTTACCAGGTGGCAGTCCAGCACTGAAATGCTAGGCAATTATAATCTGAACAAGAGTACCAACAGCAACCCCATCCACGTGTTTCGGCCTTGTTGGGCATCATCAGTGAGGTGAAGCTATGCCTCTCTAAGAACAGTGAGCAAGGGGTCCACGTCTGGATTGCCCTGGTAAATTAGGGTGAGATCCAAAGTTAAATTATGCAAAACAAAGGGACGTCTGGGCATCCCACTACCAGCACGAACCCAGCCAATGTTCTGTTCTTGGGTGAATAACCCCTGGGAGAGACTCTACCAAGACAAAGACTGATATGCAGGGACATTTCTTCTCTGTGAAAGGGACAGTGAGCTAAAGAGTTGGTAGAGTCTCACCCAGGGGTTATTCACCCGAGAACAGGTAATTGGGCTGTGTTCGTGCTGGTAGAGAGATTCCCAGACCCACCTTTGTTTTGCATAAATTAACTTTGGGTCTCACCCTAAGTTACCAGGGCGATCCAGATGTGGACCCCTAGCTCACTGTTCTTAGGGAGGCACAGCTTCACCTCACTAATGATGCCCAAAAAGGCTGAAACATGTGTATGTGGTTACTGTTGGTAGTCTTGTTCAGAGGAGAATTGCCTAGCATTTCGGTGCTGGACTGCCCCTGGGCAGGACAAAGACTGATATGCGAAACATTTCTTCTCTGTGAAAGGGACAGTAAGCTAAAGACTTGGTAGAATCTCTCCCAGGGGTTATTCTCCCAGAACAAGTCATTGGGCTGTGTTTGTGCTGGTAGAGAGATTCCCAGACCCCCCTTTGTTTTGCATAAATTAACTTTGCGTCTCAACCTAAGTTACCAGGGTGATCCAGACGTGGACCCCTTGATCACTGTTCTTAGAGAGGCACAGCTTCACCTCACTGATGATGCCCAGCAAGGCTGAAACACTTGTATGGGGTTGTTCTAGAGCATACCACTTATCAATCTGATCATACTAATATTTACAGTCTGCTCATGTTAGAATTAAGCAAACTGCACAGCTTAACTTTTTTAAAAATGTAGAAATGTACTGAACTCTCTTGGAAATTCCACAAACTCTGAAGTCCATCTGTGACACACATTTTGAACACTTTCTCTTCATTTGACACTTTGTGAAGGCATCACGTTAAATAGAAAATGTGCCAAGAGCAACCTTGTGCATGGGTTTGGAGAACTTTGTTTTCAAAAGTAATAAAATGTCATGTGTCTCATTCAGAGTATGCTCAATGTGCAATAGGCCATTGTTCCGTAGGTGGAATGAAAGCTGTTTGAAGTCAGTACTTCTCCAGCTTTCCATTGGTATTCAGTCAGCGGAAAGCTGGTGGAAAATCTGCCATTTCCCGTTGCAATACATGGAGACCAGTGGATTGTCCGGATCTGAGCATCCACCATACTCTAAATAAGTATACTTACCCCATAAGTATACATACCATCTTTGCTGTGGGATCATATTTTATGAACATTGGTAATGGCCCTTCGCACGCAGCTAAAGAAAACAAATGAAAGTCGCACGAAAAAACAGGAATGCACTGTTCTGCTTATTATGGGATTACTGCATCAGAATACTATTATATCCTACCTGGCACAAATTAAAAATGTCTTCAACATATAAGGTATAAGCAAAAAAGTACCCAACCAAAAGGCACTTCCCTTAAGGGAACCCCATCAGTTAAATAATATTGCCTACTATTTTTAGAATGTAAACCATGACAAGTAAAACCCAGTATGCATTGCAAAAGAAAAGCCTTCACATAAATTACAATAAAAGTATAATGAAAGGATGCAGGGGGGAGTGAAGCAACTGAACACTACAGAAGATAAGCAACTTCATACTATGTTTAATATTGAGATGTCATAATCTCTGGGACAAGGACTATACTGTATGGGCTTCTCCAACTCGCAAGAATCCATTCCGTATGTGTTATATGTTAACACTATGTGGACAGGCGGAACCTGAACAAAGATGTAAATGATGTGAAATATGGAAGATGTGCAAATATTGATAATTATAATGCCGAGAGGTGAATCTGTGTTGGAAGAAGGTGATTGAGCTATTTTCTCCTGCAGCATTCTCTGCAGACTGGTGTTACTCTTACCCTTAGACAGATGCGACTCTGTCTTTCTTGGATAAATTACATTAGATGGTGATTGTATCCATTATCAAGACAGATGGACAGAATGTATATCAAAGATCCATTAACAAAATTGCAATATTTTTCATTATACTTGAGATGAGATGTCACGAATGTCCTCTTGTTTAGTGACCTGTATCAGAAGACAGGATTGACTTTGACATCTTAGCTGCTTGCCTTCCCAAACTGATTTTCATTCTTGTGGTTTATTATAGCAGACTTTTAATTTTCAAAGACTTATTGTGAGGACCCAGGAGCTAAGTCTAAAATAGCAACCTATCTTGGACAGCAGTTATAATGTTCATATAACAGGTATATTTCTATATTATATTGCTAAGAATAAAGCATGCTTATTGCTACAAGAAAATTAGAATGATATCAAATGACTGTACCTGTACAGACTTTCGTTGGAAAGGGTTCCTTAGGAACACTATATGTATTAATATGTATGTGAATCGTTAAAATCAATACAGAAATATATTTTAGGCTATTATGTGTAATCATAAATGTGCCCGCTTATACAGATGTTCAATCACTGTCAAACATCACCCATACCATCCCTATCACATCACCAATGACATTATCAATAACATGATTAACATATCACATAGATCCATCGAACATAGGATACAGTTGCATGCCCTATCAGCTTGTGGTGTAAACTATCTCCCTTCACCGACACACACACAAACTGCTCCCTATTTCCCCCCTTTTCACACCCCCAGCACCCCACAAATGGTTTACTCCTGTTTTCTCGTTTCAGCGCAAAATCTCCAATGACACATGGTGGCCTGCCTTGCCCCAGTATCACTGTGGGTCATGTTATAGCACAATGTGAAATGTGACGAAAACCTTCCCTCCCTCTCAGGGCCCTCATACTTTACCTTTGAGTGACCTTGAACTTTTACAGACGAATCTCCTCTAAGGTTTGAAATGTTTACTTGAATTCTGGGGGGTTTGAGTTTGGCCCAAACTATTTCAGCCACTCCTGCAGTGAATTCGGAATGTAGTATCTTTATATATTCCATATGCCCATTTGATAGCTGCCGTGATAGCCAAGTCACTTCAGAACAGAAGGTGCATTTAAAGCCCGCACCTCTGTTCAAAATCCTTCATAACTATGAGAGTCACTATCATGATGCCAGTTGTAAACCTAAAATATAAGCTAAACTCAGACAGCCTCGTCTTGCCAAGTGACAGGGCTGGATATTGGATGGCTATGCCCCTCATTTTGATCCTTTGTGAGGTCTGTTATCACCTCACTTCAGTGAGAGAGCCTGCCAGCAGGAGCTGCCCTGGAAACAGGAATCAAAGGTCATATCCGTCTGAAAGGTACTAGCCTTATACCAGGGTTCTGCATATGAAAAGGTCCTTTGATCCCATTGACAAGGAAAGGGGGTGGAGTTAGTGTAGACCAGGGGTGCACAACTGATTTTGACATAGGGCTAAAGCCAACATATATGACACTATAGCCAATATAGCTATACAGAGCTAAAGTGTCATATATGAGACTATAGCCAACCTTACAGGTTGGCTATAGTGGGCCGAAAAGTAAATGTGGGTGGGGCGGTAGGCGCGGCACAGCGTGGCGTGACAGGAGGCTTTTTCAACCCCCAATTTTTATTGAACACATGGAAAAAGAATATGTACATTATGCCCCATGGCCCCTATCCTCAACCAAACACTATGCCCCATGGCTACCACCCCCAACCAAACACTATCCCCCATGGCCCCCACTCCCCAACCAAACACCATGCCCCATGCCCCTCAATCCTCAACCAAACACTATGCCCCATGGCCCCTACCCCCAACCAAACACTATGCCCCATGGCCACAACCAACCAACCAAACACTATGCCCCATGGCTCCCACCCCTCAACACTATGCCCATTGTCCCCCACTCCCCAACCAAACACTATGCCCCATGGCTCCTACCCCTCAACCAAACACTATCCCCCCTGTCCCCCACTCCCCAACCAAACACTATGCCCCATGCCCCCCACTCCCCAACCAAATGCTATGCCCCATGGCCCCTACACCCAACCAAACACTATGTCCCATGGTCCCCACCCCCCAACCAAACACTATGCCCCATGGTGCCTACCCCCAACCAAACACTATGCCCCATGGTCCCCACCTCCAACCAAGCACTATGCCCCATAGCTCTCACCCCTAAACCAAACACTATGCCCCATGGCCCCTACCCCCAACCAAACACTATGCCCCATGGCCCCCACCTCTAAACAAGCACTATGCCCCATGGCCCTCAACACTCAACCAAACACTATGCCTCATGGTCCCCACCCCTCAATCAAGCACTATGCCCCATGACACCCAACCCTCAACCAAACACTATGCCCCATGGCTCCCACCCCCGAACCAAACACTATGCCCCATGGCCCCCACCCCCAACCAAACACTATGCCCCATGGCTCCCACCCTTCAACCAAACACTGTGCCACATGGCCCCCAACCAAACACTATGCCTCATGCCTCCAAGCATGCACTTTGCATACATACCCAAACAGACCACAATCCCCCATTACCACCCCTGCATACAAACTAACAAGCATACACCATGCACCCATACAGACCCAAACTCCCACCACCAACTCAACATAGAAACTCACAAGCATACACCTTGCACCCATACAAACCAGAGCCCCCAACTCACCATACAAACTCACAAACATACACCAATACACCATGCACCCATACAAACCTGAGCCCCCCCAACTCAGCATACAGACTTACAAGCATACAACAATACACAATGCACCCATACAAACCTGAGCCCCCCAACCCCAACTCAGCATACAAACTCACAAGTGTACACCAATACACCATGCACCCATACAAACTCAAGCCCCCCAACTCAGCATAAAACTCGCAAGCATACAACAATACACCATGTACCCATACAAACCTGAGCCCCCCAACTCAGCATACAAACTCACAAGCATACACCAATATACTATGCACCCATACAAACCTGAGCCCCTCAACCCCCAACTCAGCATACAAACTCACAAGCATACACCAATACAGTTTGCACACATACACACATCAGCTCAGCCACCAACCCCTAACTCAGCACAAAAACTCACAAGCATACACCAATACACCATGCACCCATACAAACTCGAGCCCTCAGCATACAGACTCCCAAGCATACACCAATATACTATGCACCCATACAAACCTGAGGCACCCAACTCCCAACTCAGCATACAAACTCACATGCATAGACCAATACACCATGCACCCATACAAACCTGAGCCCCCCAAACCCCAACTCAGCATACAAACTCACAAGCGTACACCAATACACCATGCACCCATACAAACCTGAGCCCCCAACTCAGCATACAAACTCACAAGCATACACCAATACACTATGCACCCATACAAACCCGAATCCCCACCCGCATCTCAACATACACAGCACTTCACAAAAACAAACACTCAGGCAGACCCGAAACACGCCCACCGCCACATCTCAACATACACAGCACTTCACAAAAACACACACTGAGGCAGACCCGACACACCCCCCACCCCCACATCTCAGCATGCACTGCACTTCACAAAAACACACACTCAGGCAGACCTGACACACCCCCATCCCCGCATCTCAACATACACTGCACTTTCACCCAAAAATGCACACTCAGGCAGACCCGACACACCCCCTAACCCCGCATCTCAACATGCACTGCACTTTCACCCAAAAACACACACTCAGGCAGACCCAACACACCCCCCCACCCTCGCATCTCAACATACACTGCACTTCACAAAAACAAACACTCAGGCAGACATGACACACACCCCACCCCCAAATCTCAACATACACTGCACTTCACAAAAATACACACTCAGGCAGACCTGACACACCTCCCATCCCCTCATCACAACATGCACAGCACTTCACAAAAAAACACACTCAGGCAGACCCGACCCACCCCCCCCACCACCACTGCATCTCAACATAAACACACAAACATACATGCAGGACAGACCCGACACACAAACAGCTTACCGCCCCACCCCCTCCACCCCCGGCACACTCTACACCCCCCCGCCCCCCTGAACCACCCTCAACCCTGTACTTACCGGGCATGATGAAAGCAAGGCTAGCTGGAACGCTGACAAGGACTCTGGCACTCAGCCGTACTGCTGGCCCTCCATTGGTGAAGCACACACACACTATGTGACGCGTAGGAGCCACATGGTGCATGTGCCCTGAGCCAATGAGGGCCAGTGTTTTATCTGGCCCAGAAGAGTTACAAAGACTTTCCTAATGGAAGACGGCCGATGCTGCTTGCGGGCCGCCCTCCATTAAGGAAAGTCTTTGTTCCTCGTGGGCCGGACAAAACTGCATGGCGGGCCGCAACTGGCCCGTGGGCAGTAAGTTGTGCACCCGTGGTGTGGATGGAGTCAGCTGAGACAATCTGGAGGATAATTCCACCATCTTGTTTACACTCTTTATTCCTCTTCCATCCTGTCCCCTACTTCCCTTATCACAAAGCACTTTGAGTATGATATCAGAAGGCAAAGTCCACTTTTTCGAAGGACAGGGATAGGACCCCTAAAGCAGCCTTGCTTTAGACCAACCATCTGTCGACCTTTGCCTTTAAAAGAAGAAATCTCCTACAACATGACTGATTCACTTTGGAATAAACACTTAAGGAACAATTCATAGAACCTCTGTTGGGATAGTTGACTTTCCAAGGCCTTCCATCTGTGAGGAGAAGTCTGAGTAATGAGTGACCAATGCAGAGTTACACTCTGCTCTCTAACCATCACCATGGCACATTGTACCCAGGATCTCACTCCACTGAAGGATGTCTATTATGATCATTGAGTACCTGAATCGGGACTCACAGCGCCCTAGGAGACAAAACAGCAAGGATCCCTGTGTTTTCACAATTCAATACCATTCCCATTCAATCCCATTCAAATGAACAAGACCAAATGGAACTGCCTTTGCCATTCGACCTATCTTTGAGCTGCTTTTTTACATTGTTTCACATGCTCGAGCCAGTTCACCTCCACACTGCTCTAGCTGAGCATGTCTTTGCCTTGACTCGAACTTGAAGTTTATCGTTACCCCAGCCGTCTTCGAATTGCCTTTCAAACTGCTAGCATCTTTGTTGCCAATATTTACAGTAACCAGACCATGAGAGGGCACATCGAACTGCAACCTTTGAACGCATCACTGTACTACCCAAATCAAACGTGGCACCCAGTCACCTGCATCTTCTCCATCAAACTGACAGGCAAACTGACCCTAGTGCCCTTCACAATCTGCACTACAATGAACACCACTTCAAACCACTCTTCTAACCACCAGCATCTTCACTGCCGATCTTCAACAACCCTAATGGCCTCATTGAACTGCAGTCCTCAAACTCCACATCCAAACACCCACCTTGAAATGCACATTCAGGGACAATTATTTTTGCTGTCAAACTGACTGTCGAACTGACGCTGCACTTTTTGAATCACAATGAACTGCAGCTCGAATTTAGGTTGACATCTGCTCACCGTCTGAAACAACATAACTGCTGCATTCAATCCTAATCGGAACAACAGGAACAGTACTGTGAAGACTGGTTTGACACTGTTGAATAGTCAGGAACAATGAAATATATTATTGACTGGTAACTGCCCCTTGGACGTTCTTTAGGCCCAAGAGACTGATTAGGTTACTTAAATTCATTTTACAACCAAGAATATAAAATTTTAAAGTACACTGTGGTTTGTACTTGCTTTTCACCACTGATTCATTACCCTAAGTGCTACAAGTTGCTATATTGACACTTTGGTGCTGATTCATGGAATTATTTGCGCCATAAAACGAGGATTTGTGCGCCATTCTGACTGCAAATCCCTTTTTGACAAATGGGGATTTGCGGGCAGAATGGCCCACAAATCCCCGTTTTTTTGTGCAAATAATTCAATGAATAAGCCCCTTTGTGTGTTGTTTCCTCAGGGGTAGCATTCGTGTTGGGTTTTTTCTATGTTTTTACTATTGCAGATTGTGTGTTTTTATTTAAAGTAGATATATGTTTATAAAGCTTTGATTGTTTTTTTTTTCTTTGATGTTTAATTAGCTATTGGAATATATTCACATCCCTCTTGATTGTACAGCCTTCCCTTGCCCATATTATTTCACAAGGTAAAGGAGGTATTTCTCTTAAATATGCCTATTTTACATTTATGATTGGAAACACTCTTCGTTGTGGCAGTGTGAGGGCTGAGTAAGCACTTTAGCCACTACTCATCCTTGTACCCCTGCATGCCAGGAGTCCCGTCATCAAACGGTGTACAAAATGAAATGCCTTTTGACTATAATCAATATTTGGTGTATCATTGTGAATAAGAACATGTTGCCACGATTATTATTTACCACTATGGTTCAAAACATAGCTCTGATGGCAGTTGAATCTTGGTTGGTTTTGTATGCTTTATAATTATAATGAACAGGACTACATCTATGATTGTAATCAGTAGTTTAGTAGAAGAGAACATAAGCAAATGGCACATGTTTCTAGTATTCAACAGATGAGTACAAGAAGATCAAATAACAGATATGATTTGGTGGATCTGGGTCACAAATACGTCCCCCAGACCTTCGTTCAAGTGTTACAAACACTCAATACTGTTTATGACGGCAGACATTTTGATAGTGTATACTTTATTGATGCACACCATATCTACATACCAGTAAATCCTCCCTGTTTCCTCCAGAGATTTACATTATCTGATGGTTGTGAAGCCAAAATGTTTGTCAAGTTCAAAATATCTGGATTAAATGGGGCAGACCATCTTTTTCTCACTCTTACTGACTGTGTTAAATCCTAGTGACAACCTTGTATTACATGAACGCAAGGTCATTTCTTGTGATGAGACAAACATAACAGTACTATCTGGAGGCCGTCAAGAGTCTAGATTGGATTCTGTTGCTGGGAAATAGTCTTCCCTCTTGTAGTTGCCTGTTAAAATACTTGTCATCTGCAAAGTTGCAAATAAAACATTATAAAAATCATTTTTAGGCATAAGAGTCCATTCAAAGTCTGAACTGAGTGTGCCATTTTTGTGACACGACTAAATGCAAGTTTCATAGAAAATGTCTTATCGTTCTTGCTAGACAGGAGTGGACGCCATTCAATTGCTATAAATCAGTGGACCATCTTTTAGAAGTTACACAAAAAACTAGTTGCAGAGAAAATGCCTTTCATTTGTTTTTAGGCAGTAGATGATTACATTTGGTGGCAGTATTAATTATAGTGCACTATCATTTAGTGTGAGTATGCTTCCCCTAAAATTACATTTATCTCATGCTCATGCTGTTTTCAAAACGTGTTTAAAGGAATACCTTCTTCAGGTTTCATGTCCATGCGCACTATGGTGTATCTGGGTTGTTGCCATTATATTTTTAGCTACTTTTGTGCTTCGAATTTGTGTATATTGATTTTACTTTATAAAGCTCCTTGATAAAGTGTAAAAGAAGATGAAGAGGGTAGTTGGCTCTTCCACCTTGAGCCACACTTTAAGAATTATAAAAGGTTGGGAATAATCTGACCGGCTAATCCTTCATTTATCTGTCGAAGAGCATTTGAATGCCTCTGCAGGGAGTCCTGCACCTATTCTGCTTATATGTTAGAAACCGGAATTTGCGACATGCACAATGTCTGTAATAGTACCTATACCGTGAAAAGCCTTTGAGATGAGGTATCCATTGAGAACACCCTACATGATGTATCCCCATAGAGATAACGGTCTCCTGAGAGAGATCCCCGAAGAAGTGGGAAGATGTGAACAGGAGAGGCTGGTGACATCACAAGAGATGAGAGTGACGCACTGAGAAGGATGGCGTAAGGCAGAGAATGCACAGACGATATAGAATCTGATGACAAAAGTTAAGAATCGAGATGACATTCATGTGTGAAATGAAGACTGCATGTGTAAAGAAGCACTGCAGAAACTACAAGTCATTTTATAACTGTACAGATGCTGTAATGCAAGTAGACTAAGTCAACATAAGGCTGGCTATACGTAGTGAATAGACTGCAGGCAGTGCCACCAATATATATATATATATATATATATATATATATATATATATATATATATGAACAGAATCTGGGCATTCAACATTATAATTTTAGTAAGCTCAACCCGTGAAGAAAGGAGGATTGATAGCTGTGTGTGTGTAACAGCAAAGAATAAGCCCAACCTTGACAATGGACCCAAGGAATACTGCTTGGCCTGGTGTCAAAGGCTAACAGTAGCCAACACTGGTTATCATTCCTTGAAGAACAAGTGAATGTGAGACACAGAGGCATCCCTTGTTAAATTGCAAATAGAGAACACCATGGGAGCCAAGTTTCTTTATTTAAGACAATTAGATGCTATAAAATGGGCCAATTCACGGTCTCTAATCACGTGAATCCAAGATGGAAATAGATGTGGGCATGCAAGCCTGAACCTTGATAAGAACGTGCTGACACTCCCTTATTTTCCCAAAGATGAGAAGAAACTACAAAGGCAAGATCAAAGACAATCTGAATGGCAGACGGCATGAGTGATGAGAGATGATTGGCTAATTGGGTGGGGAGGTACGGTCAAGTCCACCCACCAGCACCTGAGGTACCAGTTTACCTGCTGCTAGAGAATCGAATGTTCCATAAGAGCACACGTGTGCCAATCAATTGTAGAAGGCCATGTAATGAAGAGCCTTATAGTTTGATAGCCAATGGTGTGGCGTGTAGCTGATAACTGTTGAAGATGACTTGCACTAAGTGAGGGCACGAGTTGCCCTCCTGACTGTAGAGACCCAATCACAATCCTATTCCATATAGAAAGTACACTTAGATACTCCCCTTAGTCATAACACAATCCAGCATAGGTTTTTGTAGTATGACAAGTTTTTGCTAAAAAGTATAATTTTTTATGAAATACATTGAGATTGTGCTGAGCAACGTCTGTTGATGTCCGTTGTACCCCCTGTTTTAGATCATTGATATTAAAACAGACGTTTTTGCCAACTTCCTTAGTAGGTCTTCTTGTTTGGTGTGAGCGTTATTCTCCATCCCATCCATCGTACGATGTGTTAGCTCAATTAAAACCAAATGCGCTGAGACCTTAGGGTTTTCTACAGAGGAAGCTTCAGCTATTCTAGAACTGATTAGTGAAAAATTGATAAGCACACATGGTACCACAGCTAAAGATCCAGCCAAATGGATTAAACAATTGGAATACCTAATAAGAAAGGAGATCAATAGAAAACTCCATGCAATAACGTTG
The DNA here is from genome assembly GCF_040938575.1 of Ambystoma mexicanum. NCBI lineage: Eukaryota > Metazoa > Chordata > Amphibia > Caudata > Ambystomatidae > Ambystoma > Ambystoma mexicanum. The sequence continues at coordinate 39,549,243 of NC_090924.1, read as the reverse complement.
GGCCGTTATTTTAAGAACCAACGTATTCCCAGAGGCTTACAAATACAACTCTGCCCCACTCTGTGCAAAGAGAGTAAAGATTTTGTTTGCAAATGGGAGGCCATTTTAAATAAATGTTCTCTGGATCTGATCCTCCTAACTATTCAAGAATCATCCAAGAATTTAACATCTCTGAATACTGAAATTAAAGAAATTGAAAAAGAATTAGTAGGATCACTGGGGAAAGAGGAGTATGATGTAATTCTGGCAGACAATAATACCAAACTTGAGGACTACAAGACAGAGTTAGTACAGAAGAAAGTTAAGCAGTTTAAACGCAATACTTAGACTACATTAACAAAGAGGTGTATACTTGGATGGACAGATACGGACCAACCATCCCCAAAAAATTATATGAATACACATCGGACAATACATCCAGTTCTGACTCGGAAGCACAGAGAGACTCTAAATCCACCACAGATCAACCAATGGACACAGCAAATCGTACGCATGGTCCAACAACTCAAACACCCTCAACTTTGGCTTTTTTAGGCACACCACAAAAGAACCCATAGGGGGAGGAGGAAATCAAAGAAACAAACCTCAGACAAGATTACAATTAAGGAAAACCTAGTGATCAACATTTCTCAGAGATTGTTAACAAGACCAGAAGAAGAGAAGTTACAGAAGGGCCTCAGTGTTACCCCCACATATGGGACCACTCTATTTGACACCAAAATTGAGTTATATAAATTTGTGAGGAAACTCAAGTTAAACGTTTTCTTTGATGAATTAGATACACAAGAAAGATCAACCACTACGGGTCCTGATTACAAAGAATTTCGAGCAAAGAGGTTTTTTTTATATACCTCCCGTCACGGTACCATCAATAGACATATTTCAAAAGCTTGTCATTAAAGACCTAGAAAGAATAGCTGCAAATCACCACCCTATAAACATTTCAAACCACACAAGATGAAATTGATTAAGGATCTTTACAGCAGCAAAGATATCACAATACGCCCGGCCGATAAAGTGGGTGCATTGGTCATTATGAACACAAATGATTATGATGCTGAATGCAGGAGGCAACTACAAGACCGCACAATTTATGCCCCTTTAGATCAAGATACCACTACATCAATCAAATTAAACCTTGAGACGTTACTTGATAAGGCCATGAACTTGAATGGATCAATGAACATACTCGCAGATACTTAAATAACCTACATCTAAGGATTCCAAACTTCTATACCATACCCACAATTCACAAGGATCCTATTGAGCCACCAGGAAGACCAATTGTGGCAGGTATGAATAGTATCAACCAACAATTGGGCATTTACATCGATTTCTTTTTACAATCATTGATACAGAACACTAGCACATACATCCGAGACACTACACATTTTTTACAAAAATTGAAGATGACTCCTTACAAACAAGATTATTTAATGTTCACCATTGCTGTTAAATGTCTGTACACATCTATACCTCATGATCTAGGAATGGAATCTGTTGAATAGATATTATTACAAGCACCTGAAATCTAAGCAAAGAAAGAATTCATACTCACTCTTTTACAATTCATAGCAGAAAACTCATATTTCCAATGTAACAATCAATGTGTATTACAGATTTTTGGTACATCAATGGGTGCCAATATGGCACCAACATATGCAAATTGCTTCATGCACAAATATGAGATGGACCATGTACTTAACAAAAACGAATGGAGTAAGAACATCCATCTGTGGGTACGATATATCGACGACATTTTGGGAATTTGGACAAGCACTGAATTAGAATTCAATAACTTTTTTGATTACCTCAACAACATTGACAACAGAATCCAATTCACCAAGGAAATATCTAGCAGCATGATTACTTTCCTCGACGTAAAGATAGAGAAAAAAGAGACAGCGTATAACACCACCCTTTTTTGCAAATCCACAGATCGTAACAATCTGTTACACCGCTTGAGTTTCCACCAACGGAGCTTGTTAAAAAACATACCATATAGTCAGCTGCTACGAGTAAAGGATATTGTGAGTCACCCTGAAGATTACCTATCGCAACAAACTGAGATGAACGATACGTTTCTTGCAAGAGGATACAAGAAAGGGTGAATGTTCTGGATCGAGATACATTATTAGCAAGCACTCAAAAAATGAAGAAAGAACTTAAATCACCAATATACGTCTCAAAATTCTCTATTCAAAGCAATAGAATCAAAAACACCATTAAAAAACACTGGGGTATTTTCAAGAATTACATCAGAGTACAACATCTGTTTGACAAACTACCAGTTTTTGCCTATCAAAGAAGCCGGAACTTACCTGATGAGTTTGTGAGAACTAGACCGTCAATGAAAGAACCAATCACACAACTACTGGAATATATCCTTCTTTACATTTTACTAATTGTAATTTTGTGATTAAGGGTAATGTAACATACCACCCACGCACAGGCAAGAAAATCTTTCTTAAAACTTATGGCACATGTGGCTGCATTAACATCATTTATGGAATTAAATGTCCCTGCAGTAAATATTACGTGTGGTAGTCTACCAGAGGAGCTAAGACACGCTGGAATGAGCATCGCTCATGCATTCGGAATTAGAACATAAACTCTGCAGTAGCTCGACATTGGGTCAACAAAGGACACAGCCTAACACAGATAAGGTTTTAGATTTTAGAAGTCTTAACAAGGAATAATCCTCATGAAGATTTGGGCTTACGACTCAATAGAAGAGAGACCTTCCGGATTGATAAACTAGGAAGCTTAACTCCCAATGGTCTTAACGAAGAGATTAATTTCCATTGTTTTATTTGAACAATTTGTTTATTCAGTGGTTCTGTTCATTTTTTCTAATCAATCTAAGAAATGTTTCAAGATATTGGTTTGATGTGGAAATCCACTTTAGCTTATACAGTATGTTTCTCCAATAACACCTGAAATCCTTATGCATATACACCTTGTTAACATATTGTTAATTATGTTTTTGACACACAGAAGGGATGTGTTGTTAACCTATCACCCCGGTTACCTCAGGATAATCATCTAAATAATATTTAAGCTGTAATTCAGTCTGTACCATAGTGCTGTGATCATGCACCCTCGTGACTTTTCCCGGAGTACTTCAGTCTGGGACCCGAGGTGCCACCCACAGCGACACCGCTTGTGTCTCTGGCTGCCTTACTTTCATAAATATGCATCAAGAAAAATATGTTTACATTAATCAGCGTAACATCTATCACTGTGATTCAGTTTGATGTATTACCGAGTAATTTGCTTTCTTAGTATTTTTTCATTTCTATTTTATTTTATTTTGTATTTTTATTTTACATTTTGGATCTTTACATTACACATTACACACACGTTGTATTTATCAGATCACACATGTAATTACACACACTACTCTTTCTCTTTCATGCTTAACTGTAGTTTGTGTATATTCCATCATTGTAGTCCGTGCAGCATTGCCTGTAACGCGACGAGTCTACGCACAGCAAAGTGGCTCTGTTGCCTTGCCAACGGACAAACAGCACAGTCAGGAACTCTTCACATGTGCACTGTTAGCTGCCGAACTGGAAGAGAAACTGGTCCCGCCGGCAGGTTGGTCTAATACAAAGTACTTATCATTTTATCATTTTTTCATGTTATACTCAATATGGCCACGTAGTATTGACACGCAATTCATTCAATCCATAGAATACATTGAGCAGGGGCATTACCTGCCACCTGCATCAATATTACAAGGCAGCAACGAGGATTTCAAGGCGTCTTCACATCATTTATCAGGACTGCTTCCTGGTTTTAAATGGTCAACTATCACAATCTCTAATTGATTTTTTTAAATACATTATTTCACTCATCCTGAACCATTCACACTTCATTAATTTTGCTTTTGTTATTATTTTTCTTTTTGGCACGGGTGCTGTGACGACATTTGACAACAATCGGATATGGTATGTGGTGCTTATTTTATATTTTTATATTTAAATATTTGTTCATGTTTATGTTTATGTTACTCTGATGATTTAACTGCACCATGTAAGACTCACCCTGATGAAGGAGGAAACGCCGAAACGCATTGGCAATTAAGTCTAACTGTATGGATAAATTGACTGCTTCCTCACTAAGACATTATTAGTGATTTCTTTTGAAGACAAAATTCATGGATATAAACTTGTTTTGAAGAATCAAAGCACAGACTGATTTATTACTGAATTCTAGTTGAATCTTTAATACTTCTTTAAAAACATTGTTATATTTGCGATCTATAAACTTTAAACCTCCATATCCCATGCTGGGACTAACAGAGAGCGACAGTGTGGCTTGGTATTTTCACCCAGCCTTTTGCTGCATATTGATTTTTTGAGTCAGGGTGTCTCCAGACTCTTCACTGTCAGCTCCTGAACCTTTGGAATTATAATTATTTTTGCCGACCAAATTATCGAAATATGTTTGAACTTTAACACAAAGGGATTAACAAAGTGGTGCCCACTCATTTTTGTTTTAGCTCGATTAAAAGGACCATAAGGATTCACTTGGTAGCATGTCAGATGGTTGAATAGAAAGACCCATCGACCTATAGACTCTAGAGTTTTGGACATTCGAGTACCCTCAGCCATTTAGCCGGAAGATTGCAAGTTTTCTTTGGAGAGTGGCCGATATAGAATTCTTGCAAGAACATTGAGATAGGTGGTACAGGTCCCTCTTTGAAGAAACCCCTCCTGGTTTCCATAGGCGCTGTGCGGATGGAAGGCGAAAGTTGTCGATTGAAGGGGGAGCCGATACCGAAGGCCTCGAGCTGAAAGAGCGAATGGTGAGTTCACTAAGGAGAATGGCAATTGGAGTGGATGAGATTGCGGTAGTTTAAAAGTACCAGGTAATTCAAAAGTAACAGAGGAAAGTAACAGGTAATTACAAAGTAGCGGGGAAAAGTAACAGGGAAAAGTAACGTGTGAATTATTTTTAGGAGCAATCGAGAGAGAAGGCCCGAGAGTCCTAACCCAATGGGGTTCAGAAGGAGTTGTCATACAGTTCAGTTGAAGTAACTTAGGCTACGTATTGGACAGGTCCATATAATATGACAACTGAAATCCTGTGATCAGGATATAAGTAGGGGCAGAAACAAGAGGAGTGATCGCTGAGGATAAATGTGAAGGGTCGACTAGTTTGTCTGTTGTGTATTTGTGATATATTAAGGTGTTGAAGAGTTAAAATTGTGTAAGGAGAGTTGAAAAAAAGTTAAACGCTATAGTGTCTAGAGAAACTGTTGGTACCCATTTAGAGGTAGACTGAGATTAGTGAAAAAATTGAGGTTTGAACAGCGACTTTTGGACCGCGCTCATATTTGTTGTTTTCATAAAGGTATATTGTGTACACACGCGTAAGTATTGACAGTCAATTGAGACTTGTCACAATGGGAAATATGACTCCTCTGATGCATTTATGTAAGACATTGCCAAAATATATGCCCAATCTCAAACAGTACAGCACAGAATGGGTGAAAGGCACAGCAGATAAAATGTTCATGCCATGGCCACAAGGAGGATCGTTGTCAAAAGCAGTATTTCATCACATAAACACATACTTGCACGCTGCGTACACGGGAAAGACATTGGAGAAAAGATTAGTTATTTGAAAGCTTTGGAAAATGTACCAGGAAGAGAGGGAGGATCGGATACCTGAGGATTGGATGCTTAATCAATCCAAAAAGAAAGGTATCAAAACTTCTGCTCCCCTTGCGTAACCTGAAGTAAAAGGTGATAGCATGGAAGAAGCATGGAAGAAGTAGGATTGTATCTGTTAAAGGAACTAAAAGTGGCAGCAGGGTATAATAATCCGATATGCGAACCGCCTGCTCATAGTAGTGATGATAGTCCAGAGTAGTATAAGAGAAAAGAGGAGATTTTTAATTTCTTACAAAACAGGGAAGAGAAAAGCGAGCGTCAAATGTATCGACAGAGATAGAACGAGAGATAAAGAGATGAAGAGGTGGAAAGGAGAGAAGGATAAAGCTGACATAGTAACATTCCTGCAGAGCAAATGGATAGGAGGACAAATATAACTCAAGCTAGATGGGAAAAGCATTGAGGATGTTAGGCAAAGGGAAGATCAAGACGAACAGGATAGAAAAGACAGGGAACGAGGGAGGAGATTGAAAGATGACGAGCATAAGAGGAAGAGCTGTCACGGCAAGAAAAGATGTATGAGGAGAAGCAGCAAAAGAAAGAACAAAGGTCAGAGGATCAAAGGACGTATGACAACAGACAGAGAGCAGTGGAAGAATGGGATAAGCAAGAAAGGAAGAGAGAAGAGGAGGAAGTGCAGAAATTAAGAGATAGAAGAATGCAATGATGAAGGGAAGAGGAAGAAAGAAGAGTAGGAGTAAGAAGAGATGAGATGAGAAAGGAAGAAGAAAGAGTTAGATGGGATGCAAATGGGATGCAAATGAGCAAAGAGAAGTAGATGAAGAATTAGAACAAAAGAGGATACAGTGCGAATGCGATATTGATCACATTCAACAGGAATGAATGGAGCAAAGTCCAGAAATATAATGGAGCAGGATAGAGAAGTTCCTCTCATTAAAAGGAGCAATGTCAGGGCCATCCAGAGCAACCCTAGAAGAAAAATGTGATATAGGGAGCATCAGAGATAAGATCAATGTAGCCTATCAGAACTCAAGAGAAGGTGGCAAATCAGGAAGCCGAGGGAAGGGAGAACAAACCCTAGTCCTCCAATCACAAAGTGAAGAGAATAATCCATTCAGTCTTGAGCAAATAGCCTTGTCTTTAAGTAGACTGACCTTAGATAAAGGCGAAGGGGATGAGAGCCATACTAGTTGGGGACTAGATATTTCAGATGAGGAGAGATAATTCTTCAGTGAGGAAGAGGGAGGAGGTGCATGTGCCACTGAGGGAGGCCTGCAAGCAGACAAGGATGTGAGATGGTCTGATTTAGAGCAATCAAAAGAAAGGATGCCAGATCCAATAGCATGTCCAGATCGCCCTAAGGGACGATCATGTAGTGGGAGGGGGGAGTCACCACCATATGTAAACAGGTTAAGGTCATTACCTGGAAGGAGGGGATCAAGAACCATTCTCCCTTCTATGGATATGTACACAATGGGAGCCAATTGTGAATCGACATTTACACATTTTCCCTTATTGGAAAAAGGGAGAGCAAGGTCACAGTATATACTATGGCCACAGATGGATAAGGATAATTTAAGGAGCAAACTCCCCAGTTGAACGGCAGAGGCGGGATCATGGATTTGTGAGTTAGAAAAAATGACGGAAGGAAATACTTTGGCAATAGGGGATGTTAAGGGTCTCCTAGCAGCCATGTTTGGAGAGAGAGCTGATGAAATTTGGATGAGAGCAGGGTAGTCAAGTGTCACGGCACAGAACACACTATGGAGCGCCATTTAATAATTGTAGAGCAGACGTCTGGAGAGCTCTCAGAGTACAGTATCCCGATGTATCAGACATGGGTCCAATTATGACATGTAAGATGAAAGATGACGAGGATCCGCTTCCTTTTTATATTGAGGATATTCAGGAACGCTGGACTCTTGAAATGCGCAAGCCATGGGGAAAGACAGTGGCAGTATTTTACCACATTTTATGTCAGGGATTTCCTGAGCAGGTACAGAGGCAACTAAAGAAGCAAGTGGAAATGGAAGCAAACTGTGGCCTGAAATACAGTTGACTATAGTACATCCCTGTCGGCTGATGCAGGAGAAAAACAGGAAGAACAATGATCATAGAAAGATTGACGAAACCATGTTGGTCCAGACGAAATTGTCAAATTATGCCATAGATGGGACATATTGACAAGCGGAGAAGGGATAAGAGCACAGCCAGTAGTGGGTACATAGCAGGCGAATAATCAGTGCCCAATGGACCAAGGAGGGAACAGGTTTATACCGCGAGGAAGAGCCATTGTCTACAGAGGAAGGGGATTTCAGAATTCTCAAAATGGGTTTGAGAATGTACAAAATGAGAATCAGAATGTGAAAGGCGGGTTCAACCAAGAGGGACTAGTCAGACGAGGTTATCCTGTATGGTGGACATGTGGGATGACAGGGCACATTGCATGCACATGTGGAAGCCAACGGTATGTACACAAGGGTCAGTTCTCAAGAGGAGGGACAGCTTATCCTCCAGCATATAGTTCACAAGTTAGGGAAGGATTCACCCAAGATCAGCCAGCGTATCAAGCACAAGCGCCGCAAGTGCAGCAGACACAGCAGGCACAGCAACCACAACAGCTACAGCAAACACCAGTGAATCAGCCACAAGGGCAGTGACAGCATGTCCCATGCAGATACAGCAGAATGCAAACACATGACAATTACTGACACCAAGAATAGGGGGTGTCACTGTGGTGCGAGGGAATCCTTTCACCGGTACAGGGGTATACATGTATCCACAATAGGACAGCTCACAGGGTGACTTGATGTGTTCAGTACTATCCATGTCACCAGACCCCCAACAAGAACCAAGGGGTGAGGTGACGATAGGTGCCAAATCTTTTTACTTTTTTAGTAGACACTGGTGCAACTCGTTCAGGTATTCAAGAGGGAAAATATCCAATGTCAGGCTACCTGGTTTAGTGGGAAAGACTATGAGGATACATGATGAATTTATGTTTAGACCACAGGTACCTATGGATGATGCGGGGGGACAGGTTATCCCCCTAGAATTGGATGCAGCCATAGTATGAGGGGAAATGGCACTGCTCAAAGGAACAGATGATGAGGGTATGCCATGGAGAAAAGTGATTGTCATTGGGGAAGGGTGCGGATTGACTGACGTCACTGATTATGATATGTTTAAAGGCAATCCATCAGAAGATGAAGTGGTGTTCTTTATGAGCGTTATGTATTGCATCAGAATAGAGAAAAGGGAGATTGTCACAGCGCATGGTGATAATGCAACAGCGCCCGCATTTGTTGATGAAGTCTTGGAGAAAGTGGCAAGCATTTTATGGACTAAAGGCCCTGATGATGTAGGCCTAATATAGGGAGTAGGGGAGGTTAAAATAAAGCTGAAACCAGGAGAGATTCTACCTCGATTGAGACAATCCCCAATATCTCAAGAGGCACATGAGGGCATTTTTGAGACTATCTCAGCACTAATGGAGCAGGGTATTCTGGTACCATCAGAGTCATTGTGCAATACCACAGTGTAACCTTTGAAAAAATTAAAGGGAGGTTCATGGAGATTCATACAAAACATGAGACTGATTAAATAGATAGTAGAGGCAGAGTTTCCTTTAGTTCCTAATCCAGTGATGATATTATGCAGTATCCCAATAGAAGTGCAATATTTCACTGTGATTGACTTGAAAAATGTGTTTTTCTCAATCACCTTGCACAAAGATTCACAAGACTTGACTTCATGTTTGTTTCATTAGATTCACCTGAAGCACACAAGGCTGCCTCAAGGGTATTGTGAGTCTCCATCGATCTTTAATAGAGTCCTACGAATGGACCTAGGCAATATTGATTTGAAAAGCACAGTAATACAGTACATAGATGACATTTTGATTTGTAGCACAAAAGAAGATGAATGTAAACAAGACGCAATTCAATGGATGAATATTCTAGCAGACAAGATATACAAGGTAGGCAAAGAGAAGCTACAATATTGTCAAGAAGAGGTGTTGTACATGGGCCAATTAATGTTGCATGAGGGAAAGAAGGTAACACCTGAAAAAGCTGTGGCAATTATGAAAACTGCAAAACCACATACAGTGAAGCAGATGCAAGAAGTTTCTGGCACTATGTAATTATGTAAGAGCATGGGTGTTTGATTATAGTGCATACACAAGATCCCTTTTTGCAAGCTTTGAAGAAAACACAAGAGAATAAGGAGAACATAGAATGGACTGAAGAAATGGAGGACAGATTTTGAAGAATTGAAAAGAGCAATTTGTACAGCTCCTGTATTATGTATTCCCAACTATGCTGAGGAGATTTTTTTTTTATTTTCACACACCAATCGGCAGTGCTTACAAAAAAGACTACATTTGGGTATAAAAATTTGGCATATAATAGTGGGATTTTAGACCAGGTTATAAAAGGGCATTTTCTTTGTGAACAGTCATTGGCAGCTGCCGTGTTCACAATTGAGAAATCTACAAGTATTGTAATGGGTTGTTCTATGACTCTTTGTGTGGAGCATGTTTTGTTTGCCATTTTAGAGAAACCCAAGGGTACATTGAGATCACAGAGAGCTTCTGTATATGAAGTTATTATATCAAATCCAGCGATTAAAATTGTCAGGTGTAAAATAGTGAATCCTGCCACCTTGGTGGCTTAGCTAGTGGCAGAGGGAGAGCATGTGCAAGATTGCATGAACTATGAGGAGTTTTACAATGACATACCGTGCGTTAAAGCAAATGCACTGGCAGGAGGCGAGATTCTCTTTATTGATTGCTCTTCAAAAATTGATCAGACAAGTGGAGAAAGGCATTCTGGCATAGCTGTAGTGAAGCATAGAGCAAACAGAGAATTGGAGGTTGTGTCAAGTGCAAAACTACGGTCTCACTTTTCAGCGCAAGCAGCAGAATGGGTAGCCCTTATTGTCACGCTCGAGAAATACGAAGGGCAGGAAGGCACAGTGGGTCAAAACAAAAAGGGGAATGCCTGCTTCTACACCCTGCCCCCGCAGGCAATGTATCATATGAATGGTGGGCGATTGTTTCAGTCACCCGTGACAGCGAGGATTTGAAGATCCTAGATGGGAGTGCTCCCGCAGGTAATGAAAGAAAATGTAGCATTGTGTGAACTTTAGGTAATTTTGTTGCTCTTTGTGCATATGGAATAGTCCAGCACATTGTTATATGTAGTAGCGCTAAGGAGAAAGGGGTTCACTATCCGAACCGACTTCTGGAACATGGCGTATTCAATTGTATACAGTTTTATGATTAAATGGAAAACAGACTCGGAACTAATTGAATACAGTAGCAAGCAATGACAAGCAGGGCATTTCTAAAGGATACAACATTCTTGTTTGATGCGCGGAGCGATTAAAGTGAATGGGAGGCAATTGTGTACATTTTGAAAAAAACAGGACACAGTGAACATGTATAGGACACATACGAGATCAGTGTGGTGATACAGAAAATAATATAATTAACTGTCCCACAGGTGGTGCGGTATGACATATTTGGCCCACTCGACACATGTATGAATAAAAACAGGATTAACCCCTGATATGGATGACAGACGGATCATCTACATGACAGCGAAATAAGCAGAGCACAAAAAAAGGAAGATAGTGAGTAGAGATTGGTTCTTTCATATTCTTGCTGAGATGCATACCAGGATCTAAAAGCATAGACAAAAGATGGGCTTGCCCTAATGATATGTAATATGTTTTCTAGGGCAACAAAATGTTGTTTCTTGAGAAACCACAATTGAGAAAGGAAGGAATTGTGGATAATTGATGTGAAAAGTATCAGACATAAAGCAAGTGAGTATAACTATGGATTGGGTACTTGTCGGTTTTTTTCGAGCAAGATTGAGTCGAATTAACTTCGAAATAGAATTAGTATAGGATTTCGCTTTACAGGTGAGACCACAGGCTTGAGGTTGAATCCTGAAGGCGATTGTGGGTTATATTCATGGATCGAGGCTACCTGCCATCAAATTGAATGTGCAGGTGAGTCAGATCAGATGACTAGTGAAAAGTCATTGTGTAACACATTAATTGGATTGTATAACAAGATGAGGGATGACATATTGGATTTTATTTCTGTTTTTATGGGCAGTTTGGCTCACCCTACCATTGGGAATAGGAGGAATTATTTCTGTTCACGGTCCTGACGAAGGTTGTGTTATTTAAAGGGACATTACCATTTTGGAGTCTGTGAAGAAAACCGAAACACGCGTAGACTACAAAAATCTGTGGGTACATCTACATACAGATTGTGTCACCTGATAACTGAAATAGGGAAACAGACTTTGTGAAATATTCGAGCATGTCAATTGGTGACTAATATAGACGGTCACATTTTTTATGCAGTGTGGTGAATATATGAGGAAAGAATGAGAGTGAATGAATGAATGGTACTGAATAGGGTTGTGTGAGCAAACCAGTATTTGATGATTTTATTTATTAATGATGAAATGTATTATTACAAATTTATTTAAAGAAATTGATAGATTTTTAAGGAAAATATAGAATAAATACTCGTAAAACTATTGCGAAAGAACTGTTTATCAATATAATGAAAATGATAAACTAAATGTGAAGGGTCATCCCTCCTGCACTGGTCCATGTTACTGTTTTTGCATAGGAAGTGACAGTGTACAGTGATTCCGCCTATGTGACATCAACTGTACATGCGGAGCTAGCACGCTGGAAGAGGAGGGGCTAGCTCTGTGCGGACAGCACTCCAGTGCAGCATGTGTCCTTATTGGACAGGCTTATTAAAGCAGTACAATTCCCAGTAGCTATAGCGATAGTTAAATGTACAGTGCCCACTAAGCAAACCGACTTTATCTATTGCGGAAACAAAGCCACAGACGCAGAGGCCAAAAGGGTTGTGTTTTCACCAGATATTTCAAGTTTTGATACTTCAAATGTTAAGGAGAAAGTAGTTATGATTATGATAGTAAATGAAGGATTTAATCATTTACAAATAGCTCAGTTAATGGAGATTCAAGGCAGTGCACCACAGGAAAAGCAGGAAAATCGGAAAGGTCTCTACTCCTAATTATTTTATTTCTGTCTATAGAGTTGTTGAGGTGTAATAATCTCCTATTAGAGTGTTCATTTGCTCTATGCCTTTCAGCCTCGAACTTAGTGTATTCTTTTTTTAATTCAGTTTCAGATTTTTACAATTAGTTGAGGAGGACATGATAATTCCAAAATTGTATTGCAATGTTATTTTGTCGTGCTCACTTGCTGGACTAGTAATAGCTTCTAGCCTTGTTACTGCTCGGACTATCCCCTTAGAGGCCATGGCATAATCTAGCCAAGTTGTGAGATAATTTCTGTGCCATGTCGGTTTAGCTGGTATGTCTCCTGATATGTTTCCATTCAAGATTAGCATTCCCCAACTTTAACAATACTCTATCCATCTTGTACCATGCATAATCTGTGACAGTGCATGGGGTTGTCATTCTTCGACCCTCCTCCCAATTTCGCCGTCTGAGGCAGAAAGTGTGAGTTAATGTCACCGACCATGAACACTTCAGAATTTGGACTTTCCATTTTGAAGGTTCCTATGATGTCATCTTGGGCAGATATCATCATCACAATGTCACAATGCTTGTTAAGCCAGTAGATGTTTATCAGTTGGAATTGATTACATATATGCTTTTGGTATAGGTTAACCTAAATTGCCAGTATGCATCTCTGGTCATTAAAGATCCTAGTTCCAGCAATGCCCACTCCCTGTTTGATGAGTACATATAAGCCACCCAATGGACAGCCCTCAGAGGATCTTTCAGCTGTTTGTAGAAAGCCTGTGCGCCATCCTACAGTAGATCTTCTATGCACAGGTTTCTTGGAGGCACCCTATGGAGAATTATTTTAGCTGATCTGTTATCTGTGTATTAATGGTCAGTTTAACAAAGCCCCTAATATTCCATGAGACAAGTAAAATGGGTTCTTGTTCTGCTGGGCTACCATGATTGATTTTCTCATCTCGCTCCCTGTCCAAGTGCATCAATTACCCTTACCCGGTCGATTTCACCAGGTTCCTTCATTATGTCTCTTCCTTTTAATGTGCCTTGTTTCCCTTTTGCTACTCCATTCAGTGTTTCAAATCTGTGCATCTTTTCAGTATCAATTTGGGACACTACAAACCCTTGGTTCTGCAGCCTTTCTCTTTCAGAGATCACTAGTTCCATTACCAAGTTTGAGTTAAAGTGCCACTGAACAATTAAAATATTTTTTGTCCAGAAACTCCACTCTCCCTATATCTTTTGTGCATATAATTCCCAGACTTGGTATCTGGGCTAGGAGAAGCAGGACATTTCCTCTAATTAAGCAATTTACTTTATTCCTTCCAAATATGTGAGTGAACATTAATTGGAGGCTCTGTTCCTGATTACTCTTATTCTTATAATTCTGTCTAAAATTTGATATTTGTATAAAGGCGTTATTTCCTGTCTACCTGCGCTCTTGTTCCAGTTCTCTCTGGCTGTCTATCCGCTGTAGTATCACCTGTGCATCTAAGTTGCGACTTTTTGCAGAAGTTTCCACTTGTGGATTATACATTTGGTTTAGGAGGTCACCTACATTAGTTGTTCTACTTATATTGGAGTTATTCTGCCTTTGTGCATTTCTTTCTGTTTTATCTGAACAGTTTTGTCTATGTAATAAATCATTTCTCTTGTCATTCGATGATTGCTTTCTAGATCTCTGAAACCATCTATCTACATTTCTGTCTGGTGAGCCTTCTCTAATCATGTACATACTCTCTCTTCCCTTGTATTCATCTCTTAAATCTCTTTCATCCATGTCTCTTTGTATTTCTCTATGCACAAATCCATCTCTCATCATCTCCTCATGATGCGATTGCATTCGCTCATCCCCTTCTCTTCTTATCACACTCTTGGACATCAATCTCTCAGCATTCCCATCATACCATCGCTCATCCATCAATTTGTTACATATGTCTATATTTTTTGGAGGTTCACAGTTTTGATACTCATTATTGTTTGTTGTCTTCAGGCCCATCATTTTCAATCCTCCTGGCATCTCAACCTTGGCTGATGTTTTATGTGTAAAAGGCGAAAAGCTTCATGGACTATTAAGTCCCAGAAGGTCTAGACAAGTTTGGATTGACACAGATGTAGACATAGGTACTTGAATGCTGCCAGTCAATGGGTATATTGTGTGTTTTCTGTACATCGCCAGCTTGTGCCATCTTCATATTTTGTTTCAGCAAACCCTCAACCTGTGAGGCATTTCCTATTGATGTTTCTCTGTGTTTGGGGTTGGGTTTTGTTAGGCAGAAACCTGTGCAGTTCCCTTAGGGACCACTGCAAAAGATTTAAGACTACAGGTGTTGGCAGTAAACCCACCTGGTAGCAGTCTGTACCACTCAGATTTACCTGGTAGCTGTGGCTGAGCAGTCAGACTTCCCTCAAGAAGAGTTAGGCAGTATGCAAAGTATACACAATAGGCACTCAGATACAACAATACAAGCAAACACTGACCAGAGCTTTGGTATCAAAGTATATAATTATTTATTTAAAAACACACTGTTGAAAACACTCCAGCACTCTTATTGTAAAATATTCTAAATACAATTACTATTATAATATATACACCCCTTTTTCCTTATCAGATAAGTCACTGTAAAACACCACTTATTTTCATACAGAGGTGAGCGCTTAACTAGATGGCACTCCAATAAGTTTGTGAGAAAGGGAGGGAAAAAGACAGAATATGGAAAGGTACACCACTCTAAGATTCAGGAACACTATTAGCAAGGCAGAAGAGCAAAAGTCACTGGTGAGCAAAAGTCCAAAGGCTGGGCCCCCTCTTAGAGAGAGCAGAGAACAAATGCGCCCAAGATCACACAGTTACACTAGGCTTAGAAAGTCTTGCAGAGGGTTCAAAAAGAGTTTAGAGAGGCTTAGGAAAGTTTAGCCAGGGTGTCCCAGGCTAACCCAGGTTCGAAAACCGGGGGCTAAATCTACCCCGTACAGTCGGTAGCAAGGGAAGCCAGGCGGGACACGGTACCTTAAGTGGGAAGGATCCTCCAGCGGTGGCAGTTGTTCCTGGTAGTGGGTGCAAGTTGCGTCGTCATCCAGGGGAAGAGAAGATCTCGACTTGGAGGAAAGATGAAGGTCGTTGCACTACCAGGGCAGAAACCAGCTGCAGAGTTTTCCGGTTAAAGGTGGTACCTTTGTTTCGCGGTCGTGGTAAAACGTGGTATCCCGGTTGCCGGGGTGCTTGGCACAGGCAAGGCAGCCACGAGGTACGTCGGGAAGGCAAAAAGACAGTGAAACTGGTTATCCCCACCAGTCAAAGGAAGAAGACTCTCCAGCGGGAGATCTCCTCTGTCGTTGGGAAAACTGGTGAGACGGTCCAGCAGGGCTCCACCGGTGGTGGTGTTGTGGCAGGTCGGCTTAGCTTCTCCCATGTCAGATTCTTAGGTCCTGTGGCGACTTCTGAAGTTCCAGTCCCCAAAGCCCTGCTTTTATGGAGCAAACCCCCATTCACTCAGCCTAGCTGTCACTCAAACATGCTAAGTGGTGAGCCGGCCGGCTCACCACTTGGGCCAATCAGGATGGAGTGCGACTTGAGTTGCCTAGGCAACTCAGTCCAGGATGCCTAAATTCCCCTCCACCCCTCCTAAGTACCCCAGACAGAGTGGCACCACTTTGGAGGGCTTCTGTGGAGAAGCCTGCCAAAAAGTGGAACAAAGGGCTCGACTTGGGTTGGAGTCACAGAAGAGAACACAAACACCATTTTAGAATCAAGTTTTGGCAAAAAATACCAACCGGAGAATTAATATTAATTAAATAAACCGGCGGTACGTTCAAGGCTACCGTAAATAATTAAATAAAGATAGTAGCCTAAAACAATGGGAAATCCCATAGGAAAATATTTGCGGTTGTATATAAAAAGTAGTATTCACTGCCACCAGCCAAAACTCGATCAGGGGGGACGGAGACGTGCCCCCTCGACTAACAGACCCTGGGGCAATCGAATTGCCCCAGCCAGTACGTCCACAATATGATGGTTTGTACTGGTTCTGTTCAGAATTTAAGACTAGTAAAGTCAATGGTGACTTTACATGCCCTGGGAGACAGTAGTCAGTCCCAGGGTATGGAGTCTATACTGGGGGGTCACTATGACACCCCTGTGTCACTGCACTGAGGGTGCTGTGTAACACATATCACAAAAACACATGAAGCCCTATGGAGTAAAATACCCCATAGCCCATTAAACACATCTAGATTCAAAGAAACACACCCAAATCATGTCCAAAAGTTTAAGGTATAAAGAGTCTCACTCTTTGCAGGAGAAAAAAATAAACTCCAAAAATCCAGCAAAGCTGCTGGGGGACTCACTAGGTTAGGAAATTCAGCCTAAACAGAGAATTCTCCCTAACAGGTTTCCAACAATCTTATGTTCTGGTAGAGATAAATATCTAGTTAGTTGTTGAACTGATGTTACAAAAAAAATTCAGTGTTAGTGCATCCTTCATTTTTCTACTTTTTAGATGTTTTGATTTTTTTGTACCTCCGCCTCCATTTGCAACTCCTTTGTTCTTTTTGTATAGAACTTTAGGAGGGTTACAATCATCTGATTGGATTGGGATATTTGTTGCTGGAATATTTTCTTGGTTTCCACTCTTAGAAATGGGTCCTTCTGGTTTATCATTACTTCTACTTCCATGTCAACATGGGATTCTTCACCGGTTTCTTGAGTGTTCCTGTGGAAAAGTTACTGCAACATAGTCAGTTCATCTACTCTTGCACTGTTGTTTGCAAGCATAATGGAATGTTATCGTACAGAGTCACAAACAAACTTAATACCATGTTTAAGGGTGACAGAGTTGGTGATGTCCATCTGATTCGTTCATGCACTTCTCTGACTGTATGATGCAGGTTACGTGTACCTTCCATATACGGATTAAGTTGTTCTTGCTTATTTTCTGCACTCCCTCCTCTATTTTCTATGACGTCAATAAGGTCTGAAGGCGAACCTTGAAGTGATGGATCTGTTGGCGAGCCTTGGGTTGACGGATCACAGCTTTGGTTTATTATAGTTATTCCAAAGCTTAGGTAGTTCCGATGGTAATGATTCCATCTGTTCAATTATACTTAAATCATGCACTTCATTCATATGTGTTCTGTCGAGGCAGGCAGTGGTTTAAATCCCTGTCACTTTTGTTTACAACTGGAGCTAGTTTGAAGAATTCTCTGATAGTCTTTCCAGCGATGGGACCTGGAGGAAGATGCAGGGAAAAGCTTTGTGCCCTGCACGTTCCAACAGCAGACAATGCCTTTCTTGAATTTAGTATGCGCTTCAAGCCTTTCATTTTCTGATTGGTTTGTTGGAATTCTTCGTAACGGTTTTGGTGTAACCTCTACAGGTATTGGTTGGGTGTGATGTTTGCTTTTTTGTTTGGCTCTCTAGTCAGTTGCAAATCTGTATCCACCTGACCTTCTATTTGGCCTGGAGTTTGTTCACCCAGACCTCCTACTTGACTCTGCAGTCTGATTTATGCTGCCATTCTTTCAAATGGTGGGTCAAGGGACGGCCGTTGCAGTTTATTTTGGATTTATGAACGTTATAAACTTAAGTGGTGAAATGTGGTGAAATGTGGCTGTGTGGTTATGGTTCAAGATCAGTAAATGTGCTCCCTTTGAGGGTTTGAAGGCCACAGCCCCGCAGTCACCCTCCCGATTGAGTACATGTGTGTGCTTCCTGCACTGTAATGGTTAACATGCTTATTAAAGGTCTTACACACAGTTGCAAGCCTTACAGCGTAGTACTTTTACAATAGCCGAGGATCCAAGCACCCAGCCCCTCAGCCTCCTTCGGACTAGGAAATGTTTTCAATACTTGGCACTTAATAGCCTATGCAGATTCCCTCTCTGCCAAAGCCGAGTCACTCAGACTGGTGGTCATCCAACTCACACAAATCACAGTGCTTCACTCACCTAGTTGCTGCTGGTTCAATGATGTTCAATTAGGACATCACCTCCTGGGCTTTTAGACCCTGGGAACTCACTCCATTCGGGGTGTGTATGTGGGTCAGTTGCTCCACCTTTGTGTGGTTTCAGTTGATTTGGACCGAACGTCGGCGTGTCTTGGTTCTAGTGTTAGCAGTGTAGGGAGTTTTCCCACCTCTCCCTGCCGAACACTGACAGACACTTGCAGCACCTTCGCTGCACTTTAGCCAGCCTCACAGGTTTTAAAGGGTTCTGGTGCCTCTGCGAAATCTGCTTAAAGGTGCAGTCACCGTCGCAGTCACTTACAAAAAAGAAAGTGAAGACATTTCTTTTATATGTGTCTCCTTTTATGTTTTGCTCTGCCAGCACAAGCATGGAAAAAAACATCTCACGTGTAAACATTTGTGATGGTCCTTTTGATTTATTTAACACTTTCTCTCAAAGTTCCTTTTTCCACTGGAATTTCTTTTTAAAAAAGTAATCCCTGTGAAGCCCATTGTGGAAACCCTCTGGCATCCTTTGCTTTAGTGCCCTTCACAACTGTTGTTGTTGAGAGTGTATACAGTTCGGATGAGTTAGAGATAGTTGATATTAGGTTACAACTGATCAGAGATTCAGAATCTGCTAGGAACTAGCTGAGAGGATGACACCGACATAAATGCGCATGCCTAGGAGGTTGACAAAAAGTGCTGAGTTTGAGAGGAGAAGGTGGAAAGGATGGCAGTACAGAACAGTAGCATTTAGAGGCAGATAAGTGATATCAGAAAAGGTGGACAGAGAGTATGCAGATGTAGAATAATAGGAAAATATAGAACTCAGGAGGTAAAGCACAAGGGTGCAGAGATGGATGGTCAGCAATAAGGACAACACAACAGGGCCGAGATGGAGAGTCAGCATGAGGTGGAGCATGAGTAGGAAAATACTAGGCAGGAGGAAGAGGAACATGAGCAGGTGTATGTGGGTAGTGGGAGGAACAGGATGAGACAGATGAGTCACTGCAGAAAGAAAGCCACAAGGTGATTAGAGGCAAGAGGTGTAGAGGCAGCAGGAGGTAGAACATACATCAGATGAAGATCAGGAGGATAATGGATACACGTGCATATGGAGCAGTGGAAAGAGGGGGCAGAGGAGTTGTCAACTTCTGCAATCTAGGCCAGCTTTCCTCACTAACCCTTAAGGGGATACCGTCATCTAGGACCCAAGCTAACATGCCCAACCCACAGGAAAGCCTCTATTTACATAACTTCTGTCATCTGTGCCCTCAAGACAATTGTCTAGGTTATTCACCAGAACCATTTATCTCTAAGCTCGAATATGCCATACTCAAGAATGACATCTACCTCCACTCCTGTGCCTACTAAGTTTGACAATGCTGGACAATACTTTGACAATACTTGACGATTCTAAACAATATTCCACTGTACTTAATACCCTCCCTCACACCCACAGTTGCTGTGTGACTGGGTCAATACTTACACTCCGTGGTCTGCTGGCACTGCTTGTCTGCCGTGTCCCCCAGAAACTGCCACTTCCCTGTCCTGGTCTGCCTTTACTCCTCACTGACTTCGGGCAGGATATTTTCCAAGCTGGCTCCTGACGGCCTTTCCACGGGTACGTGTTTAGGGATCAGTACAAGAGCACAGGTAGATTCAGGCACAGCTCGAGGCTCCCCGACACGCAGGCAGGTTCTCTATCATTGTTACTTCATGACTCTGGTCGTCCCATAGAAACCTATCCCCATGAGGGATAGGCTACTGAGAGCCTATACTACCTATAGTGGACCCTATAAATGTTACTCTACTGGTCATCGCATGTCAGGTGGCTGGACTGTGCCATCCCAGAAGAACTATCTATTATTTTGTTGCAGAGTAGTGGGCTTACCATTGGCTCTTGTCCCTTGCCATCCACCCCTGGAACACTAAACTGTGATTGGTTAGAACTGGCCTGGGACTGGATCGAGTTATCAGCTCGCTTTGCACCTCTTCAAGGTGATGTCAATGACTATGGGGGTCATTATGAGTTTGGAGGTAGCCATGGTGCCATTAGTGAAATGGCTGCCTCCAAAGTTGTGCCCGGGTTCCTTGAATGGGGACATACCGGGTCATTCCAACCTTGGAGGACCCGGTAAATCCCCATTCAAAATACCCATCCCCATTATCATTTGAGCCCCCATAGGGCTCAATGGGAATTGGGAGGCAGCTAACAACAAGCCCGTTAATAACGAGCCTGTTATTAGCTCCCTGGTCCCCTTGCGGGACCTGCAAAGGATGCCTGGTCTGACCAGACGTTCTGAGCGGGTCCCGCGAGGGAATCTCGTAATGCGGCAGTAAGGGGTTACTGGCCACGGCATCCTTACTGGTGCCGTTAACCCATTACCGCCTTACTCATAATGACCCCCTATGTGTCTCTATTGTAACTTGTGTATACCACCTTTGCCTATGAGAATATTCTCTGTGCGTTTGTGACCCTTGTTGCGGTCAGAGTTTAGTTTGCCCAGACCGGCTACTCTTTCTCACCATTGGTGACTGTCCACTGTCTCGCTTGGCTGCATCACATGTTTAGAGACCACAAATTTGAGCTCTGCAGCTCCCATTTATGATGATTTATTTGGTTTCTCTGCAGCTGGTCCTTTTGTCATCTGAGGAGTGGAATGTGTCTTCATATCTCTGATCGTGGCTGTGGGCGTGTCTCACATGTCTTGCTCTCTGTGCTGTTTGAATCAGCTCAGCTTGTCTCTTGCTCAGTGACCTGAGGCCTGTGGTAATTTTCCAAAACCTTATAATGTGGTTTCTACATTGTCCATGCTGTGCTACATTCCATATGGTATAGCTGTATGTGGTTCAATGAGGTTCCATATACACTCCTGTATGTCGACAAGACTATTGGCTATAGGCATCAGAAAGCTTGCTCAGGTTCTCTTGTGTCTTGCGTTTCTGCATTACTTCATTTGGCTAAACACAAAATAATAAAAGCATTAACAGAATGTATATGTATCTGTCCTCTAGCTATAAAAATGTGCATTCATGTTCTTTATGTATATGATTGTGTGTTTATATGGTGCAGTGCGGACTGCAAGTGTGATGTCACTAATGGCATTGGTACCAAGGTTTCTTAGTGTATACTCAATACTGTCCATATAGGTTTCCCCCTCAATGATCACAGGCTCTTCTCCCACACATGGAAAGATCTGCATTGTCTTATGCCTGTATGGCTGGCTGAGAAGATATCTTTCAGTGTATTTGTCTATCATTGGTGCACTCAGGATCTGTCCAAAATAAAATGGGTCGCTGCAAGCATTTCTGTCCTTTTGCCTCGTCATGAATTTTGGGGGGCAGATAGGTGGTCTCAAGACCCCCATTTCACAGTCAGAGTATGGGAGGAGAATGAGGAGGAGAATAAGACTTTCTGATGCAGATAGCTTACATGTTATGGATGGGACCATCAAAAAGAGGACAGAAAAAAGAAAACGGAACCACCAAATTATTTCTTCAATGGGGTCCTCTGGTTTTTTGTGCTATCTATCTCTATGTGAGAAGAAAGGACTGGTAGAGAAGTGGCCTGTTGCACTATACTCAGCAAGAAGAATGCATGGAAGAAAAAACAGAGTGAGTGCTATCCAATGGACATTGCATCAACGCACAAGTATTAATCAATGTTTAAAACGTTTCTGCAGTGCTGTGAAAGAAGCATGAGCCAACACAGATAGCAATGCCAGTTATTCCCCACCTCAACATAGATCACAGTGGCATTTATCACAAGCCCAAATATAGCTAATGGTTTGGGCCACAGCTATTGGGACCTGGTTGGTTCACCAACAACATTTGGTGGAATATTTGACTGTGTTTCCTTACACATTGCCAGCATTGGGGAAGGGTGGTCTTCTGGGCTGAACTGGAGGATGGTTCAGTAGCAGATGCCCTGTAGACTCAACTGTGTAACCCTCAACACAAAATCCCCTCCTCAAATGAGCAAGGGAAAAATACATCTACAAAGTTATAGTCAGGAAGCAACTGTCTTGCAGCAGGGAGATATGATATGGCATTTATAATGAACCTGTACACAAGTGTTTCTAGGTACGACAGATGTAATGTAATATGTAGCACTCTCATGCACCTATAATAACCTGACAAATTCTCAAGTTGGTGTCTCGTGTAGGGAGGAGAATCCAAAAATATCCTATGTTGGTTGCACTTGTTGGAAGAACATACAATCTCATGATGGCAACTCCTCTTCTGTGGCAAATGTCTGAAACATTCTCAGGTTGTCAGTCCTCATATATCAGGAATATCCCCCCATAAAATCTATGTTGGTGGCTTTCATGCATCGGGAGAACGTAAAACATTCTTTCATTGCTGGCTCTTTTGTATCAGGGTGAAGCCAAGTAATGCTCAAGGGTGCTATCTTCTTCTTCGAAAGATGGTATCCCCTCCAGCACTGTGGCTCTAGAATAGCAGGAACAGGACTTCAGAAGATAAGAGATGTACCACACGTGCTTATATCATTTTGACATGATATGATAGTTATTAAGTCAGTCGCTAGAGTTATATGTTTCAATACCAGAAGCCCCACAAAGAAATTGCTCCAACTCTTGGTTTTTGGCTTGAAGCAGAGAGCAAGTGTTCATAATTGGAGCTGGTGTGTTGACTATGACTAGGTACCTTGTCATTGTCATTGTCCTTGCCAATGAAGTGCTGGTTCATTTTAATGAAAATGAATTGCTCACCATCGTGCACTGCAAGAATTCTTATGTGGGCAGATACAATTTGCCTGGTACCACCCAAATCTATTCAGTTATAATACGTTATATGACAACTCTCAGAGGTGGAACAGACCAGACATAAAGATTAGTGCAACAGCAATGCTGTACACCATCAACCCTACCTTTCTGATATCTGTCCAATAGATACACATTCTGCACCTGAGTTGCTGAATTCGCAATGTGTGTTTTTGTTGACATATCTACTTTCAGTATTCCCAGTTGAGTCAGAGTTGCATGGCATGCCACAGTTCCAGCCTATCACTGTTATTGGTCGTGTTCGCAGAAGCTGGGTGTTTTAGAGAAGAGGAATGTACTTTCTAAAAAAGAAAAAAAGACAATGTTATTTATATATTTTGTGTTGTGTTGACTGCAGAGGATGTACTTTTTTATTTCCACCCACTGCATAGGTGCACTTTTACACATTTTAACTGTGTGTCTTTCCAGTGGGTTTCTAGAGTTCTCATGTGGCCGAATAGAAAATACTTTGATCTTGAGTTGGGTCGAGAAATGATGCCTGGAGTTATTCAGTGTTACCTTTATTGATGATATGCAGGCATCCAAATGCAGCCCTGCTAGCGTATCCCTCATCAGTCACTTTCTTTCCACTCTGCCAATCAAATCATGGACCCTTTCCTTTTTGGACAGATTAAGTTGTAGCTTGTGGGCTAGTGGCAATACCTCACTGATTGATGCACTGTGCTGGCTAATTTTGCTTACATCATCAAAGGTCTGTGGCAGGCAACAGAAAACACATTTCATTGACCACTGTCTCAGTAAAATGCACACCATATCTAATGCTATGCTGTGGCTTTTTCCAATACTTACGGTTGAAATGACATCTTTCATTACCTTGTCCAACATGTTCAAAGTCTATTTCAATTGGGTGCACATCTTTTTATTGAAGTTGGGCTGTGGCATACTTAAAATGGATGCACAACATTATTGCACTGTTGGTTCAGTTTAGGTGTGGTTTCATCTTCTGGGCCACTGCAATGATTTCCGTTACATGCTGGCAAATGCTTAAAAAATGTGTCATCTCAAGATGGAAGACAGGCACAAATCAAAGAACATGCCTTGCCTTGCCATTCTCCAGGGAAGGAAGGATATTAGACCCATCATTCGAAGAAACAGTCCCAGGATGAGGCACTGTGCCACAACCTCTTATACATTCTTATTTGTCAACTCCTCTTTCATATACAAAATGGTCGGGCGCCTAACTGCATGCCCGGCCGTTTCTGTGGATTTATTGGGATAGGGCCCCCTCTTAGTTGGCAGTTGCAGGGTTGTCCATCGAGTGTGTGTCCACAACCATGCATTAAGTGCTTCGTCCACTCATCAGTGCTGAAGTAGATGTTATGTTCGTCACACTGATCTGCTACATAAAATACGTTGTAATCCATTACTAGTACAGCCTTGTGTGAAAAGTAATGCTGACTGGGAATGTACACTGCACACATCTGACTTTGTTTGCAAAGGAATCATTGGTGATATGATATGATAATGGTTTAGAATTTCTGATCTTACAGGTTGTTTTTGGCAGACATAGCACACAGACAGAAGAGTAACTTTGTACTTTCCTCCCTCCTCTGTAACTGTTGCTTTGTTGACTTCCCTTGTATCAGTGGTTCCCAGCATCGTATGCTGCAGCCTGGATTTGGACAGGTCGTAATGAGTAGGTAGCTCATCATTATTTTCTTTATCAGTCTCAGACACTCTGGAAGTTGTTGAGACACTAATATTCTCATATCGTGCTTCTCGATGTGCTGTTTCTTTTGGCTCATTATGCATCTCTACAGTGTGCTTTATTCTCCCAGCTCATCAGTGGTTAGGATCTGCGCATCTTACTAATGGAGGGTGGACTAGTTTCCCTCCCCCTCCTATTACTGCAATACCACAGCATGCACTAATATATCATGTGCAGTAGAGGCTGCTGAACTGCCCAGTGTAACACTGATTCTATAAATGTACTCACGCAATTATGACATCCCAGCTGCACTCATCATCTTTTGTGGCTAATGTAAACCTCCATCCATCTGCATCTCTCCCTCTCCCCCTGTATTTGTCGGTGCTCAAGATTATTATTTCTCTTCGCACTGAAAAGAAATTCCACGTATGTTTTGGTCACACAAGGTAGTGATGTGTTTCATACTCTGTTTCATCCTGAACTTTCTCAACTCCTGCTGCCAAGTTATTATAAGTTTGTTTCTCCATTTCTTCACAACTTGTATTTTGCCTCATAAACAAATCTATGCACCTAATATTTTCACTAGCCCTAAAAAAACTTGACATAATCAGTTAAAACCACTGAAGCTAGACACCAAACAATTCTTCAACTTTTGTCTTGCCACAAATCTACAAAAGCTGCAAATTCTTTGATCCACCACACACTGTTGCCATATTATGATACAGGTACTGAATCCTCTCTCCTGCCCCCCAAACCACACTTTGGGCCTCGTTATAAATGTGCCGGTCTGGTAAAAAAGGGCCAGTAATAACATTTACCAGCACTTTTCCAGACCGTAAAATTACAAGCCGGTGGGGATTACATAAATTATTGAGCCAACAGCTGACGGTAAGTAAGGCCCCCCACCAGCATTAGACAGCCATTATTCCTGGGACCGGTACTACCGGTGCCGGAAATACCGGAAATTCCCTCCATGGTGTCTTTTTAATGGTTTCATTTTTTGAGGTACAGGATACAAATCTGAATGGGGTGTATAGTGCCCGTAGCCTGTTGTATTACAGGATGCAATGAATGTTAGCATTGACTTTGTTTGCATCAAAGTTAACTACTTTGGCCACCTTCTACAGGCCTCCAGGCCAGTCATTCTTCTTCCTCTCTGAATGGGCTGACTTGGCTACTTCTCTCTTCCCCATCTCCTCACAACTCCTGCTGCTGGTGGATCTAAACATCCATCTGGACTTCCTGGACTCTTCAGGACCTTTCCTCAAACTCTGCGACTCCTTCTCTCTATCCGTTCTACCCTCTAGGCCGATTCACACTGCAGGCCACACCTTGGATGTTCTCAACTCCACTGACATCCCTCTTACTACAACACTCTCCTTGACCAATCACTCTCCTCTCTCTTCCCACCTTACACTCTTGTCTCCTCTAGCTCTGGCACTCCACACTCTGCCTCCCATATTCAAGGACACCCTTCCCATGAAAAGAGTGACAGTGGCTTCCTTTGCATCCTCCTACTTTCCACCCCCTACTCTTGTGGTTGGGTCCCACCCTGACACAGCCCTCTCTAAATTTCATCTCTCCATTTCCAATACTCTTGACATCCTTGCCCCAAAAAGTGCAATCTGGTATTACTTTGATCTGGCTGCCCTCAAATGCAAGTGCAGAGCAGCAGAAAGGAAATGGGTGGCCTCACGTGCACCATCTCACAAACTGGCCTGTCACCTTCTACAAAGGCAATCTAGACTCTGCATCCGGTACAAGAAAAGGGTCTATATTCAACCCCACATCTCTGCAACATCTAACAACACAGCCAAACTTTTCAAAGTCTGCAAGGAATTGGCAAACCCTTCTGCAGCCTTATCATCCTCCTCTGTGCCCACCCAGGCCCTCTGCTTGGCATTGGTAGCACATTTCACCAACAAAACCTTGGACATTCTTTTCTCTCTCTCTCCTTTACCCACACATGCACCAACATCCTCCAAGCCCTCTTTGTCCTCTCACAACCTTCCCCCTCTCCTTTTTCGCCTCTTCCAAACATGTGGATCCATGCCCTTCCAAAACTATCAAGAACAACATTGACACTCTAGCCCCAGCATTGGCAGACCTCTGCAACCTCTCATTCACCTTGGGAATTTCCCCTCTTCTCTTAAACCCTCTCTGGTGTGCCCACTACTCACAAAACCTTCTGCCAACCCATCTATCCTGGCAACCTATTGCCCTAATTCTATTACTCCTATCCTGGGCAAACTACTGGAGAAGTTGACTGTCAAAAACCTGTTGGATGGTAAACCCCAGGCCACCCCGTCACATAAGCACACACCTGTATGGACAAATACAATGAAACGTCTTGATGCTTCGGGGTCCCGGCGGCAACTGGTGCACACAGACTCCCATTTATTTACTGCGCATGCGCGAGCTAGAACAAGCCTCGCACATACGTACTACAATGCAGGTTACTCCGTAACATTCCTCCTTTTCTTTGAAGAAACAAAGAACAACAAACAACTAGACATGGCATGGCCCAACAAGGGATAAATACAATGGTGCATACACATTACAGTCATGAGGACCAAACGTGAGTCATTACCGTCATTCCTGCGGTTCAGGGATCAGTGTCCATTATAAAGTCCTGGAACCAGGCCGGATACCTGCGCCCTTCCCGGCTTGGGTACCTCCGGCTGACGCCGTGGGCCAGACGTGGAGACTCTATTGGTGGCAGGTCCCCGCCGCCCTTGCTGTCACCGGCTGCCAGATTTGCACCCGATGTCATCAGTCCATCACCCGTTTGGCTTTCACCAGCTGACCGGGCCTCAATCTTCTTGAAGTACAACACATTGCGTGTCACAGTCCCCCTTTCATCGGCGGCAGTCACCATGGATCCCTTGATGTGTGTTACATCCATGGGCTTGGGTTCATATGTGAGGGATAAGGTTCCCTCTGGGTGTCGGTTCCGCACTAGCACAGTGTCCCAACTGAAATGGTGAGTTGTCGGAGGTTTCTCTGGGCACTCTCCCGTTTATTGCGTACCTGCCGCTCTTCTCGCACACTGTCGTTGTCAATGCTTCCGGGCTCTCTCCCCTCCACCTCAAGTACGAGGCCTCTGGGGCACCGCTTAAAAAGAGCTTCCACGGGTGCTACTCCCGTGGACTGATGCGGAGTGGCCCTGTACTCCAGGAGGAATTGAAATAAGTTTCTCTGTAGCTCTCCTCCCTCGTTCAGAGATATACTGAACACCTTATTCAAGGTGCTCATAAACCTTTTGGCCTTGCCATTGGCCCTTGGCCAGAGGGGTGTTACCTTACAATGCCTTATCCCACACTCCTCCATATATCTTGTGAACTGTTGGCCCTGAAAAGGAGTTCCATTGTCAGAAGATAATTCCAATGGGAACCCGTGGGTGGGGAAAATTCTTTCCAAGGTCTGGATGGTGTGGTCACTGGCTGTTGATTCTACAAGTTCTATTTCAAGGTACCGGGACCACTGATCCATCACAGCCAAGAAGTATGTGCCCCTCCCTGTAGATCTGAAGTCAACGTGACCGGTGCCTCATGGTTGTTCACTCCTTTCCATGGATTGGATGTGGGGTTCTCTTGCTGCCTGGCCTGCCGCTTGGCACCAAATGCATTGCTGGATGTACTCGTCCACCCGACGATCCATGTCCGGTGAACCACACCTTAGCATGTAGATGGGCTTTAGTTTTTGCCGTATCCTGGTGTCCCCTGTGGGTCAATTCCAACACCTTCACCAACAGAGCCCGTGGTACAACAATCTGGCGCCCTCTCAGCATGAGCCCTTCCTCTGAGATTGAAAGTTCATTTCGGGCTCGCCACAGTGCTTGCAGGTCTTGTTGGGCACTCCTCTCCCTCCGGATGTTGTGAGCGAACTCTCCTTTGCAGTCCCCACTGTCCATAGCAGCCCTTATGAGCTGAACTACTTTGTCCAGTCTGGAGGCATCCGCCAGCTCCGGAATGGTCAGCACTATGGGCATGGCAGCCTCTACTACATGACAAATCACCTCTGCACAGTCTTCTTCAGCTTTTTCCTGCGTCCTGCCGGTTCCAGGGTGGTGGGACAAATAGTATGCCGGAATGTTAGTGCCTGGCCTATAGTGCAGTTTCACCCGAATTCAATCAATAAAAGCATCCATCTCTCGATCCATGGCGGAGGCTTTGAGGACCCACCAGCCATGATGGGAATCAGTGGCTTGTGGTCGGTAATAACTGACACAGGCTTGCCCAAAATGTACAAACAGCCCCATAAAATGGTGAGTGCCTCCCTCTCAATCTGAGAGTCGAGCCTTTCATTGTCTATCAGAGTCTTGCTGGTGTAGGTTATCGGATGCATCTGCCCCTGTGCATCAGGCTGTAGTAGCACCGCCCCAATTCTCTTTTGGGGTCAAAATAGGCCATGGTTTCCTCCCCAGTCAGTGCTCCTTTGATAGCATCAAACGCCTTCTGTTCTCGGGCGGACCACTCCCACACTGCGAATTTCTAGTAAGGGCCCTTAGAGGCTCTGAAAGTGATGCCAGGTCTTGAGTAAATCGACCACAATAATTCACCATCCCTAGAAAATGTCTAATGTCTGGGGTTGTTTCCTCTCTGATGTCACATACCTTCTCTGGGTCCAGGGAAATGCCTCCTACATGGAACACAAATCCAAAGAATTCTATTCTGTCTCTAAAAAATTCACACTTGTCTTTGTGTAAAGTCAGGCCCAAGTTCCGTATCCTGTCCAAGGTTCTCTCCAGCCTTTCCAAGTGCTCTACCTCAGCGGACGCGAACATCAAAATATCATTGCTCAAATTTATCACACCTTACAGCCCTGCGAGCGCCCCTCCGATCACATTCTGAAAGACTTCAGCTGCTGACGAGATGCCAAAACTTAGGCCACATGCATTGTAAAAGTTGTTATATAGCGGGACTCTGGGTGTAGCTCCATCTGATCGTAACCAGAGCGGAGGTCAAGTTTGGAAAACACCTTGGCACCCTGAAGTTCTCCTACCATGTCGACCAGAGTGGGTGTTAGGTGATGTTCTCGCCGGATTGCCATGTTGGGCAGCCTCATATCTATGCAGATGCGCACTGCACGTGGTTGTTTGGGCTTGGCCGCCACAACGATCGGGGATACCCAGGAAGTTGGACCCTCAACCCTCTCGATTATGTCCATGTCTATAAGCACTTGTAGTTCATGTTCAACCTGCACTTTCAGGTGAAAAGGAATCCTCCAATGCTTCAGGGCCGTAGGTCTCACTGATTTGTCAATATGGAGGCATATGAGTTCACCCTTGAGTTTGCTAACACCCTTAAATATGTCCGCATACCGATCCGTAATGTTCCGTATGTCTGCCAGATACACGGACATGACGAAATGCACAATGTTGAGTGCTTCCAACGCCGCACAGCTCAACAGAGAGTGCAGACTCACCTCTGTTACAAAAAATCTTGCTTTTATGGAGTGTTGTCCATGAGTGACTGATGCTATGAATGCCCCTCCTAAGGGCAAGGGCGTGTCACCTCCAAATGTGTAAATTCTGGCTTTTGTTCCTTCGAGCGCTGGTGGGCCCAGTAGTGATTTGTAATGCCCTGCTCCACTGTGGTGACACTCTTTAGCTTCCTCGGTCCACCGTTGCTTATCCTTGCCGGGCCCCTTGAAGTAGCTACAGGCATGGCAGCCCTGCAAACCCATGCATAGTGTCCTGACACCCCACAGTGACCACACACTCTCACTTTCGCTGGACACTCAACAGCTGTGGGAGATCATAGCCACAATATTGACAGGGATGTGCCTGTTCAGGTTTTTGAAACCCCTCCTGTCGTCTTGGAGCCCATTGCGGCTTTTGAGCTGCATTCATCGCTGAGCGTCCCACAGCAAAAGCCTCCTCACCCTTACCAGGGCGCACTGCTGCATCCATTCGAGCACCTCTACTTTCTGCCAGCTCATCGGCTCTCCCAATGTCCAAAATCTGTGCCAGCGTCAGGCTAGTTTCACAAAACACCTGACGTCTTAGCTTTTCTGAGCTGCACCCTTGAAGGAGTTGATTCTGCACCATGCCCTCTTCTTTTTCCGATCTGCACGTGCTGGCAAATTGTCTCAGCCTTCCACAGAATTGATCCAATGATTCCTCCCCAGATTGCCTCTATGCACACATGACAAACCTGTCAAAGTATTGGTTCGCTGGGGAAGAAAATGTTCTTGGAGGGCATTTTTAACATCTGCATATGTTGTTGCCTGCAAGTTTAGTGACTCAAAAATACAATGCACCTCAGAACCTGCTGAATATAGCATGGTGGACACCGTAGCATCATCTTCAGTTTCTCCAGTGGCCCAGAAGAACATCTCAAGCTTTTTGACCCATTAGAGTCACTTGGGACTCAACTTGGATGGGGGTCCTGACAGGTCAAACTCAGGCATGGGTGACAATGTCCCGTGCTTTCTGCGTGGTGTCTGCACTGGGGCCACAGCATCCTCCTGGTCCCCATGACCTCGGACCGCACGAGCACCTCACCTAGATGTATGAGGCCGCAAGTCTGTCTCCCTCCTGGGAACGCTGTGCACCAGGGCTGGGTTACCGCTGTCTGGGAGTCGTGGATGGCATGTGGGAGCAAACTAGGCCACTTATGAGTTCATTGCTGTGTTGTAGACCACTTAGAGGGACAAAATGCACCCTTTTTCTCAGTAGCCACAGCCAACTGTGTTCAGACAGCTGTGAGAGTTCCAGAAATTGTTCCAAATGTAAATACGAAAGGTGCACAAGCACCCGTGAGGGCCGCAACTGTCGTATCTCTGTAGAAAATGTTGGCCACATGTGCCCCGTAGGAACCGGCACCTAGTGGGCATATCAGATGTATCCTCCAGTATGCAGGAACACTGTTCCAGGAATCCACCCCCCCACTCAGGGCCTTCCTCGTCGTCAATGTTGGATGGTAAACCCCAGACCGCCCTGTCACATAAGCACGCACCTGTATGGACAAATACAATAACACGTCTTGATACTTCAGGGTCCCGGCGGCAACTGGCGTGCACAGACTCCCATTTATTTACAGCGCATGCGCAAGCCGGAACAAGGCTTGCGCATGCATACTACAATGCACGTTACTCCGTAACATCACCTTACTCCCCATACTGAATCTGTAAGTTGTCTCCACGATCATCAGTCTGGCATCAGAGCATCCAGGGGCATTGAAACTGCTCGGCTGGACACCTGTGAAAAACTGCTCTCAAATTCGGACTCTAGCTCTCCTTCTGTCCTCCTTCATCTTGACCTGTCCTCTGCATTCAACACGGTGCATTATAACACGCAGGTCAATTGTCTCTGTGATACACTGGGCATCACTGATCAGGCCCTGGTGTGGCTTACCTCCTTTCTCTCTGACCCTCCACCCCAGATGGAACTCTGGCCCTTTTTATCTGCTACTACTCTCTCTACCTGTGGAGTTCCACAGGGATTTAACCTATTTCCCTGGTTCTTCAATATCTGCATGTCCACCTTACCGCAATTGATTTCGTTCTTCACTTACAATTTTAAGTGTTATGCAGATAACATTAAGCTCTGCTTCAAGCCACCCACAGCTTCTTCATCCTCGCTCATTCATGACTATCTGTCTGCAATACAGTCCTGGTGTGCCTCCAATGACCTCTGCCTTAATGACAGAGATTGTTCTCATTGGGACCCCTGCTCCTGTTTCCTCCTCTCACTCTGGCTGACCTCCCTTGGCCCTGCACCTTCACCCACCGGTGAGGCAAAAAACCTGGGGGTCATTGTCAATTCCACTCTGTCCTTCTCCCCACACATCTCAGATATAGCCAAACAATCTCATTAACAGCGGTACCACCTGCGAGGCATCCTACCTTTTCTCACTTTCCCCCAGAGACTCATTGTCTCCAGAGCTCTGGCCCACTCTAGTCTTGAAAATTCTAACAATCTCTTTCTCAATCTCCCTACTTCTACAGTCAGACTTCTACAACTCATCCAGAACAGAACCGTTAGACTTACCCTTGGCCTCAAGCCCAGGGACCACATCTTTCTGGCACTGAAATCCCTCCACTGGTTCCCCATGGCTGCAAGGAACAAGTGTAAGACCCTCTGCATAGTTCACAAGGCTTTCTGGGGCCAGGGCCCACACTACTTAAAACACACTCTTCCCAAATACACTGTAGAGCACTCCACTCATCTTCCTCCAAATCTGAGAGTGAGCCATTTCTCCAAACAGAGACTTGGGGGTAGATCCCCATCCTCTGCAGGGCCACCCTCTGGAACAATCTCCCTGCCTCTCTCATTCTTGAGCCGGATCTCCTCAAATTTCTGGAAAATCCTCAAGATCTTCTACTTCTGCTCTGCCTTCCCTCTACCTCTTCCTTGCTAACCTCTGCTTTCTACCTGCTACCACCACAATCTGTTCAGCTTGCTGACTGGTCACCTGGCTCACCTCAGAACCCTTCCGGTCCCAGGCACCCACACCAGTCCCTGCACCTGCCTACGGGCACCTGCACTAATTCAGGACTTTAAGTACTAGGCACTTCCTAAAAGACAAACCTCTGCACTAACCCAGCCCTCGTGGACCAGGTGCCATTCCCTTTGCCCATCTCTCACACTTCCTGACTGGCACTAACACAATCTGAATACACCTTACCCAGTAAGTTTGTTGTCTGTCTGTTCTGTGTCTACCCTAACCCCCACTTTACATTGAGCACCTGGAACACTTGTGTTAGTGGCATACTAGAAAGTCACAATAACATGCTCATGTCCCCTGTTATCCTAACTGCTGGTCATGCACTTGTATTATTGTCAGTTTGTTATGCTTGTATCCCCCTCTCCGCACCGTCCTCCCCTCCCCTAACTACACACACTTGAAATACCAGAAATGTTGTCAGGCCTAGTATGCTTATTATTATTGTAAATCATTCTGAAATTCAAAGGCCTTATGAATGATTGTATCCCATGTTCCCCTCTCATCTTGGAGTGCTTTGAAGCACTTGTTTTGTGAATAAGTGTTTTATAAATGACCAATTCAATACAATACAATACAATACAATTTAATAGGAATAGACCATTGAGTGTACGCAGACTTGAACATGCTACATAACTCATATTTTCTTTAAAAACTGTACTGCCAATGTCAATCAATCCTTGATCTAGGCTTAGAACGTGTGATTTGTGAATATTGACAGCATATGCAAGAGATAAAGACAAGTGCTCTCTGCATACATACATGCCTTTGAAAAGAAGGAAACATGCTATTGTCTGGACAATTTCCTTAACTTCTGCAAGGTTGTCAAAGTGGATGTTGGCAAACTGAATGTTGTCATGTGGATATGTTTGTAAAGTAACCCCTTTACCAATTGCTCCATTGACTAAACCTTGTTCTACATCAATGTTATGTTTTAGAATTATTCTGCTGTTTAGACACAAAGTTAATTTTTTCTCCAATCCAGCTCTGTTAGAGTAACATTTTTGTAAGCTATTTAGACGTGCTCTTGCTTGTTGACACATAGGAAGTGTCATGTTTTGTACTTCTAGTTTGTCTGTGGAGCTGATGTGCAGTATGTGTTGCATTTCTTTTTTCAACATTGTCCCATTGAATTGACTACTGCTTGAAAGGGTTGGATTAAGGACATACATTTTAATTTTTGTTGAGTTCATTGATTCATGATATCAGGAGCAGATGTGTTTGACCCATAAAGCTCATGGATTAGTCTACTATTTAAGATGGATTTTGCATCTTTAGTAAGCAGACCAGTTCTATTGCTTTTTTAAATATGAGCATAGGTAAGCTCTGCAGACTGGCATGTGATTTGAGTTAGTTCTGTGTAGTAAAAATGTTGCCAGAGATTTACATTTCCAATGCTGCCAAGGGTATTGCTGCATTGTTTGTGTCCTAAGGTCTCTGAAAACAATAACATGTTTTCCTCCAAACATTTACTTTATTTGGTTGTTTGGTTGTTAGGACTTCTTGCATTCTGAGATGAATTAAAGCCAACATAAGGTTGGAAACCAGGCTTACTTCATCTAACGGGCAATTTAATTTGTTTTAGAATTCTGAGCGCTTCAGTAGCAGCTTCTGTTGATAATTTATAGTATTATAATTTGTTTTGGTGTTCTACAGGGAGGAACAGTAGTCGATGTAGAGTTACACCTCCTATGTTGTAGGCAGCTAAACCTGTGGAGGCTGTTACTTCCGCTGAAAGGTTGTTTGTTAGGTTTTGTGGAAATTTGCTGAATTTTTTAATTAAGAATATTTTACCAGAACCAGCTTCATCACTTTCATAAAGGAGCAGAAGTGTATAATTTTTACAGCTGTAGGTTTCAGTTTCATGTTTGAAACCATTATCAATTTCATGAGTGACTTCTAGATAAAATTTGAGTTGTTCAACATTTAGCTGTGATTCCAGCACTGCCAAGTCTTTGTCGGATTGTTTATAATGATACATGATATTTTACACCTCAATCATGGCCAAGTCTGCTTCATTTAGAATGAGTTGTTCTACAGGTTGTTCTTGGCTTCCTTTAAGGTAAGGTTGACTGCCCTCAGGAGTGTCTTTGTCTAAATGAGATTCAATTTCTTCCTCTTGTTTGCATTCATTGTCCAACATTTGTTTGCATTGTTTTAAATTGTCATTTGTTATACCGCTTTCATTTGTATTGATTGCAACTTCAAATGAGTCATAGGGCCTCATTACGACCCAGGCGTTAAGGGTTAACGCCGTCGTTAACCCTTAACGCCTGATTCTGATTTTAACGGCTGCTTTTAGCAGCCGTTAAAATACATGGCACTAACCCGCCATGATGCTAATTACGCCACCGTAATTTACGGTGGCGTAATTAGCGCCTTCCCCACTCACATTATGCCCTATGGGTCAAAAATGGGAATGGGGAAGGGAAAATGGGAAATGGGGATTTACCGCCCCACTCACCTTGGAATGGGGCGGTAAATCCGCCATCCACCATGGTGTAAACGTAGTTTACACTATGGTGGTAAAGTTGGCGTACTTAGCGCCTGGGTCGTAATGACCCCAATAGTCACCTAATAATTATTTTTCTTTTCTCCAAGGTTTAAAAGGTTGGAATAGGACCATGTAATACAGTTCTCTATGTTGTGGAGATTTCATTTATAACTTTATATGATTTATTAGACTGAGTTTGGTGAGTTTCACTAGGCTACCTTCGCAAATTGAGACAGAATATTTGCCATTTGTATCATTTGGTGTGACATTGTTTTTGTAGGTGTAGTTTTGGACAATGTCGTACAGACACATGTTTTCTAAAGCAGTACTTCTGTTTGGGTACTATGCATCAATTGCATCATTTTTTTTTAAATGTCCTGGCTGCTGGGATCATTTGTGGCTATGTTTTCTCTCTCTTGGTAGGATTTTAGTAATCTTTCTTCGAATGAAGCTGGTGAAAGGTTCAGCCAGACAATGGGCCTCATCACGATTTGGGCGGTAATCCAGCGTATTTCCCGTCCAGCGGTATTTGAGCTAACGCCAAGCCCACCGGCGGAAAGCCCGCCAGATCACGAGTACGGGTGCACGTGCACAGTGACATGGCATTAACGCAAATAACGCTCGATGTAGAAATTGTCCAGGAGTCTGTAAATCCAGCGCACTGTGCGCTACCACCTTGCTAATAGTGCGTGCTATTAGCATGCGCTAATAGCGTGCAGGAAATGCGTCAAAGCCAAATCGGGAAATAAAGCGGTGGCTGTTTTGGAAATCACAATCCACCCCCATGAAGAGTGAAAAATGCCACAGGAGTGCACTAGGGGCAAGTCAGCCATGGACAGGGTCAGGAAACTAAAATTTAGTGACCAGGAGCTGGCCGTACTTATGAAGGAGGCAGTGACCCACCATGAAGAACTACATGGTGCACAGAAGTGCAAGACAAGTGGGCAGCGTCGAGCGCAGATCTGGTGGGAAATCAGCCAGAGGGTGTCTGCAGTGGGGCGCATGCCCCGGGATGGGGAGGACTGTCGCAAGTGCCTAAATGACTTGCGTGTCAGAGTACGTGGCATACTATCGCAGCACAGGAGTGCAAGCATGGGTACTGGAGGAGGGACACCACCATCACCACCCAAGCTCACACCCTGGAAGGAGAAGATGACAACACTCATCAACATGTGCACCATAGAGGGAGTCGGAGGAGCGGAGGTTGGCACCGGTATCCAGCTGGCTGCAGGTGAGCCCCCCAAAATGCATGAACCTGTAAGGCCCGCACATGCAGACCCTGAGTGA
The DNA here is from genome assembly GCF_040938575.1 of Ambystoma mexicanum. NCBI lineage: Eukaryota > Metazoa > Chordata > Amphibia > Caudata > Ambystomatidae > Ambystoma > Ambystoma mexicanum. The sequence continues at coordinate 39,511,914 of NC_090924.1, read as the reverse complement.
ATGAATGTGCATGCAATGTGTGTGAGGCACTGTAGACACCCATAAATGACCCCTTGTATCACCGTACCGTAGTGCCCCCTAGACTCCCATCAATACAAGAGCCAGGGGACTGACATCCATGGCCATGGCACAGCTACGTGATGTGTGAGTGTGTATGAAACCCCCCCCAGGAACATGTGCATGGTGCATACCTAGCACGCATGTGATGATGACACACAAACATGTCTGTGCAGTGCCCCTCCACAGTGCCACATTCCAGCCAGTCACAACATGAGGACTGAACATAATGCAAGTGCAATGCATGATTGCTACTGTCTAAAATCCCACTTGAAGGCATGATATGCATGATACCTATCTAGGCCACCCTGAACTCATTCCACACCCTATGTACCCCACAGGCACACAGCGATCACCACAGGATGACAATGACGGTGAGGAGGCCACTACATCACGGCACCTGAGGCAGTGCTCTTTGACCAGCACCACCACCCACAAAAGGCCCACCCGGAAACAATCCGATGCTGGACCCAGCCAACATCACCACACCACAGCCCAACCAGATGGCTGCAGCACCCACATGGCCACAGGGGGTCAGAGCCTCCTTCACCCCAACCCATCATGCAGACACTGGATGTAGAGGGAGCCACCTGTGGGTCAGAGCCCGATGAGGGACAGACAGCTACAGCTGCACCTCAGCCAGAACTGTTGAGCTCACCCAGACGCAGTGACACAGAATGAATGGCCACACCTCAGGGGAGCCTAGAGCCAGTAGCACAGGTAGCACACACCCCACGTGTGCGTGTGCATCGTGTCCACACACTAGAGCCTGACGTTGACACACCAACATATGGCACCCCAGACGATAGGCACTCGGACCGCAGCAGCCCCATCCAAGCTGTCAACATGTCCCCATACAGCCACCCTCCCAGGCAGCACACAGCTGTCAGCCCGGTCCCCGTCATACCCGGGGTACCTTTGATCACGGGAGCTGCCGTGATGGCACGTATGGACGTAATTGAGGCCAAACAGGCAAAAATAGAGTCCATGGCCAAAGTGCACAGCCGGCACATCAAGGCCATCAGCAGAGCCATACGGCATGCCACCAAGTACATGGCCCAAGACAGCGCTCGCACCCGGAAAGTGGTAGAGGGATGCACCGTGGCCCTGACAGGTTTCAAGCAAAGGGTACAGGAGTTGTACGAGGGACTATCTACACATGCAGAGCAGACAAGAGAATCCAACAACCTTCTCCTCTAGCAGCTGTAGGTCACCCGGCAATGCCATCGACCTCCACTACATCCATGGAGGGGTCCCTGGAGCCTTCACCTAGGCGCTGTTCATTGTGCCACCTAAGATTCCGCTCACCAGAGGGGCAAGGACTTGGAAAGCTTCCTCGACCATCATAGATGGACATGGCACTGTTTTTGGGTGCCCTGAGAACATGCACCTACCTGCACTGTTTTGTGGAGTCCACTGGGGGAGGGGGGATTGTGTGCTGGGAGTTCACTTGGAGAGGGGGGATTGTGTGCTGTTAGTTCACCGAGGGGAGAGGGGATTGTGCGCTCGGAGGTCACTGAGGCGAGGGAGGATTGTGTGCTGGATGTTCATTGGGGGAGGGGGGATTGTGTGCTGGGTGTTCACTGGGGGGAGGAGGGATTGTGTGTTGGGTTTTCACTGGGTGAGGGGGGGATTGTCTAACAGTTAATAAATCATGATTGATAATCATACGAAGCATGGATATTCATGATTGTGAACATGGGCTCTTTTGTTCATGTGGTATGTGTTACATGTACCCATCCCCCTTTCTGAGTCAATTGTCATTCAAGCCCTGTCTAGCCAACCTCCCCTCCAATACCCCATCCCTGTGTACACATGCACCAGCTTCGGTCACATCATCATCCTGTCTTCTATTCCCTGATGGCTGCACATCGACATTGGGGGATAGTGGCACATTCCTGCAACAGCAGATGTTCTGCAGCATGGTGCATGTTAGGACTTGTTTGCACATATGTCAATGCCCCTCTCGTACATTATAGGCACCAATAGCATGCCATCAACAGTCCAAATGCCATCTCACCACATGTATGTGTACGTCCCTACGCAATGTTGTATGCACGTTCAGCTGGAGTGTGTGGATGATGCACAGGGGTCATTATCCATGTGTGTTGGGGACCTCATGATTCACCTGCAGGTGTGGGAATGCAGGTAAGAGAACAAGTTTGGTTCAGTGGGAGCACAGGGCTCAGTGATCAGTGACATCAGAAGCAGAATCACGTTTGCGTTGATAGGTCCTGCTCTCACATTGCTTAGTTGCCATGCACACTGCGTCTTGATGGACATGCATCTTTTGAGGTCGACATGCAGCTGGTTACGAAGTATGTGTGAGTCTTCATGTGTATTGCACTCATGCGGTACATGTGCACTACTTGTCATTTGGTCAATTCCATTGTGATGTGTGGTGTGCTAGGGGCAGCATCGGATCGATGGACTACTTACTGTAAGCACCACACCCATGTCTAGTTGTATCAGGTCTGTCCCTTGTTGCTGGATGAGGGGACACTTGCATCTGCATGTCATGCAACATTTTGCTAGGCCATGTGTCATTGGCATTCCCTTTCAGTGGTGTTGCATTTGCCAATTTGCACTGTTATATCTACTAATACTGGCACGTGATTGGCCGATCAGGACTCATTGCTTCAGGGATGTACATTGTCGTGGATCAAGCAACTTGTGTGTTGTGTTGTTGTGGATGTGCCCACTTTTGTGCACCATTGCAATGACTGTCGGGTTGCCTGGGTGGGATGACTAAGTTGTGACAGTGTGGGGAGCAACAGTGCGTCCAGCACCTGTCCCACCACGGCACTCAGGGTGGACTGGGCCATGGCATGCATCATGGCACCGGTGAGTTGGTAGTTGCCAGTCCCAAGGTGTTGTGGCACGGACTCAAGCTACACGAGCGAAGGCACTGCAGTGCTGATAGTCGTATGGCTGCCTATGTCTGCCTGGATTGTGTCCGGCAACTGTGTGATGGTTGCCATGTCCAGCCTATACTCGTTCAACAACTGCCCATCAGTCAGGGCCCAAGGTGTTGGCCTGACCCTGGGGATGGATGCCCGTCTTGCTGCTATTACTCTCCTCCTTCTTGTCCTCATCCCCACCGCCCACTGTGCTCCCAGTGCCCTGAACTGGTTGGCTGGCCTCTGTGGCTCCATGCGCAGCAGGTAGTTGGCCATTTCAGGGCTCCCGGCTCCAAATGGCAGCATGGTGTTTGGAAGTGTGTTTCATGCATGGGTAGGTCCTTTGTAGGCCTCTGAATGACATTGGTTTTACCTGGGAACTTTTTGCTGTCTCCTGTGGTCTTTTACCTCCAGCATTTGGCTGGGGGTATTTTTGATGGATATTCCGCTGTTTTTCTGGTGCTAATAATTCTGGTGGTATTTGTACTCGTGATCCGGTGGACCCTTAAATGCAGTGGTGATTGCGTTACCACCAGATTTAAGGGTTACCTTGTGATGAGGCCCATGTGTTCAGATTTTCCATAGAAGGCTGTACCTGTTAAATGGTCTGCAATTGTCAGATGATGTGTCATCCCAGAGGTATTTTAGCTCTGTTTTCTAAGCTTTAGTGAGATAGGCTGTGGCATATCTTGCAACTACAGTGGAATTGTCTGCTATGTATTGTATGTCTATGTTTGCATTCCACAAGAAGGCAATGATTGTATTGTAATCATTGATGCACTCGGATGCTTCATCCCTTTTAATGATGTATGTATATTTAAGGGATTTGCCTTTTACGCTATGTCTAACAGAAGACATCAAGCTATTTAATTGTCCTTTTTTGCAAACTGGTCTAGAGAAGCCAAAGCAACACTTGGTATAGTATTTGCCTTTATTTTTATGTCTGCGTTGGCAGTATTTGCCACACTTATGTTTTTGGAAGCGTAAGACTTGTGTATGTCACGATATGTGGTTTCTGCAGGGATGTCGCAGATCATGTATTTTTCAATAAACTGTAAAACAGTGGCATCACTATCAGTGCCACATTTAGGAGCATCTTTTATCCACATAAGCATGTAGAGGTGTGATGCTCCTCTGGATTGTTATTCGTTTCTCCAAAAGAAGTGTTACACTTCTCAGAGAGGAGAGGTTATTTTTTTGCAGATATAATACAGCATGGCAATGAAGCGATGTTGAAAGTGCCTTGATACATTGACACGGTCAAGAGAACAGAGTTCTCCTCTTTTTTTTTATATGTATTCCATCTTTATTTTGTTTTGAAGTGCGTAAGAATTTGTGCAAGTCATCCCATGAGTACTCTGCACAACTTAAAGTAACAAACCATGTGGGTGGTCCTAGTGTTCCTTAGCATGCAACGTACATCAGCGTGACATTGTAACCAGTATTCTTTTGTACCACGCATGTTTGCCAAGAGATATGTGATACTTGACTGCAAAACTTCATCATTGTCTTTTATTTTTTGAAGCAGTTGGGTAGTGGATTTGTTTAAAAGGTTAGGGCCTGTTTTTAATATGTGTGCAACTCCATGAGATAGAGTTGCTAGTTCACTTTCAAAGAGGAGGTGGAAAATGTATTCGACATTTTGTCTGAATAGGTGGTCTTCAGAATACATTCTTAAAGAGTGATATTCTGATGCACTGATTTGCGTGGACCTTTCATCATTTCTTCTTCCTTTTCCTGTAGTAAAGATTAGAAGAAAAGAACGTACTTCTACAATTTTTTCCCACATGGTAATTGGGAACCCTTTGACTTGATGCATTTAATATGTTTCTAATGCATCACCAATGGTGCCTTTGCAGTGTAGTGGTTGATTTGTATACTGGTCTAAAATGTTGGTTACAGTAGCAGGATCTACACGTTCAAATTGGCCAGTTGCTGGTGAGTCTTGAATAATGTGGGTGGTTTCTCTCAGGATTTCCTCTCTGTTTATATCTTTGTAGTATTCATTGTGTTCTTTTACATATTGTAGGGATTGTCTAACTTTGTTTAAGTCGACTGGTTGTTGACACATTTGTTGTCTTTTGACACGACATTAACTAGTACAATCAAAGATGTATCTATTGGTTATTGTACACTTAGAGTTTGTACATTGTCTTTTAGATCTAATGGCAAATATACTATTTTGCCATGGAGGCCCTTTAGTAAGTCAGCACGTGCAAACTGTTAATGGGTCTGTTATTTTGTATTTAGTTTCTGCTGTCAGATATAAAGCTAATTGGAACCATTGGGATTCTTCATTGTCTTCTATTTTGTATGCTAGATTTATTATGTTTGTGCTCTTTTTATAAAACATTCTGCAACAGCAGACACATATTTGTTATGCTATTTCAGCAGATGTGTTTTGATATTTAGCTATTTCTTTTTGGTATGTCTTTATTAAGACATTGGTGTTCATGAGGTTTTTGGTACTGTTTGCAGAAGGTACAGAATTTTCTAAGCCACCTTCAGTTCCAAAGTATTTATGTTGGATGCACTCTATTTCTTGGAGCAGTTCTTTGGCTGTTCCATGTAGGAGAATATTATTTACATTTTGAAGATCTAGAGCAGGACATTTTGCATAGTATAGTTGATGCACAAGATTCCATATAGTAGAATGGTGTGTCGCTAACATTTTGATGTGGAGGAAAGTGCATTTGCAAGCAGTTCCTAAAATGCAGGCTAATGAATATCCTCGCAGACCAGTGTGGCTGCACACAGGACAGCAGTCTATGTTTTATACAGTTTTCATTTTACTTTTGTCCTTTAGTTTCAGATAGTGATTGGGGGATTGTCGTAAAGATTTAAAGGATTGTTGAAGTACATTAAACATTGAGCTGCATGTCCATTTGTACACTGGCCTGTTTGTTTGCGTGAAAGGAGCATTTGGTTCAAAGTTTTTGGGGACTTTTTTCTGTAAGGGTTTCTTTTGTCATAATGGTGTGCTCCACCATTTCATACCCTCAGCCATTATTGCCTATGGCAATTGATTTTTGTTGTTCTTGTTTTTATGCTTCTTAATTGAAATATGGTTCAGTGCTGCTTCGGTGAATCCATTCACCATTACAGAAGTTTGAAAAGGTTTCTATATTGACACTGCACATGTTTAGTAGTCATTTTTGCAATGTATTGATTAATTTAGTTAGTGGTTTCATTCTGTTTAAAATCATTACAGACTATTTTCTCTTTAGTTGAAAAGCGTTGTCATTTAGAGCTTGCAGGATTTGTCTCCTGCAGTAGTTTTTAAGGGTAGATCATGACTTTTCAGCTGTTTTCATAAGATTGTGAAGAACTGTACAGTGGAAAATGTTCTGTACATTTATTTTTTGGATTGCTTTACCGTTACTAAGTTAACACTGGTAGACAGAGGGTTAGGTTCATTAGTATGTCTGCTTTTCTTTGTACATAATGTTTTACTTTTAGTTTTTACAAGAGGTGCCTTACCTTGTTTAGTCATGGCTGGTTTAGTTTGTTGAGTGAAATAGCTCTTTTGTTTAAATGTTTTATATACATTGTTTTAGAGGTGGATGACTAAATGGTGTAGTTGTATTCTTATCTGCTACATTATTTCTTTATTTCTACAGAGTTGCTTTTTCATAGGCATTTTGTTGTGCCTGTTAGGAAAAGAGTTCGCGTTGGAAAGTTGTGAAATGTATATGCATGTATGGTGCATGGGATTGTGGGTGTGATTGTAGAGATGACTAGAGTGTTGTTTGAATTGTGAGGTGGTATATTAGGTGTAGTTGGGAAGGTTGTGAGAGTAAGGGTCTGCAGAGGTGTAATGGTGTTGGGTTAGTGAGTAAGGGAGTGGTGGTGTGATGGAGTCTGTAGGGTGATTGTGCTGTTTTGACCAACATGCGTTGCAATGGTGGTGTGTAGATGAGAATAGTAAGAGTGTGAATGGTGGAATATAATGGGCTAGAGGGAAAAAATGTTGGTTTGAAAACAGTAGTCTGAGATAATATATAGTGGAACTGTGCTGCTGTAATTACATACATATACATGGTACATCAATGTACTTACTTTGTTGGATGCAAAGGGTATTTGTATTCTGGGTGTTATCTTCAGTAATGTGCTTCTTTCCTGCAATTGTAAAAGAAAGTTAGTGGGGATATGTGTAAATGCTGGAGTACTTTTAGTAAGCACGGTTTACATTAATGAAGGAAGACAGAGTGGAGTGGAAAAACAGTTATGTAATTGGTGGACGGTTAAACAGGTTTGCTTTTAGGAGCATTTTCATTAAAGTTAATAAATGCATTTGTGCATTAGTAGAAGCTCTGTAATGTTTTGTAAAAGAGAAGAAAAGTTGACTCTGTCTATGCTAAACTGTACCTCGCCTTCCCTAACACCCTTGACATCCTTGCCCCTGCCATGAGGAGCCACCTAAAATGTGCCATCAAGAACAACAATTGGTACGTCTCTAATCTAGCATCTCTGAAATGTAAGTGCAGAGTTGCTGAATGGAAGTGGCAGACCTTGGGCTTCCCCTCTGACAAACTGGCCAGCAGCCTGCTCCAAGGGAAATATTGTTTATCTATCTGCTCCAAGAAGTAGGCTCACATCCAAGCCAGCATCTCTGGAGCGACTAACAACACAACTGAATTTTACAGTATCTGTAAAGAACTCACCAATCCAGTTTCAGTTTCCACCTCTCTCTTTCCCTCCCATGCCCTCTGTACTGCATTGGCCTCCCACTTCACATTCAAAACCCAGAACATCCTGTGTTTACTCTCCTCCACCCCCACCCCCACTCCCATGCCTGCCCCATTGCCTCACTTGGTCCTCTTCTGCCAGACCCTCACTCTCCTCCCTCCTGCCCATCGCACCAGATGAGGTCTCTAAAGTGGTCGGCTCTATGAAGGCCTCCTCCAAACAGGTGCCGCCGTGCTCCTCCAGAACCATAATGGACAACATCTCTCTCACCCCGGTTCTTGCTGACTTCTGTAACCACTCCTCTGCCAATGGCTCTTTCCTTCTATACCTCAAGCTCTGCCTCTCTTAAAAAAGCCCAGCTAACTGTCGCCCTATTTCAACTAACCTCTTCCTGGGTAAACTCTTGGAGAATTTGGTCTTTCCCCAACTGACCTCCACACGGATCTTATTGGGTGACTTCATGACCATCAATCTGGACTCCGGGTATTCAAAGACATGGAAACTGCTCTTCTGAACACCCAGGAAACCATGTTCACAAATCTTGACTCCAACTATCCTGCTGTTTGCATTCTCCTTGATCTCTCTTCTGCCTTTGACATGGTCAACAATTCTATCCTCCTAAAACGACTCTGTGACACCCTCGGCATCACTGGCCAGGAACTGGATTGGCTGACCTCTTTCCTCACTAACTACCATTACCAGTTGTGAGTGGGCCCTTTCTCCTCCACCCCAACCCTCTCTATCTGTGGCATCCCCCAGGGCTCTATCCTATCACCATGGCTCTTCAATATCTATCTCGCCCCTTTTGCTTACCTGATTTCTTCCTCTCCTCCTTCTCTCCTTCTCTCCTGATCTCCTTCTTTCCTCATTTCCAGTATTATGCCGATGACACACAGCTTTCCTTCAAACTTCACTCCACTTCCCCCTCTTCCTTCTCTCTCGTGCCCTGAAACACTTGTGTATGGGCGCAATATAAATAAAATATCATATCATATCCCTATCTATCTGTCATTTAGGCATGATGTGCAGCAAATGATATCTGTCTCAATGCCAGTAAGACAGAAATCCTCATCATCAGGACACCTGTGCCCTCTTTTCCTCATACCCTCTGGCCACCCTCTTTGGGTACTCTATGCCCACCATCTTTGAGGCCAAAAACATTCAGGTCTTCTTCAACTCTGCTTTCTCCTTCACCCCTCACATCATGGACCTTACCAAGAAGTCACACTTCCAGCTCAACCTCCTCAGATGCATTCTCCCTTTTCTCACCTTCTCCCAGAAGCTCAATGTCTCCAGAGCTCTGGTGCTCTAAAGGCTAGACTTCTGCAACAGCCTCTTTCACAATTTCCCTCTTTCCTCCCTTTGCCCCCTTCCAGCTAATCCAGAATAGTGCTGCAAGACTTATCTGTGGCCACAAGCCCAAGGACTTTATCTCTCCAGCTATAAAAACTGGCTCCCAGTGGCTGCAAGGATCAAGTTCCAAACCCTCTGAATCATCCACAAGGCATTCTGGGGCCTGGGACCGTGCTATCTCCAACTTTCCCTCCTCAAAAACTCCCCTACTAGAGGCCTATGCTCCTCTAACTCCACCTCTCTGACTGTCAAATAGTTCTCCAAGCAGAGAGTGTGGGGCAGGTCCCTCTCCTTCGCTAGTGTCTCTCTCTGGATCATCCTCCCTGCCTCTCTCAGACTTGAACTGGACCACCTCAATTTCCAGAAACAGCTCAAAACTCTTCTCTTCTTAATCTCTTGCCCTCTTTCCCTTCCCTGCTAATCACCCCACTGCCGCTGTGAGCTAATCCCCATGAATCGCACAGGGTCCCAGGCCCTTCTTCCCAGTCAAACATCCTCCCTGCCCCCACTGCCCGCCCTTGTGGGCCCCTGCCGGCGGCTCCACATCCCAACCTTGAGAGTCGCCTGTACTGGCACTTAGCCCGATGTTCTCCTCCTTGACTCCCCTTAGCACTTTTCCCCTGGGCCCTCCTCCAGCACTTGTCTACTCCTCTGCTCCACCTTCCATCCACAGCTCCTGCACTTCTCAGCAATGTACTTGCATGCCCAAATGCCACAAGGTCTAGTAGAACCACACATGTATTTTAACTGTGTTTACATTGTTATTATTTCCCCTGTTCCCTTCCCATTTTACCATGTGGCGCTTTGAAACACAATTTGGCTGTATAAAGCACCCTACAAATGCTCAATATAATAAAAATAAAAATAAAGATGTTGGATCTAGGGGTGATTGGACACTCTAGTAGTCCATGGTCCAGTCCTGTTGTTCTGGTGCCAAAGGCAGGTACCTCTGAGTTGAAGTTCTCTGTGGTTTACAGGGCCCTGAATGCTGTCACCAAGACAGATGCTCACTACCTACCAAGAACAGATGTATTGGTAGACAAGTTGAGTGATTCCAAGTGCCTCAGCACGTTTGAGATCACTGCAGGGTATTGACTGCAGGGTATTGACAAATATCCCTTGCAAAAGATGCTAAGGAGAAGTCTGCATTCTCAACCTCAGAAGGACTTTACCAATCAGGGTAATTTCACTTGGATTAAGAATGTACCTGCCACTTTTCAAAGGCTAGTCAACCATGTTCTGAATTAGTTGGATGGCTTTTGCATTGCATATTTGGATGATATAGCAGTCTTCAGCCCCACTTGGAAGAACATGTGAGACATCTAGAGATAGTGTTGCAGGCTCTTCAGAAGGCCCACCTGATCACAAAGGCCAGCAAGTGTCAAATTGGTCAGGGCACAATGGTGTACCTTGGGCATGCGGTTGGTGGAGCTAGAATTCAGCTAGCTTAAGGACAGAGAGTTTAGGTGGTCCACTGAGGAAAAATAATGTTTTTCCATCGTGTGGGCCCTTAGGAAGCTAAGGCCCTACCTCTATGGGACTCACTTTGCTGTGCAGACTGACCCACTGCCCTTAAAGTGGCTGATCAACATGAAACATGAGAATCCTAAGTTGCCCAGCTGGTCCATTAGCCTCCAAGGCTTTGACTTCACCAGTGAGCACAGGCCAGGTGTCCAACATAGCAATGCTGATGGGTTGTCCAGAATGTTTAACCGACCTGAACATGAGAATCATCCAGGGGTGGATTAGTTCCCCCTGTCCTTAGTCTGGGAGGAGCAAGTGTTAGGGTTAATTTCTATAAAGGCAAATTTCCCTCTATATTTGTGGACCCCCAAACATTTTGGTTTTTGTTATAGTATCCTCACCTGACATTTGCCAGTGGAGCACAGCCTTCAGCTGCACTCCCCCTGGCTTTCACTAATGTTTGGGTGAATGTAATGTGTGCATAAGAACAGACTGGTGGCACCAGAAGCTTTTTTTGTGTATTTTTACAACTTTTTACTGAGCCGAACTGCGCTTACTGTGTTTGGCTCATGACTGTGGCTAGTGTCCATCATGGCCGGGCCACGAGGTCCTTAGTACATTCCTTTGGCCATTTTGTTCTTTGGCCTTCCGTCTGGTCTTCCTGACCAAGGCCTTCATTATTTAGGCATGCAGTCACCTGCCAAAGCCGCTACTTTCCCAGGGTCCTGCAGGTCACGTGTGTAGTTACCAAGGAAGTGGGCTGGGACTGTCGGGTCCCAATCCACACATCTGGTGCCACCATGTCTGGTGTGCCTAAGGGCATGAGAGCTCCAGTGGTGCCCAATTGGACCACTGCTGGTGTGCATGAGTAGGGCAGATCTTCTTATTGGCTGGCCGGGTGCGAGCAATGAGGAGGGGTCCTGAATGCAGACCCACAAATCAGCAACTAGTTTGAATCACCTTGTAGATGGAACCAAGTATCCAAGAGAGCTTAGCAGAACAAAGGATGATCCTGAGACCCGCAGACGACGGTAGGCACCCAAATCTGCTTGTGTCCTAGTGGAGCCCTGGTTTGCACTCGATTTCAGAAGACCTGCAAATGTGGTTCCAACCTTTGGAGTTGGGAGACAGTGTGGAGAGTCCCCTCAAAAAAACTCATCCAAATATTACAAAAGTAGTCAAAAAAGGCGTGTACGCCAGCACAAGCAGTAACACAGTTTTATTTAGGGCCCCAGATGCATTTGGGACTGCAAATTCAAACAGATTGCGGAACAGAACTGCACGAAAAGGCACTGTCAAAGAAATGCCCCTAAATCTAGAACTTGTATATAATGCAAGTAATTAGTATTTGTGATCGTGTGAAATGAAAAATTCTCCCAACACAAAGCTGTTTGGTTTTCGCACTCTGAACCCTTATAGAAAAGTACACATTGTGTTAAAAAATTGGGTCCACCAACCTTCCAACATCACCCTCAATAACAACATGTGACATCACAATCCACCACCAATTCCCACTGCACAAAGTTAATTCATTGAAACATTTGAGACAACCAGCAGGACTTTAATCTACTGCCCTGGTCAGCTCATCCTGGTTCTCATGAGAAGTGTTACCAGCATGTCACCGCCAGAGCCTTGAACTACAGACCTTTGGTAACACAAATGTTACATATCGGGGACACTCTAACCCTTTTGCTAGGGAAAATGCACTACAGGGCAATTTGAAACTGTTGTGGTTCTTTTCGGCTCCATTAGGAAATCGTATTTCATAAATGAGTTTGAATTATAAAATGGTCATGCATTCATTATTCGTTGGCGGAACCTGTGAGCTCTAATATGTGACCTAAAAAAAATTACAACCTTGTATACTTCTTTCAGCTTTGGCCTGGGATTGCAGACTCTGCACTAAATCATTGGCCACAGCAGCTTTTTCTGCAGACAAAAGGCTAACACACGTTTTCTGTTTAAGCAAGCTTTTTAAGGCCTATTTACTGCATCTCGGTTTACCACTAAGTGTTATCATATCTGTGCGCTTGCATTTAGGGATTAGTTTTATTATGGGTTCTATTTCACAAATAACAGAAGGAGCCCCCTCCCCTTTTACAGTGCTACTCTCGCAGCTGATCCATGCTTTCCTTTATACCACGTTTAACTTGCCACTTTATTGCAGGGCCATCGAGTGGTGGGACCAATCAGTCTCGATGCCTCCTGTTTGTCCTGCAAAAACACGTGTTTGTAAGTGTTCCTGGGCCATCTAGTGGACTGTCCAGCTCAAACCTTGACACCCATGCAGGAGTGTTGTTGTATCAGATTTTGTCTCAAAACCTGGGGTAGTCCTAGATTGCACTGCAAAGCACCATTCACCCTTCACCACTTTGGGTCACAAGATAGAAGGCTGCTTCGGATGGCGAGAGTTTGGAGTCCCTGTGTCACTGTGCAACAGTGATGGTTGCTGAAAGCAGTTTTCCCATAATCTTTCTTGTGCCATGAGAACAGCTGCATCAGTGTTTTCCTTCTGCATCATCCACATCAAGAGTTACAGCTCCTGTCCCATATGATACAATATGTTATTACCCAGGGGTTTCTAAGCGTGGACCTGGGGATCGAACCTGTGTTGCTCTGTGTTGTCTTGCTTCCAAGGCGCAAAAAGAGAAATGAGTGGGCACCACTAGGTAAAAAATCTTATAAAAATGATTGATCTGATATGATCGTTTATTTATATAGCGCCTATACACAATGTGTTTCAAAGCGCTTCAAGGCAAGGGAGGGAACAAGGGAAAATACAACCACATTCTTACAGGCCATGAACAGTAAGGATGTGAAATTAACTATCGTACTCGGCCTTACGACATTTCAGATAGTGCAAGAGCTAAGACATAGATAAGGAAGGTAGCGGGAGAGTGGGAAGGAAATGGAAACAGACAGGCGACTGCCGTACTAGGCTTGACGACATTTCTGGTAGAGCCGGAGAAAAACAAAAGGTGAGGGAGAGGGGTGCCGAAAGGGAGGGGAGGAACAAAACAAGTGACTATCATACTAGGCCTGACGACATTTCAGATAGTGCTGAAGGGGTGGTGGGGAGGAAAAAAACAGTAATGGGAGGATGGAGGAAACAGATGAGGTTGCTATCACATTAGGTCCAGGGACAATTCTGATAGAGTAAGTGCATAGAAGAAAGTAAGGGGAGGAGATAGAAAAAGGGAGAAGGGAAAGGAGGAGAGAAAAGACAGTAAGCAGTCAAAAAGAGTGGAGAAGCAAGAGTGGAGAGCGAATACAATTGCAGAAGTCAGTAGTAACACATAATGTTGTACGCCAGGATACAAGAAGAAGATGGGAACAGCATGATTCAGGGCCACCATGAGTACAAAATGCAAAGGAAGACCAGCATGAGAGTTGAGAAAGAGTGACGCACCGTGAATGAATGAAGTCCATAAAAGTCAAATCCAGCATTGGCCACAAGACAGTGATGGTGAAGGAAGGTACCAGGTGGGCGGGGCTTAGGCCAGGTGACCTAGATCCACTTGCACCTGCTCCCCATCTGCCTCGATTAATGCGAAAGTGGTGACAATACGTCTTGTTCACAATTATGTTCAAAAGGAGCTGGCTGTGGTAAGTCTGGAGACACCCTGACTCGAAACTACATCAAAAGCTGGAGACTGAGTAAAAATACTTGGTCACACAGCCGCTCTCCGTTGGACCAAACCTGGGTGAGGAATTATCTCACGTTGAAGAAAGTTCAATCAAGTATCAAAGGTAGTACACTTGTTTCAATGAAACAATGAAAGAGTCTGTTGTTGTTTAACAAAAGTAATGATTTATCAGTAAAAACTCAAAATTGGGCTATCACTAATACATTCTTAGTGAGGAAGCAGTTGCCACAACTCATAGGTAGGTCAGGCTTAATATGCCTATGCATTTTGGAAAGTGATTTCTTTCTTCAGGGCAAGTCTGTTATATTACAGGTAAGTAACATATACAAATTAGTATCATCATAATAGTTAGCAAAATGGAAACAGAAATGAGAAAAAGACATCATTGTCATACAGATAAAGTATAACACATACCAATCAGTCGAGATTTCCAAGGGTGATATATCAAAGAAAAAAATGAAAAAACATGATGAGAGAACTATTCGTATACACATCGTCTAACCAGAGAGAAATATGTGTAAGCTCTGTTACCTGTATGGAGTGGCGAGTTCTGTAAATCAGTAATACAGGAAAGAGAAACATTTGTTGCTGGTGCCCGGAGTAGTATGGGCGAATGAAATGCCGTAAATACTGTGGTTGTAATGTAGAACATGGGTGTAATTAAAGGGGGATAATGTGTGCACAAGTAGAATAAGTTAAATCCAATGGGACCCAAAATCATACCGTGAATCACACGGATCGCAGGAGTTCTTCTGTGTGCAGCAGAGCAGAGTCTCTGACTGCCGTGTTTAGCCATTGTCAGGACAATGGTTCTTTTATGGAACACGTGACCGCCTCGCGTCTGGGAGAGGCTGGCGACAACGATCAGAGGTGGTTTGCGGGTGAATGTCTACACAGACGTGTAAAACAAATAGTTATCAGGCATTGTGGGATAATGACAAGAAATATAGTGACACTAGATTCAAAAAAATTAGAGATAATAAAAAAAAATTGAGATAATAAAAATAGAAAAAATACTGTTTGACAGATGATGTCACGATCAGAGGTGGTTTGCGGATAAATGTATACACAGTTGTGTAAAACAAATAATTATCAGGCATTGCGTGATAATGACTAGAATTATAGTGAAACTAAATTCAAAAAAATATATTTTTTTGAGATAATAAACATAGAAAAAATACTATTAGGATAATACTGTGGGTGAAAGAGTACATGCTTCAAGTAACACATAGGGTGTTATGAAAAAACACTAAGTTGAGGTATGAAGCATATCATAAATAACACAGGTCTTCTAAGGATCCATGTTCGGAGCATTACATTAGGTGAGATAGCACAAACTTGTCGCGGAAGATGTCGCCAGCTGGCGGCACCTTGGGTCCCAGACAAAATGACCAGGACTTGCGGCAAGGTTATTACTTGGTTGCATGAAAGGAACAATAAGATCAGCAAACAATTTACATCTAGACAGCTGGAATACAAATCCATGCACGGTGCAGAGTAGAAACATGCAGCAAGGTTACTACTTGGTTGCATGAAAGGAACAATAAGATCAGCAAACAATTTACATCTAGAAAACTGGAATACAAATACATGCATGGTGCAGAGTTAGGAGAAATAGGTTCACAGGCTCAGCAATAAATTTCAAATATAGCAATGATTATTCATTTCCTCGTTCAGACCATTCGGGGCCAGACTGCAAAGTTTATCAATCCAAAATGTCTCCCTGTGGTTAAGACGCCGGCCTAAATCTTCATGAGGGTTGTTTCTGGTCAGAACCTCGAGGATCAAAAACCTTATTTGTGTAAGGTTATGGCTGTTTTCGACCCAATGGCGGGCCACAGCTGAATTTGCGTTAGCATTGCAGATGCAGGACCGGTGTTCATTCCACCGTATTTTGGCTGCTCTGGTTGACTGACCCACATAATATTTCCCACATGGGCATTTGATGGCATATATAATGTTTACAGTGTCACATGTTCCAAATGATTGAGGATAATCTTCTTACCTGTGCGTGGGTGGAAAATGACATTTCCTTTGATCACAGAGTTGAAATTAATGCAGTACAGACAGGGATATGTGCCAGTGCGTTGCGTAATAGGTCATTTAGAAGGTGGTCTCGTATGCACTAGTTCGTCCCTGAGTAGGCAAACACTGGTAATTCACTGAATAAATTCTGTACTCTTATGTCGTTTGTAAAGATACTCCAATGTTTCTTAATGGTTTTCTTGATTTTATTACTTTGAATGGAGAATTTCCACACATATACCAGTGATTTCTAGTTTTATTATCTCAAATTTTTTTGAATCTAGTGTCACTATAATTCTTGTCATTATCACGGAATGCCTGATAATTATTTGTTTTACACGTCTGTGTAAACATTCACCCGCAAACCACCTCTGATCGTGGCCGCCAGCCTCTCTCAGATGCGAGGCGGTCACGTGTTCCATAAAAGAACTGTTGTCCTGACAATGGCTAAACACGGCAGTCGGAGACTTTGCTCTGCTGCACACAGAAGAACTCCTGGGATCCGTGTGATTCACGGTATGATTTCGGGTCCCGTTGGACTAACTTATTCTACTTGTGCACACATTATCCCCCTTTAATTACACCCGTGTTCTACATTACAGCCACAGTATTTACAGCATTTCATTCACCCATACTACTCCGGGCACCAGCAACAAATGTTTCTCTTTCCTGTATTACTGATTTACAGAGCTCGCCACTCCATACAGGTAACAGAGCTTACACATATTTCTTTCTGGTTACACGATGTGTATACGAATAGTTCTCTCATCATGTTTTTTCATTTTTTTCTTTGATTATCACCCTTGGAAATCTCGACTGATTGGTATGTGTTATACTTTATCTGTATGACAATGATGTGTTTTTCTCATTTCTGTTTTCATTTTGCTAACTATTATGATGATACTAATTTGTATATGTTACTTACCTGTAATATAACAGACGTTCCCTGAAGAAGGAAATCACTTTCCGAAATGCATAGGCATATTAAGTCTGACCTACCTATGAATTGTGGCAACTGCTTCCTCACTAAGAATGTATTAGTGATAGCCCAATTTTGAGTTTTTACTGATAAATCATTACTTTTGTTAAACAACAACGACTCTTTCATTGAAACAAGTGTACTACCTTTGATACTTGATTGAACTTTCTTCAACTTGAGATAATCCTCACCCAGGTTGGGTTCAATGGAGAGCGGCTGTGTGACTAAGTATTTTTACTCGGTCTCCAGCTTTTGATATTGCTTCCAAGGCGAGCATGTGTTCCTGAGCTATCCTCCCAAGGATGGACCTGCATCTGCACCTGCTGCACCTGTACACTATGAGGCCGAACCGAGGGTGGGAAATTGAACCTCTGACTATGCCTTCCAGACCTGCCAAGTTTGGACTAATACTGAGCTAAGTGCAGTGAGTACTGTTGTCCCTTACTGGTGGCCCCTTGTTCATCCACAGACTTTTAGGTACGGAAGATGCTTCATGGTCTTCTCTTTGGCTTGCATGGCCGCCACTTCCTAAAGCTCTCTGAAAGTGGGGAATAGATTTTTCATCACAGCAGATCCATTCCTGACTCTTGGAACACGTTTCATCCCTTCATAATGTGTACCCTAACTATTTCCAGAGTCCTAAGAAGGTGCTCTGTGACTTTTATGCATGACTGCAGGCTTTTAAACGCACATCTAACATTGAGCACAAGGCTCCATTCACTGTATGGCTGGACTTCTAAAGTTAGGAATGTTACTTCTGAAGTTTGTCTATGCTCAAAAGCTTATCCCCCTTTTTTCCCTGACAGGTTTTGGTGATGATTTCAACTGTATGGCATTGACACTGGTCATTGTATATATTTGTTTACATAGCGTGTTGCTTGTTTGGCATTTTACTATTGCTTTTTGTTATTCATCTGTGTTGATTTTTGGGCCCCAAATAATTAGTATATGTTGTATGCTTCTGTCTAATGGTCCTTCTTGGTGGTTTACTCTGTGTGTTTTTTAGAAGACCTCTAATCACCCACTCTCCTCTTGAGACCTGAGACCTGAGACCTACCCTTGACTACTCTCCAAGCTACCTTGATTTGGTCTGGTTATCTTCCCAGAAGTGTCCCCTGTTTCACTAAAAAGGGTGGACTCCTAAGCATTTGTCCACCAAAGCAGAGTTTAGAATTCCATTCTAACACACTGGTAAGTGACTTCACTACACACCACCCTTAGTTCGGTTTTGGTCCAGACTTGTCAGGTCCAGAAGTGGTCACCAGAGGTATGATTTGCCATTATTCATTTGGCTTCCAGATGCAAAGACAATGCAGGTGTGCTGTGGGGTGAAAATACAGCCTCTGAGTGACAGAGATTGAGAGGCCATGCAAGGCCCCATTGTAACAATTAAGATAGCTGATGCGGATACCCATTGGAATATGCAGGCCAGTCCAACACACTTCTTTTCCAACATAAGGCCTAGTGAATGAATGAAAATGGGGCTGTCTCAACTTTGTCAAAATGGAAAGGCACTTAGCTGAAGGAGAGTGTGCCTCAGAACTATAATATTGCTAACTGTGCCCAACGGATTCCAGAAAGAAATGTGGTAAACTTTGTGTAACTGGAAAAAAGACACATTTTGACAGATTCAAAACTGCAGCAGTACGCATGGGAACAGATATATTGAAATGCTCTGCATTTGATAAATAAAATTATAAACATTTAAAAAGTGAAGCCAAGTGACATATTTCATTTGACACAGAGAAAGACACTTACTTTCAACAAATAAACTGACATTTAAATGGCTAGGCCGACTTTGTTCAAAATGGATACTGGTTTCCCATGTTGAATATTTGCCTACGTGTGGACAAGACAAGAGGAACACTCATGTATTTTCAAACAATCAGATTAAAGAAATATATTAACACATAGACAGAAGCCCCATAGGCAATGTAAAATGTTACATGTAAACACATCTTTTCGATTTAAAATGCAATCTTTCTCAGAATTATACATGTGACTGGCTGCTGCTGCTGGCCGCACTGAACTGCTGTGTATCTGGAACTGTGACCTGCAGACCTTGACAGAAATGGCTAACAGAAATTACCTTTTAGGGTTGACTTGACCCCAATGAATGGCATCTCAGAGCCTTAATGGATCATCAAGCACTGTGTAGAAACAGACATCTACTGATAAGCAGATGTTCAGGTCACAGGTGACCAGGGATAAATGAAACTCACGAGGGGCTTTGTTGGGAATATGAAACTACGACCTTCCATAGGTATGCACTTCTATTGATTAACATTGGGCCCCCTTTTCTTGAATGAAAAGAAAATCAAGCGTCCCCTGTCAGTTCTATGTATCCCTAATTTTATGTCATGTATAGAATTTGAGTTTGGAAGAAAACCATGATCGTAACCATCTCATAATTCCAAGGAACTGGAAAGTTGATGAGGTAATATATTGTGAAATGAATGTGTGAATTTTGAAGTGGCATACTTTTTACTATTTCGGCTCAGGAGCAAATCACAAAAAACAATTGCTCCTCCCAGGAAGGTAGTGCCGAAATAAATTTAGTATTCCACGATTCACCAAAAAATGTAGAATTAAAAAATGTATATGTTTATGCAGTTATCTGAAAAAAGAAGGTAGTTGGCAAGCAGTGAGAGCTTTAGGAAAAAACAACATGTAAAAACATGTCATTTTGAAATGATGCATCTTCCTCCTCCCCTATTATCCATAATACAGACCTCTAAACTCCTTGCCCATTCAACTGGCAGTGGGCATATTAGTAGAAGGGAAAGAAAGAGAGATGTCCAATCCATAATCATCTTCATGAACCCCTCCAGAGTTCACAAGTCCTCTCCGAAACTGCACCTGGCTACCTTTCTCAGTGTGTGAAAAAAATACACCCCCCTCTCGCCCACTAAGATCCTCACACAACCACTTGCTAAAAGTGCTCAGCTTCCTTTGCCAATCTGCAGGAGGCTCAAGCTTCCCTGTCGTTGCTGCCAGGCTCTGGAACAATTTCCCCTTGTTCTTGAGAATGGAACCCTCCCATTAGTCCTTTAGGAGGAACTTGAAAACCTGGCTTTTTGCTTAAGCTCCTCAGAGCCAAGACACTGGATTACTGCTGAATGACTTGAATGTACACATCCTACTTTCCCTGTTTACCTTTACCTGTACACCCCTTCCTCTTTCCCTAATGTAATTAGTGTCTAGATACCAGAGGGTTCAGAGCGCTGCTACAAATGCAACAATAAATAAATACAATAATATGTAAGTGTCATTAGCACTGTGCAATATCAGTTTTCAATCAAAAGGCAGACAAAGGGAGAAATAAGAGGAGAGCATACTGTAAACACAGAGAACTGACAAAAGGAAGGCTGACACCCAGCAGAGCAGACAGACAGGAGACCCTGAAACACTTGCTGGGGACTTTTGCCTGGAAGCTGGGACCCCTATCTGAGAGAGAGGCCTACAATCTGGTTGTAGGGACCTTGCTCTGAATGGAGACCAGAGGCGTGAGCTGCCTTCATATTCCTGTAAGAGAGCCTACAATCTGGTGACCTCCTGAGCTAAGAACAGAGATCTTCCATCTAAGTAGATACATCGCAAAGGTGTCCATATCTGTTTTTTAAACAGAAGTGTGAGGGGAAACTTTCTGTTCTAACCCATTCCTTTTCATTAGTAGGTGCTCGTCCATTAGTGAGAAGGGGGGGAGGAGGTAAAAGCGGTATACACTTAGCTTATTTAACTAAAAATATAATTTAATTAATTCCTATGGGGTCAGCTACCACAGGCTGATGTTTTTATCAAAATTCCAAATTGACAACGATAATCCCAGTGCATAGTAAATGACTCTAGTCTTTAATGTAATTGGGTAACCCTGCTCTTCATTTGAATGTGCTAGTGTCCCCAAAATGAAAATCTGCATTCCCTGTGAAAGCGATTTGTCCCAAATAAATTTTCCCATTCATTCCAAATTCCCCAAACCCTGCCTTTCATTTGAATGTGTATTCCCCAAACAATTTTCCAATTGAGTTCATTTCCCAAAACTTGCCTTTCAAATAAAAGCCAAAACAAAAGTCCTGTTATATTCTCACTCCCTTTTCCTTCCCTTCAAACTAAGGGGTCATGTATAACTGATGCCTGGGAGTGGGGGTTGCTTGGAGAGAAGAGCATTGTGATAACCCAAGCCATCACTGTGTGTTTAAAATTCCTTTCTGTTAAGAATTCCTGTGTGTCTTTTGATTTCAAATCTTCAAATTCAACCTGTGTTTGTTGTGGTAACTGAAATTCTATTACAAAATACATGTCAGTCAATTGATGTCAATAATTTGTATTTGTGATTATTGTGTTGTGCCACGGTTTTGGTGGCTATCCTTGTTATTGATTTTTTATTCATTGTAGCACAAATTATATATATATAATTATTTTATTACTATACAGTGCCCTGCTTCCTAGCTTAGTGGTGGTACAGAGAGTATCTGCTGAATGGTATCATATAAGTTGGAGTCCTAACCAAATTTGAATTTGCTAAGCGCTTTGTTGTGTGACACTTTCATCAGGGGAGAGGAACTCCCTGAGTTGATAGGGACTGTCCAATAAACTGTGACAAAATTGGGGGATTATCCAGGATTTGCTTGAGAGTTTTCAATGGTGACATTTGCTGCAGCAACAGACTATTCATTTGGGTGTTATTGCATTGCAGTGGATAGAAAGTTGCGTTTGCATTGTTAAGGTGCCAATCAGACTTGTACCCTGGGGTCCAGGGTTGTGTATAGATTCAACAGTGTTGAATTTAAGTTGTCATTGTGAGTCGGAACTAAGCAGCAGCAGGGTGGTTGAAACTTTTCCCCTGCATAGAGTATTTAAGGTTGCAGAACACATTTCAGAATGAGCACCGTAGAAATCAATATGGTCATGAAGCACCTCCAGATTATTTATCAAAGGTGAATGGGTTGAGGAAGATCATGAACTGTGGCAAGTCAGAATGATGCAGGCGGTTACCTCTGTGATATTGAAATGTGACAGTATAATGGTATGTTGTATCAAGCTCTAACAGACTTTTATATGACACAAACTACTAAAGATGAAAAGACTAAAACCGCTCAGCTCAGAGCATATATGTACTTGCATTTGCTGATAGTGGAAAAATGACATCATAATAGTGTGGCCTCTGTGCAGAACTAGGCTGAGCTTTGGAATGAAGCCAGCAAGAGCTTTAACAATTAGAAACTAAAGTGCAACAGAGCCACATGTTAAAGTCAAAATGAGAAACTCACATTGAGCAGCTCAAGCATGAGTTAAAAACACAGCAACAAGAAAATGCAGAGAATGAAATGCAGTTCTCTGCACTGCAAGAGGAGCATAAAGAATGTGTAGAAAATCTGGGTGCATTGCAACAAAATTCAATGATCAGGTTACTTATAATAGAGTCATGTTGGAGGACCTGATCAAATTGTTGTCACAAATAAAACAATTGAAAACCGAAAATAGCCAATTAATTAAGAAAGGCATTGACTCTCAATGTGAGTTTGATCAGATGAACCAATATCTGAACACCTTGAAACAACAGAGAAAGCAGTTGAGGAAAACAACACATTAAACCAAGAGAATAGTGCAGTGTTGCAGGAAGTGCGTCAGTTAAGGACAGATGCAGAGAAAAATGATCCAGATTCTCAGAAACGGACTGAAATTAAGCACGAAAATGCAAGATTAATGGAATGTGTGAGGCAAGCAGAGATTGATCTATTGCAGACAGCCCAGTGCAGAAATGTGCAAGAGGAAGAGATTAGTCTCTTGATAATGAAACGCTTGGAATATATGTACACATGAAGCAAACCTTGCAAAATGAAAATTAGTCCAATTGTGAAGAAATCAAGCGACAAAAATATAGATTAATGGCCCAAAGTAAAGTGCTAGAAGCCACTCAAGCACTTGTGTCAGAATTAAAAACTCAGGTCTCTGCATCCCACCAAGCGATAGGGACGATAGTGGATGTACCAGTGGGCTCTGGGAAATCAAAATTACCCTATGGAGTACATCTAACCAGGAGGACTACAATGATGAAAAGATCAGGGAGTTGGACCGGTAGAAAATGAAGCTACAAAGGGACCACCTGGTCCGCTTTGCAGACAGAGAAGAGACAGATTTCAGGCCTCAAGAGGGTATCTTAAAAACATCCACACATTCAGACAGATGGGTGAATTCCCCAGAATACCTGGAAGGAGGGATGTGGAGGATGTGTTCTCCTGTGTGAAAATGGATAGCTAGGGTAATGACCCTGAGAGTTCATGGCACCGCAGGAGGGAAGAGTCCAGACCCGTAATTCTGGGAGTTTTTCCCAGTCTGATAGAGGTAGAGAGCACCTAGAGGACAGTGAATGGACCCCCAATGGTAGCAGCTTTGAGTCAGAGAGTGAGTAGACTCAGGTGCAGCGGAAAAGGAAGTCTGTCAAACAGAAGAAAGGTCTTGTGAAACAACCAATTCAGCCATATAAAGGCCATAAAGAGCTTTATGACTCCCTACCATAAGAATGCAAAATAGTTTGTATGGGAGCATTTAGAGCTGTATGAACAAATGATGACATCATTTGTAATTAAAAATGATAGAATATGCATGGAGTTTGTCAAGTGGACATTCTCCCATGAGTACTCCAGCTTCTTTGCAGGGCTGGAGGACCAAGATCACCATAAATGGTCCACCCACAAGGCAGCCATTTTAAAACAATTCTCCATTCATTGAAACCCACAGGATTCCCGCACCGCGGTAAACTACATACAGTATGAGGAAGACCAGGCACCTAGAGAGTTTGTGCAGGAGTTGAACCAAGCATTTGCCAGACTTCTAGGTTGGGTGAACCACAATGACAGGGAGCTAATCAATACATACTTCTATGCGCTCACAAAATATATTATGACCCAATTAGTAAGGGATTTTCATGAACGTAAGACCTTGGATTGGGTGATTGAACAGGCCACCAGGATCTATGAGGTCCAAACGCCCTCTGAAAAAAACCACTCTAAAACTCCCAAACAATCCAACACACCTACCACTGCAAACGTAGCAGAGGTGAACAATTCCCCTCCATTGGACTTGGAAATGGGGGGGGTCCTAAAAATAATCCTTCTGCAAACAAGCCAAACGTCAGGCAGAGGAGACCTTCAGATTCAGCCCAATCGAGGGGGAGTCAGGCAGGATACCAGACAAATGACCCTGCTGAACCTGCCACTTATGTAAGTCCAAAATACAAAGGTACAAGACCTATACCCGGATATTAAGGGAATCCACCGCCACATGGGGGGGTTCTAATCAGTACCGCTCCAGGAAACCTCCCTCCAATCTTCCCTCCGGAGGGAAGTAATACTCCATTTCCCAACTTGAACTTCGTACCCAGGTTCCCCCGAAACCTACTTTCCAGAATCCTCTTTCGCTCCCTGCATTCAGAACAATAGATTCTTGAACCCGGAAGAAGGGAGACCTCGGATGGAAAGTAATCAGGGACACTTCCAATACCCAAGCTACTCCGGTAGAAGGGACAGTTACCCATTCTGGGAGCAGCAAAGGTATGAATCAAGACCTCCATTCCAACCAGAAAAAGTCTCACAACTGGAGTGGCAAGTCCAACTACTAACCCAAGACCTGGGTCGCATACTGAGGGCTCAGTGGAAACCTCAACTGGAACCTACCGCCCAGAAAAACCCAAAAGGTCTAAGGCCCTGGGGGTAGTGGCTGGAATAAAATTCCAAAGACCAACATGCTCCTGAGGAGGCGGCCCTCAGGGAAGGGAGGTGTGAAGCCCTAGATGAAGCATCCTTTCCCACTGGAACAAAACCCCTGAAAACCTCTAAGTCTGAATATGAATCTTCTATCCCCAAAAAGCTGGAACCTAAAGAACAGAGAGTAAGTAGGAGAAAGCAAAAGAAAACTCACTTTGTGGAGGAAGTCCACATCCTCCCTTTTGAAGGAGAAGAATCCCTCCAGGATTCAGAAAAAAATCGTCTCTTTCAGGGATGGAGGGATCCCACCTCCACGGAAAAATTGTCCAAAAAGACCATGATTTGCATGGGGTAAGTATGGAGACCAAACCAGAGCAAAACGTTAGTAAAATTAAACAATGTGACCCAGATGTCTAGGGAATCAAATAGGTATTCTCCCCCAAACAGGTTCTGGGAACTGTTTACAGCAAAAGGGAGGCAGCAAAGAATGAGGGAAAAAGAGGATTTCCTAATATAAGCTGTTTCTGGGTTCAACATCTTTTTTTACAGATTCCCAGACTCTGATACAGAAAACTATCCAAGATCACACAGTGTCAGAGTTCAAAATAAAAAGTTAACCGCCAAGCTGGCACAAATGCAAATTTTCTTTGCCCCCTTGAGGAGAGAGAAGGAAGATTTTATGCTCCTGTCAAGGTACAGGGTCAGTGTGCAATATCAGTGCTGGTGGATACTGGATCCCAAGCTGCCCTCCTGTCCAAAAAGGCCTTCAACCATCTAAATTCAGGAAGGGGGAGGGTCGCCAAATTCCCCTCACACGTCTTCCCAGACAACTCCAAAACTTCAATGGGAATTATATTTCTGTTGAAGGGACTGCAGATCTGGAAAGAAAAATTGGGCGACATAGGGTGAAAGACCCGGTGATAGTTGTGACTTCAGCGAGCACACCTTGTCCCGGGAGGATAGCTCAGCAGCAACGTGCTGACCTTGGAAGCAAGACGACATGGAGCAACACAGGTTTGATCCCCGTGTCTGCGCTTAGAAACCTCTGGGTATTAGGCGCATTATAAATAATCTATCATATAACATCATATATTGTCTATTGTGGAATGATCTCCTTTGGAAGTTATCACCCCTGATTGACGATGAACAAGGTCCTCTGGAACCAGACTAACTGGCCAATCATGCTAAAACAAAGCACAAATTATGTTAGTTTGATAGGCATATGCCATGTGATTGAACAACAGTCCAACAAAATAGAATTGCATTTCAGGAATAATCAAGTCCCAGAAATCACCGTCATCTCTGAAGGAGAACAAACTGGTGGTGGAACCCTTCACCATTCTTGAAAATTAACCTCCCTCCCAGGTTTAGCAGGGAAATACTCTAAATTGTATACCAATCCAAAATCAGAAGAAAACCCAAATCTCATGACAAAAGATGATGAAAAACCAGCCCAAAATCTGACCGACATCCAAATAAAGGGTGAACAGCTGTTGTTCCCCATTCCGATAAATGAGGGGGAGGAGCCTGTTCTCACCACAGTATGCTTAAATAACGGAAGAAGCTTCCTCAGTGAAGGATTATTCAGGAAACTCCCAAAAGATCAGACCATTACCACATTTAAATTGATTGATGCATGGGATGTAGGCCTGGAAACCCCAATTTCCAATAGTCCTGGAAACCCCCATTTCCAATCATCTTATGCTGTCTCCCAAAAGTTTCCATTGGCGACAAAAGCATAGAACATCATTTTTGGCTTGTGAGAGATGTCCCTTGTCCTTTTATTTAGGCAGTGACATTCTCAATAGATTTGCAATTAAGTTAGACCTCAATAATAATAAACCCTGCTCCCGAATGCGGGGGCGGGGTAACCCCATGGGCTTTGACAACACCGAGAAAGCATTCCGGTCAGCTAAATTGCTGCTTTATGCGGTTTCTTTCAAGTGAGAGAAATGGTTACCATCCCAGGACAGGTGCGACAATTTACAATTTGCCTAAAAATTAAGCGCGGACAAAACCTCAAAAACCAGGGCGCATATATAAATTTGAATTATCATCTCCAACAAAAAGGTTTGTATTTACATCTGACACCCCTAGTTGACCTAGAACACAACACCATTTGCATATTGGTGGATAACAGCGAGCCTCGAAGTATCACTTTGGGCATAGACCCCTTTATTGGAATGGCAGTTGATGCCCAAACATTAATCTATTGATTTAGGTAATGGGATCATTGGACCAATCCCAAATGACTGCTTCCAAATCAACGAAGGTATCCCTAGTGAAAAGATTTTCACCAGGCAAGGGGGGAATTTCTTGGTGTACTTTTCCTGCCTCTATAGAGTGGTTGAGGTAACCTGTGACATAAGGAAGGATGAGGTGGTATTCCGAGTCAACAGTGAATGCATCCCATTCTTGGAACTTCATATCCAGGCCAACACCATAAAAAGAAAACTCTCCACCCAACTGGAGGATACTGCCAAAATAACCAAGACCAAGGTCTTTGCAGCTTTTAAGCAGTTGGTTGAAGAACAGATCAATCTTGCTGATGCCTGTGAGACCAACGAGCAAAGACAGAGGGCCTCATCACGACCTGGGCGGTAACCCTTAAAATCGGCGGTAGCGCTCATAGCGCCGATTTTAAGGGTCCGTCGGATCACGACTCCAAATACTGCTGGCGCAATAAAAGCCGGGGCAAGGACAGCCGGCTGTACAAGCGCCGGCAACAAGAGCGCCAGGAACCTTTAGCGCTAAAACATCATAGATCAGGAGTCAGGCGTAAGCGCTATTAGCGACATAAAAGAGGCGGAAAATCTGCCGAAAATACCTCCAGCAAAAAGATGGAAATAACAGTACACAGGCCACAGCAATGAGGGCCCAGGTGTAAGCAATGCAATCCAGAGGCCTACAAAGGACCCACCCATGCACAACACCCCCTCCCCAACCCCATTACACCAGCAGGAGCAGGGAGGAGACAGTAATGAGGGCCCAGGGGTAAGCAATGCAATCTAGAGGCCTACAAAGGACCCACCCATGCACAACACCCCCTCCCCAACCCCATTACACCAGCAGGAGCAGGGAGGAGACAGTAATGAGGGCCCAGGGGTAAGCAATGCAATCTAGAGGCCTACAAAGGACCCACCCATGCACAACACCCCCTCCCCAACCCCATTACAGCAGCAGGAGCAGGGAGGAGACAGCAATGAGGGCCCAGGTGTAAGCAATGCAATCTAGAGGCCTACAAAGGACCCACCCATGCACAACACCCCCTCCCTAACCCCATTACACCAGCAGGAGCTGGGAGGAGACAGCAATGAGGGCCCATGTGTAAGCAATGCAATCTAGAGGCCTACAAAGGACCCACCCATGCACAACACGCCCTCCCCAACCCCATTACACCAGCAGGAGCAGGGAGGAGACAGCAATGAGGGCCCAGGTGTAAGCAATGCAATCTAGAGGCCTACAAAGGAGCCTTGATGTCGACTTCTACCTGCTGCACCTGGAGCTACAGAGGCCAGTCAACCAGGCCAGGACCCTGGGAGTGCAGGGGGCAGTGGGGATGAGGAGAAGGAGGAGCAGAGCAGCAGCAGCAAGGTGCCCAGCCATCCCCAGGGTCAGGCCAACACCCTGGGCCCTAACTGATGGTCAGTTGGTGACAGAATATCGGCTGGACAGGGCAACCATCACCCAGTTGCTGGACACAATCCAGGGTGACATATGCAGCCGCATAGCCACCAGCACGGCAGTACCCCCCCTAGTGAAGCTCCTGTCTGTGCTTCTCTTACTTGGGACTGGCAGCTACCAACATACCGTTGCCATGATGCATGGAATGGCCCAGTCCACATTCAGTGCCATGCTGGCACAGGTGCTTGATGCACTGTTGAATCATGTGAACGAAAACATTGCATTGCCAGCCACACAGGCACAGGTGCACCAGCTAAAGGGTCAATCGTATGCCATTGGCCAAGTCCCGAATGTAATAGCAGCCCTGGACTACACACATGTGGCACTTGTACCACCCCAGGCACATGAGGCTGCCTACAGAAACCGGAAACAGTACCATTCCCTCAATGTGCAGATGACATGTGGCCCTGACCTCACCTTCAGCCACTGCTGTGCCCGCTACCCAGTTATCCACCCACGACTGAATGGTCCTACGCAACAGTACCCTGCCAGCGTACATGGAAAGGCACCGAGGCCAAAACACATGCCTACTGGGTGAGTACAAACGTATACCACAAAGCATGTCAATCCACAACTGATGGTGCCTGTCACAGAATCCATCATTCCCAATGGTCAGCAGCATCACAGCAGCATACACATCCAAGCAGCTTGCACGATGAACCTTGGACATGTCCAACACAGCAGAACACACCCATGCAGGATGTAAGACATGTGGTGGCACAGTGACATATGGAAGCCCCACCACAACAAGGCATCCTGTGTGAGTAGCACCATGGCTCCCAACACTGACACAGTACAGATAACCCAGCCTGGCCATCCGACAGCAATGAAATACCAAACCATCAGCTGGCACATCCACGAATGCTCCACACATAAGTAGGCCGAGTGATGACAATGCACATCCCACAAACACTGTCCCCAAAATGGCCATGGGAATGCATGGAGAACAGTACAGAATAGTTAAAAGCAGCAAATGCAACTGTAGGCCAATGGATTAGCAATGACACATGAGGCAGCCACTTCTGTCAAGCAGAAGTAGATGGAAGGGCCCCCTATCCTGCGACGTGTGAATGAGTACTGTTACATATCGAAACATAGCCGTACCAAGTGGAGAGTACCCCATTGATTCAATCGTGCCCATAGGACAGCGCACTCCACAATGTCATAGTCCAAATGACAAATATTGCAAAATCACACTGATGACAGGGCTCTGTACACCCACTGGACTTACCTTGTCCCCATACCGGCTTTCTCTCCCCTACAGATGAATCTGTATATCCCCAGTACACGTGGCTCATTACCCCTGTGCGTCACCCACACGGCTGCGGAGCGGGCATACAACCTTGGCCATGCCCGTACACGGATCTGCGTGGAGAGGGCATTTGGACTTTTGAAGGCACGCTCACGGTGCCTCGACTGCACGGGAGGTGCTATGATGCATGCACCAGAAGAAGTTGTGAAATCTTACTGACATGTGCCATGCTGCGCAACATCTGTTGTCGCAGAAATGTGCCACTGCCCCCTGATGCTCATGTGCAGCCACCTGAGGATGGTAGTGAGGGCGATGAAGTGCTAGAAGGTGTAGGACATGCACAAAGGGTAGGCCTGAGGGATGGGAGGTTGGCCAGACAGGGATTGATTGATGGATTCTTTTCGGAATGGGTAATAGGTAAATGGTGACTTCTACATTAAATTGCATTTGTAACAATCACTACTGTCCATGCATTGTGATTTTTGTAACGTGATTTATTTTCCCTCAAACAATCCCCCCTGCCCCCAGTGAACACCCAACAATCACCCCTCCCCCCAGTGAGCATCCAACAATCCCCCCTCCCCCCAGTGAGCACCCAACAATCACCCCTCCCCCCAGTGAGCATCCAACAATCCCCCCTCCCCCCAGTGAGCACCCAACAATCCCCCCTCCCCCCAGTGTACAACCCCCAACTGTGCTGTTGCCTGATCAGGCCCACACCAATGATGCCATGCACCGCTATGATGGGCGCGGGCGCTTCTCTCTCCCAGGACCCTCCGGTGTGTGTGCCCTCAGGTGGCGCAAGGACCGGCGCCTTGGAGATGGTTCCAGTGAACCCTCTGTTGGTGTGGTTGAAGTTGAGGGCACGGAAGCGCTGGCCATCATGTGCTGGCGCATGAGGGCATTTGCCTCGCGTTGTTGTTCTGCTAGTGCAGACACAGCCTCCGTGAATTCACGTACCCTTTGGCCAAAGCCTGTCAGGGCAGCAGTGCATTG
Source organism: Ambystoma mexicanum (assembly GCF_040938575.1). Taxonomy (NCBI): domain Eukaryota; kingdom Metazoa; phylum Chordata; class Amphibia; order Caudata; family Ambystomatidae; genus Ambystoma; species Ambystoma mexicanum. Next base: position 39,481,162 of record NC_090924.1, on the reverse strand, counting down.
TTGCACGACATGGCGTGTGCGTGCATTGTCCCGGGCAATTTACTTGCAACCATGCCTAATCGAATTGCTTACGGCCTTAATGTGCCGGCTCTGGACTTTGGCCATTGCTTCCACCCGGGCCTGTTTAGCTTCTATTATGTCCAGCCGGCCCACGACTGCTGCCCCAGTGACAAGGCCCTCTCCTGGCGCGTCAGGTGGTGGACTGTGAATTGGGCGCTGTCGGGGGGCGGGGGGGCTTCATGGTGGCATTCCACCAGACTGGACTGGGCTTCCTGGCTCTGAACGATGGCCCTCTGGGATCCCATACGACGGGGTGTCCACATCGGGCTGGGGTGTGCTGCAGCGACGCACAGCCACATGCAGACTCCCTGCCTGCTGTCTGCCTGTGCTTGGACTTCCATGGGGTGTTGACGCCCCTTCCCCATCACTGCTGATGTGGGTGTGCACTCTGGTGGGATGATGCCCACGTGGAGGTGTTACTCCTACATCTGGCTGCGATTCCGGCCTCTCTCCCTCGGCGGCGGGGCTCTGGATGTTGGCTTCCGGTGAGCTGCCGGTAGCCTCCCTGCGGCCATGTGGCTGCCGCTGCTGTCTGGCGGGGCTGAGTCGGGGTGAGGTGGGTGTTCCCCGGTGTTCTCTCCCATGGGTGCGGCCTCTTGGGGGGGGTGGTGCTGGTGGAGGCACGGTGCCGTGGGCACATTGCCGGTGTGGCCTCATCGTCATCATCAACGGCCTCTTGGGATCGACGTGTGCCTGTGGGGTACATAGGGGGTGGTTTGAGTACAATGCTAGATACATTTGTGTGATGCAGGTCATGCCAACAAGTGTGAATGAAGACAGTGACAATGACGCATTCAACTTGCATTCTGTTTAGTCAACATGTGGTGCTTGTTGTGGATGTGCATGGAGGGACACTGCATGGGAAAGCGTGGTTGGGCTGGACTGCGCTCAGGCTTTTGTCGTTGTGTTGATGCACAGTACCACTCTACATAGCTGTCCTATGGCTATGGGAGTCTATCCCCTGCCCCTGTCATTCATGCACTGCACGTACAGGGTTGTCTAGGCAGCACTGACGTTCTAGGGATGTGGCCCTCACTTACGGGTGTATGCAGTGCCTCAGACACATGTCTTCACTCTCATTCAGATGCATGTATTCGGGGATGGGACTCACCTGCCGTTGGATCAATGCCAGTCCTCCCATGGTGTGAGGTCGGGGGGGTGGTGGGCCTCCTCTTGTGGCCCTGCTTGCACTCCTGTGCTGGGACAGGATGCCTCTCACTCGAACCCGCAGGTCATTCAGCCGCTTGCGGCAGTCTTCCCCATTCCCGGGGCACGCAGCCAACTGCACTGACCCTTTGTGCAACACTTTTCCAGATTTGGCCTCCGCACAGTGCGCTTGTTTTACGCGGCTGCAGCTCGTGATGGTGAGTCAGTGCCTCATCCACAAGGACCTCAAGTTCTTGGTCGCTAAACTTGGGTTTTCTGACCCTGTCCATGGAGGACTTGCCCCTGGTGCGCTCCTGACTCATTTTCTGCCTTCGAATCAAGTGGATGGCTTCCAGTGCCTGAGATATCCGACGGATTGTGATTTCCAAAATGGCCGCCGCTTCATTCCCCATTCCGGCGGTGACGCGTTTCCCACGTGTTATAAGCGCACGCTCAGAGCACGCGCTATTAGCGTGACGTGGTGGTAGTGCACGGTGCGCCGGATTTAAGGGTTCGCGCTAATCTCGCTAACACCTTGGGCCGGGGCGCATGCACGATTAGTCGTGATCTGGCGGATAATCCGCCACATTTACCGCCCAATTCGTGATGAGGCCCAGAAGCTAAAAAAGGTGTTTCTCGATTTTCAGGAGATCTTTTCAGTGGACTCATATGACTGTGGATACACAAATATATATTCAACCACCATAACCAAAGACGCCGAGATGGCTCCAGTATTTGTGAAACAATACTGGTTACCTCTCGCGTCGATGGAGTCACTTACAGAGGTACTTAAAATGTAGAATCTTGTGGGATAATTTATCCAATCCACATTACCTTTAACAACCCAGTACTGGGGATACTAAAACCCAATGGACAATGGGGACTATGTGCAGACCTGAGGGAGTTGAACAAACAGGTCCACATGTCAAGATGGCACTTCCCTACATCACTCAAGGGCTAGCACAGATCCAAGGGTCAAAGTTGTACAGCACCATTGACCTGACCAATGGTTACTGGACAGTACCCGTGAGTAGGGAAGACCAGTACAAGCTTGCCTTTACCTTCAGAGGGCATCAATACACAGGGACCCAAACCCCCTTTGGAGACAGAAACTCCAGCAAAGAATTTAACATCTTCCTACATAAGGCCATGCTCAATTTGTGTGAAAGGGGAAACCTGGCCTATGTAGACAATGTCTTAATGAAGAGGTCAACTGTGGAGGAACATATAGCAGAAATATGCTCCGCTATGTTCTGACCCAGTTACAGACAGCCAGGGCAAAACTGTCCTTCCAGAAGGCACAGTGGTGTAAGACCCATGTGAAAGTCTTACGGCACAAAATCACCACTGAGAGTCTCAGTCCCCAGGCAAAAAAGGTGGAAGCATTATTGAAATTGAAAGACCCTAATACTCTGTAAGAATGAAGAAGACTTCTTGAACTCACTCATTATAGTTGAAAGTTCATTGAAGACTACGCAGATGTCACTCGAATCTTGGTCCATTTATTAAAGGCCGGGATCAAGTGGGAGTTTGGCCCAGAACAATCTGAGGCAGTAAAACAACTAAAGAGAAGCCTTTCCCAAGCCCCTTGTTTGACTTACCACATCAAGAACAAGGTTTTCTTCTTGGAGACAGGGTTCTCTGATAATTGCTTAACAACGATATTGTACCAAAGCACGACACGGTCAACAGAGTAATATTGTACGCAAGCAAGACCTTGTCCTCTGTGGAGGAAAAATTCAATGATTGTGAAAAGGCACTCTTGGCACCAGCGTGGGCATTGAAAAATTACTGCATGTTTACTGCATGTTTATCCAGGCAGAGCAAATCATTATGGAGACTCCTAACAAACCCTTGCACAACTTACAAAGTGATTGAATCCAAACAGGGAATGTAAGTAATTCCAGAATTACTTCCTGGATTCTGTCCATGCAAGGCTTTCCTGTGGAGCTCAGATATGGCCAAAACAAGAAGGGACCTCTAGCGCAAGGATTTGTTGGCTTGCATGACCGTGATCAAGAAAACTGTCTCAAGGACGAATGTCTAAGGACCAATGACAATATGGAGGCATACCTTACCTCGCAGCACACATTTTATGTGAACGACACATGTCAGCGGATACCCATAGTTTATGTGTATGGGTGCTTGTACCATGTTGACAATCACAAGGAAAAAGAAATAGTGGCTGGCATTGGGAATGCCTGGGTGAATGATATTCCAGAACCTTCTGCTGCTTACAAAATAGGAACCCAAAGTCGTCAGATTTGATGGTGGTACATCAAGCCCTCCTCATTACTGTGCACCACCAACTCCAAAAACTGGTTATAATCACTGATTCAGATTATGTCAGAAATTGGTTTGTGGAAAACCTGATTAACTAGAAAAATTGAGGCATGCTGTGTGCAAATAATGAACCGCTAAAACATGGGATAGTCATTCAATCAATTGATGATTTGGTTACCTCTAATGAGATGACATCTATTGGAAAAAGATTAGAGGTCACTTCAAAATAGAGGGATCATAAAAGACTGGGAATGACTTGGTTGACCAGTTGGAGAAAACCGGAACCATTCAAGGGGATCTCATAGAAACCAAATCCCTGTTGGGAGAAATCCAGGTCACTGCTGTCACGAGGTCCCAAACCCATGCCAATAATGAGCTCTCAACTGCCTAGTGATGACGGCACAAAAAGAGGAATACGATTATTGGGAAATGTTATCAACATATTGAAGACTCCGTGAATCGTCCTCTGACAGAATCCGATTATATTGGTAAAGAGGATATCTGGGTGTTGATGACGTTTTCCAAGATGTTCTGAATCCAAGATGGTTTGTTGGTACGGAGATCCCTATCTGGATGTAACTAGTGGGTAGTACCTACTACAGTTCAAAGCCTGGTGTTGAGTCCTGCCCATGATGCTGGCTCTGACGGTAATAGGAGGTTTCATATGACATTAGAAATCTTACGCAAGGTTGCATACTGGGCCCAAGGGTCCGTATCAAGACATGGTTTCCTGAGTGGACTAAAAATCTCTGGCCGCAAGCACCAGTCAGAGAACCGAAAACAACTCCCTGACCAGTTATTGGGGGCACAGGGGGACTGGAACTGCAGCACCGGATCCCCAGGCAGCTAGAAGGCAAGGAACAATGTTAGCACACAATAAATTGCACACCAGAATGTATGGAATCAGGTATTGCAACCTGCCTAACAAGGCACCAGGAATAGGGAGAATGGAGGAAGGATAAATCCAAGATGTGGGAAAACCTCCCTCAAGGATGAGTGCGCAATAATGGAGATTGTTCCAGTCAATGTTCCTTTAACAAGTTCCAGGGAAAAACCCAAAAGAAACAAAGCACAAATCCAAAGTACTTTCAGTATCCAGAAGCAAGTCCAGGTTGCCAAAGCAAGGACATGCCAGAAGCAATCCAAATCGTAAAAGCCAGAGTCAAACAACCAGGAGAAAAATCACAAGATCAGCCATAAATCCAGGGGTAATCCAAAAACAATCCAGTAGACAAAAGCCAAGGTCAAAATCCATACAAAAACAGGAAACCGGCAAACAATGCCCAAAACACCACACACATGAACAGCTGAGAATCACTGAGTGAAGGGAAGTTAGGGCTTTTGTAGGCATCATCCTGGTTTGTGTTTGTCACGTTACGTGGTGCTGGTCACGTGAGCTTGCAAGTATTGCATTCTCTGTATGTCCTAGAGTTCCCATGGCAACCGTTAACAATGCTGCAATGAATGCTGTGCAGAAGCGGGCCCTGACTAGCCGCCAAAAGTGCCACAGAGCCAGGATAGTGGTGCGGGAGAACCACAGTGCCCCAGCGACCCCCACAGACCTGGTGGCGAGGAGGCAAAGCGGCACCAGAGTCATAATGAAAGTGGGGGCCTGAGACGAGCCAGACTCCGGGACTGCAAAAGTGGTAAGTGCACGACAGGCAGGACCTCGACATCTACTTAAAGGGGTGTCTTGTGTGTGCTCAGTTTCAGCCAAGTTCTCTCACACACAGAGCTCCCCTACAGAAAAGGGGAATGACACTGCCTTGGTCGAATTTGCAAGTCGATTTCATGGGGCCAGTGATTCACTCCTCTGAGGAAACAAGTACATGTTGACTGTAACATGCTTGCTTACCAAGTGTGCAGAATGTCTTCCAACCCCAAATTGTAAAGCAGAGACAGCTGCCACACTATTGATAAACCTCATCTGCTCTCATTTTGGCCTCCCACAAAGGAATGAGTCAGACTGAGGAAGTAATTTTGCCAGCGAGGTGATGACCAAGATGTGTGAGCTTCTAGGGGTATAAAGAAAACTCCCCATTGTCTTCCACTCAGCCTCGAGCAGGGGAGTTGATAGGTACACAAAGACAACTGTGGGCATCTTGAAGAAGTTTGTGGCATACTCTGGTGTTAATTAAGACATCTGATTTCTCGTTGTCCTGATGGCTATATGGTCCACTCCGTTTTCTGCAACAAAACTGTCTCCATTTGAGCTCATGACTGAACGAAAGATTGTTGGGGACACCTCCATCTGGGGGAAAGGAACTCCCTGAGTTGAGAGTGATCGTCCAATAAACTGTGACAGTGGGTACTGTCCAGGATGGCACAGGAGCTGTTACTCTCATTTCTGACAAGAAAAGAAGAAAGCACTGATGCAGCAGGTCCTAGGGCCTGGAATGAACCTGGGAAAACCACCTTCACTGACCATCAATGTAACAAGGTGACACAAGGGGATTCAGGTCTTGCAATATGACACAGCCTTCTATCTCGCAGCCTATAGTTGATGAAGGGCACCTTGTTATGTAAGCTAGAATTCCTCAAAGTCTCAGGTAGAAGCTCAAAATGGTAACTCCCCTGCATGGTAACCTTGTTTAAAGCTGGACAGGCCACTGCATGGCCCAGGAACACTTCCAAACAGGCTCACTTGCAGGGTTACCAGGAGGCATCGAGTGTGATTGGTCCCACCACTCCAAGGGTTCAAAGCACCTCTCCAGGTCCTCTAAAATCAGGCACAAAGTAGGGCTCCATCGGGACAGCCACATGATTTGGGTGCCAGTCTGATCTGATCTGAAAGAAGCAGTTTTTGCAGGCTAATGCATGACCAAAAAAAGAAATCCCAGTCCTGGAATGGAAGGGGCAAGGCAAAGGGACAAATGGCCAAAGAATCAAACATAGACCTTTTGGCATGGCCATGTCAGGCACTTGCCACAGTCAGGAGCCACATGTGACAAACATGGTAAGGCTTGCTAACAAGTTATACAACTAAAAAAAGAGTTACTGCTGCCACCAGTTTGTTCGCAGGCATATTGTACAGTCACCAATATTTCCTTAGAGGATTGTCTAGGGCCAGAAAACAGGCCTGCCCCTTTGCATGGTACTGGAAGGCACTTTACACAATGATAAAATGTTAACAAGTGGCAGCAAAGTTAAAAGACTAAGACAAATAATGTTTCCCAGTACTGACAGTCAGAAGGATGTGTCAGTTTCCCCATAACAAGTAGTGAAAGCCCGGTGCAGTGAAGCAGAATGCTGCGCTCCGCTGTAAATGTCTGGTTAGGATACAAGAACAAATGCAAAAAGTTGGGGGCCCAAGGACTATGGCAGAAAGGTTGCTTCTAGAGAAATGTTTCCTAACACCAAGTCTAGATAGCAGAGTAAACATCAAGGCCCAAGAGTCATACATTATTAAGCTAAATGGTTATAGTGCAAGTGCTAATAAAACTGTTTCAGATTATCACCATAAACAACGACTTAAAATGTATTTTCAACTTTTGATAACATTATATATTACCTACATAAAAATGCTCATTTTGACTAACCTATGCAGTCACAATTACAAAGAAGAAAATAAATGCCCCTAAGAAAAAATGCCTTACTAGAAAAAGCAATAGCAAAAGTATAATTCTCTGATATAATACTAACAAAATGGATACTGCTAAAAGTGTTAACAACATTGAGCACAGGCATCAGCATTTTTAAACTCTATTGAGTTGAAGTGTATTTCAAATGTGGAATAATTCTACAAAAGATGCCATTAAATGGAAAATTAAAATAATTTCGCATAATAAGATATTTCTTCCCATATGTGAGTACTTTATATCAGTAGTCAGCTCTAGCTCTACTAAAGATTCCATGGAACTAAACATTAGATGCACAATGACACCGTGATTAATTCTACTTTACTTTACTTTACTTTACTTTACTTTACTTTACTTTACTTTACTTTACTTTACTTTATGCTTGGTACGTGCCGAAAGCCCGCAGACATCAGGGCGCGGTGAAGCGCAATTATGGTCACTTGCAATTTATATCTCTCAATAATTCGCTTGAAACTGGACTACGTTGGGGTGAACGAAAAAAAAAACAAGGCTACGCTAAGTTTATTGGAAAAGTCTAGTTTTCAGAGCTTTTCTGAAAGTAGCGTAATTTTCTTGTTGTCTTAAGTGCATGGGGATCTCATTCCAATATATGGATGCCTTGACGGGGAAGGATTTGTCCCTTCCTGATGCCTGTTTGGCTTCTGGGATGATTAGGAGGCCAGTATCAGCAGATCTTAGGCCTCTACGGGGGGCATACAAGGAGAAGTGCTTTTTAAAGTAGGCTGGCGCCTTTCCAAAAAGGCATCGATGGACAATCGTTAGCGTTTTAAACTTAACTCTGTCCTCGATTCTGAGCCAGTGTAAGTCCCTCCTACTGTCTGATATATGGTCCTTTTGTTTCTTCCTTTTAATGATGCGAACAGCATCATTTTGCATGACCTGGCATTTAGATAGCTCCCTTTTTGAAGCTCCCAATAACAGAGCATTTCCGTAGTCCAGGCGTGATAGCAGAATAGCTCTGGCAACGGAGGTTGCGTTGGTCTCATTAATGTATGGTCTGATAGCTCTTAGGAGATGCAGGAAGTACAGATTGTTTTTATATAAGTAACTAACCTGTGCACCTGATCCCAGTGAGGCTTCGGCCATCATTCCTAGGGTTTTTACCTTAGGTAGCACTGTTATGACTGCATCTTTAATACGGAAATTCTTATATTGAGGATCTAACCTGGACCTGGCTTGATTCGATACGAATATCATTAATTCCGTTTTGGTGTTGTTTAGGCACATCCAGTGCTTCTGCATCCAGATGTCGATAGTATTATAAACTTTCTCGATCTTCGCACTGTCCACAGCATGGTCTCCTGTTAACCCAAACATTAGCTGGGTATCATCAGCGTAATTGGTGAAAATCACGCCAATTTTTTCTAACAGCGAGCAGAGGCTTCTTATATAAAGGTTAAACAGGAGAGGGGACAAACTGGCACTTGGGGAACTCCAAACAGTATCGGGGTTGCTTCGGAGAAGTTTTCGCCCCAGTGTATTTGTGCCATCCTGTCTTTCAGGAAGGAGGCCAACCAGGCCTGTGCTTTAGTTGAGCACCCTACAAGTGTATCCAATGCTGACTGTAGCAGTTGGTGGTCTACTAGATCAAATGCAGCGCTGAGGTCGAGCAGCATGAGTAACCCAGTCTTCGCTTTCTCTGTCAGTTCTAGCATGTGTGTCTGTAGGTCTAGCATTGCGGACTGTGTACTGTGAGCCGCTCTAAAGCCAGATTGTTGGTTATGTAGCACGTCTGCATTTTCAACATATTTCTGCAGCTGATTGGTTGCAATTTTATCTAAAATGTTTAGTATAAAATTGGAGTTGGTGATCGGACGGAGGTTGTTGGGGTCCTTGGGATCTAAGCCTGCCTTTTTTACAAGCGGTGTGATAGTCACTTTTTTTAAGTCCTTTGGGACTACACCTTCTAGGAAGGAGGCGTTGACCAGCCTTGTCAGTACCGGGGCAAAGAGTTCTTTGTTATCCAAAATGATCTTAGTGGGAAGGATGTTTTCAGCGCAGGAGGTGGGTTTCATGCCTGTCATTACCCTACACATTTCTTCCTCTGAGACTTCTGAAAAGCTGAAACTTTCCTTTTCTACGGATAGGGGTTCTTTCTCGTCTGGGGGCTCCAAACTGATGTTGTCTCTAGCCAGGATTATATTGTTCCTGGCTTTGGTTATTTTGGTGGCAAAACCCGCTTGAACCCTTTCACAATCCTCTTTAGTGGGGATGTGAGGAGGGGAGAGGATTTTGGGCTTTTCTATGTCTTTAAGAATATCAAAGAGTTTTTTTGTCGAGTTTGGGGCTGCCTCAATTTCCATGTTGTAGTAATTGGACTTTACCTCTCTAATTGCCTTCCAGTACACTTGGTCGGCACGTTTCCAGTTCTTTCTATCCGCCTGAGTGTGGGTCTTATGCCATACACGTTCTTTGGCACGTTTAAACTGTTTGAGGGAGTTAATATGTTTGTTATACCATTTCGTTTTACAGCTGTTTTTCCTAACCAGCTTGTTTTTAAGAGGTGCATATTTATCGATCATCTCTTGTATGGATTTGGTATATTTAACTAACATGTGTTCACAGTTGTCATCTACTAAAAAAAGAATCCCTGATCTGGAGCAGGCACGGTTTTAATTGCTCAGGACCGATTCCTTTAAAGTTTCCGTTTGTGATTTTCACATGTGGGTTCTCTAAAAGCTTGATTGGAGAGTTTAGGGTTATTTCCAATGTCACCAAACTGTGGTCAGACCAGATACATGGCTCCGTCTTAATCTGAGAGGAGACTAGATTATTGGTGCAGACCCAGTCTAACTGGTTACCTTGTGGCGTGGTGGGTTCCTTATTTACTATTTGAAAAGACAAATTGTGCAAGGCATTTTTCAGAGAAGTAGCCTCTTTGTCCTCGGGGTTTCCTCTCCATCTATTCATGTCCCCTACTAGCAAGGAGGATGAATGATCGGAGACCAGTTTGCTTAGCTGCGAGCCTAGTTCACTCTCAAAATCGGAGGTCAGGGAAGGGGGTCTGTAAACAACAATAATGTTAAGACAGTCGTTAGGTGTATGAGTCAGCTTTAATTGCATGGTATCACATCCACTGCAGTCAAAGTTAGCTTTAAAAAGATGTAACACATATTTTGCTATAACTGCTACGCCTCCACCTTGCCCCAACTCTCTGTTTTTGTTATATAGGATATATCCTTCTGGCGTAGCATTACTGCCAGTGGGACCTATAGGGTCTTTGTGCCACGTTTCCGTGATGCACATAATATCCAAGTCTCTTGCTAGGTTGAGATCATGGACATTGTGAGCATGCTTGTTCAAAGAACGTGTGAATAGTAACCCTATTTTCACCATAGGCAAGTCCCGTGAGTGGTTTACTTTCACTTTCAAACCACCACACGGCATAATGCTTTCCAACTCAATTAACAGGTTATCCGAGTGCTTGAATGATAAAGTAGGTAGTTGATGCAGTAAACTAACCTGATAGGATCACAGGTGCTTATTTTGCTTTTTATTATCCCGAAAAAAAAAAGAAAAAAAAAAGGCAAGGGTTTAGGAAGGACTCACCTCCCTTTCACCTCCTTCACAGACTGCAGCAGACTGTGCCTGCCCGTGCGCACCGGCGCGTTCGCGCCGGGTTTCAATTGAAATTGGGATTTGGGAACTACAATCCTGCTGGGGATTGTAGTTTCTACGCTAATTGGAAAGTGAGGGGAGGATAGCTTCGCCTCTCACAACACACGTAATGCGGCAAAGTTGATATGATAAGTGAACTCCTAAGTGAATTCCCTGTATGCAAGGCCCACTGACCACGCATTACAGAGATAATGAAGGTTCAGTGATAGAAGTTTGTTTTGTTTTACACGCATTTGACATTCCTGTTGTTTATTTCAATCGTCAGGCACACAATTTTACACGGTGCTCCATGCATTGCACTGGATGGGGAGTACTGCATATGCCCTACTGCAGGGAGGGAATACGCGTGTGCACATAAAGTACAGCATTACTCAATCTATTATACAATATCAAAGTTGTAAAATATGTTCAGTGACCCCAATGCAACTCTTCTGTAAGTCTCCAACAACCGAACCTTTCCCGTTTTCCAGTCATCTAAGATACCTGAATACACTGATGCATGTATGACACATACTGCCGCTAGTACACAACATGTGATTGTATGAGACCCTTGTTGCCAGGTTTCTGTGAAGGGACTGACCCTGGATTTGATCTTGAGAGTTTGGATTGTTTAGAGAATTGCAGTACCTGTGATATGTATCACTATATGAAACATATGAAAAGTTCTATGTCTCATTGTTCATAATATAGAAAATGGGCAGGCTACATGGGATTGACAGATGGTTATTGTCGGAATGTTTGCTATCACACATGGACGATTTTGTGCATCCAAACTTAGTAACATTTTAGATGTAAAAACGTACACATTGTACATGTTAACCACTTGGCTCGCGCAAAACCTTATGTGTAAATAGTTGACGTGATTGAGTGGGCGTTGCCATATGGGCAGGGTCATAGAATTGTCTCGGGCACTAATGAAAAAGTGGCCCACAGTTGCAAAAGTTAATTCATTCCTTTTGTGACAGACTGAATAGTACCCAAGTCAGGGTATTTTGATAAAATGTAATGCAAATTCTCATAATTATAGCATATTTTGTCAGCAACAAAGGTCAAAACTACTAGCCGCATAGAGAAATAACTCATCAAACTGGCCCAAATTGACCAAAAATGTGGCCCACTTTGAGAAAAAAACGAGCCCATGCTAGCATTTTGTGCTTTTGGATCGGATTACAACTAGTAAAACAGTTTGGGCCACATTACAACCCAGGCGTTAAGGGGTAAACGGCACCGTAAAAGGTGTCGGCGCCGTTAAACCCTTAACGTCTGATTAGGAGGTCCCTTTGCGGGTTGCACTTTATTAAAAAACCAACCCGTAAAGGGACCTAGGAGCTAATTACGGCACCGTAATTTACGGTGCTGTAATTAGCGCCTTCCCCAGTCCCATTGAGCCCTATCGGACCAAAATGGGAATGGGGAAGGGCCATGGCAGCATGGGGAATTACCACCCCGCCAACCTTGGAATGGGGCGGTATTTCCCCATTCCACCATGGCAGACTCGTTACAACACCGGCACTAACCATGGTGCTAAAAGCGCCATGGTTTAGCACCGGGGTTGTAACCTTAGGTTCTTGGCTACAACTTAGAGAGAGGATGAGTTCCACATAGACTGCTGAGTTCAAAATATTCATATATGAAACAAAACTAATCAGATATACTGAGCACATCAGTGTTTTGACACAACATCTTTGGTGGGAACTCTTTACTAACTAGTCCCCTTTAATCAATTATAGTGCTAAACATTGTCACCTTTTTGTGGTTAATAAAATGCCTTGGTATATTATTTCTGCTTCTCATTTATCTGATCCTGCAAATCAGACATATGTATTGCAGCATGTACAGCCTTGGGACAGAGGATGAATTTGGCTGGAATTGGAATAGGATTATTTTGAGAACAATAGGGAAGCTGTCAGGTCATGATGCCAGCCTCTGCCATATTTCAAGGGGACATAAAGATAACACTGATTGCTGATGTTTTCTGTAGTATACACAAGACAGTTTTACACATACATTTGGAACTTCTGGACCAGAGCAACGGGGTCTTTATTGTTCACAAGGCATGGGCAGCTATCCACCACTGAGTAGCTTGTTGCAGAGGTCAGGGGTCCCAGAAGCAGATTAGACACTGGGCCTCATTCTAAAACCCACCAGGATACCGGCAAAGGCTATTACCGTTTCTGCACTCAGTCCGGCAGCACTGCCGTCGGATTAGGAATGCCGTAGTGATGGTGTAAATCCCCATTCATGAAGTCCGATATGAGTCCATGAGGGGATTTGCTGTCATTACCAGCACCAGCAATACCAGTGCCAGTAATGCAGGCTTTTTTTTTGCCAGTGTGGCACCTGCCTTACCTCAGATGACCAACCGGCAAACCTGTAGTCGGCAGTCTGGTAATGTTCTGTTATTCATCAATACAGCACTTTATTACTGAACCGGATGACTTGGAATGAGACCTACTGTTGAGAGGAATCATTCTATCCTATTTTTTTTGGTATTTTTTATGTTGTGTTTTTGGTTCTTTTTAACTGTCAAGGTGAGAGCGTTGGGGCCCCATTAATGGTATTTTTCAGAGCTGTTGGCCCTTGACAGAAAGCCTCATATGTTCTCAGTGTAAACTTGTTGAGATTTGAAGATTTGCTAAGTAGTATCTGAATGTTGTTTACAATGTATACGTTCCATCGACCAGTGGGCACAATAATAGGTCATGCAGAGATTCATGAAGGTGATCATGTTAGTGAAGGGTCTGTAATTATGCGCCCCAGGATCCAGCATTGTGCTGGACTAGTTGCAACATATATGTTGGAGATCTAAAGCACATTAATAAAGTCCACTTGTGGTACAAACAGAGCTTGGACTACTTTTGAATAACCTGGCTGCTGCATGATTTTTTGTTTATTAACCTCAGGAGTGGGTAATAGATTAAAGAAGTTGTGGGGAATATGTGCACTATGATAGGCAAGGTTTGTGGGTCTGGGATATTGTCATGCAGTATTTCAAATATTTGAGTGCATGCTGGTTTTCATCATTGCATGACAATATTGTGACATGTGTGGCTTATAACATACAGGTGTATTTCTAGAGCACTTGGTCACCCTCAGAGGGGCATCTTGGGGCTACTGACAGATAACAGATATGTATTGTTACCCAAATTAATGGTACTCATTTTATTGACCTTGAATGGATGATGGGCTGGATGGATCTCCCGGGATTCTAACCTGTGACCATGAGGTCAAACACATGCCCCTGTAGTGGATAAATTAGTCCACTATGCCACAGACCCGGCACTGTTGGAGTCTAGGATTCTAAATGCCAGATAGGTTTTAGAAACATGAAAAGGGCTCAAATTGGAGTCATGTGTAATAAGGTAAAACATTTGTGTAAACAGGTCCCAACCACCTAATTTTCCTCATTTGCACAGCAGAGTGCAAAGGTGGAGTGTAGAAAGGCAGTGTACATGCATGTACACAGCCCTTTTGCACTGAGCTGTCCAAATGAATGAATTGTTGCCTTCACTGTACGCATGGCAGGCAGCGTTTACAATAGTTTCCTATGGAGTCCACCTCCTTTTTGTGTAAACAGCAGACAGACTCCATAGGCTTAGTAGTGGTTAGGGTAGTGGTTAGGGTTGAGCATTCTAACTTTGGAGAGATCACAGTATTAGGGTGTTAATGCCTGTCTCGACCATATACACACAGGGTCTTGGTGTTTTTGGTGGAGGTTTTTTCCTCACGTTTTAATATTACTTAATTATTTGTATAGTCTTGATTGTTGCAGTTTGTTTTAGATTTTTTACATGACAGTAAATATGATATTTATCACATCCACAGAGCTCCATCTCCCTTGGGGTCCTGACGAAGGCAGTGCAATTGATGGTCTGCCGAAACGTCCTTTGCATAACCTTTGCTTTTCAGTTATGCTGTACGGTTTTACAACGTGAACAAGGACGTAGACCTGGGATGTGCTTTTAGTCATGAATAATAATGATTTTTAGAATATAAAATAGGTGACATCGGTGGATTGAGGATGTCTGCGATTCATTAGACAGACAGGGCCAGTAAGATAGTTTCTCTGCCAGGGTTTTCCTCAAAATTGATTCCCAAACCATGTCACCTAAGTTTTAATTGATTCATTCACAAAAATGTTGACGTATGCATGCATGCATTTTCTATATTGATATATGTATATTGATTTTTTTCAACATTATCATAAATAGACCCTATTGGTCATTTTTAAGCTTGTAACCGTAGGACCAATGGCCTACGTAATAAATTATGGAATACATTTTTAATATAACAAAAATACCTTCCTCTGTGTGTACTGTTCTTTGAGGTAATTTAATAACTCATGGAATAGGGCCCAGCTGTAGTAAAAACTGGGTCATCGAACTATTTGTTAAATGGTTCATCTGGGGGACCCCCCCATTGTGTGCAAGCATGTCAGTCTTAGCATTGTGTGCTATGTTCTCTGACTGTCCCTTGCTTTTACGTTTTGTCAAATAATATAATGGGCCTCATTACAACAATTGCGGAATGTGTTAATGGCGCTGCTAATGGTGCCGGCGCCGTTAAAACCATTCCGCAATATTATGAGGTTCCCTCGCGGGACCCGCTCTGGACGTCTGGTTTTACCAGCGGGTCATAGCGGGTCCCGCGACGGGACCAGGGAGCTAACAACGGGCCGGTCATGATCGGCCCATTGTTAGCTCACGTGCCCATTCCCATTGAGCCCTATGGGGGCTCGAATGGGAATGGGGAAGGACCGGGCCCGGGTTCCCTGAAGGAAGAAATACTGGGCCATCCCTACTCGGAATGGCCCGGTATTTCCCCATTCGGGGAACCCGGACCCGGTTTTGGAGGCAGCCATGCCATTATGAAGGGCATGGCTACCTCCAAAGTAGTAATGAGGCCGCATGTCTTTGCAATATGTTGTCTTCCCAAGTGTCACCTGTTTCTTCTTCTCTTTACATACAGAAATAATACCACATGCATGCACATGTATGCCTGGCTTCCACAAACACTCTCTCTCTCTCCCTCTAATGTGTATGTTAAAAAAATGCATGTGAAAATGCCAAAACGCAAAGGTGCAATAGATTCTGATATACATTCTAATCGAGATTTGCTTTTTGGTTCGAGGTGTTTCCTTTTTTCGAGACTGGGAAGCTGGATGGTGCTTTCATCTTTCTTAGCACAACACGCCTAGACAACAAACCTTAACAAATTAAAATATAAGAGCCCTGTGTGTCTGATAATAAACAAAATACAGATTTGCTTCGCATTATTTGTCTACACATATCATTCCCATTCAGAGAACGCCTTTCATTGCCCTGCTGCGGCTTTCTGTCTCGAAGCTTGAAGACAATGTTTAATAGCGCTGTCGGCTTTCAACCAATCGTGTGACAGACACGGGTGAATAATAGAAATTCTCCAGCCATTCCTTGGCATTTATTTCAGTGTAAGTGTATTTATTTCAAGTAGAAAACCCAATAGTCATTTATCAAGAGACAAATCATTTTTCCTTGGCAGTGAAGTCTGCAAAATCCCCATTTTTAAAGCACTAAATCTCGCACCTTTGACAGGCGTAAGAAAGCATTAAAAGCTTTGATTTAGCTGGATCACAAGAAATATTTTCTCATAATTATCTTTTTGGATGATGTATGCTTGTCTAGCGCCCCTCAACCCCCACTGCGCTGCCACTTCTTATTAAAACCAAGGTCTGCATTTCTCATCCCGCTGTACTGCTAAATTAAATTGCCATTTGTTGTGCAAACGTTAAGCACATTAAAGAAAGTGCTTCCTCCTAGAGGAAAAGGATATTCCTCTGACGTGTTCCCAGACTCACTGCAATTGTTTGATGTTCAGAGCCCTTTGATGCTAATGTTGCTGAGTGTAGCACCACCTACGTTTGCACTTTGGTCCACTGCATGCACTTTTCATCATTGGTACTTAGAAGTGTCAAGGCAAATTAAAATAGGAGACATTTCCATACAATCTTTTTGAATTTCACAAATTAAAAATTAAAAATCGTAAAGACAGCCTGCCTGTTGTGCATGGCACACAACACTCAGAAAACATTCCCATGGGATCCCGTTACTTTTCAGTAGGTCCTAAAACAGGCAGATTCCATTGCAATCGAATGCTTTTAGGTAAGCAAGAAAATAATTCACTGACTTAAATTAATACGATTTGTGCAGGTGCAGCGATAATTCCAGGAGGAAATGGTTATCTCGTTCCATTAGCACACTCAGCCCAGGGACGTCATTTCACCAAAATGCCAGAGGGAGCTGAAGTGACACCACATGATCCTTGAACTCTGATGACAACACAGGAGGTCATGTCATTTGACCCCGCCACCAGGTGACATCACAGAAAATGATGTCTCATGACCTTTCACCCCTTGACAAAACAGAAAGTGACATCACATAGCATTGTTCCTCAGTACACTAAGAAACATATGGTTAAGATATCACTGTAATATGATATACATTTCATACTAGAATGGATCCCCATGTTTTAGCGTTAATATGAGTGTGTAGATGCCCATATTACCAAATTACTGTGAATGTAAGCAGACGTCCAACACAACAACCTGGACTACTGTACATCACTCAGGCTAAACTGTAAACAGACAAACCCTCTCACCTTGTACACCTCTGCATGTGGCAGTAAACAAGCTTGCTCTAAGTCGGCTGTCAAGACGCTACAATGGTTCCAAAATGCCCACCCAAATAGCACACGTTGACTTTATTACCCAGTCCTCCATAGCATGAAATGTTGCAAATATAAATTTAGCTGTCCCATTATACAAATGCCGAACATGGGGACACTTTTTGAACTGTATGCTCCAATTTCTGAAACATTTCCTCTTTTCACCGTTCTCTTATGGGCGGCACCAGGCATGGGCTTGGGAGGGCTAAAGCCCCCCCCCCTGCCCACACCGTCACACAGCAAACATCACTCTGCTGTGAAGCTCAGCAGGCTCAGATGGCAACAACCTGTGAGATGTCTCACCATGGAGAGTGGTGTATTTACTTAAGCAAATACACAGGGTCTTTGGTGAGAAAACAGTAAT
The DNA here is from genome assembly GCF_040938575.1 of Ambystoma mexicanum. Taxonomy (NCBI): domain Eukaryota; kingdom Metazoa; phylum Chordata; class Amphibia; order Caudata; family Ambystomatidae; genus Ambystoma; species Ambystoma mexicanum. The sequence continues at coordinate 39,463,390 of NC_090924.1, read as the reverse complement.
TCAAGTGAACGTAGAGGCAGAAGACAAAATCCTGCCCAAGGGTTATCAGTAGACCCCCACACCCCTATTTTGTGGCTAAACGCTACCTGCTGGCTCAGCTTTCGCATGGCCCATGCTTTCAATAATTAGCATTAACTAACAAGTGTATTGGTGTGCATGTATGAATGTATGTGTGCATACATGCGAGGGAGTGTGTACATGGGTGTATGTTTGTAAGCTAGGGGGTGTCTGCAAGTGCACACATGAATGGATGCAGTGTGAATGGCGCACATGGGTGTGACTCTCTGTGTTAATGAGAGTGCCTTGTAAATGTTCTGGGTGCTCGTGTGAATGACAGATAAGTTGTGTGGGTGCATGACTGGTGGGTGAATGTGTATGCATGTGTCCATATCTCTGTGCGTACCTGTGGTGTGTATGTGTATATGTGTATGTGTGTGTATGCAAGCTGGGGCCTCTGGAGGGGCATTGGGGCATGAATATTTTATGACAAGAACATGGCATGTTTTGCTGCCGTTTTTGGGCAAAGGAAAGCCAACGTGCATGATATTAGGTGATGGTTGGGTTGCAGTCGTGAAGTGGGGCGGGGTGGCAGGGTACTACAATAGGGCTGACTTGGGTACGTCTTATTGTGGCATGGAATATTGTACTCGCATTAAGGGCAAAGCCAACATGATGAATGTGCTTACATGGGGGAGAGCATGTTTCCTTATTATGACTTGACTTTTTTTTGTGTTAAGGTCAAAGGCAGCATAAATATTCTCATATGGGGATATAACATGATGAGTGCAACATAAGCGTTCTTGTATGGGGGATTTGGCTAATGATAATATGCTATTCATATGGAGCTTTCTCCAAAGCACTGCACAGAGAATATATTTACATTAAATATATCACCCAACCGAAGTTTGCACTCATTTATCGAGCTTTGAAGTATGAAACGCTGAGTTGGCTTTGCTGGGATTTGAACTTGCAAATCACACTCAGACTGCTAGACCAATCACTCAGCTCGCTGAGCTATCTCACCGTCTAGCCAGCAAAAGCATGTTATCTTACTGTGGTATTGCAGTTTATTACTGGTATTAGGGCCAAAGGCAACATAAGTGTTCTTACATTAGGGTGGGGGCATTCATGTCTCGGGAGTATAGCAGAGGGACAACCTGCTCACTTGGAAGCAAGACGACATGGAGCAACACAGGTTTGATCCCCTTGTCTGCGCTTGGAAACTTCTGGGTATTAAGCACGTTATAAATAACATATCATATCATATAATTGGGGAGCAAATACAACATGATGAGAGTTCTTATATGGGGAATAGGGGAGTTGTGTAGCCAGCAATGATATGTTTTCTTACTGTGGCATGGCTTTTTTCTACTGGCATTAAGGCAAAACCAACAGGAGTATGTTTTTACTTGGGGATACTGGCATGTATTGGCAGAGCCAGCATAAACATGTTTTGTTGTAGCATCGTTACTGGCATTATGGACAAAGCAAACATGAGTATTTTCCCATGTGGCAATATTGGCGCACCAGAATGGACATGTGAGGGCACAATCAATATGAACATTCATTTTACACTAGCAGAGTACTGGTAATTCATAGAATCCAGCGCACAAGTAGCGCACGCGGCTGGCGCACAGCGTGCGCCTGCGATAGTCTGCGCCAGGCACGTGCGCTAAAACTGATTTCCGCGCACAGCGTATTCATGGATTTCATGCTCCCAAACCAGCCGTGGCGCAGAGAATCGCAGCGAGCCTGCAGCAGCGCCAGTAACGCCCCCAAGAACGCCCTCGCGCAAGGAAAAGCCATCAAAATTGCCAAATCATCGCTAAGGGCTGCGCTAACCCTGGACCACTTCACAGGGCAGGCAAACAAGGAAAGCAAAGCGGGCAATCTTCAAATCAGGAGTACGCGGGAAGTTCTACACGCGACTAGGCAGGGAACGTGAATTACAGGGGTACGCGGGAATTATCACACGCGAACAGCCAGGGAACGCGTATTACAGGGGTACGCGTGAAGTAGAACACGCGATAGGCCAGGGAACGTGTATTACAGGGGTACGTGTGAAGTAGAACACGCGATAGGCCAGGGAACGTGTATTACAGGGGTACGCGGGAATTATCACACGCGAACAGCCAGGGTGCGTGTATTACAGGGGTAGCGGGAAGTTCAACACGCGATTGGCCAGGGTACGTGTATTACAGGGGTACGCGTGAAGTAGAACACGCGATAGGCCAGGGAACGTGTATTACAGGGGTACGCGGGAATTATCACACGCGAACAGCCAGGGTGCGTGTATTACAGGGGTAGCGGGAAGTTCAACACGCGATTGGCCAGGGAACGTGTATTACCGGGGTACGCGTGAAGTAGAACACGCGATAGGCCAGGGAACGTGTATCACAGGGGTACGCGGGAATTATCACACGCGAACAGCCAGGGTGCGTGTATTACAGGGGTAGCGGGAAGTTCAACACGCGATTGGCCAGGGTACGTGTATTACAGGGGTGCGTGGGAATTATCACACGCGAATAGGCTGGGTGGGCCCTCACAGGTGTACCCTGTACACCCTCCACGGCCCCTGCAGGCAGCCCACAAAACAGGGGACTACCCTGCACACCTGATCATGTCCCCCTGCACCCCCATCCACCAGGGGCACCCTCCACCAGGCCCCCACCCATGTCTCCCACCACCCCCACCCCCCAGCAGTGCAGGGGCACCTGCCAGCAGGCCCCCACCCATGTCTCCCACCACCCCCACCCCCCATCCACCAGGGGCACCCTCCACCAGGCCCCCACCCATGTCTCCCACCACCCCCACCCACCAGCACTGTGGGGCACGTGGCCAGCAGGCAGTCAGGCAGCAGCAGATGGCAGGTGGGAGCGTGCTCAGGGCTCTGGGGGACTGTAATTTGGCCTCCTGGCCAGGAGCGTGGTCTTTCGTGTTTGAACGCGTGGACAGCCTGATAGGGAGTGATTTTGCACGTGAAAACCCCACACTCAGCGAATCGCGCGAAAACCCGTCACCAGCATATGTGCGTCTATAGTTACCTGCACGTGCAGTGTCAAAGCGTGTGATTGGTGAAAATGGATCTACACGCAGGAGTGACAAAGCGTGTGATTGGTGAAAATGGATCTACACGCAGGAGTGACAAAGCGTGTGATTGGTGAAAAGTGAGCTACGCGCAGGAGTGTCAAAGCGTGTGATTGGTGAAAAAGGATCCACACGCAGAAGTGACAAAGCGTGTGATTGGTGAACATGGGCCAAGCACGTACACGCCGTAAGTGACGCTGTACGTGTGGGCCTGTATATAAGGTAGTGTAGAACACCATTTCCTTGTACGTGCTTTTCGTGGAGAGCGAGTGGGTGAATTCTGTACTTCTTGTCGTTTCACACGCGATTTACTTCACGCCGTTTCCAGTTCGTACTCCCTGTTACCTCTGACAGCTTTTTCTCTTTTTCCTCTTGTACTGGTTTACCTGGGCCTGTTCCCTCAAACAGTGTCCCCTTCTACTGTTGTCCTGTCTCCTCAGACAGCGTACACATCTTCTTTTGGCGGGGGTGTTGCCAACCAAACACGCTCATTTTTCACGCTCTTTTACCTGGTAGACGGTGAGTCACGCACGTATCTAACTTCTGTGCTTGCCCCGTGTGTAGCCTACCCCTTCAGAGGTCATTCTAGGCTGCGTGTGACACGCATACGTTCATTGTGTTACTGGATGCCACAGCGTAGTGCAGGGTTTTCCATCAGCACACGTGGTCTAGGAGGGGTATTGTGCACGTTCCTTAACTTTTCTGGGGTGCCTGTGCGTTGCGTGACCCGTCATCTTTCCCCAGGGGTGTCATATAGCCTTGCCACTGCACTAGGGTACGAATACCATCTGGTACCCAACCCCTTTGACACCCAATTGCCCAGGACAATTGTGCACACCGACTCCCATACGCACAATAACATCAGTGCCATGGTTGGGAGGCGTGCAAGCCGTAAGGGTGGCAAAGGTGGCCGAGCCACACGTGGTGGCCGTGGAGGATCCACTAGGGGACGTGGTTGTGACTTGCAGGGTGCCCCTGTCCCCCCCAGTCTGGAGGACCAGTCAGGGACACCCATGCCCCCCCCCCAGTTGAGGGTCATGTGGCTGATACCAACCCTGATCAGCCCTTGTCGGACCAGCCCATTGTGGCAGCAGACCTGTCCGAGGGTGATCCCATTGCTGACATCCAGGTCAGCAGGTCCACTGCACGTGCACCGGTGCACATTGGTGTCATCAGGGCACGCGCATCTATGCCAGATAGGTCATCTGCTGGCCCCCGTAGCCAGGGTGTGGCTCCATCCACCCCACCTCTCATACACCCTGCCAAGACTGTGTCGGTCCTAGTTCATGCACCTCAGATCAGGCCTGACCCCATCCCACTACCCCCAATGCCTGCACCTACTCCCATGCTGAGTGTGCAATCCCACACACCCAGTACTGAGTCCACCACGGCTCCTGCCCCTAGTGTCCACAGCGGCGTAGGACACTCTGGATCCCCACCCCCTTCCAAGCGCAAGAGGAAGAGTGCACGTCCGGCACAGGCTGATGCCCCAGGCACGGCTGCACAGTCCGGCCCATCAAGGAAGCCAAGCTTCACAGACGCCGAACTGAATGCACTTGTTCAGTATGTGTCAGATCATGATAGGGAAATGGTCATCGTTGCAGGGTCCAAGACCACACATGCCAGACGCCAGGCACACTGGCAGACCATTGCTGACAGAATAAGTGCCCTTGGAGTAGTGAGGCGCACAGCTAGTGATTGCCAGAAGCGCTGGAATGACCTTAAGCGCAGGGCAAAGGATAAGCTGGCCTCAAGTCATGCCGCAACCTTGGTGACTGGAGGTGGGTCCCCAGCACAGGAAATAGAACTCACACCACACGAGTCCGTAGCTGGATCCTACGTCACCGAGGGACAACTCCAAGGTGTGGGAGATCTCCCTGATTACGAGGCATCATCCGGTGAGTGCACATGCATGTGTGTATTATCCATGTGCATGGTGTGTGTGTGAAGCATACATGTTGGGTGCCTGTCAAGGGGGTGTGTGGCAGAGTTGATAGTGGCACCCATGTGCCTCATCCAGTATGTTCAGTGCAACACCATCTGCCCACAGCACTATCCCAACTGGCAACAGTGCACATATGGCCCTACACCATGGAAGTTGCCCTTGAATTGTCATTTTGTCACTACATTGTTGCTCATACTCCCCTGTCTATTCATCTGATGTCTTACATACCATTCCTATACTTTCCCCCAGCCAATCAAGTTTCATCTTCGCATGCCTGACATGCAATGATACCACATGCTAATGCGTCCTCTGTATATAAATGCCAACCAACATGCTGTCATACTGTGGATGTTGCCTTGACATCCACCTCCTACCTGTGTGCTTTGTTACCGTCTGGTTTCGAGCCCCATTCCCTCACACTCCATGCTGCTCTTCATGGTCTATCTTCCCTGACTTCTACAGTTCAGACCATCGTGCCCTACTCACGACACCTGCTTGCTAACAGTCAAATGAGGGCACCCTGCCCTCCAATGCGACCCACCCTATTGCTGACAAGTGCATCTGAGCCTACTCAAAGCCAACTCTCACTGACATCTTCTCATACATGCCTTTGCCTGTCCCATAGACCCTTCACATGGTCCCTGTCCTCTCTCCTTGCTCCTCTTCCACCATCAATGGTGGGACCCGTTGGGGTGTACTCCTGGCCTCCTTCCAATCCTCAGAGGCCACAATTGATGTGCATGGTAATGGGAGCATCTCAGTCCAAGGCCCTTAGGCCAACCTCATTCTCCTTGAGAAATGCTACCCACATCTCATCAACTTCCTTTCCTCTCCTGCTGTCCCCCCTCCTCTCTCCTCATCAATCCTGCACTGCCTCCCTGCACCCTCCCATGATCCTTCTCCGCCTCCCACTCCAACTCCTACACATGCTGCACCTCTGATCTCTAGCACTCCCCGTAAGTCCTCCAAGGCTGTCAACCTCCTCCACAATTACACTCCTTTCACTGCGGCTGCATCAGGCATTCCTCCGATATCTGTCACTTACATGAGGTTATGCACCTTGACATCCTTGGTCTCATGGAAACATGTCTGACGGCCAGCTCTGTCTGCATCCTTCACACACTCCTACCTGATGTTCAGGAGACCCTCTCCTTGGCCCGCCACTACTGTGCAGGGGGGGTGTGCCCTTGGCTTCCCTGAGGGTATTCCTGCCACTGTCACTCCTACTTAGACCTACTCCACTCTGGAATGGCTTGTGTGACGTCTCTCTCTACCACACCTTGACATTCACAAACTGTGCGTTCTGTGTCTGGGAAAACTGGTCAAATGTACTACTTCCTTTCTGAGTGTCCTCACCTCTCCTCCTCACTCATGTCCCCAGACACAGAAATCCTCTTCCTTGGTGCTGTACGCATCCACCTGCATGCTTGTTGACCCCCCCACGTGACCTTTCTGTGACCTCAGCAACTCCCTCTCACCCTCTAGACTCCCGTCTGTCCCTACTCATTCTGCAGGGCACACTCTTGATGCTCTGATCTCATCTGACTTTCCCCTCTCCGTCCATCTCTGCACTCCTCTCTCCTGGAGTGATCACATTCTCCTCTCCTCCCAGCTCACCCTCACCACCCCACAGGCAAAGCCACCCTCACCACTGTCACACACCTTCTTGGTATTCCAACCCATGAAGTGTGTGTCAGTCGAGGCTCATGCTGCCAAAATCTCCCCCCCATCCAGCTCCCCCTTAGGCTCACTCCCATCCTGACAGGGCCCACTCCATGCTCCACTCTATGTCAGGTACACTGGATGTCTTTGCCACGGTCATGACCACCTGTCTGAAGCCCCATGCCAATGCAGAGTCCTGGCATGACTCGGATCTTGTGAACCCAGACCACAGGTGCCGGGTGGCAGAGAGGGAATGTCCTGCATCATGCTCATCCTCTGGCAAACTGGCCTGCCACATGCTCCAAAGGCAATAGCGCCTCACCCTTTTCACCAAGATGAGATCCCCAATCCAAGGGCACATATCTGCGGCATGTGACAACTCTGCAGGACACATAGAAATCTGCAAGGACCTTGCCGAGCCAGATGCAGTGTGTACCTCCCCTGTCCCCTCCGAGCCCACAGCACTGCATGATTGTCTCTGTACCCCTATAGGCCACCCCCCCCAGCACTTGTCTGCGCCTAACACCATCTGCCCTTGACGTTAAGTCCTACTTACCTTGTACAGCACTTCCAGCCGCCACTTCACCTTGCACTTCATTGTGCCACCCACCCCTGCACTTGCGTGACATGAATGACACCAGCACCAGTAGGATTGTTGACTGGCATCCCCTACTGCCCCACCACCCCTCAGTGCTCCGCTGTACCTTCATACATTTCTGGACCGGTGCTTCACGAATGCTATATGATTCCTTTACAGGTGATGGGGAGGTGGAATCTCATTGTTTACTGCATTTTGTTGATGTAGACAAGGCACTGTGCATCGTGGCCAATTTGGACTAGCAGATCCATGTACAACATGTTAACTTATTGATGTGATGATGCAATGTCAGGACCAGAGTGGTTGAAATCCAAAAAAGTTGCCCTCCTCTCCCTCTTCACTTGGTGGCTATGTCACATGCCATGTGTGTGATGGCATGTGCCTTTGACATGGCAATCACTGGCCAATGTGTAATGGCAGTGCTAGGCAGCATGGTGAGCAGGCGTTGCTCTCCAATCTGTACATTGTATGCCCTGAGCCTCCCCTACAGACCCAGTGATGGTGAATGCATAGGAGGTCTCCCAGTCATGTGGGACATGTGTCGTAGAACTACTGCCTCTGTTGTTCATCAGCCCTTGTTGCATGCCATGGTGCTAATGCCTGTTTCCATTTTTCTCTTTCATGTCTTTGCAGGGGACGAAGCATTTGTTGATGCTGGGGATGTGGTGGTTGAGCGGTCCCAGGAGGGCAACCCGGGCCGACCTTCCACAAGTGAGGGACGTGGTGTGTTTGTGGGTGAAAACCCACAAGTGCTGCAGGTCGTGCTGTCGAGGGGTGTCTCTGGGGGTTCCTCCCCCGAGCAGTATTCAGGTGTAGACTCGGAGGATGACACCTATGTGCAGTCGCAGGTGAGTGTTCTTGGGAGAGAATCTCCTCTGTCCGACCCACCTGCAGCCGGGCCATTGCCCTCAATGGGGATGTCAGTGTCGGCAGCTCAGCCTCCGGTGGTTACGGATGCAGGGCCACACCACACAATCTCTGATCCTGTTCCTGGGGCTGCAGATCAGAGAGGGAATGCAGTCCTGCAGCCTGAGGCCTTGCCGGCACAGCAAGGCGCAGTCCGCCTTGCCCCAGGCAGGTGTGGTGCCCGTCAACGTGGTGGCCGTATGCCACCTGGCAATACCGCTTGGGAGCAATCAATCTACGGTACGGCCAACCAACAGGCAGCATCATCCGAGATGATTGCACAGGCCATGGATAGGGTGGCCACTTCCATTGTCCCCCCAGAAAGGCTGATGGAGCGACTGGAGCAGGCTACAGAGTCCATCTGCCAGGCACACAGGGAGGATATGTTGGCGTCCAACAAGGACAGGCGGGCGGCACTGGCGACTCTGCGGGAATCACTTTCCATGGAGTCCCAGCGCCACAGGGAAGGCCTGAGGGAAGAATTCCATCACCTCAGGTCGACCCTGTTAGAGCTTGAGGCTTCATCCCATAGAAGGACAGAGGAGCAACTGGAGCGTCTGACACGGGCGCTCTCGGCCGAGATGCAGGCAACTCGTGCGGAGGTCAGGTCATCCCGGAAGTTACTGCATGGGGACCTCCGCATGATTATAACCCAGAACCAGAACTACCAGACCCGCCTGCTTGCAGCCATGGAGGAGCAAACTCGTGCTTTGCGTGGGCTGCCTCCCATTGTCACACCATCTTCTGAGGCAGCTCCCCCACCTCCTGAGTCAGCTGCAGGGTCTGGCCAGAGCGATAGCGACTCATCTCCCACAACAGAGTAGCCGTGTGGGCCACGAGCCTATGGGGTGTTTTAGTTTCCCATGATCCACACAGGTGGATTGTGGCGTGCATCCTGTCCTCGGACCTCATAGGTGGCCCCCCCCCCCGCCGGCCCTTTCATGGCCATTTTTTCTCAATTTTCTTTTTTCTTTTCCAAGAGTGTTGCCTTGTGTGGGTACCTGGGCATACACTGTATTGTGGCTGGGCACATGCAGGCTTGTCCTGAGTTTGGTTTCGATGCTTGGGTAGCAGACATCCACACCCCTCCTGCTTCCGTTTCCATGGGCTTGCAAAGGGTGTGCCCAAGTGACAGCAAATTACACGGTGACATTGGACTCCCATGAGCTGTTGGCCAGTCCATAGTCAATACTGTGTAGACATTCATAGTGTACATTGTTGTTGCACCTAACTATGCATGATGGTTTGATATGTGCCTCTACTTACATATGTTGCTCATGTTTTGCAGGTATTTCACACAGTTCTTCACACGGGCATACTCTCTGGAGTCAGACTACATGTCGGTAGATGTGCACTGACACTTTTGCGTGGCGCTATCACTGTACATCTGGACGGTGAGGACATACCAGCAGAATCAGGTAATGAGACTACCATTGATTACATGCATTGTGTCTTGTTTGGGTGGGCTTCAGGGTGGGTTGGTGTGTAATTTGATTGAAATTACTCTTACACAGGTGTGTAGTAGTGGCTCCAGCGCGGTTAGCTGTTCAAGTGCGGCTATGTTCCATTTGGGGCACTGCTATTTGTGACACCGGTGTCATGTTGTGATGGCCAGTTTGTTTGCTCTCACATACCATGACATGGTGTCCTCAGTGGCGGGACTGTGAAGGGAATGGGTGACATGGCAATGTTGTCATGTAGTGAATCGCCTGTGGCAATGCATATTTGATTGATGGAGTTGTGTCTTTTCGTTGTGATGCATTGCTGGTGTATGTGTAGGTAGGGGTGCACACATAGTGACACTTCCATGTTAACAATCTCAGGCTGATGTGTATCTGACAGTTTATTGTCAAGTAATTTTGTGACATTGTCAGGTAGTGTCATCATTGATTGTCAGATGGTATGTGCCAGAGCAGTGTGCACTAGCCAGCACTGTGATTCCTAGGTGAAGAAGTTGGCCACCAGTTGCGTACGGGCTGCCACCCCCCGTGCCCTTTCCCCTCCCATGCGCAGCGGGCGTGCATGTGGTTGTGGATGTGGGGGCACCACCATGTCCACGGGCAGGCCCCGGCGTGTTGCAACGTTGTGCAGGACACATGCTGCCACTATGATCCTGCACACTATTCGGGGAGCATATAACAGCTGCCCGCCAGAACGGTCAGGGGAGCGAAAGCGTGACTTCAGCACTCCGAATGTGCGCTCCACTATGCCCCGTGTTGCAATGTGGGCTGTGTTGTACCTTACCTCGGGTGGCGTGGTGGGGTTCCGGATTGGGGTCATCATGTGGGGGCTGATAGGGTAGGCACTGTCCCCTGCGGAGGTGGTGATGGGTATCATTAGTGGTGTTGTGTCATGACCCAGTATCTGACATGCATGCATGTGCAGTGGCATTCATGCTCACCAAGCAGCCATGTATCTCCATGCTGGCCAGCCTCTAGGTCCCGGCATAGGGTAGACATTCTGTAGATGAAGCTGTCGTGGGTGGACCCGGGATAGTTGGCATATACTGATGTGATTATTCCCTTGGCATTGCATACAACTTGCACGTTGATGGAATGCCAGCGCTTGCGGTTTCTATAGATGTGCTCTGTTGCCCTGGGTGGACGTAGAGCCACATGTGTGCAGTCAATTGCACCAAGCACTTTGGGGAATTGAGCCACACCATAGAATTCCTGGATGCACGTCCGCCTTTCTGCATGAGTCCTGGGGAGATATATGTGCCTGCGGACTGATGGCCGTGCAGTGATGATGTTCAAGACCTGGTGTAGGCAGCGTGACTGCGTGGCCTGTGACACACCACCCACTATGGCACTTGTCCGCTGAAAGGATCCAGTGGCCAAGAAGTGCAGTACATTCAGGACCTTCTGCAGGGGGCTGAGTGCTTGGGAGCACAGGGTGGGTGATGTGAGGTCATCCACCCACTCACTGACCAGGTCCAGTATGATGTGTGCTGGAAACCTGTACCTCCCATACACCTGGTCATCAGGCATCCCGAATAGGCTGGTTCTGGGTGTGAATATTCTGGCCCTGACTCTCCTCCTCCTCCTCCTTTGGTAGCCCACTGCCACTGCTGCTAGGAACGGTATGTTCATCCTGGCATCTGGCTTGTTTATTGATAAGTGCGCAAATTAATGCCTTGCGCGTGTTCTAGGCGAGCGTGTGACCCTCGCACCCCTGGAATCTAGTTCTCACTCCAATAGCGTGTGGAAATTCCCACGCAGCAGGCATACAGGTGCGCTGACGTACTTGCGTGTGTAAGTGCCCGCGCACCCCTGAAATACACGTACATAGGCCAATGGCGTGTACGCGCACTTTCGGCCAATTACACGCGATGAAATACACGTACATAGGCCAATGGCGTGTACGCGCACTTTCGGCCAATTACACGCGATGAAATACACGTACATAGGCCAATCGCGTGTACGCGCACTTTTGGCCAATTACACGCGATGTAATACACGTACATAGGCCAATCGCGTGTACGCGCACTTTTGGCCAATTACACGTGATGACACTCTGACGTGCAGTATTTCCACGTGTGCTCCGTCATCACGTGCTGAGTGGGGAACGCCCGTGCGGATCACGTCAGACGCGCTTACGCGGTGAGGGACTCTGGTCCAATAGAATCGCGTATGCGTGCTGACGCACTTACGCGCTAAGGGCCTTTCCTCGGATTTCACGCTGACGTGCAGGAATTTCACGTGCCAAATCACTCCGTATCAAGCTGGCCACCCGAAAACACACGGAACACCACGCTCCTGCCCAGAAGGCCGAGTTACTGCCCCCACAGTGCCCTGAGCAGCCTCCCACGTGCTATCTGCTGCTGCCTGCCTGCCTGCCTGCCTGCTGCCACCGTGCCCTGCCATTTGGTGCCTGCACATCAGCCATCTGCAGGGGTCCAGTTGCTGTGTCCACCCCTGCTGGAACTGAAGACTCCCAACTGGGATTACATCGCTCCACAGCCCAGCCCCAGGACCCAGTTGCCCACCCACACCTGCCTCTGGGGTTGCCATGTCGGGCACTTCCACATCTGGCACCAGTGGCAACCCCAGGCCAGAGGGGCAGAGGGGCACCAGCTTCACTGCCACCGAAGTTGGTGTCCTGGTGGAGCATGTCCTGGGGCAGTATGATGCCCTCTTTGGATCGTCCCGCGCCAGCAAGGAAGGAAGGGAGAGGATCTGGGCCGACTGTGTGGTTGCCATCAACGCGGAGGGGGTGGCAACCCGCAACGTCCAGAAGATCAAGAAGCGCTGGGAGGACTTGAGGTCCAGGACCCTTGTGAAGGCCCGGCGCCTCGTGGAGGGGGGCCGGGGCCGCATGAGTTCCATCCAGAAGAGGGTCCTGGAACACGTACGCCCAGCGCTCCACGCCCAGGTCCTTGAGAGGGAGGCCCGTCTGGAGTTGAGCGGTAAGTGTGCAAGCATTACTGTGTGAGACAGGGCATGTTGCGGTGTGCTGGTTCTATGATACTTGCCTGTATGTGTGCCATGGGCCATGTATGCATGTATGTGTGCAGGGACATCATGGTAATGCATGTGCGACCAGTGATGTGTGACCCACATGGTTGTTGCATGTGTTGAAATGCGGCATGGGGAGCCCTATGCAGATTTAGGACATGAGAGCATGCCAGTCTCTGTACCTGGACATGGATGGGGGTGAAGGATGGGTGCTGATGCCAGGTACATATATGGTAGCCATGTCTGTGTGCCTGACCTGCGTGTCTGTGACTTGTGCATGCCATGGATGCATGACACATGTGTGTGACAATGCACAGATTCAGTGACGCACCCAACTTACCCTTGTTTCGCCTGTGTTCGTAGTGTTTGGGGCCAGATGGATGTAACTGAGGTGAAGTGTGTGCATGTGATATGCATGAGCCATGATGCATGTGAGTTACATATCATTGAATGTTTCAAGAGTCAATTGGACATGCATGGAAATGTGCATGGCATGCACCATGCCTGTTACTGTGTGTGTTTTGCCTGGACTGACCCATGTGTTGTGGAGGGACATGATGGAAGTGTACTTTGACAGGGGTGCTCATCTGCTATTGCTTCCTGTCTAGGGGACCATTTTACAGTAGCCTGATGCTTGTGTCCTTTGTCTCCCTCTACGCAGCGGCTAGTGAAGAAGAGGGCGGAGACGGCGCTGTGGAGCAAGGCGGCGGGGATGCCCCCACGGCTGCAGCGGAAGGGGTGGGTGAGCCCCCACAGGGGCCTGCTACGGCGGAAGACGGTGAGGAGCCATCCAGGTTGGTGGTTTGCACAGAGGAGGAGGAGGCCGACACTGGTGCACACATGGGGCCTGGTGGGAGCATCCCTGCTGGTGCAAGTGTTGCAGTCCAGGGCCAGGGGCAGGAGGCAGCACAGGTCACCGTGGAGGTGCCTGTGCATGTCGCTGTCCCTGACCCTGTGAGTGCACCACCATGCACCAGCAGGGATGCCCCATCCCAGGCCCGTCCGCAGGTAGAGGGGATGTCCATGTCAACTGACTCCCCTCCACCTGCGGCCGTGGGAACCCCTGGCCGCGTGGAGCAGGTCCTGATTGGGGTCGCGATGCGCACGGCTGTGATTCGTGATGCCGTGCGTGCTTCCCGGGAGGAGCACGCACGTCATCACGAAGTGCACCGTGCCGACGTGGCCCAATTGGGATCGGCCATGTTCGGGGGGTTCCTGCATGTGTTGGCCAATCTGACGGCCCTCTCCTCCTCTGTGCAGGCTATCCACCGGTCGTTCTCCTTGCCGTCTTCCGGCCCAGATGCCACCATGGCCCCCTGTGGACCTGCCCCGACCAATGCAGCCAGCTCGGTGGGGATCCCATCCCTGCCACAGTTGGGAGTCGGAGGTCCAGCAGGGGTGGACAACACAGCAAGTGGACCCCAGCAGATGGAAGATGTGCCGGCATCATCGGGCAGGGCACGTGCACGACGGCGTCGGTGGTTACCATCAGCCTGGATGCCGTCGTGCTGGCAGAGGCAGTGGCGTCGGAGGCAGCAGCGGGCTCGACGTGGGAGGCATCATGGCTCAGGGCCATCAAGATCAGAGGGGCAGGCATCGGCCGGAGGGCAGGGCAACCCTGGCATGGCGGTGTGTTCCGTGTGGGAGGAGTTTGGCCAGCGGATAGGTGCGGAGCGGCAGCGGGCGGAAGAGGAGCGGCTCGCCATGGCCAGGGCGGAGATCTCCATGCGTCGGGCATTGAGGTGGGCTGAGTGCCTCGAGGAGGCTTGCAGGGATTTTGGTGAGCACATGGGGTTGTCCCTGCGAGACCTCGGGGCCAGGACAGAGTCCCGCCTCCAGGACATTGACATGGAGTTCGAGGATGCCCTGGCCAGCATCACCAAGTGAGCCGCAGGACTAGCCCGCTGCCTTTGTATATAGTTTTTTAGTTAGTTAGTGCTAGGTTTCCTTTATTTATTTTAATTATTTTGGACCGCTCGGACAATGGCCACTTTTTTGTACATATTTTTTTTATTAGTTAGTATTAGGTTTCATTTGTGGTGTTGGGCTCATGGACCCTGGAACATTCCTGTATATATTGTTATTTTTTGGGAGATACATTTTTTTATTTTCTTATTGTTTACACCATGACGTAATGGTTTTTCTTTGATTTCCTACTACATGGTTTTGCTTTGGACAAATTCTATTGATTTTTTAATCCTTTGTTTTTTGGTTTATCATTTTTGTTCTCGGACATGGACCTTTTATTTACTTTGCCACATAGTTGTATGTTTTATTGGTTTACTTAATTTTTGTTTTTAATACATTTTTATATTATCTTACGCTTGTGTTATTTTCTCTTTGGTTTCTTACATGTCATGATATGGGTTTTGACATTCACTTGCACCCATTGTGTATGTGTGTGTGACGGACATGTGTTCTTTTGCATACTTGCCTTTGGGGTTGTGTCATGTGATTGCATTCACTATGTGGGTGCATGCAATCCTTGTCTGGGTGTATGTGCTGGGTATGCTGGCCATTACTGCCATGATTGTGTATCGTCAGGACCTGGGGCCAGGGGGACATGGATGGGGGCCTGCTGGCAGGTTCCCCACAGTGCTGGGGGTGGGGGTGGTGGGAGACATGGGTGGGGGCCTGGTGGAGGGTGTCCCTGGTGGATGGGGGGTGGGGGTGGTGGGAGACATGGGTGGGGGCCTGGTGGAGGGTGTCCCTGGGGGGTGGGGGGTGGGGGTGGTGGGAGACATGGGTGGGGGCCTGGTGGAGGGTGTCCCTGGGGGGTGGGGGGTGGGGGTGGTGGGAGACATGGGTGGGGGCCTGGTGGAGGGTGTCCCTGGTGGATGGGGGTGGGGGTGGTGGGAGACATGGGTTGGACATGGGTGGGGGCCTGCTGGCAGGTTCCCCACAGTGCTGGGGGTGGGGGTGGTGGGAGACATGGGTGTGGGCCTGGTGGAGGGTGTCCCTGGTGGATGGGGGGTGGGGGTGGTGGGAGACATGGGTTGGACATGGGTGGGGGCCTGCTGGCAGGTTCCCCACAGTGCTGGGGGTGGGGGTGGTGGGAGACATGGGTGGGGGCCTGGTGGAGGGTGCCCCTGGTGGATGGCGGGTGGGGGTGGTGGGAGACATGGGTTGGACATGGGTGGGGGCCTGCTGACAGGTTCCCCACAGTGCTGGGGGTGGGGGTGGTGGGAGACATGGGTGGGGGCCTGGTGGAGGGTGTCCCTGGTGGATGGGGGGTGGGGGTGGTGGGAGACATGGGTGGGGGCCTGGTGGAGGGTGTCCCTGGTGGATGGGGGGTGGGGGTGGTGGGAGACATGGGTGGGGGCCTGGTGGAGGGTGTCCCTGGTGGATGGGGGGTGGGGGTGGTGGGAGACATGGGTGGGGGCCTGGTGGAGGGTGTCCCTGGGGGGTGGGGGGTGGGGGTGGTGGGAGACATGGGTGGGGGCCTGGTGGAGGGTGTCCCTGGGGGGTGGGGGGTGGGGGTGGTGGGAGACATGGGTGGGGGCCTGGTGGAGGGTGTCCCTGGTGGATGGGGGGTGGGGGTGGTGGGAGACATGGGTTGGACATGGGTGGGGGCCTGCTGGCAGGTTCCCCACAGTGCTGGGGGTGGGGGTGGTGGGAGACATGAGCAGGTGTGCAGGGTAGTTCCCTGTGGTGTGTGCTGCCTGCAGGGGCCGTGGAGGGTGTACAGGTAATGCCTGGGAGCACACAGCCAATTCGCGTGTGGAACTTCCCGCGCACCCCTGCAATCCACGTACGCGGCCATATCGCGTGTGGGACTTCCCGCGCACCCCTGAAATCCACGTAGCCGGCCATATCGCGTGTGGAACTTCCCGCGCACCCCTGAAATCCACGTACCCGGCCATATCGCGTGTGGAACTTCCCGCGCACCCCTGCAATCCACGTACCCTGACTAATCGCGTGTGGAACTTCCCGCGCAACCCTGAAATCCACGTACCCGGCCATATCGCGTGTGGAACTTCCCGCGCACCCCTGCAATCCACGTACCCTGACTAATCGCGTGTGGAACTTCCCGCGCACCCCTGAAATCCACGTAGCCGGCCATATCGCGTGTGGAACTTCCCGCGCACCCCTGAAATCCACGTAGCTGGCCATATCGCGTGTGGGACTTCCCGCGCACCCCTGAAATCCACGTAGCCGGCCATATCGTGTGTGGAACTTCCCGCGCACCCCTGAAATCCACGTACCCGGCCATATCACGTGTGGAACTTCCCGCGCACCCCTGCAATCCACGTACCCTGACTAATCGCATGTGGAACTTCCCGCGCAACCCTGAAATCCACGTACCCGGCCATATCGCGTGTGGAACTTCCCGCGCACCCCTGCAATCCACGTACCCTGACTAATCGCGTGTGGAACTTCCCGCGCACCCCTGAAATCCACGTACCCGGACATATCGCGTGTGGGACTTCCCGCGCACCCCTGCAATCCACGTACCCTGACTAATCGCGTGTGGAACTTCCCGCGCACCCCTGAAATCCACGTACCCGGACATATCGCGTGTGCAACTTCCCGCGCACCCCTGCAATCCACGTACCCTGACTAATCGCGTGTGGAACTTCCCGCGCACCCCTGAAATCCACGTACCCGGCCATATCGCGTGTGCAACTTCCCGCGCACCCCGGTATACACGCACACGTTTATTTTTTCTCTCAGCGCGTGTCTGTGTTTGTGGGTACCCCTTTGTACGTCATTTGTCCTGGAGGGCCACAGTATTGGACATTGATCATGTCTGTATATAGGTGCTATTTGTTGGCGCACCTTTTAGCGCACATTTCTTGCAGGCGCAGAGACGCTACCGCCTGCTTTCTTGTGGCGGTCGTGTTTGTGCCTGTTTGTGCCTGTGCGCTGCTTTGAGCGTGCGCTTTTTTGCCCTATTCTATTCCATGAATACGTGTTGTATGCGAGCGTGTGGGCGTTCCGCGCACTTGCCTCCTAAACTTTCCCCGTGCCGCCCACATTCTTCCCCATTCCGAGTGTTGTGCCCCATTTTCTTCCCCATTCCGAGTGTCCCGCCCTGTGTTCCGCCTACTTTAGAGCTGTGCGCTGCGCTCGGAGTGATAGCGCAGTGGCCGTGGCGCACGACGTTGGTTGACCTGTGCGCCGGTCTGCGCCGCGCGCTTTTTCAGCGCACGTCCTCTGCTTTTCTTGCGCACGGACTTCCATGAATCGACGTGCGCTGGTTTCCCTGCGCTTTTCGCTAATTTTCGGCGCAGCGCACGTATTGGCCCCTCTGCGCCGGGATTTTCGGCGCACATTTATTCCATGAATCGGCCTGATAGTGAGCTACGGCATTATGAAAATGTGTTTGAAATTGCTCCTGTACATTGTTCATGACTTGGCATGTAATGCATTTTGTATGTCTTACCTTCCAAAACCAATTGTAAACTGTGTGGCTTTTTACCTAATTTATCACAGAAAGTGTACTGTAAAATGCACTATTTTAACCCCATATTTTAAATCTTTTCTCACGGGGCAACCCCCCTTGATTGGTTTGGGCTCCCTCACTAGGCTCTGCCAGCCCCGCCCATTTGGCTGTGGGCATAACAAGTACCCTTCCTTCTGTGGGCTCTTCCTAATGTGAGTCCTACTACTTAAGCTCCAGGCCCCACTTGTTACACAATTAATGCTATGCTTCTGATGCTTTGGCATGAAAGATGAATCTAATGGGATAAAGAAGCGATAATGTCTACTCAGCTTCCTGGGCTTGGGAAGTGCGGCCAGGGGGATGGATCAATAGCACAATAGGTGTAATGTCCTGCCTCACTTACAGTTTTCAAAACTGCCATCCAGCCCCCCCAAATATTGAGGCTGGCTCCGCCCCTGCATACAGTACATGAGGGGATTGTGCTGTACAGTGAAAAGACTGCGACTCTGTAAAACGAGAGCAGCAGCTGGTAGGAAATTGCAAAGATAATTATGCGGAGGCCATTTGGGGAAATTCTGCCAGGGCTGCTAAAGCTGTGCAATACAAACACTAAAGGAATGAGTGCAGCTTGAGTTTGGTGCCTGCCTCCGCCAACACACGATGTCCGTTGAGTCGAAACAAGTAGAGGGGTCCTCGCCAGCCTTCATTTTTTTTTATAATGTCATCCAGGACAAGTGAGGAAATGGCAAGGTATTGACAGATGATAAATGTAGGACCAAATGGAAAAGTTCAATCAAAAGGCATTCCTACCACAGCCCACCTCGTCACGCGCACTCAACAGCTAACATGTTGGAATCATACTCTTGCTTTGTAGGATTTCAGAAAGAAAGTTTGGGAGTGTTAATTGTGTCCATGAGTCCTCATCCTACAGAACCACTAACAAGAAAACTGATCACTTCACAAATGTATACATTCATCCACCGGGTGAATTGTCTGACAAACACGCATTGGCAAAGCCAACAATTTTGATGTTTGCTGCTGTTTTTTGCAATTTGCATTTATAGGCACCATGGTGCAAGGAAAAGAGCACATGGATTCAAGGGAGGATGTGAGAAGGGATGCATGTGTGTATTAGATTGAGAAGGGAATTAGAGAAAGGAGGAAGCAATTTAGAAAGAGTACCATTGCTAATGAGCAAGAGGAAACATGAGCAATAAAGGTTGACAATGGGAGGAAAAGATAAAAAGCGAGGGTGTGAGAGGAAGAATGAGAACAACGTAAGGGCTGCAACGAAAGGGGAATTTGGTGAAGATGGAATGAGGACACAGGTGAGAGGGGATCTCTTCGGGTTGAGAGGGGGAGAGCCAGCACACAGAGAAAGAGATGGTGCACAGAGAAAGTAAGGGAGTGCACACAGGGAGATAGCACACATAGCGAGACACAGACAATGCGAGGAGCAAGAGAGACAGCACAGAAAGAGGAGAGAGTAACAGCACAGATAGAGGAGCAAGTGACAGCACAGAGAGGAGCAAGTGACAGCACAGAGAGAGAAACGAGTGACAGCACAGAGAGACGGAGAAAGAGAGAGGTTGCATGGCAAGAGTGGTCAAAGTGTAAGAAAAGAAGTAGTGGAACTATGTTCCCTGCTAGCCTGCCCCGCTCCTCACAAACCCCATTGCCCATTGCCCTGCCCCCTCCCACACACAATACAAACCCCCAAACACCTTTTTTCCTGCTGTTTAAGGGAATGTTCAGTGCAGTGCACTGAAAGTGCAAGTTTCAACTTCTTCCTACACTGTTATTTTGAAATGAAACAGTTCCAGAACGGTTTATTTTTTAAAATAAAAGTATAGGAGCTGTAAAACGTAATTAAAAAAAGTAGAGGAGCACCGTTCCCTCCCGCTCCCGCACACTTGGACCGCTGCAGTGCATGGAGAGCGAGTGAATAGAGAGAGAGTGCACACAGAGCGTGTAAATAACATGTGCATTGAGAAAGACAGCGCATGGACAGAGGCAGCAAGAGAGCATGCCCAGAGAGAGACAGCAGAGAAAGAGATGGCGTACAGAGAGAGACATACAGACAGCCAGCACACACAGAGAGACAGAGAGAGAGAGAGAGAGAGAGAGAGAGAGAGAGACAGTGAACATAGAAAGAACACATAACGAGGATGACAGTGCATGGAGAGAACACTTGTGCATGGAAAGAGAGTGACAGCACATGGAGAGGGTGACAGTGATTAGAGATAGAGAGAGTGCATGGGAAGAGAGAGACAGTACATGTAGAGAGACAATGCATGGAGAGAAAGGTATACAGCTTCTGGAGAGAGAGGCAGCTCATGTGCTCATGGAGAGAGAGAGAGGCAGCTCATGGAGAGAGAGACAGAGAGAGAGAGAGAGAGAGATAGAGAGAGAGAGAGAGAGAGAGAGAGAGAGAGAGAGAGAGAGAGAGAGAGAGAGAGAGAAAGAGATCTTAAGGAGGACAGACATTTGTAACCCCTACACCCACCCTTTTAAAGTATATATGTATAATGAGTTGCCCCATCCCCGAACAGGAATTCTCATTTTACTCCCTCACATTCCATTTAACAACACTACAGAGAGAAGATGGGGGCATTTTTCCAGACATACCCTAGAAATACAATGGTTTGTGCAAACCACCCAATTCAACACATTACCATGGAGTTTCACAGCCATACTCAAGATGTGTGCCTGGATGATTCCTTTCCACCAAGGCCATGGTTAACCTCCTCCGCCAACCCACACATCAAAGTCTTCCATTCAGTGGCACAGGGACAGGGACCTATGGGGGTCCGGCAGATAAAAATCCAAAGTTGCTTCCTCGGGGTCCATTACTGTGCAGCGGCAGCAAAACTCCCTCCTCTTCCTCTGCTATGGCGCAGGCTTCTTAGAAGCGCATTGTTGCTTATCGACAACGAGATTAAGTGAAGAGCACTCCAGACTGTCGTGGTTTATTACACGTCACACCCAAGTCAGGGAGCTCCTTCTTCCACAATGAATGTGGTGCACAATAAAACGTTTTTGATATTTTGAAGAGTTCAATGTGATAAAGCTTCCAACCTGTCTCACACACAACCCCAACAATTACCTGGTGCCACAATGGAGTAGGAACCAGGCTGGTGTGTATTAAGAATATATTTATTACTTAATTTATTCAGCCAAAGATCACAAATAGATTACACAAAAACAAAATAATTCCCGGATAGCACTAACATAGAGGTATGCTGTCACGATTAATTCCTTTTAACTCACCCACCAAGACAGAAGAAGAACAATTCAACACACACAGTGATAGTAAATGCTGTTAAGCTTTCTCCCAGCCATCCTCACCATCTACACATCCATTAGAATGGATTGCTTTGAATGGAAGGCAGTGGCAGGGAGTGGGAACACAAGGGAGAAATTGGATTTTGAGTATTTTGAGTATTACTCATAGAAAAAGTATGGGAGACAGAAAAGTAAAGGGAGCATTTGTTTTGCCACATCTAAGAATGACAGATAGGGCTTTAGGGTTTGGTAGAGCACAATGGGAAAATCGGTTTTGGAATGTTGAGCAGAGTTGCAATTTGAATGAAACAAATGCAATGGGAACATTTGCTTTACAGAGCACAATTGAAAAATGTATATTTGGGATGGTTAGCACAGCTGCAATTTGAGAAAGAAATTGCAAATAGAATTTTTTTTTTGCATAGCATAATGAGTACACAGGACACATTGAAGAAGGCTTTTGGGGTAATTCTTCTGGCAAATATTTATGACTATACCAGCTTCCAACACACTGGGAAAAGTTTGTTGGTTTCGAATACAATTCAATAGGGGAATTCATTGATTCATTTTGATAAATATGCTAAGCATCTACACAGGCTAACAGGGGATTATTAAATGGGGAAATGACTAAAACAATGCGTGACAAATATAGGGCCAATACAATCTTGGGTTTGGGGGTAGATCTACTTACAGGAGAGGTCTGGAATGGGCATCAGGGAGCATCAGAACACACTGTGGGCACACTAAGGGGGGCAGTCAAGGATCTCCTCTATGTCCCAATCAGTTTGTATGTCTCCTGGCTCCTGTCTCCACTGCACGATTAGGCCTCTCTCTGCTGGGATGTTTCTCACCAGATTTCGCCAATAGGTCACCTATTGGAATTAGTGGAAGAACCTCAGGGCAAATAACATCACTAACTTGTCATGATTCTCGTGCAAGGGATTGGTTGATTATCAGCTATTCTCCAGCAATTCAAAGTAAAGTTCCAAAAGGTACAAATGAATTAATAAAATTTCCATCCACTTCAGGAGAGTCTTTCTCCTCCTGAGTCCTACCATGTTCTCAGTACTATTCATTTTATACAGTTCACCATTAGTCTCCACTCTTCACCTGGTAATACTCTCATGGCAGGACTTTCTATCAATACCATAATAAAATATATTCAATTTCTGCAAGGGTTTTATGCTTACCCTGGATTAAAATTACAATGTTCTCTACTTTTAAAGGGGTATGGGTCCTCCCTGTATTTCCCTTCATA
The DNA here is from genome assembly GCF_040938575.1 of Ambystoma mexicanum. NCBI lineage: Eukaryota > Metazoa > Chordata > Amphibia > Caudata > Ambystomatidae > Ambystoma > Ambystoma mexicanum. The sequence continues at coordinate 39,440,806 of NC_090924.1, read as the reverse complement.
GACAGTTCATCATTTCCTTCCACTTGGATCCTGGTTCCTGGTATATTCCCTTGCCAGGACTCTGTAATACTTTCATTCGCAATTCACTTCCATTTGGGTTCCTGGTATACTCTCCAGCTAGAAATCTGTAACACTTCCATTCACAATTCACTTTCGCGTGAGTGACTGCTGTACTCTCCTGCCAGGACTCTGTAATACTTCCTTTCACAATTCACGTTCACTTGGGTTCTTGGTATGCTCTCTTGCCAGGACTCTGTAACACTTTAATTCATAATGTACGCCCACTTTGCTTCCTGGTATACTCTCCTGCCAGGACTCTGTAACAATTTCATTCACATTTCAGTATTTTCAGGGACTTTCAATTGCCCTGAATTGTAGTGTCAATGTCTTCTCTTTTTATACAGATCACAATTGGGTGCAAGTCCCAGTCCCACTACTTTTTGTGCCCTGCACACTTCCATGCCATGCCTTTCCAAATTATAATATGTACTTCTGTCCATGTTCCCAAGTATATTGGCATTAGCTTCAACTTGCTTTCCAATCATAAAATGGTTCTAGGTCTCTTTTACATGAAGGTCTTGGACCTTTACACATGGTCCCAGGGTTCCTATCTCCCTGTTCAAGCTTCCCCCAGCTTCTATTTGGCACTCTTTCACCAAATTGTGATAGACTGGACAAAGTGCCCCAGCTTCCCAACCCTTCAGTGCAGACTAACCAGCTCTTTTTGGTTGTCGTTCACATCCACCGGTTCTGTCTATCTCCTGCCATTGACTCGGACTGAACCGCCGTATGCCCCACAGCTTCCACTATGACATCCACCTCCTTCCAGCAGCGTTTTCTGGTCGCAGTGCTGCAGCTGGAAGTCTCCTCCCTTGGGCTTGCTCCAGATGGACTCTCCAGGTTTGCTGTGAGTCAGCAATACTAGCCGCTTCCTTCTCGCTTCACGACCGGCATCGGGAGTGAATTCTCCTTCTCCCCATCTATGTTTTCCACTGCTGGTTTTGAATCTCCCAGCAGTGGTCACATGTTCCCAACAACTAGTATGCACATGGTCCATGCAGACGTTTTATTCTTCATTACTCAGTCCATCCTCCTTGTCCAAGTCTTCTCATTAGGATATGTATGGGTTATTCTGTTACCTTCACTAGGATGTTCTATCTCACAGTATGCAATATACAGATTAGATGGAAATAAATCGATGCCATTATCCCTTCGAGATGGAGAGGTATACCATGTCTCTTCTGTTGAGTCACCCCTACTTCCCAGGGGATGCTCCCCGTCCATGTGGTCCTCCTGCAGATAGCCATCGCCAGGGTTGGAGCAGGTAGCTTCTGCCCTTCCCTTGCCACATGAGTGGAGTTTTTCCCTGGGGAAGTGGTGATGACTCTGTCAGATTCATTTCAGTTAGCATTCTACAAGAGAACAATGATAGTATTTTAGTAATTGATTCACTTGGATGTCTCATCTCTTTTAATGTTATATGTGTTTTTGGAAGATTTACCGTTTATACTGTGCATAACAGTAGACATGGAACTATTTACTTGACCTTTGTCACAAAATGGTCTAGGCAATCGAATGCAACATTTGGTGAATAATTTTTCTCTGTTTTTACATGGGTGTGAGCAGTATTTCTCACACTTATGTCTTTGTAAATACAAGATTTGTATACTTGGATCATTATATATTTCTTGCGAAGGGATGTCACAGCTAATGTAGTTTTCGATAAATTGTAAAATAGTGTCATCACTGTCATAGCCATATTTTACAACAATTTTTAATCCGCAGAAGCATGTGGATGTGTGGTGTTCTCTGGATTGATATTCATATTTCCAAAAGAAGTGTTCTACTTCTCTGAGTGGAGCACACTTTTTATTGCATATCAAGTGCAGCATGGAAATGAAATGATGGTGAAAGTATCTTGAAACATTAACAGGATCCAGAGAACAGAGTGCTCCTGGTCTTTTTTGTATATTCCTTCTTAATTTGCAGTGCTTAGAAAGTCATGCAAGCCATCATATGCGTATTCTGCACAACATAAAGTAAAAAAACCATGTGGGTAGGCCTAGGTTCTTTAACATACAACGTACATCAGCATGCCAATGGAACCAGTATTTTGTTGTACCACATATATCTTTTGAAGGAGTTGAGTAGCTGACATGTTCAATGGATGCCTGTTTTTAAAGTGAGTACAACTCTCTAATATATAATACATTTGTAAAGGGTGATATTCTGATGCACTGATTTTTATGGGTCTTTCATCGTGTCTCTCTCCCTTTCCTGTAGGAAAGAGTACTATAAAACAAAATGCTTCTACACTTCTTCTCCACATGCTCATTGGCGACCCTTTGGCTTGATGCATTTGAAGTGTTTCTAATTCCTCTTACATGGTGATACTGGAATGTAGTGGGTGAATTGTGCACTAATCTATAATGTTGTCCGCAGTAACAGGATCAACACTTTCAAATTGGCTACTTTGTTGTTAATCTTCAAATACTTAGGTGCTTTCTTTTAACTTTTCCTCTATGTTTTTTATCTGTGTAGTATTCACTGTTCTGTTTAATATATTCTAGGGCTTCTTTAACTTTATTTAAGTCAACTAGGTACTGCCAAAATGTTTTGTCTTTTTTGGCACACATTAACAAGTACTCCTACCGTTTCTACATTGTAGGTCCAATGGTAAGTATGATACTTTGTCATGAGTGCCTTTGAATCATTCTGATGGAGGCAATTTTGCAGTTTTGAGTTGGGGACGTAGCTTGGAATGGGTGTACTGTTTGAATTATGATATTTTCATACAGATTATGGTGTTGGAGAGGTTTTTCAAGTGTAAATATTTCCAAGTTATTGTTGAAAGCCCATGATGGCATTTGGTTGTTACCAAGCTTAGTGTTGTAGTATGTGCAAAACTATTCAAGGATAAGTTAATTTGTATTTATGTTCTGTTGTTAGATAGAAAGCTAATTGGAACCATTGTGATTCCTTATTCTCTACGATTGTATACGCCATATCTACTATTTTTTTAATTGTTTAATAAAAGATTCTGCAACAACAGACACATACTTAGTCTGGAATTTCAGCATATGTGGTTTGAAACTTTGCTATTTCTTTTTTGTATGTGCTGTAAGGCGGGTACTATTGGCAACAGCCAGTCCAGAGAAAGGGACAGAGTCAGGGCTTCCCAGGACGTTGGCAAACAAGTGAAAAGGCAATTTAAACCAAGAGGTCAAATTGGTCATCTTGCCTTTGTGTAGGCCTCCATTGATTCCTATGGCAGGACATGAGTATTCCAAAATAGAGATCACTCAGATCCACTTCCAAGTCAGCATGTAGCTGCCACAAGCCCATGCCCTTCTCTGTGGGCAACTCACAGGTGCCCAAAAACACACATAAGGGGTACAGAGGTGTACCCCCTCCCATGGGTGCCATACGGGTATCCCATGGGTGTTGTTCACCAAAAGATAAAAAGAGGAGCTGCAATGCAGAGGGCCAGGCTGGACCTCAGTGGCAGAAAACATAAGGAAAAGACACACACAGAAGTGGTAGGACAAGGACTGGAGGCCCGGTCTCCCCATGAGGCATTTCCAGAAGTACAGACATCTAGCCACCAATACACATCGAATTAGTATGTAAACAAACATTGTCATGCATGTAACATGATGACATTTTATGTACTATATTAATGTATATTGAAAATGGGGCAGCATTTGCAATGCAGGACACCATGTAAAGCCGGACATGGCAGGATGAAATCTCATGCATCATGATCCTGTAAATTATCAAACTTAGAATACGTAATACTCCTTGTAATACAAATTAGACTAAGAACTAAGATTATTCATCCCTACCTTGTCTAGTTTTTAGCAATATAAATAACCGATCATATCAATACTGAGAGATGACAAATTAATTCTGCAAAAGTTCTCCATATTTTCAGATATTACTTTGGAGAACTTGACTTGTGAAAACAAAATCATCATAACACAGATAATTAAAAGTAATGGTACCTATTACACATTTTCATACATGTGAGAAGACTTTACACTCATTCTTGACAAATATGAGCTGATAGCTCAATCAATATATGAGACACTTGCAAATATTGTTTTTTTTTCTTTTCTATTGATAATAGAACATTATGACAACTCTGAAACCAAGGGCCTCCATGTATGTGGCTTGAAAATGCCTTTAGTGCGAAAAGTTTGGCCATGATGTCGATGAACATGTGCTCTTTTGAATGTCTATGCCATTTATTTATGATTTTATTACTTCTGACTTCCATGAAAACCTGTTAATTTGAGGCTTCCTAAGTATAACTACAATAGAGATTACTGGCATATTAAGGACAAACGAAGGACACATACAAATATAACATAAACACATTTTCCAAAGGATGCTTTATAGAAGGTGGTCATTCCTTTGCTTTATGATATGACATAGGCTTCTTGGTCATAACTATTACCTTAAGCAGCTACACTATGTAAGGAAGGCATGGTATCAACAGTAAGACAAACACACGTGACCACAGTTCAAGGGAGTTTATTGTACTTCAACAAGGGTGTGATGAATGCCTAGCTAACCTTAAATCTACAAATGGGAGCAAGCTATAACCATCAAATAATAATAATGCAGTCCTAGTGACGTCTTGTCAAAATAAAATGGCCTATACTAAAAAAAACATATTGCCAATCCTTACCGCTAAATATACATAGTGTGGGGTAGTGTTCATGTAAAAGAAGGTAGTGTTCACAAAATTATATGTCAGGATGTTCAGGCCGTTGGTCTCCCTTCCCCACATTTTCAGCATGGGACAAGGCGGTTCACTCGAGCAAAGCACACACTCTGCCTTCTTCGGCACAAGGATACAGTTCCATTACCAGCATCAGGGCCTTCTGTGGTGAGCGTCGCTTTACTTCTCAAAAGTCTTTTGATTCAGAGGGCCTGATGTACAGAAAGAAAACACCAAGTTCCTTTGCTCTTATAAGTATTCAATTTGGGTGATTCACCCTGGATCCCCCTAAACCGGGCTCAGATCACTTTTATATCACAGTCGTTTTTATGGATCCCTCTCTTCTGGGCTCAGATCCCACTTTTTACAATGTTCAGAGAATATTCTTTCTCGGGTGACTCATGGTTCACCCCAGATCGGCTCTCAATGGGCTCAGATCCTTCCTCCTATACAATTAATCTCCCTCAGCTAGGCTCAGACCAATTGCAGTTTGCATTCAACTATACAACACTTTTGAATGTGCATGGGATTTAGCTTGACCCTTTGCAGGACCACTTTGATCTCTAAATTCCCTTTTCCACAGCTGCCAATCAGTTGGATACCTAAGAGAGACCTTCAGACGAGCACCCATGTGGGGCCAGACCACTCTGTCTATGGTATCTTGCTTGGCCTCCCAAAGTTCAATCACTCCTCTGGTTTTCAATTATATTTGCGTCTTTGTGTTGCACATCACATACTTTTCACACACTGCTGTCTTTAGATTTCTTTATACAATATTGCTGCTTACAATCTTGGCTCGAACACAGGCTGGTTTGGTATCAGTCTCTCCGACTCGCCGGCTGTGCTGTCTTTACTGGCGCTGCTTTGTTGTACAAGCCAAGGACAGTACCACAGTGGCAACCACTCTTTCCCACCTTGGTTATGCACGCAGGATAGCCATGGGTACCTCTGACACAGCTTTAGTTCCCGGTCTTAGGTTTCTTACTTTCCCATGTGCTTGAAAGTAATGGTCTGAAATGGTCAAAGCCGCTTCCCTCCTTGCAACCCACTCTTGTCTCGCTGTCTTTCTCCTCGTATTGAACTGCCATCTGGAAACTGTTGTTTCCTCATGTGATTTGCCTTGCTGAGAGTGTGCTTTTGTGCTCTGCCTTTTATCCATGTGGCAAAGTATGATGAATGTCAGGTGTGTGTAATAATCAGTAATTGCCTGACATTGCCTGACCATTCTATTGGGTCATGTCAGGTATAGGACTCTGGTGTTAGTCCATTTTTGCTCATGGTGAGCTGTCCGTCAGAAAGTGTTTGTGTCGGGAAAGAGGGGGGCATTGAGTTCCTAGTTATCCTACCTGGTAGGATGGGGCAAGGGTGTTACAGGGAAGAGGATACCACGTCTCAACATCCAGTGACCCACTTTCACTCCCCGAAGACCCCTCATCCAGGTGATCCTCCCACACTAGTCCACCTCCAGGAACTGGATCCAAAAGTGATGGCTTTGTCCTGGCCATCTGGACAACAGATCCCCAGGGACTAGCGGGTGAGACACCTTCAGGTTTCTCACAACTGCAATTTCAATTACTTGTTCAACTTTTACCCATTTTGTGCAGTGAGATCAACCCACAATCCAGATACTCTTCTGTACATTATCAGTTTTGAAACATTACTATTTCTTTTTAGTTATGTATTGCAAAGAAAGTTACTGATTAGAACTGGTTGTTGCACACATTTATCGGTTAGTTGTGTTTTATTTTTTTACTTCAGTACAAAAATATGTGTTTTTTATATGTCATTTATTAGTTTTTTTATTAGAGATATGGATTGTTAGCACTTTACAGCTTATGCAAAAGAAAGTGCATTGTAGAGTGGTGTGGTGCCAACATTTTTATATGATGAAAGGTCCTTTTGCAGGATGCCTCTAAAACGCAGCCCAACAAATGCTCACGTAATCCAGTTTGGATGAGAACAGAATATAAGCTCCTGTTCTGAAGACTTTTGGTAATACTTTGTATTATTTTAGGAATAGTCATACATGTTGAATGACTGTGAGGAGGAGCATTGGGGTCAATATTTGGTTGGGAACATTTTTGGGATAATGTTTTTTGTTACATAATATTTCCTTTTTAATATATGATAGCCTTGTCCTTGTGTGTCTATTGCAGTTTGATATTTTTGTTCTGGTTGTAGATCTCTTCATTCTAGTAGGGTCTCTGCTGGAAGTGTTACGCCAACTGTCCCCAAAAAATGTGCAGACGCTATCTGTTTTTACATTTCTCTTGTTTCTGAGGTTAGTTTCTCGTTTTTAACCAATTTTGTTAATGGCTTCATTCTGCTTAAAATAAGTATTAATAATGTTCTTTTTAGTTTGAATTTACTATCAATGATTGCTACTAGACCAGTGTTCCTTGTTAATTGGCAATTGAGTAATGTAACTTGTCACATTTTTTTATGAGACCAATAAGGACTTTAGATCAGAAAATGTTTGCCAACTTAGTTTTTCTGAATTTTGCATTGGTACCACATTGACACTGGATAATATAGAGTCCATGTCTTTGGTGTATGTTGGGGGGTGATAGTCTGTCTAAATGGATTTGGATTCTAATTGTTTGCATTTAGATTTTGATAGAGGTGGAGGATTGAGGCCCATTCTGGTGCTTGGTCTATTTTCAAAATGGACGGTGAGAGGTATCTCTTCTGTTGCTTGTACATTTTGTATACAATTGTTTTACTGGAGGATGAGTGTTGACTCTCCCTTGATTTTACCTGCACATTGATATTTTCTTTCTTTTCTTCTGAGTTGGATTTTGATTGTCATTTCATGTATCTGTTAGGAAAAAGAGGAATGTTTACAATGGGCCATAAGAAAGTGTGTATCCGTTTTTTAAAGGCTACAATTGTACATTAGTAATGAGGAGGGGATGTTGTGGCAATGCATGTCTAAACAGAGGACTTAGAAGATGCCCTGTACTTTTTGGTATTGCTCACATTTTAGCATCTTGACAAGTGAGGAATGCCATATTGCCTCATGGCACACTGATACTGCCTTTTGTGACTGCCTCTGATTCTTTGTCCCTCATTCTTCTCTCTCCCAGCACCCATGATATTTCTTTGAAAGCGTTTTGATACTACCTTTGTCTTTTTGTTTTATGCATTGTTTTAGAAATACTCATAAAGCTTTGAACGACTATAGGCGTACCTGCAGATTGAGTTTCATGAACATTTGCAGAGTGGAAGTTGTTTTTGGACAGGAGCAGCGTTTGGGGTCAATATTTGTTTGAGAATGTTTTTGGCATTTTGTTTCTTTTAGCATATGATTTATTTTGACTATCTCATATCCTCTACTATGTGTGTCTATTGTAATTTTATTTATTTTGCTCTTGGTTGTAGGTGTCTTGATTCTATTAGGGTTTGTGTTGGCAGTGTGATACCAATCATCCTCACAAAATTTGCAGAAGTCATTTACATTGACTATGAGCTTGTTTTTGAGTTTAGTTTCTAATTTTATAACCAGTTTTGTTAATGGTTTAATATTGTTTGAGATAAGTATTGATACATTTTTTTTTAGTTTCAATGAACTTTCGATGATTGCTTCTAAAAGAGTTTGCTTTGATAATTGACACATGAGTAACATCAATATTCACACTTTTAGTGATATTGGTAAAGACACTATGTTAGAATTATTTTTGCCAAATTTGTTTTCTGGAATTTCACATTAGTACAACATTGACTCTCGAGACTGTGGAGTCCATGTCTGGTGTCTGTTAAAATTGTTTTGGAGGCTAATTGTTTGCATTTCTTTTTTGATGAAAGTGGCGGAATGAGGCCCTTGTTAGTGGTTGGTGTACTTGTACACTGCACGGCTAGAGTTATCAATTCTCTTGTATGACATTTTGCTTGAAATGTTTTAGTTGAGTATGAGTGATTAACTTCTCCTGTTTTTACCTGCATATTAATGTTTTCTTTGTTTTCTTAAGAGATGGGATTTTGATGTAATTGCTATTATCTGTTGTAGGAAAAGAGGAATATTTACATTGGGTGGTAGTAAAGTATATGTGACTTCTTTAAAGGATGTTATTGTTCAATAGTAATGAGAACGGGTGTTGTGGCAAATCGTGGCTAATGGGTGAGCTTAAATAGGTGGCCTGTACTTTCTCGCACCACTCAAACCTTGAGCACCCTGAGCAGCGAGGAGTGCAATATTGCTTCATGGAGCACTGGCACAATCTTTTTTTTAATTTATATTTTTTATTTGTTTTAGTCAAAACTGACCTTTACAAAACGATTTTTCAACACTAAGATACATTCTACATAATTACCATTCTGCATAGCTATGTCAATCATACCTGGTCGTTAAGTATAGTTTCTATTTAAAAGGTAAAAAGAAAAGAATATCTTTCAATTAAAAGAAGGCACAAAAGGTGAACAAAGGAGTTAATCAAGATAAACAAAAAAATATACTTTAAACAACCAGGCCAGAATATTTTGCCTAAAAGTAAACAGTCTCTTGCTATCTTCTAATTTATTTGGGTATTCGGCAGAGTATTTTCCAAAAGAAGTAGCCATAACCAGTAGAAGACCACAGTCACTTCCGTATCATGTCTATTTGTGTTTCAGGGTAGGGTCTGTGCTCTGTCGGTCGATGTGTTGAGTTAGTCCAACCCTTGACAGAATCTGAACAACTGCTATTGTTAGGGCCATGTTATGCCCTGAGATCAATAGGTTCCAGAAATGTTCTGAAAGCAACCAGTCCACTTTATCCACAAATTTGTAGAAGTAGTTTATTCTTACGTCCCAAGTCCCTTCACAGTGCCGAAATAGATGACTCAGGTTCTGTTTAGTTGGATCTGCACAAATGTTACACAATTTAATTGTGTTTTGGTTTTGTTCTCTGATGTTTAATATTTCTCCTGTGTGGATTATATTTAGGCACACCCTGAGGAATGTATTTCTCGATTCCCAATTTGGGTGCTTTATTAAGTACTTTGGCAACTGCCCCAGATTTTTGTCCACTATTAAGAAATAGTTCCTAGATTTAATTTGCCACATTTTCTCACCAGTTTTGATCCAGTCCCTCGTTTAGATTTCTTTTTTTTGCTTTCAGGGGATTGGTAGTCAAGATTTAAATAGGTGAGTCAGCCTCAGTCAAGATGCTTAAAACGTTTGTTTCCAGGTGTTTTAATATCTTTGACTTATCGGTTTGCAGATGTAATTTAATGTCCTCACAAAAATAATTTTCTTGTGGCTCTACTATCATCCTGTAGAGTGAAAGGAGTCTCCAATCTACTAACAGTTCCAGAGATTTTGGGCCAAGTTCGAACCTGAGGGCTGGCATGGGGAGGCACTTTGGCAGACCTAAGGATCTCTTCCATTTTTTAATGACTGCCTCTGGTCTTTGGCTCTCATTCTCCTTTAGCCCCTGGTGCCCTTGACATTTTTTGGGGTTCTAATAATTCCAACTTTCTTGGTGGAGTAGTTTTACTGATACGATGATGGGTTTTGGGCCCTTGTTAAGGTCATCACATACCTCACTGTGCAACTCGGGTACTGAGTAATTACCTAAGTGGTAACTCACCCTCATTGTGGGGGGGGCATTGCTTAAATTGCAACAGGGGAGAAATGTAACATTATATCTGGGCATTTATTATGTAAGGAGATATACTACACTTTTAAGATATTAAGTCATACGTGAAAATAATATATATTTGATGAAGTCTCCCCTGACATATGTTATATGTATATTGTAAGTTACCAGGGGGTTTTGTAATGAGATAGATGAATGAGGCTGAAGGCCATGTTTCAGTATTAGGTCACAGAAGTCCTTTTCAATATCCTTTTATGTATGGGGCAAGGTATTGTGTTGCTTTAAATGCATGGCCAATCACTGTCACACCCCCCTTTAATTCATGATTTCAAATGTCATGCTCTGCCATTAGTTGGACCCTAGCAGTGCACAAAGTATACATACTATCTTAAACATGGGTTGTTATCTGTTCTGGCTTGTTGGTGAAGTGTTTTTCAAGAAGATGGAAGGCTGGGGTTTGAGTATTTATATAGTGGCTTTGGTGGACAATAGTGTGAGGAGAACTGTTATCATTGCTGTTATCATTGCTAAAGGCAAATTGGGAGGAAGGGGGTGGTTGGGAAGATGGGAAGTTTATAGAGAAATGGTGGTGGCTGTGTGCGAGGATACTATTAGAATTAGGAGACTGGATTGAAGTAGCTGGCAGCTTGCTTTCAATCTGAGGTAGGATCAGGGCTCAAGTCGAGGGTACACGCGGGTGGACACCCACTTTTTTCAGAGGGTGGACTCAGTCCCCCAGCTGAAATAAGAAACATTGAATGTCCTCTTTCAATTTATGAATCCAATCCGACTTAAGAAATCAAACTTCATTCATCAGGTTTGCAGGACAGACACTTCACCACTGCACTAGATAGCCTGGTGAAAAATGACACACAGTTAAAGGTGAGATGTCCCATTTCGGTACTGCAAGTTCCAGGGAAAACATTTGTATTGGTTCTTGGAGTTAAACACATGCACACCTTTTAACATGTTCAAAAACAGTATTAGAAGAAAATAACCTCTCTTGGTTGTGTGTGTGTGTTGATTTTATGAACGGCAAATGCCATTTAGTCCTGTGCAATTTGGGAGGTTATTTCATGAAATGTGCGTATTTCACCTTGATATGCCAATGTCTGGTGACGTCACATCCCATTGCATTTGTTGATGAGTCCCCCCACTTACATTTTTAGAACTTGAGCCCTGGGTACGATGGTTATATTGAGCCTAAGTTTGGAGTTATCTGAATGTCAGTAGAGTCCACTGAGGGTGCTAATGAGTTTATTTGGTTGTTATGGATGATACCATGGAGACATTTCAATTGAAATGTAGTCTGTAATTTAAGTAAGGGGGTGAGGCAGGCGGTGTAACTGTGTGGCTAATGAGGGAATGGAACTTGCAGAAGAATTGTCTGGTTAGTGAGGGAGTTGGATGATGCTACGATGTGGGTGGTTTATGAGGACTGCATTGTTCACTGAATGGTGTCTTTTTTAGTAAAAAGTGGAGATACGTTAAGCAGATTGAAGTGACATATGCATGAAATAAATATATTTACTTTTTGTGAAATTAAGAAAATCGTATTTTTCAAGAATGATTACTTTGTAGTTCTGGTTTCTGTGGCAATTAAAAAGACAATGGGCCTCATTACACGGAACGCGATAAAATACTGCCCTTACCGGCATGGCGCTATTAACGTGTGCGCTTTGGCAAGAGGCCGCTAATTGCATGCAATTACAAGTACGCGGACACGATCACAGTGCCATGCCGGTAATGACCCTACCGCCATGCCGCTAAAGACCCCAAAAAGACCCTTAGCGGCACCAACGAAAGCGCTGATAGCACTTACGACCTCCAGCAACACGCAAATAGCAGTCACCGCTATTAGCGGTGACCGCTATTAGCTGTCACCGTAAAATTGCGGAAACGGAAATAGCGTCATCGCACTGGAACGGGAAAGAGCACCGCGGCCATCTTTAAAAATACAATCCATTGCCATCCTCTGCCCCAGGACCTGTTTCCACACCAGTGTCATACCAAAACATCAAGGATCCCCTCACAATGGCCAAGGCAATCAAAAAAAGACGCAGATCGCCAGGGCAAGGAGAAATTCACAAATGAGGAGCTGATCATGCTGACGGAGACCCTTGCTGCAAACGCGGATGTTGTCTTCATGATTGACATGTGGCGTGAGACCCTGATTAAAAAAAAGGCCATCTGGGCAGAGGTGGCCCAGAAAGTCAGTGCGGTGGGCACCACCACCTGCACCGTTAAAGACTGCAGGAAGCGGTGGGACGATCTCCGCCTCCGGGTCCGCAGCATACTGTCTGCAAATCGTAAGCTGGCCATGGCCACAGGAGGTGGCGCTGATTCTCCCATCAATCTCAGGGAGTGGGAGTGGGAGGAGACCTGCGCCAGCACGATTGGCGTAGAATCCATAGAGGGAGTCGGGGACATGGAGCGTGGTGCGCCCACAACATCAGATGGAGGTGAGTGTACACATGAAACAATGCACTGTGAAAGGTGAGGCACCCCCCAAATGTGAGCCCAGAATCACCTCATGGATGCGGCGGCCACAAACATACATGCACACAACCCTGTCCATGTGAGTGTCACACCCCAACACACACACATGCACGCATCACCACAGACACGTGCCACACAGACCCATGCATGGATGACCCACCCAACAGACCGATGACCTGAATGCCCACTAATGAAGTCCCAATGCACAGAACAGCATGATGAACAAAATCTGCATGAAGCACGTTGAACCATCACCAATGCCATCCCTCTCTTTGTCCCCCACAGGCTCACAGACCGACAGCGATGAGCAGGACACTGCAACACAGGCTCCCCCTGCCAAAAAACAAGCCAGGGCACAGGAGACAGGGAACACCACCACCACATCAATGGGCACAGGGAGAAGTGAGCACCTGCAGAGGGGCAAACACAGCAAGAGAGCCACTGCACCAAGACCTGAAGCTACGGCTGCAACAATTGCTGCACCCACTGCTGTGATCCTCCCAACACAGGAAACACCCACGGAGGGTCCACTCTCTGCTGCCACCAGTTCGACTGGTGAGGAAGCAGCCACTGCGCCGCTGTCTGACGTGGAGGAGACCAGTGACTTGCCCATGCAAATGCAGACCCCCAGCCCCCCAGGATCCAGAGAAGCAAGCCCACAGCCAACACCACGATCCACTAGCCATGGCCAATCTGGTGACGAGACCATGTCAGGGTGCTGGAGCCCACAGGTGCCCTCACCTGATGGCCGAGACATAAACCAAGGTGCAGCAGCCACCCCACGAGCTGGACACAGTGGCCATGACCTGGCCATCATCAGGCAGCGCCAGGAGGATATTACAGCGCTGGTTGGCCAGCATGTAGATGAGGCAGCCCGTCTGACGGAGGAGTTCAGGGAGAATGCTAGGCAGTCGAGGGAGGGCATGGAAGCCTGCACCAACAGGCTCTGCGAGGAGATGGCACAACTGAGGCAGGTCCTCACCCGCATTGCAGACGCGATGGACCGACAGTACCCACCCCAGGAACAACCAGGCACCTCCTCCTCTGCAAGTTCAAGGCAGACAAGCCCCTGCCGCTGCTCCTTGTGCATCATGAGGCGCACACCCTCCCAACCTCCTAATGGTGGTAGTGGGCATGGGAAGTAGGGCCAGGAGGATCCAGCTGGCACATGTGCAGCAGGACACCAACGTTGTGCAAGCCACACATGGGGGTGTTGTGGGGGGAGGGGGAAAGGGTGTTTTGGGAGTGTTGTGGGGGGAGGGGGAAAGGGTGTTTTGGGAGTGTTGTGGGGGAGGAGGGAAGGGTGTTTTGGGAGTGTTGTGGGGGGAGGGGGGAAAGGGTGTTTTGGGAGTGTTGTGGGGGGAAGGGTATTTTGGGAGTGTTGTGGGCGAGGGGGGAAAGGGTGGTTGCATATTCGGGGCCATGCACTTTTTCTTCTCAAAATATGTTTAATACACTGGTGACAAGTTAAGACACAGGCTTGGACTTCATCATTGTGTATGTGAACTTTATTGGGGTACAGGGCCCATTGTGCGCTTCACCACAAACACCAGTGCACTAATACCCACATCCATCCAACAGAGTTGAACCATGTGATTCAGAATGTTTGGTTGATCAGATGCTGACCCACATCGTGTCCCTCCTGGGCATCGCCTCTTGCATGACCTGCAGCCCCGTCCCCTCCCTCCTCATCCCCATCATCATCCTCATCAGGTGGTTGCATTTCGACATCAGGGGCAGTGGCACATTCCGTCTGATACACATATTGTGCAGCATGACACATGCCATGGTGATCTTGGCCACCTGCTCATGGCCGTACAGGAGAGCCCCACCCGACCTGCATAGGCACCGGAACCATGTCTTCAAAAGGCCAAATGTCTGCTTAATCACGATGCGGGTACGGGTATGTGCACAATTGTATTCCTCTTCGTGCCTGTTCTGTGGGTTCCGTACAGGGGTAAGGAGGCACCTCTTCAGGGGATATCCAGCATCACCTGCATGGGTGGAACAATGGGGACTTGTTACTGTTCACCTCAAGTGCAACCTGTACATATCACACTAATCCAGTTTGCATTGTGATTGGCATCCACGAATCCCAGCATGCATGGAGACGATCTGTGTAACTGCAATGTGAGAGGGTGAGCAAGTCCCTGCAAGTGGACATGCACCATGCATGCCTCCGGCAGTAATTGCCATGTCCTGGGTGAGGACAGGTCTTAGGTGTTCCCGGGCCCAGGCAAATTTGGTACCACACTGCTAGTGTACTGCCATTCTGAAATCGATGTCGCCATGCTGTGAAGCGTCACTTCAGTAGTGGTGTGGGGTGTGGTTTAGTACAATGGCTAGAGGTGATCCCTTCGCATGCACTCAAGGGCGCATTGCTGTAGTGATGTTGTGCAGCGCAAATTTTCTATTCGCATATTTGTGCCATGTTGTTGATTTGTGTCGTATGGGGTGTGGTATGATGTGCAATGTGAATGTGGATGGATGTGTCATGTTTGGCATCTTGGATTGTTTTCAATGGTGTGCTGCTTCAAATTGCATGTTGTTTTGGTTCCGGTCAATTGTGGCCTGCCTTGGTGGACATTGGCCTACATCTGTATGCCAATTTGTTGTACAGACGACAGTCCACACCCAGTTGGAGTATGCATCTCTCCGCCCCATCACACCCAGTTGGAGTATGCATCTCTCCCCCCCCAATCACACCCAGTTGGAGTATGCATCTCCCCCCCCAATCACAACCCACATCACACTGCCATGTGCTTGCCCTGCTACTCACCAAGTAGCCACAAACGTTGTCCGGCTTGTCGCTCCATGTAGCGTGGTATCGTTGAGTTCCGCAGGACCATTGAATCATGGGTTGATCCGGGATATCGGGCACAACAATGTGTGATTATCTTGTTTGAGTCACATACCATTTGGACATTGATGGAGTGGAAATGCTTTCTGTTTCGGTAGACTGCTTCATTGTAATGTGGGACCACCAATTCCACATGGGTGCAGTCGATGGCCCCGATGCAACTTGGGATGCCTGCCAGTGAATAGAAGCCAACTTTGGTGTGGGAGATCTCCTGGGCAGTCCGTGGCAGGGATATGTGTTCACTTGTGTGCTTGAGGAGCGCATCGAGCACCTGAGTCAGCGTGCGTGAGAATACTGGTTGTGAGATGCCATGCATCTGCCCTGCTGTATGCTGGTAGGTGCCTGTGGCCAGGAAGTGGAGCACAGTTACCACCTTCAGTAGAGGGGGGATGGCAGTTCGGATGTCTATGAGGCTCACAATGTCGTCATGTATCATGTCCACGATGCTGGTGATGGTATCCCGGTCCAGACGGTACAGGGTGTGTATCTGCTCAGGGGTTAGATTGAACGGCCTGGCTCGGATCCTGGGGATTACTGGCTGCCACTGCGGTATTACTAGGTGCACTGGTGGGGCTTGCTGAGCCTGTCTCGCCCTCCTCCTCCTCCTCCTGCGTCTCCTCTGTGCTGCCTGTTGTTGTTGGTGCTGCAATGCAATCATGTCCTCCAGCCCATGTAATGCTGCTAGTATTGGAACCATCTTGGTGTGGGAAGGGGTGTGGTGTGCTCCTTTTCTGCTGCCACAGTCTCCATTGCCTCCACCTGTGCTGATTGTGTCCAACTGTGGCAAGTGGGAACACTGCTCATTTCTCTTATCGGGTGGTTCGCGATGCCGGTGTTTACGCCATGCCGGTATGGGCTTTTTGGGGCTGTTCCATGCCGCTATTAGCATGTCCGCATGGCTTGTGATGGTGTGTTAATAGCGGCATGCCGCTATTTACAGGATGAGGGGTCGCACGCCCGCAGACTAGCCGCTATTAGTGGCACCTTTCTTACCGGTGCCGCTAATTGCGGTTGGCCGGGTCGTAATTGGGAAGGGTTTTTAAAGATACCGGTATTCCCTTACCGGTATCGTTATTCCCTTACCGCAATCCGTGTAATGAGGCCCAATAGGTTATACATGTTGTGGACAATGTAATATGTTTATAATTCATGCATGCTTTCATTGGTATTTTTCAACTCTGCCTTTTTAACTTTGGGGGACATATCTGCACATTAAAATGTACATGTTAAATTGCCAAATAAAATTCACTGTACAGAACATCTATATATGTAGTGCTCCTGGAGAAAATATGTGCAATGGGATGTGAAAAGCATAACTTTGTTTGATTGTAACAAATTCTTTTTTAAGAGTAACAGTAGCAAGCTTAGAATGTTTTTGGATATATTTTATTTCTCTATTCAAAGAGAGATGGTAAATTGCTAGTTTCTAGCATACATAATTTCAATGTATGCACAACATTTTTTTATTGTTAGTTTAAGAAGACTATTTAATTAGACCGTTCGAAATCACAACATGGTATGGGACTCGTGATGAGGCCCATAATATGATAAAATTGAAGTTTGTTTCTCTCGATTCATGACATAATCCTTGCAGTGTGATTTCTATATTTTTTGTGTTTAATTACAGTCCATTCCTGCTGATGATGTGGCTTTATCTTTCTTGTGTGGTTCTTCGGTTTTGTTGTTCAAAATTGTACAAGGTATATTTAATACATCAGAAAGTTATGTGTACTTTTGAAATGGGAAGAGGATCTTAGTGCATGCTGAAATGCATAATTATTTAACATTTGCATTTACAAATTCTTGAGTAATGTTTTATTTTTGGAAAGTGCATTTATAAACAGATGACTGTGTTGCTCATATCGAATAACAACATTGCTTTATGTAAAGTAGTGTAATATATTTAATATACTTCTGTCACATGCAACCTTTGAATATGCATGTATCTGTAAATAGTTACATAGGTTTGATAAATATTCTCATTTATTTCTACCTATATAAATAAAATATGTTTTGAATGTAACACTTTGAAGTTTGTTATGGAGCACATGTTTTGGTTATGCATCATCTAAATAAGTATGCAGTGCTTTATTTTCATATGCTCATATGAATTGGTTTCAAAAAGTATTTTTAAAACAAAACAATGCTATCTCCATTGCATTTATTTTTTGTAAACTTGCATGCAATGTCATAAATTATCTGGAAAATCATTTTTGGTGTAGTAATTAAAGACACATTCCGTGAAATTTAGAGAACATTGCTTGCAGCTGGCAACAAATTGTGAGGTGTTCAAGTGAATTATTTCAAAATGGCTTTCAGTATACAACAATATGTGACATAATTCTAATGATGCTTATATAAGTACAAGATGGATATCTGACATTATATTTTCTCATTTGTAATTTGTATTATTTTGGTTGAAATAAACTATTAGTCTGTTCATAAACGTGATAGTAAGCTCCCATATCCATTTTAATAGAATTGCTGTCACCTGCAGTGAAGGATGTCCACAAAATTATATGACGGATCACAGACTCAATATACAATGTGAGGGAGAGGATGGGGGTTCTCAAAAACGTTGCATTTATCAAGAATATTGTGACTGTGAGGGCATCATGGGGGTAATTAATAGAATTCAGCGCACAAGTGGCGCACGCGGCTGGTGCACAGAGTGCGTGTGTGACAGTCTGCACCAGCCGTGTGTGTCAAAACCCATATTAGCGCACAGCGTATTCATGGATACTAGCATACATAACCAGCCTTGGCGCAGAGTGGCGCAGCGACCCTGCAGCAGCGCCAGTTATGCCCCCAAGCCCACCCCATGCGCCAAAATCATTGCACAAATCCCCTACATGGCGCAAAGGCCAGTGGACCAACATACAGCCCCCCAACCATGAAAACGTGTGTAAAACTCACCGCGCACCCCTCGGAATACACATACCCTGCCAAAATCGCTTTTGAAAGTCCACGCGCCTGCCCGGAATACAGGTAGGCCAGCGAAATTGCGTGTGAAAGTCCACGCACACCCATCGGAATACATGTAGGACAGCTCGCTCTAGCGAAATCGTGTGTGAAAGTCCATGCACACCCCAGAATACACGTAGGCCAGCAAAATCGCATGTGAAAGTCCATGCGCACCCCCGGAATACACGTAGGCCAGCGAAATTGCGTGTGAAAGTCCACACGCACCCCTCAGAATACGCGTACACCTCTCGTGCTAGCAAAATCGTGTGTGAAAGTCCACACGGACACCCGGAATACATGTAGGCCAGCGAAATCGCATGTGAAAGTCCATGTGCACCCCTCGCAATATGCGTACCCTGCTCGCGCTAGCGAAATCGCATGTGAAAGTCCATGGGCAACCCTGGAATACATGTACGCCAGCAAAATCGCGTGTGAAAGTCCACGCGCACCCCTGGGAACACATGCACCCCGCTGCGTCAGGTCAAATGCGTGGCAAAAGTCCACCCTGTGGTGTGGCCTGCCTGTGGGGCATGCCCAGGGGTGATGGGCTGCCTGCGGGGCATGGCCAAGGGTGATGGGCTGCCTGTGGCTCATGGACTGGGGTGATGGGCTGCCTGTGGGCCATGGACAGGTGTGATGGGCTGCCTGTGGCCCATGGACTGGGGTGATGGGCTGCCTGTGGCACATGGACTGGGGTGATGGGCTGCCTGCAGGGCATGCCCAGGGGTAATGGGCTGCCTGTGGCCCATGGACTGGGGTGATGGGCTGCCTGCGGGCCATGGACAGGCGTGATGGGCTGCCTGTGGCCCATGGACTGGGGTGATGCTCTGCCTCCAGGCCATGGACAGGGGTGATGGGCTGCCTGTGGCCCATGGACTGGGATGATGGGCTCCCTGTGGGCCATAAGGAGGGTGGATGGGCTGCCTGTGTGTATTCCGAGGGGTGCGCGTGGACTTTCACACGCAATTTCGCTGGCCTACGTGTATTCCGGGGGTGCGCATGGACTTTCACATGCGATTTCGTTGGCCTACGTGTATTCTGGGGGTGTGCGTGGACTTTCACACGCGATTTGGCAGTGTGTGCCCTTGTAGGTGTGCTCCCCCTCTCCATGCCACACAGGCAGCCCATCACCCCAGACCATGTCCCACAGGCAGCCCATCACCCCAGACCATGCCCCACAGGCAGGCCACATGGCACCATGCACCCGGGAGCACCGACACATGTCTCCTACCCACCCCCATTGACGGGCACCTGCCAGCAGGCCCCGACTCATGTCCCCCCACACCTCCCACCCACCCCCATTGATGGGCACCTGCCAGCAGGCCCCGATTCATGTCCCCCTACACTCCCCACCCACCCCCATTGACGAGCACCTGCCAGCAGGCCCCGACTCATGTCCCCCACACCCTCCAACCACCTCCATTGATGGGCACCTGCCAGCAGGCCCCGACTCATGTCCCCCCACACCTCCCACCCAACCCCATTGACAAGCACCTGCCAACAGGCCCCGACTCATGTCCCCTCACAGCCCCCACCCACCCCGATTGACGAGCACCTGCCAGGCAGGCCCCGACTCATGTCCCCCCACAGCCCCCACCCACCCCCATTGACGGGCACCTGCCAGCAGGCCCCGACTCATGTCCCCCCACAATTCCCACCCACCCCCATTGACGGGCACCTGCCAGAAGGCCCCGACACATGGCCCACCAAACAACATGTCCCAAAAATACAGACCCATATCCCAAATGCCAACCCAAATCCCCCTTGCCCCCAGTACAAGCATGCAACCATCTACTGGACCCACTCCCAAATTACCCATGCCCTGACTGTCTTAAAAGAACCACCTTGCCCATTCATAACTGCACAACAGAGCCACACATGACTGAGGCAATGGTCATTGAGACATGCACAAAAACAATGATAGTACACAACACCAATCATGAAGTTAGAATAAATGTATTAAAAACATAATGAAATAACATGAAGAATATCAAACTTGAAAATGAATAAACAATAACAGACGTTACCATAAAAACAGAAAATCCAATGAAAACCTAAAATCCACGGCATGAAAAAAGAAAAGTGGACCATCGCCAATGTCAACATGAAAAAAATAATCAAAAAAAAAAACATTGATCCATGGAGAATGTCAAAAAAGAAAGTATGTACAAGTCTCCAACTATATACAATCCAAGCCCAAAGGGTCCATGATCCCAAAAACAAATGAAACCTACCAAAATGTCCTATGAATAAAAAACTATATACATGAAGTGGAGCAAAGTCCATTAACTCCAAAAAAAAGAAAAAAACAAAGGAAACTTAACACTAAAGAACTATGTACAAAAGTGGTGGGCAAGTCCAACGGCTCACTTGTTGATGTTCGGGCCAGGGCATCATCGAGCTCCACGTCGATGTCCCGGAGGTGGGCCTCTTCCTTGGCCTCGAGGTCTTGCAGAGATGCAGTCATGGCGCCCTCCAACTTCCTGCGAGTTGCCTCGAGGCACTCAGCCTGCCTCAATGCCGTGCGCATGGAGTTCTCCGCTCTGACCATAGTGAGCTGGGCCTCCTCTGCCCGCCACCGCTCTGCATCTATTTGCTGGCCCAACTGCTGCCACACAGAAGACACTCCCAATCCAGGGTCCTCCTGCCCTCCGGCCGATTGCTGCCCCTGTGATGTTGAAGGCCCGAGCCATCATCACTCCCACCCTGAGCCTGCTGCTGCCGTGCTTGTGCCCTGCTTGTCGATGCCTGCTCGTCCTCTTCTTGCTGGAGTCTAGTTGTTGGGGTGGACACCCCTGCTGGACTTCCAACTCCCGACTGTGTCAGGGAAGTGTCCTCCACCAGCTTGGCCGCTGGGTCAGGGGCAGCTCCACAGGGTGCCCAGGTTATACTTGGGCAGGAAGATGGCACGGAGGACGACTGGCGCGTAGGGGGTTCAGTTGAGGAGGGGGTCGCTGTTAGGCGGAAACCTGTGCAGTTCCCTCTGGGACCACTGCAAACGATTTAGGACTACAGGTGTTTGGCGGTGAACCCACTTGGTAGCAGTCTGTACCACACAGATTCACTTGGTAGCCGTGGCTGAGCAGTCAGACTTCCCTCAAGAAGAGTTGAGCAGTATGTGGAGTATACAAAATAGGGCAATTCTTCCCAGCAAGACAAGCAAACACGCAACGAGCTTAGTGTAAAGATATTAAGGTATTTATTTATAACGAAACATCTATCAAAAACACTATGGCGAATTCACGGCAAACAAATCAAACACAATTACTCTACGCAGAAGAAATGATCAATCCCCCTAGCAATATTTCGACAAGTCTAGGTTCTACCGGCACCACTTATTTACAGACAGAGGTGTATACCTCAACCTAGATGACACTCTAATATTAGTTAGGACGGTAGAGAAAAAGGTAGGCAGGGTATGAAATCAACACAGTTCAATACTTCACGGATAAAATGCAAGGCAGGAAGGCAAGAAACACAATAGATCGTAAAGTTCAGAGGCCAGGCCCACTCGGAGAGAGGCAAGGCGCGATGTCCCAAAAAGTCTCTAGTGGAGATGCATTCAAGTCTTTGTAGCAAATTGTTATCGGCAGATTGAACCAGTTCAGAACAATAAATGAGAAGAGCTTGGAGGCGACCCAACGGAACGGAGAGGATTAAGACACCTCACTCGAACCGATCGAAAGGGAAGCCAGGCGGACACGGTACCTTGTTGTGGAGGGCAGCTTCGGCGGGGGCAGTTGTTCCTGGTAGTGGATGCACGTCAGGTCTTTGCCAAGAGTAGAGATGATCTCGTCGTCGAAGAAAAGTGAAGTCCGGTGCACCACCAGGGAAGAGATCAGCCGCGGAGTGCTCCGTCACAAGGCACCACCTTTTGGTCGTGGTACAGGGGTAGTGGCTATCCGGTTGCCGAGGTGCTCTGCACAGGCAATTCGACCACTGCGTCCTGAGGCGAATAAAAAGCAAAGGGGACTGGTTGTTCCCACCAGTCAGGGGAAGAGACTCTCCGGCAGGGAGATCTCCTCTGTCGTCGGGAAGTGGTGAGTCGGTTCTGCAGGGCTCCACCGGAGGTGTCATCATGCAGGTCGGCTCAGCGTTACCCTCGTCGGATTCTTAGGTCCTGTGGCGACTTCTGAAGATCCAGTCCCAAAAGCCCTGCTTTTATGCAGAAAACCCCCATTCATTCAGCCTAGCTGTCAATCAACACATGCTAAGTGGTGAGCGGGAAGGCTCACCACTTGGGCCAATCACTCCAGAGTGCGACCGGAGTTGGCAAGGCAACTCGGTCCAGGGTGCCTAAACCCCCTTCCACACCCCTGTGGTAACCCAGACAGAATGGCACCACTTTGGAGGGTCTCTGTACAGAGCCCGCCAAAAGTGGAACAAAGGGCTTCCCCTTTGGTTTAGGAGTCACAGAGACGAACACAGACGCCATTTTACAAACTGAGTTCTGGCAGAAAATACCATCCGATAAACTTATTTAAGATAAGTAGATTGGTGGTACGTTAGAGATTAACG
Organism: Ambystoma mexicanum; assembly: GCF_040938575.1. NCBI lineage: Eukaryota > Metazoa > Chordata > Amphibia > Caudata > Ambystomatidae > Ambystoma > Ambystoma mexicanum. The sequence goes on along the minus strand of NC_090924.1, from coordinate 39,417,664 downwards.
AGAAAAACTATCAATCTCCAACAATGGGACGAATCCCATAGGGTTATGTTCGGGGTCGAACATAACAAGTAGTTTCCACTGCCACCAGCCAAAACTCGACGAGGGGGGACGGGACAGTGCCCCCTCGAGTAACAGACCCCGCAGTAATCAATTACCCCTACTAGTACGTCCACAATAAGATGGTTGGTACTAGTTCTGTTAGTAAATTTAAGTCTAGTAAAGCCAATGGTGACTTTACATGCCCGGGGAGACAGTAGTCAGTCCCCGGGTATGGTGGAGGTCCGCTAGGACGCCCCAGTGTTACGGCACTTAGGGTGCGGTGTAACACACATAGAAAAACATATGAGACCCTATGGAGTAAAAGACCCCATAGCCCATAGAACACATTGACATTCAAAGGAATTACACACATTCATGTCCAAGAGTGGGAGAAAAAGAGTCTCACTCTTGGCAGGATGGAAAGAAACAAACTCCAGAAATCCAGCAAAGCTGCTGGGGGACTCACTAGGTTAGGAAATTCAGCCTAAACAGAGAATTCTCCCTAACACTCGCCCCCCCCCAGACTAAGGGACAGGAGGATTTAATCCACTCCTGGATGAATCTCATACCTCTAGTCGATGACATACATCCTAGAGAGACCATCAGCATTTTGGTGGTGACACCCTGACCTGTGCTCAATGATGAAATCAAACCCTTGCAGGCAGATCGACCATCTCAATGGTTTTGGGTTTTCCCCTTTCATTTGCATTAACCATCTCAAGGGTTGGTGGTCAGTCTGAATGACAAAAGTAGAACCATACAAGTACGGCCTAAACTTCTTCAGAGCCCACACGATAGCAAAGCACTCTCTTTCGATGGTTGCCCACCTTGTTTCAGGATCCTTCAGCTTGCGGCTGATGAAGCAAACGGGGTGCTCCCTACCTTTCCCATCCAGTTGACTGAGTACGGCACCTATCCCTACATTGGAAGCATCTATCTGCACAATGAAGTGTTGGCGGTAATCAGGAGCTCTGAGTACTGGGGCTTGGCAAAGAGCCTTTTTCACGTTTTCAAAAGCCTGATTGCACTCCTCGTTCCATTTAACCTTTTAGGAAATTTGGGCGAGGAGATGACATTCAGTGGAGAAGCTATGGTCTGATAGTTCTCTATGAAATTCCTGTAATACCCAGTGAGGCCTAGGAAGGCTCTCACTTGGGTTTGAGTAGTCGGTGTTGTCCAATTTTGAACAGCTTCAATTTTACTGAGCAAAGGCCTTATTTCTCCACCGCCTACCTCATGCCCAAGATAGACTACCTTACTCTGTCCAATTTGGCATTTGCTCGCCTTTGTGGTCAGATTGGCTCGTCCAAGAGCCTGCAAAACATATCTCAGGTGGGTTACATGTTCTTCCCAGGAATTGCTGAACACTGCGATGTCATCCAAGTATGCCATGCAGAAGTCCTCCATCCCATTCAGAACCTGGTTTACCATCCGTTGAAACGTAGCAGGTGCATTCTTCAATCCGAAAGGCATTACCTTAAACTGGTATAAGCCAAAGGGGGTAGAAAATGCAGTTTTCTCCTTGACATGGTCTGTCAGGGCTATTTGCCAATAGCCTGACGTCAAGTCAAATGTGCTGAGGAACTTGGCGGCGCCAAGTTTATCCACCAACTCATCTGTTCTTGGCAAAGGGTGGGCATCAGTCTTGGTGACTGCATTAAGAGCTCTATAATCCACGCAGAATCTAAGTTCTTTAGATCCGGCCTTTGGTACTAACACAACTGGGCTAGACCATGGACTAGTAGAGGGCTCTATTACTCCGAGATCGAGCATCTTGCTGACCTCACCTTTGATGTGGGTTCATACGTTTTCTGACATGCGGTATCCTCTGCTTTTGACTGGCAGACAGTCACCAGTGAGTATGTCGTGCTGGCCCCAAGGGGTCAAGTCTGGTGAAAGCGAGAACAGAGAGGCAAACTGATTCAACATAGATTTGCACTCTTCTTGTTGCTCGGGTGTCAGATTGGAGGAGAGATTTACTCCTTCAATTTTTTCATCTAAAGGTAAGCCTCTGAGGAGATCCGGAAGAGCTTCACTCTCTTCTTCTTCCTCGGATGACGCTAGAAGCAACGCTCCTACATCAGGTCGTGAGGCATACACTTTAAGTCGGTTGGTGTGAAAGACTGTTGGAGCCTCCTTGGGATTGCCCAAGTCCACCAGATAGTTAACCTCTCCGAGTTTACCCACGACTCGGAAGGGTCCCATCCACTTATCTTGCAAGGCCCTCTGCCTTGTTGGGATCATAACGAGAACGTGCTGGTCTTGAGCGAACTCAACCATGTTAGCCTTTTGATCGTGCCAGTGCTTGACCAATGCTTGTCCAGCTTTCAAGTTATCGCTTGCTTCCGTCATCATGTGTGACATTCTCCTCCGGAGACCTATCACGTAGTCAGTCACTCTGACTGGCTTGGGGGAAGGAGCACTCTCCAACCCCTCCCTAATCAGGGCCAATGGACCTCTGACGGGATGACCATAGAGTAGTTCGAAGGGCGAGTAACCTACGCCTTCCTGAGGGACTTCTCTATAAGCAAAGAGAAGGCATGGCAGTAGAAGGTCCCACTTACGCTTAAGGGGTTCCTCTAAAGCACCTATCATGCTCTTCATGGTTCGGTTGAACCGTTCTACCAACCCATTGGTTTGTGGGTGGTAAGCTGTTGAGAACTTGTAAGTAACTCCACAGGTTTTCCACATGGCTTTCATGTGGTGGGACATAAAGTTTGACCCCCTGTCAGAGATTACTTCCTTAGGAAACCCGACCCTAGTAAAAATACCAAGGAGGGCCTTACCCACAGCCGGGGCTGTAACAGTCCTCATAGGAATTGCCTCAGGATACCTAGTAGCATGGTCTACTACAACAAGTATAAACCTGTTGCCTGAGGAAGTTGGAGGATCAAGAGGACCAACGATGTCAATCCCTACTCTCTCAAATGGGACTCCCACAACTGGGAGAGGCACTAAAGGTGCCACAATCTTGGAGCCAACCTTACCAGAGATCTGGCAGGTGTGGCAGCTCCTGCAGTGTTTTTCTACTTCGGCCCCCATCTTTGGCCAATTGAAGTAGAGAGAGAGCCTTTCCTTAGTCTTCTTGAAACTCAAGTGACCAGCCAAAGGAATCTCGTGGGCTAACTGCAAGAACTGTGGTCTGTTCTCTCGGGGTACTACAAGTCGTTTGTAGTCCCCAGGTGCAGACTCGGTTGGTTCACTGTAGAAGAGGCCATCTTCCCAGTGCAACCTGTATTTCCCAGGCTCTTGCCCTTCAGCCTGAGCTTCTGCCTGGTGGCGAAGACCTTCCAGAGTTGGACATTCTCTCTGTCCCTTACTGAAGTCTGCCCTGCTGGGTCCACCTTCTGCCAGTAAAGACTGCAGCTCAGGATGGTCAACAGGATCCAGATCTCCAATGAGTTCCGGGCCTTCCATTAGCTCTTCCTCAGAGTCTAATTCTACCACACAGGGTTGTACCTCCCTCTCAGCCTCGGCTGGAGGTGGAGTTACGGGTGTAACTTTGGACAACTGCGGGGAAGTCCGTGTTGGCTGCACTGGAATGCTGGCTGCTGGTTTCGGGATAGAAGTCTTAGGTTTCCCTTTCGCTTCTGATTTCTTGGAGACAGAGGCCAACAATTCCAGTGGAGCAGGAGTGATTTCTTTCTTCATCATCTCCTGGAGAGTACCGCGCATGGTCCTCTCTCTTGCAGGTCTGGTTAGCTCCTGTAACCGTTTACTAGGAGGTCTGGGAGTATGCGATACAACTCCGAGAGTTTTCAAATCGTTACCCAACAGTACGCGTCCTGGTACCTCACTCTGTATGCTGACAGGTATCTTCACAGTCATGTCGTTACACTGGATGAGAACTGGTAATTGGGGAAGCATCTGCACAGGCCCTCCAGCTAACTTGGTGAGGCGTTTGGGTGATTTAGCAACATCCTCAGCCTGAAAAAATGATTTATCCACCACAGTTATGCTGGCCCCAGTGTCCCTTATGGCAGGAGTCTCCTGACCATTCACCTGGACACTGTCCTTATAATACTCTTTAGTATTATCGGGGATAGAATTATAGACATCTAAATTCTGTTGTTCCCACAACCCCAGAGATACTAAAGAAACGCTGGCTGAGACTCCAATGGGTCGTCAGCTAGCAGTAGAAAGTTTTCACTTGCCATTTGGACTTCTTCCTCTGGAGCGAAGGCTAAGGAGACAAGCTGGACCCCTGAAGGTTTACCCTTACATCTGGGATCTCCTTTCACGTGGTCAGTCGAGCCACAAACAAAGCATTTACCGAATGCTTTCTGGAATGGTGGCTTGTTCTGACCTCCTTCCGGTTTGGCACCAGAAGACACACTATTCTGCTGTGGTTTTCCCTGTGGCTTACCCTTCTGGTTTTGTTTGGGGCCCTCTTTGGAATGTGAGTTATTAGAATTCTCTTTTGAGTCTTTTTTAGGCTGTTTTCCCACATCCTTTTTCTGAGTTGCCCCAGAATCCTTATGAGTAGCCCGGTTGGCAACCCATAAGTCAGCAGCCTTAGCTAGCTCCCGGGAATCCAATTCCTTCAAATCAGCCAAGTGCTGTCTGAGCTCAGGAAAACAGGCATCATAAATAGACTCCAACATAAAAAGATTCCTCATACCCTCATAGGTGTTCACTTTGTAACTCTTAATCCATCCCTCTAAGTTGTTCAACCCTTCACTCACCCAGGTAGCCCAAGGGGTACCATCATGCTTTTTGAGGGTTCTAAACCTCTTAAGATACTGGGAAGGGGTCTTCCCGAATCTAGCTATTAAAGCTAGTTTCACACTTTCGTAATCCGTCTTATCCGCCTCCCCCAACTCCATTACCACATCAGTCGCAACAGGAGGGAGCCTAGAGAACAACCAGGGAAGCAAAGCATTCCCGGTGATGTCCTGGAGCCCATGATTGTATTCAAACAGTTTCAACCAATCCAACACATCCAATCTCGGTTCATACATACCCACTAATTTCTTCGGCATCCGGGGTCTTTTGGGACTGGAGCTCCTAGAGGAACCAGAGGAGAGAGAAGCATTTTCCATAGACAACTTTTTCATCTCTAACTCGTGATTAAGTTCTATTTCCCTGAGTCTTAACTCAGCTTGCTTCTGCTCAGCCTGGGCATTCATCCGTCTGAACTCGAGCTCTTGGTTTCGCTCAGATTGAGCCAAGAACCGTTTGTATTCTAGTTCGAGCTTCATTTTTTCACGTTCAAAATAAGCAGGGTTACTTGTGGGACCTGGTATGGGCCACGCAGGCACAGCTGGTAAGGCAGGTAGAGGCGCAGGGGAGACAGTTTCGTTAGCCTCTCCGTCCTCGTCAGCCTCTTCATCGCTATCATCAGAATTACGATTCAGATCAACACCATTACTGTTATCTACATTCGCTGGAGAGATTGGTTCCTCTGAACCAGTACCCAGACTTTGGTTCGCCAGCAATCTCTCTATTAGCTCTAACTTCTTGCCTCTTACATGAAGATTCTCTTGCCTACAGAGAGCTCGCAGACTCTCAGTATTTTCACCTGACAACGACTCTTGACTGTAAGTTTCCATCGTAGACATGTTTTTTGAAAGTTGCTTTTTGTGCAACGTTTTGTGGTTAGTTATCCTACAGTGTCGAAAAGCACTCTAAACTGTATACTCGATACAAATCCCACCGCTGTACACCAGTGTTAGGCGGAAACCTGTGCAGTTCCCTCTGGGACCACTGCAAAAGATTTAGGACTACAGGTGTTTGGCGGTAAACCCACTTGGTAGCAGTCTGTACCACACAGATTCACTTGGTAGCCGTGGCTGAGCAGTCAGACTTCCCTCAAGAAGAGTTGAGCAGTATGTGGAGTATACAAAATAGGGCAATTCTTCTCAGCAAGACAAGCAAACACGCAACGAGCTTAGTGTAAAGATATTAAGGTATTTTTTATAACGAAACATCTATCAAAAACACTATGGCGAATTCACGGCAAACAAATCGAACACAATTACTCTACGCAGAAGAAACGATCAATCCCCCTAGCAATATTTCGACAAGTCTAAGTTCTACCGGCACCACTTATTTACAGACTGAGGTGTATTCCTCAACCTAGATGACACTTTAATATTAGTTAGGACGGGAGAGAAAAAGGTAGGCAGCTTATGAAATCAACACAGTTCAATACTTCACGGATAAAATCCAAGGCAGGAAGGCAAGAATCACAATAGATCGTAAAGTTCAGAGGCCAGGCCCACTCGGAGAGAGGCAAGGCGCGATGTCCCAAAAAGTCTCTAGTGGTGATGCATTCAAGTCTTTGTAGCAAATTGTTATCGGCAGATTGAACCAGTTCAGAACAATAAATGAGAACAGCTTGGAGGCGACCCAATGGAACGGAGAGGATTAAGACACCTCACTCGAACCGATCGAAAGGGAAGCCAGGCGGACACGGTACCTTGTTGTGGAGGGCATCTCCGGCGGGGGCAGTTGTTCCTGGTGGTGGATGCACGTCGGGTCTTTGCCAAGAGTAGAGATGATCTCGTCGTCGAAGAAAAGTGAAATCCGGTGCACCACCAGGGAAGAGACCAGCCGCGGAGTGCTCCGTCACAAGGCACCACCTTTTGGTCGTGGTACAGGGGTAGTGGCTATCCGGTTGCCGAGGTGCTCTGCACGGGCAATTTGACCACTGCGTCCTGAGGCGAATAAAAAGCAAAGGGGACTGGTTGTTCCCACCAGTCAGGGAAAGAGACTCTCCGGCAGGGAGATCTCCTCTGTCGTCGGGAAGTGGTGAGTCGGTTCCGCAGGGCTCCACCGGAGGTGTCGTCGTGCAGGTCGGCTCAGCGTTACCCTCGTCGGATTCTTAGGTCCTGTGGCGACTTCTGAAGATCCAGTCCCAAAAGCCCTGCTTTTATGCAGAAAACCCCCATTCATTCAGCCTTGCTGTCAATCAACACATGCTAAGTGGTGAGCGGGAAGGCTCACCACTTGGGCCAATCACTCCAGAGTGCGACCGGAGTTGGCAAGGCAACTCGGTCCAGGGTGCCTAAACCCCCTCCCACACCCCTGTGGTAACCCAGACAGAATGGCACCACTTTGGAGGGTCTCTGTACAGAGCCCGCCAAAAGTGGAACAAAGGGCTCGACCTTTGGTTTAGGAGTCACAGAGACGAACACAGACGCCATTTTACAAACCGAGTTCTGGCAGAAAATACCATCCGATAAACTTATTTAAGATAAGTAGATCGGTGGTACGTTAGAGATTAACGAGAAAAAGTATCAATCTCCAACAATGGGACGAATCCCATAGGGTTATGTTCGGGGTCGAACATAAAAAGTAGTTTCCACTGCCACCAGCCAAAACTCGACGAGGGGGGACGGGACAGTGCCCCCTCGAGTAACAGACCCAGGAGTAATCGAATTACCCCTACTAGTACGTCCACAATAAGATGGTTGGTACTAGTTCTGTTAGTAAATTTAGGTCTAGTAAAGCCAATGGTGACTTTACATGCCCGGGGAGACAGTAGTCAGTCCCCGGGTATGGAGTCTATGGTGGAGGTCCGCTAGGACACCCCAGTGTTACGGCACATAGGGTGCGGTGTAACACACATAGAATTTTTCTTTTTTCTTTTTGGGGGTGCCTGAGCTTTGCGCGACCCGTCATTTTTCCCCAGGGGTCACAGACAGCCTTGCAGGGGCACTGGAGTACCTATTCCATCAAGTACCCTGACCCCTTCTAGCCAATTGCCCAGGGCAATTGTTGAGTGAACCTACCATAGCCTATTTTCCATTGGTGCCAAAGGTGGGCGTCCTCCCATGTCTGGATGTGGTCGGGCACGTGGGCGCGGAGACCAGGGAGGACGGGGAGTCCAGGGTGGCCAGGGTGGCTACAGGGGGGGAGACGCAGGGGTGCGACTCTGGGACAGGATGCCCAGCCACGTGCTTGTGCAGACATGCCACCACCCCCTGTGGCTCCTTGTGATGCAGCTGCTGCACCACAACCTGGCGCCCATATCACCCAACAGCAATTTACATCTGCTGTCACGAGCCGGGGGCACCTCCACCCGGACTCTGGGTCAGGCTGCGTTGTGTAATGAGGACTCCCAGGACGATTTCCATCTTTTCCGTAAGTTGGGGTCATTTGTGTCCACTGTAGCTGTGACTGTGGCACACGTATCTGGGGCAGTCATGACATCTGCTGCCCCAAGCAGCCGGGTGGTGGTAACTGCATGTGCAGATGCCGCCAACATCTCCCTGAAAGTGAGTCAGACCCAAGCCAGACCTTCTGTCCTCATGCCAACACCCACTGCCTTGGTCCAGTCCACCAGCGCCACTGCCCCTACTGATCAGGGCCACATTGCCCACTCAGGGTTAGTACCACCGCCCAAAAGGAGGAAGCATGCTCCTGCACAAGAGGCTGGGACCCCAGACACAGCTCCGGCCTCCAGAACGTCAAGGAAGAAGCCTTTCTGCAAGCAGGAACTGGATTTCCTTGTGGACTACATGTCGGAACTCCAACGCGATATGCTTGTGGGCCCACAGTGCCATACAATGCATTACCAGCATTGGGTCCACTGGCAGCATTTTGCAGATGGTGTGACAGCCATGGGATTCCAGGTGTGCATGGCTCAGGACTGCTACAAGCATTGGAATGACCTCTGATGCAGTGCAAATAAAAGCGTGCCTCCAATTATTCCATGTCTCTGGTGGTGGGCCTGTACCAGAGGAGGATGAACTCACTCAGCATGAGGAGATTGCTTCAGAGTTCATCCCGGAAGAACAAATCCGTGGAGTGGGAGAGAGGATGGATTATGATGCATCATCTGGTGAGTATTGAGGCGTGTAACTCAATGACATGTGTGTTTGGCATGGGTGACCCGCCCAGCTACAATTTGGCTCTTTCCTATCTTCAATCTCCCTCGCCACCTGTGTTGTTCACCAGGGGTCTGACCTCTCTGCCTCAATTTACAAAGAGCACCTGGAAGCTCTTGACAACTGCATTATCAGTTTCTTGTACGACTTCCAGTGCTATGCTGATGACAACCAACTCATTTCCTGGCTGCCCTTGGCCACCTCTTATCCCTCCCTTATTTGCTGAAACTTGATGTAATGTATGCTGACCTCAGTCTCATTGCCATCCAGGACCAGTCTTACCAGACCTGCATGCTTGCTGCCATTAAGGGGCAAGGCGCGGCTAGGTGCGGTGAGTCAACCGCGCCATGTCCACCTTCTGATTTCCATCCAGAGGGTGACGATGACAACCTATCTCCCACATAGATCGGGCCATGCAGGCGCTGAGCCCAGTGAGTTTTTCTTTTAATCTCAACATCTACATATGTGGGTACACATGTGGGTGTTGAGGTACCTCCCCCCGCTTTGGTGCCCCCCAGCCCCCAGGTCATATATGGACATTTTTGTTTTTTTATGGTTTCGGGTAAGTACGTTTTTGTTTTTTTTCATTTTTCAATGGATTTTTTTTTAATTTTTTACTTTATTTTGTTGTTCTTTTACAATGATTTTTCTTTTGTTATTTTTTAAGATATTTTTTATTTTTCTTTATTTTCTTCAATTTTTTTTATTACTCATTTTTTTGTTCAATTGATTATTTTATTGTATTTGTATTTTCTGCAGATTTGTTTTTCAATTTTCTTTCGTCCATTGTGCATACATGTGACAGTGTGGTGCTTTGTGGCATCGGAAGGCATCCACTGTGTGTTCCAGCTGGGCCCATTCAGGCTTGTCTTTTGTATGTGTTTTGCTTGGGGTCCTGACACATATGCTACTCCTGCTTTCCCTATAAATGGGCTCGCAAGGATTGCTCGGTATAGCAGCATATCACACATGGGCATTGGGCTTCCGTCATATCTGTGGCCAGCCTGCAGTCCTACTTGTGTGTACACCCCTATTGGGTATTCCGGAGGGATTCTCCAGTGGATGTGTGCACTTCTGCTCAGTGTGCATTTCATCATGTTGCTTGAGATGTTTGTTATGTATTGACTATCTATGTTAATGCACTTCCTGCTGTAGGTGGTACCATGCACCCTTTGGCTGTGTATGACACACTGATGGTGGGAGGGGTCCATGTGCTGAAAATGTTGAATTGGGACAGTTTCCCACCAGTGATTTTGATATGCCACATGAAGGCTGCACGCTGAGTTACCCATGTCACCACACATTTCAACAAACACCCATTCCTTGCCTGCACCACTTTGGCCATCTTGCAGCCCTGGCTGGTGTTTTGATGTGCCATTTGAGGTATGACTGGATTGTTCTTGATTTGATTGTCCTGTTTGTGTCCTGCACCTGCTCCCCCATCCCACTGGTTGCACTTGGCCCTTGTGACAATCCAGCCAACCAGGATTCTTGAGCATGCCACCCCTACCAAAAGCCCACAAAGGAGGCCCTGTTTAGACCTGTCCACCAGCCTTCTCAGTCACTTGATTGCCCCCTGTCTCCCCTGCCCCTGTCAGTGTCCCTCTGTCTCCCCCTTCATCATCATATCCCCTACTCTTCTGCACCGTATGGTTTCCCTCTGCCCCCTGTGTGTGCTTTCTTTCACCATCTTCCCCATTATGCACTTTGAGCTTGCCCCTCCCCTCCCTTCTCTGCTCCCTCTCCCTCTCCGCAACCCTTTACCCTACTCCTTGTACTTTGGCTGTCATTTTCCACCACTACCCCAATCGCCATCAGCCATGGTGATACGTAGGCGCTTGTTCTTTGCAGACATTTGCCCTTCTGCCTCCGTCCTTCCACACCCCACCTTCAAATTTTTTAGTATAATTTTGCAAGTTACTTTTATCATTTGTCCCTCCACCGCTGATCACAGATCGGATGTTCCCCCATTCCCTTCTGTGTTTCTTCTACCCCTCCGCAGCACTATCTTGATTCTTTGTCGTCCTACCACAGTTTGTCACTTGTTTTGTTACTCTCCACACCTCTTCCCTCCTCTTCCCTCACTCACCTCCTTATGTGACTCCTGCACTGCGACTATTGCCGTCAGGCATAGGAATGTTGATGCTAGTTTTGTCATCCAACATTCCCTCCCTAGACTCTCCCTTATTGTTCCAGGCACTTGTAATATGTACTTTGATTTTACAGTTCATTATCACATTGTGGACTGTTTGAAGGACATGTAGGAATGTACTGTTCTTCTCTCTTGTTCACTACCTCATTGATGCGCTTTAAGATGCGCTTTGATGAACTTTGTGTGTAGGTCGTATTATGAATTTTTATGATTCATTAATGGGTCACTGTCTGCCATTGTCGATGTGGGGTACTCTGTACATGATATGTTCTGCTGGTCAATGGCTGATGCAATGTTGTGCTTTATTTTGAGGTATCAGGGGATGGGTGTGGTTTAACACACAGGGGGGTCCTTGAGTGCTATGTTCACATGTTCTGTGTACGGGACATTGGCACTCACTTCATTTCACATGCATGTATTCAATGCATTTCCCTACTGACAAATACACTTAGGCAACACCCCCCCAACTCCAGTGACACCATGCACACACATGCACCCACATTGCATTCTAAAGCATGCTGTGTCACGACAATCCATGTTCACTTCTGAGTCATTCATCGTGTACATGCATGACAGGGTACTATTTGGTTGAATGCCATTTTTTCAAATGATGCTGAAGGGTTTTTGCCAATGCAATGCCCACTCACTGTGCTGTCCAGTGATTAGTGTTTGATAGGCCAATTTGCAATTGTACAATGTGCATGGCAACAGGTATTCTGACTTTTGTTTGTTGCACCATTGGTGGCATGCATTTGTGCAACTGTTTCATGGTGTGAGTTTATGGTCAGTAGCTTCTTCAGATTCCATTTCAGGTATAATTGTATGCTACCTATTTACATTTCTCACGTAGCACTTCATGAATATTGTGTCATGTGTTGTGCATATGGTTTTTTGTTTTGCCTTTGCATACCATGGTATGGTGTGGCAGATGAGGTACAGGGGTGTTGGGAGTGTTTGGGTGGCATACCAGTACTTTCATGTCCTGTTTAGCAAGGGGGAGCACCTTGCATGTGTTCCCTTTGGTCACATGGGATTGGTTGTGTTAAATTAGCTAAGGATGCACACAAAGTGGCACTTCTGTGTACCTATTCTCAGGGTGGTAAGCTTGTGACAGTCAACTGTCCCTTTCTCATCATCGATTGTGACTTGGTATGTGCCAGGCCTGTGTGCACTCCACAGGGGTTGGAGCTCAGGTGAAAAATGTGGCCACAAGCTCGGTACGGGCTGCCTCACCACATGCCCTTTCCCCTCCCATGCGCAGCGGCCGTGTGTGTGATTGGGGATGTGGGGGCACCACGATATCCACCGGTACGCCATGCCGTGTTGCAACGTTGTGCAGGACACATGCTGCCACAATGATCCTGCACACTACTGGGGGTGCATATAGTAGCTGTCCACCAGAGCGGTCAAGGGAGCGAAAGCGTGACTTGAGCACTCCGAATGTGCGCTCCACTATAGCCCTGGTTGCAATATGGGCTGCGTTGTATCTTACCTGGGGTGGTGTGGTGGGGTTCCATATTGGCGTCATCATGTAGGTGCTCAGAGGGTAGGCACTGTTCCCTGGTAAGGTGATAATAGTTGTCATTAGTTGGGCTTGTGTTTTTGTCTGTGTGTGACATGCATGCATGTGCACAGGCATTTGAACTCACCTAGGAGCCATGTGTCGCCATGTTTCCCAGCTTCCAGGGCCCGGCTCAGGGCGGACATTCTGAATATGAAACTATCATGGGTGGACCCAGGATAGGTTGCATAGACAGAGGTGATGATTCCCTTGGCATTGCATACCACCTGCATGTTGATGAAATGCCAGTGCTTGCGGTTTCGATAGATGTGCTCAGTGGCCCTAGGTGGACGTAGGGCCACATGGGTGCAATCTATGGCACCAAGCACTTTGGGGAAGTGTGCCACCCTGTAGAAGTCCAGGAACACCACTTTCTGTGGGTGTTCTGGGCATGTTTATGTGCCTGCGGACTGAGGGGCATGCAGTGATGATTGCCAACACCTGGTGTAGACAATGTGATTGCATGGGCTGTGAGCCACCCCCCCCCCTATGGCAGTTGTCTGCTGAAATGACCCAGTGGCCAAAAAATGCAGTGCATTGAGCACCTTCTCCAAGGGGCTCAATGCTTGGGAACACAGGGTGGGTGATGTGAGTTAATTCTCCCACTCCCTGACCATCTTTAGGATGATATGAGGTGGAAACCTATACCTGCCATAGACCTGGACTTCAGGCATCCCAAAAAGGCTGGTCCTGGGCAAATAAATGCGAGCCTGGCTATTCTCCTCCTCCTGCGGTGTCCCATGATCCCTGCTGTGAGGAATGGGACATTCATCGCAGCTGTATATTCTTGTTTGTTTTTTGCGTGCACTTTTATGCTGCGCGGGGGCACTTCTGCCTGCTTTCGTGTGGCAGACGTAATTGTGCATGTGCGTGTGTTTTGACATGCGCAGGTTTTCCCTATTCGATTCCAAGAATACGTGTAGTTTGCGTGTGTGTGGGCGTTCTGTGTACTTCCCAGCAGTACTACCCCAGTTACGCCCTTATTTTCACGTGTTGTTCCCCATTCCGCGTGTTCTTCCCCTTGTTCTGCCCCCTTTTTGATGTGTGTGCTGATGGTGCGCTTTCACTGTGAGTGCCGCACACAGCGTTTGGGATGTGGAAGTGACGTGTGCGCCGGTGTGCGCCACACGTGGATTTTGCGCATATCCCGGGAAATACACGCGCAGTGCCTTCCATGAATCACACACGTGCGATTTGCACACGTGCGCCGTCTTTTTCACACTTGCGCCAGCCTGAGCCAGTAATTCCGGCGCACATTTATTCCATGAATTACCCCCCATATGTTCATAAATACATATACTCTGAAATGCTGTCTTCTCCTTAGGTTTACAAATAATACTCATTGGACATGGTTCTTAACATAGACTGTCCATGTCCAACCACTTAGCAATCCCCTTGATACAATGGAATCCCTAGGAAGGTTCTAAATGTTCTCCACTTCACTTCAATAGGGACATTTTGGGCATTCACTCAATGTCTTATCCCTTTAAGTTTGTGTCTTGTTATTTATTTCATCCATATGGTTTAAATACATTTCAAAACATTACAATATTGGTATATTTTGGTAAGCCCAGCACTTTTGTAGAAAAACATTTTCCACTGTCCTTTGACTTTTGCAATTTTGATAGCCCTAAATGTCAACCTTGTAGATGGGTGAAGGACAGACTGCAATAGCAATATGAACGCTGATAGATAATGTTCTAATTACAGGCTAACTGTGATCTCACAACTGACCTGTATTTAAGCAATAACCACCTGTGTGGTTTGCTATACTGGCTGGTAATGTCCCGGGACCCAAGTCATAGGCCTTAGCAAAGCCCCCTGAATTGGTGATTTTTGTGATTAACAACCTGATACAAAGCCTTTGGGTGCTAATAGCAATGTATTTGTGAGAAACGATGCGTTGCAGTGATGCAACCTGTTATTTCTTACGAACACTTCCACACCTTAACAAGGCCACCATGGAAATGGAGAGCAAGGCTCCATACAGAGTCCCTCTTTCATTTCCATAGCAAACGTCAGTGTGAGGAGAGGAGCAGAGAACTGCAGAGGCACCAGGACCATGGAAGCTGCTGATAAGTGGGGGCCAGGAAGGGTCGGGATGTATTTGAAAAGACAAAGGAGATGTTAATGTGGCTGAAGGGAAAATGGCCAGAGGTTGTGTCAAATACGCGGGTTGCTACGACTATGGGTTTGGCTCATTAGATTCAGCCCAGGTTTGGAGAAACCTGATTGGCCGGCAAACCCATTGAGGCTGCTAATATGAAAATGTATTCACTATTGCTTTTTAACCAGTTATTATGGTTTAATTGTGACATCCCAATACCTGCAAGCTTTTGCCAGCACAGAGCAGAATTCCAGCTGCTACTGCAGCAATTAGTTAAAGCTGTGAACAAGCTATTAACTGATGACACACGGTTTATGGTAGCATTTTTATTTTGAGTACTGTTGCAGTTGAACATAACAGACAACACATCTAGATGCTATTGCTATTAAAGCACAACATGAACATGTTTTAGATGCATTTTATTAAACTGCTTAAACTATTTACTGCAACAAATTAGTAGCTGCACTTTGTTATTTTTAAATTTTAGCAGATTCTATATTGATTGGATGTATCAGTAACTGGAACATCTCTCACAAAACATTACGCAAGAGTCCAGCTAATACATGGAATGATTTTCTCCATCTGACCTCTTCAGCACCCTAACCTGTTAAATTGTAGTCATGAGCAAATAAAAGTTGCAGCTTCTTGGATTTTGACATTAGACATTTTAAAAAATACTATTTTGGGGCCTTACACCTGGATGGGATACGCACCATCAATTTGGTGTTATCCCAAATGTTTGTTGTATTCTTTTCACCTACTGTCACCTTAAAGAGATTTAATTGTGTCTTTAACCCTACTGGAGCTTTAGAGAGTAGAACGGTTCCATGCACATATAGCAGAGGTGGGGTTATTTCCCCATAATTAATACAACTTCAGGTCTCCTTTAACACATCATATACAACATTTAATTTAGAGGAAACACAATGCAGACGCCAACATTCAGTAGTTAATAATATTTTCCCACTAGATACATCAGAATCAAAATGTTCAAAACACTTTTTTTGCCAAGATCCCCAACAAGTGGAACGATTTCTGAAAATCCCTCCTACGTTCAGTAGATATAAATCATCAAAAAAGTGTGGTTTGTACTTTTTTACATTCTTGTTTACATAGGGAAAATGCACATTTTTCAACAGGTGAACAGCCTTAGATGGATTTTCATCAACGTTGGTATGAAATAGACAGGAAGACAGGAATGCATCTGTTTGTTGGTTTGATTAAAGTCTGTCCAGTATTTTTTTACAAAATGGGGGAAGGTTGCAGAGCCATGGCACCAACATCTTTTCTGTATCTCCCATGATGCATTGCTGGAGTAAAATATTTCCGCTATTGAAAATCTGCCATTTATATATCCCATAGTATTACCTTATTGTGAGAGAAAAACGATATTGTAATGACTGTAAAAACATAAATAATAAGGTATAAGGGTGTTGCTGAGTGATGATTGAAGGTAGCATGTATGTACGCAGCATTAGTGAGGTTCATTAGTGTATATCTGGAGTTTGTGGATGCCTCATAAATACTTATAAATCCTTTTATTTTTTAAGTGATTTTGTGACTTTGTAATTCGAAATCTCGATGTTTTTGTGCATACAGGAGAAAGTAATACAACATTATGAGGAAAGAAATTTGAGAAGTGGTCGTTTTTAGTAGCTAGGTGGTGCATGTATTCATTACAGTTTCAAAGTATAATCTCTACTCAAGAACAATTATTACTTGTTTTGTAAATGTAATTTATGTATTGAACTTGAATCAGGGATTGTGGGCATTTTGGGCATGTGAAATTTCTGGTGACTAGGATATTTAGCATATTGTTTAAGTATAAGAGTGCCACACAGGCACATACACTTTTAATGTGGATTGTGTGTATTGTCAAAATGGGTTATTTCCAATGGGCGCACATTGTGGGTTGTGTTGAGAGTAAATCAACATTGAGGAATGACATATAAGCTGTGTGTAAAAATGCACTTCTAAGGGAGAGGTATACAATTGATAGGGTGGTGTTGGTAATGAGGTAAAGGCCGAGAAATGGAAAGAAACCACGTGTGTTTTGTTTGCAGTGTGTTTGCACAGAAAAAATCATACTGTTTACAAAAACATCTCTGTCATTCATGACATGTTGACGTATATGGAAGTGGGCTGATTGCTTTGTCTTTATCATAATGATCCTCTCATGACATTGTAGTATTTTGTTATATAAAAGCAATGTGCGTAATAGTTCATATTATGGATATGTGTAGAGTTACTTGAGGTCCAGTGTGTGTTACAAATCTTACAGTAATACAGTTTGGTACCTTTTGGATGTGTACATTGCAGTGATAATTCAGTTGTATTTAATAAAACAAACATTGCAGTGTCTGCAGTGATCTCAGTATTACGGTATATGCAAATTACACAGCCCACATTAGTGGCTGTGTAGTTATGGTTAAATTGCTAATCCCATAGGAAGAGCACTTTTTGGGCGGCTTATAACTTTGCTCCCCCTGGATGAATCCTCACCAAACTTTACAAAAAAATGTATATGGCCAACTCTGATTTTCATAGCACATTTTGGTGAGGTTTCGTCCGGGGAGGGCAAAGTTATAGGGTAGGTGTCCCAACATTTCTTTTTTTCCCATAGACATAATGGGAACAAACTTTGCACATGCCTACAGCTCAAACCACTGGACGGATTTCCACCAAATTTGCAGCAGGAGTGGCGGCTTAGTCCCGAAAGCGTGCTTTAGTTAATTTGGTGTAAATCCATCCAATATTTTTTTTTTTACATAACCAAAATGTAAGGCAAAAAAAAAATGTGATATCTATGTCAGCTCCGCGGACACACTTCCCTGTTCGCTCCGTGGACAGGACACCGATTGGTTAATCGGCTTGCATCATGTCCGTGGACAAGCAACATGTCCGCCGATTGGCTGGAGTGAGGCGTGAGGTGCGTCACATTGTTTCGATGCGCCTGTCATCTTGGATCCACTGACAGCGCAGCGGCGAACAGAGACAAAATGCAATTTTGGGGAGTGTGTTGGTGTGCAGAAGTGTTTGGGGAGGGTTGGGGAGTAAGAGATGGGTCAAATACTATATTTGTTTAGGTGGCAGGTGCCCCTGATGTGTTCGCCATGTCCACGGTCTTCGCGGCTGTCTGCAAACACAATAAATGCACTACTGCCTATTTTATTTTCGTATGATGTTGGTTTTGGGTTGTTGGTAGAACATTGATTTTAATTAATATCCCCTATAAGCAGCCCACATACCAGAGTCAAACTGTTTGGTAGCAAAAGTGTGTTATGCACCAGTGGGTGTGGCCGGGGCCTAGAGTCTTGGGTGTATGGCTGAAGGTCTTAGGCCATAGGCCATGTACACAAGACTCTAGGCCCTGGCCACAACCACCGCAGCATAACACACCCATATAGAATCAAACACCCATCAAATATCCACAACCCAAAAGTTTGTGCACTGTTTCATTTGTAGAGTTTGTATTTGAAGTTTTGGTTAGGCTATGCAGTTAACATTGTAGAGTTTGTAACAAGGACTGTGGTGTTTGTAAGTCTATTTATTTTATAGTTACTGGTTGAGTTTTTTGTTTTTGTATGCAGTTTTTTCATGACATGGGTAACTGGACCAGACATACTTTTTCGATCTCTGTGATAAAATGAAAAGATCATATGTTAGAGTAAGTAGTTCATAATGAGTTATTGCATTGAATGATAGACATTTCGGTATTTTTTTACCCTCATATTTAGTACTATCAAGTACTATAGTTCAAACCAGTGTACTGCGCAATTTGCTCAGTTTTTGTGTTTGTTTTCTAAGTCATTGAGTCTGTGGGAAAAAGAAATCCATGCTGGATTAAAAAAAAAACATTCAGAGGCCAATTCATGGAATGAATGTGCACTGAAAATTCCTGCGCAACCGTGCGAAACCGTGCGAATCGCAGTGCAAGTGCGAAAGTCGCAGCGAAACCCGTACACATCGATTCATGGAAGTCCGTGCGCGAGTAAAATCTGGGATGTGCGCTGAAAATCTGCGTGGCGCACGCCGGCACACAGGTCATCTAAACCGTGCGCTACGGCCACAGCGAAAGCGCACATAGCGCGGCCCACATAACAAAAGTAGGCGTAACACGGGGCGTGACACGCGGAATGGGGAACAATGCGTGAAAAAGTGGGCATCACGGGGGAAGTACAGGAGACAAGTGCGTGGAACGCCCACACGCTTGCCTACAACACGTATTCATGGAATCGAATAGGGAAAAACAGCACACGGGCAAAGACGCGCACAGGCCTAAACACGTCCGCCACACAAAGGCAGGCGGTAGCGTCCATGCGCATGAAAAAAATGAGTGCCAAAATGTGTGCTAACAAAAAGCACATATATACAGCTCTGATGAATGTCCCATACTGTGGCCCTCTAGGACAAATGACGTGCAAAGTGGTACGTGACAAACACCGACACCCGCTGTGTCAAAAAATAGCGTGTGCGTGTATTTCGGGGGTGCGCTGGAAGTTTCACATGCGATTGGCCTTGGGCGAGCGGGGTACGTGTAAATCTGGGGTTCGCGTGAAGTTTCACACGCGATAGGCCCTGTGCGAGTGGGGTGCGTGTATTTCTGGGGTTCGCGTGAAGTTTCACACTCGATTAGCCTGGGTATGTGTAAATCTGGGGTTCGCGGGAAGTTTCACACGCGATAGGCCCTGTGCGTGTGGGGTGCGTGTATTCCTGGGGTTTGTGTGAAGTTTCACACGCGATTGGCCTGGGTACGTGTAAATCTGGGTTTCGCGGGAAGTCTCACACGCGATTTCAGCAGGATACGTGTATTTCGGGGGAGCCGTGGAGTCCTACAGCTCAATTGGCAGAGTGGCTCCTCCCAGGTGTTCGCTCTACACCCTCCACGGCCCCTGCAGGCAGCCCACACCACAGGGGACTACCCTGCACCCCTGGTCATGTCCCGCAGGCAGCCCATCCACCATGGGCATGCCCCCCAGGCAAGCCACATGTCAGCTTGCAGTACTGATCACCAACGCATGACCCCCTCCACCCCCACCCCCCAGCACTGAGGGGCACCTGCCAGCAGGCCCCCACCCATGTCCTCCAGCACCCCCAGCAGTGCAGGGCACCTGCCAGCAGGCCCCCACTCATGTCCCACTCATGTCCCCTTGCACCCCCAACCCCCAGCAGTGCAGGGCACCTACCAGCAGGCCCCCAATCATGTCCCCCAGCACCCCCACCCCCCAGCACTGAGGGGCACCTGCCAGCAGGCCCCCACTCATGTCCCCCAGCACCCCCACCTCCAGCAGTGCAGGGCACCTGCCAGCAGGCCCCCACTCTTGTCCCACTCATGTCTCCTTGCACCCCCACCCCCAGCAGTGCAGGGCACCTGCCAGCAGGCCCCACTCATGTCCCCTTACACCCCCACCCCCCAGCACTGAGGGGCACCTGCCAGCAGGCCCCCACTGATGTCCCCCAGCACCCCCACCCCCCAGCAGTGCAGGGCACCTGCCAGCAGGCCAGAACTCATGTCCCCCAGCACCCCCACCCCCCAGCAGTGAGGGGCACCTGCCAGCAGGCCCCCACTCATGTCCCCCAGCAGTGCAGGGGACCTGCCAGCAGGCCCCCACTCATGTCCCCCAGCACGCCCACCCCCAGCAGTAAATGGCAATCTCATGACACAGCAAAAGTCAACTATGTACATCAACACACGTCCGCCATACGAAGGCTGGCGGTAGCGTCCCTGCGCATTAAAAAAATGTGTGCTAACAAAAAGCATGTATATTCAGCTCTGATGAAAGTCCCATACTGTGGCCCTCTAGGACAAATGACGTGCAAAGGGGTACGCGACAAACACGGACACCCACTGTGTCAAAAATAGCGTGTGCGTGTATTTCGGGGGTGCGCCGGAAGTTTCACATGCGATTGGGCCTGGGCGAGCGGGGTATGTGTATTTCGGGGGCTGACGGGAAGGTTTACACGCGATTGGGCCTGGGCGAGCAGGGTATGTGTATTACTGGGGTGAGCGGGGAAGTACAGGAGGCAAGTGTGCGGAACGGCCACACGCTCGCCTACAACACGTATTAATGGAATCGAACGGGGCTAACGTGTGCGCCAAAAAAAACACGTCAATCCGGAAAGACGTACGCGAGCAGGAAGCAGGCGTACGTCGACCCGCGCAGCATAAAAGTGCGCGAAAACAACAAATAAGCTCAGACGCCAGGATGAATATACTGTTCCTAGCAGCAGTGGCCATGGGATACCGCAGGAGGAAGAGGAGGATAGTCAGGGCCAGAATTTTTACACCCAGAACAAGCCTTTTTGGGATGCCTGATGACCAGGTATATGGGAGGTACAGGTTTCCACCTCACATAATACTCGACCTGGTCAGTGAGTGGGAGGATGACCTCACATCACCCAACCTGTGCTCCCAAGCACTCAGCCGCCTGCAGAAGGTCCTCAATGTACTGCACTTCTTGGCCACTGGATCAATTGAACGGACAACTGCTATAGTGGGGGGGTGTCACAGGCCACGTAGTCACGCTGCCTACACCAGGTGTTGGCCATCATGACTGCACGCCCATCAGTCCGCAGGCACATATACCTGCCCAGAACACCTGCAGAAAGGCAGGCTGTCGTCCAGGATTTTTACGGGGTGGCACACTTCCCCAAAGTGCTAGGTGCCATTGATTGCACCCATGAGGCTCTACTTCCCCCCAGGGCATAAGAGCACATCTACAGAAACTGCAAGCACTGGCATTCCATCAACATCCAGGTAGTATGTGATGCCAAGGGAATCATCACCTCAGTATATGCCAACTACCAGGGTCCACCCACAACAGTTTCATTTATAGAATCGCCTAGAAGCTGGGCGGCATGGCGATACATGGCTGCTCGGTGAGTATAAATGCCACAGCACGTGCATGCATGTCAGATACTGAGCAATGTCACAACCCCACTAATGATACCCATCACCACCTCCCCAGGGGACAGTGCCTACCCTCTGAGCACCCACATGATGACACCAATTCGGAACCCCACCACGCCACCCGAGGTAAGATACAACACAGCCCATATTGCAACCCGGGACATAGTGGAGTGCACATTCCGAGTGCTCAAGTCACGCTTTTGCTCCCTTGACCATTCTGGCGGGCAGCTGTTATATGCTCCCCAATAGTGTGCAGGATCATAGTGGCAGCATGTGTCCTGCACAACGTTGCAACATGCCGGGGCCTGCCGGTGGACATGGTGGTGCCCCCACATCCCCAACCACAAGCACGGCCGCTGCGCATGGGAGGGGTAGGGCACGGGGTGAGGCAGCCCGTACACAGCTGGTGGATAATTACTTCACCTAAAATCACACCCCTGTGGAGTGCACACAGCCCTGGCACATGTCAGCTGACAATCAATGATGATGACATAAGGGACAGTCAACTGTCACAACCATACCAGCCAGAGATTGGTCACCTGGAAGTGTTACATTGTGTGCCCTACCTACACAAACACCACCAATGCTGTTTCATCAAAAGACACACTTCTATGCTGCAAAAATCATTACCCCCTTGCAAAATACAACATGACAACAGTGCCATGTCACCCAACCCATCCCCAGGACCGCCACAACACACTATGGCATGTCATGCTATGTGAGAGCAAACAAAACAATCCCCAAAACATCACACAAGTGTCAAAGTACACTGTCTTCTATAGAAACTACCCACACACAATATGCTCCCAGTAATGTAGAACACACATGACCAAATACTTACCAACAATTCAATGCAGCTACACAACCTCAAACATAGCATAAACATTACAGTACTAAGTTAAAGTAGTGGTAGTCTTACAACCTGATCATGCCAGCACATCGGCCACTTCCAACTGTACAGTGCTGCTGCCACGCAAATGTCCAAGTGCACTGCTTACAACATGAACTCCATCGCCAAAGTAGACGGCCTTGTGAAGACATGAGGAATTAACCTGCAAATTAGGTGAAAGACATGGATGCAGAAGCACAAAGCAATACACCATGCAGTGTACAATTCAACAACAATATCCACTAGGAATGTATAGACAGTATTTACTACAAACTGCCCACACAGCTCATGGGAGGCCTACGTCACTGTGTAAGTCAATGTCACTTTGGCACACCCTTTGTAAACCCATGGAAACAGGAAGCAGGAGGGGTGTGTGTCTCACGAACCCAAGCATCTAACCCAAACTCAGGACAAGCCTGCATGTGCCCAGCCGGAATACAGTGGATGCCCACGGGAGCCACACAAGGCGACACACTGCAAAAAAAAAAATCAAAAATCAAAAATGGCCATGTGGGGGCCAGAGGGGGAGGCCACCCAGGAGGTCCGAGGACAGGGTGCGCACCAACACCCACCTGTGTGGCTATGCCAATGTGAGAGAACTGATGCTGTCGCTTTCATCACCCTCTGCTTCTGCCACAGGAGGTGGTGCTGCCACAGGAGGTTGTGGTGCAATGGGAGGCAGCCCACGCAAAGCCCTGGTATGGTCCTCCATGGCAGCAAGCATGCGGGTGTGGAAGGTCTCGTTTTGGAGGATTATAGTGCGGAGATCCCCATGCAGCACCTGACGTGATGCACGGATCTCCTCCCGAGTTGCCTGCATCTCAGCTGAGAGCGTACGTGTGAGCCGCTCCAGCTGCTGTTCTGTCCTCAAGTTAGTGGAAGCCTCAAGGTCAACAAGAGCCTCCCTGAGGTGATGGAGTTCTACCCTCAGGGCTTCCCTGTGGCCCTGGGATTCTATTGATATCGATTGGCGAAGAGTCTCCAGTGCAGCCCGTCTGTCCCTGTTGGACTCCAACATGTCCTCCCTGTGTGATTGGCAAATGGAGTGTGTTGCCTGCTGTAGTAGCTCCATCTGCCTGTTAGGGGGGACAATGGAAGTGGCCACCCTCTCCATTGCTTGAGCCATCATCTCAACTGATGCTGCCTGTTGGGTTGCCATACCGTAAATGGATTGTTGCCATGCAGTATTGCCTGGTGGCGTACGGCCACTGCGTCGGCAGGCACCACACCTGTTTGGGGCAAGGCGATCTGCGCCTTGCTGTGCCAGCACTGCCTGAGGCTGCAGGACTGCATTCCCCCTCTGATCTGCTGGCCCAGGAACAGGATCAGATGTTGTGGAGTGTGACCCTGCATCTGTAACCACCAAAGGCGGACTTACCAACACTGACATCCCCATGGAGGGTTCTACCCCTGGTACAGGTGGGTTGGACAGAACAGAATCCCTGCCAAAAACACTTACCTGCGACACCACATAGGTCTTATCATCCGAATCAACACCTGAATAGAGGTCTGGGGAGGTGCACCCAGAGGCACCCCTCGATAGAATGTTCTACAGCAAGATTGGGTTCTCACCCACCACCACACCACGTCCCCCACTGGTGCCCGGTCGTGCCTGAGATTCCTCCTGGGTCTGCACCATCTCCTCAACAGCATCAAGTGCGTTATCCCCTGCAAAAACATGAAAGACAAAAAATGGAAACAGGCATTAGCACCATAGCACACAAATAGGCCTGACAAGCTACAGAACCACTACATGATTTACACGATTTACACATGTCCCACATGACTATAACCCTCCCATGCATGCACTGTCACTGAGTTTGAAGGGGACCCAAAAGGCAGACACTGATGACACCTACATGGAAGAGCAACACATTTGCTGCATGCTGGGTAGCACTGCCATCACACATTGGCCTGTGAGTGGCATGTCCAATACACATACATGACACATGCCATCACACAGATGGCATGTACCATAGCCATGGTACATTCCACAAGTACATCCATATGTCAGTGAATGAATACTGTCAGCCATCCATGTGAGATGGACATTATGAGATGAAAAATGCTACATAGTGTGACAAAATAGGCAAGTGCCACACACTGCAACACATCCAGTGTTCAAAAATACAGTGATTGCAGGCCGATGTATACATCAATGGTTTGTCACTTCAACATGACAGGAAAAAACTATCATGTTCCACATTCAAACAGGCCCCAAAAATTCATGTGATCAGGCCAATACTCAATTAACCTGAATGGTCAAATCATTCATCTAACAAGGTAACACATGTGGTCCAATGTGGGGTTCATCAATGACAGAAGCATGTCACAAATGTTACAATAGGGTTGAGGAATGCGTAGCCAAAGTGGGAGAATTGAAACAATCAGTCTGAACGAACACTGAAAAATACAAACAATGTTGTTGCAAGATGCCACTTCAAGGGCAACTGCCGTATTGTTGAGCCAAATTACTAATGTGGGCAGAAGGGATACTGTTACACCCAAATCCCAGGCCGCTGAATGTTTTGGATGAAGCACATGGGTGACCCATACCACTCAGGCGGCACACACACCCTCACCTGGCACTCAATCAGAACCCGTCACCCAAACAACATACACATGCATTACACACACATGCATGGGCACTCACCGGACAATGCTTCATAATCAGGTAGTCCTCCCACACCTTGGATCTGTTCCTCTGTGACAAAGGCCCCAGCAACAGACTCATGTTCAGTGAGTTTGTTGTCCTCTTGTGGAGACCCACCGCCAGTCACCAGAGTAGCAGCATGATTTGAGGCCAGCTTCTTCTTTGCTCTGTGTTTCAGGTCATTCCACCGCTTGTAGCAATCATCAGCTGAGTGCCTCACAAATCCAAGGGCACTTATGCGGTCAGCGATGGTCTGCCAGTGTGCCTTACGTTGACCAGGTGTGGTCTTGCACCCTGCAGTCACCAACATTTTGTGGCTTTGTGCCGACACATAGTGCACAAGTGCATCAAGTTCCACGTCATTAAAGCAAGGCTTCCTTGACGTGCCAGAGTGTGTAGCCGTGTCTGGGGTCTCAGCCTGTCATGCCAGAGCACCCTTCTTCCTCTTTTTAGAAGGTGGAGCGGAGCCAGAGTGGCTAACGCCGCTCTGGTCAGTAGGGGCAGAATCACCGGTGGACTGGGTTGTTGGAGTGTGCGAATGCACATTGACCATAGGACTTGGTGCAGGCATTGTCTGAAGTGTGATGTTGGCAGGGGGAACATCAGTATGATGGACCAGAACCGACACTGTTTTTTCACGTGTGCTCTGTCATCACGTGCTATGAGGGAAACACCCGCGCGCGTAATGTAACTTACGCGCTTACACGCTAAGGGCCTTTGGTCCAATGGAATCGCGTGCGTGCGCTGACGCGCTTACGCGCTAAGGCCCTTTCCTTGAATTACACACTGACGTGCAATTTTTTCACATGCCAAATCACTCCGTATAAAGCTGGCCACGCGAAAACACACGGAAGACAACGCTCCTGCCATGAAGGCCATTTTCCTCCCCCCAAGAGCCCCAAGCACGCTCCCACCTGCCTTCTGCTGCTGCCTGACTCCCTGCTGCCCACGTGCCTGCTATTTGGTGCCTGCACATCAGCCATCTGCAAGGGTCCAGTTGCTGTGTCCACCCCTGCTGGAACTGAAGACTCCCGACTGGGATACCATCGCTCCACAGCCCAGCCCCAGGACCCAGTTGCCCACCCACGCCTGCCTCGGGGGTCAACATCTGAGACCACTGGCGACCTCCAGCCAGAGGGACAGAGGGCCACCAGCTTCACTGCCACCGAAGTTGGTGTCCTGGTGGAGCATGTCCTGGGGCAGTATGATGCCCTCTTCGGAACATCATGTGCCAACAAGGAAGGACGGGATAGGATCTGGGACGACTTTGTGGTTGCCATCAACGCGGAGGGGGTGGCAACCCGCAACATCAAGCAAGTCAAGAAGCGCTGGGAGGACCTGAGGTCCAGGACCCTCAACAAGGCCCGGCACCTCGTGGAGGGGGGCCGGGGCAGCATGAGTACCATCCAGATGAGGGTCCTGGAACGCGTAGGCCCAGCGCTCCACGCCCAGATCCTTCGGCGGCAGACCCGTCCGGAGTTCAGCGGTAAGTGGCCAAGCATTGCTGTGTGAGACAGGCCATGTTGCAGGGTGCTGGTTGTCTGATACTTGCCTGTATGTGTGACATAGGCCATGTACGTATGTGTGTGTGCAGGGACATCATGGTCATGCATGTGAGACCAGTAATGTGTGATCCACATGGTTGGTGCATGTGTTACAATGCAACATGCGGAGCAGCATGGGGAATGCACACATTAATGCATGCCTGTCTCTGTTATTGGACATGGATGGGGTGTGAGAGATGGGTGCTGCTGTCATGGACATGTATGGTGTCCATGTCTGTGTGTCTGACTTACGTGTCTGTGACTTGGACATGCCATGGATGCATGACACATGTCTGTGACAATGTTCAGATTCACTGATGCAGCCTACTCATCCTTGTATACACTGTGTCTGGGGTGTACGAGGCCAGATGGATGAAACTAGGGTGAAGTGTGTGCATGTGATAGGCATGACCCATGATGCATGTGAGTTTCAAACCAGCATTGTATATTTCAAGAGTCCCATGGACATGTATGCTAATGTTCATAGCATGCGCCATGCCTGTTACTGCATGTGTTTTGCCTGCACTGACCCATGTGTTGTGGAGGGACATGATGGAAGTGATGTTTGACAGTGCCACTCATCTGCTATTGCTTCCTGTCTAGGGGACCATTGTACAGTACCCTGATGCTTGTGTTCTATGTCTCCCTCTACACAGCGGCAAGTGATGAAGAGGGCGGAGACAGCGCTGTGGAGCAAAGCAGCGGGGATGCCCCGACCGGCCGGTGATGCAAGGCCCAGTCACCCTCCCAGAATTTACCATCGTCCGGGAGTGAGGGGACTGGTGCTCCGTCTGCCAGTACAGCTGCAGCGGAAGGGGTGGGTGAGCCCCCACAGGTGCTTGCAACGGCGGAAGACGGTGTGGAGCCATCCAGGTTGGTGATTTCCACAGAGGAGGAGGAGGCCGCTACTGAGACGCACATGGGGCCTGGTGGGGGTGGTACCACTGGTGCAAGTGGTGCAGTCCAGGGCCAGGGGCAGGAGGCAGCACAGGTCACCGCGGAGGGGCCTGTGCATGTCGCTGTCCCTGACCCTGTGACTGCACCACCATGCACCAGCAGGGATGCCCCATCCCAGGCCCGTCTGCAGGTAGGGGGGATGTCCATGTCATCTGACACTCCTCTACCTGTGGACGAGGGGACCCCTGGCCATGTGGAGAAGGTCCTGATTGGGGTCGCGTTGCGCACGCGTGACATTCGGGATGACGTGCGTGCTTCCCGGGGGGAGCACGCACGTCATCACGAAGAGCAGCGTGCCAACATGGCCCAGTTGGGAGTGTCCATGGTCGGGGGTTTTGTACATGTGTCGCCCACTCTGGCGGCACTCTCCTCCTCTGTGGAGACTATGCGCCAGTCGTTCTCCATGCCGTCTTCCGGCCCAGATGCCACCAGGGCCCCCTTTGGACCTGCCCTGACCAATGCAGCCAGCTCGGTGGGTATCCCATCCCTGCCACAGTCGGGAGTCAGAGGTCCAGCAGGGGTGGACACCACAGCAACTGGACCCCAGCAGATGGAGGATGTGCTGGCATCATCGAGCAGGGCACGTGCACGACGGCATCGGTGGATTCCATCAGCCTGGATGCCGTCGTGCTGGCAGAGGCAGTTGCGTCGGAGGCAGCAGCAGGCTCAACGTGGGAGGCATCATGGCTCGGGGCCATCTACACCAGAGGGGCAGGCATCGGCCGGAGGGCAGGAGGACCCTGGAATGGGAGAGTCTTCCGTGTGGCAGCGGTTGGGCCAGCAGATAGGTGCGGAGTGGCGGCGGGCGGAGGAGGCACGGCTCATAATGGTCAGGGCGGAGAACTCCATGCGCAGGGCGCTGAGGCGGGTTGAGTGCCTCAAGGGAATTTGCAGGGAGTTGGAGGTGGACATGGCGTTATCCCTGCCAGACCTTGAGGCCAGAGAACAGGCCCGCCTCCAAGACATTGAACAGGAGTTCGATGATGCCCTGGCCCATGACATCAACAAGTGAGCCGTTGTACTTGCCCGCCGCCATTGTATATAGTTCATTAGCGTTAAGTTTCATTTATTTTTTCTTTCATTTGGGGCGATATGGACTATGCCCCAAATTTTTGTATATAGTTAGTAATTAGGTAGGTTTCATTGTAGGTTTCATTTATGTCGTTGGGCTCATGGACCCTGGATTTGCTATTTGTACATAGTTTTACAGTGGATTTTTCTCATTCATCTTTATTTTATTTCACCATGGAGCAATGGATATTACGCTTTTCTTTTCCTTCGGATTTGCTTTGTTGGACGGTGACTTTGGACACATTTTCATTTGGATTAATTTGGATTCTCATTTTTTTTATTTATCATTTTTTCAGACATGCTGCATTCTTATTATTATTGGCATTATTGTGTGTTTTTATTTCATTCCCTTCTTTTTGACTTGAATACATTTTTGTTTCTTACTTCAATGTGTGGTCTTCTCTCATTGGTTTCATGCATGTCACAATGTGGGTTTTCTCAGTCATGTGTTGCGATTGTGTGGGTCTGACAGACTTGTACTCATGCGCATACTGCTTATTTGTGATCTATCATGTAATGATGATTTCAATTTGGAGTGGATGTAAAGCTTGGTTGGGTGTTTGGACTGGGGTGCTGTGGGGTGGGATTTGTGTGGCCATAAGAGCCAGGGATCTGGATTGTGATGACTTGTGATGATGATTGGGAGAACTCAGGAGATCGACATGGTAGTGGTGTTTCCAGCCCCCTCTCATCCACGGTTCCCTTCGCGCCAAAACGGAGGGGACCCAATGGGAGATCCGCTCATCAACACTCACACCATACGTGGACCTATCATGGACCACGGTGGTCCCAGGCATTCACTCCACCCTAGACTCTCTGGCACCCAGGATGTGTATTGGGACCAGACATCCCAGCCCACATCCTGGAGGCACACACAAGCCCTGTAGAAGCCCGCGAAAGCATCCGTGTTTCGCGGGAAAGTACATGCCCAAATAAGGAAGGCCCTGGGTCGGCTTGACCTGGGGAAGGTGAAGGGAGCAAGACGGTCAGCAGACAGGACAAAGGAGCCTCGTGGTCTGCCCATTTTGGGAGCCAGGCCACCATTTTGGGCTAAGCGCGAGAAACGTGCTTAAAACGCCAAAAGGAGCTCAAAACACAAGAAACGATCGCTGCCACCATTCCCGTCCGTGAATCACTTGCACCGATCAGTTACAATCCAAAAAGAGTATCTAGGGCCTGTAGAAGGCTAGAGACCCAAGAGAGCAGTAACTTAGCTTACAGTGCCCTCTTGTGTCATGTTGCACGAAAGCTGCAACATGATAAAAGAAACTACGGAAAACAGCGTTTCCCGGTACTGACTGTTTTAAGGGCATGTCAGTTTCACCGTAAGAATGGAGCGAAAGCCCAGAGGAGTGCGGCAGAAGGCTGCACTTCTCTGGCAAAGTCGAGATCAAGGTGAAAAACAACAGCAAAAAGTTTAGGGGTTGCCACATGGAAGGAAAATTACCCACAATTACGAAATCTTTCCTAACACTCGCCCTTCCCAGACTATGGACAGGGGGAACTAATCCACCCCTGGATGAGTCTCTTGTTCAGGTCGGTTAAACATTCTGGACAACCCATCAGCATTGCTATGTTGGACACCTGGCCTATGCTCAATAGTGAAGTCGAAGCCTTGTAGACTTATGGACCACCTAAGCAACTTTGGATTCTCCCCCTTCATGTTCATTAGCTACTTTAAGGGCTTATGGTCAGTTTGCACAGTGAAGTGGGTCCCATAGAAGTAGGGCCTCAGCTTCCTTAGGGCCCACACAACAGAGAAACATTCTTTCTCCACTGTGGACCATCTGAGCTCTCTGTCCTTAAGCTGGCGACTAATAAAACCAATAGGGTGTTCCTTACCCTTCTCATCTACTTGTGATAGTACAGCTCCTATCCCAGTGTCAGAGGCGTCCGTCTGCACAATAAAAGGTCTTTGATAATCAGGGGCCCTGAGGACAGGGGCCTGGCACAAGGAGTCTTTTAAGCCGTTGAAGGCCTTCTCACACTCGTCGGTCCAAGATACCTTCTTGGGTTTCTTCAGAGTGGTGAGGCCACGAAGTTGCGGTAATACCCCATGAGTCCTAAGTAGGCTCTCACTTGGGTCTGTGTAGTGGGGGTAGGCCAGTCTTGTACTGCTTGTACTTTACTGGGTAGAGGCTGTATCCTCCTTCCACCTACTTCATGTCCAAGGTAAACCACTGAGCCTTGTCCAATCTGGCATTTACTAGCCTTTATGGTCAAGTGTGCTTTCTGAAGAGCCTGGAGCACAATCCCGAGGTGTTTCACATGGTCTTCCCAGGTGGCACTGAAAACTGCTATATCGTCCAGATATGCAAGACAGAATTCGTCCAACCCATTCAAAACATGATTCACAAGCCTCTGGAAAGTGGCAGGTGCATTTTTCAACCCGAACGGCATTACCCGGAATTGGTAAAGGCCGTCTGGAGTAGAAAACGCTGTCTTCTCCTTGGCATGTTCTGCTAAAGCTATTTGCCAATAGCCAGCAGTGAGGTCAAACGTGCTGAGGTACTTGGAGGCACCCAAAGTATCCACCAGCTCATCTTTTCGAGGCAAGGGGTGTGCATCTGTCTTGGTGACAGCATTCAGAGCCCTGTAATCCACACAGAACCTCAATTCAGAAGTGCCTGCCTTTGGAACCAAAACCTCAGGGCTGGACCAAGGACTAGTAGAGGGTTCAATCACCCCAAGGTCTAACATCTTGTTGACCTTGGTCTTAATATAAGACCGTACTTTGTCTGACATCCTGTATCCCCTACTTTTGGTAGGTACACTGTCTCCTGTGTCTATGTTATGTTTGCACCAAGGTGTCAAACCAGGCGACTGTGAAAACAGGGGGGAAAACTGCCTAAGCAAACTTTTCACCTCAGCCTGCTGATCAGAAGTCAGGTGAGGGGCCACTCGGACACCCTCAAAGGAGCTATCTGAAGGACCACTTTGGAACAGGTCGGGGAGAGGTTCGGACTCCTCTTCCTCAACATCTGAAGCTAGTAGCAGTGCTGCGATTTTGACTCTTGGGACGAAAGCCTTCAGCCTATTTACGTGAAACACTTTTGGAGCCTGTCCAGGCCTTCCAAGGTCCACTAAATAGTTAACCTCACCCAGGGGCTCCACCACTGTGTAAGGGCCTGACCATTTGTCCTGTAAAGCTCGAGGCCTTATGGGATTCATGATCAGGACTTGCTGACCTGGTGTAAAGTTGATGAGGGAAGCTTTCTGGTCGTACCAATGTTTCACCAGCGCTTGTCCTGCCTTCAATTTATCACTAGCCAAGCCCATCAGAAGTACTATCCGTTTTCTGAGCCCTAGCACATAATCTACTATGTTGGTAGTAACAGGGGGAGTGGGCATCTCCCATCCCTCTTTGACTATTGCTAAGGGTCCCCGTACAGGATGACCAAACAGAAGTTCGAAGGGACTGAAGCCAACACCCTCCTGTGGTACCTCTCGGTAGGCAAACAGTAAGCATGGTAAAAGAAGATCCCATTTTCTTCTCTGAGGTTCTTCCAGAGCCCCAATCATGCTCTTTAACGTTCTGTTGAAACGTTCCACCAGACCATTGGTCTGGGGGTGGTATGCAGAAGAGAACTTGTAGGTGACCCAAATTCTTTCCACGTAGCCTGCATATACTTCGACATAAAGTTGCTGGCACGATCCAACACAACTTCTATAGGGAAGCCAACCCTAGTAAATATGCCAAGTAACGCTTTTGCAACTGACTTGGCAGTTACAGTTTTCAATGGGATGGCCTCAGGATATTTGGTTGCATGGTCGACCAGCACCAGGATAAACCTATTGCCTGAGGATGTTTGCGGGTCAAGGGGACCAACGATGTCGATCCCTACCCTTTCGAATGGTATTCCCACAACTGGGAGTGGAGCTTGTATTGTCGAGCCAACCTTACCAGATAACTGGCAGGAGGCACAACTCCTGCAGTGACTTTCTACTTGCACCCCCATCTTGGGCCAGTAGAAGTGCATGGATAACCTTTGCTTGGTCCTCTTAATACCAAGGTGACCAGCAAGGGGCACGTCATGCGCCAACTGCAGGAGGAAGGGCCTAACAGCAAGGGGAATCACCAACCTCCTATGGTCTCCTTCTGTAGACTCTGTGGGCTCACTATACAGGAGTCCACCTTCCCAATAAATCCGATGCGTCCTAGGAGGTTCACCCTCTAGCTGGGAGCAGGCCTGTCTCCTTAGGCCTTCCAGAGATGGGCACTCAAATTGGCCTTTACTGAATTCGTCCCTATCAGGACCACCTTCTACTAACAAGTCTTTTAGTTCAGGATGGTCGTTGGGGTCAAATACTTCAGGCATCGCCACCTCCTCGTCAGGCCTGGGCGATTGATCAACTTCCTCCACCGCAGTGGTAGGCGAGCTCGGGGGAATATTCTCTTTCCCTCGACTTGATTTGTTTACTCCTTTCGCCTTGGGTTTCCCCTTCGGCTGGGGCGGCGTATTGGTCTTGGCCAATGCTGCCCGTGCTTGAGACCGTGTGTAGGGTCTTTCGGAAGTGTCTCCTACGAGCCCTAAAGCTCTGAGATCATTACCGAACAAGACCTTTCCTGGGACGTTTCTCTGACTGCTCACTGGAATCCTGACTGCTGTACCATTTAAAGTAAGATTTACAGGTATTACTGGGAACATACGGAGTGGGCCGCCAGCCAACTTAGTGGGCATCAGAGTAGCTCTGGCAACTTCCTCTGAGTCTACCAAGGTAGAATCCACTACAGTTCGACTGCACCCACTATCCCTAAGAGCTGGAGTATCTACTCCATTGATCAGCACACTGTCTTTAAAGTAGTGCTTGGTATTATCTGGAATCCTAGCATAAGCCTCTGCAACTTTAGGCTCCCAGGAACCCAGGGAAACTAAAACTACCTCAGCTTCTATCCCGCTGGGAAATGAGTCTGAGGAGAAGGATGCTCCTGTAATCTCTTCTTCCTCGTAGGAGGAGAAGGCCAGATTAGCAGAGTGGAACCCCAAAGGTCTAACCTTACACCAGGGATCCCCCTTCACGTGGTCAGTTGCTCCACAAGCAAAACAAGATCCATTGGGTCTGTTTACATAGGGAGGCTTATTGTAACCAGAGTTCTGTTTCGGAGGCTGACCTCCACTACCCTGTGAGTTCTCTTGTGTCTTACCCTTATTTTTCTTTTTGTGGCCCTTTTGAGAAGAAGATTTATCAGATTCTCCACCCTCCTTATCTTTGGACTTTTTCCCTTCCTCCTGCTTATCAGGATGAGTTTTGTCCTTATGGGACACTCGATGTGACACCCATAAGTCTGCTGCAATGGCCAGCTTCTTAGGATCTATCTCCTTCGAATCGGCCAAATGCTGCTTAAGCTCCGGGGAAGAAGATGCAAAAATGTGTTCCAGCATGACAAGATTTATCATGCCTTCAAAGTTAGAAACCTTATAACCTTCGACCCAGCCAGTTAAGTTTTTTAAGGATTCAGTTACATAAGATACCCAAGTACCACCTTCTTTTTTCTTATACTCTCGGAATCATTTCAAATATTGGGCCAGAGTCTTCCCAAACTTTAAAATGAGAGTTTGCTTTAACATTGCGAAATCAGCTCGCTCAGCCTTCGACATTTCCATAATGGCACTACAGCCAGAATGGGGCAGTCTGCTGAGTAACCAGGCAATCTTATCAGCATTGTCGACTTGTTGAACTTCGCATGCATACTCAAACGCTTTCAGCCAGTCCATAATGTCATTCCTTTCCTCATACACACTGACCAGATCTTTCGGAAACCGTGGATGAGAGGAGGCCCCAGACCCATGTCCAGGACCCCTGGACCCATTTGCAACCTGAAGCTTGGCGAGTTCCAACTGGTGATCCCTGTCTTTCTGTTTTTCTGCCTGCTCGATTTTTAGTTTGGCTATGCTGAATTCAAGCTCCTTCTGCCTAAACCGCAGCTCTTGCTTCTTGAATTCTAGCATAGCCTCCCCATCAGCACTGGCAGAGGAAACATTAGACATCTCATCCTCCCTGTCCTCGTGGTCGCGGTGGATCAGTGCAGTGGCAGAACCGTCGGTTCTACCAGTGAGAGCAGCCCCACCTCCTTCCGCACTGTCCTCAGAAGTTATAGCGTCAAGCTGTGCTTCTTGCC
Source organism: Ambystoma mexicanum (assembly GCF_040938575.1). Classification (NCBI taxonomy): domain Eukaryota; kingdom Metazoa; phylum Chordata; class Amphibia; order Caudata; family Ambystomatidae; genus Ambystoma; species Ambystoma mexicanum. Next base: position 39,382,826 of record NC_090924.1, on the reverse strand, counting down.
ACGCCACGATTCTTTGGATCGTATCCAATTTCGTGCCTTGAGAGGAAACACCTCTCTCCGCACACATCTTTATCAATGTTTCTGATTTGGAAGCATTTAAAGTTAACAAAGTATTTGTTTCCATACTGTTAAATAGGACTATGGCCTTTTTAAAGTTAAACTATAACAATTCACTACGTGTCCTGGTAGGAATAACTTGAAATGCCTTAGTTCGTGCGCAACACTGGATACCTTCAGTCGTATCCCACCGCTGTACACCAATTTGTTAAGACGGATTTCTGAACTCTGTCCTGGTGGCGCAGAAGTTCAGAAGGCCAACCTAATTACTTGCAACAGGGTAACCTCTGGACAAGCCAGACCAATCAGGGTAGCGATCGCGGCGGTCAAGACTAGGTCTCAAGAGGGGTGAGGGTGACTGAAAGCCCGCAATGAGCACACAAAGCAAGGACACTTCCAAACTACTCCAAACAGGTGTTATATTAAAAATATATACACATTTATTCCAAGGCCTTTAAAACAATGACCGTAGTGAGAAATCACAGTACAACTCTAGTAAACCAACACATACCATACCAATACAATATATATACAAATACAAACAAGTCTATAGCGTTAGATGCACGAAATGTGTAGTCCACCTAAAAGGGAAGGAAAACAGGCAGTGCAAAATAATGCTTAGACCCAGTCCGCCTTCAGAGGCACCTAACTAAAAGGAAGTCCGAGCCCTACGAAGAGTGGAGCCTTGTGCTCAAAAGTACCTGAACACGCTGGTGCCAACGGGCAAAAAGGGGAGTCTCTTCGAGGGAATCAGGCAGTTCAGTTCACTGCACAAATGAAGAAGAACAGAGTTCCGCGACTCAAGCGCAGCCTCCACTGTGGGCAGAAGCAGAGCGCGAGTACGGAAAGGCGTGCTGTTTTGACACAGCGGGGAAAAGCTATGGGCTCCTGCAGGAGGGTGACCAGTTCCTAGCTATGCTACTCACCGGTCCCCGATGCAAGCAGACCCAGGCTTCTCTGCGTCAGTTTCAGTCGCTGGCAGGTTCAGGAGAGCAGGGGACGTCTCGTCGTCGTGTTGATTCTGCAGCAGCAGAGTTGAGCTAAAGATGTCCCAAACGAAGTGAACCTGCACAGTTTGTTACCACAGCAGGGCAACGGAGCGGCCGTGTGTATCTGAGACAAATGTACACTACTCATTTCAGACCTGGGAACGCCAAGTGTACGAATCGTGTGAGAGTGACAAGGACTCGAAATACTACACAGCCTGGCGGCGGTTACAGAGCAAGACTCCTGTGTAGGCTGGTCAGTCTACTGGATGGCCCAGAGACGCTTCCGAAGGCTTATGAGCAGGAGATGGTGAAGGTGCCGAGAATAGCTGTTCCCGCTATTCCAAGGGTCGAAGTACCAGTACAGGCCTTCTGGTTCGATCAGAGGTAAAAAAGGGTTTCACAGGGCGACAGCAGTGCAGAGGAGCAGTCCTTCAGCGGGTCACCAGCGATTCCTCCGTTCAGCCTCGTGGTTGCAGGATACTTGGCTCCTGTATTCCTTCGTTCGTGAGAACTCAGGAGATCGACATGGTAGTGGTGTTTCCAGCCCCCTCTCATCCACGGTTCCCTTTGCGCCAAAACGAAGGGGACCCAATGGGAGATCCGCTCATCAACACTCACACCATACGTGGACCTATCATGGACCACGGTGGTCCCAGGCATTCACACCACCCTAGACTCTCTGGCACCCAGGATGTGTATTGGGACCAGACATCCCAGGCCACATCCTGGAGGCACACACAAGGCCTGTAGAAGCCCGCGAAAGCATCTGTGTTTCGCGGGAAAGTACATGCCCAAATAAGGAAGGCCCCGGGTCGGCTTGACCTGGGGAAGGTGAAGGGAGCAAGACGGTCAGCGGACAGGACAAAGGAGCCTCGTGGTCTGGCCATTTTGGGAGCCAGGCCACCATTTTGGGCTAAGCGCGAGAAACGTGCTTAAAACGCCAAAAGGAGCTCAAAACACAAGAAACGATCGCTGCCACCATTCCCGTCCTTGAATCACTTGCACCGATCAGTTACAATCCAAAAAGACTATCTAGGGCCTGTAGAAGGCTAGAGACCCAAGAGAGCAGTAACTTAGCTTACAGTGCCCTCTTGTGTCATGTTGCACGAAAGCTGCAACATGATAAAAGAAACTACGGAAAACACCGTTTCCCGGTACTGACTGTCTTAAGGGCATGTCAATTTCCCCGTAAGAATGGAGCGAAAGCCCAGAGGAGAGCGGCAGAAGGCTGCACTTCTCTGGCAAAGTCGAGATCAAGGTGAAAAATAACAGCAAAAAGTTTAGGGGTTGCCACATGGAAGGAAAATTACCCACAATTACGAAATCTTTCCTAAAAGGCATGCCCATGGTGGATGGGCTGCCTGCGGGACATGACCAGGGGTGCAGGGTAGTCCCCTGTGGTGTGGTCTGCCTGCAGGGGCCGTGGAGGGGATAGAGGGACACCTGGGAGGACCCACACTGCCACTTCATGTGTAGGACTCCCCGCGCAACCCTGAAATACGCGTTCCCCGCTCTGACAGCAAAATCGCATGTGAAACTTCATGCGCAGCCCAGTAATACACGTACCCTACTCCAATCGCGTGTGAAACTTCCCGCGCACCCCTGAAATACAGGTACCCAGGCCAATCGCGTGTGAAACTTCCCGCGCACCCCTGAAATACACGTACCCAGGCCTATCGCGTGTGACACTTCCCACGCACCCCTGAAATACACGTACCCAGCCCAATCGCGTGTGAAACTTCACGTGCACCCCCGAAATACACGTACCCAGGCCAATCGCATGTGAAACTTCCCGCGCACCCCTGAAATACACGTACCCAGCCCAATTGCATGTGAAACTTCCCGCGTACCCCTGAAATACACGTAGCCAGGCCAATCGCGTGTGAAACTTCCCGCGCACCCCTGAAATACACGTACCCAGTCCCTTTCGCGTGTGAAACTTCCCGCACACCCCAGGAATACACGTACCCCACTCGCACAGGGCCCTTTCGCGTGTGGAACTTCCCGCACACTCCAGGAATACACGTACCCCACTCGCACAGGGCCCTTTAGCGTGTACAACTTCGCGCGAACCCCAGGAATACACGTACCCCACACGCACAGGGCCCTTTCGTGTGTAAAACTTCACGCAAACCCCAGGAATACACGTACCCCACTCGCACAGGCCCTTTCGCGTGTGAAACTTCCCGCGCACCCCTGTAATACACATACCCTGCTGAAATTGCGTGTGAGACTTCCCGCGAACCCCAGTTATACACGTACCCTGCTCCAATCGCGTGTGAAACTTCCCACAAACCCCAGTAATACACGTACCCCGCTCGCACAGGGCCTATTGCGTGTGAAACGTCCCGCGAACCCCAGTAATACACATACCCCACTCGCACAGGCCCTTTCTCGTGTGAAACTTCCCGCAAACCCCCGTAATACACATACCCTGCTCCAATCGCGTGTGAGACTTCCCGCGATCCCCATAATACACGTACCCTGCTGAAATCGCGTGTGAAACTTCCCGCGAACCCCAGTAATACACGTACCCCACTCGCACAGGCCCTTTCGCGTGTGAAACTTCACGCACACCACAGTAATACACGTTCCCCGGTTGGTGTTTGCTGTTTGGCAGCCCTGTAAACTGGTCCAGGGTTAGCGTAGCCCTTTGCGTTGAATTGGGAATTTTGATGGCTTTTCCTTGCGCAAGGGCGTTCTTGGGGGCGTAACTGGCGCTGCTGCAGGGTCGCTGCACCACTCTGTGCCACAGCTGGTTTTGGAGGCTAAAATCCATGAATACACTGTGCGCAGAAATCGATTTTAGCGCACGCGGCTGGCGCAGACATTCGCACGCACACACTGTGCGCCAGCCGCGTGCGCCACTTTTGTGTTCGAAATTCTATGAATTAACCTGTCGATGTTGTGGTACAATATATTTGTTTCATTGTTTTACTGTTTATTTCTTGTTTCTTGCTAATCTTCTATCTGTTGGCTTGTTGCAGATTTTTGGGGCAATTAGATACCTGTTGGCATATTCTAATTGTTTATTTCTACTTTTATGCTATTCATCTATCTGTTGGGTTGTTACAGATCTTTTGCGGCAGTTGCAGACTTGTTGGAGCAGACCTGTTGTCTTATTCGAACTGCATATTTCTTGTTTGATTTTAGTGGTATTTGTTTATCTGTTTGATTGTTGCAGATTTTTTGGGGCAGTTAGATACCTGTTGGTGTATTCTAACTGTATAGTTCTTGTTTGATTTTAGTGGTATTTATTTATCTGTTTGCTTGTTGCAGAATCTTGGGGCAGTTAGATACACGTTGGCGTATTCTAACTGTGCACAGTTTTGAAGGTGAAGTTTTTCTTATGTTCATACACAGATTATGTATTACATTTTGGTGTAAAGAATATTAAGTAAGCGGTTGCAAGATTTGCTGGTAATCTCGGCTTTAGATTAATGGTGCTATCATTACATTTAAACGATCCACAACTCTTTTTTATATCTGCAGTGTAGTGACCTACATTGGTTGTGGTTCCTGCGCGGTAGAATATACCTATTGTTGTGAAGGTTTTCTTACCAAGTGATACTTGACCATGTGTGAATCCAGTTAGCTTACAGTTGTTTTGGTACCATCTACATTGTAACATAAAAGCATTACTATTACGTATTTACTATGTGTCTGTATTTGTAAGGCAGAGCGATTATCTGAATTGTAGGTAGTACATAATTTTCCATGGTTTGCATTTTGTACAAGTTGCTGAAATGGAATGGATTCACAGTTAGGTATGGATACATACACAAAGCGTTCATTAGGGACTTGTTCCTGTGCCACATGGCTGCAGAGACTGCATGTATGTTTCCACTTGTATGAAATCTGGAAGATTTCATTTATATGTATGTTTTTGTTTTCCAGTACTTGTAGTAAGTACATTAGACATTCTTGGGGATCTTCTTGTGAGTTTATAGTGAATTTGACAATTCCAGCACAGTAGTCCAATTCTTGTCTTAGTCCATGAACACTGTAAGTGTTGTCAGGATTGTTGGTTGCATTTCTATGAAGGACTAACATTTGCAAGCACAATTCGTCTGTACCGTGTAAGTAAATGTTCTCAATAATTCATGGCAATTGGAATGGAATACTTATTGCTACATTTACGTAGCAATTTACAGCAGTTATATTTGAAAATTTGAATGAACCTGACAGTTCTATGTCAACGTCATTTGTTCGGAGTATGTGTTGCTCATTTGAAGAAGTAGTCGAGTCACTTTGACTAGTAGATTTTTCTTTGGTTGTGGTACTTGATGAAATATTAGTTTCTTTTTTTTTTCTTTGGAGGAATTGCAGTGATATTCTGTATCGTTTCAGTTTGAAGTAGTTTTCTTTTACAACATTTTGCTTTTTGTGGAAGAGGATAGGTTTTTAGATGGGGGTGTGGAGTGAACGCAGCCTATTGTATTCTTGAATGCACAAAATATCTGCATTTACTTGCATCAAAGTTGATTAGAAACAGCCCGTCAAGTGTACGTAAGCATGATAGTGCTACATAACTCATGCCTTCTTTAAAGACTTTGCTACCAATATCTATTAATACTTTATCTTAGACCTTGTGATTTGTGAATGGTAACTGCGTATGCTAGAGTTAGTGAAAATTGTTCTCTTCGTACATACATGACTTTGAAAAGAAGGAAGCGGGCAGTTGAGCGTCCTATCCTTTTCACTTCTGATAGTTTGTCAAAGAGAATATTGACAAATTGAATGTTGTTGTCATGTGGGTATGTTTGAAAGCCAACAACTGTACCAAGTGCTCGATTAACTAGTCCTTGCTCCAGGTCAAGGTTACGTTTAAGCATTACTCTACAGTTTAAAGGTAATTTTAATATTTTCTCCAAACCAGCTGTGTTGGAGATAGAGTTTTCTAAGGTATTAAGGGGCTGATTCATGGAACAATCGTGTGCCGAATTTGGTGGTGCAAGCGCGAAAAATCCAGCGCACGCGTACGAATCGCACGCAAGTGATTCATGGAAGTCTGTGCGCATGTTTTTTCCTGGGAGCTGCACCAAAACCGCACGTGGCGCACACGGGCCCACACGTCACTGCGACATCCCTTAAAGCTGTGCATGATGCGCACAGTGAAAGCGCACAACGTGCAGTGCACACACAAAAAAGGGGGCAGAACATGCGGGTTGGGGAACAATGCGTGAAAATGAGGGCGTAACTGGGGAAGTTCTGCTGGGAAATAAACCTAACACCCACACGCTCGCAAACAACACATATTCATGGAATGGAATAGTGGAAACCTGCGCAAACCAAAAGTCATGCACAGGCGGAAACACGTCTGCCACATGAAGGCAGGCGGAAGCGTCCCTGCGCACTATAAAAGTGCAAACAAACAACAAACACATATATACAGCTACGATGAATGTCCCGTTTCTTGCAGAAGTGATCGTGGGGCACCGCAGGAGGAGGAGAATAGGCAGGCCCTGCATTTTTTGCCCAGGACCAGCCTTTTTGGGATGCCTGATGACCAGGTCTATGGCAGGTATAGTTTTCGACCTCATATCATCCTAGACCTGGTCACTGAGTGGGAGATGAGCTCACATAACCCACCTTCTGCTCCCAAGCGCTGAGCCCCTTGGAAAATGTGCTCTATGTCCTGAACTTTTTGACCACTGAGTCATTTCAGCGGACAGCTGCCATAGTTGGGGGTGTCTCACAGGCCACACAGTCACACTGTCTACACCAGGTGTTGGTGATCATGACTGCGTGCCCCTCAGTCCGGAGGCACATATACATGCCCAGAACACCCGCAGAAAGGCAGGCTGTGGGCCAGGACTTTTACAGGGTGGCACACTTCCCCAAAGTGCTTGGTGCATTAGATTGCACCCATGTAGCCCTACCTCCACCTAGGGCCACTGACAACATCTACTGCAACTGCAAGCACTGGCATTCCATCAACATACAGGTTGTATGTGATGCCCATGCAATCATCACCTCTGTCTATGCAAACTATCCTGGGTCTACCCATGACAGTTTCATATACAGAATGACTGCCCTGAGCGGGGACCTGGAAGCTGGGTGGCATGGCAACACATGGCTCATTGGTGAGTACAAATGTCTGTGCACATGCATGCATGTCACACACAGACAAATACACACACCCAACTAATGACAACCACCCTCACCTCCCCAGGGGACAGTGTCTTCCCTCTGAGCAACCACATGATGATGCCAATACGGAACCCCACCACACCACCCCAGGTAAGATACAACGCAGCCCATATTGCAACCAGGGGCATAATGGAGCGCACATTCGGAGTGCTCAAGTCATGCTTCTGCTCTCTTGACCGCTCTGGCGGGCAGCTACTATATGCACTATATGCTACTATATGCTACTATATGCACCCCCATGTTGCAACACGGCGGGGCATACCGGTGGACATGATGGTGCTCCCACATCCCAACCACAGGCACAGGCGATACTCATGGGAGGGGAAAGGGCACGTGGCGAGGCACCCCGGACCCAGCTTGTGGCCACATTTTTCACCTAAACTCCTACCCCTGCGGAGTGCATACAGGCCTGGCACATACCAGGTGACAATCGATGATGACAAAGAGACAGTCAACTGTCACAACCTTACCACCCTGAGAATGTTTCCACGGAAGTGCTACATTGTGTGCCACCCTAGCTACTTAAACATAACCAATCCTGTGTGACCAAAAGGAACACATGCAAGGTGCATATCACACCACCCCCCTGCAAAACCGGCCATGGAAATCACTGGTATATCACCCAAAACCTCCCACCCCCCATCACCCTCGTCGGCCACACCATGACATGACATGACATGCAACAGCAAAAGAGCAAACCAAAAGCACAACACATCACAAATTAGATATGAAGTTCCACGTGATAAATGTCTGCACAGTGAGCAGCCATTGTGTTGGGGATACACCTTGAGCATCATATAAAAAGGACAAGAAACAAAAATAACCCAGTGACGCATGTACACGATGCCCAAATGGTAAGTGATCATGCTCTGCAGGGGCACAGCATGGCAGAGAAGGCAATCTGTGTGCACGTATGGGCATGGACGGGTGGTTGTATGTGTGGTGGTGCATTGTGTAAGTGTGTGTGTAGGTAGGGACATGCACTCAATACATGCATCTGAAATGAATTGACGCTTAGTGTCCTGTACACATCACATGTGACCATTGCCCATGTGGACACCCCAGTGTGTCAAACCACACCAATACCCTGACACCTGAAAAGTAAACCCAACACAGGAACAGCCATTGACCAGCAGAACACATCATGTACATAGTACCCCACATTGACAATGTCAGAGAGTGCTCAATCACTGTAGCCCAAGCGTACTGTCCAACAACAAAAGCCCCTCCCTCATTTTCTCATCACCATGACCTTCAGAAGAACTGTCTCTGGGGTTCAGCTTCTTCCTTCTAGTCTACCTGGCTTCAGCAACCCCCTTCCCCTTGGTTTCCTTGTTCTTCCTTTCATGTAAACAGGGTTTAGCCCCCTCAGATGCCATCTTGACCGGTAAAAATATCAAATCGCAGAGAACTCTGAGGAGCCAAAGCCTCAAACCAGGGAAATAGACTCTAGGCACCAGAAAACCCTGGAAGTTTTTCCAGTAGATGACATGAAGTCACAGAATATGCCCAAGCATATGTCCAAGCTGAATGATAGAATAACTTCCAAGATTGCACAGTTGAACAATGGTTCAACAGAATGCGTAGGAATTTGAGTACACCATAATCAATGATGATGCCACAACTGATGGGTAGAGCTGGAACTTGAGTAGAAAATAACCAACAAAACTGGCACAACTGGATGGTTGAGCTGAAACCCAATCAATCCTTGATAGCTTGAACAAAGAAAGGCAGAGACAGCACAAGTCTGAAAAGGCACAGTGAATGCGAGATAGCCGGAAACAGCTGACAGCAAGTTAAGAGCCACAACAGTTGAATAGCATTGGTAAAAGGCCAAAGACACATAAAGATATCGATGTAATAAATGAAAGACAGGAGGACCGAGAGAGAGATACTGTGGAACAGAAGTGTACTGAGGCAAACCGAGGCAGTGTAAGAGTATGTGGAAATAACTGCCTGAGAGACGGGTGGATAGATCTGCAACAAGGACAGTAGCAGGAAGAAAAACAGGGACTAAAGGCACCAGAGTGTGAAAAACAAGTAAAATAGCTGTAGTCCAGTAGGAAAACTGTGCCGTAAGGCAGGAGCGAAGTCCAAGAGGGAAGAGAGATACAACGTGCCATCCAAACGGAATGGAGCAGAGAAATAGTCTAGGCGGACATCTCAGGTGAGGACTGGACCGTGAGTTGTGCTTCTTGGGTCACATTCCTAATGCATCCTCCTTTGCCACAATCCCCAGGGGCTGAAGTCAACACGTACCAACTTGACATTGGCACCACCGGCCCCCTCCCACCATCAGTGTGACTTTGACAGCTTAAGGGTGTAGGCTACCAGCTACAGCATGGAGTGCATCAAGCACGTGTACAGGCAAGAAATGAAAAAAACATCACAATCAACTTCAATAAATGGACAGTTCAAAAATGTACTCACCGAAATTGATTGCCGACATGCCGTGGAGAAAACATCCATAATCCCCACTAGGGGTGTAAACACAAGTAGTACAGCAGCAGGCAGGCCACAGATATGATGAAAGTCCAATGCCCTTGTGTAAATTGTTGTCACACCGACCCATCCTTGCAAGCCCATGGAAAGGGGAAGCAGGAGTGGCAAATGTGTCTGGACCCCAAGCCACAAACACATGCACAAGACAAGCTTGAATGGGCCCAGCTGTAACAGACAGTGGATGCTTTCAAAAGCCACAAAGCACCACACCGTCACATGAATGCACAATAGACAAAATATATTATGAATAAAAATAAAAAATGGCCACATATGACACTGGGGGGGGGGTACAGGGTGCACCTCAACACCCACATGCGATGATGTTGAGATAAAAAAAATACCTCCATGGGCTCAACGCCTGCACGGCCTGACCTGTTTGGGAGATAAGTCATCGTCCTGCTCACCCTCTGGATGGAAATCAGAAGGTGGAGGTGGCACAGTTCCCTGACCACACATATGCACAGCTTGCCCCTCAACTGCAGCAAGTCTGTGGGACTGGTAAGCCCAGTCCTGTGTGGCGATGGCATGTAGGTCAGCATGCAGCACCTCACGTGATGCGCGTACTTCCTCTTGCAAGGTAGCACGTGTAACACAGAGTTCTGCCTGCATGGCCTCGCATGACATCTGGATCACCTCTCGACATGCACGGAGCTCAGCCGAGATGGTATTCTCAAGCTTCTCCAACCTCTCCTCTGACCGTTGCCACTGTGACATGTTGAGCACACCCAGAGTAGCTCTGAGGGATTCATGGTCATCCCTCAGGGCCTCCATGTGTGCCTCTGTGTGAGCAGCAAGTGCTTGATGCAGAGACACCATTTCAGCCCGTCGTGCCCTGTCTGAGGCCGCCATGCCCAGCCTGAGTGAGCCTGCCATGGACTGTGCTGCCCGCTGCTGGAGCTCCACCTGCCTAGTAGGGGGGAGCATGTATTGGGCCACATGTTCCATGCTCTGAGCGCTCTTATCAATAGCTGCCTACTGTTGTTCTGAATTGGCATACATGGATTGCTCTCTCTCAGTATACTCTGGTGGCGCACTGCCACCGCGTTGCCCGACATGAAACCTGTGGGGCCCAAGAAGCCATTGTCCTTGCTGTATTGGCACCGCCCGCGGCTACAGGACCACATCCCTCCGTTGACATGATGCCCCAGGCACATCAGCAACTGGTGTGGAATGTGACCGTGTGTCCCGATCCACCACAGTCGGAGGTTCTAACACTGTCTGGCCCCTCAGTGCAGGTGTCGCGGACAGAAGATCATCCAAATCAGGATCACTCACCATCGACGAATGGACATGACGCACATCCAACTCAACATTATGCTCAGAGTGATCATCAGAGCTAGACTGATTGCCAGCCCTGGACACGATTGTCTGGAGCACAAGTGGGTTCTCGTGGTCTACCACCCAACGACCCCCACTTGTGCTGGGTTGCTGATGTAATAGAAACCCTGTGTCTGGAATGACATCACCATCCTCTGGCTCCATTGCGTCATCATCTGTAATATGAAAAAAATGAACATGAGTACACATGTCAGAAGCACATAACACACACACACACACATAGACATCACATAGACAGCCAACACTTGAAGCAGACATGTCACACACAACTGAAATTCCGGCATGCATCCAGTGGCATTGATATGCGAACACATCCCAAAAGCAGAAATGGATGTGTGTAAATAGCAAAGCCTGCACATGTACTGAATGTAGTATATCACCTCCATCACACACCACCTCTGTCAGGCACATATCACAGGCAGAAATGACAGATGGCAACAAAGAGATGGCACGTACCATAAGTATGTCTGAACAGCCAAATGGCCACAGCTGCAAGTGAATCCAAACAAACCATGACACACGTAATATGCATGTACACATGCATGACTAAATCATCATCACCAATATAGCTTAATCCATCTGCAGCTCGTCTCGTACTGGGCGTCATGGGCCATGTAGACATAGTGAATGTCCAGAGCAAAGCGAGGGCCTGCAACCAGGCATGAGGCACCATAACGCCCAGTACTGTCCGAGCTGCCGGTCCATGAAGCCTCCAGAACACCCCTCAGAGCCTGATTGATCACATTGTGCATTGATTGTGCCCTAAAACATTATTCAGTGTGTCAAATCATCACTGCCAGGCCCCACCAGATTAGCTAAGTGGGCTTGGGCATACACGTACTGCACGACAGTGCACCTTCAGGATTGTGCCAGTTGAACATAACAGACGTAATGCTGAAATCTCAGCAGCATTTACGTTAATTAACAACATATTAGCCATTCAACAAAAAAGCTGTAGGGAACACATGTGTAAATAAACACTTTCACACGCACATAAGTGAGTAGCTGCAATGTTGCACTACACAACATTGAAGCTGCTTGCATATGTACATGTGATAGTGTTCAAATACACCCGTGTTCATATACACCTGTATGGGGAATATGAACAGCATCGTATACAGCAAAGCAAGCAGCTACAATGCTGCTTGCTTTGATGTATGTGAAAGTGTACACATATACATGTGCATGCAGCTCCACAGTCATTACAACCCGATTGGCAGGCTATAATCAATCTGCGGCCTATACCAGTTAGTATAGGCCGCTGAATGACCAATCAACTTTGCTAAACACCCGCTAGGGTGTTCCAATACTGAGTACATGTGTCACAGGATGCACCTGTGCCCGTGCCTTTCATGACATCGAAGGGATGACAATCTGACCATACATGCCAGGTCACTTTTACATTGCAGCAGTGAGTAGGCATGTAGAACGGTGTAACATGGCTCAAAAGTGGGTTGGTGCAGTGTAGAACATGTGTACGTTACGGACTATCCACATCAACAAGTACATTATGATGTCAATCAATAAACATGAAGGCAGTGTAAGGGCAAGTTCAGGCATAATGTGCAATGTGCATACAATGGGTTGCTTGGATACACGCAACCCGCCCTTAGCGAAAATGCAGGGAGGCATTGCATGGAAGTGAAAGGTTGACCAGAGAACCAGGTATTGGCAGACAGTGTTGAGTAGCATCAATTGCATCATCTGAGTCAACTGACACCACAGCAGATGAGAATGGGACAGTAAGCAGGACACATGATGAACCCTCTGTAGTGCATCCATTTGTGCAGACGGCACTACCAGGCCTGTGCCCCACACAGACTATGACACCCTAAACATGAGCGTGATGCAGGACTGAGCCAGAGTGAGCATGGAATGGATGAGCAAATGCCATTATATGTATGTCATCCTGGACATGCACTACAATGATCATCCTGCCAAGGACACATAGGGGCATGCATAGAATGCACATGGAGCATGAATAGGCACTCATGTCCCCGGGGAGCATCTTCCATCTGCACAGTCTGTGAGAGACACCCTGCATCAAGGACAAATGATGTCCCCCACAGCATGTGTCTGGCAGGTTGGCAGGGGGAAGTGTGCATGTACACAGGAGAGTGGAACAGGCCATTGCAGTAGTCCAACATGTTACCCACCAGTGCTATGGTGAATTTGGGGTGCAGGTGGTGGAATGGCTAAGGAGCATGCCCGCATGGAGTACCCGCATGCAAGCAGAACACACATGCACATCAGTCATGCGATGACATAGTCCGAGTGCTGAGTGGAAAGACACCACAGGCTAAATGCCAAAGGTCCAGTTATCTGGAATATGGACCGGAGGGTCAGCTGGGTGACTAGCATGTGAGTAGGGTGCAAGTGTGGTGATGAGGACAGTCCCCGTCTGCTCTACTTGTCCAGCATGCAGAAAAGTAGGCACGCATTAGTGGAGCATTGCATAACTCGCACATGAGAACCATGTACACATAGCATGTAGTGGCAGTCAAGCACAACATATCACACAAGCAAACAAACACGCAACAACACTCATCAGATGGGCCATCAAAATCCAGCATCTCTCCCACTCCTTTGACCAATTGTGCCAGGATGAACTCCGCACCGATCACCATGTGCGGAGTGAGTTCTTCCTCCTCAGGTGCTGGCCCACAGCCAGTCACCCAAGTGATGGCATAATTGGGGACATGCTTTAGCTTAGCAGTGTTGGAGGTCATCACAACGCTTTTTGCACTCCTGAGCTGTGCGCACCTCATGTCCTAACGCACTAACACCCTCCGCAACATGCTTCTAGTGGTCCCAATGATGGGCAGGCGTAGTGTGACAATTTGGGGCCACTAGCATATCACGGCCATGTTCCAACACGTAGCCCACAAGGAAGTCCAGTTCCTGCTTGTGGAAAGGCTTCTTCCTCGATGTGCCGGAGACTGGAACCGTGTCTGGGGTTTCAGCCTCTTGTGCAGGAGCAACCTTTCTCCTCTTGGGCAGTGGTCTGGACTCTGACTGGCAAATGCCTCCCTCACCAGTAGGGGCAGTGCTGCTGGTGGACTGGACCAAGGAAGCGGCAGGTGGAACTAGGACAGAAGACCTGAATTGCATCAGTGGCTTCTGGGTGCTCTTGACTGGACCCATCGCAGCAACAGCCGCTGTGCCAAGGTCTGTGACTGAGACTGTCCTGGCTGGCAGATTTACAGCCAGTGTGGTGTTGGCTGCATCTGCCCATGAAGTTGCCAACACCTGACTGGTTGGGGCAGCAGATGACAACACTGCCCCAGGGACATGTGCCTCAGTCGGAGCAGCCCAGCGCACACATGGCCTGTGCCTCCTGACCACCTGGAAATCTGCCTGGGAGTTCTCAGGTGCCAACGCATCATGCGTTGGTCGAACCTGAGCCTGGGTGGTGGTCGCCACAGCTGCACCTGCAGCTACCACTACCATCGGATCTGTGGCAGTCGATGAAACTGACTGCCGGGTCACATGGGCGCCAGTGTCAAATGCAAGAGCTGCATCTCTCGGAGCCGCAGTGGGTCGTGGCATGACTGCACCAACACGTGGCATAACATCCTGCCGAAGTGGCGCATCCCTGCCTCTTCCCCCTCTGCAGCCACCCTTGGCACCCTGGACTTCCCCTACTCCCTGGTCACCCCGGCCACATCCCTGACTATGCCCACCACATAGAAGATGCACAACTGAGGCGTCCCTCACCTTTCATGGCCTCCCAACCATGGCACAGATGTAGTAGTGCCAATGGGACGTGTACACAGCAATTGTCCTGGGCAATTGGCATGAAGGGGGTGGGGTACTAGATGTAAACAAATTCCCTGTGCGCCTGCAATGCTGTATGTGACCCTGGTGAGAAAATGATGGATCACGCAACACTTAGGCACCCCAAAATTGCAGTAAAACCGTGCACACAACCCTGGTAGCTCACGTGTGTGGAATTAACCTCCCGCAGTACGTGATGGCACCCAGGGACACAAAAAATGCGTACGCGGGGGACACACAGGCTACTAAGACCTCGAAGATGAGTAAGTGATACACAAGGGCACCCACCGTGGGAAAAATAGCATGCGCGTCTCACCGTCTGACTAGCGTGGGAAAGAAAAACAAACGTAGGCAAGACCCCCGCCAAAAGAAGAGGTATTTCCTCGATTTTCTGTGAAGTGATGGTGCGTGAAACAACAAGAAGTAGCAACACATGCGTCGGTCTCCACGAAAAGCATGTACAGTGACCTGCTGGGCCGCGCTCACCTTTAACCCGTGTAGAGTGAAAGGACTGCACACGTCACGTCCCATACACGCTTAGGCCCATTCACACATGGACGTGCGGTTTTTGCATGTGTGGATTCACTATGCACCCTTACCGAGGGAAAAGCCAGCGCGCATCATGTCACTTACATGCTTACGCGCTAAGGCCCTTTCCTCGAATTACACGCTGACGTGCTGTTTTCTCAAGTGCCAAATCACTCTGCATCAAGCTGGCCACGTGACAACACACGGAAGACCATGCTCCTGCCCAGAAGGCCATTTTCCTGCCCCCTCGAGCCCCAAGCCGCCTCCCACGAGCCATCTGTTGCTGCCTGCTGTCCATGTGCCCTGCTATTTGGTGCCTGCATGTCAGCCATCTGCAGGGATCCAGTTGCTGCCACCACTCCTGCTGGAACAGAAGACTCCCGACTGCAGTTCCATCGCTCTACAGCCCAGCACCAGGATTCAGCTGCCCACCCACACCAGCCTTGAGGGTTGCCATATTGGGCCAAAATCCATCTGGGACGAGTGGCAACCCCCCGGGAGAGTGGCAGAGGGCTGCCAGCTTCACTGCAGGAGAAGTTGGCATCCTGGTGGAGCAAGTCCTGGTGCATTATGATGCCCTCTTCGGACGACCACACACTGACAAGGATGGACGGAAGAGGATCTGGATGGACATCCTGGTTGCCATCAACGCATTGGGGGTGGCACCAGCGACCTCCAACACATCCATGAGTGCTGGGAGGACTTCAGATCCAGGACCCTCAGGAAACCCGGCGCCTCTTGGACGCAGCGGATGCAGTGTGGTGCCGGGTCCAACTTACCACCAACCAGATGAGGGTCCTGGAACTCGTTCACCCAGTGCTTCACCACCAGGTCCTCAAGAGGCAGACCCATCTGGAGTCGAGCGGTAAGTGTCCATGCATGCTCATTGGACGCAGTGCATGTTGAGGTGTGCCAGGAGGGTGCATCTTGGACATATGTCTGAAATGGCCCAAGTATGGATGTGTATGTGCAGGGACATGACCGTGCTGAGTCCAGTAATGTATGATGCCCATCAATGGTGTATTTGTTCCAATGCATGATGCCCAACTGCATGAGGAGATGCACACATGTTTGCATTTCTGTGTATGTGCTATGCCATATTTGGGATGTGACACATGGATGATGGTTCCAGCTTCATGTATGTGCATGGCGTATATTTGCGTGCGTGTGTTTGACATGTGTGTGACTGTAATACACCATGCATGCATGTGACCCGGACATGTGTGTACCTGATTGGCAGATGTGACTTAGTTGCCGATGATTGCACTGTGACAGGTGTTGGAGATGTACAGATGCATGTCTGTCTGGTGTGGTGTGTGCATGTGATCGGCACTCCCCATGTTGCTTGTGACGTAATGCCAAGCTTTGGTTGTTTATGTAGTTACATGGGTATGGATGCTGATGCCTGTTGCACGATACCAGTTTATTTGTGCATGTGTGTGGGTTCTATTGATTTGAGTGTTGGGGAATGTGATGCCATCTGTGAAGTTTGACATGCCACTCATGTGCAACTACCATGTGTGTATCAGACCATTGTTCAGTGCCCTGATGCCTGTTTTCTATCTCTCCCTGTCTACAGCGTCGACTGATGAAGAGGGCAGAGACGGTGCTGTGGAGCACAGTTGCAGGGATCTCACCAGCCGGAGATGCAAGGCCCAGCTCCCCTCCCAGATACTGATATCTTCCGGGAGTGAGGAGTCTAGTGCATATAACCTCCACAGACAAACTGGTAGTGCATGGCCTGACACTCCCTGTGTGTCAACAAGCAGCAGCACAACTAAATAGCTTAGAAAAATGCATCTCCAGCACAGCAAGCAGTTTTGGAGAAAATGTTAATGGTGTGTTTAAACTGAAGAGTAATTCTGAAACGTAACCTTGACGTGGAGCAAGGTTTAGTCAATGGAGCAAATGGTACAGTTGTTGGCTTCCTGACGTATCCACATAACAACAACATTCACAGGCCGATTCATGGAATTAATGTGTGCCGAAAATTCCGGCGCACAGGTGCCAAAACGTGCGATTTGCAGTAAAAGTGCGAAAATCGCAGTGTAACTGCGAAAATCGCAGGGAAACCAGTGCACATTGATTCATGGAAGTCCGTGCGCGAGAAAAATATTGGATGTGCGCTGAAAAAGTGTGCGGCGCACAGGTCATCCAACGGCGTGCACCACGGCTGCTGCGAAATCGCACATAGCGCGGCGCACATAACAAAAGTAGGCGGAACACGGGCCATAACACTCGGAATGGGGAACAACGCGTGAAAATATGGGCGTCACGGGGGAAGTACAGGAGGCAAGTGCGCGGAACGCCCACACGCTCGCCCACAACTTGTATTCATGGAATCAAATAGGGCAAACCAGCGCACGGTCAAAGACGTGCACAGGGCCAAACAAGTCCGCCACAAGAAAGCATGCGGTAGCGTCCCTGCCCCTGAAATAAATGTGTGCCAAAATGTGCGCTAACAAAAAGCACCTATAGACAGCTATGATGAATGATCCATACTGTGGCCCTCTAGGACAAATGAGGTGCAAAGGGGTACCGACAAACACGGACACCCGCTGTGTGAAAAATAGCATGTACGTTTATTACGGGGTGCGTGGGAACTTCCACACACGATTGGCCAGGGTACGTGTATTCCGGGGTGCGCGGGAAGTTTCACACGCGATTTCAGCAGGGTACGTGTATTCCAAGGTGCGCGGGAAGTTTCACACGCAAATTCTCAGGGTATGTATATTTCGGTGTGCGTGTGAAGTTCCACACGTGATTTCAGCAGGGTACTTGTACTCCGGGTGCGTGTGAAATTCCACACGCGAATCCAGCAGCCTACGTGTATTTCGGGGGTGCCGGGGAGTCCTACACGTGAATTGGCCGTGTGGGTCCTCCCAGCTGTCCCCTCTACACCCTCCACGGCCCCTGCAGGCGGCCCACACCACAGGGAACTACCCTGAACCTCTGCACATGTCCCGCAGGCAGCCCATCCACCATGGCCATGCCCCCCAGCCAACCCACATGTCACCTTGCACTGCTGCCCACCAACTCATGTCCCCCTGCACCCCCACCCCCCTGCATCCAGGGGCACCCTCCACCAGGCCCCCACTCCTGTCTCCCTGCACCCCCACCCCCCTGCATCCAGGTGCACCCTCCACTAGGCCCCCACTCATGTATCCCTGCACCCCCACCCCCCTGCATCCAGGGGCACCCTCCACCAGGCCCCCACTCCTGTATCCCTGCACCCCCACCCCCCTGCATCCAGGGTCACCCTCCACCAGGCCCCCACTCATGTATCCCTGCACCCCCACCCCCCTGCATCCAGGGGCATCCTCCACCAGGCCCCCACTCATGTCCAACTCATGTCCCCCTGCACCCCCACCCCCCAGCATCCAGGGGCACCCTCCACCAGGCCCCCACTCCTGTCTCCTGGCACCCACACCCCCCTGCATCTGGGGGCACCCTCCACCAGGCCCCCACTCATGTCCAACTCATGTCCCCCTGCACCCCCACCCCCCTGCATCCAGGGGCACCCTCCACCAGGCCTCACTCATGTCCAACACATGTCCCCCTGCACCCCCACGCCCCTGCATTTAGGGGCACCCTCCACCAGGCCACCACTCCTGTCTCCCTGCACCCCCACCCCCCTGCATCCAGGGGCACCCTCCACCAGGCCCCCACTCATGTCTTCCTGCACCCCCACCCCCCTGCATCCAGGGGCACCCTCCACCAGGCCCCCACTCATGTCTCCCTGCACCCCCACCCCCCTGCATCCAGGGGCACCCTCCACCAGGCCCCCACTCATGTCCAACTCATGTCCCCCTGCACCCCCACGCCCCAGCATCCAGGGGCACCCTCCACAGGCCCCCACTCCTGTCCAACTCATGTCCCCCTGCACCCCACCCCCCTGCATCCAGGGGCACCCTCCACCAGGCCCCACTCCTGTCTCCCTGCACCCCCACCCCCCTGCATCCAGGGGCACCCTCCACCAGGCCCCCAATCATGTCCAACTCATGTCCCCCTGCACCCCCACCCCCAGCATCCAGGGGCACCCTCCACCAGGCCCCACTCATGTCCAACTCATGTCCCCCTGCACCCCACCCCCCTGCATCCAGGGGCACCCTCCACCAGGCCACCACTCCTGTCTCCCTGCACCCCCACCCCCGGCATCCAGGGGCACCCTCCACCAGGCCCCCACTCCTGTCTCCCTGCACCCCCACTCCCCTGCATCCAGGGGCACCCTCCACCAGGCCCCCACTCATGTATCCCTGCACCCCCACCCCCCTGCGTCCAGGGGCACCCTCCACCAGGCCCCCACTTCTGTATCCCTGCACCCCCACCCCCCTGAATCCAGGGGCACCCCCACCAGGCCCCCACTCATGTATCCCTGCACCCCCACCCCCCTGCATCCAGGGGCACCCTCCACCAGGCCCCACTCATGTCCAACTCATGTCCCCCTGCACCACCACCCCCCAGCATCCAGGAGCACCCTCCACCAGGCCCTCACTCCTGTCTCCCTGCACCCCCACCCCCCTGCATCCAGGGGCACCCTCCACCAGGCCTAACTCATGTCCAACTCATGTCCCCCTGCACCCCCACCCCCCAGCACTGTGGGGCACCCTCCACGAGACCCCTACTCATGTCCAACTCATGTCCCCCTGCACCCCCACCCCCAGCACTGTGGGGCACCCTCCACCAGGCCCCCACTCATGTCCAACTCATGTCCCGCTGCACCCCCACCCCCCAGCATCCAGCGGCACCCTCCACCAGGCCCCCACTCCTGTCTCCCTGCACCCCAAACCCCTGCATCCAGGGGCACCCTCCCCCAGGCCCCACTCATGTCCAACTCATGTCCCCCTGCACCCCCACCCCCCAGCACTGTGGGGCACCCTCCACCAGACCCCCACTCATGTCCAACTCATGTCCCCCTGCACCCCCACCCCCCTGCATCCAGGGGCACCCTCCACCAGGCCCCCACTCATGTCTCCCTGCACTCCCACCCCCCTGCATCCAGGGGCACCCTCTACCAGGCCCCCAATCATGTATCCCTGCACCCCCACCCCCTGCATCCAGGGGCACCCTCCACCAGGCCCCCACTCATGTCCAACTCATGTCCCCCTGCACTCCCACCCCCCAGCATCCAGGGGCACCCTCCACAGGCCCCCACTCCTGTCCAGCTCATGTCCCCCTGCACCCCCACCCCCTGCATCCAGGGGCACCCTCCACCAGGCCCCCACTCCTGTCTCCCTGCACCCCCACCCCCTGCATCCAGGGGCACCCTCCACCAGGCCCACACTCATGTCCAACTCATGTCCCCCTGCACCCCCACCCCCCAGCATCCAGGGGCACCCTCCACCAGGCCCCACTCATGTCCAACACATGTCCCCCTGCACCCCCACCCCCCTGCATCCAGGGGCTCCCTCCACTAGGCCCCCACTCCTGTCTCCCTGCACCCCCACCCCCCTGCATCCAGGGGCACCCTCCACCAGGCCCCCACTCCTGTCTCCCTGCACCCCCACCTCCCTGAATCCAGGGGCACCCCCACCAGGCCCCCACTCATGCATCCCTGCACCCCCACCCCCCTGGATCCAGGGGCACCCTCCACCAGGCCCCACTCATGTCCAACTCATGTCCCCTTGCACCCGCACCCCCCAGCATCCAGGGGCACCCTCCACCAGGCCCCCACTCCTGTCTCCCTGCACCCCACCCCCTGCATCCAGGGGCACCCTCCATCAGGCCCCACTCATGTCCAACTCATGTCCCCCTGCACCCCCACCCCCCAGCACTGTGGGGCACCCTCCACCAGACCCCCACTCATGTCCAACTCATGTCCCCCTGCACCTCCACCCCCCAGCACTGTGGGGCACCCGCCACCAGGCCCCCACTCATGTCCAACTCCTGTCTCCCTGCACCCCCACCCCCCTGCATCCAGGGGCACCCTCCACCAGGCCCCCACTCCTGTCTCCCTGCACCCCCACCCCCTGCATCCAGGGGCACCCTCCACCAGGCCCCACTCATGTCCAACTCATGTCCCCCTGCACCCCCACCCCCCTGCATCCAGGGGCACCCTCCACCAGGCCCCCACTCCTGTCTCCCTGCACCCCCACCCCCCTGCATCCAGGGGCACCCTCCACCAGACCCCCACTCCTGTCCCCCTGCACCCCCACCCCCCTGCATCCAGGGGCACCCTCCACCAGGCCCCCACTCATGTATCCCTGCACCCCCACCCCCCTGCATCCAGGGGCACCCTACACCAGGCCCCCACTCATGTCTCCCTCCCCCCACCCCCCAGCAGTGCGATTTGCCTGGGTACGTGTATTTCAGGGGTGCGCGGGTTGTTGTTTGTTTGTTGTTTGTTTACTTGGTATAGCGCAGAGAAACCAAACCCGCGAGGGTAACTGGGCGCAGGCAGTACAAGGATACTTGAGAACTTAGTTACAATACAAGAAAAGGTTGTACAGATGAGAGGAAAGCATATACAGGCAGTACAACATACAGAAATGTAGATAGAGCAGGTAGTCTAGCGACCTGTAATCTGGTTATGCACATCCGCAGTCTCTGGGAAAAGTGGCGGTAAGGTGGACGGGCTAAGTGTCGAGGGATCGAATCCAGGTGAGGGCTTTACGCCTGAAGCTAGTGTAGGGTTGGTCTATTCTGAGGTCAAGGGGGAGTTTGTTCCAGGTTTGAGCAGCTATGACCGGGAAGCTGGAGCCGCCCGCTGTGCTCTTTTTATATCTGGGCACCACTAATGTGTAGGCATTCGTCATTCTGGTGGGTCGGTTTGAGATTCTCTTGTTGATTCTGTTTACCAGGTAGGGGGGCGCTATGTTGTTGAGGCATTTGGAGGTAAGGGATAAGGTCTTGAGCGCAATCCTGTCTTTGATTTTTAGCCAGTGAATATTTTTCCTAGCGGTGGAGATATGAACTCTGTTAGGAATGTTTAAGGCTGCTCTGATAGCGTTGTTTTGGAGCGTTTGGAGCTTGTCATGGATGTATTTGTTAGAGCCAGTGTATAGGGCATTGCAGTAATCCAGCTTGGATATGATGAGTGCGTTCGCTAGGGTAATGCAACTAGCTTCCGTTAGGAATGGTCTGCATGCTCGGTAGTCTTACACGCAATTTCATCAGGGTACGTGTATTATGGGTCCGCGTGAACTTCCACACACGATATTAGCAGGGTACGTGTATTACGTGTGTCGTGTGAACTTCCACACTTGACTGGGCCTGTGAGAGTGGGGTACGTGTAGTCCTGGGGTGGGCGGGAATATTTACTTGCGACTGGGCCTGGGAGAGCGTGTCACGTGTATTCCTGGGGTGGGCGGGAAGATTTACACGGTCGCCTACAACGCGACCAAAAAAAGGTCCAATCCGGAAACACGGTGCACGTCCCGCGCAGCATAACAGAGTGCGCAAACAACAAACAAGCTCAGACGCAAGGATGAATATACCGTTCCTAGCAGCAGTGGCCTTGGGATACCGCAGGAGGAGGAGGAGGATAGTCAGGGCCAGAATCTTCACACCCAGAACCAGCCTATTTGATATGCCTGATGACCAGGTGTATGGGAGGTACAGGTTTCCACCACACATAATACTCAACCTGGTCAGTGAGTGGGAGGATGACCTTACATCACCCACCCTGTGCTCCCAAGCACTCAGCCCCCTGGAGAAGGTCTTCAATGTACTGCACTTCTTGGCTACCGGATCATTTCAGCGGACAAGTGCCATAGTGGGGGGGGGGTGTCACGTGTATTCCTGGGGTGGGCGGGAAGATTTACATGGTCGCCTACAACGCGCCCAAAAAAAGGTCCAATCCGGAAACACGGTGCACGTCCCGCGCAGCATAAAAGAGTGCACAAACAACAAGCAAGCTCAGACGCAAGGATGAATATACTGTTCCTAGCAGCAGTGGCCATGGGATACCGCAGGAGGAGGAGGAGGATAGTCAGGGCCAGAATCTTCACACCCAGAACCAGCCTATTTGGTATGCCTGATGACCAGGTGTATGGGAGGTACAGGTTTCCATCACACATAATACTCGACCTGGTCAGCGAGTGGGAGGATGACCTCACATCACCCACCTTGTGCTCCCAAGAACTCAGCCCCCTGGAGAAGATCCTCAATGTACTGCACTTCTTGGCTACCGGATCATTTCAGCGGACAAGTGCCATAGTGGGGGGGGGTGTCACAGGCCACACAGTCACGGTGCCTACACCAGGTGTTGGCCATCATCACTGCACGCCCATCAGTCCGCAGGCACATATACCTGCCCAGAACACCTGCAGAAAGGCAGGCTGTCAGCCAGGATTTCTACAGGGTGGCACACTTCCCCAAAGTGATAGGTGCCATTGATTGCACCCATGTGGCTCTACGTCCCCCCAGGGCATCTGAGCACATCTATAGAAACCGCAAGCACTGGCATTCCATCAATGTCCAGGTAGTATGTGATGCCAAGGGAATCATCACCTCAGTATATGCCAACTATCCAGGGTCCACCCACGACAGCTTCATTTACAGGATGTCAACCCTAAACCGGGACATGGAAGCTGGGCGGCATGGCGATGCATGGCTGCTTGGTGAGTATAAATGCCACAGCACACGCATGCATTACAGATACAGAGTAATGTCACTACCCCCACTAATGATCCCCATCACCACCTCCCCAGGGTACAGTGCCTACCCTCTGAGCACCCACATGATGACTTCCATTTGGAACCCCATCACGCCTCCCGAGGTAAGATACAACACAGCCCATATTGCAACCCGGGGGATAGTGGAGTGCACATTCGGAGTGCTCAAGTCATGCTTTCGCTCCATTGACCGTTCTGGCGGGCAGCTGTTATACACTCCCCCAGTAGTGTGCAGGATCATAGTGGCAGCATGTGTCCTGCACAATGTTGCAACACGCCGGGGCCTGGCTGTGGACATGGTGGTTCCCCCACATCCCCAACCACATGCACGCCCGCTGCGCATGGGAGGGGAAAGGGCACGGGGTGAGGCAGCCCGTACGCAGCTGGTGGCTAATTACTTCACATAGAAATCACACCCCTGTGGAGTGCACACAGCCCTGGTACATACCATCTGACAATCAATGATGACTCAATCTGACAATTCTGATGAATTAAGGGACAGTCAACTGTCAGAACCATAGCAACCTGAGATTTTTCACCTGGAAGTGTCACAATGTGTGCATCCCTACCTACACAAACACCACCAATGCAGTGTCATCAAAAGACACACTTCTATGCTGCAAAAATGAATACCCACTTGCAAAATACAACATGAGAACAGTGCCATGTCACCCAGCCCGTCCCCGGCACGGCCACACAACACACCATGGCATGTCATGCTATGTGAGAGCAAACAAATTAATCCCCACAACATAACACAAGTGTCACCAACTACAGTGTCCCTAATGGAAAATGGCCACACATGAAATGCTCACAGTAATGCAGGACCAACAACACACATTACCAAATATTTACCAATAATACTAATCACCTACACAACCTCCAACCGACCATAAACATGACAGTACGGAATTTAAAAATTGGGAGCCTCACTACCTGATAATGCCGGCACTTGGAACACTTCCAACTGTACAGTGTTAGTGCCACGCAAAAGTGTAGGTGCACTGCTTACAACATGGACTCCATTTCCAAAGTAGACCGCCTTGTGAAGACATGAGAAATGTACCTGCAAATTAGGAGGATGAGATGGATGCAGAGGCACATTTCAATACACCATGCAGTGTAGAATACAACAACAATATGCACTAGGAATTTATACACAGTATTGACTACAGACTGCCCACACATCAAATGGGAGTCCAACGTCACTGTGTAAGTCAATGTCACTTGGGCACACCCTTTGCAAGCCCATGGAAACGGGAAGCAGGCGGGGTGTGTGTCACAAAAACCCAAGCATCTGACCCAAATTCAGGACAAGCCTGCATGTGCCCAGCCACAATACAGCGTATGCCCACGGGAGCCACACACGGCAACACACTGTCCAAAAAATCAAAAATCAAAAATCAAAAAACAAAAATCCAAAATCCAAAATCCAAAATCCAAAATCCAAAATCAAAAATCAAATCAAAAATCAAAAATCAAAAATGGTCATGAATTGGCCAGGGGGGGGTGGGGGAGGCCACCCAGGAGGTCCGAGGACAGGGTGCACACCAAAACCCACCTGTGTGGATCTTGCAGAAAAAAAACACCTCCATGGGCTCATGGCCTGCACGGCTACCCTATTGTGGGAGAATCGCTGCTGTCGCTCTCCTCACCCTCTGCAGCTGCATCAGGAGGTGGTGGCACTATGGGAGGCAGCCCACGCAAAGCCCTAGTCTGGTCCTCCATGGCAGCAAGCATGCGGGTGTGGAAGGTCTGGTTCTGGAGGATAATCGTGCGGAGGTCCCCATGCAACAACTCACGGGATGCCCGGACCTCCTCCCTAGTTGCCTGCATCTCAGCTGAGAGCATACGTGTGAGCCGCTCCAGCTGCTGTTCTGTCCTTCCCTGTGGCCCTGGGACTCAATAGAAATGGCTTCCCGCAGAGTCTCCATTGCCGCCCGCCTGTCCCTGTTGGACACCAACATGTTCTCCCTGTGTGACTGGCAAATGGAGTCTGTTGCCTGCTGTAGTTGTCCAATCAGCCTTTCCTGGGGGACAATGGAAACGGCCACCCTATCCATGGCCTGAGCCATCATCTCAGTTGATGCTGCCTGTTGGTTTGCCATACCGTATATGGATTGCTCCCATGCGGTATTGCCAGGTGGCGTACGGCCACCGCGTCGGCGGGCACCACACATGTCTAGGGCAAGGCGAACTGCGCCTTGCTGTGCCGGCACTGCCTGAGGCTGCAGGACTGCATTCTCCATCTGAACTGCTGGCCCAGGAACAGGATCAGATGCAGCGGAGTGTGACCCTGCATCCGTAACCACCAAATACGGACCTACCAACACTAACATCCCCATTGAGGGTTCTACCCCTGGTGCAGGTGGGTTGGACAGTACAGAATCCCTCCCAGAAACACTTACCTGCGACGGCACATAGGTCTCATCATCTGAATCGACACCTGAATAGAGCTCGGGGGAGGTGCACCCAGAGACACCCCTTGAGATGATGGTCTGCAGCAAGTGTGGGTTCTCACCCACCACCACACCACGTCCCTCACTGGTGCCCGGTCGGGCCTGAGAACCCTCCTGTGTCTGCACCATCTCCACAACCCCAGCAGTATCAAGTGCGTCATCCCCTGCAAAGACATGAAAGAAAAGAAATGGGAACAGGCATTAGCACCATGGCACACAATTATGGCTGAGAAGCAACAGAAACAGTACTTCATTGACACATGTCCCACATGACTATAACCCTCCCATGCATGCACTGTCACAGCGTATGAAGGGGAGGCAAATGGCACACATTGATGACACCAAGATGGAAGACTAACACATTTGCTGCATGCTGGCTAGCAGTGCCATCACACATTGGCCTGTGATTGGCATGTCCAATACACATACATGACACATGCCATCACACAGATGGCATGTACCCTAGCCATGTCACACATGTGACAATAGGACTGAGAAATGCCTAGTGAAAGTGGTGGAATGCAGACAATCAGCCTGACTGAACACAGAATAATATGCAACTATGATGTGGCAAGATGACACTTCAAGGGCAACTGGCGTGAGGTTGGGCTGAATGTCTACTGTTGCCAGAAGGGATACTGCAACACCCAAATCCTGGTGCGCAGAATGTATTGGATGAAGCACATGGGTGACCCAAACCATTCAGGCACACACCCCCTCACCTGGCACTCAAACAGAAGCACTCACACACACACCATGCACATGGATGACACACACATGCATGTGCACTCACCGGACAATGCCTCGTAATCTGGCAGGTCTCCCACGCTTTGGATCTGTTCCTCCGTGATGTAGGTCCCAGCAACATACTCATGTGGAGTGAGTTCTATGTCCTCTGCTGGAGACCCACCTCCAGTCACTAGAGTTGCGGCATGACTTGAGGCCAGCTTTTTCTTTGCCCTGCGCTTCAGGTCATTCCAGCGCTTGTAGCAATCATTAGCTGTGCGCTTCACGAATCCAAGGGCACTTATGAGGTCCGCGATGATCTGCCAGTGTGCCTGATGTTGTGCAGGTGTGGTCTTACATCCTGCAGTAATCACCATTTCGCTGTCATGTGCGGACACATACTCCACAAGTGCATCAAGTTCGGCCTGATTGAAGCTGGGCTTCCTTGGTGCGCCGGACTGTGTAGCCGTGTCTGGGGCATCAGCCTGTACTGGAAAAGCACTCTTCCTCTTCCACTTGGAAGGTGGTGGTGATACTGAGTGTCCTACGCCGCTCTGGACACTAGGGGCAGGAGCCCCGGTGGACTGTGGACTAGGAGTGTGGGAATGAACACTCACCATAGGACTTGGTGCAGGCATTAGCTGAAGTGTGATGTAGTCAGGGGGAACGTCAGCAGGATGGACTATGACCGACACTGTCCTGGCTGGGAGACTCAAAGCTGGGGTGGATGGAGCCGCAGCTGCCCCTGCAGCCTCCCCACCCTGCCTACTCGGGGCAGCAGATGACATAGCTGCCCCTGATCCACGTGGGCTGGTGACACCAACGTGCACCGCCACATGTGGCCTAGACCTGCTGACCTGGAAGTCAGCCATGGAGTCAACCTGTGCCAGGTCTGGTGCCACAATGGGCTGGTCCAACAAGGGTTGAGCAGGGATGGTGTCAGCCACGTTACCCTCAACCGGGGGGGGACATGGGTGTCCCTGACTGGTCACCCACACATGGGGGGCTAGGGGCACCCTGCAAGTCCCGGCCACATCCCCTACCGTATCCACCACGGCCACCTCTTGTGGCTCGCCCACCTTTGCCACCCTTACCGCGTGCTCGCCTCCCAACCATGGCACTGATGTTGTTGTGCGTATGGGAGTTGCAGTAAACTATTGTCCTGGGCAATTGGGGGTCAAAGGGGTAGGGTACTAGATGGCATTCGTACCCTATTGCTCTTGCAAGGCTGTATGTGACCCCTGGGGGAAGATGACGGGTCACACAACGCACAGGCACCCCGAAAAAGGGAGATAATGTGCACACAACCCCTCTTAGACCACGTGCGTGGAAAAATAAACCTGCACTACGCTGTGGCAACCAGAAACACAAAAATGAACGTATGCGTGTCATACGCAGCCTAGACTGACCTCTGAAGGGGTAGGCAACACACGGGGCAAGCACAGATGTCAAATACATGCGCGAGTCACCGTCTGCCAGGAAAAATCACGTGAAAAATACGCGCGTGTGCGTGTTGGCAACACCCCCGCCAAAGAAGAATTGTACGCTGTCTGAGGAGACAGGACAACAGGAAAAGTGAACGCTGTTTGAGGAAACAGGCCCAGGATAAAGACAAGAAGAGAAAAAGCTGTCAGAGGTAACAGGGAGTACGAACTTGGAACGCCGTGAAATAAATCGCGTGTGAACCGACAAGAAGTACAGATTTCACCAACTCGCACTCCACGAAAAGCACGTACAAGGAAATGGCGTTCTACACGTACCTTATAAACATGCCCACACGTCCAGCGTCACTTCCGCGTGTACGCGCTAAGGCTTCATCCTCCAATTACACTAGCTGACACTCTGACGTGCAGTCATTGGACGTGTAACATGCACCCGTGTACAGGGAAACGCCCACGCATGCACGTCACAGACGCGCATACGCGCTGGTGGCCTTTGGGCCAATGAATTCGCGTACGTGTGCTGACTCGCTTACGCGCTAAGGCCCTTTCCTCGAATTACACACAGACGTGCTGGGTTTTCACGTGCCAAATCACTCTGTATCAAGCTGGCCACGTGTAAGCACACGGAAGACCATGCTCCTGCCCAGAAGGCCGAATTACTGCCCCCAGAGCCCTGAGCACGCTCCCACCTGCCATCTGCTGCTGCCTGATTGCCTACTGCCCACGTGCCCTGCCATTTGCTGCCTGCACATCAGCCAGGGGTGCTGTTGCTGTGACCACCCCTGCTGGAACTGAAGACTCCCGACTGGGATTCCATCGCTCCACAGACCAGCCCCAGGACCCAGAGTCCCACCCACTCCTGCCTCTGGGGTTGTCATGTCGGGCACTGCAACATCTGGCACCACTGACAACCCCCGACCAGAGAGGCAGAGGGGCACCAGCTTCACTGCCACCAAAGTTGGTGTCCTGGTGGAGAAAATCCTGGCGCAGTATGATGCCCTCTTCGGAAGTTTTCGCGCTGACAAGGAAGGACAGACTCGGATCTGGACGGACATCGGGACTGCCATCAACGCGGAGGGGGTGGCAGTCCGACTATTCCATCATGTCAAGAAGCGCTAGGAGGACTTCAGGTCCAGGACCCTCAACAAGGCCTGGCGCCTCTTGAAGGCAGCGGATGCTAAGGGGCGCCGCGGTCACTTGTCGGACGATCAGATGAGGGTCCTGGAACGCACATCCCCAGCGCTCCACGTCCAGGTCCTTGAGAGGCAGACCCGTCTGGAGTCGAGCAGTAAGTGTACATTCATCATGATTGTGAGCTGTGCGTGTGGTGATGTGCCAGTAGTGTGCAGGTTGCACATGTGTTTTTATGGGGCCAAGTATGGGGGGGTTACAGGGCCATGAGGCTAACACATGCGAGGGCTGTCATGTGTGAGACATGGATGGTGCTTGTGTGTGTAGGCTTGCATGCCAAATGCAGTTGTGTGGGCACACATGTTTGGATGAATGTGTATGTATGTAGGCATGTTCGTGATGTCACACATGGATGTTGTTTTCAGCTGCATGTATCAGCACTGAGTACATGTGCATGTTTGTGTATTTGACAAGGGTGCAACAGTGATGCAACATGGATGCATGTGACAGCGGGATGTAGAAGCCTGATTGGCAGATGTGACATGGATGCCAATCTGAACACTGCGACAGTTGGCAGAGGTGTACACATGCATGCAGGTGTGGTGGTGTGTGTGCATGTGTAGTGCACTCCTTGTGTTGCATGTGAGGTCTGGCTCACCTTTGCCTGCTCATGCTGTTGTATGTGTATGGCTGGTGCTGGCTGTTGCGATATGGCTGTGGTATGGCTCATGTGTGCGAGTTGAAATGACATGTGTGTTGGCGATTGTGATGTCATGTCTGAGGTTTGCCAATGGCACTCATGTACAACTGTCATGTGTGTATGTGTCCATTGTACAGTGCCCTGATGCCTGTGTTTTATTTCTCCCTGTCTGCAGCGTCAACTGATGAAGAGGGCGGAGAAGGTGCTGTGGAGCACAGCGGCGGGGATCGCACCGGCAGCAGGAGACACAAGGTCCGGCTCCCCTCCCAGGTTGTCATCTCGTCGGGGAGTGAGGAGTCTGGTGCCGCGTCACATGCCGCAGCTGCCGGGGGAAGGTCCAAGAGGCGGAAGTCGGAGTTGGACTACTCGGCAGCAGAAGGGGCAGCTGGGACCCCACAGGGCCCAATGGGGGAAGATGGCACGGAGTCATCCAGGTTGGTGGGGGGTTTGGTGGAGGAGGAGTCCGTGCAAGCGACAGAGATGGGGTCTGGAGGTGGGGATTCCACTGGTGCTAGTGGTGCAGTGCAGGACCAGGGACAGGAGGCAGCACAGGCCGCCGTGGAGGTGCCTGTGTGCAATCCTGTCCCTGATCCTGTCACTGCATCATCTTGCACCAGCAGGGATGCCTACGTCCAGACCCGTTTTCAGGCAGGGGATGAGCTCACAACAACTGGCCTTCCTCTGCCTGCGGACGTGGCTATCCAGGTACGGGTTGAGCCTGTCCTGACTGGTGTGGCGTTGCGTCTATGGGCCATGCGAGGTGACCTGCAGTCTTTTCATGAGGAGACTGCACGTCATCTCGAATGGCTCGTTGACCGCATCGGCCTACTGGGACAGGTCACCCAGGCCGGATTCCTCCGTTTGCTGCAGTTTGCTCTGACCGCCTCGGCAACTAAACACTCTATCCGCCAGTCGTCCTCCGTGCCATCTTCCCATCCATTTGTCACCTGGGTGCCCTGTGGAGCTGCCTCTGACGGTGCGGCCAGGCTGGTGGAGGAGGCATCCCTGCCACAGTCGGGAGTCGGACGTCCAGCAGGGGTGGCCACATCAACGACTGCACCCCAGCTGGTGGAGGATGTGCAGGCAGCAGGAGCCAGGGCATGGGCACCGGCACAGCAGCAGCAGCAACGAGGTGGGAGCCATGATGGCTCGGGGCCTTCGACATCAGAGGGGCAGGCATCGGCCGGAGGGCAGGAGGACCCAAGACGGGAAGTGTCTTCCGTGTGGCAGCGGTTGGGCCACGCCATAGATGCGGAGCGGCAGCGGGCGGAAGAGGCACGGCTCACGATGGTCAGGGCGGAGAACTCCATGCGGAGGGCCCTGAGGCGGGCCGAGAGCCTCGAGGCAATCCGCAGGGAGTTGGAGGTGAACATGTCTTCGGCCCTACGGACCATCGGGGCCATGGAGGAGGACCGCCTCCGGGACATTGAGCAGGAGTTCGATGATGCCCTGGCCCGGAACATCCCGAAGTGAGCCGTCGGACTGGCCCGCTGCCCTTGTAAATAGTTCTGTAGTTAGTGTTAGGTTTCCTTTGCTTTTTTATATTTTTTGGACCTTTTCGACAATGGACCACATTTTTGTATATATTTTTTTTAATAGGTAGTGTTATTAGATAGGTTTCATTTTTCTGTTGGGATCATGGACCCTGGATTGTTTATCTGTATATAGTTGACTGTTGGATCTTTTTTTTTATTTTCTTTTTTTTACCCATGGAGCAATGTTTTTTGTTTTTAATTTTCCATTGGATTTACTTTTGTGAACTGTGACTTTGGACACCTTTCCTTTGGATTATGATTTGTGGTTTTACATTATTTTACGGACATGCTGCTTTTTGTTTTTAATTCCCATTTTCGTTTGTTTATTTTTGATTCCATTTATGTTGCTTTTAATACATATTTTTTCATCATACTTCAATGTGTAGTATCATCTCATTGGTTTCATGTATGTCATCATATGGGTTTTGACATTCACTGACACCCTTTGTGTGTGTGTGAGGGACATGTCTTCATTTACATACTTGCCATTGTGGTTGTATCATGTAATTGGCATTTCTAAGTGGGTGGATGCAATACTTGGGTGGGTGTTTGGCATGTGGAGGCTGCCCATAAGGGCCAGGGATCTAGATTGTGATGACGTGTTGGCTGGGGGACATGTGTGGGGGCCTGCTGGCAGGTGCCCCTGACTGGTGGGGGGTGGGGGTGCTGGGAGACATGAGTGGGGCCTGGTGGAGGGTGCCCCTGGATGCAGGGGGGTGGGGGTGCAGGGGGACATGAGTTGGACATGAGTGGGGGCCTGCTGGCAGGTGCCCCTGACTGGTGGGGGGTGGGGGTGCTGGGAGACATGAGTTGGACATGAGTGGGGGCCTGTTGGAGGGTGTCCCACCGTGCTGGGAGGTGCGGGTGCAGGGGGACATGAGTTGGACATGAGTGGGGCCTGGTGGAGGGTGCCCCTGGATGCAGGGGGGTGGTGGTGCAGGGGGACATGAGTTGGACATGAGTGGGGGCCTGGTGGAGGGTGCCCCACAGTGCTGGGGGGTGGGGGTGCAGGGGGACATGAGTTGGACATGAGTGGGGCCTGGTGGAGGGTGCCCCTGGATGCAGGTGGGTGGGGGTGCAGGGGGATATACATTGGACATGAGTGGGGGCCTACTGGCAGGTGCCCCTGACTGGTGGGGGGTGCTGGGAGACATGAGTTGGACATGAGTGGGGGCCTGCTGGCAGGTGCCCCTGACTGGTGGGGGGTGGGGGTGCTGAGAGACATGAGTTGGACATGAGTGGGGGCCTGCTGGCAGGTGCCCCTGACTGGTGGGGGGTGGGGGTGCTGGAAGACATGAGTTGGAAATGAGTGGGGGCCTGGTGGAGGGTGCCCCTGACTGGTGGGAGGTGGGGGTGCTGGGAGACATGAGTTGGACATGAGTGGGGGCCTGCTGGCAGGTGCCCCTGACTGGTGGGGGGAGGGGGTGCTGGGAGACATGAGTTGGACATGAGCGGGGGCCTGCTGGCAGTTGCCCCTGACTGGTGGGGGGTGGGGGTGCTGGGAGACATGAGTTGGACATTAGTTGGGGCCTGCTGGCAGGTGCCCCTGACTGGTGGGGGGTGGGGGTGCTGGGAGACATCAGTTGGACATGAGTGGGGGCCTGGTGGAAGGTGCCCCACAGTGCTGCGGGGTGGGGGTGCAGAGGGACATGAGTTGGACATGTGTGGGGGCCTGCTGGCAGGTGCCCCACAGTGCTGGGGGGTGAGGGTGCTGGGAGACATGCGTTGTTGATCAGTGGTGCAAGGTGACATGTGGGTTGGCTGGGGGGCATGCCCATGGTGGATGGGCTGCCTGCGGGACATGAGCAGGGGTGCAGGGTAGTCCTCTGTGGTGTGGGCTGCCTACAGGGGCCGTGGAGGGTGTAGTGGGAGCACCTGGGAGGACCCCCCGCGCACCCCTGAAATACATGTGCCCTGATGGAATCGCGTGTCATACTTCCCGCACACCCCGGAAATACACGTACCCTGCTGAATTTGCGTGTGATACTTCTCGTGCACCCCTGGAATACACGTGCCCTGATGGATTTGCGTGTATTACTTCACGCGCACCCCTGATGTACACGTACCCAGGACAATCGCGTGTGAAACTTCCCGTAAACCACTGAAATACACGTTCCACGCTTGGCGTTTGCTGTTTGGCAGCCCTGTGAACTGGTCCAGGGTTAGCGCAGACATTTGCGATGAATTGGGAATTTTGATGGCTTTTCCTTGCGCAA
This sequence comes from Ambystoma mexicanum, assembly GCF_040938575.1. NCBI lineage: Eukaryota > Metazoa > Chordata > Amphibia > Caudata > Ambystomatidae > Ambystoma > Ambystoma mexicanum. Next base: position 39,348,658 of record NC_090924.1, on the reverse strand, counting down.
GGGCGTTCTTGGGGGTGTAACTGGCGCGGCTGCAGGGTCGCTGCGCCACTCTGCGCCACGGCTGGTTTTGGAGGCTAAAATCCATCAATACGCTGTGCGATTAAATGGATTTTATCGCACGCGGCTGGCGCAGTGTATCGCACGGGGACACTGTGCGCCAGCCGCGTGCGCCACTTTTGTGCGAAATTCCATGAATTACCCTGTCAGTTTGTCAACATCCACTTTGACAAACTTTCAGAAGTTAAAAGGATAGGATGCTCAGCAGCACGATTCCTTTTTTTCAAAGACTTGTATGTGCACAGAGCGCAATTCTCTCTGTCTCTTGCATATGCAGTCACTATTCACAAATCACAAGGTCTAACACTAGATCATGCATTGATTGACAGTGGCAGCACAGTCTTTAAAGAAAGTATGAGTTCTGTAGCACTTTCACGTCTACATATACTCCAAGGACTATTTCTAATCAATATTGATGCAAAAAAAAGTCAAGGCTGACATTCCTTGCATCCTAGAGTACAATTGACTATATGCACTCTAAACAGCAACCAGAATTTATAAGAGATCTCCCAACAATATCACCAAAGAAACTAAAAACAACTGCTACTCCATCAAATAGTACAACCACAAAACTATCTAGTGCAAACACAAGTGCACATCCATCAGCACATATAAAGAGAACTATTTCTTCTAAAAAAATAAGTGGAGGTCCAGCAAATTACACTGCAACAGAACTCTCTGGACCATTTAAATTTTCCAACACAACTGTTGTAAATTGCTATACAAATGTAGGAATCAATCTTCTGTTCCAATTGCAATCAATTGTTGAAAACATTTACTTAAGCGGCTTAGACCAGTTGTGTTTGCAAATGCTCGTCCTTCATAGAAATGCCACAAATAATTCTGACAACACTTACAGTGTCTCAGGAATAAGACAAGAATTGGGATACTGTGCAGGAATGGTAAAATTCACCATAAACACACAGGAAGATCCACACAAGTTTCTAATGTACTTACTGCAAGTACTGGAAACCAAAAACATACCTATACATTAAATCTTCCAGATATCATACACGTGGAAACATAGATGCAGTCTCTGCAACTGTGTTGCACAAGAGCACATCTCTAATGAACTATTTGTGTACAAATCTATACCAAATTGTGAATATATTCCATTTCATCACCTGGTGCAAAATGAAAATCATGCCAAATTATGCACTGTTTGCAATTCAGACAATCGTTACACCTTACACATAAGATCACATAGCTAATATGTAATACTAATGCTTTTATGATATAACACAGATGGTACCAAACAACTGCAAGCTTACTAGCTTAACACATGGACAAGTATCTCTTGGCAAGAAAACCTTCACACCAGTAGGCATAATCTACCACACTGGTGCCACAACCACTGAAGGTCTTTATACTGCATACATTAAAAAAAGATGTGATTGGTTTGAATGCAACAACACTACCATTACTATAAAACGGATTACCAACAAATCTAACAAATGCCTAATATTCCATAAACCTAAATTTAGTCACTGAACTGTGAAACTATCAACAGTTAGTGCACGTTAAACATCCCCTTAAGTATTGCACACTTGAAACACACATAATGTGAAAGTTACATTCACATAAATGCAATAAAAATGTTTTAATGCTGTATAGATTGTTTTCCCATTGACCCAATGGTTATGGAAACAGAAACAACAATTGTGCAAAAAACACACTAATGTTGTTTCAACCAAAGTACTTGAAATGTACTGATAATGAGGGTCTATAAAGTGTTGTAACTGACCTGTAGAACTATCAACAATTAGAATATGCCAACTGGTATCTAACTGCCGCCATACTACTCCAATGCTACTTTTGAATAGTATAATAGTTAGAATACACCAACAGGTATCGAAGTTCTTCGAAAAATACCCTTCAGAACTATAAAACTATCAACAGTTAGAATGCACTAACTGGTATCTAACTGCACCCATAATACTGCAATGTTACTGTTCAATAATAAAAAAGTTGGAATACACCAACAGGAATAAAACTGATTCAAAACATACTGTTCAGATTTGTAAACCTATAAACAATTAGTATATGCCAACTGGTATCAAACCGTGGCCCTTCTACTGCAATGCTATTATTGAATAGCAAAATAGTTAGAATACACAAACAGTTATCGAACTGCTCACAAAAATGCCCTTCAGAACTATAAAACTATCAACAGGTAGAATACGCCAACTTGTATCTAACTACATCTATACTAGTGTAATGCTCCTTTTGAACTAGAAAACAGTTTCCATACGTCAACAGATATCTGAGTACTTCAAAAATTCCTTTATACAAAGAGTATGTGCACCAAGTACCCGCCAAGTACTGTTTTCTGCCGCTGCCTCTCTGCCTTTTATTCTTTGGATTTATTGCTGCCGTTGTCTTGCCTTGCAGCCTTGACGAAACGGAGCATGCTGCAGTGAGCGTTTTTCTCCCCGGAGGACGTCTTGTCTGGTAACAACAGCGTGCCTGACTGTGAGGTGACTCTTTGTTTTGTGCTCCCTATTAAGTTGACTTTATTGAACTTGTGTGCTTCACAAGTTGTGCTTCACAAGTTGTGTGCTTCACGGACTGTGCACATTTAGTTGTGTACTTGTGGTTGCTAAACCTTAGCCGCAAGTCCCTAATTACCTCTCTCTCTCTCTGTTATTGAAGGCATTTCCTGACTTTGGTGGTCCCGCCCCCTGTGACGAGTGACGTCGCCCGAACCTCGCCACATAGCTGCATTCTGGCGCACCCGTGCCACGCACCAAGTACCCGTCAAGTACTGTTTGCTGTTCGCGGTGCACGGCGCAGGGTGCGATAGGGAGCACTGTGGCGTTGGTTTCTTACTCCTTGCCTACTAGTTTTGTGGAACGAGAAGGTGTAGTATTAAGTAGACAAGGAGGATCTCTTGGTATACCGTGTGAAAACTTTGAGTTGGTTTGGGTGGAGTTGGTGGTTCTTAATCGTTCAGCATGGTAAAAAAATTGCGCAATGGTAAGAGATGCCTAAATGGATCTCCATCAATGCTGTCTGAAGGGAACATGTCAGATGAAGAGTCCCCTCACGAAACTGTAAATCAAATTTAAAAAAAAGGGGAAAGGCATGATCAGGAACCTGAGCGACAGCCTACCATCGAAGGCACCATTGAACACAAATGGAGTCGCTTTAAGGGCACCTGAGCTAGAAAAATTAAAAATGCCACAAAGTGAAAACGAGGAGAATATTGTAGCACAAATCCATAGGGAGGGGCAGGATGGTATAGCTTACCCACTGAACCCGATATATAATATTCCCATTACTGACAGTTCACTATTGGGATTGGCAAATGATGAATGTAATATGGCAACTACAGATACTGCATGTTTTGCTCCAGTTGTCCTTGCGGAACTTCACAGTAGAACACGACTATCAAATGGGCCGTCAACTCCTGCTGCAGGCTCACGGGGCATCAGGGAGCAAGTACACTTTCATGCAGCTATTGCAGAAAATCTGCATCAGCTAAATGAAACGAGATAAAATGACAGAGGGTGGTAAAGAAAGGACTTAAAACAATCCGCTAGCTCACCTTCACATGAGATGTGATACAATCCTTCTGACATAACCTATCCGCACTCACCTGTACTGGGCTTCGACCCAATGCCATCGAAGCAAAGTCTAGAAAAACCCTGACAACCCAACTCATCATTACCGTTATTTCCACTGGAAGAGACAATAGTGGATCTAAACCTTCAAGAACTACAGAATTTTCCGGTCTTGACCAGGATCCTGAACTTGCTTGATAAGGGGCACAAATACACACATGGGGCGATTGGTGCTCTGAGTCTTGCAACGTCAGAGATCAACTCGAGACTGAGTAAAATAGAGGGTTTTTTGATGGCACAGGAAAAATGCCACATATTCTGGGCTGAGCAACATTTGAGTGATAAACATAACCATGTCCAAATGCTGGCAGAAACAGCAACTGCAATAAATGCTGAAAAGATACATAAGGTAAACTCTAAAGCTTCTTAAACTGATAACGTAGAAAAAGTTGACCTAATGGAAATAAACACAATGAACGGCACTAAGGCCGAGAACTCAAATCAGATTCCACCATATGCGGAGATTGCTAAACTCCAACATGAAAGAATATTGGCCCTAGAAAAGATAATTTTTGCTGCAAATTTAATATCGGAAGAGAGGATGGCTGAGATCCTCACCACAGACGAAGAGTTAAATCTCTTTCCATCAAAACTTACGCCTGATAGCCCCTCTGCGCTTAAAGATCTGATTGATCTAAATACAGATTTTTCCCAGAAGGGATATGCTTGTATTGACACCTTAGCTGAGGCAGGCAATGGAAATCAGAGTACCTTCTTCATGTCTCGCAAAGCTAAAAAATAAAATGCGAAAGCTCTGAAAAGGCAAAAAAATGCTGTTTTGCAAAATTCTTCCACTCAATTGATGTCTAACATAAATAAAAAGTCAATGTTGATGGTGCAACAGACAGAAAAAAAGCAAAAGAATAATAATAATAACAGCACATTAAAGGATGAAATTAACATTGACATAACGCAATTTAACATTGAAAGTCAAGCTGTACTGGGAATAACTGAGGCTACGCCAATAAATATTGTTCCATCAAGCGTAGAGAAGAATACAAAAAAAAATCTTGAAGATGGGGCTATGAAACAAAATGAGGAAACTGTAAAAGAGGTTAATGTGTTATCGACCCCCATTCTCATACAAACGCAGTTACAGCGATTTTTTGAAAAAATGGATAAAAAAATAACTTCTTTAGCCCAAAACCCATAAAATGTGGCGGACCCGCTCGCTAATCTATGTGTCCCGAACACATTCATGAATAGAAGTATTCCCAAACAAACAAGTCAGGATGAGAACGATTTTGCATGTATTCAGGAGGCTGAGCTTGTTAATTTGCAGGCTCTGCAGGGGGTCTCAGAGGTACAGCAAAAATGGCAGTCTATGGCACCCACTTCGTCTTTGGATGAAGAGGGAGCTGATAGATGGACATATTGCAATGCTTTGGGACCTGAAAAGAAATTGGTAATTGGTTGGACGTTGGATCCAACGAAAGTAGACAAACCCAATCTAAATCGAGCATCGCTGATGAAAGTGTTCCATCAAATACCAGCATTGCGCAATTTAGTTTCTAACGACATTGACTGGATTCGTTTACCGTATGTGTCCAATGGTCAGATGTTATGTAAATATCAAAACACTATAATATGGCAACACGTAAAAGATTTTCAATTGCTCGGTTATGAGTTATCTATGTATAACTCGTTGGAAAATGCTACTCATTTTGTGGAATATCAGCCCTCAGTGCCACAAAATAATAATGTCACAGAAGATTATGATACTCAGTTTGCATCTTTGCAAGAAAAAATCAGAATACAATCTGAAACAGTTGCGCAAATTGCCACAAGCCTGGCATGGCTTGAACCACTCATGAAAACACTAATTGGTGATACTCCAGCTAAAGAAAAACAATAAAATAATGTAGTGGTTACATTACAAATTCTTGGAATTGCTGTGGATTTAACAACCTTGAGCAATGGTTTCAGAATACTTCTCTTGCCCAATTACCAGCAATAATTATATTACAGGAAACCATGGCAACCCAAGATATTTATTTAGAAGCTTATGTGGCGTTTTGTGCTCATGCGACAAGAGGTACACAAGGGCGTCCATCTGGTGGTCTTGCCATTCTTGTGAGACATTTTTGTTTTGTTAAGGTGCGTCAAGTTTATTCTGCCTCCGATATATTAGTTGTAGAATTGACAACAAAAGCTCGATTGCATTCTCACATGATATTAATTGCAATGTATTGGAATACAATGATAATATCTGTTGAGACGATCATTGAAAAAGTGAACTCTGTATTCCTACAGGTTGCAATAGATGCTCCAAATGCACAAATCATTATGGGTGGAGATTTTAATGCGAATCTTAACACAAAACTGGTGGGGACGGACACAGTGACCAACCTATACGAAATATCAGCCTTTGAAAGGGGGCAATTATGGAGAAACTTCTTTATTGAATGGGATATGCATGTAGTACCTTTCGTGCAAAAAGATCATACATACACTTGGTCTCGTGGGATGAAATTTTCAACGATTGAGTATCTGGTGATCTCGGAGCCATTAGTTGCATCTACAACAAGCTGCAATATTATACAATCACACCTAAGTGATCACTGCATATTGGAGTGTCAGTTGTCTTGTAACTTACCGATGTATGAAGCCATGCCGGCATTGTCTTTGATGGAGATAGACCGAAAAGCACTTTCCATCAGGTGGAATACCAACTTATACAGGCAACTAAATTATTTGGTCAATAGAGACCCCGTAAAAATAAATGCAGAAATGATGTCTAGGGCCGTCCATACTGCCTGGGAAAGGAAGAATGAGTGCATGATACGTGGTCATATTGATAACTTGGCAAAGCAATGTCTAATGGTTAAGCAGAATAACTATAAGATCAGTTATAATGTGGAAATTGCATTGAGGAAAAAACAAAAAAATAATGAAATTCGTAATCTGCTCAAATCATCTAATGAGACATGTGGTTATGCGATTCAGAAAAAAAATTCTTACAAGCTATAAAAATGATGTTAAACCAATGAAGATTGGTAAATTTATCGAAACTAATCAAAAAATGATCCTGAATTTAATCGAAAAAAACTCCAGAGAATTTTGGTTAATACTGAAAGATCCTCTCTTAAAAGGAAAGTCGCCTTTTTGCTCTGCAGTAAGCGGCGAAGTCTGGAGTGAATTTTATAAGAACAAGTATGCTTTGCCACAGAAATTCAGTGGGTTACAAACCTTGGATATGGTTGCTAGGCTTCCAGTGAAATGTCCCTGGGACTTGAATGACATTATTCTCATAATAGCGAAATTAAGGCTGCTGGGCCAGATGGCATTCCACCGTGTGTCATAAAAGATGACCCGTTGCTATGGGCAAAAATCATATGAAGTAGGTTGGAATGTGTATTCCATTCTAAGAAAGTGCCCCATTCATGGGTAACCGCGATTGTAATACCAATACACAAAAAGGGTCCGTTGAACAACCCCACCAACTTTAGACCCATAGCGTTAATTGATGTCTCAGCAAAGATTTTTGCTGCTTTAATATTAAAAGATCTAAATGCCTTCATCACAAAACACAAAATCATCTCACGGTATCAAACTGGCTTCCGTAAAGGAATGGGTACACAATTGAATGCAACCCTTTTGGCACATCTATTAAAATCCACTAGGAAGAAAGGACATGGACCTGTATACATGGCTCTAGTGGACATATCTGGGGCATTTCATTCTGTAATCAGACAGTTATTATGGCAAAGGATGCAAGATCTTTTAATTCCACCTTATCTTATAGCAATGATTATAATGCTACATACCAACACAAATTACAGGATTAAGATCGACAAGGCTCTTAACACCTCCTATTTCCACCTATATAGGAGTAAAGCAAGGCTGTAATCTTGCAGCCACATTGTTTAGCCTGTATTTATCTGAGATCGCTACACTTTGGTCAACTTGTAATTCTTTTGCGATTAAACTGGGCGATCTCCGTTTGGACTGGTTGGCCTTCGCGGATGATTTGATATTATTTGATCTTACGCCTTTTGGGCTCCAAAATAAACTAGAACGCCCAGTAGAATTTTGTGAGAATCGCAATTTGCAGCTAAACCCAAAGAAATCACATATCTTGGTGTTCACAAATAAGAGAAAGATCAGTAGATATCAATGGAACATCAATGGTTTGCCGATTCCACATGCTTTGGGTATGATTTATTTGGGGTATAATTTGAATAACTCGGATTCGATCGATAGATGGCAGGTAGAAATCTCTACCAAAGTTATGCCTCTGATTGCCCAAATGAAACTAATCTACTCAAAAGTTTGCCATTTCTCTTTGATGCCTTTGAATGACTGCTACACTCTTAAAGTAGAAGCAATCATTATATATGGATTAGACCTGTGCTGTTTGGAAATTGGTCACATGCTTAATAAAATCCAAGGTAAAGTATGGAAGAAAGTACTACATTTACCTACATCGCTCCCTAATTCCTTCATTATACATGAATTGGGACTTATATCCTTGGCCACTAAATATCTATGGCGTAAGCTCTCTGCCCATGCAAAAATGTTAGATCCAGTGCCAAATTCCCTTTATGAAGATTTTGGAAACATGTTAAAGAAGGGTGTTCCAACATCGGTGGTTGAGGTAGGAAAAAGTTGTGAAGAAAAGCTAGAATTGTTAGCAATGGACAATGACGATTTAATAAAATGTCCTCAAGTCGTCAAGTTGAAGTTAATGCAATATGACTGGGCAGTGAATTCGGATAAAATTGGGTCATATACCTCATTAAAAGAGTATGCAAAATTTCGTCACAAACAGATACCCTTATTGCCATATCTTAGACAGTGTCCTGGGTATAAAATTCGCACCCTTTATATGAGGTTTAAATTCAACCTCTTTCCAACACTAGAGCGCATCAAGAAATGGTCTAACAGTTTAGGTTTAGCAGTAGATGGATGTAGATTCAGTAAAAATCTACAAAAAGAAACATTGAAACATCTTGTGTTCTATTGTGTTTTTTTTCGCAAAAGAACGGCAAAGTAACTTGACGAAATACCTAAATGAAAATGTTCTGGATACAATGTATGTAGGGGTTTAGAATTCCTTTGATCATTGATTTGGCCCATTTATTAGATGTCATTGAAACAAATCTAAGTTGTAAGAAAGTCTGCCTAGTGGGATTGGCGGATGAGATGATAATGTATTAAGCAAAAGAATGAAAGTATAAGAATTATTCCTTTCCCAGATTGGGGAATTATTGAGTTTAATTCATTCATAGCATTCCATATCATATCGGAATAGGTGCTAATGTGCTGTGATGTGGCAAATCATGCTTCTGATAGTACTTTGATTCCAAGGAGTGATGTGTAAATTATTACTGCTCTGGTAGTTTTCCTTTGCATGTATTAGTTTGTTTTTATTCTAGCTGGTATGTTGCTTTTAAAAGTAATTAATGTCACTGTATAAAATAATTTTAAAGACTGTTGTAAAGATCTTTTGATTCGAAAAAAAACAATAATAAAAAATAAAAAATAAAGAGTCTGCTAGCACTTTCGAAAAGCAGAACATTTGCAATACACCAACAGGTATCTAAGTACTTCAAAAATACCATTCATTTCACTTCATTGTAAATAGAGCATTGTGATTCTTCCTACTGCAACACTGCTTGTAACAATAAATACACGTATTTGTGCACCTTAAATATTCCTTTAAGTACTGCACACTTCAAACAAAACATCCTGTGACAAATAACGTCAAATAAATGTAGTAGTTTTTTAAAATCCTGTATGGATTTTTTCCCCAATGACACAATGATTATGCAAACAAAAACAGCAACTGTGCAAACCATGCAGTAATGTTGTTTAAAACATAGTACTTACAATGTCCTGATTATGAGGGTCTAAAAGGTACATGAATATGTGAGATGCAATACGACATTGTGAACTATCCTACCTAACATATTATGCTATGTTTTTTCCACAGAAAAAGAAGCAAAGTTTCTCCTGCATTACCATGTACAACAAACTCAACCTTTACCCCCAATTGTACAGCAATCATAAGTACCACTTCAGTTGTATTGTGTCACCATGGTATACATACTATACACTGCCCACACACTATGTATAATTACTATACACATATTATTATAATGCTTGTTCCAATGGCGGGATTCCATTTCTGTACACATATTATTACAATGGTTGTGGCCAGTGGCCACAACCACAACTTGCCCTCAACTTCCCAATTCAAATGACATCTGCAGACATTGAAATGGACTGCTAAGCCTATTTTTCACCTATGCCAATATCCCCAGATCCTCTAAATTGCACTCCCCTACCCTGACCAAGCCCTCTTGCAGTCACACAATAACCCCAAATGTGTATCACAAAATATCCATCCAAGCCCTCTTTCAGTCACCAAATAGCCCAAGCTGTCCATCGCAACCCTCTCTCAGACACCAAATAACCCCAAACGTATTTTTCAAGCTTGTTGCCCAAGATTCTGTACGCTGACTACCGCGGTATCCGCAGACTGCTGCGCCACCGGTACGCTCTTCTTCCACCTAAACAAAGCGCTCCATATCATCTTTTTGTTACTCAGCCACCATTCCCGGCCCCTCTTTCCACCACCAAATGACCCAAAATGTGTTTTAAAAATGTTTTACCCCCCAGTCTTGTCTGCAGTCAGTTGCGGCTGTCCGCCAGCACAACATGACGGGAGTTTCTGTTTTCTGTGGACATCACGTCGTTCCCTGGGCCAATCAGATGCCCATCTGCAGAGCAAACAAGGAAGTGGGTCTACGACCCGAACCCAGAAATCACAAATTATTTTTACCTACTTTTCACCCATTTTTAAGAAAACTACTGGACGGATTTACACCAAATTTCAGGACCAAGCCACTGCTCCTGCCGCAAAGTTCATGAAAATCCATCCAGCAGTTTGAGCTGTAGACGTGACCAAATAGTTTTTTCCATTGCTTCTATAGAAAAAACAAAAATGTTGGGAACCCCCTACAGCTTTGTCCCCCACTGATGAAACCTCACCAAACCTGCAGAAAAATTCAGACAGGGACAAATACTTTTTATACAAAGTTTGGTAAGGATTTGTCCAGGGGGAGCAAAGTTATAAACCGCCCAAAAAGTGTTCTCCTATGAGTTGAGCAACATGAGTTGCTCAACTCATATGAAGAGCACTTTTCAGACAAATCCTCACCAAAATCTGCAAAATAGTATATGGCCGGCTCGTCAATGATTTTCCGATGTTTGGTGTGGATTTGTCCAGTGGGGCAAAGTTATAGGGGATCCCAACATTTTTTAAATCCTCATGGACACGATGGAAAAAAATGTTTGCTCGTACCTACAGCCCAAGCCGCTTGACGGATTTGCAACAAACTTGCATGATGAGTAGCGAGATTGCAAAGATTGGTGTAAGTCCGTCAAGTTGTTTTTTTTTAATGGGCACAAATTAGGTCAAACAAAATTAGTGAATATGGGTCCAGTCACTGACATATTTCATGCTTCAGAGACCGCAGATGCCTTTGGACCAATCAGAGAGCAGTGTGACATTCACAGACATCATACACGCCCACTGATTGGTCAATTAAAAACATGAGGTGCATCAAATATTTGAAACAGACACCATGTTGGAGGATTTGTGAACTGCGTCCATAGTCTGTGAAATCGCAGTAAAAACATTAAAAAACACAAAATTGGACATGTCAAACTAATTAAACAATTTCTGGGTGATGAGGATGGGATGTAAAATGGGCATAAAAAGCCAAAAATCTGTTTTTTTCTTCTACGAAGTCTGCGACCATGTCAGATGTTCGAGGACATTGCTGGGATGTTCGTGAATATGAACAAGTTTGAGGACATTCATGCATATTTCTGAATAGCAGGGTCGGTCAAAAGCAGTTTTTGGATGGCTTATAAATTTGGTGCTTTCATTTTAGACCGGACACTAAATGGTTATGCAATGTTTGGTGCTCTTTTTGCCAAAAGGGGACAAAATTAGAGGAGGGTTCCTCAAATATTTGAAAGGCTTATAAATGTGGTGCCGTTTAACAAATCTGCACAGAAGTTTTCAAAAAGACTATAGACCCAGATTTTAATGTTTTTGCAAAGTTTATTGGAATTAGACGGGGGGTCGAAACATGTTTAGATAGCTTATAATTTTGTTGCTGTTTGACAATTCTGCACAAAAGTTTACAGAAAGATTATAGACCCAACCTTGAATGTTTGTGCTAAGTCTGAAAGGATTTTTTCAGTTATATGACTCATTTTTGTACATGCCTTTTGATACTTAAATAAAAAATGGACGGATTTGCAGCAAACTCGTGCAAGGAGCATTGGCAAGTACCCGAAAGCATGATTTAACAAATGTGTCCATGTTTTATTTTTTGAAAATTGGCAAAATGAGGTACAAAAAATAGTGATCTTCCTTTGGTGGCTGAGGTATAGCCTGTGGCCATGGGCAGTGGCCAGATTATCTGGGTCATGGCCAAAGACAATCTGGCTATTGGCCATGACCATGAGGGTTCGGCAATGTGGTTAAAGTGGGCATGGCCACCAGGGACCGGCTATGTGGTAATGTTTTTCGAAATGAGGATATGTTTGAATTAGGAAAAAAAATTCTGCTTGTTGCTACAGCCTGAAGTGCTGGACTGGATTACAACAAACCTCTGTGAGGAGCATCAACACGGACCTCGAAGCATGGTATTTCTGTCCAGTTTTGTGATACTACTTTGGTGCCTGGGCAATTGGCCTGGCCCTGAGCAAGGACAAATGAGTACTTTGATTTGCTTATTGGAGAATATGGCATGGCCAGAGTCCTAGGTTTGAAAGGGCAAAAATATTCTGATTGCGGTTACAGCCTGAAGTGCTCGACTGGATTACAACAAACCTGAGCAAGGAGCAGTAGCAACGACCTGAAAGCATGCTGTTGCAAATCTGTCTTGTGTTTCATTTTCCAAAGTGTCAAAATGTAAGTACAACAAATAGTGATATAATGTTGGTGCATGGACAGTGGGCCTGGCCCTCTGCAAGGACGATTGCCTACTCTGATTTACTTATTGGTGCATGCGGCATGGCCAAAGCCCTTGGTTTAAATGGGAAAAAACGAATTCTGCTTCTGGCTGCAGCTGCAGCCCGAAGTGTTAAAGGGGATTGCAGCAAACCTGCACGAGGAGCCTCAGCAAGGACCTGAAAGCATGATTTTGCAAATTTGTCCTTTTTTTTTACTTTTTGAAAGTGTCAAAAAGTAAGTACAAAAAATAGTGTTATAAAGTTGGTGCCTGGGCATTGGACATGGCCCTCAGCAAGGACAAATGTCTTCTCTGATTTACCTATTGGGCAATATGGCATGGCCGAAGCCCATTTCCCATGGATTGTGAAGACTGACCATGGCTGCAAGCCATGAGCGCTGGCCATTGGTCACATTATGAGGGTATAGAGGACATTGAAATAGGATGCAAGATAGGTGCAGTGGATAACAGGGGTTGGTTTAGTGGGGCTGGGGTCATGGTTGAGCCTCATGCCCTGGGCAATTCAACGATGACTAGCATCCTCAGCATGTACTTCTGCTAAATACACATATCAGTATGTGTTGCAAAATATATGTTTGTTAAAGGAGGTTTACCGTTCATTCATATATGTTAAAAGAGGAATCATTAATAACGTATAAACAGTGATGTACCATCATGAAACATTTTCACTCAGAAAAACCTACGAAATTTACAGAAGAAATTTTGTTAAAGGGATGTTACGGTTAAGTTGCAATAATAAAAAACCTCTCAAATTCACTGAAAAAACGTTGTTAAAAGGAAGTTATGGTTAAGTTGCACTGATAAATGCCTATTTGTGAAAGGGGCATTATGGCTACAAGTAAAACCGAAAAAACCCAGAAATTTGCCAGTTGGGGTAATCTAAGCAACCATAACTCACGCCACCACCGTGCATTGCTAAAACTAACACCCACAATGTTTTTTCACTGAATTTCATAGGTTTTTATTAGTGCAACTTAACCATAATGTCCCTTTAACAAAGTTTGTTTGATTAATATATAAATGTATATATATATATTATGGGGTAGTACAACATTATTGATCGCTGTAACATCACATACAGATATGCATCTTACTGCTGTCCATGCATTCCTCTGCACCCTACTCACAACCACGTTCCAAATTGCAGACGAATACATGGAAATCCCACCTTCTCAAAAACAGGCTTCAGAAAAATGCAACCCAAATACTGGAGAGAATGTCAATGATTGTTGCAAAGGAGTACATAGAGGGAGGGATGCTGGGGGCAGGGAAAGAATGCAAGTAATTTGAAAGAGAGATGGAAGTTCTTGGTACAGTTCTAAAACACTAGCTTTGAAACTGTGGCTAAAAAGGCTTTTTGTTTGCCATACTAGTGTATGCATGCCATTCACTGTATTGTTGCCACTGTGGGGGTAGTGTCACAGATGAGGGATCATGTGCCGTGAGCTTTTTGTGTTTGGTGAATAGGGGGAGGGTATTGAAAAGCACAGAGAAATTGCATAATGTACTGATCTCTGGAACCAGGCATCCAGATGTTCAACAAGTAGAGGACATGTCACATTTGTGGCCCCTGTGCAAGGTCACTGAAAAGTCAACTAACATCATGAGGTACGTAAAAAAATGTTGACATGAGCACCATGCTCGATATGTTGTTATCTGTAATCCTGGACAAACTGACACTGATGTAGGAAATCATTTAAAACATAAACTTGTATTACATAGGAAAGAATCTCTGGGTGATGATGGGTGGGTTTGGTATCACTAAATCTATGTTGGCAAAAGCCAAACACGGGTGCTATTTGTTCTGCGTGGTTTGATGTCTCTCCTTCATGTTTGCTGACATTGGCATGCTCAGAACCTTGCCAAATAGTATGTTATAGACTTCTTAAATACATGTGTGCACATTGATTATTTATTTTATTTGCATAGATACATTACCTTGCGATCTTTAGCTGGCCTGGAAACTTGAGATGGATTTTGCTGTTGTATCCGCAATCTACAATGAGTAGCGAATCCCGATATATTAGTGGGGGTGTTAATGTGACTACAGTGTCATGAATGTTCTGCCTGCTTAAGCTGGAAAAACACTACATGACTGTCAAGGGGAATTTGTACATGAGATTTGTAGTTGGGATGATTTTGTAGATAATATGGGAATAGTATTAGGCAGTACCTGGTGCTGGCCAATAGATATTGGAAATGGTTGGAGAAGCAGAGAGCATGGGAGCTGAAAGTGTAAATTAGCATTTTTCAGCCATGAAGTACACTGGGTCTATTTTCTGTGGTTCTGTTTATACTGTGGGTTTCGTTATAACGAAGGCCAGGGAAAGTGTGCATTCGGCGTGGCTACAGGGCAGGCCCTGGGTACTTGTTTTCCTTGTCCTGATGTGGGCGTGGGTTTTGTTACAGTCGCTGCATCCTTCACAGTGGTATGCATTGAAACACACGATGACACGGCCATACATCACCCTTATGAGGTATGATGTCATCACATTACTTACACATTGATGTTTGATATAAATACCAGACATATTGCCTTGTACCGGGAAAGGAGGCTTAACTTCCCACTATTGTGTGATTGGAACAAGCTTTGGCATTACTGTCCTTTCAGGATATATGGAAACTTGCACCCCCGTACACAATTACCCAGAGATCGGACTATTTCAATTGACCCTGTCCATGAACCTTAAGCCTCACATAAACTACTATTTGTATTGCAGATATCATCAATTACAACCAAGTTATCTGCTTTGACTTATCGTCAGTAAGATCACTGCTTTTGAAATAAAGTATAATTTGCATTATGTAGTTTTGTATTAATTCCTTTCTCTAAGCTAAACATAATTTATGACACATACCCTTACCCATTAATGTTATTCCTGAAAGGCATACGACTAATAAAACAAGCACCTTGAAGACTGCAATCCTTTTTAACATTGAGGTAAATTAATTGAATTTTTCACGCAGGTGTAAATACAATTTTAGAGATGTCCAAATTATGAAACAAACTTAGATATTTTGTATACTTGATATTTGACAGATTTTGAAAAATAATTCTCCTGATGAAGGGATATACTGGACCTGAAACACGTTGAGCTATGGATTTAAAGGAATAATAGATCGGATTGCTACTTTTGCCCTCCCACCACCAAGTACCTTCTTTTTTCTCAGTTTTGAGAGCGGACATGCTGGGAACGTGTAGTCCCTTCTCCCTTCCCATGGTGGCCATTTTGTTTGTTTAATTGTTTTCCTATCTTTTTAATGGCCGCCGTGGAAAGGGAGAAGGGACTATGTGTAGTCCCTTCTCCCTTCGCATGGCAGCCTTATTGTGTGTTTACTTTTCCCACATTTTTTTCATCAGCTGTCTTGGAAAGGGAAAACCGACTTCCCTGATGCTGGAGAATTTCAGAACCGAAACAAAAACACCTTTAGTACCCCGTTGTAACGGGTTGGGGTACTAATGGCAAGAAGCCCCTCGAATGTGGCCCTTTACCGCATACTGTAAGGCCACCGGGGCTTTGTAGCTATGAGTCCCAGGGGCATTACCTTGTGCGGTAATGGCCCTCAGTCTCAGAGCTTGTTGCCTAAGTATATTGCTGTTGTATTAACAGGTTTCAAATCATTGAGTAATGGTAACATAATCCAAAGTGTATTGAGAAAAACATATTTTGTAAGATAATGCATTTTTTTTAAATTGGTAGTGATTTGATTTGTTGTGCATTTAAAATAGTTAGATAGCCGATGTCATATTCTAACTGAAGTTTGTTTAAGAACTATCTTTTGTAAGTACAAGTTCATGCATTTACTTTATGGAATAATTGTGTTAATTTTGTTTATTTAGTGGATTAATTCATGTTTTAAAATAGTTAGATACCCATTGGCATGATCTAAGGGTAACTTTACAGAGATTGTACCTTTAAGAGCACCCTTTAATAGCCGGCAGATTATACGTGCATCCATAGCAGTCTTCTGTGGCAATGATGACATCTAAAAGACATTTTCATGTATTGTGGAATGGAGTAGTTGTACAATGGGATTCTACAGGTTTCGTATTTTCATCGGCTATCACATGTCCCGAAGAGGTTTGGTGTGTGGAGGGGAGATGTTGATATGTCATCGCAAACTGCACTGATCCTCTCAATAAAATGTCTTTTTTTGTTTTAGACCTGTGGCGGCTTGTTGAGTGTGCTTCTGCAATGTTGAGTCATGCATACATGCTTGCATGTTAGGAGTAGACCTGTACATGTGCTTGTGTACCTGTACCACAAATGACATGTTGTTAGATTCCATGTATCGTTTCAGCCTTACTCTTACCTTTGGAAATATGATTTATCTGTGCATCTGCACAGCAGATTCAGGGTGCCATGAAGGTGTGCCATTCTTATGAATGACCATGGCATTTTGGAGGTGCTGCAGAAAGGACTTTCATTTTTGTCCATGGTTGTTGCCCTGCTCAACATGCATTTAGGACGTTAGCTACATGGAACGCTTAGGTGCTCATTTGTGTCCCTGCATTCATTTTTGACTTTTGCAAGATGGAGTGCAAAAGGGAGTCATGTACCTAGGCGATCCGTCCTGCAAGTGTAACTACCTTCCAAACAATACACTTTGCAGGAACCGTTTGAAATTGGATTTCTGTGCAATATACCTGCACTTTAGCAGATGCTCAATTGTTAATTGCATAAGCATGCATTCATTTCACACCTATATAAATGCCTCATGCAGCCATGCAACATGTGCCCTGACAAGATGGAGGTCATCACATCAGAGCTTGTGGTCGCACCATGCCACTCACCAGCTCGTCACTGAAGGAAAAGAGTGAAGAGCCTAAAACGGGGGCATACGGTGCATGACACCTTGCTCATACATTTATTTCACATGCAGATCCCTATGAAATGGAGGTGCATATCTACAACTGCATGTATGCTGCGTCCTTACATTTGACTCTAGTCATGACTCTTCCGATTCCCTCTAGGCCAACGAGGCCAATCGCCATCATGGCCTGTCCTTCCCAGCACCCCCAGCTAGTGGGAGGAGGGGGGGATTGCACATCCTCCTGTGACCAAGCACTCCCTGTGATGTTCGCTGACCAGCATTTGAACATGCCTCGGTACGTCCAGCCAGTGCTTTTTGACCTGGGCCAGTGTGCGTTGGTCAGGAGGACGTGATGGCCTTCACTTGGATGCAGATGAGATTCTAGATCGCATTGCGGTGACGGGCGGATAACTTGTGGTGCCCATGATTTGTGAAGCACAGTGCATCCTTTAATAGACCATTCACTGTGACTTTTAGGTGCACTTGAGTGATTTGTGGCTGACTGATGAGGTATGTTACTGGTAGGTGGCCGGTGGAGAGGGCCAATGAACGAGACGCGCTGGTCATGTGTCAGGTGGGTCACATGTTTAGGTCACAGGAGTGATAGATGTCTGCTATTGGAACTGAGGTGACCGTGGATGAGGTTGTTATGACTTTCCAGCTGCTTTCCTTCCCGCATCCGACGTTCTACTGATTCACGCACAGGTAGGTGCAAACGAGCATAATCAATCCCACGTGCGTGTCAAGTTACATTAAATGAGACTGAGCATTGGAGGTTAACATCAGGCTCCCCTGGTCTGGCTACAGCCTCAGGAGGAGATCAGACCGTATTGCTCGCACTTGTATCTTGTATATACCTATGCGGGCTATCAACAATAGTAAGTCCTGATCACGTGCTTCTAATAACTGAAAATGGCACAATAATATAAAGCTGAACAACCATATCGAAAATGCATGGTTGTATCCTCAGGTTGAGAGCACAGTTTATGATTAAGCCAGTTTTCACATTACAAAGTTCTCTCTAAAAAGAATGCCTAAAATTATAGCACTGAACGCATATAATTTCTTTAGGAAGACAGGATACTTCACACCTGTAGAAGGGAGAAGTGATTTACAATGGTGCAGAAAATTACACTTTCTGTTGAATATGTATTTCATTATATGATGTAAACATGTCCACATAAACTTACCACATACAATAATAATGAGTTTTATTGTCAGCAATGTATTCATACTTTGTATGCTTAATGAAGCAAGACATAGTTTGTAACAGCTTGTTTATGCACCTTTTCTTTAATGTGTGTACCTCACATGGGGCACCACAAATACAAATCACATGTAAAAAGTCGACATAGTATATTGAAATTGTTCTGCGTCTCCACAGACAACATGACTCTGGAGATAGGCGGGGTGGTCAGGTGCAGCTGTGGCTGGATGGAGGTGCCAGGAGCAGGGTATTGACAGAGGTGAGAGGGATGCACAGCAGTCATTGGTCCAGGGGGAAAGAGGAGTCAAGAACAATGATGGAGCCAAAGGGGAGAGATTCAGTCAACAGGGAAGCAAGCAGGGACAAACAGCAGGTGCAGCAGCAGAGTCAAAGGAGTCCTGGAAGATCATGGAGCAGGCACACGAGGTCATTTTTTATATTTTCGGAGAAACACCCTGAGAGTACTGCCACTTATTTGCGGTATGGATGGTGCTTTTTGGCCCTTTAATGGGTATTTTGGTGGGAGCTGGCAGAGTGGCTCAGGATTTTTGCATCATTTGCTACAGGGAGGAGGAGGAAGTGCTGGGGCTCCTGGTACGTCTAGAGGGGTGTTTTTTTTTTTTTTGGCACTGAGAGGGAGTATTTGGTTGGCAACAGTCACAGGGCTCAATAAGCATGCCCTGTAAAATGGATCCCATAAACGGACGTTTTTAAATGAGGAATGCAGAAATGGCTGGGTAAAAGCAGGGCATAATGCTTTTATGCCCCCGTTACCGACTCCCACCCATTTTCAAGTGGACATGAGGTGGAGAAGGGTCAGAGAGGTGTGTTTACATCTTTGTCATGCTTTCCCCTTCTGTCTTGTGTGCGCACGTCATTTTTCGCCTGCATGAGATTTTCATACCGTTCTAAAAGGTATGAATTCCTAAGTCATCTGCGTCAAATAAGCACTTGTTAAAGCACAGGTGAATTCCATAGAATGCCAATCATAAATGCAAGCTGAAAATTGTAATTTGCATGCAGTGTTGACTTTTTTACAAGGTGGAATGTAAAACTGAGAGCAATTTCGCCTGGTTTTACTCTTCCATTTTTCATTCACCTTGATTTTGAATTGGACAGAACCGGAAATGGGAGAACACAAGTGAGGTTGACTGCTTGTACACCTCCAGTTCCTGCTCTACTGCATTTTCCTGCAGTGACAGGACAGGATTTAAGAATGGGTACGCAACGGAGATAATATTTTCACCCTGCGTTTCTTCTAGTCCTGTCAATGCGTTTTGCTTCGCACCTGCATGACATTTTCATGAAGGAGTAAATTGAAAGGATTCTGTTACAAAGGTTAATCCTACATTCATCTTGTTACTATGCCGTGCATCCGGTATACAGTTAAACCTGTACATACATTCCATGTTGGAATGGTTGGGTCTTAGAATGTTAAGATGTTCTTGTGCTTGAAAGTGGAGCATGTGAAGTGAGGGAGGGTGGGCAGCATTAAGGACCACCTTGGGGCCTTCTTACCCAATACAAGGGGTCATTATGAATACGGCTGTGTGGTAAACATCAACGGTAATGGTAGTGTTAACTCAATTTCGAATTGCATGCATAGGACCCCTCACAGCACGTAAGTGCTTATGTTGGCAGTGTCATTTACACTTTGCTGTACTGCGCCATTATATTTTAAAAAGGCTTTTGCAGGAAGATCAGGGAAATATGGTTCTGGGTCATACTTCCCACTCCACTTTCAAAACGTCTCAATTTTTGGCCAGTAATTTGATTTTCATACAGCCATAAAACGTAGGCTTCCTATGAAACCAGCCTGCAATGAACACCTGCTAAAAGCAATGGATTACATAGGGCCTCATTATGACTCTGGCAATAGCCGTGCTGGTAAAAACGGCATGGCTGCCGCCGGAGTAATTTTTTTTCTGGCGCCGGGCAATGGCAACTTACTGGGGCATTACAGCCCCGGCGGTCTCGGTAATTCCCCATTGATGGGCGCCGGGAAAAATGACTCCCCATTCCCATTCGAGTCGCATTGGACTCAATGGGAATGGGGAGGACGGATGCACCGGCACTGTGTCTAACAATGCCGGTGCATTCGTCAAGGTCTGCAAGCCAGTGCCGTTCCGCCTGAAAGGTCAGATCTGGTGGGCTGAAAGGCACCTGCTCGCAGAACTCAGAGTATGCCTGTCCGATAACAACGGTGCCGGTAGCTTACCAGCACCGTTGTTAATGGACTGGCATACTTATAAAGAGGCCCATAGTCTTCAAAGCAACATTTTCCACTTTACATTTTTACCTAATGAGAGATTAAATTGGATGTCAGGAGACTATATTTATTGTTTTAACTTTTCCATTTCAACTCTGTTTTGTTAGTTGAGGTCATGTTCATCCAATGTGGAAATTGCCCTGAGGGGTCCTTACGTTGAAAAAGGTCGCCTATGGGTAATTTCATCATGTCCACTACTATGTGTAAAAGGGAGATGTAGAACGGTGGCCGGAGTGCATAGATGCCTCCCTTTTGCACAGCAGGCAGCATTTACAATGGATTCCTATGGGCTCTGCATGTTTTTTGCCGGTGTAAAAAACAAGTGTCTTCCATACGAATTCATTAGTTTTACACCGACATGAAAATGTCATGCTGGCATAAAACAAAGTGGTTTTTGGAGGAAGAGGGTAAACAGGAGGGCAGAAATGTAACATTCCACCCCGCCTATGCCTTCCAAAAACACAAACAAACCAAGGAACATGAATAAAGGAAGCTGTTACAAAAGCCATAAAGCCTTTATGTCTGTCTTTATCACCTTTATTTATGCTCAGGGGACTTGGAAAACGACCTCCATTGTGTTCTAAACTGAATGTTATATTTAAGAGAGTTTTATAAATGAAATAATTGCCATAGTTATTGATAAAGATATGCGTGGCCAACTATTATTATGGTATAACATTAAATTGGCCTGGTTAGAAAATATGCTACTGAAATGTTTTCACCAGTTTTTCAAACAGACCCAATTTTACAACTAGAGAAGGACCTACACATTCTATGCTCCATCTTTATGTGCAATCAAACATTTTGTTCCAGCTGAAAGGATGGCAGGGGTAGTTTCGTGCCCATTTTACATACAAGCTTACACAAAACGTGCAGCTGATGCGAGTCACACACAAAGGACACACAATTAGACCAATTTGGAGATAGTCAAACCATAGCTGATATCATGGCAAAGAGACAAACCACTGCAAAGCTGGAAAGACAAGTGTCTTTCCTAACTGCAGCATCCTCGTTGTGCCTGGGAAAACGCAAACTGTTTCTCGAGGTTTTTTTTACAGCAGTTTTCTCATTTGACAATTCTACAGCAATCATTGTTGGTGTGACTGACTAGCACAGTTCCGGCTTAGCATATGTTTTGATCACCAAGGGGTAACTAATGCACTATATGTAAGGACACAAATAACATGGTCCAGCACAAGATATTTTTTCCGTATGCTGTGCAAAAATGCTATTGGTGCGGTTTAAGTTATGTAGGAACAAGTTCATTCATCTGGTCAGGTTTGGCCTTTCAAATATTGGCATCGGGTAAGTAATTAAAGGAACACCTACGAGTTAGGCACATTCTATGACGTTCTACGTTTTGCTCACTGGGCAGAAACATTTTTACTTGGTGAGGCCTCTGAGGAGTGCACAAGCTCTCACATCATCTGTTATAAAGGAAGCACTGTTCCTTAGCTCACAACCACCAGGCATTCCAAGTCATCTGTCCTAAATGTGCCCCCACCCTTACTCTGTTTATTAGTGTAGGCAATATCAAGGCAGCCTACACCTACTGGGAACCGCTCCAAAGATAATTACATACCATCATTTCTGCATTGTAAAATAAGAAAATGACTCGGTATTTAATTCACTATGTACTTTGATACCTGTTGTTGTTGAGTGTGAAGAGTTCTGGCAGCTCCAAATGGTGCTGCCAGATGTTGAAATAGTTACGCAGGAAGATTGTCGAAGTATGTCAGATGAGATGAGGCTCATTAATTTATAAAATATGACTGGATCAACTTCTGTTTACATTGTCACTACTGATATGATATGCAATTAAATGTCAAGAAGAACAGTAACAGATTGCTTTTAAAAATGCAGATTAGAATATAACCGTCTGTTCATTTTCATTGACGTTCAAGAAGTATAACTTGGATATTTCAGAATCTATTCTACATTCTGCTTGTTTTTGGTTATTTTACAACCATACACGCTCACAACCAAACAAGCAGAAAGCACTAATTGATAAGTTGCTTATTATTATTTGCTGAAATTACAATAAGTAGCACATTAATGGCATGTGTACACCAAACGTTATTTTCCCTGTATGTTGAAAACCTATTTTGTGAATGTACATTGCAACATATCAATTAATGAAACCCAAAATGCAATTGCATTAAAACAGTTTCCAGTAATTCTCTTAATACGTTATTAATGGACTTGCTCCAATTTGGAATAATTACCACATTGGTTTTCCTGTGCTTTTGTACAAAGGTTAGAAGACTTCACGTGGATCGAGTAATGGAGACACAACTTGACCATAGACTCCTCGTGGTCCAAGGTCCATCCATCTTGGAGAATATACCACTAGGAACTAAAGGGGCGCAAACCTCCAAAAATACCATTCCCTAATAAAGTAGGATCCCCTCAAGACGGTATTCCATGCATACGCCTGGGATATTCTCTCGGACAAGACTAAGATTGGTTTCACATCCACAAGGAAATCCCACTAATGCTTGGAGGAAGATTCCTCCAGGAGATGCGAAACGTTCACACCCTCCTTAGCAAGATACACTTTGATTTCAGCTGCACGACCCTTGAACTGCACATTGCTCATAAAGTAACCAATTAAATGTATTTTCGATCCCTCAAACCTCCCCGGATTACGAATATCTGAGTGAGGCAATCTTTGTCTCAAACCTTTGGATGTCAACTCCTGCTACTTGTTCTCTGTGATTATAGTATATGGCAAGCAACTATGCGCCATTAGCCTCAGGGTACAATTCTCCACTACTTCTTTGCACTGCTGACACTTTAATCCGTCCTGGTCACTCTCCTTGCCGGATCTGCACACCACTACCACTTTCTCCTCCTCCATGTCGGAGTCTTCTTGGACAACTGACACCCTTTGTTTGTTTCTGCACACCACAGAAAAATGCTCTCTACCTTTACAAGCTGTGCATATTTTCTCGATGGCTGAACAATTTCTGGATGAAGCATCTGCTGGTCGGTATATGTTTTTCTTAGAACATTTCCTTTTCTCTGTAAGCACATTACTATCCCGATCCTTTCTCTTGGACCTATCCTCGCCACGTCCTTCTTCTTCTTTCTCACTGTGCACCTTTTTCTTTTTCCTAACTGCTGCCACACAAGCTTGATCGCTTATTTCCTGTAGTTCCTTCTTTTTATCTTGCTTTTCCTTTGAGCATCTCTATGTGTGTTCTATACATTTTGCAATTGTCAAAGCGTTCTGTAGAGATGGATCTCCGACCATCCACAAACCTCTTGTATTGCTGAGTCTTTAGTGTGTATTATAATGTGATCATGTATTAACTCTTCCGTTGTTAATCCTGCACCAAACTTGCATGTAGGTGCCAGTTTTTTTCAGAGATGACACATACTCCTCTACCATGTCCTCTTCCTTTTGTGCTCTCCTATAAAAATTATACCTCTTGATGGCAACATTCATCTCTGGTGCATAGTAATTATCGAGTTGTCTTATCACACACTCATGTGCATCCATGTCTTCAGCATTTAAATCGAATAGCACAGGTAATGCCCTATATGTGCACTGTGTTTCTGAACCAAGAGCATGTAATTGGAGTAGCTTGTTCTTCTCAGTTGTGAGTTCTTCATGTAAGACGGTTTTTATATACAGGGTAAATCATAGAATTTCGCACAAAAGTGGCGCACGCAGCTGGCGCACAGTGTCCCCGTGCGATACACTGCGCCAGCCGCGTGCAATAAAATCCATTTCATTGCACAGCATATTCATGGATTTTAGCCTCCAAAACCAGCCGTGGCGCAGAGTGGCGCAGCGACCCTGCAGCAGCGCCAGTTACGCCCCCAAGAACACCTTCTCGCAAGGAAAAGCCATCAAAATTCCCAATTCATCGCAAAGGGCTGCGCTAACCCTGGACCAGTTCACAGGGCTGCCAAACAGCAAACGCCAAGCGGGGAACGTATATTTCAGTGGTTCGCGGGAAGTTTCACACGCGATTGTCCTGGGTAAGTGTACATCAGTGGTGCGCGGGAAGTAACAAACGCGATTCCATCAGGGCACGTGTATTCCAGGGGTGCGCGGGAAGTATCACACGCAAAATCAGCAGGTTAAATGTATTTCATGGGTGCGCAGGAAGTATCACACGCAATTCCATCAGAGTACGTGTATTTCAGGGGTGCGCGGGAAGTATCAAACGCGATTCCATCAGGGCACGTGTATTTCAGGGGTGCGCGGAGAGCACTACACGTGAATTGGCCGTGTGGGTCCTCCCAGGTGTTCCCTCTACACCCTCCACGGCCCCTGCAGCCAGCCCACACCACAGGGGACTACCCTGCACCCCTGCCATGTCCCGTAGGCAGCCCATCCACCATGGCCATGCCCCCCAGCCAAGCCACATGTCACCTTGCACTACTGATCAACAACGCATGTCCCCCTGCACCCCCACCCCCCAGCACTGTGGGGCACTCTCCACCAGGCCCACACTCATGTCTCCCAGCACCCCCACCCCCCAGTATCCAGCGGCACCCTCCACCATGCCCCCACTCCTTTCTACCACCCCCCTCCCCCCAGCAGTGCGATTCGCCTGTGTATGTGTATATCAGGGTTGCGCATGTAGTCTGACACGCAAATTCATCAGGGTACATGTATTATGGGTCCGCGTGAACTTCCACACGCGATTTCAGCAGGGAACGTGTATTCCAAGGTGCGCGGGAAGTACCACACGCGATTGCCATGGGCACGTGTATTTCGGGGTGCGCGGGAAGTTCCACACGCGATTTCAGCAGGGTACGTGTATTCCAAGGTGCGCGTGAAGTTCCACACGCGATTGCCCTGGGCACGTGTATTTCGGGGTGCACGGGAAGTTCCACATGCGATTGTCCGTGGTGCATGTATTTCTGGTTGCGCGTGAAGTTTCACACGTAATTTCAGCAGGGTACGTGTATTCCAAGGTGCGAGGGAAATTCCACACGCAAATCCAGCAGCCTACGTGTATTCCGGGGGTGCCGGGCAGTCCTACACGTGAATCGGCCATGTGGGTCATCCCAGCTGTTCACTCGACACCCTCCACGGCCCCTGCATGCGGCCAACACCACAGGGGATTACCCTGCACATGTCCCGCAGGCAGCCCATCCACCATGCCCCCCAGCCAACCCACATGTCACCTTGCAATACTGCCCACCAACGCATATCCCCCTGCACCCCCACCCCCCAGCATCCAGGGGCACCCTCCACCAGGCCCCCACACATGTCCCCCTGCACCCCCACCCCCAGCATCCAGGGGCACCCTCCACCAGGCCCCCACTCATGTCCCCCTGCACCCCCACCCCCCAGCATTGTGGGCCACCCTCCACCAGGCCCCCACTCATGTCCAACTCATGTCCCCCTGCACCCCCATCCCCCAGCATCCAGGGGCACCCTCCACCAGGCCCCCACTCATGTCCCCCTGCACCCCCACCCCCCAGCATCCAGGGGCACCCTCCACCAGGCCCCCACTCATGTCCCCCTGCACCCCCACCCCCCAGCATCCAGGGGCACCCTCCACCAGGCCCCCACTCATGTCCCCCAGCACCCCCACCCCCCAGCACTGTGGGCCACCCTCCACCAGGCCCCCACTCATGTCCAACTCATGTCCCCCTGCACCCCCACCCCCCAGCATCCAGGGGCACCCTCCACCAGGCCCCCACTCATGTTCCCCTGCACCTCCACCCCCCAGCATCCAGGGGCACCCTCCACCAGGCCCCCACTCATGTCCAACTCATGTCCCCCTGCAACCCCACCCCCCAGCATCCAGGGGCACCCTCCACCAGGCCCCCACTCATGCCCCCCTGCACCCCCACCCCCCAGCACTGTGGGGCACCCTCCACCAGGCCCCCACTCATGTCCCCCTGCCCCCCCCACCCCCCATCACTGTGGGCCACCCTCCACCAGACCCCCACACATGTCTCCCAGCACCCCCACCCCCATCACTGTGGGCCACCCTCCACCAGGCCCCCACTCATGTCCAACTCATGCCCCCCTGCACCCCCACCCCCCAGCACTGTGGGGCACCCTCCACCAGGCCCCCACTCATGTCCAACTCATGTCCCCCTGCACCCCCATCCCCCAGCATCCAGGGGCACCCTCCACCAGGCCCCCACTCATGTCCCCCTGCACCCCCACCCCCCAGCATCCAGGGGCACCCTCCACCAGGCCCCCACTCATGTCCCCCTGCACCCCCACCCCCCAGCATCCAGGGGCACCCTCCACCAGGCCCCCACTCATGTCCCCCAGCACCCCCACCCCCCAGCACTGTGGGCCACCCTCCACCAGGCCCCCACTCATGTCCAACTCATGTCCCCCTGCACCCCCACCCCCCAGCATCCAGGGGCACCCTCCACCAGGCCCCCACTCATGTTCCCCTGCACCTCCACCCCCCAGCATCCAGGGGCACCCTCCACCAGGCCCCCACTCATGTCCAACTCATGTCCCCCTGCAACCCCACCCCCCAGCATCCAGGGGCACCCTCCACCAGGCCCCCACTCATGCCCCCCTGCACCCCCACCCCCCAGCACTGTGGGGCACCCTCCACCAGGCCCCCACTCATGTCCCCCTGCCCCCCCCACCCCCCATCACTGTGGGCCACCCTCCACCAGACCCCCACACATGTCTCCCAGCACCCCCACCCCCATCACTGTGGGCCACCCTCCACCAGGCCCCCACTCATGTCCAACTCATGCCCCCCTGCACCCCCACCCCCCAGCACTGTGGGGCACCCTCCACCAGGTTCCCACTCATGTCCCCCTGCACCCCCACCCCCCAGCACTGTAGAGCACCCTCCACCAGGCCCCCACTCATGTCCAACTCATGTCCCCCTGCACCCCCACCCCCCAGCACTGTGGGCCACCCTCCACCAGGCCCCCACACATGACCCCCAGCCAACACGTCATCACAATCTAGATCCCTGTGCCTTATGGGCAGCCTCCAAATGCCAAACACCCACCCAAGTATTGCATCCACCCACTTAGAAATGGCAATTACATGATACAACCCCAATGGCAAGTTTGTAAATGAACACATGCCCATCACATACACACACTGGGTGTCAGTGAATGTCAAAAGCCATATCATGATATGCATGAAACCAATGAGATGATGCTACACATTGAAGTTTGAAGAAAAAAATATGTATTAAAAGCAACATAAATTGAATCAAAAATAAACAAACGAAAATGGCAATTAAAAAAAAGAAAGCAGCATGTCCGTAAAATAATGTAAAACCACAAATCATAATCCAAAGGAAAGGTGTCCAAAGTCACAGTTCACAAAAGTAAATCCAATGGAAAATTAAAATCGAAAACCATTGCTCCATGGGTAAATTATTAAAAAAAAATAGAAAATCCAACAGTCAACTATATACAGATAAACAATCCAGGGTCCATGATCCCAACAGAACAAATGAAACCTATCTAATAACACTACCTAATAAAAATAACTATATACAAAAATGTGGCCCATTGTCCAAAAGGTCCAAAATAAATGCAAAACCAAAGGAAACCTAACACTAACTACAGAACTATTTACAAGGGCAGCGGGCCAGTCCGACGGCTCACTTCGGGATGTTCCTGGCCAGGGCATCATCGAACTCCTGCTCAATGTCCCGGAGGCGGTCCTCCTCCATGGCCCTGAGGGTCTGCAGGGCCGTCGACATGTTCACTTCCAACTCCCTGCGGATTGCCTCGAGGCACTCGGCCCACCTCAGGGCCCTCCGCATGGAGTTCTCCGCCCTGACCATTGTGAGCCGTGCCTCTTCCGCCTGCTGCCGCTCCGCATCTATGGCGTGGCCCAACCACTGCCACACGGAAGACACTTCCCGTCCTGGGACCTCCTGCCCTCCGGCCGATGCCTGCCCCTCCGATGTCGAAGGCCCCGAGCCATCATGGCTCCCACCTCGTTGCTGCTGCAGCTGTGCCTGTGCCCTGGCTCCTGCTGCCTGCACATACTCCACTGGCTGGGTTGCAGTTGTTGATGTGGCCACCTCTGCTGGACGTCCGACTCCCGACTGTGGCAGGGATGCCTCTTCCACCATCCTGGCCGCACCGTCAGAGGCAGCTCGACAGGGCACCCAGGTGACTAATGGGTGGGAAGATGGCACGGAGGACGACTGGCGCATAGGGGGTTCAGTTGAGGAGGGGGTCGGAGCAAGCCCCATCAAACGGAGGAATCCGGCCTGGGTGACCTGTCCCAGTAGGCCGACGCGGTCAACGAGCCATTCGAGATTACGTGCAGTCACCTCATGAAAAGACTGCAGGTCACCTCGCATGGCCCGTTGACGCAACGCCACACCAGTCTGGACAGGCTCAACCCGGACCCGGATAGCCACGTCCGCAGGCAGAGGAAGGCCGGTTGTTGTGAGCCCATCCCCTGCCTGAAAACGGGTCTGGACGTAGGCATCGCTGCTGGTGCAAGATGATGCAGTGACAGGATCAGGGACAGGATTGCACACAGGCACCTCCGCTGTGGCCTGTGCTGCCTCCTGTCCCTGGTCCTGCACTGCACCACTAGCACCAGTGGAATCCCCACCTCCAGACCCTGTCTCTGTTGCTTGCACGGCCTCCTCCTCCACCAAACCCCCCACCAACCTGGATGACTCCGTGCCATCTTCCCATGTTGGGCCCTGTGGGGTCCCAGCTGCCCCTTCTGCTGCTTAGGAGTCCAACTCCGACCTCTGCCTCTTGGACCTCCCCCGGCAGCTGCAGATTGGGACGCGGCACCGGACTCCTCACTCCCCGACGAGATCACAACCTGGGAGGGGAGCCAGGCCTTGCGTCTCCGGCTGATGGTGCGATCCCCGCCGCTGTGCTCCACAGCACCTTCTCCGCCCTCTCCATCAGTTGACGCTGCAGACAGGGAGAAATAAAACACAGGCATCAGGGCACTGTACAATTGACACATACACACATGACAGTTGTACATGAGTGGCATTGGCAAACCTCAGACATGGCATCACAATCGCCAACACACATGTCATTTCAACTCGCACACATGATCCATACCACAGCCATATCGCAACAGCCAGCACCATCCATACACATACAACAGCATGAGCAAGCAAAGGTGAGCCAGACATCACACGCAACACAGGGAGTGCACTACACATGCACACACACCACCACACTTGCATGCATGTATACACCTCTGCCAACTGTCGCAGTGTTCAGATCGGCATCCATGTCACATCTGCCAATCAGGTTTCCACATCACGCTGTCACATGCATCCATGTTACATCACTGTTGCACCCTTGTCAAATACACACACATGCACATGTACACAGTGCTGATACATGCAGCTGAAAACAACATCCATGTGTGACATCACGAACATGCCTACTTACATACACATTCATCCAAACATGTGTGCCCACACAACTGCATTTGGCATGCAAGCCTACACACACAAGCACCATCCATGTCTCACACATGAGAGCCCTCGCATGTGTCAGCCGCACGGCCCTGTACACCCCCACCCATACTTGGCCCCATAAAAACACATGTGCAACCTGCACACTACTGGCACATCACCACACGCACATCTTACAATCATGATGCATGTACACTTACCGCTCGACTCCAGACGGGTCTGCCTCTCAAGGATCTGGACGTGGAGCGCTGGGGATATGCGTTCCAGGACCAACATCTGATCGTCCGACAAGTGGCCCCGGCGCCCCTTAGCATCCGCTGCCTTCAAGAGGCGCCGGGCCTTGTTGAGGGTCCTGGACCTGAAGTCCTCCCAGCTCTTCTTGACATGATGGAATAGTCGGACTGCCACGCCCTCCGCGTTGATGGCAGTCACGATGTCCGTCCAGATCCGAGTCTGTCCTTCCTTGTCGGCGCGCAAACTTCCGAAGAGGGCATCATACTGCCCCAGGACTTGCTCCACCAGGACACCAACTTCGGTGGCAGTGAAGCTGGTGCCCCTCTGCCTCTCTGGCCGGGGGTTGTCAGTGGTGCCAGATGTTGCAGTGCCCGACATGACAACCCCAGAGGCAGGAGTGGGTGGGCAACTGGGTCCTGGGGCTGGGCTGTGGAGCGATGGAATCCAAGTCGGGAGTCTTCGGTTCCAGCAGGGGTGGTCACAGCAACAGCACACTGGCTGATGTGCAGGCAGCAAATGGCAGGGCACGTGGGCAGCAGGCAATCAGGCAGCAGCTGATGGCAGGTGGGAGCGTGCTCGGGGCTCTGGGGGGCAGTAATTCGGCCTTCTGGGCAGGAGCGTGGTCTTCCGTGTGCTTACACGTGGCCAGCTTGATACGGAGTGATTTGGCACGTGAAAATCCAGCACGTCTGTGTGTAATTCGAGGAAAGGGCCTTAGCACGTAAGCGCGTCAGCACACGTAGGCGAATTCATTGGCCCAAAGGCCACCAGCGCGTATGCGCATCTGTGACGTGCGTGTGCGGGCATTTCCCTGTACAAGGGTGCATGTTACACATCCTATGACTGCACGTCAGAGTGTCAGCTCGTGTAATTGGAGGATGGGCCCTTAGCGCGTACACACGGAAGTGACGCTGGACGTGTGGGCATGTTTATAAGGTACGTGTACAACGCCATTTCCTTGTACGTGCTTTTCGTGGAGAGCGAGTGGGTGAAATCTGTACTTCTTGTCGGTTCACACGCGATTTACTTCACAGCGTTCCAAGTTCGTACTCCCTGTTACCTCTGACAGCTTTTTGTCTTCTTGTCTTTTTCCTGGGCCTGTTTCCTCAAACAGCGTTCACTTCTCCTGTTGTCCTGTCTCCTCAGACAGCATACAATTCTTCTTTTGTCAGGGGTGTTGCCAACGCGCATACGCGCGTATTTTTCACGTGGTTTTTCCTGGCAGACGGTGAGTCGCGCACGTATTTGACATCTGTGCTTGCCCCGTGTGTTGCCTACCCCTTCAGAGGTCAGTCTAGGCTGCGTGTGACACGCATACGTTCATTTTTGTGTTTCTGGGTGCCACAGCGTAGTGCAGGTTTTTTTTTCCACTCACGTGGTCTAGGAGGGGTTGCGTGCACATTATCTCCCTTTTTCGGGGTGCCTGTGCGTTGCATGACCCGTCATCTTCCCCCAGGGGTCACATACAGCCTTGCTAGAGCAATAGGGTACGAATGCCATCTAGTACACTACCCCTTTGACCCCCAATTGCCCAGGACAATAGTTTACTGCAACTCCCATACGCACAACAACATCAGTGCCATGGTTGGGAGGCGAGCACGCGGTAAGGGTGGCAAAGGTGGGCGAGCCACAAGAGGTGGCCGTGGTGGATACGGTAGGGGACGTGGTCAGGACTTGCAGGGTTCCCCTAGGCCCCCATGTGTGGGTAACCAGTCAGGGACACCCATGCCCCCCCCGGTTGAGGGTAACGTGGCTGACACCATCCCTGCTCAGCCCTTGTTGGACCAGCCCATTGTGGCACCAGACCTGGCACAGGGTGACTCCATGGCTGACTTCCAGGTCAGCAGGTCTAGGCCACGTGTGGCGGTGCACGTTGGTGTCACCAGCCCACATGGATCAGGGGCCGCTATGTCATCTGCTGCCCCGAGTAGGCAGGGTGGGGAGGCTGCAGGGGCAGCTGCGGCTCCTGCCACCCCAGCTCTGAGTGTCCCAGCCAGGACAGTGTCGGTCCTAGTCCATCCTGCTGACGTTCCCCCTGACTACATCACACTTTAGCTAATGCCTGCACCAAGTCCCATGGTGAGTGTTCATTCCCACACTCCTAGTCCACAGTCCACCGGGGCTCCTGCCCCTAGTGTCCAGAGCGGCGTAGGACACTCAGTATCACCACCACCTTCCAAGCGAAAGAGGAAGAGTGCTCATCCGGTACAGGCTGATGCCCCAGACACGGCTACACAGTCCGGCCCACCAAGGAAGCCCAGCTTCAATCAGGCCGAACTTGATGCACTTGTTGAGTATGTGTCCGCACATGACAGTGAAATGGTGATTACTGCAGGATGCAAGACCACACATGCACAACGTCAGGCACACTGGCAGACCATTGCGGAACTCAAAAGTGCCCTTGGATTCGTGAGGCGCACAGCTAATGATTGCTACAAGCGCTGGAATGACCTTAAGCGCAGGGCAAAGAAAAGCTGGCCTCAAGTCATGCCGCAACTCTAGTGACTGGAGGTGGGTCCCCGGCAGAGGACATAGAACTCACTCCACATGAGAATGTTGCTGGGACCTACGTCACGGAGGAACAGATCCAAGGCGTGAGAGACCTGCCAGATTACGAGGCATTGTCCGGTGAGTGCACATGCATGTGTGTGTCATCCATGTGCATGGTGTGTGTGTGAGTGCTTCTGATTGAGTGCCAGGTGAGGGGGTGTGTGCCTGAGTGGTTTGGGTCACCCATGTGCTTCATCCAATATATTCTGCGCACCAGGATTTGGGTGTTGCAGTATCCCTTCTGGCAACAGTAAACATTCAGCCCAACCTCACGCCAGTTGCCCTTGAAGTGTCATCTTGCCACAACATAGTTGCATGTTATTCTGTGTTCATTCAGGCTGATTGTCTGCATTCCACCACTTTCACTAGGCATTTCTCAGTCCTATTGTCACATGTGTGACATGGCTAGGGTACATGCCATCTGTGTGATGGCATGTGTCATGTATGTGTATTGGACATGCCAATCACAGGCCAATGTGGGATGGCACTGCCAGGCAGCATGCAGCAAATTTGTTGGTCTTCCATCTTGGTGTCATCAATGTGTGCCATTTGCCCCCCCTTCATACGCAATGACAGTGCATGCATGGGAGGGTTATAGTCATGTGGTACATGTGTCAATGAAGTACTGTTTCTGTTGCTTCTCAGCCCTAATTGTGTTCCATGGTACTAATGCCTGTTCCCATTTCTTTTCTATCATGTCTTTGCAGGGGATGACACACTTGATACTGCTGGGGTTGTGGAGATGGTGCAGACCCAGGAGGGGTCTCAGGCCCGACCGGGAACCAGTGAGGGACGTGGTGTGGTGGTGGGTTTTAGGGAGAATTCTCTGTTTAGGCTGAATTTCCTAACCTAGTGAGTCCCCCAGCAGCTTTGCTGGATTTCGGGAGTTTGTTTTTTCCATCCTGCCAAGAGTGAGACTCTTTTTTTCCCACTCTTGGACATGTATGTGTGTAATTCCTTTGAATGCCAATGTGTTCTATGGGCTATGGGGTCTTTTACTCCATAGGGTCTCATATATTTTTCTACGTGTGTTACACCGCACCCTATGTGCCGTAGCACTGGGGCGTCCTAGCGGACCTCCACCATAGACTCCATACCCGCGGACTGACTACTGTCTCCCCGGGCATATAAAGTCACCATTGGCTTTACTAGACCTAAATTTACTAACAGAACTAGTACAAACCATCTTATTGTGGACGTACTAGTAGGGGTAATTTGATTACTCCTGGATCTGTTACTCGAGGGGGCACTGTCCCGTCCCCCCTCGTCGAGTTTTGGCTGGTGGCAGTGGAAACTACTTGTTATGTTCGACCCCGAACCTAACCCTATGGGATTCGTCCCAATGTTGGAGATTGATACTTTTTCTCGTTAATCTCTAACGTACCACCGGTCTACTTATCGTTAATAAGTTTATCGGATGGTATTTTCTGCCAGAACTCGGTTTTTAAAATGGCGTCTGTGTTCGTCTCTGTGACTCCTAAAGCAAAGGGTGAGCCCTTTGTTCCACTTTTGGCGGGCTCTGTACAGAGACCCTCCAAAGTGGTGCCATTCTGTCTGGGTTATCACAGGGGTGTGGGAGGGGGGTTTAGGCACCCTGGACCGAGTTGCCTTGCCAACTCCGGTCGCACTCTGGAGTGATTGGCCCAAGTGGTGAGCCTTCCCGCTCACCACTTAGCATGTGTTGATTGACAGCTAGGCTGAATGAATGGGGGTTTTCTGCATAAAAGCAGGGCTTTTGGGACTGGATCTTCAGAAGTCGCCACAGGACCTAAGAATCCGACGAGGGTAACGCTGAGCCGACCTGCACGACGACACCTCCGGTGGAGCCCTGCGGAACTGACTCACCACTTCCCGACGACAGAGGAGATCTCCCTGCCGGAGAGTCTCTTCCCCTGACTGGTGGGAACAACCAGTCCCCTTTGCTTTTTATTCGCCTCAGGACGCAGTGGTCGAATTGCCCGTGCAACGCACCCCGGCAACCAGATAGCCACTACCCCTGTACCGCGACCAAAAGGTGGCGCCTTGTGACGGAGCACTCCACGGTTGGTCTCTTCCCTGGTGGTGCACCGGACTTCACTTTTCTTCGACGACGAGAACCTCTCTACTCTTGGCAAAGACCCGATGTGCATCCACCACCAGGAACAACTGCCCCCGCCCCCTCCACAACAAGGTACCGTGTCCGCCTGGCTTTCCTTTCGATCGGTTCGAGTGAGGTGTCTTAATCCTCTCCGTTCCGTTGGGTCGCCTCCAAGCTTTGCTCATTCATTGTTCTGAACTGGTTCAATCTGCCGATAACAATTTGCTACAAAGACTTGAATGCATCTCCACTAGAGACTTTTTGGGACATCGCGCCTTGCCTCTCT
This sequence comes from Ambystoma mexicanum, assembly GCF_040938575.1. Classification (NCBI taxonomy): domain Eukaryota; kingdom Metazoa; phylum Chordata; class Amphibia; order Caudata; family Ambystomatidae; genus Ambystoma; species Ambystoma mexicanum. The sequence continues at coordinate 39,313,161 of NC_090924.1, read as the reverse complement.
CCGAGTGGGCCTGGCCTCTGAACTTTATGATCTATTTTGGTTCTTGCCTTCTTACCGTACATTTTGCCCGTGAAGTATTGAACTGTGTTGATTTCATAACCTGCCTATCTTTTTCTCTCCCGTCCTAACCAATATTAGAGTGTCATCTAGGTTGAGGTATACACCTCTTTCTGAAAATAAGTGGTGCCGGTAGAACCTAGACTTGTCGAAATATTGCTAGGGGGATTGATCGTTTCGTAGAGTAATTGTGTTTGATTTGTCTGCCGTGAAAGTGCCATAGTGTTTTTCATAGATGTTACGTTATAAATAAATACCTTAATACCTTTACACTAAGCCTCGTTGCGTGTTTGCTTGTCTTGCGGGGAAGAATTGCCCTATTTTGTATACTCCACATACTGCTCAACTCTTCTTGAGGGAAGTCTGACTGCTCAGCCACGGCTACCAAGTGAATCTGTGTGGTACAGACTGCTACCAAGTGGGTTCACCGCCAAACACCTGTAGTCCTAAATCTTTTGCAGTGGTCCCAGAGGGAACTGCACAGGTTTCCGCCTAACACTGGTGTACAGCGGTGGGATTTGTATCGAGTATACAGTTTAGAGTGCTTTTCTACACTGTAGGATAACTAACCACAAAACTTTGCACAAAAAGCAACTTTCAAAAAACATGTCTACGATGGAAACTTACAGTCAAGAATCCTTGTCAGGTGAAAATACTGAGAGTTTGCGAGCTCTCTGTAGGCAAGAGAATCTTTCTGTAAGAGGCAAGAAGTTAGAACTAATCGAGAGATTGCTGGCGAACCAAAGTCTGGGTACTGGTTCAGAGGAACCAAACTCTCCAGGAAATGTAGATAACAGTAATGGTGTTGATCTAAATCATAATTCTAATGATAGCGATGAAGAGGCTGACGAGGACGGCGAGGCTAACGCAAATGTCTCCCCTGCTCCTCTACCCGCCTTACCAGCTGTGCCTACGGGGCCCATACCAGGTGCCACGAGTAACCCTGCTTATTTTGAACTTGAAAAAATGAAGCTCGAATTAGAATACAAACGGTTCTTGGCTCAATCTGAACGAAACCAAGAGCTTGAGTTCAGACGGATGAATGCCCAGGCTGAGCAGAAGCAAGCTGAGTTAAGACTCAGGGAAATAGAACTTAATCACGAGTTAGAGATGAAAAAGTTGTCTATGGAAAATGCTTCTCTCTTCTCTGGTTCCTCTAGGAGCTCCAGTCCCAAAAGACCCCGGATGCCGAAGGAATTAGTGGGTATGTATTAACCGAGATTGGATGTGTTGGATTGGCTGAAACTGTTTGAATACAATCATGGGCTCCAGGACATCACCGGGAATGCTTTACTTCCCTGGTTGTTCTCTAGGCTCCCTCGTGTTGCGACTGATGTGGTAATGGAGTTGGGGAGGCGGATAAGACGGATTACGAAAGTGTGAAACTGGCTTTGATAGCTAGATTCGGGAAGACCCCTTCCCAGTATCTTAAGAGGTTTAGAACCCTCAAAAAGCATGATGGTACCCCTTGGGCTACGTGGGTGAGTGAAGGGTTGAAGAACTTAGAGGGATGGATTAAGGGTTACAAAGTGAACACTTATGAGGGTATGAGGAATCTTTTTATGTTGGAGTCTGTTTATGATGCCTGTTCTCCTGAGCTCAGACAGCACTTGGCTGATTCGAAGGAATTGGATTCCCGGGAGCTAGGTAAGGCTACTGACTTATGGGTTGCCAACCGGGCTACTCATAAGGATTCTGGGGCAACTCGGAAAAAGGATGAGGGAAAACAGCCTAAAAAAGACTCAAAAGAGAATTCTAATAACTCACATTCCAAAGAGGGCCCCAAACAAAACCAGAAGGGTAAGCCACAAGGAAAACCACAGCAGAATAGTGTGCCTTCTGGTGCCAAACCGGAAGGAGGTCAGAACAAGCCACCATTCCAGAAAGCATTCGGTAAATGCTTTGTTTGTGGCTCGACTGATCACGTGAAAGGAGATCCCAGATGTAAGGGTAAACCTTCAGGGGTCCAGCTTGTCTCCTTAGCCTTCGCTCCAGAGGAGGAAGTCCAAATGGCAAGTGGAAACTTTCTACTGCTAGCTGACGAACCCATTGGAGTCTCAGCCAGCGTTTCTTTAGTATCTCTGGGGTTGTGGGAACAACAGAATTTAGATGTCTATAATTCTATCCCCGATAATACTAAAGAGTATTATAAGGACAGTGCCCAGGTGAATGGTCAGGAGACTCCTGCCATTAGGGACACTGGGGCCAGCATAACTGTGGTGGATAAATTGTTTTTTCAGGCTGAGGATGTTGCTAAGGCACCCAAACAGTTCTCATCCAGTGTAACGACATGACTGTGAAGATACCTGTCAGCATACAGAGTGAGGTACCAGGACGCGTACTGTTGGGTAACGATTTGAATACTCTCGGAGTTGTATCGCATACTCCCAGACCTCCTAGTAAACGGTTACAGGAGCTAACCAGACCCGCAAGAGAGAGGACCATGCGCGGTACTCTCCAGGAGATGATGAATAAAGAAATCACTCCTGCTCCACTGGAATTGTCGGCCGCTGTCTCCAAGAAATCAGAAGCGAAAGGGAAACCTAAGGCTTCTATCCCGAAACCAGCAGCCAGCATTCCAGTGCAGATAACATGGACTTCCCTGCGGTTGTCCAAAGTTACACCCGTAACTCCACCTCCAGCCGAGGCTGAGAGGGAGGTACAACCCTGTGTGGTAGAATTAGACTCTGAGGAAGAGCTAATGGAGGGCCAGGAACTCATTGGAGATCTGGATCCTGTTGACCATCTTGAGCTGCAGTCGTTACTGGCAGAAGGTGGACCCAGCAGGGCAGACTTCAGTAAGGGACAGAGAGAATGTCCAACTCTGGAAGGTCTTCGCCACCAGGCAGAAGCTCAGGCTGAAGGGCAAGAGCCTGGGAAATACAGGTTGCACTGGGAAGATGGCCTCTTCTACAGTGAACCGACCGAGTCTGCACCTGAAGAATACAAACGACTTGTAGTACCCCAAGAGAACAGACCACAGTTCTTGCAGTTAGCCCACGAGATTCCTTTGCTGGTCACTTGAGTTTCAAGAAGACTAAGGAAAGGCTCTCTCTCTACTTCTATTGGCCAAAGATGGGGGCCGAAGTAGAAAAACACTGCAGGAGCTGCCACACCTGCCAGATCTCTGGTAAGGTTGGCTCCAAGAATGTGGCACCTTTAGTGCCTCTTCCAGTTGTGGGAGTCCCATTTGAGAGAGTAGGGATTGACATTGTTGGTCCCCTTGATCCTCCAACCTCCTCAGGCAACAGGTTTATACTTGTTGTAGTAGACCATGCTACTAGGTATCCTGAGGCAATTCCTATGAGGACTGTTACAGCACCGGCTGTTGCTAAGGCCCTCCTTGGTATTTTTACTAGGGTCGGGTTTCCTAAGGAAGTAATCTCTGACAGGGGGTCAAACTTTATGTCCCACTACATGAAAGCCATGTGGGAAACCTGTGGAGTTACTTACAAGTTCTCAACGGCTTACCACCCACAAACCAATGGGTTGGTAGAACGGTTCAACCGAACCATGAAGAGCATGATAGGTGCTTTAGAGGAACCCCTTAAGCGTAAGTGGGACCTTCTACTGCCATGCCTTCTCTTTGCTTATAGAGAAGTCCCTCAGGAGGGCGTAGGTTACTCGCCCTTCGAACTTCTCTATGGTCATCACGTCAGAGGTCCATTGGCCCTGATTAAGGAGGGGTTGGAGAGTGCTCCTTCCCCCAAGCCAGTCAGAGTGACTGACTACGTGATCGGTCTCCGAAGGAGAATGTCACTCATGATGACGGAAGCAAGCGATAACTTGAAAGCTGGACAAGCATTAGTCAAGCACTGGCACGATCAAAAAGCTAACATGGTTGAGTTCGCTCAAGACCAGCTCGTTCTCGTTATGATCCCAACAAAGCAGAGGGCCTTGCAAGATAAGTGGATGGGACCCTTCCGAGTCGTGGGTAAGCTCGGAGAGGTTAACTATCTGGTGGACTTGGGCAATCCCAAGGAGGCTCCGACAGTCTTTCACACCAACCGACTCAAAGCGTATGTCTCGCGACCTGATGTAGGAGCATTGCTTCTAGCGTCATCCGAGGAAGAAGAAGAGAGTGAAGCTCTTCCGGATCTCCTCAGAGGCTTACCTTTAGATGAAAAAATTGAAGGAGTAAATCTCTCCTCCGATCTGACACCCGAGCAACAAGAAGAGTGCAAATCTATGTTGAATCAGTTTGCCTCTCTGTTCTCGCTTTCACCAGGCTTGACCCCTTGGGGCCAGCACGACATACTCAATGGTGACTGTCTGCCAGTCAAAAGCAGAGGATACCGCATGTCAGAAAACGTACGAACCCACATCAAAGGTGAGGTCAGCAAGATGCTTGATCTCGGGGTAATAGAGCCCTCTACTAGTCCATGGTCTAGCCCAGTTGTGTTAGTACCAAAGGCCGGATCTAAAGAACTTAGATTCTGCGTGGATTATAGAGCTCTTAATGCACTCACCAAGACTGATGCCCACCCTTTGCCAAGAACAGATGAGTTGGTGGATAAACTTGGCGCCGCCAAGTTCCTCACCACATTTGACTTGACGTCAGGCTATTGGCAAATAGCCCTGACAGACCATGCCAAGGAGAAAACTGCATTTTCTACCCCCGTTGGCTTATACCAGTTTAAGGTAATGCCTTTCGGATTGAAGAATGCACCTGCTACGTTTCAACGGATGGTAAACCAGGTTCTGAATGGGATGGAGGACTTCTGCATGGCATACTTGGATGACATCGCAGTGTTCAGCAATTCCTGGGAAGAACATGTAACCCACCTGAGAGATGTTTTGCAGGCTCTTGGACAAGCCAATCTGACCATAAAGGCGAGCAAATGTCAAATTGGACAGAGTAAGGTAGTCTATCTTGGGCATGAAGTAGGCGGTGGAGAAATAAGGCCTTTGCTCAGTAAAATTGAAGCTGTGCAAAATTGGACAACACCGACTACTCAATCCCAGGTGAGAGCCTTCCTAGGCCCCACTGGGTATTACAGGAATTTCATAGAGAACTATGGGACCATAGCTTCTCCACTGAATGTCATCTCCTCGCCCAAATTTCCTAAAAAGGTTAGATGGAACGAGGAGTGCAATCAGGCTTTTGAAAACCTGAAAAAGGCTCTTTGCCAAGCCCCAGTACTCAGAGCTCCTGATTACCCCCAACACTTCATTGTGCAGGCAGATGCTTCAAATGTAGGAATAGGTGCCGTACTCAGTCAACTGGATGGGAAAGGTAGGGAGCACCCCGTTTGCTTCATCAGCCGCAAGCTGAAGGATCCTGAAACAAGGTGGGCAATAATCGAAAGAGACTGCTTTGCTATCGTGTGGGCTCTGAAGAAGTTTAGGCCGTACTTGTATGGTTCTACTTTTGTCATTCAGTATGACCACCAACCCTTGAGATGGTTAATGCAAATGAAAGGGGAAAACCCAAAACTATTGAGATGGTCGATCTGCCTGCAAGGGTTTGATTTCACCATTGAGCACAGGTCAGGATGTCACCACCAAAATGCTGATGGTCTCTCTAGGATGTATGTCATCGACTAGAGGTATGAGATTCATCCAGGAGTGGATTAAATCCTCCTGTCCCTTAGTCTGGGGGGGGAGGGGGCGAGTGTTAGGGAGAATTCTCTGTTTAGGCTGAATTTCCTAACCTAGTAAGTCCCCCAGCAGCTTTGCTGGATTTCGGGAGTTTGCTTTTTCCATCCTGCCAAGAGTGAGACTCTTTTTTTCCCACTCTTGGACATGTATGTGTGTAATTCCTTTGAATGTCAAAGTGTTCTATGGGCTATGGGGTCTTTTACTCCATAGGGTCTCATATGTTTTTCTATGTGTGTTACACCACACCCTATGTGCCGTAGCACTTGGGCGTCCTAGCGGACCTCCACCATAGACTCCATACCCGGGGACTGACTACTGTCTCCCCGGGCATGTAAAGTCACCATTGGCTTTACTAGACCTAAATTTACTAACAGAACTAGTACAAACCATCTTATTGTGGACGTACTAGTAGGGGTAATTCGATCACTCCTGGATCTGTTACTCGAGGGGGCACTGTCCCGTCCCCCCTCGTCGAGTTTTGGCTGGTGGCAGTGGAAACTACTTGTTATGTTCGACCCCGAACCTAACCCTATGGGATTCGTCCCAATGTTGGAGATTGATACTTTTTCTCGTTAATCTCTAACGTACCACCGGTCTACTTATCGTAAATAAGTTTATCGGATGGTATTTTCTGCCAGAACTCGGTTTTTAAAATGGCGTCTGTGTTCGTCTCTGTGACTCCTAAACCAAAGGTTGAGCCCTTTGTTCCACTTTTGGCGGGCTCTGTACAGAGACCCTCCAAAGTGGTGCCATTCTGTCTGGGTTACCACAGGGGTGTGGGAGGGGGGTTTAGGCACCCTGGACCGAGTTGCCTTGCCAACTCCTTTCGCACTCTGGAGTGATTGGCCCAAGTGGTGAGCCTTCCCGCTCACCACTTAGCATGTGTTGATTGACAGCTAGGCTGAATGAATGGGGGTTTTCTGCATAAAAGCAGGCCTTTTGGGATTGGATCTTCAGAAGTCGCCACAGGACCTAAGAATCCGACGAGGGTAAGGCTGAGCCGACCTGCACGACGACACCTCCCGTTGGAGCCCTGCGGAACCGACTCACCACTTCCCGACGACAGAGGAGATCTCCCTGCCGGAGAGTCTCTTCCCCTGACTGGTGGGAGCAACCAGTCCCCTTTGCTTTTTATTCGCCTCAGGACGCAGTGGTCGAATTGCCCGTGCAACGCACCCCGGCAACCGGATAGCCACTACCCCTGTACCACGACCAAAAGGTGGTGCCTTGTGACGGAGCACTCCGCAGCTGGTCTCTTCCCTGGTGGTGCACCGGACTTCACTTTTCTTCGACGACGAGAACCTCTCTATTCTTGGCAAAGACCCGACGTGCATCCACCACCAGGAACAACTGCCCCCGCCGGAGCTGCCCTCCACAACAAGGTACCGTGTCCGCCTGGCTTCCCTTTCGATCGGTCCGAGTGAGGTGTCTTAATCCTCTCCGTTCCGTTGGGTCGCCTCCAAGCTTTGCTCATTCATTGTTCTGAACTGGTTCAATCTGCCGATAACAATTTGCTACAAAGACTTGAATGCATCTCCACTAGAGACTTTTTGGGACATCGCGCCTTGCCTCTCTCTGAGTGGGCCTGGCCTCTGAACTTTATGATCTATTGTGGTTCTTGCCTTCTTACCGTACATTTTGCCCGTGAAGTATTGAACTGTGTTGATTTCATAACCTGTCTATGTTTTTCTCTCCCGTCCTAACCAATATTAGAGTGTCATCTAGGTTGAGGTATACACCTCTGTCTGAAAATAAGTGGTGCCGGTAGAACCTAGACTTGTCGAAATATTGCTAGGGGGATTGATCGTTTCGTAGAGTAATTGTGTTTGATTTGTTTGCCGTGAAAGTGCCATAGTGTTTTTCATAGATGTTCCGTTATAAATAAATACCTTAATATCTTTACACTAAGCCTTGTTGCGTGTTTGCTTGTCTTGCGGGGAAGAATTGTCCTATTTTGTATACTCCACATACTGCTCAACTCTTCTTGAGTGAAGTCTGACTGCTCAGCCACAGCTACCAAGTGAATCTGTGTGGTACAGACTGCTACCAAGTGGGTTCACCGCCAAACACCTGTAGTCCTAAATCTTTTGCAGTGGTCCCAGAGGGAACTACACAGGTTTCCGCCTAACAGTGGGTGAGGTCCCACACTTGCTGCAGGCCGTCATCTCAAGGGGTGTCTCTGGTTGCACCTCCCCCGAGTTCTATTCAGGTGTCGATTCGAATGAAGAGACCTATGTGCCGTCGCAGGTAAGTGTTTCTGGGAGGGATTCTGTACTGTCCAACCCACCTGCACCAGGGGTAGAACCCTCAATGGGGATGTCAGTGTTGGTAGGTCCGCCTTTGGTGGTTACGGATGCAGGGTCACACTCCACTACATCTGATCCTGTTCCTGGGCCAGCAGATCAGAGGGGGAATGCAGTCCTGCAGCCTCAGGCAGTGCCGGCACAGCAAGGCGCAGTTCGCCTTGCCCCAGACAGGTGTGGTGCCCGCCGATGCGGTGGCCGTACGCCACCTGGCAATACCGCATGGGAGAAATCAATATACGGTATGGCAAACCAACAGGCAGCATCAACTGAGATGATGGCTCAGGCCATGGATAGGGTGGCCACTTCCATTGTCCCCCAAGAAAGGCTAATTGAACAACTGCAGCAGGCAACAGACTCCATTAGCCAGTCACACAGGGAGGACATGTTGGCGTCCAACAGGGACAGGCGGGCGGCACTGGAGACTCTGCGGGAAGCCATTTCTATTGACTCCCAGGGCCACAGGGAAGCCCTGAGGGTGGAACTCCGTCAGCTCAGGGCAACTCTGGTTGAGCTTGAGGCTTCAGCTAACACGAGGACAGAAATGCAGCTGGAGCGGCTCACATGTACGCTCTCAGCTGAGATGCAGGCAACTAGGGAGGAGGTCCGGGCAGCCCTTGAGTTGTTGCATGGGGACCTCCGCACAATTATCCTCCAGAACCAGACCTTCCACACCCGCATGCTTGCTGCCATGGAGGACCAGACTAGGGCTTTGCGTGGCTGCCTCCCATAGTGCCACCACCTCCTGATGCAGCTGCAGAGGGTGAGGAGAGCGACAGCAGCGATTCTCCCACAATAGGGTAGCCATGCAGGCCATGAGCCCGTGGAGGTGTTTTTTTTTCCGCAAGATACACACAGGTGGGTTTTGGTGTGCACCCTGTCCTCGGACCTCCTGGGTGGCCTTCCCCACCCCCCCATTCATGGCCATTTTTGATTTTTGATTTTTGATTCTTTGGACAGTGTGTTGCCTTGTGTGGCTCCCGTGGGCATACGCTGTATTGTGGCTGGCACATGCAGGCTTGTCCTGAATTTGGGTCAGATGCTTGGGTTTGTGTGACACACACCCCTCCTGCTTCCCGTTTCCATGGGCTTGCAAAGGGTGTGCCCAAGTGACAATGACTTACACGGTGACGTTGGACTCCCATTTGATGTGTGGGCAGTCTGTAGTCAATACTGTGTATACATTCCTAGTGCATATTGTTGTTGTATTGTACACTGCATGGTGTATTGATATGTGCCTCTGCATCCATCTCATCCTCCTAAATTGCAGGTCCATTTCTCGTCTTCACAAGGCGGTCTACTTTGGAACTGGAGTCCATGTTGTAAGCAGAGCACCTATACTTTTGCGTGGCGCTAACACTGTATAGTTGGAATTGTTCGAAGTGCTGGCATTATCAGGTAGTGAGACTACCAGTTTTTTAAGTCCGTACTGTCATGTTTATGGTAGGTTGGAGGTTGTGTAGGTGATTGGTATTATTGGTAAGTGTTTGGTAATGTGTGTTGTTGGTCCTGCATTACTGTGATCATTTCATGTGTGGACAGTTTCGATTAGGGACACTGTAGTTGGTGACACTTGGGTCATGTTGTGGGGATTAATTTGTTTGCTCTCCCATTGCATGACATGCCATGGTGTGTTGTGTGGCCGTGCCGGGGAGGAGTTGGGTGACATGGCACTGTTCTCATGTTGTATTTTGCAAGTGGGTATTCATTTCTGCTGCATGGAAGTGTGTCTTTTGATGGCATTGCATTGGTGGTGTTTGTGTAGGTAGGGATGCACACATTGTGACACTTCCAGATGAACAATCTCAGGCTGCTATGGTTCTGACAGTTGACTGTCCCTTAATTCATCAGAATTGTCAGATTGAGTCATCATTGATTGTCAGATGGTATGTGCCAGGGCTGTGTGCACTCCACAGGGCTGTGCTTTCTATGTGAAGTAATTAGCCACCAGCTGCGTACGAGCTGCCTCACCCTGTGCCCTTTCCCCTCCCATGCACAGCGGACGTGCATGTGGTTGGGGATGTGGGGGCACCACCATGTACACAGCCAGGCCCCGGCGTGTTGCAACATTGTGCAGGACACATGCTGCCACTATGATCCTGCACACTACTGGGGGAGCGTATAACAGCTGCCCACCTGAACGGTCAAGTGAGAGAAAGCGTGACTTGAGCACTCTGAATGTGCGCTCCACTATGCCCCGTGTTGCAATATGGGCTGTGTTGTATCTTACCTCGCGAGGCGTGATGGGGTTCCGAATTGGCGTCATCATGTGTGTGCTCAGAGGGTAGGCACTGTCCCCTGGGGAGGTGGTGATGGGGATCATTAGTGGGGTATTGGCATTACTCTGTATCTGTCATGCATGCGTGTGCTGTGGCATTTATACTCACCAAGCAGCCATGCATCGCCATGCCGCCCAGCTTCCATGTCCCGGTTTAGGGTTGACATCCTGTAAATGAAGCTGTCGTGGGTGGACCCTGGATAGTTGGCATATACTGAGGTGATGATTCCCTTGGCATCACATACTACCTGGACATTGATGGAATGCCAGTGCTTGCGGTTTCGATAGATGTGCTCAGATGCCCTGGGGGGACGTAGAGCCACATGGGTGCAATCAATGGCACCTAGCACTTTGGGGAATTGGGCCACCCTGTAGAAATCCTGGCTGACAGCCTGCCTTTCTGCAGGTGTTCTGGGCAGGTATATGTGCCTGCGGACTGATGGGCGTGCAGTGATGATGGCCAACACCTGGTGTAGGCACCGTGACTGCATTGCCTGTGACATCCCCCCACTATGGCACTTGTCCGCTGAAATGATCCGGTAGCCAAGAAGTGTAGTACATTGAGGACCTTCTCCAGGGGGCTGAGTGCCTGGGAGCACAGGGTGGGTGATGTGAGGTCATCCTCCCACTCACTGACCAGGTAGAGTATTATGTGTGGTAGAAACCTGTACCTCCCATACACCTGGTCATCAGGCATACCAAATAGGCTGGTTCTGGGTGTGAAGATTCTGGCCCTGACTATCCTTCTCCTCCTCCTGCGGTATCCTACGGCCACTGCTGCTAGGAACGGTATATTCATGCTGGTGTCTGAGCTTGTTTGTTATTTGCGCACTCTTTTATGCTGCGCGGAATGTGCACATGCTTCATGCTGGCGTACGTGTTTCAGGATTGGACCTTTTATTTTTTGGCGCGTTGTAGCCGACCGTGTAAATCTTCCCGCCCACCCTAGGAATACACGTAACACGCTCTCCCAGGCCCAGTCGCGAGTAAATATCCCCGCCCACCCCTGGAATACACGTACCCCACTCTCACAGGCCCAGTCGCGTGTGGAACTTCACGCGCACACTGAAATACAAGTACCCTGCAAATTTGCGTGTGAAACTTCCCGCACACCCCGAAATACACGTGCCCAGGCCAATCGCGTGTGGAACTTCCCGCAAACCCCGTAATACACGTACCCTGCTGGTATCGCATGTGGAAATTCACGCGGACCCAAAATACACGTACCCTGATGGAATCGCGTGTGAGACTACCCGCGCACCCCTGGAATACACGTACCCAGGCAAATCGCACGGTGGGGTGGTGGGGGTCCAGGGGGACATGAGTGGGGGCCTGGTGGAGGGTGCCCTACAGTGCTGGGTGGTGGAGGTTCAGGGGGACATGAGTGGGGGCCTGGTGGAGGGTGCCCCTGGATGCTGGGGGGTGGGGGTGCAGGGGGACATGAGTGGGGGCCTGGTGGAGGGTGCCCCTGCATGCTGGGGGGTAGGGGTGCAGGGGGACATAAGTGGGGGCCTGGTGGAGGGTGACCCTGGATGCAGGGGGGTGGGGGTGCAGGGGGACAGGAGTGGGGGCCTGGTGGAGGGTACCCTACAGTGCTGGGTGGTGGGGGTTCAGGGGGACATGAGTGGGGGCCTGGTGGAGGGTGCCCCTGGATGCTGGGGGGTGGGGGTGCAGGGGGACATGAGTGGGGGCCTGGTGGAGGGTGCCCCTCGATGCTGGGGGGTGGGGGTGCAGGGGGACATGAGTGGGGGCCTGGTGGAGGGTGCCCCTGGATGCAGGGAGGTGGGGGTGCAGGGGGACGGGAGTGGGGACCTGGTGGAGGGTGTCCTACAGTGCTGGGGGGTGGGGGTGCAGGGGGACATGAGTGGGGGCCTGGTGGAGGGTGCCCCTGGATGCAGAGGGGTGGGGTGCAGGGGGACAGGAGTGGGGGCCTGGTGGAGGGTGCCCCTGGATGCAGGGGGGCGGGGTGCAGGGGGACAGGAGTGGGGGCCTGGTGGAGGGTGCCCCTGGATGCTGGGGGGTGGGGGTGCTGGGAGACAGGAGTGGGGGCCTGGTGGAGGGTGCCCTACAGTGCTGGGGGGGGTGCAGGGGGACATGAGTGGGGGCCTGGTGGAGGGTGCCCTACAGTGCTGGGGGGTGGGGGTGCAGGGGGACAGGAGTGGGGGCCTGGTGGAGGGTGCCCTACAGTGCTGGGGTGTGGGGGTGCAGGGGGACATGAGTGGGGGCCTGGTGGAGGGTGCCCCTGGATGCAGGGGGTTGGGGGTGCAGGGGGACATAAGTGGGGGCCTGGTGGAGGGTGCCCCTGGATGCTGGGGGGTGGGGGTGCTTGGAGACAGGAGTGGGGGCCTGGTGGAGGGTGCCCTACAGTGCTGGGGGGTGGGGGTGCAGGGGGACAGGAGTGGGGGCCTGGTGGAGGGTGCCCTACAATGCTGGGGTGTGGGGGTGCAGGGGGACATGAGTGGGGGCCTGGTGGAGGGTGCCCCTGGATGCTGGGGGGTGGGGGTGCTGGGAGACAGGAGTGGGGGCCTGGTGGAGGGTGCCCTACAGTGCTGGGGGGTGTGGGTGCAGGGGGACATGAGTGGGGGCCTGGTGGAGGGTGCCCTACAGTGCTGGGGGTGGGGGTGCAGGGAGACATGAGTTGGACATTAGTGGGGGCCTGGTGGAGGGTGCCCTACAGTGATGGTGGGAGGGGGTGCAGGGGGATATGAGTGGGGGCCTCGTGGAGGGTGCCCCTGGATGCAGGGGGGTGGGGGTGCTGGGAGACATGCATGGGGGCCTGGTGGAGGGTGCCCTACAGTGCTGGGGGGTGGGGGTGCAGGGGGACATGAGTGGGGGCCTGGTGGAGGGTGCCCCTGGATGCAGGGGGGTGGGGGTGCTGGGAGACAGGAGTGGGGGCCTGGTGGAGGGTGCCCCTGGATGCAGGGGGTGGGGGTGCAGGGGGACAGGAGTGGGGGCCTGGTGGAGGGTGCCCCTGGATGCAGAGGGGTGGGGGTGCAGGGGGACATGAGTGGGGGCCTGGTGGAGGGTGCCCCTGGATGCTGGCGGGTAGGGGTGCAGGGGGACATGAGTGGGGGCCTGGTGGAGGGTGCCCCTGGATACAGGGGGGTGGGGGTGCAGGGGGATGGGAGTGGGGGCCTGGTGGAGGGTGCCCTACAGTGCTGGGGGGTGGGGGTGCAGGGGGAAATGAGTGGGGACCTGGTGGAGGGTGCCCTACAGTGCTGGAGGGTAGGGGTGCAGGGGGACATGAGTGGGGGCCTGGTGGAGGGTGCCCCTGGATGCTGGGGGGTGGGGGTGCAGGGGGACATGAGTTGGGGCCTGATGGATGGTGCCCCTTGATGCAGGGGGGTGGGGTGCAGGGGGACAGGAGTGGGGGCCTGGTGGAGGGTGCCCTACAGTGCTGGGGGGTGGGGGTGCAGGGGGACAGGAGTGGGGGCCTGGCGGAGGGTGCCCATCAGTGCTGGGGGGTGGGGGTGCAGGGGGACATGAGTGGGGGCCTGGTGGAGGGTGCCCGTGGATGCAGGGGGTTGGAGGTGCAGGGGGACATGAGTGGGGCCTGGTGGTGGGTGCCCCTGGATGCAGGGGGGTGGGGGTGCTGGGAGACATGAGTGGGGGCCTGGTGGAGGGTGCCCCTGGATGCTGGGGGGTGGGGGTGCTGGGAGACAGGAGTGGGGGCCTGGTGGAGGGTGCCCTACAGTGCTGGGGGGTGGGGGTGCAGGTGGACATGAGTGGGGGCCTGGTGGAGGGTGCCCTACAGTGCTGGGGGTGGGGGTGCAGGGAGACATGAGTTGGACATGAGTGGGGGCCTGGTGGATGGTGCCCTACAGTGCTGGGGGGTGGGGGTGCAGGGAGACATGAGTTGGACATGAGTGGGGGCCTGGTGGAGGGTGCCCTACAGTGCTGGGGGGTGGGGGTGCAGGGGGACATGAGTGGGGGTCTGGTGGAGGGTGCCCCTGGATGCAGGGGGGTGGGGGTGCTGGGAGACATGCGTGGGGGCCTGGTGGAGGGTGCCCTACAGTGCTGGGGGGTGGGGGTGCAGGGGGACATGAGTGGGGGCCTGGTGGAGGGTGCCCCTGGATGCAGGGGGTGGGGGTGCTGGGAGACATGAGTGGGGGCCTGGTGGATAGTGCCCCTGGGTGCAGGGGGTGGGGGTGCAGGGGGACAGGAGTGGGGGCCTGGTGGAGGGTGCCCCTGGATGCAGGTGGGCGGGGTGCAGGGGGACAGGAGTGGGAGCCTGGTGGAGGGTGCCCTACAGTGCTGGGGGGTGGGGGTGCAGGGGGACATGAGTGGGGGCCTGGTGGAGGGTGCCCCTGGATGCTGGGGGGTGGGGGTGCAGGGGGACATGAGTGGGGGCCTGGTGGAGGGTGCCCCTGGATGCTGGGGGGGTGGGGGTGCAGGGGGACATGAGTGGGGGCCTGGTGGAGGGTGCCCCTGGATGCTGGGGGGTGGGGGTGTAGGGGGACTGGAGTGGGGGCCTGGTGGAGGGTGCCCTACAGTGCCGGGGGGTGGGGGTGCTGGGAGACATGAGTGGGGGCCTGGTGGAGGGTGCCCCTGGATGCTGGGGGGTGGGGGTGCTGGGATACATGTGTTGGTGATCAGTAGTGCAAGGTGACATGTGGGTTGGCTGGGGGGCATGGCCATGGTGGATGGGTTGCCTGTGGGACATGAGCAGGGGTGCAGGTTAGTCCCCTGTGGTGTGGGCTGCTTGCAGGGGCCGTGGAGGGTGTAGAGGGAACACCTGGGACGACCCACACGGCCAAATCACGTGTAGCACTCCCCGGCACCACCAAAATACACGTACCCTGCTGAAATCGCATGTGAAACTTCCCGCGCACCTCAAAATACACGTACCCTGCTGAAATTGCGTGTGAAACTTCCCACACACCTCGGAATACACGTACCCTGCTGAAATCGCGTGTGAAACTTCCCGCGCACCCCGAAGTACATGTACCCAGGCCAATCGCGTGTGAAACTTCCTGCGCACCTTGAAATACACGCACACGCTTTTTTTCATCCAGCGGGTGTCCGTGTTTGTCGCGTACCCCTTTGCACGTCATTTTTCCTAGAGGGCCACAGTATGGGACATTCATCATAGCTGTATATAGGTGCTTTTTGTTAGCGCACATTTTGGCGCACATTTATTTCAGGCGCAGGTACGCTACCGACTGCTTTCTTGTGGCGGATGTGTTTGGCCCTGTGAGCGTCTTTGCCCGTGCGTTGGTTTGCTCTATTCGATTCCATGAATACGTGTTGTAGACGAGCGTTTGGGCGTTCCGCGCACTTGCCTCCTGTACTTCCCCCGTGACGCCCACATTTTCACTCGTTCTTCCCCATTCCAAGTGTTACGCCCCGTGTTGTTCCCCATTCCGAGTGTTACGCCCTGTGTTCCGCCTACTTTTGTAATGTGCGCCGCGCTATTTGCGATTTCGCAGCGGCCGTGGCGCACGCCGTTGGATGACCTGTGCACCAGCGTGTGCCACGCACTTTTTCAGCGCACATCCAATATTTTTCCCGCGCACGGACTTCCATGAATCGATGTGCGCTGGTTTCCCTGCGATTTTCGCAGTTGCACTTCGATTTTCGCACTTTTCCTGCGAATCGCACGTTTTAGCACCTCTGCGCTGGAATTTTCAGCGCACATTAATTCCATGAATCGTGCCCATAGTTGTGCCAATATTCCCTCCATTCTGGCCAAGGGACTGCTGGCTGACCTGCATTGGGAAGAAAGCTTTCTGGAGGATGAACTGTTATGCCCTGTATAGCCATATCTCACTTCACTTTTAACTAAATACTCCCTTTTTTTTCTTTACTTCATTTGTAAGCAATTTTAACTACCACACAGAGCCATGTCAGAAGGATTTCAACTTTGTCTTTATTCACCAGCAAGCCGACACAACATTGCTACTCACTCTTCTCCAGCTCTCTCCTTCAACCATCCTCCCATCATGTTCCACATTCTCCTCAGACTTCCACATTCCACACCCCTTGGGACAGCACGAGAAATAAACATAAATAGCTACCACAACACAAATACATCCATTTCCCATACCCTGAGAAAATTATTTTATACTGCAACCAGAGCGATTGGATCATCCCAATACATATTTCACTTTGATTTCTATTTTCTTGCACTTATTTCAGAGGGTGAGTAACATATCTGAATTTCTCTATACTGATTCTAATAATGCCCACACAATTTTTCCCTGGCAAGTAATCCATCCAATTACACACGTCTGACCACATTCACACCTCCTTGACCTTGATCTATGAAAAGACAAGTAGCATTAAAGAAACAAATGACTACAAGTGCCGGGACAGAAAAATATCAATTCCAAATGGCAATACCATTTTTAACACAAATATTACTTCAACCCTAGAATATTCAAAGGAAAACCACATTCTGCCATTTCACATTTTCAAAACATTATGCCCGGCACATTTGACTGACTACCCTCGCAATAAAATATAAATGTGTTTCTATGAACAGCAGATTCTGTTTTTTTTAATATTGTGCATTTAGTTTAATTACAAAACTTTAAGCATATTTCTGTATATCAAAAATAAAAAAAAAACGTAGTTCTACCATTTCTTACCAAAAACTAAAAGATTGTAAGAACAAAAGATAAATTATACAAACAAATATAAAATTTTACCCACATGAAAACACACTATCTAATGTCATTAAGAATAATCCATTAAAATTAAGAAAGAAAATCCATTAGTAATATATTAATTATCAAGGCTCTGCTTCCTTTAGCACATGTTTCCAAATTACAAGAGCAGCCGCGCTGACCACAACAGATTGAGCTCGTAGCAGTGTAGACCAAAATTGATCCCCGCATATGTTGTCTATGCAACTCACAAAACCCCCATAACCTTTGAGATAGTAGGCCTTCATATCCGTGCAAGAAATAAGCACATGCCAACAAGTCTCCACCTCTATGTGGCAGTGTCTACAAAAAACTATTTGCAATACAGAAGCTTTCCAAAAGCTAATTTAAACTTTGGTCGGGAGAATATTAAAGTAAAGGCAAATAATAAATCGCTTTATCCCAAGAGAGATCGTGAGAGAGTTGTCGGAGGCTGCCTCTATTTGCTCTGTCTGCTCTGCTGATTGACGGAGACTAACTGAGAGGTGCGGCTTGACACTCCCCTCCACGAAATCCGCGGGAAGGCTCGCGGAAGACTCATACGAGATTGCTTCCTGCTTCCTTGCAGGAGTGCTGTGGGTCCGTTGCTCTAAACGCCAGCAGGGAGAGTGTGAGGGAGAGCTCTTCACCATGCCGTGACCTGTTTCGGCGGCAGCGTACTACTACAGCGGTGAGAAGCTGATTACATCGAGCAATAATTTAATCTTAACGGCAGGCCCCCGATCTGGAGTCTGACACGGCTTGGCAGCACGGCAGCACAAGGTACAATAGGTAGACAAGGCTGAGTGAAGGTGGTGTGAGCTTACAGCAACCTGCCTGTAAAAATAGTAGGCATTGTTGTTTGCCCTTGTTGGCCATAGCTGACTGACCTGGGCTGGTCACAAGGTTACCTAGGGATAAACCCTATTAAGGCACAATATTAATTGACAGGGGTTATTTCCCGGTTTTTGTAGTACACTTATTGCCTTCTGTATTTCACCTTTTCTCCTGTCTATGGCCGTGTCAGGCCGGATGAAGCAGGTAGATGCACTCTTAAACTGATGTGCATGGGATAAAGTCTGTGAAACTACGGGGAGACTGTGGAAGATAATTCTTTGATCCCCTGTGCTAATCAATACAATTGAACATGCTGCCTGTTCCTAGCTACTTGTCCCTTACATGAGGCTGATTTAAGCACTGTGTTCAGCCAGTTTAGCTTGTGCTCTTAACAGTTGAAGTCAACGGTACTTTATAGTTAGAGGAGATTTATATTATCCTCTTGGGGACTACTTAAGGAAACTTTGGGCGAGATAATGAGTACCTGTTCTGCGGGGGCTGGCTATAATTTACGCAAAATGGAAGAGAAAGTATTGACAGTGGGAATGGACAATAAGATGGGTAAAGGTAAAAGCAAAAAACCTCTCCCTGTAACAACGGGAGCCATTACTTCCTTCTTTCAACCCAACCCACCAGCAGAGGGCAACTTGACACAAGAACAGTATGTGGTACAGCCCATTGATCTGGACAACCACTCCCTGAAGCAGACCATTAATGGAGAGATAGAAAATATTTCCCTCCTGGATATGTGTCTCTCAATACAAAGGCAGATGACTCCAGCTGTGATGAGAATCCCGGAAGTTCATGTCTTGAATACCTTGTCCCCTAATTCGACTCAACCATTGAATGTGGCAGCTAGGCTGTCTGCCTCACCAAATTTGGAGGCACTTGTGGATCAGTCTGCAATGGATCCTACCAATGACTCCTTTACCTCGTCGGGAGGGTTTAAGGAGTTACAAGCCTCAGTGGCCTCACTGCAATTTGCGCTTAAAATATTATTAAAATGTGTGGGCATATTCTTGAAAATACCATGAACATGGCTGCGGCAAATGAGGCTAACTGCAACGTGACAGACGATGCAGAGAATAATCTTTCCATTGCTGCTAGTATGGTGGAGGCAGAGCCAGAGAATAAGGAGAACTCTGTTCAGGAATTCGAGGCTCCTACAAATTCTGAGATTTTGTTCTCTTGTAAACAGAGGAGAATGGCTAGAAGGGCAACTATGAGGAAGAGACTGTGTGTTGAGGCCTCACTACCTGCATCAAATGCTGCACCTATCAAGACTACAAAAAAAGCTAAGAAAAAAGTGACACGGGGAAAGAAGTGAAAGTTGATAAAAGAAGGGCGCTTAACCAGCTGGTTGATCACTGAGAAGGTCAACAAAGTTAATGGTGCTGTGGAAAACTCGCTTTCAGATTCATTTATGGAAGAAGACCCTGACAAGATCTCTTCTACTCCCCGTAGTAGAAGTATGACCTCCCCCACAAGAGAGAATGTTAATTAAACTACGAAGGAGACAGTTACGGGTCAGGTGGGGATTAAGAGGAACATGTGTATCATTAAAAACCTCTACCAAAAGAATGAATCTGTCTGGCTCACGAGAACTGAACTCCTTACTAGATTGTATTCAATTCCTCAATTGAGAGTTTTAAGATCTGTGGATTTTGAATTCATCGAACCTCTGACTTGTGTGAATACCAACATCTCTGCTATCCATTGTAAATTTCAATCTACCATACAATTGATGAGATCATATAAAGGTAATTTAGCTGAGGTGGACGTACAATTGGATGCAGATCCTGAAAAGGAAGACCATATTTGCCCTAGGAAGAAGATTCCGGAGACCAAGAATAAGACTATGATGCCTGTGGTATCTAAAGAGAAATCTCCCCAGATAGAGGACATTCAGAATGTTTTGAAGTGGCTAATGGAAGCATTACCAGCGGTCCTCAATAAGGATTGAAATGTTGCTATTATGTCTTGGAACTGCTGGGGTTTTAACTATCTATTTCAAGCAGGAGGCTCATTGGCTACAGTAACCAAGTACCCTTGTTTTTGTTTACAGGAAACATGGTTAACCTCTCAAGTTGTCGTAAATGGATACACAGTATATCAATCCATGGCTAATAAGGGACTTTGGGGAAGACCTTATGGGGGTCTGATTGTGGGAATCAAGCATAAATAATTTAGACACATTTCTTGTTGCTGTGGAACTCGAATTGTGGTCTGTGGATCAGATAGAAAACATCTTGCTAATCACGCTTTACCTCCTCACCTGGTGCAGTCCATAATGAAGCAATCCAAGAATCTCTTTGATAAAATGGTCTATAAAGCAGGGAAACAAACTTATTGCGATTATGAGGGACTTTAATTGTCACATGGGGGGAGGGAAATGGTCTTCAAGTAATCCTCTCTTAAGGGCTGAGAGCAACATGCGCCAGACGAGAACTGATATGGTGGGATTACAATGGTTGAGTTTTTTCAAACTCGGGGACATATAAATGATTAATGGAAGATGGTTGGGTGATAATCCAGGCAAAGAAACTTGGGGAAATGGTAAAAGTAAGAGTACTCTTGATTATACTTTTGTTACCCCGGAATTGCTGTCCTTGTTAGAGACTTTGTGGTCTTAGATAATAATTGGAGTGACCATGCTTCACTCTCATTGACAGTTGCCCCGTACATTATTAAACATGCTTGCAAATCCCTGGGGACTCTGAGGGTAAATCATGCGGCCCCTCGTATTAGCTGGTCCGAGAAAAACATAGCTAAAGCGGCTCTATATATAGCAGAGACACGTCATCCAGAGATAGCCATTTTCCAGGAAATGACAATAGATAATATTGAGAACTGGATATCTGCTTTTTCCATCGAACATGCTTCTGCAGGTATGGGACTAGCCTGAACTGAGCAATTTAAGGTAAACAGGTATGATCTGGAAATTAGGGATGCTAAAAGATCACTTAGAACAGCAATTCGCAAAGCTAAGAAGTCGTGCCCCACTATACAGTCCTTCCATATGCTGAGTAGATTGCTTAAGAACAAGTATAAAATGTGGATTAAGCAAAAAAGATACTTAAATAAACTCAAGAAATGGCAGGACACAGTGCGTGTGTTATGCACTAAGAATACTCATAATGTATGGGCTATATTGGGGGATGCTCGGGGTAATAGGGTAACCCCCATGATCAATCCTATCGGCGCTCATAAATGGGAAAGATTTTTGTCAGAACGTAATATCGATATGGGAGAGAAAACCAGCACCATAAGGAATATTATTCCTCCTGTTCCTCCTTTCTCGATTACAGTTGACCAACTTATTAATAAAATCAAAGAATTAAAATCATCCCGAGCACCGGGGCCGAATGGTTTGGCTAATGTCACTCTGAAAAACAAGCCGAGGTTCTGGGTGGAGCTCCTAAAGATTTTGTTTGAAAAAGTCTTCCGTGAAGGGAAAATCCCAGATTCATGGCAGAGGGCAATATTGATCCCTATACATAAAAAGAGAGACAAGCTAGAGCCAACAAATTATAGACTATTGTCCATGTTGGACTGCACTAGCAAATTTTTTGGCATTTTTCTATTAAAAGAACTTCAAAGATGGATTGATCGGAGAGGTCTTCTTTATCGTTTCCAGAGCGGTTTCAGGCAGGGATACTCCATTACGCACAATTTGTTTATTTTGGATACCTTGCGTATAAATGCTAGTAAAAAGGGGAACCCCCCTATTTATGCCTTATTTGTAGACTTTAAAGTGGCTTTTGACCGAGTACGCAGAGAGCTACTTTGGGCTAAATTAGAAATGCTTGGCTGCCCTCAAGGTCTTCTTTATTATTTAAGACTTCTTCATGACAATAATACAGTTTACCTAAAGCTTGATTCACAAGGTAACCTGACAGCACAAGTAGAGCAGAATCGAGGGGGTAAACAGGGGTGCGTCACTGCACCGTTATTCAATCTATTTGTGTATGACCTCCCCTCAGCTATTTTTGAGGTATATACTTGTGCGCAGCTTATGGGGCGGATAGATGCCCGGTACGTGCGTACGCAGACAATCTTGTCATTCTTGACCACACATTTAGTGGTCTGCGACGATCTGCGGAAGCACTCTGGTTACATAGTAAAAGCAACGAGCTGCCAATCAATTTGGAAAAGACTCAAGTGATGGTTTCTCCAGTAAAAAGATTGCGCATATAAGACTTGAAGTCCTAGAATCTGTTATATGTTATACTCCTTCCTATAGATATCTGGGCATTGAGTTTGCGATGACCAATGGCTATTTGCACTGTATTCAAGTTCTCAAAATTAGAGCAGCTCAAATCACGGCTTTGGTTTATCGTTTTACTCTGACCCATGGGGAATTTAGCATTTGGGCGGCTCGGCTATTGTTCCAGCAGGTCTTCACCCCTATGATGATATATGGACTCGAGGCCCTTCAAAAAATGTATCTTAACTGGCTACAGGTGGTGGAGGGTACATTTTGGAAAAAAGTGTTGGGCCTCCCCACCGGAATCCCGATGGCCATCATCAGACTTGAACTGGGGTTGTTATCCTTGAAATTAATGGTGCTCAAGAAAAGGACTGAACTTTTTTTGAAGCTCAACAGTACCTCTTGTAACCAATTTCTGGTCTCTCTGTGGCAAGAACGGCGTATGGAATCTAAGAGATTACTTTTAAAAACCAGTATCAAATATTTTCTGCACACTATAAATTGGATCTGTCGACAGGATATATTTTCCCCAGCAGCTAAATCTGCTTTGTAAAGGAAAATTGACTTGGCTGACTGGATAGATAACTAGGCTCATTTAGAACAACTAAAAAAATACCATTTTGTGAAGCATATTCTTTATACACACAACAAACCTCAACAGTACTTAAATATATGTTCAAGCATTAGACTCTGACGATTTATTTTACTTACTAGGATCAATTATCTACCAGTATTAGAAAATACTGGGGTAATAAATAAATGAACTGATGAGGAGCAATGCTGTAGATTATGTGAGGAGACAAAGCTAAGGGGCTGGAGTCTAAACCTCTATAAAGGAGGGGACGGACCAAGCACTTCTAAAAAATAAGCATCATTTTTAATAATAAATCATCAAGGTTAAAACGAATGATTAAATTCACAGGTCCACAATACAAAACTTCACATCCAATATAAAACAAGGAATACGTAACAGGCACAAAATGCTAGCTAAAACAAGTTCAAAAGAAAACACAGGGTACAAGTAAGACAAATAGTAGTGTACCAAACTCCATTCGGATTAGTAAATCATATTTCCATGTCTCTGTTTTTTAATCCAGAGAGCTGTCTTGACATGTTTCTGTTCTAGCTAGCATTTTGTGCATGTTACGTATTGCTTGTTTTATATTGGATGTGAAGTTTTGTATTGTGGACCTGTGAATTTAATCATTCGTTTTAACCTTGATGATTTATTATTAAAAATGATGCTTATTTTTTAGAAGTGCTTGGTCCGTCCCCTCCTTTATAGAGGTTTAGACTCTAGCCCCTGTTTCATTAGCTTTGTCTCCTTCTATATATTGATCTTGATCCAACCGGATATAGACAGAGTAGACACTGCCAACCAGTTTAAATCAGTGGTCTAGCGGGGTTCCTCTTTTGATAATAAGGTAGATTATGTGAGGACAAAGAAATAATTGAGACAGTCAACATGTGTTGACTTGCTGCTCGAGCATGTTAAATACTTACAAAAGACATTATGGGAAGTATGTAAATAATATGGAGCATATAAAGGAGGAAATATTCTGGTGGTAGAACTTGAATTCCACAAATTTGAAATGCTTAATAGCAATGTATAACATGTGGTTAGAGACTGAGGGACTATTGGGTATCTCTATTTGAGCCAATTGTAATGCTTCGGAATTATTCTCATGCACAGCTAGAGGTATAGGGAATTAAATGTTGACTGGATATTTGTGGATGTACATATGAGAATGTTTTAGAGTAGATTTTACGGAATGTATTGAATGTTAGGTATTTTGATATGGTTTTAGTAAGTTTTATGAATATTAATTATGAATATGTAATTTGGTTTCTTCTTTTTCTTGATATTGAACTATGTATATATAATACTACAAAAACAACTTTGTTGAAGGGGCATTATGGTTAAGTTGTCCTAACAAAAACCTGTACACTTCACTAAAAAAAACTTTCCTCCTCCCCTTTATGCTTCAAATTAAAACCGAAAAACCCCTGAAATTCACCAGTTATGGTAACCTGAGCCCCCAACCCTGCCACCGCCCCTCTGGACTGCTAACACTAACACCCAGACCATGAAAGATGTCATCTCAAATGTCAATGATGAAATCAATGACAACATCACTTGTTTAGCCCCTTTCTTTTCCTTCCCTGCCATACATATATATGTACAATCAGTAAAATAATTTCACTAAAAAAATGTTATACTTCATACTGCAACCAAACACCACTGCACATTCCCCCATTATAGTAAGCTAAGCAACCATAACTCGCGCCATCTACGTGCATTGCTAAGACTAACACCCAGGACATCAAAGATGACATCACAAATATCATTGATGACATCACATGTTTGACACACTTATTTTGGTGCATTGAAAAATGTAGGCTAGGTGGTTTTATTCACTGACAAACGCAATATGAAAAGTGAAAAGGTGTTGTAGAGCAAAACGTTACCCTTGTCGTGTTTTCTTAAAGTACTTTCCTTAGGGTCTGGTGTCAGCTCATGATGCACATGCATGGGGCAGTAGCAGGCCTCAAACACACAATTAACTTGTATACAGGAAGATAAACTGTCGGATGCTACTAGTTCCTTATACTGTACTTCAGTTTCCCTGTATGTGCCTCTCAGTTATACGCATTGGGTCATCATATGTATCGTTTGTTGTAGCACAAGTGTGTATTAAGTGTAGATTTGTGAGCTAGTTAATACATGTGCAACATAACACAATCACCCCTGACATCTTGCTATCAACATAATATAAAGAACCCCTTGTAGGTAGGGACTTTTTAGGAATATTATTTTCACATGGGATGTCATCAGTGATGTCATCAATGATATGTGTGATGTCATCTTTGATGTCCTGGGTGTTAGTCTTAGCAATGCACGTAGATGGCGCGAGTTATGGTTGCTTAGCTTACTATAATGGGGGAATGTGCAGTGGTGTTTGGTTGCACAATGAAGTATAATGTTATTTTAGTGATTTTTTTTTTACTGATTGTACATATATATGTATGGCAGAGAAGGAAAAGAAAGGGGCTAAACAAGTGATGTCGTCATTGATGTCATCATTGACATTTGAGATGACATCTTTCATGGTCTGGGTGTTAGTGTTAGCAGTGCACAGGGGCGGTGGCAAGGTGGGGGCTCAGGTTACCATAACTGGCGAATTTCAGGTTTTTTTACGGTTTTAATTTGAAGCATAAAGGGGAGGAGGAAAGTTTTTTTTAGTAAAGTGTACAGGTTTTTGTTAGGGCAACTTAACCATAACGTACCTAAGTTTTTTTTGTAGTGAATTTTGGATGTTTTTAGTAGGGCAACGTAACCATAATGTCCCTTGGAGAAATGTTTTTTGAATTATTTGCATACATTCGCAGTACTGTAAGTGAATCATAACATAGGTTCACCAAAGTTTTTATTGAGTATTTAGAAGGATTCCAATAGTAACACATAAGCATACTGTAAACTAACATTTGACTGCAGTGCCCATCTTTCCACAAATTGCACAGTAGCATATGCTGTAGCACAGCATGGCCACATGGCACAAAACTCAAATACACTTCACTATAGTATGGGTGAGTTGTTGATAGTGCAGAAGGACATTGTATATTGTTGTACGAACTCGTAATTGAAACAATTCCCGTTCACAACTCAACAGGGCATGTTTGCACCACAATAGAAGCAAGAGTGCACACCAACGTCTTTGAAGCAGTAAAACCCATTGCACCCTAAAAAAATGGGGGCAAAATGTCATTACCAATACAGATTTTATGGCACTAACCCATAGCACCAAAAGAAAGGATTTTTTTATCTTCAACCGGAACGCCTCTGACGTTCCCGTTTGAATAAAAGAAAGCCTTTTCTAAGATGGCCACCATGGAAAGGGAACGCAGCCGTTTCATAGAAAGTCTTTTGCAGATTTCCATTATAGCTGCCAGAAAGTAAAGAAGGAAAACGTGTGACTGTATTGGGCGAAGAAGATTTGTATTAGTTCTAAAATGTGTGCTTATCTGCAACACCTTTAACATAAAGCCTGTGCCTGGTGCACAAGGCGACTGCAATGATATGTTTTCTCCCAACCAGTACCTGGCAGTATGTATCTCCCCGAAATTGTGGCAAGCAAGCATACGTTCAGTGTACCATTTAAAGACAAAAGGCGTACCGTTCATTTCTTATGTACATGACGACACTTGTGAAGTATGAAAACATTACCACATGTAAAACACAAAGGTGTTTGTTCGTGCACAATGACCTTTCCGTAAATGTGTGGAAAATAGAGGGAATATGTTTGGCAAAAATGTGCGTACAGAAGGCAAAGAAGTTTGCACTACAATAGAAGGAAGAGTACATACCGAGGTCTTTGAATCAGTAAACTCCATTGCACCCTAAAAGAATGGGGGCTGAATGCCATTAGCTATACAGATTTTACGACACTAACCCATTGCAACAAAAAGAAAGGATTTTTTATCTTCAACTGGAACGCCTCTGGCGTTCCCGTTTGAAGACAACAAATCCTTTTCCAAGATGGCCACCATTGAAAGGGAAGGATGGCCGTTGCATGGAAAGTCTTTTTCCGCTTTCCATTACAGCTGCCAGAAAAAAAAAATGTAAAACGTGTGCCCGTAGAGTGCGAAGAAGATTTGTATTCGTTTTAAAATGTGTGGTTATTAGCAACACCTTTAACAGAAAGCCAGTGCCTGGTGCGCATTGCAACTGCAATGCAATGTTTTGTCCCAACTAGTAAATCGCAGTATGTACCGCCCCGACATTGTGATCAGTAAGTATACCTACAGCGTACCCTTCAGATACGAAAGCCGTACCATTGATTTCTTATGTACATAACAACACTTGTGAAGTGTGAAAACACTACCACATGGAAAACTCAAAGGTGTTTGTTCATGCGCAATGACCTTTCCATAAATGTGTGGAACATACAGGGAATATGTTTGGCAAAAATGTGCGTACAGAAGGCAAAGATTTAGTCTTCTAATGTGTGGACAAAATCACAACAAACCCTGTGAGGCGAAGTGCACTAATGGTAGAAATAGTGTAAGCAACACCATTACGACCGACCTGTGCACACATTTTTGTGAAAGTGTCACAAGGTGAAATGGGTGAAGAAATGGGTAGTGAGAAGGTATATGGAATCAATCTTTTTGAAACGTTTTTGTACAGCAAATACTTTTTTTGCACCTGATCTAATTTTTCCACTTTTGGAAAGATAGCAAATATGACAACATAGCGTCTTCATGCAGAAGTGCTCTTGGTAATTGGGGCAACTGGGTAACAGAAAGTACCCTAACGGCACAAAAGCATAGTAGATGGCAATGAGACTTACGTTGTTAAAGCAAGTAGTATGCACTAGCGTTCTGGATAATGTACCTTGGCAGCGTAAAGAAATTATTCCATAAAGTCTTATTTACCGTGATATGGCACCTAGTAAAGAACATACTACAACCTGCAACGTAGAATGGCACATTGTGAAGGGTAACATGAAATGGTTAAAAAACACACTAACATGTAAAAAGTAGTAAGGTACTTTTATTTCACAATGCACAGCGCTAAATCATTGCTCTTTCCTCAGTGGCAAAGAAATTGGAAGTGAGTGTCCCTGTAGCACAATGAAAAGGTTAAGGTTGACGGTCATGTTGATTTTTTCTGACACAATAACCATGCGTTGGTGGCACAGTTTTTAGCACACACACAGTATGCACTTGCGACACAGTAGTTGGTTTCCTCTCACATGCATTGACAAGACGGCGGCAATCGCTGTGAAGTAGTCCATCAGAAAGTATGATATTTTACTTATAATGTTAGCGGCAATGGTGATGCTGTTGTTTGACTGCACTGAAATTAAGCGTCGTTGACGCAATAGACGTATTGCTGTTACAGGGATTTACAAGGCGACGTGAATGGCTGCGAACTATGACACCAGAAAGGACGGTATGTTGCTTCGTACCGCTACAACTGCGTACAGGCATAGAGGTCCGATGCAGTCATCCCATTGAATGAAGGCGCACATACAACCGGTGACTTGACGATTGAAAAAAACATCACTCGGATGCTGAAACCATGACATTCGCAAACTGAGGAGAAAAAAAGAAAAATCTATCAATACGAAGCCTTTATGGAAATGTAAGGTGTAAAACATAACATTTCTATAAACAAATAATGTTATATGTGGAAAAGTACTAACTCCCTACAAACGGTGACAATGTACTATCGGCAAAATAGGTAAAAAAATATCAATGCCACATAAATTTCGTAGGTAATAGTGGAAATTGTAGTGACATTGTACAGACGGCGGTAATGTGCAATCTGCAAATCCAACGGCACACAAAGGGGGTAATTCATAGAATTTAGCGCACAAGTGCCGCACGCGGCTGGCGCACAGTGTGCGCGTGCGAATCTCTGCACCAGCCGCGTGCGCTAAAATCCATTTCCGCGCACAGCGTATTCATGGATTTTAGCTACCAAAACAGGCTGTGGCGCACAGTTGTACAGCGACCCAAGCATCAGGGTACAGTACAATATTCCCCTAGACACGAAACAATAACACATGAGTGGCATTGTCTAACATCACTTCCATCCTGTCCCTCCACAACACATGGGTGAATGCATGCAACACACATGCATAAACAGGCATGGCGCCTGCAATCAACATCAGCATCCATGTACAAGGGCCTCTATTAATCAAAATGTTGCCTTCAAACTCACATGCATCCTGGCTCACACTGATCCCATGCACACACATCACCGGAGGGTCATGCATCATGCCTTGTATACCACAGACACAGTGGATAGACACAGTGCATACAACGGTGACCGCACTGCATGAGTGAATCTACACATCATCACGGACATGTGTCATGAATCCATGGCGTATCGAAGTCACAGACACACTTCTCAGACACACACACATGTGCACCATACATGTACATGACAGCAGCACCCATCCCTCACACCCCCGCCATGTGCAAGAACAGACACTGGCATGCTTTCATATGTGCATTTGCCATACAGCTCCCCATGTAGCATTGGAACTCATGCACCAACCATTTGGTTCGCACATTACTGGTCTCACATGCATGACCATGATGTCCCTGCACACACACATCCATACATGGCCCATGTCACACATACAGGCAAGTATCAGACTACCAGCACACTGCAACATGCCCTGTCTCGCACACCAATGCTTGGCCACTTACCGCTCAACTCCAGACGGGTCTTCCTCTGAAGGATCTGGGCGTGGAGTGCTGGGCATACGTGTTCCAGGACCCTCATCTGGATGTCACTCATGCTGACCCGACCCCCCTCCGCGAGGCGCTGGGCCTTGTGGAGGGTCCTGGACCTGAAGTCCTCCCAGTGCTTCTTGATGTGCTTGATGTCACAGGTTGCCACCCCCTCCGCGTTGATGGCAACCACTACGTCATCCCAGATCCTCTCCCGTCCTTCCTTGTTGGCGCGTGATGTTCCGAAGAGGGCATCATAATGCCCCAGGACATGCTCCACCAGGACACCAACTTCCTTCACATTGAAGCTAGTGGCCCTCTGTCTCTCTGGCTGGGGGTCGCCACTGGTCTCAGATGGTGTTTGCCCTGACATGGTGACCCCCGAGGCAGGTGTGGGTGGGCAACTGGGTCCTGGGGCTGGGCTGTGGAGCGATGGTATCCCAGTCGGGAGTCTTCTGTTCCAGCAGGGGTGGACACAGCAACTGGAACCCTGGCTGACGTGCAGGCACCAAATAGCAGGGGACGTGGGCAGCAGGCAGCAGCAGATGGCAGGTGGGAGCGTGCTCGGGGCTCTGGGGGGCAGGAAAATGGCCTTCAGGGCAGGAGCGTGGTCTTCCGTGTGTGTACGCGTGGCCAGCTTGATACGGAGTGAATTGGCACGTGAAAAAAGTGCACGTCAGTGTGAAATCCGAGGAAAGGCCCTTAGCGCGTAAGCGCGTCAGCACACGTACGTGATTTCATTGGACCAAAGGCCCTTAGCGCGTAAGCGCGTCTGTGACGTATCGTGCACGGGCGTTGCCCTGGCACGGGTTGAAGATCCCACGTGGCTTTCCATTGCTCTGTATGTGCTTTTCGTGGGGTGCGGGCGTGTGCTTTCCAGCCTTTGGGGTTCACAGCTATTACTTTACAGCGGGTGGGTTTTGACTACACGTTCTTCTACACACAAGGCAGACGGTAAGTGGTATCCCGCTCGCCCAGGGCCAATCACGTGTAAAACGTCCCGCGAACCCCAGTAATACACATACCCCACTCGCACAGGGCCAATCACATGTGAAACTTCCCGCACACCCCAGGAATACTCGTACCCCACTCACACAGGGACAATCGCGTGTAAAACTTCCTGCGCACCCCAGTAATACACGTACCCCACTCGCTCAGGGCCCTTTTGCGTGTAAAACTTCCCGCGCACCCCAGTAATATATGTACCCCACTCGCACAGGGCCCTTTCGCGTGTAAAGCTTCCCGTGAACCCCCAAAATACACGCACACGCTATTTTTTCACACAGCGGGTGTCCGTGTTTGTCGCTTACCCCTTTTTTTTATGGTCATACTGGCATGCCCGTTGATCGCGTATGTTTTTTTTGGGCACCTGGCTGCCACACCGTACTATGTGTGTCATTTTTCCACGCACGTGGGCTACTGGGGGGCGCTTGTCTCGTTTTCTTCTTTTTATGGGGTGCCTGTGTGTTGCATGCACGTCATTTATCCTAGAGGGCCACAGTATGGGACATTCATCATAGCTGTATATACATGCTTTTTGTTTGTGCACACTTTTGTAATGCGCAGGGACGCTACCGCCTGCCTTCGTGTGGCGGACGTGTTTAGGCCTGTGCGTGTCTTTGCCCGTGCGCGGGTTTGCCCTATTCGATTCCATGAATATGTGTGGTTCACGTGCGTGTGGGCGTTCCGTGTACTTCCCAGCAGTACTTCCCAAGTTACGCCTTCTTTTTCACCCGTTGTTCCCCATTCCGCGTGTTACGCCCCGTGTCCCGCCCCCTTTTTGGTGTGTGCGCGGATGTTGTGCGCTTTCCCTGTGCACGTTGCGCACAGTGTTTGAGCTGTTGCAATGATGTGTGCGCCCGTGTGCGCCACACTCAGGTTTGGCGCACATCCCAAGGAAAACACGCGCAGGGACTTTCATGAATCGCACGCGTGCGCGTGCTCCTGTTTTTTCATGCTTGCGCCTGCTTGCGCCTGCTTGCGCCAAGATTTTCGGCGCACATTTGTTTCATGAATCAACCCCAAAGTTTCAAATCTATTACTGGGAATAATTTTTTTTTTTCAGACTAAGTAAAAAATGGCAGATCGCTGTATAGGCCTGAAAAATAAGCTTACATGATATGCACTGGCTTTATTTTGGCCTCCACACAGTAGTTATTTGCAAGAAGACATCCTCGGGAACTGATATTTCATGTGCTTCACAAACCTTTTTGAAGCATAACTTATCAAAGGGAATGCTTCACAAACTGTGACTTCCCACATTCTTTCTGTCTCCGTTCCCTGTACGTCAAGGTCGAAAAACAATTGACCCTTATGAGGTCTGGTACATGTGCGACCACACTGAGCACCTAGTGAAAAAATGAAATAAAATGAACTGACCTTCACTCCGAACGCAAATACATTCTCATTTTGCAACAACATAGCAGCAGTCACTCATGAGAACTGTTACTCCCGACCACGTGCAGACGCATTGTATTTACGAAACCGTGCAGGTGGCTGCCTCAGATTCCAAAATATAGGACACCAGTGTAACCGCTGTACTTTTGGTGGTTGTCTGTTACATAGAGGCAGTAAGGACTTGTCATACAGTGACTACCAAATTTCACTGCATGATACGACAGTGGTAACAAGAAGAAAGCACTGTTTCACTTTTTACTGCCACATTTAAGTAATGCTTACCTTTGCACACAGTGTTTCATAAAGGTTTGTTTGCGGGGATTGCGGCGTACAACACAAAAACTAAATGACCATGGCGGCCATACCAAAAGAACGCTACGCACTTGAAGCCATGGTAGAACCAATCGGTGAAAGCGCACCATGTTGCCATACAGCATGCCATTGATTAGCCAATAGAAATATGCTCCACTGAGCGAACAGGGAAGTGGGACTGCGGAGCAGACATAGATACCACTAATTCTTAGAGTGCTACTTTTTGATCATTTTAAAGCAAAGTACAGTAGGATTTCTCACAAAATTTACAAAAGCACGCCTTTGGGAACAATCCCCTGCTTCTACCACAAAAATGATGACAATCCGTCCAGTGGTTTGGCCTGTAGCCGTGCGCAAAGTTTTTCCCCCATTCAGTCTATGGGAAAAAAAGACGTTTTGGGACCCCCCTATAACTTTGGCCCCCCTGGACGAATCCTTACCAAACAATTCAGAGTGGCCCGTATACTTATTCTGCAAACTTTGGTAATGATTCGTCCAGGGGGAGCCGAGTTATAAACCCCCCAAAAAGTGCTCTTCCCATGGAAACAGCAACTTAACTATCGTGGCCATGTAATGTAATCACCTGAAAAGTTTATTTATAAACTGTAACACATTAATAAATTATTTTTAAAAAAATCATTTTAGCTCTATGCTACAGCATTTTGTTAAATAGCTGTTTGGCCTCTTGCCCATGAAGCTCTGATACGAGTAACATTGATACATTTTGTAGTTGTGGAGTTTTTCGATATTAGAAGCAAGATCCCATTGCTGGGTTTTAAGCTTAATGATTCTTTTATAATCACGACGAATATCGAAAATTGCTAATTCTTAGCCCAAATTAAGCAGATGATTTTTAGTGAACATTTGCAGATCGACTATAAATGGGTTATGACAATCGCAATCAATCCCTTCTCCAAGAAGTTGCAGCAAGGCGTTAGAGCTGCGATCCAATTTATGCAGTTTAGCATACAGCAAGACTCTTCTGGTACACTACAGCGAATAAAGAGATGGTAAACCATATTCAAGCCTTAGTGCTTCAATAGGAACAGCCTTGGGGAGATTAATAATCAGGCACAATAGTTTTCCCTCAAGTTTGCCTCGCCAGTTAACCTGCGCATCACAAAGAGCTTCCAGTGCATATAATATTGAGGGAATAATACTCACTTTATAGATCTCAATAAAGCCCCCTATGTTGTGCCCCTCTCGATGTTCAATGTAATTCTTAATAACAGGCCACTTTTTTCCAGATATTCTCATGAAAAAATGCTTTGTAGTAAGAAGAGGATGATGGAATTTTAACTGGGAAACCCAGATATATATATATATTACTGTGTATGTTCCAGTACAGTGTTATCCACATACCATTTACATTTTTCTACAACTACATCGGTCTTGTTTTTAATGTATTAATAATCATATAATTTTCCCTTGCGTAGTTCGCAAGCACATTGATTGATCGCTGTAGGCCGATACGAGTCTGATCAAAAAGAATAATATTGTCAGCATAAGATGTGCTGACGATCTTAGTACCGTTTATCTGTGGTGGGATATTTTATACTAAGTGCAAGGCGGGTGCCAGATCTGCTGAATAAGCATTGTAGAGAATGGGGCCCAATACACACCCCTGCTTCAGACCCCAATTTTTCTGAGAATAATTGGAACAATGTCCTTCAGACCTGAGCAAATGGAAATAGATGTGTTAGAATATTGACGCTGTATGATGAAGAGGAATAACGGGTCAATTCCCAATTTCTTCAGTTTTTCCCAAAGTTTGGGTCTAGAAAAAAGGTTGACGGCCTTAGTGAAATCCACATAACAACACTGTTAGCAAAGTTTGTACAAAGAAACTGAAGTGTGGCAATATTTGTTATAGTGGCATTAGTTTTTCTAAAACCTGTATGGAAAATGGCAAGAATATTTTTATCTTCCAACCATGTGGTACAGTTATGAAGCAATATATTAGCAAAAAGCTTTTGGCTGGAGTCTATCATGGCCAAGAGTTGATAGTTTGATGGCTCTAATCTATTTCTTTTTTTAAAAATAGGCATCAATATAGATCTCGGCCAACTATATGGGATAATACTTGTCTAACAATGTGAAAAAAGAGAGCTTTAAACACTTTAGCCCACAGGGCCGGGTTTTCTCTAAAACTTTATTGGGAATTTCGTCTCGCCTGTGATGCTTTCGATTTTTACAGATTAGTCAAACTAGGGTTCCCTCTTTAATATCTAGATTTTGGAGACATTGTGACATAGTTGTAGTTTCCAACACATCTCTATATCTGTCAAACTTGGCATCAGAGAACGGCGTTAGTGGAGTGTAGTATAAATCCTGAATATGTTTTAGCCATACCTCGTGAGATATAGGGTTCAGTTCTTGCAGGGATAAAGACTTGCGAAAGTCAATATAATGCAACCAAAATGTACTTGCGCTGTGGGTATTTAACCAATTGACAGTCTCTGCCAGTTTGCTCTTCTAATGGAGCGGTTATGCTGTTTATGCCAGTTATTATATTTGGTTGACAAATTTGTAATGGCTTTTTGCTTCTCCTGAATATTTAAGTTTGAGTTGGCTCTGACAACGGCACGTTCCCTTTGAACTAACCTTTTTTTTCATCTATAATAATAAAAAAAAAATAATAATTTGGCATTTATATAGCGCTACGAACCCTTAGGTATCTGAGCGCTGCTTATTATTACCCACGGTGTGTGGTGCTCATTTATCGACCTCGGAAGGATGAAACGCTGAGTTTGGCGCTGCCGGGATTCGAACCTGCGTTCACAGGCTCTGCACTGATGTCAAAGCGAGCGCTCTACTCGCTGTGCCACTTGACCGGCATAATATAATCAAATGGAGTGGAATTTTTAGTGATGTTATTGATTCTAGCTCCCCACATCTTTTTTGGCAGTGTCTCTAATCATTTTTCCCAGGTCCCAATCTACAGCAGCTAAAGTGTCAGCCTAGATAGATCATGATGTAGAATCACGTTTGTGCATTTGAAATTGTCAGATGACCAATGAAAGCGACTGTCTTGATAATTCGAATTTAGCACACATTTTCTTGAGAGACACAGGAATGCACTTTTGGATTCCGTGTGCCAGCCAATGACTCCATGGTTGCTCAATCTATTATGTGTGATAGTAATAAAGCTACACCAGGTGTTTAGTGATGAACTTGTTATCGGATAATCAATGTGAGATTTCACAAGGTATTAGAAAAATGTTGGAATTTTAGATCAAATAATTCGATTAATTGAAGCCAAGAATTGGTTAATGGAGGTCCAGGCATGGCTGCTAGATGTAAGTCCCTTTTGTTGAAGTCTCGTGCTACCAATACTTGACCTGCGGGTGAGACTTCGAACAGTGCTATACAAAATTCCCTGAACTGATTGTGTCAGTGAGCCACCCTGAGGATCGCATATATTGATAATTCAAGTTTGCAAAGTTTCAGGAAAAGACGGTTGCAAAACTCCCATCATCACATGGGGGAGTTTGTCAAATTTAGGAATGGAGACAAATTTAAATGTGTTTTAGCTCCAATGGACAGGCCATCACTTGCTCGCCCCGTTGTAGAGGGGATTGCGTTTTGTAATAAAATGTGGAAACCATCGATACAGAATGGTTTAGTGCTCCAAGTATTTTGTAAAAGGAATATGTCTGCAGCCTCTCATAGTTTTATGGCCCTCTGAGTGCACCAGAAAAGAGTTAAACCCCTTAGTATTCCAGGATATCCACTGTAGACAGTTTAAGGGAGCAGCTGGTCAATTTGCCCCAGTTTGGGGACACTCAGGTATCCAATATTCAACATCAGGCTCTCTAGCTCTAGCGCTTTGAATTTGAAGAGCCCGAAACACCTCCTGTTCAGAGTTTTGGGAGGGAGAATGGATGTCAAAATGGGTTTCATGTTCTGGAGAATTTTTAGGACTTTTTTTTAACCTTTCTATAGGCAATCAAAATATAGCCCGACTGAGTAAATAGATCTGCATGTCTTTTCAGCAGGGGCACCATTAAGGGAGAGACACATTCCACTAATGCCCAATTTGTAGAGCTATTCCACCTAGGTAGCTCAATTTTCCGAAATATCCAAGGATTGAATCACGTCAAAGAATGGTTGTTGGTGAAAAATAGTCAAAAGAACAGACCTGTTCAAAAAAGGGCTAGTGACAGTTGGACAGTGCTCCTCGAGAATAATCCATTTGCTCATATCTTTTAAGGTGTTTGGATGAATAATCGGTATGTTGGTATGAGATTTAAGTGCTGATGGCTCAATTTGTATTTTTGTTTGAGAGCCGGCACTTTCGAAGAAGTATTAGTGACAATAAAGGGAAGATCATGTGCCACCTTATCAGAATGATTTTGCACCGATTCCGTGGTTCATACTGCTGGGACACATGAATGGTTCTCAAGCAGTCTTTTCTCTCAAATCTTAAATTGGCCGTGTAAATAGGCCTGTCGAATGATTCCGTCAGGTGTGCATTTCTTCACCAGAGTGCACTTTAATGGGATGTCTTTATTAGTGGGAAAATCTCTACTTTGTTCTGCTTTCACTGTTGTGTCGACAGCCCTTTGGCTCAGGAAAGGAAACTGTAAGTCCTGAGGATCCTGTTTATTTTTTAAAGCATTTCTTAACTCATTGCGGGCAGGCGGTGGATTTCCACAAAGTCCCACCCCAGAGAGATTGCTTTCTTACTCCTTTCCAGAAATTACGATGGTTCATTTACTGATTGCCTGATAACAAAATTGCAAGAGTTACTTTTGCATTTTCTCTGTTGATTTTTTTCAGCTCTTTTTTGCTCTTTATTGCTCAGTTAAAGCTGGCACTTTTTGGCAAATACAGAGATAATTTCGAGCACTTTTAACAAAAGTGCTTTTGATTTCCTGTTGCTCCGCCACCAAGGAGGCAAGAAAGGAGGTCTGTGCATCAACATTTGATGCTAGTTCATTGATGTTTTTAAGTTCATTTCTGCCCATAAATATCGCAGCATTCGAAGTAGCATTTGAAGTAGTCTTGTTGCTGTCACTGCTAGACTCATCAGTAATGACGGATTCTGAAGGAGAGGTGAAAGCAGCCATGTCTGGGGAGACAGACAAATTGATATCAATAATGTCGTCCGAGATGTTTTGATCAGTCAAAATCTGTTCTCCCCACAAAGAGGTATGTTTCAAGTTGACTACCAATTTCAACAATTAATTATTATTGTCTATAGCGTGTGATAGTGACTGTTCAGAAAGTTCATTTATTATTATAGATGAATGGCGATTCTTAGAAGGTTGCTCCGAAGCAAAACAGGTCGTAGTCTCTGAATGTTAAAGAGGGATAAGCAATGTATTAGAAGTCATGCCCTGCTTATCACTGTTCTTTTTTATTGGCCTTGTGTTTTTACCAGCTGCACTACGCAATGTTGCTTTTCAAGTCATAGTTTGTTGAAAGAACAGTAACTCCAATCCACCGGAAGAGAGGGGGGAAAGTACTACACTCGTGAATCACAAGCCAGACAGGGATAGCGAATGACTCACACAAGTTGCTAGACCAGGTAGTGTGCTAGACCATGGTTACTTGAAATCAGCCGATTATCTATCAACAGTGGAAAACCAATTGAGAAACTAAGCAAGGTGACTAAGGCAACTAAGTAAACCGGTGCTAGCACACCCCAGGGGGAGGGAAAACAATATTAATACAACAGAAATTTTCCCCACCTACTTATGATGAAATGGCAGTATCCGTTTGCATTACCACTACCAGAGCAACGGAGTAGTGCTACTGCTGGAACGGGCGCTGGGGAGCCAGCAAACAGCACTTCCAGGCACTTCCACCAGAGCGCATGTACCAGTGCGCGCAAGCTCCCTCTTAAGAAGGTTGGTTAGACTCAAGGGGCCTGGCTTAGCATTAGAGTGCAAAAGACTGATTTCTGTAATAAAGAAAACAAGAAAGGGGTGTAAGATATACAGCTCAATCCAGCTGAGAAGCAGTCCTGGTAAGATCTAATAAGGGGCATAAGTTGTCTAGCGAAAATGCATGCATTGTGGATACAGCAGCACTAGGATGCAGGGGTGGCGTGGCAAAACACTGTGCTAAAACTTGGAGCTCCCCTCCATCCGACGAAGAGTTAGAATCATGTGCACATTCAGTACCAACGACCATTCTAGACTTATCTGCAAGGGAGCGTTGAAGCCTATACGCATGTGTGATCGTGGATTTACCTTCAAGACGTGAATATTTTCTGGATACTTTTAACATTCTTTTTTGTGTGTGCTTTCACCCGCATGGGTGTTTTAATGTACGCACCAAAGCAGTCATACCAAAAGCATAAATAGGCTTCAACAATTGTAACACTTTACTGTACATGTAGGAATTACTGACGTTGGACATAGGGATACGTGCTCCAGCTTCCCTTTCCTAAAACGTGCAGAAGTGAAGAAGGACCCACCAAATAACCTGTCTATGCAACAGTTTAAAATATACAGTACTAGTGTGCGTTATAACTGCTCTTTTCAAAGTGCTGGCCGAAAACCGTCTCTTGAATTCCAATGTGCCTCAGCTTGTGTAACTTTAGGGCGTCATCGTTGCACTCCATTTCCTATGTGGACTAGGATGGTCGTGTTGTGCTTTAATAATGGTTTTATGCACAACAGCGCAGTTTTGTTTTTTACAGTTTACGCGGACATCGAGTTTGGCCTCCACTGATACAGCGAAATGATATCATACGGTCAAAGTCCACTCTAGTTTATGGCACAGAGCTGTAAGGGTCATAAAGTTGTGAGTTTAAGAGGTGTGTGCTAAAAGCTGACACTCATAGTACATAACACCCAAACATGTGAATGCAATACAGTTAAGGGGCCTAGAATGCCGTTAGCTTCGGGTCAGAAGGGGGGCAGATAGTTGTCTTAGGTTTGGGACTATACTGCCAACGACTGACACTAGAGAGTATGTGCCATAGCTACACATGTGTGTAGGTTTCCACCAACGACAAACATCAATGCATTTGCACTAGCGGTTGACGATGAGGCATAGTTGAGCAATTACATACTGTCAAACATACGTTAAAAACCGCTACATGAAAGGGAAAGAGATGTCACATTCCCTAACCCACTACGCATAACACAGCATTTAACTCTCTTGCAGCCACACATTATCAGATATACACCAGCAAGAGTTTCTTCTCATCTGAAGACATGTAGCAGGCAGTTTTGTTTTGTCTATAATACATACAGAGGATACATAGCAGAGGCAACACATTTTGTTCACAGTTCCTGGCTTTGAAATAGTCCATTTCGAACCCAGAGTGCCTCTCCCACCGCATACAAATACTATCTGAGCCTCCTTTGCTGCCATTCTGTTTCCCTCGATTCTGTTCTGACTACATGCAGACGCTGAGAACGTTCTACATACTAAAGACAGCCTAACTGCTGTCAGAACAGCATGAGCTGTTAAAATATACAGTTCCTGGAGGTTAGACATAAGAAATTTGGTGATGGGCGATGCTGCATGGGCATCCCACAAGCGAGGCAGGGTAACTGCTGTTACCATCGGCAGCTGGGAGAGGGGCAGCCCCGACCCCCCGCGCCTGCTCCTCTCCTTCCCCCCAGCTATGGAGACACGCAGTCTCGGCAGCACAAAATCCATGGAAGGGTAAGGTGCGAACAGTCATCGCACCCTTCCTCCAAACAGCAAGGTGCTAAAGCGCCACAAGGAAACAACCATCAGGCAGGGCCCAGGTTCAAAGATCTGCCCCCACCAGGGGGTCAGACAGTCGGCTATCCGGCCGGGGGCTGCGACAACAGCGGCCCCCATCACATACACAACAAAGACCCAGGGCCTCCCTGATTCCTATAAATGAGAGCAGTATGCTCAGAGTAAACACAATCTGTTTGTGGACCCTGAACGGGGACCCAAGCAAACAGGAGGTTCACTGTTTACTCAGTGTCTTCCAAATCTTCTTGCTTCTTTAGCAATTCTTGAAGTTCGCTGTACATCGCAGTGTTTTTTTCCTTCCAGAACATTGTACTGTTCAAAGCATTTGCAATACAGCTTTAACGAAGGAAGAAGCGGCAACCGAACGGCCAGCGCGGACGCTGTCAACTTCAACATTTTTCGGCATAGAATGAAAAGCGAGCTGCAAGCATGTCCAAAACAAAACAAACAAAGACACGTGCCGCGGAATCATCCTCAAAACCAGTGCGAACGAGGGAGAAGCTGCACACGAACAAGCATGGCACGGGCGGCTTACGATTCAACACTTTTAAGGTGAGCCACCGCGAAGAGACTATGAGCGAGGATAAATAGACATTTAAGTCCGGAATTTTCATTACAGTGGACCGGAACCCCCGCGTCATAAGGCAGACGGGGCAAGATAACACAAGGCAGTTTTAAACTCGGGCAGAGTCACAAGCCAGCTTGGGACCTCGTCTTTGCGTTACAACCACACAGTGTTAGCGAACACAGTTCCAAGTGCGGCGGGCTCAAAGACTGCAGATTTAAAATAATTTCTGTAATATTACAGGGCGACCTCACAGCGAAACCAATCAAACCTGGGGGCTGCCCAATTTTTCTGAAACTGGGCAAGAAGGCACCAGTCAACATTTACCCAGTCACGGGCAACAAATAGAACAGGCGCAAAGAACTCGCTGATAACAACGGTTTTACTCCTTGAAAAAAAAAAACGTTTTTCTTTTCTATAACAGGCATAGAAAAGCATGGAGCCCAAACGGAAAACACGGGCACCCCCAACACCGGTGCAGAAGCCCAAATCTCCACAACTGCTAGCAGCCATTGAAGCGGCAGAGCACTACGGATGGGCATGGGTTAGAGAAAACATGTACGGCCTACACAGGGAAGGAATTACCAGCCCACCCAGCCAGGAGGAGGTTTCTGCACCATCAAAAAGGAGAAAAATATCCGAAGGCGCCAGAAAAGGTACCAAAAAATTGTCAGAACTATGCGAGAATGTAGCGGAATTACAGCATCTAATGGTAAAATTAAGGGGGAAACAGACACCGCCCACAAGGGAACCTGGGGCCTCAAACCCCACCATCGCAATAGAACCTACAATAACGGTTGTCAACCCACCCGTAACACCACCTATAGCAATCCCGCCACAACAAGCATAACAGTTGCCAATAGCCCCTACAACTATAAATACAACAGCCTCCACAACTGATCCAGCAGGTGCCCTAAAAGCTTGGACAACCCCAGGCACAGACAACACGGGCGCGACAGGGACACCCGGCAGCAATACAACTGACATTGTAACAATTTGTAATGCACAATTAGACCAGAAAATGAAATCTTTCCAAACAGAGATATTAAATAGATACAAAAGATGCCTGGCGTGGAACATTGACACCAAAATCAAAGAAGCCATATGGGCCAAAGAACATATAGAAATGTTTTCCCTAATAGAAGCCCAGCGCAAAGGGAAAGACGCTTTCAGAGCCCCCAAAAAAATAGAAGAAAAAGCTATTTCCAGAAACACCCAGGTCGAACAAAACTCGGACAACTGGTTACAGGCTTTTGCCATCTTAGCAACAATATACGAAGAAAAATTCCCTTTGGATGGCAGGAAGATCTGGGCTTACGTTGATAAAATAAGGGAAGTAAAAGTAACACAGAGGGGGAAGACATGGCTTGCATACGACATTAGATTTAGGAGGAGCATGTCAGAAAGGCCGGCCATTGAGTGGGATGAAGTCCAGAACGATTTATATACACTCAACGCCGAACCTCCCCAGGAAGAAGATACCATGCAGTCTTCTTCCAAAAATAGCAAAAATTCCCAGGTAAGCAAATCCCATGACAATGATGAATCCAAAAAAGGGGAGCAGCCCTTTCGGAGGAACCAGCCTGGGGCAGCTAAAAATAATACCCACAGACAGAACAAACAGCAGGCTGTCAAATCCAGCATCCCATGCAGATATTTTGGGAAAAACCAGTGTACATGGGGCAAAGAATGCTGGTACAAACACGCCTGCACAAACTGCAACGGTGACCATGCAGCAAGCAACTGCACCAGACTACCAGCCAAGAAAGAATTATATCCCAGTTTTAGAACCAGGACTAACGCCCATCAACCCGGGCAATTTAGGGACACCCTAAACAGCTACCCTGACAAGGAAACCAGCAGGATAATATCGCAAGGTTTCACGGAAGGGTTTTTCATCCCATTTAAGGGCACCGGGTCACATCACATCCCGATGAACCTAAAGTCAGCCAGGGACAACCCCCAGATAGTAGAAACCAAAATAAAGAAAGAACTGCAACTTAGAAGGGTAGCAGGTCCCTGGGATTCAATGCTTTTAAAAGATTATTTAATATCTCCATTAGGCCTGGTCCCCAAAAAAGAACCCGGAAAAATGAGACTAATTCATCACCTCTCTTACCCTAAAGGCCAGTCTTTAAACGACGGCATCCCACACACAGAATCCGCGGTATCTTACTCGCATTTTCAAGAGGCGGTAAGGCTCATACAAGAGTGCGGCAGAAATGCGCTGATGGCCAAACTGGACATCGAATCTGCTTTCAGACTCTTGCCGGTCCATCCAGAGTCACAGTAGTGGTTAGGTTTCACATTTAACAACAAATTCTACGTAGATAGATGCCTCCCCATGGGATGCGCAGTATCCTGTGCACTATTTGAACAATTCAGTTCCTTTTTTCAATGGGCTTTCCTAAAACAGAGACCAGGGACAAAAAAAGTGCACTACCTAGACGATTTCATGGTCATAGGGCCACCAAACTCCGAGAAATGCGGCCGGGCGTTAGCAAAACTCGAGCACATGGCCGCACAGTGGGGAGTTCCCCTAGCGAAAGAAAAAACACCAAACCAGACACAAACATAATTTTTCTGGGCATCGAAATAGATTCAGCAAAGGGACTCTGCAGAATCCCCAAAACAAAAATAACAGAACTCCTGGCAAAAATACAAAACCTGATAATGAGAGAAAAGGGGACCGTAAAGGAAATACAGGCAGCCTCAATTTCACATCCAAAATAATACCTCAAGGAAGGATATTTGCCAGAAGCCTGGAGTTCAAAATCAAATCACTCACCAAACCACACTTGCATATCCGGCTAGGCAGAGAGGTGAAACAAGACCTGGAAACATGGGGAAATTTCCTCAGAGATTTCAACAGGGTTTTACTTTGGAGAACGCCTCTAAATACCCGGTCAAACAGGGGCCTATACACCGACGCAGCTGGGAGCAAGGGGTTTGGAGCCATACTAGACTCTGAATGGGTGGCAGGACACTGGCCCAATTCATGGCAAACAGCAGGGTGGACGAGAAACATCACCCTACTAGATATATTCCCCATCTCGCTAACATTACACATCTGGGGCAGGCGACTAGCGAATACGGACCTTTTGATCTGGTGCGATAACATGGCTGTAGTGGGCTCCATAAACAGAAGGTCTACAAAATGCCCTCTAGTACTAAAAGTACTACGAGCCATTACAACAGTCACACTACAAGTAAACTTTGTACTCAAAGCGAAGCACATTTCAGGGGCAGATAATAACATTACTGATGCCTTATCTCGTTTCCAGTGGACAAGATTCCGAGAGCTAGCGCCGCACGCCCAAGAACAGATGACGCCAATACCAGCAGAATGCTGGTCAATAATGGGAAGACAAGAATAACGGCATCAATGCCAACGCCAGAGAGTACAGGCCGGGATGCCCAACAAAAACCAGGCACCTCTAAAACGGGTGCCAACAACACATTAGCATCAACGCCAGCACCAGAGAGTGCGGGCCGGGATGACCAATACAAATCAGACGCCTCTAAAACGGGTGCCAATAACACATTGGCATCAACCCCTGTGCCAGAGAGCCCAGGCCGGGATGCCCAACAAGAATCAGGCACATCAACAACGGGTGCCAACAACCTCACAGGCTTCCTAACAGAGATGGCAGAGAGGGCGGTGGCAAGCACCACTGCAACGCAGTACAGTAAGTGTACAGTAAGTGTTTGCAAACAGTATTTAAGGCCACAGGTGTAAACCACG
This sequence comes from Ambystoma mexicanum, assembly GCF_040938575.1. Taxonomy (NCBI): domain Eukaryota; kingdom Metazoa; phylum Chordata; class Amphibia; order Caudata; family Ambystomatidae; genus Ambystoma; species Ambystoma mexicanum. Next base: position 39,269,290 of record NC_090924.1, on the reverse strand, counting down.
TAGAACTTATAACGATTAAAGATATAGAAGTATATAGAACAAGGTTTCAAAAGGGAATGGGCAAAAAGACAACTGGTGGCAATTTCATACTTTACAAAAATTTGGGGCGATTCAGACCCCACCCAGAACGCCCTCATCTCTTACGCAATGAAGGGATGGGGCAGAATAGAGGGTCCACAAGTGGACACCTGCCGACCCCTTGATTTCAGCAAACTGGTGCAGATAGCAAGCCATTTGGAAGCCATATGCTGGCACCATACGAGACAACGTTATTTAAAACAGCTTTTTTCCTAGCCTACTTCGGGGCTTTCCGGGTGGGAGAACTCATCGCTTCCAGCACCAAGGCCACAAACGGCCTGGTGTCATGGAAATCAGGGTGAGGCAAGAGAGTGTTAACATATAAATGCAACAGTCGAAAACGGGTGTGAAAAGAACCATCAATAATTGTTGCATCGACGAGGCAACAAATTGCCCAGTTTGTATCACCAACCTCTATTACGCGCAATGACCCAAAGTAGGGGGGAGCTTGGCAAGGAGGTTTAGCACCGCAACTACTAAAAAACATAAGGGGATGGAAGTCAGACTGTTATAAAAGATATATCAGACCAAAATTGATATAGCCTTCCGCCCTAAAATTTTCTTTCTTTTCCCCTCCTCCCACCACCACAGAAACAACAGGTGAATCGAGGACCACACTACGATCAGCATGGATAGTCGGCCACTCTTTCGTTTTCAGGACAGGCAGATGGGCTGAAGAGTCAAAGAAGGGCCACCGTTCAGAAACACCATTACGTCATGGTGGGGATACAGAGGCCTACGCTGGGCTAACGTCCACGAAACCCTAGCAGAACTGGTGACATACAAGGACCCCCCAGAATTCCTGATCATCCATCTAGGGGGCAACAATCTAGTAAACACAGCTAGACGCATCCTATGCGAAGAAATCTGCTCCTCTAGAGCAGGCATTTCACACAACTGGAGGGGGACGGAAATATACTTCTCAGCCATCTTACCAAGAAAGACATGGCTAGGGGCCAACTGCTACAAATCTATAGACATATCTAGAAGAAAACTGAACAGGACGATAGAGAGATTCTGTATGACAAGAGGACTGGGTTTCATAAAACACCCAGCCATTACACTAGGCAACCCAGACCTTTTTCTCCATGACGGCACCCATCTGTCTAACCAGGGCATGGAGCATTTCTTTTGAGAAATCAATACAACGCTTGCTCACAGGGGCTGTCTCTAGGGCATACTCTTGGGGGAACACGGTCAGCCGAGAACCTGCCCGTGTGTGGCGGAACGGGTCCGAGGGGGTAACCTCAGGACCCGGTGCTCAAAAGTATGATACCATCATGATATGTGATATTGTTATTGTCATAACCCATATCTGTACAATAAAATCTTACAGCCTTTTTATTGCCAACACTTGAAACACTTGTGTACTTGCGTGTGTGCGTGCATGCGCGCATGCTTGCGTGCATGCGTGCATGCGTGATCGCGCTTGCGTGCGTGCGCGCGCCTTTTTGTTTAAAAGTATTTCCTGTGTCTGTGTGAGTCTTCATGTATATATGTTTGCATAAGTGTCCATCGTGTATGTGTGCGTGTATTTGTCATTGGTCAGGTTATGTTCATTACAGGAAAGTGATCGGTTATAGGTCTTATGGATGCTGTTTTTTTTATTTCAGTTTACTCTGGGCGTTTTCTCATTTATTTAATAACTGTACAATATTTTTTAGATATAGCTGTAATCAAAATAATTGCCAAACCCCTTCTTCAACTCAACAAACGGAACAAATGTAGATCGCGATTTGGACTTACAACAGTGAAACTTTCGTCCTTACAATTGTATTTTCTCATTCTGCTTAATAAAGTGATCGCGGCCGGGCACAAGCGATGCGGGTGCTTCCAGCAATAATGTTTATTCATAGGAGACACATAGATGTAACCATGAGGGGCAGGATTCATAGTTTTGATGTGGCAGAGAAGACGCCTGCACTCACCTTGCGGGGCCGGGTTAGCCCAGGTTAGGCAGGTTGGCTAGGCTCCCTGCCGCCGGTACAATAATGATGGTGACCTTGGAAGGGCCGCCCGAACTAGAGCAGCAGGCAGCACGTGTCGTGTCTCACACAGTCACAATCATGTGCCCTGCCCAGTCCAGCCCAATCAACATGCAACTCCATCAAGGATCCCCCCTGGAAGTGCGCCCGGGCATGTGCCCCGTTTCCCCTCCCATAAAGACGTCTCTGCTCTTTAGAAGGTTGGTTACACTCAAGGGTCATGGCTTAGCATTAGAATGCAAATGACTGATATCTTTTTGCAATTTTCGTGCAGGGGGACGACAGAGCAAACAGCACTCCACGGCATTTCCACCAGTGCGAAGATTCTGCCTGTAATCTGGAAAGGATGTTGCAAAAACTCTGAAACAAATTGTTTTAAAAAGAATTACTGCCAGGAAACATTACAAAGACAACATGTTTATTGTCAAAGCTGCATACCTCAAAACCTAAACTAAAAAGATAAAATAACTCCCAAAGGTATAACTCGTAAATAAACTATTTCAAATCATACAATACACACCAAACCTTATCTACAGTGCTTGCCCATTCCACTGAGAATAAAACACAGATTGGTTTGCTTAAAAATAAAATATGTCAGACATAGGGCCTTTTTGCCACAATATTTTGTGTTCACGGCCATTTATGTCGCAATTTTAACACATGGAACCTTCTACAGCACTGAAAAGTCCTCGGCCCAGAATAGAGAGAACGGATGTGAAGCACAAATTAGTTTCTCTGAAATCTAACCCCGGTGCTGGGAATACACATTGATTTGTGCCAAAACTGACCCACCGCAAGACAATACATTTACCATCAGCAAGGAGAAGTGTATATTTGTTCATGCATTCATATTATTTTCAAATACGTTTTTCCATTAAAGGGATTCCAGAAAGAGCCAGTGCACGTGCTGTCTTCATGGTCTTGTAAGGGCTATGAAGGGATAACCAATGAGACTGCACAGTCTTCATGTCCCTTAAAGTGGTTTTCAAAAACACAATCCCCCAACCCCTCAAGTTGTTTCTTTTTTTCCTCTGGTTGCAGAGATGTTAGACATCGCTGTTCCCACACGGATGGAAATATTTCTGCGTACGCAGCTTATCCTACAACTTTGATGCCACAAGAAGAGATTCTATTAATTTTAAAACTTTCAGCTGTGGTAGCCTGTGACCAATGAGATAAATGATAGTCTCCAGAAAGATGATTTTATGATGAAGATGTTTTCCATTTGCTGAGCTCTGATTTTACGGACACTGCACTGCTCTCATACACCAGCATGCCCTTTTTAGGTAGAGGATATTGGACTGAAGCGTCATAAGGTCCATGGGCAAACATCAATGGACTGTGGACAAGAGTACCATGCACGATTGCGCAGGAGCCACTGCATGCTACGAGCGCTGAGACAAAAGAAGTACGAACAGCTATGTGCCGTTGAACAGTATAAGACCCGCTTCTACGTGTGTAGCGCCACGCGTGAGAAGCAGTGAAAAAGCAGTCTACAGCCTTTCACGTCGAGAGCAGACGAGGTGGGCATAAAATAAGCCAAGCAGAGATTAAGTATGCCTGGGAGAGCAGCAGTAAAATAGAATCACTAACATTTACAGAAGCCCAAATCCCATGGGAATATCATTGGTATAAAAGGGCTGATAAAGATATCCCACAACCTCGGGGAAATGAACGCCCAGTCAAGCAAGTTGAACAACCGTGTGCAGCAACAACAAAGAATATGGACACTCACCAAACTATCGGCCAAATTACAACCTATTTTAAACCAGGAGCTAAAGCAAAAACCGGAAAAGCATTGTCTAAACCCTTGATTGATCCACCTGCAACTGCCACCAACATCAGCACTACACCTTGTCTGTCCTTTGATGATATTGATGATAATTCCCTGCTAGATTTATGCTATCGGCTCTGCTGTACTTAAAGGTCAACGGCAGAAAAAAGAGCAGAGCCTGAGCCTTCTGTTCCGGCATCATGGGCTAATGCTTTTGTCACAGAGGAAGAAAGTACACAGCAACGTCTATCATTGACCCCAAACGTATTCCCATCTAGCGCTAACTCACCACCGTTTGTATATCCAACAGTGTGCACTATAACAGGAAATGAGCCGATTGAAGCGGCAATGGCCGCTGAATGAAAATCTTTCTCAAACAGAGAACTTAACCATGACTGTTGCCGAATAGCCTGCTCAATTTTGCCATCAAAATTCTATTGAAACTATGTGACCGTGTCTACACGTAGACTCAAAAGCAAGCATTAGCGTGATGGCCCATACTAAGCCCAATGCTAAAGGAAATATATGAAACGAGTATTTGGAAGAGTGGGGACTCTGGCGACTGAAAGGTAGAACCTTTAGTGAAACACCTGGGAAACCTATGTGGGCTAATCTACTAAATGCAGCAACCTTGGACTACATGGGTGGTAGTGTCCCACTACTACAAAAGGTCCTGGACTTTAACGTTGTCCCCACACAGCTTAGCGATCACTTATCTGCCTACAGTTAGACATTCCATTAAATGTGGTAAATGAAAGGGGCCCAGCTAATTTGACTACCAACAATAAAGGGAACCATATACAGTGGTCTCAAACTAACATCAAAAAAATCAATAGAGCTATACAGCATGTTGCTGTTTATCTTTCTAAAGAATTATTTCATATGACCAGTGATCAGTTGGAGGACCTCTTCAAAGAAATATCTATAAGCAATGCTGCTTTAAAAGATGTTCCTAGATCTGTCACAATGAAAAAGCATCTCAACATTTTGACATTCTTCACGCTAAGAGATTATTGAGGAAGAAGATTTGATAAGCTAAAACATATGAGAAAACACTGACAGGGTAATTCATGGAATTTCGCACAAAAGTGTTGTACGCTGCTGGCGCACAGCGTGCCCGTGCGAATGTCTGCGCTAGCCGCGTGCGCTAAAATCGATTTCCGCGCACAGTGTATTCATGGATTTTCGCATCCAAAACCAGCAGCGCCAGTTACGCCCCCAAGAACGCCCTCGCGCAAGGAAAAGCCTTCAAAATCCCCAAATAATCGGAAAGGGCTGCGCTAACCCTGGACCAGTTCACAGGGCTGGCAAACAGCAAACGCCAAGGGGGGAACGTGTATTTCAGTGGTACGCGGGAAGTTCCACACGCGATTGTCCTGTGTACGTGTGCATCAGGGGTGCGTGGGAAGTAACACACGCAAAAGCAGCAGGGTACATGTATTTCAGGGGTGTGTGGGAAGTATCACACGCAAAAGCAGCAGGGTATGTGTATCTAAGGGGTGCGCGGGAAGTATCACACGCGATTCCATTAGGGTACGTGTATTCCTGGGGTGCGTGGGAAGTATCACACGCAAAAGCAGCACGGTACGTGTATTTCAGGGGTGCGCAGGAAGTATCACACGCGATTCCATCAGGGTACGTGTATTACAGGGGTGCGCGGGGAGCACCACACGTGAATTGCACATGTGGGTCCTCCCAGGTGTTCCCTCTACAACCTCCACGGCCCCTGCAGGTGGCCCACACCACAGGGGCCTACCCTGCACATGTCCTGCAGGTACCCCATCCACCATGGCCATGCCCCCCAGCCAACCCACATGTCACCTTGCACTACTGCCCACCAACGCATGTCCCCCTGCACCCGCAGCCCCCAGGGGCAGCCTCCACCAGGCCCCCACTCATGTCTCCCATCACCCAACACCCACCAGCAGTGCAGGGGCAGCCTCCACCAGGCCCCCACCCATGTCTACCACCACCCCCACCCCCCAGCCACCAGGGGCACCCTCCACCAGGCCCCCACCCATGTCTACCACCACCCCCACCCCCCAGCAGTGCAGGGGCAGCCTCCACCAGGCCCCCACTCATCTCTCCCTGCACCCCCACCCCCCAGCCACCAGGGGCACCTCCACCAGGCCCCCACCCATGTCTATACCACCCCCACCCCCCAGCAGTGCAGGGGCACCCTCCACCAGGCCCCCACTCATGTCCCCCTGCACCCCCACCCCCCAGCCACCAGGGGCAGCCTCCACCAGGCCCCCACCCATGTCTACCACCACCCCCACCCCCCAGCAGTGCAGGGGCAGCCTCCACCAGGCCCCCACTCATGTCTCCCACCACCCCCACCCCCCAGCCACCAGGGGCAGCCTCCACCAGGCCCCCACCCATGTCTACCACCACCCCCACCCCCCAGCAGTGCAGGGGCACCCTCCACCAGCCCCCCAGTCATGTCCCCCCGCACCCACACCCCCCAGCCACCAGGGGCAGCCTCCACCAAGCCCCCACCCATGTCTACCACCACCCCCACCCCCCAGCAGTGCAGGGACAGCCTCCACCAGGCCCCCACTCATGTCTCCCACCACCCCCACCCCCCAGCCACCAGGGGCAGCCTCCACCAGGCCCTCACTCATGTCTCCCACCACCCCCACCCCCCAGCAGTGCAGGGGCACTATCCACCAGGCCCCACTCATGTCCCCCTTCACCCCCACCTCCCAGCCACCAGGGGCAGCCTCCACCAGGCCCCCACCCATGTCTACCACCACCCCCACCCCCTAGCAGTGCAGGGGCACCCTCCACCAGGCCCCCACTCATGTCCCCCTGCACCCCCCTCGCAGCCACCAGGGGCAGCCTCCACCAGGCCCCCACTCACGTCTCCCTGCACCCCCACCCCCCAGCCACCAGGGGCAGCCTCCACCAGGCCCCCACCCATGTCTACCACCACCCCCACCCCCCAGCCACCAGGGGCAGCCTCCACCAGGCCCCCACCCATGTCTCCCACCACCCCCACCCCCCAGCAGTGCAGGGGCAGCCTCCACCAGGCCCCCACTCATGTCTCCCATCACCCCCACCCCCCAGCAGTGCAGGGGCAGCCTCCACCAGGCCCCCACTCATGTCTCCCTGCACCCCCACCCCCCAGCCACCAGGGGCAGCCTCCACCAGGCCCCCACTCATGTCTCCTATCACCCCCACCCCCCAGACACCAGGGGCAGCCTCCACCAGGCCCCCACCCATGTCTACATGGGGGAACTTCCCGCGCACCCCGAAGTACACGTACCCAGGCCAATCGCGTGTATGACTTCCCGCGCACCCAGGTACACACGCACACGCTATTTTTCACACAGCGGGTGTCCGTGTTTGCCGGTACCCCTTTGCACCTCATTTGTTCTAGAGGGCCACTGTATGGACCATTCATTATGGCTGTATATGCGTCCTTTTTGTTATCGCACATTTTGGCGCACATTTTTTTCAGGCGCAGGGACGCTACCGCCTACTTTCTTGTGGCGTACTTGTTTGGCCCTGTGCGCGTCTTTGACCGTGCGCTGGTTTGCCCTATTCGATTCCATGAATACGGGTTGTAGGCGAGCGTGTGGGCGTTCCACACACTTGCCCCCTGTACTTCCCCCGTGATGCCCATATTTTCACGCGTTGTTCCCCATTCCGAGTGCTACACCCTGTGTTCCGCCTACTTTTGTGATGTGCGCAGCGCTATGTGCGATTTCGCAGTGGCCGTGGCGCACGCTGTTGGATGACCTGTGCGCCGGCGTGCGCGGCGCACATTTTCAGCGCACATCCAATGTTTTTCTCGCGCACGGACTTCCATGAATCGATGTGCGCTGGTTTCCCTGCGATTTTCGAACTTACACTGCGATTTTCGCACTTTTACTGCGAATCACACGTTTTGGCACCTCTGCGCTGGAATTTTCGGCGCACATTAATTCCATGAATCGACACCTGAGTATGGTTAAGCTTCAATGTCAAAATATTAAGAATTAGTACAGAAATGTGGTAAAAAACAGACATGTGTCTAGACATAACATAATCATGTGGCCACCAATTTTCACAGTGCAAAGCATAAAAAAAAGAATAACTAAACTTAACAACTCCAAAGCTCCTGGCACCAATGGTCTAGTGGCAGCAGTGACGAAAGCTAATCAGGACTTGTTGTCAATCTGGATACTAAATTATACCTCCTATTGTAATGATTGTATGTATATTGGCCTACGCCAAGTTGCTTAAAAATGTACGCGAATAACTCTCTACGGCAAGGTCTTGACCTTAGAAATCGATGTAAGCCACCATCTTGAACCAAACCGCCATTTTAGGTTATCTTGCTGTGTAAAAGTCACCCTGTAGTCTAAAATGGCCGTCTCGTGTGCTCTTGTTCTTGCCTTAACCTCTTCAACCTCTGTAGGAGGGTTAATGTCCAACCTGCCTTCAGGCTACATGTTCAGGTCATGTAGACCTTGTCCTTTGTTGACCTCGGGATCAGGGGATTACTTGAATTAGCAAATGTTAAACTACAAGAACAGTAATGCTATCCAAAATACGATATGCGAAACATTTGTTTAATCTGCATTAAAATGATACATAAAGAGTGTAACGTTAAATTAAAGAATAATAGAGTGTGTTAGCAAATGTATTCAAAAATAAACCGCGTGCCCGAGATTGTAAATTAGGAAAGTGAACCTGGCGCGACCCCAGCCCAATGTATTATTAACTTGTAAGAGGCTGGACATCATTATAACAAATGGTTTAAATACTCTGATGTCCAGCTAGGAAATTCTGCTCGCTGCTCACATTGAACCCTGCTGGTGGTCTCTGTGATGTATTGAGAGCCAAATAGCTATTTGTGTACTTTGTTAACTACTGTTCAGTTTTTTAATAAAGATTCTGGGAATCTTTACAAGCCTGTGTTGGTGTATTTTCCTTTGCTTGGTGTAACAGCCGTAATATTGTATTTTTTCTGTTTCCACAGATGGCGCCCAAATAGGGACCCTCAAGATTGACTTCGTCTCGTTGAAAGGTTTGCTCGGCTATCGGACCGGGATCGGACAGTGCCAACAGAAACGGCCATTCTAGACGAGAAGCGAATTCCTCGACGAAACTGCACGATCCGATCCCTGAACGGTGAGCTGTAGCCCGAGACGACATCTTGACGAGGGTCCATATATTTGAGGTGGGTAAATTTCCCGAAAATCGCCAGATACGTGGGTCCTTAGCATTGTCCTTAGTAACCCGATCGGGTCTCCCAGTCCTATGGTCAGGTGAATCGTGTCCCGATTCTTAATTTAACCCTGACAATTTGAATTTGGAGCATTGTACTCGCGAGCACAATTATTTAACCAGGTAACACCAGAACTTTGATATGCCTGGGAAATTGTTTGCCTGCTTTAGGGCATTATTCCGCAGCGACAGACAATCTTTGGAAGATAGCCATCCCGCACCACAGGAGGGGTCGCCGGCATGTACTATGTACTGTAAGAAAGGCTTTGGTAGTATAGCATTTAATGACATTTGGCACAGACAGACCAGACATAATTCTAATCTTCAATGGCCAACCAATGGTAGTTTTGAAATCCCTCGTGTAGAATATTTAGAGTCTGTATTAGTAAAGAAAAAGGCTAGACCTGCAGCATTTGACGCATTGCACAGTTGGAAAACAGAAGCTTTGCAGCAACAAAAGAGTAGAGAGAAACATATGCGTAGACATATGACAAGTGTCGAAAAGGCACGGTTTTATGATCAAAATAAACAATTGGAGTCAGTTAGGAACACGGACAGGGCCTTTCAATTAGGCATTCAGAAAATCTACCTTTCAAAAGATTTTCATACGTCAGATGAATTGATTAATAAACTTTTGCATGAACGAAGGCCCGATGCCTCCGCGCCACCTCCTTACGTCCCTCCTCCTTGTGCTTTCCCCTTCCCGTTGTTGTTCCCCCTCCTACAGTTCCTCCGGTCCTCCCTGCTGTTCTTCCTGTTGTTCTTCCAGCTGTCGCTCCTTTGCCTATCCACTTGCCTCCACCTGTTGATATTCAGAATGTGCTTACTCTTCTTCTTCCAAGTGATTCTGCATCGCTTGTAGTAGACCAGGGAGTGAGACCAAGGGTTGTGACTCGTAATACTGTGTCCCCAGACAAAAAGAGTGAATCGATTGGTTGGGCTAAACATTGTATGGAGAAGGGTGAACAAGCCGATGTTTTTTCCACACTCGAAAATTTAAAAGGCATTCCCGAGAAAAATGTTTTCATTGAAGGATTAGGGACTCATTTGAGTATAATGTGGAATAGATTAAATGATGTAGATTTCCCACAAAAGGGGTACAGGATTTGAACGCTTTAGCGCTGTCTAGAGATACTGCGGAGAAGGTATATGAGCATGTTGAGAGGATTTTTGAGTATAGGAAGGAGTTGGAAGAGTTACAGAATGAGGAAGCAGAAGGTGGTAGTTTAGGTATTATGTACTTACAGAATCGGTTTTCTCCTCGCGTGAATTAAAAGGTGAGGAGGCGCAAATTTGTATAAAGGATGCGATAAGATGGATTTCGGATATGTCGATAACTCCAGATGAAGTATATGACACATATAGTCAGTATACGTTAGAAATGCAAAAGAAAGTGATACAGGTGATGGTAGAATACCTGCAGAATGAGTGTGTAAAAAGAAAGATTTGTTGACCCACAGAATTGTTGAGTGTTTATAAGAGAGCTTTTTCAATTGATACTTCTTTGAATGCCCTAGCGCTTGATTTGGCTCTGTTGCTTAGTAAACGTTCGGAGCTGCCTACCTCTCAGTTGCCTATGAGAGAGGTCCCTCTGACATTTGTCCCGAAAGTTGAGATTGCGGCCGATGCTGGACGAGGTATTGTCGCGGGAGAAATTCCTGCAAATTATGTATCACAATTTGTTCACGTCCCGTTTTCAAGACAGGAAGTGAACACCATAAAACAATCTATTCCCGATATAAGAAAAAATCTGACCGGATTCTATAAAGAAATAGAGTCGGTCTTACAGTCGTCGGTATTCACCTTAAGTGTTATTGACCTATTATTTCCCGTACTCCTACCAGTCGATTTGTGGAAACAGATCAGGACTATAGATGACATACCTGGGTTGGGAGATACATGGGATAACATGGTTAGGCTAGATAGAGAAAGACCAGCTGGCGAACGACTACCTCAAGTGATATTAACCTTGCCTGATAGAATTATTGTAAAATTGAAAACTATGGTTCCTGAGAAAAGAATCATTTGGGACAAGCTTACGGCCTGTGTCCAAGGAAAGTCTGAGGGTGCTACCGATTTCTTTAATCGGTTCGAGCAGGTATTCTCAGATTTCAGTGGACAAGACTTAGGCACAGAGTCAGGGAAAAGGCTGTTTGTCGACAAATGTGTACGTGGATTGCTGCCTGACATCCAGTTACAGATTATGTCTTCTGAAAGTGCTTGGCAGGCGAAGTCTCAATCAGAAGTACTGCATATGGCTCAGTACTATGAAAATTATGTAAATACTGAAAAGGAAAAACTAGAGAAAAAAAAGGGTGACCTGAAAACAAAAGTTCTATTACAACAGATTGTTAGAAGCCCTAGAGGGGGTAATCAATTTAGAGACCATTAACCAGTGTGCCTATTGCCGGCAGGAAGGCCACTGGCACGCACAATGTGTGACCTTACAGCAGAGGTCATTTGGGAACATGGGTAGACGATCCAGAGGTCGCCCAGGTGCAGGGGGCCCTGATAGAGGTCAGTTTGTACCAGAATCACAGCAACGTTCTTCACAAGATAAGCAAGTTCCGAATGTGGATAATAGCCGCATACCTCTCTGAAGAGCTTCCTTTTGATAATATTCTGTTTCGCTAGGATTGCCCGAAGCAGGATTTGGAACCTACGCCTGTTCCCGTTCATCAGAAAGGCCCCTACATTGAGATGGCCGTGGGAAATAGGAAGCATCTATTTTTAGTAGATACGGGAGCACAGAAATGTTCCATTGATCATTCACTTGTTCCAAATATTCCCGTCAGGGCAGTCCAACGTTTCCGTAGGGTTTTCAGGTACACCTGTAGTTTGTACAGTCTCTTTGCCGGTACCGATAACACTGGGTCCCTTCACCGAACAGTGTCCATTTCTACTTACCACAAACTGTGGGGAGAACTTACTGGGGCTAAATTTGTTGAAGGCATTGCATGCAGTAATACATTGTTCTCTGGACGGAGTTCGGTTAACAATTTCACCTCAGCAATCACTCGCCTCTCAGTTTTTGACTCGACCCTTACTGCCAGAATTTAGTAATGTTCCAGAATGCTTATGGGCAATTGATGATAATGATTTGGGCATTCTTCAAATTGAACCTGTTAAAATTAATTTGAAACATGGAGTAAAATTGCCTCGCATCCCGCAAAATAAAATCTCAGTTGAAGGCGAACAGGCTTTGAAATGTATAGTTTCTGATTTTGTACATCGTGGAGTAATTGAGGAAATTACGGGTAGCCTATGTAACAGCCCCGTTTTGCCAGTATACAAAAAAGGTGATAATGCGATTCCCTTTCGTTTTATAATTGATTTACGTGCTATTAACAAAATTGTGGCTCCTCAATTTCCTATTGTACCTGATGTTACAACGATACTAATCATGATTTCGGCCTCTGCCACTCATTTTAGCGTTGTTGATCTTAAAAACGTGTTTTTCAGTATTCACATACACAAGGATAGCAGGTATTTGTTCGCGTTTACCCTAGGTGGACGCTCGTTTACATTCACTCGTGCACCATAAGGGTACACTGAGGGTCCAAGTATTTATAGTAGGGCATTGAAAGAGCAGCTCTCAAGTTTCCTACTACTTGCACATTATTACAGTATGTAGATGACCTCCTCTTGGCTGCTGATTTTGAGAGCGCCTGTATAGAAGGCACCGTGTTGTTGCTTTGTCATCTAGCAAAACATGGCCACAAAGCTTCACTTAAAAAATTCCAATATTGTTGTCAGGAGGTCGCCTATTTAGGCTACCTCCTGTCAAAGGAGGGAAGACGGTTGACACCTGAAAGAATAAAGACTATTTCTGGCATGTCTGTCCCAAATAAGCAGAAGGAAGTTAGAGCCTTGATAGGTATGGCTTCTTATTGTAGATTGTGGATCCCTAACTTTTCGTTAACGATTAAACCAATGCTGGCTTTTTACAAAGAAGGGCATTTCTTTGCCATTGCCATGGACTTTGGAACACCAGACCGCATTTGATTTGCTCAAATCCACGCTGTGTTCAGCCCCGGTTTTAGGAACTCCGAATTATGATAAGGCCTTTGTATTGTTTGTGCATGAACGTGATGGATGTGCTTTGGCTGTATTAACGCAGGAGCATGGAGGGAAGAAAAGACCGTGCGGTTACTATTCCTCTGCCCTTGATCCTGTAGCATGCGCTTTGCCAAGATGTTTGCGCGCTGTTGCTGCTGCTGCTGCGTCTGTAAAACAGAGTGAGGGAATGGTCCTGGGTCATGCGTTAACCCTAATGGTACCTCTCTCTGTAGATATTTTATTGAATAGAACTCAAACGCAACTCCTCACTTCTGCACGGTTGACAAGATATGAACTAATCTTGTTTGCCCCCCACATTCAAATTCAGAGGTGTTGTGTATTAAATCCGGCTGAACTTTTACCTGTCTCGCAAGATACTGTTGATAGTGACGATACGTCACACGATTGCCTTTATATGACAGAACAGGAGACTAAAGGCAGAATCGATCTGAAAGACACACCTTTGAATAGCCCACAAGGAGAGCTATTTTGTGATGGCTCTTGTTTTAAACTACCAGACGGTACATCCACGGCTGCTTATGCCGTCACTACTTTAAACACGATTGTGGAAACTAAAAGAACTATGTATAAATCCACGCAGGCCGCGGAAATTATAGCGTTAACTTGAGCTTGTGAACTTTCTGAAGGGCTTACAGTAAATATATATACCGATAGTCAGTATGCTTTTGGGGTGGCTCACAATTTCGGTAGACTTTGGAAAGAACGAGGTTTCTTAACCTCGCACGGAACAAAAATCCAGCACGGCACTTTAATAGTGCGATTACTTTCAGCACTTGCACTCCCTGTTCAGTTAGCTATCATAAAATGTTCAGCACATCAAAAGGTTACAGATGATGTAGGAAAAGGGAATGCTTTCGCCGATCAGATAGCTAAACAAACTGCCATTGATTTCAGGTCAGAAATGTATGCCGTAAAAGAAATTGTAAACGTTTGCACTTTGGGTGAAAGTATCAATGCTGTAAAAGATATTCAAGCAGATGCTACCTTAGAGGAAACTAAGAGATGGATTGAGGGTGCAGGGAGATTAGATGACGATGGGTGTTGGGTAGACAATATTGAAGGAAAATGGTTACTCCCTGACGCCTACATTACAATGATGGTTATTATGGCTCATGGTCCGACACATGTTTGTGCGCGAAAATTGACTAAAATGCTACACAGTGTATGGGCCAATGATAAGATTTTCAAAACTGCGGAACGTTTTGTCCAAATCTGCATGGTCTGCTTGCAGTACAATGTAGGAAAAGGTACCTCGACTCCTAGAGGAAGTTTCGCTCCACCTTCTGTTCCATTCAAGGTTATTCACATTGATTTTATTGAAATGGAACATTGTAACAATCTCAAATATGTATTGGTTGTCATTTGTGCCTTTAGTAAGTGGGTTGAGGCTTTCCAGGTTAGAGATGCAACGGCCATAACCACGGCAAAAACTCTGTTGAAAGAGTGTTTTCCTAGGTTCGGGCTGCCGAGAGTCATCTGGTCAGATAATGGGCCACACTTTATCGCTACTGTAATCCTACAAATTTGCAAAGGATTACAGATTGACAAACGGTTCCATTCGGCCAGACATGCCCAAAGTGCCGGATTAGTGGAAAGGCATAACGGCATTATAAAGAATAAGCTCGCTAAGGCGTGTGCTGGCACCAAGCTAAAATGGCCAGACACCTTACCGATCATGTTGTTATCGATGAGAACAACCCCTCAAACTAAGACTGGGCTCTCTCCCTTTGAGGTGGTAATGGGGAGACCTGCCAATATCTGGGGTTTGCCAAAAAGCTGCTCACTGCGGGACATAGAAAATGTGCTTCTTTCAGATTACTGTACCCAGTTGACTAAAAATCTGTTTTCAATTTATCAACAGGTGCGAGAGGCATTACCTGTACGCTACGAGGGTCCTGGTCACAGTCTACGACCGGGGGACTGGATTCTCACAAAGGTTTTTGAGAGGTCGTCTTGCCTTGCACCTCGGTGGAGGGGTCCCTACCAAGTCCTGCTAGTCACCCAGACTGCTGTGCGGGTAGCGGGTCGTACAAACTGGATTCATGTGACGCACACCAAACGGATCCCACAGCCCGTGCCATATGATACAGAAGATACAGAATCCCTTCCCACTGCTGTAACCTTTGTGCCCAAAACAGCAACAACCAACAAGGGAGAATCGGAGACTGCTTCAGAATCCGCAAGGCCAGACAAAACGGCCATCTTGTCTCTGCACTCCCCAACAGTGGAACTTCCAGATCAATCCTTTTCTGATTCCATTTCCGTTCATTCGCCACTTCCAGGAGGAAGTGACAACACTTTGTCCTCATCAGAAACTGCAAAATATAACTTGCATCCAAGGAAGTAAACATACAGCATGGTTTGACTGTGCAATTGAGAAAATCATTTGAGGGCTTGCCTTTTTGCCCGACTGTACGGGAAGATTCTGTTGGCTAAGGGTTGTGGGAAAGACATTAAGAAGACGCGCGACTGGAGTCTTTTCGGTTGAAGATTACAATGCCTGCACCCGCTACCGCTCGTACCGAACTTTTAGATAAACATGTGACTAGCAGAGACAATGATCAAGCATGTAAGGGGACCCCCCAAAGTGTATTGTTGCCTTTTTGTGATAATTACTGGATTTTTAGTAACTGTTGGTTTTGGGTTATGGTATCTGGAGGAAGCATATCGGTTAGAGGACTTTTTACCTATTGAAAATGTATCTGTTATCCCCACTCCTTCCGTGCAATTGCATACTTTGTCGCCTAGAGATTCTTTGCATAGACGGAACTATCAGAATAATACCCTTTTGTTAATCATGAATGCCACTCATGCAATTTTTAATAAGACCAATTGTTGGATCTGTTCGCATTTACCGCAACATGGGGATAAGGGGCTAGGTTGGTATATTCATCCTTTAACTTTGACAACTGCCTGTTACGCTTCTCTTAGAGCACTATTTTTTGGTCGATGGAATGACAGCATCTCAGGGAACTTTGATGGTACAAATTTAAATAACTTTGAAAAGCATGTTTTGATGCCCCTGGGTTGCTCGCTTTTCGCAAATAGAAGTACGCCAAACGTTGCTTCTGTTAGGCCCTCTGATAGATTGTCTCATCCTTTTCAGTCTTTAATCTCTTTCAAAATGGCTCCTATAGGCAATAAGGATGCCACACCTCCATCTTATTCTGTTAATCATAGCCCTGATTCAGTATCCTTCTGCATACAGAGGAATGGAACACGGTCAATGGGTAATTTTAGAAAATGCGCCAACGTGCGAATTTGACTAGTGAAAACTGGCCTTACGTAGGCAAACCTGTCTATTTCGTTTGCGGTAATGTGGCATTTCCATGGTTGCCCAGGGATTGGTAAGTAACCTGCCATTTAGGGATTTTACTACCTGGGGTATTTATTGCTAGTACTGCTGATGTTTTGAAAACTCGTCCACGGCGAGGTGTGAAAGGGGATACTCCAGCGCAAACTCTAGGAGATATCATGAAATCGTTTGTGCCATTTTTTGGGAAAATTACGAATTCAGAAGATATCAGGGGACTAGCGAGAGTATTGGAGAAAACCATCAATCGGACCACTGACATACTCTATAATATGACGTTAGAACAGAAAGCGATAAGGTTAGATGGCATTAGATGTCATTCTGGCTGAGCGTGGAGGAGTATGTAAATTAGTGGGGTCCGCTTGCTGCGTTTACGTACCAGACTCCTCTACGACGATCTTTAGGGCTATCCAAAATCTACATGTTCTTAGTTCAGAAGTACATGTTCCTGAGGGAAACTGGGAACTTAGTGCATGCTTTTGGGACCTCCTTCGGTCATGGGGATGGAAGTTGTTTTCGGCCCTGCTGATTATCTTGGGAAGTTTTCTGTTTCTTTGCTGTTGTATACAGTGTCTCCCTGGTATATGCTCAGTATTAGGGTGAAGTTGCGCGCAAGCAACGATTGTACTAGGGCATAAAATATTCGCCCCAGAGAAGGTTTCCAAAGAATATGTGTTAAAAGAAACTCTGGTGTCAGATCTAATGGCAATAGATATGTCAGACAATGATTCAGGGTGTATGGACGATGACGTATGGAGTTACTTGCAAGGAGATCAGAAGTAGTGTTAGCACTTGGCATAGGCCAAAAGGAGGGTTTGTCAAACTGGATACTAAATTATACCTACATTTGTAACGATTGTATGTATATTGGCCTATGCCAAGTTGCTTAAAATTGTACACGAATAACTCTCTACGGCAAGGTCTGGACCTTAGAAATTGATGTAAGCCGTCATGCTGAACCAAACCGCCATTTTAGGTTCTCTTGCTGTGTAAATGTCACCCTTTAGTCTAAAATGGCCGTCTCGTGTGCTCTTGTTCTTGCCTTAACCTATTCAACCTCTGTAGGAGGGTTAATGTCCAACCTGCCTTCAGACTACATGTTCAGGTCATGTAGTCCTTTGTTGACCTCAGGATCAGGGGATTACTTGAATTAGCAAATGTAAAAATACAAGAACAGTAATGCTATCCAAAATACGATATGCAAAACATTTGTTTAATCTGTATTAAAACAATACGTAAAGAGTGTAACGTTAAATTAAAGAATAATAGAGAGTGTTAGTAAATGTATTAAAAAATAAACCGCATGCACAAGATATGTAAATTAGGAAAGTGAACATGGCGCGTCCCTAGCCCAATGTATTATTAACTTGGAAGAGGCTGGACATAATTATAACAAATTGTATAAATACTCTGATGTCCAGCTAGGAAATTCTGCTCGCTGCTCACATTGAACCCTGCTCGTGGTCTCTGTGATGTATTGACAGCCAAATTGCTATTTGTGCACTTTGTTAACTACTGTACAGTTTTGTAATAAAGATTCTGGGAATCTTTACAAGCCCGTGTCAGTGTATTTTCCTTTGCTTGGTGTAACAGCCGTAATATTGTACTTTTTCTGATTCCACATTGTGGGCTACAATAATTCACATACTGAAAGATGCCATCTCGTGGACATCCTCCATCCTGATTCCAGTGTTTAAAGCTGGTGACCGGCTGCTACCTGAGAATTATCATTGTCTCTCTCTTCAAAGTTGGGCGAACCAAGGCAATTTAATTAATGCATCCTTTCCAAACTGGCTTCTGGCTAGGCTCAAGCACATTACATAACATCAGGATGCTCGATGCAATCCTAACGAAGACAAAATCCTGCAATCATTTCTTAGTCTGCGTGACTTGCGTAGACTTTAGCGCTGCTTTTGATAGCATTAGTCGCTTGACATTGTGGAACAAACCAAAAAAGGTGGGCGGTCTCATATGGCTAGTCTAAAAAGTAATCACCCTTCATACCAAAAACACTGCCCAGATAACATTGGACAATCAAGGATTATTGTCTGCCCCTATCAAAATCAACAAAGGGGTGAAGCAGGGATGCTTACTAGCTGCCTTGTTGTTTAATTTATATTTCCCAGACCTGTGACCAAATTGGAAAGGAGAACCATATGCCTGGCTAACCTTGAAAATACCGGTGTCACAGCAATGTTATACGCAGACAACTTAGTGATCATAGATCATACACTAAGGGGGACGAGCCTACTTTTAGAGGAATTGGGCAACTATATCAATGGAAATGGGCTGAAAATTAACCTCAATAAGAACCAAATAGTGTTAATCTCCCCCGGAAAAAAATCTCAAAATGTAAAATGACGACCAGTTGGGGGACTGTAGCATATACTGACAATTACAAATACTTGTGTTTAGTGATGCACTGTAAAAATATTTATGATCATATTAGAGACACCAAGATCCGGCATGCCAAGTTAAGTACCATGCTGATACGTGGTTTTGTTTTAGGTCATGCTGCATATTTATTGCCTGGTACAGTGATACTTTACAAACAATGGTTTATACCGGTCATAACCTATGGGTTGGAAGGTCTTGCCATTACCGAGCTGAAGTGGGTCGACAGAATTGAGAGTATTTTTGGCGCACCGTTCTTCACCTGCTCCAGAACTGTCCCATTCAATACGTGAGGTTGGAACTTGGACTAATATCCCTTAAAGTCATGGTTTTACTTAGGTGAGGCCTTTTACACCTAACAGCGTTAACACATCCAGTATGTCCAGTGCTGCAGATTCTCGGTGCCAGAAAAAGCATCAGTAACAGCAACAAAAACTCTGATTTAGCTGGACGATCAATCAGTGCACTTCTTTCTGAAGATAATGTGACACTGGCCCCCTCTTACTGTGGTAATTATTCCAAACTAAAAAAATAAACATTCACTTTTAAGGTTAAGAAGTGGGATTGGGCCAACAATTACGCCCACCTAAGTGAATTGCATGATTATATCTATATACAAGGCATAGTACATTCTTACCTCTGCCCCCAAATTTACTTGGGTGAATGACGAGACCCTGCTGCATGTAAATGTAGGCTGTTGATGCCTACTATCCAACTTCCAGTCCGTGCCCTATGTGGTGGTATGTGGAAGTTGGCCCCCGATCAAAGAACATGTTGCATGTGTAAAAATGTCAACAACATTGAAATCGTCAGGCATGTGCTTACAGAATGTCCTTGCGTAGGGTCTCTCTCTATATGACTTTATTTTCAAAATATGTACGGCATTATGATGCGATTAAATCGGCGGAATTCTGGCAGTACTGTCTGAACACTACCAGGCCGATTCATGGAATAATTAGCGCGGCGCAAGTGGCCAAAAACGTGCGATTCGCAGTGGAATAGCGAAAATCGCAGTGCAAGTGCGAAAATCGCACGAAAAGCAGCGCACGTCGATTCATGGAAGTCCGTGCGCGAGAAAACCAGCGGATGTGCGATAAAAAAGTGCGCGGCGCACGTTGGCGCACAGGCCATCAAACAGCGTGCGCCAGGTCACAGAGAAAATCGCACAGGCCACAGCGAAAATCGCACATAGCGCGGCGCACGCAACAAAAGTAGGCGGAACACGGGGCGTACCACTCGGAATGGGGAACAACTTGCCAAAATGTGGGCGTCACGGGGGAAGCACAGGGTACAAGTGCGCGGAACGCCCACACGCTCGCCTACAACACGTATTCATGGAATAGAATAGGGCAAAAAAGCGCACGCTCAAACCAGCGCACAGGCACAAACACGACCGCCACAAGAAAGCAGGCGGTAGCGTCTCTGCGCCTGGAAGAAATGTGCGCCAAAAGGTGCGCCAACAAATAGCACCTATATACAGCCATGATGAATGCCCAATACTGTGGCCCTCCAGGACAAATGACGTGCAAAGGGGTACCCACAAACACAGACACGCGCTGACATAAAAAAAACGTGTGCGTGTATACCGGGGTGCGCGGGAAGTCTCACACGTGAATTGGCCGGGTACGTGGATTACAGGAGTGCGTGGGAAGTACCACACACGATTTGTCAGGGTACGTGGATTGCAGGGGTGCGCGGGAAGTTCCACACGCGATATGGCCGGGTACGTGGATTTCAGGGGTGCGCGGGAAGTTCCACACGCGATTAGACAGGGTACGTGGATTTCAGGGGTGCGCGGGAAGTTCCACACGCGATTTGGCCGGGTACGTGGATTTCAGGGGTGCGCGGGAAGTTCCACACGCGATTAGGCAGGGTACGTGGATTGCAGGGGTGCGCGGGAAGTTCCACACACGATTAGGCAGGGTACGTGGATTGCAGGGGTGCGCGGGAAGTTCCACACGCGATTTGGCCGGGTACGTAGATTTCAGGGGTGCGCGGGAAGTTCCACACGCGATTAGTCAGGGTACGTGGATTACAGGGGTGCGCGGGAAGTTCCACACGCGATTTGGCCGGGTACGTGGATTTCAGGGGTGCGCGGGAAGTTCCACACGCGATTAGGCAGGATACGTGGATTGCAGGGGTGCGCGGGAAGTTCCACACGCGATTTGGCCGTGTACGTGGATTTCAGGGGTGCGCGGGAAGTACCACACGCGATTTGGCCGGGTACGTGGATTTCAGGGGTGCGCGGGAAGTACCACACGCGATTAGGCAGGGTACGTGGATTGCAGGGGTGCGCGGGAAGTTCCACACGCGATTTGGCCGTGTACGTGGATTTCAGGGGTGCGCGGGAAGTACCACACGCGATTTGCCCGGGTACGTGGATTTCAGGGGTGCGCGGGAAGTACCACACGCGATTTGGCCGGGTACGTGGATTGCAGGGGTGCGCGGGAAGTTCCACACGCGATTAGGCAGGGTACGTGGATTGCAGGGGTGCGCGGGAAGTTCCACACGCGATTAGTCAGGGTACGTGGATTTCAGGGGTGCGCGGGAAGTACCACACGCGATTTGTCAGGGTACGTGGATTTCAGGGGTGCGCGGGAAGTTACACACCCGATTTGGCCGGGTACGTGGATTTCAGGGGTGTGCGGGAAGTTACACACGCGATTTGGCCGGGTACGTGGATTTCAGGGGTGCGCGGGAAGTTCCACACGCGATTAGGCAGGGTACGTGGATTGCAGGGGTGCGCAGGAAGTTCCACACGCGATTTGGCTGTGTGCTCCCAGGTATTACCTGTACACCCTCCACGGCCCCTGCAGGCAGCACACACCACAGGGGACTACCCTGCACACCTGCTCATGTCACCCACCACCCCCACCCCCCAGCAGTGCAGGGGCATCCTCCACCAGGCCCCCACCCATGTCTCCCACCACCCCCACCCCCCAGCCACCAGGGGCAGCCTCCACCAGGCCCCCACCCATGTCTCCCACCACCCCCACCCCCCAGCCACCAGGGGCACCCTCCACCAGGCCCCCACCCATGTCTCCCACCACCCCCACCCCCCAGCACTGTGGGGCACCTGCCAGCAGGCCACCACCCATGTCACCCACCACCCCCACCCCCCAGCAGTGCAGGGGCATCCTCCACCAGGCCCCCACCCATGTCTCCCACCACCCCCACCCCCCAGCAGTGCAGGGGCATCCTCCACCAGGCCCCCACCCATGTCACCCACCACCCCCACCCCCCAGCCACCAGGGGCAGCCTCCACCAGGCCCCCACCCATGTCTCCCACCACCCCCACCCCCCAGCCACCAGGGGCACCCTCCACCAGGCCCCCACCCATGTCTCCCACCACCCCCACCCCCCAGCACTGTGGGGCACCTGCCAGCAGGCCCCCACCCATGTCACCCACCACCCCCACCCCCCAGCAGTGCAGGGGCATCCTCCACCAGGCCCCCACCCATGTCTCCCACCACCCCCACCCCCCAGCAGTGCAGGGGCATCCTCCACCAGGCCCCCACCCATGTCACCCACCACCCCCACCCCCCAGCCACCAGGGGCACCCTCCACCAGGCCCCCACCCATGTCCCCTATCACCCCCACCCCCCAGCAGTCCAGGGGCACCCTCCACCAGGCCCCCACCCATGTCCCCTATCACCCCCACCCCCCAGCAGTGCAGGGGCATCCTCCACCAGGCCCCCACCCATGTCTCCCACCACCCCACCCCCCAGCCACCAGGGGCACCCTCCACCAGGCCCCCACCCATGTCCCCTATCACCCCCACCCCCCAGCAGTGCAGGGGCACCCTCCACCAGGCCCCCACCCATGTCCCCTATCACCCCCACCCCCCAGCCACCAGGGGCAGCCTCCACCAGGCCCCCACCCATGTCTCCCACCACCCCCACCCCCCAGCCACCAGGGGCACCCTCCACCAGGCCCCCACCCATGTCTCCCACCACCCCCACCCCCCAGCACTGTGGGGCACCTGCCAGCAGGCCCCCACCCATGTCACCCACCACCCCCACCCCCCAGCAGTGCAGGGGCATCCTCCACCAGGCCCCCACCCATGTCTCCCACCACCCCCACCCCCCAGCAGTGCAGGGGCATCCTCCACCAGGCCCCCACCCATGTCACCCACCACCCCCACCCCCCAGCCACCAGGGGCACCCTCCACCAGGCCCCCACCAATGTCACCCACCACCCCCACCCCCCAGCAGTGCAGGGGCATCCTCCACCAGGCCCCCACCCATGTCTCCCACCACCCCCACCCCCCAGCCACCAGGGGCAGCCTCCACCAGGCCCCCACCCATGTCACCCACCATCCCCACCCCCCAGCAGTGCAGGGGCATCCTCCACCAGGCCCCCACCCATGTCTCCCACCACCCCCACCCCCCAGCCACCAGGGGCAGCCTCCACCAGGCCCCCACCCATGTCTCCCACCACCCCCACCCCCCAGCAGTGCAGGGGCATCCTCCACCAGGCCCCCACCCATGTCACCCACCACCCCCACCCCCCAGCCACCAGGGGCAGCCTCCACCAGGCCCCCACCCATGTCTCCCACCACCCCCACCCCCCAGCACTGTGGGGCACCTGCCAGCAGGCCCCCACCCATGTCACCCACCACCCCCACCCCCCAGCAGTGCAGGGGCATCCTCCACCAGGCCCCCACCCATGTCACCCACCACCCCCACCCCCCAGCAGTGCAGGGGCATCCTCCACCAGGCCCCCACCCATGTCTCCCACCACCCCCACCCCCCAGCAGTGATAGGGGACATGGGTGGGGGCCTGGTGGAGGGTGCCCCTGCACTGCTGGGGGGTGGGGGTGATAGGGGACATGAGTGGGGGCCTGGTGGAGGGTGCCCCTGCACTGCTGGGGGGTGGGGGTGGTGGGTGACATGGGTGGGGGCCTGGTGGAGGATGCCCCTGCACTGCTGGGGGGTGGGGGTGGTGGGTGACATGGGTGGGGGCCTGCTGGCAGGTGCCCCTGGTGGCGGGGGGGTGGGGGTGATAGGGGACATGAGTGGGGGCCTGGTGGAGGCTGCCCCTGCACTGCTGGGGGGTGGGGGTGGTGGGAGACATGAGTGGGGGCCTGGTGGAGGGTGCCCCTGGATGCTGGGGGGTGGGGGTGGTGGGAGACATGGATGGGGGCCTGGTGGAGGGTGCCCCTAGTGGCTGGGGGGTGGGGGTGATAGGGGACATGGGTGGGGGCCTGGTGGAGGGTGCCCCTGGATGCTGGGGGGTGGGGGTGGTGGGAGACATGAGTGGGGGCCTGGTGGAGGGTGCCCCTGGATGCTGGGGGGTGGGGGTGGTGGGAGACATGGATGGGGGCCTGGTGGAGGGTGCCCCTGGTGGCCGGGGGGTGGGGGTGATAGGGGACATGGATGGGGGCCTGGTGGAGGGTGCCCCTGGTGGCTGGGGGGTGGGGTTGATAGGGGACATGAGTGGGGGCCTGGTGGAGGGTGCCCCTGCACTGCTGGGGGGTGGGGGTGGTGGGAGACATGGATGGGGGCCTGGTGGAGGGTGGCCCTGGTGGCGGGGGGGTGGGGGTGATAGGGGACATGAGGGGGCCTGGTGGAGGCTGCCCCTGCACTGCTGGGGGGTGGGGGTGGTGGGAGACATGGATGGGGGCCTGGTGGAGGGTGCCCCTGGTGGCTGGGGGGTGGGGGTGATAGGGGACATGAGTGGGGGCCTGGTGGAGGGTGCCCCTGCACTGCTGGGGGGTGGGGGTGGTGGGAGACATGGATGGGGGCCTGGTGGAGGGTGCCCCTGGTGGCTGGGGGGTGGGGGTGATAGGGGACATGAGTGGGGGCCTGGTGGAGGCTGCCCCTGCACTGCTGGGGGGTGGGGGTGGTGGGAGACATGAGTGGGGGCCTGGTGGAGGGTGCCCCTGGTGGCTGGGGGGTGGGGGTGGTGGGAGACATGGGTGGGGGCCTGGTGGAGGGTGCCCCTGGATGCTGGGGGGTGGGGGTGGTGGGAGACATGAGTGGGGGCCTGGTGGAGGGTGCCCCTGGTGGCGGGGGGGTGGGGGTGATAGGGGACATGAGTGGGGGCCTGGTGGAGGGTGCCCCTGCACTGCTGGGGGGTGGGGGTGGTGGGAGACATGAGTGGGGGCCTGGTGGAGGGTGCCCCTGGTGGCTGGGGGGTGGGGGTGATAGGGGACATGAGTGGGGGCCTGGTGGAGGGTGCCCCTGCACTGCTGGGGGGTGGGGGTGATAGGGGACATGGGTGGGGGCCTGGTGGAGGGTGCCCCTGCACTGCTGGGGGGTGGGGGTGGTGGGAGACATGGATGGGGGCCTGGTGGAGGGTGCCCCTGGTGGCTGGGGGGTGGGGGTTGTGGGAGACATGGATGGGGGCCTTGTGAAGGGTGCCCCTGGTGGCGGGGGGGGTGGGGGTGATAGGGGACATGAGTGGGGGCCTGGTGGAGGCTGCCACTGCACTGCTGGGGGGTGGGGGTGGTGGGAGACATGAGTGGGGGCCTGGTGGAGGGTGCCCCTGGTGGCTGGGGGGTGGGGGTGGTGGGAGACATGGGTGGGGGCCTGGTGGAGGGTGCCCCTGGATGGGGGTGGTGGGAGACATGAGTGGGGGCCTGGTGGAGGGTGCCCCTGGTGGCTGGGGGGTGGGGGTGGTGGGAGACATGGGTGGGAGCCTGGTGGAGGGTGCCCCTGGATGCTGGGGGGTGGGGGTGGGGGTGGTGGGAGACATGGGTGGCGGCCTGGTGGAGGGTGCCCCTGGATGCTGGGGGGTGGGGGTGGTGGGAGACATGAGTGGGGGCCTGGTGGAGGGTGCCCCTGGTGGCTGGGGGGTGGGGGTGGTGGGAGACATGAGTGGGGGCCTGGTGGAGGGTGCCCCTGGTGGCTGGGGGGTGGGGGTGATAGGGGACATGGGTGGGGGCCTGGTGGAGGGTGCCCCTGGATGCTGGGGGGTGGGGGTGGTGGGAGACATGAGTGGGGGCCTGGTGGAGGCTGCCCCTGCACTGCTGGGGGGTGGGGGTGGTGGGAGACATGAGTGGGGGCCTGGTGGAGGTTGCCCCTGGTGGCTGGGGGGTGGGGGTGGTGAGAGACATGGGTGGGGGCCTGGTGGAGGGTGCTCCTGGATGCTGGGGGGTGGGGGTGGTGGGAGACATGAGTGGGGGCCTGGTGGAGGCTGCCCCTGCACTGCTGGGGGGTGGGGGTGTTGGGAGACATGGGTGGGGGCCTGGTGGAGGCTGCCCCTGCACTGCTGGGGGGTGGGGGTGCAGGGGGACATGAGCAGGTGTGCAGGGTAGTCCCCTGTTTTGTGGGCTGCCTGCAGGGGCTGTGGAGGGTGTACAGGGAACACCTGTGAGGACCCACCCAGCCTGATTGCTTGTGATAATTCCCGCACACCCCTGTAATACACGTACCTGGCCAAATCGCATGTGAGAATTCCCGCGCACCCCTGTAATACACGTACCCAGCCGAATCGCGTGTAGAACTTCCCGTGTACCCCTGTAATACACGTACCCAGCCAAATCGCGTGTGATAATTCCCACGTACCCCTGTAATACACGTACCCTGGCCAATCGCGTGTAGAACTTCCCACGCACCCCTGTAATACACGTACCAAGCCAAATCGCGTGTGATGATTCCCGCGCACCCCTGTAATACACGTACCTGGCCAAATCGCATGTGAGAATTCCCGCGCACCCCTGTAATACACGTACCCAGCCAAATCGCGTGTAGAACTTCCCGTGTACCCCTGTAATACACGTACCCAGCCAAATCGCGTGTGATAATTCCTGCGTACCCCTGTGATACACGTGCCCTGGCTAATCGCGTGTTAAACTTCACGCGTACCCCTGTAATACACGTACACTGGCCAATCGCGTGTAGAACTTCCCGCGTACCCCTGTAATACACGTACCCTGGCTAATCGCGTGTATAACTTCACGCGTACCCCTGATATGCACATTACCCGCTTTGCGTTCCTTGTTTGGCAGCCCTGTAGACTGGTCCAGGGTTAGCGCAGCCCTTTGCGATGATTTAGCGATTTTGATGGCTTTTCCTTGCGCGAGGGCGTTCTTGGGGGCGTTACTGGCGCTGCTGCAGGGTCGCTGCGATACTCTGCGCCACGGCTGGTTTGGGAGCCTAAAATCCATGAATACGCTGTGCGCGGAAATCGGTTTTAGCGCACGTGCCTGGCGCAGACAATCGCACGCGGACACTCTGCGCCAGCCGCTTGCGACACTTTTCTGCGAAATTCTATGAATTACCCTGTAAGTCTGGAGCTATACACATCCCACCTTTTTAGAGTATGGGAAAATGTTTTACTGTTAATGGGTAATGATGAATTGTAATGAAATAGCAGATGATTCTACATTAATTTGTTATGTGTCTCGTAGATTTTAGAGTATAAATTGAAATAATTGTAAGGTAGGATGATTTATTCCTACAGATATGTATTGAGATGCATGCTCATTGTTTTATGTCAATGTGCTTTAATTGAAACTTAGATGCTTTGAACGTTGTAAAAGTTTGATTCTTGAAATAAATGCGACTATAAATAAATAAATAAATACATAAATAGGAAATGGGTGTGCTAGCTCTGCCAAACATAAACTTGACTATACAATTCTCACCCACAAGGAAGGAGACAAAGAGAGAGACAGACAGACAGATAGATAAAGACAGAGATCACTAGATTAGCATATGATAAACAAGGTACAGCTAGTATGTTTAGTTTGCGTATAGTGGAAATTAGCACAACGTGTGCATGAATTACTGATGAAGAAATTAGAAACGTAATATGTGATATGTTAGTCTTGGCGGAAATTACCACTATTGTATTTATAATTGCAGTGTGTCGAACCCTAAATTGCCATCCCATTTCCGAAAAAAAGCTCAGTCTCCCAAAGACACTGTCATGCTTTTGCACATTTTGACAAATGGTACTTTCTAAATGTGCCTTAAATAACTCTACCTTTCCCTTGTTTTCTCAATAATTTCCTTGTAGACATTCCTCAATCCCACCACATCATCCCCTATGTAAAAGGTGTTTAAATCCTATTTAATTATGGGAATGTGATAGATGCTAAACGCATTAAAAGTTACTGGGCCATAGTTCCCACGGGCTTTTATCTGAGCTTGAAGCATATTGGCACGCATAATTTGTATAATTAATGAACCTTTTATAACTCAAAATGCTGATAGTTAGTTTTCTGCATTAATTGCTGTATTGATCATGGGCATACTCACTTTGATTTGAAAGTACATTTGCAGGTTTTCGGATAAGCAGTGTGCATTACAAGATATCTCCCTCTTAGGTTAACGTTCCCCTGCACTATTCTATTCAATTGACGGTCTTTCAGACGCTGTGATAGATTACCTCGTGTTATATAGCTCGGCAGGCCCATATCTACAATGCATTAAGATTTAAATTGCACCTAGTGGGAAATAATTCAGTGAAATTATCTGCACCTCCTTTTTTTATTAAGTTGTCATGAGGTCTCAAACCTTAAGGGTTTCTTAGGTGCCTGCTGGGAAAACTTTACAATAGGCGCCTATCCCTCATTGGGATTAGCATATCTCGTTTGCATAATTTTCTTTGGTGTTTCATCCATCAAATCTGACCTTTCAGTTCGTCTCCTTGAGTACGGCATTTCTTTCCAAGGACACACACTGTTACAGTATTTCATGCCTCCAGCAAATTAATGTTACTCTGGGCAGGGACGCACTTTAGATTAGATTAGTATCACATGAAATGGGAGGACCACACAGGCGCGGACTTGAGCTGGCTTCCAAAATACCACTTTCGTTCCTGCTGGAATCGCTTAAAACAAAAGAAATCTTTAAAATATAATGTCTATGATGTTACTAACTTGATCATTTCAATCTATGATTGTTGAACCTTTGAAACTGGTGAGTTGGTGTGTTTGTTTTAAAAAAGACATTCATGTGTCAATATAAAATACAATTAAATGTGACAATTATTGGGTAATTTAGCTTGGAACCAAAGATGGTAAAAAAAGTCGTTGTCCCTAAGGGTCTTGTTTGATCTGGACAACTTCTGTAGCTTACAGATGATCATGGCAAATTCGGCTTTTCCTCGTTACCCTGCTAACTTGAGGAAGTCAGGGGAGTATAATATTAGACAATCTGTTTGGCAATAACTACCAGTAGAATGTGGAATGAGCATAGCACGAAGTACAATGCAGGGACACATCATTGTCTTGTGTCCATTCATTTAACACGTCTAATTCCCATGCACACAAAACATCAATATGCATTAAAATGTAAATTAACATTTGATGGATTATAAAATATGCTATACACTATTGTTAGTTCAATGTGAAGTTACACTGCAACACAATTCCAGGCTTAAATCCTAAGAAAATGTACACTGAGGAACATGACTACATATGGCAGCCAGCATTATGTAACCAGATGACATTACCAGTAAAATGCAGGCTTTCTGATTACGATGTAATGCAGGGGGACCTTGTGCGCAGTTTCTGTTCCTTTCCCCGATATTTTCACTTAATAAAATGCGTATTCTGCAGACAATTTTGGAGTGGATTCATATTTCCCCTAATAGTCAGTGTGGACATTTAGAGCAGGTGCAATGTGTTTGCAGGTGTTTAGATACTTTTACAGTCTTCGCAACTAGTCTGGTTCTTACAGCAGCATTGAACTTTGCATTTCTCAGTAGTACTGGGAATGCAGAGTTGCCCCTGTCAAAATAAGCCTTAATCAACGATCTTGTGAATGTCATTGTGGTTCGTTTTAGCGCAGTGATCTTCCATAAGATGCTTCCTTGAAAGCATTGTCATTGGCAACTTCGTTTTATTTTTAGATTATGTGTTTTTCTGAAGTGGGTCACTATTTAAGGTAAAAGCTCTCTATTGCCCTTAACTTTGAAAGACAGTTTGACAGCTGACATGGTGCATTGATGATATGCATTTCGGTTTTACCATTTTGTTATGTATTGCACCTATTCATTGACTACTTCGAGGCATACTTCACTTTGTATCACTCAACATTACAAACAAACAAAAGACCTATGTTTCGTCTGAAATTTAGTCCACTGAGTTTGGACCCTTCTTCTTCACAACTGAATGACAAGATATACCTATTTTCTAGGAAACACATTTTAAAGGATAAAATATTGCTACCAAGTCTGAATCTTGAAGGTAATTTAGCAATGACATATGAATGAACTCTCCTAAATGTAGATGGCTGTTGTCAGTGGCCTGATACAATCCAGGGCCAGACAATGGTTTAGCAATGGAACTAGCCCATGAATATAATTTTGGACCTCTTCTCAACCAATTAGAATGTTCAGAGAACAGTATAATAACCACTGGGGTATTGAGTGCATTGTGAACATTCTGACTTCAAAAGCGGGGAGGGAAACCACAATGCAATTTCCAGGCAAGGCTTCTTTCAACAAGAGATTTCCTCCCTGTGAAGATTTGTTTTCACAGCAACATCCTATTTAACACACCGGAGAGAAAGCTAGAACATGACGACAAGATTTCTTTTACATGACTCCCAATGCATGCTTATTTTAAACCCCTTGCAGCAAATTATTACATATTTTATGTATCGAGTTAATTATGCACACCATGACTGGATTCTGCAGAGAACAAACAAATAACTGTGAAGCAACACGTTTAACAAAAGTACCGTAATTATTGTAAAATGGGGTAAAATAAATACACTGGGACAATTCAGGCAACCATTTCGACAAAGAAAAGAATGCAACAAAAATATAAAACAGAACATGCAGAAAAGAAAGAAAGAGTATACACCCTACAGTGAAAAAGAAAATGCAAAGAAAAAAAGAAGTTATTTGAGAGACTTGTACACATGTATAACAGTGGCATGGGATAAATGATAACCAGGACAGATTTACAGTTTCACAGTAAAACCGAACCAATAAAATGGGCCACTTGCTTTTGGAAGTCAACATGCTAAACATATCACAAGTCTGAATTGCCCTCGCTCCTGCTCCCTTCTGCAATATATGTGCAACATATTGACCAAATAGGTGGGCTCTGCAAAGTATTCACTTGTTGCGAGATGGCGAATATTTTAAGTACAAATCTGAACTGAATAGGGAAGTAATGAAAGGCACGCAGGGGGATCTGCTCCATCTTAGTGCTCAGAGATACTGATTCTTCATTGAGTAGAGGGACAATGGAATTTCAGTTCCGATGAAGGGATGGAGCAATGAAACATACACATAATCAATGTTTTATCTGCCCCAGCACACACATTGGTGATTCTGTCTTGGAGTGAACCCAGTCAAAAGCCAGTTTTGTGTTGGTGTGCATTTGGTCATGCCCAATTCCGGGTGACAGGCTGCCATAGGTAAGGTGGCAGGAATCTTAAAAATTGATTTTTGGATGATTACAATCTCTGTACTTTGCTACAGAATTAATACAAGGGGAATGTAAGCTACAATTTCATCCCTTATTGATTTATTGGCAAATCAAAAAATCGACCAATATAAAGAGCAAACAAATGATTTAGAAGTGCAGTCATAAAAATGAGGGTGCCAGAATGACATGGCAGGGCATTACGAGGAATATAGTGCAATTACAGACTTATCTCAGTCTCCTGTGACAGCTGCTCCGCTCTTGCACAATGACAAATGTAATCATTAAACTAGGTGGAAAGGCCATTGGTCCGAAACACATGTATGCTTCAAAGGACTTGCTGTGTAACACACAGACAGCGTCGGCTTGGCCCATCTGCCACTCGGGCCGTGGCCGGGCCGAAATCATGTGTAGTCCCTGGGGGCCGGTACTGCCCAGGCCTTAGTCGGTTTGAACAACGTTTTTTTTTTTAAAACAATCAATATGCACCCGCAATGGCATAATTCATCAAAGCAAGGTACCACATTACCTTGCTTTGATGATTGATTTGCATGCATGATGTGTGCATCATAAATTATGATGCACGCATCATTCACTTGCTGCTGCAGCATGTGGCCAGCTTTGCACCAGACCTGCAGATGAAGTTGACTGGTCCTCTGTTAAATCTCAGTTACAAATTTAATGGTATCCACTACAGAATAATTGCTCACATTAATATAACCGATATGATAGCTCAGTGGGTTGAGCGCTCGCTGTGTGTGTGATCTGCAGGTTGCAGGTTTGAATCCCAACAAGCCCATCTCCGCCTTTCGTCCTTCTGAGGTCAATAAATGAGTACCAACACAGGTTGGGTGATATCGTGTGCATATTTGTTCAATAAAAAAGAGCTTAAGCGTAAGTGCTATACAATAACATATTATCATTTGGCCTTGGACGTCTGCCTGCATTCACAGTAATTTGACAATATGGATCTATACACACAGATTTTAATGATACATATGGTTATCCATTCTTGTATGAAATGTATATCACATTTGTGAAATCATAACCATATTTTACGTAGTGTACTTAAGAACAATGCTATTTGATGCCAATTCCTGTTTTGTCAAGGCGTGAAAGGTCGTGTTTCATTGCTTTTAGGGATGTGACGTTTGGGTGGGGTCAAATTACATCACTTCTGATGATGTCATCAGAGGTCAAGGGTCGTGAGGTGAGGGGTGGGCCACTTTTTTGAGCCACTTTTTCTTGGGTGTCTGGGCCGATTTCTTGTCCCAGTCTGACCTTGCACCCAGACACACCAGCCCTTCCTAAAGTGTGGAGCCTATACATATTTTCTTGTAGGTATCATGTGAAGAAGTTCACAGCTCAGTGATGAAGGTGGATCCTGTCAGGATATTGCACTGTTGGGCACTATGCATTGAGCAGTCACCTCCATCTTCAGTATTGCAAAGCTTGGCTCAAAGCTCACAAAAATCGTTACACGGTATGTAGTTCTGGACGGTTATGTTGAACTCGTTTCTTCAAAACTCCTGAAACAAAAAACATAGTACAACATGAAAATATTGTCTATGTAAATGAAAGAACGTAAACCTCTATTTAGAAATCTGCAGAACAAGCACTTCTCCTAGCTCACTGCTGTACGCGATTCTGCAGTCGTTCCACCAGTGGCTGTCCAACAGCATTTGCCTGATGGAATATTTGCCCTGACCGGTGTAACCTCATAGTGTGATGCATAATATATCCAGAGGCGTAGAGAGAGGTCCACCCGCAATCTGTAAATGTCCACTCAGCAGCGCTTTGTGGGCATTTCCAGATGTTAATGTCACTGTGGTGTGCCCAACTACATTATCAGGAGGTGTCCCACCCACTCAGCGTCCAAGCATCTCTTATTCCAAGAGGATTTCACACGCCCTTGGGTGCACCTAGAGCTCAAGGGGTGCAGTGTTGCTACAGCCACCCACCAGCACACACTGCCATTAACTAAATGTAGTAGTAGCGTGTTCTGCAACTCAGTCTACTTAAGTGGAAGAAAGGCATGGTGAAAGCAGCCTACTCGGATGCTGGCAGGGTTTGCAAAAAAAAGCCTAGACCTGCTTCGGCTAATATCGGAAAGAAGTCAATAATCCCTGCAATTTCAAATAATTATAATTTCGCATTTTATATAGCACTACGAACTTGTTGGTGGTCCTCATTCATCGAGCTTGGAAGGATGAAGGGCTGAGTTTGGCCCTGCCGGCATTCGAACCTGCGTCAGCAGGCTCTAGAGCGCTCTACTCGCTGTGCCACATGACCGGCTAAAAAGTCCGGATCGGATGTATTACTAATGCATAATTACGTCGACCTGGCACACATCTTGGAAAGACTAAATGCATTTGAAAATTCAAATTGACATTGCTGTATTTGCCCATCCAACCTGTCACTGGGCCTCATTACCAATGAGGCGGTACGGAAATAACGGTGGCAGTAAACCCGCCGCCACCGTTGTTTCCGGACCGCCTGATCCCGTCTCCTGCAGGCGGGAGGTGATGTTCCCGCCAGGTTTGACCTGGCGGGTTTAACACCGCTCGCCTGCAGGCGGACGAGGAAACACCGGCAGCATTACGAGATGCTGCCGGTGTTTCCATGATCCCCATTCCCATTCAGTCCCATAAGACTCAATGGGCCTCATTACGACCCTGGCGGTAATCCGCCGTCATTACCGCCATGGCGTAATGAACGTTAACGCCGTGGGACGATGGTGTAAAGTGCGCCACATTACGACCCATCGCGCACGAGCATTACGCCATGGCGGTAATGTAAACAGCGCCATGGCGGTAATGCCCCCAAAACGGCACCTACCGGCATCGTATGCGGCGCAAGGTGCACCACCGCCACCGCCGTACATAGCGGTGACCGTAGTTAGCGGTCACCGCAATTAGCGTTGACCGTAGATAAGCGGAACCGGAAGTAGCGTCACCGCGGCGGAACGGGAAAGAGCACGGCGGCCATCTTTAAAAACACAATCCATTGCCATCCTCCGAAACCACTGGACATCCGAGCCTGAGACCCCGCCAATACCGGCTTCAACCTTCTACCTGCAGGAAGATGCCTAAAGTTTTGAAAAAAGCCTGTGACCGCCAGCGGCAAGACCGCTTCTCCAGAGAGGAGCTCACCATTCTAGCGGAGACCCTACAGGAGAACGCTGCAGTGGTATTCTCCAACCAACTGACAAGACCGGCCATAACCAAGAAGAAGGCCATATGGGCACTGGTAGCTCAGCGGGTCAGTGCCGTGGGAACGACACCCCGCAATGTCAAACAGTGCCGCAAGCGGTGGGACGATCTCCGGCTCAGAGTCAGGAGCATACTATCAGCCAACATGAACCTGGCAATGGCAACTGGGGGAGGATCGGAGTCCCCTATAAAATTGCAGCCATGGGAGGAAATCTGTGCCTCCACAATCGGAATGCAGAGCATTGAAGGAGTAGGAGGAATGGAGAGAGGAGCCCCGACATCGGGCGATGCAGGTAGGTGGCTCAAATCAAGGCATGCAAATCTCACCTAAGTCCATTCATGTGAAGTACAATGTTGGCCCATAGTGTGAATGCAACACATCAGCAGGAGACTGCCCACAGATACATCCGATCTGCACCCTGTACACATGCAGCATGCACACCCTAACTGCAGGCACCCACATACCTCCATGCTACTTCCACACAAAAGGGAGTCAACTTTTTTCCCCTGCATGAAATGTGCCACATGTACTAACTGATGAGATGCCAGTCGCCACAATGCCCGGCCAATGTCCGCAGACCCATCAATAACACTCTCCCTCCTCTGTCCCACCACAGGCTCAAATTCCGACCTTGAGGAAGAGGACACCACAGCCTCCACACCCACCAAGAGGGCCAGGCCAACTGTGCCAACGCCACAACCCTCCACCTCTGTCGTCCCGAGGAAAACACCACAGCAGGCAAAATCCATGCAAGGGAAACAGGACAGGGCACAGACAGCCACCCCAGCAGGCAGTACAGCAGCAGCAGCAGCAGCAGCAGACATCACACCAATCATGCCCACAGAAGCCACAGCCTCTGCTGCAAGCAGCACACTTGGGGAGACTGCTGCCATTGCTGCCTCCTCCGATAGTGAAGCAGGGACCTTTGAGGAGAGTGATGTCAGGAGCCCCACAGGCCACCCTCATTCCCCCTACCTGTCCCTAAGCAGCCCGCATGTGGATGCCACACAGGGTCAGCCAGAGGATGACGATTGGCCAGCCACTCCATCCCCGCTGCAGGGGCAGATCAGCCCAATGGGAATGCCACTGCCATTAGCCATGGCCCAGAATCCCAACCATTCTCTGGAGGCGATTGCCACCCGGCAGCAGCAACTTTCCTCGCTGCTCGAAGAACATGTTGCTGAATGTGGGGGGTCAAGTGCAGCAATGGATAAATGTGCTGAGACTGTGAAGGCAGCTATAGAGTCGTCCACAAAGGACATCTGCGCGGAACTAGCTGCTGTGCGGCACGCCATCACTGACCTTGTGCAGACAATACGGGCCATGCGTCCAAATGAGCAGGCAGGATCCTCCTCAGTTGCCAGCTCGACACCGAGCAGCCCCATCCGCCGATCGGGGAGGAACCTCCGCAGCACAGGCAGGGGTGCCCCGGGGGCCAGTGGAGGGGGCTGCCAATAGTGGCCGGACAGTGTAGGAATCCTACTACTGACACTGCTGCACAGACCAACTCACACCTTTGTTGGGATTCCAGGGGGGGGGGAGGGTGGAGGGGGGAGTGGGTGTGTTGGGGTGTGCAGGGGGGTGGCGGGGTGGTGTGTTGGGGAGTTAAGGGGGGAGTTCGGGGGGGGTGTGTGCAGGGGGGAGGTGGGAGGTGGGAGGGGGTGTGTTGGGGTGTGCAGGGGGGTGGCGGGGTGGTGTGTTGGGGAGTTAAGGGGGGAGTTGGGGGGGGGGGGTGTGCAGGGGGGAGGTGGGAGGTGGGAGGGGGTGTGACACGACAGTACATAGTTCAAATACAATTTATTCGTTTCACAAAAGGAAACGTGTGGACATTTTCATTGCGTATGTGTGCTTTATTGGTGTCCAGTCCTCAGTGTGCATGCCCCAGAGTCACACAGTGCCCCAAGTGCTGTCTCCATGCGATGAACACCAGCCGTGTGTGCTAGTAGCAGTGGTTGATGATACTTTGGCGCATGGCACGCCCCTCCTGTGCATCGCCTCCTCCATGTGGTGGCGCCCCTTCTGCACCCTCCTCATCCTCATCCTCATCGTCAGGTGGTTGCAGTTCTGCGTCAGGGGGCAGGGGCACATTCCGTCTGACGCACATATTGTGCAGCATGACACATGCCATGACGATCTTTGCCACCTTCTCATGGCCATACAGGAGTGCCCCACCAGACCTGCTGAGGCTTCGGAACCGTGCCTTCAGGAGGCCGAATGTCTGCTCTATGACCACACGAGTACGTGTATGTGCACGGTTGTAGTCCTCCTCGTGCTGGTTCTGCGGGTTCCGGACTGGCGTGAGGAGCCACCTCTTCAGGGGGTAGGCTGCATCACCTGTATGTAGGCGAGAATGTATGTGTCAGTCATGTTGTCTGTCCAGGAACATGATGTCCCACCATGGCTGGCATGGAACTGTTACCTTGGCTCACTTCTACATGCACTAATTGATTCACACTATGCAACCAGTATATGCCCATTGCTGCCATGGCCTGTTTAGCATGCCATCACCCTATGTATGCAGAGGGGTTTAGTGCATTGTGAGTGGCCTTCCTCTGTATCCGTTCTCTGTGTTACTCACAGCCAGGTGGAGTATGCATCATCCCCCCCCCCCTTTCAGCCAGGTGGAGTATGCATCATCCCCCCCCCCCTTTCAGCCAGGTGGAGTATGCATCATCCCCCCCCCCCTTTCAGCCAGGTGGAGTATGCATCATCCCCCCCCCCCTTTCAGCCAGGTGGAGTATGCATCATCCCCCCCCCCCTTTCAGCCAGGTGGAGTATGCATCATCCCCCCCCCCCTTTCTGCCAGGTGGAGTATGCACTGGTACGTCATTCCCATGCCCACTTCCATGACATAGCACTCACCGAGTAGCCAGGATCTTGGGCCTGCATGTCGCTCCATGTAGCGTGGTATTGTGGAGTTCCTCAGGATCATGGAATCATGGGTTGATCCGGGGAATCGGGCACAACAATGTGTGATGATCTTGTTGGAGTCACAGACCATTTGCACGTTGATAGAGTGGAACTGTTTCCGGTTGCGGTACGGTACCTCCATGGCACGTGGAACCACCAATTCCACATGGGTGCAGTCGATGGCACCAATGCAACCGGGTATGCTGGCTAGTGCATGGAAACCCACTTTGGTGTTTGCAATCTCCTGGGCAGTCCGTGGTAATGAGATGTGGTCGTCTGTGTGCTTGAGGAGGGCATCGAGCACTTGGATGAGTGTTCGTGAGAATAATGGTTGTGAAATGCCATGCAGGTGCCCCACTGTGTGCTGGTAGGTGCCTGTGGCCAGGAAGTGGAGTACAGCCACTACCTTCAGTAGGGGGGGGATGGCGGTTGGACTTTCTATCATGCTGACGATGTCGTTGTGTGTCATGTCTACGATGGCGGTGATGGTGTCCCTGTCCAAACGGTACAGGGTGTGGATCTGCTCAGCAGTGAGGTTGTTTGGATTGGCTCTGATGCGTGGGATTGGGGGCTGCCTGCGTGGTGGCACTGGCTGTGCTGGTGGGGCTTGCTGGGCCTGCCTTGCCCTCCTTCTCCTCCTGCGTCTCCTCTGTGCTGCCTGTTGTTGTTGTTGTTGCTGTTGCTGTTGTAGTAGCACATGCATTGCTATCAGGTCCTCCAGCCCCAACATTGCTAGTCGTATTGGCATCATTGTGGAGTGTGACTGGGTGTGGGTAGGGGTGGGGTGTGCTCTTTTTATACTCCCCTGAGTCTGTATTGCCTTCACCTGTGCTGTTTCTGTGCACCTGTGGCAGCTGCATTCACTTGAATTGGCCCTTTACGGTTGGTTCGCGATGGCGTTATTTGCACCATGGCGGTAAGGTACTTAGCGGCCTCAATGATGGCGTTAGGTGCATGTCCGCTTGGGTCGGCATTTGCGTGCCTTTCCGCCATGGCGCTAAGTACGGTGTGGGCGGTCGCGTGCGCGCACCCTTAGCGCAGTTTGCGGCAGCGTTAACTACGATGCCGCTATTGGCATCGTAGTTAACGGTCACGGGTCATGATCGGACCTGGCGGAAAACGATGGCGGTAAGCATTTACCGCCATCGTTTTTCGCTTAGCGCCAGGGTCGTAATGAGGCCCAATGGGAATGGGGATTAACACCATTCCGCCTCCGTGATTCCCGGAAAACCGGGGTTGTAATGCCCCGGTAATTCCGGGAATCACAGAGGTGGTATGGTAATACGAGTCCGGGGGTAACCAGACGGTTTTACCGCCTTGGTTACCGCCGGACTCGTAATGAGGCCCACTGTGTGGAATCTTACCAGAATCAGGCACAGCAACCATAACCCTGCAGTCCATGATGCACCTCCAAAAACTGCTGCCATACTTTCTGAAAGTGCGTAACATGTATGATTTTCCCTTCCGTGCCAACATTTGCTCTGGTTAATTATTGGAGAATATTAAGTGTGACCATTATTATTTGAATCCCTGACCAAACATGCGTTAGGTGCACCTCGTTCATATTTCCAACTTCCACCTAAATCAACATCTCCTCTGACTGCGTTTGTCATAGCAATACTGTATGCATGAACCAAGTGAGAACTGTATGCGATACAAAAACAATGTGTGTGAAATTAGTATGCAACTTTTTTAAAGCGTTTGTGAAGCTGGATGACAGTGTACTGATTATTGACAGAAGTAGATAATTTGATCTTTACTGTCAATTCGTTCCAGACACATTTCCCACAGTAATCCTAGCACGTTTTGGAAATAATGGTGAAAAAAGCCATAAACATTACCATCCTGTTTGCAGGGTAATACATGAACAAATCCAACAGCTGCCAGGTGCCCAACAGCACACACAAGCAGTTTACGACATGTTGATGATGGTGCGCCCATAATGTATGAGAGCATTTCCATTGTATATCACTTTTATGATACTGCCATCACAATGTATGCCAGCTTTGTTACTGCAAATCACTTTAATTATGGTGCACCTTCAACATACCCTCATACACCTTTCCATAAATCACGTTCTTGTAGCTACACCCTTACAGGGTAATTCATAGAATCCAGCGCACAAGTAGCGCACGCGGCTGGCGCACAGCGTGCGCCTGCGATAGTCTGCGCCAGGCACGTGCGCTAAAACTGATTTCCGCGCACAGCGTATTCATGGATTTCATGCTCCCAAACCAGCCGTGGCGCAGAGAATCGCAGCGAGCCTGCAGCAGCGCCAGTAACGCCC
Organism: Ambystoma mexicanum; assembly: GCF_040938575.1. Lineage (NCBI taxonomy): Eukaryota > Metazoa > Chordata > Amphibia > Caudata > Ambystomatidae > Ambystoma > Ambystoma mexicanum. The sequence continues at coordinate 39,229,705 of NC_090924.1, read as the reverse complement.
CGAAGAACGCCCTCGCGCAAGGAAAAGCCATCAAAATCGCTAAATCATCGCTAAGGGCTGCGCTAACCCTGGACCACTTCACAGGGCAGGCAAACAAGGAAAGCAAAGCGGGCAATCTTCAAATCAGGAGTACGCGGGAAGTACTACACGCGACTAGGCAGGGAACGTGAATTACAGGGGTACGCGGGAATTATCACACGCGAACAGCCAGGGAACGCGTATTACAGGGGTACGCGTGAAGTAGAACACGCGATAGGCCAGGGAACGTGTATTACAGGGGTACGCGTGAAGTAGAACACGCGATAGGCCAGGGAACGTGTATTACAGGGGTACGCGGGAATCATCACACGCGAACAGCCAGGGTGCGTGTATTACAGGGGTAGCGGGAAGTTCAACACGCGATTGGCCAGGGTACGTGTATTACAGGGGTACGCGTGAAGTAGAACACGCGATAGGCCAGGGAACGTGTATTACAGGGGTACGCGGGAATTATCACACGCGAACAGCCAGGGTGCGTGTATTACAGGGGTAGCGGGAAGTTCAACACGCGATTGGCCAGGGAACGTGTATTACAGGGGTACGCGTGAAGTAGAACACGCGATAGGCCAGGGAACGTGTATCACAGGGATACGCGGGAATTATCACACGCGAACAGCCAGGGTGCGTGTATTACAGGGGTAGCGGGAAGTTCAACACGCGATTGGCCAGGGAACGTGTATTACAGGGGTACGCGTGAAGTAGAACACGCGATAGGCCAGGGAACGTGTATTACAGGGGTACGCGGGAATTATCACACGCGAATAGGCTGGGTGGGCCCTCACAGGTGTACCCTGTACACCCTCCACGGCCCCTGCAGGCAGCCCACAAAACAGGGGACTACCCTGCACACCTGATCATGTCCCCCTGCACCCCCATCCACCAGGGGCACCCTCCACCAGGCCCCCACCCATGTCTCCCACCACCCCCACCCCCCAGCAGTGCAGGGGCACCTGCCATCAGGCCCCCACCCATGTCTCCCACCACCCCCACCCCCCATCCACCAGGGGCACCCTCCACCAGGCCCCCACCCATGTCTCCCACCACCCCCACCCACCAGCACTGTGGGGCACGTGGCCAGCAGGCAGTCAGGCAGCAGCAGATGGCAGGTGGGAGCGTGCTCAGGGCTCTGGGGGACTGTAATTTGGCCTCCTGGCCAGGAGCGTGGTCTTTCGTGTTTGAACGCGTGGACAGCCTGATAGGGAGTGATTTTGCACGTGAAAACCCCACACTCAGCGAATCGCGCGAAAACCCGTCACCAGCATATGTGCGTCTATAGTTACCTGCACGTGCAGTGTCAAAGCGTGTGATTGGTGAAAATGGATCTACACGCAGGAGTGACAAAGCGTGTGATTGGTGAAAATGGATCAACACGCAGGAGTGACAAAGCGTGTGATTGGTGAAAAGTGAGCTACACGCAGGAGTGTCAAAGCGTGTGATTGGTGAAAAAGGATCCACACGCAGAAGTGACAAAGCGTGTGATTGGTGAACATGGGCCAAGCACGTACACGCCGTAAGTGACGCTGTACGTGTGGGCCTGTATATAAGGTAGTGTTGAACACCATTTCCTTGTACGTGCTTTTCGTGGAGAGCGAGTGGGTGAACTCTGTACTTCTTGTCATTTCACACGCGATTTACTTCACGGCGTTTCCAGTTCGTACTCCCTGTTACCTCTGACAGCTTTTTCTCTTTTTCCTCTTGTACTGGTTTACCTGGGCCTGTTCCCTCAAACAGTGTCCCCTTCTACTGTTGTCCTGTCTCCTCAGACAGCGTACACATCTTCTTTTGGCGGGGGTGTTGCCAACCAAACGCGCTCATTTTTCACGCTCTTTTACCTGGCAGACGGTGAGTCACGCACGTATCTAACTTCTGTGCTTGCCCCGTGTGTAGCCTACCCCTTCAGAGGTCATTCTAGGCTGCGTGTGACACGCATACGTTCATTGTGTTACTGGATGCCACAGCGTAGTGCAGGGTTTTCCATCAGCACACGTGGTCTAGGAGGGGTATTGTGCACGTTCCTTAACTGTTCTGGGGTGCCTGTGCGTTGCGTGACCCGTCATCTTTCCCCAGGGGTGTCATATAGCCTTGCCACTGCACTAGGGTACGAATACCATCTGGTACCCAACCCCTTTGACACCCAATTGCCCAGGACAATTGTGCACACCGACTCCCATACGCACAATAACATCAGTGCCATGGTTGGGAGGCGTGCAAGCCGTAAGGGTGGCAAAGGTGGCCGAGCCATACGTGGTGGCCGTGGAGGATCCACTAGGGGACGTGGTTGTGACTTGCAGGGTGCCCCTGTCCCCCCCAGTCTGGAGGACCAGTCAGGGACACCCATGCCCCCCCCCCCCCAGTTGAGGGTCATGTGGCTGATACCAACCCTGATCAGCCCTTGTTGGACCAGCCCATTGTGGCAGCAGACCTGTCCGAGGGTGATCCCATCGCTGACATCCAGGTCAGCAGGTCCACTGCACGTGCACCGGTGCACATTGGTGTCATCAGGGCACGCGCATCTATGCCAGATAGGTCATCTGCTGGCCCCCGTAGCCAGGGTGTGGCTCCATCCACCCCACCTCTCATACACCCTGCCAAGACTGTGTCGGTCCTAGTTCATGCACCTCAGATCAGGCCTGACCCCATCCCACTACCCCCAATGCCTGCACCTACTCCCATGCTGAGTGTGCAATCCCACACACCCAGTACTGAGTCCACCACGGCTCCTGCCCCTAGTGTCCACAGCGGCGTAGGACACTCTGGATCCCCACCCCCTTCCAAGCGCAAGAGGAAGAGTGCACGTCCGGCACAGGCTGATTCCCCAGGCACGGCTGCACAGTCCGGCCCATCAAGGAAGCCAAGCTTCACAGACGCCGAACTGAATGCACTTGTTCAGTATGTGTCAGATCATGATAGGGAAATGGTCATCGTTGCAGGGTCCAAGACCACACATGCCAGACGCCAGGCACACTGGCAGACCATTGCTGACAGAATAAGTGCCCTTGGAGTAGTGAGGCGCACAGCTAGTGATTGCCAGAAGCGCTGGAATGACCTTAAGCGCAGGGCAAAGGATAAGCTGGCCTCAAGTCATGCCGCAACCTTGGTGACTGGAGGTGGGTCCCCAGCACAGGAAATAGAACTCACACCACACGAGTCCGTAGCTGGATCCTACGTCACCGAGGGACAACTCCAAGGTGTGGGAGATCTCCCTGATTACGAGGCATCATCCGGTGAGTGCACATGCATGTGTGTATTATCCATGTGCATGGTGTGTGTGTGAAGCATTCATGTTGGGTGCCTGTCAAGGGGGTGTGTGGCAGAGTAGATAGTGGCACCCATGTGCCTCATCCAGTATGTTCAGTGCAACACCATCTGCCCACAGCACTATCCCAACTGGCAACAGTGCACATATGGCCCTACACCATGGAAGTTGCCCTTGAATTGTCATTTTGTCACTACATTGTTGCTCATACTCCCCTGTCTATTCATCTGATGTCTTACATACCATTCCTATACTTTCCCCCAGCCAATCAAGTTACATCTTCACATGCCTGACATGCAATGATACCACATGCTAATGCGTCCTCTGTATATAAATGCCAACCAACATGCTGTCATACTGTGGATGTTGCCTTGACATCCACCTCCTACCTGTGTGCTTTGGTGCCGTCTGGTTTCGAGCCCCATTCCCTCACACTCCATGCTGCTCTTCATGGTCTATCTTCCCTGACTTCTACAGTTCAGACCATCGTGCCCTACTCACGACACCTGCTTGCTAACAGTCAAATGAGGGCACCCTGCCCTCCAATGCGACCCACCCTATTGCTGACAAGTGCATCTGAGCCTACTCAAAGCCAACTCTCACTGACATCTGCTCATACATGCCTTTGCCTGTCCCATAGACCCTTCACATGGTCCCTGTCCTCTCTCCTTGCTCCTCTTCCACCATCAATGGTGGGACCCGTTGGGGTGTACTCCTGGCCTCCTTCCAATCCTCAGAGGCCACAATTGATGTGCATGGTAATGGGAGCATCTCAGTCCAAGGCCCTTAGGCCAACCTCATTCTCCTTGAGAAATGCTAGCCACATCTCATCAACTTCCTTTCCTCTCCTGCTGTCCCCCCTCCTCTCTCCTCATCAATCCTGCACTGCCTCCCTGCACCCTCCCATGATCCTTCTCCGCCTCCCACTCCAACTCCTACACATGCTGCACCTCTGATCTCTAGCACTCCCCGTAAGTCCTCCAAGGCTGTCAACCTCCTCCACAATTACACTCCTTTCACTGCGGCTGCATCAGGCATTCCTCCGATATCTGTCACTTACATGAGGTTATGCACCTTGACATCCTTGGTCTCATGGAAACATGTCTGACGGCCAGCTCTGTCTGCATCCTTCACACACTCCTACCTGATGTTCAGGAGACCCTCTCCTTGGCCCGCCACTACTGTGCAGGGGGGGTGTGCCCTTGGCTTCCCTGAGGGTATTCCTGCCACTGTCACTCCTACTTAGACCTACTCCACTCAGGAATGGCTTGTGTGACGTCTCTCTCTACCACACCTTGACATTCACAAACTGTGCGTACTGTGTCTGGGAAAACTGGTCAAATGTACTACTTCCTTTCTGAGTGTCCTCACCTCTCCTCCTCACTCATGTCCCCAGACACAGAAATCCTCTTCCTTGTTGCTGTACGCATCCACCTGCATGCTTGTTGACCCCCCCACGTGACCTTTCTGTGACCTCAGCAACTCCCTCTCACCCTCTAGACTCCCGTCTGTCCCTACTCATTCTGCAGGGCACACTCTTGATGCTCTGATCTCATCTGACTTTCCCCTCTCCGTCCATCTCTGCACTCCTCTCTCCTGGAGTGATCACATTCTCCTCTCCTCCCAGCTCACCCTCACCACACCACAGGCAAAGCCACCCTCACCACTGTCACACACCTTCTTGGTATTCCAACCCATGAAGTGTGTGTCAGTCGAGGCTCATGCTGCCAAAATCTCCCCCCCATCCAGCTCCCCCTTAGGCTCACTCCCATCCTGACAGGGCCCACTCCATGCTCCACTCTATGTCAGGTACACTGGATGTCTTTGCCACGGTCATGACCACCTGTCTGAAGCCCCATGCCAATGCAGAGTCCTGGCATGACTCGGATCTTGTGAACCCAGACCACAGGTGCCGGGTGGCAGAGAGGGAATGTCCTGCATCATGCTCATCCTCTGGCAAACTGGCCTGCCACATGCTCCAAAGGCAATAGCGCCTCACCCTTTTCACCAAGATGAGATCCCCAATCCAAGGGCACATATCTGCGGCATGTGACAACTCTGCAGGACACATAGAAATCTGCAAGGACCTTGCCGAGCCAGATGCAGTGTGTACCTCCCCTGTCCCCTCCGAGCCCACAGCACTGCATGATTGTCTCTGTACCCCTATAGGCCACCCCCCCAGCACTTGTCTGCGCCTAACACCATCTGCCCTTGACGTTAAGTCCTACTTACCTTGTACAGCACTTCCAGCCGCCACTTCCCCTTGCACTTCATTGTGCCACCCACCCCTGCACTTGCGTGACATGAATGACACCAGCACCAGTAGGATTGTTGACTGGCATCCCCTACTGCCCCACCACCCCTCAGTGCTCCGCTGTACCTTCATACATTTCTTGACCGGTGCTTCACGAATGCTATATGATTCCTTTACAGGTGATGGGGAGGTGGAATCTCATTGTTTACTGCATTTTGTTGATGTAGACAAGGCACTGTGCATCGTGGCCAATTTGGACTAGCAGATCCATGTACAACATGTCAACTTATTGATGTGATGATGCAATGTCAGGACCAGAGTGGTAGAAATCCAAAAAAGTTGCCCTCCTCTCCCTCTTCACTTGGTGGCTATGTCACATGCCATGTGTGTGATGGCATGTGCCTTTGACATGGCAATCACCGGCCAATGTGTGATGGCAGTGCTAGGCAGCATGGTGAGCAGGCGTTGCTCTCCAATCTGTACATTGTATGCCCTGAGCCTCCCCTACAGACCCAGTGATGGTGAATGCATAGGAGGTCTCCCAGTCATGTGGGACATGTGTCGTAGAACTACTGCCTCTGTTGTTCATCAGCCCTTGTTGCATGCCATGGTGCTAATGCCTGTTTCCATTTTTCTCTTTCATGTCTTTGCAGGGGACGAAGCACTTGTTGATGCTGGGGATGTGGTGGTTGAGCCGTCCCAGGAGGGCAACCCGGGCCGACCTTCCACAAGTGAGGGACGTGGTGTGTTTGTGGGTGAAAACCCACAAGTGCTGCAGGTCGTGCTGTCGAGGGGTGTCTCTGGGGGTTCCTCCCCCGAGCAGTATTCAGGTGTAGACTCGGAGGATGACACCTATGTGCAGTCGCAGGTGAGTGTTCTTGGGAGAGAATCTCCTCTGTCCGACCCACCTGCAGCCGGGCCATTGCCCTCAATGGGGATGTCAGTGTCGGCAGCTCAGCCTCCGGTGGTTACGGATGCAGGGCCACACCACACAATCTCTGATCCTGTTCCTGGGGCTGCAGATCAGAGAGGGAATGCAGTCCTGCAGCCTGAGGCCTTGCCGGCACAGCAAGGCGCAGTCCGCCTTGCCCCAGGCAGGTGTGGTGCCCGTCAACGTGGTGGCCGTATGCCACCTGGCAATACCGCTTGGGAGCAATCCATCTACGGTATGGCCAACCAACAGGCAGCATCATCCGAGATGATTGCACAGGCCATGGATAGGGTGGCCACTTCCATTGTCCCCCCAGAAAGGCTGATGGAGCGACTGGAGCAGGCTACAGAGTCCATCTGCCAGGCACACAGGGAGGATATGTTGGCGTCCAACAAGGACAGGCGGGCGGCACTGGCGACTCTGCGGGAATCACTTTCCATGGAGTCCCAGCGCCACAGGGAAGGCCTGAGGGAAGAATTCCATCACCTCAGGTCGACCCTGTTAGAGCTTGAGGCTTCATCCCATAGAAGGACAGAGGAGCAGCTGGAGCGTCTGACACGGACGCTCTCGGCCGAGATGCAGGCAACTCGTGCGGAGGTCAGGTCATCCCGGGAGTTACTGCATGGGGACCTCCGCATGATTATAACCCAGAACCAGAACTACCAGACCCGCCTGCTTGCAGCCATGGAGGAGCAAACTCGTGCTTTGCGTGGGCTGCCTCCCATTGTCACACCATCTTCTGAGGCAGCTCCCCCACCTCCTGAGTCAGCTGCAGGGTCTGGCCAGAGCGATAGCGACTCATCTCCCACAACAGAGTAGCCGTGTGGGCCACGAGCCTATGGGGTGTTTTAGTTTCCCATGATCCACACAGGTGGATTGTGGCGTGCATCCTGTCCTCGGACCTCATAGGTGGCCCCCCCCCCCCCCGCCGGCCCTTTCATGGCCATTTTTTCTCAATTTTCTTTTTTCTTTTCCAAGAGTGTTGCCTTGTGTGGGTACCTGGGCATACACTGTATTGTGGCTGGGCACATGCAGGCTTGTCCTGAGTTTGGTTTAGATGCTTGGGTAGCAGACATCCACACCCCTCCTGCTTCCGTTTCCATGGGCTTGCAAAGGGTGTGCCCAAGTGACAGCAAATTACACGGTGACATTGGACTCCCATGAGCTGTTGGCCAGTCCATAGTCAATACTGTGTAGACATTCATAGTGTACATTGTTGTTGCACCTAACTATGCATGATGGTTTGATATGTGCCTCTACTTACATATGTTGCTCATGTTTTGCAGGTATTTCACACAGTTCTTCACACGGGCATACTCTCTGGAGTCAGACTACATGTCGGTAGATGTGCACTGACACTTTTGCGTGGCGCCATCACTGTACATCTGGACGGTGAGGACATACCAGCAGAATCAGGTAATGAGACTACCATTGATTACATGCATTGTGTCTTGTTTGGGTGGGCTTCAGGGTGGGTTGGTGTGTAATTTGATTGAAATTACTCTTACACAGGTGTGTAGTAGTGGCTCCAGCGCGGTTAGCTGTTCAAGTGCGGCTATGTTCCATTTGGGGCACTGCTATTTGTGACACCGGTGTCATGTTGTGATGGCCAGTTTGTTTGCTCTCACATACCATGACATGGTGTCCTCAGTGGCGGGACTGTGAAGGGAATGGGTGACATGGCAATGTTGTCATGTAGTGAATCGCCTGTGGCAATGCATATTTGATTGATGGAGTTGTGTCTTCTCGTTGTGATGCATTGCTGGTGTATGTGTAGGTAGGGGTGCACACATAGTGACACTTCCATGTTAACAATCTCAGGCTGATGTGTATCTGACAGTTTATTGTCAAGTAATATTGTGACATTGTCAGGTAGTGTCATCATTGATTGTCAGATGGTATGTGCCAGAGCAGTGTGCACTAGCCAGCACTGTGATTCCTAGGTGAAGAAGTTGGCCACCAGTTGCGTACGGGCTGCCACCCCCCGTGCCCTTTCCCCTCCCATGCGCAGCGGGCGTGCATGTGGTTGTGGATGTGGGGGCACCACCATGTCCACGGGCAGGCCCCGGCGTGTTGCAACGTTGTGCAGGACACATGCTGCCACTATGATCCTGCACACTATTCGGGGAGCATATAACAGCTGCCCGCCAGAACGGTCAAGGGAGCGAAAGCGTGACTTCAGCACTCCGAATGTGCGCTCCACTATGCCCCGTGTTGCAATGTGGGCTGTGTTGTACCTTACCTCGGGTGGCGTGGTGGGGTTCCGGATTGGGGTCATCATGTGGGGGCTGATAGGGTAGGCACTGTCCCCTGCGGAGGTGGTGATGGGTATCATTAGTGGTGTTGTGTCATGACCCAGTATCTGACATGCATGCATGTGCAGTGGCATTCATGCTCACCAAGCAGCCATGTATCTCCATGCTGGCCAGCCTCCAGGTCCCGGCATAGTGTAGACATTCTGTAGATGAAGCTGTCGTGGGTGGACCCGGGATAGTTGGCATATACTGATGTGATTATTCCCTTGGCATTGCATACAACTTGCACGTTGATGGAATGCCAGTGCTTGCGGTTTCTATAGATGTGCTCTGTTGCCCTGGGTGGACGTAGAGCCACATGTGTGCAGTCAATTGCACCAAGCACTTTGGGGAATTGAGCCACACCATAGAATTCCTGGATGCACGTCCGCCTTTCTGCATGAGTCCTGGGGAGATATATGTGCCTGCGGACTGATGGCCGTGCAGCGATGATGTTCAAGACCTGGTGTAGGCAGCGTGACTGCGTGGCCTGTGACACACCACCCACTATGGCACTTGTCCGCTGAAAGGATCCAGTGGCCAAGAAGTGCAGTACATTCAGGACCTTCTGCAGGGGGCTGAGTGCTTGGGAGCACAGGGTGGGTGATGTGAGGTCATCCTCCCACTCACTGACCAGGTCCAGTATGATGTGTGCTGGAAACCTGTACCTCCCATACACCTGGTCATCAGGCATCCCGAATAGGCTGGTTCTGGGTGTGAATATTCTGGCCCTGACTCTCCTCCTCCTCCTCCTTTGGTAGCCCACTGCCACTGCTGCTAGGAACGGTATGTTCATCCTGGCATCTGGCTTGTTTATTGATAGGTGCGCAAATTAATGCCTTGCGCGTGTTCTAGGCGAGCGTGTGACCCTCGCACCCCTGGAATCTAGTTCCCACTCCAATAGCGTGTGGAAATTCCCACGCAGCAGGCATACAGGTGCGCTGACGTACTTGCGTGTGTAAGTGCCCGCGCACCCCTGTAATACACGTACATAGGCCAATGGCGTGTACGCGCACTTTTGGCCAATTACACGCGATGTAATACACGTACATTGGCCAATCGCGTGTACGCGCACTTTTGGCCAATTACACGCGATGTAATACACGTACATTGGCCAATCGCGTGTACGCGCACTTTTGGCCAATTACACGCGATGACACTCTGACGTGCAGTATTTCCACGTGTGCTCCGTCATCACGTGCTGAGTGGGGAACGCCCGTGCGGATCACGTCAGACGCGCTTACGCGGTGAGGGACTCTGGTCCAATAGAATCGCGTATGCGTGCTGATGCACTTACGCGCTAAGGCCCTTTCCTCGGATTTCACGCTGACGTGCAGGAATTTCACGTGCCAAATCACTCCGTATCAAGCTGGCCACCCGAAAACACACGGAACACCACGCTCCTGCCCAGAAGGCCGAGTTACTGCCCCCCCAGTGCCCTGAGCAGCCTCCCACGTGCTATCTGCTGCTGCCTGCCTGCCTGCCTGCCTGCTGCCACCGTGCCCTGCCATTTGGTGCCTGCACATCAGCCATCTGCAGGGGTCCAGTTGCTGTGTCCACCCCTGCTGGAACTGAAGACTCCCGACTGGGATTACATTGCTCCACAGCCCAGCCCCAGGACCCAGTTGCCCACCCACACCTGCCTCTGGGGTTGCCATGTCGGGCACTTCGACATCTGGCACCAGTGGCAACCCCAGGCCAGAGGGGCAGAGGGGCACCAGCTTCACTGCCACCGAAGTTGGTGTCCTGGTGGAGCATGTCCTGGGGCAGTATGATGCCCTCTTTGGATCGTCCCGCGCCAGCAAGGAAGGACGGGAGAGGATCTGGGCCGACTGTGTGGTTGCCATCAACGCGGAGGGGGTGGCAACCCGCAACGTCCAGAAGATCAAGAAGCGCTGGGAGGACTTGAGGTCCAGGACCCTTGTGAAGGCCCGGCGCCTCGTGGAGGGGGGCCGGGGCCGCATGAGTTCCATCCAGAAGAGGGTCCTGGAACGCGTACGCCCAGCGCTCCACGCCCAGGTCCTTGAGAGGGAGGCCCGTCTGGAGTTGAGCGGTAAGTGTGCAAGCATTACTGTGTGAGACAGGGCATGTTGCGGTGTGCTGGTTCTATGATACTTGCCTGTATGTGTGCCATGGGCCATGTATGCATGTATGTGTGCAGGGACATCATGGTAATGCATGTGCGACCAGTGATGTGTGACCCACATGGTTGTTGCATGTGTTGAAATGTGGCATGGGGAGCCCTATGCAGATTTAGGACATGAGAGCATGCCAGTCTCTGTACCTGGACATGGATGGGGGTGAAGGATGGGTGCTGATGCCAGGTACATATATGGTAGCCATGTCTGTGTGCCTGACCTGCGTGTCTGTGACTTGTGCATGCCATGGATGCATGACACATGTGTGTGACAATGCACAGATTCTGTGACGCACCCAACTAACCCTTGTTTCGCCTGTGTTCGTTGTGTTTGGGGCCAGATGGATGTGACTGAGGTGAAGTGTGTGCATGTGATATGCATGAGCCATGATGCATGTGAGTCACATATCATTGAATGTTTCAAGAGTCAATTGGACATGCATGGAAATGTGCATGGCATGCACCATGCCTGTTACTGTGTGTGTTTTGCCTGGACTGACCCATGTGTTGTGGAGGGACATGATGGAAGTGTACTTTGACAGGGGTGCTCATCTGCTATTGCTTCCTGTCTAGGGGACCATTTTACAGTAGCCTGATGCTTGTGTCCTTTGTCTCCCTCTATGCAGCGGCTAGTGAAGAAGAGGGCGGAGACGGCGCTGTGGAGCAAGGCGGCGGGGATGCCCCCGCGGCTGCAGCGGAAGGGGTGGGTGAGCCCCCACAGGGGCCTGCTACGGCGGGAGACGGTGAGGAGCCATCCAGGTTGGTGGTTTGCACAGAGGAGGAGGAGGCCGACACTGGTGCACACATGGGGCCTGGTGGGAGCATCCCTGCTGGTGCAAGTGGTGCAGTCCAGGGCCAGGGGCAGGAGGCAGCACAGGTCACCGTGGAGGTGCCTGTGCATGTCGCTGTCCCTGACCCTGTGAGTGCACCACCATGCACCAGCAGGGATGCCCCGTCCCAGGCCCGTCCGCAGGTAGTGGGGATGTCCATGTCAACTGACTCCCCTCCACCTGCGGCCGTGGGAACCCCTGGCCGCGTGGAGCAGGTCCTGATTGGGGTCGCGATGCGCACGGCTGTGATTCGTGATGACGTGCGTGCTTCCCGGGAGGAGCACGCACGTCATCACGAAGTGCACCGTGCCGACGTGGCCCAATTGGGATCGGCCATGTTCGGGGGGTTCCTGCATGTGTTGGCCAATCTGACGGCCCTCTCCTCCTCTGTGCAGGCTATCCAACGGTCGTTCTCCTTGCCGTCTTCCGGGCCAGATGCCACCATGGCCCCCTGTGGACCTGCCCCGACCAATGCAGCCAGCTCGGTGGGGATCCCATCCCTGCCACAGTTGGGAGTCGGAGGTCCAGCAGGGGTGGACGACACAGCAAGTGGACCCCAGCAGATGGAAGATGTGCCGGCATCATCGGGCAGGGCACGTGCACGACGGCGTCGGTGGTTACCATCAGCCTGGATGCTGTCGTGCTGGCAGAGGCAGTGGCGTCGGAGGCAGCAGCGGGCTCGACGTGGGAGGCATCATGGCTCAGGGCCATCAAGATCAGAGGGGCAGGCATCGGCCGGAGGGCAGGGCAACCCTGGCATGGCGGTGTGTTCCGTGTGGGAGGAGTTTGGCCAGCGGATAGGTGCGGAGCGGCAGCGGGCGGAAGAGGAGCGGCTCGCCATGGCCAGGGCGGAGATCTCCATGCATCAGGCATTGAGGCGGGCTGAGTGCCTCGAGGAGGCTCGCAGGGATTTTGGTGAGCACATGGGGTTGTCCCTGCGAGACCTCGGGGCCAGGACAGAGTCCCGCCTCCAGGACATTGACATGGAGTTCGAGGATGCCCTGGCCAGCATCACCAAGTGAGCCGCAGGACTAGCCCGCTGCCTTTGTATATAGTTTTTTAGTTAGTTAGTGCTAGGTTTCCTTTATTTATTTTTATTATTTTGGACCGCTCGGACTATGGCCACTTTTTTGTACATATTTATTTTATTAGTTAGTATTAGGTTTCATTTGTGCTGTTGGGCTCATGGACCCTGGAACATTCCTGTATATATTGTTATATTTTGGGAGATACATTTTTTAATTTTTTTATTGTTTACACCATGACGTAATGGTTTTTCTTTGATTTCCTACTACATGGTTTTGCTTTGGACAAATTATATTGATTTTTTAATCCTTTGTTTTTTGGTTTATCATTTTTGTTCTCGGACATGGACCTTTTATTTACTTTGCCACATAGTTGTATGTTTTATTGGTTTACTTGATTTGTGTTTTTAATACATTTTTATATTATCTTACACTTGTGTTATTTTCTCTTTGGTTTCTTACATGTCATGATATGGGTTTTGACATTCACTTGCACCCATTGTGTATGTGTGTGTGACAGACATGTGTTCTTTTGCATACTTACCTTTGGGGTTGTGTCATGTGATTGCATTCACTATGTGGGTGCATGCAATCCTTGCCTGGGTGTTTGTGCTGGGTATGCTGGCCATTACTGCCATGATTGTGTATCGTCAGGACCTGGGGCCAGGGGGACATGGGTGGGGGCCTGCTGGCAGGTTCCCCACAGTGCTGGGGGTGGTGGGAGACATGGGTGGGGGCCTGGTGGAGGGTGTCCCTGGTGGATGGGGGGTGGGGGTGGTGGGAGACATGAGTGGGGGCCTGGTGGAGGGTGCCCCTGGTGGCGGGGGGGTGGGGGTGGTGGGAGGCATGGGTGGGGGCCTGGTGGAGCCTGCCCCTGCACTGCTGGGGGGTGGGGGTGGTGGGAGACATGAGTGTGGGCCTGGTGGAGGCTGCCCCTGCACTGCTGGGGGGTGGGGGTGGTGGGAGACATGAGTGTGGGCCTGGTGGAGGGTGCCCCTGCACTGCTGGGGGGTGGGGGTGGTGGGAGACATGAGTGGGGGCCTGGTGGAGGGTGCCCCTGGTGACTGGGGGGGTGGGGGTGGTGGGTGACATGAGTGGGGGCCTGGTGGAGGGTGCCCCTGGATGGTGGGGGGTGGGGGTGGTGGGAGACATGAGTGGGGGCCTGGTGGAGGGTGCCCCTGGTGACTGGGGGGGTGGGGGTGGTGGGAGACATGAGTGTGGGCCTGGTGGAGGGTGCCCCTGGTGACTGGGGGGGTGGGGGTGGTGGGAGACATGAGTGGGGGCCTGGTGGAGGGTGCCCCTGGTGACTGGGGGGGTGGGGGTGGTGGGAGACATGAGTGTGGGCCTGGTGGAGGCTGCCCCTGCACTGCTGGGGGGTGGGGGTGGTGGGTGACATGAGTGGGGGCCTGGTGGAGGGTGCCCCTGGATGGTGGGGGGTGGGGGTGGTGGGAGACATGAGTGGGGGCCTGGTGGAGGGTGCCCCTGGATGGTGGGGGGTGGGGGTGGTGGGAGACATGAGTGGGGGCCTGGTGGAGGGTGCCCCTGGATGGTGGGGGGTGGGGGTGGTGGGGGACATGAGTGGGGGCCTGGTGGAGGGTGCCCCTGGATGGTGGGGGGTGGGGGTGGTGGGAGACATGAGTGTGGGCCTGGTGGAGGGTGCCCCTGGTGACTGGGGGGGTGGGGGTGGTGGGAGACATGAGTGTGGGCCTGGTGGAGGGTGCCCCTGGTGACTGGGGGGGTGGGGGTGGTGGGAGACATGAGTGGGGGCCTGGTGGAGGGTGCCCCTGGTGACTGGGGGGGTGGGGGTGGTGGGAGACATGAGTGTGGGCCTGGTGGAGGCTGCCCCTGCACTGCTGGGGGTGGGGGTGGTGGGAGACATGAGTTGGGGCCTGGTGGAGGGTGCCCCTGGTGGCGGGGGGGTGGGGGTGGTGGGAGGCATGGGTGGGGGCCTGGTGGAGCCTGCCCCTGCACTGCTGGGGGGTGGGGGTGGTGGGAGACATGAGTGGGGGCCTGGTGGAGGGTGCCCCTGGTGACTGGGGGGGTGGGGGTGGTGGGTGACATGAGTGGGGGCCTGGTGGAGGGTGTCCCTGGATGGTGGGGGGTGGGGGTGGTGGGAGACATGAGTGGGGGCCTGGTGGAGGGTGCCCCTGGTGGCGGGGGGGTGGGGGTGGTGGGAGGCATGGGTGGGGGCCTGGTGGAGCCTGCCCCTGCACTGCTGGGGGGTGGGGGTGGTGGGAGACATGAGTGTGGGCCTGGTGGAGGCTGCCCCTGCACTGCTGGGGGGTGGGGGTGGTGGGAGACATGAGTGTGGGCCTGGTGGAGGCTGCCCCTGCACTGCTGGGGGGTGGGGGTGGTGGGTGACATGAGTGGGGGCCTGGTGGAGGGTGCCCCTGGATGGTGGGGGGTGGGGGTGGTGGGAGACATGAGTGGGGGCCTGGTGGAGGGTGCCCCTGGTGACTGGGGGGGTGGGGGTGGTGGGAGACATGAGTGGGGGCCTGGTGGAGGGTGCCCCTGGTGACTGGGGGGGTGGGGGTGGTGGGAGACATGAGTGTGGGCCTGGTGGAGGGTGCCCCTGGTGACTGGGGGGGTGGGGGTGGTGGGAGACATGAGTGTGGGCCTGGTGGAGGCTGCCCCTGCACTGCTGGGGGGTGGGGGTGGTGGGAGACATGAGTGTGGGCCTGGTGGAGGCTGCCCCTGCACTGCTGGGGGGTGGGGGTGGTGGGTGACATGAGTGGGGGCCTGGTGGAGGGTGCCCCTGGATGGTGGGGGGTGGGGGTGGTGGGAGACATGAGTGGGGGCCTGGTGGAGGGTGCCCCTGGTGGCGGGGGGGTGGGGGTGGTGGGAGACATGGGTTGGACATGGGTGGGGGCCTGCTGGCAGGTTCCCCACAGTGCTGGGGGTGGGGGTGGTGGGAGACATGGGTTGGACATGGGTGGGGGCCTGCTGGCAGGTTCCCCACAGTGCTGGGGGGTGGGGGTGGTGGGTGACATGAGTGGGGGCCTGGTGGAGGGTGCACCTGGTGACTGGGGGGGTGGGGGTGGTGGGAGACATGAGTGGGGGCCTGGTGGAGGGTGCCCCTGGTGACTGGGGGGGTGGGGGTGGTGGGAGACATGGTTGGGGGCCTGGTGGAGGGTGCCCCTGGTGACTGGGGTGGTGGGGGTGGTGGGAGACATGAGTGGGGGCCTGGTGGAGGGTGCCCCTGGTGACTGGGGGGGTGGGGGTGGTGGGAGACATGAGTGTGGGCCTGGTGGAGGCTGCCCCTGCACTGCTGGGGGGTGGGGGTGGTGGGAGACATGAGTGGGGGCCTGGTGGAGGGTGCCCCTGGTGGCGGGGGGGTGGGGGTGGTGGGAGACATGAGTGGGGGCCTGGTGGAGGGTACCCCTGGTGACTGGGGTGGTGGGGGTGGTGGGAGACATGAGTGGGGGCCTGGTGGAGGGTGCCCCTGGTGACTGGGGGGGTGGGGGTGGTGGGAGACATGAGTGTGGGCCTGGTGGAGGCTGCCCCTGCACTGCTGGGGGGTGGGGGTGGTGGGAGACATGAGTGGGGGCCTGGTGGAGGGTGGCCCTGGTGGCGGGGGGGTGGGGGTGGTGGGAGACATGAGTGGGGGCCTGGTGGAGGGTACCCCTGGTGACTGGGGGGGTGGGGGTGGTGGGAGACATGAGCAGGTGTGCAGGGTAGTCCCCTGTTTTGTGGGCTGCCTGCAGGGGCCGTCGAGGGTGACAGGACCCACCCAGCCTAATCGCGTGTGTAACTTCGCACGCACCCCTGTAATACACGTACCAAGCCAAATCGCATGTGATAATTCCCGCGCACCCCTGAAATACACGCGCCCAGCCTATTCGCGTGTGGGAATTCCCGCGCACCCCTGAAATACACGCGCACAGGCTATTCGCGTGTGGAACTTCCCGCGCACCCCTGAAATACACGCGCCCAGGCTATTCGCGTGTGGAACTTCCCGCGCACCCCTGAAATACACGCGCCCAGGCTATTCGCGTGTGGAACTTCCCGCGCACCCCTGAAATACACGCGCCCAGGCTATTCGCGTGTGGAACTTCCCGCGCACCCCTGAAATACACGCGCCCAGGCTATTCGCGTGTGGAACTTCCCACGCACCCCTGAAATACACGCGCCCAGGCTATTCGCGTGTGGAAATTCCCGCGCACCCCTGAAATACACGTACCCTGCTGTAATCGCGTGTGGGACTTCCCGCGCACCCCTGAAATACACGCGCCCAGGCTATTCGCGTGTGGAACTTCCCGCGCACCCCTGAAATACACGCGCCCAGGCTATTCGCGTGTGGAACTTCCCGCGCACCCCTGAAATACACGCGGCCAGGCTATTCGCGTGTGGAACTTCCCGCGCACCCCTGAAATACACGTACCCTGCTGTAATCGCGTGTAGGATTTCACGCGCACCCCTGGAATTCTCGTAGCCTAGCTTTTCGCGTGTGAAACTTCCCGCGCACCCCTGTAAATGACGTACCCTGGCTTTTCGCGTGTGGAACTTCACACGCACCCCTGGTATCGACGTGGCCAGGGCAATCGCATGTGGGACTTCCCCGCACCCCGGGATACACTACCCAGGGCAATCGCGCGAGTGACTTCTCGCGCAACCCGTTGTACACACACGCGCGAATTTTTGAACAGTGGGTGTCCGTGTAAATGGCGTACACCTTTGCACATCATTAGTCCTTTGGGGTCACGGTATGGCCCATTGCTGTATGTGGGTGGTATTTGTTGCCGCAGGTTTTGGCGCACTTTCGTTGAGTGCGTCGGGACGCTACCGCCTGCTTACTTGTGGCGTACGTTTTTGGGCCTGTGCGCTGGTTTGATCGAGCGCTGTTTTGCCCTGTTCGAATCCATGAATACGTGTTGCCGGAGAGCGTGTGGGCGTTCCGCGCACTTGCCTCCTGTACTTCCCCGTGCCGCCCACATTCTTCCCCATTCCGAGTGTTGTGCCCCATTTTATTCCCCATTCCGAGTGTCCCGCCCTGTGTTCCGCCTACTTTAGAGCTGTGCGCTGCGCTCGGAGTGATAGCGCAGTGGCCGTGGCGCACGCCGTTGGTTGACCTGTGCGCCGGCGTGCGCCGCGCACTTTTTCAGCGCACGTCCTATGCTTTTCTTACGCACGGACTTCCATGAATCGACGTGCGCTGGTTTCACTGCGCTTTTCGCTATTTTTCGGCGCAGCGCACGTATAGGCCCCTCTGCGCCGGTATTTTCGGCGCACATTTATTCCATGAATCGGCCTGTTAATGTATGCCTCACCAGAGTAAGTCCGATTCATAAAGTTGCATCTCCAATATATGTCAGGTAGTATGGTGCCCTTAATTTCAGAGCCAGGTTGTTACCGGAAGTGTCCACCATTTGCTTCGGTTAATATCAACTCATTGATAACTGACTTGCCCGTCATTATAGCAAGTGCTCCAGGAGTGATGTTCGGCATCGTTCGGCAGGCGTAACTGTCTTCTTCTGCTAATCTATGGACTATAGCCTCAACAGGAACCATCACGTCCACTTCTGGACTTTAAACTCACAAAGAGCACAGTGGCCACCCCCGAATGCAGAAGCAGCACATAGGGAGTGGGCTCACGCATCTTTGCACACACATCCAGGAAGTGCTCCAGGAGTGCTGTTCAACGTTGTTTGGCCGGCAGAATTTTCTTCTCCTGCTAATCTCTGGAATATAGCCTCAACAGGAACAGCACGTCTACTTCTGGACTGTAAACTCACACAGAGCACGGTGGCCACACCCCAAAACCAGAAGCAGCACATAAGCAGCGGGAGCACGCATCCAGCGAGTGCTCTTGGAGTGCTGTTCGGCCTCGTTCGGCAGGCAAAACTTTCTTCACCAACTAATCTCTGGACTATAGCCTCAACAGGTACAACAGGACCGCCGGTATAATTGACGAGCAACATTTACAGTGAAATTCTAAATAGTAGACATAAAACGTATAGAGTGTTTTGATTTACTAGGAACCAGCACGTCTACTTTTGGACTTTAAACTCACACATAGTGCGGTGGCTACGCCCCCCGAACCTGGAAGCAGCACATAAGGAGCGGGCGCATGCATCTGTGCACCGTAAGTGACTTCAATTCAGCACTCCAACTAAGTCAGTGCCTAGTCTGGGATGCCCAATGAAAGCCCTTATTTATATATATTTTTTGACAAGTTCATAAATCTGGATGATGAACCCTTATATAACGAACCCTCTCCTAGAATCACCCTGACCCCACTGAGCCAAGAAGTATGTTTGTTTTGCAAATTAAAAGGTTTATTGGAAAAATTAAACAATATATATATCACACTTAATTAATAAATACATTATAAAATAATAAATTAATATTTGATAGCACACTTATGAATATAACAGTGATCAACACTGGATAATATTACAGTAGCACACTTCTTTAATTACTTAGGAGTTGGTATAGAAAGGATAAGGTAGCAGAGAATACTTTGTATGGTTTCAATGAAAAGCAATGATGGAAAGAATGCAGCACAGAAATAAACTGATATAATAGATAAAATGATCACTTTTTTCTTTTTTTAATTTCCTATAGGAGATTCAGGGTAGGTGATAGCTACTTTCAATTAGTTCAGGTCAACACTAGCAATGATTCAGGAATGATTATGAGAGTGAAAACGAATTTCAGCAGTGGAAAGCAAGAAGCAGCTATTTTTAGTGGTGAAATCGAGCTAGTTTGCAATACGCGGCACTTTTTCCGAGTGCGTCGATCGCAATTACGGAAAAACTTTAAGGAATTGGGATGTCGTATTAGGTTCGTTGGAAAGCTTAGGTTGTTAACTTTAAAATGAAAGTTAAATCACGGTTCAAAAGATACGGACAGTTTTGTGGAGGTAGATTTTCAGAATGAAGTCAAGATTTCAGAATGACAATTTCGCTTTGACAGGTTGGAAAATCACAGAATGGACACACGATTTCTATGCAGTTCGGGACAGGTTGAAATGGATGGGATAAGATTATTTTAAACTAAGAGATTGGTTCTGTACAGATCTGGCTGGATAGTCACTCCTAGTTTCTGGACTGGAAGGGGCCTTGGCTGCACTCTCGCCATGGGATGGTCTCTGCCACTGGTTCTGCTCACAGGGTGGCCTCTGGTCTGGGTCTGGCACTGCACAGCGGTCTGGTCTGGTCTGCTATCGGCACTGCACAGCGGTCTGGTCTGGTCGGCCTCTTGAACTGGACCTAACAATTCTGGATACAGCTCTGCTTTCTCTGGATCTCAGTTCTGGCACAGGTTCTGGGCCAGAAGCGAACAGCACAGCCCGGCTGTTGAATAGTTTAGTTAGGTTGCTGGATTCTGGGACCTCTGAAAAGGATTCAGCTTGTGGACTAGGCCTTTCTGCTACAAGTTCTGGAGTCTGGATTCTAAGTTCTGGTCTCTGGATATTGTCTGGATTTGAAGTTGTCCGGCAAAGTGCTGCACAAGAAAGTGGAAAGAGAAGTCCCTATCTGGCTTTCAGTGGTTCTTTTTATGTCTTTTGAAAGTGGGTGGGAAGGCTGACTTTCTATGCCCAACCCACTAAGGGTTCTGATAGGTTAAAGGATTTACTGTCCTCTGATAGGAGTAGTGAGTCATCCTGTGTCATCAGGTATCATTTTTATGGTTTTAAGGACAGAACACTCCCCTTTGGTTTCTTATAGAAAATCAATTTTACCCAAAAAACATATTTCCCAGATACACAAGTTGTTGAAATTACATGTACACATCACAGATTGCTTAAGGTATAGTTCGGTTCAAGGCACATGTTTCTACGAGCTTGGGTTCAGAAACGACAATATTTTGCGCTTTTAGTGGGTTTCGCCATATTGGTTTTTCATCAAATCTTCCACGGAGGTACACCCCCTCTCTGCTCATATTCATATTACTGTAAGTTTGCATTGTCCTAGCATAAACAGTGTCTACAATATCAATAAATCCAGGGTTTTGCCTCAGAACATCCCACAACGTCCAACTTCGTCTTCAACTGTGAGTGAATTGTTCATATTAAGAATCCCCAAATTGTACATTTCTGTCAGCTTGATACAATATTTTATAAGCACTTTATTAAAACATACATTTGCTCTCATTCAGTACACCCATTTGTTTGCCCCTGCCCCCGGGAACTTGGCTTGACTCAGAGATCATGTGTCTTGCCTTCCCAGAGCAGTGTGGACAGTTCACACACAAAATCAGCATATTCTATTCAGCTGAAGGCATCCATTGTCTCTTTACTCCAGGCTCCAGGGGAAACTCTCCTCCCCTTTTAATCAACAGGGCCCTGTGATATCCTGTGCTGTTGGTGTAGGGCCTGGGAAGAGTAGGTGTTAAGAATTCTCATTGACCAGCAAGCCTTTTGAAGTCTCAGCTAACGTAGGATGCTGTTTAGCTTCTGAAATACAGGTCTCCTGTCAGAATTTAGATCGCTAGCGCTGTTTAGTGTCAAGCACCGGTATTGCAGCCATTTTTGACAACCACCTTACCAGTAAGAAATCCTCAAATTATACTTTGTTCAAATATAGATGCACTTCTGTGGACCTCAGATTCGTGTAGATTCTTGCGGGAGAATGATGTTGATCCCCCAACAAAGAGGTGGGACCTTTTTAGTGGTCCTGTGAGCCATGATTTTAGCAATTTTTGGCATCAATTAAAATGGATTTTAAACAGCACCATATTCCTTTGCACTGGTTTTGCTCTGTGTGCAGCCACAGGATAGGGTCTGGCAATGGTCTCCTGTATTAACACTGACAGAGGCAAAAGTGGATGGCGGCCTATCTGTCAGGTTTTCACTGCGCATTATTGGATGATCTCTGGAGAGCAGCATGCTTTCCGGCAGCCATTATGATGTTTTCCATGTCAGTAATGCACAATGATGTGGTAGGGCTTGGATGCGTGGATGAAAACATCCCACAGCACGTGCATCCAGTTAGTGCTCCAGGAGTGCTTTTCGGCTGTTGAGTGGTTTTGGGAGTGCAGGGGGTGAGCCGCAGGTGGAGTGTTTTATAAAAAAAGCTTGGGCTCCCCTCTCTTATAACAACATGTGGAATAAAACTAAGATTGCGTTTGATATACTTACGGCTCCTCTGGTCTTCTCATATCGACGGAATAGTATGACCTGAGCAATGGCACTCCCCCTGCCACCATAACCAGCTAAAATAAGTTCTCTACGGGATCTCGAAGTGGAGACCATGAGCAGAGAGGAGGAATGTGAGCCAAACCCAGGGAAGGGCACATGTACATCTGACCCGGTTACTGAAATGGGCTCAATACCACAGGAGATACAGAACCAACACATGGGGACAATGCAATGGAGATGAACCCTGTTAACCAAGAACTGAATAACAGGTCTTACTTGAATTCACCCCCCATGTTTGGCACCGGACAAATTACTCTCCTGGCCTTGTCAACTCATTCAGCTGACGATGGTGAACAGGAAAATAGCATAACCAAAGCCCAGTGCTATGTTAGCTCACCAGTCCTGATAGAAGAGGACCCTAATGTAGTGTTCTCGGCCATAGGAAATCTACAGGAACATTTTACATCGGAAATGAAGATGCAGACCATATATTTAAAGGAAATCTGTAATCAAATGACAGTTCTTGGTCAATTGATGAGGGAGTCTTTTATAGTTCCAGAAACCCATTTGACTGCTTCCATAGCTAAATAACTACAAAAGGGCCCTCCCAAATGGAGAAAGGGACTAGAGCTGGAGGGAGGGAAAGTACCTTTGACAAGCTGAAAACCATCAATGGGAAAATAATAGTTATTCAAAGCACACTAATAGTATGGGTCCCCAAAATAAAATAAAATAATAATAAAGAAAACAAGAAATCTCTAAACAAAAGAGCGCTAAATAAATCATCACAAAAATGTATGCGCAAAATTGTGCAATCTGACATAGATGATTATGATGAATGCTATGACAATTCTGTAGAAGAAGTAGAACCAATCCAAACAGGCAAACCCAAACTGAAGGAAACAGGCATAAACTCTAATCGTAGGGAGCAGATTGGAGGGCAAGAGGAGGTTTGGGGGAAAATGATCTGGTAACTAAGAGGCAATACAGATCCCACCAGACTAGGTTGACCAACGGCTTCAAACAGAAGGGTTTGAAAAAAGTAAATCTGGGGAAAATAAAGCAGGGTTACCTACCAGCAATATCTACATTCAAAATATTCAACCAGAACAAGAAAGGGGATACCATGACTAACGGAGGAATTTTAGAAGCAATGCTAACCATAACCCCTCCTATGTAGCCCTCAGATTCTAACAAATGTGATGCAAGGGAGGATCCAACAAAGGTGCCCCTTAGAATGAGAGGGAACTCAGAGATCTTATTAAATTATTAGTGTTGGAGGAAACACACAGAATATTAAATAAGGAAGAAAGGTCCACATATGTGTCAGAGTTTAAGCAGGGTTTGCAACATAGGGTCATATTGGTCAAACCTGAAGATGGTTTAGAGAACCCGGTGAAGCTAGGCTCAGGTGACCAGACTAAATTTGATAAATTATCCTATCATGAGATACACTCTACTACTCCCACAGTGAGTTATGCAACTTCCACGGCTGACCTGAGATAGCCCTCAGCAGTCTATTCTAAAAATGTAAATAAAGTGCAAGTTGGAGGTGGCTCGAGGTTGGCTCCTGGGGTAATTTTAAATAACCCTAACATTGCTATTCAATCGAATATTCCTAATCACTCCTATAAAGCTCCAAATTTGGGGGAAAATAGGTACTCACCCCAACAAAAGGACTTGACCCAATTTAAAAAGACCCCTACACAAGAGAGATACTTTGATAATCTCCAACATAATAGCTCACTTGAGTCTTGTTTCAGAGACCCGGTCTTCCAGAATGAAATGGATTTTACACTACATGTTTGATAAGGGTGGACCAGACCATTTAAATAGGAGGACTGTCCTATCTCTGTTTAATGAAATACTGCCGCTAAGGTTAATCACATCTAACAACATCAAATTGATAGACTTTATACACCGGGAGCAATATGATTACATTCTCCTGGTAATTCCTTCAAGGTTGGTCTTTGGTGTCTTGTTGAATGAGGTAGAGAACCTCCAAAAACTGGGGTATGACCTTAGGCCCTTTAACTCCAAAACCGAGGTATGCAGCGATGGTAGGTGATGGGAAGGCACATATGTAAGCAGAAATAATGAGGGGAGGGAGAGTCTGTGCGGTAGAGTACAGGGAGAGGCACATACGGGACTGGATGAAGCAAATTGCTGGTGGCTTGTAATAACACTAAGAGAAGCCATCACACAATTAAAAGAAATGAAATGGACCCTTTGGCGTTGGGACTGATTTAGCACTAATTTGTTGGAATGTTCAAGCACTTAGGCATAATGTACAAATGTAAATGTGTGCAAATATTTGCGCACTGACTCACGTATCTGTTTACAAGAAACTTGGATGACAGAACTACCTTTATTTCAGGGGTATGAACGAGCCTATGAACCAGCCACAAAGGGCCTGCAGGGTCACCCAGCTGGCGGCCTGTTGGTCGCTGTCCAACAAGGAACAGGATTGTCCATGGTTAGTCAAGATAATGTATGTAAGGATGTTCTAGCTGTACCTTTAAAAATGGAAAATGGTAAACTTGCGATTATTGCTTAACTTATACTGGAACACAGAAGGAAACTTTGATAATACCTTAGCACTGCTGAATCTAATGATTGAATACGGGTACCCCGACTGCCTGGGGGGATCAAGTGGTGGTAGTAGGATACTTTAATGCAGACTGCACCACCTCTCCTCTAGCGGACTCTGACCAACTGCTAGAGTCTACCTCCCCAAAAGGCATGCTACGGACCACTGCAGCTAGACAAAGAAAGATGGCATTCTAACTTTGAAAGCTCGAGTCTTCAATTGCTATCTGTAACCACTGAAGAGGCTGAGCAAACCTATACCACTTGGTTTGGTAATAACACCTCGTCATGTATAGATTAAATATTTGTTTAGCAAGATATTTATAAAAGGAATCGATCCTTTGAAGTCCTAAGGACTAAGTTTAGCGATCATGCCATACAGCTAGCAACCTTTAAATGGAATAAACCAGATTTTATGGCAGACATATATAGTGCACCATTAATGTCAAACCAGCAGGGTAATCAACTGAGGTGGAATCAAAAAAAACATCTGTATGGTCAATATAATGCTATTAAGAGATTTCGTGAGCTCACCTTTAGAGGTAGAAAGGAGAACATACACCACTCTCTCTTTTAACAATTATGTAACAACCCTATTGGCTACAGTTGGGAAAGGTAAAATAAAAAGTACCCAAGTAAAATGCACCCTCACAAATATGATCACATACTACAAGATATGAAAATATCTACTCAAACTGAGATAAGACTAGTGAAGAAGAATCCAGAGGGTGAACCGAGGATAAAAGTGCTTAGATTAAAAGGATAAAACAGAAATTGAAGAAGTGGATCAAATCTTACAGATTCATTTTACTTCAAGAACAGTGAGGTAATATTGCCCACCTTGAAAGAGTGCAGCTCAAGAATTTCTCGAACTTGATTAATGACCTAGAAAAGACACAGGCCCTCATTACGAGTTTGGCGGTAACCATGCCGCTATTGGCGGCATGGCTGCCGCCGAAATCACGTCGGGGCCCGAGTCCTCGGAATGAGGACTTACCGGGCCATTCAGAGTTCGGAAGGCCCGGTAATTCCTCCCTCCAAGGACCCGGACACGGTCCTTCCCCATTCCCATTTCAGCTCCCATAGAGCTGAATGGGAATGGGAGAGGGAGCAAACAACGGGCCATTACGAGATGGCCCGTTGTTTGCTCCCTCTTCCCCTCGCGGGACCCGATAAGCACGCCTGGTTTTCCCAGGCGTGCTTACCGTGTCCCGCGAGGGGAACTCGTAATGTGGTAGTACGGAGTGAACGGCGCCGGCACCTTTTACTGCGCCGTTCACTCCGTACCGCCAGGGTCGTAATGAGGCCCACAGTGTTCCTTGCAAATCAATCCTATAAAGGAGGAACTATGGTACCGAATAGTTTGGGGACCTGTACAAAGTAGGGCGTAATCTGAGTAGTAAAGATTATGAGGGGAATTAGTGCTTCACGGTCACTAGTATTCTCCTCAGAGACTATTGCAGCTAAAATCACTAACGCCAGTGCTTCTAGAGTGCGAGTCAAAATTCCCTTACGTACAATATATTTAAACAGAATATTGGAATATTTTATTTGTTCTATTCACAGATATCGTTAATACACAACAAAAATACAACTTGGAAAATGTCCTATATAATCCCCATTTATAAGAAAGAGGATAGATTGTCACCCTCTAACTATCAACCCATTTCTTTAAGGGACGTCAATTCTAAACGTTTTGCTTCAATACTGTTGGGACACATAGAAGAATGGTGCACTGAAAAGAACATCTTACAAATCTTCCAATTGAGATTTTTTAAAAAAGATGGGCACTGATGCTGCAGGCCCCCTGCTGAGTAGTTTACAGCAACTGGCCTGCAGAGATACTGTGAGGGATATATATATATAGACTCCATAGACCTATCCAGGGCATTTGACCTTGTTGACTGTCAGACTCTATGGACAAAACTAAATAACCTACATATTCCTGATGGCCTATTGAGTATATTGATCTTCCTCCATAAGGATTCAACTATACAACTGAAAACATGTATACTAACACTTGTTTAGTCAGTTGAACAAGAACCCCCCTTAATGACTTGGGCATGTTACCTCAGTATGTATGTTAAAGTTTCTTTTGTTCCGGGCATTCTCAATAACCCTCACCAGGTTTTACAAAAACGGAGGCTCAACACAATTTATCTGCTAGCCCATAGCATCCTTACATGATCTAGTATTATAATCAAGGTATTGCGGCTTTAACCACTCAGTCCACGCTAACTGCTATAAAGGGCAAATCAGAATGAAGTGGTACAGATAGTTTTGAAATGTCAGGAAACACAGGCATATTGGTGAAACCCTAGACCAGCTTGCTCTTTTAATGAGCGGAAGTACATTTAGTCGAGCCATAATTAATTACCTCCAGCTTGTAGGCGAATTCATGCTACTAATGGGCCCAGGGGTTTCAGGTTCTCCTTTGCTTCAAGATACATGAGCAGGGAAGGTAAGGATTTAGTTCTATTTGCATCCTCAGCCAACACCCTCTCTTTGGACCGGGATTTTTTAGATAATTTAGCTTGTGCCAAATTACCCTTCCGTATGTCTAACCTAGTTCAAGTATCAAAATAATTCAAAAGTGTACTTCCTTCCTCATACCAGGCATATTTATCCCTGCTCATGGAGGCTTCCATCTACAGGAAGACTGCCAGTGCATTTTGGTTAACCGAGAGCCCCAATTTTAGCTTGGTGTAATACACCAGATATCTAGTCTGTGCTAAAGATTCTATACTCTGGATCCCTAATTCAATTCTTAAGGCCCAGTTTGGACATCCAGGGGGCAGAACCCGAAATTGGCACAAGGATGTTAACTGCACTTTGTCCAAGTGCTTTCAGTCTCATGTCCCCAGATTGTGTTCCTGTGGAGCATCAATAACGACACCTTCAGTTTAGAAACATCCATGTACTTATCGAACCAGAATGCTCCATATTGATGATGAAATCTTAGGAGTCCTTTAAGTCTGGCTGTTGCTCGTTCTACCTGGTATTTAATATGTGCTGTCCAAAGGCCATTTCTTGCAAACCTTAATCCTAGATAAACATAAGAGTTCACCACTTCAATTCGGTCCCCTTTTATTTCCCATCAAAAGGGTCTCCGGTTCTTCCTGAAAATGATCATTTTAGTTTTACTTTTGTTTATTTTCAATGTATGATGTTCCAGAAAGTCATTGGTGTAACAAATCCCTTGGTTAAGTCCACCGGGGGTTAATGCTAAAATGACTTTGTCAGCAGCATAGAGAATTGCGCTATACTCGTTCTTCAACGTGGGGGAGTAGACCTTATTATTAGCCCTACCTTGCTCAAAGTCTGACATAAAAAAGAATAAAGAGGGAAGCAAGGGGACAACGCTGCTTTACCTCTTTGTTGGTCTCAAAATATGGTGTTTTCACTCCTAATCCTCCAAACCTCACTGCTGTCATGATGTGCACATAACATAATTGAACCAATCTTGGTAACTCTGGCGGGATCTCAATTGTGTCCAATTTTCTTCCCAGTGTGCACCTATCAATAGATACAAATGGGTTTTCCACATCTAGGAAAGCCACGTATACAGAGCCTCCCCTATGCCTACAATATTTGTCTATAATTCCACTTAGAACTAAACAGTGATCTATAGTTGAAAATCCACACCTGGAGCCTGCCTGTGATGGCTGTAAGATGTAATTCTCAGTCACCCATTCTTCCAACCTTTCCAAGATACACAAAGGAGATTTTGGATGTATTATCCAGTAAAGAAATTTGCCTGTAACAGTTTGCATCATCTGGGTAACCTTTTTTTTAAATATTGGGACAATATTTCACCTTCCAATTATTCCACGCCTTCAAGGTTGGAACATTTGAGGTCTTGTCAATCACTGTAAATAATTTAACCAAAAACGGATCCCACCTTTGTAATTTTGTAAAACTTTGGGTTTCACCCTAAGTAACCGAGAGCAATCCAGACATGGACCCTTTACTCAATGTACCTTAGAGAGGCTCAGCTTCACCTCACTGAGGAAGCCCAACAAGGACAAAACATGTTTCTGGGATTGCTTATGGTGCTCTTGTTCAGAGGAGAATTGCTTACTATTTTGGTGCGGGACTGCCCTTGTGGGTGGGACAAAGACTGATATGCAAATGGTTATTTCTCCTCTGTCAAGGGTGCAGTGAGCTAAAACATGGTTGTAGACCCTCCTGATTGCAAGACATTCCATAGAACAGGTTATTTGACCCATGTTCATTCTCAGTAGAGGGTCTCCTGCACTCCTTTGCAATTTTGTAAAACTTGGCATTTCACCCTAAGTAACCCAGGGTAGCCCAGATGTGGAACCCTTGCTCACTACGCCTTAGTGAAGTTCAGTTTCACCTCACTGAGGATGTCCAACACGGCCAACCACATGTCTGGGGTTGCCGATGGCACTCTTGTTCAGAGAAGAATTGCTAAGCATTTCAGTGCTGGACTGCCTTTGTGGGTGAGACACAGACTGATACGCAAATAGTTATTCTCCTCTGTGAAGGGTGCAGTGAGCTAAAACATGGTTGCAGACCCTGCTGAGCAGAAGAAATTGCATAGAACAAGGTATTTGACCCAGGTTTGTGATCAGTCCAGAATCACTTACACTCCTTTGTAACACAATTTTGAGAAATTCCCACAGAGATGTCTGATGTCAACCACAGTGGTTTTCCCCTTCCCCCTTCTTGAAATGCCTAAATGACAGTGAAATCTCGAACTCAGTAAACATGGTCTTACTATTAGGGCTAGCCGGGTGGTGGAGAGCCTTCTTGCATTGATCCTCATAAAATATCTCCTGAAAATTGGACATCCACCTATTCTTGTCATTCTGTCCACCTTGTGTAAATCTGCTCTTTTCCCAGCCTTTATCAACAGATCTCCAAAATAGCATATGGTCATTGGAGCGTACTGCTTCAGCTAGGATGTTGCATTATTTTTCTATTAGATCCTGTTTCTTCCTTTTCAATAATGTTTTATGTTTCTTTTCAATTAGAATTTTTGTCCGGCTTGTAGGGCCCCTCCCTTGATTGCCTCATGTAATGCTTTCTCCCTGGCCCGATATTGAACGTCGAACTAGGGGGCATGAGACTGTTTATTAGATGCCTTCCTTAATATAGTTTCTGGCTTTTTTGTCTCAAACCATGGCCAGGAAACAATTCAAAAGATGCCACAAGTTCTGGAGTGTTCACATGTTTAAGGAATGATTGGCACTGGCTAATTATAACATCTACATGAAGGCAAGTGGCTATGTGCTCCCTATTCAGGATAGCTATATGTGGCAAACTCATCTCAACGTCGTGATGTGCTTCATAACCCGGGAGTATTAAAGATGAAACCATAGGCAAATGGCCACCCTCTGCACGTTCCTCCAGCCAATAATCCACCACCCAACTGTAGAGATAACAGTCCATAATCACATAGTCGATTACGGACAAGTAAAAGCCACTACTAAAAGTATTCCTAGGGTGTATGTCCTTTGGGGTGCTACCATTCAGCTCAACTTTGAAGAACGCAGCTGGAAGGTCAGTTAGTTCTATACCGCCTTGGTTGGGAGCATTACATGTCGTGTAACTCTTAGGTAATCTACATGTCTCTTCCAAGAATATGCCCTCATTATGCTTTCCGGGGGGTGGACCAAGCTTGACATTTATGTCTCCTAGCATGACAACCTATCTGCGCTAAACGTGTTCAAGAAGTCTGTTAGCTCTGTGACTATTGCCTTTTCCTTTTTGGGGAAAAGTATACGTTAATAATGTATAATTTATTCTGTTAGTCTCTGACAAACCAGCTTAATCTCATTATTATCATTGAGTTAAATTAGGCTCATAATCTAGTCACACTCCACCTATCTTGAATTCGGATTATGGTGGTTAGGCCTCCCTTGTGCCCCTCCTTTCTTCCTAAATATCACCCTTCTCGAGCTCTTCGCTCATCCACCTCCAACTCCCTCAAGGTCAGTCACTTCTCCAAGCAACAAGTTGGTGGTAGATCTCTTTCTTCTGCCGGGCCTCCCCCTGGAACAGCCTCCTTGCCTCTCTGAAACTTGAGGAGAACTATCGCTGATTCCAGAAGCACCTCAAGACCTTCCTCTTTGCTTCTGCTTTCTCTCCTCCTCTCCCCTGCTGATCTCCCGGCTGAAACTGAAACTGCGCTGGTTAACTGGCTACCATCTGATCTCTGGCCCAGGTCCCCTCCAAGCTGGTTACACACCTCCACTGCACCCCTAACAACCCTTGCACTCGGGGACTGTTTCTGTACCCCTACGGCCCCTACTAGCACTTGACTCTTGTCGTCTGCACTTACCCATGAACTTGCCACCAGCTGCCGCACTTTTATTCATTGTCTATATTTAATTTACTGTTATCCTTTGTACGGCACTGCCCGCTCCTCCTTCCCTCTGCACTTGTCCCTTCCCACTCCTCTGCACTTGTGCAATCTCAATGTCACCTGGCCTAGTAAGACCATGGTCTCTGTCTTCCCTCTCTTCCCCCTCCCTTTCCTTGTCATGCCTTGAAATACTAATGTATAGATGTGTTATAAATGCCATATCATATCATATCATATCCTTTGGGTTTATTTCCTACTTCAGTGAGTGTGCTTGGTATCCAGTTATGCAGAAATCATCTGTTCACCAGGTTTCTTAGATTCAATCAATATTGAATTGGCCTAAATAGTTGACCCAATTAATGGCCTGCCATTTGGCTGGTACACCTGTTACATTTCATGAAATAATACGCATACCCTCCCCTTCCCCAGCACTGTTAACCACCCCAAGATCTGTTAACCATTGGTGTGGCTGGAGGTGAATTGATCTTTGGGGCTTAAAGCAGTCATACACCCTGTCATTTGCCTGTTGCGATAAAACCCTTCTCGTGCTCAGCTGCTTCTGCAGTGTCTTGTCTATTTCACCCTTGGTGAGGTCAATTTTTCAAGGTCTACTGGGGGCTGGGTGAGCAGCTACTGCAGGCCATGCATGTCCCTCTGTTGTCCCTGGGCATGTCTTGAAATATTGCCGGCACTGGGTAATAAAACCAAACCATGTGTCATAAATATGACACTGCCTACCTTTCACATTTAAGAATAGCTCAATCCCTTTTCCAGCCATTGCGTCTACATTGCAATAGACATGCACGGTAGTGGAGGTTTCTGAAAGAGAAGAGGACATTAAAGCCCTCATAGACATCCAATCTGACAAGATCTGCTCCACCACAAAGTTTGAGAAGGAAACATCTGTAAAACCCAACATCTCCTGGACTGGTACCATAAACGCATGTTTATATGAGTTCTTGTTTACGTGCATGCGGCCCTAGTAGGTTACAATGAGATTTAGTTCCCTCTAATCCCAGAGTGGGTCGCCATTCTCCATGCTTTACTTCTGTGTTCTCCTTGATGCACCATCATGCTTGTGGACCTCAAGGCTCAGTCCTCTGACCGCTCTGATACTTGCATGTTGTGCATCAGTCACTTACTGTTCCCAAGAAGGTGCCTTTTGAAGGAAGTCTCTCATCCTCAGCACCAGTATTAGGAGCTGGTAATTGAGAATGTCTTATCATTTTTATAAGAGCCAGTTTTTCTGTTAGAGGCTTTCTGTGGTCTACTTCTACCATCCTTTCAACGTGGTTGCTCTGGGTGATATTGGTCTCCTTCAATTGCTCAATAAGCCATTTGTGACTATAAAGGTGTTATGGCGAGCTTCTCCACTTTGCAGTGCTCCCTTGTCTGAGCGGGTTCGGGCTGAGGGTGATGCTCTCAGCACTTTGTCCTGTCAAACATGATCGCATAGGTATAAAGCAGGTCAGCAACTAAAGAGTGTTGAGCAGGCACTGCCACCTTTTCTGGTCTCTTCTTTTAAGTTATGACGAGTCTGATTTAACTCAGCCATGGCAGACTCCAATCACAATCATAACACAGACTGCCACATCTCATCCTGCGCTATCTCCCCTAAGGTTACAGAAGAGCCATGGTGAATTAACTTAACCATCTGTTTTAGACTAAATGCTTCCACCAGTTAAATGGGAGATGTCTTGACCCTCTACCAAAGTTGACACTCTGCTCCATACCTTCTCTCCTCTTTCCTTATCCTTCAAAGCATTGATAGAAGTGCTGGTCCTTGGTACTGAATGTATTATCCACTCACCCGCTGACTCCCTGTCACTCATAGGATCTGCAATGATATCTTTCATATAGGAACTTCCTCTTACTTTTGGGGAGTAATCTGGGATCATTGGTACTTTCTTCTTTACCAGTTGGACTCTCGTGGACTCTCGTGCTCAAGTACATTAAGACAGTTTTCTGCATACATTTTATCAATCAACATATCAAGGGCTTCCCTAATTGACCTATCCAATATTTGTGTTGATGCCTGTACTGGGGCCAGAGCTTGTATCCTGCCATGCCACTTGCGGCCATCTTTGTTCTGTGCTCATCCAGTGACTAGCCTTTCCTCCAAAATGCCTACTGAGGGAAGGACATGACCATCGCTGAGTGCGAAGATTGAATTTGCCCTGTCCTACCATTTTGTCAACCCTGTGCAGGTCATCATGTGCACTGTGCTGCTATGGCAGAAGCTAGAAATTAGAGGTTTGTCTGGCCAAGTCGAGTGGGGTGTTCTTCTCTACCCTTTCACATTTGTATCTGTCCCACGATCCACTTTATTTATATTGCCTGGGGTTTCAAGTTTTTGTCTATGAAGGGCCCATTTAATAGATGGTTGCCTGTAGTCCGCAGTAGGTTGCACCACCTGTCTTTTTTCTGCCCTGCCCAAGCCCTGGCAGTCATTTTAAGCCTTGGCTTTACTTTCATAAGTGCATTCACCCTCTGGTCCATGCTACCACCAACAGTTATATGGCAAGTGGAAATACCCAAGCACACATTTTTACCAGCATTCTGAGAGTCTCTGGGGCAGTTCCTAGAATGTATGCAGTTACTAGAATAGCAGTAAACAGATCTTTGGTGCACAAATGAACACTACACATCCGATTATTCCACATTTCACCCTCCTAGGCTCTCTGCCATAGAGTAAAAAAAAACAATAAAACAGTGGGCAGTAAGTCAATCATGACAATGGTAATGGTAATGATGATAGTGATGATGTTGCTAAGAAATGGGTGTGCCAAGGCCCCAAGAGAAGTTAGACAGGTTGATCCTGGTAACCCAGCCTCTATCAATTAGCCTCCAAAACACCCTCTACCCAAAGGAGCATCTTGTCTCCCTACCACTCCAGGGGTAAAGTGTGCCCTGTGTCCTAGTTTTATATAATTACACGGTTAAGTTGCTAAGCGCATAGTAAGACCACTTTTTGGGCGGCTTATATCTTTGCTCTCCTTGGAGGAATCCTCACCAAAGTTTGCAAAAAAAGTATATGGCCTGCTCTGAATTTTTTTAGCAAGTTTGGTGGGGTTTCGTTCAGGGGGGGCAAAGTTATAGGGGGGGGGGCATTTATTTTTTTCCATAGACTGAATGGGCAAAAACGTTGTGCACGGCTACAGCCCAAACGGTTGGACGGATTTTACCCAATTTGCGGCAGGAGCGGGGGCTTGGTTCCGAAATCATGCTTTTGTGAGTTTGGCGCAAATCTAACCAGTATTTTTGTGGCAAAGAACAAAAATGTACATCTCAAACAATAAATTTATGATATTTGGCTCCGGCCGCGGACCCATTTCCCTGTTCGCTCTGCGGACAAAAGTCTCATTGGGTTGCAGTATGCCCTAGTGGCGGCGAACATTGGACGCAGCCGGTGGTTGGCTGGAGGGAAGTGTGCTGTGCGTCAAACTTTTTGGGAAATGCAGCCATGGTGTATCGGAGGACAGTGTGGCAGCGAAAGGGCCTGGCAAATAGACTGTACGCCATGTGGTGGTGGGAAGAAGGGATGGAAAGTGTGGGGGAGTGAGAAGTGCTTCATCTGAGATATGTCATTAGGTGGAAGAAGACAGTGATGTGCTGGCATTTTCCGTGCATACTGTGCCAATTTGCGGGTCCCTCCAGAGGTGACTACCATGTGTGATGAATGCAGGCAGCCTTCAGTACGGCATGATAGCTCGTGCAACTATCTCTTACTGTGGTGACTGGTTGCAGCTCCATTGCAGAAGGGTATTGCAGTGCACATGACACGAACATTGTA
This sequence comes from Ambystoma mexicanum, assembly GCF_040938575.1. NCBI lineage: Eukaryota > Metazoa > Chordata > Amphibia > Caudata > Ambystomatidae > Ambystoma > Ambystoma mexicanum. The sequence continues at coordinate 39,195,141 of NC_090924.1, read as the reverse complement.
ACATAGCGTGTACTAGGGTGTGTAGCGTATGGTAAGCCAGCAGCCCACTCAATGCATGGGTGGAGGCCTTGCACCAACAACTATGTGCCATGGTTTCAAGTAGGTTTGCCATTGTTGCCTTCTGTGTGTGGTTCGTCAGCATTGCATACATTGTTGGTTCCATGGGTCTGGTGATTGTTAGCACATCCTACAGCATTTACTCCTTGGCTCCAGCTAATGGAGTGAACAGTCGTGCAGTGTGTGCACTGGGTGTAGTGTTAGAATACTGTCACTATAGAATCTAAGAGCCAAGGCCTTGACCACACCCACCACAGCAATGCAGTTTTGACTCTGCATATCTCAGTGGGTGGAGATGTTCAAAGAATGGTTGTGGAGCACATTTTAGACTTGATAGAGCAACAGAAGTGAGCTGACATGCATATATTGTTGGTTCCATGGGTCTGGTCATTGTTAGACCATCCTACAGTTTCGGTGTATGGCTGGAATTGGTGCAGCGACAAGTACTGCAATGTGCCCACTGGATGCAGTCTTGGAATACTGTCAGTATAGAAGAGGTTAGGGTTGAAGTGGATCTTCTATCTGCTTGGATAATTTGCTTTGTGCAGCTTGCTTAGAGTAGACCCAATGATGGGAAGAATTGGGCTTTGGTTGGCAGTGACACAATACTTTGTGAATGGAAGTCGGTAGTAGTGGCAGAGGCTGTGGTATGTTTGTGGAATCCGCTAACTTTTACATGTTTCCATGCATCACTGTGTTATGGTGCGGGGGTTGGGTAGAAGTGCTGATGGCTATGTTATGTTTGTGGATTGTGCTATCGGGCCATGTGTTCGCATGCATGGCTCCATAATGTTGTGCTGGGTGTGGGCAAGCACTAGACTTGTGTGTGCATGGCCAAAGTTGTGATGGGTGCCACTCTGGATGCTGACATAGTGGATTAGGCTGCAGAACTTTGTACTGGAGGTGCTTTGGAAGCACACGCGCCGTGCACTCCACATGTTTAATGGTAAATATGTAGTGCTGTAGAAAAATGATAGTGTTGGATGCAGAGGTCCTGGATGTCATTGCTGCATGCAAGTGCACATTTTCACAGTACTCAATGAGGGAGTGCTGGAAAAAGAACCATGGGAAGGGGAAAAGGACTGTCCCTTCTTTACTGGTGAGTGGCCCTCGCTGTAGCTGGGAAAGCGCATGTGCCACATCCTGCCATTCCGAGCATGGTGGGCATGGAAATGGAACTGTGGGGATTATCCTATCAGGTGGTCAGGGTGTGGTTCACAGGAAGGGGCGGTACTACTTTTTCCCAGTACCCTGTGTAATGAGGTTGGTAGAGATGGAGAGATGGACAGTGCTGATTGTGGGTGATACCTTTGTGCAAGATCTGCACAGGTATGCTGAGCAAAGAGGCATTGCTGCTTATTTCGGGTTGCAAGGAGTGGAAGCTTTGTGGGGCAGTCTCTATCAATGCAGTTTTGGCGGGCCTTTGCAGATATGTGGCTTCTGTCGCTACTGTTCAAGTTTTTGTGGTGCATTATGGAGGTCAACATTTGGGTTACATGTCGTGCTGATGTTTGCTCCTTCACCTGAAGAAGTTGATGAATGCAGTGATGCCGATATTAACCACTGCCAAAGTCGTTTTCTCATGCATTCCACAAAGAGGAGTATGGAACCATGCCGGTGTAATTTGACCCCAGCCAGAGCTCGGAAGCTGTCTTCTAAACAGAAGCATGTGCTTTTTATGTGCAGTGATGGGATGTTCTCCACCCACTATGAGCTCATTAAGTCACAAAATATGCACTGCTACCATGCGAATGGCATTTCTATGAATGCCACTGGCAATGCTATTTTCTTTTATACTGTGCAAGAAGCGTTGACCAGAATCTCAGTAAAAATGTAAGTAGGCACGTGCCACATCCAGGCCTTTTCAGGATGGCTAGCATGGAAATGGGAATGTGGAGGCTAAGGCATTGCTCAATAGGTTTTCTGGTTGTGGTGTGTAGGGGAAAACTGTGGCAGAAGGTCTATTTGTACACAGAAATGCAGAAGGCTATTGTTGAAGTGTGCAAGGTAAGGGGCAGGCATCCTGTTTGGATGAATGCACTGTATGTACTTGTTTTAAGTTGCTAAGATACATTCAATGATGCTTTTTTCTGATATTTTTGCAAATTGTGTGGAAATGGGTTACTGCAGAAAATAATTCTGTGAAGTGTGCAACGTAAGTGGCAGGCATCCTGTTGTAGTGCATGTAATGTGTGTATGATATAATATGATGTGCTATGGTATGATATGAGATTTATAACGCTCCTACACACAAGGCGTGACGAGGCAAGGGAGGCAAGGGAGGGGAGACAAGAGCAACAATCCTACTAGGCCAGGTGTCATTGAGATTGTGCAAGTGCAAGGGGAGGGGAAAGTGCAGTACATGGGAAGAATAATAAATAACAATAAGTAGAAATATGGCCCGCTGGTGGCAAGTACATGGATAACTGCAGACATCAGGTACTGGTGGGACTGTTAGGGATACAGAAAACAGTCCCCAAGTGCAGGGGTTGCCAAAAAGGCAGTGCAGGGGTGTGACTGGCTGGGGGAGGTGCCCTGGGCCTGAGATTAGAGGTTGGCCAGGTAACCAGTGCTGAATCTGTTTCAGCCACGAAGTCAGCAGGGAAGAGGAGGAGAAAAAGTAGAAGCAAAGAGACATTTTTTGAGGTGCTTTCGGAAGCAGAGATGGTTCTCCTCAAGTTTCAGGGAAGCAGGGATGCTTTTCCAGAGGGAGCCCCGTGCTGAAGAAAGAGAACTACCACCAACTGGTTGCTTGGAGAAGCGACTGACCTTGAGGGAGTTCGAGGTGGATGAGGGAAGAGCTGGAGCAGGGAGATATTTAGGAAGTGAGAGTTGAAGGTATGGAGGCCCCAGTGCCCAGAAGGCATTGTGGACTTTGACCTTAATCCTTGCAGCCACTGGGAGCCAGTGCAGACATTTCAGTCCCAGAGAGAAATGATCCCAGGGCTTGAGGCCAAGGAAGAACTTGCGCAGTCCTGTTCTGGATGAGTCGCAGAGGGCGGAGCGTAGAAGCAGGCAGATTTAGATAGATTTTGTTGCAATAGCCCAGCCTACAGAGAACCACAGCTGTGGAGACAGTCAACTTCTTGGAACTTGGTTTAGGTTGAAAAGATACATTCAGTGCTGGTTTTGGTGTGATATTTTTATGGTTCATGTAGGAGATGGGTTACTGCGGAAAAAAAATAATACCATTCTCGGAAGGAAAGAACAGAGTTCCTGTTTGAATATTACAATGGGCGATATGGGTAAATGAAAACTTTGAAAGCATGTACCATTGAAGTGCCACTTGATGGTAGGTGATGGGAGAACAAACAGTATGTTTCTTAAGTACGAAATGGACATTGAGTAGCAGATATGGTGCTCACAGACACTTATAACAGAGTTATGAACATACTGCAGAAAATGTATTCATACCTCTATTTCATGATGATGGGTGCTCATGTGAATGAATGTGGATGCACAAATCTTGCATAGTTTTACTGAACTTTCTACTGGACGCGCTTCCGAATGACACTACACTTGCAGGCTGAATGCGCAACGGTAAATACAAAGTGTTGTACAGAACTGACAGTGTTAGATGCTGACGTCTTGGATGGCATTGGTGGATGTGGCTGTGACTTTTTAACAGTACCTAATGAGGTAGTGCTGTAAAAAAATAGTGGAAAGGAAAGAAGGACTGCTCCTGCTTTACTGGGGCACAGCCCTCGCGGTACTTGGGGAAGTGCACGGGCCACATTCTGCGCTTCTCACCATGCTGGACATGGGACTGTGGGTTTTATCCAATCAGGTACTGAGGGTGTGGCTCACAGGAAGGAGCGGTAATACTGGTTTTCAATACTCTGCGTTGACATGGAGAAATGCATTGTGTTGATTTCGGGTGATGCCTTTGTGATAGATCTGCACAAGTATGCTCAGGAAAGACACTTTGATCGTGATTTCGGTTTGGACTGAGTGGAGGCATTGTGGTGCACTGTCCATGACTGCAGTTTTGCCACTATGAATGCACTTTGCAGACAGCTGGCCACTTTTGCTAATGTTCATGTTGTCATTTTACACTACAGCAGCATGCATTTGGGTAACATGGCTTGTTCAGGTTTTTTCCATCGACTGAAGTGTTTGTTGAATGCAGTGAAGAGGCGTTTTCCCACTGCCAAGGTGCTTTTCTCAGCCATAATACCAAGAAGGGTATGAGACAATGCTAATGTATGTTGTTCCCAGCCAGAGGTTGCAAGGGATCTCATCAACAAAAGCATGTGTGGTTTTTTGTCCGCTCATGGGATGTTCTCCTGCAACAATGACATCATTAGTTGTCAAAAACCCAAGTTTTTCCATGCAAATGGCATTTATTTGTCGCCAATTGGTAATGCTGTTTTGTTTGTCCATCTGCAGGATGCCTTGAAGAGTTTACTGTAATAATGTGAGGAGAGGAAAACACAAAATCCTATAAAAACCAAAAAAAATGTGTTTGTCTAGAAGCACCACAAAAAAGGCTCTTTTCAGAGCCACCTCTGTAGACGAAATCCCCTACCCTGGCTGCAATTTATTCCTCCACGCCCACGCCCAGCACAAAAGCCACATCTGGGCCTTTTGAGGATGGCGTGCATGGAAATGGGACTGTGGAGGCTAAGGGATTGGACACTAACGTTTATGAGTGTTGTGTGTACACAGAGGACTGTTTTACAGACTTGATAGTGTTACATGAAGAGCTCTTCAATGTGATTGGTGAATGCATGTGTGACTATTACTATTACTATACCCAATAAGGGCATGCTGGAAAGAAGAAAGTGGAAATGAAAGAAGGACTGTTAGTGCTCTACTGGGGCAAAGTACTTGGGGAAGTGCATGTGCCACATAGTATCATTTTCAGTATGCTGCCCATGGGAATGGGAAAGTGGGGATTATCAGTGCTGAGGCTGTGGGTCACAGGAAGGGGCGTTAATATTTTTCTCCATTACTGTGCATAGTGAACAGGGCTGCCATGTTTGCAATTACTTAGAAAGGTAATGTAGCATAGCAGAAATTGTTCCAAATTCACTTACACCTCAAAGCTATGCAGCCCACTACTCTGTTCTAAAAAAATACAAACAGAATGCGGTGCAGTTCTGGGGTATGGCCTTTGGTACGGCTGCTGTGGAGACCTTGCAACCGGAAAAGAGGGCTACATTGTTGCACCAAATACATACATGTGAAATGACACATTGTGGGGTATTTGTAAGTGTGTACTTTCTCAATAACATACCATAGATTGCACACCATTGCACTTTTCTACTGTCCGAGGGTCGAGATCGTGTTCACAATGTAAGGGCCCACGTGCAGCGTGGGTGCGGTCGCATGGTTATGTCATAAATGTTTTCCATTGGGATGGCTGTCTGCAGGATGTATTTTGGGCAGAATACTTTGTGCGCATATGTATAGGTGTCCTATGCACACTGTTAGGAACTCTGGAGTGATTAATAGTGTGACACAGGTGCTTCCGGCCATTTTTATGACAAGCTTGGTGTTTGAAGGGTATAGCAGGTGGGATGTTTATGTGCACAGCTACCTCTAGGGCATGGGTGGGTGCTTTGAACAACTTACAGTTTGTGACGATTTTTTTTTGCATATACTGGACAGCATCAGTGTTAAAGGGAGACAGAGGAAGAAATACGCATGTGCGTATTTGTGCAATGGACAAAAGTTTGCTCCTGCAACTACTTATAAGTGGTTCACAAAATACGGACATGCAGCTTGTACTGTCGTGGTATGGATGCCTCCATTGTGATTGTGGATAGGCCCGCCAGGTGCAGTGTTTGCAGGACATCTCCCTTTTGCTTAATTGTGTTCCCTCCCACCAGTACTGTGTGCCACTGAGTCATAACGGGATTTTCAAAACAAAGGAAAACCCACATTTTTTTCTCAGGAACAATTTACATATGCACCTTCATTTCCAAACTTTCATAGCTACTATTACGAAAGGGAAGGGGTAGCAGAAATGGATCAATATTGTGTGGGGAATTGGGGATTTGCACAAGTTGCTCGTGAGGGGAGGAAGGGATTGAGGTATCATCGTAATGTCTCTGATCACACAGATTTTAAGAGGATGGCAGACTATGAAATGGGGAAGGGGTACACGTGCAGGTCGGGCAGTGGTATTTTATTGTGTCCATAATATGCCCCTGAACGTAATATTTTAAGGTGGCACAATTGTTCACCAATGCAAGACCTACTCTATTTTCCCTTGCAATTCACATATATTGTGCTGTTTGTATATGTTCCTTGTGTTTTCTGGATGGTACCACTATGTACGAGAACCTGTGTCTTTCTAAGCAGGTTTGATGCTACCAGATGTCCATGACCAGACGCATACTCCACGACTGGTTTGCGCATTAACATAGTGCCAGCAGGTTCAGTGTGTTGTATGGTACATCTTTACAAACTAAGGGTATCCTGGTAAAAACCTATGAAATTCAGTGAAAAAACGTTTCTTCAGGGACGTTATGGTTAAGTAGCGCAACTAAAGACATATCAAACTGAGTGAAAAAACCTTGTTTAAGAGAAGTTATGGTTACGTTGAGCTACTAAAAGCATATCACCTTTACTGGAATAACTATTATAAAGGAAAATTATGATTAAAATGCCCTACTAAAACCTATGAAATTCACTGACAACAAAACATTGTTAAAGGGACGTTATGGTTAAGTTGCACTACTAAAAAACCTATCACCTTTACTGAAAAAAGTATGGTAAAGACAGGTTATGGTTAAAGTGCACTACTAAAAACCAATGAAATTCACTGATAAAAAACGTTGTTAAAGGGACGTTATGGTTAAGTTGCCCTAAGAAAACATATCACATTCAGTGCAACAAGTACTTGAAAGGAACATTACACTTACTTTCCACTAATAACAACCTATCCATATTATGGGTACAGGTAAAACCAAAAAAACACCAGAAATGTGCCCCCTTCCCCCTTCTCCATCCCCTCCCTCCTCTTCTTTCCCCTTGACTATCTCCCTCCCCTCCCATGCCTCCCCACTCTCACCCTTCCCCTTCCCTCCTCCTACTCATCACCACCCCTCCCCCCACTACCCAGTCCTACTCCTCTATTCTCCCTATCCCTTCAGTTAATTGCTCTTCTCACTGTTTTGTTGATTGATTCATATTGTAATTTTGCTTCCACCGTTATATTGTTTATGTTTATATGTATTAAGTTGTTCCACTGTACAGCGCTTTGGTGTAAGGCGCTCTATAAATCAACAAATACAAATACAAATACAAATACAAATACAAATACAGTTATGGTAAGCTAAGCAACCATAACTCGTGCCACCACTGTGCACTGCTAATGCAATTGATGACACCACACCCCAGATTTTCTGTACAAACGTTTCCACTCATTTCTTTTTTAAGGGGTGTATTTTAATAATACTTATTAAAAGATGTGCTACTGTTTGTAGAGGTTAAAAATAAAAAATGCATTTGTAATCTAGAGGCTCTGGAAGTAGACATATGTATTTAATTGTTGGATGCACCACTTGAACCTGACTCTCATACAGATTACCTTGTCTACCAAGCTGTGAGTCTGTTTGCTTCTACAAATGTAAATATGCTATGATATAAAGACTGATGACTCTGCAGTGTCTGTTGGCAGTAGTGTGTACAGATGCTGCTCTTCTGTGATGTGTGTTACTGTGCTTTTACCTGGAGACCCTGGAGACCCTGGATTCTATCTAATTGGAGCTCTGCCTAACTGACCGGCACTGCGAGTCGCTCCTCGACTGTTGCCGCCGTCAGCCGTGCCATACGCTTCCTGGAGGGGGCGGAGCTACGCACTGCACGTGATCCATCACGTGACTTCGGGAGCAGCCAAAAGACTCAGGCTGCCTGCCGCCCTGTGAATTGTGCTTTTACCTGGAGACCCTGGAGACCCTGGATTCTATCTAATTGGAGCTCTGCCTAACTGACCGGCACTGCGAGTCGCTCCTCGACTCTTGCCGCCGTCAGCCGTGCCATACGCTTCCTGGAGGGGGCGGAGCTATGCACGGCACGTGATCCATCACGTGACTTCGGGAGCAGCCAAAAGACTCAGGCTGCCTCCCGCCCTGTGAATTGTGCTTTTACCTGGAGACCCTGGAGACCCTGGATTCTATCTAATTGGAGCTCTGCCTAACTGACCGGCACTGCGAGTCGCTCCTCGACTCTTGCCGCCATCAGCCGTGCCATACGCTTCCTGGAGGGGGCGGAGCTACGCACGGCACGTGATCCATCACGTGACTTCGGGAGCAGCCAAAAGACTCAGGCTGCCTCCCGCCCTGTGAATTGTGCTTTTACCTGGAGACCCTGGAGACCCTGGATTCTATCTAATTGGAGCTCTGCCTAACTGACCGGCACTGCGAGTCGCTCCTCGACTCTTGCCGCCGTCAGCCGTGCCATACGCTTCCTGGAGGGGGCGGAGCTACGCACGGCACGTGATCCATCACGTGACTTCGGGAGCAGCCAAAAGACTCAGGCTGCCTCCCGCCCTGTGAATTGTGCTTTTACCTGGAGACCCTGGAGACCCTGGATTCTATCTAATTGGAGCTCTGCCTAACTGACCGGCACTGCGAGTCGCTCCTCGACTCTTGCCGCCGTCAGCCGTGCCATACGCTTCCTGGAGGGGGCGGAGCTACGCACGGCACGTGATCCATCACGTGACTTCGGGAGCAGCCAAAAGACTCAGGCTACCACCCTTGCGGCGTTAAGCCCGACAGGGGTGAAGGGCGCTGACTGTTTTGCGACTGTTTGGTGCTGTGGCGCCAACTTACAGCTTGGAACTTGCGAAGGTGAGCTATTTATACTATAAATCCATAAAGTAGTGCCTCAGTGTACTCCTGCGCACAGATATGGTGGAATCTGACACAACTGAAGCGTGACAATATTTACACGATTGTACCTATTTACCTACTACCTCTTACTAGGAGAAGGGTGACTAAAACCATCAAAACCTATGGCCAAAACCAGGCAGAACAAAACTAGCTATAACCTGCGTAAGGGCCAAGAAGGACCTAGGTACCTTCCTCTACAGAAAGCTAATAAGAATATCATTACCACAGAGGAGGAGGGCAGATCGATTAAAGGAACTATCCCAGCTATGTTTGGGAAAATCCACACCAAGGCTACCATCACTGGGGATAAATTAGGAACAGAAGCCAGTAATCCTCAACCACCAGTCCCGCATAACAACAGTATCTCTTTGGATAATACTAACTTCAATGACATTGATAACAATTCTCTTTTAGATCTATGCCTATCAATTCAAAAATCAATGGCCCCACTAAACAATCCTCCTACAGTTTTTAATGATTATCCACTTGTGATTGAGGCACAGGTTCTAAATACAGCTCAGGGGGGGCAGCAAAAGCCTGGAGGACCCATTAGCCCTAGACAACCTGGTAATTCAACATCAAATTTATCGGGCTCTCTCCCCATGCGCCCCTCCCCTACCTCCCCAGTAGTTCTGTCAGAGGAACGGCTATCAACTTCCCCAAATCTATATATAAGCTCTGATGACCCGGAACATATGGACAAAAGAGATAATGGAAACTCTGAAGTCTGCAACAATTTAGCCATTATAGATCTGCAAGCCTCAGTAGCTTCCCTCCAATTTGCTATGAAAATTCTGCTAAAACTATGCGGGAGGATCCATGCAAACTCAATAACACAGCTGGGGCTTTCCAATCTCCTCATTCCTATGGGGCAAGAACTACCCAACCAACATCCCCCTAAGGGAGATGAGGGACAGGACTCACAGAAGATACCTGTCAATTTGGAAAAAACTACAGTGAAAGCCTTGGTAATACCTCTGACAAAAAAACAGCGACGTCAACAAAGACGCCTAGCTTCAAAAAATTTGGTGGCGGAAATAGCCTTCCCTTTACCTGCCACTAACGTTCCAACAATACGTACAAAAAAATCTAAACGTAAGAAGCGGAAAACCAAGAATAATGTTAAGAAAGGGATGGGGACCCTAACAAGTTGGATTATCCCGGATATAACACAGGAAATCACCAGCACGATTATAGAAGACTCCAATCCTGACCTTTCAACTAACTCCGCTGAAGTGGACTCTATATACTCACACCAAGACGAACAGCATAAAGTGGACAACAAGGGACCTCCTACACCACTGGAAACAATTGAAATCGATATCCCTAATACAAGTAAAATATGTATCATCAAAAACTTAAATCAAAAGAAGAGGGATAAGTGGCTGACAAGAACGGAGGTTTTAAACAAACTGCATCTGATCCCACAATTGCGGGTAATCCGCTCGGAGGATTTCTCTTTTGTAGAACCGCTCTCTGTTCGCAACCCCAATGTGTCAGCCCTCCATTGTTGTGTCTTGGCATCTGCCCAATTGATTCGATCACATAAACAATGTCTACTACAGGTGGGGGTGGAAGTAGACGCTTGTAAAGAGAAGGAAGATCCTCTACTTCCAAGTGATGAACCAACGGCAGCCACAAATAAGAATGGTATACCCCCACAAAAAACGGAAAAGAACGTGCAGATGGCAGACATCCAAAATACTCTGAAATGGCTGGCAGAGTCGCTGCCCCTAGTCTTACAACAATCATGAGATCAAACCCTCCTAAGCTGGAACACACATGGTCATCAGCATTTTCTTACTAACAAGGGCTCTCTATCAATGATAAGTAAATTCCCCATCTTTCTATTACAAGAAACATGGCTACTACAGCAGACAGCCATGGATGGGTATACTATTTATCATACCCTTGCGAAGAAAGGCATACGTGGACGTCCATATGGAGGTCTAGCGATAGGGATCTCAAATAAGCTGAAAAGTAGAATGATCCCAGTGGATAGTGACTATCTATGTGCAGCTGCTCTGACCCTTAGGATTAAAGCAAGATGGGAAGAAATATTATTAATTAATATATATAATCCCCCGGGTGCAAAACACAGAGAAAGTATACAGGATACCCTGCATAATCTCCTAAGTGATTGGAATGTAACCAACGGTAGAGATTTTATTATTTTGGCTGGGGACTTGAACTGTAGAATCAATAGCGGTGGTGGCACAAGTAATAATCAGCTTCTAACAAGTCACAGTATATGGAATCAGGCTTTTACGGACATAGAAGGGATGTGCTGGAGGGGTTTCTTTGACTGCTGGGACCTTGAAATAATTAATGGTCGCACTAGAAACGATAGCCCGGGTAAATTTACATGGAAGAATGGGAGCAGTATGAGCACTTTAGACTATATCTATACTAGTGTAGAGATCGCATTAATTGTCAAAGATATGAAGGTGAGCAAATACAAATGGAGTGATCACGACCCACTGATATTATCACTGGGACTCAGCCACCCGGATGCCGCATTGGTAAATTTGGGAGATCTTGTAATTAACCATTCCCTAAATCGCATCTCCTGGTCAACGAATAATATTCTAAAGGCCCCAAGGGCGTCTGAAGAGTGGGGTAGTAAACAATTAAATATGTTTATGCAAAAGTCACCGGAACAAATAGAAAGGTGGATAAGTAAGTTCTCTGCGATACACGGTTCTCGTAAAATGGGCCTGATGGTGGACAAGGCCTCTAACGAATTTGACCGTGCGATCAGAGATAGGAAACGTAAGCTCAGAAGAGATAAGAGGTATATAAGAAATGGCCCTGATCCCAAGAAGGTGATTGCTCTTAAAATAAGAAAGCTGAAGGCCACCTACCGAATATGGTTAAAAATACATAAAAACACAAGGAAGTTAGAAAGGTGGCAACATACAGTCAGGACACTATGTAGTAAGAACACTCGCAAAATTTGGTCCATACTGGGGAAGGCGAAGGGGAAAACTTTACCTAGTATGGTTAATCCTATAGGAGAAGATAAATGGATCTCCTTTCTGGAAACGAGAAATACGGGGAGCAGCCATGTGACCTACATCCCCAGGGCTAGCAAACCCCCTATTCCCGCATTCTCTATTTCTGTGGAGGACTTGCAGATAAGAATTAAGGCTTTAAACACCTCACGTGCTCCAGGACCTAACGGCCTCTCTAATATGGTGCTGAGGAGTAACCCCCCCTTTTGGGCAAACCTCTTGAAAATATTGTTTGATAAAATACTACATGAAGGTAATATACCGACATCATGGCAGGCAGCCATCATTATACCTGTCTTTAAGAAAGGTAGCAGGGCCGATCCTACGAACTACCGGCTATTATCTATGCTGGACTGCTCTGGGAAACTGTTTGCAGCACTTATTCTGAAAGAATTACTATTATGGGTAGAGAAAGCTGGGATCTTTGATCAATTCCAAAGTGGCTTTAGAGCAGGCTTTTCCACTTCCAATAACATATTTATTATGGATACTTTGAGAAACAAGGCGCTATCTCGTTCTAATCCCCCTCTATATGCACTATATATAGATTTTAAGGCGGCCTTCGACTCGGTCAATCGCTCCCTTCTATGGAACAAACTGAGGAATCTAGGTTGCCCTGAACCTCTATTGTACTATTTGGAGCTATTACACTCAAATAACACAGTTCAAGTTAGGCTGGATAATCTGGGTACGGTGACCAAATCCATTCCTCAGAGGCGAGGAGTAAGGCAAGGCTGTGTTACCGCTCCAACATTGTATAATTTGTTTATTTCAGATATACCCAAATGCCTCCTAGAGACTAATAATTGTCCCCCTAAGATAGGTTCCTATCACTGTCCACTTCTAGCTTATGCAGACGACTTGGTGATCATGGATCACACTTTTAGTGGTATCCTGAGATCAGCCAAACAGCTATGGCATTATGCAGAAAGCAATGAACTAGTTATTAACAACAGTAAGACCAAGTTGTTGCTATACATGGCTGGTAGAGTGGCTAGACCAAGAATGATGATGGGAGCGAACGAAATTGAATACACGCACATGTATAGATATCTGGGGGTGGAATTCGATAACAAAGGAAACTATTTTACCTGCATCCAGGAGCGCAAAACAAAAGCTGCTCAACTTACAGCCTTAGTTTATAAATTCACACGTGAGCAATGTGGATTCTCAATATGGGCAGCACGTCAGCTATATATTCAATGTCTGGCTCCTATGGTGACGTATGGCTTAGACCCACTGATAAATATGAATTTAGGATGGTTACAACTGATAGAGGGTAAGTTCTGGAGGAAAATCCTCGGCCTTCCGCAATGTATTCCCATGGCTATTATTAGGCTTGAGATGGGAATCTTCTCCCTCAGTGCCATGGTAATAAGAAAGAGGATGGAATTCCATATTAAGCTCAACAACAAACCAACAAACAAACTATTTCAGACGATCAGGGAAGACTGTGCGGCTGGTAGACAGCCTAATTTGAGAATCAGATTCGGTCCCTAACTGAAGAAATCAGTTGGTCACCTGAATGGGGCCGGGAAAACGAAGACCTGATTGCCAGCATGTGCAATCGCCTTAATCTGTGGGACTGGAAGAACAATTTTAAACACCTTAATAGTCTGAAAAGCTATAGCTTTATTTTATTTAGACTTTACACCTATGGAAAAGCGCAACTTTATCTAAATCAGTGCCCATCAGAGCATCTGAGGCGGTTTATCCTATTAATGCGCCTTAATTACTTGCCGATTCTATCTACCCAGGGCCCTGCATGGGGGTTAAACCTAGCAGAAAGATACTGCAGGATCTGTGACCTTCCTACTGAACCTGAGACGGCTCAACACGTGCTGACGAGCTGTGGTAGGATGAGAATAGAATACAATAAGTACCTGGGCGAATTCGTCCACAATACAGACTATATGGGCCAAGCAGACTTTTGGAAGCAATGTGTTAACACAAATAACCCTAAATTGCATTTAGCACTTTATCAGGTCTGGCGAATAGCAGTCGCTCTCATGAAATTAAACCCAAGGGGGTCTTTCCCCGATAAGTAAATGACATTGGCCCTCATTACGACCCTTGCGGAATTCGGAAAACGATGGCGGAAATGCAATACCGCCATCGAATAGCGCTCGGTGCGACTATGACCCGTCACCGCAAAGTACGAAGCCATTAGCGACACCGTAGTGAACGCCAACGCTAACTGCACCAAGCACGCGCGCGCGCGCCATGCCAAACCGCAAACACCACCATGGCGCAAGGGTACGCCAATTCCGACCCTAGCGGACATGTACCTAACGCCATCAAGCATGGCGGAATGTACCATTCCGCCATGGTGAGAAGTACGGCATCGCGAATCAACCGTAAACGGCCCCACTGAGTGCCTGTACACCGCTCCCTGCCCACAAAGTACAACTCCCCGTAGGTGCAATGAAGTCACAATGCAACCATTGAAATGTACAAGTCACCCATGCATGCCAACGAACAAAAGAAACACAACAGGGGCCAATGGGAGCTGCAGGGCACAGATGGCACGAATACAGAAGCCATCCCAATGGACATGACCACAGTCCCCCACCAAGAAACGCACGCAAACACAGGCACCTGTGACCAGCAATATTCCGAGAATCACATCATTCCACCAGTCCACCTGGCTGACCGGCATCTGTTACACAAAACCCAATCCCCCGCCCCTGAGCATGACAACATTCAAACTGTCATATTGGCAGCCCCCATCCCTGACCTCACGGGCTTCGTAGGCAAACGCGCCCAGTACAGTACCACGCAACTAAACTCCGAAGCTGGAACCCAATGCAGATCTCCTCACAATACATCGCCCCCCAAATAGGCATATGCCACATCACTTGCAAAGAAAAACGCTACACGGGCCAAATCAGAATAGAAATTTAATGCACATCAAAATCACCAAGCCCATACAGCCATCAGGCCATGAACTCCAAAACACTTTTCACCATTGTGGGCTGCATCCGCAAGAAATGACCAGCCACTACTTGTGTGACGCCCTGTTCCCTCATGGTACACAGAGCCACATTCACGTACGAAAAGGCAACATGGAAGCGCACAGAACCGCAGGGCCGTCCCAATGGGGAGGCACTAGTCCAGCTGAAAGGCCGAAATGGCGCTCCGAGCCACCAGTACTGCGTAAGGGCATGTGGGCCATTGGCGATCGTCCCATAAGATCGTAATGCTGCTCCACTGATTAACACGAAGCAGCAGGTGTCGGGAGTAAAACCCATCTGCAGGAGTGGCATACAGATGGCAGTGGCAAAAGGGGAGGAGATACCTGTCAACCAAAAGAAAAGAAAAAGAACATAATGGCCATCAGAACTACATTCGAACAACTCACTTCAATGATCACACTAAATCCACAGCCATATGCATGCTAGCCCACTCCAAAGGATCATCACCACCCCAAAACCACTTGCGACTCATAACCATCTATATCGAGGTGCAAACACCATCACAAACGAGTGTACCTGTGCATGCGTCTGTCAAAACAGAATCCATCAGATGGGAATGTTAACGTGCATGGACACAAGTGTCTGAGGGCGCGTCGAGACAGGGAGGGCTCAACAAGGCCAGATAGACGATGGTCCCACTATGGCAGCCCTGCATCACATAGCGTAGGGGAGGCGGATAGATCCCAAGAAGCCCTGTACATGGCAAACTCTGTATCAAATCACCTGCCCATGCATCCATTCATCATTCCCTCATCCCGGGATTAAAACGCCTGAATATTTACTCACATAACATTAGAAATATCCATTGAGTCTGTGCGTTATGCAGCCTGCAAAATCCACAGTGCCCCAGCCCGTAATTCCAGTGTAGTGAAGTAACATGTATTTGGGAACGTCCGGCCTCATCGCCCACGTCGCTATTGCGCATCCCAAACTATTCATATCAATCATTGCATCCTCGCCATGGCCCCTGTCTCAAGGACATTGAACAATAGTACGTTATATTTGCAGTCAGACCTGTGGGCATTTCCTCGCCGCTAGCTGAAAACCGAAAGCGCCGCCCTTCGAATTCCTCATTTGCAACATCACGTCGAAGAGGCATCTGTGGCCGTTTGAAATCACTAATCATTCCATCGAGTGCGGCTGTGTGTGAAAATGGCAACTGCCTTCACCCACAAATGGGACGCCCCGCCCGTCGTTGCAACTCGGTACAGTGATGCATGAGGGCCCACCGTTACTCGAGTACTACGTTCCACTGACCCTTCACAAGTCTGTTCGCGACTGCACAGATAGTATGTGAAACAATGGGACCACAGCAGAATGAACATATCAACCAATCTTACACGGCCATCGGGTACAAATACATGATTGCAATAGCAAGATGCCATTCCCCGAATTGCAGCGTTGTGCGCGGGACGTGCTCGGCCAAAGGGGAGAGCAGTTTGCACAGGTGGAATTAATCACCACAGGTGGAGGCCATACAGCCTGAAAACACATAAATTGCACAGCCAGTCTCCTCCCACAACCACACCGAAATGCTACCGGCAGGACTCGCGATGTTGGCCCTGGGGGACCTGATAGCACTGCAAGTACTCCAACTCCAAGAAGAAGACGAACACCAACTACAACCGGCCGCACGGAGGAGACGCAGGAGGAGGAGGAGGCCAAGGCAGGGCCAGCAAGGGCCGCCAGCACAGCCACTACCACCACGCAGGCAGCCCGCAATCCCACGCCTCCGAGCACATCCGTTCAACCTCACTGATGAGCAGATCCACACCCTCTACCGTCTGGACCGGGACACCATAGCCGCCATTGTGGACATGACACAGGCTGACCTTGTCAGCATGATAGATAGCCCAACCGCCATCCCACCCCTACTGAAGGTGGTGTCTGTACTCCACTTCCTGGCCACAGGCACCTACCAGCACACAGTCGGACAGTTGCATGGCATTTCTCAGCCACTGTTCTCACGGACACTATTTCAAGTGCTCGATGCCCTCCTGCAGCACGCAGACGACTACATCTCTCTACCACGCTCGGAGCAGGAAATTACCAACACAAAAGTGGGATTCCATGCACTTGCCGGCATACCGGGTTGCATTGGTGCCATCGACTGCACCCATGTGGAATTGGTCGTCCCACATGCCATGGAGGCCCAGTACCGCAACCGAAAACAATTTCATTCCCTGAATGTACAAATGGTGTGTGACTCCAACAGGATCATTACACATTGTTGTGCCCGATTCCCTGGATCAACCCATGATTCTATGGTCTTGAGGAACTCTACAATACCACGCTACATGGAGCGACACGCAGGGAACAGATCCTGGCTACTCGGTGAGTCTCATTACATGCATGATTATGTGGGGTATGTGATTTGGCAATGACCTGGCAGGAAGGGGGGGGGTGTGCGTACGTAGCAATGGCATTCCACATCATACGTTTCTCGTCCACATACAGGTGATGCTGGATATCCACTGAAGAGATGGCTCCTCACACCAGTCCGGAACCCACGGGACCAGCATGAGGAGGACTACAACCATGCCCACTCACGTACCCGTGTAGTCATTGAACAGGCATTCGGCCTACTGAAGACTCGTTTCCGCTGCCTCAGCAGGTCTGGCGGGGCACTCCTGTACCGCCATGAGAAGGTTGCAAAGATGGTCATGGCATGTGTCATGCTCCACAACATGTGCGTACGTAGAAATGTGCCCATGCCCCCTGACGCAGAACTGCAAGCACCTGATGATGGTCATGATGAGGGTGGGGATGTGGCAGCACCTCATGGAGTCTGCGAGGCACCGGAGGCCCGTGACATTCGTCAGCATCTCATTGATGCATGCTTCTAGCACTCACGCCTGGTGGCTGATACATGGACACGGGACTCGTGGCACTGTGTGTGTCTGGGACATGCACAATATGGACTGTACGCCTATGATGGCCTAGTACACAAGGATCAATGTCCACACATCTCATTGGTTGATCGTGCACTGTTTATGGCATATGTGATATCATGTTGAACACCCTATCGACCCGCCACCCAAGTGAGCCCAACACACCCCCTCCACCCTCCTACCTCCCCCCCGAACACCAGTGTCCAAAGATGCTCATTGTCAGTGGGCTGTCGCTATTGCAAGCCCCCTCTGCGGGTATCAGGGGCACCCCTGCCTGTGGAGCGCAGGTTCCTCCCAGATCTACGTTGGGGGCTGCCCTGGACGGAACTTGCAACGGATGATGTGTCTGCCTGCTCACGTCCATGCATGTCCCTAAGGGTTTGCGAGAGCTCAGTGAGCACACGGCGCACTGCGGCAAGTTCGGCACATACGTCTTTGGACGTCGCATGCAGTTCCCCCCTCAGGCTCTCGGTGCTTCTCTCCATTTGGACTCTCAGGCTCTCGGTGCTACTCTCCATTTGGACTCTCAGGCTCTCGGTGCTACTCTCCATTTGTGCCCTTAGCGTCTCTGTACCTCTCTCCATTTCTGCCCTAAGTGTCTCAGTTGATGTTTCTATGTCTGCCTTAGTGCCCCCACATTCATCGGCATGGTCCTTGAGGAGCGTGGCCAGTTGCTGCTGTTGCACGATTAACTGGTCGAGGGACTGTTGCCTCTGCTGGGCCATGGCCATTTGCGGGGGTGTCACAGAGGGGCTGTTGTCCTCATGTTGCCTTGCCACAGGGCTTGTGGGGGATGGCCAGTCGTCGTCTTGTGGGTGCCCCTGCGTGGTATCCTCATGTTGTACGGGATGGGACAGACAGGGGGATTGGGACAGGTCATGGATGGATCTGACTTCGACATCCCCGTTTTCTGTGTCCGAGCATGCTGCCATCAATGGGGTGTCACCTATGGTGCTGCTGCCACCAGAGGCAGTGCCTTCTGTGGCATCCATTGGGGGGACCTGTGGTGGTGGTGGTGTGGGCATGCTGGCTGCTGGGGTGCCTGTTGATGTTCCCTCCTCTGTGCTGCCACCTGATTTGTGCTGCTGCCGTGTCTTGATGCGTGCAGCTGAGGTGGAGGGTCTCTGGCCGTTGGTCTTGGCCCTCTTTGCAGGTGTGCTGGTAGGGGTGTCCTGTAGCTCGTCGTTTGGATCGGACCCTGTGGTGGAGTAAAGGAGGGCGAGGGTTATTGATGGGTCTGTGGGAATTGGAATGGCATTGTATCACATGCATTGGGGTGGTACCTGAGGGTGATTTGGGTCGGGGCCTTGGAGGTGCTTTCATTTGTGTGTGGAGTGAGGGTGCAGTTGTTTGGCAGCCTGCAGTTAGGGTGTGCCTGCTGCACGTGTAGTGCGTGTTTTAGGGGTTTTTAATTTTTTATGTATTTATTGTGGGTTTTAACGTGCGCTATCAGGCCGATGTGTGTGGACGTTCTCCTGGACATGTGTTTCTGTTGCACTATGTGGACGCATGGTACTTCACATGGATGGACTGTGTGGATTTGGCATTGTTTTATTTGGCCCACCTACCTGAATCTTCGGATGTCTGCACTCCTTTCTCCATCCCTCCGACTCCCTCTATGCTCTCCATTCCGATGGTGGAGGCACAGATTTCTTCCCAGGGGGTCAACTTGATGGGTGATTCAGGACCTCCCCCGGTGGCTGTGGCAATGTTGCGGTTGGCAGAGAGTATGCTGCGGACGCGTATCCGCAGGTCGTCCCATCGCTTGCGGCATTGCTGTGGGGTGCGGGGTGCGGTCCCCACCGCACTTACCCGCTGTGCCACCAGAGCCCATATGGCCTTCTTGTTTGCAAGTGCCGTTCTGGTCATTTGCGTGGAGAAGACGACGGCAGCATTCTCCTGGAGGGTCTCTGTTAGCACGGTGAGTTCCTCACGGGAGAAGTGGACCTGCCGCTTGCGGTCGCACGCTTTCTTCGCTACTTTTCCCATTTTTCTTGGTTTCGCTAGGGTGGATGACGGGTTGGGGTGTGTTTCAGGGTAGTGATTTTAGTGGTTGTGTGGTTTTAGTGGTTTTATAGGTGTACGGCGGGATGTTTCCCGTTCCGGGCCCATGTTTTTACTTCCGTTTCCGTATATTTCCGGTCACCGTACTTTCCGGTAGGCGCACACTGCGGTGACCGCTAAGAGGGGTGGCGGTATTGCACCTAGGGCGCCGTACGGCGGCGGTGTGGGCCGTTTTGGGGTCATTTCCGCCATCGCGGACTTTGCACTTCCGCCATGGCGTGGTGCTCGTGCCCGATGGGTCGGAATGGGCCGCACTTTGCTCCTTCGTGCAATGGCGGAAACGCTATTTACGCTGTGGCGGTCCGGTCAGTCACTTTCCGCCAGGGTCGTGATGAGGGCCATTATGTTTTGTAGTGCAAATATGAAATATTGTATCTTAAGTATGATTCAGATTAAGATGTTCTCTCATTTCTTTTAGGTCTCGACTCAAATCCTTATAAATTAACTATCCAGAAATTGTACCAAGGATTTTATTAAGATTCGGAATCGTATTGTATTTTACTGTATTGTATTTTGTATTTTAGATATTTCATGTTAATTTATGTGTAAAGTTTTTTACATTTGTTTAAAACTGTATCACATTAATAAATAATAATAATAGTTACTGTGCTTCTACCACCTACTCAACTGTCCCCTTTTTCTTGGAAACCATAAAACAGTTTGTACGGCTGATAACGTTATTATTAGTATTATGAAAAAAGCCATTGAATAGTGGTTCAAACTCAATTTACAGGACGCACCTTTTTCCTAGTTGAGTGTTCAAACATCTATACTAGGAATACTGTGATCCGACGCTTATGCACCACATATAAACTCAAGTACAGTACACATACGCTTACCCAAAGCATTCTATGCCCTCGTACATCACCATGCAATCTGTCATTTTGTGGATGGCATGCAGTGCCAGCTCTGCAGGAGAATATATATGACCTGATTCACAGAAGTGATTTATAATGGTACAATCCGATAGGAAAACGTTCTGTGAATCAGGACCATAGTGTGATAAGCTGGCTGCAGCCAACGCCTTGCAAACGAGGAGGGAGGATTGTGCCTAGCACCACACTAAGGGCCTGATCACGAGTTGGGCGGTAATAGCCCTACCGCCAGCCCCCCCGGCGCTATTAGCGCCGGATCACGGGTTTGGCGGAACGGGTATTGCCCATTCGCCATTGTGCCCATTCGGGAATTCCTCATTCCCCATTGGGCCCAATGGGGAAAATTTGCGCTATTACCGGCGGCGGATTTCCCGCCGGCGGTAAAAGCGCCGAAAATCAGCAAATTTGCTGCGGATTTCCCCCCAGCTTAGAGCTGGGGGGAAATCCGCCAAAGCCATGATCTGGCGGACCCTTAAATGCAGCAGTAATAGCGCTACAGCCGCATTTGAGGGTTACCGCCGAACTCGTAATGAGGCCCTTAAAAAGGATCAGAGAAATGCAGTTAGTTTGTCTTTAGGTGCATCGTCAATGTGTAAAAAAGAAATACATGCCGCCCGATATCATGTCAAAGGGTGCATTGCATGGCAGGCAATACTAACAAGGTTAATGACAAGTACTCAAGGGTCCGTTCAATGTATTCCCAATTTTTGATTTCAAGATATTATATGGAATGCATATGCTTCAATGTTGGTTGTAAGTTTACACGGTCATAACATTTAGGACCTGATTCACAGACGTGTTTTATAATGGGGCAATCCCATGGGAAAACGCTCTTTGGATAGGCCCTTAGTGAGGTTGTGGTAGGCTCCGATGCAAGGAGTCCTGATTACTTTTCCTTTCACCGAGGTCTTTTTTTGACTGGTTAAGGCTGTTATCCGAATTCTGTGACCAAGGCTTAGACTAATCAGTATTTCGACATGCAGAGAGGTAGGAGAAAAAGCTGTCTTCTTTCACCAATCATTTTTACCATAGTATGGGAACTGTTACTGATGCCCCTATCGTGGGCAATCAATAGCACATATACATTGGCCCACTTTATAGGACAAGTGTATCAAATGTGAGCATATGGCATATCACTTTTAGTATTCACTGACCTATCTGACTCTTTGAGGGAGTGGGTGGTTTTGTTGCCTGGCTGTAAAATGGTATCTTGTAATAAACTGGGTGTGTCTAAAGTGCAAGCAATACTGATTTTAATAGAATGCCCTAAGGAAAACAATTATACGTTGATGCTACCTTGTCTCACATGTGTGGTTGCAGAGATCAATCTGGATTTCCATAAATTAGCCTTGCATCCTTTCCAGTGTACCAACAAACACTTGAAAATAAAGAGCACACCAAGGACTGGTAAAAAACAAAAAAAACAACACAACAGCCTTGTATTTCAAATAATGTTCCCATAAAATGCACATTGGCATCCACTCATTTCTGTTAAAACCTTTTTCAACACGGTACTTGTTATCCCCAAATTTCCATCCATCATCACATTTATTTGCACAAGGTACAATGATGCCACTTAAAAAGTTACCTTGTGCAAATGTATTGGGCATAACCCAAAACACTTGAATCTTGTATTTTTTTGTCAAAACAAGTTTTCCCAACATTAGCAGCTGTTCAGAAAAAGAAAACCTCTGTGGCTCCTGGTGATATGAAGTGGAAAGGGCACGCATGGTATGATTTCAGGATCGATCATAGTTGGGTGAGGCAGATGCCAGAGGTTGTTGGAGCAGTGATTGGCATGGTCTTTTCTTGAAGGTGTTTTGAATAAGAATCGCAAAAACATTTTTGGTGATAGTATCAGCCTTACAACTTTATTACAGGAGCATAAAAACACACAACGAACTGGGTAAAAGAGCATTGTTTGCTTATATACAGTTTGTATAATAGAATAGTCAATCTAACAGAACAAGTACACATAGACATAGGGCCTCATTATAAGGCTGGCGCTCCCGTAATGAAGGGGGCCAGTACAGGACCGGCACCCTTCATTCCGGGAGCGCTGATTACGAGCGTCCCGCGAGGGGAAGAGGGAGGCAATAACGGGCCAGATGTAACCTGCCCGTTATTACCTCCCTCCCCATTCCCATTGAGCCCTATGGGGACTCCAATGGGAATGGGGATGGGTTCCTGCAAGGAGGAATTACCGGGTCCTCCCTTGTCGGAGTAACCCGGTAAGTCCCCATTGCAGGAACCCAGTAATGGAGCCCGGAACGGAGACAGCCATGGAGCGAATAGCTCCAGGCCTATCGCCATTCTCGTAATGAGGCCCATAGTTTGCAAAAAAAAGCTTAGGCTGCGATTTCTATTCTTTGCACACAAGGTCTGTGTGCCAATCCACATTCTGCAATGATACTTAGGCTACTATGGGAATACAGAGATGACTTTAATTCCCGTGGTGTAACATTACGTTTGTTCAGGACCATTGAGGAGGCAGAAGAATTTCTAAATGAAGTCCCCAAACCGGAGGAAGAAATGGGAGTCACACAAGCCAACCCATTGGCTGTCCCTGCTCAAACTGTTGAATTAATATCTAAAATCTCAGAATTGGTGGGGGCAAACTCTAATATTACTTGGTTAGCCCCTTTAATGACTTCCATCCTTGAATTCTCAAATAATCAAAACAAATCATAGACAAGAAATATACCAGTCTCTAATACACAGAGTCTTAAAATTCTGTCTTGGAATTGTTGTGGGAAAAGGAACTTAGAGAATTGGCCCTCTAATTATGTTGCAATGGGATCACCCACGATCTTTTTATTACAGGAAACCATGTGTGTCAATGAATTGAATATTGAGGGATTTTCAAATTTTTGTGTATCAGCTGAAAAAGGTCCAATTGGTCGTCCGTATGGGGGGATCGCTATTCTTTAATCACAAATCAAAGGTTGTTTATTCGAAAATTGGCATGTTGGCAATTGAGTTCCTCCCCATTGGTTTAATGACATGTGTATTTTTAATTGTGTGTTTGTATTTCAATCCTGCTAATTCCTCGATTGAGGCTGCATTTGACAATATGGACGAGCTACTTGAGGAGGCTATGGTTAGAAATCTGAACTATATGATTGTTATTGGGGGCGACTTCAATGCCCTATGTTCACCATCAATGTCTAAGCAAATCCCTAAGTGCAATTCTTCTACAGGTTGTTCAGTAACTATGGGGAAGCGCTGTATTTCCTATTTCAAAGAATGGAATATACAATTGTTGGATTATAAAGCTGGTCCTCATAAAGGGACCTGGAAGAGGGGGCTTCAAACCTCTTATATAGACTATTTTTTGTCTCATCTGCCTCAATCTCTATGGTAAATAATGTATCAATCAATAACCATACCCAGAGTGATCATAATCCAATAAGTACTAGTATAAAATGCGATCTAGCATCCTTGAACAAAGATGTTGCATTGGGACTGGTGACCCTACATAGAGCGCAGACTTCGGTTGGATGGCATCCGAAAATGTGTAGAGAATTTTCTTTCTTGGTTCAAAGGGATGTAATTCGGGTGTCTCATATTGTAGATCTGTTTATCAATGCACATAGAAGAGAAGAATGGAATTTGCATATAATCAAAGCACGTATCGAATATCTTGCCCATAAAGTGAAAATGTATAATTTAGCTGCTGATAGGGGATTTAATTCGGAAGTAGCAAATGCTAAGAGGAAAAAAAAATCAACTTCTACGTGCATTGAATCAGAGACACTTGCATTATGACAAATATCAAGAAGCCAAAAGTGTGATAAATAGCAATTATAGGCACTTATTAAAATCTATAAAATTTAACACAAAACTTTTTGCGAATCAACAAATGATGAAGTATCTCATTACACACAATACTAGAAACATCTGGGCAATTTTGAATAACAAAAAAGGGGCCACGGCGCACGATGTAGGATCCCCAATTGCAGCATCTACATGGATAGACTATTTCAAAAGAAAATATAGGGCCTCATTACACGGTAGGCGGTGAGCCATGGCGCTATTAGCGCCATGGCTCATGCCGGTAAAATACCGGCACCGCCTTGGCGGAAAGGGGATTTACCGCCCCATTCCAAGGTTGGAGGGGCGGTAAATCCCCCTTCCTCCATTGCCCTTCCCCATTCCCATTTCTGCCCCATAGGGCTCTATGGGAATGGGGAAGGCGCTAATTACGGCACCGCAATTTTGCGGTGCCGTAATTAGCTCCGAGGTCCCTTAGCGGGTTGGTTTTTAACGCCTGCAAAAAGCAGGCGTTAAAGCACCAACCCGCTAAGGGACCTCGTAGTGAGGCGGTAGGGATTTACCGGTATCGGTATTTTACTGGTACCGGTAAATCCCTACCGCCATCCGTGTAATGAGGCCCATAGTCTTCCTTCGCAATTTCAAAACTACAACTCTGGTATTTTTGAATACAATTGTAAGGAATGTATATTTTTTTCTGTGAATGAAATTGTTGATGCAATCAATTTACTCAAGTATTCAAAGGCGGCTGGGCCCGATGGTCTGCCTGCTTGTATTCTGAAAGATGACCCCTATTTTTGGGGAGCCATTCTTTATACTAAATTTGCTTACATACTAACGACCAACTCAATTCCGAGGTCATGGCTAAATGCCATAATCATTCCATTATATAAGAAAGGAAACCCAAACTTACCATCTAACTTTAGGCCAATTGCTTTGATGGATGCATCAGAAAAAGTATTCTCCATTATTTTATTACAGCGTCTCCAAAATTTTATAGAGACAAAGACCATATATTCCAAATTTCAAACAGGGTTTCGAAAACATATGGGTACATCGCTAAATGCCTTTATTATTTCACATATTTTTGCTCAAACATGAACTCCTGAGACCGGGACTGTCTATATGGCAGCCTTAGATATGAGCAGCGCATTTGACACAGTTATGAGAGAAATATTATGGACAAAACTTTTTAAATTATGTTTCCCAAAAAGGATGGTTCAATTGGTTGCAATGTTACATAATCATACTATGTTTCAAATAAGGACTAACAAGGATGGCGCGCTCACAATTCCTATCGAGACCAATACAGGAGTCAAGCAAGGCTGTAACATGGCTGCCACATTGTTTAATTTATATGTTTGTGACATAGATATGTTATGGAATGCGAGTGGTATGTATCCTGTGAAACTAGGGGATTTAAAAATGTCGTGGTTATGTTTTGCAGAAGACATTTTACTATTTGATCGAACCCATAGTGGGCTACAATTAAAACTGGACCAATTTTCAAAATTTGCAGTATCTCACAATTTAATACCTAATTCTTCCATATCACAAATTGTTGTCTTTCGAAATTATAAACAAATCAAAATTTACAGCTGGCAATTGAATGAAAATGTAATGGAATGTGATAATTCAATTCGCTCTCTTGGGTACACTTTAAATGACCATTATTCTCTTAAATTTTGGCAATCATATCTAAAGATGAAGGTGCGTCTATTAGCATCAATGATGAAGGTTTTGATAAGAACTATTTGTGAGTTTTCCTTGTTACCGTTGATCAACTTTTATTTGATGAAAGTAGAACCAATCCTTTTATATGGTTTGAATATGTGTCTTTTTGATGTGGGTGGAATACTAAATCAAATACAGGGAAATCTATGGAAAAGTATTTTGGGACTAACTGCTTCCATCCCAAATTCAATCATTAGAGATGAACTTGGTCTATCATCTTTAGCAGCCAGATGGTCATGGAGAAAACTATCAAGATATGCAGATATTATGGCTCCTCACAAAATTAGCTTTACCTTGATTTAAATGGGTCATTTGTTTCTCACAAACTAAAATCCACGAATAAATTTGATAGTGAAATGAAGAACATCTTAGATGATTGTGAGTGCACTATTTTAGATCTTGTTATACAGCTTCCAAAAGTCAAAAGGAACCTATATGATCGTGATTGGTCTGCAACTTTGGACTGCAATAATTCCTATAATTCATATTTGGAATATGCAAAAATACCACGATGAAGAGAGATTAGATCACCTTATCTGTCTCAACGCACTTCAAGTAAGATATGTCGAGCATATTTGAGGTTTAAATTGAACCAATATCATACACTTGAAAGAATCCATTATTGGAGAAACATTAAATGTGTACTTACAAACTTGCACTGTCGATTTTGTGGCTGTGGAACTGTTGACATTTTGAAACACCTTGTAGTTGATTGTTCCTTTTTCAAACATGATAGAATTAACCATCTGGGGATTTTTGCTCCAAAAGACACATACATCTCGAAATCTTCTTTTTGGGAAAGATGCATGTATGTTGGGAGCATGGCACTCATCATACCGCTAGTACGTTTTTTAGGTAAAATCGAAACTGTTCTACTAATTGAAAATGACAAACTAACTACTGTTAGTAGAAAGTCTGTATAACATGCAGCCTAAGATTGTAAATACTTACTACTGTTTACCAAATTTCTAGGTATGAATTGGTTAGGTTTAAAAGTAGGATTTTGGCAAAATTAATCCATTATGTAAAACTGATGGTTGATGAATTTACTTTTATGATTGGTTATTTGATGATTGTAATTTTAAATGGTCATGTTCTACAAAAATGTTTGTAAAAGTTTCCTTTTGTAAAACTAAAT
Organism: Ambystoma mexicanum; assembly: GCF_040938575.1. Lineage (NCBI taxonomy): Eukaryota > Metazoa > Chordata > Amphibia > Caudata > Ambystomatidae > Ambystoma > Ambystoma mexicanum. The sequence continues at coordinate 39,167,776 of NC_090924.1, read as the reverse complement.
ACAACATTTTTAAATAAAAAAAAAATGCAGCTACCAGAGAAGTGCTTGGCCCTCGGTCTCTGCCAATGAGTACAGAATCTGTGAGCTGCATTAGTATGAGGCCTAAAAGCCTGAGCAAGAGATACCTAAAATAAGGACACCCCAAGGGAAAGGTGTGCCTTAATAGGACTGACTTGACAGAGAGGTAAAAAAATAAAATCCGCGTTAGTTCCGTGAGTGTTGAAAATTAAAATAGGAGGTTAGGTGAGCAAGAGATAGAAATGTTGAAATTGTATAGGCAATCTCGCTGTGATCACTACTAGTGCATCCCAGTGACACTGCACGAGATCAGCAAGCATGAGAATTCTCTGAGTAGGAAACACGTGAGGCTGTTTCAACTGAAGTCATTTGTGTTGGTGTGTGTTCATTTTCTATGGCATTAACTGATTCTGTTAAATATCTCAAAAGTTGCTTCAGGAAACGCGTCAACAGCCAGAGGTAATAAAGGACAGAATGGCAGGTTTGCAGTGCCAGCTAAGAACAATGGTCATAATCTGTTAGTATTATTATCATTATATTATCATTATTACTGTTATTGTTGAGCATTCGTAGCCTTGATCTTTCTGGTGTGGATCCCTGCTTCTATCATTCCTATGCAGGACACCCCTTCCTTTGACTGCCTGGCCTGCAGGCTCTATATCTCTTCTGGCCTTTCTCTCACTATGGCCACTATCTACTGGCCACCCAGCCAGGTAGCCTCCTTCCTCTGTGAGTGGGCAGAGATCTCCTCCTCTCTCCTCGCCACTACTTTTCAACTTCTCCACCTCTGAGACCTTAATAGCCACTTGAATGCTTCATGTCCTTCTTTAGGACTCTTTCACAACCTCTGTGACTCTCGCTCTCTCTCTCTCTCTCTATTCTTCCCACTGGCCCGACTCACTCTGCAGGGTACACCCTGGATGTTTTGATCTCCTCAGACCTCCCCCTCTCCAAGCCTCTTACCACTCCTCTCTCCAAGAGTGATCACTTTCTACTTTCCTACCATCTCTCTCTCTCTACCCCTCAGACAAAGCCGACTACAGCAGTGCCACCTACCTTCTCTGTCATCCGACCCATGAAGCGTATTTCAGTTGAGGCTTTCTCCGCTGCTTCTGCACCTTTGGCTGACTCACATCCTGACACAGCTGTATCTATCCTTCATCTTTCTATCTCTGACACTGTTGATGTACTCACCCCTGTCATGAGGATCTGCTTCAAGCCCAAATCCAAGTGCAACTCTTGGTACGACTCTGCCCAGGGTGGCTGAGAGGAAGTGGAGGGTAACAGGTGCACCCTCTGAAAAATTGGCCTGCTGCCTACTCCAACGGCATTACAGACTCTCTGTCCTCAACAAGAAGAGAACAAACATCCAAGCCTGTGTCTTTGCAGCATCTAACAACTTAGTCAAACTCTTCAAAATCTGCAAGGAGCTGGCCATCCTGCTGCAGTCTCTAGCTCTCCTGTTAGCTCCCACGCCCTCTTTACGCCTTGGCTTCCCATTTCATCACTAAAACCCAAGACACCCACTCTTCCTCTTCCTCCTCCTCCTCCTCCACTCCTGGCCTGCCTGTGGTCTATCTCCTCCTCCCTTTTCATCCTTTCCTTTGTTCACCCCCAACAATGTTTCTAGACAAGTTTGATCTATGAAAGTCTTGTCAAACCCGGTTCTTCCCTGTTCATCCAATACCATCAAGATCCATAATGACTCCCTTGATCCAGCCTTGGCTGATTTCTGCAATCACTCTTTTGCCACTGGAACCTTCCCCTCCCCCTTAAGCACTATATTATGCGCCCCCCCTAAAGAAGCCCTCTGCCGATCCTTCCTCTCCAGCTAACTAGCGGCCGATCTTCATCACTCCCTTTCTGGGAAAACTCTTGGAAGAGCTGGCCACCTCCCAGCTTAATCTTCACACTGAATCTGTTGGTTACCTCCATGACCAGCAGTCTGGCTTCAGAGCGGCCAAAAGCATGGAAACTGCTCTCCTGAACATTAGAAAAAATGAATGCAAAGATGTCAAAATTCCAAACTCTAATGTTGGATAAAAAAATCTGGAAACTAAGGAAAGATATTGCAAATTATAAAGAGGAAACAACATACCCCTATCTGGTTCCCGGCTTTTTCCAACAATATAATACTAACCAGACAAATTGGAATAGGCAGTCCCAACTAAAACCACAAAGGAATAGGAAGTTTGTGAGCTTTTCCAAGTTCTCCAATAGCAGTGACTCAGACAGTTCCTCAACTGTTCCAAATACAAGCGGAAGTCTACCACCGCAAAGAGGTCAACAACAGTTTTTTTCATCGATGGGGCAATCGGGGAAAAACAGACAATGGGGCAACCATGCGATGCGTACCCGACAATGGACCCCCCACAAACTTGGTAACCCTGATCTTTAATTTGAGCCCTCATACACTTTTGCCAGACGAGATATCAGTTCTTTCTAAGGGCTTATCTTTTGTCCCTGTATCTAGAGCAGATGTTTTCCAAACAGAAGTTGAAATGCGTAATTTCTTTCGTACTATCAGGCTAAAATACTTCTTCCATGACAAGAATGATCCAATACTTAATAATGACAATAGATCCGGAGAAAAAAAAACCCTCCAATTTTACACCATTGCAATCAATGGTATCACCGGAAATACTAGCTTTTGAAAACAAAATTTTAAGGGAAATGAGATTTCTATGTACCAATAAGAACAGGTGCCACGATAACCTCTCAAAATCAGAACACTTGGCTCTAAAAAACCTAGAAACCAACCCTCTTTTTACAATTAAGCCGGCTGATAAAGGAGGAGGTATTGTCCTTTGGGGGTCCGACCTCTATAAAACTGAGGTGGATAAACAACTATCCGACCCTTTAGTATATAAATCTATTCCATCAGACCCCACTTCAAAAATCATGGAAGAAATAGTTAGCCTGGTGAACCATGCAGAAGAACAAGGGTGGATCAATGACGAAGAGAAACTTTTCTTGATCAATAGAAATCCAGTCACCCCGGCTTTCTACCGTCTGCCCAAAATACATAAACATCAAACTATCCCTCCAGGACGCCCGATAGTGTCTGCCATTGGATCATTATTGGAGCCTCTGTCAGTTAATGCGGATGTTTTCTTTAGACCTTTTGTGCGACAAATGAAATCCTTTGTGCAAGATTCCACTGCAATGATAAAAATCTTAGATTCTCTAACTATTCAAACGGAAGACTTTTTTGTCACACTTGATGTGACATCACTCTATACCAACATACCACAGATGAAATGTATCAATGTCATGTTGCAATTACTTGAAACACGGGATGACAAATGCCCGCCCTCGGCTTTCATTGCCGAATGTAGACATATAGCACTGACAAAAAATCTCTTCATCCATGATAGCGCTTTTTACCAACAACTTAATGGCACCAGTATGGGGGCCACATTTGCCCCAGATCTGGCCAACCTAAACATGGATAACTTTGAGAAAAACTACATTTACATTGACACCAATCCCTTTGCCAAATATATTCAAGCCTGGTATCGATACATTGATGATATCTTTATGATCTGGTGGGGCACCATGGATGAATTTAAGATCTTTAACACTTGGCTTAACCAATGCGAGTTGTCCCTTAATTTCACCTGGGAGGCCAACTAGACAAAAATAGCTTTCTTAGATCTACTCATCTATCGAGCACCAAATAAGCTTATTGGGACAAGCCTGTACAAAAAACCTACTCAGAAAAACAGCCTACTCCATTTTGAGAGTTTCCATCCGCAATCGCTAAAGGAAAACCTACCTTTTGGTCAATTTTTACGCATTAGACGCAATTGCTCGGACAAACAAGACTTTGTAACCCATAGTGAAGCATTAAAGACCCCCTCATACCATCAGAAGGTCATATAAAAGGGCGGCGACCATCCAAAGGATTGATTGTCTTTCTAAACAAGAAAAAAACAAATTGGACAAAATGACGTGTGTTACATCTTCCACCCCTGTAAGTAACGATCCGAGAAAGACCATTCTCATACACTGGAAGATGATTATTACAGAATCTTTTTCTATTCTTCCACCCCGTTTTGCCTTCAAACAGCTACAAAATCTAGGAGATAAATTGGTACATACATATCCACGACAGGCTGACAATTTGTCCACACAACCGACACTTTGGAATCTGCCTCCAGTCACAGGCCATTATAAATGTGGAAAATGCTTAATGTGCAACTTCACCAAAAATCAGAAAACTATTGACCTAAAAAAGATGGTCTGGAAATTCAGATCTTTTACAACCTCTGCAACAAAATGGGCCATTTATTGAATAACCTGCCCATGCGGGCTTGTTTATATAGGTAAAACTAAAAGAACAGTCTGCACCAGAATAGGGGAACATCGGTCCTGTATAAAAAATGGGACAAAGGATACATTTGGTTGAACATTACCAAAAAATGAAACATTCACGCAAATGATATTTGCTGGTGTGTTTTGCAAACTGTAGACCACACCTCCACGGGGGAGACAGGGATCTCAAATTGCACAGACTTGAACAAAAATGGATATACAAACTAGACTCTGTAAAGAGCGGTTTAAATCTATTCATTGAGTGGAAACTATTTGTACATAAATGAGCGCCATAAACCCTTGTATATGAGCACGTACAGTCACAGCATGTCTGTATATCCATATGTATAAATATAGATATATTGCACATATGGTCACATACCAGGCGTTATTTGTAGGTGTCGCCCTGGGGGTCGCCCTAATCATGAATGTTCACACTTGCATAACAGGGTCACTCTCAATTACATGATATGGACTTATTATCCGCTCGCCCCTGAAATAAAGACAACTTCTTTACCCTAAATTGGCTGTTAGACATCTCATCAGGGCCATTTGATTAATAATATGGGGCCGCTTATAATTCCATCAGCAGCTGCCCAGCTATGTAATGACGTCATTTACATCACATACGTGTCTAAATAGCCGCATTATGTAATTCAACATCACCATGTTTGCTTTCATACACAAAACGCCCCGTTAATATGCCTATTTCAGCTCATTAATTGAGGTGCTCGAGATATACAGATATTTAGATCTATATATCTAAAGAAGCTTCTTGATATTTCAAAATGGCTATCATGTAAACAGGATGAGTCCTTTTGGACACTAATTACACGATGATGCCATTACGTCATACTTTGACCATATTAGCCACATTATGTGACCTAACACGAACAGCTCGCATCTGTACACAGACGCCGATACGCCGGAGCATTTTGCCCACACAAGTAAGTTCCTTACTTATTTAGAACATCGATTCTACCCGTCTCGTAGGCACTTTGTAACACACAAGAGTTGATCTTAAACATAATGGCAGTTTTTGTAATTATTTTTGACAGAGCGCGTGTAAACGATCATCGTTTAGGAAAAGTTTCCTTTCCATTCTGATGCTCGACATAATCAAGTCTCCTCTTACTGATACGAAACTGCACGCAGCGACGCCAGAGTTGGGCAGAGTTCCCCGAACTCTGAAGGTATTATTATACTACCCCTGTACTTCTTTTGACCACCAAGTGCCAAATAGATAATGAATGGTGACTAGCCTTTTTGGTTTTTCCCCATGTAGAGTGACTTGTGCATAAATGAAAACGCAATGCCACGCTGCCCAGACTCACGGAGAGTGAGTTACATGTATTGATGACACATACGGCTTGAATTCGTTTTGGGCTCTCCCTAAACTGACAAGGTATTTATACACACGGAAAATTTTGCTGGCACATTTAGAATGTACCAGTATGGGGCATATGTGTACGTGTACTATCCATTTTCACTAACGATAATGAAGCATGCATGGGTATGTATGCTATATCAGCACTAATAGATTAATAATTGAGTCCAAAAAAGAATGATATAAGCGTAAATATCAGAAAAATAAAAACAAAAAATATTTGAATATAAAAAAACTGTATATATACTATGAATGAATATTATACCTGGTTGCACATCAAAAGTTATCTAAAAGGTTGGAAATATCATGATTAATGAGGTTATATAACAATGGCAAGTAACTATATCGCCGGTGGATAATAGTTTTTATTCTCTTGTTTTGTTTAGATACACTGTCAAATATAAAGCTTCCTCTCTGCAAACATGACATCCAACAACAGGTGTCCTCTGTGTGTCCTGATGAAAGCCTTAGTCGGACCATCATTGTCCGGGTACAACAGTTGACACTTATTATCTCGAGTGTTCATACACCTAAGGCTGGAAACAGAGTCACCTCTGTTGACACATGAAATATGGGGTCTTCCGTGGTAAATCAACTATACGGTGTATGATTGGAAAGCCACCGTCATACATATCGGAAAATTAACTACATGGTTTATGATTGGAAGTCACCCCTATTTACTAACATCACTTTATGTTGGCAATGGGCTTAATTGAATTTTGATATATGCCATCAGACATTTTCATGTTTTAAAATACAGTACCTTATTTATTTGTGTTACATGTTGTAATCTGTTGTCTTTTCTTTTAAAATAATGGACCTAGTTGTCCTGGCTTTTCTATTTTGTATCTGAATAATAAATTGAATATATTTTTGTAATACCGGCTTCTTGCTCATATCTTGTGATATATGCTTACACTCAAGATTCTAATTTATAGTTGCCTCATGCTAGTCTGAATCTCCAACCTACAACAAAGGGAGAACCCTTGACTGGGTCGCAGACTTCAACTGCGTGGCCGCCATCACTGACAACTCCCCCCAACCTTGGTCCGACCACCACCTACTCTCCTTCACCCTCGAAGCCTCGAGCCCCATCATTAACAACGAGATAGCCTCTGCCATTCCCACGAGAAGCAAGAAAAAGATCACAGTGGAAAATCTGATCCCTCTGATTCTCCCTACACTTAACCAACTCCCTGCCACCCCCAACCCACGTGACCTCGTCGAAGGCTATAACAAAATCATGCGCACAGCCTTAGATTCCATTGCACCTTCAAAACTTAGAAAATGCAAACCCAAAAAGCACCTCAACCACTGGTTCTCTAATCACCTTAAAACTCTCACAACAGAAAAACGCAAAAAGGAACAGGCCTGGAGACAATCTCCCACAGACCTCAATAAATCAATACTCAATAAAATAAGATCCAACTACAAAAAAGAAATTATAGCTGCCAAGCAAGAATCCTACAACATGAGAATCGCGCGATCTAACTCCAGTACCAAAGAGCTATTCACAATAATTAAAGAACTGGAAACACCAGTGCTAATTCCTGACACCTGTGTGAAGGACAAACAATGGTGCACTAGTGTCCAAAATGCCCTAAACAATAAAATCACAAACCTCCAAACTAAAATTAAAAACAAGAAAGAATCCTTAACTAAAGAGACCAACCCTACCAACACGACCCCGCGCCCCACGCCCCAACTCCCGTTGCCTACCCCCTCCCGCTTTAGCTTCTCCAAGGTCTCCACTCTAGAAGTGGAAAAAATCATCCTTAGTCTAAAGCCATCCAATTGTCAGGGCGACCTCTGCCCCCCTCAAATCATTGAAGATGCAGCAAGAGACCTCTCGCCATTCATCACAAGACTTATCAACGCTTCCTTCTCCTCAAGCACCGTCCCCAGCCACCTCAAAGAGTCCTGGGTCCTCCCCCTTCTCAAAAAACCTTCCCTCGACCCGTCCATTCCCATCAACTACAGACTCATTACCACCGTTCCCTTCCTGCTCAAGATTCTAGACAAGACAGCATACCAACAAATACAAAAATTCCTCGAATCAAACCATCTACTCGGTATTCGGCAATCAGGTTTCAGACCCCAACACGGGACAGAAACAGCCCTTATCGACCTGAAGACTCAAATCGACACTCTGAGAGACAATGGGAAAACTGCCCTACTGCTCCTCCTAGACCTATCCGCAGCATTTGACCTGGTCGACCACAAAATCCTATGCAATCACCTCGACTCTGCGGCCCACTTCTCCCAAGAAGCCATCGGCTGGATCGAGTCCTTCCTCAGCAATAGATCCATGCGTGTCTTCTCTACCACAGCGGCCGCAGACCCGGTGCCCATTACATGCGGAGTACCCCAGGGTTCCTGCATCTCACCTACACTGTACAACGTGTTCACGAAGCCCTTGTTTGATGATCTAGATGGTCTGGGTATCACCTACACTAACTATGCCGATGATACCCAGATCCTCATCACGTTGACGGGAGATTACAACCATGATTTGGCCTTGATCAACAGGGTGTACCTCATCATCCAGGCATGGATGGCATCACACAGTCTATGCCTGAATGATGACAAGACTGAACTCATCATACTTGGAACCACTGCAAACCTAGCCAAACTAGACCACAATTACACCAGCTTCAGAATAGACGGAAACCTAATTAAACTAGCCAAGGAAGTAAAAACCCTGGGAATATACATTGACTCCTCCCTCTCTTTCCATAAACAGATCAGCTCCTTGGCCTCCTCCACGGCTTACACATGTAAGCTCATAAGAGCAGCCAAACCTTTCCTATCCACCCAGAGCTGCATTACATTGGCCAGAGCCCTCATACTATCAAAACTGGACTACTGTAATGCCCTCTATGTAGGAGCTAGCAAACAGATCATCAACAAAATACAGACGCTGCAAAATAACGCTCTCAGAGCAGCGCTCAGCATTCCCAAGAAAGAACACATCTCCAACACTAGGAGAGCCCATAACTGGCTCAAAACTACAGACAAAATCATGCTCAAAGTAGCCTCACTTACACACAAGTGCCTTAACAACGCCTTCCCCAGCTACTTAGTCGACAGAATAAGCAAACACTCGTCCAACAGACCTACCAGAACCTCCAACGCCAATCTACTCACTGTCCCCAGATTCAAACGCACCAAAATGGGGGGAAACAGCTTCCAAGTGAAAGCAGCCCAGCACTGGAACTCCCTACCACCCCCACTAAGGACACCCCACACCTACTCACACTTTAGGCGCAACTACATACACTGGATAAAGAACAATGACGGCTAATCCCATCCTACCCAGACCCGGTACACACCTTGTAAATAAGTTTACTCGTAAACCTGCATACCCACCTTGTAAATATATATACTCTTGTAACCTGCATACTTCCTTGTCTTTATCATGATTGCTGTAACTGTTTTCTACCCGATGGTAATTTACTGTAAATACTGCAATGCAATGCTATGTGAAGTGTAACTAAGCTTCGAATAACCTTGCTGCTCCCGCGCCCTCCTACCCTCGGGTTTGGTGCGCATTACAAATAAATAAATTACAAATTACAAATTATATGTTGACAACAATAGGTAGCTTGCTCTGGGACCCCCCTTTTGTCTATGTATTCTGGGCCACATCCCACAAGCCCCTAACAAATACAGTGGTCCAATTTTGCTCTTACAGTATAACCTGGGACTGAACAACCTCCAACTCTCTTCCTAAACATGTTCCTTCTCGAGCTCGCCGCTATCCACTGCCAACTCTCGGAGGGTCAGTTGCATTTCCAAGCAGAGATATGCATGCGGATCTCTTTCTTTGGTTGGGGCCTCCCTCTGGAACAGCCTCCCTGCTTCTCTCAAACTTGAGCAAAACCACCTGCAGAAGCAGCTCAAGACTTTCCTCTTTGCTTCTGCTTTCCCTCTTCCTCTCCCATGCTGATGACCATCTGCTCCATGCACTGGCCTCCTGGCCACCATCTGCACTTGGTTGCCCGTCCCTGCCTGTCCAGTTGTACCTTGCACTTCCTCTTGACTCCCCCAGCACTTGTGGTCTGTATCTGTAACCCTGTAGTCCCTTCTCTATGCACTTATGAGCCACCCGTTCGCTGCACTTTCTGATTACCCGCATTGAGCCACCCACTGGCTGCACTTTTTGTTTACCTGCACTTTTCCGCCCCCCCTTCGCACTTCTCCCCTTCCACGTCCCTGAACTTGCACAATCTGAATGACACAAGGCCTAGTAAGATCGTTGTTTTGTCCTCCCTCTGTTTCCATCTCCTTGTCTTGTCACGCGTAGAAACACTTGTGTACAGGCATGTTATATATGCCATATCAGATCATATCATATCATACTGTGCCAAGTCACAGCAGTAGTGATTTCAAAGCACCTGTCCTTGTCTGAGCTTTAGGGCGTATTGTGTTCCTGCTGCATGATCATCAGATCTTATCTTGTTGAGTAAGACACAGTTTTCAGCCGGGAATTCCATTCTCTTTCCTTACCAAGCTTTGTAATGGAAAGCTCAGAATATTTCGATTTAATATTCTGCACACTAGGGATTATGCAGGCAGATGGTTAAAAACTGACACAGAAGAGGGAAGCTGCAGACTTTCCAACTTCGCTGAGAAAACCACTTGCCACATTTTAACAGCGTGCCCTGTATTACAACCCATCTAAGCGAGAGGATATCGAACATTTCTAAGCAATATTGACGTGTCACTTCTGATCAATTTTGGAGCTCTATCTACTCGGCCTCATCTCTGGTCATCACAGCTTGCTGCTTTTTATATGTGGCGCAAATTCTTAGTTTTACCCGCAGTGTATCAATGGTGCACTTATGAAATCTGTAAAATATGTTTTTTTGTATATCTGGCTTTTATGACTATTTCTATTGCAGGGCGTAATTTATTTTCTTTGACTTTACTAAGTAATTATGATGAAAGTATTGTATGAATTGTTTTGTTTGTTGTCGTGCCTAAGGTTAAGATTACTGAGCACTGAAATAAAGAAATTAAAAAATAGGAGAAGCAGAATGTGATTGAAATAATGAGGAGAACAAGGGGATGGGAGGAAAGTAGGGGGAGCTTGGGATGTGCAATGCATTACTGGAAAGATGTGGATAAGCACTTGTAGATGTAATTGTCTGCATGCATGAGGGTCTTGGGATGTGCTACGGCTATCCTAGGTATAGTGAGAGGAATCATTGACCAGGTCACCATTTGGATAAATCCTGTGTTTTAAAGTTCTAGAGAAATAGGCTGCGAAGACCATGAAAAGGATAGCCCAAAATACATGCATTAGGTCTAAGAGCTTTTGAGAAAGTGTAAAAAGAATGTAGAGGGGAAGGGGATTCCGAAAAAGAAATTCCTGCTAAGAGGGTCAAGTGAAAGGAACAAGAATGGAATCCTTATCATAGCATGTTGGCATTACTATAGTTAATTTTATAGTTTAACTTCAAGCTATTGCGCTCGGGGGGGTAAAACAGTAGGCCTTAGTGCAATATAAGCACAGTTACCTCATCACCAAGGATCTAAAAGCATTTAAAGTGGATGGTCAGATTTAGCGTTAAAATCAAACATAGAATTTCTTGCATAGTTTGGCAAGCATCCACCCATTGTAAAAGAGTGCAAGATTACTTTGCAGCAATAAGAAATTGTGTGATGGGAAAGGTAAATGAAAGCAAATCAACCCTTGCATGTTCTATTGCATTATGGTCAGCAATGTCCTGTGTGCCTTGGAAAGCAGAGCTGTACAGTGAAATGTCCTTAATCAGTTATGGCTGTGCATGTATACTGGTTATGGGTCCAAGCTTTGGTAGAGACTTCTTCAACTTTAAATTTTAACATAGATAAAAACAAGTATATTGTTTATTTCCCATAGATTAAACTGGGCCAGATCAGTGTATTACATATATCAAATATAACATCAATGACTGTAAAAAGAAGGTCATGAGTAAAATAAGTGTTTTTTTTATAAGTATGCTTGCATTCTGCCGGGACAATGCCATTGGTGCATATTGTGTCTGTTTCACTGTAAATTACACGGCCCTAAGTGAATCTTGGCCCAAACTCTAGGTCTTCCTGAAGAAACAGAGCCTGGATCAGTTACATAGAAGTGTCTGATTAAGAAGATTTTCAATAAATCCCATGTGCCCATATCCTCAAATAGAAATGGTACTAAATAGTTGCAGTGCAAGAGGGGGATGGGTATTATAAATAGTCTATAAACCTATAGAGCAACTATCTAAAGTTGATCTTGCTATACTTTTGTTAGGGAGAATTCTCTGTTTAGGCTGAATTTCCTAACCTAGTGAGTCACCCAGCAGCTTTGCTGGATTTCTGGAGTTTGTTTTTTTCCATCCTGCCAAGAGTGAGACTCTTTGTCTCCCAATCTTGGACATGAATGTGTGTAATTCCTTTGAATGTCAATGTGTTCTATGGGCTATGGGGTCTTTTACTCCATAGGGTCTCATATGTTTTGCTATGTGTGTTACACCACACCCTCCGTGCCATAGCACTGGGGCGTCCTAGCGGACCTCCATCATAGACTCCATACCCGGGGACTGACTACTGTCTCCCCGGGCATGTAAAGTCACCATTGGCTTTACTAGACCTAAATTTACTAACAGAACTAGTACAAACCATCCTATTGTGGACGTACTAGTTGGGGTAATTCGATTACTCCTAGGTCTATTATTCGAGGGGGCACTGTCCCGTCGCCCCTCATCGAGTTTTGGCTGGTGGCAGTGGAAACTACTTGTTATATTCGACCCCGAATATAACCCTATGGGATCCTTTCCATTGTTGGAGATTGATACTTTTTTTCTCGTTACTCTCTAACATACCACCGGTTTACTTATCTTAAATAAGTCTATCGGATGGTATTTTCTGCCAGAACTCGGCTTTTTAAAATGGCGTCTGTGTTCGTCTCTGTGACTCCTAAACCAAAGGTTGAGCCCTTCGTTCCACTTTTGGCGGGCTTCTGTACAGAGACCCTCCAAAGTGGTGCCATTCTGTCTGCGTTACCAGAGGGGTGTGGGAGGAGGTTAGGCACCCTGGACCGAGTTGCCTTGCCAACTCCAGTCGCACTCTGGTGTGATTGGCCCAAGTGGTTAGCCTCCCCGCTCACCACTTAGCGTGTTTGAGTGACAGCTAGGCTGAATGAATGGGGGTTTTCTGCATAAAAGCAGGGCTTTTGGGACTGGATCTTCAGAAGTCGCCACAGGACCTAAAGAATCCAACAAGGGTAAAGCTGAGCCGACCTGCAACGACGACACCTCCGGTGGAGCCCTGCTGAACCGACTCACCACTTCCCGACGACAGAGGAGATCTCCCTGCCGGAGAATCTCTTCCCCTGACTGGTGGGAACAACCAGTCCCCTTTGCTTTTTCTTCGCCTCAGGACGCAGTGGTCGAATTGCCCGTGCAGAGCACCTCGGCAACCGGATAGCCACTACCCCTGTACCGCGACCAAAAGGTGGTGCCTTGTGACGGAGCACTCCGCGGCTGGTCTCTTCCCTGGTGGTGCAACGATCTTCAACTTTCCTTCGATGACAAGATCAGCTCTTCTCTTAGCAAAGACCGGACGTGCATCCACCACCAGGAACAACTGCCCCTGTCGGAGCTGTCTCTCCACAATCAAGGTACTGTGTCCGCCTGGCTTCCCTTGTTGCCGGATAGAGTGAGGTGTCTTAATCCTCGCCTCTCCATAGGGTCGCCTCCAAGCTTTCTCTAGCGTGTTGTTCTGAACTGGTCCAATCTGCCGATAACAATTTGCTACAAAGACTCGAACGCATTTCCACTAAGATACTTTTTGGGACATATCGCCTTGCCTCTCTCCGAGTGGGCCTGGCCTCTGAACTTTGAAATCTACAGTGGTTCTTGTCTTCTTGCCTTGCATCTTTGTTCTTACACGTATTGGTATTGAGTTGATTTCTTAACCCGCCTTTTTTCTCTCCCAACCTAACGAATACTAGAGTGCCATCTAAGTTAAAGCATACACCTCTGTCTGCAAATAAGTGATGCCGTTGAACCTAGATTTGTCGAACTATTGTTAGAGGGATTGATCTGTTTCTTCTAGTAATTGCAATTGAAGTTGTTTGCTGTAATAGTGCCAGAGTGTTTTTATATAGATGTGTCGTTAGAAATAAATACCTTTATATCTTTACACGGAAGCCTTGTTGCGTGTTTGCTTGTCTTACTGTGTGGAATTGCCCTAGTTTGTATACTCCACATACTGCCTAACTCTTCTTGAGGGAAGTCTGACTGCTCAGCCACAGCTACCAAGTGAATCTGTGTGGTACAGACTGCTACCAAGTGGGTTTACTGCCAAACACCTGTAGTCCTAAATCTTTTGCAGTGGTCCCAGAGGGAACTGCACAGGTTTCCGCCTAACAACTTTGCATGCAGACGATGTGCACACTGAATAACATAGACTCATAGCAAAACAACCTGCAACCCTGAACTCCCACCATTGGCCCAATACATACAGGTCCCATTTCACTTGCTCGCCCTGAACCTGCCAACACCTCCCTCTCTCTTACACACAGCGATACATTGAATCTCATATGCTGCAAAACAAGCATCTATGAGTTGGCAGATGAGGGAGAAGGGTTAAGCGGTCTGCACACTCCAGTCAATTCGCATAATGAACAGCTAAGGGTTATGGTAGGCAAGACTTTTGGTTCAGAGAAAGGCCTACTTGAAATCTGGGACCACAGTCAACCATTTTGACTTGCTTAGCACATTAGCACAGTCTGTGAGATGCCTCAAACTCACTCTACCATGCTCAGATGTTGTGCTGAGTGGCTTGCTGGGTGTGCTGCCTGTCAGGGCAGGGCCCATCTTGGGCAGGGCAAGAATGCTTTTGTCAGGCATTTGTTGGGCATTGGTCTGTGCAGAAGGTAGAATCCCTGCTCACTTGGCCCAGTGTTGAACCTTGCTTGGTTCCTCATGCCACAAGCTCGTCTCACACAGTCCACCGTGAAAATCCTCTCTCCACCACCACCAACAGACACAAACTCACCAGGTTTCTATTGGCATCAGGCCTTTCATATCAGTAATGCTACAACCCAATAGGGGATGCTGCTTGATGAAAAATGGAGCAGAAAAGATCAAGGGTGGGGTGTGGATTCCTCAAAAAAGTGCTGCACCCTGACCTAAAAAAGGGGATGGAGAGGTGCGGCAGCCACAGAACTGTGAAGAGCAGTGTGCTGGCATGGACAGATACGGGATATGGGGCTGGGGTATAAGATGGAGTTTCCAATAAGTCTGCAATCTTGAATTTGCAGTCTCTCTGGCCACTTTCTAGCTAAGGGTCTCCTTACTTGTGCCACAGGTAAAATGATGGGGATTGAGCAAAGACTGCCATGTTTAATTCATCCAGATTCTAAGGGCTGTCCTTCCAAGTCTGTCAGGGATTAGCACATGAACAAGGTGTGTGCTGTTCCCCACAGGGAGTCTCCTCGAGCCAGGGAAGGTCGCACAGATTAAGAGCTATTTAGAGGACAGAAGAGAGGAAAGTAGAAGAGGGGCTGCTGGTCTGTTTCTATTAATTACTTAGGGTATTGACTGAATTGTCCTCTTACATTTACAACCTTTTCACAAGTTGGTAAGATGTATTGGGGAAATGTCAGCGAGAGCAGCAGAAGTACCCCACACTCCTCCTAAACTGGGCTGCTGCTCTGTGACCACACAAGTAATGGTATATTGCCCTCTGTCTGTCTCATGCTAATACAGCTAAGCTATTTTAAACATGCGGCCTATAACACAGAGAAGAAGCCTCCAGCTCCATCAAAGGTGAGCAACACAGAATGTGTGCAGATAGGAACAGGCAATTTTTAAGTGCCTAGACTACTGTGTAAGCTGGGTCTAAGGTTGTAGTTTGCTGCTGTAGGAGCACCTTTAGTCTACCCTGAGCTCTGTATAGGCATGCACTGGGCACGTACACACACACAAAGGGATTTGTGAAGGACTGACATATGATTGTGTTCTTGCACCCTTTCCCGCCTGTTTGCCATGTTATGGCTAGGTCCAAATGGTGGTGCTTCTGGAATTGTCTATTTCTTCATTTCTAGCTGCTTCTCTCATGTTGTAGCATCAGAGTGTGTGTTCTCTACGTCCTGCTAGTGTTATTTTTAAACAGTCTTCTGTGAATAAATGCCTCAACTGTGCATGTAACAGAGTTCCTGTTTCAATAAAAATACGACAGATGCCTGTGTTCCATGCACTAAAGTGCTGTTAAAAACTAACAAAGGCAAATACTTTGGCTTTTTATATAGGTAATATGTGATGTAAATGGTCTTGTATGGTACACGTTTGCCACTATTGGTGGCTTTCCTGCACTTGGCTCATCAAGAAAAAATGGGAGTTGGCTGCATTAGTGGGACAGTGGGAAAGGCACATGTGAAACTTGTGGTGTTGATGGATGCCGGTCAGAAGGAACCCGTGCCTCAGTGCCAATCTGCTTTCTATGAATTTGTCGGAGAAACTTGGGAGTATGTTGTGCATAGAGAAAAGCCCATGATCTGACAGAGTACAGCACTTTGGGCCTGGTTTGATGCTGATATGAGAGAGTGTGACAGGACTAATGCAGGGATTAGTCATGGCTCGGTTATTGTTGATATGCGCAAGGCTAGGCCTGTGATGGTCGTCTGATGGAGTTTGTCTGTGCTGTTATGTATTGTTAATTGATATTTAAATAGCACCTACTGCCATTGTTAAGGCTTGGAAGTGCTGTGGGGTTGAATAACCCTTCAAAAGCCTGCAGTCTGCACAAGCATGGAAATAAAAAGCACATTACCTTGCATGCAAATAAGTAAATAGAATTCAGTGACTATTCAACTACTAGCATACATAACTTGTTTAAAATATGATAAAAAGCATGAAGAGCATGGACTTCAGGTGGAGAAATGGATGCTTTGTAAGTGACTATTCTATTGTTGTGCCGGTTTCGAGGCAGTTGCCTCATTTCCAGCAATGACGAGTTCCTATCATTGAGCAGGTGAGCACTGGGTGAGCATGGGGCCCTATTTCCACTATTTCGACATTGGGCCCGATCCCATCAATGATGACTGCCACCATGCTAAGGCACTGGAGTGCCTCCCTTGTTCTCCCGAAGCCTGCCCCACTTCATGGGGATTGGCTGTGTTGATCCTTCTCGTGGCCATCTGGGAGCCGGTCCCCGAGCGAAGGCCCATCGCTAGGCCCTTTATGTCCAGGCCTACATCTATTCACCTGTTGTGCCTGCATCGAGGCAGTCGCCTCATTTTCACCGACGGTGAGCTCAGAGTTTGTGTTCTCTATGGCTTGCAAGTGCTATTTTTAAGCATTATTTTGAGAATAAATGCCTCTACTGTGCATGTAACTGAGTTCCTGTTTCAATTATAATAAGACAGATGTATGTGTTCCTTGGACTAAAGTCTTGTTAAATACTAACAAAGGCAAGCATTTTGGCTTTATATATAGGTAATATGTGATGTAAATGGTCTTGTATGGTGCACATATTCCACTATTGGTGGATTTGCTGCACTTGGCTCTGTGAGAAAAAATGGGGGTTGGGTACCTTAGTGGGACAGAGAGAAAGGCAGATATGAAACCTGTGGTGTTGATGGATGCAGGTCAGAAGGACCCAGTTCCTGAGTGCCAATCTTCTTTCTATGAGTTTGGCAGAGAAACTTGGGAGGATATTGTGCACAGGGAAAATCACACAATCTGATAGAGTACAGCACTTTGGGTCTAGTTTGATGCTGATATGGAAGAGTGGGGCAGGACTAAAGCAGAGAGATTAGTCATGGCTCGGTTATTGTTGATGTGCGCAAGGCTAGGACTATGAAGGTCACCTGTGGGGAGTTTGTATGTGCAGTTATGTATTGTTATTTGATATTTGTATAGCGCTTACTGCCATTGTTATGGCTTGGAAGTGCTGTGGGGTCGAAGGCCCTTCAGACGCCCACAGACTGCGCAAGCATGGAAATAAAAACAGCATTGCCTTGCATGCAAAAAGTTATTAGAATTAGGTGACTATTTACTACTAGTAGAGATAACTAATTTAAAATATTATAAAAAGCATGCAGAACATGGAGTTCAGGCGTGGGGTACTATTTCCGCTATTTTTACATTGGCCCGATCTCCTCAATGATTGCTGCCACAAAGCTAAGGTACTGAGTGCCCCGCTCATTCTCCCAAAGCCCACCCCCCTTCATGGGATTGGCTGTGTTGATCCTTCTTGTGGCCATCTGGAAGCAGGCAGGCTGAGCAAGCTCCCAAACGAAAGCCCACAGTTAGGCCCTTTGTGTCCAGGCCTTCTTCCATTCTCCTGTTCGGCCTGTGTCAAGGTGGTCACCTCATTTCCACTGATGACAATCTCCTATCATTGAGCAGGTGAGCGTATTGTGAGCACGAGGCAATATTTACACTATTTATACATTGGGCATGATCTCCTCAACAATGGCCGCCACCATGCTAAGGCACTGGAGTGCCTCACTCATTCTCTCGAAAACCGCCCCGCTTCATGAGGATTGGCTGTGTTGATCCTTGTTGTGGACATCTGGGAGCCGGCAAACTGAGCCGGCCCCCAAAGGAAGGCCCACAGTTAGGCCCCTTGTCTCCAGGCCTTCATCCATTCTCCTCTTGTGCCGGCGTCGAGGCAGTTGCCTCATTTCCACCAACGACGAGCTCATATCATTGAACAGGTGAGTGCTGGGTGAGCGTGTAGCACTATTTCCACTACTTCTAAATTGGCCGGATCCCCTCAATGGCAGCCGCTGCCATGCTGAGGCACTGGAGTGCCTTGTTAGTTCTCCTGAAGACTGCCCCGCTTCATGGGGATTGGCTGTGTTGATCCTTCTTGTGGCCATCTGGGAGCCGGCCCCCCTGTACCAATGTCGACAGCTAAGGCCCCTGTCCATCCCTGTTCAGGCCTGTGAAGGCTGTGTGAGCCGCCTGCCATGTTCCATGGATTTCGCACACACCTGCCTTTGCGACTAACATCCTGCACCAAGGTTTGGCCTTATCATCCTCGCCACTTGTGCATTTCATGGTTTGCCATAACCTTCCCTTTCTCACTTGCTCACTCCGGCCCAACGTCACTGGCATTAAATTATTGCCAGAGCACTTTTGCCACGCTGTGCCCTCTATATTGGGCTTGTGACTCTCCCATGATGCGCTATGTTGACTTTGGTCTGTAGATCCCTACCTGAACTCTCACACAAAAGCCTTTACTCCTCCTCACAGTGTTGCTGAACTGTGTGCCTCGTTCTGTTTGACCACTGTTTTCACACTGTTCCTCCCCCATGTTAAGACGGATTTCTGAACTCTGTCCTGGTGGCGCAGAAGTTCAGAAGGCCAACCTAATTACTTGGAACAGGGTAACCTCTGGACAAGCCAGACCAATCAAGGTAGCGATCGCGGCGGTCAAGACTAGGTCTCAAGAGGGGTGAGGGTGACTGAAAGCCCGCAATGAGCACACAAAGCAAGAGCGCTTACAAACTACTCCAAACAGTTGTTATATCAAAAATAGATACACATTTATTTTAAGGCCTTTAAAATAATGACCGTAGCGAGAAAATCACAATATCACAATATTAAACCAACACATACCATATCAACACAATATATATATACAAATACACAGTCGCAAGCGTTTAAAGCACGAAATATGTAGTCCACCTGAAAGGAAAGGAAAACAGGCAGTGCGATAACGCTTTAGACTTAGTTCGCCTTCAGAGGCACCTAACTAGATGGAAGTCCGAGCCCTGCGAAGAGTGGAGCCTTGTGCTCAAAGTACCTGCCACGCCGGTGCCAACGGGCAAAAGGGGAAGCTCTTCGGAGGAAGTCAGGCAGTTCGGGTTAGTGCACAGCAGAAGGAGAACAGGTTCCGTAACTCAAGCGCAGCCTCCACAGCGAGCAGAAGCAGAGCGCGAGTACGGCCAAAAGGGTGCTGTTTTTACACAGCAGGGAAAAGCAATGGGATACTGCAGGAGGGCGACCAGATCCTAGCTAAACTACTCACCGGTCCCCGAAGCAAGCAGACCCAGGCTTCTCCACGTTAGTTTCAGCAGCTGGCAGGTTCAGAAGAGCAGGGAACGCCTCGTAGTCGTGTAGAGCAAAAAGACGTCCCAATCGACGAAACCAGCCCAGTTTGTTGCCGCAGCAGGACAACGGAGCGGCCGTGTGTATTCGAGCCAAATGTACACTCCTCCCTTCAGACTTGGGAACGCCAAGTGTACGAAGCGTGGGAGAGTGACAAGGACTCGAAATACAACACAACCTGGCGGCGGTTACAGAGCAGGACTCCCTTGTAAGCTGGTCAGTCAACTGGATGGCCCAGAGACACTTCCGAAGGCTTACTTGGCAGGAGTTGATGAAGTCGCCGGGAATAGCTGTTCCTGCTATTCCAAAGGTCGAAGCACCAGTACAGGCCTTCTGGTTCGATCAAAGGAGGAAAGGGTTTCACAGGACGACAGCAGTGCAAAGGAGGATTCCTTCAGCGGGTCACCAGCGATTCCTCGGTCCAGCCTCTTGGTTGCAGGATACTTGGCTCCTGTATTCCTTCGTTCGTGAGAACTCAGGAGATCGACATGGTAGTGGTGTTTCCAGCCCCCTCTTATCCACGGTTCCCTTCGCGCCAAAACGGAGGGGAGCCAATGGGAGATCCGCTCATCAACACACATACCATACGTGGACCAATCACGGACCACGGTGGTCCCAGGCATTCACACTACCCTAGACTCTCTGGCACCCAGGATGTGTATTGGGACCAGACATCCCAGCCCACACCCTGGAGGCACACAAACGACATGTAGAAGCCCGCGAAAGCAACCACGTTTCGCGGGAAAGTACATGCCCAAATAAGGAAGGCCCCGGGTCGCCTGACCTGGGGAAGGTGAAGGGAGCAAGACGGTCAGTGGACAAGACAAAGGAGCCTCGTGGTCTGGCCATTTTGGGAGCCAGGCCACCATTTTGGGTTCAGTGCGAAAAACGTGCTCAGAACGCCAAAAGGAGCTCAAAATAAACAAAACGATCGCTGCCACCATTCGAGTCCCTGAATGACTTGCACCGATCAAATACCATCCTAAAAGAGTATCTAGGGCCTGTAGAAGGCTAGAGACCCAAGAGAGCTGTAACTTAGCTTACAGTGCCCTCTTGTGTCATGTTGCACTAAAGCCGCAACACGATAAAAGAAACTACGGGAAACAGCGTTCCCCGGTACTGACTGTCTTAAGGGCATGTCAGTTTCCCCGTAAGAAAGGAGCGAAAGCCCAGAGAAGTGCGGCAGAAGGCTGTACTTCTCTGGCAAAGTCAAGAACAAGGTTAAAAACAATAGCAAAAAGTTTAGGGGTTGCCACATGGAAGGAAAATTCCCTACAATTATGAAATCTTTCCTAACACTCGCCCCTCCCAGACTATGGACAGGGGGAACTAATCCACCCCTGGATGAGTCTCTTGTTCAGGTCGGTTAAACATTCTGGACAACCCATCAGCATTGCTATGTTGGACACCTGGCCTATGCTCAATAGTGAAGTCGAAGCCTTGTAGACTTATGGACCACCTAAGCAACTTTGGATTCTCCCCCTTCATGTTCATTAGCCACTTTAACGGCTTATGGTCAGTCTGCACAGTGAAGTGGGTCCCATAGAGGTAGGGCCTCAGCTTCCTTAGGGCCCACACAACAGAGAAACATTCTTTCTCTACCGTGGACCATCTGAGCTCTCTGTCCTTAAGCTGGCGACTAATAAAACCGATAGGGTGTTCCTTACCCTTCTCATCTACTTGTGATAGTACAGCTCCTATCCCAGTGTCAGAGGCATCCGTCTGCACGATAAAAGGTCTTTGATAATCAGGGGCCCTGAGCACAGGGGCCTGGCACAAGGAGTCTTTCAAGCCATTGAAGGCCTTCTCACACTCGTCGGTCCAAGTTACCTTCTTGGGTTTCTTCGGAGTTGTGAGGGCAGTCAGAGGAGCAGCTATGGTGCCATAGTCTGCCACAAAATTGTGGTAATACCCCGTGAGTCCTAAAAAGGCTCTCACTTGGGTTTGCGTAGTGGGGGTAGGCCAGTCTTGTACTGCTTGTACCTGACTGAGTAGAGGCTGTCTCCTCCCTCCACCTACTTCATGTCCAAGGTAAACCACTGAGCCTTGTCCATTTTGGTGAGGGGCCACTCGGACACCCTCAAAAGAGCTATCTGAAGGACTGCTTGGGAACAGGTCGGGGAGAGGTTCAGACTCCTCTTCCTCAACGTCTGAAGCCAATAGCAGTGCTGCGATTTCGCCGCTTGGGACGAAAGCCTTCAGCCTATTCACGTGAAACACTTTTGGAGCCTGTCCAGGCCTTCCAAGGTCCACTGAATAGTTAACCTCACCCAGGGGCTCCACCACTGGGCAAGGGCCTGACCATTTGTCCTGTAAAGCTCGAGGCCTTATGAGATTCATGATCAGGACTTGCTGACCAAGTGTAAAGTTGATGAGGGAAGCTTTCTGGTCGTACCAATGTTTCACCAGCGCTTGCCCTGCCTTCAATTTATCACTAGCCAAGCCCATCAGAAGTACCATCCGTTTTCTGAGCCCTAGCACATAATCAACTACGGTGGTAGTAACAGGGGGAGTGGGCATCTCCCATCCCTCTTTGACGATGGCTAAGGGTCCCCGTACGGGATGACCGAACAGAAGTTCAAAGGGGCTGAAGCCAACACCCTCCTGTGGTACCTCTCGGTAGGCAAACAGTAAGCATGAAACAAGAAGATCCCATTTTCTTCTCTGAGGCTCCTCCAGAGCCCCAATCACGCTCTTTAACGTCCTGTTGAAACGCCCCCCCAGACCATTGGTCTGGGGGTGGTATGCAGAAGAGAACCCGTAGGTGACCCCACATTCTTTCCACATAGCCTGCCTATACTTCGACATAAAGTTGCTGCCATGATCCGACACAACTTCTTTAGGGAAGCCAACCCTAGTAAATATGCCGAGTAAAGCTTCTGCAACTGACTTGGCAGTTACAGTTTTCCATGGGATGGCCTCAGGATACCTGGTTGCATGGTCGACCAGCACCAGGATAAACCTATTGCCCGAGGATGTTTGCGGGTCAAGGGGACCAACCATGTCGATCCCTACCCTTTCAAATGGTACCCCCACAACTGGGAGCGGTACCAACGGAGCTTGGATTGTCGCGCCAACCTTACCAGACAACTGGCAGGCGGCACAACTCCTGCAGTGACTTTCTACTTGCTCCCCCATCTTGGGCCAGTAGAAGTGCATGGATAACCTTTGCTTGGTCCTCCTCATACCAAGGTGACCAGCAAGGGGAACGACATGCGCCAACTGCAGGAGGAAGGGCCTAACAGCAAGGGGAACCACCAACCTCCTATGGTCTCCTCCTGTAGACTCTGTGGGCTCACTATACAGGAGTCCACCTTCCTGGTAAATCCTATGCATCCCAGGAGGTTCACCCTCAAGCTGGGAGCAGGCCTGTCTCCTTAGGCCTTCCAGAGATGGGCACTCACGTTGGCCTTTACTGAATTCGTCCCTATCAGGACCTCCTTCAACTAACAAGTCTTTTAGTTCAGGATGATCGTTGGGGTCGAATACTTCAGGCATCGCCACCTCCTCGTCAGGCCCGGGCGATTGACCAACTTCCTCCACCGCAGTGGTAGGCGAGCTCGGGGGAATATTCTCTTTCCCTCGTTTTGACTTGTAGACTCCTTTCGCCTTGGGTTTCCCCTTTGGCTGGGGCGGCGTATTGGACTTGGCCAATGCTGCCCGTGCTTGAGACCGTGTGTAGGGTCTTTCGGCAGTGTCTCCTACGAGCCCTAAAGCTCTGAGATCATTACCCAACAAGACCTTTCCCGGGACGTTTCTCTGAATGCTCACTGGAATCCTGACTGCTGTACCATTTAAAGTAAGATTTACAGGTATTACGGGAAACATACGGAGGGGGCCGTCAGCCAACTTAGTGGGCATCAGAGTAGCTCTGGCAACTTCCTCTGAGTCTACCAAGGTAGAATCCACTACAGTGCGACTGCACCCACTATCCCTAAGAGCTGGAGTATCCACTCCATTGATCAGCACACTGTCTTTAAAGTAGTGCTTGGTATTATCCGGAATCCTAGCATAAGCCTCTGCGACTTTAGGCTCCCAGGAACCCAGGGACACTAAAACTACCTCAGCCTCTATTCCGCTGGGAAATGAGTCTGAGGAGAAGGATGCTCCTGTAATCTCTTCTTCCTCGTAGGAGGAGAAGGCCAGATTAGCGGAGTGGACCCCCAAAGGTCTAACCTTACACCGGGGATCCCCCTTCACATGGTCAGTTGCTCCACAAGAAAAACAAGCCCCAGTGGGTCTGTTTACGTAGGGAGGCTTATTGTAACCAGAGTTCTGTTTCGGAGGCGAACCTCCACTACCCTGTGAGTTCTCTTGTGTCGTACCCTTGTTTTTCTTTTTGTGGCCCTTATGGGAAGAAGATTTAGCAGATTCCCCACCCTCCATATCTTTGGACTTTTTCCCTTCCTCCTGCTTACCAGGATGAGTTTTGTCCTTATGGGACACTCGATGTGACACCCATAAGTCTGCTGCAATGGCCAGCTTCTTAGGATCTATCTCCTTCGAATCGGCCAAATGCTGCTTAAGCTCCGGGGAAGAAGAAGCAAAAATATGTTCCAGCATGACAAGATTTATCATGCCTTCGAAGGTAGAAACCTTATAACCTTCGACCCAGCCAGTTAAGTTTTTCAAGGATTCAGCGACATAAGATACCCAAGTACCACCTTCCTTTTTCTTATACTCTCGAAAACGCTTTAAATATTGGGCCGGAGTCTTCCCAAACTTTAAAATGAGAGTTTGCTTTAACATTGCGAAATCAGCCCGCTCAGCCTTCGACATTTCCATAATGGCACTGCAGCCAGAATGGGGCAGTCTACTGAGCAACCACGCAATCTTATCAGCACTGTCAACTTTTTGAACCTCGCATGCATACTCAAACGCATTCAGCCAGTCCATAATGTCATTCCTTTCTTCATACACACTGAGCAGATCTTTCGGAAACCGTGGATGAGAGGAAGCCCCAGACCCATGTCCAGGACCCTTGGATCCATTTGCAACCTGAAGCTTGGCCAGTTCCAACTGGTGATCCCTGTCTTTCTGTTTTTCGGCCTGTTCGATTTTTAGTTTGGCTATGCTGAATTCAAGCTCCTGCTGCCTAAACCGCAGCTCTTGCTTCTTGAATTCAAGCATAGCCTCCCCATCAACACTGGCAGAGGAAACATTAGACATCACATCCTCCCTGTCCTCGTGGTCGCGATGGATCAGTGCAGCGGCAGAACCGTCGGTTCTACCAGTGAGAGCAGCCCCACCACCATCTGCACTGTCCTCGGAAGTTATAGCGTCAAGCTGCGCTTCCTGCCACGCCACGATTCTCTGGATCATTTCCAATTTAGTGCCTTGAGAGGAAACACCTCTCTCCGCACACATCTTCTTCAATGTTTCTGATTTGGAAGCATTTAAAGTTAACAAGGTATTTGCTTCCATACTGTTTGATAGGACTATGGCCTTTTTAAAGTTATATTACAACAATTCACTACGTGCACTGTTTGGAATAACCTGAAATGCCTTAGTTCAAGCGCAACACTGGATACCTTCAGTCGTATCCCACCGCTGTACACCAATTTGTTAAGACGGATTTCTGAACTCTGTCCTGGTGGCGCAGAAGTTCAGAAGGCCAACCTAATTACTTGGAACAGGGTAACCTCTGGACAAGCCAGACCAATCAAGGTAGCGATCGCGGCGGTCAAGACTAGGTCTCAAGAGGGGTGAGGGTGACTGAAAGCCCGCAATGAGCACACAAAGCAAGAGCGCTTACAAACTACTCCAAACAGTTGTTATATCAAAAATAGATACACATTTATTTTAAGGCCTTTAAAATAATGACCGTAGCGAGAAAATCACAATATCACAATATTAAACCAACACATACCATATCAACACAATATATATACAAATACACAGTCGCAAGCGTTTAAAGCACGAAATATGTAGTCCACCTGAAAGGAAAGGAAAACAGGCAGTGCGATAACGCTTTAGACTTAGTTCGCCTTCAGAGGCACCTAACTAGATGGAAGTCCGAGCCCTGCGAAGAGTGGAGCCTTGTGCTCAAAGTACCTGCCACGCCGGTGCCAACGGGCAAAAGGGGAAGCTCTTCGGAGGAAGTCAGGCAGTTCGGGTTAGTGCACAGCAGAAGGAGAACAGGTTCCGTAACTCAAGCGCAGCCTCCACAGCGAGCAGAAGCAGAGCGCGAGTACGGCCAAAAGGGTGCTGTTTTTACACAGCAGGGAAAAGCAATGGGATACTGCAGGAGGGCGACCAGATCCTAGCTAAACTACTCACCGGTCCCCGAAGCAAGCAGACCCAGGCTTCTCCACGTTAGTTTCAGCAGCTGGCAGGTTCAGAAGAGCAGGGAACGCCTCGTAGTCGTGTAGAGCAAAAAGACGTCCCAATCGACGAAACCAGCCCAGTTTGTTGCCGCAGCAGGACAACGGAGCGGCCGTGTGTATTCGAGCCAAATGTACACTCCTCCCTTCAGACTTGGGAACGCCAAGTGTACGAAGCGTGGGAGAGTGACAAGGACTCGAAATACAACACAACCTGGCGGCGGTTACAGAGCAGGACTCCCTTGTAAGCTGGTCAGTCAACTGGATGGCCCAGAGACACTTCCGAAGGCTTACTTGGCAGGAGTTGATGAAGTCGCCGGGAATAGCTGTTCCTGCTATTCCAAAGGTCGAAGCACCAGTACAGGCCTTCTGGTTCGATCAAAGGAGGAAAGGGTTTCACAGGACGACAGCAGTGCAAAGGAGGATTCCTTCAGCGGGTCACCAGCGATTCCTCGGTCCAGCCTCTTGGTTGCAGGATACTTGGCTCCTGTATTCCTTCGTTCGTGAGAACTCAGGAGATCGACATGGTAGTGGTGTTTCCAGCCCCCTCTTATCCACGGTTCCCTTCGCGCCAAAACGGAGGGGAGCCAATGGGAGATCCGCTCATCAACACACATACCATACGTGGACCAATCACGGACCACGGTGGTCCCAGGCATTCACACTACCCTAGACTCTCTGGCACCCAGGATGTGTATTGGGACCAGACATCCCAGCCCACACCCTGGAGGCACACAAACGACATGTAGAAGCCCGCGAAAGCAACCACGTTTCGCGGGAAAGTACATGCCCAAATAAGGAAGGCCCCGGGTCGCCTGACCTGGGGAAGGTGAAGGGAGCAAGACGGTCAGTGGACAAGACAAAGGAGCCTCGTGGTCTGGCCATTTTGGGAGCCAGGCCACCATTTTGGGTTCAGTGCGAAAAACGTGCTCAGAACGCCAAAAGGAGCTCAAAATAAACAAAACGATCGCTGCCACCATTCGAGTCCCTGAATGACTTGCACCGATCAAATACCATCCTAAAAGAGTATCTAGGGCCTGTAGAAGGCTAGAGACCCAAGAGAGCTGTAACTTAGCTTACAGTGCCCTCTTGTGTCATGTTGCACTAAAGCCGCAACACGATAAAAGAAACTACGGGAAACAGCGTTCCCCGGTACTGACTGTCTTAAGGGCATGTCAGTTTCCCCGTAAGAAAGGAGCGAAAGCCCAGAGAAGTGCGGCAGAAGGCTGTACTTCTCTGGCAAAGTCAAGAACAAGGTTAAAAACAATAGCAAAAAGTTTAGGGGTTGCCACATGGAAGGAAAATTCCCTACAATTATGAAATCTTTCCTAACACCCCACTACTCTCTTATATACCCCTTGCCTCTCCTCTCTCCTATCTTATTGCCAAAATGTGTTGCGTTATGCCCTGACTGTCTGCTCTGATTCATTAAGCCTCTCCACCTCTATCGTTTCAGCAACCTGAAATTTGCTCTGCCATTTACCATGCAAATTATTTGTTTTTCTAATGCATTTTAGTTTTTTTTATTAGAAATTCAAATCTAGCTGTGCCATTTAACCCTGCACATGATCTGTTTTTATGTTGCATTAAAGTGATTTACTAGAAAGTACACCTGGCTTTTTCTTTGCTAAATGATTTTTTAATTGTGTTCCTTTTCTGTACGAAATGTCTGTGCTCTGCCAGTACTCATGTATGTCTGAACCTTTCATTCCTTGTACCTCTTGCTCTGCTTCCCTCACTGGACCCTGTTTATTAATGCTGTTCTTCTGCTTTGTTTGACTACTAGGCCACCTGGTGGGTTCTGTCATGCACTGTGCAGCTCTGTCCCTCTCCCTCCTCTATGCACCCTCTGCCCCACCCCATCATTATGGTGCTCTCCATCTCTCCTATCTATTCCAACTGTTTCTCCATCACCTATCCCTCAGCTCTCACAAAGTTTGGAAGGAAGACATTTAAGAAAGGCTCTTCTGGTCTCCAACCAAGGAATGCCCACTGCAGACACCTACATCACTGCTACCTCCAGACAGTCACTGATATTCTCTTTGTCGTTCCTTCTCCTCACCTATAGTCTCCCCATATGTTCTCTGTCTGCTCCCCTTTCTCTTCCTCTTCCATTAATGGTGGTACCAGATGGGAAGTGCTCTTGGCTCGCTTCTCATCATCTAGGTGCATCATCAATGTCTATCGTAATGGCACTATCATATTTTATTTCACAATCAACTTCTAGCTTGGGTTAGCTTTGCATATAAAAATATAACATATAATACCCAGTAAAACTTCTCATAGATAAAATATACAACTGGACAGTGGCCATGGACGTTGGAATCTGCTAAGGAGTGTGTAACAACTCACCTGCTGAATGAACTAGCCCTGAAAATGGATGGCGCTGGAGTGTCAAGCCCATACCCGGCCGACGAAGCTGCTGAGAGCCGTGGGAGCTAAGCCACAATGAGTTGGAGGACCGCTGTGGTTCACACGGATGCCAGGGGCGAGGGCTCAGGTGGAGCTGCCGCAGGTGCAGATCTTAGTGGTAGTAGCACATTTTCAAATGAGAACTTGAAGGCCGAAGTGGAGAAGGGTTCCATGTGAACAGCAGTTGAACATGGGTCAGTCAGTCCCAAGCGATGGGCGAGCGCGATTCTAAAGGATATCCCTCCGTAAATACCTCCCCTCTCAAGATTTTCGCTCCTCTGCCTCTAACTCTCTTAGGATCAGTCGTTTTTTCAAAGACACAAACTGGGAGTATATCTCTCTCTTCAGCTGGGGCCTCCCTTTGGAACAGCCTCCCTGCCACCCTGACACTTGAACAGAACCATCTCTGGTTCCATAAGCACCTCAAGACCTTTCTCTTTGCTTCTGCCTTTGCCCCCCTTCACCATGCTGATCTGTTTCTCTCTTGGCACTGTGCACCTGGCCACCCTCTTTCCTCCAGACCCAGATACCTGCTTAACCTGGCACCCTCCTGCACTGATTCAAGCACAGCCTCACCACATAATCTGCATAAGTGGTCCATGCAGGGAAAGGCAAGTCTCACGCCCATAATTACTAACACACCTGAGGCATTAAACTTAAACAGTAGATATGCTCTAACAGTAACACTATTACGGAAGGCACTAAAATATCTCAGCGCTTCATACCGTGACCACCAGAATTGAAAAAAGCTTCACTATTGCTATTAGTGGACAGCCGTACTACATCACATTCTGGACTATGGGAGCAGATCGCCATTTTAAGCTTCGTTTTCTAAGTTACAATGGATAGACCATGGCTCTGAAGCTCATATCCTTGCCCCCACCTGCAGTGTTTAGACCACAAGTGACCTAGTCGACCAAATGTTTTGCATAAACTAATAGTTTTATAGGCCTGCATTAGCTCTACCATGATAGTATCATTAGCTAGATGTATTATCAGGGTCTCATAACTGGAAGATAGCTTATATTGCACTTAGGCAGATATGCTCATAAGATTGAATTCCAAAGATGCATTCTAAACAATATGCGCATAATTTTAGAGTCCAGTTTTACTAGTTCTATACTAAGTTTTGCCCCCATATATCATGCATAGTACAACCTTAGCCGTGTATAACAATAAGATTCTCTTAATTGAGCACCCTCTCTGATTACCAATGAAATGACTCATTGAATGACATACCTTCACGTATTTTGTTTTAGTTTCATCCCATTGTGTCGTCCACTTGAGTTTGCTATCAAGGTACACCCCAAGGTATGTATAGCAATTCACTACTTCAACAGTTTCCTGGTCAAGTCTCCAAAACATCCTATTGGATTTTTGGGTCTTAGTTTGGCACTATCATGGCCCAGGGGTCTCAGCCTAACCTCCTCCTTCTTGACAGGTGTCTACCATCTCTTTTCAACATCCCCCTTCCTTCTGCAGCCCACCGGCTCTCTTTCCCCTCTTCTTCCCGCCACCCAGTGGTGGTACCCCACCCCTGTGCCCCCCACTCAGAAAATGTTTAAATGGGCAACCAGGTAAACTTAGCTACCCTCAACTTTTGCCCTGCTGTCAAACACTCCCCTGACATCTGTTTCCTACTTAAAGACCTTGACCTTGACATCCTTGATCTTACTGAGCTCTGTCACTGCTTTTGTCACTCTTCACCCTTAAGGCTACAAGATCCTATTTAATCCCAGGACCACTCATTCTGGGGGTGCAGTGGCCCTGAATGTTCCTGAGTGTGCTCTGCCAGCCATCCTTCACACTGTAGGGTATTGTGTATAAACCTGGGGGCTTGGCGGTATTTTCTTACCACCAAAATCAATGGTAATTTGACAGTGACTATTCCTTGCATTCAGATTGGGTTTGGCTTTATAGTGGAATACATTTTGTTGGTGGTATTTTGGTGAGCATAATTTCTTTGTTTTGTTTGTGGCCCCAACATACAAAACTCCTTTCTTTTGTGTAGACTGTTTTTGTGATGTCTAGAGGCCTCAGACTTCTACATTATTCAGAAACACCACATTTTCATATGGGGTGCCACCTATAGCTGTTATCACTGATGTATCTACATTAGTGAGACTATGTTTCCATAGAGTGTTACCTCCCTTAAGTCTACATAGATTATTGCCTCCTCCTTCCTCAACAATAGCTCACTTTTACAGAAAGCAACTGTACCTAACTGATTTCCTGGCATTCAAATTTTGCTTCCTGCAAAGACAGTGAACAGGGCAAAGAAAAATTGCCCGTTCAAAAATGAATCTCAGCCTGCCTCATTTTTACATGGAGAACGCATTATAATGTTAAGTAGTTAGAATCGTGTTAGTATGTGTTAGTTAAGTTAATTAATCAAGTATCTAATGTGCCTCCTGTAAGTGAGGCATTTCAAGTAAAAAAGAAATGGTGTGCTTTTAAATAGATATTGAGAAAAAAAATGAGAAAAAAATGGTGTGCTTTTAAAAATAGATAGCCTGCCTTCATGTAGTGCTTTTAAAATAGATAGCCGGTCTTCATATACATGTCCATATGTTACCCTGGCAACTCATGGCTTGCTGTACCACAGCACAGTAATAATGTGATCTCATGCAGTGGCGCTGCACTCCAAAACACGCTAAATTATACTACAACACTCAATTCTACTCCTCCTTTGAATACCTCATCTGCAGGCTGTCTGTTTCTCCAACCCTCTCCCTCATTCTTGCTATGATCTACAGGCCCCTTGGACCTACCCCCTTTTCCTCTCTGAATGGGCAGACCTCTCCTACTCTCTCTTGACCTCCTCCGCCAAACTTATCTTCCTTGGGAACTTTAATATCCATCTTGCCTCTCAGGACCTGAGCTCTGTACTCTTTCATGGCCTCTGTGACTCCCTATCTATCACAATTCTTCCCTCTGGTCCAACCCACTCTGCCAGACACACCCTGAATGCTCACATCTCAATGGACATCCCTCTCTCAAACCCTCTAACTATTCCTCTCTACTGGTCTGACCACTCTCTCGTCTCCTCCCATCTGCAGCTCCCTAGATCCCGACGATGCTGCTGCCTGCACTGGCAGTCTACATCTCCGTCATTCGACCAATGAAGCTTGTGTCAGTCGTTGCACTAGATACCTCCTCCTTCCCCTACTTCTTACTCTTCTACTGATTCGGTACTGTCTAACCTCGATCTCTCCATCTACAACAATCTTGACATCCTTGCCCGTGTCATAAAGATCCGCATGAAGTCTGCATACAAATGGAACTTTTAGTATGACTCAGACTTGGCAGCTTTGAAACACATGTGCAAAGCTGCTGAGCGGAATTGGCAGGCCTCAGGTTCATCCTCTGACAAACTGGCTTGTTGCCTGCTCCAAAGGCAATACTGTTTCACCATCCTCTCCAAGAAGAGGGCTCATGTCCAAGCTAAATCACTGGTGCCACCAATAACACAGCTGAACTTTTCCAAATCCGCAAGAAACTTGTCACTCCTACTGCAGTCTCTGGCTCTCCTCTTCCCATTCAGGCCTTCTGCACTGCAATGGCCTCCCACTTCTCTCCCAAAACCCAGGACATCCTGTCTGCAATGTCCTTGACTCCCCTACCCACCCTCTCTCTTCTCTTGCCTACCTTGGCCCTCCTGTACCACCCAAACCCATTCTGTCCTACTTTGCTCCCTTTGCTCCGGATGAGGACTCTAAAGTAGTCTGCTCTATGAAAGTCTCCTCCAAACAAGTGCCCCCCTGCTCTTCCAGAACTATCAGGGACAACATCTCCTCCGTCGCCCCTTCTTTGGCCAACCTCTGTGACCACTCCTTTTCCACTGGCTCCTTTCCACAATCCCCAAGCACTCCCTTGTGCACCCTCTCATAGAAAAGCCATCTGCAGACCCTTCATGCCCGGCTAAACATCGCCCTATCTCTATCACCCTTTTCTTGAGCAAACCCATGGAGAAGTTGGTCATCTCCCAACTAACCCACAACACACCAAATTGGCTGGCCGCAGAGCATCTAGAGGCACGTAAACTGCTCTCCTAAACACCCATAAACATAAAGACCTGCTCTCAAACCTGGACTCAACCTCTCCCTCTGTTCTGATCCTTCTCGATCTTTCTTCTTCCTTTGACATGGTCAATCATGCCATCCTCATAAATTGTCACTGTGATACCCTTGGCATCACAGACAGGGCACTGGCATGGCTGACCTTCCTTTCAAACTGACCCTCCCAGGTACAATTGGGCCCTTTCCTATCCTCCACTTCACTCTATACCTGTTGTGTCCCTAAGGGCTCTATCCTATTGCCATGGCTCTTCAATATATACCTTGCCCCTCTGGCCCACTTGATCAACACCTTTACTCCTCACTTCCGGGGCTATGCTGAAGACACTCAGTTCTCCTTTAAGCTCCCGTCTACCTCCTCGCCTTCCTCTCTCATACCTGATTGCCAGACTGCTATTTAGGCATGGTGCTCTGCTAATGATCTCTGCTGTACTACCAGTAAGACAGAGTTCCTTCTCATTGGGTCACCTGCTCCCTATTTCCATCCCTCTCTCTGGCGACCCTCATTGGGTCCCATCCCCTCACCTTCTTGTGAGGCTAAAACCTCAGGGTCATCTTTAACTTTTCTCTCTCCTTCTCCCTGCACATCATAGACCTTGCCAAGAAGTGCAACTTTCACCTTCACCTTCACAGAGCATTCTCCCGTTCCTCACCTTCCCCCAGAAGCACAATGTTTCCAGAGCTCTGGTTCTCTCAAGGTTGGACTACTACAAAAATGTCTTCCTCAATCTGCCTCTTTCTTCCCTTGGCTCTCTTCAACTATTCCAGAATAGGGATGAAGACATATCCGTGGCCTCAAGCCCAGTGGCTGCATCTCTCCAGCCCTAAAATCTATCCACTGGTTCCTGGTGACCACAAGGATCAAATTCAAGATCCCTTGCACATCCACAAGTCTGTCTGCGGTCTGGGACCTACCTACATCCAGCTTTATATCCCCAAATACCTCCCTGCTAGAGTTCTTCTGTCCTCTAGCGCCAGCGCTCTGCAGGTCAGATACTTCTTCAAGCAGATAGTGGGTGGGAAATCCCTTTCCTCTGCAGGAGCCTCCCTCTGGAGTGGCATCCCTGCCACCTCAGACTTACCTTTTCTCCTCCTCCTTCCCTCTCCCCTACCTGTGCTATTCCCCCTCTGCCACTGGGACTAGTGTCTGGTCCCTATGGGTCTTACGGGGACCCGGCCCTCCTTGACCAGTCTCCTCCAGCATCCCTACTAGCATGTGCCTTCAGGCACCCTTCTCGGACTAGCCTGTGTCTGCTGTATCCTATCCACTGCACTTGTCCTCCCTCTGCCACGCTCCCCTGGCACTTGCCCTTTTGGCTCCACTTCACTTGCTCATCCTCGGGCTCCCACTTCTGTACATTCCTTCTCCTATCCTCCCCCATCCAAGCATTTTTCCCCTACTTCCACCCTCCCCTGCACTTCTTTGTCTTTACACTTGCATTGTAAGAATGTCACAAGGCCTAGTACGACCATTAATACTGTTTTTTGCCTATGTCCTCCCTCCCTATTTTGCCTTGAGTCGCCTGGAAACACTTGTGTATAGGCCCCATACATTTGTCCAATAATTAAATTTAAAAAAGTAAGTAAATAAAATAAATATGTGACAACTGGAAAGAAAATAGTGGGACTCTATTCTATGGGTTGCAGTGCAAGAGGGGGAATGTGTATTAAAAATAGTAAATCAACCTCTAGCTCAACTGTCTACGGGTGAGGGATGTGCTATACTTTACATGCAGAAGAGATGCACACTGAATAACATGCAGTCAAGGCAAAACAAACTTTAACCCTGCACTCCCACCACTAGCCCATTGCTAACTTGTGCCATTTCACTAGCTCACACTGCACCTGCCAGTACCCAGGTGCTCTCTCTCTCACATTGATAGATTGAATATCATATGCAGCATAGCAAGTATCTTTGAGTTAGCGAATGAGGGGAAGGGTTATGCAGTCTGCACACTCCAGTCAGTCAGTATAAGCAACAGCTATGTGTTATGGGAGGCCCACACCTTTTTCAGAGAAAGGGCTACTTGAAATGTGGGGGTGCATTCATCCATTTTGACTTGTTTAGGATGTTAGTCAGCAGGCTGAGAGATGCCTCAAGCTCACTCTATCATGCTCAGGCGCTGTCGTCAGTGGTCTACTGGGAATTCTGCCCGTAAGGTCAGGGCCCATCTTCGGCAGGCAAGAACCCGTTTGTCAGGCGTTTGTCAGGCATTGGTCTTGGCAGGGGCTACAATCCCTGACATTTTGCACGGGGGTTAACCTTGCTGTCTCTCACAAGGTCCAAACTTTTCTCATACTATCCACAGTGAAAATGACACCTCCACCACCATCAACAGACACAAACTCACCAGGTTTTCATGTGGCACTAGACCTTCTTTATCAATGATGCTGCAACGCTGAAAGGGATCTTCATGATGAAATACAGAGTAGAAAAAATGGTGGGTGGGGTGTGTATTCCTCAAAAATATTCTGTGGCCTTGTGTAAAAAAAAGGTGATTGAGGGGTGTGGCAGCCACAGGATGGTGAAGAGCAGTATGTTGGCAGTGACAGACAGGCATTATGGGGCCTGGGGCTATGATGGGTTTTCCAATAGCTCTTAAACGATCACAGAACGCACCCCTCCAATTCTCCCCCTTTTATACTACACCAAAACACGCACCATATACATTCTCACCATCAAATATAGGTGCAGTTTCATTGAACTTGTGGCCTTTTTCCTCACCCAGGAAGGCAATGAGATAACACGCTGACTTTTTCCTGAACGTCATGGAGGGCCACCCTGAAAGGATTCCACCATTGGTGCTTCAGAGGCAAAATGAGCCAGTAAATAGAGAACACTTGTCCAAAAATGGATAGGAGACTGATTCACCCTCACCAGAATTCCAAACATCAACGGGAAAGCATGTGACCTGGCTGTGGCAGCTTCATTTGATGCACAATAATGGGCATTGGATCAGCCTATTTTCTTTGCCATGCCAGAATGATATTTTGGACATTTTGTATGGCTGTTAGATGGTTGGAGGTGTGCTCCTGGAAGGCCCCATGTATGGACTTAAAACCAAGTCCCTGACGTGCCCTGCTAGCCAATGGGCATTGCAGAGGAGTAGTAGCCCATCTCATTGTTTGCATGGGGATGGGGTCAATGACAATTCCCATATCCATGTCATGTGAATTGGTATCCTCCATGAGGTTCTTGCCATCATCAGCTTAGGTGTCATTTGTGGCAGACCCATTGCGGGTGTTGGTGTGGTCTGTTGTTTTCTTGGTCATGAGGATACAAACACCAGTTTCTCTGGGGGCTGCATTGAAGGATTTCCTCAGACACCTCAACTCATGCTGCGCAGGTGGCCTTGGTGACCCTGACACTCTGCAGAGGGGTTGTGTCCTTCTCCTTCCTTTGCCTAATGTGTTAACTGACTGTCCTTTACAAAGCTGTACTTGCCTGGAATGGCAGGCACCGTGGTGGCGGATGTAGAGATGTTGTAGAGGGCACTGGTGCCATTAGATATCCATTTTGCGGCAGGTGGTTGGCAGGAGGATTTCCCCTACTGGTTACTGTAGACGTCCTCTGTTGTGAAATTACAGATGCAAGGGATCAGTGATTGTTCAGCACATTAGTGAGATGATGCATGCATACATTTTATTGATGTCAGACAGTGGTGTTATAAGCATATTCATTTCCATTGCTTCGCAGTCAGGTTGCCATTGAAAATTCTTATACATTTTTCCTGTATGCTTGTCTAGAGTCTCTTGAGTGTACACGTATGTTCTGTTTTATACAATAGATGCTTGGGTGACACTGATAACTGGCACTTCCAGTGAATTGTCCACCTCAAGAGCTTCCTCTTTGATTCTCTCTTCTCCCCTCCTCTCCCCTGCTGATCTGTTCTGCTTTGGCATAGAGCACTTGGTTACCCTCTGACTTCGGGCCCAGGTACTTGCCCACCCTGCCACGCACCTGCACTGCCTCGTGGCAATCATTGCACTTTGGGTCTGTATCTGTAACCCTACCGCCTCCCCCCTTTTCCTGCACTTATGAATATCCGGCTGGAGTGGATGCACTGGCCGAAACGGATGGAATGGATGGAACCGACGGAGCGAATGGAGCAGACGAAACAGATGGAATGGATGCAACCGACAGAGCGAATGGAGCAGATGAAACATATGCAATGGAGTGGACGTACTGGTTGGAATGAATGGAACGGATGGAATAGATGGAACAGATGGAATAGATGGAATGTCTGGAAGTTGGAACAGATGGAGCAGATGGGAACGGAAGAAATGGATGAAGTGGATGGAACGGATGAAGTGGATGGAACAGAAGAAGTGGATGGAATGGATGGAGCGGATGGAGCGGATGGAGCGGATGGAGTGGATGGAGTGGATAGAGCGGACGGAACGGATGAAGTGGACTGAACAGATGGGAAGGATGAAATGGGTGTATGGAATGGATGGAGACAATCATGTGGATGAAGGGTTGAGTTGATGGAATGGATGGAAGGGACTAGTAGATTAAAGGGATGTAACAGACGAAATGAATGAACAGACAAAGTGGAATGAACGGACAGTGTAAATAAAATTGATAGAATAGATCATACAGATGGAATGCTCGGTCTCAAGTGCTTTACTGATAACCACCATATCACACTACCACGCTTGCTCTCTCCTATACACCACCACTCAATTAGAACACAGCGATACGATGACACATTCGGTATAGCTGTTCTCATACTAACACCCATCACAGACTCCTCATCATCCTAATTAAACACAGCTAGATGAGCACTCACCACTAGCTTAAGCGTCTCCCCAGGCCTAACATGGCCAGAAATCAGTCTGGGTATCCACCCTCCAGAATGAACACATCCAACTGACCTCCCCTACGGCTAAGAAGCAGCTATCATGCAACTGCCACACCCACTGCACACATATCCAGTGCACCCACGCACCTTGTGACACTTTCTCTCTACTGACTTGAACTACGGTTCCCAAGGGTGTTCAACCTACCAGCGCTTTGAGATCATACCAATGATACATAAGGCGCTATATAAATGCCAAGTAACATAACATAACATACCATAACACTTATCAGACACCCCCTGTCTGTGCCTTAAACATAGCACTTGGCACTTGCTGGCTGCACAGCCAGTTGTTTACCATTCCTATACTCAGCACTTTCCACTACCCCCCTCTCCCCTGCACTTCCCCCTTCCCTCTCCCCTGCAATTACGTGTTCTCAATGTCACTAGCCCTAGTAAGATTGTTGTTTTTGTTCTCCCCTGTTCCCCTCCCTTGCCTTGTCATGCTGTGAAACACATGTGTATGAGCGTGATACAAATGAAATGTCCGGCAGAGTCCAGTTTGTCCAGCAGAGGAGCTGCAGCTACTGGAGTGCCTGGAGTCCTGTTTCTATTTTCACTGCTGTGTTTAAAAACACTTTTGCTGCGCGGAGCGCGGCGCGGAGTCCGGCAGAGTCCAGTTTGTCCAGCAGAGGAGCTGCAGCTATTGGAGTGCCTGGAGTCCTGTTTCTATTTTCACCGCTGTGTTTAAAAACACTTTTGCCGCGCGGAGCGTGGCGCGGAGTCCGGCAGAGTCCAGTTTGTCCAGCAGAGGAGCTGCAGCTACTGGAGTGCCTGGAGTCCTGTTTCTATTTTCACCGCTGTGTTTAAAAACACTTTTGACACGCGGAGCGTGGCGCAGAGTCCGGCAGAGTCCAGTTTGTCCAGCAGAGGAGCTGCAGCTACTGGAGTGCCTGGAGTCCTGTTTCTATTTTCACCGCTGTGTTTAAAAACACTTTTGCCACGCTGAGCGCGGCGCGGAGTCCGGCAGAGTCCAGTTTGTCCAGTTCGTCCGGGGCGCTCATTAAGCCCAGGCAACAACCTCCAACATGGTTGTGCCGCCAAAAATTGTCTCCTCAAGTGGTCCACAGACACGCCGCAAGACTCTGCAGCAGCGCCGTATGCTAAATCCCTGGACCGCGCTGCCTGAGAAAGCCGCTGCCGGCGTAAAGGTAAGCAAAACGGCCTTACATGACAACTCAGCCCTTTTACAAACACCGAGCCTAAATCTGACTCTGCCTAAGTCCACCAATGCTCAAGTGCATCAAAACCCTGTCAATGAAGCTCCAATTGTGCATATTGATCTCTCAAGTCCGAATTTAAGTCCCAATACACATGATGTGACTTACTCTCCGAACAGGGAACAAGGCTCTCCCTTACATGTAATTCCAACAAGACCGCTGGTACTCCTTTCTTTGGCAGACTTGGAGCCGATCCCGTTTCCACTAATTCTACACGATGAAGCAGCTGATGTGATATTAAGGCAACCTGACCCAAAGGAGAAGTATTTCTCTTCATTCGACCTAACTGATGCAGAAATTATTGATGCAACATTCAACGCACATGAACGACCGGCTGAAGGTGTAGTTTTGCCATCGACTAAATCTGACAACCTGGCATATGCCCCCTCTGACGAGCAACAAGTCTCACACAGCGCAGATGAAAACAATGTGAGATCCTTGGAAATACCTGATGTGGGTCCCAGTGATAATCCACCCGCTGGAGACTCGATACTTCCACCGGCGTTCTCGAGAAATTTGGCAGCCAAAGCCACTGCCCAGTTTGAGGCGTTCGACATGACGACGAAAGTTCCAATTCCGTTGGATGCTTGTTTACACCCAATTGAAACAACTGAGGCAACGGCGGACGGCCTCCTACGGAAAACAACCCAATGTAACAACCATTGTGAAGACGCCGCAGTCCAAGGGATAAGAAGCTCCAATCTCGCATCAAAACCCGTAAACGGGTGCATTAATACTTCCTGTGAAGCACCGTTCCACTCCTACCAACAGAATGATGCTCATAAACGTGTGCCAAATTCACAGTCTCGCAATATTGACAAACCGCAAGTAACAACGACCTCCTCTACCTTGTTTCATAAAAACATGATGTCACCACAGAGATCACATACAATCTCTGCAGCCACAAAGGCTCTGTTAATGTCAAAAAACACCACCCAAGAAAATGATAATGTTATCAATCTGCTGTCCCTTGCGAAACAACCTGAAGGACCTCCAAGAATAAAAAAATCTAACGTTGCCTCTCTTCCTGCAACGCCAGCTAAGCGCCTTTCCACATTGACGGATTCACCGGTTGCCCCAAATCCTGGAAAACTTGGACAAAACACGCCCCAATCCAAAATCAATCTTTCGATGGGTGCTGCTATTCAGCTGCACAACAACGTTTTGGCGGCCTCATCCCAAGCTATGATTCCGTTTGTAAAACTTTACGAATCATTGAATGAAACGATCCGCGACCAAGCTGCTGTTTTATTAAACCTTTCAACAAAACTTGATAACTTGGATCATTTCACCAAGGCAGTTCAAACACAGATGCATGAAGAAAAAGACAACAGTATGCAGTGGCAATCACGTCTTGGCGACTTAGTCGCCACGCAACAGGAGCGTCATGAGCTCCAGATAAATTCTCTCTTGGAAGTGCTTAGAGAACTAGCCCCCTTGCTATGTTCAGATCGCTGTGTAAATAATTCTGGAGGCACTACTCGAACTTCTGTTCCTTCTTGCAAAACTCTTGGTGAATCTCAAGCCTTCGAAGATGAACCAGACATTTGTCTAATAAAAGCGACTCAAACTAAACAGACCTCAACTGGCGACATTGGAATTGAAAACACTCAAAGCATGGTGGCAGGAATTGATCAACTCGGGTCTAATCCTGCTTCACTCCAAGTTCAACCAACTAAAGCTCAGCCCACTTCAATTGTTTATATGCCTCAGGCTGAAGCGAAATCGCCTCCACAGGGTCCATCTGGTGTGGTAAAGCAAGGATCGGTGTTTTCTTCATTTGGCATCTTTACTGGGCCAGCAAAAACAGGCGTGGTGGGTCAAGTTGTCAACACATCTGTTATTCCAACAGCGGTCAAGAAACAGCCACAAGCGAACAACAAAAATAAAGCTACCACAACAACAAAGAAAACAACGAAAGAAACTCATTCTTCCACAAAAAGTTTTATACGAAACATTACCACACCTCCGAGAATGGGGCTCTTTAAGCGCAAATGTGTCAGCACCAAGGTCGTAATACCATCTCAAAAGAATAGTGACCCAACGTCTCCCAAACCTGGCGCGAAAAGGCGGCGCATAAATTCGGATGATTGCCAATCTGTGACATCAAAAAACTCAGCATCAATTGCATTATGCGACCTTTCTACGTATTCAAACTCAGATGACGACGTGAAGTCACAGTCCTCCAACGCTGTAAACTCGTCCAGTTTACATCCATCAGCTGGAGCCACAAATGCTGAGATGTCAGCCATCTCACCGCAATTGCATGCCGGTTGAGCAACGAATTCAGCACAATGTAACTTGAAAGTGAAGAAATCATATGCGGCCACTTTGACCCTGAACCCAAAATTGACAACGAACCAATGTAAACAGCAAGTTTGTTTCACTTCTAGGGTTCATAAACCGCAGGATCAGCGAGTAGCTGACCGCATGTGGAAACTCAGGTTGGAAAACATCTATAAGGACGACAATGAGTTAAATTTAAACCATGCAAACGTGCTGAGATTTTCAAGCATATTCCTCCATTGCGTCTGATCAATTCCGACGACATCCAAATCGTGGAATATATTAATGAGCATTCTTCCGATGCAGTTTTGCTACACATAGACTCGGCAGGTGTACGCAACACACTGCTTAAAGCAGTGGACGATCTTTTGATGTTCGGTTTCGACATTTCAGTCGAACCAGAGCAACACTATCGGAATAACTGCTCAAAATCTTCGGAATGCAATCCAGTCGAAACTAAAACTGTGAATGTGGATCAGCTACGTAATAGCCTAGCGTTGGAAGCGAGGAAGTGTCAAGCGAGCTATCAATATGAAAACCAAGGTGCTCGCCCGAGAAGGCAAGTGGTTAATTAGCAATGATTGACTCCCGTGGATGGCCCTTTCTCAATCCTCTTGTGGAATACCAGAGGACATTGTCATCTTTTTTCAGAGCTTTGAAATCCCCCTGCTTACAAGAAACATGGTTGTCCGAAGTGCCGATGAGAGACGGTTTCTCAATATTTGTGAACCCAGCCATCAGAAACATTCAAGGACGTCCAAGTGCTGGCCTTTTGACAATGGTACGAATATCTACCAATTGGACCACACCTACATGCCTAAATCCAAATCCAGTTATACAAGGGATAATTCTGCACTCACCAATTAACGAGGCGAGGGCAAACTCATCATTGTTGATCATCAACTGTTATTGGAACCCCGCCAAAATCAATGATAAGGCCTTCATTAATGCGATCTGCCAGCTAATGGATGAGACAATCCTGAAATTTAACAACCTAACGATCATTTGTTGTGGTGATCTAAACTGCACATGGTTTCATCACGACCCGAAAAGCCAAAGCTATAAACAACTTGCTTATGGAGACCTGGGTGTGAAAGAACAACTCTG
This sequence comes from Ambystoma mexicanum, assembly GCF_040938575.1. NCBI lineage: Eukaryota > Metazoa > Chordata > Amphibia > Caudata > Ambystomatidae > Ambystoma > Ambystoma mexicanum. Next base: position 39,125,672 of record NC_090924.1, on the reverse strand, counting down.
GGCAGATGTTATGAAGATGAGGGATTGTGTTTGCTAAACGGTGCCACTGCAGGCGATATTCCGGCCCAACCAACATGGCACCGACAGTCATCTCACAGCATCATTGATTATTTTTGCGTCTTTAAGAACTTTGTGCATAAAATAACTAATTTTCTTACTTTGAATATGCCTAATAGCGATCATAGGCTATTGAAACTTGGATGCCTATTAGCAGTTCCGGAAGACGCCCCGAAATATTCCTCTTCAGTAGAAGCAAATTCCAGTGGTAATCGTCTTCGGCTGAGTGCTAACATAATTGACAACCTAACCAAAAGACTACTGAATCTTCATAACGGCGTGAACTATACTCCGCTTCTGTCAATTTACATTGTTGATAAAAAACATCTACATCAAAAAGTCAAAAATCACATTCATCCATTCTGTAAAGTGATGGCTGACAAAAAGAAAGAGTTGAGAAGAGACGTGCGTCTATTAAAAAGGAAAAAAAACCTTAATACTTCTCAACTGACGGAAGCAATAAAATCACGAAGAGCGAGCTATAGAAAGTGGATAAGATCCAACAAACTCATTGTGGAGCAGGATCGTGCAGAATTCATGTTGAAGGTTCTCATCACTAAGAACACCCGTGATATTTGGCAAATTCTAAACATGGGCCACCTAAACACTCTAAACTCAACCCAGAATACAATCGCGGGCGATAGGTGGTGTAAACACTTCTCAGTAGTGTTTAACTCAAACGGCAATGGGCCCACAATAGATCTGGCCGATGATCCAGTGCTCTAGGATGTGAAAATGTCACAAATGGACATTGTCAGAGCTATCGAGAAGCTAAAAAACTCCCGTGCAGCCGGTCCAGACATGGTGAGCAATGTAATGTTAAAAAAAAATACAAGTCAATGGGCACCCTTTATTGAGTGTCTATTCGAGAAAATCGCTTCCACCCAGATATTACCCACTTCCTGGCTAAAGGCTATTGTGGTGCCTATCCACAAGAAGGGCAGCTCGGAGGCTCCAGAAAATTACCACCCTATTGCATTATTAGTCTCAATTGGTAAACTCTTCGGCTCGAACCTTAGGTTGAAATTGGTGAACTGTGCGAAAAATGCAGGAATATGTGACATTCGTCAAACAGGATTTTTGAAAGGAACTGGTGTGGATGTGAATTTGGCAATACTAACAACTTTGAAACTAGAGGCACTCAAAACAGGTGGCAAGCTTCATCTTGCCTTCATAGACATGAAGCAAGCATTTGACTGTGTTAATCGTAGCTTGCTCTGGTCTAAATTGCGCAAGTTGTGCTGCCCGGCAGAGATTCTAAATCCAATTATTGCGCTTCATTCAAAGACGTTGTTCCAAGTTCGTCTGAAAAAAGCTGGTATGCTGTCTGACAATATATTAACGACAAGAGGTGTCAAACAAGGTTGCCCACTTGCAGCAGACCAATTCAAACTTTTCTTGGCTGACCTTCCGTTTCATCTAGAGAAAAGGTCCACAGCTTTCCTCCAAAAATAATCAGAATCCCGGTGAGATATATAGCATATGCCGATGACTTGGTCTTATTAGATAAAACACAGATCGGACTCCAACGATTATTAAGCAATCTTCATGAGTATTTGTCTAACAATGAGCTTACCATCAATACAGACAAAACGAAAATACTCTCGATTGGCCCTGGATTTTCTAAGAAAGACCGAGTTTTCAAATGGAAAGTTGATGGTCAGTTCCTGTCTTCAGTCAACTCAATCCGCTATTTAGGAGTACAGATTAATACATCAATCTGTGAAGATCAGTGGGTACAAGACCTAAAACTAAAAACCTCAAGACTAGCCTTGCAAGCATTAAAGATAAACAAAGACTATGGCAAATTCTCTCTCACACCAGTATTAATGTTTTATCAGCAAAAGGTGGTTCCCATCCTCATATTTGGCGCCGAAGCGGGCTGGAACATCAGCGAGCTAATATGGAACCAACTCGAGGGCCAATTCTGGCGGCGTGTCCTCAACCTCCCATCCTGCATTTCCATAATATTGATACGACATGAGTTATCTTTGAACTCGCTATTTATCCAGGTGATATGGAAATCCATCTCATTAATACGGAAGATGAGAGAGATCGATGGCGCTCCAGCATATAAGATTTTTGCGAGCATTGAACAGCCGAAAACTAGTTCTTTGTTGAACCAATGGCTTTCAAGAGTGCAAGACTGGATTAATGCGGCTGAAATTAGCAATTTTGACCTCTTTCGCCGCCCTCAACATGCCAAGAGAAAGTTTGAAACATGGTCATGGATCATCAATTTAGAGAAACGAGAAAAATTGGTATCAGCCGCCTGGTTAGAAACTGATCAGAAAAAACTAAATATACAGTCTAATTATCTGCTACGATGCTACTCTCGCTATTATCGCGAGCAATTTCTACGCTTTCGTTTAAACATGCTGCAGTCAAAAGAGATTCTATGGCAAAGGAAAAATCCTGCAACGAATGATAACTATTGTCGCTTCTGTTTGGATGCAGTTGAATCTACAAAAGATCTGATTCTAAATTGCCAAACAATCTGTGTGATCCGTTCGAAACACTTGGGTCAATATGCACCTGCAGATGATGATATGACAGCATGGTGGCACATGATTTCATCTGGCAATAATCCGAAACATGTGTGCGCAATAGTTAATTATCTGAATGAACTTCTGAAATCCCCAATTCAGCCCAATACTGTCCTAAAATGCTCCAAAGGAAATAGGAATTTGCCCGCCACCTGAATCTTGTCAATGATGATTCCTGCTGTGAAGGACTGCAGTTTATGATTTTGGTCTGGACCTTGTAATTGTAATTGTAATTTTCTTCTTGTAATTTTTCTCTTCGCTGTCTGTCCGTTTACTTGTTTTGAAACAAAAGTCTTTTCTTAAATGTCAAGACTGTAGTTTTTCAATTAAAAAAAAAATAATTAAAAAAAAATGTCAATATCAATATCAAAATATCTGCCCCAGTCATACTGCCTGTTTCTGTTGTCTCTGTGGAGACATGTCAGCCATCATTTTTCAAGGTACTCTACAGGCATGATCCAATATGGAGGAACCATTGGCAGGTTATAGGTCACATTATTACACAGAGACATGGTGCATGTGCGTATTTCCCGACTATGTTAATGATGAACTACAGTGGGATTCTATTAGTGGATGTATATGTGATAGGGTGATACTCTTCAGCCACCATGTTCACAGCCAGAACTATATTCAGCTCCAACGGTGACATGAAGGGGGTCAGGTACAAACCATCACCTTCTGACATGCATTTCTTGCGATTGTTGGACAGCTCTGACAAGATACCGCACACAGGCCCTGAGGTCTGCACGCCTGCTGGTAGCAGTTATGGACATTAGATGGCTAACAAGCCTAGGTCACCCCTTGGCCACCTCTTCTGTCAGGACTGGCATAGCCTGTGGGCTGAATTATGGTTTCCCTTCATGCCCCTCTGCCTGCCCCCTGCACAATTCTCTAAGACCCATGTGTAGCTTATATTGCAAATATGTTGTACAGAAGGTGAAGATTAAATCGTCATTGTGTTTCTGATAATGTCTGCCATATGCAGTGTTTTTCTATGCTCTGGTTCTGTTCTAACTTTATTGTTGCATGCATTATCACATTCCTAGAAATGATTGCATGTGGAGTCACGTTTTCAGTATGTATTGCATGTTGTGTCACCAGACAACTCCTTTTCTCAGTGTCTTTGTTTTTCACATGCAAAATTATCAACCACCACGGGCATGGCGATGAGGTCTAAATTGTGCATTTTTACACATTCTGCTGCATGTTAAAGTTCCCATTCATTTTTACTGGAGGACTTACTGCACACTCTAAATGGGGCCCTTAATGCTCTTCGCAGCACTGTGATGCTGTGAAGATCCCAAAATCCGTGGGGTAGTACATGGGAGTACAAGGGCATTAGAGACAAAGATTTCCATTTAAAATGGATATGTTAAATAATTCACATCCTCAATTCTGCCATATTGGATATGCCTTGGAGACAACCTTTGCTCATGACAGCTTTAGCCTACCAAGGCTCCCCATCAATGACTGAAGCCTATACTATTGTGTGGAAATGTGAGTTATTTGTTCTGCAATGTGTACATAGGAATGGAAATCCCCCACACATATGTATTTTTATTGTTTTGTTCTGTGGTTTAATAAACCCTTCACAAAAAGTACAAATATTAAAAGGAAAATGTTCAGACGAGGTTGACTGACTACTAGGTCCTACCCTTAGTCCTTGTGGATCGACTCCCACAGACGATAGGGCAGTCCCTCTTCTAACTGAACATGGCACCACCTTGAATATTGTGGCAGTGTCATCATTGATGCCTAATTCTAGGTTTGCTTCCCTCAGAATTGTACCATGCATCACGCCTCGCCTGACTGCTCAGACAGGAGGTGTGGGGACAGCTAAAAATGTTACATTAGAGGGAGGCAAGAGGCAGGTGGCCAGTGCACTTAAATTTAAGGTCTGGAACATTACCGGCCTTAAGGGCCCATGATCCAGATTGGTAGAATGGTATGATCCAACACAAGATTCTTATGTTCCAAGAAACCCTGGCCATTACCCCGTTCCATAGTTAAGGATTTATGCTCCACTTAGTCCCTTAGAGTACTAAAGGCCATATACCTCTCAACCAGGTTAGCAATTTCTGGCATACTTCCCGGGAGGTTGTATCCACATCTTCTTTTGATCCGCATTAAGCTGAAAGGTGGACAAGAGCTCAGCTTGGTGAATTTCTACAACAACTGAGTGGGTAAGGCGTTGCTCGTACTAATCAATCTATTAGGAGAGACTATGGATCCCTACCCAGATGTAAAATACATTTTCCCTATGATTGTGGGTGGAGATTTTAATATGAGCCTTGGCACGGGGGAGGATTTAATGCAAGATCGTGAAGAGGGAGTGGCTTTGTGCTTGCCAAAAGCCACCTTGGTGGACACGGCCACCTCAGACAGCACCCTCATTTTGTGAGAGATACTTCTTGAGTCAGGGTTTAAAGCAATACATGGGAGGACTGCCTCTCCCTCGTAGGGTAATTACACCTTTGCAAATGGCTGATTTCGGAGCAAAATTAATTACATATTGATACCTATCCATGGTGAGCTAATATTTTGGTTTTGAGATAATAGAGAGGGGTGAAAGTGATTGTAACCCTCTTATACTCACTTGGGAATGTTGGGTTCTTTCCCCGGCAAACCCTTCAATTCTTGCTAGTAATGTAACCAAAAAAAGTATTTATGTGACTATTTATTCCTGCAGGGAGGAGCTATTTACTTGTCTGCAACCCAACAGTAATCCAGAGGGTATTACAGATGCTTTCTCTCATAGAATGACAAATTGTGGCATGATATTGAGGGTACCAAGTCGCACCATAGAGAGTGTTTACAGAGCAAGGATATCCTGTATCTCCCAACGCTTTAAGGACACGAGGAAAGCGCTAATGCATGCCCTCAAACATCATCCTCCTGACATCAATCTTATCAGAGAACTATCAAAGAGACCGACGGAAATTGTAAATTAAAGTTGCAATAGACTCTCCATCGAGGCAGGCCAAAAAAATAATAATGACTTTGTGTCCATGGTGTCAGAAAATAGTAAGGAGTTAGATTTGAGAAAGGGAGCTTCCAGAGATTCATATTATAGAAAAAGTCTGGAGAGACCATTTTCAAACTTTGTATTCCTGTGGAAATGACACGCCTGATACATAAGAGAAGGGATATTTGGGGAGCATGAATTTGTTGGGCACTTTTACTCTTGCTGAGACGCACAAAGTGCTATCCAGTGAAATGCTCTACAAATCACTCGGGTTGGATGGCGTCTCTAATGAGATTTCTTTTAAGCCAGCCTGAAATATGGACACCAGTCCTGGTACAATTTTTCAACACTTGCATTGCTCTAAATACGTTGCCACCAAGTTGGCGTACTGGAATTATAGTACCTATATTTAAAAAAAGGAAATCTGGCAGACCCATGTGCTAAAAGTCTGGTCACCTTACTAGATAGCTCATCAAAGTTATTTGCAGGAATTCTCCTAAAAAGTCTCGAGGAATGAGTCTAGGACCATTACCTGCTGTTGGACACCTAACTTGCCTTTAGGTCATTTTTCAGGGTCTGAATATTTATCTGACCCTGGTCAAGTACGTTAAGATTTGGATGATTCTTGTCTATATAGCCTTCATGTATTTGCGCTCTGCCTTTGACCATGTGGACAAGAATTGCCTGTGGAGAATGTTGAGCAAAATGGGTGACCAGGACCGCTCTTGTGAGCAATTGTTGCTTTTCACAAAAATTCTAGGGTGTGGTTACGTTACGGCATGGTATGCAATCTTAGTGAAGAAATAAAGGTGGAAAAAAGGGTCCAGCAAGGGTGTGTTTTGGCCCCCCTCCTATTTAATTTATACACTAATTCACTCGAAAAGCAATTGCTCGCCTTTAAGGTGGACATCCCAAGGTGTGACGGTAGGAGACTACCCATCCTTAGTTATGTAAATGGTGTTGTTTTAATGGCAATCACACCTAATCCCAACAATTGGTGGTTGGTGGGTATACAGCATATATGACTGAAAGGGAGTTCAGAGATACTTCGATAAAGTACCGACTAACGTGTGTTTCAGGGAGAGCGAAGCCTGTCCCAAGGATTTGTTTGAATGGCCACCACTTTCAGTCTGTACAAGATTTGACTACTTTGGCCTAAAATTTAACAACAAACTGACTTGGGAGGACTACCTACTGAAATTAGGGACCAAAATCTGACAGATCACAAGGGAGATTTTCAGATTTTCCAAGAAAATCAGGCATTATTCAACTGAACACATGTGGCTATCTACAGAGGTAAAACAGTATTGCCGGGACATGTGCCTGTGAAATATGGGGTTATACTAATCGAACCTCGCTTCAGATAGCAGAAAATGTTTTCTTAAGAAAGTTACTTTCTGTCCCTCATTCTACCACTGTTTATACCTCCCATCTGGAATCTGGACATGGGTCAGGACATACCTTCAACTTAGACCCATCAGGGGATTGCCATAGTATTTTTCTTTTGAGATAACCATCATCACAAGATTTTGCTTACTAGAGTGAGGTTGTATGTCTTTCCACTGCCACTGCGCACTTGTAGAGGGAAAGGTGGTGCCACCCAATGCTGTGCATGTCGTGCTATAGAGCATCCGGCACACTTTATTCTGTTCTGTCCCATCTATGCCGATATAAGAAAGAATTCTCTGACAAGAATTCTCAGGGAAAAAGGTCTAAGACATTATAGACCTGCTCTCATCTTTCTACTATTGTGTTCAGAGGTGACATTTGCCTTGCCCGGGCTCATATCTTAGTAGACCGGGGAATGAAGAATTAAGACAACTAGTGCCATTGCAGAGTGAAAGCACCAAGCCCAATATAGGTGAGGTGGACCTGGGTGGGATGTCTGGCTGTGCTTCCAATGCTGCAGGATGTAATAGTAACAGGCAGTTAACTTTTTGGACTACAACCCTGCAGTCATTTTTGTTCAAATAATTTATCCCTTTTGCTATGTCCAGTGTAATGAGATGAATTTCGTCCTTACTGCCAGAATGTAGAATTCTCCCACAGTTAATTTGGTCAAAAGACCTATAGAAACTGTAAAGCACATTTTCAAACCACTAATTGTACCCCACTATCATCAGGTCCAACTTGGGTCCTTTCTCTCAACCACCACTCTCTCCACTTGTGGTGTCCCCCAGGGCTCTATGCTCTCACCCTTGCTCTTCAGTGTCTACTTGGACCCTTTGGCCCACCTGATTTCCGTCTTCTCTTCCAACTTCCTGCGTTGTGCGGATGACACACAGCTCTCTTTCAGGCTTCCCTTAGCCTCCTATGCTTCCTCGTTTTTTTCTGATTGTCTATCCACGATTCATACATGGTGCGCCTTCAATGATCTATGCCTCAATACCAGTAAGACTGAGATTCTGCTAATTGGGACCTCTCCTCCCACTTTTCCTCTCACACTCCTCTCAGACTATGGCCACCCTACTTGGGCCCTCTACCTTCACCCTCCTCAGAGGCAAAAAAAATCTTGGGGTCATCATCAACTCCACTCTCTCTTTCTCTCCTCACATCACAGACCATGCCAAGAAGGCCCACTTTCAGCTGCAACTCCTCACAGGTATTCTCCTTTTTCTCACCTTCCCCCAGAAGCTCAATGTCTCCAGAGCTCTGGTTATCTCCAGGATGGTCTACTGCAACAGTTTCTTTCTCAATCTGCCTAACTCTATTCTTCACCCCGTTCAACTAATACAAAACAGGACTGCAAGACATAGCCTTTTTTTATGTATTTTAATTGTTTTTCATCCCCTTTCCCCCACCCTGTTGCCCTGTGGGTGCTTTGAAGCAATATGTACCTGTATAAGCCCCTAACAAGCAAACAATAAATAAATAAATAAATACATCCATAAATAAATCCTTGGCCTCAAGCCCAGGGATCGCATCTCTCCAGCCCTGAAAACTCTGAACTGGCTCCCGGTAGCTGCAAGGATCAATTTCAAGACCCGTTGCATCGTCTATAAGGCTTTCTGAGCCCCGGGCCCGCAGTATATCCAACTCTTTCTGCCTAAATTCCTTCCTTCTAGAGCCCTTCGCTCAGCTACCTCGTACTCTCTGAGGGTCAGACGTTTCTCCAAGCTTAGAGTGGGGGGTAGATCTCTCTCCTCTGCAGGTGCCTCCCCATGGAACGGCCTACCTGCCCCTCTCAAACTTGAGCCTGACCACCTAAAGTTCTGGAAGCTGCTCAAGACCTTCCTAGAGGCGGAGACTGGGTAGGGCCTGAGCAGGCAAGGCTCACCCAAAATCTGTAAATGCCCACTCGGAAGCGCTGTGTGGGCATTGATCAATGTTAATATCACTGCAGTGGGCCCAGCTACATTAACTTCAGACCTCACTAGGAAGACAATCCTGGCTACACCCCTGGACCTTCCTCTGCCTTCTCTCCCCCTCTTTCTTGCTAGCCCTCCTATCTGCCTGCCCTGACTTATCTCTGGGTGTCCTAGAGTCTCAGAGGTACCAGGCTCCTCCATGACCAGTCGTCCTGCACTGAATCTGGGCCTACTGCGCACGTAGGGGCTGTAACTGTAACTCCTATTGACCCCTGCCTTCCAGGCACTTTCTTAGAGCTGTGATGCCCTGCTGCACTTACTTAGAGCCTTGGTGCCCTGACTACACCCACTCCTTCCCTCTCCCCTGCACGTCCCCCTCTCCCTTTCCCCCCTCAATTTTTGTAGTCGCACTTGCATGATCCGATTGACACAAGGCCTACTAGGATTGTTGTCCTGTCTTCCCTCTGCCCCCATTTCTTGTCTTGTGGCTCCTAGAAACACTTGTGTAAAGTCGTGTCATAAAACCAAATCATATCATATCGTATCAGAATGAGTACCCTGATGACCATAGTTTGTACCCAATTACGAATTTTGCTCTGTTTAATTGTACCAGATTGACAATTTTATCATGCCGAGGAATTTAAAAAATCTTTGTAAATTGTATTATTGTTTGGAATATGCATAGAGATGTATTATTGAAAAATGTAAATCTTTTATGATGGTGTCCACCAAAATAAAGACTGAGGCCCTGATTCTGAAGTGCATGCAAACCCATAAAGGAAGTACACTTTCCTTAAAAGAAATATATTGTGTTAAAGAATGTGGTGCACGTACATGAACACCTCGATTTATGCATGTACCTGATTTTATGGCTTGACAACTGCCCTAGCAACTATTAGGAATACAGGCCAGCCACAGCAAGCGTATTCTCCTTCCAGCAGCACTGGTTTAGCATGTTAACAAAGGAGTTATAATATGGCACCGTGAAGGTGCCTTTGTACTCTAATGCAGACGTTTTCCCTCTAAAAAAGGGCATTTCTTATGCTGCAAATCACTGTTCTAGTTTACTCAAAGTTTAAGAATACTTTCTCAAATTAAGGAAGTGATAGTCTTTTAAGAAATGCTTGCAGTGCCACTGTATCACATGTTTCTCCCACAACGAGAGATTTTAGCAACTTTTGCTGCTGGAAACAGGGCCGAACTGTGAACCGAAAGCGGCCCTGGAATTTATTTTTTAAAGTGGCCCCACTTTTTGCCAAACAAGCATGTTTTAAACATATATGAATTAAAATGTTTTGTTTAAATAGGTTCATTATCTCTCAAAGTAGATCTTCAATGATAGAGGGACCTGGGACGTTACACATTTTGCAGATGAAAAAAAACAACAAATTCATCCGTTATTAAAGCTGCCCAGACAATATATATCCCTATTCCATTGTATCCTATTCCCGCTCTGGGAAAGGCACACAGATAAAAGGCATTATTCAAAGAGCATTGGCGATGTCAACAGTTTGGCCTTTCCTGTAGGCATTGAAAAGGCATTTGACAGGAATTGAATTAACTGTCCATTGGTGGCAGCAGCTGCACAGTGTTGAGAGTACCTGGCCATATAATAGCACTGCCTGGTGAATGCCTACTATTGGCACACACGTTTAAACTGTTGACTTTGCCAATGCTTGTTTTTAACAGAGGGCAGGCATAATGCTTATAATCGCATGGCTGAAGGCAGACCTGGTTAAGACATTATTACACCAGTAGCGTGTTTACAGCTCCATTTAAGTCATTAACTCTCAGAAGAATGCTTTGAGAAAACACTGGCAGGCACTTTAAGCGCACAGTTTGATGGTAAGGCTTGAGACAGCTAGCTCAAAAACATCACAGGAGGACGTGCTTTTGGTTGGAAAGGGGCCGAAAGCGGGTGGAAATGGCCATGGGGATTAGCATAGCCTTGGGCAGTCAATTGGTGGGTAAATAACCACACAACCTTTACAAGCTTTGTGTCCCAAAAGGCACCATAGGGTCAGAAAGTGGACAGTAGAATTCAGGGAGTTGATGTTTAGAGGGCAAGAAGATCAGACAGACAGGATCTGTGAATAACATTTAGAGGAGGCAGGATTTGTCTATGTGTTTGGTGTGTTACCATATTGTCAATGGGTGTAGCTGTCCAGCAAGATGGCCCCCATAATTGCCTATGTGTGGGTAAGTAAAAGGGGCATGGTTATGTGGTAGAACTCAGTGACCTACATTGGGAAATGAAAAGTGTGTGTGTACATGATTTGTGTGATGCATGTCGCCTGAAGACGAGAAAACAGCTAATTTGTGCTAGTTTAGGGTTGTGTGGTTTTCGGGCACGGTATTAGGTTACGAATTAGATGTTTGTCCAAGAACAGAGTTTACCTTATGTAACACACCAGAGGCGTCAAACATCACTAATATCTATTTTTATACATAAACATTCTGCAGCTCAGAGAACCCTTCCTATGACTCATATTAAAGATAATTGCATGTGCTTTCGGGAACGCATGGGATGCTTCCTTGCTATGTATTTTTAGAACTCGCTATGTATTTTTAGAAACGCTCTTCACGGGCTCAGCGCACCCTTCTCAGATACATATTATAGTTTGTCAAAAGCTTTCAAGGCCTCACTCAGCCACAGCGTGTGTGTAGTGCAGCCAGGGCTTAATTCGGAGGGAATTTTGAATGTAATGGCAGTTCATTAGCGGGCAAGCTAGCTCAGGGGGTTTAAGAGCTTGCTGCGCCAGACATCCGTATACAGCCTGTGCAGGATCGATACAGATGTTCAACCTAGTAAGGCCCCTTGGCCCCTTCATCATTCCCAAGTCACACTACACCGATAAGTACGATAAGTATAGTGAAGGTGTTTATTTTTTTTTTTTTAAACGAAGCTAGAGAAAGGAAGCTCTATATAACATATGTTTTTATTGAAACTGTAATATGTATTCTGTGAGTTGAAAATCATAGCAGGGGTGGGGGTTGGGGAGTTATCTAGAAAATAATGTAAGGGTGCACAAAGAAACTGGGGGTTACTGACCAATAAGATGCAAAACCAAAGAGTGCAAGAGCTCACTCCCTACTGATGCACCCTCTAAAACACAAACTAGAGGTAGCACCTCCTTGCATGGCTCTGAAGAGTAAACTTTCCACTGAAAACGCCAATGCCACTCCAGTAAATTACCCGCCACTTATGCCCCAAATCTTCCAAACACTGCAAGAAATCATAAGGATTAAGGCCTTTCGTTGTCATTGACCAGCTTTAAACCGTGCAGGTCACTCAATACACACGAGCGAACTTTGATTCACAGCAGCTGGATAATGCAATCATTTGCCTGGTGCACCTGATTATTAAGAAGCTTGTTTATATTACACCCCTCAGAGGTATTGCTGGGAAGGCAACGATGACGCTGGCACTCACCTCATCCCCGTTTCTGTTGATAAAATAGTCTGCCATACTGTGCACAATACAGACCCGTGGACCAGGGAGGCCAGTCCAAGCGGGGAGCCATGTGGGGTGCCTTCTTGATGTGGGCCATTTGGGGATCTCTTCTACTGATCTGCATCCACATTAAGTGTTTTTACAGCCCAGCTGGAAGATATTGAACAAGTGTTCATGTTTTAATTAATCATCAGTGCCAAATGATGGCTTGGTAATAGCACAGTGTCAAATTAATGTACTCCTCGAAATGTGTTCCTCCTTTTAAAATGTCTTGAAAAGTATAGTGGAAAAGAATAGTTTAAAAACACTGAGACTGATTTAGGAAGGTTTTTCAATGGGTGCATCTCATTATCAAAGGCTTTGTGGGGAATCAGGCCCTGTTTACACATATGCAAAGACATACCAGTAGTCTTAAGCCGATGTACAAAACATGGCACGGTCCAAGCGATAGCACAGACTTATCACTTAAACCAGAAAACCAACACTGAGGGGCTAGCAGCGGCACACCGCAGGACCATAATCACTATGACCGCAGCCAGTCTGAGCCTGAGCGAGCAGCTCGGAGCTGCCCGGGCAGCCTGGCTGCTCCCTCTAGCCCATGCCAGCCATCCAAGCCAACAAAAGTACACTGTACACCTACCTCCGACCACAGGGAACCGTCACCAAGCAATCTATGGGCCTCATTACACATTAGGCGGTAAGGGAATAACGGTAGCGGTAAGGGATTACCGGTATCGCTAAATTCCCTAGGTAATCACGACCCGGACTGGCCGCTATTAGCGGCACCGCTAAGAACAGTGCCACTAATAGAGGCCAGTCCGTGGGCACGCGACCCCTCAGGTCGGAAATAGCGGCATGGCGCTAATAGCACGCCATTACAAGGCATGTGGACATGCTAATAGCGGCATGGTATTGGCCGAAGTAGCCCATACCGGCAGGGAGGAAATACCGGCATCGCGAACCACACGTTAAGAGAGCTGAGTAGTGTCCCCACCTGCCACAGGTGGCCACAACAGCAGAGGTGGAGGCAATGGAGACTGGGGCAGCACAAAAGGAGCACACCACACCCCTTCCCACACGCCTTCCCACACCAAGATGGTTCCAATACTTGCAGCATTACATGGGCTGAAGGACATGATTGCATTGCAGCACCAACAACAACAGGCAGCACAGAGGAGACGCAGGGGGAGGAGTATGGCGATACTGGCCCAGCAAGCCACACCAGTCATACCACAGAAGCAGCCAGCAATCCCCAGGATTCTAGCCATTCCATTCAAACTAACCCCTGAGCAAATACACACCCTGTGCCGCCTGGACCGGGATACCATCACCACCATGGTGGACATGAATCACAACAACATAGTGAGCCACATACACATCCGTACTGCCATCCCCCCTCTACTGTAGGTGGTAACTGTGCTCCACTACCTGGCCACAGGCACCTACCAGCATACGGTAGGGCAGATGCATGGCATTTCACAACCCGTATTCACACGCACGCTGACCCAGGTGCTCGATGCCCCCCTGAAGCACACCAGTGAACACATATCCGTGCCACGGACAGCCCGGGAGATCTCCAACGACAAAGTTGGCATCTATTCACTGGCATGCATCCCAAGTAGCATTGGGGCAATCGACTGCACCCATGTGGAAATGGTACCCTCACATCACAATGAGGCTGTCTACCGAAACAGAAAGCATTACCACTCCATCAATGTCCAAATGGTATGTGACTCAAATGATGCTGGCTATCCCCTGAAAAGTTGGCTCCTTACCCCTATACGGAACCCACAGAACAGGCACAAAGAGGAATAGAACCTTGCACAGAACCGCACCCACGTCGTGATTGTGCAGGCATTTGGCCTTCTGAAGGCACGGCTCCGGTGCCTATGCTGGCCGTGTGAGGCTCTCCTGTACAGCCATGACAAAGTGCCGAAGACAACCATGGCATGTGTCATGCAGCACAATATGTGTATCAGCAGACGTAATGTGTCTATGCCCCCTGACATTGACATGCAACCACCTGATGAAGATGATGTTGATGGGGATGAGGATGGGGGAAATGGGCCACCAGGACATGCAAGTGGCGATGGCCAGGAGGCACACGATGTGCGTCAGCGTCTGATTTATCAAATATTCTGAGAGACAAGGGTCAACTATTTTGGATGGAGATGGGTATTGTTGCCCTGCTGTATGTGGTGAGGCGCACAATGGACCCTGTCCCCAATAAAGTACACATACACAACGATGAAGCCCAGCCTGTGTCTCAACTTGTCAACAGTGTATTATGATTGATTCGTGAACAAAAAGTGCATGCCCCCAACTGTGCAAACACCCTTTCCCTCCTCCCCCGACAACACTCCCAAAAACACCCTTTCCCCCCTCTGCCCACAACACTCCCAAAAACACCCTTTCACCCCTCCCCCCACAACATTCCCAAAAACACCCTTTCTCCCCTCCCCCCACAACACCCCCATGTGTGGCTTGTAGCGCGTAGGTGTCCTTCTTGTTCCTGCTGCACATGTGCCAGCTAGTTCTTGCTGGCCCTACTTCTCATGGCCTCCACCACCATTGGGAGCCTGGGATGGCGTGCACCTCATGGTGCGCAAGGAGCGGCAGCGGGGGCTTGTCTGACGTGAACTCGCAGAGGAGGAGGTGCCCGGTTGATCCTGTGGTGGGGGGGATATTGTCGCTCCATAGCGTCCGCTATGCGTGTGAGGACCTGCCTCAGTGGGCCATCTCCTCGCATAGCCTGTTTGTGCAGGCCTCCCTGCCCTCTCTTGTCTGGCTTGCATTCGACCTAACCTCCTCCCTCAGACGGGCTGCCTCTTCCACATGTTGGCCAACCAGCGCTGTTATTTCCACCTGCCTCTGGCTGATGGCTGACAGGTCATGGCGACTGCGTCCAGCTCTTGGGGGGGATGCTGCGCCCTGGTCCATGCCTCGGCCATCAGGTGAGGACACCTGAGGGCTCCAGCGCCCTTCCACGGTGTCGTTGCCAGATTGTCCATGGCTACTTGATTGCGATGGTGGCCGTGGGCTTGGCTCAATGGATTGCGGGGGGCTGGGGGTCTGCCTTTGCATTTCAAGGTCAATGGTCTCCTCAACGTCCGACAGCGGCGCGGTGGCTGCTGCCTCACCAGTGGAACTTGTGGCAGCATAGAGCGGGCCCTCTGTGATTGTTTTCAATGACGGGGGAACACTGCCGTGGGTGCAGCAATTGTAGCAGCCGTGGCTTCAGGCCGTGTTGAACTGGCGCTCTTGCTGCCTTTACCCCTCTGCTGGTGCTCACTCCTCCCTGTGCCCCTTGAGGTGGTGGTGGTGTCCCCTGTCTCCTGTGTCCTGGCCTTTTTCTTGGCTGGGGGAGCATGTGTCACAGTGCCCTGTTCATCACTGTCTGTCTGGGATCCTGTGGGGGACAAAAATATATCATCGGTGATGGTTCTACGTGCCTTATGCAGAATGATTACGTCATGCCGCTCTATGCATTGGGACCTCTTTAGTTGGGAATCCGGTAATCGGGATGTCGGGAGGATCATGCATGAATGGGTCTGTGTTGCACGTGTATGTGGTGATGCGTGCATGTGTGTGTGTTGGGGTGTGACACTCACATTGGCAGGGTTGTGTGCATGTATGTTTGTGGCTGGATCCATGGGCTGGTTCTGGACTCAGATTTGGGGGGCTCATCACCCTTCACAGTGCATTGTTTAATGTGTACACTCACCTCCATCTGATGAAGTGGGCGCACCACGCTCCATGTCTCCGACTCCCTCGATGGATTCCACGCCAATAGTGCTGGCGCAGGTCTCCTCCCACTCCCGGAGTTTTATTGGTGAATCAGCGCCACCTCCTGTGGCCATAGCCAGGTTGCGATTTGCAGCCAGAATGCTGCGGACCCGGAGCCGTAGATCGTCCCACCGCTTTCTGCAGTCCTTGACAGTGCGGGTGGTGGTGCCCACCGCACTGACTTTGTGGGCAACCTCAGCCCAGATGGCCTTCTTCTTCACGAGGGTCTCACGCCGCATGTCATTGGTGAATACAACATTGGCATTTGCGGCAAGGGTCTTGGTTAAGATGATCAGCTCCTCGCTGGTGAATTTTTCTTTGTGCTGCCGATCCATGCCTTTCTTGATGTCCTTTGGCATCTTCAGGGTATCCAGGATGATTTGGTGTTGGAGTCGTTTGGAAACAGGTCCTGGCTGCTGAGAATGGCAATGGATTGTGTTTTTAAAGATGGCCGCCGTGCTCTTTCCCGTTCCTATGCGATGATGCTATTTCCGGTTCCGCAATTTTACGGTCACCGCTAACCGCTATGTGCATTTAGCGGGAGGTCCGAAGTGCTATCAGCGCTTTCGTCGAAGCCGGTAAGGGACTTTTTGGGGTCTTTTGCGGCATGGCGGTAGGGTCATTACCGGCATGGTGCTGTGCTCGTGTCCGGGTACTCGTAATGCCACGCTATTAGCGGCATTATGCAAAGCCGGACACGTTAATAGCGCCATGCCGGTAATGGCCGGATTTTACCGCATAACGTGTAAAGAGGCCCTATTTCTTAATTCTTCCAACCTGTGAATGTGAATGGTGTGGACAAATGCATTTATTATATGTCAATAATCTATAATAAATGCATTTTTTCACACCCAGCAAACTCTGTCAATTGTAATCTCACCTGAACACCACTCGTCATCACTCATTGGAAAGCAGGCCTGCTGCTTGCCAGACTGCCAGTGCACGTTAGCCGCCCTGCTGCAGCTGCGCAATGTGTGTACAGACTTGACTGCAAGCAGACACCACTAGCTGAAGCCAGCAGGCAGGTGGGTGCAGTTCCCTGGGCGATGCTCCTCATCATGAGCAGGTGTGAGCCTGGTCAGTGTCAGGTCAGGTCAGCCCAGTCCTGCTGGGGAAGTAATGAAATGTGCAGAGTGCCTGGGCAGCCGATTCAATTTGAACCACCCAAGCTGGCTGGAAGTTCGCAACGCGATTGTTACTTCTTCTCGCCCTAATTTTGCATCCATCCACCATGTCAAAGATGCCCTATGCCCCGAGGCGTACCGGGGAATGTCCTGGCGTCCCGGTGGGGCAGTCGAGTCCTGATGGAAAGCATGACATTTCCCCTCCAATTATTCCACCTACCTCAGAATGCTGGTGCTGGAAACTGGAGTTGAGAATGTCGGATTTCCACACAAGTTCTATCATGAGACCAATATTGGGCCTGCATTGATTGATTCAAAAGGAAATGTACAGTTTCAAATAAAAACTCTAAGACGATATCTGTAAAAAACTAGAGTTAAGTTCCAAATTTAAAATTGGCTGATCAAATTGTTTATGTAGATCTAACAGACGCCATGGTCAATGAGTTGTGGTTACAAGGTAACAATCTTCCCAAAACTGTTCAGATGTTGGTTTTGCTTTTAAATACAAACCTCTAATCATAAAATTGCTTCTACATCT
This sequence comes from Ambystoma mexicanum, assembly GCF_040938575.1. Lineage (NCBI taxonomy): Eukaryota > Metazoa > Chordata > Amphibia > Caudata > Ambystomatidae > Ambystoma > Ambystoma mexicanum. Next base: position 39,107,894 of record NC_090924.1, on the reverse strand, counting down.
GTAAAAAAAGGTGTTTTCACATTTCTCGACATCCCAAAATATTACAAAACCTGCAATGAGAAGTTAATAGGTTTGAACCAAACCGTAGCCTCAAGATTTCTTAATAAGACATTGAGGAGGAATCTTAAAAACCTCTCTCTATAATGTGAGTTTGGAACTTAGTGAAATATGTAGGCAAATACCCTAACATTTTTCCTCTGCAGTTAAGTGCCTAAAGAGATTCAGTCTGGTTATATTATCTAGAATATCAGTCCAGTCCATATCCTTTTCTTGACAGGACCTGGTGTTTTAAGATGATTGTGTTACCTAGGGTAGTTCCTAAATGGTGTAAATGTTGGTTACATTTCTTAGCAAGATCGTTTAGCCTATTAAAATTTCTGAACTCTGTGCACAACCATAAATCTATGTACAAGGAATTTGGAGGATATTTAATGATAGTAAATTCTATTGTAACTGTGCTCTTAGTGAAAGAAGGCCAGGTTTGTAGCTGATAACTGATGAATGTGCTCAGTTTGACAGTTGTAAGTCTTCATTCCACAACATTCTCTCTAACTTGGATACAGTGGCACAGTCATCAAGGTTCCAAGGTTCCAGGAAGTAAATAATACATGGAATAACCTTTTCCTGTGTAGAATTTCAACAAATAAACTAATAAGAAATGGCAAAACCTTCTCTTCAATGTTTTCATTTGTGCTGAAAGGAGGACTATTTTCATTTTGAAGAAAGAAAAGAGAAAAGGTTAAATGGGCCTATCAAAATTCTCCAAAAGCAGGTACTTCTAGTGGGTGGTCACATCAATCTTTTGACCTTGTTGCACCCAGTTGAACTTAGAGAAGTTTTATCTTAAGATCATTGCCTGCTTAGTAGGATTCTATAGGGTTGATCACATACTGTAAACCCATTGAAGTATTCACAAAAAGGACAACAACATTAGCATAGGCGAGACATTGTACTCACTCATTGCCTAGCATAGGCTGACATGTGTGAGTTGCTAAGAATGCACTACCTAGGCCTGTAATATACAAGTTGAACAGGTAAGGGGCAAGAATGCACCACAGTCTCAATCCTCTGTGAGTGGGTTTTTATTTTGATAGATCACCTGACAAGTTAAGTCTATAAAGCTGTTTCAGTGTTTCAGTGGATGTGAATGAGGATGTTCGATAACTCACATGGAAGAATCCAGGCTGCCAACGTGTTCCATAGTCTGGAACAGTTTACATACGCGAACGCTGCAGACATATCTAGGCTGGTGGCAGAAAGGCCTGCCGTATTTGTATTCTATGCCTGCTTCTGGAGGCTTCTGGAGGCAGGTAACTATATATCTGTTCAATTGTTTACCCACTTATTTTCTGAAGCCCGTCTGAAACTTTGCCATTCTATCAGATTCTGATGCCCATTTTAGAGTTTCTTAATTACAAGGGTGTTAGGGAGAATTCTCAAGAATGTGCTAATTTCCCTTACCTTTAGAGACCCCCAGAAACTTTGCTGGATTTCTAGGATTTAAATTTGTACCTGGAAAGAGTGTGAGCCTTTTTTTCCTATTCTTTCATGTATTTTGATGTGTGTTTTACTTTTGTGTTCTTTGGATATGGATTTTAAAACAACACCATACACACCATCTTTTTCTTGTGTGTCACACAGCACCTTCAGTGCAGTGGCAGAGGGATGTCTTTCATACTTCCACAGGTTTAAATACCTTCTCTGGGACTGACTACTCTCTCCCATAGCATGTAAAGTTAAATTGACTTTGCTAGTCTTTTTAAATTCATGGACCCAGCACACACTATCTTCATATAGAGTGCTGGAGGGGTGGCCTAGCATCCCCTGTGTCTAAACACTCATGTAACAGTCAAATGTTACCCTTTTAAAATGGCTGGTGGCAGTGGTTTTAGAACAAACTACCATGATTTTTCCCAACCGTGAACACCGGTACCCAAAAATCTGGTCAGCCATGTTTTTCAATATGGCGCCCATGACCCCTCTGTAAAAACAGACTCCGGTCATCTTTTTTTGCCATTTCTTTTAGGTAGGGGTCCTTCTTGTGTTTAACTCTGCACGCCAAACCAGGTTTGGTCCATTTTTTCGATTCCCTTTGTCGGGCTTCAGTGCTGAAGCCCTCCTCTGGCACCTGAGTGTCTGGGGTGGACAGAATGTGAGGGAGGTGCCCAAAACTCCCTATGCGTAGTCTCCTAGGAGACCTGCATGCACTCTGGTGTGATTGACTTGCTGACTGTCCGGCAAGGACAGCGACCCTGCTGGGTGAGTGACAGCTAGGCTGAAATGAATGGGAGAAAACTGTTTAAAAGCCGGTCTCTGGGACTTAGAAAGCAGAGTCGACCACTGGAACGAAAGAACCAAAGACGAGCTGAAGGAAGACGACTGCTGCAACTCCTGGACCGTTGGTTTGCTCAGTGAAGCCCTGCTGCAGGTCCAAATTGCCTGACACTCCATCGACAGAGACGCTCCTTCAAGGACGACTTCTTCCCTTGAGCTGGTGGGAACAACCAACTCGTAAGCCACATGGACATCATCTCCATACTGGACGAATTTTCATCAGAGTGCTGTTGAAAACTGGTTAGCCAGTGAGAAGGATACCAGTTTGCGGACTTTAAGGCACTCGCACCTTAAAACCGATGCTTAGCCAAGCTTGTGGCCTCTTCCCTGGGCAGTGCACGAACCTCCTGACATCCTCCTTCTTGTCCCCACGACTGAAGCTCAGGAACAGCGAGATCTGCAGGAACTGCCAGGAACAACTGCTCAGTTACAGCTTTTCTTCATCAATAAGATAGAGTGCAAACGCAGTGTGGAAATCCTTATTGCCGCAGTGAAAGTTTGTGAAACATTCCCAACTTTGGAGGCTTGTTCGCTACTAACCCGATTTATATCTCTTTGTCTGGCAAACTACTTCTAAGAACATTGGCAAAGACTTAACCGTTTACTACTAGACTGTGCTATCCTATCCAACACACTGAATCATTGACTTTGGCCCAGGCCTATTGAATTGAATTGCCTGTTGTAAACTGAAAATATTTGCCCTGCCTATGAAAGTAATTTTGCTTTAATTATTTTAACCTTTGCCTTTCTACCTCTATTGAAAGTTACTGAAGTGCCATTTTGCTCCCAATTCAGGGGAGCCAAACTTTTTCAGAAACTTATTGGTTGTGTACTGTAGTGTATTAAGATTGTTATATTGAGCTGCTTCTTACTAGTGGGATGTTTTCCAACTGACTCTGTAAATAAATGTATATTCTTTTACCAAGAAACCTTGAATAGTGTTTGTTTGAACTACTGTATCTGCAAGTCCATTGTGTAACCTCTTGTACGGATCTACGTGATTTTACCGAACCGAAAATTCAGAATCCCAAAAGTCTGTTTTTTTTTTCAATTTTGCACAAATATATATGTGGGGGGAGACACTCCACAGCCCCCCCACCTTACCCCTATACATTTTGTATTCACTTTACCCCCCGCATATATATATGCAGAAAATTGGTGGTCAGACTTTTGGCGGTCAAACTCTTGGGAGTAGGTCATTTTGTACAATACCTCTTGTACTGCTCACATTATTCTTGAGATATGTCTGGCTGCTCGGCCACTGCTTCCACATAACTGTGTATTACAGTCTTGTACCAAAGGTGAAATCATACTGACACCTGTATTCTTAATTGTGTGTAGTGTTCCAGAAGGGTACTGCATGTAATTCTGCCTAACAAAGGGAAGAGAGGATTTAGCCACTGACTTCTAACAATGCTATTGGTCTGTAGTCTGCTTTGTTTAACCTATCACATTTTTTTCGAAATAGATATGTGTGCCACGTAACAAGAAGTGGGAAAGATTGCAAAGAGATTACTTGCTTAAACAATGAAGAAAGGGTCTCTGACCATAACGCAGGATAACTTTTTAAGGAAGTAATTAGGCAAGTCATCAGGGCCTGGAGCTCGGGATTTTTTTAAATTTTATAATGAAGAGCTTGACAACCTCGTGGTCTATATTTAAAGACCAGAATGATGGCAGGCAGGTTGCGACAGAGCCTTAGGTATACTATGAAATTTAGCAAAATGGGAGTTCCAAACGTCTTCTGCTATTTATTCATCATTAGCACCCGGCACGCGCGGTGCAACGGGAATACTGCGTGGTGATTGGCTCATTTGCGAGCCATACCACACGGTATTCCCTTTTACGCCATGCGTGCCGGCTACTCTGTTCCCGGCGAGAGGTGTGGCAGCCCCTCAGCCAATGAGGAGGCTCGAAACGGGGCAATCCCCGCTCCGAGCCTCTCCATGGCCGGAGGCTTCCTTCATCCCCCGCTGGGGACTCATGTATGAATTTTTTTTCCTCCCTCCTCCCACCCCCCCCACCCGACTTACCTTCTATCCTGCATCTCCGGCGGGGGACGATGGAAACCTCCAGCCGTGTGGAGACTCGGAGCAGGGCCATCCCCGCTCCAAGCCTCCACACGGCTGGAGGCTTCCATCATCCCCCGCCAGAGACCGCAGTACTTTTTTTTTTTCCCCTCCCTTCCGCCCTCCCAACCCCACTTACCTTCTTTTTTCTTCTGGTCTTAGGATCTTAGGAGCGAACGTGCTGGGAACACTTGTGTTCCCAGCACGTCCGCTCCCGATGGCCGGCATGGAAAGGGAAAACGGACTTTGTTTTCCCTTTCCCAGTGGCCATTTTTTTTTTTTCTGTTTCGAAACAAGCGAAACAGGAATAAAAAATGCCCTTAGCACCATAAGATCCTCAGCAGCGGGCAATTCCGCCCACGGTAATGCCCCCGGGGCATTACCTGGGGCGGTATTGGCCCGCCACCTCGGGTCTTATTGCCACAGTATCAGAAGACGCTACTGATGAATTCATCTACTTATTCATACACCTTTGTGTACAGGCACGTTATAAATGCCATATCATATCATATCCAAAAGTCAGAGGACTTTTTTAACAATAATGTTAAGTGACTATCTTTATTCAACATTAGATATTTCAAAGATCTCAAAAAATTCTCAAATGGCTGCTTTAAATATCATATTTCCATTGAGCAAGGTAGTAAGGTAGGAGAATAACGTTAGATTGAGATAGAATTCCTACGTGTGTAGGTAACTCTTTTTATTTGGGCTACTTGTACGTCATATCTATACATGTTTTTGCATGTTTGTGTACCATACTACCCTGGTTACAGTTCCGAAAAGTATACCTTGTCTCACAAATATATGGATTAAATTGAAGCAGAGACAGTTCTTTTTTTTTTTAAAAATGTAAGCCTGATAAATACCACAAGATGTTCATAACTCCCCCATTGTATTTTCTCAGTTTTTTTAGGCTGCCAAGAAATACGGTTACCATTTGAGGAAAACAAAAGGGAAGTAGGATTATTTATTTTTTCTAAAGGGTGTAACTCGAACTCCAAAGAAGCGTGAATCCAGCTGTACTTGCTTAGCAATGGTTTAAGGCCTTCAAAAAGGCTGATTGATGTCAAAATGTAAGATATCTGTGATGAATTAACTTGTTTCTTCCATATTGCGTCAGTAGGGCATTTGCCCATCACATTCCTGTTAAGTTTAAATGTAGCCCATGTGTTGAAGAAATAAGCCCAATTAGGGGAATGTATCGCAAATGCTTTTGATTTACTCTTGCATACATTACCTATTGGGCACAATCTTTCATCTATTTCCAGACAATTGTAGTCTAAATTGTCTCCTATAATTATATAATCAGAGACGTCTTTATGGGAGGGCAAAGGAAGCACGTGCCCCGGGCCCACTTCCAGGGGGGCCCACATGGGATCCTTGGTGAGGACCCCATGAGTTGCATGTTGGTTGGGCTGGGCTGGGCACATGATTGTGACTGTGTGAGACATGACACTTGCCTGCAGCAGGCAGAACGTGCGGTGGGCTGGGGCTCCACTACACAGTGTCACTTAAAAGTCAAGTGATTCATTGATGCTGATCCGCGCTAAGACCCACATTCTCATGCCATATCTTTAATGAGTAGGGTCCATAAATCCTAATTCAATATAATAGTCACCCATATCACATGTGATGAATCTGGTTTATTAGCACAGCCGACACGTGTTTCAACCCGTCGGTCGTCCTCAATGCAATTACTTGAATAGGCAGGTTCCAGGTATTGATAAGACTACAAACTTCACCAGGATTTGCTTAGAGTGTACACATATTCAAATTGTTTGCCACATTTGACAAAGCATCAACATTGCATTCCCAATCCTAATAGCTTTTCCCTTGGAATCCTTAACTCATGTTGAGTATTTGAATTGGGGGGTCAGAGGGGCCTCCTTTGCTGCTTCTTCTGCAAGTGACCCTCGTTTAAGGTTGGGTAGAACAGCACATCCTACCTTTGTTACTCCTCACAGTGTTTTCAATGTAATTGATGGAGCTGCATTAAGTTAAATTATTGAAGCTTCTGCTGCTCGCTCTGCCTGTGCCCCCACCCAACCAGCATTAATTACACAGCACTTGAGTGGGCTCTTCTTTTACAGGCCTTTTATGGCCACGTGACCCACGTGATAACTCCCCTAATGCCAGTGTGTCTGGCTGGAAGTGAATACATTAGTTGACATGACATCTCAAAACCTCTGAGATGAAATGCTTGCTGGGGCTTATAGTCCTCCCAGCTGCCTATTTGCGATCCCTGTGCACGTGAGATGTATTGGATGTAGCAGTGACCAATCACTGGCTGTGGTAAGGACCAATCAATCACAAAATGTCTTATGTCTAACCGCCAGGAACTGTATATTTTAGCAGCTCCAGCTGTTCTGACAGCAGCTAGGCTGTCTTTAGTATGTCAGCGTCTGCGTGTAGTCAGAACAGAATCGAGGGAAACAGAATGGCAGCAAAGGAGGCTCAGATAGTATTTGTATGCGGTGGGAGAGGCACTCTGGGTTCGAAATGGACTATTTCAAAGCCAGGAACTGTGAACAAAATGTGTTGCTTCTGCTATGTATCCTCTGTATGTATTATAGACAATACAAAACTGCCTGCTACATGTCTTCAGATGAGAAGAAACTCTTGCTGCTGTATAGCTGATAATGTGTGGCTGCAAGAGAGTTAAATGCTGTGTTATGCGTAGTGGGTTAGGGAATGTGACATCTCTTTCCCTTTCATGTAGCGGTTTTTAACGTATGTTTGACAGTATGTAATTGCTCAACTATGCCTCATCGTCAACCGCTAGTGCAAATGCATTGATGTTTGTCGTTGGTGGAAACCTGCACACATGTGTAGCTATGGCACATACTCTTTAGTCTCAGTCGTTGGCAGTATAGTCCCAAACCTAAGACAACTGTCTGCCCCCCTTCTGACCCGAAGCTAACGGCATTCTAGGCCCCTTAACTGTATTGCATTCACATGCCTGGGTGTTATGTACTATGAGTGTCAGCTTTTAGCACACACCTCTTAACCTCACAACTTTATGACCCTTACAGCTCTGTGTCATATACTAGAGTGGACTTTGACCGTATGATATCATTTCGCTGTATCAGTGGAGGCCAAACTCGATGTCCGCTTATAATGTGAAAAACAAAACTACGATCTTGTGCATAAAACCAATATTAAAGCACAACACGAGCATCCTAGTCCACAAAGGAAATGGAGTGCAACGATGACGCCCTAAAGTTACATAAGCTGAGGCACATTGGAATTCATGAGACGGGTTTCGGGCAGCACTTTCAAAAGAGCAGTTATAACGCACACTAGTACTGTATATTTTAAACTGTTGCATAGACAGGTTATGTGGTGGGTCCTTCTTCCACTGGGTTTGGTTTTAAACCACAGTCCAGAGAATTGAATCCTAATGCACGTGCCTTGCGTTATATGCCACTGCATTTTAGATTACTATTTTGATGCTTTAGGCTCAAGCCTGATGCTGATGCCTCAAGGCAGTCTGTGCCACGGTCCCCCGAAACTGTTAAGATGGTCCTTTATATAATTACTATTTCATCCTTCAAACCCATCCGACAAAGGTTTGGCTAAATGCTCCACAAAATGTTCTTACAAAATTGAAGCTGGATTCCTATAGACGTTTATCAATAACATGTTGATGCAAAAGAGAGTCCTTTTAACATTCATTTTTAATGCATGCAGGCCCTGACAAAGGCCTGTCCAGACTTCAGCACCAGACACCCAGTCATTCTTTTTTGCAGTTAACATCTCACCCGAATGTGTACCCCTTGGATCACGAGAGGCTGCCTGTTAAAAAGATAAATACATACCCAAAAGCCCTAATGTAGTCAACCATACACCCTGGATGGGAGTTATGCCATAACGGTTCTGTGTTACTTCAACGCTTACAGTTTCTTAGAAATATATACGTTTTCCTTGCTTTTTTTAAAAAGTCATGAGACCGATGGAGATATCACTTCTAACATCAAAGGTTGTTTTAACGTTTCCAGAATGCGACTCATAAGTCAAACACAGGATTTTGGAAACCTCTCAATGGGATGGTGCTGACAAGATAGTAGTGGAGTGACAGCTCTCAGGTTGAAACGTCTTTTCTTGGAACTGAGTCTTTTGCACATAATAGCATGTACTCTCACAGTGGGGTCCTCCTTTAATTTAATCAACTCCTCATTCAAATCTAGGTAGAGTTCACTTACTGTGATCCTCCCCGGAGAGTGGCTAAGCTAGAGTTCGGATTTACTTTGAAGACTGTACATGCGGGTGATAGATGGAAAACTGTGTCTGGAGGACTGAGGATAGATGTTGAAAATGAAAAAAAGAAAAAAGTCACCTTCCCTGGCACCAACAACTCTAAGGACCTGATTCATGGAACGTTTTCCTATGGGATTGTGCCATTATAAAACACTTCTACGAATCAGGCCCTGAATGCACTTGGCTGTGCACTTCGTACAGCACGTTTTGCGTGGCACTGCGGCTTTAAGGAGGTAAACACACAAGTGTCCTCTTCACAGTAACTGCACTTGGCCCTGCACTTCCCATGGCACACTTTGTGCGGCTCCACAGCTTTAATGAAGTAAGCCCTCCTGCATCGGTGTTATCAATTTGGTCAGACCAACAAGGGGAGTCAAATAAAACGTGTGCGCTTCACAGTAACTGTACTTAGCTGTGCAGTTCGTGCCCCCACACATACAGAAGTATCAATCTAATTGTTCAACTCACTTAATCACAAAGATTAAGTGAACAGAGGGGTGGAATTGCGCTTTACACCGTTGAATTTAAACAACTACAATCAAAATTCAGTATTTTAATAAGATAAGAAACAGCCGACACGTGTTCAAGGCATGGAGGAATATGATTAGCAAATAAGCATAGGAATATGTATGGAGATTGGCTTGGTCGTACCAGAAAAAATCATAATCAAATTCGAAAAAGGAACAGAGAACGCCGCATTGGCTCAACCAAATATATCGCTCTTTGAATCGAGTGACGTCCTAATATGACAGCGTGATTCCGTCATGAACGCTCCCTTAAACAGCAGGTGCAAGTGTTAGGGGGTTTGTATTGTGCATGGGAGGGATCGTGGTGATGGGGTTTGCGGGGAGTGGGTGCAGGCCAGCAGGGAACATAGCTCCACTACTTCTTTTCGTACACTTTGACCACTGAGCAGATGCCCTCATGACAACATTTTCTTTTGCTGAATAACTTAACAAATAACAGGAATACAACCCAGGAGGGATTTTTGTGTGACTTGGTGGAATTCGGTGGATGTGTGTGATTTGGCGTTTTATTTAAAAATATGCAATAGCTGTCAAATCTCAGATGTTAGCCTTGTCACAAGAAGTGCGGGAAAATACATATATCTTGTGTCTTTGTTATCGAGGCACACGTGTAGAGGGCGTCGCTTCTCCCCCTCAATAAATCCCGGCTACATCCCCCAATGCGGTGGAAACCCGTGCTTCCCAGACACTCGTAAAGGGAAAAAAGGACGCAGCATAAACATGAAAACACATCATGCAATCGTTTTACACGATACTTATATTAACTCGTCTGTTTGCCATTCTGATGAAATAAACTGCAAGGTGTGTATCCATTTTCTTGCTACTTTGTTGATGTGCCTTTTGTCTTTATCTCTATAGAGGGGCTATCTTTCACTATTGAGATGGCTCATCTCTCTGTGGCAGCCGGCATCAGCAACCAATCAATATATAGCACAGCCTGAGCGGTAGAAAGAGAATATATAATCTCGGGCAGTGGTGGAACACTCGTAAAGGAATGCCTCATAATTTATAAGAAGCGCATCCTCCAGTGAGTTATGAAAGGCGTGTAGGGAACAGAATTGTACTGCACCACTGACCAAGCATATAGATAGATGCTCTGCCTGCCAACCCAGGGTCCCATTACCAGCTGTTTTTATCCCACCTTCTTACCATAAATAATGTGTACATTTCTGGGACCCATTCTTCAGTTTATCACTCAAAATGGACATACAGTGCGGATCATTTATTTATTTATTTAAATTTTTAGAGTGCGCTACAGTCCCCCGGCATCAAGGCGCTATATAGGATCTTAAGAAGGCTTGAATAAAGGGTTACAATAAAGCCACCCAAGAGTACTTGTTTACAGTTCAGGGTGTTTACATAGTATCACAGAATAGATGGCTGTGCATGATTGTCATAAAATGCAGGATGAAACAGTCAGACAAAGAGATCTAACTGTTAAAGTATGTATCCTGCAGCCTAACAAACTCCTTTCAGGGCTGTACACAATACAGATAGCTAATTGCATTTACATCTCTAAGCATGCTTAATAACGGGAATACACATTTTAGACATGCATCATTTCGAGCATGTATTAGAAGGCAATAACCTCTAACCAAAGTCAAAGGCAACTGACTTACACAATACAGATATCGAATTACATTTACATCTCTAAGCATGCTTAATAACGGGAATACACATTTTAGACGTGCATCATTTCGAGCATGTATTAGAAGGCAATAACCTCTAACCAAAGTCAAAGGAAACTGACTATTTTCTATTGTTTTAGACTGGCTTCTCTTCATATGTACCCCTTGTTTTTCGTAAATGCTCGGAAGAAATGCACTCTGCTTTTTTAAACCGGGATTATTGTTAGATTTAGCATCTCGAAAGTAAAAATAGAAGATGCTGAAGAGGGTAGCAACATTTTATGTCACACCCTCAGTCCCTTCGAACTGTCTCTTTAATGGAAATGCATATGTTAGCATTTAGAGTTCCCACATTATTTTTCGGAGCATTTTAAACCAAGGGCCCTGCTTGCAGTCTCTTCAAAGCCACAATCTAAACTTGGCTGATGTGGAAGAGCGACCTTTCCGTTCTTCGCATGCTCCCGAACTTGAGTAACTTGTTTCAGTGATTTTATCGAACAAAGCATTCAGGGCCCGATTCTCATGATGGCGCAGTGACAGCCCGATTCTTAACTAGTGTTAAGTGCCGAAAAGATCTTTAAAAACATTAACGACCTTTTCAGCACTTAAGACCTATTCTGAAGGTGGCGCATTCTTCCGAAGTCGGTAGGAATGAGCCACTTTCAGAATGCATGTAACGGTTGCTAGGATGGGTTGGAAACCAACCTAGCAACCGCCACATTCGTTACCACCTCTTTAAACTGGTATTCTTGTGGCACTCATCCAGTTTTATATGTGCGCTAAATTTGCACACATATACAGTACCATTTTGGTGCCATTATTCTGGAGGAGTGCCACAGGAAGCCTGCAGTGCAGGGTGTGTATGGACACTTTCATACAATAAGCAGCTTCAACTTTGCAGAACACAATGTTGAAGCTGCTTATTTTGGTGTATATGAAAGCGTTCATATGTACCACACGGGTGTATATGAACACTTTAATGTACACCAAAGTAAGTAGCTTCAGCGTTGCAGAATACAACGTTGAAGCTGCTTATTTTGTGTATATGAAAGCGTTCATATGCACCACACGGGTGTATATGAACACTTTCATGTACACCAAAGTAAGCAGCTTCAGCGTTGCAGAATACAACATTGAAGCTGCTTACTTTTAAAGCGTTCAAATGCACCACACGGGTGTATATGAACACTTTCATGTGCACCAAACTTCATGTACACCAAACTTAAGCAGCTCAGCATTGCAGAATACAACGTTGAAGTTGCTTACTTTGGTGTAAATTAAAGTGTTCATACACACCTGTGTTCTCGGCAGCAGTTTTGTAAAATAACAAATAAATAGTTATTTTACAAAAATGCTGCAGAGATTTCATGATTTCACCCGTTAATCCAAAAACAGGCGCAATGCTGAAGGTGCACTGTCGTGCACTATGAGGACGCCCAGGCCCACTTGAGAATAGTGGTGGAGCCTGGGCGTCCTGATTTGGCGCAGTGAATCATGCTCTTTAGCATGTTCACTGCACAAAGTTTAGAATCGGGCCCTGAGCGTGTTAATTATCACCTCTCACTGTGCCATATCTTGTCTCCCAGGCACCACGACTATTCTGAAGTGGGCCTGGGTGTCTTCATATAGCACAGTAGTGTTTTTGCTGTAATCCGCCTGTTTCTAGTGAAAACGGGCAGATTGCAGACTCTCGGCAGCACTTTCGTTAAATAACGAGTGAATCATTATTTAACTAAAGTGCTGCCAAGATCAAAACAGGGAAAGGCAGAATGCACTCTTCTGCAAGAACATATTACACACCCTACTACCTCACACATTACATCATGCTTACAACTTCACTAGTACTTGCTAATATAATTTGTGTACAAGATGGGCCTTTATCTTCCTGCTTTTGAATGCATTATCAACTGCCACATCCGGTGGCAGTGTATAGTTGGATGTGGGTATGTGTACAGGTTTGGTTTTTATAAAGCACAGTCACCTACATGCATCCCAGTGCTGACTGGATTATAAAAGGGAAAGAGTAGTGAACATATGGCAGAGGTCTAAGAAACCAAGAAATTACAGGAGAAGAGTAAAGTTTTGAGATCATGACAAAATAAAAGAAAATGATGAAGCCTAAAGGTAGGATAAGGATTTGTATTCCCTAGTGGAGATGCAAGAACTAAATGGAGCAACCTCTGATCCGAAATGCAGTGAATCAAGGATCCACCTGTCACCGTCTGCACAACCAAACGACTGCTTCTTGTGGCACTCCTCCTGTACGACCTCAATTTGGTACCGTACTTGAGTGCCAATTTCATGTGCTTACGTAATTGGAGGAGTGCCACAAGAATACGCCATTTCCTGCAAAACCAGAAGGCAGCTGCGAAGCGGAGCGGAGTGGTGTGAGAGTGGGCAGTCTGTGGCAGTCCCTCTCAGTTTTTCTACAGTGGCTACAGTGTTCTTTTTGGCGCCATTTCCTGCAAAACCAGAAGGCAGCAGCGAAGCGGAGCGGAGTGGTGTGAGAGTGGGCAGTCTGTGGCAGTCCCTCTCAGTCTTTCTACAGTGGCTACAGTGTTCTGTTTGGCGCCATTTCCTGCAAAACCAGAAGGCAGCAGCGAAGCGGAGCGGAGTGGTGTGAGAGTGGGCAGTCTGTGGCAGTCCCTCTCAGTCTTTCTACAGTGGCTACAGTGTTCTTTTTGGCGCCATTTCCTGTAAAACCAGAAGGCAGCAGCGAAGCGGAGCGGAGTGGTGTGAGAGTGGGCAGTCTGTGGCAGTCTAATGGCGGCTAGGGCGGATGGCGGAGATGCCCTGGACCTGAGACATAACACCTCTGAAGGCGAAGACGAACCACGAAGGCTGCGTAGTGCCAACAGCTCCTCTGCCCTTTTGTTGGCTTCCTCACTCTCCAACGACACTCATTCTTCTCCACAACCTGACATTCTATCCTGTGCAGGCTCCCTAAAGTGACCAGGAGGCAAACTACAAAATATATTCCATCAAGAAAGCTGCCTAAATTAATAGTTCAACAGAACACTACAAAAAGTAACTATCTTTCTCAGAAGCACAAACAAAAACTCTTACCAGAGGGGTGGTTTGAGCACATGTCCGGATCCATTATGACTGGGGACGCTGTTAACAAGATAAAACGAACAGAGGAGCTCGGCGCTTGCGAGCCGGAGACGGGCTCCATCAGCAGAGGAACCGCGGCGCTTTGGCCCCAGTCTCTGATGGTGGACAGCGTGGGTGGACCCCCCCTCGTAGGAGGAGAGGCCTCCCGTGTCGGAAGCAGGGAGGAGCTGGGGTCGGGCTTCGCGTGTGGTGAATCAACGAACGGGGCTAACTGCGGCTCCACGGGACAACGGAGCTGCAGGGAAGCCTCACCTGCACAGTACTCGGATGTCGAAGCTGGATGCGGGGGAAAATCCAGCAGAGTTGGGCAGCCCGGGGCCCGGCCCATCTACCTGGTGGAAGACGCGGAGGAACTGTCCCTCGGAGGATGGGGGCCACCCGGGTTGAAAACCAGGGGGACCACGGCCGGGCTGTACAGGTCCCGCTGCACCCTTGGAAGCTCGCCATGCATCTCAGCATCTGGATGAAGAAACCAGAGTCTCGGGGGCAGAGAAGTTTATGAACTTAACTCCTCCTGGTTCAGCTGCCCCACAGCGCCACCAAGCGGCCACAGACATTACTACAGTGGCTCCTTTGTCAAAATCAATAAAGGCTCAAGTTCATAATATTTCGACTTCACCACCAGCAGAATGTGCCGAAATAGACCATTATGAAAGAAACAGCCTACAGACTCTATAGGGGGAGCCCAAGATTGCGTGGCATTCTGACGAGACGATAACAATCTCGCCCGCATCACCATCTTTCCCCTTGGCCCCCGTACACCCTGAGATCACTGACCCTGAGCCTGCCAAATCCATTGATTTGAGAGAAGGTGGCAAACAGGGAGCTCCTACTCGACAACTACATGGAATTCCATTCAGGCTGATATCAAAGAAACATTTCGATCTCCCCACGACTACCAAGCGAACAGCAGCAAAAAAGCCCCCCAGATCCTGTTCTTCAGTAACTCCATTGGCGAGTCTGCGTCTGGAAAATTCACTGAAAACGCTCTTTCAAAGACAAGCTAAAAAGAAACTTCATCAATCAGGGCTTGGGGAAATTTCTGACGCAGACTTGTTAGAAGCACTTCTAGAACCTCTACTCACAGCTTCATCTGGTTCCCAGAAGAATAACCCTAGTAGCAGGATCCTTGTTCCGCCATCACACCAAAAGGAGCAACTAAAAGACACTCTAAATCCTGGGCCACCGGTCTTACCAATTATTTTGGAACTACAAGAAACTCGGCCAGAGGAAACGCTAACTCCACCATCTTCGCCAGTTTACAATGAGTCTTGTAACAAAGCCCCAGAATCTCACAGTGAAGCTCCAACCTCTCTGGAGCCTGACCAGATAACCCAACCTTTACTGGGAAGTATGAATTCTTTACCCCAGTTAGACTGTATAGGCTCGGCATCCGCTTTACCAGTGTCATTGGAAAAAAACAGCTTAGATCTACACGACAACGAAAGCCCAACGCTTCAAAACTTCGAGAAAAGGAACTTGGCGATTAAGCCCATCCCCCCGGTGGTTCCCTTAGACAGTGAAGCACACGAGGGAAATGGAAGTAAAGAGGCTTTGCTAGAACCCCGGGAGGGTTTTATTCCGAGGCTGACGACCCCTCAACACAAATCAAAGGTGTTTCCGCGGTTATGGCCACCTTCAATACCTGTGAGCTCCTCATCTAATAGAAGAGAAAGTGAGTCTTCTTACACTATCCCAAAGGAGACTCTGTCAAAAAAAGCAGATTTTATGTACATCATGTCGGCGGTAACAATCGCATTAGCGCCATTTTGCAAGCTCTACGAGGCAATTAATGACTCCTTGAAAGATCGTACATCTATTTTCGTGATGATGAACTCAAAGCTCATCTACTTAGAGGGTTATATTAATGCTCTAGATAGAAGAAAAAATGACCCAGCCGGCACTTCCTACTCATATCAAGTTGAGCCTATGGAAGTCCTATCAGGCTCAAGAAAAATCGATAAAGACAGGCCAAAGATGGATGCAAGCTCCCAAACAACAGTACAAGACTCTTTGTGGCGTGATGCTGCCAACATGGACTGTGGGACAAGGCCAAAATCGGGTTCAAGCACCTTGCCAGGCCTCTTCAGTCCATCGCCAGTTGGATTAAATTTGACACTTAACAAGCCGGGAGACAATGACGTGATGTGTTTAGATGACATTCTCCCACATAAAGACCAGGCAAAAACGAAATCCACCCAAGGCCCAAGCCAAAAACCATCGGGCTCAGGAACGTCTCTTGAGGGGAACTTAGACACGAGAATTAAACAACAAACTCTCAACTCTCAACTATGCTTAAAAACGGCACCTCTGTTTAAGCCAACCCCTGTGACTCAGCAATCTGATCTTCGGCAGAAGGATCCCCTACTAAAGGAGACTCAAAGTCTGGGAGGGAAGAAATTAGCTTTAACAAACGCGATAGATACTGACAAACTACCAGAAGTTCTATCTCAGTCACCAAAATCAATAGAAGATTTTCTTAAACGCAAAGCCTTGATGGATTTAAGTCAACATCTTGACGACTGCACTGACAGTCAACAGAAAGGTGCAAATTCCTATCTGACCAAGATGTCACCCAACCACCAGACAGTTACTAGGGACCTTTCAGGCTTCATCTCATTAGATCATTGTTTCAAATCTTTACGAAGCAACTACGGGGAGCAAACCAGAAAGCATACTGAAAAACGTACTGATCAAAATCCAGACTCGGTCTCACCTCTCCGTCGGCCTCAAGTGGAATATAGATTGAGAGTCCATACCCAACCAAAATCTGGCCTATCGGACAAATCTAAGGACTTTATGCATTCTCAGCAGAGAAAGGGATTTCAGGAACATAAACAAGAGAGTGGGGATTATAGTCCTCATCACAAGAAGAAGTCGTATCAAGACCCTAAAAGCCACAAGTTGAATCCAACGGTCAAAATACATCAACGGTCTGGCAAACAAAAATATCTGGTTTTAAACAGACGTACGGTGTTGAGACTGCTACACAGTATCTCCTCTTTAAGAAATTTAAAATCAGAAGATCTTAAAACGGTGGAACCTTTTCACGAGGGTCACAAGGCACATTGTCTGCTATATATACCATCAGTCATGTGACCAATTTGCTGTCAGCAGCAGCGGAGGCATTATTCAAACAAGGGTTGGAGCTAACTTTACTCAGACTGCTTACAGTAGCCCATGAGAAGACAAAGGACCGCACACAGAAGGATAGACCTACAAATGAAGAACGCCAGCACACTAGCTCAAGGGACGATCTTTCAAGGAAATCACCAGCAACTCTCCGGTCGGACACGGTCCATATGGCACCTCATGGGCAAGATATCCCCCCTTGTAACCCTCTAAACACAAAGGCGACCACACTGCTAGAGGAGAACCAAAAGGTGACTCAGGCCAGACCGAATTTCAAATCCTCTACATGGGCCTGGTTACCAAAAGCTTTATCTACACGTCTCCACAAATAGCCATCAGAATTTACAAAAACTGACCACGAGCAACACTCACTGTCTCTGGCGAGCTGGAACACAAGAGGGTTTTTACACTTACCAACTCCTGGTGAGATCAATTTAGGGCAATATGATATCCTATGTCTTCAAGAAGTCTGGTTACAATCCAAACCAACACTGGACGGCTTCGAGATTGCCTTTTCAGAAGCATTATCAGGAGCCAAAGGAAGGCCTTCCTCAGGGTTAATCGTTGCAGTCCGGATGGGCGTGGGACTAGAAATAATTAAAATCATCCTGAAGTCCCCTTACGTCATTGCGGTACTCATCTCTTGGCGGAGAAAGGAGTCTGCGGAAGAACAGCACACGCACACTTTCTTGCTGGTGATGTCCATTTATTGGAACCACAAAGTGATTCATCAGACCTCACTGTTTGACATAGTGACTTCTACCTAGAGTTCGGCGTATGTGATGTCATAGTATGTGGAGACCTAAACATCAAATGTCCAACGGCTAGTTCGATCACCACAGATTCCGCACAGAGTAATCCCTGCAAACTAGGTTTAGCTTGGCATAAATTGATGATGGCCAGACAACTCTTTAACACCACAGCCGCATTTTCTGATTCTACTGCTCTACCATCATGGAAATGAGGCATGGCCTACTCAACAATAGACTACATCTTTGTCTCTGAACTTCTGTTAGCTCGGTTGACAGATTTCAGTATTTGCCAGACCAACCAAAGCGACCACAATTTGCTGGCTATTAAATGGGCCTCCACAAAACCAGCTTCAGCCCATTACTCTGGAAGAATTGAACCGGAAGGAAAAGGTAACCGGGTAAGGATAACACGGGCAAATATTCAAGCAATCACTTATTCATATGGAAGCAGGCAGGAGGCTGCGAAGGTTGACTACAGACCACTCTTGGAACCTTATAGAGCCATGATAAAAAGCTTGAAGGGGTCAAATGCAAAGCAAACACACCACGCATACAATTTCGATGCCCTCTTGGTGGTGCAGCGAAATATCCTTCGTAGAGCGAAAAGGATTGCTTCAAGAAACAACTCGCCCTCCAACAGGGCATATGTAAAGGAGACAACAAGAGCCTTTAAAAGCTGGCTACGGGCCTATCGTCTATTATTATATCAACATGACTCCGAAAATATGTTGGAACAAATCGAAAAGTCCAATTCTAGAGACTTTTGGAGTTTGTTAATCCACGAGCTAAAGAGGCATCCACAATGATGCTGACCAGCATCTCAGAAGCATCATGGACTGGGTTCTACTCAACACTCTTCAGATCTCCAGATCCTGCTGAGGGCCCTTTATCACCCCAGACGACAGCACGGTGGGTTGATCTCTCTGATAGAATTGAAATTTTGAACAAAATATCCAAACTAAAGAAATCAAGGGCACCAGGGCCTGATGGTCTGTCTAATGAGGATTTGAAATCTGCACCAGAAGAATGGGCAAATCTGTTGAGCCTAATTTTCTATAAATGTACAACCTTTTGCACAATCCCGCCTACTTGGACCTCAGCTGTCATCATCCCCATATTCAAAAAAGGAAGGAAGGATGACCCCAGGAATTTTCGCCCAGTGGCCTTCCTCGATGTTATAGGGAAGGTCTATGGTTCCCTTTTGCTGGATCACTTCAATCAGTGGGCAAAAAGTGCACCCTGTAATGACCCTCTTCAATCTGGGTTTAAAAAGGGAGTAGGAACTAGCATAAACATCTTCATCCTCAGTCTCTTAAAAGCAAAAGCTTGTGAAACCAATTGGAATCTATACCTGGCATTTATAGACCTTTCCCAGGCCTTTGACTTGGTCAATCGTAGGAAACTCTGGGAAAAACTTACTAGTTGGGACTGTCCTCAGGAGATTCTGAATCCTATCAAGGCTCTTCATGCTTCCACATCAATGCAGGTACGATTGAACATCAGTAGCCTGCTTTCATCATCTATAACAACTGACAGAGGGGTTAAACAAGGCTGTCCATTAGCTCCACCCCTCTTCCTTTCATATTTTGGGGACTACAAAGAAATTTCAATCAGGTCACAAGCATTTCCCCCAGAATTGGGTAAAGAGAAGATCCCAAGACTCTTGTATGTGGACGATCTCATTCAACTGGATCAGACCCCAATTGGTTTACAACGCCAGTTGTCTGCACTGACCGCATATACAGCTGCTAATGACCTAGAGGTAAACAAACAAAAAACAAAGAACATGGTGTTTGAAAAAAGTCACAAAAAGAAAAAGAAGAACGCGTGGTTCCTGACTGGAAATAAAATAGAACAAGTGACATAATTCAAATACCTTGGAGTCCTCATTGACTCCACGGCTAAAGACTCAGCGATGCAACATCACCTCTTGGAAAAAATGAAACTCTAGCCTCACAAGCAAAAATACTGGATAAAAAATACGGACGCTTTTCATTGTTGCTCCTACTCAAATTCTAAAGCTAACTAGTCACTTACCTCCAACACGCAGAAAATTGAATGCAATTCAACCTTTTTTAATAAAACATCCTAACAGAAAAACTCGGAACACTCTTCTGCGTGCGAGGTTAAATCTTTTACCCACAAATGAAATCCTGCACACAAGGGGCCTTTCTCCATCTAATACTTGCCGCTTTTGTAATAACACCGAACAAAGCGAAACACTACGGCACCTCTTATTACTGTGTCCAGGAACAGACAAATTCAGATCACCATACATACTGCACCACCTAAAGAATGCCTACCTGAGGGAAGAAGAACTTTGGTGGGAGCATTTAATAGGAGGCTTGAGACCATCTTGGACTATAGCAGCCACGAACATTTTGGACCAGATTTTTGCACACGCACCTCTGTAGACTTGCTAGAGTGAGCCGACACAAACAGATGGTGGGGAGTGATCTCATTCTGTGCCTTCGCCTTTGTTTTCACCCTCACCATTCTCGTCTCCACCTTTACCTCCATCCCGCTTCATCTTCATCTTTGCTTTTCACTTTCGTTTTTATTTTTTTGAAACCTCATAGTTTCTTCTTCTCTCTCCTTTAGTTACGACTTTTCGTTTCGTTCTTGATTGAACAAATATGCTGTGAAATTTCTGCTCATCTTCTTGTAAAAATCACTTTGGTGATTATATACTCGTATAAATAAAAATAAAAAATACCCATGCAAAGGGACAGATAACGAAAGTCCATGTTACTAGTTTGGTTCAGCCCTTCCTAGCAACCGGCACCCATATTCCGAAAGTGGCGCATTCAGGGCCCGTTTCTCAATGAGGTGTTAATTACTGAAAAAGTCGTATAAAGGCTTTCTGGCATTTTCGGTAATTGTTCTGAAGAATGCACATTTTCCAGAGGTTGCACAGAAAGCAGCACTTTTGCTAACTGTGTGCAGGTTGCTAGAATTGGTTGAAAACCATTTCCTTTAAATAGCTATTCTGGTGGTACTCTGCCACAATAGCGACAGGCTGAAACTGCCGCAGACATACAGTACCTCTTTGTTGGCGGTGTGTATCACTGTTGTGGAGGAGTGACACCAGAATAGAGGAAGGGGGCAGAATGACAGTGGGAACACATATATATATATTCTAATGCGCAGATCGGCCTTTCATGAACTTGCTCGGGAATCATAAAAAAATTAATGATCTCAGCCCTCACATTGCGGGAGGTCAGCGTGTTTTACAACCCTGTCAAGTCCAATAATGACGACCAAGTACATTAGAAGGCAACTCGAGGTGTTCTCAGCAGCACTTTTGTTAAATTGCGATTATTTTGCAATTAAACAAAAATGCTGCCGGGACTGCAATCCGCCTGTTATCACAGAAAACAAGCAGATTGCAGACAGTGTACTGTCGTGCACTATGCTGATGCCCACGCCCACTTCAGAAAAGGCGTGGTGGCAGGGCGTCAGGAAAAGGCATGCTCACTGCGCCTAGATATGAATCGGGTCCTCAGTCCGACTTCGGAACAATGCTCCAACTTCAGAATAGGTGTTGATTACCAAAAAAGTTGTTACCACTTTTTACAACATTTTCGGTAATTAACACCCACTTGAGAATCGGTCCCTCAGAGTGGACATGGATGAAGGTAGTTGTGTTGGGCAACATCGAGTCAATGGTAGATTTACAATATCCTTCATTCAGGTTTTGTATTTTGTTGCGGTCGATGTGGTAAAACAAAATGCATTAAATGTAAGATATTCAGATGATGTTGGTTGTAAGGATATTTGGCGTGTTACAGTACAAAGTACAGCAATAATGCACAAGTAGCACAAATTTTTGCAGCACCACCACAAGGGTGCGGTGCATTGCTATATGGGTTGCCAGATTAACAAGGAAAGACAGGCTATTCAGTCAAAAACGATTTTAACATATAAGATGCAAATCTATTTTTACAGTTAAAAGCACACGTGTTCATTTAAAAATGCACACTATTTTTCACCTGAAATGCCTATATTGCTAGAGACACATTTGAAAATTAACAACTAACCTATTAACCATTAACCTGACTAATAAAACCTTATTTTAATATAACCCACTAATAAAATGTGTTCTCTACTGCAGAATTAGGCATACTCTGAAAACCATGTAAATGAGAGATTTTTTTTTTCTCTTCTCTGCCTGATTATCTGTGTTGTTGTGCACAGTAACGGCAGGAAGGAGGAAGTCAGATTTGCAACAATTGCAAATGTATAAGCGAAGCTATTGTTGAAGAGTAGGAGGATGAGAGATGATGGATTTCATTGGGACACGTCATAAAGAGGGCTGAGAGGAAAGTTTTAGTGGGCAGTAGCAGGGAAAAAGACAGGCAGACATCTTTCTGCACTACTGGGGAGAAGACCTGGCTGTGGGGTACTGACTGAATGCAGATTCCTGTGTCCGGCTGCAGTCGACATTGGGGAGAGCTGAAAGAAAAACCTGTCCACTGGCTGAGGCATTCCTATCTGAAAAAGCTGAGAATTCCAGGCAATGACCCCGGCTTGAGAAGGCAAGCGTCCCTTTTTGCTGGAGTTAATCCAAGAGAGCCACATTCACAGAGAGAAGCCTCTGAACAGATAAGGTAATTACCTAACTGGGGGAGCTGTGTGTGTGCACGGAAATATGCAGTCAGTGTAGAAAAATGAAAGTCCCGTGCGTGTCTTAATCAAGTGCTAATGTTGCAATTTAAATTCTGTTCTCCGCCACTATAATTGCAGTGTGTCATAGAAAATGCTTTTACTGTACCATTTTATTTATTTCTGTAAAGAATGAGATCATGTCTAAATGCAACTTTTATAATACAGAAAATATTTGAAAACAGACGGGTGGTTTATTTTCTATTTACCATTACAATGCCAATGATGTGGGGAGATTTTTAAACAGTGCAATGGTCATTTTAAGACAGATGTGTGCATGTCAGAATCAGTATGAATAATTGTGAGTGACTGTAGTATAACTTGTTGGAGGTACATGAGCCAACGGGAAGAGAGACTCTCTGAACATAGCTCCCTACCGTATATAAGGTAGTGGAAATTACCACAAAACTACCACATATAGCTCTCTGTCGTAAATAAGTCAGTGAGTTTGCCCATGGTGGCGCACCAACACTATCACTGGAAAATGTGGTTTCCCTAGAATGCAGGTCTGAGGTCTCTCTACTGATCACACGAAAAATCTAAGCAAAGATAAGGGATTCTGGACATTGGGGCCACAAATAAAACAAGGGAATTATGCTCACCAAAATACCACCAACCACGTATACCAAATATGCAGGTCTGGGTGCTGAAATAATGCATGTCCATTGTATTATTGTTGCACATGGCCAAATCTGAATACAAAGAGTGATTATTGCTAAGTTATTTTTCGGCGGTAATAAAATACCGTCAGGCCCCAAATCTCCACAAAATACCCTACATATTTATGGTGCGTTGCAGGCCGGGAAAGTGATCACAGAGTACCTACTGGGCGTGGCAAGCGTGTCTCACACTGCCATTTGCACATTAAAGGGAACCCATTTTATAATAGCAGTGTGCCACTAAAAACGAATTTCAGAATGTCACAAAGGGAAACCACATTCTCAGATCTAGTGCAATATTTAGAGGCAAAGTTATTTGCACATGGGAATTGGTCTTCGAATACCACGTTAGAATGGAGTAACCGCATTCAAGGTGAGGTGCAGAAAGAAAAACTAGACAATATTTTTGCAGAAGGCAGCATAATTCAGGTCTGCCTTACAAGATTATTGAATGCAGCCGATAAAAATGCAGAGAAAGACTGTTTAATACGGCTATGCGGCAAAATATGGTTTATTTTAAACAAGTCCCTGCGAATGCAAGAGAATGATACTCAGCTAATTAACAGGTTAAAGACTGAATTAGATGGGGCAAGCAAAAATCAGGAAATGTTGAGAGCAGAATTGGATGTATGCCAAAAAGACATGCAATTAAAATGCAGAGACTTTGATACTCAGTTATCCAAAAGCAAGAAACAATTTGAAGATAGTGAGCAAGAATTGACACACTTAAAAGCCTTAGTGGATCACATTAGGCAGGATAAAGATGAGGTTGTTTCAGAAATGCAGATTTTACAAAAAGAACATTGCGAAAAAGAAGGTGATCTCCAGAGTGCAGAACAAGAAATGATTAAAATGATCCAAGAAAGAGACAAGAGAAATAAAGAGTTCAATGAATGCCAAATGCAAATGTGCGATATGCAGGAGGCGATTAATAAAATGAGTGATGAAAATAATTATTTGCATGATGAAGCCAACAGACTCCTTAAAAAGTGTAAGGACTTAGAACAGCAAATGTGCATTCCCAGGTCCCAGGAGAGGCGGCAGGGTACCACATTCAATGGAGTGGAGGTGAATTCTAGCTCTGCCCAAAGAGCTAGTGCCCCAGTGACAGGGCCGGTGACTGAACTTGGTTGCAGCGCCCTTGGGGGATTTGATACTCCCATTGGGGGCAGCCACCAATCTCATACACCTGAAAACAGGATTGAATCACAAAATAGTGCAATTCCATGCATTGCAACAAGTAGCCCCATAAAAATAATGAAATCCATTAAAGCCCTGATCAAACCATTTAAAAAGGGAGGTGAATGCTGCATTGAGGATCACTTAGAAGCGGTACATGACATTTTTAAAGCGCTCCAGATACCTAAGGAACAGTACAGACAATATTTTCATTTAACTTTAGATGCCCCGACGGCCAGCATCATAAGGGGATTAAATGAACAGCAGAATATGACATGGCTGGAGTTTGAAAAAGAAATTAGGCGTCATTTTTCTCCTTTTCAGTCATTGCAGGAGGCAAAGAAAGTCGCGTACACTATTACTGCTGGACCTAATACATCCCCTCGCCAATTTTTACAAGACTTAAAAAGAGCATTCTCTCGCTTTGATGTATCTTTTGACTCAAATTCCAATGAGTTTAAAACCGCATACTTCTATGGGCTACAGAAAGACATCATATCCCAATTGGTCCGTGAATTTGACCGTGACAAGTCCCTTGAATGGATTGTACATCAAAGCACCAAGCTATATGAGGTACTCTATTGTCAGGGTAGAGAAAGTGATAAAATGAAAGATACTAGGCCTAAATCTAAAGAACCCTCAGCCACAGTAATGGAAATCAGGTCAGCCAAAATGTCCCTTGAGTCTGCTCAAAGCCAAGGTAAAAATAATGTGACACCTGAACAAAGAGGTAATCAACAAAGATCGCCATTTCCTGTACCAATGTTCCAAACACATGATCCTAGTAATAGAGAGAGCTACATCAGCCCTAGATATTTAGGGGATAGACCCCGGGTAAGATATCGGCCTGATATGGCAGGTATGAACAATAACCAGAGACAAAATCAAGATCAAAGAAATGATGGTCCCTACCAGTCATTGGGGACACAGAGCAGATTTGATCCCAACACCATGATATATGGTAATCAGGATAGGCCCCGATATGTGGATCGATTTACTGATAATGGAAATCAACATAGGGGCCAGTACCCACAATCTGAGAGACAGGACATGAGGCAAAACGTGAACTACAGTCCACGCCAGTACAATGATTCCCCACCAGGGGACTATAATCAAAGGATGGGTGCAACCCGCTCCCCTCCACAAATGAATCAAGAGTTCAGAAACCATCCCAACCGGTATCAATCACCTGAGAGGTATCAGAATAGATCCAATCAGGGGGAAAACAACCAATATCGACCTAGGCCACAGAAAGAGGATCCTAGAGAGATGGAAAGGTTCCAGTGCCTTGAGGCCCAAGTGAAAATGTTAGCTGAGCAAATAGGAAAGCTCTATACAGCGCAAAAACAACCTTCCAAAGAGGGGGCTGATGGCCATAGCAATGACCGGGGGGCTTCCGAAAAGTGACTAAGTACTCATGATAACTGCAGTGCCAAAACGACAGATTGCTCTGATATAACTTTGCATAACGACTCTGAGATGACTAATGGATTAAAAATGAAAGTACCAGTAAATGAAATTGTGATAGAAAGTGCAAATACTTCTAAAAAAGAGGTACGGTTTAACTTAGAGCTAAATAAAACAGTAAAGATTTGCACAAATGAAAAAGAAACATTAGGAATTCCAAAAGAACAAAGGGACAGATTTAAGAAAAATGACTCATGCATGGGGAATACCAGTGAACAGGGAGTAAGTGGGGATGCCATAGCTCCTTCCCTGGGCAAGCAAAACAATTACCAAACACAGACAGAAAAAGGAAATACTCACAAGGAGGGTACAAGTCAATCACCTGAAAAATTCTTTGAGCCACATATTTTTGAAGAGGCTGAAAGGGCTGGTATTACACTAAATGATCACAAATGCACAGAATTAAAAAATGACAAATTGCTGAATGATGTTGTTACACATGTTCAGTTGGAAGGTTGTAATGTGGTCTCTGATGTTACCCAGATGGATGGGCGAACGGTGGCCACACTCCAAAAAACCTCTGAACATGGAGAAATGAATAAAATATCTCGCACAGAAATGGGTAAAAAGGAGGGAAAAATGTCTTTTCATTTACCAATGTGCTTAGCCAAAAGTGAAAAAGACCTGAGAAAGGTGAGCCCTGAAATCAGTAAGAATTCACATTTCTTATGTGTATTAGAGGAAGTTGAGGACAGATATTATGCACCCATCACTGTAGAAGAAAAATGCCACACCTTTGCTATGATTGATACTGGCGCACAGGCCACAATTATGTCCAAGGAGCTGGTAAAGAGTATCAATGAAGGGAGGCCTCCACAGAGTCAGATCACAGTGAAGGCAAATCAAGGCCCAGTGCATAACTTTAATGGGGAGGAGGTGCCCATCATAGGTGTAACTGAGGTTGACATAAAAATAGGAAAGCACAGAATGAAACAAGAGGTATTGATCACATCTATTTGTGAAATTCCATTTCTGATGGGGACAGATTGCCTGAAAAGATTGTCTCCTCTCATAGATGGGGTGAATGGAGTGCTGTGGTCCTTAACCAAAAAACCATTGAGGCCTAAGAAACTAAAATCACAAAACAGCAATATAAAAGAATGTCACACCGTTGCCAAAACAAATGATGCTGTGGAGGTATATCTCCAGAATAGCTGCATACCTAGTGTCACTGTTATATTAATGTGTCAAGACAAAGATCAGAGCGACAATGAAAAACTACCTGTACAAATATACTTGGACCCAAGGAAAGATTGGCAGACTGCCATAGACGAACACACATTACGTTTCTATTTAAAAGAGAAAACATGCAAACAGAATATTGTTCCTAAAACAGATTCAGAAAAACACATTACCACTCTGGCAGAAATACACATGGAAGATGAGCAACCATGGGTTCACGTTGGTATAAATGATTATCTTAAAACAATAAAAGCCACTTTAGCGCTTGAACATGAAAGGAGTTTCATTAATGAGAAATTGTTGCAAAAAATTATGGAGAGGGAAGAAATCCCGAAATTTAGGATTAAAAACCAATATGTTTCTGGGTTGGACAATCCAGACTTTGAAAACCGAATTACAGGCAGATGCATGCTTAAAATTAGCATTGGGCAGAAAACAATTTACCATAATGTATGGATAGTGAATGGAGCACAAAATGAATTTTACATGGGCAATGACATCATGCACAGAATGTGTATGGTGTTAGATTTCCTTAATCAAAAAATATGGTCACGCCTAGGTGGGCCGGCACCTGAATTTGAAGACAAAAGAAGGGCTTATCATTGTGCACAACTAGTTCCTTATGCAGTCGAATTACAGATGAGGAAAAATACTATTGTTCCTGCATTTACAAAACAGTTTGCAATAACACTGAAATGCAAAAATGGACAGCAGATGAAAGGCTCTGATGCATTTGTATGCCTGAATGAATCCATAAGACAGCAAGGCCTGGATTATGAATACATTCCATTGGTAGATATTGGTGAAGGATCTGTAAAAATCATGGTAAATAATAAAGGTTGTCAGGATATTCATTTAGAGGAAAACTCCCCATTAGGAATGGCCATACAAAAATCACATTATACGGCAGATTTAAATAACATGGTGATTGGGAATATTCCTGAAAAATATGTAGATGCCAAGGGCGAGTTGCCAGAACACCTGGACTCTCAGCCCAAAGGAATATTTAAAATTCATTCTGTGTATCCTTATGATTCAAATGAGACAGTGTGCTGCCATCAAGAGGATTGCATAATATTTAATTTAAATGAAAATGAAACAGGAAATCAGCCCATTGAAGTGGAAGCTGATATGCCAAAATATTTGAAAGTGGCAGCTCTACAAAAAGACACAGCCACACAGTTAGAGGAAAGCGCTGAGATTCCTTTACCAGAAGAGTTTCCAGAATTTTCCAGAATGGTAGAAGAGCAGATCTCCTTAGCGGATGCATGTGACAGCGATGAAGATCGACGCAATCTGAGGGAAATATTTATGGAGTTTAAGGATGTATTTGCAAAAGATGCTTATGATTGTGGTTTAACTGATTTACATGTGGCCACACTACCAGAAGGTTGTAGCAGAAATCCAGTGTTTGTACGCCAGTATAGACTACCGCTGGCATGTTTAGAATCATTGGCAGAGATTATTAAAAATCTGGAATCACGGGGAATAATTAGGCCCATTCATAGCACATCCAATACGCCTATTTTAGGTGTGTTAAAGCCAAATGGTCAATGGCGGCTGTGTGCAGACTTAAGAGAGTTAAATAAAAGAGTACCAGTATCTAGATGGCCACTACCATTCATTGATCAGGGCCTAGCTCAGATACATGGTTCAAATGTATTTACCACGTTAGATCTCACATCTGGATATTGGTGTGTGCCATTGGCAGAGGAGATACAACACCTATTTTCCTTTACATTTGACAGGACTCAATATGCCTGGCTTAGAGCTCCGTTCGGGTACATCAATAGTGGGAGTGAATTTGGCATATTTTTGAGAAAGGCCATGCCAGATGCAGCGGAAAGAGGAACGATAGTTTATGTGGATGATGTCTTGATAAAAAATGAAAACCTTAAAAGCCATTTTGATGAAATAAGACATGTGCTTGGCCAATTGCAGAAAGCAGGCGCCAAAGTATCTTTGCAAAAAGCACAATGGTGCAAGAAAAAAGTGAACTTTCTAGGGCATGAAGTGACTGAACATGGGCTAAATCCACAAAGGAAGAAAATAGAGGCTATTCAAAGATTAAAAGATCCTAAAAATGTGAAAGGAGTAAAAAGTTTATTAGGGATGACAGGCTATAACAGAAAGTTCATTGAGAATTATGCAGAAATCACTCAACCATTGACTAAACTGCTTAAACTAAATACTCCCTGGAGATGGGAAAGAGAGCAGTCTGATGCAGTGGCTAGATTGAAGGAATGTCTTGTAAAGGCACCATGTTTAGCATACCCCATAAAGGACAGGGATTTCTTTATAGAAATAGGTTTTTCTGAACATTGTATGTCAGCAGTGTTATCACAAAAACACGATTTGAATCACAAAACCATTGCATATGCAAGTAAGGCATTTTCCCAAGTTGAAATGAAATTTAATGAATGCGAAAAGGCCCTATTAACCACTGTGTGGGCGCTACAACATTTCCGCCCCATTGTTCAGGGAGAAAAGGTGATTATTGAAACAAATCATCAACCTTTGCAATTTTTAGAGAGTAAAAGAATTAGATCAGGCAATCTAGCGCAATCCAGAATCACTTCATGGACACTGGCATTACAAGGTTTTCCCGTAGAAGTAAGATATGGACAAAATAAAAAGAGCCCAATTGCTCAAGGGTTAGCTGACTTACATGACTGTGCAGCTGAACAAATAACAAATGAAATGGATGTGGAAGCTAGTTTACAGGAATTTGAACAATCACCACACAAAGCTTTTGATGAAAAAACATGCAAGGATTTGCCAACTGTATATGTGGATGGTTGTGCTTTTCACATTGAAAATGACAGTAATAAACAATTAGTGGCAGGAATAGGAAATGTCTGGTTGAAATGTGAAGGCGTTCCTAGTATAGGGATGAGGATTGGAGATAAGAGCAGTCAGGTGGCGGAATTGGCAGCCATCTATAAAGCAATTGCTACTGCAGTTGATAAAAAGTTCAGTGAAATTGTCCTGGTGACTGATTCTGACTATGCACGGAATAGCTTTGTGGAATATTTGCCTGGTTGGAAAGCAAGAGGCATGGTTACATACAACAAAAAGCCACTTAAACATGGAAAAATGATACAAGCCATAGACAAATTGGTGTCAGAAAATAATTTAACAATATACTGGAGAAAAATTCGTGGGCATTTAAAAACACCAGGAGAGGATAAGGAGGGAAATGATAAGGCAGACCATCTGGCTAAGATTGGGGCTGTGATGGGAGAATTGCTACCTATTGATTATTTAATGGGTGAAGTACAAATTGATGCAGTCACACGTTCTAAAGCACCAAAGGAGGTAGATCAACCGGTGGTGCAGTGGAGTCATGACACGCCAGACCAAGATTTGATTGAGGCACAAAAGAATGATCAAATTTTGGGAATTTATTATAATCATTTGATAGATCCTGAACAAAATCCTTTAACAGAAAATGATTGTATGGGAAAAGAAGAGTTGAGGGTGTTATTAAAGAACAAAACACGAATTAGATTACAGGATGGGCTCATGATAAGAGAGTCCATAACAGGGCAAATACAGTGGGTAGTACCCCTTTCATTCAGAGGACTAATGCTACACCATGCACATGATGCCATAACTGCAGGCCATAGAGGTTCACAAAAAACATTAGAAATACTAAAAGATTATGCTTACTGGCCTCATATGTCCCAAGATGTGGAATTATATACTAGAGGATGTCTAGTATGCGCCCAATTTAAACCTGCTTCACCAATGCACAGAGCACCATTGATGAAAAGAGGCCTAACTCTTCCATGGTCAGATTTGCAAATAGACTATGTAGGTCCTTTAAAAAGGTCGAGCAGGGGACACCGTTATATTTTGAGTGTGGTATGTTTGATGTCGAAGTGGATTGAGTGCATTCCTGCACCAGATTGTAGTGCGCAAACAGCAGCCACATTGCTGGTGAACCATGTGTTCTCAAGGTTTGGGTTGCCACAAAGAATTGAGTCAGACAGAGGAAGTCATTTCACAAGTACTCTAATGAGTAAGGTATGGCAAATACTAGGTGTGAAAAGGAAACTACATATCGCATATCGGGCGGCGTCTTCAGGTACAGTTGAAAGAAGCAATAGGTCTGTTGTGGATATTTTAAAGAAATTTGTGGCAGAAGCAGGTTCCAGCTGGGATTTACGTTTACCATTGGTTTTGATGGCAATCAGGTCGACTCCTGCCAAAGCAACAGGTGTTAGCCCCCATGAGGTCTTAACAGGTAGGAAAATGGTGTTACCACAACACCTACTATACAGAACACATGAGCAAACTCTAGTGAGTGCATCCACAGTTCATGAATATATTGATGAACTGAGGAGGCATTTGCAACATGCATTTGCTTTTGTGCAGAGAAATCTGGAAAGAGCTGCTGACAGTGCTAAGTCATATTATGACAAAAAGACATCAGTAAAGGAATACAATGTAGGGGATCAGGTGTACAAGTTTCATTTTGGAAAAAGTAAACAGAAAAATTCTAAATTTCTGGCAGCCTGGCAGGGGCCATTTCGAATTATAGATAAAGTCTCTCCTGTAGTGTATAAAATTTTGAAAAATGAAGGTGAAACAGCAATAGAGCAGTTTGTCCATGTAAATCAAATCAAACCATGCCATCCCAGACATGAGATCAGGCAGCTTGAGCATGTGGAAACGGATAGAGTCCCTTGAGAAAATAAATGGGTGTAATCAGGAGGCAGTGACAAAGAAGTTAAAAAAAGTTGATTGTTATGATGGCACATAAACACTGTAATATATGTAAAAATATATAATATAAATATATAAATAAATAAATAAATAAATGCACATATAACAGAAGCTCGTGGTTGGTGTGCAGAGAGAAAGTGTATTAAATATTGAATGCTATTTTATATGTGTTTGTTTTCTTTTAACTTGTGTTTAATTTCAGAAGAAAGAAAAAAGAAAAGAAATATTTTTACCAAGCATGTTTTATTTTGGCAAAAGGATGAAGTTAGTATTGTGCTATGTACTTAATCTGTTTATTTTCTATCTTGATTTAGACAATTAACATTATTTGGTCGGAGGTTCCGGGATCAGAGGCCACGAGAGACGATGGAGTCCTGGAGTCCCCTGGATGAAGACCAAAAGATGCCTGCCTCCAGGTGGAGGTGAAGACAAAATAACCGGAATGCCAAAAGAGATGACTACTGTGGATTCAAGATTGCCAAGATGAAAGAGTACTCGAATGAACCGAATAACATCGCTGGTCGGGACATACCAAAAGAGACAAAGCAAAAGTTCCGGCATATGAAGTTCCACGTATTTATTATTTTAATTATTTATTTTAACTTGTTATATTACTTATTTGTTTTAGTTAGTTGTTTTATTTCATTGTTTTAAGTGACTTGGAAAATTAAACTTAAAGTAATGCCACTTCCACTGAGAAGGCAAATGTGGAACATTTTATGAACTGATGGACTCAGATGAAATGTTGATTGCAAATTTTCATTGATGCACATGAATATTCATTTTGTTGGATTGCTATATTGTAAAAAAAAATAGAACAAGTTGTTTTTAGGAATTGGCTTGGATTATAGCCAAGTTCTAAAAACAAAAGGAGGGTATATGTAAGGATATTTGGCGTGTTACAGTACAAAGTACAGCAATAATGCACAAGTAGCACAAATTTTTGCAGCACCACCACAAGGGTGCGGTGCATTGCTATATGGGTTGCCAGATTAACAAGGAAAGACAGGCTATTCAGTCAAAAACGATTTTAACATATAAGATGCAAATCTATTTTTACAGTTAAAAGCACACGTGTTCATTTAAAAATGCACACTATTTTTCACCTGAAATGCCTATATTGCTAGAGACACATTTGAAAATTAACAACTAACCTATTAACCATTAACCTGACTAATAAAACCTTATTTTAATATAACCCACTAATAAAATGTGTTCTCTACTGCAGAATTAGGCATACTCTGAAAACCATGTAAATGAGAGATTTTTTTTTTCTCTTCTCTGCCTGATTATCTGTGTTGTTGTGCACAGTAACGGCAGGAAGGAGGAAGTCAGATTTGCAACAATTGCAAATGTATAAGCGAAGCTATTGTTGAAGAGTAGGAGGATGAGAGATGATGGATTTCATTGGGACACGTCATAAAGAGGGCTGAGAGGAAAGTTTTAGTGGGCAGTAGCAGGGAAAAAGACAGGCAGACATCTTTCTGCACTACTGGGGAGAAGACCTGGCTGTGGGGTACTGACTGAATGCAGATTCCTGTGTCCGGCTGCAGTCGACATTGGGGAGAGCTGAAAGAAAAACCTGTCCACTGGCTGAGGCATTCCTATCTGAAAAAGCTGAGAATTCCAGGCAATGACCCCGGCTTGAGAAGGCAAGCGTCCCTTTTTGCTGGAGTTAATCCAAGAGAGCCACATTCACAGAGAGAAGCCTCTGAACAGATAAGGTAATTACCTAACTGGGGGAGCTGTGTGTGTGCACGGAAATATGCAGTCAGTGTAGAAAAATGAAAGTCCCGTGCGTGTCTTAATCAAGTGCTAATGTTGCAATTTAAATTCTGTTCTCCGCCACTATAATTGCAGTGTGTCATAGAAAATGCTTTTACTGTACCATTTTATTTATTTCTGTAAAGAATGAGATCATGTCTAAATGCAACTTTTATAATACAGAAAATATTTGAAAACAGACGGGTGGTTTATTTTCTATTTACCATTACAATGCCAATGATGTGGGGAGATTTTTAAACAGTGCAATGGTCATTTTAAGACAGATGTGTGCATGTCAGAATCAGTATGAATAATTGTGAGTGACTGTAGTATAACTTGTTGGAGGTACATGAGCCAACGGGAAGAGAGACTCTCTGAACATAGCTCCCTACCGTATATAAGGTAGTGGAAATTACCACAAAACTACCACATATAGCTCTCTGTCGTAAATAAGTCAGTGAGTTTGCCCATGGTGGCGCACCAACACTATCACTGGAAAATGTGGTTTCCCTAGAATGCAGGTCTGAGGTCTCTCTACTGATCACACGAAAAATCTAAGCAAAGATAAGGGATTCTGGACATTGGGGCCACAAATAAAACAAGGGAATTATGCTCACCAAAATACCACCAACCACGTATACCAAATATGCAGGTCTGGGTGCTGAAATAATGCATGTCCATTGTATTATTGTTGCACATGGCCAAATCTGAATACAAAGAGTGATTATTGCTAAGTTATTTTTCGGCGGTAATAAAATACCGTCAGGCCCCAAATCTCCACAAAATACCCTACATGGTGTAGAGTTATGTCATGTATTAATATTCTTAATAACATAGTTGCCTTCATGAATATTACACATGCTTATGGGAGGCCAGCGTGGAAGAAGTCGTTGCAGTTTTTGTTCACCACCAGAACTGTCTGCGGTATAAGTGTCCATGTCCCTTTTTCTCGTGTATTCCAAAAGGCAAATGTTGAGCAGGCACAAATTAAGAGGAGACACACACATGCCCAGCAACAGCTTTTTTAGGTAGAGACGTCCAGAGTGTGGTTTTCAAGACCCAAACTGCAATCACGGATCTCCAGGAAATGTCTGGAACCACTAACAAACATATTGGAAACGAGAAGAGCATGATGATAATTTTTAATATGTTCACTTGTTTCCTGCATACGTCTGCTCCTTTGAAGCTGCAGGTTGTTTTGGAAAACGTGTGATTTTTTTAGAAATGTTAAATCACTTGTTTTTTTTGGGGCCAATCAAGACTCAACAAGATTATCTCCAACAACATTCATTCCACACCCCGCAGGGAATCAACTGAAAAAGCCCTAGTGGAGAAGGTGACCTAGTGTGTTCATAGAATTATGATCCAAAGCACTATGTTCAAACTGACCAATGAGGAATATCAGCACATAACTGGTTAAGAGCACATTACATCATCACAATGAAATCATTCATTATAACGTGAGCTAGCATTCAATTGATAAAAGCTATCGTTGGTGATACTGAGGTATATATAGTGCTGGGATAGCACAGCAAATTGGTTTTTGATGGAAACCCCACAGTGGATGTCAGAAGACAGACCAGGGAATTCATAAAAGAAGCAGAGCTAAAAATAGCATCACAATTCAGCTTTATTCGGATGAAATGTATTCATCCATAAAAACAGTACTTTTTAAATAAATACAATTTACAATAAATATCAGATAGAAAACACACGAATACGCCATTTGATCAGTTAATCAACTTAATCAGGATCTCTCTTCTTTGCCACACAGCATCGAAATAAATCGAAAGCATCATTCCCCTATCCTGATCAATTGAAACTTTAAAAAAGCGCCATGGCTGTTTGATATTATGTGTGGGAACAAACATGTCTTCCCGTAGTACTTATCAGTGGGACAAAACATTAGAAAGTGGGATACAATTTCATTAGAAGGTGTACAAAACGTTCAAAGCAGATTTCAATTTTTCCCACTTTGCAGTTATAGAGGCTATCAGCAAACGATTAAGCCTACATGTTATGTACAGAGCCTATTTTCTGGGGCATTATAAACACCCCAGATAGTGTGCTTAGCCCCACAAAGTCTTTGTACACAAATAGTCAATAGAGATATGTCCCAGTGCTGCGCCAGTGAAAAAGTGATGGAGTGACCATTATTCATATAGCTTTCTAAAGGTGCTACAGGACTTTTTAAAGGTGGGGGCCCCTGCGTGCCATACATGGTTCCAAGTGAATGGCTAAAACACCAGCTTTGCAATAAAGGGTGATTGTTGGCTCACTCTTGATTATGGAGAGGACGCTTTGAAGAAGTGCCTTTTGCCTAACTCGTTTGCCTTCAATGGGGCAACGCCCCATAACTCAGCAACATAGAGGGCAGCTGGACATGCCTGCAGTTTATATACATGCAGCGTTTCTAATAATACTCTCCCCCCAAAAACTTTCTTAGAAATACAAGAAAAGCACCAGCATCTTGTCTTAGTACACAGCAATTGCGATCAGTTTGTTTGATCAAAGAACTGCTGTCTGACAATCTCACACCTGTATAGTCAAAGTGATGTACTTGTCTTATTATCACGGTCTTATCTTTAAAATGTATGTGTTGTTACTACCTTTATGACAGACTAGCACAACTGTTTCAGCCAAATTCACTGTCATCCTTTTTTCATTGCAGAAAGATTCCATGGGTGGCAGCTGTCTTTTAATCTATGGGAGGTTAAAACAGCATCATCAGCATATGAAAGTACACCCACTTTCTGAGTATCAAATTTACGAGCATTACAGACAAGCCATTGGATCATTTCCACAAGTAGATTGATATATAAAGAACATACAATTGTTGACAATAAACAACTACTTCTTACTCCTAAATCCACATCAATGTTGTCTGTAGATTCACCTCTTAGGCCACATGTAACCCGGGTCATCTATCTATTATAAAATGACTTTTTAGGGGCTGAGGGATTGGCGGGCATGTATAAAGATTCCAACACCCTCTATAACGTGGTCCTATTAACTCTATGAACTGCAGTTTTGAAATCAATAAAACACATATATAGAAACGTCTTTTTTCTGTAATCAGTGTTTCTGTCAGTGCACAAATGAGAAAACAGTGGTCAACCATACTTCTGTTCTCTCTAAAACCTCCTTGTAAAACTGATAAAAGATTATTTTCTAAAACTCAGTTCTCTAGCTTTGTCAATACAATTTTACCAAAAACATTTCCCATGCTGTTAATTAGGCATATATGGTGGTAGTTCATGTGTCGATTTTGATCACCTTTTCAGAAATTAGGTAGTATTTCTGCTTTTAATTGACACTAAGGGGTAATACAACTTGTAAGGATGGCTTTACAAATCTTTTCAAACATGTGATCCATATTAATGTTATGTTAAGTTGACCGATGCAGCACACTATTACCATTATTATGGATAGTTCAGTTGGGGAAGAGTACAATAGAGGTTGTGCTTTTCTGTTGATGCTTGTATAATCAGGAGAAACTAGCATCTGTGCCGGTATACTTTCTACGTGTGTTTGGATTGCCTGCACTGGGGTTGTTGTGTCCATAACGGTAATGTCCAGTGACTGGGATGTTTGTTTGGAGCAGTACATTTTCTCAGTGGATTTGTGGTTTGTGTATTTGAGTGAGGTGAGACTGGTCCTTTAAGTCATGTCATGTATGTGTGAGATATGCCGGAGAGGAGCGAGGAGCAGGTAAGCTTAGTGGTTGTTGTGGTGTGCTTGATTGTTAGTTCCAGAATCTGTACTGTCATTGGATTATCTCAGATTCCTGGTGATATTGCTGGTTTATACAGAAATACATCCATGAGTATTTAATCTGCAACTGGAGACATACCTGTTTTTTGGGAAACAATTCTGCCCTTGCTTCACTTTCACGTAAAGCAAGTTCACCTTTTCTGAACTAAATCCCAATACAGATTCATTAACACAGCTAGTACTATAACATATGCCTTTAAAGTGGTTTTGGCATACTTCAGCGTGTATGGTTTTCGAGTGGACTCAAGCTATTTTCATTGTGACCTTTGGTCACTAAACTCCAAAAGGCAGCTGAACTGTCCTGCTGGCTGCAAAAGTGCCATGATTTATTCATTGCTAATTTATTTTTCCCAGTAATCAAACTTGTATATACGTTCCTTAATTTAGACACCTCACAACAACCACTTCTGATTTTAGTATTTACATTATCTTTTAAATTACATTTGTTAATGCATGCATTCATCATCATACTAAGAATTCACTTTATCAGAAAGAGTGAGGTGTTTACATTTATGAGTAGCATATGATGAAATCAAACTTCAAATAACTCCATATGCCCTATTAATATCAATAATGCTACATTGTAGCTGGTATATAAACATCATCCAAAATAGGCACCAATTCTGAGTACATGGAAGGTAATAAATGATTCAGAACCAAGTTCAACCATTTAATTCATGCTTAGTACCAACTGCAGGAACCTCTGCATTGGATGCATTCTTAGTCAATACTTTCCAATCCTTCGTAAGTTTTAATTTAAGTATCACAGGATTGTGATCACTCGCTAACCTTACATCAATGTTGAACGCAATAGACAAATGCCAACATTCCAATCCTATTAGTATATAGTTGATATATGAAGTAGAAGTGCTCGTTCTAAAGCTTGGCAAATCAGCAATATCCTCAAGCAAATGACAATTTCCAGCTCTTAAATCCAACTCCATGATTTCACTAGCTAACGTTACACCATATCTATAACAGCGTTTGATTGGAGGGGTTGATAATGCCAGAATGTCCAATATCCGATCCTCCTCTTTCCCAATTCCATGTAAATATTGGAGGGGTTCAAATTGGGAATTAACATCACTCAGAATAATTGTTGGTAGTGAGCTACCACAGAATGGGGTTTGAGGTTGTCTAAGGGTCTACGATTGATGCCACCTCAGCCCAATCTTAAATAAATATTAAACATATAAAACATAAATATCATCCAAACTATGACTCAAACAAAGAATATCAGAATGATTAGTTATCAACATTACAATCTAAAACCTTGAGATTTGTTTGGCAGCAAATAGCGATCCTCCCACCCAGTTGTCCTTATTACACTCCCTGGACTGACTCCTTGAGGACATTTCAGGTGGTCCTCTTGCAAGAAATGTGGGCTATAGATAAGGGAGATATGCATGAGGTATCAAGACTTTTATGTTCTGGCTAGAAAAGGTCCTAAATGTAAAGCAAGTGGGCATCTTCACATTTGACTAAAAACAACATTACATTGGGAAGTGACAATGCATGCAGCAGGTAAAGGGAAACTCCTGCATCTGATTATTTACACCCAGGGATGACAATTGGATCCTCCTATTTAATTTTTACAACAGGCCATCCAAAGCTAGTGAGCTAGAGGAGGTAGGAAAGATTCAAGAATTGATTTTTTCTTTGAGGGGGTTGAATCATCTAAAAACCTGCACAATTGTGGCAGGTGACATGAACATGCAAGTAGAAACTATAAGGAAGCTGTGGGGGCTTTGGCATGACTGGGACACTACTGTGATATCCCTACCCTGATAGCTTACCAACCAGAGTGGCTGCATCATCTTGCTATGGGCACGACTAGTTCTTTTAATAATTTGGAGCTCAGAGCCTGTAATTAGAAGATCTTAGAAGATCAGTCTGCAAGACAGACTTGTCAGACATAATGGTGTGTCTACTATAGACTACAACCTGATCTTGGCTAAAGATTGGGCAAAGATTGGTAACTTTAGAATACACGAAAGAGTGCAAAGTGTTCATAAACCTCAGAGTGTATTGATCCAATTTGATAAGTTAATCAATCCATTACGAGATGAATTAGGGATGGTAGAAGCCATAGCTCTGACTGGCCATGCACAGAATTTGGTGAAGTGGATTAGAGTGGTTGGGCAAGATCTAAAGTCCTCCATATATAATGTAATCCAGGAAAACCTTGTAACTATCCATGCAGACAATACTCCTGATTTGGTGATACCAACTGAGTTTAATAAGATAGAAGATAATTTGGTTCTGCTTTGACTTTTGATGCCCCAAGAGTTAAAAAACTTGCTATACTTAAATCAGCCTGGTACAGGCCTGTAGAGATACAAAACATAAGATAATGGTCTGTTTAAAGGCTCCTGGGTGGTGGATAAGCCACTATTGCAAGGTTATAGATCTGATTCTAAATCTACAATTGCAAAGAAAGAAAAGATTTTGTTACACAAAGCTGGGAGACACTTTTAAAAGCCTATGGGGAGGGGACTACATGTCCTATTGAACATTGATTGTGGTTAAAGAGGTAAATGGGGAAACAAGTCTTGAATTCCGCATTACAGCTGGAGCTTGGAGGAGCTTTTTGCAAACTTATATGGTAAATTCACAGTGAACCAGAAAGTGACACAGAACTCCAGTATAATAAGTATCCTTGGAAATGAGATTCTCTTACTGGATATAGAAGAGGTCAGGAGTGTTATTGTAATTTAAAAGAGTTGGAAAACATGCAGAACGGATGGGATACCAATTGACTTAAATAAGGATGAGGCAACGGTTTGGACCCCAATATTGTGCAAAATATTTAACTCAATTACAAGATTGGGGATAGTGCCAGCCTCTTGGTGAAATGCAGTGGTTGTAATGATATATAAAAAAGGAGGGAGGGACTTACCGGTCAACTAATGACCTATTTCCCACCTTGACAGTGTTGGGAAAGTATATGCTAATGCAATTCTGTCCCACCTTCAATCCTGGGTCGAAGAAAACAATATTATTAGCTACCTACGGGCAGGGTTCCAAAAACATAAGAGTACTGGTGACCAAAGTTTCCAGCTTTTCCTGTTGATCCAGAAGTACAGCGTGCTCCTGAAAATGAAGCTGTATGCTGTTGTTGTGGAACACAGGACAGCGTTCAACAGTATCTCAAGGGAAACCCTGTGGTGGACTATAGGGAAGAGGGGGGCCACTCCAATATTGATTGCTGCAATTTGGCTATTGTACACTGATAATAAGGCAGTTATCTGCTTCGGATTAGCCAGAGAATTGACTGATCCATTTGATGTCGAGATAGGGGTAAGATAATGCTGTGT
This sequence comes from Ambystoma mexicanum, assembly GCF_040938575.1. NCBI lineage: Eukaryota > Metazoa > Chordata > Amphibia > Caudata > Ambystomatidae > Ambystoma > Ambystoma mexicanum. Next base: position 39,067,343 of record NC_090924.1, on the reverse strand, counting down.
CCTTGCACCCCTCTCTTTAACATAGACATCATAGAAGTAATTAAGGTACTAAGTCAGAGATGTATGCATTGTCCGAAGATAAGAAAGGACAGTTACCCAGCTTTATTTTGCGAAAACAATATAGTGTCATTGTATACCTCACCACAAGGATTGAGAATGACTTTGGATATATTTTTTAATAAATGCATGGCACTTGGATTGCAATTAAACAAAGATAAAAAAAAAGATACTGGTGTTCACACCACTGTTTATAAAACATAAAAACGTGGATATCTATACAAAAGAAAGTAAATTAAACAGATGGTCTATGATTATTTAGGAATCTTGGGAGAGGGGCAATTTCGTCTGCTCTGGAGATACGCCAAAAGCAGGTGATACCGGCTTCAACTTTTGGTTCAGACATTTGTGGTTACGGTACCATGGGGGCATTGGAGATAATGGAAAATAAGTGTCTAAAAAGTGTACTGTTATTGCCACAGAGCTCACTTTCAGCACAATAACTTTTGGAATTGTATGCGAGTCCTATAGCACATGTATGAGCTGCAAAACCAGTAAATTACTGGCGTAGGCTGTGGTGCTCAGATAGCCTAGGGAAATATAGAGAAGCACTAAAACATTTATTGAACTTGTGAAGGTGGGACATGTATTTCACAGGTTGCACATGTTAGGAAGCAACTAAGAGGGCTGCCCGAAGCTGTATTATGGGAAACCCCTGAAAAAAATAGATACATCTGTTCTGCCTAGGATAAAGTGAAAAATAATAATGAGGGACAAAGAGTTGATGTTTGAAGCGGCTAGAAGCCTCAAGCTGGGATCTACTAACATTGAGGATAAATTAGACCCTGGCTTTGAACATTACCTTTACCTCATACAACCGCCATACGAAAAATCTATGTATATTCGGTTCAGGATGGGAATACTTCATTTAGCGTTTTTTACTAAATTCTGGGGTCAAGGTGGATTAAGCATGTGGCCAAAATGTGGCTTAGGCATGGAAAACTGTTACTCACTTTCTGTTTATCTGTTTATCTGTGTTAAATTGAAACATCTGAGAATTCGATATTTAAAACCACTTTTTAAGGTAGCTATGCTTCAACTTACCATTGAAGCAAGGAAACTATGTAGATCTCCCACTGAGTACCATATTGTATGTGCTGTAGCCTGTTATATTCACAGGACTTGGTTGGTCAGGTTGAAATTAATGGAGAAGGGTATGGTTGATGGGAGTTAAAACTATTTTATATAGTGTTCATATTATAGGGTTTAGTGGATGAACTAAATTTGGGGATTTTAACGAGGTTGACAAGTATACTCTCCTCTTTCCTTTTAAATTCTTTTTTGGGATGAGTACATCGAAACTGTTTTAAACTTGTAAGATAATTGATTGTACTATTTTATATTTATGTTCTGTTTGTCTTTTTTGACATGTACTTTATTTTTTTAACACCTAATAAAGTATTAAATGAATGTTACTTTTTTATAGCTTGGACTGAAAAGATTTGGAATCCAGGGAAAGACAGAGTTGCAGTAGCCCAACACTCTTGGGAGCAGAACATAACATGTAGGATTCTAGATATTTTTTTTCTGTCTTGATTCTTAAGTTTAGCAGTCAAGCCTGCAATGTTCCAAGATATAATAGACAGTCTTCCATTATAAACATCAGTAGTGTTTTTTAAAAGTTCTATCTTAGATAAGGGTGACTGAGGAGCTACCTATATCATTTATACCATTTACTCTCATGCAAAACATGTTTGCAATTCTGCATCCAACATTGTGCTCTATTAGATCCTAATGGAGAGGTACACATTGTTAAAGACCCTGTGTCACCTTTTAATTGTTTCTTGAGACTATATCAGATTGCAAGGAGGGGGGGGGCAGTAGAAACGAAAATCAATTGCAAGAATCCCTTCCACCAGGATAGTTTGTTAAAGTAACCTCAATGATATCATCAGAATACCATTCTGTGGTATCTAGTGGCAGAGTGTCACGGTTTCCCTTGGCGATGACCAGCACCCTCAAAAGTCTTGGTTGCTGTGTTCCCCCCTCCCCAAAGGAACTAGTCCAGAAGACTATTGTACTGTCTGTGACCAGGTCCCCCCGGAAAGAGTGCTACTGGACACACCCCCTCTGGAACTAGTGGCAATAAGATTACTGCAGCTGCAGAGTTGGCAAAACATATAACATGAGATAGGTCAATCCCAATATACCCATAACATAGTGTTGATACAGTGAATACACAAGGTGTTTACCCTTTTTTAACAGGGTCCTGATGTTGAAGAACTCCAGTTGCTGCTCCTGATGCGTTACCTTATAGTAACCCTAAACCTAAATACCTATGAAGAAGAAATAAACAAAATGTTGCAATCAGGATACACAGGTCCATGGCATCGTGGATTTACACAGTTACGAGACACTAATCCCCTGAATATGTGAGCCTTATATACAAACCCGGGGAAAACAAGAAAAGGACCTAATACAGCATGACATCACGCATCACGCTGGGAAGACAACGTGAACTCTAATGGGTACCGTGGCTTCGGGAATTGGTCAGATGCCACATCAACCTGGCCAATCTGTATTGAGGTCGGGCCAGAGCCAATCTCGGGCAGGGGCATCCCATACTCTGCAAACGGGGCAGTGCCCATATCCTGCTCCTGGGCTGCGCAGACAGGGACGTCATTTAGGCGTTGCCAGAGGTCGCAACTGGGACCTCTGCGGTCTCCATTGCAACCTCTGTGGTCTTCCTTGCGACCACTAAAAAAAAAACTTTACAAAACTTTTTTTTTTTTTGTAATGAAAGATCCTGGGCTGTGCCCATCACCATGTGGCTCTTTACTTCTGGAGTGGCTGACTTTCTTGTTCAGGCCCCTTTAAAAAAAAGAAGAAAAATAATAACAGGAGTGCCACAAGTCTAACACTTTCAGCACTGACCCTAAATAAGAAACAATAGGAATACCAAATAATGTGTCTTTATGGAATTCTATACAATAATTGCTAGACTAATTAAAGGTTTATTTCAGGCCCACTTCAGGGGGTGAGTCACTGATTTAGTCTGTTCTTAAACGCCTCAACTCAGCCTTTCATCCTTCTGAGGTCGATAAATGAGTACCAACACAGGTTGGGTGATACTGGGTGTACATTTTTTTCTATATAAAGCGCTTAAGAGTAAGTGCAATATAATAACACATCATTATCATTTGGTCATGGACGTCTGCTTGCATTAACAGTAATTTGGTAATAGGGGCCTATACACACTGATCTTAACGATATATATCGCGATTCATTCTTGTATGAAATGTACATCACATTATAGTGATATCGTAACCATATTTTTCGGAATGTACAATGCTATGTGATGCCACTTCCTGTTTTGTCAACGGGTGAAAGGTCGTGTTCCATTGCTTCCTGCGATATCACTTCGGGGTGGGGTCAAATAACATACCTTCCTGTGATGTCATCAGGGGGTCAAGGGTCATGTGATGTCACTTCCACTACTTCAGGCATTTTGGTGAAACGACGTCCCTGTGCGCAGATAAGCATGGCGACGGCCTAAAACTGAGCTAATGTCCTCCCTAATAATTCTGAAGCAGTCCTTCATGTGACTAGTCCAACAATAACCTTATTGGTAAGAGCAATAGGCTGTTTCCATGAGTTGGTAGAGGATTTCTTAACCCTAGTTTGTAAAAGGTCCTGTCATCGTTTTTCTCTTTAGCAGAAATATCCCTCTTAATGTAAACATGTACAGAGGGGACAGCAGTAGGTGTATTAGCCCCACTGAACCTCCTACAGTGTTAAGCTGGTATTGTTGTAGAGAAAACACTGGATTCAGAAGTACAATATTTAGGCATAAGTGAAGTCATCTTCAAAGTCCGTCTTCTGTGCATTTACCTTTTTTTTACCCATTTTTTGGATATCATAATCCATTGATTTTATTTTGTGCATCTTATCCATACCGACTAAATCGTCATTATTTTGTGTAAAATTCATCTAGGTGGAGGTTCCGTGGTGAGACATTAGAAGTTCTTCCAGCCCCCTTACGGAGAGCATGAGATTAGGTATTGCCTCTGATTCGCTGGCGAGTTTACTTCAAAGGCCTGTACACAAATCATTAAAGTGCAACATAAAAAACTAAAAGAACTGAAATTATTCATATAATAATTTTTTATAGTCTGGATAGAAACATTTCGGTATTTCAGTTGAAGATCAGTTCATTTGGTTATGTTTGCAAGATCAGGATAATTTTAAAGCAGAAGAAGATCAACCTTAGTTGAGAGTGGAATTACTACAGCCACAACAAATGAAACACCCTATCGCTGGCCGTTCTTGGGCTCATCAATGGATGGGTGTTCAGCAGAAGAATGTGTGCCTGGTACAAAATGTATTTCGGACGTGAGCCCAAATAAATGGTAACCTTCTTGCTGACTAGGGCGACTCCTTTCAAATGCATACACATGTTGTATGCCCCACCCTTATTGGGTTTTCAATTTGCATTACAACCAGGTGCTGCGCAACCATCTGGGAATCCAGGACATTGGGCCTCATTACGACTGTGCCAGTCTGGTAAGAACAGTGCCGTTAAGCCCACTGGCAGGCACCGTTATTACCGGACCGGCACAGTACAACTCTGCGGGCAGGTGCGGTCCCGCCAACCAGGGTCAGTCCTGGCGGGTTTGACGGAAGCACCAGCACCGTTATTAACGGTGCTGCTGCTTCCGTGGTCCCCATTACTATTGAGTCCTATGAGACTCAAATGGGAATGGGGATTAATAATTTACCGGCGCCTGAGTTCCTGGAACGCTAGGGTTGTAATCCCCCTGTGTTCCCGGCAAGCCAGGTGCCGGTAAATATTGCAAATCCGATGGCAACCCGCCAGTTGCACCAGCAGGGTTATCACAAAAGGACTTGTAATGAGGCCCATTGCTTGAATTGAAAATTACGATTATGGCCTTCTATTTACAACCAAAGCTAAACAAGAAACTTAAAGACCCTTGAGAAAGGGTCATTATTTTAGGTGCATCTTTGCTTTTGAGCCATTATCGCACCTGGTATCCACTGGTTTATCCTATGGATTACCCTATGGATTACATGGAAGATCACACCCTTTTTATGTGTCACTTGTAACATCTTAAACCAGAATATCAAAGGGGTTTCCATACCGTGGACACATTATTTGTGTATTTTTTATTGAACCTCTTTGCACTCTATTTGTCCCATGGAAGCATTAAGTACTAACACAGAATTAGATAGAAAAGTGAGAGCTGAACAAGTACCCAAATACGTTATCATGTGATATCCATCAAATGCCTTCATAAAGATATTCCTGGAATGTAACACTTCTAAGTAATATGTAAGGGCACAAGAAACATATCATTATTCACAACCTTGGGCGAATTCAAACATATGTAAAATGACACATATCGATTTAAAAGTGAAAGTGTTACATTGACAACATGTTAGTGCAATGGTTGGAACAATATGTAATATATGCATGTCCCATGCTTCTTTGGATGGCTCATTGAAATGAAACAAAACACAAATATCAATCTTCCATGAAACCATACCCACAAAAATGACACACTATTCACAGGTATGTACAGAAAATGCACAAATTGCAGGCAAATAACATTGTGACATACTGATGAAAAAATAATTAAATTTAACTTACCCTATAGCCAATTTCCAGCACAGGATAAATGTCTCCAGCAAAGTAATGATTTTACTGGAAAAGTCAAATTACAAGTAACCCTGGAAGAATTTCTACCTCAGCAAATGTGCATGTCAATCCTACTCCGGTTTTGAGGTCTCAACCAACTGACAAGCTTTAATGAGACTTGTCGGCTCCTTTGAATAGTGCCAGAAATTACCCAATTAGTAGAAACTCAACACAACATAAACATGTCCGATTTATTTACAGCTCCATAGTGTTCAGCCCTTCACTCTATGCCTTAAACGCATATTCTGTGGGGTTTAAATGCATGACTTGTGTTTCTTGGCTGCTTGTTGGATTTAGTAGTTGCTAGGTTGGTACACTTCTTCTCTTGCAAAAACGGGTGTCACTCCCCCAAGGACCTTGGGTGCCTTGAGTCATCTAGATGTGGGCTAATACAAACATGTACATTGAAATTCTTTTGTTTTACAGCTTTCCTTAGTAACAATCAAAGCAGACTCTTCTTGTATATTGTGGTTTTATTTAAACTTCGGATCAATTGTTAAAAAGTATATCAAATGTCTTATTTCACACCCACTAAATTGCCTTGACCATTCCACATCAAATAAAGTGTTTGATCCAGTACACAAACTATGAAACGTCTATGAACTTTCTGTAACATATAAGGTATATAAGGCATTGAACAGGTACACACGCATTTCGTCGACCACTTTTTCATTGTGGGACTTTTCATCGCCGACCCTTTCATCGCCAACATTTTTTAATTTTTTTTTTTTTTTTAGGGGGGGGGTTGTTTGTGCGGGTTGGGGTATGATTATTTAAGAAGGGGGGGTTTGGGGAGGTGCAGCCCCCCCATAAATAAAAATAAATAAATAAATAGAAATGTTGGCGATGAAAGGGTCGGCGATGAAAAGTCCCACGATGAAACAGTGGTCGACGAAATAACATAGAACCCATTGAACAATATGATAAACATTCTTTGATCAGCCGTTTTATTTGATTTCTAATAGTTTTAGAAACACATTACACATTTTAAAATCTTTTTTTTAAAATAACGTTGGGCCCTGGGCTTTTCAGGCTTATTCCCCCCCTGTGCTGTCAGTGACCTCCCTGACTACAGCTTCTCCTCCAATGTTAGAGTGTCTCCAGTAGCTTAGGTCTCATGCAGCCTCCTCTCCTGATATGATATAATATGATATGATATGATATGATATGATATGATATGGCATTTATAATGCGCCTATACACAAATCTTTCAAGGCGCCTATATATTTCCTGGCCTTCTCATTCGGGACCTCCTTCTCCTCATCACTTCACCATTATTCCCTGTTGGCCTTCTTCTCCTTTCACCATTCTTGCTTCTCTCTCTTCCTCTATGCTACATTTAGCTCTGATACGCTCCCGTAGGGAGGGGTGACTCTGAATTTCAACAGCAACTCCACATTTTAGCTAGGGCTCCACATTTCAACAAAGATAAAGGATTGATCCCAATAGTGAGCAAGATTTTGAGACTCATGTGTGAGACATAGGCTGAATCAAGTAGATGTCAGTATTGTGAATGCACAAAACACATGCCAGAAAAATTAAGGTTTGCAATTTGGCATTGCATAACATGATGTATTTACTTTGCACCACTACACCACAGTTATGGGCTGAATTGAAATTAACCATAAAATTAAGACTAGCACCTGCATTTGAACAATGTATTCCACGTGCAATTGAACTCCAATTGAAAAAGGATGTTACCATACTTGCAGTTACCAGACAATTTACAGTAGCATTAAAATACAGGAAGGGACAAGAGATTAAATATCCTTATGCATTTGTCTGCCTAAATGAATCCATAAAACAGCACGGTTTAGAATGCATATATAAACACGTGTCTGGGGATGCTGTTGGTACTCTTGTTCAGAGGAGAATTGCCTAGCATTTCGGTGCTGGACTGCCCCTGGGCAGGACAAAGACTGATATATTTGGGATATTTCTTCTCTGTGAAAGATAGTGAGCTAAAGACTCTGGGTAAGTCTCTCGTAACCAGGACTAATGTCTGGCAGAGGGACTCCCAGGACCCCCCCCCCTTGTTAATTTGCATGTTTAAGTAACTTTGGGTCTCACCCTAAGTTACTAGGGGAATCCAGACGTGGATCCTTGCTCACTAGCCTTATAGAGGCACAGCTCCTCCCTACTGATGAGGTCCAACCAGACTGAAACACGTGTCTGGGGATGCTGTTGGTACTCTTGTTCAGAGGAGAATTGCCTATCATTTTGGTGCTGGACTGCCCCTGGGCAGGACAAAGACTGATATGTTTGGGATATTTCTTCTCTGTGAAAGATAGTGAGCTAAAGACTCTGGGTAAGTCTCTCGTAACCAGGACTAATGTCTGGCAGAGGGACTCCCAGGACCCCCCTTGTTAGTTTGCATATATACACTATTGGTAGAGATTGGGGTTGGACCAGTTCAAATCCTTGTAGACAATACAGGGTGTCAAGACATTAATTTGGATGAAAATACAGCTTTAGGAATGACAGTACAGAAATCTTACTACACTGTTGATTTCAGTAACCCAGTGATCAGGAATATTCCTGAAAGCTATGTGACTCCAAAGGCTGGATTACCTGAATCATTGCATTCAAAGCCAGAGGGAATCTATGAAGTTCTGTTTGTGTATCCTTATGAGCCAAGTGAAGTGAAATGCTGTCATCAGGATGATTGTGTCCTATTTGAATTAGATGAACATGAAAGAGAAAAGCAGCATACTGAAGTTGACTTCAATATTCCCAAATATTTGACGGTAGTGGCTCTCCAAAGAGACACTGCCACATGTTTAGAGTAAAGAACAGTAGTCCCTCCTTTGGAGGATTTCCCATAATTTTCAAAATTGGCAGACAAGCAGATTCAAAGCACAGATGTTTGCACAAATGATGACGAAAAAGACCAATTGAGGAAAATATGGAGTTCAAACAGGTTGCCTATAACTGTGGGCTGACTGATTTACATGTTGCAACACTACCAGAAGGACATGGCAGGGAACCAGTATTTGTGCCACAATATAGGTTGCCCCTAGCTTAAAACAAATTGGTATCAAGAGGCATCATTGGGCCTATTCATAGTACACCAAATACTCCCATATTAGGTGTTCTATAACCCAATGGCCAATGGAGTGCAGATTTAACAGAATTGACCATGAGGGTACATGTTCCATGATGGCCACTTCCATTTATTGATCAGGGTCCAAGGTCAAAGGTATTTACAACTGGAGACTGTCATGTTCCACTAGCTGAAGACATACAAAATGTGTTTGCATTTTCCTTTGACAAATAAAAATATGCATGGTCCCAGACCTCTTTTGGGTATGTCGATAGTGGGAGTGAATTTGGGATATTGCTGAGCAAGGCACTCCCAGATGCAGCTGAAAGAGGAATACTAGTTTATGTGGATGATGATGATGTTTTAATCAAAAATAAAGATTCAAAAAGCCATGTATATGAAATTAAATATGCACTCAGCCAGCTACGGAAGGCGGGGGCAGAATATCATTACAGAAAGCACAGTGTTGCAGAAAAAGGGTACATTTTTGAGGTCATGAAGGGACAAAACCTGGATTAAACCCACAAAAGAAAAAGGTGGAAGCAATTCAGAAACTAAAAGATCCCACTAATTGGAAAAGTTTTAGAAGTTTGTTAGGAATGACAGGCTACCATAGGAAATATTTTGAAAATAATGCAGAAGATAACCTTTAACGAAGTTACTGAAGCAGGGTGTACCCTGGAAATAGGAAACAGAACAAAGTGTGGCAGTGGCCAAATTAAAAAGATGTCTGATGAAAGTGCCATGTTTGGCATATCCAATACAAATAAAACTGTATTTTTCTATAGAAATAGGATTCCCAGATCAATGTATGCCAGCTGTGTTATACCAAAAACATTCTATATGCCAGAAAAGCATTGTCAAAGGTAGCAACCAAATTTAGTGAATGTGAAAAGGCACTTCTGAACACTGTCTGGGTATTACAACATTTCCGTCCCATAATTCAAGGGGAGCAAGTGATTGTTGAAACAAATCACCAGCCTATTCAATTTTTGCAAAGTAAAAGGATCAGATCAGGACATTTGGAGTCAAGAATCACTTCATGGACATTAGCATTTTCGCAATTTTCAGTGGAGGTGAGATATGGACACAACTAAAAGTACCCAGTTGCTCAAAGGCTAGCAGAATTACATGACTGTAAAACTTTCTGTTCACCTGAAGACATAGAAATAGAAACAAATGTAAATTAATTTAAGCAATCCCCACACAAGGCTTTCAATGAAAAAGCATGTATCTCCAAACCGTGTATGTAGATGGATGTGCATATCAAGTGAAAGGTGATTCTGAAAAAGACCTATTGGCAGGGATAGGAATCTGGTGGATTAAATGCAATAGGATGCCGAGAGTAAGCATGAGGCTAGGCCCCAAAAGCAGGCAAGTTGTACAAATGCCTGCTAATTATTAGGCAATATCTAGAGCAGTAGAACATAAACATAAAGAAATAATTGTAATCATTGATTCTGATTACGTACGAAATAGTTTTGTGGAGTATTTACCCAGTTGGAAATTGAAAGGAATGCTCACATATAGCAATAAAACGCTTAAACATGGCAAAATGATTCAAGCCATAGACAAACTTGTTTTAGAAAATGACATGATCATCCATTGGAGGAAACTCTGTGGTCATCTGAAAACACCAGGGCAAGATAAGGAGGGAATTAATAAGGCAGATAAATTAGCCAAAGTTGGGGCCTTAATGGGTGAGTTATTTCCCATTGAACACCTGCTGGGTGAAATCCGGTGGATGCAATAACATGTTAAATAGGAGATGGGGTAGGCATGCGCTTAACACCATTTCTTTAAGGCACAACAATAATAGTTTGATGCTTTAGTTGAATCACAAACAGCCGACACGTGCTTCGAAAAACAGGTCGTCCTCAAGGCTGGATGATTAGTACAGAATAATAAGCACAAACCATAATATATTGATAAACAGAACAGTAGGTGAAAAGAGTTGTGGTGTAAAATTACAATTGGACATAATGAATTATGTAACATGACAATTACAAAAAACAAAAAAACAAATAAAATGTAACACATGTTTGCAAATAAACCAAAAATTGTTAGAACATGCATACAACAAGACCCAGATATAAGAATGTATTCCACACCACATGTCAGGTTGGGAAGGAAGAACAGGAGTTGCGAAGGCAGTAATAAATGAAAAGAACAAACTGAAAACACAGTAAGTCCTGGTACAATAGATGATATGTACTGTAAACATTCAAAGAAAATTAATTATGAGCAATGCCACTCGTGTAATGTGTACCCTGTATAGGCCACTAAACACTGGAGTCACCATATATGCAATCCAAGCACCAGTCACCTTAAAAGAATACGGGTGTGCATAATTTCCAAGGCAAAAGTCAAAGGTTTCAAAGGACTGAGTAAAAAGTAAAAAAATAAATAAAAAGCTAAGGTGACACTGCACCAAGTGGGTAAAAAGAAATGTGTAAAATAAGGCTACCCAATAGAAGGGGAGAAAAACACTGAGGATGACAAGCTGTCAGTTTCTTTAATGTTCTCCTGTTGTTACTGTATCTTTAGGTGATATATTTTGTTTCGGCCAACACGGCTTTTCATGGCTTGTCTTTTCCATCAGTCTGATACCTCTGTGACCCTGTGATTTGTGTAATTACATGACTCTCCATTAGGTATGTGTTCTTTTGTTTTTCACTCACTTTATTGCGTAGTCAGCCTTCTTTGAGTTCTGATGTAACTGGTTTATTTATCAGGAGATTTTCAGGATTCTACCAATAACAGTGTTGCATGCTAAGGTATTTGTATACTTCCTTCTTTTTCTTGACTTCCATTCATTCCGTGTGGTTTTTCTCCCCTTCTATTGGGTAGCCTTATTTTACACATTTCTTTTTACCCACTTGGTGCAGTGTCACCTTAGATTTTTATTTATTTTTTGACTTTCTACTCAGTCCTTTGAAACCTTTGACTTTTGCCTTGGAAATTATGCACACCCGTATTCTTTTAAAGTGACTGGTGCTTGGATTGCATGTATGGTGACTCAGTGTTTAGTGGCCTATACAGGGTACATATTACACGAGTGGCATTACTCTTAATTAATTCTCTTTGAATTTTTACAGTACATATCATCTATTGTACCAGGACTTATTGTGTTTTCTGTTTGTTCTTTTCATTTATTACCGCCTTCGCAACTCCTGTTCTTCCTTCCGAACCTGACATGTGGTGTGGAATACATTCTTATATCTGGGTCTTGTTGTATGCATGTTCTAACAATTTCTGGTTTATTTGCAAACATGTGTTACATTTTATTTGTTTTTTTGTTTTTTGTAATTGTCATGTTACATAATGCATTATGTCCAATATGTCATTTTACACCTCAACCCTTTTCACTTACTGTTCTGTTTATCAATATATTATGGTTTGTGCTTATTATTCTGTACTAATCATCCAGCCTTGAGGACGACCTGTGTGTCAAAACACGTGTCTGCTGTTCGTGATTCAATTAAAGCATCAAACTATTATTGTTGTGCCTTAAATTAATGGTGTTAAGCGCATGCCTACCCCATCTCCTATTTAACTAGTTTACAGTACCAGCCAGGGTGGATTGGCTGGCGTGGGTAGGCCTGCTGCTTGCACTTCTTTATCAAGTAATATTCGATTTTACTACCATTAGTGATCACTAGCGCACAGTAATCTAGTTGTGAATCCACATTTTTAGTTCACGATGCAATAACATGCTCCAAATCTCGGAAAATAATTGATCAGCCCGTGGCACAGTGGAGTTGAGATACTCCTGATCAAGACTTGATTAACCTCTTAAATGCCATGGATGAGGTATTGATGCACTGCGTGGCGCGGATCGGATAATGTGCCCATCTGCCCCATGGCAAAGTGGCAAAACAAAAAAATTAAATGTAGAAATACAGGGAGGTGTTGGGGGGCTGGGGGCCACCCTAAACCACCAGTCATTTATGTAATGAAAAGGGGGGTGTCCCTCTCCCCCCACCCAAAATGGAGGGGTGGCATCTCATGCAGCCCTCCCTCGGGGAAGATTTGTGCGCCCTATGTGGCACCAGGGAGGGCTACATGAGATGCCTCCCATTTGGAGTGGTGGGGGAGGGCCAGTAGAAAACTTGTCACAGGACCCCCGAAGCATGGGACAGTATGTGTTTTACCCACCCGGGGTGGAGATAGGCACACTAATGTACCCATCTGCCCCATGGCGAAGGGGCAAAACAAAAAAATGAAATGTAGGGGGGCACCCTAAACCATCAGAGAGTTATATAATGAAAAGGGGTTGCCCCCCACCCCATATGGATGGGGTGCTCTCATGTAGCCCTTCCTGTGGCCACATAGGGACAGAAATCTGCCCCCAAGGAGGGGCCCATGTGTTTTTACTGGGGGGTGAGGGTCAGTAGACCACCAGGGATGGCTTGAAATGGTGAGTAGTAGTTATGATTTGTTTTTGTTGCAGTGACCATAGGTAACAAATGTTTTTTGTTTCATTTACAGCTTTTTCTACGCGAGCAGCTGCAACGTTATGTGAAGCAACACAGGTTCGATCATCTGGGTGTTTAAGCACGTTATAAATACATAACTAAGACAAAAAAAACACAATTAGCAACTAAGAAAAAAAAAAACAATTCTTGTAACAGCGCCTCGATGCCTGCGGGCTGTGTGAGCGCTTTATAAATGTTAAAAATGAATTAATAAGTTAAAAATACTGTTTTTTATTATTCTATGGTTAGGACCCATTTTCAGAGGGGAGTGTTGGACTGGAGCTGGATTGTTTGTGGTGTGGGTGGGAATGGGCTGTCTGGGGATGTATTTTGGTGGGCTGGGACACAATTGCAGGATCAGGCCCCAAATTGCCCCCCATACCAGCATGACATTGGTGTTTCCTGAGAGCGGCAGTCTCCCATGTGGGTCGACTGTCCGCAATCCCATACTGCAAATCTGGCTGTGCTGTGTTGCAGATTTCACCTCCGTGGAGGAATGGGGATCCAGCCAGTGCTCCCCGGAAATGCCGCTGGACTTGGGGATGGTCTACCGACATGGGAGACAAGGCATCCAAGGCCAGAGGCATCTCCTCCTCTGACCATCCTGGAGTTCTGGCTGCCCTGCCTTACAGCATTTCCGTCTGGGAAAGGACAGGGACCGTGCCGCAGCTCCCTGGAACAACAGCTGGGCTTGTGGACGCTCAACCTACATGGGAGACAGCCACCCAAGTCCAGTGACATAACCCCCGATTATCTTGGAGATTTAGCGGGCCTGCGGTACAGCTTCTACCTCCGGGAAAAGGTGGGGACCCTGCCGGGGCTACCTGGAACTACCTGTGTGATTGGGGACGGTACACCCACATGGGAGTGGGTCATAAATTCTGGGGCAATTCACACAAGTCAAACCTCTGTGGATTCCCACAGGTGTCCTCTTTTCGGAAATGCATTGGGTTCCCTGTTTTCCTTGTTGGCTTCAACACCCTAGGCCCAAATGTGTAGGTTGTCCACATGAGCAAAATTCCTCAATATCTGCTCTTCCGAAAGACTTGGGTTTACCAGTGGTTTAGCCTTTTCCCTTTGTGCCCAGGTAGGTGCACCCACACTTGTGAGGTACCGTTTTCATCGGGACACCTGTGGAAATGCAGGAAGGTATGACATTTGTTGTGTTTGCATGGCTTTCATAATGTTTTGACCCATTTGCTGCGGCCCTTTGCCAGACAACCCTTTCATTTTCCCAAATGTGACCTACATTTAGTTGCTGCTTTTGGCACTATACTCTTTTCTAACCTGCACAAGTCACCTACCATTCAAAAGGTCTACCTGTGCTCTTTAAAAACAAGTATGCTTGCCCTTCCTCACCAGATTTTCTTTCCTTATTTACACATACTAAGGACATCTGTTTAGGTCGTAAGCATAAAACTCCTGTGTTCCATGGCTCTGTTTTTGTCATCATCCCTGCCCCCAGCCCTCTGAAATACCAGGCTGGAGCCAGGCCACTATCACCTATATGGCCCCTAATGGCCTCTCCATCCTCCTAGAGACCCACTTGGAGTCAGACCTGGAGCTTGTGGCGCCAGGCTCACACACAGCCTTAAGATTCACTTGGCATTGGACTTGTAATGCATTGTGGTCAAGATGGATGCCCCACATAACCCAGTTCCATGAACTGAGTGTGCAGTCTAGCCTTTTTGGGTGTGGTTCAACCAGCGATACCTGGGATACCTGAAGGATATTTAAACCATGCCCATGCCAAGAAACAAGCTTTGCATTTCTCTGCACCTGCAGCGTGACACTCACTGTGCGCGGATCTGTATCCTGAAGGCCTTCGCCTTTCCTCCGCATCCCACGCACCTGCAAGAACACAAACAACATTATTATTAGACTTACCTTGAAGAGCATCCAGCTTCCAATCATCGCTCCTCCAGTCCTGTGGGCAGCTACGGCGGTGTCATCTCGGCACTCCGCATCCTAGGGAAGGATAAATGAACAGAAGAAAAGACATTCGTAAGCATTCTGCATAACTTAGCTTACTCGAAAACTGTAAGAAGAGTCAAATGCTTACCTGAACTTGAGCCGCTTGGCGTAACTTCATCTCTGGAGCATCCCAGCAACCTGCAAGGGGAAAAGACATTCCAGGATAGCACAGAAAGCATAAGGAGGCGCCGCTCATCGCGCTTACTCACCGCACCTCATCCTCTCAGCTGGCAACCACGCTGGGATAGTTCAGCACCTGAAAGGGACACAGAGACGAACATTGGTTAATGCAAAGAAGAGCAGGCAGCATCGCACATTGCGCTCTCACTCAGCGTTAGTGCTTGGCTCATCTCAGCAGCACGACGCCAACTCCGACC
This sequence comes from Ambystoma mexicanum, assembly GCF_040938575.1. Classification (NCBI taxonomy): domain Eukaryota; kingdom Metazoa; phylum Chordata; class Amphibia; order Caudata; family Ambystomatidae; genus Ambystoma; species Ambystoma mexicanum. Next base: position 39,051,758 of record NC_090924.1, on the reverse strand, counting down.
CCTCTCCAACACCTAAGGGAGAAGAGACACGTTATAGAAGGAACAAGAGTTAAAAGGAAAGTTCATAAGACTCATTCTTACCGGTCTGGCTGAAGTTACAGCAAGCCCAGTCCGTCGGGCCCATGCCAGTGAAGCAACTAGGCAGCATTGAGCCTGCATCATTCGAGGCATCCCTGCACCGAAGGGCAGGACGGAGAGCGCGCTACACAAGAAAACAAGCTGAGGACTGGACAAGGGGGAAGGTTTGGTCCCCAGGGAGGCGGGGGCCAAGCAAGCAGAGACAATAGATTTAAACTCTGGCAATCCTGTGTTTCAGGCCCAGTCTCCAGTCAAACAGATTCCAGGGAAGGGTTTGAGGTCGCAGGAGGTCCAAACAGGCTGTGTGGCGTACCCATGGATACCAGGTGAGCGTTACAGTTTTTGGCTTGTGGTACTGCTTGTTTTGTGAAAAACTATGAAAAAGGTGTGATTTCCTAACTGAAAGAGCCAGGGGAATGTAGCGAAGCATTGTTTTTCTCTAAATTCACAGAAGCCATTGCCTTACTGGGCCAACCATGTCCACCAAATACCCTTATTGATGTTTCCCCAAACTATAGAATTTTTCCTTACATAGTTGTTGCCTAACCTGTACAAATCACCTCTACCTAAACTTGGAATTTCATCTTTGCTACCCTCCCCTTCCATTCCGTGCACGCATGTCCTATTGGAAAAAAAAGGTCAAAATCGCTTACCTTTCACAAAACGGCTGGTAACCATGTCAAAATATATTTTTTTGGTTTCCACTCAACCTATCCTTGAAAGCCTGGGAAATGGGGAACTCAGCACAGCAAACCATTTTTCCTAACTCTTACAAGGAAAAAAACACAGGCTTCTTTGTACATCATTGCATTGGCATTTTCTGAAAACAACTCATAATTTTCCCTCACTTTTTGGTTATTTTCTCTCACCCCCTACAGCAGACTCAGATGCCATTACGACCACCTACATGTAGGAGAAAGAGGACACATTTGGCCAAGCTATCTCATGTAACAAAGAAGTTACAAGGGATTTAGTGGCAACATATCGAAATCACCTAAAAAGGCCTTGGCACTGGGGGGGGGACCCATGGCAGTTAAGGGTTTAAGGCACAAAAGCAGTATTTTAAGGTCCATTTTATAATCATTTGTTAGATGCAGAACAAAATCTTCTGAACTGAAGAGGACTGCAAAGGGAAATAGGAATTGAAGGTGCTGTTAAAAAACAAAAGTATAATTAGTTTACAAGATGGTCTGATGATTATCAAATCTATGTAAGGCCAAATCCAATGGGTAGTGCCTTGGTCATTTTGGGGATTGATGTTACATCATGCCCATGATGCCATATCTGCAGGCCACAGAGGTTCCCAGAAAGCTTTGGAAATCTTAAAAGATTATGCCTATTGCCCTCACATGTCACAGGATGTAGAACTCTATACCCAGGGATGTTTAGTGTGTGCGCAATTTCAGCCTGCTTCCCCGACTCAAAGAGCACCATTAGTGAAAAGAGGTTTGATACTCACATGGTCAGATATGCAAATTGATTTTGTAAGGCCCGTCCAAAGGTCAGCAAGGGTAAAGACATATATGTTGTCGGTCATTTGTTGAATGTTCAAATGGGTGGAATGCATTCCATCTCTGGACTGCAGTGCTCAATCTGCGGCACCTTTGTTAGACAATCATATCTTGTCAAGATTTGGTTTGCTCCAGAGAATCCAGCCAGACCATGGAAGTCATTTCACTAGTGCAGTAATGACACACATGTGGCAAATCTTGGGTGTAAAAGGAAGTTGCACATTTCATATCGCCCTCCTCTTTTGGGGGGAGTTGACCAGTGTAATAGATCAATAGTTGACATGTTAAAAAAGTTTGTAGCTGAAGCAGGATCCAGCTCGGATCTGCGACTTCCTCTGGTTTTAATGGCTATCTGGTCACCACCATCTAGATTGACAAATGTCAACAGGTAGGAAAATGGTTTTGCAACAACACCTACTTTACAGAACAAATGAACAGATCCTTGTAAATGCATCCACAATCCATGAATATGTGGAAGAACTGAGAAAGCACTTGTAAAATGCTTATGCTATTGCAAAGCAAAATTTACAAAAAGCCGCAGACTGTGCAAACTCATACTATGAAGGGAAAACCTCTGTCAGAGAATATAAGGAAGGCAACCAGATATAAAAGTTTAATTTTGGAAAAGATAAAGTAAAAACTCAAAGTTCCTTGCTTTATGGTGCAGCACATTTGAGATGTAGTCTACACAATTGACAGAAAGGAGGGCTGGTTAACAGTGTAACAATTTGTCCATGACAACCAGATTAAGCCCTTCCACCTGAAACATGAAGTACAAAAACTTGAGCAAGTTGGAGAAACCAGGGAGTGAGAATTGTAGATATGTTCTGGAAAAAATGCCCTTGCATATCAAAAGACTCACCATGCCAGGTAATGAGGTGTACATATTTTGAAACATATCAACTTGAAGTATAAAGGGGTCAACAGAAAAGATACATCAGGTGAGTAACTGTGTATATCTTTATAATGAAATGTGAGGAAAGGAGTGATGAAACAGGTGAGTACATAAATGGACATATGAGCCCAAAGTGTTCAGGAAGTAAACAAATATATAAATCTACAATTAAGAAAGGTGGGAAGTAGATTGAGTGAGAATGATTCATTTGGGTGAGTTTGATTAGATAAACTGGGATTTTGAATGAAAGCAAATTTGGTAGCAATGTTTCATTAATTAGTATTATTGTTTCATTAGTTGCTGTGTTGAGATTGGTTGTATTTGAAGTATATGCATAGAAAATAACTGTGTTATATTTTTGTCCTTAATCCATGGTGCTTTCTAATGCTCCTGAAGAGGTGTCCTCACTGTATTTTTATTGTTTTTGTGCATTATCTGCATTTATATGCATACAACATTTTTGATTTCAGATTTCCAAATGCAAAGGGAAAAATGAATGGATTGATGTACTTGATTCTTAATTTGTCTTTTTCTCTTTGCTCTAGAAATTAACAGTCATATCATCAATGACATTGGTGATGTCATATTTGATGTCATGGGTGTTAATCTTAGCAGTGCACAGTGGTGGCGTGAGTTATGGTTGCTTTGCTTACCATAACTGGCAAATTTCTGGGGGTATTCGATTTTACTTGTAACAATAATATCCTTTCAACACACTTTCTGCACTGGGTTGGATAGGTTTTTATTAATGCAAAGTAACTATAACATCCCTTTAACAAAGTATTTTTGCTGAATTTGAAAGGTTTTTATTATTACAATTTAACCATAATGTCCCTCTAACAAAGTTTTTTTACTCAATTTCATTGGTTTTTACCAGGATACCCTTAATTTCTGTAGATGTATCATACAACATACTGAAGCCCCTGGCCAAATGCTAATAGCCACAGAGTCCCTGGACTATGCGCCTGTCCGCGGATGTCGGGTTGCTTCCACACTGCCCAAATGCTTTGGGGTTGTCTTACATTATTATAGCATGCAGTAAAGAAAGTGAAGATGTTTAAAGAGCAACACATAAGTGTATTATAAGGAGAAATGAAGTAGGTCTGCAAAGTGTGTACTTATAAAAGCAGCAGTACAATTGCATAGGGTGGGCAACATAATGGAATGCACCAAGCAGGAAAATAACCTGTGCTTCCAACAGTATTATCTCAGTGCTGCTTTCCATACAAACTGAGAAGCAACTGTCAGCAGGAAAAGTGCAACATAGTGACAGCAGAAACATACTAGAAAGTGGTAAGTACACTATATATGTTCTGATAACTTTGCAGTTTGTTCTGTTTACATGACTAGTAAAACATTTAGTTTTTTTTTTTTTTTTCCACAGGAATGTTAAGCACCCTGGAGTGGCTTGATGAGAATTTCCCTCTTGATGAAATGAGTGATGATAGTAACTCCAATGGTACACAGTGCAATTTGAAAAGTAGGACAATTAATACACATTCCTAAACATGTAACTGAAACATGTATTTTTTTTAACAGTACATACTGGAAATGAAGGGAATGGCCCGGATGCATCAGCTGCTACACAAGTGCATGAGCACATAGAAACCCAAACTGACAGTGTAGGTAATGAACTAGGGAGCCTGGGGGCATAAATGGACCAATTGAATAACAGTTTTAAAGACTTAAAACTACTTGTTCATAAGCATATAATGGACAATATAAAGTACTACTGCCCCACTTCCACCTGTGCCCCTTGCTCCTGTCCCAGACTACCATCCCTACAAATTCCCTGTAAGCAAAGACGTTATGATGAGATCTCAATCCCTTTCTCCCCTGATGAACACCCTGTGCAAAACCCCAATTCCCGCTGTCTATGTTTCCATGTTTCCATTTATGATAACTTTTCCCTTTCCTTATTGTCTGTATCTGAGTGTGTAAATAAAGTTCCTTGTGTATACTGTAGCTGTGTGTGTATTTTCTATTTTAAAAGCCCTGTTAGGAGTCCGCAAAGTGTGTGACCATCCAGCCAGTCTATAATCAAAAAGGAGGTGTACTACGGACACCACACCTATCTGTGTTATTCCGTAATCAAAGTGGAAGTATCCGTAGGACACCGCACCTGTCCGGACAAGTCTGCAAAGTTGTGATGTACCTCTAATTAGTTTGGGGAGCCCACCCAAGTCCTGCGGACACCTGGGTGCACATGCATCACATTCCCTGTGTCCTACGGACAATATGCCTGTCCGGCATATCCGCAAAGTTGTGAAATACTTTCAATCAGTTTGGGGAACCCACCTCTGTCCAGCAGACACCTGGGCGCATGTGCATCTCATCCCCTAGGTCCTATGACCATTGTTGTTGTCCCGCATGTCTGCAAATTGGTGACATACTTTAATTAGTTTGGGGGCCACAGCCTTCTCAAGTGGACACGTGGGTGCTTGCGCATCTCGTCCCCTGGGTCCTACGAACGCCATGCCTGTCCAGCAGGTCCGCAAAGCAGTGAGGTACTTTACTTAGTTCAGTGAGCCAACCCATGTCTGGCGGACACCTGGGCACATGCGCATCACACTCCCTGAGTCCTACGAACACCACTCCTGTGCGGGACTGTCGGCTGCACATGTGTCGCACTTTTAATTATTTCGGGGTGGCCAACCTTATCCGTAGGACACCTAGGCACATGCGCACAGTGGATCCCACGCAATAGATGTCCTATGGACAGCCGTCCCATTCGTGAACATTTGCAATGTCACTATGTGACCACACCCACACTGAGCGTCGGTCCTTATTCACGAACACTGTCCAGGCCCCGGGATACCTAAAAAGTGTTTTTTGAGCAACCCAAGGTGTTTTACTGAGAGACTTCACGCTGGTGATTTAGAGACTTTTAGCAACTTTTTGTACCCAGCTTGGGGTTTGAAGTGTTCGTGGAGCGTCCAAATTTTCACAGAAAGCTACCCAGCACCGCTATGAAAGGTCACACCCCAGTTGTGCTCCTCATTCTGTGTTTGGATTTCCTGAACAGAGCACTCTGACAGATTGCTGCTTCACCAGATTGCTGCTTCCTGGTTTCCTGTTTGCTGTTTTACTGAAGGGTGGCCTCCACTGCTGATCTACTGCCTCCGCATCCTCACCCGCATCACCACCAACATCATCATCTTATGGAGGGCCTGGGGAGGGGAACAGGTGTGATGATGCAGAGGGTGAACAAGAAGAGGAAGAGGATGAGGTAGTGGAAGTACCCACTACCAGCTGTCAATGTGAGTCTTGGGTGTGGAGGCTTTTTACCACTGTTGGGGGGTAGCCAAGGCTTGTGCGGCCAATGTTCACTGCAGTGAGTGCCACATGGTTTCAGTCGTGGCAAATCTGGGCTGTACAGTTATGGAGCCAACTCCATGCGGTGACACCTGAGGTCAAGCCACAATGCAGCAGTTCGGAGGGCTGTTCCCTTCGAACAGGGTAGTAGGTTGGCTTCCTCTGAAGCATCCTCTGCATCTGCTCCTGTCACCACAAGGGACACTCCTGTGGGACAGCGGATCCCTGAGGCAGCCTCTCAGGCCATATGCTCTGCAGTAGACCCTTACCATTCAAAGGTCAATGTATTGTGTATGTACTGCGACATGATACTCTGCAGGGATGAGCAACTTCAGAGTGCTTTTGAGGCTGCAGTCTGGGAACACATGGGAAAGTGCCCCAACTTCAATGAGGTTCACCCAACATCTTCCTCTCTCTACCTGTCCCTTTGTCCCTGTGATTAGTGCCCCTTCACTACCCTTACTTCCCTTCCCTTCCTTGTGTGACTTGTTAACAAATACCCCAAAAAATATAAAACAAGAAAACATGCCAAAAAAACAGCTCTTTTCAGAACCACTTTCACAGTTTAAAAATAGAAGTGCCAATGAAATGCGGACTTCCAAAGCATGCAGGTGGTGGCAGCATGTAAACCATTGCATTCCTTTCCAGGAGAAAGTGGTGGCTCTGAAAAGAGACTTTTTGGGGGTTTTATTTGTTCTTGGAGTTTTGAAGTGGCGAACACCAGCTGCAGAAATGCTTGCTATACTTGTATGAACAGCTGCAAAGCATTTTGGATATTGTTCACAAAAAGGTGATTGCTAGCATCAGTAAGATGGATCCCATCTCTGTGGAAAATATTGGTACTACGAAATATAATGTTTTCATTGTGGAAGTTAAACATACCAACAGCTCGCAAAAATGTGCAAATAGCCTTGTTGACATTGCGCCTGGCTTTCTCCATTTGTGGACCAAATGAAGAAGAGTGCAGCAATATCTGTCTCTGGGCAATGCGCAGTAGAATTACTCGAGAGTTTGGAAACATGTCCATGACTTTCCCAAGTGGCTCTTTCATCTCAAACTGCAGGGGGATTCCAGTAACGTGGCCTAAACTGTTCCCTCCACCTTGAACAATAATAATGGCAGGATGATCATGTGTCACCAAAGTGGCACAAAGCAGAAGCAAATCCAGCCATTACATTCCACACACTCCATGCAAGTACACATCCACATGATGGAATCTAAGATGGGCAGCCACTCCACAGTGCTCTGCATACACCTGCAACCAATGTATCGAAGAGTCCCCCAAAATCCAGACACTATGCCTCCTAAAACACACAGCCATAGCCATAGCCATCTACAATCCTCTCAGCAAACAGAGCCTCAGCCACACACTATCCTTGCACACCACACCCAGGAAACCTTATTGGCCAATCCCCTGGCCTCCACAGTCCCATTTCCATGCCAGCCATCCTTAAAAGCCCCAGATGTGGCATGTGTGATCCACAAACTACTCCAGTGTTCGTGGATGAATCAAGGGGGTGGTGAGAGAAATTTAACCCACGGTAGGAAATTTCCTCTATTGTGGTCCCTCTTTTTTGGTGCTACTAAACAAACACCTTTTGTTTTCTATTTTTTTTAGGGGGTTTATCTTCTTTTCCTCCTCACTGCCTTACATGAACTTCCACAAAGCATCCCTTAGATTGCAAAAAAATAGCATTTCCAAGAATGGACAAAGAAACGCTGTCTACGGTAAAAGCGTGCACACTAAGGGAGTCAATGTTGTCATTAGAGAAAAAAGACATCTCAGCATGTCGCAAAAGTACCCATGCCTCTATTAACGGGGCACCTTCCAACATTTTGCTGGGGATTAAAAACATTGTGGTTGTTACATTGTGCTATAGGTGGTATTTCGGAAAAGAAAACACCTTTGCAGTAGGGCAAAGCAGCATCAGTTCTTGCACCAACAACTTTAGTACATTAACAAACTTGGAACACTGATGTAGCCAATATGCTCTCCTCCACATTGCACCACAAAAACATCAGGACTACCAAAAGCCAGCAGTGCCTGCAAATTGCAGCCAGTCACACTGTACCACAAAGCCTGCAGGCCTGGAAACCCAAGATAGCGAGAAACACCTCTTGCCTGGGCATAGCTCTCCAGATCATACACAAAATAATCTCCTACTATCCATACAATAAGTCTCTGCCTATCTCCAACACCAGCCATCTTCACTACACAAACATCAAAGCAATGAAAAAATGTAATACTCCCCTTCCTATAAAGCACAATCTAGACACCTGAAGGGCTAATCCCCACAGTCCCATGACTACCGTGTATCTGCGGACCCCGTAACACAGGGGCAGCCCTTCTTCCCTTTCCACTTCACCTTTTGCAGCACTCCCTCATTGGCTACTGTTAAGCAGTCACCCAACCATCCACAAATCACAGGCAAGAACTGAACTCTATATCTAACTCTGTCATCACAGTTCAACACTGTAGATGTATTGTTGAACACTCATAGTACAGACCTCCATTAATTGAAAGCACCATCATCAAAAAGTACTGCACAGCTCTCCAAGATTTCTGCTTCCAGATTCATCCACCTCTGCATCCACCAACACAAACTACAGGTATGCATATGTTTTATAGAGTACATTTGCAACTCTGTCACAAATGCGTGTGAATAGGCTTCCTGCCACTTACAAAGCTTAACCTACTGAATAATTATACTTTCATATGTCCCATCTCCTAACATCAAGTGGCAGTTACTTACAATGTGGTGTGTTTTAAAATTCTTCTTTTAATGCCTACTTGCAGAACAGCTGCAAACCACATATTTCATGAACACTCTCTCTGTTGTTGTAAAACAAAAAAAGAAAACCACATTGGGAACATTTGCAAAGCAAATTCAAGTGGCAGATCCTATTTTAAATGCCCAGAATGCACACAGAAAAGGGAAACTGCATGTATGTTAGTAAAGCATGGAAAGTATGTACATTGCACAATTACCACACTGCACCATCACAAGGAAATCAAAGAAATGCATGTGTACATTGGCAACAGAGCTATCCGTAAATTTGAAAAAAATAAATACGAGAACAGGAAACATTTTCTGCACTCATGTAGCAAGCATCTATGTGTGGGAAACTTAACTAAAGTCCGCACACTGTAACATTCTCCTTTCTAATCTGTACATCTTTCTGCCCTTTTTCTCACACTACTAGGACTTGCACTAATCCATTTCCAAAGCAAATAGTGTGACAACATCTCACAGACTTCCAAAAGTGCATTCTCACAGAGCACAGTTATCACTGCAGCACTGGCCCCCATAACAACAATGCTGATGTTCCCAACTCTGCATTCCTATGCAGTGCTGTACAATTGGACACACACACTAACTTTTCCTGCTATCAAATCCTCCTATAAGCTAAAATAATGTGTTCTCCAAGTGCACCTTAAACATTCCTGTAAGTACTGCACACTTCAATCAATCCTGCATGGATTTTTCTTTTCCCAGACCCAATGATTATACAGACAAACACAGGAACTGAGTACACGTGTTTGAAGCATAGTTCTTGTAATGTAGTAATTATGAGGGTCCACAAAGTACATAAATGTCTGAAATTGTGTACAATACGTCATTATTAAGTACCTTCCCAAACATCGTATGTTTTTATGTTTTTTTCATCACAGACAATGACACAAAGATTTCTCAAGCATTTGCACGTGCACCAAAGACAATATGTGCCCGCAGTGTCACAATATTAAAATACGCTATTGCCACATCAATGGTATTCTGTCACTGTGTTCCATAAACGTATACAATGCCTCACCAATATGTACAGTGAGTGTACACATATTGGTGTCATGCTTCTTTATAATGGGCAAATTGCATTTCTATTCACATGCTTGTACAAAGCTTGTGCCAGTGTGTACATTCATGGGTGCATGGCCGTTTTATGCTGCGGTGGTTGTGGCAAGCCCCGAGACTCTTGGGTGTATGGCCTATGCCCTACCACCTCTGGCCATGCACCCAAGATCCTAGGGCCTTGCCACAAATACTGCAGCATAATATGGCCATGTACCCAAGAATCTGGCCACATCCCCAAACCCACAAACATAACCCAGACACTCGAGTCCCTACCCAATTCTCTACACATACAATTGCACCCATGACTCTAGAGGCAGGCCTCAACCATCGCGGCATAATGCACCCATTGACCAAAGAATCTGGCCACTGCCCACATACACAATACAGGTGCCCGAGGCCCTGCCCACTTCTGTATACATACTATGACAGTGCTTGCACCCAATGAGCAGACCCTAATGCACCCAAAAGTCTAGGGGCAGGCCACAATCACCATAGCATAATACATGCATTAACCCAAGAATCTGGCCAGCGGTCACAACTCACACACATAAGGTAGGCGGCAGAGAGGCTGTCCACTTCTGCATACATACAATTACAATTCTTGCACCCAGTGAGCAGACTCTCATACACCCAAGAATCTTGGGGCAGTCCAATAAGGCAGCTGCCACAAGCCCTGTCCATTTCTGTACACACACTATTACACTACTTTCACCCGGTGCATAGACTCTCATACACACAAGAATCTCGGGGCAGTCCAATATGGCAGCTGCCACATGCCCACTATCCACTTCTGTACACATATTATTACTGTATTTGCAGCCAGCGGGCAGACTCGTGGGTGCATGCACTCAAGAATCTATTAGCTGGCCACAACCACCACAGCATAATACAGCCATGCACCCACGAATATGCCCAGTGGCCACAACCCACAAACAAAAGCCAGCCGTTTGAGGCCCTGTCCACTTCAGTACACATACTATTACAGTAGTTGCAACCAGTGGACAGGTTCTTGGGTGCAAGAGTCTAGGGCCTTGCCACAACCCCCACAGCATAATACAGCCTATACAAACATTCTCATGCCATCTACATTCCACTCCCCTACCCTAATGAAGCCTGCCTGTAGTCACCAGTTAAGCTGTTCACCTGAGGACCTACCCGCGAACTGCCGCTGTATCCGCGGACTGTCACAGACACAACAGAGTCTTCTTCCACCTAAACAAATACATCATATGATCCATCTTTCACTCCCCCACCCTTTCCAGTCCCTCTTCCCAACACCAGATTCCCTAAAACATGTTTTCCAGCCCTGTTCGCTGCTGCGCTATCCGGGGATATCCGCAGATATCCACGGATAGAACATGTCAGGCATTTTGGGAAAATATGACGCACATCACGTTTCTGTCCAGCCAATCAGCGGGTGTGTTGGATGTCCGTGGACATCACGCGGACTGCCAAACCAATCAGAATCCTGTTTGTGGAGCCAACAGGGAAATGGGTCCGCAAAACAGACCCAGATATCACAATTTTTTTACCACCTACATTTTGCCTGTTTTAAAAAAAATACTGGACGGATTTACACCAAATTTACAAAAGCATTTTTTCAGGACAAAGCCGCCACACCTGCCGCACATTTGGTGAAAATCCATCCAGCGGTTTGGCTGAGCAAACTTTTTTTCCATTGCGTCTATGGAAACAAAACATTGGGACATCCTTATAACTTCGTCCCCCTTGACGGAACCTCAACAAAATTACCAAAGTTTGGTAAGGATTCTTACAGAGGGAACAAAGTTATAAACCATCCAAAAAAGTGCTCTTCCTATGAGTTGAGCAACTTAACTAAATCATAACTACACACACGCTACCGCAGGCCATGTAATATATATTCATAAATATGTGAACATTACCAATTGCATGTTTTATTTTATAGTTTCAATCATTTGTTTTAACTATTTGAAATCAAGGCACGAAGTTGTGTAGTTATTTTTGGGCCAAGATAGGTGTACTGAAGATGGAATTACTGCATGTTTTTTTTTTTTTCTGCAGTGATTTTGCTTATGTCCCAGATGAAAAAAAAGGAGGGCGTATAGGGAGAGGTGATGCAGATTTTCAATGGGGACTCCACATTTTAGCTAGGGCTCCACATTTCGACAAGGATACATGATTGATCTCAGTAGTGAGCGTGAGACTCATGTGTGAGACTCCGGCTGAATATAGTTGATGTCAGTATTGTGAATGCACAGAACACATGCCAGAAACAATAAGGTTTTGAATTTGGCATTGCATAACATTATGTTATCACTTTGCACCACTACAACCCAGTTATGTGCTGATTTGCAAATAACCATAACACTAGCAATTATTAAACCTTTATCCCCATCCTCTATCCTCTGCTAATATTCAGAGCAAATCAGTTCATTATTGTTGTGTACAAACCGTGGCACATTTGTGCTGTGATAAATTCATCTGAAATGCAGAAAGATTAAACATGAAAAGTAAATACATGTTTCTGTCTTTGGGTGAATATACGTGAGCCCATTGTTAAGTTTCGAAAATTGGAACGCAGTTGAGGATTAATGTAACTCTCTCATCTGTTTTGATGCCATTCTGAGCAGCTCGGAATAATCATGTGTTTCTTCAGAGCTTTCCAATGAGAGGTGGTCCTTGATGAGCACATGATGTCACTATCAGAGGCAGGCTGTGCATACATTTTCTTTAATGGAACATTCATCAGGGGCAGATCTCTGCGGTTTGTTTAAAAGAGTGTGCAGTGATGTCAAGAGGGCTGTTATTCCTGGGCTGTCGTCAAGAGCGCGGGGCACTGGCTGGTGGTGTGCAGGCTTCCTCTCGGAAGAGTTTGGGCTGAGCTGTCCTAAGCACAAAGGGCAGAGAATGGAAGACACAATGCGAGCGCTGTCCAGAAGGCTACCGTAGGGGTGTTATGCAACAAGAGATCTGAACACACTGAACCAGACATCTTCTAGGTGAGTATGAACCGTATAATTAAGTTGCGTGTAGCTTTAAAATCACAAATGTAGATAACGATTTTGCATGGGTTTCTACATACCAGGCATCCCAAAGTCTGTTCGCTCCTTCATTATACTGAAGTGAAGTGTGTTTCCAAATGCGGAATCAGGTGCCAAAAAAAAATAATTGCAAAGAATAGAATTTACCGCTCTCAGAGCTAAGTGTCTCAAGGTCGTTGCTTAGAGTTCTGTGACAAGTTACATGTGGGAGTGAGGTGTCATGACTGTGCCACTGGTGCACCAATTGGCACCCATCGTGGACTATCTGGGACTCATTAAACTTCATAATACTCCTTGGACAATACCTATTCATATTTTCTTCTTTACTTTACTTTTGCAAGGCTTTGGAACTTTCTTATTTCATTTCATAAACTACATGTCCCATAATTCACCTTGTGGCAGTTCCCATTCCCTAGCTATTCCTATGTAGTAGTTTTAGAACTAAAATCCCCAGAAGCCTTTCAAATCAGTGCTGCTTACAATTTCTCAGGACCAGAGAGGGAGGAGGCCAATTGTCTGCAGGTGTGCTGCGCCAAGTCTTGCTAATTAGCCTTCTTCAGCACATGGCAGGTCAGTATTTAAGCAGCTGCCTGCGGGAGCACAAGTCTCTTGCATTGAGCTCACTTCCAGCCCTGTGTTGCCTTGATCCTTGGATTTTTGTTGTGTCCTGTTGTTTCCAGAACCTGCTGCTGTTTTATAACCCTGTGCTCCCTGTCTTGCAGCCCTGCTAATCTGCCTTCACACCCCTGCCTTTTGCCCTGCACCTCTATGCTGTATACCTATACTGTAGCCCAACTTCCATGCTTAAAGTCCTATGTTTCCCTGTCTGCAGCCCCTTGCTCTCTAACACCAATTATCTTGTTCCCTACCTGGTGGTACTCCTGCTTCTTGTGTACTTTTCTCCCTTTGGCTTTGCAGGCATGTCACTACCTGCAAGCCCTTGTGACAAGAGGGCTACAGTAAATCTCTGAACTTCTGGAAGGATCGTCGCCTTGGGCTAGAGAGAGTAAAACTTGTGCTAAATATTGCTGCTGCAATTACAAATGCATTACATAACTTTACCAGATTGTGAAGTCAACATGGGTAAATGAACAAAGGAACATATCGCTTCAATGCATTATATGTGCTGTTTTATATTATTCATGAGGCTCAATTACTTATAAATTGTTTGCAAAATAAATAAGTCAGCTCTGCTACTTATTTATGTGCCCTGGTTTCTTATGTTATCATGCAGAGGGTGAAGTAAGTGGTAATTGCATTTTACCACCAGCGGTATTTCACTGTATCACATGTGATAAAATGCAAAGCAAAGATAGTCACTGTAAATTGTGTTCTTCTAAGAGGCTCTGAATGAATGTTCATATTTGACTTACATGGTAAATGTATTCTGAGATACCGCCAAATTGGAATAATCAGGTATAGTAAATACAATATTGCAAGGGGTATAAAATGATGTTCTAGAGTCCAGACTTGGCTTACCAATAGTTACCCCGGTATAACAAAAAACTATTATCAGGCAGTACTCCATATTTTAGACACACCACTATACTAAAAAAAACAACCAAAAATACTACCAAAGTTGGCTGCCAAGAAATATCTTTAACACTCTTCTCCCACCCCTACTGTTCCTCCTCTTTTCTTCATCAGCTCATGCTTCCAACCACTGAAATCCACATCTCTCTATTTCAATCTCTTAGCTTTATAATCTAGTGGGATTACTAATTAGACTCCAACTTGCTTATTCGACTTCACCTGTGCAATTGCAGCACTTGCCATTGAATTACAAACATCTGAGCAGGCGGGCCCTTGCACGACACTGTGATCCAAGATTATATTTGTGTAGTCTGCCATCTTGGGTTTGCACTCCTCATTCTAGCGGTCAGATACATTTGGCACACTCCAAAGCTCCTTTTAGCACACAGTGGGTAAATGAGATATTTCTTGCCTCTTGCTGACTCCTGGAGACACAAGGATTCTGGGTTTGCGCAGGCTTAAGCGACCAACAGACACTGGCAAATGTCTAAACTGAAATAATGGACATCCTCAGGAGTGGATTCACAGCTCAACTTGGCCAATGTATTACAAAACATGACCTTTATTATCACGTTAATAGCATGTCATTTGTGAATGGCAACATTATAACTTCACTCAGGGAAACTAGCACATTATTTCTGACCAGCACAAGTTAATCCGTTTTAGGAAGAGCATCAAGCACTACATGGCTTGCACAGAATTCTCCCGTGTCTACGATGGGCTTACATAGGTTGTGATGGAATTGGAACTTAAGGGAACGTCCATGCACCACCTCTGTACATAGGGAATGATGGCTCCCAGCCCCCAGGTTCAAACCAATCCCGTCAACCAGCATCCAACATTGCACTAGATCATACATCTTCCTCCCATTTCAGTGATCCCACGCTTCACGGGTTTCAACATATTAGGATATTTTGAGAGTCTTAATTATGAAGCAACAGTGCCACTCCCAGATTTACGGACGCTCCCTGAATGTACAATAAGGCTAATCCACTTCTGGGTCTATTAGGTTTTATTGTTTATCGTGTGGCTGATTCTGGATAGATGATCTCTTCTTCTGGGTGTAGTCAATTCCCTTTGATGTATTAGGCATATCTGTCATTGAGGTGATTTCCTCAGGACAACTGAGCATTACACACTATGCATCAGTTAAGGTTAGTGTTCCAACCATAACATAACTCAACTAGTGCTTTTAGAAATTTCTATTTGTCTCCATGTACATGAGATAGTGACATTTCTGAGTTGGCCAAACAACACCAGATTATTCTGGATAATCATTGGCCACATGTCAGAGTTCAGTAGTGCATAACATCTTTCCCATCTACGTCAAAATTGAGTTGATAGTCTTTTTCTGCAGCACTCTGGGAGAGTCTATCCAGTAGTTCCGATCTTGACCAGTCCCCCTTTTGCTTTCCCTCTCGTCAGGCTCCTTATTTTACTTATCACTACCTCCTTCTTGTGTACAGCTTTCATCCTAATTTCTAAACCTCTGCCCCTCAATTCACATCTCCAACTTCCAACACAGCTCTGGCGTGGCTGACTTCTTTCCTCTCTGACCGACCCTCCCAGGTCCAACTTGGTTCCTTCATCTCCGATATCTTTTTCTCTACCTGTGGTGTCCCGCAGTGATCCAAACTATCTCCCTGGCTGTTCACCCAATATCTGGCACTCCTTGCCCACCGCATCGCCTCTCTCTGCCCCAACTTTCAGTGCTATGCGGATGTTACCCAGCTCATTTTCAGGCTACCTCTGCCTCCTCTTCTCCTGCCCTCATCTCTGACTGTCTGCCATCCAGGAGTGGTGTGCCACCAATGACCTCTGCCTTAATGCCAGTAAGACTGAGATTCTACTCATCGTCACACCTACTCCCTCCTTACCTGCAGCTCTCTGGCCGGCCTATTTTGGCCCTCTTCCTGCTCCCACCTTCAAGGTCAAAAACCTTGGGGTCATCTTCGACTTCACACTCTCCTTCTCTCCTCACATCTCTGATGTCTCCAAGAAGTCACACTACCAACTGCACCTCCTCAGAGTTATTCTTCCTTTCCTCTCCTTCCCCTAGAAGCTCACTGTCTCCAGAGCCCTGGTTCTGTCTAGGCTAGACTATTGTAACAGCCTCTATCTAAATCTGCCTGCCTCTACTCTCCGCCCTCTGCAACTTATCCAGAACAGAACTGCAAGACTTGTCCTTGGCCTCAAGCCTAGGGATCGTATCTCTCCAGGACTGAAATCTCTGCACTGGCTCCCAGTGGCTGCGAGGATTACATTCAGAACCCTCTGCATTCTCCACAAGGCCTTCTGGGGCCTGGGGCCGCAATACCTTCAACTCTCTCTTCCTAAATATCTTCCCTCTCAAGCTCTTCGCTCATCCGCCTCCAACGCCCTCAGGGTCAGTCGCTTCTCCAAGCAATGAGTTGGTGGTAGATCTCTCTCTTCAGCAGGGGCCTCCATCTGGAACAGCCTTCCTGAAACTTGATGAGAACCATCTCCTGTTCCGGAAGCACCTCAAAACCGTCCTCTTTGCATCTGTTTTTTCCCCCCTGCTCCCCTGCTGAATTCTTGACAGAAACTGCACTGGTTACCTTTCCACCCTTCTGATACCGGGCCCAGGCCCCGCCAGTTGCCCACCTGCACTGCCTCCCTGTCAACCCCTGCACCGGGGGACTGTTTTCTGTATCTCCGCAGTCCCCCTACCAGCACCTATGTCTGCACTTCCCTTGCACTTGCCACCTGCTTGCCGTTTTATTTCTTATTTATTCTACCATCCCATGTACTGCACTTTCTCCTCTTCCTTCCCCGTCACACTTTTCCCTTTCCCCCTTCCCATGCACTTGTGTGATCTGAATGAGACCTTGCCTAGTAGGATCGTTGTCTGTTTTCCCTTGTTCTCCCTCCCTTGCCTCGTCGTGCCTTGAAACACTTGTGTACCGGTGCATTATAAATGCCATATCTTATCATATTATAATTCCCACATTTCTCTTGGTCAAATTCTCACATTGATACTTTCACAGGAATATCTATGGGGTTCCTAATTGCTTGATCGGCTTTACCTGTTGCTGCTAGTGAGTGCTCTAAATAGAGCACTCTCTACCGAAGTACACTTTCTTCACCAGTTTGCATTTGGCAGGTGTCCATGTGTGCGGCTCCACAATCCAAGATTATCTCTATGCAGTCTTCCATATTTGATTCGCATTCATCATTGTTGAGGCCACTTTGCACTCTTGAGCTTCTCTTTGTAAGTGGTAAATGAACTAGAGATGTTTTGCTTCTTACTGTCTCGTTTTGACTTTGATAATCTGGGTATGCATGTGCATGAACAAACAACAAATTTCACCTCTGAAGCAAATATAACTTCAGTGTCTTGGTAACGGGAAAACCCAAGATAAGGTGTTTGTGGCTTGCTAGTGCCAATGTATCACAAAATATGTCTTTTTCCTTCATGCTAAGAAAACTCTTTTTTTTTAGTGCAAGAAGAAAGACTTCTGATATGATATAATAGGTTATTTATAATGTGCTTAATACCCAGAGGTCTCTAAGCGCAGACCTGGGGATCGAACCCGGGTTGCTCCGTGCCGTCTTGCTTCCAAGGATACCGAGGATACTACCCAGTAAACTACCACATTCTTATTTACCAGCATAAGAGGGTTTCATTTTAGTGAGGGCAGACAACCATTTATTGCCATTTATTGCCTGCATAAGTGCAAAGTATTCAGCTGTGTTTTTAGAGGGCTCACTAGGGTGGGGAACCCTCCATGGTGGACAGGGTCTTGCATTTGACGCTAAGACACTACTGGGGTAGAGGAGGGAGTTAGCATTTGCACCTGTGTATACCTATTGTCTTGGGTTAGTAACTTCCTCTCTTCTAGAGTTTGTGCCTTAATCTTTTGACACATATGTCTCTAGGAACCATTTTTCTTGTCAATGACCTTCCATGGTCCTGGTCAGTTAGAGGTTAAGGTTTTTGGAGGGTGTTGAAGACCTCAGGCTGATGATGGACTGGACATTTGTGGTATCCTCTGTATTCCAACTCTGAGGCATGCATCATGGAGTATGTGGTGTCTCTCTGCCCCCTGGCTCACCCCCGTCCCTCTAACAAGACATGGACACAGTGTATCTTAAAAAAACTATTTTAACCCTGCATCTTCCTAAAATACCTGTATTTACCTAGAAGTAAAAATCCTTCCCTATCTGCCTACACTAGCAACCTCCAGCCATATGTGCTAGCCTCAGGACAAACCTTCACTAACCGTCCAAAGGAAGTTCGAGAGATGTAATTGTTGCTAAATTGGTGTCTAAATTGGTGGAAATTCAAGTGATTATGTGCTTACCCAAACATGTTTACTTGGTTAAAACAAAATCTACCAGACACTGAATACCCACCCTTATTTGTCAATGCATCTGCAAACAGGCATCAGTGATGCTTTGGTGATGAACAACATGGAGACTGTGCCATGACAGTGAGAATATAGATCCTTTTGAGCCTCTATCCTTTGGACTCTGCCTACCTTGTTTAAAAAAAGAACACAACCACACTGAAGCGTTGTGTCAGCAGTGCTTTGGTGGTAACCTACTTGAAGACTGTGTGGTGACAATGGGGATATAAATCCCTTTGGGCCGTTAACTATTGAACCATGCCTACTTTGCTTAAATAAAGAACACAGCCGCAGTGAAGCAGCAGGTCAGCAGTGCTCTGGTGGTGAACTATGTTGTACCTGTGGGAATTTCAACCCCTTTCAGTGGCTATCTCTTAAACTGCACTTACCTTTTAATTATAAAGAACACAGCTGCACTAAAGTGGTGTGTCAGTGGTGCTTTGTCAGTGAACTATGTGGAGACTGGTGTGTGAGTGTGGGAATTTGAATCCCTTCGACCCTTTAGCCTTAGGACTCCACACACCATGTGCATATAAAGAACACATCCGCACTTATGTAGTGTATCAGTGGTTCTTTGGTGGTGAACTACATGTTGAATGCGAGACGACTATCAGGGATGTAATTTTGCCAAAATGTCAGGGGGTAGGGAAGTGACATCAGATGACCCTTGACCCCTGATGACATCACAGGAAGTGGTGTGTTCCCCATCCTCCCCGAACCAAGTGACGTCATGGGAAGTGATTGCACACAACCTTCAGATGCATCGAACACAAATGTTTGCAGACACTATCATTTCAGCCAGATATTAGAAGCAAGGAACAGAGGGAGGTATGATTTGTCCACGATCACACATTTTGGGAATGTCATTTTCAAGATTCAACGTGGGGCCTATATGTAAAAAATACATACTGCAGTACTTGTAACAGGCTAACCAAAATCTCTAATGCATGCTACAACTAATGTACAAAACATCTATAGATCAATGGATGCACAGAAGTACTCATTATCTGCAGCATTGATGTATTAAACAAGCCAAAAAACCACTGACCTGAGAAGGCGTGCTCTGTCTGTTTACCGAGGAGCAAAATGCTGCTCGAGCAAGGCCTGAAAAGTAAATAATTGACCAGGATTTAGTATCAAAAAAAATCCCTGGTTATAAACATATCTTTGAGTCAGCTACCACTATGATAGAAGAAACCTATAGTTTGAGTGTAAGATGAGGACATCTGTCTCCATGTGCATTAATCTTTAAGTTATGTGACAAGCCTGTAAGGATATTTAGCGTGTTACAACACAGAGTACAGCACTACTGCACAGGATCAATGTGTAGCATGTTTTTATTTTATTTTTTATGCAGTACCACTTCATGGGTTTGGTGCATTGCTATGATGCAATTGTTTCAAGCTATGCGTTGCCAGTGTAACATGGACATATAAGTGAGGGCAGATTATTCAGTCAAAAACGATTTTTACATATAAAATGCAAATCATTTTTTTTCACAATTAAAAGCACACATGTGTACATTCAAAATGCGCACTATTTTTCACCTGAAATGCCTATGTTGCAAGAGACACATTTGAAAATTAATAAACTAACATCATTAACAACTAACCTGATCATAACCCACTAATAATAATGTGTTCTTCAGTGCAACATGAATGGAAAATGACAGGCTCTGAAAGTCATTATTTAAATGCAAATTCATTTTTTTTCTTTTTGCTCTGCTGTTCTGTCCACAGTAACTGCAGGAAGCAAAGACCTCGAATAAGCAGGAAATCAGTTTGGTTACAGTTGCAACTGTATAAGCCAAGCCATTGTGTGCAGAGGGTGGTTAGGGCATGATATAATTTTATTGGTTAGGATCCTTTGGTAGGAGGTAACCAGAGTTTTCTTGTTTAATCTCGAGGAAGGAGCTAGAGAGAGACATCTTGACACAGCTCAAAGAAGGACTGGGTTGATAGCTGGGGATGCCTGATTCCTAAAGCAGATTCAACTTGGTTGCAGAGACTGGGATTTCCAGTCAACAAGTCCCAGTTTGAGTGACAGTAAATGCTTGTCCTTGCTGGGTGAACCCCTCCAGAAGGCGAACAGCCAAAGAAGTTACATGCTGAATAAGCCTGGTAATTATCTCGCTGAGGTGTGGGGGCTGAGTGTGTACGGAAATATTCAGTCAGTGTAGGAAAGGAGATTTCTGTGCTTTACCCACGTGTTTAATGTTGCATATTGAATTCTTGTTCCCTGCCACTCTCTTTTCAGTGTATCACAAATAATGCTGTTACTGTGCTATTTCATTTATTTCTGTAAAGAGTGAGATCGTGTTTAAATGCAACTTTTATAATACACAAAAATATCTGAAAGCAAACGGGTGGTGTGTTTTATATTTACCAATACAGATGATGTGGGGAGATGTTTAGACAGTGCAATTGTCATTTTTAAGGTAGCTAAAAATAAGATTTGGCTGCAGCTGTGTGCATGTCATTCAGTATGAGCAATTATAAATAACTGTGTGTGTTGTAGTCTGCCGGAGGTCTATGAGTCGGCAGAAAGGGAGGCCCGGGACATAGTTCACTATCGTATATAAGTTAGTGAAAAATACCACATGTAGCTCATTGTTGTAGATAATTCAGTGAGAATTGCCCATGGTGGCACACTAAAAATGAAAATGTGGTATTTCTGAAATGTAGGCCTGAGGTCTCTCTAGTGATCACAAGAACAAACTAAACAAAAACAAGGGGTTCTGGATATTGGGGCCACAAATAAACCAAAGGAATTATGTTCACCACCATACCAACCAACCACGCAAACCAACCACGCATACCAACCACGCATACCTTCTAAATAGGTCTGTGTGCTGAAAATATGCATATCCACTGTGTTATTGTTGTACATGGCCCAATCTGAATGTAGGGAGTGATTGTTAGTAAATTAGTATTGTTGGCGGTAAGACAATACCGCCAGGCCCCAAATCTACACAAAATACCCAACATATTTATGGTGTGTTGGCCGGGAAATGAACCCTGGTCAACTGCTTGGAAGGCAGCTATGCTCACCACTATACCACCAATGCAAACCAACCACGCATACCAACCGCGCATACCTTCTAAATAGGTCTGTGTGCTGAAATAATGCATATCCACTGTGTTATTGTTGTACATGGCCCAATCTGAATGTAGGGAGTGATCATTACTAAATTCTTATTTTTGGCGGTAAGAAAATACCGCCAGGCCCCAAATCTACACAAAATACCCAACATATATATGGTGCGTTGCAGGCCGGGAACGTGATCACAGAGCACCTACTGGGCATGGCAAGTGTGTCTCACACTGCCATCTGTACATTAAAGGGAACCCATTTCATAATAGCAGTGTGTTACTAAAAACGAATTTCAGAATGTAGTATCAAAAACATTCCCTGGTTATAAATATATCTTTGAGTCAGCTACCACTATGATAGATGAAACCTATTGGGCGAGTGTAAGATGAGGACATCTGTCTCCATGTGCATTAATCTTTAAGTTATGTGACAAGCCACCACATGTTGTTCCCCACAACCCATAGCCGAACATAACACCTTAATGTCCTAGATTTTGATACATGACACTTCTTCAATCTTTTTGAATGGGGTGGGGAGGGGGAGCTGCACTTCCCTCAAGGGTGGGGCTCAATGCATCTACGATCTTCAGAGCTCTATGTGCGAGGTGCGTTATTCAATGACCACCCCAGGACCAGCCCATGAATGAAGCTTCCACAGAGACCTTTTCAAGAAGGAGTTTGAGTGGGGGAGTGGTGGCTCACTCCATGGCTCCCTCACTTTTGAGACTCAGTATCCAGCACTTATTTTCTTAAACGGTGTTGCCCAGAGCAGGGTGCTGGTCGACTTTGCAGCCCCTCTCAACCATTCACATCACACTTCAATGCATTGAAGGTGAGCTGAGCCCAATCAATGGCATAGCACAACATTTGGGGGCCCTCCCCGCCCTAGCTCCTTAACAAAGCATGGAGCATGTCAAACCCCAGACTGGCCAAGACCACCATGTGTCTGAAATGTCCATGAAGATTATGCCACAGCAGGGCCATGCACTACACCAAGTTAAATAAGCAAATATGTTTTTTTTAATCAAAGCTTAAATGTGTGACCTAGTGTACAAAGAGGGGGGCAGTACCTAGTACCCAAATATACCAGCCACCAGTGGTGGTTGGTGAGTTGTTTTATTGGAGGGTGTAAATATTTGCCACAAGTATCCGATTGTGACTGAGCATAGGAAGGAGGCCAGAACTAACAAAAACAGGTTTGGGAGGTTTGAGGGGATTCTCCCTCTACCATGAGAAACTGTCTTGAATAATGGGTTAAAATGGTTCATTACAAGCACACTTTCTGTGACAATTTGGGCTATAGGAAGACAGTTTGCAATAGGTTTTGTAGGGTGTAGGGTAACCCGTGAAAAAAGTAAAATAGATGCAAGTCACCAAAAGTGCACAAGCACATTTCCAAATGCATTGTCATTCCGGTCCCTTCAATATATGCCAGTATAAAAAACATTTGCATGCTCGATGTGTTCATACATTTCCATGTTTGTTTGCTCGACTAACATATGTTAGTATTCCCATATAGGAATATACTCATGTTTGCTTCGAGATTTTTTTTTTTATAGTCTCATTACTGGCAGGAGTAACAAAGCTGTCTCTGCCAATATATGCAATGAAGCAGGATCCCAGGCCCCAGAAAGCTTTGTAGATGATGCAGAGGGTCTTGAACTTGATCAAAACATCACCAGGTAGCCAGTGGAGAGATTTTAGGGCTCGAGAGATGCAGTCCCTGGGCTTGAGGCCAAGTTTAAGTCTTGCAGTCCTATTCTGAATTAGTTGAAGTGGGCGAAGGGAGGATAGAAGAAGATTGAAGAAGCTGTTGCAGTAGTCCAGCCTAGAGAGGACCAGAGCTCCGGAGACATTGAAATTGTGGGGAAGGTGAGGAAAGGGAAAATGCCTCTGGGGAGTTGCAGCTGATAGTGGGCATTCTTGGCAAGGTCAGCAATGTGAGAAGAGAAGGAGAGAGAGGAATCAAAGATGACATCAAGTGTTTTTGCCTCACAAGAGGGAGAGGGTAGAGGGCCCAGACAGGGTGAGGGAAGGAGGAAGCTGGGGTCCTAATGAGAAGGATCTCAGTCTTCCTGATATTAAGGCAGAGATCATTGGCTGCACACCATGTCTGAATAGCAGTCAGACAGTCAAGATGAGAGAGGAGGAAGAGGAGGCATTAGAGGGAAGCTTGAAGGAGATATGCATGCCATCTGAATAACACTGGAAGTGAGGAGAGAAGGAGGAGATCTGGTGGGCCAGAGGGGCAAGGTAAATGTTAAAGAGTGACGGCGAGTGGATAGCCTTGAGGAATGTTGCAGGTGGAGAGTGTGATAAGGAAGAGAAAAGGGCTCAGTTGAACCTGAGAGGGACGGTCAAAGAGGAAGTAGGTCAATCAGTCCAGTGCCAGGCCTGTGATGCTAAGGGTGTCACAGAGCCGGTTTGTCAGCGTGGCATGAATGACCATGTCAAAGGCAGAGGAAAGATCCAGAAGGATAAGAATGGATGGAGAGTTGGTATTGAGACTTGAGAGCAAGTCTTCATAAGTGTTCAGTAGAACAGTTTCCATGCCTCTGGCTGCTCTGAAGCTAGACTGGTGGTTGTGGAGACAAACAACAGATTCAGTGTGTTGGATAAGTTGGGAGATGACCAGCTTCTCAAGGAGTTTGCCAAGGAAGGTGGTAAAGGATATAGGGTGGTAGATGCTCAGTTAATAAAAAGTCATGCTACAGTAATAAATATACAGTACACTATACCAAAATGTCAGTCTAGCGAGGTAATACTACTTATCATGCTTGCTTAATCAAAGAGCTGAGTAATAATTATCATGCCACAGTAAGCAATGGCTAGACTGGCTGTACCAAAATGCCAGTCTAGCCAGGTACAACACACATGAACTTAGCTTTGCCCAAAAATACCAGTAAAACCTGCTAAATTAATGAAGAATGTGTCAAAAATGTTCCAGTGATCCCCAGTCTCCCATGGCCTAACACACACACACACACACACAGACACAAGCATCCCCTTTCACCCACCCATACATGGCCCGTCAAATTCATTCACACTGAACTTACCACACAGGCATGCACCCACCCACCCAGAATATTCACACACACACACACACACTCACATTACTACTCACCAATCATTCACTTACCCATAAACCTCTCACATCTATTTGCACTACATTCTCCACAAAGGAACACACCAACCCATCTAGAACATTAAAACACACACTATCACATTCTACATATTCGCCCACCACTCACTGACCAATACACCTTCTCTCGCGTCCACTCACACTGCATTCTCCACACAGACACGTACACTCCAGAACATTGAAACACACTATCCCGTTGATACTCATTCACCCACCAGTCACTCATTCATACATCTTCTCTTACATCTCTCACTGGTTTCTCTACAAAGGCACACACCTACCCATCAACCCAGAACATTCAAACATGCACAATCACATTCATACTCATTCACCCACCAGTCACTCATTCATACACCTTGTCTTAAATCCACTCTCACTGGATACTCCACACAGGCACATACCCACCAAAAAAAATTCAAACACACACATTATCACATTTCTTTTTTGACTTTTTTATATTTATTTATTGTAGTATAGTCGAAAATAGAACT
Organism: Ambystoma mexicanum; assembly: GCF_040938575.1. Taxonomy (NCBI): domain Eukaryota; kingdom Metazoa; phylum Chordata; class Amphibia; order Caudata; family Ambystomatidae; genus Ambystoma; species Ambystoma mexicanum. Next base: position 39,026,457 of record NC_090924.1, on the reverse strand, counting down.
TTTCACATATACATAATACATAACAACATACAATTAAACAATCATACAATAAAAAAAGAAAGAAGCACATAAATTCAATATTTTCTTTTAAAACCTAAAACATTTAGCACTTTCAATATTTCAATGTAAGACCTACTTCATGTACAGCTATCCGCCTTTCCCAAAAAGAAGAGTCTGAGCACAACCAATCTACTCTGTCCACAAACCAACCAAACAAATGGCCTCTCAGTGCCTCAGTATCCCTGCAATTGATCATTATATGCTTCAGGGCTGTGTTAGCTCCTCTTTAGATCAGAGAGCAGAAATTGGCTCCACTCGAAGGCTTCTCACAAATTGACTTAATTTCACCTGTACAAATCAAATTTAAGCAGAACCTTAAGAATTCCAACCTCAATTTTGAATTTGGAAAACATGTCAGATAATTTGGCAAAAAAGCTCTCAGTTTATCGTAGCATGACAAAGATCTAGAAAGTGTCAATCTGTGCATACGTGTTATTATTTGAATCCAGTCCATGTGTGCCAAAGTTATCTTAACTCCCACTGGGTTCATAACTAGGTCATTCACCACTCAATTTTTCCAGTTGAACCAGGACAGGGCAAGATTCCTGTTTTAACAGGAGAGCTATGTCCTAATACAAAGAGTCAACCTGAGGTACCATTATACATATGATGTTAGTGGAAGGTTTTTACTCCTTTCATTAATGTTACGGTTGTGATGAACAGGAGTCCCTGTAGGGAAATGTAATAGGCAAATGCTTTTCCCTATTCTGAAATTCAACAAGGTTAGTTCCACATTTCATCATCCACATTTTAGCAAAGGTTTGAATTTTATCTAGGGCCAAGGGTGTGAGAGTCATGTGTGAGGCTCAAGCTGTGCCTGCTAGATGTCAGTATCATAACGCATAACGTACATGCCAGCTAATATGAATTTGAGCCTGCACAACATGTCTTTATCATTCACACCAACCACAGTTATGGACTAAATGCAATAAAAATAAAATTAACATAGTAATCCTACTAACAACCCAGGACCCTATGACCTATTCCCTTACTAATATTCCATGCAATTTAGTCCATTGCTTATGAGTGCAAAACATTGGTGCATTGAAATATGATAAAATGGCCCATTTCATGATTTGTTTTGCAGTGAATACATGATATGGTTTGGATGCAGGTTGATTTATTTAAACTGACTCCATTGTTCATTTTGTAGAGAAGGAGGAAATAGCGCTAGATGAATGTAAAATGTTTTCTTTCAGCGCTGCAGCTTGTATCTTGGTCAAAGGTGCAAAGGAAATCATGTGCTATTTAATGGGCTGGTTTGTCAAAGGGGAGGTGATTTGACTGGCAGATGTATCACACATTTATACAGATTTAGATATGCATGAAGGAGTAGGGACAGGGAGATGATAAAAGTGACTGTCTTAAGGGTTGACTCACTCTCTAGCTAACTTTGGGAGCAGAAAGGCTGGCAGCTGTCTAAAGAGGATTAATTCCAGGCTAACCTGGGGGGGGACATGATAAGAACTCTCCTATCCTGTCCTATCTAGTAGATGAAAAAGGGGAATATCACCAACTGAAGCTGTGAAAGGCTGTCCTTACCTCGTGGTCCGAGAATTGTAAGGAACTAATGGTGGCAACAGTAAAGACAGACACAAGTGATCACAGTTCAAGGCTGTTTATTGAACTTTATAATGGGTGAGATAAACAGCTAATCTAATCCTAAACCTAAAATGGGAGCAAGATACCACCATCAAATAATAATAAGGAATTCCTAGTGGGGTCTTTTCAAATAAAAAGGGCCTATACTAAAAAACGTATTGCCAATCCTTACTACTAAATTACAAAAAGAGTGTGGGATAATGTTCACTAGAAAAGTGTTCACAAAATGTTAAATCAGGATGGTGAGACTGGGTCTCCCTTGTCCACGTTTGAAACACGGCACGAGGTTGGACTCTCGAGCACACCACACTCCTTGGCCTTTTCAGTACGAGGTTTACAGTTCAGTTCAACGATATAAAACACCTTCAGAGGCAAAGTCTCCTTCTTGCAAAAGTCTCTTTCCTTAGAAGGCCTGTGGTGTTTCACAAAAGACAAAAAAACAAAAGTTTTCTCTGTGATCTTGCACCTCCGGCGATTGTTGTTCGGCCCCAGGCTCTCCCTCCAGTGGGCTCGGATCCTCCTCACAATTTGGGCCTCCCTCCATTGGGTTCACTACAGCCTCTCTTTAATACAGTTCATGCATTTCTAATACATTTCATGTATTGCTCATTCTTACCAGAAAGCAGTGTTTTCTTTCTCCTAGCTTTGTTTGGGCATCCCTCTGTTGGGTTCACACTTGCCTTATTTCACAGTTCACAATCTTATAAGAAAGTAGGGTTCCCTCCCCTAGCTTTCCTCTGACAACGGGTCAGAGACTTGTACAAGGGATTTCACTTAAGCCTTGTAGGACCACTCTGACACCCTATGCTACACTTTTCTAGGGCCTTCTGGTTCTTGTAGTTTGTAGCATGACATGACCGTTTGCTCTCTATATGATGCTTACCGCAAGTCACTGTAAAAGAAAACCACTCATTTTGAGTCAACTAATTTATGTAGTCCACACGGGAAAAGCCATACAGCTACTCAACAAAGATGCTCTAACTATTCCAAATACTCTCTCACAACTATTTTCCATTTCACAAAAAGAAACATACATTCAACATGAAACATTAATCTCATATATGTTATGCCATGCACACCTGCAATACATAACTCATGTCAAGTACCCACACTTATGCTTTATCTGCTTCACACACAATCAGTCAATGCTGATTTTTCTGCAAGATATGGTAGGCTTGTGCCACATTCACACATCAGCTCTATGCTATAATATTTCAAAAGTAATAATCCAGACTGAAAATCAAGCACTAAAAAGGAATAGCTAGCAATAATGAATCTTACATTGAAGGGAAATAGACCAAAAAATATCAAATCATTTTTAAAGGAAGAAAGCAAAAATAACTTAGTGGCTTTTTTTCTAAGTATGAGTGCGGAAAGTAAAAGCACAAAATTGCTTTTACGCTTTAGTTTTCTGCTCAAGCTCATTTTGCAGCAATCCTGTGACGTATCAGGAGGGCTCCTTGTTTAACGCCCATATGCGATTTTCATGCAGGTGTCAAATAAATGGATTCCCATGGAATATGCCTTCACCTGCAAATGAGCAGGCAATTTCCATTGGAATCCATTATAAAGCACTGCCTCTAAAGCATATATCAAATCTATCAGATACAGGATGCCATTACCTGAATTTAAAGATTGATTCATAATGTTCAGATGGTGGTTAAAGAGGGAATGACTCATTAATTATTTGATCCATATTGGGTTTTTAAAAGAAACCGAAAGGAAGATGCCAATCGCTGACCTAATTCTCCACTTTCAGAGTGAACGAAATTGCAGGCGGGGGACCCCACAGCATGTGAGTGAAAATGTTGGTGGTCCCATGCATGGCATTTCTGGAGAGGATTGGACGAGGGGCAGGCTGTTTCCTGCTGTTCACGGCTTTTGGCAGCGTTTCAACCTTATCACACTCTATTGCTTTTAGCAGAAGCTCTTGTGTATCAGACACACCTTTTTCAACATACTTTGGTGCCTCTCTGAAGTATATCGTTATAGTGGACGGTTGTAGCTATAATATATCTAAACGTAACACCTCCCAGTTCCATTTGTTTTTGCTTTTAAGCTTGTATGCACTTGCACTCACATGGATCAATATTCACTCCATTGGTCTCCATGGTGTTTCTGTCTTATGGCTTTTTTCTGAGTTTGTCATTGCAAGACTGTACCTCTAAGAAATGTATATGATGAACTCCATGTTAGTTATACATAGATTTGTTAGTGTTATTTATAATAACTGCTAATTTTGTAATATATATGTTGTTTACAAGAATAGGGATTCTTCCTGTATTTTAAATGTTTATGATGATGATATCTCTTTGATTATGGATTGTTTTAATTTGTGATTTGTAACACTATGCTGATTTTGTGTTCCCCTTTATGCCGTTTTTGCCAAAATAAATATTTGACTGAATGACAAAATGATCCCCTAAATATATTATTATATTTTTTTTTCTTTAGAAAGCAGATTCAGCGCAAATACAGGCATTTTGTTTTATTTCTATGTTATAAGATGGAATAGAAAATTCCAACTGTAAATGAAGTAATACAAATGAAAAGCTTAAGAAAACTAACTTTACATTGGATATAAGGGGAACAGTGAAAATAAAGCAATATTTCAATGACGAAAGCAAACCAACTAAATACACTATTTGACTTGTTTTTCAAAAAGCACATTTTGTTCTTTTGTATTACTGATTTATCAGTACCAGGTGAATCTCACTGTACCACACCCAACTAAACACATCACTCTGTTCATTACGCTTATCCATTTCCAGCTTTAAAGGTATATGTTCAAAATTGAGGACAATTCCCCATTTCTCCAAGCATCATAATTCAGAAACCTACTCTGGCCTCCTCACCTGCTCTTGACCATATTGATCCCACCCAGGGGTGTTTTTTTTCTTTTTCTTTTGATCTGCTGTATGACTTGTTTGACTAAATATTACACTTGGGATAGTTTGCTTTATTTTGCTTTATTCATTGTGATTGTATTATTAGTAAATGCAATTTTTTAGGCACTTCTTGTCAGGGTAATGCCTTTGTACAAATGCGCTTAGGAATCAAGGGTTGCATTAAGATAAGCAAGTATCTTGCTGCTCTTGGCTTATCTGACCCACAGTTGTTTGAAAATATATATCCGAACTAATGATAGGTAATGGAGTCTCCAGTATGTGCATGGACTTCTCTGTGTCTGCTAGTCAGGTAGAGACTGACTGATCAGTTAGACTGCAGGTGACCGACAAATGTCCTGCTTGAGTGAGGGTTTGGATTTGGATGTCTGCAGTGACTCTGTTCAAATGCACATTTCCTAGTCTGTTTTTATTATTGTATATTTTATCTAAAGAGACACTCACAATAAACTAATACATATAGCAACTGATGGGCATTCTCATATTGTAATAGTGTGAACAGAAACCATTCCATAAGATAAAGCATGTTCTGTATCTGTAAGTATATCTGTATTGAAACCTGCCATTTCAGATTCCTTTTTTCTCTTCTCTCGACTAGTTTGCAAGGCATTCCTTAGGCTTTTAGGTAAAACAGACGCATTACTGTTTCAGAAATGTTTAACATGCGTGTGTGTATGTTTTGCACAGAAATATTGTTGTAAACAGTGTACCCTTGTTAGGCGGAAACCTGTGCAGTTCCCTCTGGGACAACTGCAAAAGATTTAGGACTACAGGTGTTTGGCAGTAAACCCACTTGGTAGCAGTCTGTACCACACAGATTCACTTGGTAGCTGTGGCTGAGCAGTCAGACTTCCCTCAAGAAGAGTTAGACAGTATGTGGAGTATACAACATAGGGCAATTCTTCACAGTAAGACAAGAAATCACGCAACAGGCTTCAGTGTAAAGATATAAAGGTATTTATTTATAACGACACATCTATAGAAAACACTATGGCACTATTAAGGCAAACACTTCAATTAAAATTACTCTACGAAGAAAAAGATCAATCCCCCTAACAATAGTTCGACAAGTCTAGGTTTTACCAGCATCACTTATTTGCAGACATAGGTGTATGCTTCAACCTAGATGGCACTCTAGTATTCGTTAGGACGGGAGAGAAAAATAAGCAGGTTACGAAATCAACACGGTTCCAATACTTAACGGACAAATGCAAGGCAAGAAGACAAGAACCACGATAGATCATAAAGTTCAGAGGCCAGGCCCACTCGGAGAGAGGCGAGGCGATATGTCCCAAAAAGTATCTTAGTGGAAATGCGTTGGAGTCTTTGTAGCAAATTGTTATCGGCAGATTGGACCAGTTCAGAACAACACGCTAGAGAAAGCTTGGAGGCGACCCTATGGAGAGGCGAGGATTGAGACACCCCACTCTATCCGGCAACAAGGGAAGCCAGGCGGACACAGTACCTTGATTGTGGAGAGACAGCTCCGGCGGGGGCAGTTGTTCCTGGTGGTGGGTGCACTTCCGGTCTTTGCCAAGAGAAGAGAGGATCTCGTCGTCGAAGGAAAGTTGGAGATCGTTGCACCACCAGGGAAGAGACCAGCCGCGGAGTGCTCCGTCACAAGGCACCACCTTTTGGTCACGGTACAGGGGTAGTGGCTATCCGGTTGCCGAGGTGCTCTGCATGGGCAATTCGACCACTGCGTCCTGAGGCGAAGAAAAAGCAAAGGGGACTGGTTGTTCCCACCAGTCAGGGGAAGAGACTCTCCGGCAGGGAGATCTCCTCTGTCGTCGGGACGTGGTGAGTCGGTTCAGCAGGGCTCCACCGGAGGTGTCGTCGTTGCAGGTCGGCTCAGCTTTACCCTCGTCGGATTCTTAGGTCCTGTGGCGACTTCTGAAGATCCAGTCCCAAAAGCCCTGCTTTTATGCAGAAAACCCCCATTCATTCAGCCTAGCTGTCAATCAACACACGCTAAGTGGTGAGCGGGGAGGCTCACCACTTGGGCCAATCACACCAGAGTGCAACCGGAGTTGGCAAGGCAACTCGGTCCAGGGTGCCTAAACCCCCTCCCACACCCCTGTGGTAACCCAGACAGAATGGCACCACTTTGGAGGGTCTCTGTACAGAAGCCCGCCAAAAGTGGAACAAAGGGCTCGACCTTTGGTTTAGGAGTCACAGAGACGAACACAGACACCATTTTAAAAACCGAGTTCTGGCAGAAAATACCATCCGATAGACTTATTTAAGATAAGTAGACCGGTGGTATGTTAGAGACTAACGAGAAAAAGTATCAATCTCTAACAATGGGAAGAATCCCATAGGGTTATATTCGGGGTCGAACATAACAAGTAGTTTCCACTGCCACCAGCCAAAACTCGACGAGGGGGGATGGGACAGTGCCCCCTCGAATAACAGACCCAGGAGTAATCGAATTACCCTTACTAGTACGTCCACAATAGGATGGTTTGTACTAGTTCTGTTAGTAAATTTAGGTCTAGTAAAGCCAATGGTGAGTTTACATGCCCGGGGAGACAGTAGTCAGTCCCCGGGTATGGACTCTATGAGGGAGGTCCGCTAGGACGCCCCAGTGTTACGGCACGGAGGGTGCGGTGTAACACACTTAGCAAAACATATGAGACCCTATGGAGTAAAGGACCCCATAGCCCATAGAACACATTGACATTCAAAGGAATTACACACATTCATGTCCAAGAGCGGGAGAAAAAGAGTCTCACTCTTGGCAGGATGGAAAAACAAACTCCAGAAATCCAGCAAAGCTGCTGGGGGACTCACTAGGCTAGGAAATTCAGCCTAAACAGAGAATTCTCCCTAACACTCATATTCTGACAACACTCCAGTGGAACATTAAAGTCCTCTTCCATTACAGGAAAATTACATTATGTCAATAAAGCATTTATCTGCATCCCCTTGACATCCTTAGATCAGAAAAGACCTAGGGCCTGATTTACAAAGGTGCAATCCCATTGGAAAATGCTTTGGAAATCAGGCCCCCTGTGCGTTCCATAACTGATGCAGCCTTCTCAGATCTCTGTCTTATGATATCACCTTCGTTGTCTATCAGATTGAATTTGGAATCCCATGTTGACGAAAAATCCCATTGCTCGCAGGTACTTAGCTACAATTCTAGAATGATTTCAAGCCCTGCTTCTCATTTGTGACAAGGCTTACAACATAATATTGAGCTAACAAAAATGCTGTCTTATACAAAAGATAGCTTAATCGAGTTGCAGTGCAGTATACTTTGATGAATGGCTACATGACATGTTTTATTTTTATTTTCAAGGTATGGATTATTTTCAGCAACCAATGCCAGATCTATATTCAATGTCGCACGACTCACTTAGACCCTGCACTCCAGGGGCCAGATCTCATGGACTATTTTTGGTAGTTCTATATTATTGTGCTGATGTAAAACAGGAGTGTCAACAGCTTTTGCTAAATATCACATAACCTGCATTTCACTTCTCTTATTTCACACAGATTTATTTTTGAAAAACGTGTTCCATGTCACGTACACGAATGTCTCTAATCTCCCCAACGCTGTGTCACAGGTAGCAGAGTAGCTTAAACTGAATACGGAGTCCATGACTGAGAGCAGGTGGCAGCCTGTCCCTTCCATTCAATCTACCGTTTCCTTGGGGAGGAATGACAGCTCCGAGGCAACGTGTTTGTCTTGGAAACAAAACAACGCAGCACAACACAGGTTTGAATCCTGAGTCCTTGCTCAAAAACCACTCGTTGGTATTAAGCGTATTATGAAAGAACAATTAATAATTCAATTTTTCCATCTCAAAGAAAATAGAAAAAAGGAAGAAAGAATTAAGAGAAGGAAAGAAAGAATGGCAAGCAGTAATGGTGATCGGGACCGAGAGGAAAAAAAAGAAAGTTATGTTTTGAAGGGAAGATGGAATTGAAGAAAAGGCGGGCATCAGCATCTACTTTTGTGTTGCATGTAATGTGAACTAACAACATTTAACGGACTATGACAAAGCATTTCTACCACCTTACACCCGCACTTCTTTAAACATGAGATAAACACAAGAACTTATATTCGGGCTTGGACTGGTCTATAGGGCAATAGGCTATCACATTACCAAAAACGCAAAATAGTCAAAGTGGACCACTCTTTCGACCCATGTGGCCCAGCTTTATAAGTAACTTCACCACGTAACTTGTAGTTTTGACCAGTGCTACTGAATAAATATTCTTTAAAATGCACAATTTGCATCACATTTCATCAAGCACCTTCCCCTTGGGTACTACTCAATCAGTCCGTCACAAAAAAAAATTAATTGCCATTTGCAACTCTTGGCCTCTTTTTCATTGGTGCCTGAGACAATAGTATGCCCCAGTCCAACCTTGCTTATAGTGCATTAAAATGAATAATGTCTAGAAGTCTATACAGGCAAAAACGTTGTCATCCCTATGGTGCTAATGTATAGAACAAAGTATCTGATCAATAGCCTTGTGATGTGGACAGTTTATATGATACAGCTCAAGCTTTGTATAGTAAATTACAATGGATCATTAGTTCTTTCAATACAAAGGGCTTCATTTTTGAGACCCCAATAGCATAAATGAAGGTGTTCAAACCTTGAGTAAAAGGATACAGCAGATTTAACCCCTTTTATTTACATTCTGGGGGATTTTTTAACATTATTTTGAAGGCTGACTCAGGGACGTCATTTGGGGGTCGGCAGGGGTAGCAAGAGTGACCCCTGTTGACTCCTTGAAAACTCCTGGAATAGAGTTTGTGAACCCAAACAAGTTTTAAAAAAACAGAATTAAAAAAAGTTCTATGGTTGACTGCCTGGGCCGTGGGCAGCGGTGCCCTTGGGTCTTGTGGGGTGAAATATTGCCCCAGGATGCCAGAATTACAGAGGCCAGAGTCAGTTATGAGGGCTCACCAAAATACAAGGCCAGCACAGAAATGGTGTCGGACATACCTGAATCACAAAGGAAAGAAAGTGGGTCTCAATTTCATAAAGTAAAGATGTGCAAAACTCCTTGAGAAAGACACGTGGCAATGATTTGTTGACAAATGCATGGAGAGCTGCACCCACACATACCAAACGGCAATGCACAGTATCTTCCTTCGAATGCCAGAATTGTGTTCAATCGGCTGCAATAAAGAAGAGCATTTTATATGTAAATTAAAGAAAAGAATGTCATATTGTTTTTCGCTCATCTAGATTAAAAATATGCTGAGCCAAATGCCCACCAAACAGTTCAAGCTTGGGCATGGTGTTCTCATGTACATGTACCATTCAGAAATAATATGTCTATATTGTTAAATTGAGTGCCATATACAATGTCATTTAAAGCAATTGTGGGTGAGTTTGAAAGGTTCATCTGCTGCAGGACATTTCTTCAGATGTGAAACTCTTCAGATGTGAAACTAAAAGACCTGGTTGCCTTAATTTCGCCCGCCCCTTAATTTAATTACCGCCAGGTACCAGATTGGTGTGGAATTATCGAGACATTGGCAATCTCCCCCACCACCTGAGAGGTTGTCATAGGCAGGCCCACTAGAGTCTAAATGGAGGATAAGGGGACCTATCAGAGAGCATATTAGAGGCGGGGACTAGAGGAGTATGGAACCTGTATACCAGTCAGACCCAGATCAGGACAGAGCCGCAACAGGGGAGACTACGCAAGCCGAGCGCTTCAATTCAGGTTAGGGACGCAAACTAACAATTTTTCTTTCTGCATACACCTCTCAAACTCCAAACCAAAGACAACCAAAACCTACAGCATAACAAACCGCACAAACTTCACTACATTGCAACAACAAAACAAAAACACACATAGCCTTGCACAACAGTACACGATGACTACCGGCCGAAAACACCCCAGGCCCAGCCAACGGACCCACCGGGCTGAGGCCGCCAACAGCACATCACTGCTCTCTTGCACTTTTCCTGCTTCCTCCCACTAACTCAACCTCCCCTCCTCTTTCAGAGCCGCCAGAGCGCCAAGGGACCACTACGGTGGTGATAGTGCGCGGTACAAATGTCCTTTAACATTAACATTAACATTAAACCATCAGTGCCTTTTCTTAAAAATACAAGCAGGAATACCTTTTCGATCAGAAATTTGGTGGAGACCAGATAAAGTCAGCTCTGTTCTGCAGCACTTGTGACCTCCAGGTTGTGAAGGCTTGGAAGGTACATTGTAAAGTCTATCACAATTTGTTGAAAGAGTACCAAATAGAAGCTCGGGAAGCTTGAACAGGGAGATAGGAACCCTGGGACCATGTGTAAAAGTCCAAGACCTGTATAGAAAAGAGACTGAGAAATATTGTATGATTGGAAAGCAAGTTGAAGCTAATGGCAATTTATTTGGGAACATGGCTAGAAGTACATATTATAATTTGGAAAGGCCTGTACATGGAAGTGTACAGGGCACAAAAGATAGTGGGACTGGGTCCTGCACCCAATTGTGAACTGTGCAAAGAAAATAAATTGAAACTACAATTCATGACAAGGGAAAGTCCCTGAAAATACTGAACTGTGAATTCAATTGTTACAAAGTCTTGGCAAGAGAGCATACTAAGAACCCAAGTGAAAGTGAATTGTGAATGGAAGTGTTACAGATTTCTGGCAGGAGAGTATAACAGGAACCCAAATGGAAGTGAATTGCAAATGGAAGTATTACAGAGTTCTGGCAAGGGAGTATAGCAGGAACCACGATCCAAGTGGAAAGAAATGATAAACTGTCTATGAAGGGAAATACACAGAGGGCCCATACCATTTAAAAGTAGAGAACATTGTAATTGTAATCCAGGGGAAGCATAAAACCCTTGGAGATATTGAATATTGTGTTGTATGGTATTGGTACAAAGTCCTGGCAGGAGAGTATACAGGGTGAAGAGTGGAAACTAATGGTGAACTGTATACATTGAATAGTACTGAGAACATGGTAGGACTCAGGAGGAGAAATACTCTCCTTAAGTGAATGGAACTTTGATTCATTTATTTATACCTTTAGGAACTTTACTTTGAACTACTGGAGAATAGCTAGCTGTAGGTGGCAGCTAAAAGACTTTACCCTTTTCACATTATATTAGGTTTCGCATGTGAGAGTCAATTTAGGGTTTTGGACACAGGACAGAGGAATTATTTTACTTTGGACATTCTGACAGTCACCTAAGTTAGTTTTGTTGAGGCTGGGAAACCCCTCATATAGTGAGGGAAAGATAGAACTTCATCCAACACTTTTTTTTTAGTTTATAGCAAGCAACATAATGCCTCTGTGTTCGACTCATACTCTTGAATCCTCACACCTCACATAACATAGACATTAATACATTGCAGACAATTCAAATGCCTTTGCAAGATAAGTCACAGCCAATGCTACAAAAGCTAAGAAGACTGAGCTAAAAGACCTTCAGGATGACATATCATCTGACAAAAAAAAGCTTTTATAAAAATTGTACAGCTTTGATATCAAAATGCTCTCACACAGAAAATGAGGGTCCTGTGAAGCTGCAGACCATTTAACGGGTACAGCCTTATGTGGGAAATCTGAAAACATTCTCTCGCTAAAGCTTGGTCCTGCTTCATCACAAAAAAGATGGCTTAATCAAATCAATAAATTGAATCAATAGCTGCAAACAATCGCAACAGCCAAGATATTTAAGAAAAACAATCACATGGACACATACTATCTAAACAGAAGTATTGCTTTGGAAAACACGTTCCTAATGTTTGTTTGTTTGTTTATTTAGTTGGTATTGCGCTATTGGTATGTTAGTGCAGATGAGACAACTTGCAGAACTGCTGTGTTAAATTGTGAAGGAATCCTAGTAAGGCTTTCAAATCCCAGCCTAATTAACCATGTAAAAGTGTCCTTTAAATGTACAAAACATAGAGAACTGTATTACATGACCCTATTGCAACTATTGAAACCTTGGATAAAAGAGAACGAATTGTAAATTACCCAAGACATATTTTAGCTGTATTCAAGGAAAATTATTGCAGTATAAAACTTTAAACAGTACAAAGACATGTTGGACAATGAATGCCAACAAGCGAAAGAAATACAAAAAATAGATAAAGTTACTCCGGAAGGGAGCCAACCATCTGTTACAGGAAGCCACAAACCACTTGGAGAACTACTCATTCAAAATGAAACAGAAATAGCAAAGAATGAGGTAGAAAACACCATGTTTCAATCTAAACAGTCAAAATATTTATCAGTGCTCAATTCACAGCTAAATGATTAACAACTCACCATTTACTTCAAAGTCACTGAATAAATTGAACATGGACTAAAACATGAAAATAAAACTTGCACTTTTGGAAATGATACACTTCTGTTCTTGCATGTAAGTGGTGTAGCTAATTCCGACATAACCTTCTTAATTAAAACAATCAGAACTACTTTTCCTCCTATTTGGACACTGAAACAAATTAGAATATTAAAAATGGACATCAGAAGCTGCGACTGTAGTATGCAGAATTCTTTGAAACATGAAGGTCCTCCTAGTTGATGAAGTAAGCAGGTTTTCCAAATGTATGCTTGCTTTAATTCATCTAAGAATGTAGGAAGTCCTAAAATCTGATTATGAACAGTTCTTTGGAGGAAATCATGTAATTGTTTTTTGGATGATCACCTATAATTAACACCAGTCAATGGTCAACCCATACTCAAAACATTATGTCACAAAGAATGCCATAATACAGTCAACAGCATTCGCAATATAAATCTGTGCCATCATTTTCGCTACAGAGAACTTACACAAAACATGCAACAGTCTGTAGATCTAATATATGCTCACATTTTAAATAACATTTGAACTGGTATGTTTACTAAAGATGCAAGATCCACCTTAAAAAGTAGACTTATACATGAGCTGTATGGACACAACACATCTGCCCCAGATGTGATGGCACATTTAAGTCAACTAAAGCTGAAATTCATTTGCTTAATGCCAACCCTTGGAAGATATAACCAATTCAATGAAACAATATTGAAAAGAGAGATGCAACCCATAGTGCATATCAGCTCCATAGGCAAACTAGAAGTCCACAACATGACACTATCTATGTGTCCACAAGCAAAAGCATGACAAAATAGCATAGACAAATATATCTCAAACACAGCTGGATTGGAAAAAAGATTGTTAACTATGTGTTTAAACTGCAGAGTGATACTAAAACAAAATCTTGATGTAGAACAAGGTTTAGTCAATGGAGCCATTGGAAAAGTTGTTGGCTTCCAAACATATACAAATGAAAATTATATACAATTTGTCAACAACCGGTTTTGATAATTTTGCAGAAAGTAAATAAATTCACAGCACAATAGCACCTTTCCTCCTTTTCAAAGATATGCATGTACGCAGAGAACAATTCTCTCTCGCTCTCTTGCATATGTTGTCACTATTCACAAGTCACAGGGCCTCATTACGACCTGTGCAGTGTCGGAATGAAGGGGGCCGGTACGGGACCGGCCCCCTTCATTCCGACAGGGCTGATTACAAGCTTCCCATCGCGGGACCCGGATCGCACGCCTGGTAAAACCAGGTGTGCTTTCCGGATCCTGCGAGGGGAAGAAGGAGGTAACAACAGGCCAGTTGTAATCTGTCCGTTGTTACCTCTATCCCCATTTCCATTGAGCCCTATGGGGGCTCAAATGGGAATGGGAAATGGTTCCTGCAAGGAGGAATGACCGGGTCCTCCAATGTTGGAATAACCCGGTTATTCCTCATTGCAGGAACCCGGTAAATGAGCCCGGTTTGGTAGCTCCATGGCTAACGCCAAACTCATAATGAGGGCCACAAGGTCTAACGCTCAAGCACGCACTTGTTGACATTCGCAGTGCAGTCTTCAAAGAGGTGTGTCTTACGTATCACTGTCATGTCTTCATACACTCAATGGTCTATTCTTAGTTAACTTTGATGCAAACAAAGCCAATGCTGACATTCCTTGTATCATAGACTACAACAAGCCGTTTACACTATACAGTCCACATCTAGATATGTACCCTGTGCCTCAAAAAAGATAACCTTCAAAAAGACGACTAGTAGAAACAGTAGTCATTGTAGATCTTACCACAAACCAAACACAAAAAGAAGAAAATTAATGCAGGACCATCAAATGAAACAGAGTAAACTTTTTTCTGGCCAGTTTAAATTCCACAACACAACTATAGTAAATTGCTATGGACATGTAGTAATCACTTCTCTCTTCCTATTGCCACCAATTATGGAGAATATTTACTTAAACAGTTCAACCCAGTTGTGTTTACAAATGCTCGTCCTACACAGCAATACCACTAATAACCCTGACACTACCTATAGTGTCTGAGGAATAAGGCAGCAATCAGAGTAAATGAATGGTTATATTTACCATAAACACACAGGAAGTCCCACAGGAATTCAAAATGTACTTACTATAAGTACTAGAAACAAAAACATATCCCAGTTGTCATACACATGGAAACATGCATGGACCCTCTGCAATGTTATCCAGAGATAAAGGTGCCTAAAAAAAGGTTGCCAGGCGGCGATATTTCCCTAAATTTGCACTCCCATGAAAATCAAGCACGTTCCCCAAATATTCTAGGACTGGAGTTAGAATACCAATTCATACCCATCCTAGAATGTGTGGGGAAGGTTTTTAGGGGTTCAGGGAAAACAAATCGCCTACCTGGTGACTTTTATTTTGCTGGGGACATTTTCACATAGAACCTCTGCAACCATGTTTCACAGGAGCACATCCATAATGAACGATTTGTGTATGCATATATGCTAAATTGTAATTCAATTTCATTTCAACAACTTCTGCAAAATGCAAATCATTGCATATTATGATCTTTTTGCAATTCTGACAATCTCTCCAATATACAAATATATTCACATTCCCAATATGTAATATTAATGCTTTTAAGATACAATGCAGATGGCACTAAACGTAACTGTAAACTCACTAACTTCACACAGCCAAGTATCTTTTGGCAAGAAAACTTCAGTAGATATAAAATAACACACTGGTGCCACAACCACTTCAGGTCACTAGACTGCATATGTAAAGTGGTTGGTTTAAATGTACCAACACTTCTGTTACTCAAAAACATAAGTTACCAGCAAATCTAGCAAACGCATGCTTAATATTCCTACAACCCAAATGTACTCATTGAATTACAAGTAAAATAAACAATTACTATAATATGCAGTTAGAATATGTCAATGGGTATGAAACTAGTTTACATATAACTAAACACAGATAACTGCATTCCTTAATTAGAATACACAAATAAAATGACATCAGCTTTTTAATTACTCAATACATCCATACTAAGACTGTGCTACTTTGAAAATATTATACAGTTAGAATATGCCCATGGGTGTCTATTTCAAACAGACCCAAACAAAACAAAGTAATATTCCTTAATTACATTACCCTCACAACACACTATAAACTATGTATGTACTCAATTCACCCATGCTACCACTGCACTACATTCTGCACATAAAAATGTATCCGATTTTCCAAAATGAAACAGGAAAACTTTAAAACAATGTAAATGTTAGAAAAGTTAAATGTATACAATTAGTTGTTTAAATCCACCTTGGATTTGTTCCCTATGACACAATAATTACTACATGTTAATACAACAACAGTGTACCACTTATGAGGGTAAAAAGTAAATATATGTGTAAAACTGTGACTACATTGTGAACTAGGTTCTAGAATTTACTATATCTTCTTTTCTTTCCAAAGAAGCACAGATTATAGCCTCCTTACCATGTCCAACTAAGTGCACGTTTTTACCCATGACCATCAGCCACACTGTTAGTCCCATTAAAGCCACAATCAACATATTACTAAATGTAGGCCCAGCAACCACATTATTGATTCAGCATCCAAAATTGAGGGGGGCTGGGAGTTATTTTGCTCCTCCTTGTTGCCTAGAAGTGTCTGGTTATCTTTATACCAATATCCACAAGAAGCTACTTTTAGCTACCCAGGCCAACGGATGCTGAACAAATACAGCTACCTAAATGTAATCATCTATACTACATTAAAAGCATAATGTGTCATAAAAAGCATTAGCTAACCTTTGTATACCCTCCTATGAACTTAGTTTTGATAGTAGCACACATATAATCTCATCTACGGTCCACCCTACACCTAGCTACACACACACGATATGTATCTTCCACCGCTCTATACTGTCCTACTAAGGACACTCCTCTATATAACCACCCTATAAGACCTTAATATGTTACATTTCCCACCTCCACTAGTGCTTGTGCATAACCCACCTATGCAGGTGGATATGATTACCAGACCCTGTACTCTTCTACAGAGGAACCTTAAATTACGTGCGAGACTCCCAAGACTGTATGACCCGCTAACCAAAATAACGTCTAGCAATGCCACCACCGGTCCCTGCAAAACCAGTCCCTCCCAGCACCCTCTTCAACTTAACAACAGACTCTTCCGAGAGCCCATCTCTGCACCAAAATGCAATCACAAGGTACAGCCATCACTGGCCCAACCAGTACTGTCTGGAACAAAGGGTGCACTTATAAATGCCCGCTCTATGGTGGCCTACGCAACAGATATAGCAGACCTTCTACTAAGTGAAAATATAGACTTCCAAGCTATTACGGAATCCTGGCTCCACCCTGAAGCTGGTCCAGCAATTATGCTAGCCATCCCAGATGATTACACCCTCCTAAGACTCTACCGTACCACCTCCCGATGTGGAGGTCTTGCCATAATCACTAAAACTACCTCATACTGCGACTCTCTCCACCCCACAACACAGATTCATGTGAATCTCTAACTGCCAAGTTAACCATTTCCAATACGCAGTCTGTATCCATCCACCTCATATACCGACCTCCAGGCCCTCTAGGATCCTTTGAAGAGGACCTAATGAACATCCTGTCCAACAATCTTAAGAACTCCTCTCAGAGCCACATACTAGGAGATTTCAACCTTGGCTTCAGTGACCCTTTACACTCCAATGCTACTCAAATCAACAACTCCCTAGAGGAATTAGGATTCGCCCAAAAGATCACAGGTTCTACCCAGATTAAAGGCTGAACCCTTGATTGGATCGCTGAGCATAACTGCCCAAACACGATTTTGTCTATAATGCCTCAGCCTTGGTCTGACCATCATCTGATTACATTCTCCTTAGAGGCTTCACCTCCCTTCCATACCGATAGCATAGCTCCAGCTGTCCCCACCAGAAACAAAAGAAACATTACTCCTGAAAACCTTATCCCTTTGATTCGTCCCACTCTTAACTCCATCTCGGACTACACAGATCCCTTCGCTATGGTAGATATGTACAACAAAGTGATGTTATCATCTCTTGACGTCAGAGCACCATTGAAAACGAGAAAGAGTAAACCTCACAAACATGTGAATACCTGGTTCTCTCCTCACCTAAAAGCTATTAGACAAGAGAAGCGCCGATGCGAAAAAACCTGGAGGCTAGATCCTTCAGAGACTAATAAGAATAACTTGAGCAAATTAGCCTCCGTCTACAAAGAAATTTTTCTAGCCAAACAAACTTCATACAACCTTTGAATCTCCCAAGCTAAATCCAATACCAAAGAGCTTTTTGCAATTCTGAAAGAGGTAGAATCCCTGATCCAAGCCCCAGATTCCTGTCTTAAAGACAAAAACTGGTGCACGGGCATACAAAATGCTCTGGCCAATAAAATAACAACCCATCAGACCAAGATCAATAACAAAAAAGACACGCTCCTCACTACTTCCAAATCTAGTAACACTAACACGCTAGCGCCGCGATCCATTTTGCCTCCACCTCACATGCTCATTCCCAACTTTAACTTTCATAAAGTATACACCAAAGAGGTCGAAAACGATATTCTTACCCTCAAACCTTCGAACTGCCATGGTGACCCATGCCCAGCACAACTTATAAAAGATGCTGCTCGCGAACTCTCCCCTTTAATCACCAAATTAATAAATGCTTCCTTCACCTCAGGCACTATACCTAACAACTTGAAACATTCCTGGGTCCTCCCACTCCTCAAAAAACAAAATTTAGATCCCTCCATCCATACTAATTACTGCCCCATCACTACAGGGCCATTCGTACTCAAAATCCTCGACAAAATAGCATACTTACAAATTCAACATCACCTTGAACACAACCACCTTCTAGGAGTAAGACAGTCAGGCTTCAGACCCCAACATGGCACTGAAACTGCACTTATAGACCTTAACGCACAAATAGATGAGCTGATATACGAGGGTAAGACGGCATTACTGCTGCTCCTTGATCTCTCAGCAGCATTCGATCTGGTTGACCATAAGATCCTCTGCAACCACTTAGAGTCGGCAGCCCACTTCTCCCAAGAGGCTATTGACTGGATTCAGTCCTTTCTCAATAACAGAACAATGCGAGTCTTCTCCCCGTTAGCAGCTGTTGACCCAATGCCCATTACTTGTGGTGTGCCACAGGGCTCCTGTGTCTCTCCCACTTTGTACAACATCTTCACAAAGCCCCTTTTCAAAGATCTCAATGGTCTGGGCATCACCTACACAAACTATGCTTATGATACTCAGATCCTCATCCCGCTAACGGGGGATTACGACAAGCATTTGGCCTTTCTAAATAGAGTGTACCTCATCATCCAAGCATGTATGGCCTTACACAGTCTATGCCTGAATGATGCCAAAATGGAAATACTCATACTAGGAACGACATCCAACCTCAACAAATTAGGCCAGAACTACTCTTCATTCGAAATCGATAATGACATCATTGCTGTGGCTAAGTAGGTCAAAACCCTTGGCTTCCATTTAGACTCTACACTAACTTTCAAAAAACAAGTAAACGCCATGGCCTCCGCCACCTCCTACACATGCAAACTTATCAGAGCAGCCAAACCCTTCCTCTCTTCCAACAACTGTATTACCCTAGCTAGAGCCTTGATCTTGTCCAAATTGGACTATTGTATGCTCTCTACGTTGGTAGTAACAAATACATTACGAACAAGATTCAAATCTTGGAAAATAACGCCTTAAGAGCAGCCTTAAGTCTCCCGAAAAAAGCCCACATTTCAGACACATGAAGATCTGTTAAACTGGCTCTCTACGAAAGACAAGATCCTCCTTAAGGCCGTCGCCCTGACTCCCAAATGTCTCCACCATTCTGCCCCTCAATATATTATAACGAGATTCACTAGACAAGCTTCTTGCCACCCCTCCAGAAAAGCTAACTCCAACCTTCTACTGGTGCCAAGATTTAAACGTACCATGACTGGGGGGAGTAGCTTTCCTGTCAAAGCAGCACAACATTGGAACTCCTTACCACCCTCCCTAAGGGACGACCTCCCTTACTTACAATTTAGATCTAATCTTATCTTCTGGATCAAGGAACATGACAATTAATGTATTTATCACTGATCCTCCGTGCTCAGTTACAATATACAACCTGTAATTCTGTGTATATTTTATGTAAATATGACTTACTGTACTGTACTCTGTCTTTAATGTTGTGATGTGTCCAGTACTGGAACCTTAGCTGGACCAATCTAAAGTGCTATACAATCCTCTTGTTGCTCCTGCGCCCTGCTACCTCCGATTTAGGTGTGCATTACAAATAATAAAAACAAACAAACAAACAAACAAACACATAATAAAATAAATTATATGATTGCATATTGTGTGTAAATTGCATTTGTAAAATGCAGTGTACTAGCTCCTAGTCACTAGATAATGCTAAATATCCACGACTAATTTTAGCTGCTGCTTATCCAGTCATAATTTTTGATCTCTGTTATTTCCACAATAGTCACATAATTACTGTGGCCATGCCCCCAAGAATCTAGACAGTGGACATTGCCACACCAATATACGTTGAGCATTTTACACACAGTCTACACACTTTCATAACCTAAAAACTATATTCTGTATTACAACCACACTTAAATATTAGTCACACTCATTAGCAAACATTATTTCTTAAAGCAAAATGAGTCATAAATAATAATATTAAATTAATAAATTAATTAAAGCAATTATGTATAATCTTTTGTGAAAGTTACACTTGCATAACGCTGTGCACTAGGTAATGATCACTAGCTAATGCTGAATATCCAGAAGGTACTTTTAACTCCTCCTTATCCAATCATAATTTCAATCCCTATTAATTTCACAATATTCACATCCATTACATAATTACTCTAGCCGTGGCCACAACAATATACACTATAAAATCAAAAGTAGTCGCTGTTGAAACATAGCACATCACATCCCCAATGTTAGAAATTCCATGGATAGATATTTGTGTCCGTAACACAGAATACCCCAGCGGAGTAAAAAAGCTAATTTTTCAACCATAACAAAATTTTCATTTTGACATCTATTTTCTGCTGTTCCCTCCCTAGCACTTTCTCATCCTCAAAATAACCCCAAATATATTTTTCATAGTAATTTTGTAACGCAATGTCCGCAGATGAAGATAGTGGTCCGCTGATCCAATATGGTGACCGTTTCAAACATTTTGATGCACCTCGCTCTTTTAATCAACCAATCTGCGGCTGTACGTGATGTCCAAAATCCTTAAGTACCCCGTGATTGGCTTAGAGATGTCCGCAGACACCGAACAGGGAAGTGAGAACACGACCGGATGGAGATATCACTAATGTTTATGTTTTTTTCCACAAAAATTACTAGCACGCTTTCGGGTCCAGGCCGCCACTCCTCACGTAATTTGATGCAAATCCATCCAGTGGTTTGGGCTCAAGCTGCATCAAAATAATGTTTCCATTCATGTCCATCACACATTTTGGGAATCCCCCTATAACTCTCCTTTTGACGAAATTGCATGAAATTTCGAAAACAATTCTAAGATGGCTGTATACTTTTTTTGCAAAGAGGAATCGTCGAATGGTGGCAACCTTGTAAGCCACACAAAAACTGCTTAACTGCAACTTATCCATAACTACACAGTATCTACCGTTTTTCAACAGCACTTAACCAAGGGCTAATCCCAATGGACAAATGTACCAAATCTTACATTATTGCACCACTGATAAAAGATGCCAGTCCAAACATTGCCACCTCCATACACACTGCAGTGCTCTCAAGCTAGGTCTATGTTTTAAAGAATAAAATAAATAAATACACACACATACATAATTTGATGAATCTGGACAATTTGTCCCTCCTTCCCAGGGGAAACCACCTCCTTGAGGCTAGAGGTGAACCCGCTAAGCAAGAATCTCCATAGGGTTCATGGAAAGTGGGACTTCAATGCGAGTGACCACACTCTAGGGTACAAGAATTCCCATTCCTACAAGGAACTCCAGAAGAAGAAGACTCTGTCCACGTTCATGGTTGCACAAGTGATTGGTGTTACTTCTATTTTTAATCCAACAAATACTGGCATTGCTTTTACAGCATTTGGTCAAGGTAATACTGCCATTACCTTGAACTCAGCAACTGACAAAAAGCAACAAGCTCCTTTGAAGTATTGTGGCAAGTATAAAGGGACAGAGAACCTTGAATCGAGGAGGAAGAATCCCACACAGAAACTTGCCTCTGAAGTACAGACATCCTGGAGGGGTTGTCGCACTATAACATGGAGCCAGCGGTAGCATGGAGAGACACGGAGAGAAAGGCAATACAGCCAAATATGAGACAGGGATAGAAGGACCATTGTATCTATTGGGATGACTACAATGCAGCCATGGTTGGTCAGGGACCCAGGAAACTATGCAGAGGCCAGGGCAGAATAGATGCCCCGATTTGAATGAGAGGGCCTCAGGTATTGTTGAATCGGGCACAATCACAGAAGTAAGAGACTGAGATAGAAGAACCATTTTACTTGATGGCATGACCAAGCTGCAGCCTTCGGCAGGTCTGGGACCCGGAAAATTATACAGAGGACAGGACAGACCAGAGGGGTGAATCCTCACCTGGAACCTGAGCTCCCTGGATACTGCCGAATAGGACAGAAGAGGAGAAGCTGAAGTTTATGTCCCAGCAAACGCAGTGGAGAAAGGCAAACAGCAGCATACTGATACAATGCCATATGGTGGAGCATACCAGAAGGTACCAGGGTTGCCCAGGGTAGATGGAGGCAAGCAGAAACAGGTATAGAGAAAGAAACCGACAAGGTGGGTTACACGAGCCCTAGAAACCAGAGTATTGAATTGTGGCAAGAAGTACATATACAACCAGAGAGGTCAAGGAAACTTGAAAGCCAAAGGGGTATGATAAGCCATCCAGAAATTAGTGTCATTGATACAATCATAAGGAGAGGGGAACCTGGATTGTTCACTCAACCTGTTCAACATACAAAAACAATGCAGAGAGAGTGGTCAAGGTGGTGGCTAAGGAAGAAGGGAAACATTCCTAAACACATAACGAACTACCTGAAGAATCTAACAGGAGAGCTGAGAACCCTTTTTTTTGTGATCTATTTTTGTATGATCTGAAAACCTTCTCCAGAGAGATCTCAAAGTGACGATACACTATTGCTTTGGCTTATCTTTTAAATTTGTTTTTCAACAGAGGTAGGGCCAGATAGTGATGAGGTTTGGACTGAGGACTACTTTTTATTTGGATGATGGATGAGCACCCTTAGCTTATGTTTATCCCTATTAGCAGTACAGCTAGATAGCATTTTCTTTTAAGTTGAATGAACACCTTTGAATTGTCATCCGTGAGTATGACTCCTTCTTCTAGTTTAGTTTATTATTTGTATGGAGCACCATACCCTGGGGCATCAGGGCGCAAGCAGACAAGTATATGCTCAACTTAGTTACAAGTACATGAAAGTGGGAAGAAGGTACAGAAATATGCTGAGCTTGGTTACAGATATGCTCGGCTAGTTGCAGGTACATGAAGGAAGCAAGAAAGTGCAATCATCAACAATGTTACTAGCATTGTTACAGTAGGCATGTATGTGCAAGGCGAGATCAAGGAACAAAGGAGCAAGGTGCATGCTCCTGCATAGTCGTAGGAACGTAATATACAGTTATGTACAATGTGAGATATCAGGTCAAACAAGGTTGGAATAGTTAACTGTCATTGGCTCTCAGCCACCTAATTAGGTTCTGTCTAAAATTGGTGAAAGGCTGAGGTTCTCTGATGTCATTGGGAAGGGAGTTCCATAACTGCGCCGCCTTTACAGGGAAGCTATTTCCTCCTATAGTGGAGAGTTTGAAGCGCGGAACTTGGAGCCAGTTTGCGTTGGCTGATCTAATAGGTCTGGAAGAGGTTCCTTTGCATAACCTGTCCATGAGATAGGGTGGGGCTTTATTATTGAGACATTTGTAGGTGAGGGAGGCAATCTTGAGTTGAATTTTATCAGCGGTGGAGAGCCATTTATATTCTCTTCTTGTAGAGGATATATGCTCATTTCTGTTGATCTTGAGTGCTCCTCTCAAGGCATTATTCTGGAGGACTTGAATTTTGTGGATGGTCTGTTTATTTGCCCCAATGTATAGTCCATTACAATAATCCAGTTTGGATAGTATCAGGGCTCTGGCAAATGTGATGCAGCTATCTGTAGAGAGGAATTGTTTGCTTGCTCTGATAACTTTGCATGTGTATGCTATGGCCGAGGCTAGAGAGTTAACTTGTTTGGTAAAGTTCATGGTGGCGTCTAGGTAGAATCCTAGGGTTTTCACTTCATTAGCTACTTTTATGTTGTTCCCATCGATAATGAAGTTGTCATAATCAGGGCTGAGTTTAGATATATAAGTAGGGGTGCCTAGGATGATAAGCTGTTTTATCATCGTTCAGGCATAAGCTGTGTGTGGCCATCTATGCCTGAACGATGCTGTAGATTCTGTTCACTAGGGCCAAGTCCTTGGCGTAGACTCCTGAGAGCGGGAGGAGAATCTGGGTATCGTCTGCATAGTTGGTGTAGGCAATACCCAGATGATCCATTTCATCAAAGAGGGGCTTTGTGAAAACATTATAGAGGGTGGGTGACACACAAGAACCTTGTGGTACACCGCATGTTATGGGGAATGGATCTGCTGAGGCTGCTGGAGCGAAGACTCTCATAGTCCGGTTGCTCAGAAATGACTTGATCCAAGTTATAGCCTCTTTTGAGAAGTGGGCTGCAGAGACGAGGTGACTACATAGGACTGTGTGGTCCACGAAGTTGAATGCCGCTGATATGTCCAGAAGGAGGAGTAAGGCTGCTTGGCCATTATCTCTACATTTGTCTATTTGGGCCTTAAGATCTATTAAAGCTGTCTCAGTCCCGTTTTGGGGGCGGAATCCTGATTGACGGGTTCCAAGTAGGTGGTTAGACTCTAGATCGTTTTGTATATGCATGTAGGCCACTTTATCTAGGATTTTCAGAAGAAAGGGCACAGTCGTGATGGGCCTGAAGTTAGTGGGGTTGGCAGGGTCGAGGGTTTGTTTCTTTAATAGGGGCAGTACCCAAGACTCTTTTAGATTGTTTGGTACTAAGCCTGTGGTGAAGGAGGAGTTGATAAGTTTGGTTATAAATGGCGATAGTTCTCTCGCAGCATCCTTGATAAGTTGTGCAGGGAATTGGTCGCCTTTGCAGTTAGACGGTTTAAGTCCCAGGATGACCTTTTCTACCTCTATGGTGGATACCTTAGAAAAGCAGAATCGGGCTTCAGGATTGGGCTGTTGTGGTGGCGCTGAGCTCTGGGGGATGTGCGGTGTTAGGGATGCCTTCTTGAGAGCAATTTTGGTTTGTAGATTAGCTACTTTATTTGATAAGGCAAGTTGTATACTAGAGCACCATTTTTTGTCCTGATGATTTTACTACACTTGCGATATGAGAATTCGAATTTGATATATTAAGCACAAACTGTGGAATGGAAATATTATCCTTACAAATGTCATGTATGCTTTTAACTCATTGTTAAATTGTTATTGTGCTGGATGTTTTAATCCTTATTTTTAATGATTTTAAAGGTTTGTATAAACCAAACACAATAAAATAAAAAAATTAAAAAAAAAAGAGCACCATTTTTTGTCCTTTGTGCAGGTTTCTTGAGGTACAACGGGAATTTCCAGTTCTTTTAGAATGCTGAACAGTTCTTTGACACTTGACTTTGAATTGGATATTCTAGTATTGTAGGTTTCTTGTTTGGCTAATAATATTTCCTTCTTGTAATGGGAGGAGGCTTTGGAGAGGTTGAGTTTATTTTCAACTGATGGGGAGAGTCTCCAAATAGTTTCAAGTTTTCTTTTGGTTAGCCTAAGATTTTTTAAACGGTGCGTGAATCATGAGTTGAGGTGTTTTTTCGGTTTGCTATTTCATAGTTTGAGTGGAGCTATGTGATCAAGTGCTGAGGTCATAGCTTCATTGTATTGTTCAACTAACAGATTAGGGTCCATAATGTCTGGTAGTGAGTTCAATTTAGGTATTATGACGGGCATCAGTTTTTCCGCTGTCATGAGTTTTTTGTTCCTCGTGGGCAGGGGTGGGGCAAGTGATGACAGGGCAGTTGCACAGTTAGTCGTCACTGTGAATAATAGCAGGTGGTGGTCAGTCCAGATTTGAGGTAAGGAGTCTGTAATATTTACTTCACAATTGTGTTCTTCTATCCAATCGAGGATACAACCTTTATTATGGGTGGGTAATTCAACTTTCTGGGCGAATCCCAGCTCTTTCAAGGTCAGAGCAATTGCTGTAGATTGGATATCCTTATTGTCATTGTAGCCTAGGTTAAAGTCTCCTAGCACTATTGTTTGGGATGTATTTTTTAGGTTATTTGACAGGGATGTTGAGATGTCCTCAGCAAAGGTTCCGATAGGACCTGGAGGTCTGTAGAAGAGGATGATGTTTAGAGTTTGGGAGTTAGCGATGGCTATTTTGACCGTGAGGCATTCACAGGATTTCATTGTGGTGGTTGTGATAATTCTCATGTCTAGGCTGATTTTAGCTATGATTGCTATGCCTCCACCTCGGGAGGTGTGTCTGTCTGCTCGTAGAATAGTATAGTTCTCTGGGACTGCTAATGATAGGGCAGGGCCTGCCACGTCATGTAGCCAGGATTCTGAGATGGCCAGGAAGTCTAAGTTATCTGTATGAATGATGTCAGATATCTCTGTAGCATGTGCGACTAGAGACCTGGCATTTATAAGCGCTCCTTTGAGATGAGGTTTGTGGCCTTCAACTTTTGGGAAAGTCGTGTTATGACTAACTTTGGATGTCTGATTGGCATTGTTTATTATAGGTCTATTGGGCTTGGACTGTTTCCTAATAGGCTCTGCAGTAACCTTCAGGGGTAACTGTTTTTTCTGGAGATTTAGTAATTCAACTTTTTTGGCTGGTGGCTCATGCAATTTTGATAGGCGCGCGCGTAGTCTTAGGTTTCTGTCTACGGTGTTGCATGGCCTTTGTAGCGTGGTACTGTCTGGGTAATGGTTCATTATAGGTCCTGTAGTAGGTTGTTGTGTGTCAGGCATGATAGGTTAGGTAAAATTGGTGGGATAGGACATGGCGCAAAGGCTCAAAGTGTTAACTTTGGTACTCAGGTTAAATAATTGCACTCCTAGTATGATGGAGAAGGTAATATACAATGGTAGCCAGGGTGACCTTTAGGCAGGACCCAGGGTGTGCATGCTAAATGGCTGAGTAGGGGCCAGTTAGGTGAAGTTTCAGTTGCTATTTGAGATGGCTAAGAACAGGCAGGCTGGTTGCAACTATCAGACTAGGTGCAGTTTTAGTGGTAAAATACAGTATGGCATGGCTAAAAACAGACAGGCTGGATGCAACTATCAGACTAGGTGCAGTTTTGGTGGTAAAATACAGTATGGCATGGCTAAGAACAGGCAGGCTGGATGCAACTATCAGACTAGGTGCAGTTTTAGTGGTAAAATACAGTATGGCATGGCTAAGAGCAGGCAGGCTGGATGCAACTATCAGACTAGGTGCAGTTTTAGTAGTAAAATACAGTATGGCATGGCTAAGAACAGGCAGGCTAAATACGGCTTATCGGGCTGGGCACAATATCAGATAGTAAAACATAGGTAGGTTGGGTCCAGTAAGTGGGCAGGGTGTAATTCGTTGGTCAGGGTGCAGTTAGACTAAGATTAAGCTATCAGTGGACTAAATGCCGTAATATCTGACCGAGTGTGACAGAGCTCTGTGCTATTTGGCTGTAAGTAGTTTCAGAAGTCACAGTATGGGCAACAATTTCAATTAGCCAGCTCACATAGGTAGACAATACGTAAATAAACAGTAGTATGTGATCTAGTAGTTAAGGCATAGTGACAAGTAGCGGTATATATTATCGATAGTCCATATACTTGAGTAGCGGTCGGGAAAAGATAGTCACTGAGGGTGGCTGTGTGATGAGATAGTGATATTGCGTGCAGTTAGACAGTACCTTAAGTATGTAGTTTGAATTCAGGACCAGCGATGCAGGGGTTCTGGCAAGAGGCAAGAACAGGCAAGGGCAGGCTAAGACAGGAAGTAGCCTTAGATCGATGGCCTTGCAGCGATGGCTGGCTCATGCCTCCCGGCGTGCTATTGGCCAATATGAGGGCGGTCAGGGCCAATGGCAGTAGCTGGTGGTGCTGGGTGGGGAGGAGGCAGTAGATGGAGCCTAGTGACTCTAGTCAGCCATCTTGGAGCGGGGTGCTCTGAATAGTATGGAGGGAGAGCACAGTGCACAAGGTGCTTTTTGCAGATATTGGCCGCAGATTCTATGCTTCTTCTGGTTTGTCACAATACATATTATCGGTTTGTCAATACCAATACTATTATTAAGATTACAATGTAACAATCGCCTCTGATAACAAATCTCCACCAAACCATAAAACAAATGAGTTTGCGGAACTTGTAGTAATTTGGGGTTTGGGGGAAATTTGGGTGAAGATGTGTATAGCACGTGCAATGTTTTTTTTTTTTAAATATATTTATTGTTTTTTTCCAAGTACAATACAACCAGCATCATCAACATAGTAATCAGTTATGTGTCAATAGTAACTCCCCCTCTTCCCTCCCCCCCAATGCAAACCCAGACCGGGACGTTGGGCTGTCTACTGTTTGCGCTAAGGTGAGCCTGGGCTGTCCAGGTCCTCGCCTGAGGAGCTGTCTTCTTTTGGGCGGAACAGAACTGCTGTGAGGGCTATCCATTGTAAAAGGTCCTCAGAGTCGCCAATATTTTGTTGTCGGTGCGCCAGCTCCCAGGCCCCGGTTTCGGCCACAGTCCATCTACGGAGGTCTTCCCACCATGTTGTGAGGCTAGGGGCTCTGGGGCGCTTCCAGGCCATGGCGATACGTCTTTTTGCCAGGATGTACATTAAATCCTTGAGTCTGTTAAGGGGCTTGTTCTTTTTGCCTCTCGGGTATGAGCCCAAAATGCAGGCCCTGGGGTACTGCACGTCCAGTGTTATGTCCTCTTCTGCTACCCTAGCTTGAATCTGGGACCAGAAGGTCTGTATGGCCAGGCAGGCCCAGAACATGTGGGTCAGTGTGGCTGCGGGTTCATGGCACTTGGGGCACGTCACCACACCGGTGCCGCTGAATCTTGAAATGACACCTGGGGTAAGGTAGGCTCTGTGGGTGATGTAGAATTGAATAAGCTGGAATCGGGCATTCCTGGAAACTCTTTTGTGGTAATGTGTTATGGTTTCCCATTCCGTGTCTCCAAACTGCGTGTTTAGTTCAGATTCCCATTTGCCTTTACATTTGAGTTCGTTATGTGTGGTGTTGTCAATTAGGATCTCATAGAGCCTCAAGGTTTCGTGCCCTCCTTCTGCAACGCTCAGCAAGTTTTCGATGACCTTGTGCCCGGCGCAGAGGGATTCTGCATCTGGCCATTGCTTCTTGAGCTTTTCCAACACCGCCCTGTGTAGAAGGAACTGACCCAGCGGGACCCCTGTCA
The DNA here is from genome assembly GCF_040938575.1 of Ambystoma mexicanum. Lineage (NCBI taxonomy): Eukaryota > Metazoa > Chordata > Amphibia > Caudata > Ambystomatidae > Ambystoma > Ambystoma mexicanum. The sequence goes on along the minus strand of NC_090924.1, from coordinate 38,997,027 downwards.
ACTCATGCAGCTCAGGGAATGTGTGGATGCCCTGGTCATTCACCAGGTCACCCAGGGTGGCGATACCAGAGGGTTCCCATATGTTCCGGATCACCTTTCGGTCCTCTGGTCTGGTGGACATGATAGCAGCTATTGGGATTTGTGGGGTGTAAGGGTCAGTCAGCTTGACCGATTTGCAGGCCCGATTTCAGATTTGGGTGCCCAGGCGGATTAGGTGTCCATTATGCGTTTTTGGCGCTGGTTTAATCCAGAGAAGGTCCCTGAGCAACCAGGGTGCGTCTGGGGGCTGTAAGAGGCGTGTGTCCGTTGAGGCGTCATCAGCCATCCACTGAATCACGTGCTTGAGCTGGGCTGCTATATAGTAGAGCTCAAAGTTGGTTTTTTTTAGGCCTCCTTTATCGTACGGTCTCTGTGTTATGTCTAGGGCGACCCTGTGCCTTCCTTCCCGCCATAGAAGTTTCCTACAAAGTTTATTCAGGTCTCTGAAGAATTGTTGCGGGATATTGTAAGGGACATTGGTGAAGAAGTGTAGGAGGCGCGGGAGTGCCACCATTTTAAGGAGTCCCGCCCTGCCAGCCATCGAGAGGGGCAGCTTGCACCAGAAGTCAATTGATTTAGCCAGGCCCTCCTTTGCCCTGCCAGTGTTTAGTGCGTGTTCCGCTACGGGGTCGCGGTGGATCATAACGCCCGGGTATTTGAATGTGGTGGGTTCCCATTTGAGGGCTAGAGGGGGGAGGTGTTCTTTCTTGGTCTCGCTGAGGGCAGCCAGGGGGAATAGGCAAGACTTACTGTGATTGATCTGGATCCCGGTGCATCTATGGAACCCATCTAGGGTTTCAAGAATGTAGGGGAGGATGTGTTCGGGATCTTTTAAGTAGAGGAGCATGTCGTCCGCGTACATGGAAACGAGGTGGTTCACCCCATTTATCATTATACCCCCGTCTCCGTACTCCTGCCTGAGGTATGCCGCCACTGGTTCGTTCGCTAAGATGTAGAGCAAAGGGGATAGGGGGCACCCTTGCCGTGTGCCTCTGGCCAGGCTCCATTTTTCTGAAAAGGTGTTATTGTTTCGCACTCTGGCGGTGGAATTGGTGTAGACGAGTTTGACCCAATTCATGAAGGCCGGACCGATCCCCATCTTGGATAGGGCGGCGTAGAGCCATTTCCAAGCACATGCAATGTTATTGGTGGGGTCTTCAAAGTGCAAGTTCAATAGAAACCTCCATAACCCTCACAGGGATGTTTTTATGCACAGAGAGAGAAAACTAGCTAAGTGAAAGATCAGCAATTTAGGATGGCAGTGTCTTTTTTAGGTTGAGTGACTTTTTGTTCAGCAGATTTCCTTAAAAACAACACAAACTAGCCTTTGTCTAAATTGTACATTAGAATATTATATGGTCATATTTATTTTTAAAAAGTGCAAGGGATCATGATAATCATACAAGGGGAAAAATACTGTTATTTTGTCAGGTGTCCAAAATGTTCAGGCACACTTCAACTGATTGTGAAAATGTCTACTTATCATGAACAATTATACTGATTGTGATCTTGTCAATATTTGCTCAAGCAACATTTAAAGTCTAATATGTTTAATTAGCTTTATGTTTCAAGGCTAGTACATTTTATGGTGTGTAGGGTGAGTACAGTAAAGACATGTTTGTAATCTATTTATTTAGAATGTTTAGGCATGACTTTCAAACCAGTGCAGACGAGGTTTCATATAATCATGTAGAAAAAACGTAATACAACATAGTAATAAGGTAGATTAACAAAGACACTCTGCTGAGAAAACCTTTCACATTTTAAGTATGCAAAAGTAGCATCTGTTATGTATTTTTTTAACTTATGATTCATCACAAACATTTTCATTTTTTCTTGGCAATGCATGGTGTCTAATTTGATGACAAAACATTCGTTTGACGCACATGACAATATATTGCCGGAAAGATATGCCACTGTTTGATATTTTACTTGTTGATTGACAAAACATATGCTTTGTACTTATTGGTCATTATTGTTAAAACATAACTACATAATGTAGGTGTTTTATGAGGCTATTGACATGTAAGAACAATTTTGAATGGAAAATGCATATAAATAAATGAATACTCTACAGGACATACATTGCTTACTTTAAGTAAGGAAATAAAATCAATGTATTAAAAGTACTTGTTTAGGTGCAATAAACAGGTAGCACAAATTATTCTAGAAGAATAATGCATGGTCTTTGCATGATAGTTTTTGTAGGTATGAGAGACACATAATAAAATTAGCTTTAGTACAGATTTGAGTATGATTATTCTTGAAAATAAATACATTGTGGTATGTTATTATTCTGTATTGCTTCAATGTTGGGAAAGATGTGTTAGCCACTTCCCAAGACTGTTTCCAGTCAAGATGTTGGGGGAAATGCTTGATGCCATGGTCATTTTCAGAGCTTCTCATCAGGGGCTTGTCATCAGGTTTTTATGTAATGCTTCTACATGAAGCAGTTGATATAGAAGGCTCGTGTGCCTGTTGGGTTTGAACGTTGTTGGCGTCTTGGCGTGATGGGAGAGAAACAATCGGACATTTGACCCTGTGACACTGCTACTGCTCCTGACCTTGACAACCAAGGACAGTGACCTGTGTCAAGGGTTTCACACCCGGTATTTAAGTTTGGACTGGGTTATGGAAGTGAGGGGGACATATATTGAGTTCTGCTGTTTTCAATGTGGATTGGGAGATGTTCACTTGATGTTTCCCAAATGGTTTAGTCGGTTTGAGAGTGGAATTTAGGCATATTAGTAAGGGATCACAAATCAGAGATCTTAATGAGCACTTGCAGTAAATTAAACACCACCCTTCTGAAAGTGGTGCATTTTATGGAAGAGATGGTGTGTGGAGCACCCTAGAGGGGTACTGGAACATCTGGCAGCAGACTGGTTGCACGACCTAGGGGGGAATCCCAGTGGAGCAGAGCAACAGTGGAAAGCATTCAGGAGCAAAACACAGTAGAATAAAATAACAGCGGGGAGCACCTTGAATCAGACAGCAGTGAGAATATATCCCGCCAATAACCCAACATAATTGTAGAAGACATTCATGAAGAGAGAACATTCGCTATGCACGTCCTGGAACACCTCAGATTGTGGTGAATTAGGAGTGTGAATACCTTGGGAATGAAAATAGTGGAACAATCAGGAAAAGAGTCACAGTGGGCATGGGAAGGTGCAGAAAATCCCAGAACATTCAAACCGAGATATCTTGGAGTTAGGCTGGCGTTACCAGAAGCAAAAAGAGGCAGGGAAGTGGGCAGCAAAGTTTCAGTAGACACATTTGGGAGACAACTTGGAATGTGTTATATTTGTTTGAAGCTTCCCAGAAGAATTGAAGAAGCAGGGGTCTACGGATATCTGCTCATTGCCGTAATCCTCAAGTTATTGCCTTTGCTGAATCTGGACGTGATATTACTAAAGCACGGATCACATTTTAAATGTTAACCAATGACACTGACGCTTTCTGTTTTAAAATGGACATTTTTTCCCTGACCTTCTAAATATGTTCTTTGGAGAGACCATAAAACCTTCTCTTAACACGGTTTTAAATTGTACGAAATGTTGGCTAATCTCTTTTAAACGTACGATTTGGCACACAAGTGATAAAATAAACAAACTGGAGTGAACCATTTTATGCAACAACATAAAGTGGTCTTTAAAATGCTATCAAATGTCGACCAGTGGTAACGGCTAAATGTACCTTCACAAATTGTGCTTTCATTTTCACAACTAACATTTGAGAACAAATTATTTGGGAATCCCTCTTTCATGTTAATTGTGAAGGCGAGGGTTTCATGTTTGCAGTTGCCTACAGGCATGTTTTGCCTAAGGCTCCCATCATTTCGCATAATATTCACAGCTGAAACCAACACATCTACGCATAAAGCTGGCTGCGCCCAAGGTAAACCCTAGATCTCCCACGTCGTGTTTTCTCTTTCTTTTTTTGTTTCTGAAGGCTCTGTCGTTTCAATGATTTCTTTTCATCTGCTGTTATTTTTGCAGGTCTGATCCACCTCAGAGTAATCCGGCGCTGCTAGACCGCAAACAGCTCGACTGTGAAGCCTGTCAGTGATACCCAATGCCACAAAGGCCTATTGACAGAGATGGGACATTATCATAAATGCCTTAAAAGTGTGCTGCCTGCTGCTCCTGCTTATAGTGTTAAGTGACTATCTGCTCCTCCTGAACTTGATGATAATGAGCCTCTGGCGTTAATGTGATAAAAGATTTTGGGGCCCGCACGGCAGAACACAAGCAAAGCTTTTAAGCCCTTGGTAATGGATGAAAGGAAACAAAGATCTCTTTACCATTCTTGATGGCTGTACTCATTGATTAAATAAGAGAGCGTCTTGAAGTGAGATTTCCAAGCGAAATTCCCACTAGTATCAACAAGAGAAAACCACTGCATTTGTGTTCTAAGGAAAATAAAATAACTGACAGCAGACTTTGCAATAGCTGCTGTTAACTTATTATGAAGCAACGATTTTGAAGCACCGATTGTACCTGATTTCCTGAATCGTTCGGAATTTTCGAACAGCTGAAATTTGGCCAAATCTCCCATTCGTTCTTTTATTTTTGGTCTTTTTTGACGTTTCCTATTTAACCACCATTGTTGTTACATACCTATATTTAACTAGCACATGTCCCGCATAGAGATTGAATTTGTATTATATATGATATAAGTAATGTATAACACACCTGTACACAAGTGTTTCTAGGCGCAAAACGACAAGGGAGCAAAGACAGAGGGAGGAAGGACACAACTATATTAATAGGCCTTTTGGTATTTCATTGATCAGCGTGGGAGAACTGCCAACTCATTCCATTGGATTTGTTCATTCAGACCGCTCTTATGCGTATTAAGTCTGAAAATCCAATTTTGTTCCCTCCTCAAGAGGATGTTATGGTAATTCCCACCTCGTTTAGGAAATTGTATTTTTTCAATGACTGTCCATTTAATGTCTTCAGGACCATGTTCTTTTGATATAAAGTGGTTGACCATTTGAGCTGTGAGTTTTTTAGTTCTAAGGCACGACCGATGTTCTATCTATCGGTCTGAATGAACAAATCCAATGGAATGAGTTGGCAGTTCTCCCACGCTGATTCACTGGTAGTGTCACTACAATTCCCGTGGACACGTATATGTCTTTGACCCCCCGGTATAGTAGTTGTTACATTTCCCAGAAGAGAGGGACCCCTAATGATAGCAATTGATCCCCTGGGTTGCCATTGTGCCTTTGTGATGTACATAATGTACTGTTTGTTAAAATATCTGCAATATGGATCTATGCGTCAATGTATCCATTTCTGGCCACTGAGATGGTACCATTTGATGAGTGAATTTCCTACGAAATAGGACTGGTGGACCTAAACAATACCCCCCGCCCCCCTCTCCCTTCCAAATTTGTTTTAACTTTCTATGTGGAATCTGGGTGTGTTTGTTTGCTATGTATTAGTTACATTTTTGTTAACCTAGCACTATTGAATACGTAATGTATAACAAGTGCCAATAAAGATGTTGTTAAAAATGTCCAATGATGAGGGACTGCCTATCCGAACAGAACTAGCCATCACTCCATCTCTTTTTGTACAGACAATTTAGAACACTGGGATATGGGCCGGTCAGAGTCGTTATTATACGCCCACAAGCCTGAGCCCATTTTATGTGCATGTACCATTTGCTTGTAAACAAGAAAATAGAGTAGAAAAGACAGTAAGTCTTCATAAAAATGTATCTTTATTCCACTGTGTAAAACAAGCGTACTGGTGCGAGATAAACAAGGTTCCAGTTAGTTTTGCAAACATACCGGCTACATTTGAGGTGCCTGACTAAAGATGGCGACTGAGTCCACCTTATTCAACATGGCGTTGTAACCATAGAGAGGCTATGGACGCGAGTAACTAAAATAGGATATTGCTCCTAGGAAGCCTGTTACAAACAGCAGCTGCAGAGCGACCAGAGCAGCGGACCCGACAGTGTTTACACACGTTAGGATCTAAGGTATGAATTAGCAGCCTTTGCACCTTTCTCTTGTTGCTGCCCTATTGAGACAGCACATCAGCATTAATACAGAACTACTTTTCCGTAACAGAGAGCTATATATAACGCTGACGTACTTGCGGCTTTCTTCCTTTTAGGAAAGCAGCAACACAGCCGCTTCCCTAGTCGATCCCACGGCGCCTTCAGCCCTTCTATTTTCGCATGATGAGAAACGTGCATTAGAAGCATAATAAAGAACTGGTAAGCACCCTTAAAATATCCTTTAAATTTGTCTGTGCTAATGACAAGTACACATTTTGCGAGTCAGCTAAACTGCTATATGGAAGTTGATTCTTCCATTGTTTCTCCTTGTTGGCTGCAGGGATAAAGACAAATTGCGCAACGCGCATTAGGACTGGCAACATAAGTCAGCGCCATAAGTTTGAACATGGTGGTAAGACAAAAATATTTTTAAATTACTTTTCCACACACCCGCTGCACAATAGGGCTATAAGCTGTACCAACAAGAGCCCATTATGCATGTATGAATCGGACCATAAGGAGCACCCCTGAGCACGCCCCTCCCCTACCCCTTTCCTTGTCAAGTGCCTTTCAAGGTGCCGTTTTGAATTCTAAACAGCAGCTTTGCTATACAAGTTGATCTTTTAGCTAATATTTTAAGAGATACTTTTTTCATGCACTGTATTGAGAGGAAATTAGCACATAAATGCAATTAAGGGACTATAGGAGTGATATATCCCTTTTTGTCTCACTTCCTTGTAGGAGTAAGAACACACATATTTGGAAAAAGTTTTTCCATCAGGGAGTCACCCCCTCTTGAAACATACGTCCTGAAGAAGATGACCTAAACTAGTGTGGTTATGAAACCGGTCGACATTATCATAGTATGAGCTGGTCTCATGCTTTTTTATGATCTATGTTATAAACCAATCGGACATAGTCTAAAAGAATTTAAAGTGACCTGAGTTGTAGGTCTGTTTTATCAAGTTTATATGTACGTAAGGACCTTATTGTTAAGGATCCTTAAGTGTGTTATATCAGTAATAGGTGTGAGATTTTTCTAGGCGCTAGCATCACGCTGTTTAATTAAATAAAACAGTACACGTTATGCATAGAAAGCCCTAAAAAAATCTAGAACCGGCCATTATCTAAAGTAAAATGCCCCATTTTTTTCTAATTGCTTTTTCTAATTGTTGTTATTAAAACACTAAGCCTGATTTTTAATAATTTTGTTTTGTTTTTGTAAGAATTGGAATTAGTCACCGTCATTCCTTCCCCTGCACTAGAGGTGCCATATCCCTCATTTGAGCGATGGCCCCCTAGTAAGTGTTGTTAAAAGTATATGGTGTACTGAGTATAGATATGTAATAGGTACATTAGAATCACTTCTCCATAGACCGTGATTGAGTGTTAATATACTTTAACAAAGATCCAACTGTTCAAGGCCTCTGGGCAATCGGCTGCTCCCACCCACGTGGGCTCATTTTAACAGAAAATATCCATATAAATACACTTAAATACAACCCACATAGGCCTATATATGGTCTTCTGCAAAGATATCATCTGCATTATAGAGCTGCATAGATGTGCAGTCTGTGCCCCTTACTTGGAGTTGATGTTGCTGCGAGTCTCTCTTTGCTGTCTGTTGTCTCGTGAACTGGGAAACAAGGAAGAAGGAAGTTTAAAAACTCTCAGACCCACGTATCGTCGCAGAGCTGCAAAGAGGTGCAGTCTTTGCAGTCCGTGCAGTCGTGCCCTTGTGTTGGTGCCACTCTCTTGTTACATCTATCCCAGGCAAGTAAGAACATTGGCTGATCAATTACCGCAAGTGCCATTTTGAGTGTGACTCTAGTTTAGTTGATATACTTATGTATTATTTGAGGAGTGGTAAATGCAACATGCCTCCCAGCCTAATTCTATCACGATCAGGACATGCTTGCCGCATTAACATGCTGCTTCCGGGGAATTACAGTAATTCTTTACCACAGAATAATGGAGCTGGGGATAATTTTGCCACTGTACTGGTACATACATCAGACATATGTTCAAAACGTTCAAGTGCCCATGGCGAAAACGACTCTGGCTAAAATCTCCTTGTGTGTTTCTTCCAATCAAATCCGTATATGGGGCAACTTCCTCTGTGACAGCTCTACCTGTTTTGCAGGAGTCGTTTACCCAAGAAAGACAAGCACTGACTGTGGATATGGATACCAATGTTCAAAGTGAAAGTTGTTTTAATTCCCCCATGAATTTAGGGCAACTATAGGCCCTGGATTTTGACTCATCATTATCTTTTGTAGGCTCTTCTCTGCATTTTGTACCCTCATTTTCCACTAATCAGCAACAACCAGAATATGAGAGGGGCTCTCTTGCAGCTCAAACATTAGTAGTGAGTAAATCAGGTCATTTGTATTTCAGTTACTCTCTATGAGGGTCTGATGGTTGAAGCAAAAGCAAATTTGGTGTTCCTTGAATCTTTACTATTTAAATTTAACAATATCAAGCTTCATGGGTTTGAAAAATAATTTTTGTTTAACCAAACCCGGTGCAATCATGAAGAGTTAGTGCTCTCACAACCTGTGAACACTTATGGAACAAAGGATTTAGAGGTGGGTACACAGTTTTTGCCTGCACCTCTAGGCACATTTCCAACTTACTGTGTGTCAAAGGGAGTTCTGAAACAGTCATCTTATAGAGACATTAAGAGTGGGAATGCACCTTTGGTGGACATTAACTTGGTGCATGATGACAGCGTAGTTCCCTTGAAGGTTTTGGCACCTGAACTGATTAAATTAGTTTCAGCAACCTGTTTGGTCCCTTCTGGGTCTATTCCAACCCTGAGGTGATCTGTGTGGAGGAGTCCCCCCCCCAGATTGGAGGAAGGGGGTGTGACCGGATTAAATTACATTCTACCCTCAACAGGTCCTTCCATTGCCTCTGCATCTGAGGTTGGTAAATAACCTGGCCCTTTGAAGAAAAGAAATCCCACTTTGAGGCTTACTTATTTGGCTTCTCCGATTTTTGAGAACCCTGTTTTTGCAGCCGTTTGTTAAAGCTGCTTTGTCCAATTCTACTGATGTGGATACTGCAGCCTGTAGGGTATTTTGTGGAGATTTGGGGCCTGATGGTATTTTATTACCGCCGAAAAATAACTTAGCAATAATCACTCTTTGTATTCAGATTTGGCCATGTGCAACAATAATACAATGGACATGCATTATTTCAGCACCCAGACCTGCATATTTGGTATACGTGGTTGGTGGTATTTTGGTGAGCATAATTCCCTTGTTTTATTTGTGGCCCCAATGTCCAGAATCCCTTATCTTTGCTTAGATTTTTCGTGTGATCACTAGAGAGACCTCAGACCTGCATTCTAGGGATACCACATTTCCAGTGATAGTGTTGGTGCGCCACCATGGGCGAACTCACTGACTTATTTACGACAGAGAGCTATATGTGGTAGTCTTGTGGTAATTTCCACTACCTTATATACGGTAGGGAGCTATGTTCAGAGAGTCTCTCTTCCCGTTGGCTCATGTACCTCCAACAAGCTATGCTACGGTCACTCACAATTATTCATACTGATTCTGACATGCACACATCTGTCTTAAAATGACCATTGCACTGTTTAAAAATCTCCCCACATCATTGGCATTGTAATGGTAAATAGAAAATAAACCACCCGTCTGTTTTCAAATATTTTCTGTATTATAAAAGTTGCATTTAGACATGATCTCATTCTTTACAGAAATAAATAAAATGGTACAGTAAAAGCATTTTCTATGTCACACTGCAAAGAGCGTGGCGGAGAACAGAACTCAAATTGCAACATTGGTATTTGATTAAGACACGCACAGGAATCCTACACTGACTGCATATTTTCGTGCACACACCCGGCTCCCACGCTTAGGTAATTACCTTATCTGAGTGTTCTTCAGTTGTTCTCTTTGTGAATGTGGCTCTCTTGGATTAACTCCAGCAAAAAGGAACGCTTGCCTTCTCAAGCCGGGGTCATTGCCTGGAATTCTCAGCTTTTTCAGATAGGAATGCCTCAGCCAGTGGAAAGGTTTTTCTTTCAGCTCTCCCCAGTCTCGACTGCAGCAGGACACCGGAATTTGCATTCAGTCAGGACCCCACAGCCAGGTCTTCTCCCCAGTAGTGCAGGAAGATGTCTGCCTTTCTTTTTCCCTGATACTGCCCACTAAAACTTTCCTCTCAGCCCTCTGTATGACGTGTCCCAATGAAATCCATTATCTCTCATCCTCCTACTCTTCAACAATAGCTTCGCTTATACATTTGCAATTGTTGCAAATCTGACTTCCTCCTTCCTGCAGTTACTGTGCACAAAAACACGGAGAATCAGGCAGAGAAGAGAAGAGAAAAAATCTGCACACACATTTAAATGGTTTTCAGAGTATGCCTAATTCTGCAGTGGAGAACACATTTTATTAGTGGGTTATATTAAAATAATGTTTTATTAGTCAGGTTAATGGTTAATAGGTTAGCTGTTAATTTTCAAATGTGTCTCTAGCAATATAGGCATTTCAGGTGAAAAATAGTGTGCATTTTTAAATGAACACGTGTGCTTTTAACTGTAAAAATAGATTTGCATCTTATATGTTAAAATCGTTTTTGACTGAATAGTCTGTCTTTCCTTGTTAATCTGCTAACCCATATAGCAATGCACCGCACCCTTGTGGTGGTGGTGCTGCAAAAATGTTCTACTTGTGCAGTATTACTGTACTCTGTGCTGTTTGCTAAATATCCTTACATATACCCTCCTTTTGTTTTTAGAACTTGGCTATAATCCAAGCCAATTCCTAAAAACAACTTGTTCTATTTTTTTTTACAATATAGCAATCCAACAAAATGAATATTCATGTGCATCAATGAAAATTTGCAATCAACATTTCATCTGAGTCCATCAGTTCATAAAATGTTCCACATTTGCCTTCTCAGTGGAAGTGGCATTACTTTAAGTTTAAATTTTCCAAGTCAATTAAAAACAATGAAATAAAACAACTAACTAAAACAAATAAGTAATATAACAAGTTAAAATAAATAATTAAAATAATAAATACGTGGAACTTCATATGCCGGAACTTTTGTTTTGTCTCTTTTGGTATGTCCCGATCAGCGATGTTATTCGGTTCATTCGAGTACTCTTTCATCTTGGCAATCTTGAATCCACAGTAGTCATCTCTTTTGGCATTCCGGTTATTTTGTCTTCACCTCCACCTGGAGGCAGGCATCTTTTGGTCTTCATCCAGGGGACTCCAGGACTCCATCGTCTCCCGTGGCCTCTGATCCCGGAACCTCCGACCAAATAATGTTAATTGTCTAAATCAAGATAGAAAATAAACAGATTAAGTACATAGCACAATACTAATTTCCACCTTTTGCCAAAAATAAAACATGCTTGGTAAAAATATTTCGTTTATATTTTTTTCTGTTTTTTTTTTTCTGAAATCAAATACAAGTTAAAAGAAAACAAGCATATATAAAACAGCATTCAATATTTAATACACTTTCTCTCTGCACACCAACCACGAGCTTCTGTTATATGTGCATTTATTTATTTATTTATTTATATATTTATATTATATATTTTTTACATATATTACAGTGTTTATGTGCCATCATAACAATCAACTTTTTTTTAACTTCTTTGTCACTGCCTCCTGATTACACCCATTTATTTTCTCAAGGGACTCTATCTGTTTCTACATGCTCAAGCTGCCTGATCTCATGCCTGGGATGGCATGGTTTGATTTGATTTACATGGACAAACTGCTCTATTGCTGTTTCACCTTCATTTTTCAAAATTTTATACACTACAGGAGAGACCTTATCTATAATTCGAAATGGCCCCTGCCAGGCTGCTAGAAATTTAGAATTTTTCTGTTTACTTTTTCCAAAATGAAACTTGTACACCTGATCCCCTACACTGTATTCCTTTACTGATGTCTTTTTGTCATAATATGACTTAGCACTGTCAGCAGCCCTTTCCAGATTTCTCTGCACAAAAGCAAATGCATGTTGCAAATGCCTCCTCAGTTCATCAATATATTCATGAACTGTGGATGCACTCACTAGAGTTTGCTCATGTGTTCTGTATAGTAGGTGTTGTGGTAACACCATTTTCCTACCTGTTAAGACCTCATGGGGGCTAACACCTGTTGCTTTGGCAGGAGTCGACCTGATTGCCATCAGAACCAACGGTAAACGTAAATCCCAGCTGGAACCTGCTTCTGCCACAAATTTCTTTAAAATATCCACAACAGACCTATTGCTTCTTTCAACTGTACCTGAAGACGCCGCCCGATATGCGATATGTAGTTTCCTTTTCACACCTAGTATTTGCCATACCTTGCTCATTAGAGTACTTGTGAAATGACTTCCTCTGTCTGACTCAATTCTTTGCGGCAACCCAAACCTTGAGAACACATGGTTCACCAGCAATGTGGCTGCTGTTTGCGCACTACAATCTGGTGCAGGAATGCACTCAATCCACTTCGACATCAAACATACCACACTCAAAATATAACGGTGTCCCCTGCTCGACCTTTTTAAAGGACCTACATAGTCTATTTGCAAATCTGACCATGGGAGAGTTAGGCCTCTTTTCATCAATGGTGCTCTGTGCATTGGTGAAGCAGGTTTAAATTGGGCGCATACTAGACATCCTCTAGTATATAATTCCACATCTTGGGACATATGAGGCCAGTAAGCGTAATCTTTTAGTATTTCTAATGTTTTTTGTGAACCTCTATGGCCTGCAGTTATGGCATCATGTGCATGGTGTAGCATTAGTCCTCTGAATGAAAGGGGTACTACCCACTGTATTTGCCCTGTTATGGACTCTCTAATCATGAGCCCATCCTGTAATCTAATTCGTGTTTTGTTCTTTAATAACACCCTCAACTCTTCTTTTCCCATACAATCTTTTTCTGTTACAGGATTTTGTTCAGGATCTATCAAATGATTATAATAGATTCCCAAAATTTGATCATTCTTTTGTGCCTCAATCAAATCTTGGTCTGGCGTGTCATGACTCCACTGCACCACCGGTTGATCTACCTCCTTTGGTGCTTTAGAACGTGTGACTGCATCAATTTGTATTTCACCCATTAAATAATCAATAGGTAGCAATTCTCCCATCACAGCCCCAATCTTAGCCAGATGGTCTGCCTTATCATTTCCCTCCTTATCCTCTCCTGGTGTTTTTAAATGCCCACGAATTTTTCTCCAGTATATTGTTAAATTATTTTCTGACACCAATTTGTCTATGGCTTGTATCATTTTTCCATGTTTAAGTGGCTTTTTGTTGTATGTAACCATGCCTCTTGCTTTCCAACCAGGCAAATACTCCACAAAGCTATTCCGTGCATAGTCAGAATCAGTCACCAGGACAATTTCACTGAACTTTTTATCAACTGCAGTAGCAATTGCTTTATAGATGGCTGCCAATTCCGCCACCTGACTGCTCCTATCTCCAATCCTCATCCCTATACTAGGAACGCCTTCACATTTCAACCAGACATTTCCTATTCCTGCCACTAATTGTTTATTACTGTCATTTTCAATGTGAAAAGCACAACCATCCACATATACAGTTGGCAAATCCTTGCATGTTTTTTCATCAAAAGCTTTGTGTGGTGATTGTTCAAATTCCTGTAAACTAGCTTCCACATCCATTTCATTTGTTATTTGTTCAGCTGCACAGTCATGTAAGTCAGCTAACCCTTGAGCAATTGGGCTCTTTTTATTTTGTCCATATCTTACTTCTACGGGAAAACCTTGTAATGCCAGCGTCCATGAAGTGATTCTGGATTGCGCTAGATTGCCTGATCTAATTCTTTTACTCTCTAAAAATTGCAAAGGTTGATGATTTGTTTCAATAATCACCTTTTCTCCCTGAACAATGGGGCGAAAATGTTGTAGCGCCCACACAGTGGTTAATAGGGCCTTCTCACATTCATTAAATTTCATTTCAACTTGGGAAAAAGCCTTACTTGCATATGCAATGGTTTTGTGATTCAAATCGTGTTTTTGTGATAACACTGCTGACATACAATGTTCAGAAAAGCCTATTTCTATAAAGAAATCCCTGTCCTTTATGGGGTATGCTAAACATGGTGCCTTTACAAGACATTCCTTCAATCTAGTCACTGCATCAGACTGCTCTCTTTCCCATCTCCAGGGAGTATTTAGTTTAAGCAGTTTAGTCAATGGTTGAGTGATTTCTGCATAATTCTCAATGAACTTTCTGTTATAGCCTGTCATCCCTAATAAACTTTTTACTCCTTTCACATTTTTAGGATCTTTTAATCTTTGTATGGCCTCTATTTTCTTCCTTTGTGGATTTAGCCCATGTTCAGTCACTTCATGCCCTAGAAAGTTCACTTTTTTCTTGCACCATTGTGCTTTTTGCAAAGATACTTTGGCGCCTGCTTTCTGCAATTGGCCAAGCACATGTCTTATTTCACCAAAATGGCTTTTAAGGTTTTCATTTTTTATCAGGACATCATCCACATAAACTATTGTTCCTCTTTCCGCTGCATCCGGCATGGCCTTTCTCAAAAATATGCCAAATTCACTCCCACTATTGATATACCCGAACGGAGCTCTAAGCCAGGCATATTGAGTCCTGTCAAATGTAAAGGAAAATAGGTGTTGTATCTCCTCTGCCAATGGCACACACCAATATCCAGATGTGAGATCTAATGTGGTAAATACATTTGAACCATGTATCTGAGCTAGGCCCTGATCAATGAATGGTAGTGGCCATCTAGATACTGGTACTCTTTTATTTAACTCTCTTAAGTCTGCACACAGCCGCCATTGACCATTTGGCTTTAACACACCTAAAATAGGCGTATTGGATGTGCTATGAATGGGCCTAATTATTCCCCGTGATTCCAAATTTTTAATAATCTCTGCCAATGATTCTAAACATGCCAGCGGTAGTCTATACTGGCGTACAAACACTGGATTTCTGCTACAACCTTCTGGTAGTGTGGCCACATGTAAATCAGTTAAACCACAATCATAAGCATCTTTTGCAAATACATCCTTAAACTCCATAAATATTTCCCTCAGGTCGTTTCGATCCCCATCGCTGTCACATGCATCCGCTAAGGAGATCTGCTCTTCTACCATTCTGGAAAATTCTGGAAACTCTTCTGGTAAAGGAATCTCAGCGCTTTCCTCTAACTGTGTGGCTGTGTCTTTTTGTAGAGCTGCCACTTTTAAATATTTTGGCATATCAGCTTCCACTTCAATGGGCTGATTTCCTGTTTCATTTTCATTTAAATTAAATATTATGCAATCCTCTTGATGGCAGCACACTGTCTCATTTGAATCATAAGGATACACAGAATGAATTTTAAATATTCCTTTGGGCTGAGAGTCCAGGTGTTCTGGCAACTCGCCCTTGGCATCTACATATTTTTCAGGAATATTCCCAATCACCATGTTATTTAAATCTGCCGTATAATGTGATCTTTGTATGGCCATTCCTAATGGGGAGTTTTCCTCTAAATGAATATCCTGACAACCTTTATTATTTACCATGATTTTTACAGATCCCTCACCAATGTCTACCAATGGAATGTATTCATAATCCAGGCCTTGCTGTTTTATGGATTCATTCAGGCATACAAATGCATCAGAGCCTTTCATCTGCTGTCCATTTTTGCATTTCAGTGTTATTGCAAACTGTTTTGTAGATGCAGGAACAATAGTATTTTTCCTCATTTGTAATTCGACTGCATAAGGAACTAGTTGTGCACAATGATAAGCCCTTCTTTTGTCTTCAAATTCAGGTGCCGGCCCACCTAGGCGTGACCATATTTTTTGATTAAGGAAATCTAACACCATACACATTCTGTGCATGATGTCATTGCCCATGTAAAATTCATTTTGTGCTCCATTCACTATCCATACATTATGGTAAATTGTTTTCTGCCCAATGCTAATTTTAAGCATGCATCTGCCTGTAATTCGGTTTTCAAAGTCTGGACTGTCCAACCCAGAAACATATTGGTTTTTAATCCTAAATTTCGGGATTTCTTCCCTCTCCATAATTTTTTGCAACAATTTCTCATTAATGAAACTCCTTTCATGTTCAAGCGCTAAAGTGGCTTTTATTGTTTTAAGATAATCATTTATACCAACGTGAACCCATGGTTGCTCATCTTCCATGTGTATTTCTGCCAGAGTGGTAATGTGTTTTTCTGAATCTGTTTTAGGAACAATATTCTGTTTGCATGTTTTCTCTTTTAGGTAAAAACGTAATGTGTGCTCATCTATAGCAGTCTGCCAATCTTTCCTTGGGTCCAAGTATATTTGTACAGGTAGTTTTTCATTGTCGCTCTGATCTTTGTCTTGACACATTAATATAACAGTGACACTAGGTATGCAGCTATTCTGGAGATATACCTCCACAGCATCATTTGTTTTGGCAACGGTGTGACATTCTTTTATATTGCTGTTTTGTGATTTTAGTTTCTTAGGCCTCAATGGTTTTTTGGTTAAGGACCACAGCACTCCATTCACCCCATCTATGAGAGGAGACAATCTTTTCAGGCAATCTGTCCCCAT
This sequence comes from Ambystoma mexicanum, assembly GCF_040938575.1. Lineage (NCBI taxonomy): Eukaryota > Metazoa > Chordata > Amphibia > Caudata > Ambystomatidae > Ambystoma > Ambystoma mexicanum. Next base: position 38,980,383 of record NC_090924.1, on the reverse strand, counting down.
CAGAAATGGAATTTCACAAATAGATGTGATCAATACCTCTTGTTTCATTCTGTGCTTTCCTATTTTTATGTCAACCTCAGTTACACCTATGATGGGCACCTCCTCCCCATTAAAGTTATGCACTGGGCCTTGATTTGCCTTCACTGTGATCTGACTCTGTGGAGGCCTCCCTTCATTGATACTCTTTACCAGCTCCTTGGACATAATTGTGGCCTGTGCGCCAGTGTCAATCATAGCGAAGGTGTGGCATTTTTCTTCTACAGTGATGGGTGCATAATATCTGTCCTCAACTTCCTCTAATACACATAAGAAATGTGAATTCTTACTGATTTCAGGGCTCACCTTTCTCAGGTCTTTTTCACTTTTGGCTAAGCACATTGGTAAATGAAAAGACATTTTTCCCTCCTTTTTACCCATTTCTGTGCGAGATATTTTATTCATTTCTCCATGATCAGAAGTTTTTTTGAGTGTGGCCACTGTTCGCCCATCCATCTGGGTAACATCAGAGACCACATTACAACCTCCCAACTGAACATGTGTAACAACATCATTCAGCAATTTGTCATTTTTTAATTCTGTGCATTTGTGATCATTTAGTGTAATACCAGCCCTTTCAGCCTCTTCAAAAATATGTGGCTCAAAGAATTTTTCAGGTGATTGACTTGTACCCTCCTTGTGAGTATTTCCTTTTTCTGTCTGTGTTTGGTCATTGTTTTGCTTGCCCAGGGAAGGAGCTATGGCATCCCCACTTACTCCCTGTTCACTGGTATTCCCCATGCATGAGTCATTTTTCTTAAATCTGTTCCTTTGTTCTTTTGGAATTCCTAATGTTTCTTTTTCATTTGTGCAAATCTTTACTGTTTTATTTAGCTCTAAGTTAAACCGTACCTCTTTTTTAGAAGTATTTGCACTTTCTGTCACAATTTCATTTACTGGTACTTTCATTTTTAATCCATTAGACATCTCAGAGTCGTTATGCAAAATTATATCAGAGCAATCTGTCATTTTGGCACTGCAGTTATCATGAGTACTTAGTCACTTTTCGGAAGCCCCCCGGTCATTGCTATGGCCATCAGCCCCCTCTTTGGAAGGTTGTTTTTGCGCTGTATAGAGCTTTCCTATTTGCTCAGCTAACATTTTCACTTGGGCCTCAAGGCACTGGAACCTTTCCATCTCTCTAGGATCCTCTTTCTGTGGCCTAGGTCGATATTGGTTGTTTTCCCCCTGATTGGATCTATTCTGATACCTCTCAGGTGATTGATACCGGTTGGGATGGTTTCTGAACTCTTGATTTATTTGTGGAGGGGAGCGGGTTGCACCCATCCTTTGATTATAGTCCCTTGGTGGGGAATCATCGTACTGGCGTGGACTGTAGTTCACGTTTTGCCTCATGTCCTGTCTCTCAGATTGTGGGTACTGGCCCCTATGTTGATTTCCATTATCAGTAAATCGATCCACATATCGGGGCCTATCCTGATTACCATATATCATGGTGTTGGGATCAAATCTGCTCTGTGTCCCCAATGACTGGTAGGGACCATCATTTCTTTGATCTTGATTTTGTCTCTGGTTATTGTTCATACCTGCCATATCAGGCCGATATCTTACCCGGGGTCTATCCCCTAAATATCTAGGGCTGATGTAGCTCTCTCTATTACTAGGATCATGTGTTTGGAACATTGGTACAGGAAATGGCGATCTTTGTTGATTACCCCTTTGTTCAGGTGTCACATTATTTTTACCTTGGCTTTGAGCAGACTCAAGGGACATTTTGGCTGACCTGATTTCCATTACTGTGGCTGAGGGTTCTTTAGATTTAGGCCTAGTATCTTTCATTTTATCACTTTCTCTACCCTGACAATAGAGTACCTCATATAGCTTGGTGCTTTGATGTACAATCCATTCAAGGGACTTGTCACGGTCAAATTCACGGACCAATTGGGATATGATGTCTTTCTGTAGCCCATAGAAGTATGCGGTTTTAAACTCATTGGAATTTGAGTCAAAAGATACATCAAAGCGAGAGAATGCTCTTTTTAAGTCTTGTAAAAATTGGCGAGGGGATGTATTAGGTCCAGCAGTAATAGTGTACGCGACTTTCTTTGCCTCCTGCAATGACTGAAAAGGAGAAAAATGACGCCTAATTTCTTTTTCAAACTCCAGCCATGTCATATTCTGCTGTTCATTTAATCCCCTTATGATGCTGGCCGTCGGGGCATCTAAAGTTAAATGAAAATATTGTCTGTACTGTTCCTTAGGTATCTGGAGTGCTTTAAAAATGTCATGTACCGCTTCTAAGTGATCCTCAATGCAGCATTCACCTCCCTTTTTAAATGGTTTTATCAGGGCTTTAATGGATTTCATTATTTTTATGGGGCTACTTGTTGCAATGCATGGAATTGCACTATTTTGTGATTCAATCCTGTTTTCAGGTGTATGAGATTGGTGGCTGCCCCCAATGGGAGTATCAAATCCCCCAAGGGCGCTGCAACCAAGTTCAGTCACCGGCCCAGTCACTGGGGCACTAGCTCTTTGGGCAGAGCTAGAATTCATCTCCACTCCATTGAATGTGGTACCCTGCCGCCTCTCTTGGGACCTGGGAATGCACATTTGCTGTTCTAAGTCCTTACACTTTTTAAGGAGTCTGGTTGCTTTATTCTGCAAATAATTATTTTCATCGCTCATTTTATTAATCGCCTCCTGCATGTCACACATTTGCATTTGGCATTCATTGAACTCTTTATTTCTTTTGTCTCTTTCTTGAATCATTTTAATCATTTCTTGTTCTGCACTCTGGAGATCACCTTCTTTTTCACAATGTTCTTTTTGTAAAATCTGCATTTCTGAAACAACCTCATCTTTATCCTGCCTAATGTGATCCACTAAGGCTTTTAAGTGTGCCAATTCTTGCTCACTATCTTCAAATTGTTTCTTGCTTTTGGATAACTGAGTATCAAAGTCTCTGCATTTTAATTGCATGTCTTTTTGGCATACATCCAATTCTGCTCTCAACATTTCCTGATTTTTACTTGCCCCGTCTAATTCAGTCTTTAACCTGTTAATTAGCTGAGTATCATTCTCTTGCATTCGCAGGGACTTGTTTAAAATAAACCATATTTTACCGCATAGCCGTATTAAACAGTCTTTCTCTGCACTTTTATCGGCTGCATTCAATAATCTTGTAAGGCAGACCTGAATTATGCTGCCTTCTGCAAAAATATTGTCTAGTTTTTCTTTCTGCACCTCACCCTGAATGCGGTTACTCCATTCTAACGTGGTATTCGAAGACCAATTCCCATGTGCAAATAACTTTGCCTCTAAATATTGCACTAGATCTGAGAATGTGGTTTCCCTTTGTGACATTCTGAAATTCGTTTTTAGTGGCACTCTGCTATTATAAAATGGGTTCCCTTTAATGTGCAAATGGCAGTGTGAGACACGCTTGCCACGCCCAGTAGGTACTCTATGATCACTTTCCCGGCCTGCAACGCACCATAAATATGTAGGGTATTTTGTGGAGATTTGGGGCCTGATGGTATTTTATTACCGCCGAAAAATAACTTAGCAATAATCACTCTTTGTATTTAGATTTGGCCATGTGCAACAATAATACAATGGACATGCATTATTTCAGCACCCAGACCTGCATATTTGGTATACGTGGTTGGTGGTATTTTGGTGAGCATAATTCCCTTGTTTTATTTGTGGCCCCAATGTCCAGAATCCCTTATCTTTGCTTAGATTTTTCGTGTGATCACTAGAGAGACCTCAGACCTGCATTCTAGGGATACCACATTTCCAGTGATAGTGTTGGTGCGCCACCATGGGCGAACTCACTGACTTATTTACGACAGAGAGCTATATGTGGTAGTCTTGTGGTAATTTCCACTACCTTATATACGGTAGGGAGCTATGTTCAGAGAGTCTCTCTTCCCGTTGGCTCATGTACCTCCAACAAGCTATGCTACGGTCACTCACAATTATTCATACTGATTCTGACATGCACACATCTGTCTTAAAATGACCATTGCACTGTTTAAAAATCTCCCCACATCATTGGCATTGTAATGGTAAATAGAAAATAAACCACCCGTCTGTTTTCAAATATTTTCTGTATTATAAAAGTTGCATTTAGACATGATCTCATTCTTTACAGAAATAAATAAAATGGTACAGTAAAAGCATTTTCTATGTCACACTGCAAAGAGCGTGGCGGAGAACAGAACTCAAATTGCAACATTGGTATTTGATTAAGACACGCACAGGAATCCTACACTGACTGCATATTTTCGTGCACACACCCGGCTCCCACGCTTAGGTAATTACCTTATCTGAGTGTTCTTCAGTTGTTCTCTTTGTGAATGTGGCTCTCTTGGATTAACTCCAGCAAAAAGGAACGCTTGCCTTCTCAAGCCGGGGTCATTGCCTGGAATTCTCAGCTTTTTCAGATAGGAATGCCTCAGCCAGTGGAAAGGTTTTTCTTTCAGCTCTCCCCAGTCTCGACTGCAGCAGGACACCGGAATTTGCATTCAGTCAGGACCCCACAGCCAGGTCTTCTCCCCAGTAGTGCAGGAAGATGTCTGCCTGTCTTTTTCCCTGATACTGCCCACTAAAACTTTCCTCTCAGCCCTCTGTATGACGTGTCCCAATGAAATCCATTATCTCTCATCCTCCTACTCTTCAACAATAGCTTCGCTTATACATTTGCAATTGTTGCAAATCTGACTTCCTCCTTCCTGCAGTTACTGTGCACAAAAACACGGAGAATCAGGCAGAGAAGAGAAGAGAAAAAATCTGCACACACATTTAAATGGTTTTCAGAGTATGCCTAATTCTGCAGTGGAGAACACATTTTATTAGTGGGTTATATTAAAATAATGTTTTATTAGTCAGGTTAATGGTTAATAGGTTAGCTGTTAATTTTCAAATGTGTCTCTAGCAATATAGGCATTTCAGGTGAAAAATAGTGTGCATTTTTAAATGAACACGTGTGCTTTTAACTGTAAAAATAGATTTGCATCTTATATGTTAAAATCGTTTTTGACTGAATAGTCTGTCTTTCCTTGTTAATCTGCTAACCCATATAGCAATGCACCGCACCCTTGTGGTGGTGGTGCTGCAAAAATGTTCTACTTGTGCAGTATTACTGTACTCTGTGCTGTTTGCTAAATATCCTTACATATACCCTCCTTTTGTTTTTAGAACTTGGCTATAATCCAAGCCAATTCCTAAAAACAACTTGTTCTATTTTTTTTTACAATATAGCAATCCAACAAAATGAATATTCATGTGCATCAATGAAAATTTGCAATCAACATTTCATCTGAGTCCATCAGTTCATAAAATGTTCCACATTTGCCTTCTCAGTGGAAGTGGCATTACTTTAAGTTTAAATTTTCCAAGTCAATTAAAAACAATGAAATAAAACAACTAACTAAAACAAATAAGTAATATAACAAGTTAAAATAAATAATTAAAATAATAAATACGTGGAACTTCATATGCCGGAACTTTTGTTTTGTCTCTTTTGGTATGTCCCGATCAGCGATGTTATTCGGTTCATTCGAGTACTCTTTCATCTTGGCAATCTTGAATCCACAGTAGTCATCTCTTTTGGCATTCCGGTTATTTTGTCTTCACCTCCACCTGGAGGCAGGCATCTTTTGGTCTTCATCCAGGGGACTCCAGGACTCCATCGTCTCCCGTGGCCTCTGATCCCGGAACCTCCGACCAAATAATGTTAATTGTCTAAATCAAGATAGAAAATAAACAGATTAAGTACATAGCACAATACTAATTTCCACCTTTTGCCAAAAATAAAACATGCTTGGTAAAAATATTTCGTTTATATTTTTTTCTGTTTTTTTTTTTCTGAAATCAAATACAAGTTAAAAGAAAACAAGCATATATAAAACAGCATTCAATATTTAATACACTTTCTCTCTGCACACCAACCACGAGCTTCTGTTATATGTGCATTTATTTATTTATTTATTTATATATTTATATTATATATTTTTTACATATATTACAGTGTTTATGTGCCATCATAACAATCAACTTTTTTTTAACTTCTTTGTCACTGCCTCCTGATTACACCCATTTATTTTCTCAAGGGACTCTATCTGTTTCTACATGCTCAAGCTGCCTGATCTCATGCCTGGGATGGCATGGTTTGATTTGATTTACATGGACAAACTGCTCTATTGCTGTTTCACCTTCATTTTTCAAAATTTTATACACTACAGGAGAGACCTTATCTATAATTCGAAATGGCCCCTGCCAGGCTGCTAGAAATTTAGAATTTTTCTGTTTACTTTTTCCAAAATGAAACTTGTACACCTGATCCCCTACACTGTATTCCTTTACTGATGTCTTTTTGTCATAATATGACTTAGCACTGTCAGCAGCCCTTTCCAGATTTCTCTGCACAAAAGCAAATGCATGTTGCAAATGCCTCCTCAGTTCATCAATATATTCATGAACTGTGGATGCACTCACTAGAGTTTGCTCATGTGTTCTGTATAGTAGGTGTTGTGGTAACACCATTTTCCTACCTGTTAAGACCTCATGGGGGCTAACACCTGTTGCTTTGGCAGGAGTCGACCTGATTGCCATCAGAACCAACGGTAAACGTAAATCCCAGCTGGAACCTGCTTCTGCCACAAATTTCTTTAAAATATCCACAACAGACCTATTGCTTCTTTCAACTGTACCTGAAGACGCCGCCCGATATGCGATATGTAGTTTCCTTTTCACACCTAGTATTTGCCATACCTTGCTCATTAGAGTACTTGTGAAATGACTTCCTCTGTCTGACTCAATTCTTTGCGGCAACCCAAACCTTGAGAACACATGGTTCACCAGCAATGTGGCTGCTGTTTGCGCACTACAATCTGGTGCAGGAATGCACTCAATCCACTTCGACATCAAACATACCACACTCAAAATATAACGGTGTCCCCTGCTCGACCTTTTTAAAGGACCTACATAGTCTATTTGCAAATCTGACCATGGGAGAGTTAGGCCTCTTTTCATCAATGGTGCTCTGTGCATTGGTGAAGCAGGTTTAAATTGGGCGCATACTAGACATCCTCTAGTATATAATTCCACATCTTGGGACATATGAGGCCAGTAAGCGTAATCTTTTAGTATTTCTAATGTTTTTTGTGAACCTCTATGGCCTGCAGTTATGGCATCATGTGCATGGTGTAGCATTAGTCCTCTGAATGAAAGGGGTACTACCCACTGTATTTGCCCTGTTATGGACTCTCTAATCATGAGCCCATCCTGTAATCTAATTCGTGTTTTGTTCTTTAATAACACCCTCAACTCTTCTTTTCCCATACAATCTTTTTCTGTTACAGGATTTTGTTCAGGATCTATCAAATGATTATAATAGATTCCCAAAATTTGATCATTCTTTTGTGCCTCAATCAAATCTTGGTCTGGCGTGTCATGACTCCACTGCACCACCGGTTGATCTACCTCCTTTGGTGCTTTAGAACGTGTGACTGCATCAATTTGTATTTCACCCATTAAATAATCAATAGGTAGCAATTCTCCCATCACAGCCCCAATCTTAGCCAGATGGTCTGCCTTATCATTTCCCTCCTTATCCTCTCCTGGTGTTTTTAAATGCCCACGAATTTTTCTCCAGTATATTGTTAAATTATTTTCTGACACCAATTTGTCTATGGCTTGTATCATTTTTCCATGTTTAAGTGTCTTTTTGTTGTATGTAACCATGCCTCTTGCTTTCCAACCAGGCAAATACTCCACAAAGCTATTCCGTGCATAGTCAGAATCAGTCACCAGGACAATTTCACTGAACTTTTTATCAACTGCAGTAGCAATTGCTTTATAGATGGCTGCCAATTCCGCCACCTGACTGCTCCTATCTCCAATCCTCATCCCTATACTAGGAACGCCTTCACATTTCAACCAGACATTTCCTATTCCTGCCACTAATTGTTTATTACTGTCATTTTCAATGTGAAAAGCACAACCATCCACATATACAGTTGGCAAATCCTTGCATGTTTTTTCATCAAAAGCTTTGTGTGGTGATTGTTCAAATTCCTGTAAACTAGCTTCCACATCCATTTCATTTGTTATTTGTTCAGCTGCACAGTCATGTAAGTCAGCTAACCCTTGAGCAATTGGGCTCTTTTTATTTTGTCCATATCTTACTTCTACGGGAAAACCTTGTAATGCCAGCGTCCATGAAGTGATTCTGGATTGCGCTAGATTGCCTGATCTAATTCTTTTACTCTCTAAAAATTGCAAAGGTTGATGATTTGTTTCAATAATCACCTTTTCTCCCTGAACAATGGGGCGAAAATGTTGTAGCGCCCACACAGTGGTTAATAGGGCCTTCTCACATTCATTAAATTTCATTTCAACTTGGGAAAAAGCCTTACTTGCATATGCAATGGTTTTGTGATTCAAATCGTGTTTTTGTGATAACACTGCTGACATACAATGTTCAGAAAAGCCTATTTCTATAAAGAAATCCCTGTCCTTTATGGGGTATGCTAAACATGGTGCCTTTACAAGACATTCCTTCAATCTAGTCACTGCATCAGACTGCTCTCTTTCCCATCTCCAGGGAGTATTTAGTTTAAGCAGTTTAGTCAATGGTTGAGTGATTTCTGCATAATTCTCAATGAACTTTCTGTTATAGCCTGTCATCCCTAATAAACTTTTTACTCCTTTCACATTTTTAGGATCTTTTAATCTTTGTATGGCCTCTATTTTCTTCCTTTGTGGATTTAGCCCATGTTCAGTCACTTCATGCCCTAGAAAGTTCACTTTTTTCTTGCACCATTGTGCTTTTTGCAAAGATACTTTGGCGCCTGCTTTCTGCAATTGGCCAAGCACATGTCTTATTTCACCAAAATGGCTTTTAAGGTTTTCATTTTTTATCAGGACATCATCCACATAAACTATTGTTCCTCTTTCCGCTGCATCCGGCATGGCCTTTCTCAAAAATATGCCAAATTCACTCCCACTATTGATATACCCGAACGGAGCTCTAAGCCAGGCATATTGAGTCCTGTCAAATGTAAAGGAAAATAGGTGTTGTATCTCCTCTGCCAATGGCACACACCAATATCCAGATGTGAGATCTAATGTGGTAAATACATTTGAACCATGTATCTGAGCTAGGCCCTGATCAATGAATGGTAGTGGCCATCTAGATACTGGTACTCTTTTATTTAACTCTCTTAAGTCTGCACACAGCCGCCATTGACCATTTGGCTTTAACACACCTAAAATAGGCGTATTGGATGTGCTATGAATGGGCCTAATTATTCCCCGTGATTCCAAATTTTTAATAATCTCTGCCAATGATTCTAAACATGCCAGCGGTAGTCTATACTGGCGTACAAACACTGGATTTCTGCTACAACCTTCTGGTAGTGTGGCCACATGTAAATCAGTTAAACCACAATCATAAGCATCTTTTGCAAATACATCCTTAAACTCCATAAATATTTCCCTCAGGTCGTTTCGATCCCCATCGCTGTCACATGCATCCGCTAAGGAGATCTGCTCTTCTACCATTCTGGAAAATTCTGGAAACTCTTCTGGTAAAGGAATCTCAGCGCTTTCCTCTAACTGTGTGGCTGTGTCTTTTTGTAGAGCTGCCACTTTTAAATATTTTGGCATATCAGCTTCCACTTCAATGGGCTGATTTCCTGTTTCATTTTCATTTAAATTAAATATTATGCAATCCTCTTGATGGCAGCACACTGTCTCATTTGAATCATAAGGATACACAGAATGAATTTTAAATATTCCTTTGGGCTGAGAGTCCAGGTGTTCTGGCAACTCGCCCTTGGCATCTACATATTTTTCAGGAATATTCCCAATCACCATGTTATTTAAATCTGCCGTATAATGTGATCTTTGTATGGCCATTCCTAATGGGGAGTTTTCCTCTAAATGAATATCCTGACAACCTTTATTATTTACCATGATTTTTACAGATCCCTCACCAATGTCTACCAATGGAATGTATTCATAATCCAGGCCTTGCTGTTTTATGGATTCATTCAGGCATACAAATGCATCAGAGCCTTTCATCTGCTGTCCATTTTTGCATTTCAGTGTTATTGCAAACTGTTTTGTAGATGCAGGAACAATAGTATTTTTCCTCATTTGTAATTCGACTGCATAAGGAACTAGTTGTGCACAATGATAAGCCCTTCTTTTGTCTTCAAATTCAGGTGCCGGCCCACCTAGGCGTGACCATATTTTTTGATTAAGGAAATCTAACACCATACACATTCTGTGCATGATGTCATTGCCCATGTAAAATTCATTTTGTGCTCCATTCACTATCCATACATTATGGTAAATTGTTTTCTGCCCAATGCTAATTTTAAGCATGCATCTGCCTGTAATTCGGTTTTCAAAGTCTGGACTGTCCAACCCAGAAACATATTGGTTTTTAATCCTAAATTTCGGGATTTCTTCCCTCTCCATAATTTTTTGCAACAATTTCTCATTAATGAAACTCCTTTCATGTTCAAGCGCTAAAGTGGCTTTTATTGTTTTAAGATAATCATTTATACCAACGTGAACCCATGGTTGCTCATCTTCCATGTGTATTTCTGCCAGAGTGGTAATGTGTTTTTCTGAATCTGTTTTAGGAACAATATTCTGTTTGCATGTTTTCTCTTTTAGGTAAAAACGTAATGTGTGCTCATCTATAGCAGTCTGCCAATCTTTCCTTGGGTCCAAGTATATTTGTACAGGTAGTTTTTCATTGTCGCTCTGATCTTTGTCTTGACACATTAATATAACAGTGACACTAGGTATGCAGCTATTCTGGAGATATACCTCCACAGCATCATTTGTTTTGGCAACGGTGTGACATTCTTTTATATTGCTGTTTTGTGATTTTAGTTTCTTAGGCCTCAATGGTTTTTTGGTTAAGGACCACAGCACTCCATTCACCCCATCTATGAGAGGAGACAATCTTTTCAGGCAATCTGTCCCCATCAGAAATGGAATTTCACAAATAGATGTGATCAATACCTCTTGTTTCATTCTGTGCTTTCCTATTTTTATGTCAACCTCAGTTACACCTATGATGGGCACCTCCTCCCCATTAAAGTTATGCACTGGGCCTTGATTTGCCTTCACTGTGATCTGACTCTGTGGAGGCCTCCCTTCATTGATACTCTTTACCAGCTCCTTGGACATAATTGTGGCCTGTGCGCCAGTGTCAATCATAGCGAAGGTGTGGCATTTTTCTTCTACAGTGATGGGTGCATAATATCTGTCCTCAACTTCCTCTAATACACATAAGAAATGTGAATTCTTACTGATTTCAGGGCTCACCTTTCTCAGGTCTTTTTCACTTTTGGCTAAGCACATTGGTAAATGAAAAGACATTTTTCCCTCCTTTTTACCCATTTCTGTGCGAGATATTTTATTCATTTCTCCATGATCAGAAGTTTTTTTGAGTGTGGCCACTGTTCGCCCATCCATCTGGGTAACATCAGAGACCACATTACAACCTCCCAACTGAACATGTGTAACAACATCATTCAGCAATTTGTCATTTTTTAATTCTGTGCATTTGTGATCATTTAGTGTAATACCAGCCCTTTCAGCCTCTTCAAAAATATGTGGCTCAAAGAATTTTTCAGGTGATTGACTTGTACCCTCCTTGTGAGTATTTCCTTTTTCTGTCTGTGTTTGGTCATTGTTTTGCTTGCCCAGGGAAGGAGCTATGCATCCCCACTTACTCCCTGTTCACTGGTATTCCCCATGCATGAGTCATTTTTCTTAAATCTGTTCCTTTGTTCTTTTGGAATTCCTAATGTTTCTTTTTCATTTGTGCAAATCTTTACTGTTTTATTTAGCTCTAAGTTAAACCGTACCTCTTTTTTAGAAGTATTTGCACTTTCTGTCACAATTTCATTTACTGGTACTTTCATTTTTAATCCATTAGACATCTCAGAGTCGTTATGCAAAATTATATCAGAGCAATCTGTCATTTTGGCACTGCAGTTATCATGAGTACTTAGTCACTTTTCGGAAGCCCCCCGGTCATTGCTATGGCCATCAGCCCCCTCTTTGGAAGGTTGTTTTTGCGCTGTATAGAGCTTTCCTATTTGCTCAGCTAACATTTTCACTTGGGCCTCAAGGCACTGGAACCTTTCCATCTCTCTAGGATCCTCTTTCTGTGGCCTAGGTCGATATTGGTTGTTTTCCCCCTGATTGGATCTATTCTGATACCTCTCAGGTGATTGATACCGGTTGGGATGGTTTCTGAACTCTTGATTTATTTGTGGAGGGGAGCGGGTTGCACCCATCCTTTGATTATAGTCCCTTGGTGGGGAATCATCGTACTGGCGTGGACTGTAGTTCACGTTTTGCCTCATGTCCTGTCTCTCAGATTGTGGGTACTGGCCCCTATGTTGATTTCCATTATCAGTAAATCGATCCACATATCGGGGCCTATCCTGATTACCATATATCATGGTGTTGGGATCAAATCTGCTCTGTGTCCCCAATGACTGGTAGGGACCATCATTTCTTTGATCTTGATTTTGTCTCTGGTTATTGTTCATACCTGCCATATCAGGCCGATATCTTACCCGGGGTCTATCCCCTAAATATCTAGGGCTGATGTAGCTCTCTCTATTACTAGGATCATGTGTTTGGAACATTGGTACAGGAAATGGCGATCTTTGTTGATTACCCCTTTGTTCAGGTGTCACATTATTTTTACCTTGGCTTTGAGCAGACTCAAGGGACATTTTGGCTGACCTGATTTCCATTACTGTGGCTGAGGGTTCTTTAGATTTAGGCCTAGTATCTTTCATTTTATCACTTTCTCTACCCTGACAATAGAGTACCTCATATAGCTTGGTGCTTTGATGTACAATCCATTCAAGGGACTTGTCACGGTCAAATTCACGGACCAATTGGGATATGATGTCTTTCTGTAGCCCATAGAAGTATGCGGTTTTAAACTCATTGGAATTTGAGTCAAAAGATACATCAAAGCGAGAGAATGCTCTTTTTAAGTCTTGTAAAAATTGGCGAGGGGATGTATTAGGTCCAGCAGTAATAGTGTACGCGACTTTCTTTGCCTCCTGCAATGACTGAAAAGGAGAAAAATGACGCCTAATTTCTTTTTCAAACTCCAGCCATGTCATATTCTGCTGTTCATTTAATCCCCTTATGATGCTGGCCGTCGGGGCATCTAAAGTTAAATGAAAATATTGTCTGTACTGTTCCTTAGGTATCTGGAGTGCTTTAAAAATGTCATGTACCGCTTCTAAGTGATCCTCAATGCAGCATTCACCTCCCTTTTTAAATGGTTTTATCAGGGCTTTAATGGATTTCATTATTTTTATGGGGCTACTTGTTGCAATGCATGGAATTGCACTATTTTGTGATTCAATCCTGTTTTCAGGTGTATGAGATTGGTGGCTGCCCCCAATGGGAGTATCAAATCCCCCAAGGGCGCTGCAACCAAGTTCAGTCACCGGCCCAGTCACTGGGGCACTAGCTCTTTGGGCAGAGCTAGAATTCATCTCCACTCCATTGAATGTGGTACCCTGCCGCCTCTCTTGGGACCTGGGAATGCACATTTGCTGTTCTAAGTCCTTACACTTTTTAAGGAGTCTGGTTGCTTTATTCTGCAAATAATTATTTTCATCGCTCATTTTATTAATCGCCTCCTGCATGTCACACATTTGCATTTGGCATTCATTGAACTCTTTATTTCTTTTGTCTCTTTCTTGAATCATTTTAATCATTTCTTGTTCTGCACTCTGGAGATCACCTTCTTTTTCACAATGTTCTTTTTGTAAAATCTGCATTTCTGAAACAACCTCATCTTTATCCTGCCTAATGTGATCCACTAAGGCTTTTAAGTGTGCCAATTCTTGCTCACTATCTTCAAATTGTTTCTTGCTTTTGGATAACTGAGTATCAAAGTCTCTGCATTTTAATTGCATGTCTTTTTGGCATACATCCAATTCTGCTCTCAACATTTCCTGATTTTTACTTGCCCCGTCTAATTCAGTCTTTAACCTGTTAATTAGCTGAGTATCATTCTCTTGCATTCGCAGGGACTTGTTTAAAATAAACCATATTTTACCGCATAGCCGTATTAAACAGTCTTTCTCTGCACTTTTATCGGCTGCATTCAATAATCTTGTAAGGCAGACCTGAATTATGCTGCCTTCTGCAAAAATATTGTCTAGTTTTTCTTTCTGCACCTCACCCTGAATGCGGTTACTCCATTCTAACGTGGTATTCGAAGACCAATTCCCATGTGCAAATAACTTTGCCTCTAAATATTGCACTAGATCTGAGAATGTGGTTTCCCTTTGTGACATTCTGAAATTCGTTTTTAGTGGCACTCTGCTATTATAAAATGGGTTCCCTTTAATGTGCAAATGGCAGTGTGAGACACGCTTGCCACGCCCAGTAGGTACTCTATGATCACTTTCCCGGCCTGCAACGCACCATAAATATGTAGGGTATTTTGTGGAGATTTGGGGCCTGATGGTATTTTATTACCGCCGAAAAATAACTTAGCAATAATCACTCTTTGTATTTAGATTTGGCCATGTGCAACAATAATACAATGGACATGCATTATTTCAGCACCCAGACCTGCATATTTGGTATACGTGGTTGGTGGTATTTTGGTGAGCATAATTCCCTTGTTTTATTTGTGGCCCCAATGTCCAGAATCCCTTATCTTTGCTTAGATTTTTCGTGTGATCACTAGAGAGACCTCAGACCTGCATTCTAGGGATACCACATTTCCAGTGATAGTGTTGGTGCGCCACCATGGGCGAACTCACTGACTTATTTACGACAGAGAGCTATATGTGGTAGTCTTGTGGTAATTTCCACTACCTTATATACGGTAGGGAGCTATGTTCAGAGAGTCTCTCTTCCCGTTGGCTCATGTACCTCCAACAAGCTATGCTACGGTCACTCACAATTATTCATACTGATTCTGACATGCACACATCTGTCTTAAAATGACCATTGCACTGTTTAAAAATCTCCCCACATCATTGGCATTGTAATGGTAAATAGAAAATAAACCACCCGTCTGTTTTCAAATATTTTCTGTATTATAAAAGTTGCATTTAGACATGATCTCATTCTTTACAGAAATAAATAAAATGGTACAGTAAAAGCATTTTCTATGTCACACTGCAAAGAGCGTGGCGGAGAACAGAACTCAAATTGCAACATTGGTATTTGATTAAGACACGCACAGGAATCCTACACTGACTGCATATTTTCGTGCACACACCCGGCTCCCACGCTTAGGTAATTACCTTATCTGAGTGTTCTTCAGTTGTTCTCTTTGTGAATGTGGCTCTCTTGGATTAACTCCAGCAAAAAGGAACGCTTGCCTTCTCAAGCCGGGGTCATTGCCTGGAATTCTCAGCTTTTTCAGATAGGAATGCCTCAGCCAGTGGAAAGGTTTTTCTTTCAGCTCTCCCCAGTCTCGACTGCAGCAGGACACCGGAATTTGCATTCAGTCAGGACCCCACAGCCAGGTCTTCTCCCCAGTAGTGCAGGAAGATGTCTGCCTGTCTTTTTCCCTGATACTGCCCACTAAAACTTTCCTCTCAGCCCTCTGTATGACGTGTCCCAATGAAATCCATTATCTCTCATCCTCCTACTCTTCAACAATAGCTTCGCTTATACATTTGCAATTGTTGCAAATCTGACTTCCTCCTTCCTGCAGTTACTGTGCACAAAAACACGGAGAATCAGGCAGAGAAGAGAAGAGAAAAAATCTGCACACACATTTAAATGGTTTTCAGAGTATGCCTAATTCTGCAGTGGAGAACACATTTTATTAGTGGGTTATATTAAAATAATGTTTTATTAGTCAGGTTAATGGTTAATAGGTTAGCTGTTAATTTTCAAATGTGTCTCTAGCAATATAGGCATTTCAGGTGAAAAATAGTGTGCATTTTTAAATGAACACGTGTGCTTTTAACTGTAAAAATAGATTTGCATCTTATATGTTAAAATCGTTTTTGACTGAATAGTCTGTCTTTCCTTGTTAATCTGCTAACCCATATAGCAATGCACCGCACCCTTGTGGTGGTGGTGCTGCAAAAATGTTCTACTTGTGCAGTATTACTGTACTCTGTGCTGTTTGCTAAATATCCTTACAAGCCCCAGCCGACGTGGATGCTGTTGACCTTATCTCAACTCAGGCTTCCCTCCTATAATCATGGAGGTGGTTAAGCCACCTGTGCTGGGCTCCAAGTTTGCTCCCGCAGTACCTATTCAATGCCACCAGTGCCGCAATATTTAAATGAGCCTGTATCTGCCACTGTTATGTCGGCAGTTCCATCCGCAGTTGTGACAAATATGCTGCAGAACAATGGGGTCTCTCTGTAGGCCTGCAATAATGTCTGCTGGCACTTAACAAGTTCCAGTTATACCAATACTTTAGGGGCAGTGGACAATGTATGTAATTGTGCAGCCAATATTGGTTCCACATATTGCCAAATATCCCTTGCAATCAGTAATAAAGTGGTGTCTCCCTGGGGCATCGCCCACAGGGCCCTGCTAATCACTGACAAACAGGCTAGGGGTTGTGGCTAAGAGGTTAACAAACCTCTTTTTTACAGGATCCTACTCAAAGGCGTTTTTCCAGAAAACAGATCTCTTGTTCTTAATCATGCAAACATCCTTTGTTTACTCCTGGATGTTCCTAATTTGGCTGGTAATTCATCCTAAGACCTCCAGAGAGGGGACTTTGTTGACTTATACAGAACAGATAGGCATGTTGTCTACTTTCACTCTAAACTTGTTTTTGACATCATCCTGCAAGAAATTGAATTTCTACGGACAATGTGTTTTGATACCTCTCCCTATGTTGAGACAAAACCATCTTACGTAGTTGCTAAAGGGAGTGAGAATGAAACCATTTTTGGGGATGAAATACATAGTTTAAAGTTAAAGATGAAGGTCTCTGAAGAGACCAGTGACTGGTCCTCGTTATTAAGTGTTGTGCACTGAGACTAGGGATTGTCCTTCTGTTACTTTAACTGTTAGGGACTGTCCATTACTATATTGTCCTGGAACACACGGGGCTACATCCACTTATTTACAAACCCAATTCTAGGTTTCAAATGTAAATCGCAAAGGACTGTTTGTCTAATGGAAACCTAGCTGCAATCTCCTTCAGCCTTCAATGGTGACACATTGATTTTCCAGGCAGCCAAACACAGTGAAATGGGTCACCCCTATGGTGGCCTTTTAACTGTTGTTCAGTCTGGGATGGAAAGCACCATAATAACTTTTATTGCCAACGTTTTGGGTATTATTTTCATAACACATGTTCGCATATCTGGAAAAGTACAATTTAACATCTTAATTGTCAATGTGTATTGACATAAGTGTATGCGTAATCTGGATACAGCCTCAGAGTATCTAGCAGGTTGCATTAATGACTGGCTTGAAAAGAATGCTAACGGACATATAATCTTTTTGGGCAATCGGAACTCAGAGTGCCTAACTCTGATCTCTTTAAATGAGTATGGTACTGCCTCTGTTGTCAGCTGTAAGAAGCTCCATAACTGTAGACTGTGGTTGGGGAGTTTGGGAGGACTGGACCTGTATTCAGTAAATGGGTCTGTCTCCGGCAGAACTTCCATTGCCCGACTTGGTCGAATGGCAATATGTACTCGACCATTGATTATAGCTTTGCAGGCGGTGGTTGTGTGAAAACTGTACCCAGTTGAATATGGTTCCCTCTCCCTACAGCGATCATTCTATGTTGGAGGACCAGTTTACCCTTGGTTTAGTGACTGAGGGTGGGTAGGAAATGGGTCCTAAAGACCTGCTGATTAATATGGCTGGCAACAGGTGATTTTGGTTGAAACAAGGGGGGTAGTGTTGGCAACACTAGGTACGTGAGATTGTGTTTCTCTAATGAAGGTTCTTGTTTATTAAATGGCGAGCCTCAGAGAACCGATGTACACTACACCGGTATATAAAACTTGAAACAAAAGAGTGTCTTGTGAAACTTCACCAGGCCTGGGGTTGCCAAAGGATGTAGTAAAAGCTACTGCATGTTGTGCTTAAGCACTCAGTTTATCCTGGGTCGGTTTATTTGTCACAACAAATGATGAAGCCGTATCTGTGTAAATTTTATTCAGTTTTATTTTCCATATGGTTTCAGCAGAAGCCTCTACCACTGATGCATTTCAGACCGTGGTCCTACTTTAGGGCGGTTATGTCATGTAAAGATAAATAACATGGCAGTGTGCAGCACCGGGAGTCTGTTCCAAGCTCCACCAAAGTTGCGGTCAAATGTTTGTGAATGAGTCGCAGGAGGCCAGGAGACTCAGAATAGAACGTCAAAGGGCACCAGGCCTCTCCAGTAGCACTGTAATGCTCCCAATCAGTGCCAGATTAGAAAAAAGAACCCATAGGATGGACATGCAGATGTCCCAAGACAGCAAACGAGCCTGCACAGATGATGTTGGAACACTGCATGGGGAGCTAAGGTTAATGCCTCTCTTGTAAACATCTTGACCTCTAGTTCTGAATAACTTTGAGGACTTTGTTGATAGTCTAGTAAAACCGCACAGATGTTTTATGAACTTGAAGGGAGCGGTCAAACATCACAGGCATTCTCAAGTGTTTATTGAGGAGGTGGCCATGAAAAGACATAATCTCCGATTTGTCATCGGTGAGCAAGGACTATATTATAAAGAGAATACATCAGACATACAGAAATTGGCTCCTCCAGAGTCGGGCCCAAAGGACTAGGGAGGATGCAGAAGTCAAGTCTTAATCAAAATTCTCAGGTTTTTGAGAGATTGATTAATAGCACCAAATCATCTCAATCGTGTAAACACATCAACACAGTTGCTGAGAGCAACTGGGTGACCCATTTTGAATCTTTATATTCACGACCCCCGGCTGTGCATATTCCCCTTTCTCCTGATTAGGGATGAAATGATAACCTGAGTTTGCAACTTTTTGATTATGATAATGTTCTAGAAGTGATTAAGAAGATCAGCTCTTCCTGTGCTCCTGATCCAAATAAACTTTTGAACTTCCTAGTTAAGTGTGATCTGGTTGCTTTGGAGACAACTTTGTCTATTTTGTTTTAAAGTGTGGCTAAATCTGGTCTTTTCCCAGCCTTGTTGGACATCATATATTGTGCCTTTTAAAAAAAAATAGAAAGCTCGATCGAATCCCTTAAATTATAGAACAATTTCGATTCTGGGTGCAGACAGCAAGGTTGTTGTTGCCTCAATCTTGCTGTCTCATCTTGAATTGTGGGCTTCAGAAGCAGGAAGACTTGAAAAATGTCAAACTAGGTTCAGGAGGAATATGGCATCATCTCTTAATGGTCTCATTGTGAAGTGTATTCAACATCTTGCTTGGGGAGGAAAGTATGACTCTGTTTATAGCATCTATTGACTTTACAGCAGCTTTCAATACCATGGATCAAGGTCTACTGTGGTCCAACCTTAACACATGTGGCATTCCAGCTGGTCTTTTAAGGTTTATAGTAGGTCTATAGAGTGACTCCAACATTCAAGTTTGTTTGAGACATACTGGATCTATATCTCACCCTATTTTGATCTCTAGAGAAGTCAGGCAGAGATGTGTGTTTTCACCCTGCCTGTTTAATTTATAAATGGCAGATCTAGGGGATTACTGAAACCGGCAACTTTTGTCTCTCCAAACCTTCTTCACATGAGACCATTTTGGCTGGCGTATGCTGACGGTATTCTCATCTTCGATTGTACATCGGTGAGATTCCAACGATTAATTAATGCATTTTTAGTTTTTCTGGATAAACATTCTTTGCAAATGAATCCTGTCAAAACAAAAACTAAAGAATGTTCGAAGGGCAGTAAAACCAGCTTGTTCCATTGGTATATTGTTGTTACAGCCAGTTGATAAAGTGGACTCGCTGAGTTATCTGGGATTTCTGATTTTTTCTAAACCATGTCTAATTAATCTTTAAGAGTGCTTAAAGAGGCATGCTTTGGCCCCCGCAAATCAACTAGTGAGGTTTGACTGCCAATATGGTAGATTCACCCTGTACCCATGCATGAAGAATTAAGAAGGAAATATTGTTCCTAAGATACTATTTGGTATGGACGATTATCCCTTATCGGTCTTGAAGTATTTGCCATCACTTGAGACTCTGATTTGGAGAAGGACATTACATCTTCTCAATTCGATCCCTGTTCATGAAATAAAATTTGAGTTGGGCATTGTCTCCTTGAGGGCCATCCCACTGAAAAATCGTGTTGCTTGTTAGAAAGATTGTATGTCCTTCGGAAGGTTCACTGTTTGAGGATCTGAAGTTGATCTTGGAAGAACTGGGCAGTACTCGGTTGGGTGATGTTCATAAATCTTGCTGTGATCTGCTGATGCAAGTAGTAGTACATGAACAGACTAAGTAGATAATACAACAAAATTGAAGAGGTCTCGATTTATTCATGATTTGATTAGAACAATCAAGGCAATGCACACTTATCCATCTCTTAGCCATCTCCAGTTAGATCACAAGAAACTAGGAACACTAGCCCCTTTTTTGGCTATCTTCCCAGCCAAGTTTATAAAACATACATTAATTTTCTTTTGATGTAACCGGATCAAGACAAAACAGACTTGGTAAGGTTTGGTTTATTGAAAATTAATCTGACAGGATGTACATTTTGCAATGTGGTGTGTTGTGACAATATTGTGCAGGGTCTAGTCGCCACTCACTTTGTTTCTTCTTAGGCCTGGCTGATCCCGGAATTTGATGTAGTTGCTGGTCTCTGCTCCTGTACGGATATTGATATGTGGAAAGAGTAAGAGTAAGAACACTCTTAATATAATACATCCTTTGCTAATGACAGTTTAAGCACAGTGACCCTCTGAAAGATTGACGGGAGACCGTCCTGGTACTTCAAGCTTCTGATACTTGACGCCAGTCGCGATTGAAAGTTGACACTTGTGTGCTAGGCAACCACACCTCATTATGAAATTGAAGATAACGGGCCGTGTCGGGCTGCAAGCGAAGCAGCAAGGAAAGGGAAATGCCAGAGTGTGCATGTATGGTCCCACATGTACGACATCTGAAAGATCTAATTCATAGTGATGTTCTTTGTTTCTATACTTGTATTAAGTACATTAGGAATTCTTGTGGATATTCCTGTGTGTTTGTGTGAATTTAATCATTGCCATCCAGTGGTTGAATTCTTTTCTTGTACCTGAGACACTGTAGATACAGTCACAGTTATTTTATGGCATTTCTGTAAAAGATGAGCATTTGCAAACACAACTGGTTTGATTTGTTTAAGTACATATTCTCAAAAATGTGTGGCAATTGGAATAGAAGTTTAATTGCTACATTTGCATTGCAATTTACTCCATTTGTGTTATGGAATTTAAATGGACCCGAGAAGTTTGCCTCTGTATCCTTTAATGGGCCTGCAGTTGTGCCTTCCTTTTTGGTGGGATTGCAGGGAGGTCTGCTATGGCTTCTTTTTTTCTAGTTCTGTTATTGAAGGTTTTCTTTTTTGAGATACAGGACACATGTCCAGATGTGGAGTGCACACAGGCAGTTGTCTTATTCTAGGATGCAAGGAATGTCAGCATTGACTTTGGTTGCATCAAAGTCGATTAAGAATAGACAATTGAGTGTCCACAGACATGAACATGTTACATAACTTTGTTCCTCTTTGGTGATTGTGCTGCCAATGTCAACCAGTGCATGGACGAGGGTTAGAATTGTTCTCTGCTACATACATTTCTTTAAAAAGAAGGAAATCTTCTGTTGTGTGGGGGATCTTTTTAGTTTTGCAAGTTGGTCAAAGTGGATGTTGACAAACTGCATACTGTTTTCATGTGCATAAGTTTGGAACCTAACAACTGTATCAATTGCTCCATTGACTAAACGGCCTTCTATGTCAAGGTTATATTTGAGTATCATTCTGCAGTTGAGACAGAGTTAACAGCTTTTCTAATCCAGCTGTCTTTGAGATAGTCTTTTCTAGTCCTGCTGTTGCATGTTGACACATAGAGAGTGCCATGTCATGCATTTCTAATTTGTCTATGGAGCTTTTAAGAGATAGACAAGATACAAGTGGTGTACATTTCAACTAGGCCAGGTTTCAACATAAACAAAGCGGCATGTAGATAGTGCTCCACTTTTGAACAATGCCAAAATGATGACATAACTCAGACATCTATAGTGTATGGCAGTATATACAGAAGGTGTTAATGGTGAGCAGCATACGTGTGTGTTAGTGCTGATGTGGGATACTGGGGTGCACAAATGGAAGGGTAACTTGAGATTTACCCTGCCATGGTACTGCAAAGGCAAGTGTAGGGACTATTACCTAACCTCTAACATATTCACCTACTAACTCCTAACCCCTAATAAAGTAACACAATTTGTGTTTAGAATGGGACAGTTGGGTTTGCAGCACATGGTGCAAATCATTGGTGCAAAATCATTTTTGCAATGTAGGGTTCAATCTGCGGTGTAGAGGTGAACTGCAAACACAGTGTCTGTGGTGCTGTTTTGAAATAAATGCAGGAATACAACTGCTTTTCAATGGAGACGTGACTGTTAGAGAACATGCATTGCCCGGAAATCATTTTGTTTAAACAGCCCATTGTGTGACCTACTAGCGCAGGAAGCCAGTATTAAAATGTAACATATCAATTCCGGTGCCAATTGAAACAAACTCTGTTCAAAGGTGATGGTGAAAAAGTTTCCAGAAGGTTTGTTCATCCAAGAGGAGGTGTCTGATTGATGCATGACAACACTGCTAGAAGTGTGGAAATGATATACTTTATGTAGAGAAATATAAGTGAAATTGGCTGGCATAGAAAAGGATTTTAAAAGGGTGCAGAGAGAAAGTAAGTCAGGTTGGATGGGGATGGTTGATAAGAAAACAGAGAGAAAAGTCTGAGAGTTCTTGCTGTGTAGGACAGAGCAAAGATTCCAGGGGCTTTTGCTGCCAAAGGAGAGATGGAAGGAAGATTGCAGAGAGAGGAAGTAAATTGGGTGTGCTCAGAGACATACAGCCAAGCTTCCCGTTACTGAGAGGCCTCCTGCAGCAGAGAAAGGAGGGTGCCAGCAAAATCTAATCCCAGCAGCCGTGGGCACAGAGGCCGGCCCTTGCTGAAGCTGCAAGGGCAGATTCTTTTGAGCATTTTTGATAAGCATCCAAGTACAAACTTAGAACATTACCTCATGTTTTTATGTGACATAATATGGTGGGATAGTTTCTGTACGTGAGAAGTCAGTAGCAGGCTGGTGACTGGATTGAAAGTAGGTCAAAGTTCTAAAGATTACTCCATGTTCGACCTGCAAAGTTTTCTTGTGGGAGGATTTGTAAGGAAAAAGGAGCTTCAAAGTATTTTCGCATAATTTGGGCTAGTTGGGAACACAGACAATTACCACGTGGGAAATGTGAATCAACTTTGCATTCTGTTGATGTTTGCTCTCTCTCTCCGTATTCTAATGGTGTTTTGTTAAACTACATTTGGGCCTTGTCCATATTTTGAGCAAATACTGATAAATGCCAAAGAGCACTATTATAAAAAAGAAATGTGTGGCTGATCATTGTGTAAGTGTTCCTCCATGATATAAAATATTACTTGTTCAGCACTGTATCAAAGTCTGAGTCTCTCTCCATGGGGCCACAGTTAGATTGGGGATAATTCCAAGCTGATTCCCCATGTTATAAATCTACTCTGGGCCAATTATCTAGCAATCCAGTACAATCATGGTGAACACATTGTGCACATAGTGTTGCACCAAGCCCTGAATTTGTTTTGGCTAATATGATCTCGGTATAAGAATAACCTCAATTAGCCCCAAGTTATTGGCAGAATAGGAATCCTCACAAAATAACATATAAAGAGATTTCATCACGATATAAATTGGCGGTTACATCTGCAAAATTCCAGCACTATGCAGACCGCATTACTACTTCATCATTTGCATCACAGGTGCTGTTTAGAGTGATGAAGTTGCTCTGAAATCCTGTTGCTGCCCATATTGATCCTTCTCAATCTCAAGCGACTTGTGACATAATTAGTCTGTTTTTTGGGGAAACAATCAAAAAGATTAGAACATTGATTATGTCAATTGGATTGGGGTCTTTTCAGTCTTGTCTGCAAACCCCTCTAAGTGGTGAAAGACTTTCCTGCTTTGACCCAGTATCTAATAAAATGGTATTATCTGCCTTGTGTAAACTTAAATCTTCTTCGCCATCAGACCCAATTCCATGCATTTGCTTCAATCTTGGCCCTTAAATTCCATTGCACTTCTTATTGCTGTGCTCCGGCACTCTTTTGAGATTGGGGTTTTCCCGGCTCCTTTGAAACATGCGATTGTTTCTCCTCTACTGAAGAAGCCTTATTTGGGTCCCCTGCCAGTTATCAGCCAATATCTCTTCTCCCTGCTATGATGAAGTTGTTGGAAGCCATTGTTACCCCTCAGCTTTTGAGTTTTTTTGAGAATTATGAGATGCTGAATCCTTTGCAGTGTGGTTTCAGGCCTCTAAGGGGGAACAAATCGGTCATGTCTCGATCCTGGACAATATTGCTGTGGCCCAGAACTGCAAGGAGGTTGGAGTCTTGATTCTCCTTGACCTCTTTGTGGCATTCAATACCATTGAACATACATTTCTCCTATATTTGTGTCCTTTGAGTAATTTAATTGAGTCGTTTGGCGTATGTTTTTATACATACGCCTATGACACTCAATACATTTTTAAATTGAATACTCTGGCATCAGATTTTAGTCTATGATCAATTTCTTCAGTCACTTCCAGGTAAATGGTGAGTTGTTCATCATTGAACATCATTTTCTCCTTCAATGTCTGGAACATGCTGGACTGTCAGGTCCAGTCTTCGCCTGGTTCGCCTCCATTTTGCAGGATTGTATGCCGACTGTGTCCCTCTCAGGTTTCCATGCCCTGTCTATGTAAATCTTGTGCCGAGTGCTGCAGGGTTCCTCATTGTCACCTCTACTGTTTAATTTATATTTGTGTCCTTTGAGTAATTTAATTGAGTCATTTGGTGTTTGTTTTTATACATACGCCTATGACACTCAATTAATTTTTAAATTGAATACTCTGGCATCAGATGTTAGTCTATGATCAATTTCTTCAGTCACTTCCAGGTAAATGGTGAGTTGTTCATCATTTAACTGTAATTTGAGACCTGACAAATCTGCTTTAGATTGTTTGGATTGGTGTATTCTACCTCATTCATTGCTATTTCTGCCTCATTTTAGATCAGTGGTTCTCCATTTGATTCTTGGTTTCCTGTAAAATAAGGTTGGCTGCCTTCAGGAGTGTCTTTTTCTAGTATAATTTCTATTTCTTCTTCTTTTTGGCATTCATTGTCCAACATTTGTTTGTACTATTTAAAATTGTAATTTGCCATACTGGTTTCATTTGCCTTGAATGGAGCTTCAAATGTGTCATGGTCACCTAACCATTCTTAGGCCCTCATTACGAGGTTGGCGGAATGGGTTTAACGGCACCGGTAAAGGTGCCAGTGCCGGTGCCGGTAAAGCCATTCCGCCCTATTACGAGGTCTCCTCGCGGGACCCGCAATGGGCGCCTGGTAAAACCAGGCATCCTTACCGGGTCCCGCGAGGAAACCAGGGAGCTAACAACGGGCCCGTTAAAAACGGGCCCGTTGTTAGCTCCTTGCCCATTGAGCCCTATGGGGGCCCGAATGGGAATGGGGATGGACCGGGTTCGGGTTCCTCGGACGAGGAATTACCGGGTCCGCCAAGGTTGGCATGGCCCGGTAAGTCCTCATTTGAGGAACCCGGGCCCGGTATGCGGTAAGGAGTCAACCATGCCGCTAAATGCGGCATGGTTACCTTCAGCCTCCTAATGAGGGCCTTAGTCTTTTCTCCAAGGTTTCAATAGTTGCAGTAGGGCAATGTAATAAAGTTATCTATGCTCTGCAGCTTAAAATGATCATTTTCCATGGTTAATAAGACTGGGTATTGAATGTCCTACTAGACTTCCTTCCCACTTTAATACTGAGAACTTCCAGTTGTCTCATTTGGCATAAAATTATTTTGTATTTATAGTTTTGGGCTATATCGTACAGGCACATGTTTTCCAAAGCAGTACTTGTGTTTTTGTATAGTATGTGTCATTTAGAAACATGGTAAGATGACTTGGCTGTTGGGATTTTATGTGGCTATAGATTTTATTTCTTAGTAGGGATTTAAGTACTCTTTTATTATGATAAGGCTGGACCAAGGTTGAGCCAGAGAATGTTTTCAGATTTCCCGTGCAAGACTGTACTGTTAAATGATCTGCAGCTTCGTAGTCCCCCACACTCTATGTGACAGAATTTTGATACCAAAGTTGTACAATTTTGGACAAAGAGTTTAGTCAGATGGTATGTCATTCCAGAGGTCTTTTTGCTCAATTGTCTCAGCTTTCGTGAGGTAAATTGTGATATATTTTGCGACAGCAGTTGGATTGTCTGAAAATGTAATGAATGTCTATTTTAGCATGAGTGCAAAGATAGGATTGTAATCATTGATGTACTTGGATGCTTCATCTCTTTTAATGTATGTGTTTTTGGGAGATTTACCTTTGACAATGTGCCTAAAAGAAGGCTTTAAACTATTGACTTGACATTTGGTACAAACTCATCTAGCGAATCCAAAATTAAATTTGGGAAATTGCTTTATATTTGTATTGATTTCAGCAGCA
Source organism: Ambystoma mexicanum (assembly GCF_040938575.1). Lineage (NCBI taxonomy): Eukaryota > Metazoa > Chordata > Amphibia > Caudata > Ambystomatidae > Ambystoma > Ambystoma mexicanum. Next base: position 38,953,627 of record NC_090924.1, on the reverse strand, counting down.
TTTACCACACTTATCATATTGGAAACATCTGATTTGTGTCTGTAGGTATTTATATGTCTTCTGAAGGGAGGCCTCATGTAATTTAGTTTTCAATAAATTGTAAAACAGTGTCATCTGTGTCGTGAGCAAATGTGGGAGCATTTTTAATTCGCAAAAGCATGTGTATGTGTGGTGCTTCTCTGGATCGATATGTTTGCCACTTTTCTGAGTGGAGGACAGTTTTTTATTACAGATGGTGAGAGTATCTTGAGACATTGGGCCTCATTTTAAGTTTGGTGGTAGCCTTGCCGGTAAAAACCGGCAGGCTGCCGCCAAACTTACGAACATTTCCGACATCCGTGAATGGGCAATTACCTGGTCATTACGGCCCTGACGGACTCGTGAATTTCCCATTCGCGGGCGCCGGAATGGAATGCTCCCCATTCCCATTTGAGCCCCATAGCGTTAAATGTGAATGAGGAGGTTGGATGCATTGGCACCATTCAGAATGGTGCCGGTGCATCCAACATGCCCTGCTCGCGCGTGCCGGTAAAGCCGCCAGGTCAGACCTGGCAGCTGTAATGGCACCCACGAGCAGGACTCGTAGTTTGTTGACCAGTAAATCAGCACCTCCTCAGAACCAGTATTTGCTTGTACAATGCATAGTTGCCAAGAGATGTGTAATACTTGACTGCAGCACTTCATCTTTGTCTTTTATCTTTTGAAGGAGTTCAGCAGCTGACATATTTAGGAAATGGGTGCCTGTGTTTAGTGTGTGTGCAAAGCCGTAACATAGAGTTGCTTTCAAACAAGAGATGGAAAATGTATTCAGCATTTTGCCAGTATCTTAGATCTTCAGAGTGCATTTGTAGAGAACGATATTCTGATGCACTGATTTAGATGGGTCTTTCATTGTGTCGTCCTCCTTTACCTGTGGGGAAGGGTACTGGAAAACAACATGCTTTTAAACTTTTTTCCTATATACTCATTGAAGTCCCTTTGGCTTGACACTTTTTATTTGCTGCTAATCCATATTCCATGGTATGTCTGGAATGTAGTGGGTGAATTGTATACTGGTCAAGAATGCTCTCCATAGTGATATGATCAACATGTTTAAATTGACCAGTTTGTGGTGCATTTTCTAATATTTATGTTGATTTTTCTAAGTATATGCTTATATCTTTGTAGTATTCACTGTTTTGTTTAAGATACTCAAGGGCTTCTTTAACTTTGTTTAAGTCAACTAGTTGTTGTCAAATTTGTTGTAATTTCTTGATACACCATTAACTAGTACAATCAAACATGTCAATCAAATGTGTTGTACTATTGTTCTACTCCTAATGTTTCCACATTTCTTTAAGGTCTAATGGTAAGTATATTACCTTGCCACAAATGCCTTTGAGAAATTCTGATGGAGGCAATTTGGCAGTGTTGGGTTGCAAACATATTATAGGTTGGAATGGGTATACTGGTTGAATTATGATACTCTCATGTAGATTAAGTTGTTGGAGAGCATTTGTAAGTGGAGATATTTGTAAGTTATGATTGTTAGCTCAAGATGGCATTTGGTTATCTTCAAGCTTACTATTACAGTTTCTGCAAACTATTAATGGATCCATTGTGGTGTATTTGTGTGCTGCTGTTAAATACAAGGCCAATTGGAACCATTGTGATTCCTCATTGTCTTCTACCTTGTAGGCCATATCTACAATTTTCATACTTTTCTTAGAGAAAGTTCGGTGACAACAGACACATACTTTGTCTGGAATTTCAGAAGACTTGTTTATAAACTGTGCTATTTCTTTTTTGTATATGTGTGTAAGGAGTATACTGTTAATACATTGTTGGTTAATCTTTTGTAAGTTAAGTGTGTTTTCCAATTCTTGGTCAGTTCCAAAATATTTACTTTGTATGTGTTCTATTTGTCTGATGACTTCTTGGGTTGTTCCATTTACGAGATTGACATTGAGTTTATGTAGTTCTACAGTATAACATTTAGTGTTGTACAATCTATGAACATGGTTTCACATTGTAGAATGGTGTTTCTGACATACGTATGTCTTGTAATGTGCTTTCTCCTGAAATGTAGACTAATTAATGTCCTTGTAGTCCAATGTGGATGTGCACTGGACAGGAGACCATGGGCCTCATTACGACTTTGGAGGTAGCCATGGCGCTATTGGCGCCATGAGTGCCTCCATAATCGGGTTGGGGCCGGGTTCCCTGAATGGGGAATTACCGGGCCATTCCAAGTTTGGAGGGCCCAGTAATTCCTCCTTCAGGGAACCCGGGCCCGGACCTTCCCCATTCCCATTTGAGCCCCCATAGGGCTCAATGGGAATGGGTGTGGGAGCTAAAAACGACCGGCCCGCTGTTAGCTCCCTGGTCCCCTCGCATGACCCGCTCTTGACGTCTGGTAAAACCAAACGTCCAGAGCGGGTCCCGCAAGGGGACCTCATAATAGAGTGGAGTGGGTTTAACGCTGTCAGCACCATTACCGGCGCCGTTAAACCCGTTACGCACATCTTGTAATGAGGCCCCATGTTTTGTAACATTTTGATTCTACTTTTGTCTTTCATTTTAACAACGAGATTGAGAAATTGTAAATATTTTAACTACTGTTGGTGTACATTGTATATTGAGCTGGATGTCAATTTGTACACTTGACGACCTGTGGGGACACAAGGAACATTTGTTTGAATGGTTGGGGAAGAGTGTTATTGGTTATTGGTTAATTGCTTCTTCATGTAAATATGGTTCAGTGCTACTGGTGTGAAACCATTCACCTGCACAGAAGTTGTACAAGTTATATATGTTCACCTTGAGCATATTAAGAACTTGTTTTGTAGGTTAATTAATTTTTTAGTAGTTGTATTCTGTTTAAAATGAATCATTTTCTTTTTAGTTTGAATGTGATGTTAATCAGAGCTTCTAATATCAGATTTGTTTCGTAAATTTTAAGTGAGGAACGTGAATTTTCAGGTCTTTTTATGAGATTGCTAAAAACTCTGTGCCAGAACATTTTTTGTAACATTTATTTTTTTTAAATATTTTTTGTGACGGCATTGATGACATTGCTAGATATAGTTTGAGGTTCATTTTCAGTTTTGATTTATTTAGTTCATATTTGGTTACTTTTTTTGATGCAGGAGTAATACTTTTGTTAGTGGTGACTGTTGTACTTTGCATGAATATAGATACTTGTTATCTCACTTGTACACTTTCTCTACATTGTTTTAGTGGAGGGTGAGTATATGATTTTCTCTTCTTTTTATCTGCACCGTCTTTTCTTTCTTTTCTATAGAGATGAGTTTTAGTAGCCATCATTTTGTATCTGTTGGAGAAAATAAAGCTTGTACTTTAATGTTGCAGAAGGGTTCAGTGGGTGTTCTTGTACAAGGGTGAGGAAGAGTGGTGTATGGATAATAACATGGATTAATATTGGGTACTGGGATGAGGAGGATGGGTGCTGGAGTCATAATATAGATTACAATTGCAAAGTCATATGATGAAGAGGGATATGGGGATAATGGAGAATAATGTGATTTCACTAATGTTATGATGAAGGGGAAGTACAACAATGAATGCATTGTTCTTACGGAAGTGACGTGAGGGAGAGTGGGGTAGGCATAAATATATCAATTAATGTTGGGTGCAGGAATGAGGAAGAGGGCTGTTGCAGTAATAATATAGATCATAATTGTGTAGTAGTATATGGAAGAGGAATATATAGTTAATGGGGCTACGGACTAAAATATTTGTAGAGGAAGAGGTTGTATACCTGTGCTCTAGTGGTATGAGGAAGACAGATTTGGGGATACATCAAAATCCTGTGATTTCAGTAATAGTATGATGAAGGGGAAAATACAGCAATGAATGCATTGTTAGTGATGTTAAATGAGGGAGGGTGGTGTAAGCATAAATATAATGTTTAGTGCTGGATACTGGGATGAGGAAGAGGGGTGTTGGGGGTAATTATCTAGATTATAATTGTGCAGTAGGATGCAGACGAGTAATGTATAGGTAATGGGAGCAATGGAATAAAACACTTGTACACAAAGAGATTGTAGGCCTCTGGTGTAGTGGTATGAGGACGAGGGATGTGGGGATAATGCAAACTATTGTGATTTGAGTAACGGTGTGAGGAAGGGGGATTACAGCAATGAATGGATTGTTGTTAGTGGACACACATTAGCGAGTTGGTGCAAGCATACAGATGTATATTAACGTTGGAGAGTGGGTTGAGGAAGAAGGTTGTTGCTGAAGTAACACAAGGCAAAGTGTTGTATTAGTAGGAGGTGGGGTACAAAAGATGTGTAGAATGAGAGGTTGTAAAATTGTGGGGTGTTGGGTTCATGATATGCATTGTGATTGAAAAGTGGTTTGTGGAAGAAGTATTTATAGTTTTTGGGGTTGTGTGATAAAATGTTTGTTCTGTTGTCGGTTGGGGAGTGGTGGTGTTATAGGATAAGGAGGAATGGTGTGCTGCAATGGAAAAGAGTGTGATTGTTGCAAAGGAGAGAGGAAGCATAGTTTAGGATAATACACAGTATAGTTATTTTATTAACATTGTTATGACATACATTCCACAATAATATGCTTACTTTATAGAAATGGAAGCAATTTCCTCAGTAGGTTTCTTTGGTAGTCGTGTTATTTCTGCAAATGTCAAAGAAAGATTGTTGGCAAGTATGAACATTCTGCACTGCTATAAGTAATAGGACATGCCAGTCACTATGAAAGAAGTAGTTTTGCAATCACTAATGAAGTACTGATGGGCTGCAGCGAAGCATGATTTGTAGTACAGAAAAACAATTAGTACCCGGCGAGAGTCAAGCAGAATGCAACAAGCATGAGAGGCTGCCTCTGCCCCCCCGCTGGGGATTCGGGTAAGCTTTTTTTTTTTTGTTCCCTTCCCTCCCTCCTCCCTACCCCACCCCACTTACCTTCTTGCCCCTGCGTCCCTGGTGGGGGACGATGGAAGCCTCCAGCAGTGCGGAGACTCTGCGCCTCCACACAGCTGGAGGCTTCCATCGCCCCCTGGCAGGGACGAAGGTATGTTTTTTTTTCTTTTTTCTTCTCCCCCCCTTCCCCTCCCTCCCGCCCTCCCAACCCCACTTATCTTCTGCTTCTTTTTTTTTTGGGAGCGGACGCGTCCGCTCCCGAAGGCCGCCATGGAAAGAGAAAACGGACTCCCATTTTCCCTTTCCCGGTGGCCATTTTCTTGGTTGTTTTTTTTTTTTTTTTCAAAAACGCTGCGGCTTTTCGGGACCGAAAAAAATGCTTTTAGTGCCCCGGTCACGCATATAATGCGGGCCGGGGTACTAATAGCAATATGACCCGAGCGGCGGGGTCATTACCGACTCTGGTAATGCCCCGGGGCCTTCGTTAATTGCTTAATTATAGTCGAAGTGAAGTTTAAGGCAATTTTGTGTAATATTAAGGTCTGCTACAGTCTTGACAGAAGACAATTCATTTCTTAAAACAAGATGCCATTATTTGTTGTACTGTAAATGGAGAATTGAGGTACTTTGAATTATGGAATTCTGCAGTGCTATAAGTAGGAGCACATCTATGTCACTATGTAAACAGAAATACTTTTAAAAGCACTAATGAGAACTTCATATAGGGGCTACATTGAAGCATATTTTCCAGAACAAAACATCAGTTATTCTTGAAGTTATTTTATAAAAATGGGGTAAACGATATTACTTTTGAAAATCAAAAACATACTTGTAGTGTTTCTTCTTAGATGTGTGTTTTTGAATGTCAATCCTGTTGATTCTGGGAATAGAAATCCACAAAGGTGTGTACAGTAGATTGTCACAGAGCAGGCTCTGAATCACAGCACAAATGAACTCTCAGAGTTGAAAGATACATCTGAACTGTTGAACCAAGGTAAGAGGGTTAGAGGTAGGGTTTTTGGATGTGATTAGTTGATGGGTGTGTGATTGTTTGAATGTAGCCAATCAGGAATTGTTACTGTGATAAGGGTAAAAACAAAAGAAGGGCTTCCCTGTGGCCTGAGATCCCTGGATATACGCGACAAATTATGGGCGTACCACATGTGCCACCTATTCTCTTTTACCATGCCGTGCAGGAAAAGAGGATGGCGCAGACTGCAGATATCACAAAGATCTGCAGACGTCCGGAAGCTCAACCAGTTAGGCTTTGTGGAGGAGGAGTTAAACTGCAGAGATTGGGGCAGCAAGTGCTTAATTTCTTTTTTTAATTGCTGAAAGCACAGAGCTTGATAAGAAGACTGTTTGGATCATAGCAGATTTGGGGGTTTATTGACTGCAGATATATGCAGAGCAGCTTGGTATTTCACACAATCTTGGGTTTGGAAAATTGGAAGTGGTATGGCATTGGGTTCATGGCATGAAATGGAGTCATATATTACCCCTGTGTGAAGATATGGTGCATTTCAAACATCCAGAAATGATTGTCGTACATTGTGCGGGTAATACCTTAGGTTGTGTAACTGGTGTAGTTTTCAGTTTGCTATGAAAGATACTTTCAAAAGTTTGATTAAACATTTCCCACAATGTTTATTTATTCACGGATTACGCAGAGACAAGTGTGGAAAAGTGAAAGGATGGCAGCCCAAAACCCATAGGGCCTCGTTATAACAATTGCGGAATGGGTTAACGGGCGCTGCTAATGGTGGCGGCGCCGTTAAACCCATTCCGCAATATTACGAGGTTCCCTTGCGGCACCCGATGTGGACGTCTGGTTTTACCAGACGTCCAGAGCGGGTCCCGCGAGGGGACCAGAAAGCTAACAACGGGCCGGTCGTAATCAGCCCGTTGTTAGCTCACGCACCCATTCCCATTGGGCCCTATGGGGGCTCAAATGGGAATGGAGGATGTCCAGGCCCGGGTTCCCTGAAGGAGGAATTACCGGGCCCTCCAAACTCAGAATGGTCCGGTAATTCCCCATTCAGGGTACCCAGAGCCGGACACAATTTTGGAGGCAGCCATGCCCTTAATAAGGACATGGCTACCTCCAAAGTCGTAATGAAGACCATAGAGTAAAAAGACTACACCTTGCTGCAAGGAAAACAAACTGACACCAAGCTCGTCTTATCTCAAGACGTTACTCCTTTCATAGAGGAAATACTACAAATGAACATTACTAAGCATGATAATGAGTACAACATAATCCTGCCACCCTCATTGGCTACCACCTAGACAACATACTGATTCCCCCTTAAAGTCCCTTGACTGATTGGCCACCTCTATACTACCCCCATTCTCCTACACACGTGGCCCCCTACATTGTCATTGCCGAACCCAATAGGGGATCGGTAGGTTCTTATCCGTTTGATCGTGAATTTGGAAAGTCACGTGATGTGCACCCTCCTTTTCCTGGCACAATAAAAGAACCTGGGCAAGGACAATCCTGCATTTGATAAGACAAGAGGCTTCTTCATTAACCCAGATGCCATAGCACACACAAGCTGCACCACCGGCCCTGTACAAAATGTATTGGCATCACCTCTGCTTCTCCTGTCCTGAAACAAGAGACATTTCAGGTGCCCAGGGATTACGTGACCAAGGCACCACTCTCCAATCTGATTTTTGAGGATTTGCTTGATTAAGTTGTATGTCTAGGTGCAATTCATATGGGGTGACCACCCTGAGGTTAGGGCAGTAGTTTTCTAAATATTTGCCATGCTCATTGGCATCACAGAGCTTTGTGCCCTTTTCCCATACATTTGTCATTCAAAGGGTGCATGCCTTCCTGCTCATTTAATAACATTCTTTTCCCATCACAGTCTGGCCCACAGCTAGATACAATTAGTGGTAATATGTGCACCATTGGTGCCTCTGACCTCAGCTTCTCTCCTGGGAATTGGGAAAGGGGATTTGTTTTTTTAGCTCAACATACAGAGCCACAGCTCCACAACAAGGTCTATGTAATCGCCTGCTCATTGTGGATTAGGTCCTAACATCTAAAATTGCATTACTTCTTTCTAATTGACACACTACCTATACTACTGCCCTATTATAACCTCGGCAACTTCAGCATTAATACATCTTTTGCTTTTTCTGTGTTGCTATATGTGGGTATCTCATATGTGTCAGACCTAACTAATAGAATGTATGTGTTTTCCATGGCACAACGTTCACTCTGCATCCATACGGTGGTTCTCTAATAAGTTTTTTCTCATTCTGAAACTCTTTGCCTGGCTGGGACACTGTACATGCATTCCAACAAAAGATCCATGCTGGTTTGCCCACAAATAGAAACAAAAAGCAAGGCAGAATGTGACTAAAGATGCACAGGTACATTTCTGCAAGATTTTTGAATGTCCTCTTTTGTAAATGATAATCTTCTACATGATGTGGCAAACATTTCTATAAAAGATGGAGTACATCTAGTGTTGGAAAAGACCTTGTAATGAAAAAATCTATTAATACACATCAGACATTTACATATTAAGATCATAGTCTTACAAGAACAAAAAGTTTCTTTTGAGAGCCAACATTAAAAAGTAGCAGAATAAAGGAGTCAAGTTCATACAGCGTCCATTCTTCATTTTTTTGATCATATAATCAGCTGATATATTTTCCCATGGGTGAAAAAACACAGAAAGGGAGCTCATATTCTTTGGTGGTGTAACATGAATGGAAAGTGTAAAAGCCTTAACTAAGGTGTTAACACCTTCTATTCATGGCATGCTGCAAATGTAATTGTTCTTATGGCATTGAAAAGGGGTGGAACAATACTTAATTTCTGTCACCTTTTTCCTCTGCAGGGAGAAGAGAGAGTCATAAGCTACCCCTATTACACCGTTTCGGCTGTGGTAGGTTTTCAAAAGGCAGGAAGCTAGTTTGTAAATGCTAGCTATCAAAAGTCACAGAAAATGGGAGAGGATAGAAATGTTTGTTTATTCAGACATACATATAGAATATAGAATTCATAGTAAAGAATACATAGTTTGAAACGAAAGATCACATGCAAGCCTTGTTTGGCTTGTAACAAAAGAACACAGAAAATGGAAATGAGTACAAAACTGTTGTTACATCACAGTTTGGTAGGTGAGGGTTAGTAACATGTATTGTGGATTTCAAATACTACAATCAGACTGGTAGTATGTCATAGTGGTCGACACATTGTTATGGGTGTTTCTGGTTCGGCGGGTATTCAACCTTCACTGAGTAGAAATGTTCACAGATGAAGGGTCCGAACTTTCATCAGGACGTGTTTGGGAACGCCTATTGGGAGGGAGAGGCGAGTATGTCAAGAGGAAGTGTGACCACACGGGGGAATCCGTATGAAAAAAGTACTGCACTATAGGAAACCTACCTATGTTCTGTCAACGGTTGAATTGAATTCAGGAAGACAAATAGATTGGTCTGGTATCCCTGGAGGTAATCTACAATAGGAAAAAAGATGGCAATGAATGCACCTGGATGGTATGAAGGATCATACTTAATGGAACAAATAACAAGAGTATAGCATACCTTAGTTGATGGTATGCGGTCCAAAATGGAAATATTTTTTCAAATTGTTTTGTCACACGGGTACAATTGCCGTGTACTTGGAGGCTTATTGAGGTTAGAAACTTTTCCTATGCCGCTGTGTAGGAAGGAAAAGGATTTATTTTACTGGCTAAAGTGGAGTTTTTGCCTGGTGCTTAAAAACGATTTATAGATATGTGTCCTTAAAAAGGGTGGTAACGTGTTGAATTGTGATTTTTGTGGACATTATCAATAAAAAACCAGCATTTAACGGTGCAGAACCTGAGAATATCCAGTAAAGCGTGAGGGAAGTTCACGTCTGTACTGTCTATTGTTGGTTGTACGTGATTATGGTAGTAGTTAGGGCTAGGGCCTGCCATCCGATTAGGTATGTGCTCGCGGTGCGGTGGTGGTTTGGGCTAGAGTATGCCAAAAAAGATGGTGGAATTTAGTTTGAGCAAAATAATCGCGGTGCGGTTCTGTATTAACAATGATCTAGCTAAATGATTGATGGGTCATGGCAGGCTCGATTTCTTACCTGAAAAAGGAGCGTGAGGCGGATAAACATCTACCTTGCGAATTCGGAAACCAAATGATTACTAATGGAGACGGCACGTAGTGTAAATACAATTACGGCCGGTGTGGCGCATGCGTAATGGTGGCAATGTTGGGGACGCTATGTTTTTGTAAAAAGGGGCGTGCATGCATCATGAGTTGATTTGCACGCATGGGCGATGATGAGGACACTAATGGGTAATAGTGTAAAAAGCAAAGTGGTGGCAAAATAAGGGTGACTTCATGTAATAAAGTTAGTCTAACTGAATGACATGGACATTCTTTAGGAGCAAAAAACACAGATGGTTATTACGACAGATTAATTTGGTTGAACATACATTTGAGTGGTGCGTGTTGCATAAACAGGCATTTCGGTCTCGTTGTGCAGAAAAAGAAGGCAAGAAAACATCTTTGTTCGAGATACACGATTAAAGCATTACAGTTTGAAATGACAAAAACCATAATTTGTATTCAGGCGGGGTGAGACCAGTGGTTTGTTGTTAAAATACTTTGCAGGGCATGTTAAAAGAAAACATATGACTAAATTTGCTAGAAATAGGGATTTATTTAAAGAAAAGATTCCATTCAATGGCTATATTAAGGCCCTGTTTGACAGAATCGAGGTGGAAAATCCATTTCTGCTCTAGCTTTCGAAGTGAGAGGTCTCTATCGCCACCTCTGAATGGGTTTCTGGCTATTTCTAGAACAAACCAGAAAATGTCATTGTGGATATGATGTTTCTCTTGGAAGTGTGCCACCATAGGTTTGTCGGGAACAGCATTTTTGATGCATGAGCGATGTTCACAAATACGTTGTCTGACTTCCTATTGAATTGTGTATACTGTCCATTTGCTTTTACAGTTGGTAAATGACTTGAAATTCCAATTTTTTCTGTTTAGATCAATGGATTTCATGACAGACTGAGCATGAGCCGCATTTGAAGTGTCCTTTGACGGCAGGTAGATTCCATAGGGTGAGTTGTTCTTTTAGCTTGGTCGGTTCCGTATAGGTGTTTACCAAACGATCTTTAAGATTTCTGCTCCGTTTAAATGCAAAACGGGGTTTGGTGGGTTTAAATGAATCTGTTTGGAGAATGTTCCAATGTTTAAGTATGGTTTTCTTTATTTGATTGCTGAGTGGTGAGAAGGTAGTGACACAGGTGATTTTGTCCTTGCAAGGCTCTCGTGGGGTAGGTTCAAAGCATGATTCTCTGCTTCTGTTTTTTGCTCGTTTTCTGGCTTGACGGATCGTGTGGTTGGGGTAGCCTCTTTCTTTAAGTCTTGTGGTAAGTTCTCTGCTAGTTGTTTCGAAATCTTCTCGTTTTGTACAGTTGTGCCTTAGTCGCAGAAATTGGCCAAATGGGAGATTTTCTTTGAGACTAGCAGTGTGGAAGCTCTTAAATTCCAGAAGTGTATTTTTGGCTGTTGGTTTCCTGTAGAGGGTAGTTGCTAGGGTGTTGGTGGTGGTTTTGTAGACTGTGAGGTCTAGAAATGGAATCAAGTGTTTGTCTGCCTGAATTGTGAACTTGATGCAGGGATCTTGATTTTTGAGCCATGTGAAGAAACTTTTTAGTTCTGTATTATTTCCTTTCCATGTCATGAAAATATCATCGATGTACCTGATCCAGAAGCTAATTTTTTCGTTATTGATGTCATAGATACATTTGTTTTCAAAAAAGTCCATGAACAGGTTGGCTACGTCTGGTGCGAAAGTTGCTCCCATTGAGGTCCCGTGACATTGTTGGTAGAAAGATGTTTCGTAAATGAAGTAGTTTTCGGTTAACGCGATGTGGATGCATTCAAGAATGAAAGACGTAGGTGGTTCCATATTGGTTCTTTTATCAAGGTATGTGGCCAACACATCGATGCATTCGCGTTGGGGAATGCTAGTGTATAGTGACTCGACGTCCAGGGTCACTAAAAATTCTTCTTCATTGGTGGTTAGGGTGTCAAGTTTTTTGATGGTCAAGGTAGTATCTTGCATGTAGGACCTCATTTGTTTAATGAATGGGCGTAGAAAGTAGTCAATGTATATTGACAGCGTTCTAAGACAGATCCTATACCTGCTACTATAGGACGACCTGGTGGATTATCGGCGTCTTTGTGGATCTTTGGTAGTAGATAAAATGCGGGTAGTATCGGATGACGGTTTATCAGGAATAATATTTCGTCGTCGTCTATCCAGCCTTCTTGGAGTGCATGGCACATAAGACTTTCTATTTCGTTAAGGAGTCTGGCGGTAGGATCGGCCGGTATCTGGCGATAGAACTTGGTATTGTTGAGATGTTTAAGGATTTCTGTGTCGTATAATGTTTTGACCCATAGGACGATGCCTCCGCCTTTGTCGGCAGGTTTAATCAGAAAAGTGAGATTGTTTTCAAGGTTTTTCAGGGCTGTGCATTCGTTTTTATTGAGATTGTCGGGGTATCTGATGTTTTTCTCAAAGAGTTTGTTAGTTTCTAGAAGGATATGGTTTTCGAAAGCCAGAATTTCTGGGCAGACCATGTGAGATAGTTGAGTAAAAGTCGAAGGCGGTCTTAAGCCAGTGGATTTTGGAGGGTCTTTTTCTGGTTTGTTGATGAAGAAGAATTTAAGTCTGATAGTCCGGAAGAATTTACGGAGTTCGACTTCCGTTTGGAATCTGTTGGCTGGTGTAGTGAGGACGAAACTTAGTCCTTTGCTTAGAACGTTGGTTTCTTCGTGGGTTAGGATGTGGTCGCTGAGATTAAAGATGGGTATTACCATGATTGGTTCCCTGGGGCCATCCATTGCCGTGTTTGCATGGGGTGTTGTTGATATACTCTCGGTCGGCCTCGTTGTCCCCGTCCCTGAAAAGGGTGTTGTTGATTTGAACTTGAAGGTGCAGATGCTGCGGAACTCGAGTCGCTATTGGAGCCACTACCGTTCGAGCTATTGGAAAAAGTTACACATTTTTTCTGAGGTCAATGTGGGTTACGTGTGTTTTGTTGAGGGTTTTGGTTTATCTGATTGTAGAAACCAGGTACTAGGTATGGGTATGTTCTTTCGTCTTTGTAATTCTTGATGTCGTTTTGTAGCTTGCAGAGTTTCTTGTCGATTGTGAATTTTTCAAATTTTTTAATTTCTTCTTCGATTTTTTCAAGTTGTATTTTTATGTCTGGGATTATGTTTTCTATCATGATTTTCTCTTCGAGAGTTTTGAGTGCTTCTTTTTGGCTTTTGGTTTCTTCTTCGGCGGTTTCTATGACCAGGATTACCCAATCACGGGAGCATTTATTGCTCACTCCACTGAATTTTGTCATGAACCGGGGGTTGTCGAGAAAGACTCCTGGAATGTTCTTAACCTGGAGACCTTCTGGGATCACGCCTGCTTTCAGGTATTCGAGCATCATATGCCCGTGGGACTCATTTGTTATGAGTTTCTTTTTCTTTGCAAATAGAGTATCAAGGTCATTATTTGAGGGATTCTTGACTGGTGTGACAACCGGAGATTTGTTGCCCAGCAGTGAGGGTGTTTCTAGGAGTTTTTTGTATAAATCGTCAGTAAAACTAAAGATTTTAACATTTTCCATTTATTTGTATAGACAATTAATGAAGCCCAACAACCAAAGGGTTGTCCTAGAGACTATAGAAAAAAGGGGGCTAGTTGCCTTCTTTTTTGTTAAAGAGGGGCTTGACTCAAAAAGGCGTTAATTACAGGGAGAAGAGAGAGTCATAAGCTACCCCTATTACACCGTTTAGGCTGTGGTAGGTTTTCAAAAGGCAGGAAGCTAGTTTGTAAATGCTAGCTATCAAAAGTCACAGAAAATGGGAGAGGATAGAAATTTTTGTTTATTCAGACATACATATAGAATATAGAAAATATAGTAAAGATTACATAGTTTGAAACGAAAGATCATTCCTCTGTGCAATACAAATGGTCCAGTATCTTAATGTTGATGGAAATGCTGGCGATTCTTATGGCGTCTGCCTGCTTTATGCATCAACATAAAGCAGAACAAGTCCATAAGGATCTATTGTACACATTTTCTTTTATTCTGTTTGTAGACTTTGAAAGGTGGTTCCCCATTATTTATTTATTATTGTTTTTTTGTTTTTATTTAGGAGGGAGAGAAGACGGTACAGAAGGTGGGAGGGAGGGGCACCAACCAGTATAAAGGACGGCAGGTGGAGAAGTGAAGATTTTGAGCACTGGTCATAAAACTAAGGTAGGTGCAATTACTTTCATGGGCTTTCACAGCAGCCTGGAAGGCACTGCAGAATTGTGCCCCACCGCAGAATAATGCATCACAGTACACACGTAAGACAGTTGTCATCTGAATATAGGGATCAACTGCCTCCTGTAAAGCCTGTGAGGCAGCAGGAGGAATCCTCTGCCCCACTGAGGTGGAATGAGTGGTAGCAAGAGTGGAGGCTGAGGGCGCAGTAGAACCAGTGTTTGTATGTCCTTTGAAAGGAATTTCCTTTCTGAGGGCAGTCGGGTGGAAGTCTGGGTGTGGCGATGCATGGATGTGGTACCAAAGGAACATTGCTCTTTCTGGTAATGACTCAATGTGACTTCATGCTCAGTGCAGCTCACACAGGCTGCCTGAGCCTTTGGCACTCCCCCAACAGTGGTAAAACTCTCTCCCTGGCTGCCAGACCTAGAAGGTAACTCTTCCACTGCATCTTCATCCTCCTCTTCCTCCGGAAGCTCATCTGCTGAAGTGCCCATGTTTCCTTCTCCAGGTCCTCGAGGTGGTGGTGGCAGTCACTGAGGAGGAGGGACGGCCATGACAAATGTCATTGCCGACAGGTTTTAGCTCTGCTCAACAGCTTCAAAAAGCTGGCTACTCTCTTCTCATCTGCCAGATTTTTACTGAGTATAACAAATCAGTTTGCCAACTTGGTGGAACCATCTGCAATCCTTTCTTCTGTCCACAAACATCAGGGGACAAAAAAGTGTGTTAAAAGTTGTAAAAGGTTCAGAGACCCACAAAGAATGTTAGTAGCAGTTAGTAGCAGTTGTGGAAGGTTACAGTTTCAACCTGAGAGTTGGTAGGATGGGTGCAAATTGGATTTTAACATGTCTGCAAGGCACTGACATCGACCTCGGACATGTCATCATGCTCCACGGGCACAGTCATGTCACGACGCCTGCAGCTGTCCATGACCAAATCACAGCATTTGTGAACGTTTACTCACCCGCGTGTCATTAACTGGGCGCTGTGCACTGGCCGCAGCAATGCACTCATGTTTACGAATTAAGTAACAGTATGTCATGTTGTTCCGGACATGTTCATTGTTCATGAACGTCCACTCAGACCGGTGATGTAATTCACGCATGCTATGGAGACCACGCTTGGACATTTTTGAACTAATTACAAGTGTATAACTGTCACGCAGAAGTGGCGGTCTGTTCACTAACAAGTGACTTCATTGTATATGATGGTGTGGACACACACATGCAATAGTCCGCAGACGTCAAATTGCATTTTTTTAAACACATATTTACATCACATTTACATTCATATACATTGTGATAGGGAGGGCAAATCACTGTGGGAAACAAAAAGAGGGGAATTTGTGGGTGGTATATGTTCATGATTGGGTGAATTAGGGATAGAAATCTCATAAATACCTTGATCTGTCATATCCTCTTAGAATGATTGGGTTGATGATGGGGGGAAAGGGGCACAGGTACAGGTAGGGCAATGAACATCATTAAGAGGATTTTTGACATAAATACTCAGCAATTTGATGTTTCATTTCATTTAAATTAATACATAATCAGTTCATTTGATTGTCTATATTCTCCAATCTAGCTTCAACATTTTCTTTTGTTCCTCACGATTTTGATTGGGTTGTTCTATTTGTTCTAGATTGTGAAGCAGAACAGATATGTAATACATTGAGTGTAATAGTTCAAGTATAAGTAACAGAACTGTACTATTTTCGATAAAATACAAAACAATTTACCATTAGTAGGTTCTTCTTGTTCATTTATGTCTTCTTTGGGGAATTCCAAATCTAACCATTCCAGAGTCGTTGCCATTTCTAATAGAGTATAAAATGCTTATATTTAGTTATATAACTGTTTCACAGACATATTTCTGTAAATTGCTGCATGTTTATAAATTAAATGAAAACATACTGTTTACTTACTAAAGTTTTGAAATTATCTTTGTGACTGCAAACAGTGTTTTGCTTCAGTGTCTGTCAGCTGTTGAAGTTAATTGGTTATACAGGGTATACTGTTGTCCTCAATACTTGGTACAATCTGCAATAGTGTGTTATTATTTTGGAAACAGTATTCCATTTTCTAAGCGTACAATGGATGTAAAAACATGGTTGAATTGATTGTTTGCATTGTTCACCTATACATTTTGTACTAAAACAAAAAAAAAGAATATTGTGTACCCTTTTGATTTTGGCTAATATTGGTGCCACCTGTCCCCAGATATGTCTGCAGACTAGTGATATTGTCTACTAACATAACTATTATGGAGCAGGGGAGAATGATTTGTCAGCTCAAGCTTTGTAGAGCAAAATTATGACATTGCTAGTAAATTAGATTGCACTGATAAAAATCTATAAAATTAACTGAAAAAACATTGTTAAAGAGATGTTGGGGTTATGTTCTACTGTTAAAGGACTATAAAATTAAGTGAAAAAACATTGTTAAAGGGACGTTATGTTTAAGATGCACTAATAAAAACCTATGACATTCATTAGATAAAACGTTTTTAAAGGGACGTGATGCCTGCAAGGTGAAAATCAGAAAACCGAAGAGATTCACCAGTTATGGTAAGCTGTGCAAACATAACTTGTGCCACCACCATGCACTGCTAAGATTAAGACCCAGGACATCAAATATGTCATTTCAATTGGCTACTGAGCGGGGTGCCTCTGAAGCCATAAATGTACTTGCACCTCCGATGATGTATTGCTGTTGCCAATCTTGCCGGACATTACTATAATCGAAAATCAAGTTAAGGCAATTTAACATGTCATGTAAAGGTTCATTTTAGATTTGTTTCATGTATGATTTGTTTGCAGGAAGCATGTCAGTGGTCTAAGGGGGGTAGATTAGTGTTGTCATTTTTGGAAAATAGGCTGTGGACATGGAGATAAATCTAAACTATTTTACATGATTTCTCGGATTGTTAGACGTAATTAACAAAGAGTATACCATGTAAAAAAGGTTCTTATCAATCCAGTGTTCTCTACGGAGAAGTTCTCAAAGTCAGGATTGTACAGACATTTTTAAAGGTGCACTTAGAAATGTTTAATGTTTGATTTGTTTGAAGGGCAGTGGGCGGTTCTCAAAGTCAGGATGTGTACAGAAGTTTTAAAAGTTGTTTTTAGGATTGTTTAATGTTTGATTTGTTTGAAGGGTGAAGGTGTGTATGAAGGAGATAGAGTTGTGTTGTTCGCTTTGGGAAAGAGGCAGTGTTCACAGAGATATATTTGCACTATTTTGCATAATTTCTTAATTTGTAAGACGTGAGTAACAAAGAGTATAAAATGTTAAAAAGGAGACACTTATTTTCTGAAAGTAAAAGATGTATGAGTAATAGTTCAAGAACTGTGTTTTCAATTTAGATTGTATATTTGTATATTTGAAGTTGAAGATGTTGAGTTAGCTTTGTTATGTTTATATTTATATGAAAAGAGTTCAGGAGAATGGGGCAGTGATGTAGCATAAGGTAAAGGTACATTTTGCATTTCATTAATTATGATTGTTTAAGGTGGCACTAGCCAATCAGGATGCTTGGAAGGTGGGCGGTATTTTCTGCTATAAGCCTTGTGGTGTTTTTTTCCCAATGAAACACCCTTAGCACTTGCATAGTTATAAGGGTGTTTAATTTTTAACAAAACATATTACCTTCTGGTGCGGCACTGTGCCATGACATACTTTCCGAAGTCCATTTTTTGTTGATGCTGTAACAATCTTTAATAGAGAAAATGGGTTTGAGGAAGTCGGGCGTGGTGATGAAATGAATCGCAAGGTACGTTTTTTTTTCCCTTCAATTAAACACCCCTAGCAACTCATTGTGCTAATGGTGTTCAGTTTAAAATAGTAATAATATTACCTTTTAATGTGGGGCTGTGCCATTCCATGCTTTCTGAAGTCTGTTTCTCTGATGATGATGTAACAATCATCAATGGAGAAAATGTGAAGAATTTGGGCTTGGTGATGAAGTTCGCCGCAAGGTAAGTGTGTCATTTCTTCTCCAATTAAACACCCTTAGCAACTGCACGGTGCTAATCGTGTTCAATTAAAAAATATGCATATAACCCGGTATTGTGGTGTGGCGTTGTGCTGGGCCATACTTTCTGAAGTATATTTCTCTGTTGATGATGTCATGGTCAATTTTTTTCCAGTTGAACACCTTGCATTGTACCAAGGGTTTTTAATAAAAAATTATTATGGGTAGTGCTAAGATTGTTAAATGAAAAAATAATCTTTAACCTTGCTGTGCAGTGTGTCATTGTGCTGCGACATTTATGATTTCACAGTCATCAACTGAGGACATGTATTTGAGTTAATAGGTAGTGGCGCCAGAGTGGGCTGCAAGGTAATTGTGTTTTTTTCCAATTAAATACCCTTAGCAACTGCATGGCGCTAAGGCTGTTTAAATAAGACAACATATTTATAACCTTGCGGTGTAGAACTGTGCCGTGCCATACATTCTGAAGTATATTTCTCTATTGATGATGTCATGACCATCAACAGAGAAAATGGATTTGATGATGTAGGACTTGGTTCCGAAGTGCGCACCAAGGTAAGTGTTTTTTTCAGTTAAACACACTTAGCAACTGCATGGATCTTCAATTAAAGTCTGGTGTTGTGCCGTGCTGTACTTTCTGAAATCCACTTCCCTGTTGATGTTGATTATATCAACAGAGAAAAAGGATTTCACGAACTAGGGAGTGATGCTGAGGTGTTCTGCAAGCAAGTGTGTTTTCTCCCAATTAAACCCCATTAGCACCTCTATAGTGCTACATGTGTTCAATTAAAACAAATATGCGATATTATCCACAGTGTCGGGCAGAGACTGCCAGTGACAGTACATCTGTCTACCTTGTTTCATTTGGGCCTTCCATTTGGCCATCTGACGATTACAAGTAGTTTTAGCACGTTACCTTAGTGCTTAATATTAAACCCACCTACTGCAGCTCAGATCTTCTTTCAACTTTCTTGTCGTGGAGTTAGGAAGGGGGATAGAGTAGATATAAGAAATATAGGTGGAAAGTAGACTATTGTTTTTATTTACAAATATATATATATATATATATATATATATATATATATATATATATATATATATATTTTTCAAAACGAAAATTAAGCCCTATGCAGGGCGAAACCAACGGATTGCACTCCCAAGAGCAGCTGAGTTCAGACAATCCAATCTTCAGCAAATAAAGGGCTAAACGGCAGAATCAGGCAGCACCAAATGTTCTTTATTAATCAAAAGTGCATTAGAAAGGGGAACCTGAAAGGCACAACCGATGCGTTTCGCGATCAACCACCCGCTTGTTCACGATAATAGGGAAAACACAGACAAAGGACTCCTTAAAACGTGATTCGAACTCTGTGATTGCAGTGCATAGAGTGTCCCATTCCGCATGTCACTTCCATGTGTAGTGAATCAGGCGGCCATGTTGTAGTGTACCAAGATTTTCATATTCCAATATTCACAGTGAGATAAAATATATTTTGTTGTGAGCTAGACATGTAATCCCATCTTGAAATTGAAAATATATAGCCGCGAGTGCCACAGAATTCATCAGAGAGGGAACTCTAAAAAGGGATGGCATATACCATGGGGAAGGCAAAATGGTAACAAATGGAAAGAACCAGTCAAAGTAGTGACCGTTGTAAAAAAGGAGCCATATACAAGTAATGTAAGGTTCCCTCTGCAAATGCAGGGTACAAAGGCAAAAGCAGACTGGAACATGCCTCTTAAAAAGTATATCAACAATAATTACATGGCCGCGGTAGCGGCCATGTAGTTATGGTTAAGTTGGTGTTTCCATAGGAAGAGCACTTTTTGGGCGGCTTATAACTTCGCTCCCCCTGGAGGAATGCTCACCAAACTTTGCAAAAAAAGTATATGGCCCACTCAGTGAGTGTATATGGCCCAGTTTGGTGAGGATTCGTCCAGAGGGGGGAAAGTTATAGGGGGGTCCCAAAACTATTTTTTTCCCATAGACTGAATGGGAAAAAACTTTGCGCACGGCTACAGCCCGAACCGCTGGACGGATTCACACCAAATTTGCGGCAGGAGCGGCGGCCTGGTCCCGAAAGCGTGATTTTGCAAATTTGGTGTAAATCCGTCCAGTAATTTTTTAAAAAATGACCAAAATGTAAGGCAAAAAAAATAGTGATATCTGTGTTCGCTTCGCGGACGGACTTCCCTGTTCGCTCCGCGGACAGCACCCCGATTGGCCCAGCGGCTTGCATCATGTCCGCGGACATGCGACGTGTTCGCTGATTGGGCGGCGTGATGCACATCAGATTTTCTGTCGCGCCCGCCATCTTGCATTTGCGGACGTCCGCGGACAGCGCGGTGAAAGTTTGTTCAAAATGTGTATTTAGTAGAGTGTGTTGGTGTGTAGAAGTCTTTGGGGAGGATGGGGGAGTATGAGATAGGTTCAAAGTTGTATTTTATTTATGTGCTAGACGCTTTTGTTGTGTTCGATTTGTCTGCGGACAACACGGCTGTTCTGGAATGTTCGTAAATAAACAGAATGGATTCAGTGTCAACTTGAAAGTGTTCTAAGAACACTCGTGGGGTCTTGGAATGTTTGCAGGGGGTGTCCTGGAGACGTTGTCTGTATTGTTCGTTGGCAAGGTGAAAATGTTTTAAGAACAATCGCGGTGTCCAGAAATGTTCGTACATAAAGAAAATGGAGGTGTCCTGAGGACGCTGTTTGTATTGTCCTCTGGCAAGTTGAATGTGTCCTAGGACCTTCCCCCTGTCCGCGGACATAAGAATGGTTGCAATGTTTGCATCTATGGGTGTGATATGCTGCGGTGGTTGTGGCCAGTGTATAGAATGTTGGGTGCATGGCCATTTAGCCATGCACCCAAGAGTGTATGCCCTGGCCACAACCACCGCAGCATATCACACCCATAGTGGCTTTTAACTTTGGGTCAAAAACTAATTTATAAGGAACAATGTTATAAGCTTGTATGGGTGTGATATGCTGCGATGGTTGTATTTATCTTGTTATACGTACTATTTGGTTTAGTAACGGGAGTCCATGTTTTTCTTGTTCATTTCTGTAATAAAAGAAAATAGCATGTTAGTATTAGTATTTCATAATGACTTATTACATTCTACAATCAACATTTTCTTCTTTTTATTGACCCTCATATTTAGTAGATTACAAACCAGAGTACTGTGCAATGTGCAAAGTTTCTGTGTTTGTTGCTAAAATCATTGGGTCTGTGGGAGAAAGAAAATCCATGTTGGATTAAAAAAAAACCCTTTTTCTGTTATGCTACAGTTTATTTATTTGTTTGTTTTACGCGTTTACTTGTTCTTTCTGCCTAATGCTTTATGCATTGGATTGTTCCAGTTTTTGTGAGCAGTAAGATATTATGTATTTGTTTGGATATTGTAAAAGTTTGGCCCAGTTAGATACCAGTAGGCGTATTCTAACTGTTTATGTTTTGACATAATTTCGTGGTATTGATTTATCTGTTTGCATATTTGTAAATTTTGGAACAGTTAGATACCAATTGGCGTATTCTAACTGTCTATTTTTTGCTCTATTTGAGTGGTATTAATTTATCTGATTAGTTGTTGTAGAATCTTTGGGCAGTTAGATAGGTTTTGAAATATTGTGACAGTTTATATTTTTTTACTACAAGTGTACTTAAGGTTTAAGTACAGTTCAGTTATCAAATTTTGGTTTTAAGAACATTAAATACGCGTTTGTAAGATTAGATGTTAATCTCTGCTTTAGAGTAACTGTACTATCATTACATTCAAACCATCCACATATTTTTTTTTACATATGCAGTGTAGTGCCCTGAGTTGGTTGTGGCTCCTGAGTGGTAGATTATACCTATTGTTGTGAAGGTTTTCCTACCAAGTGAAATTTGACCATGTGTGAATCCAGTCAGCTTGCAGTTGTTTTTCGTACCATCTGCATTGTAACGTAGAAGCATTAGCATTAAGTATTTACTATGTGTTTGTATTAGTAACGTGGAGCGATTATCCGAATTGCAGGTAGAACATAATCTACCGAGGTTTGCATTTTGTACAAGTTGCTGAAATGGAACGGATTCACAATTAGGTATTGATATATAGACAAAGCGCTCATTGGGGATTTGTTCTTGTGTCACATTGTTGCAGAGAGTGCATGTATGTTTCCACATGTATGAAATCTGGAAGATTTCATTTATAGGTATGTTTTTGTTTTCCAGTACTAATAGTAAGTACATTAGAAATTCTTGTGGATCTTCCTGTGAGTTTATAGTGAATTTCACCATTCCAGCACAGTAGTCCAATTGTCGTCTTATTCCAAAAACACTATACGTGTTGTCAGGATTGTTTGTTGCATTTCTGTGAAGTACTAACATTTGCAAACACAATGGGTCTGTACTGTGTAAGTAAATGTTGTCAACAATTGGTGGTAATTGAAATAGAATATTAATTGCTACATTTGCGCAGCAACTTACACCAACTATATTTGAGAATTTAAATGGTCCAGGTAGTTCTGTATCTAACTGCTTTTTTTGGAGTTTGTCTTCCTTCTTTAAAGAAGTACCTGGTTTACTTTCCCTAATTGATTCTTTTTTGCTTGTGGTACTTGATGATGTTTTAGTTTCTTTTAGTCTCTTTGGAGGATTTGCAGTGACATCCTGTTGCATTTCTGTTTGATTTAGTTTTCTTTTAGAACATTTTCCTTTTTGTGGAACAGGATATGTTTGTAGATGGGGGGTGTATAGTGAACGAAGTCTATTGTATTCTAAAATGCAAGGAATATCAGCGTTTACTTTACTTGCATCAAAGTTTATTAGAAATAGACCGTCAATTGTACGTAGGCATGACAGTGCTACGTAGCTCATGCCTTCTTTAAAGACTGTGTTACCAATGTCTATCATTGCTTTGTCTAGAGTAAGACATTGTGATTTATGAATAGTGACTGCGTATGCAAGAGTTAGAGAAAATTGTTCTCTGCGTACATACATGTCTTTGAAGAGAAGGAACCGAGCTGTTGAGCGTCCTATTCTTTTTACTTCTGAAAGTTTGTCAAAGAGAATATTGACAAACTGAATTTTGTTGTCACGTGGGTATGTTTGAAAGCCAACAACTGTACCCAGTGCTCCATTAACTAGTCCTTGGTCCACGTCAAGGTTACGTTTAAGCATTACTCTGCAATTTAAGGATAATTTTAATATCTTTTCTAAGCCTACTGTGTTTGAGATTGATTTTTCTAAACTATTTATTCTTGCTGTGGCTTGGTCACACATGGGTAGTGTCATTCCATGTACATCTAGTTTGTCTGTGGCGCTAATTTCCATAATTGGTTGCATTTCTTTGCTTAACATTATTTCATTGAATTTGAAACAGCTTGCAAGAGTTGGCATTAAGGCCATACAATTGACATTTTTGTGGGCTAATTGTTCCATAACATCTGTAGCACATGCATTATCACCATAAAGTGCATGAATGTGCTGGGTTTTCAATATTGCTTCTGCTTCTCTAGAAAGTATACCAACTCTGATACTTTTTAAGATGTTGGCATAAGTGAGATCTGCAGATTGGCAAATGTTTTCTGTTAATTCTCTGTATTGGAAATGTTGCCAAAGGTTGACATTTCCAATGCTGCCAACAGTTTTACGGCAGAGTTTGTGTCCTAATGTTTTAAAAATAGGCTCACCTTTTACAGGTGTCAATTGAAGAAGATCTCCGAAAACAATGATGTGTTTTCCTGCAAATAGCTCTTCATAGTTTGTTTTGAGTACTTCTTGTAATCTGAGGTGAATCAAAGCCAACATTAGGTTGGACACCATGCTCACTTCATCTATTAGTAGCATTTTCATTTGTTTCAATACTCTGCGTACTTCCATTGCAGCTTCTGCAGAAAGTTTGTAATAATCTAACTTGTTTTGGTGTTCTACTGGCAGGAGTAGTAATCGGTGTAAAGTGACACCACCTATGTTGTAGGCAGCTAAACCTGTGGGGGCAGTGACAACAGCTGACAGTTTGTTGTTTGTCAATTGTTGAAGGAACTTACTGATGATTTTGATTAGGAATGTTTTGCCAGAACCAGCTTCACCACTGACATACAATAGTATAGGTTTGTAATTTTGGCAGGTGCATTCTTTGTTTTCATGCTGCACACCATGTACGATTTCTTTTGTTATTTCTTGAAAAATGCTACGTTGCTCTTTGTTTAGTTTTGATTGTAGTGTAGTTAAGTCTTCTTTATCTTGATAGTGACACATGGTGTTTTCTACTTCTATCATAGCTAATTCTGCCTCATTTGTTATTAGTGGTTCTCCCAGTGGTTCTTGGCTTCCTGTGACAGAAGGTTGACTACTGTCAGGAGTGTCCTTATCTAGTTGGGCCTGGAGTTCCTCTTTGTGTTGCTGTTCATTGTGCAACATTGTTTTGTACTGTGCAAAGTTTATATCAGTTATACTGCTTTCATTGGCTTTGAAAGCGTCTTCATATGAGTCATAGGTATCTAGTATTTCTTCTTCTTTTCTCCATGGTTTGAAGAGTTGTAGCAGGGACATGTAATATATTTCTTTATGTTGAGGAGTCTTTAATGACAATTTGATATGATTGATTAAATTTGGTTTGGTGAGTTTTACTAAGCTGCCATCACAGTTTGTCACTTTGTATTTACAGTTTTGCTCATCAGGTTTTATATTATTTTTGTATGTGTAGTTTTGGGCTATGTGGTATAGACACATGGTTTCCAAAGTGGTACTCCTGTTTGGGTAGTATGTGTCCAATAAATTGTTTTTTAAAATGTCTTGGCTGTTGGGATCATGTTTGGCTATTGTTTCTATATCTTCGTATGATTTTAGAACTCTTTTTCTAGATTTAGCTGGACCAAGACTTAGCCATACTATATTTGCAGATTTACCATACAATGCAGTACAAGTTAATCGATCAGCTGCTTCATAGGATCCACATTCTCTATGGGACAGCATTTTTATGCCCAAGCTGTATAATTTCTGAGACACTGTTTTATCTGATGACAGGTCATTCCAGAGGTCTTGGAGCTCTGTCTTTTCTGATTTGGTTAAGTATGCTGTGACATATCGTGCAACTGCAGTAGAATTGTCTGCAATGTACTGCACATCTATGTTTGCATTCCACAAGTGGGCAATGATTGCATTGTAATCATTGATATATTTTTTTTCTTCTTTTCTTTTTATGCAATATGTATTTTTAGGTGACTTACCTTTAACACTATGTCTAACTGAAGACATGAGGTTGTTCACTTGGCCTGTATTTGTAACTGGTCTAGGGAAACCAAATCGGCATTTGGTGTAGTATTTCCCTTTGTTTTTGTATTTGCGACGACAATATTTGCCACATTTGTGTCTTTGGAATTGTAAGATTTTTGCATGAAGATCACTATTTGTGGATTCTGACGGAATTTCACAAGTGACATATTTTTCAATAAACTGTAAAACACTGGCATCACTGTCTTGACCAAATTTAGGATCATCTTTAATCCATAAAAGCATGTGGACATGTGGCGCTCCTCTGGCTTGGTATTCTTTTCTCCAAAAGAAGTGTTGCACTTCTCCAAGGGAAGGAACAGTTTTATTACCAATAAAATGTAGCATAGCAATGAAGCGATGGTGAAAATATCTAGAAACATTAACAGGATCCTGAGAACAAAGTTCTCCAGGTGTTAGTATATCTATGTTTGTTTTGTTTTCGTTTGATATGCGTAGGAAAGCATGTAAATCCTCCCATGCACATTCTGCGCAACCTAATGTAACAAACCAAGTGGGTGGGCCAAGGTTTCTGATCATACAACGTACATCTCCATGGCATTGAAAGCAGTACTCTTTTTACCTCACATATTTGCTAATAGATTTGTAAGATTTGTCTGTAAAACCTCATGTTTTTGTTGAACTTTTTGTAATAAGTGTGTGGCTGTCATATTTTGAAAGTGTGATCCTGATTTTAATATGTGTGCAACTCCGTAACATAAAGTTGCTAGTTCACTTTCAAAGAGTAGGTGGAATATGTATTCCACATTTTGTCGAAATCTGGGATCTTCAGAATACATTCGTAATGAGCGATATTCTGATGCAGATAATTGAACAGGTCTATCATCGTATCTTCCTCCTTTGCCAGTAGGAAAGAGTAGAGGAAAAGCACGTGCTTCTATACTTTTTTCCCATATGCTGATTGGTGATCCTTTTGTTTGACGCATTTGGTAAGTTTCCAGTGCATCTTCTATGGTGTCATTAGAGTGCAATGGGTGAATTGTATAATGGTCTAAAGTATTTGCTATTGTAGCAGGATCTAGGAGCTCAAATTGACCAGTTTCTTGTGTCTCTTGAATTATTTCAGTTGTATCTTTCAAGTTTTCTTCGATATTAATTTCTTTGTAATAATCATTATTCTCTTTGAGATATTGCAGGGCTTCTCCAACTTTATGTAAATCTACCAGTTGTTGACACATTTTTTTGTCTTTTGTAGGTACTCCATTTACCAAGATAATTAAAGATTGTTGCATTGGACGTTGCACTCCTAGAGCTTGCACATTTTCTTTTAGATCTAATGGTAAATAGACTACTTTTCCACGAATACCTTTCACTAATTCAGAGGAAGGTAATTTTGCAGTTTTTGGTTGAAGGCGTATTATTGCTTGAAATGGATGAACTGTTTGAATTATGATGCTCTCATATAAATTAAGTTTTTGGAGGAGTTTTGGTAGTGGATGTAATTCCAAGTTATTTGAGATAGCACGTGAAGGAGTTTGGTTGTTGTCAAGTTTGGTAGTGCAGTAACTGCAAAGTATTATGGAGTCAGTTATTTCGTATTTGTTTTCTGCTATAAGGTAGAGAGCTAATTCAAACCATTTAGAATCTTCATTGTCTTCTATTTTGTATGAAAGGTCCATAGTTTTTGTGTTACTTTTATAACACGTTCTGCGGCAACATACACACACGTGGTTTGGTACTTCAGCTGAAGTGCTTTGAAAGTTTAGTATTTCTTTTTTGTATGTGTGTAGTGAAAGGTTGCCATGTGCAAATTTGTTACGAAGTTGGTTGACAGCTATTTCATCTTGTAAGTGGATTTCATTTCCAAAATATTTTTTCTGTATATACTCGATTTCTTCTGGTAGGTCTTTTGGTGTACCATGTAGAAGAATGTTATTTAAATTGGCTAGTGCTAAAGCAGGACTTTTTGCATAATACAGTTTATAAACTAGATTTCTTATACTTGCATGATGTGTTGATATCCTTTTGATATCATGGAAGGTTGTTTTGCAAGTAGCTCCTGATATGCAGGCCAACGAACGTCCTTCCAGTCCTGTGTGCTTGCGTACTGGACAAGCATCCATACTTTGCAGTATTTTAATTTTGATTTTGTCTTTGCTTTTCACATATTGATTGAGGAATTGGCGTAAAGATTTGAACATTTTTTTGGGAATGTTACACATTGACGTGCATTGCCATGTGTAAATTAGATGTTCTGATTCAGTCGAATGGAGGGGTACATCTAAGTTTTCAGGGCATATTTTTGTAAGGAGTACTTCTTGTTCCATTATGGTATTATTACCTTTTTCATAACCTCGACCACTGCTATGTATGGCAATTGTATTTGTTTGCTTTTGTTTGTACGCTTCTTCATTAAAGTATGGTTCTGTGCTTGTAGTGTGACTCCATTCACCTCCACAGATATTTAAGAAGTTATTTCTGTTCACATTTCGTTTATTGAGAAGTCTTTTTTGAAGTTTAGTTATTAGTTTTGTTAGTGGTTTAATTCTGTTTAACACAACAATAAATAAGTTTCTTTTGAGAAGAATTGCACTGTCTATCAATGCTTCTAAGATCACTTTCCTACGATAGGTTTGAAGTGTTGAACCTGGTTTCTCTCCTGTTTTTATCAGATTTTGAAGGACTTTGTGACGGAACATTTTGGCTAATATACTTTTCTTGGTATGCTTACTTTGTACTATATCAAGATTTATAGAAGACGTTTTATTTGTAGTGATAGTTGATTTTCTGTTAATAGTTTTTTGGGTTGTTTTACTTTGTGATAGAGGAGGCAAAGTTTTTGCACTAGAAACTTCTTCTGTTTCACAACATGACTGTATTAGCTGTTGTGTTTCAACGTTTTTTACAAATTCTGCTATAGATGGGTGTTTATGTTGGAGACTTTTCTTTTCATTTGCTCTACTTCTGCGTCCCTTTCTGCGGAGTTGCTTTTTGGTGGGCATTCTGTAGCGTCTGTTGAAAAAAATACAGAAGGTATGGGTTGGGGTTTTCTGCAATGCATGTGTGTTGTGTGCATGATTGTTTGAGTAAGATGATAAAGATGTATGTAATGGTGTGTTATTGTGAATTGGGAAGTTGAACTACCAGGGATGGGTATTGTTCAATTAATGTGTTACTAAACTGGGGTTCAGAAGAATAAATAATATAGGTAAAGCTATACAATTAAAACAGGTGTTTGTTCTACAACATCTACATTCTAACGGCTGAGTTGGGTAACTTGTGTGCCGAAAAATAGGAATTTGAGGGCCATTCTGACCGGAGATCACTGTTTAAGACGGGGGATTTTTGGTCAGAATGGTGCAGAATCTCTATTTTTAGGCACAGAAATACCATAAATGCACCGTACAGTGCGTGTGAGTTATAAATCAAATGTTATGGTAACAATCTACTTACTTTTTTTTCAAAAATGAGTAGTTTGCTTCTTAGTTGTTCTTTGTAAATCAAAATCGGCTGCTTCTATTCAGGAGAATGGGCTTCACTGCAATTGTAAAAGAAAGAAATTAGTAATTTGGTTGCTATATAGCACTGTTTTCATTTTAGACATAGATTTTTTTAAATTGAAATGCTCAGCGCCTTCCTGAAAACCATTAAAACTATATTATGACTAAGAGTAGGAAAGAAAATATCTTTGCTATGGTTTGTGGAATTCATAATCTACCAACGTATACCACTATTCTTGTAACTAAGTTAACTAAGTTTTTCCACGTAATAGTGAGTCATTGTCATCATAGCTCTCAACCATGTGTGTCGCAAAGCCGGGTGAAATCACCTGATTTTGTTTTTGGCGGGTGAGACGCCCATCGGAACGAATGGGCGTGCAGG
The DNA here is from genome assembly GCF_040938575.1 of Ambystoma mexicanum. Taxonomy (NCBI): domain Eukaryota; kingdom Metazoa; phylum Chordata; class Amphibia; order Caudata; family Ambystomatidae; genus Ambystoma; species Ambystoma mexicanum. Next base: position 38,924,333 of record NC_090924.1, on the reverse strand, counting down.
AGGCTTGGCGGGTGAGTCAGTCCTTTACAAGGCGGGTGACACCCGCCAAAAGCATGTCAGTTGAGAGCTATGTGTCATAGCCTGCTTTTGCACGTAACAGTGAGTCAATGTCATAGTCTGCTTGTCCTATATAAATGTATGTAAGTACTTATATAAACGAAAAAAATTGAAACCAATTATGTGTTTGTACAAATATTATTGTTTGAGATTTGATCATAGAGTGTGCATGTTATTTTGTGTGATTATATGTCGTGTATATATTTTATTTCAAAATTGTTAGTTTAATAGTATTTGCGTGTGTGTGTGTGTATGAAGAAATTAAACGATATAAAGGTTTGTAAGTGACAGGTCATTTTAGGACAATGAAACAATGATCGTCCATTCATTTTTCAGATTATAGAAGGTAAAAGTCGGTTAGAAAATGTGTTCATGTACTGTGTAGAAAATATGCATACCTGTACTTTCTGTTCATGTATATGGATATGGACCAAGCTGCAAGTAGAAATATTGGAGATTTGTATAGTATTTCTCATAGATCGTGGTTGTCAATGGTATGAGACTTGTACTCCGAGAGATACACCGTACATTTGTAGTGCTGCTCTATGATGATGCAGTTACATGTAGAGTTATTGGATTTGATTGGTGGATGGTCATATGATTGCTTAGCTACTTCCAATGAGGGAATGGCACAGAGAGTGAAATTGAAATGGTAGAAGGGCTGTACATGTTACGATACGTTCACGGACATGGCGGTAGTTCTAGGACACCGCGTATTACATCCGTGGAATTTGGGGAGGGGAGGTATGGAAATGAGATTGGATGAAGCAAGGGATTGGTCAGTAAAGTTTAGTGAGTGTGTTGTGCTAGGAGAGGTTTTCTCAGATATTGTTTTTGCAGAGAGAAGAATAGATAGCTATGGCTGAGTGTTTCAAAACATTGGATTTTGGGAGACTCGTGGATTCATTGGTTGAAGGTGCATGCAGAAAGCTGTGGACTATCTATAGATCTTGGATTCCCACATGTGGAAGTGCACTGGCATGGAGTGCATGGAATGAAGTGGTTGGACTTGCTACCTCTCTGTGCAACTTTGAAGATAGAGGAACATCCAGACATAATTGTAATTCATTGTGGAGGGAACAGTTTAGGACATGTGTCTGGAATTTCTTTGCAATTTGCAATGAAAGAAGGACTGCAGAAGATAATGGACATGTTTCCAAACTCTAAAATAATTTTTTCACGGATTGCGCAGTGACAAGTCTGGCGTTCTTTCTCATGTGGTCCACAATGACATTTGTGATGTCATCTTTGATGTCCTGGGTGTTAGTCTTAGCAGTGCACGGTGGCGGCGCGAGTTATGGTTGCTTATCTTACCATAACTGCCGAATTTCAGGGGTTTTTCGGTTTTACTTTGAACCATAGCGTCCCTTTAACAACGTTTTGTCACTGAATATGTATATAAACAAGAGGAGAAAAGCCCAGTCTGCAGTAGCCAACCAACCAAAAGTATGCGAAGGCTGCGCCAAAAGTTTAGACATATTGCCATCTCCTCAGCATGATCCCGCAATGTGAATTTTAAATGTGCAATGGGATAAGTTTCATATATGCATACGCGTTAATCATAAGTAATCTGAATATACCAATACATACAGTAAACATAATTTATGAGCTGGGGAAAAGGACGGGTCTTATCAAGCAAAGATAGCTGTATTAGGACAAGTTAAAGTGCCTAGTGCGTAAACATTGTGCAAGGTGCAAAAGTGCATAGCAGCAATGGTAAGGAAAAAAGGGGGTAAAGGAGTAAAAGGGAAAGAGGAAGGGAAAGGGAATAAAAGGGATCACAGTTACATTCTCCACAGCAATAATAATGCGCACAGTGCTCTACGTCCATGGGTGCACTTTTCATACAATCTCAAAGATTTAAAAACAACCATGCTCCCTTGAAAAGAAGAGCATGGCACAAAGACTGTGCAGCCATGGACAGCTGGAGAATCGCAAACAAATAGATCCACAATAAAGTGCAAAGTGCATTAGCCCAAACATGCCCCAATTATGGAAGCAAAACATCCTTCCTCATTAACCTTTGATAGCAGCCCGATGATACATGCATGCTTGATAGGCCCGTATAATATTTGATTAAAAATACACATATAAAAAAATTAGTATAAATATATATATCGTCAACCAGTCATACTTATTTTTGGTTTTAAAAGGCACGAAAAAATGCATAAGTGGGTGAACACGTTAAAGGAATCCAATGTGCAGTGTGTAAAAAATATTTTCATCTTAATAATCAATATTAAAAATTATATATACACCCTACTACTATACATGTTAAAACCAGTAAGGATACAAGATAGGCCAACTAATTTCATGAAATAACAACCTTAAAAGATACGTTCTGGCAAAGGGGAATATTCTTAATAGCTAAAGGCAGGTGAAGACTCTAAAATACCGAGATCAAGGTATCTGAGGGGTCATATAAAACATCTGAGGTACCTAAAATCACACAACAATGCATAAAAAATAACATCAAATATAAACTATTAGGGCCTCAAAAAAGCATACAATTCTTCGTCTAAATTCTGACCCCTGGGTTTCTTAGTCTCAAGGTCCAGTATAGATTTGGTCTCCAGTTGCCTCAGCAATAACTCCCGATTGCCACCTCTGGGTGATTTGGGCACTGTACGAATCCCAAAAAAGGACAATTTAGAACATAAACCACATGATCAGTATCGCAGGTGATTCTGGATGCAATCTTGATGTTACTACCCAGGATGGAATGGGTGTAATGAGTTTTGTTAACAGCATAGGTACATGCTTTACATTTGGAGCATTTATAAAAACCGCAAGGTTTGGTGTTAAACCAAGTGTTAGTCACTGCATTATCTATAGGTCTCATAAAGCTGGGAACTAATGTATCTTTAAATGAGGTAGACCGCAGAAAAGTGATGTTAATGCGGTCACCCAGAATAGTGTTCAGGTGTTCATCAGATTTAAGAATGTGCCAGTGATGCTGCATGACTTGGCGAATGTTGTGCGATTTAGCTCCAAATGTTAAAATGAAACGTGTTTCATTAGTATTAGTGGTGGTATGTTCAGAATCGTCCTGCAACAATAGCTGGGAGCGGTCCATACTTCTCGCTTTCAAAAAAGCTCTCTCCAAAATTTTCTTAGGGTAACCACGTTGTTTAAATCTATTTGCCATGAGGGCGCATTCGCAATCAAAGGTTTCAATCTTTGTACAATTTCTGCGTATGCGAATGAACTCCCCATAGTGGATACTCCATTTAAGGGCGGCCGGGTGGTTACTCTTGGCATGTAATGGAATATTCTAACTGGTGGGCTTTCTGTATAGACTGCTGATCAATTCACCCTGAGCCACAGTAACAAGAATATCCAAGTATGTAATAGCAGTCTTGCTGTGGCTCTCGTTGAACTGAAGATTCAAATCATTAATGTTAAGTATATTAACAAAATCCAGCCAGTTGGCACTTGTCCCCTCCCAGATAATAAACAAGTCATCTATATATCTAAGCCAGAGGGCAATTTTGGATGTATAATGACTGTTTCTGGGATGCCAGACCACACATTTTTCCCACCACCCATCAACAAATTTGCATAGGGAGGAGCAAAAGTGGAGCCCATAGCAGTCCCCTGAAGTTGCCTATAGAACTGCTTATCAAAGAGGAAACAATTGTTAGTTAGACAAAGTGCAATCATCTCAAGAATCATCTGAGAGTGTTGGAGATAATTCAAGGAACGTGTATGCAAAAAGTATTCACAAGCTTTCAGGCCGTCACTGTGTCTTATGGACGTGTAGAGTGAAACCACATCAAGAGTTGTTAATAAGAAGGTAGATTCCCATGGAATGCCATCTATGCAACTCAGAAAGTCTTTGGTGTCCCTTAAATAAGAAGGCAAAGTGGTAACAAATGACACCAGAGTCTCATCTATGAACCTTGAAGTATGTTCTAACAAGGCTCCGCATAGTGTGACAATTGGTCTGCCAGGAGGTCTAATAAGACTCTTATGAATTCCTCATTAACCTATGATAGCAGCCCGATGATACATGCATGCTTGATAGGCCCGTATAATATTTGATAAAAATACACATATAAAAAAATTAGTATAAATATATATATCGTCAACCAGTCATACTTATTTTTGGTTTTAAAAGGCACGAAAAAATGCATAGCAGGGTGAACACGTTAAAGGAATCCAATGTGCAGTGTGTAAAAAATATTTTCATCTTAATAATCAATATTAAAAATTATATATACACCCTACTACTATACATGTTAAAACCAGTAAGGATACAAGATAGGCCAACTAATTTCATGAAATAACAACCTTAAAAGATACGTTCTGGCAAAGGGGAATATTCTTAATAGCTAAAGGCAGGTGAAGACTCTAAAATACCGAGATCAAGGTATCTGAGGGGTCATATAAAACATCTGAGGTACCTAAAATCACACAACAATGCATAAAAAATAACATCAGATATAAACTATTAGGGCCTCAAAAAAGTATACAATTCTTCGTCTAAATTCTGACCCCTGGGTTTCTTAGTCTCAAGGTCCAGTGTAGATTTGGTCTCCAGTTGCCTCAGCAATAACTCCCGATTGCCACCTCTGGGTGATTTGGGCACTGTACGAATCCCAAAAAAGGACAATTTAGAACATAAACCACATGATCAGTATCGCAGGTGATTCTGGATGCAATCTTGATGTTACTACCCAGGATGGAATGGGTGTAATGAGTTTTGTTAACAGCATAGGTACATGCTTTACATTTGGATCATTTATAAAAATCGCAAGGTTTGGTGTTAAACCAAGTGTTAGTCACTGCATTATCTATAGGTCTCATAAAGCTGGGAACTAATGTATCTTTAAATGAGGTAGACCGCAGAAAAGTGATGTTAATGCGGTCACCCAGAATAGTGTTCAGGTGTTCATCAGATTTAAGAATGTGCCAGTGACGCTGCATGACTTGGCGAATGTTGTGCGATTTAGCTCCAAATGTTAAAATGAGACGTGTTTCATTAGTATTAGTGGTGGTATGTTCAGAATCGTCCTGCAACAATAGCTGGGAGCGGTCCATACTTCTCGCTTTCAAAAAAGCTCTCTCCAAAATTTTCTTAGGGTAACCACGTTGTTTAAATCTATTTGCCATGAGGGCGCATTCGCAATCAAAGGTTTCAATCTTTGTACAATTTCTGCGTATGCGAATGAACTCCCCATAGTGGATACTCCATTTAAGGGCGGCCGGGTGGTTACTCTTGGCATGTAATGGAATATTCGAACTGGTGGGCTTTCTGTATAGACTGATGATCAATTCACCCTGAGCCACAGTAACAAGAATATCCAAGTATGTAATAGCAGTCTTGCTGTGGCTCTCGGTGAACTGAAGATTCAAATCATTAATGTTAAGTATATTAACAAAATCCAGCCAGTCAGCACTTGTGCCCTCCCAGATAATAAACAAGTCATCTATATATCTAAGCCAGAGGGCAATTTTGGATGTATAATGACTGTTTCTGGGATGCCAGCCCACACATTTTTCCCACCACCCATCAACAAATTTGCATAGGGAGGAGCAAAAGTGGAGCCCATAGCAGTCCCCTGAAGTTGCCTATAGAACTGCTTATCAAAGAGGAAACAATTGTTAGTTAGACAAAGTGCAATCATCTCAAGAATCATCTGAGAGTGTTGGAGATAATTCAAGGAACGTGTATTCAAAAAGTATTCACAAGCTTTCAGGCCGTCACTGTGTCTTATGGACGTGTAGAGTGAAACCACATAGAGAGTTGTTAATAAGAAGGTAGATTCCCATGGAATGCCATCTATGCAACTCAGAAAGTCTTTGGTGTCCCTTAAATAAGAAGGCAAAGTGGTAACAAATGACACCAGAGTCTCATCTATGAACCTTGAAGTATGTTCTAACAAGGCTCCGCATAGTGTGACAATTGGTCTGCCAGGAGGTCTAATAAGACTCTTATGAATTCCTCATTAACCTTTGATAGCAGCCCGATGATACATGCATGCTTGATAGGCCCGTATAATATTTGATTAAAAATACACATATAAAAAAATTAGTATAAATATATATATCGTCAACCAGTCATACTTATTTTTGGTTTTTAAAAGGCACGAAAAAATGCATAACAGGGTGAACACGTTAAAGGAATCCAATGTGCAGTGTGTAAAAAATATTTTCATCTTAATAATCAATATTAAAAATTATATATACACCCTACTACTATACATGTTAAAACCAGTAAGGATACAAGATAGGCCAACTAATTTCATGAAATAACAACCTTAAAAGATACGTTCTGGCAAAGGGGAATATTCTTAATAGCTAAAGGCAGGTGAAGACTCTAAAATACCGAGATCAAAGTATCTGAGGGGTCATATAAAACATCTGAGGTACCTAAAATCACACAAAAATGCATAAAAAATAACATCAGATATAAACTATTAGGGCCTCAAAAAAGTATACAATTCTTCGTCTAAATTCTGACCCCTGGGTTTCTTAGTCTCAAGGTCCAGTATAGATTTAGAGGGTAATTCATAGAATTTCGCAGAAAAGTGTCGCAAGCGGCTTGCGCAGAGTGTCCGCGTGCGATTGACTGCGCCAGGCACGTGCGCTAAAACCGATTTCCGCGCACAGTGTATTCATGGATTTTAGGCTTCCAAACCAGCCGTGGCGCAGAGAATCGCAGCGACCCTGCAGCAGCGCCAGTAACGCCCCCAAGAACGCCCTCGCGCAAGGAAAAGCCATCAAAATCGCTAAATCATCGCAAAGGGCTGCGCTAACCCTGGACCAGTTCACCGGGCTGGCAAACAGCAAATGCCAAGCGTGGAACGTGTATTGCAGGTATTGCGCGGGAAGTTCCACACGCGACTGGCCCCGTGCAAGCAGGGTACGTGTATTTCAGGGGTGCGCGGGAAGTTCCACACGCGATTTCAGCAGGGTACGTGTATTTCAGGGGTGCGCGGGAAGTTCCACACGCGATTTCAGCAGGGTATGACGTGTATTTCAGGGGTTCTGGGGAGTACTACACGTGAATTGGCCGTGTGGGTCCTCCCAGGTGTACGCTCCACAACCTCCACGGCCCCTGCAGGCAGCCCACACCACGGGGGACTACCCTGCACCCCTGCTCATGTCCCGCAGGCAGCCCATCCACCATGGGCATGCCCCCCAGCCAACCCACATGTCACCTTGCACTACTGATCAACAATGCATGTCTCCCACCACCCCCACCCCCCAGCACTGTGGGGCACATGCCAGCAGGCCCCCACTCATGTCCAACTCATGTTTCCCACCACCCCCACCCCCTGCACTGTGGGGCACCTGCCAGCAGGCCCCCACCCATGTCCAACTCATGTACCCCTGCACCCCCACCTCCCAGCATTGTGGGGCACCCTCCACCAGGCCCCCACTCATGTCTCCCACCACCCCCACCCCCCAGCAGTGCAGGGTCAGCCTCCACCAGGCCCCCACTCATGTCTCCCACCACCCCTACCCCCCAGCAACCAGGGGCAGCCTCCACCAGGCCCCCACTCATGTCTCCTACCAGCCCCCCACCCCCCAGCCCCCAGGGGCAGCCTCCACCAGGCCCCCACCCATGTCTCCCACCCCCCCCACCCCCCAGCCACCAGGGGCACCCTCCACCAGGCCCCCACCCATGTCTCCCACCACCCCCACCCCCCAGCCACCAGGGGCACCCTCCACCAGGCCCCCACTCATGTCTCCCACCACCCCCACCCCCCTGCCACCATGGGCAGCACCCACCAGGCCCCCACTCATGTCTCCCACCACCCCCACCCCCCAGCAGTGCAGGGGCACCCTCCACCAGGCCCCCACTCATGTCTCCAACCACCCCCACCCCCCTGCCACCATGGGCAGCCCCCACCAGGCCCCCACTCATGTCTCCCACCACCCCCACCCCCCCAGCAGTGCAGGGGCAGCCTCCACCAGGCCCCCACTCATGTCTCCCACCACCCCCACCCCCCTGCCACCATGGGCAGCCTCCACCAGGCCCCCACCCATGTCTCCCACCACCCCCACAACCCAGCAGTGCAGGGGCACCCTCCACCAGGCCCCCACTCATGTCTCCCACCACCCCCACCCCCCAGCAGTGCAGGGGCAGCCTCCACCAGGCCCCCACTCATGTCTCCCACCACCCCCACCCCCCTGCCACCATGGGCAGCCTCCACCAGGCCCCCACCCATGTCTCCCACCACCCCCACCCCCCAGCAGTGCAGGGGCACCCTCCACCAGGCCCCCACTCATGTCTCCCACCACCCCCACCCCCCAGCAGTGCAGGGGCAGCCTCCACCAGGCCCCCACTCATGTCTACCACCACCCCCACCCCCCAGCAGTGCAGGGGCACCCTCCACCAGGCCCCCACTCATGTCTCCCACCACCCCCACCCCCCAGCAGTGCAGGGGCAGCCTCCACCAGGCCCCCACTCATGTCTACCACCACCCCCACCCCCCAGCCACCAGGGGCAGCCTCCACCAGGCCCCCACCCATGTATCCCACCCCCCCCAACCCCCAGCCACCATGGCCACCCTCCACCAGGCCCCCACTCATGTCCCCCTGCACCCCCACCCCCCAGCATCCAGGGTCACCCTCCACCAGGCCCCCACTCATGTCTCCCACCACCCCCCAGCAGTGCAGGGGAAGCCTCCACCAGGCCCCCACTCATGTCTCCCACCACCCCCACCCCCCAGCAGTGCAGGGTCAGCCTCCACCAGGCCCCCACTCATGTCTCCCACAACCCCCACCCCCCAGCCACCAGGGGCAGCCTCCACCAGGCCCCCACTCATGTCTCCCACCAGCCCCCCACCCCCCAGCCACCAGGGGCAGCCTCCACCAGGCCCCCACCCATGTCTCCCACCCCCCCACCCCCAGCCACCAGGGGCACCCTCCACCAGGCCCCCACCCATGTCTCCCACCACCCCCACACCCCAGCCACCAGGGGCACCCTCCACCAGGCCCCCACTCATGTCTCCCACCACCCCCACCCCCCAGCAGTGCAGGGGCAGCCTCCACCAGGCCCCCACTCATGTCTACCACCACCCCCACCCCCCAGCAGTGCAGGGGCACCCTCCACCAGGCCCCCACTCATGTCTACCACCAGCCCCACCCCCCAGCAGTGCAGGGGCAGCCTCCACCAGGCCCCCACTCATGTCTACCACCACCCCCACCCCCCAGCCACCAGGGGCAGCCTCCACCAGGCCCCCACCCATGTCTCCCACCCACCCCCCCACCCCCAGCAGTGCAGGGTCAGCCTCCACCAGGCCACCACTCATGTCTCCCACCACCTCCACCCCCCAGCCACCATGGCCACCCTCCACCAGGCCCCCACTCATGTCCCCCTGCACCCCCACCCCCCAGCATCCAGGGTCACCCTCCACCAGGCCCCCACTCATGTCTCCCACCACCCCCACCCCCCAGCAGTGCAGGGTCAGCCTCCACCAGGCCCCCACTCATGTCTCCCACCACCCCCACCCCCAAGCAGTGCAGGGTCAGCCTCCACCAGGCCCCCACTCATGTCTCCCACCACCCCCACCCCCCAGCCACCAGGGGCAGCCTCCACCAGGCCCCCACTCATGTCTCCCACCAGCCCCCCACCCCCCAGCCACCAGGGGCAGCCTCCACCAGGCCCCCACCCATGTCTCCCACCCCCCAGCCACCAGGGGCACCCTCCACCAGGCCCCCACCCATGTCTCCCACCACCCCCACCCCCCAGCCACCAGGGGCACCCTCCACCAGGCCCCCACTCATGTCTCCCACCACCCCCACCCCCCTGCCACCATGGGCAGCACCCACCAGGCCCCCACTCATGTCTCCCACCACCCCCACCCCCCAGCAGTGCAGGGGCACCCTCCACCAGGCCCCCACTCATGTCTACCACCACCCCCACCCCCCTGCCACCATGGGCAGCCCCCACCAGGCCCCCACTCATGTCTCCCACCACCCCCACCCTCCAGCAGTGCAGGGACAGCCTCCACCAGGCCCCCACTCATGTCTCCCACCACCCCCACCCCCCTGCCACCATGGGCAGCCTCCACCAGGCCCCCACCCATGTCTCCCACCACCCCCACCCCCCAGCAGTGCAGGGGCACCCTCCACCAGGCCCCCACTCATGTCTCCCACCACCCCCACCCCCCAGCAGTGCAGGGGCAGCCTCCACCAGGCCCCCACTCATGTCTCCCACCACCCCCACCCCTGCCACCATGGGCAGCCTCCACCAGGCCCCCACTCATGTCTACCACCACCCACACCCCCCAGCAGTGCAGGGGCACCCTCCACCAGGCCCCCACTCATGTCTACCACCACCCCCACCCCCCAGCAGTGCAGGGGCAGCCTCCACCAGGCCCCCACTCATGTCTACCACCACCCCCACACCCCAGCCACCAGGGGCAGCCTCCACCAGGCCCCCACCCATGTCTACCACCACCCCCACCCCCCAGCAGTGCAGGGGCACCCTCCACCAGGCCCCCACTCATGTCTACCACCACCCCCACCCCCCAGCAGTGCAGGGGCACCCTCCACCAGGTCCACACAATCCCCAATCATGTGCGTAATGGTCAGCCTCCACAGCCAAAAAGCCCTACCAAGTAACCCATTCACCCACATGGAAATGGAAATTACATGTTACACCCCCAATGTTCATGAAGCTAATGAACCCATGTCCGTCACACACAATGGTTGCAATTGAATCGGAAAACACCCAACATGACATGCATGAAACCAATGAGATGATACCACACAGTGAAGTATGAAAACAAAATTGTATTGAAAAAAATAAAGAATGCTAAAGAAAGGAAACAAACTACAATGGGAATGAGAAAAAATAAGCTGCATGTCCGTATTAAAAAAAAAAAACTGCAAATCAGAATCCAAAAAAATGTCGTCCAAAGTCAAATGTAAAAAAATCTCTATGCAATAATGAACTATGTAAAAAACTACCAAGGGTCCATGAGCCCAACTGAACAAAGGAAACCTACTAAAAAAACCTAACTAAAAATCAACCATATACAAAAAGTGGAGCAGTGTCCGTCGACTCCAAATCATAATAAGAAACAAAGGAAACCTAAAACTAAAGAACTATATACAAAGGCGGCGGGCAAGTCCAGCGGCTCACTCCGTGGTGTCCCGGGCCAGGGCATCATCGAACTCCTGTTCGATGTCCCGGAGGCGGTCCAGTTCCATGGCCCCGAGGGTCCGCAGGGACGACGCCGTGTCCTCCTCCAACCCCCTGCGGATTGCCTCGAGGCACTCGGCCCGCCTCAGGGCCCTCCGCATGGAGTTCTCCGCCCTGACCATTGTGAGCCGCGCCTCTTCCGCCCGCCGCCGCTCCGCACCTATGGCGTGGCCCAACCGCTGCCACACGGAAGACACTCTCTGTCCTGGGTCCCCCTGCCCTCCGGCCGATGCCTGCCCCTCCGATGTCGAAAGCCCCGAGCCTTCATGTCTCCCACCATGTTGCTGCTGCTGCTCTGCCTCTGCCCGTGCACTGCCTCCTGCTGCCTGCACATCCTCCGCCGGCTGGGGTGCAGTTGTTGATGTGGCCACCCCTGCTGGACCTCCGACTCCCGACTGTGGCAGGGATGCCTCCTCCACCAGCCTGGCTGCACCGTCAGAGGCAGCTCCACAGGGCACCCAGGTGACTGATGGGTGGGAAGATGGCACAGAGGACGACTGGCGCGTAGGGGGTCCAGTTGAGGAGGGGGTCGGAGCAAGCCCCATCAGACGGAGGAATCCGGCCTGGGTGACCTGTCCCAGCAGGCTGACGTGGTCAACGAGCCATTCGAGATGACATGCAGTCTCTCCATGAAAAGACTGCAGGTCACCTCGCATGGCCCGTTGACGCAACGCCACACCAGCCAGGACAGGCTCAACCCGGACCTGGATGGCCACGTCCGCAGGCAGAGGAAGGCCAGTTGAGGTCAGCTCATCCCCTGCCTGAAAACGGGTCTGGACGTAGGCATCCCTGCTGGTGCAAGATGATGCAGGGACAGGATCGGGGACAGGATTGCACACAGGCACCTCCGCGGCGGCCTGTGCTGCCTCCTGTCCCTGGTCCTGCACTGCACCACTAGCACCAGTGGGATCCCCACCTCCAGACCCCGTCTCTGGTGCTTGCACGGCCTCCTCCTCCACCAAACCCCCCACCAACCTGGATGACTCCGTGCCATCTTCCCCTGTTGGGCCCTGTGGGGTCCCAGCTGCCCCTTCTGCTGCCGAGGAGTCCAACTGCAACCTCCGCCTCTTGGACCTCCCCCCGGCAGCTGCGGCCTGGGACGCGGCACCGGACTCCTCACTCCCCGACGAGATGACAACACGGGAGGGGAGCCGGGCCTTGCGTCTCCGGCTGGCGGTCGGATCCCCGCCGCTGTGCTCCACAGCACCTTCTCCGCCCTCTTCATCAGTTGACGCTGCAGACAGGGAGAAACAAAACACAGGCATCAGGGCACTGTACAATGGACACATACACACATGACAGTTGCACATGAGTGGCATTGGCAAACCTCAGACATGTCATCACAATCCCCAACACACATGTCATTGCAACTCGCACACATGAGCCATACCACTGCCATATCGCAACTGCCAGCACCATCCCTACACATACAACAGCATCAGCAGCCAAAGGGGAGCCAGACATCACATGCAACACAGGAAGTGCACCACACATGTACACACACCACCACACTTGCATGCATGTGTACACCTCTGCCAAGTGTCGCACTGTTCAGACGGGCATCCATGTCACATCTGCCAATCAGGCTTCCACATACCGCTGTCACATGCATCCATGTTGCATCACTGTTGCACCCTTGTCAAATACACACACATGCACATGTACACAGTGCTCATACATGCAGCCGAAAACAACATACATGCGTGACATCACGGACATGTCTACTCACATACACATTCATCCAAACATGTGTGCACGCACAACTGCATTTGCCATGCAAGCCTACACACACAAGCACCATCCATGTCTCACACATTACAGCCCTCGCATGTGTCAGCCCCACGGCCCTGTACACCCCCACCCATACTCGACCCCATACAAACAGATGTGCAACCTGCACAATACCGAATAATCACCACACGCACTGCTCACAATCAGGATGCATGTACACTCACCGCTCGACTCCAGACGGGTCTGTTTCTCTAGGACCTGGACGTGGAGCGCTGGGGATATGCATTCCAGGACCCCCATCTGTTCTTCCGACAAGTGGCCCCGGCGCCCCTTGGCATCCGCTGCCTTCAAGAGGCGCCGGGCCTTGTTCAGGGTCCTGGACCTGAAGTCCTCCCAGCGCTTCCTGACATGTTGTAAGTCCCGGACTGCCACCCCCTCCGCGTTGATGGCAGTCACGATGTCAGTCCAGATCCGAGTCCGTCCTTCCTTGTCTGCGCGGGAACTTCCGGAGAGGGCATCATACTGCCCCAGGACTTGCTCCACCAGGACACCAACTTCGGTGGCACTGAAGCTGGTGCCCCTCTGCCTCTCTGGCCGGGGGTTGTCAGTGGTCACAGATGGTGTTTGCCCCGACATGACAACCCCAGAGGCAGGAGTGGGTGGGCAACTGGGTCCTAGGGCTGGGCTGTGGAGCGATGGAATTCCAGTCGGGAGTCTTCGGTTCCAGCAGGGGTGGTCACAGCAACAGCACCCCTGGCTGATGTGCAGGCAGCAAATGGCAGTGCACGTGGGCAGCAGGCAGTCAGGCAGCAGCAGATGGCAGGTGGGAGCGTGCTCGGGGCTCTGGGGGGCAGTAGTTCGGCCTTCTGGGCAGGAGTGTGGTCTTCCGTGTGCTTACGCGTGGCCAGCTTGGTACGGAGTGATTTGGCACGTGAAAATCCTGCACGTCAGCGTGAAAATCGAGGAAAGGCCCTTAGCGCGTAAGCGCGTCAGCACGCATATGCGATTCTATTGGACCAAAGGCCCTCAGCGCGTAAACGCGTCAGCACGCATCCGCGATTCTATTGGACCAAAGGCCCTCAGCGCGTAAATGCCTCTGTGACGTGACCCGCACGGGTGTTTCCCACACAGCACGTGATGACAGAGCACACGTGGAAAGACTGCACGTCAGAGTGTCATCGCGTGTAATTGGACAAAAGTGCGCGTACACGCGATTGGCCTATGTACGTGTATATCAGGGGTGCGCGGACACTTACACACGCAAGTACGTCAGCGCACCTGTATCCCGGGGTGCGCTGGAATTTCCACACGCTATTGGACTGGGTACTGGATTTCAGGGGTGCGCGGGTCACACGCTCGCCTACAACACGCGCAACGCATTAATTTGCGCGCTAACAAAATAACAAGCTCAGACCCAGGATGAACATACCGTTCCTAGCAGCAGTGGGCGTGGCCTACCAAAGGAGGAGGAGGAGGATAGTCAGGGCCAGAATATTCACACCCAGAACCAGCCTTTTCGGGATGCCTGATGACCAGGTGCATGGGAGGTACAGGTTTCCACCACACATTATACTGGACCTGGTGAGTGAGTGGGAGGATGACCTCACATCACCCACCCTGTGCTCCCAAGCACTCAGCCCCCTGGAGAAGGTCCTCAATGTACTGCACTTCTTAGCCACTGGATCATTTCAGCGGACAAGTGCCATTGTGGGTGGTGTATCACAGGCCACCCAGTCACGCTGCCTACACCAGGTCTTGAACATCATCACTGCACGCCCATCAGTCCGCAGGCACATGTACCTGCCCAGAACACCTGCAGAAAGGCATGCTGCCGCCCTGGATTTTTACGCTGTGGCACGATTCCCCAAAGTGCTAGGTGCCATCGACTGCACCCATGTGGCTCTACGTCCCCCCAGGGCATCTGAGCACATCTATAGGAACCGCAAGCACTGGCATTCCATCAACGTGCAGGTAGTATGTAATGCCAAGGGAATCATCACCTCAGTATATGCCAACTATCCCGGGTCAACCCACGACAGCTTCATTTACCGAATGTCCACCCTAAGCCGGGACCTAGAAGCTGGGCGGCATGGCGATACATGGCTGCTTGGTGAGTATAAATGAAACTGCACATGCATGCATGTCAGATACTGAGCAAGGTCACAACCCCACCAATGATACCAATCACCACCTCCACAGGGGACAGTGCCTACCCTCTCAGCCCCCACATGATGACGCCAATTCGGAACCCCACCACGCCACCCCAGGTAAGATATAACACAGCCCACATTACAACCCGGGGCATAGTGGAGCGCACATTCGGAGTGCTAAAGTCACGCTTTCACTCCCTTGACCGTTCTGGCGGGCAGCTGTTGTACGCTCCCCCAGTAGTGTGCAGGATCATAGTGGCAGCATGTGTCCTGCACAACGTTGCAACACGCCGGGGCCTGGCCGTGGACATGGTGGTGGCCCCACATCCCAAACCACATGCACAGCCGCTGCGCATGGGAGGGGAAAGGGCACGGGGGAGGCAGCCCGTACACAGCTAGTGGCTAATTACTTCACATAGAAATCACACCCCTGTGGAGTGCACACTGCCCTGGCACATTCCGTCTGACAATCAATGATGACTCAACCTGACACTGATCCTGAATGTCTGGAGAATGAACTGTGAAAACCATATCAGCCTGAGATTGATCACCTGGAAGTGTCACAATGTGTGCATCCCTACCCACACAGACACCACCAATGCAGTTTTGTGAAGTAACACATTCAAGCAGCTAAAATGAATACCCACTTGCAAAATGCAACAAGAGGACAGTGCCATGTCAGCCAACCCATCCCCAGCACTGCCACACGACACACCGTGCCATGTCATGCTATTTGCAGGTAAACAAAGTAATCCCCACAACATGACACTAGTGTCACAATGTAGAGTGTCCCTAATTGAAACTTGCAACACCTGAAATGCTCACAGTAATGCAGGACCAACAACAAACTTGAGAAGGTACTACCATTAACATGACATCACAAATGTTATATATTAGTAGTCTCACCACCTGGAAATGCCTGCACTCCCACCACTACCAACTGTGCAGTGTTGTCGCCATGTAGAGTTGTAGGTGCACTGCTGCCAACATGGACCCCATCTCCAGACTAGAGGGCCTTGTGTAGACATGAGGAAGGGACCTGCAAATTGGGAGGTAGACACAGATGATGAGTTACACATCAATGCAACATGCAGTGTACAACACAACAGCAATATGCACTAGGAATGTATACACATTATTGACTAGACTACCCACACATGTAGTGGGAGTCCAATGTCACCATGTACGTCAATGTCACTTGGGCACACCCTTTGCAAGCCCATGGAAACGGGAAGCAGGAGGGGTGTGTGTGACTCAAACCCAAGCATCTGAACCAAATACATGACAAGCCTACATGTGCCCAGCCACAATGCTGCGTATGCCCACAGGAACCACGGAAGCCAACAAATTGTCCCCAAAAAATTGGGAAAAATTATTTAGAAATTAAAAATAAAAATAAAAAAAAAATAAAAATAAAATTTTTTAAAAAAAATAAAAATTAAAAATAAAAATCAAAAATAAAAATCAAAAATGGCCATTGATGGGCCCGGGGGGGGTTTGGGAGGCCACCCAGGAGGTCCGAGGACAGGGTGCACACCAAAACCCCTGTGTGGGTCCTGGGAAAAAAAAACACCTCCATGGGCTCATGGCCCACACGGCTACCCTATTGTGGGAGTATCACTGCTGTCGCTATTATCACCCTGTGCAGCTGCATCCGGAGGTGGTTGCACTATGGGAGGCAGCCCACGCAAGGCCCTAGTCTGCTCCTCCATGGCTGCAAGCATGCGGGTGTGGTAGGTCTGGTTCTGGAGGATGAGTGTGCGGAGGTCCCCATGCAACAACTCACGGGATGCCCGGACCTCCGCCCTCGTTGCCTGCATCTCAGCTGAGAGCGTACGGGTGAGACGCTCCAGCTGCTGTTCTGTCCTTTGGTGTGTTGAAGCCTCAAGCTCAACAAGAGTCGTCCTGAGGTGAAGGAGCTCCTGCCTCAGGGCTTCCCTGTGGGCCTGGTACTCAATGGAGATGGCCTCCTGCAGAGTCGCCAGTGCCGCCCGCCTGTCCCTGTTGGACCCCAACATGTCCTCCCTGTGTGACTGGCAGATGGAGTCGGTTGCCTGCTCTAGTCGCTCCATCAGCCTTTCAGGGGGGACAATGGAAGTGGCCACCCTATCCATGGCCTGAGCCATCATCTCGGATGATGCTGCCTGTTGTGTTGCCATACCGTAAATGGATTGCTCCCATGCGGTATTGCCAGGTGGCGTACGGCCACCACGTCGGCGGGCACCACACCTGTCTGGGGCAAGGCGAACTGCGCCTTGCTGTGCCGGCACTGCCTGAGGCTGCAGGACTGCATTCCCCCTCTGATCTGCTGGCCCAGGAACAGGATCAGATGTCGCGGAGTGTGACCCTGCATCCGTAACCACCAAAGGCGTAGCTGCCAACACTGACATCCCCATTGAGGGTTCTGACCCTGGTGCAGGTGGGTGGGACAGAACAGAATCCCTCCCTGGAACACTCACCAGCGACGGCACGTAGGTCTCATCCGAATCAACACCTGAGTACAGCTCGGGGGAGGTGCAGCCAGAGACACCCCTTGAGAGCACGACCTGCAGCACTTGTGGGTTCTCACCCACCACCACACCACGTCCCTCACTGGTGGTTGGTCGGCCCTCGGACCCCTCCTGGGTCTGCACCATCTCCACAACCCCAGCAGTATCAGGTGCGTCTTCCCCTGCAAAGACATAAAAACAAAGAAATGGAAACAGGCATTAGCACCATGGCACACAATGAGGGCTGAGAAGCAAGAGAACCAGTACTTGATTGACACATGTCCCACATGACTAAAACCCTCCCATGCATGCACTCTCACTGCATATGAAGGGCAGGCAAATGGCACACACTGATGACACCAAGATGGAAGATGAACACATTTTCTGCATGCTGCCTGGCAGTGGCATCACACATTGGCCTGTGATTGCCAGGTGAAACACACATGCCATCACACAGATGCCATGTACCATTGCTATTGAGTGAAGATGGAGAGGAGGGCAGCACCTATTCATTCAGTCCAGTTCCCGCATGTAATAGCTTTTCTAATTCTAACAGGTCAGATTTTTCACCTGGAGCTGCCAGTCTGAAATGGTCCAATTGCACAGGGACATGTGTGTACAAATGATATCCAGGTAACAAAGTCACTCCACTTTACCATAGCCATGTCAGACATGTGACTAGTGGACTGCGACATGCCTAGTAAAGGTGGTGGAATGCAAACAATCTGACTGAATGAACAGTGAAAAATAAGCAACAATGTTGTGGCAAGGTGACACTTCAAGGGCAACTGGCGTGCAGTTGGGCTAGATGTCTACTGTTGGCAGAAGGGATACTGCTATGGCCAAATGCAGCTGCGCAGGATGTATTGCATGAAGCACATGGCTGACCCATACGACTCAGGTGCACACACTCTCACCTGGCACACAAACAGAAGCCCTCACACACACACCATGCACATGGATGACACACACATGCATGTGCACTCACCGGACAATGCCTCGTAATCAGCCAGATCTCCCACGCCTTGGATCTGTTCCTCCGTGACGTAGGTCCCAGCGACTGACTCATGTGGAGTGAGTTCCATGTCTACTACTGGAGACCCACCTCTAGTCACTAGAGTTGCGGCATGACTTGAGGCCAGCTTACTCTTTGCCCTGCGCTTTAGGTCATTCCAGCGCTTATAGCAATCATTGGCTGTGCGCCTCACGATTCCAAGGGCACTTACGATGTCCGCAACGGTCTGCCAGTGTGCCTGGCGTTGTGCAGGTGTGGTCTTGGATCCTGCAACAATGACCATCTCGTTGTCATGTGCGGACACATACTCGACACGTGCATTCAGTTCGTCATCCGTGAAGCTGGGCTTCCTGGACGGGCCGGACTGTGTAGCCGTGTCTGGGGCATCAGCCTGTGCCGGACGAGCACTCTTCCTCTTCCGCTTGGAAGGTGGTGGTGATCCTGAGTGTCCTGCGCCGCTCTGGACACTAGGGGCAGGAGCCTTGGTGGACTCTGTATCAGGAGTGTGGGATTGCACACTCAGCATGGGAGTTGGTGCAGGCATTGGCTCTAGTGTGATGGTGTCAGGGGGAATGTCAGCAGCATGGACTAGGACCGACACTGTCCTGGCTGGGTGTGTGAGGGCTGGGGTGGATGGAGACGCAGCTGCCCCTGCAGCCTCTCCGCCCTGCCTACTTGGTGCAGCAGATGACCTTGCTGCCCCAGATGCACGTGGCATGGTGACATCAACGTGCACCAGCGCACGTGTCATAGGCCTGCTGACCTGGAAGTCAGCCATGGAGTCAGCCAGGTCTGGTGCCACAATGGGCTGGTCCAAAAAGGGCTGAGCATGGATGGTGTCAGCCACATCAGCCTCAACGGGAGGGGGGGGGGGGTTATGGGTGCCCTTGACTGGTCCTCCACACATGGGGGGACAGGCTCACCCTGCAAATAACGACCACGTCCCCTACCGGATCCACCACGGCCACCACTTGTGGCTCTTCCACCTTTGCCACCCTTACGGAATCCTCGCCTCCCAGCCATGGCACTGATGTAAATGTGCGTATGGGAGTGGCTGTAAACTATTGTCCTGGGCAATAGGGGGTCAAAGGGGTTGGGTACCAGATGGTAATTGTACCCTAGTGCTCTTGCAAGGCTGATTGTAACCCCTGGGGAAAGATGACGGGTCACGCTACGCACAGGAGCCCCAAAAAAGGGAGATGACGTGCACGCAACCCCTCCTAGACCACGTGTGCAGAAAGAAAAACCTGCACTACGCTGTGGCACCCAGTAACACAAGAATGAACGTATGCGTGTCACACGCAGCCTAGAATGACCTCTGAAGGGGTAGGCTACACACGGGGCAGGCACAGATGTTAGATACGTGCGTGACTCACCGTCTGCCAGATAAAAGAGCGTGAAAAAGGAGCGCGTTTGGTTGGCAACACCCCCGCCAAAAGAAGATTTGTACGCTGTCTGAGGAGACAGGACAACAGTAGAAGGGAACACTGTTTGAGGGAACAGGCCCAGGTAAACCAGTAAAAGAGAAAAAAGAGAAAAAGCTGTCAGAGGTAACAGGGAATACGAACTTGAAACGCCGTGAAGTAAATTGCGTGTGAAACGACAAGAAGTACAGAATTCACCCACTCGCTCTCCACGAAAAGCACGTACAAGGAAATGGTGTTCTACACGTACCTTTTATACAGGCCCACACGTCCAGCGTCACTTACGCGGCGTGTACGCGCTAGGGCCATTTCCACCAATTACACGCTTTGTCACTTATGCGTGTAGGGCCATTTCCACCAATTACACGCTTTGTCACTTCTGCGTGTGAGGCCATTTCCACCAATCACACGCGATGAGACTCTGACGTGCTGTCCAATTACACGCGATGACACTCTGACGTGCAGTCTTTCCACGTGTGCTCTGTCATCACGTGCTGTGTGGGAAACACCCGTGCGGGTCACGTCACAGACGCGCTTACGCGCTGAGGGCCTTTGGTCCAATAGAATCGCGTATGCGTGCTGACGCGCTTACGCGCTAAGGGCCTTTCCTCGATTTTCACGCTGACGTGCAGGATTTTCACGTGCCAAATCACTCCGTACCAAGCTGGCCACGCGTAAGCACACGGAAGACCACGCTCCTGCCCAGAAGGCCGAACTACTGCCCCCCAGAGCCCCGAGCACGCTCCCACCCGCCATCTGCTGCTGCCTGACTGCCTGCTGCCCACGTGCACTGCCATTTGCTGCCTGCACATCAGCCAGGGGTGCTGTTGCTGTGACCACCCCTGCTGGAACCGAAGACTCCCGACTGGAATTCCATCGCTCCACAGCCCAGCCCCAGGACCCAGTTGCCCACCCACTCCTGCCTCTGGGGTTGTCATGTCGGGGCAAACACCATCTGTGACCACTGACAACCCCCGGCCAGAGAGGCAGAGGGGCACCAGCTTCAGTGCCACCGAAGTTGGTGTCCTGGTGGACCAAGTCCTGGGGCAGTATGATGCCCTCTTCGGAAGTTCCCGCGCCGACAAGGAAGGACAGACTCGGATCTGGACTGACATCGTGACTGCCATCAACGCGGAGGGGGTGGCAGTCCGGGACTTACAACATATCAGGAAGCGCTGGGAGGACTTCAGGTCCAGGACCCTGAACAAGGCCTGGCGCCTCTTGAAGGCAGCGGATGCCAAGGGGCGCCAGGGCCACTTGTCGGAAGAACAGATGGGGGTCCTGGAACGCATATCCCCAGCGCTCCACGTCCAGGTCCTAGAGAAGCAGACCCGTCTGGAGTCGAGCGGTGAGTGTACATGCATCCTGATTGTGAGCAGTGCGTGTGGTGATTATTCAGTATTGTGCAGGTTCCACATCTGTTTGTATGGGGTCGAGTATGGGTGGGGGTGTACAGGGCCGTGGGGCTGACACATGCGAGGGCTGTAATGTGTGAGACATGGATGGTGCTTGTGTGTGTAGGCTTGCATGGCAAATGCAGTTGTGCGTGCACACATGTTTGGATGAATGTGTATGTGAGTAGACATGTCCGTGATGTCACGCATGTATGTTGTTTTCGGCTGCATGTATGAGCACTGTGTACATGTGCATGTGTGTGTGTTTGACAAGGGTGCAACAGTGATGCAACATGGATGCATGTGACAGCGGTATGTGGAAGCCTGATTGGCAGATGTGACATGGATGCCCGTCTGAACAGTGCGACACTTGGCAGAGGTGTACACATGCATGCAAGTGTGGTGGTGTGTGTACATGTGTGGTGCACTTCCTGTGTTGCATGTGATGTCTGGCTCCCCTTTGGCTGCTGATGCTGTTGTATGTGTAGGGATGGTGCTGGCAGTTGCGATATGGCTGTGGTATGGCTCATGTGTGCGAGTTGCAATGACATGTGTGTTGGGGATTGTGATGACATGTCTGAGGTTTGCCAATGCCACTCATGTGCAACTGTCATGTGTGTATGTGTCCATTGTACATTGCCCTGATGCCTGTGTTTTGTTTCTCCCTGTCTGCAGCGTCAACTGATGAAGAGGGTGGAGAAGGTGCTGTGGAGCACAGCGGCGGGGATCCGACCGCCAGCCGGAGACGCAAGGCCCGGCTCCCCTCCCGTGTTGTCATCTCGTCGGGGAGTGAGGAGTCCGGTGCCGCGTCCCAGGCTGCAGCTGCCGGGGGGAGGTCCAAGAGGCGGAGGTTGCAGTTGGACTCCTCGGCAGCAGAAGGGGCAGCTGGGACCCCAGAGGGCCCAACAGGGGAAGATGGCACGGAGTCATCCAGGTTGGTGGGGGCTTTGGTGGAGGAGGAGGCCGTGCAAGCACCAGAGACGGGGTCTGGAGGTGGGGATCCCACTGGTGCTAGTGGTGCAGTGCAGGACCAGGGACAGGAGGCAGCACAGGCCGCCGCGGAGGTGCCTGTGTGCAATCCTGTCCCCGATCCTGTCCCTGCATCATCTTGCACCAGCAGGGATGCCTACGTCCAGACCCGTTTTCAGGCAGGGGATGAGCTGACGTCAACTGGCCTTCCTCTGCCTGCGGACGTGGCCATCCAGGTCCGGGTTGAGCCTGTCCTGGCTGGTGTGGCGTTGCGTCAACGGGCCATGCGAGGTGACCTGCAGTCTTTTCATGGAGAGACTGCACGTCATCTCGAATGGCTCGTTGACCACGTCAGCCTGCTGGGACAGGTCACCCAGGCCGGATTCCTCCGTCTGATGGGGCTTGCTCCGACCCCCTCCTCAACTGGACCCCCTACGCGCCAGTCATCCTCTGTGCCATCTTCCCACCCATCAGTCACCTGGGTGCCCTGTGGAGCTGCCTCTGACGGTGCGGCCAGGCTGGTGGAGGAGGCATCCCTGCCACAGTCGGGAGTCGGAGGTCCAGCAGGGGTGGCCACATCAACAACTGCACCCCAGCCGGCGGAGGATGTGCAGGCAGCAGGAGGCAGTGCACGGGCAGAGGCAGAGCAGCAGCAGCAACATGGTGGGAGACATGAAGGCTCGGGGCTTTCGACATCGGAGGGCAGGCATCGGCCGGAGGGCAGGGGGACCCAGGACAGAGAGTGTCTTCCGTGTGGCAGCGGTTGGGCCACGCCATAGGTGCGGAGCGGCAGCGGGCGGAAGAGGCGCGGCTCACAATGGTCAGGGCGGAGAACTCCATGCGGAGGGCCCTGAGGCGGGCCGAGTGCCTCGAGGCAATCCGCAGGGGGTTGGAGGAGGACACGGCGTCGTCCCTGCGGACCCTCGGGGCCATGGAACTGGACCGCCTCCGGGACATCGAACAGGAGTTCGTTGATGCCCTGGCCCGGGACACCACGGAGTGAGCCGCTGGACTTGCCCGCCGCCTTTGTATATAGTTCTTTAGTTTTAGGTTTCCTTTTTTTCTTGTTATGATTTGGAGTCGACGGACACTGCTCCACTTTTTGTATATAGTTGATTTTTAGTTAGGTTTTTTAGTAGGTTTCCTTTGTTCAGTTGGGCTCATGGACCCTTGGTAGTTTTTTACATAGTTCATTATTGCATAGAGATTTTTTTACATTTGACTTTGGACGATTTTTTTGGATTCTGATTTGCAGTTTTTTTTTTTTAATACGGACATGCAGCTTATTTTTTCTCATTCCCATTGTAGTTTGTTTCCTTTCTTTAGCATTCTTTATTTTTTTCAATACAATTTTGTTTTCATACTTCACTGTGTGGTATCATCTCATTGGTTTCATGCATGTCATGTTGGGTGTTTTCCCATTCAATTGCAACCATTGTGTGTGACGGACATGGGTTCATTAGCTTCATGAACATTGGGGGTGTAACATGTAATTTCCATTTCCATGTGGGTGAATGGGTTACTTGGTAGGGCTTTTTGGCTGTGGAGGCTGACCATTACGCACATGATTGGGGATTGTGTGGACCTGGTGGAGGGTGCCCCTGCACTGCTGGGGGGTGGGGGTGGTGGGAGACATGAGTGGGGGCCTGGTGGAGGGTGCCCCTGGTGGCTGGGGGGTGGGGGGGGACATGGGTGGGGGCCTGGTGGAGGCTGCCCCTGGTGGCTGGGGGGTGGGGGTGGTGGGAGACATGAGTGGGGGCCTGGTGGAGGCTGCCCCTGCACTGCTGGGGGGTGGGGGTGGTGGGAGACATGAGTGGGGGCCTGGTGGGGGCTGCCCATGGTGGCAGGGGGGTGGGGGTGGTGGGAGACATGAGTGGGGGCCTGGTGGAGGGTGCCCCTGCACTGCTGGGGGGTGGGGGTGGTGGGAGACATGAGTGGGGGCCTGGTGGGTGCTGCCCATGGTGGCAGGGGGTGGGGGTGGTGGGAGACATGAGTGGGGGCCTGGTGGAGGGTGCCCCTGGTGGCTGGGGGGTGGGGGTGGTGGGAGACATGGGTGGGGGCCTGGTGGAGGCTGCCCCTGCACTGCTGGGGGGTGGGGGTGATGGGAGACATGAGTGGGGGCCTGGTGGAGGGTGCCCCTGGTGGCTGGGGGGTGGGGGGGGTGGGAGACATGGGTGGGGGCCTGGTGGAGGCTGCCCCTGGTGGCTGGGGGGTGGGGGTGGTGGGAGACATGAGTGGGGGCCTGGTGGAGGCTGCCCCTGCACTGCTGGGGGGTGGGGGTGGTGGTAGACATGAGTGGGGGCCTGGTGGAGGGTGCCCCTGCACTGCTGGGGGGTGGGGGTGGTGGTAGACATGAGTGGGGGCCTGGTGGAGGCTGCCCCTGCACTGCTGGGGGGTGGGGGTGGTGGGAGACATGAGTGGGGGCCTGGTGGAGGGTGCCCCTGCACTGCTGGGGGGTGGGGGTTGTGGTAGATATGAGTGGGGGCCTGGTGGAGGGTGCCTCTGCACTGCTGGGGGGTGGGGGTGGTGGTAGACATGAGTGGGGGCCTGGTGGAGGCTGCCCCTGCACTGCTGGGGGGTGGGGGTGGTGGGAGACATGAGTGGGGGCCTGGTGAAGGGTGCCCCTGCACTGCTGGGGGGTGGGGGTGGTGGGAGACATGGGTGGGGGCCTGGTGGAGGCTGCCCATGGTGGCAGGGGGGTGGGGGTGGTGGGAGACATGAGTGGGGGCCTGGTGGAGGCTGCCCCTGCACTGCTGGGGGGTGGGGGTGGTGGGAGACATGAGTGGGGGCCTGGTGGGGGCTGCCCATGGTGGCAGGGGGGTGGGGGTGGTGGGAGACATGAGTGGGGGCCTGGTGGAGGGTGCCCCTGCACTGCTCGGGGGTAGGGGTGGTGGGAGACATGAGTGGGGGCCTGGTGGGTGCTGCCCATGTTGGCAGGGGGTGGGGGTGGTGGGAGACATGAGTGGGGGCCTGGTGGAGGGTGCCCCTGGTGGCTGGGGGGTGGGGGTGGTGGGAGACATGGGTGGGGGCCTGGTGGAGGCTGCCCCTGAACTGCTGGGGGGTGGGTGTGGTGGGAGACATGAGTGGGGGCCTGGTGGAGGGTGCCCCAGGTGGCTGGGGGGTGGGGGTGGTGTGAGACATGGGTGGGGGCCTGGTGGAGGCTGCCCCTGCACTGCTGGGGGGTGGGGGTGGTGGGAGACATGAGTGGGGGCCTGGTGGAGGGTGCCCCTGGTGGCTGGGGGGTGGGGGTGGTGGGAGACACGGGTGGGGGCCTGGTGGAGGGTGCCCCTGGATGCTGGGGGGTGGGGGTGCAGGGGGACATGAGCGGGGGCCTGGTGGAGGGTGGCCATGGTGGCTGGTGGGTGGGGGTGGTGGGGGACATGAGTGGGGGCCTGGTGGAGGGTGCCCCTGGTGGCTGGGGGGTGGGGGTGCAGGGGGACATGAGTGGGGGCCTGGTGGAGGCTGCTCCTGCACTGCTGGGGGGTGGGGGTGGTGGGAGACATGAGTGGGGGCCTGGTGGGGGCTGCCCATGGTGGCAGGGGGGTGGGGGTGGTGGGAGACATGAGTGGGGGCCTGGTGGAGGGTGCCCCTGCACTGCTGGGGGGTGGGGGTGGTGGGAGACATGAGTGGGGGCCTGGTGGGTGCTGCCCATGGTGGCAGGGGGGTGGGGGTGGTGGGAGACATGAGTGGGGGCCTGGTGGAGGGTGCCCCTGGTGGCTGGGGGGTGGGGGTGGTGGGAGACATGGGTGGGGGCCTGGTGGAGGCTGCCCCTGGTGGCTGGGGGCTGGGGGTGGTGGGAGACATGAGTGGGGGCCTGGTGGAGGGTGCCCCTGGTGGCTGGGGGTTTGGGGTGGTGGGAGACATGGGTGGGGGCCTGGTGGAGGCTGCCCATGGTGGCAGGGGGGTGGGGGTGGTGGGAGACATGAGTGGGGGCCTGGTGGAGGGTGCCCCTGGTGGCTGGGGGGTGGTGGTGGTGGGAGACATGAGTGGGGGCCTGGTGGGGGCTGCCCATGGTGGCAGGGGGGTGGGGGTGGTGGGAGACATGAGTGGGGGCCTGGTGGTGGGTGGCCCTGGTGGCTGGGGGGTGGGGGTGGTGGGAGACATGCATTGTTGATCAGTAGTGCAAGGTGACATGTGGGTTGGCTGGGGGGCATGCCCATGGTGGATGGGCTGCCTGCGGGACATGAGCAGGGGTGCAGGGTAGTCCCCCGTGGTGTGGGCTGCCTGCAGGGGCCGTGGAGGTTGTGGAGCGTACACCTGGAGGACCCACACGGCCAATTCACGTGTGGTACTCCCCAGAACCCCTGAAATACACATACCCTGCTGAAATCGCGTGTGGAACTTCCCGCCACCCCTGAAATACACGTACCCTGCTCGCACTGGGCCAATTGCGTGTGGAACTTTCCGCGCACCCCTGCAATACATGTACCCTGATGAAATCGCGTGTGGAACTTCCCGCGCACCCCTGAAATACACATACCCTGCTGAAATCGCGTGTGGAAATTCCCGCGCACCCCTGAAATACACGTACCCTGCTCGAACTGGGCCAATCGCGTGTGGAACTTCCCGCGCACCCCTGAAATACACGTACCCTGATGAAATCGCGTGTGGAACTTCCCGCGCACCCCTGAAATACACATACCCTGCTGAAATCGCGTGTGGAAATTCCCGCGCACCCCTGAAATACACGTACCCTGCTCGCACTGGGCCAATCGCGTGTGGAACTTCCCGCGCACCCCTGAAATACACGTACCCTGATGAAATCGCGTGTGGAACTTCCCGCGCACCTCTGAAATACACATACCCTGCTGAAATCGCGTGTGGAACTTCCCGCGCACCCCTGAAATACACGTTCCCTGCTCGCATGGGGCCAATCGCGTGTGGAACTTCCCGCGCACCCCTGAAATACACGTACCCTGCTTGCACGGGGCCAATCGCGTGTGGAACTTCCCGCGCACCCCTGAAATACACATACCCTGCTGAAATCGCGTGTGGAACTTCCCGCGCACCCCTGAAATACACGTACCCTGCTTGCACGGGGCCAATCGCGTGTGGAACTTCCCACGCACCCCTGAAATACACGTACCCTGCTTGCACGGGGCCATTCGCGTGTGGAACTTCCCGCGCACCCCTGAAATACACGTACCCTGCTCGCACTGGGCCAATCGCGTGTGGAACTTCCCGCGCACCCCTGAAATACACGTACCCTGATGAAATCGCGTGTGGAACTTCCCGCGCACCCATGAAATACACATACCCTGCTGAAATCGCGTGTGGAACTTCCCGCGCACACCTGAAATCCACGTACACGGCCAAATCACGTGTGGGACTTCCCGCGCACCCCTGAAATCCACGTACCCGGCCAAATCGCGTGTGAGACTTCCCGCGCACCCCCGTATACACGCACATGTATTTTTTGTCAGCGGGTGTCCGTGTTTGTGGGTACCCCTTTGCACGTCATTTGTCCTGGAGGGCCACAGTATAGGACATTCATCATGGCAGTATACAGGTGCTATTTGTTGGCGCACCTTTTGGCGCACATTTCTTACAGCCGCAGAGACGCTACCGCCTGCTTTCCTGTGGCGGTCGTGTTTGTGCCTGTGCGCTGGTTTGAGCGTGCGCTTTTTTGCCCTATTCTATTCCATGAATACGTGTTGTAGGCGAGCGTGTGGGCGTTCCGCGCACTTGTGCCCTGTACTTCCCCCGTGACACCCACGTTTTGGCAAGTTGTTCCCCATTCCGAGTGTTACGCCCGTGTTCCGCCTACTTTTGTTGCGTGCGCCGCGCTATGTGCGATTTTCGCTGTGGCCTGTGCGATTTTCGCTGTGACCTGGCGCACGCAGTTAGATGGCCTGTGCGCCAACGTGCGCCGTGCACTTTTTTATCGCACATCCGCTGGTTTTCTCGTGCACGGCCTTCCATGAATCGATGTGCGCTGCTTTTCGTGCGATTTTCGCACTTGCACTGCGATTTTCGCACTTGCACTGCGATTTTCGCTATTCCACTGCGATTCGCACGTTTTTGCCCACTTGCGCCGCGCTAATTATTCCATGAATCGGCCTGTTGGTCTCCAGTTGCCTCAGCAATAACTCCCGATTGCCACCTCTGGGTGATTTGGGCACTGTACGAATCCCAAAAAAGGACAATTTAGAACATAAACCACATGATCAGTATCGCAGGTGATTCTGGATGCAATCTTGATGTTACTACCCAGGATGGAATGGGTGTAATGAGTTTTGTTAACAGCATAGGTACATGCTTTACATTTGGATCATTTATAAAAACCGCAAGGTTTGGTGTTAAACCAAGTGTTAGTCACTGCATTATCTATAGGTCTCATAAAGCTGGGAACTAATGTATCTTTAAATGAGGTAGACCGCAGAAAAGTGATGTTAATGCGGTCACCCAGAATAGTGTT
Source organism: Ambystoma mexicanum (assembly GCF_040938575.1). NCBI lineage: Eukaryota > Metazoa > Chordata > Amphibia > Caudata > Ambystomatidae > Ambystoma > Ambystoma mexicanum. The sequence goes on along the minus strand of NC_090924.1, from coordinate 38,895,522 downwards.
CAGGTGTTCATCAGATTTAAGAATGTGCCAGTGACGCTGCATGACTTGGCGAATGTTGTGCGATTTAGCTCCAAATGTTATAATGAGACGTGTTTCATTAGTATTAGTGGTGGTATGTTCAGAATCATCCTGCAACAATAGCTGTGAGCGGTCCATACTTCTCGCTTTCAAAAAAGCTCTCTCCAAAAATTTCTTAGGGTAACCACGTTGTTTAAATCTATTTGCCATGAGGGCGCATTCGCAATCAAAGGTTTCAATCTTTGTAAAATTTCTGCGTATGCGAATGAACTCCCCATAGTGGATACTCCATTTAAGGGCGGCCGGGTGGTTACTCTTGGCATGTAATGGAATATTCGAACTGGTGGGCTTTCTGTATAGACTGATAATCAATTCACCCTGAGCCACAGTAACAAGAATATCCAAGCATGTAATAGCAGTCTTGCTGTGGCTCTCGGTGAACTGAAGATTCAAATCATTAATGTTAAGTATATTAACAAAATCCAGCCAGTCAGCACTTGTGCCCTCCCAGATAATAAACAAGTCATCTATATATCTAAGCCAGAGGGCAATTTTGGATGTATAATGACTGTTTCTGGGATGCCAGACCACACATTTTTCCCACCACCCATCAACAAATTTGCATAGGGAGGAGCAAAAGTGGAGCCCATAGCAGTCCCCTGAAGTTGCCTATAGAACTGCTTATCAAAGAGGAAACAATTGTTAGTTAGACAAAGTGCAATCATCTCAAGAATCATCTGAGAGTGTTGGAGATAATTCAAGGAACGTGTATGCAAAAAGTATTCACAAGCTTTCAGGCCGTCACTGTGTCTTATGGACGTGTAGAGTGAAACCACATCAAGAGTTGTTAATAAGAAGGTAGATTCCCATGGAATGCCATCTATGCGACTCAGAAAGTCTTTGGTGTCCCTTAAATAAGAAGGCAAAGTGGTAACAAATGACACCAGAGTCTCATCTATGAACCTTGAAGTATGTTCTAACAAGGCTCCGCATAGTGTGACAATTGGTCTGCCAGGAGGTCTAATAAGACTCTTATGAATTTCTGGCAGAAAATAAATGGTGGGTGTCACAGGGAACTTTGGATGTAAATATGAACACATATCCTCATCCAATAAATCTTTCTCCTTCCAAGTCTGCAGAAGATGCCCTAATTTATCGCTCATGATTTCTGATGGATCACCAGACAGTTTTGCATAACAGTCCTTATTCAGCAATTGTCTATGTGCCTCTTTGATGTAGTCTTTACGATTCTTAAGGACGATGTTCATACCTTTATCTGATGGTTTGATAATGTAGTCGGTCATCATACTCAAACGCTCCATGGTGCCTTGTTGTGATTCTGTAAGATTCGATTTGTAAGGCACACGTTGTTTCCTGATCTTCTTTAAGTCGTGGATGACCAAATCCTGGAAGGCCTCAACATGGCCTCCTGGATTAAATGCTGGATTGAAGCGTTACTTAGCTTTAAGTAGAGTCTTACCAGGCCAAGCAGTATCAACATACATAGAGGCAGATTCTTGATTCCAAACGTCAGTGACCAAATCACATTCAGAGTCTAGAAGTTCCAAATCCCTAAGGGCGAACGTATCTTGAATAGAAACTTCAGTGACCCTCTGGAGATTAGTTTTAGGTTTAGGTTTTGGAGGATATATGGAAAAAGAAAATTTAATCTGACTTTGCGCATGTACTTATCAAAGTCAATCCTGGTTTCAGCATAGTCGTATTGTGATGAGGGACAAAAATTAAGGCCCTTTTGTAGTACGTTAGTCTCTTCAGCGGTGAGGGGATGGGTGGACAGGTTAATGATAGACATATCCAGTGTGTTCATTTCTTTAAGAATTATTTCTTGGCTCCAGAGCGTGTTAATCGCTCCGGCTTGTCCACTTTTGATGTGGAGGCTATGCCTTCCCCTCCTTGTTTTTTTCAGCCTTTTTGGCCCGAGGATTTTCCTCTTCCTCGGCCTCTGGCTTGCTTTCCGCTGTTTAGCCTGCCCTCCATACCCAACAGTCTCATCTCCTCTAACAAATTAAGCTTTCTAGAGGGCTGTTGCTCACCTCCACTTTCAGTAGTGTCCACATCAGAGGAGGATAGATCAGTAGGAATGTCATCAGTGGTGCTTGTCGTAGATTTGGGAAGGTTTTTACGTAGATTATCAAAACGTTTAGCAAAAGTCAATACTCTTCCCTGTTCATAGTCCTGTTTATTTCTGATGAATTTCCTTTGTTTATGTAATTTAATATCCTCCTCGTATGTTTTATATCCATTCTCAATGCTGGTACGGAGGCTCTTTCCTTCTCTTTCCTTCTTCACTCTGTTCGAGTTGTTCCAGCTCCTCATCAATATCTTGGATTTTAGCCAATATCTTATGGCGGCCCATACGGGCATATTTAATCAAAATATTGAGAAATGTTACTTAGCAGGTATTGCTGGATTCGTCTCATTCCTGCAGCATAGCTGGATCTTGTTCCTCAAAGGAGGGTGTGGTAAGTATTCACAGACCTCTTGGAATACGACCAACGTCTATGTAATTTTGTAAGGAGTGTTCCTCCCACCACTTGCTGATCTCACAACGCCTTTGTTTCTCCAATTCTCTAAGCAGTCTAATTTCAGTATTAGCCTGTGGGTCCAAAGTAGGCACCTGAGGTGTGGGTTTATTTACAGGTTGTTTTTCACAAAAAAGTGAAGCCGCTTGAGTTTTCCTCAGGTTCTCCCTTTCAGTTTGTAATGTCATTATGTAGGTGCAACGTACTGTCTGTATGCACAGTTATATATGTTTTTTAATTAACTTTCAAGTAAAAGGAAACCTGAAACAGGGAGTTAAGAACTCAATCAAAATAAATATACTCTTGGAAAACTTTGGCCCATGCTCCACCCAAATTCCTTCAGAGTTGTTGCATTTAGAGATATTGGTAAATATCCAGCAGCTTGTGATGATGGTTCTGAATCTTCCTGCTGCATTGAAGGTCCAGCGGTAGGTTGCAGAGCATTGCAACCAAGGTGAATTGCCTGTTGCCGGACCAGCTCCTGAAACATTCATACACTTGCCATCAGTGGTAACGGGTTAGGTGCTTGACAAACGTTCTGGGGCACAGGCCTTTAGACCTCAATGTGGGATAGTGGAATGTCTTTATGCACCATAACATACTGCCAGTACAGGGAAGGTGTGAAACTCCTGTGGTGGTACTTCTTGGGTGGAACTGGCTGCTCTTTCATTCAACGTCTTCCGGGTCTTCCGGGACAGTGATGAGGTTGATCACTTGATCACTAGAGGGTGCCACAAGATTTTGTGTAGCCATCTCCACGAAAAAATCAAAAGAAAAGAACAAAAGAAAAAAACAACAATTAATAGAAAAGGATTAACATATCCTTAAAAAGGGAGTACAATAATGCAAAGAGAAATTAGGAAATAGTGCCAATGAGCAAATTTGGAAGAGAAAGTGTTCGCTGTGTCGACCTAAATTTGCCTCCAAAGCAAATGAGGAATTGTCAGGATTTTGGCAGTTTGGTTCTCCATTTGTATTGACATTTTTCCAAAAGAGAGTGCAATTATCAATGTTTTTTGTAGTGTTTAAATTATCCTGTCACATAAAATAAAGTTATTGGAAGATAAGGATGCCATTTTTATTTCATTGGCCCTATACATTGTCCTTCAATGTTCATTGTTGTTCAGTGCACTATTCCTAGTTCAACATTGTCTTAATAATTTGTAACATTATGACTTCTTGATTCACATAGTGTCTTCATATCTTTCCTTTTTTGTTAACTCTCTATCTCAATAGGTAAATAAATAGATATTGTACATGAATCTAGATCTTATTTCAGCACTCACCTCTTCTTAATCCCAATACTTTAGTAGTTTTCAATCTGTGTATTATTTGTTAAAACAAAAACGTTCATATTTATAAGTAGTCCTTAACAGGAATTCTGTGTTCATAATGTGTAAGGTATATTTGGGTACCAACTTGTGACAGTCCTCCTCTAATCATGCCTTATTATACCCACCTCACTCTTCATTGTCAAAGTAACCAACTATACAACTTCAGTTTTCCTCATCACAGTCCCCCACTATCCCCACCTCGCTCTTATTTGGCACAGTATACCATTACTAATTCCATCTTATCTAGTGGACAAAGATTCCATGATATACTTGAGAAACCGATGTTGCATAGCTCAAGAACACATATTGGCATCAAATGATAAGTCATCATGTAGGTTATCAGAAAAAAGACACAATTACAGGTGATGGATGTATTGCATAAATAAAACCTGGAACAGTAGTGGACAGTTAAGGTGAATAAGCTCAGTGCAACACAACCTTTTGTTGAAGTAATGCTAATGGGAAACGATCTGATGAAATAAAACCCTTGAAATTTGATAGAAACATTTTAGTTGAAGGGACATTAAGGTGCTGATTTAACGCCATGAAACCCCTGAAAGTCTGCAGGTGCTGAAGCTGCGCCACCTTAACAATGATGTCCCCATTGCATGGCCCCTAAGCACACTGATAACATCACAAACTACATCACATATGATATCACATGTGATATCACTTATGGCATCATGAGTGACATCACTGGTACAGCATATCATGTATGCAAGAAAGAAAGATGCAATATTTGAAAAGCGTGTTTCTGCATTTAAGCGTGGATTCAGCTTGGTAGGAGTTTGACAGTGTAGTTAGTTACTAGATCTTAAAGCCATGGCTCTAACAACGTACTCTCAAATGTACTATATCTTGGATGAATACATCTGGAATGTGCTCATAATTGTTCTTCATTGTTCAAATAATATCATTAGAAAAACAAGACAGACCGGTTTTTAACTAAAGCAGAAGACATTTTTTGATAATTTATCATGCACATTTTAACTTTATAACCTTTCTCCTGTTATTCTGTTTACTAGGGTATTGAAACTACAAAAGAGCTATTTTATCCATGTGTAATGTAGTGTGCCAATATGTTTTGAACACATTAGTCCCTTTTTTATGTTTTTAACCATGACTCAGCTGTGGTCAGCAGCGAAAACAATTTTTAACCTATTTTAAACATATTTTTAAATGCTAAAACTTTGATCATTATGTTTTTCTCCTTATATAAAACCCACAAAGCAAACAGGGTGATAAACTGGTCACTGGATGGGCACTGCCAAACACAAGCACAAAAACTGACCAGCGTGCAAGAAAAAGCATTCTCGAGCATGAATATTACAAAATTATTTATTCCCTCACCAGAATTGAACAAAAAGAGCTAACGTTTCACTGTTTCCACAGCTTAATTATGGAACTAAAAAACAAAATAGGACTGGTCTATATATCCCACTTTGTAACAACAACATTTTCCATGTTTCTAGCACAGGTATTGTAGTCTATAAAAAACTCGGAGAAAAAAACAATATGTGTAAAGTGACAGTGCTAAAGAGATAAATAAAGTGCATAGTGACAATGATGTCAACACATTTGACCACACTTAAAATATACCCTGCAAGCAAAAATGTCCAAAATTAAGATATAAAATATAATTATATAAATAAAATACAAAGATGGCTTCAATTAAGGGTGCTCTTTATATAGAAAGAATATGGGCCGCTTTTAATGTCCATTTGAAATTGACTGTAACAAACATATATGACGGCTTGAACCACTGATGACTAATGGCAACACTGCATGCCTATAAAGTGCATAGTGCCTAATCGCACCAGTAAAATGCATAGTGCCTTAACCTACCTGTAAAGGGTGCAGTGCCTTTACAAGCTAAAGCAAAGCATACAGAACACAGTCAAAATCAGCAACAAAAAAAAGTCTGGTTAACATCCCAAATCAGCAAGTATGTGTAAAAACACAAAATTGATAAAAGTACCAATGAACATAATAACTCACAAAGTGGTAGTTATCGCAAACCTGGAAAAAAGACTACATATATTTAAAATGAGATTATTAGAAATGTGGTCCCAACCAATCAATATGGTTCAAAACATCACAAGTTGTAGAAGAACACTCTCAAACAGTACTATTGATACATTTCTTTAGAAATAGCTACATTGACCAGCATTCAGAGATGCACATTTCAAAATGTCATAGTGAAGTGGCATTTATGCTTTACCTGTAAATCAGTTGAAGAACACAAACAAAATACAAACAAAATACAAACAAAATACAAAAATATTATCAAAACTATACCATGAACCTCTCAAATTTAAATAGATTTCAAAATAATTTGGGTACAAACAGCAACACGTTTATATGAAGGAAAGAGAGCAAATTGGCCAACATGTGAGTATCTTCCAAATATAGCAAGAGAGAAACCCATCTTTATTTAATGTATATAGAAATATATGTATTATTTCTCTTGTTTTGAAGCCCAAAGGAATTTTGCAGTTGAACCGTAATATTAGTCTGGCTTCTAATCTGCAGAGAGTGAGCTCCCTATTTCCTTTTCGTGAATGTCTTTTAATTTGAGCCAGTCCAATCCATTATAGCTACAATTTATTTTGATTGTGGATTTATGCAAAATGTACGGCTACAGTGTAATTCTCAGTTTTTGACTTAATGGCTTGTAAATGCTCCAAGATACAAATTTTCTAATTACACTTTGTACTTCGAACATATATTTTCTGAGATGGGCATATCAGACCATACACCACAAAATCTGTATACAATCAATCCGTAAATTGAAGTAGTGTGTGCAATCAGCATGTCTGACCCTGAGGTTGTTTCTTTCAATTACGTGTGTACAGATAGTACAAGAGTCACAATCACTGCTGAAGCTGCTTAGGCTAATTTTGTCACCTCAAGATGACTAAGCGTCACAATATCCCCAATGCTTTCACCTCGCCTGTAAGTAATTTGGAGTTTAGGAATGAGTGCTTTCTTGAAAGCTAGATCTTCAAAAGTACATGTCAATGTTTGCTAATAACTTGAAAGTATCTAGCTTACGCACCATAAAATGTGATCAATCTAATTGTATCAGACTTTGAAGCAGTATTCTTGTTGGGCTTCAGCAGATTCTGTATTCTTCAGAAATCTGTTTTCTTTTTAGATTTGCACAACACCTCCTTTGAATAGCCCCTTTGCACAGATCTACTAGACATTTCATCTCAAACAAGTTGAATATCAGAGGCTCGTGAACAATTTTCTATTGGTTCCTAAAAACTCTGCATATGGGATGTTATTGATGGTACTGGGGGGATGAAAGATTCAGTATGCAAGACAGAGAATGTTAGGCTTGCGGTACATTAGCATTTGGGTCATTCCTTCAATTACCATTATTTTAAGATGCAGAAACTCAATGCTCTCTGTACTTGTGGACATAGCACATTTCAGATTTAATTCATTTTGATTAAGAAACTGATGGAACAATTGAAGTTCATCTAGACTTCCTTGCCAAATTAAAAACAAATCATTTATAAAGCGGAGCCAGATGGCTATGTTGTCATTCCATTTATTATGTGGATTGTTTAGAACAAACACTTTGTCCCAGTAACCCATCAATACATGTGCGTATTCTGGTGTGAACTTGGGGCTCATAGTGGTGCCCATGAGTTGGAGATAGAAGTCAATATTAATTAAGAAATATTTGTGATAAAGAACAAACATAGTAATTTCTAAGAGCATCTCATTGTGCCTCCTAAATATATATATGTATATTCATTAAAAAAGCTTTGTTAAAGGGACCTTATGTTAAGTTGCACTAATAAAAACTTGTGAAATTTAGTGAAAACACTTTGTTTAAAGGATGTTATGGTTACAAGTAAAACCAAAACCCCCTTGAAATGTGCAAGTTATGGTAAGCTAAGCAAGTTAAGACTAAAACCCAGGACATGAAAGATCACATCACAAATATCATAGGTTTGTATTAGTGCGACTTAACCATAACATCTTTTAAAAAATGTTTTTTCACTGAATTTCATAGGTTTTTACCAATGAACCCTAATTTATACAATTTCCTAATAAAATACTTACCCCGACATAGCCACATTTTAGACCAATGTACAATGTTTCAAATTAACACTGTAGCATTTTCCACCTCCTAGTGTCTTAGAACTTCTATACACTTTTTGCAACTTTTTCTACTGTTTTTGTCTTCGCCGATGTTCGTGAATGTGTGACATCACCGCAGACTTTCTGGACAGTGTCACGTTACCACACACGTGTGTGGAATGATTATATGTTCGCAAACATGTCTGCACTTTGTAAATGGGTCCGTGCTTCGCGAACAGTTAGTAACTGCTTTCCAGCTGATCTAAGATGTTTCAAGCTGAACGTTTACCCTTTCACAGCCCCTAGACCTATTTTTTCTGATTATCCATTGCAATCTAGGACAGAGCACATGCTAAGAAGAATATTAGCAGAACTGCTGTTTATCTTCAAAAATGGCATCTTCTATTGCCATCCTTCCTCCCCGGGAGCTGCCACCACCACCACCACCAATACTACCACCAGCTACAGGGCCTAGATAATGGAAGAAACACAATTATTCAGAAAACAATCAGAGGACCAGGAAGATGAGGTAGTGGAAATGAATACCTCTAACACCCAGAAAGAATCATGGGTGTAGCAGTTCTTTAACTCCCTTAGGGGTGTGCCAAAGTTTAAAGCTACCAAGGTAAAATGCACTCAGTCACGGACAACTTGGGCACTACTCCTATGGGACCACCTCCATGCACCGCCACACCACATCCAAGGACTGCAATGCTCTCAGAAAGGCTGTTCCTTTCTTAGGAAGAAGTAGGATGTCTTCCTTTTCCTCATCTTCCCCAACCAATACAGTCTACTTCTGTGGGACACAAAATCCCACCGGCTACCTTTCAAGCGAGAAAAGAGGCTGTTGATTAATATCTTTCGAAGACAACAGTCCTTTGTATATACTGCAACACACCACTCTGCAGGGGGAGCAATTTCTAAGTGCTTTTGTAGCTGTTCTTAAGGAGCATGAGAAAAGCTGTGCCCTTACCTTAGATGTAACACGCGTGCAACATCTTCCCCAGTCCACCTGCACCTACATATTTGTGGTTGGCGCCCCTTCCCTCATTTTTCTCCCCCACTTTCTGGCTTCTCCTGCAAAAAAATAAATAAACACAAACAGAAAAAAAGGTTCCTTTAAGAAACACCTTTCATAGTGAAAAAATAGACTAGACGCCATCTACTTTACATGTTTCAGTCAAGTATTTAGATTCAAACCGATTCTCCAACATTCCCATTAGCATTTTCTACTATACTAATGGAAACGATGGACAATTGTATACTAGAGCAAAAGAAAAGAGCACAGAAACAATTTTCTGTCTGAAATACTTCTCTCTAGACTACAGTAAACAGCATAATACATTGCCCTTTATGACTTTCCACAGTCTCTGCATTCCCCTTCTAGCCCATACCTTATTAGAAAACTCGTATTGCACATGCACACCATCAAACAAGACAGCACTCTACTATTTGTAACACTCCTCATTGCCTGTCTACATATAGCCTATCAACATATTAAACTTACAGCTACCAACTGCCACTTAACAATATTCTCCAAATATTTTGCATCTGCATTTCACATACGTATACAAAATAATTATACATAATGTTCCTATAAATGTACATCATATGCATTGTGCAGTAAGAGAACTCCAAAAATAAAAAGGGAAGTATGGATGGACAAGTGCTTATGGGAGCACAGGAGGGTGCCAAGGGATGCCAAGGTGGGAGGCCACTAGGGCTGGGGCACAGGAGTCCCAAGTGTGGGGTAGATCCTACCCGTAACGTCCCTTTAACAAAGTTGTTTCTGTCAATTGAATACGTTTTTTAAATGAAACTGTTTCAAAGGGTTACATCACTATATATAAGTTATTAATCATTCCCCTTTTAACAAATATTAAACAGCTATACACCTCCTTTAACAAACATATTTTTTGCAACCCATACTTATGTGTATCATTATGAGCAGCTCATGCTGGGACGTAAGTCATTGTTCAATTGTCTAGGGCATGAGGCTCGACCATGACCCCACCCCCACCAAACCACCACTGTTATCCACTGCATCTACCGAGCATCCTCGTTCAGTGTCCACTACACCCTCATAGTGTAAAAAAAGGCCAGTGCTAAAGGCTTGCATGGCCAGTCTCCGCAATCCATGGGGCATGGGCTTTCGGCCATGCTGCATACCGCAATAGGCAAATCAGAGTAGGCCCACTTCCCACAGCAGAAAAGTTATATCAGTATTATTTCTACTTATGTTTCAACACTTTAAAAAAAAGTAAAACACAGGAAAGATTTGCAAAAGCATACTTTCAGGTCCTTACTAATGCTCCTGGCACAGTTTGCTGCAAACCCGTCCGCAAGCAGAATTCGTTTTTCCCATTTAAACCTAGAGCTTTGGCCATGCTGCATGCCCCAATAAATACATCAGAGTAGACATTTGTCCTTGCCGAGGGCCAGGCCCATTGTCCATGCACCAAACTTATGTCACTATTTTTTGTGCCACTGTCCACAGCAGAAAAGTTATATCACTATTTTTGACTTACGGTTCAACAGGTCCTTGCTTTTGTTTTCCCATTTAAACCTTGAGCTTTGCCCATGCCGCATGACCCAATAAGTAAATCAGAGTAGGCATTCGCCCTTGGTGAGGGTTAGGCCCATTATCCATGCACCATACTTACATCACTATTTTCTTTGCTTACATTTGGACAATTTGGAGAAATAAAACACACAATAGATTTGCAAAACCATGCTTTCAGGTCCTTGCTGATGCTGCTTGCGCTGTTTTTTATAATTCAGTACAGCACTTCAGCCGCAGGCAGAATATTTTTTCCATTCAAACGTAGGGATTCGCCCATGCTGCATGCCCTAATAATCAAATCCGAGTACATGATCATCAAGTAATTGCAGGGCGGTAGAATGGGTAGATCACTACGCTTCATCTTATACTTTAAATGGATTACCCTGCTGCTAGTGATGGGGTTGTGAAGGTGTCCTTCCTTTTTCAAGTGTTAGATTTTGAATAGGAGAGTGAGCCCTGTTCACCTTAGTGCTGGGTTATTAAATAAGTAATTATTTTCATAATAATGCAGTCTTGAAAACCATTGTTGTGCTATGTTTATTGTTAGAAGTCAGCCAACAAGTGTTTCAACTCTTCACAGTCTTTCCCAATGCTTGTGGATTGGATTCTTTGTGATATTCCTGCTTTTGGAAGGTTGCATACTAAAAAGACTGATTTATTTTGACTGATTTTGGGAGGGCCTAAAAAAGCAGAAATACCACATTCCACCTGCCCAGCCTTCCAGTCAAGCCGTTCCCCTGCTCGTCCCCTTCTGCCCACCCTCTCCAGCGTAAGTCAGGATATCTTGGAAGTAAGGGGGTTCACCGGCCAAACCACCCTTTGCATCAGCCCGGCATCTGCCACCTCCCTCCACCCCAAAAATTGCACCCTCAATCCCCCACCACACACGCAAACATGCTGTCATATTTAACCTCACTCCTCCATCAAAAACATTGCCCTTCTCCTCCAGCACACAAGACAGACATATGGACGCACACATAAACACCAACACCCATAAAGCCACTCACCTGGGACACCCGTGACTCCTCTTCCAGTCCCCACCACGCATGTCAGACCCTCCGTGCACTCCTATATTTCAAGTGCGTTAGAAAGACCTCTCTGTGTGCTCTCAGTGAGGTCTTTCTAATGTGATCTTTTTTACAATCGGGAAAGGGAAAACTATCTTTCACTCCATACCGTGGATTGTGGGCCAGTCAGTGCTGTGAGGTTGTCGAAATGAGTCCGGCATGCAATGCCAATATCTTATGCCAGTATTGTCGCAAATGAAGGTAATTAATAATCTGAATGGTGGCCTGGTGATCACGTGGGCATCTGGTTTGGCGTCCTCAGTAATGATCTAATTATCTGCTGATTAGCATTATCTCGGCATGTATGCAGTGGTAGTCACAGCGATCTGTTGATGCAATCCTGTGCAACACTTTGAGCTGTTGCCAAAAGCAGTGTTTTAGCCACAGGTAAAAAAAAAAATCCCATTCAAACATATCCCAATTTTGAAAAACGTCATCATATGCCCACTTTAACCCCACTGCCCATGGCCACAGAGTCACCAAAGGTATATCACTATGTTTGTACCTACATCATGACACTTTTAAAAAAAATAAAACAGACACATTTGCCAAACCATGCTTTCAGTTCCTTGCTAATGCTCCTTACACGACTTGGCTGCAACGCTGGCCATGTTAAATTTTTTCAAGTGTCAAAATGTATGTACATAAAATAGTTATATATCTTAGCTCTCACTTGGAAAAATTCGATCAGACTTTGGACAAACATTCAAGGTTGGGTTTATAATCTTTCTGAAAACTTTTGTCCATATTCGTCAAACGGCAACAAAGTTAAAAGCCATCTAAAAATGTTGCAACCCCCCCTCTAATTTAGCCCCCTCTTGACAAAATCCGACACAACTTTGCAAAAACATGTATATCTAGGAGGGCTGGACTGGGAACCAAAAGTGGCCCTGGACATTTTTTATCAAAGTGGCCCCATTTTTCACAAAAGGAGTAAGCATGGCGCGTGAGCCCAACCCTTCTATGAGGGTATTGCGAGTATCCCACAAGAAGATGTTTAATCAAATTAGTCCAAATTAGTGCATTTAAACCATGTTTTAATCATATATGGATTTTAAAAAAAATCCTGTTTTAAATAAATTCATGATCTCGCAAAGTATATCTTCAATGATAGATGGACAAACCACAAGGGCACTATCAGTCTCAATAAACATAAGAAACATATCAAACAAAGCATGGATTGTAACAAATGTATTTATTAAGTAACAGAAATCTGTGAAAACTCTAGAACTGTAAAACAGGTAATACATAATAAAAATTCAACATAAATCTGTGAAAACTATAGAACTGTAAAACAGCTAATAATAAATAATAAATATTCAATATCTCTTGTAACATTCTACCTTCAAAGCAAACAGATCAATAGTGATATCACTGCCTAGTGACGAAAAGCCTCACTGCACACTTAACATCATTAAATTGAACATATAATGTTTTTTATTATTAAATACCACACATCCATGAAAACTGTAGGACTGTGGAGCAGCTAATATTAAATAATAAATATTAAATAATTAACATCCCTTGTAACACGCTGACTTTTGTAGGGCAAACCATTTAGCATCATTTTGGGAATGTGCATAAAGGCTTCCAACTGAGGTAGAGTAGGATATTCAATTCAGAATGTTATGCATACATTATTAAATAATGTAAACCCTGCAAAGCTGTAGAACTGTATTGAAGCCTATATTAAATAATGAACAATCTTTGTAACAAGCTACTTTTGGAGGCCAAATGATTAATGATTTCATCATTGTTAAGTGTCATCAAATCAGTGAGTGGTTCAGGCCTGTGCTATAGGGGTACCTGCTGCAGTGCAGCATTTGTGGGATGTCCAGTGCAGTGCTGTTTGTCGTTACAACATTTGACCTTTGCCTACCAACTTCCTATTCTGGTAAAAGTGGGTCACTTTTTTGGCCCATGTGGGCCAGTTTGATGAGTTACTTCACCATGCAGCTAGCAGTTTTCACTAGTGGTGTTGAATAAATAGTCTTTAAAATGCACAATTTGCACAATATTTTATCAAAAAACTTCCCCTTGGGTACTACTCAAATAGTCTGTCACAAAGGTGTATTCCAGGCCCCACTAGGTTTTCCCATGCGTGCTGTTGTTGCGAAATCTGAATGGAAACAAGCTTAAATTCTATGTATGCAATTGATTTAGGTGGGACAGTATATCTCTCCGCTTTTGTTGCGCTTTAAATAGCAGGTACTACTAGTACTATTACCCAAGTCAGTGGTTCTCATATAATCGATACGGCATTAGGTGAAGAAGAGGGGTGTCTACGAATTATGGAATAAACGGACGATACATATAGGCAACACACACATTATTAAAGCAGGTTTAATGGTTTCTAAAAACTCAAGAATAGAAGTCTAAAAAATACACAGGCATTTTCAAGTAGGTGCAATGGCGATTTAAACAGCTGCTTTTCATTATGTTATTATGTTTGTCATACGTTTATCAATTATCCACAATGGCATCTTTAAACCATTCCCTCTTTGTATAATGTAATTAAAGAGACTATGCTAAGGGTTACATACTGAGTTGCCTTTAAGTGCTTACAGATCGCCCTAGGCGCTATGAAGTCAGGCCTGAACATTCTAACCATGCTTAGATGGACCCAAAGCACACATTGGGCCCCCAGGACATACAGGAGCCACTCAGCACAAAAAGGGTCTCAGCACACACACACACACACACGCGCGCACGCACGCACGCACGCGCACACACACACACACACACACACACACACACGGGCGTCATGGGGCACACATCGGGCCCCTTGGCACAAGCAGTGCCCCTTCTCATATACTGTGCATATTCAGGCTACTCAGCACAACAAAGGCCTCTTCTACCCCTAAGAGAGCTGATCAGCATAGCTCACATGCAGGGGCTTTCAGCACACTTATGACACCTTCACACATATCAGACACTTTACAGTGGCTCACAGCAGAGTGTGCCTCATTGTATCCCTCCCCCATAGCTTAGAGGGGAACTTCTTCACACACTCATGTTCGAGTTTTTGGGTTTTATTTTGGGGTTTAATGTGTAGACAAACTCCCTTCCCCCTCCCCCATCACATTTTTTTTTAACTATTTCAGAGTCTTGGTTTCCATATTGGCGATTCATTGTTGTTTTAGTTGTTTTTGTTTTAGTTTTTAGTTGTGCTTGAATGATGACAAGACGGAGCTCCTGATCTTGGGCACTGCACAACGCCTGAGCAGACTAGAGCCGTCCTATCAGTCATTCAACATAGATGGTAATATCATTCGTGTCTCAAAAGATACCAAAACGTTAGGTTTCTTCCTTGATGCCACACTCTCATTAACCCGACAAACTAATGCTGTCAGATCTGCGTCTGCATACACATGCAAACTTATCGCAGCTTGCAGACCATTCCTCACTACGTCTAACAGCGTTACGCTAGCGAGAACCCTTATTATGGCTAAAATTGATTATTGCAGTGCTCTTTATCTTGGCACCAGCCAAGAGAACCTGAACAGACTTCAAACGACACAAAACAACGCCATTCGTGCCGCTTTAAACATTCCCCGACACCTCCACATCACAGAAACCAGAAGTAAGTTAAATTGGCTACCTGTCAAACAGAGAATTTCACTCAAAACACTCGCCCTTACGCACAAATGCCTAGCCAACAAAGCCCCGATCTACCTTGGTAGTCGACTGTCGCGCCACTCTACCTCCCGACCTCTAAGAACAGCCCAATCCCACTGTCTAGCGATCCCCAGATTTAAATTGCAAAAAGCAGGGGGCTCAAGTTTCCCCGTCTTAGCTTCCAAGTTATGGAACTCCCTCCCTGTTTCAATTAGAGCGGAAGACTCTTTTAATACCTTCAAAGCCAATACTAGATCTTGGCTTTTCAACCAGCTTTAAGGCCGGCTTCGCGTTTCTTCCTGACCTACCCTGACTTGCCGACCACTACTATCACCTATCGGCACTGAAACTACTGTACATATGTATATAAGATCCTCTTGTAAATGTATATAATGATTCTCTGTTATACCTGCATATCTGTAACCTTTTACAAATTGCGCCCTGATGCCTCCGGGCCTGCTGGTTTGCGCGTTATAAATAAATAAATACAATACAATAAACTGATGACTGAGATAATTTCCTTCTGTCATTGCAGTGTCCTGTCTAGCAAGGAGTCTGTGTGAAAGGGCAGACTCAGCCCAGCTGGGGGATGGAGGGATTACCAAATGCTGCTGCCTCTGAGAAGCCAATTGGTTAGGGGTCAGGGCCAGTTACATGCTAGGGTTCTGACCTACCTCACGGCCTTAAAGTATTTTACTGTCAGAAAACCAGAGGCAACAACTGGCCGTTAGAAATGTTGCATCCTGTCAAGTTTGTGTCCACACTATTTAGCCCACCCACTTTTCATTAAGTGACAAATAGGCAATACCCTACTTTTGTGAAGCTTTTGAACCACCACACGCTCAAAGAGCCGTCCAAGGGGAAATTGATCTCACGGCAGCAACATGTGACCAGTGTGTTGTATGTATTTCTGGATTGGCATAACAAAACCATCACATGACCCATTTTCACTAGATCCCAGGCATTATGTGTGTGGCATCATTTGCAAATGCATCATAACAAATGAAGTAACAAAACAAGGGAAAATGCATGAACTAGAGAGCTTGAGGTCAGGAGGCCCGAAGCCTTTTATTAGTTTTTCATTTTTAGCCCAGTATATTTCCTTCTCAGAAGGTGTCTGTGTGTCAGGGTAGAAAGGCAAGAAAAGCATTATCAGTGGTGCAGTGCTTCCCCTTGCTGCCTGATGGGCTAGAGTCTGGACACAGACTTACCCTGCAATGTCAAACTAATTATCTCCCCAAGCAAGGCCTTTAGTGTTGAAAATCACACTTTGCTTTGGTTTAGTTTTGATTAGCACAAACTGCCCAGAGACTGAGGAGTGTAACTACAGTAGGCTCCTCATCTGACCAGCAGTATGAGGAGCCATCAACCACCCAAAAAAAATCAGTTGCTTCCAACGATGCTAAGGTGAGGGTCGTTTTGTTTGTGCAAACAATGTAAACTCTGTGCTGGAAGCCTGTTAGCCCTGTGCTGTAACATTTCAGTAATGGAAGTCCCAAGTCATCTACTCAGCAATGAGAAACCAAGTGTGTGTTTCATACTTATCAACGTTGGCTAATTCCCCTCCCTATAGTGAGTGAGGGCTTAGTATTATCGTTCGTCTTCTTCATCTACTCGTCCAGCATCAAAGGAAAAATACACAACAAAAAAATGTAAGCACAATTTAACTGATTTCAGACAGTGACTCGATGACCCATAATGTCTGTATTCCTTATCTGTTGCCCCACAACATGGCCCCTGTATCAGGCAATCAGACAGATCATAAAAACTCATGTAATCAGCCTTTCTTACAGTGCCAAACTCCACAAAAAGGGCCCCTTAGCAGCTGCCAGAGCAGACAGAGACCTTTCAGTAAAGGGGGTGAGTGATGCTGTGATTTAAAGAACAATGAGGAAGGAATGGATTACACAAATAATAACAAATTGTTCTTTTATTTTGTCCGGCATACCGGACTTCGGCCTCTAGGTGCAGTGGGTCTGGGTTTCGAAGCTGTGCTGGGGGTAGCCAGTCGGGGTAGTCCCCCTACTTTCAGAGAGTGAGTCTGACTGTGGGAACTTAACGGAGGGGCAGGCCAGCCAGGGGAGCTATTTACTCGAGGAACGAGATCCTCGAACATAAAATCACACCACCTTGAGATAAGCATCTTCCAGTTTACCTGACAGTCAATCGACATCAATCTTCTTGACTTGCAGCTTGCAGGTTGCCAAGGCCCCAGCCCGGGCCAGCTCCCTGCAGCCTGTCCTGCTGACCTGCCTGCGCTGACAGTGCCAATGTGTGCATTGTGCGCTCAGCGTGGGCTGCAGGCAGGGGGCCACGGGCACGTGCAGTTCCTCCAGTGCCCAGCCCAGGAGGCCCTCATACCCAGGCGCGGTGCGGGCCCGCCCGGCTGCTGGGAAGAAAAAAAAATTGCAGCTCCTGCATCAGTCGCTCTGGTGGCAGCCAATTTAAGGCAACGCGATGTGAAATAATGAAGTGTATCCTTCCGCTCAAAAAGAGGCCCTACAGGCCACAGGCCTACCGGGGGATGTCCTGGTGTCCCGGTGGGGCAGTCCAGCCCTGATATCTAGATCTAAAATCTTTTTGCAAACGTGTGTGCAGATTCATCAACACATTTATAAGCCTTTACAATATTTTGGAACCCCCATCTAATTTTGTTCCCTCTTGACAAAATAGCGCCACACTTTCCAGAACCATTCAGAATCAGGCCTAAAATGTAATTCCAGAATATTCATGCAGTTTCATTGAGTTTCGCCAAAGTTATACACCATCCAAAAACTGCTTTTCACCAACCCTGTAATGCACAAATAAGCATAGATGCCCCAGAAAATCTAAGCTGCTCGCAAAAAACATCAAAGGACTGCCCCAGACCGTTAGCAGACTTTGAATAAGGAAACACGCATGTTTTTTTTCTTCTTTTAAAGGCCATATCCCATCCCATCCTCATCACCCCTCACCTCCCCATAGATAAGTTTGACAAGTACAATGCTGTGTTTTTTAATATGTTTTACCGTAATGTTCGTGGACACCGGTGGATGTCCGCGAATCCAACATGGCGGGCCGTTCGGGAAATCTGACGCACCTCACGTTTTTCACCATCCCATCAGCGACCAAACAGGGAAATGAGTCCGCAGACCGAACCCAGATATCAGTCATTTATTTGGCCCTACTTTTTGGTTGTTTTAAAATGAAACTACTGGACGGATTTTCACCAAATTACCAAAAGCACACATTCGGGACCAAGCTGCCGCTCCTGCCGCAAATTTGGTGACAATCTGTCCAGCGGTTTTGGCTGTTGGTGTGAGCAACATTTTTTTTTCCATTGCAAAACAAAACCACACATTTTGGGACCCGACCTAAAACTTTGCCCCCCATATAACGAAATCTCACCAAAATTTGCAGGATCAGTCTGACAGGACCATATACTTTCTTTGCAAAGTTTTGTGAGGATCCGTCCAGGGGGCGTGGGGTGAAGTAATAAGCCACCCAAAAAGTGTGCATCCTATGGTTTGACTTAACCATCACTACAGGGCCTCTACCGCAGGCCCTGTAAGAGGTATATATCCACTTTCTCAGTGCGGTTGCACCGTGTTGTGAGTGGCAATCCTGAAAACATAAATCCAGTCACTCATCACCAGAGTCAAAAGATTAAAATACCAAATCTTATTCAGAAAATTATAACATTTCTTCATTTTCCTAAATTATGTTCACCAGAGAATCTACAAGCTTGACACATTTCATCATGATCCCGTGGCTTGTTCACTATGTCCACCCACATGTGAATGACATTAACATATTCCCACATACAGCAAATTTGTCAGCCATTTTACGTTGGGAGAGAATCCAACAAAACTCCCTGGCCGGCAGCCATATATGGGATTAACACAGTGTGTTTCCATCTCAGAATTTCTACACACTATGTCAGTAGTGTTCTCCAGCTGCAAACATGCTTCCTGTTTTGGTTACAACAGCATATTTACAGCTCCATCACTATCTTTAGGTCAAGTGCCCAGGCACAATTATAGCGGAACAATCACAGTATTCTACATAATAGTGACGAAATGGCCAATGGTGGGCAGAGATTCATCCCATTAACCTGCATTAGAATCCGAAACATAGCTAGATATGAGAGCAAATTAAATTGAATAAAGTGTCTAGTGCTTACCACAATGGTACCAGTCCTAACAGAGACCATAGCAGCAATAAGTAAAGTGCCTAGTGCTTAGCACAATAGCAGCAGTCCTAGCAGCAATGAGTACAGTGTAACACAATGGGAGCAGTTATAGCAGAGATACAAGCGGCAATGAGTAAAGTGTCTAGTGCAGTCAGTAAAGTGTCTAGTGCAATTGGCGCAGGATGGTAATAACCCCATAGATGTAAGTAACAAAAGTGTCTGGTGCATTTCTAGCTGCATTATCATAGTGGCCTGCGTGGCAATTGGGCAGAGTTTGCCTGTTGGTAGGAAGATGGAGGAAATGTATAAGACTTGCATATATGCAAATAGATAAAGTACCTAGTGTAATTCTAGCAGGAGAACCATCATATCTTCCATTGTACATATATAAAGTGCTCAGTGCTCAATTGCCGGTAATCAGTCCTTACATCATAACACAACTGCATATATGGCAATAAGTATTTATTTCTAAAATTGGCAATCCCACATTTAAAATGTAATGCATAATGTATATAGCTAAAAGTTGTGTGTCATGTCCATGCCAAGCAAAAGACTAACCTAGGACTGTCCATGTTATACAGCTTGTTATACAGCTAGATGTTACTAACGGACATACATCCATCATGGGCAGAAAACAAATCTGGAAATATACATACTGTCTACTAATATGATCAAAAACAGGAAGATTAGCATGACATTAAAATCTCGTTACCACTGACAGTTAATCCCACAATAAAACATTCACCTAACCATCCAATCAAAATAGGGTGGAGATAAGGTCATACAAAAAAGGCAAACAGTATATATCTAACCCAAATCGAAAAGCACCGAAACCAGTGAAGAAAATAAGTATACAAATAAAAGTAAAAAGAAAATACAAAAAGGAGCAAGAAGTCAATGACAATTGAAAAATCACATTCCAAAATGAAAGTGATTGAAAAGGGGCCCCATAACTATGGTATAACTTGGGTATCAGTTAGCCAAAAATATCAATTGAGACAAAGATCCAGAGGCCGATTCATGGAATTATTGTGCGCCGCGCAAGTCTGCGAAAGCGTGCGAATCGCAGCGCAAGTGCGAAAATCGCAGCGCAAGCGTGCGAAAGCCGTGCACATCGACTCATGGAAGTCAGTACATGTGTAAATCCTGGGATGTGCGCTAAAATCCTGCGTGGCGAATGCGGGCGCACACGTCATCAAATGGCGTGCGCTTTGCGCACAGCGAAAGCGCACATAGCGCGGCGCACACAACAAAAGTAGGCAGAACACGGGCCGTAACACGCGGAATGGGGAACAACGCGTGAAAATGTGGGCATTACAGGGGAAGTACAGGAGGCAAATGCGTGGAATGCCCACATGCACGCCTACAACATGTATTCATGGAATCGAACAGGGGAAACGCGTGCGCCAAAAAAGACCCGTTATCCGGAAACACGTACGCCAGCAGGAAGCAGGCTTACACAGCCCCGCGCAGCATAAAAGTGCACGCAAACAACAAGCTCAGATGCAATGATGAATATATCATTCCTCGCAGCAGTGGTCGTGGGACAGCGCAGGAGGAGGAGGATAGCCAGGCCCAGAATATTTACACCCAGGATCAGCCTTTTTGGGCTGCCTGATGACCAGGTGTATGGGAGGTACAGGTTCCCACCACACATAATACTCGACCTGGTGAGTGAGTGGGAGGATGACCTCACATCACCCACCCTGTGCTCCCAAGCACTGAGCCCCTTGGAAAAGGTGCTCAATGTACTGCACTTCTTGGCCACTGGTTCATTTCAGCGGACAAGTGCCATAGTGGGGGGGGGGTGTTACAGGCCATGCAGTCGCACTGCCTACACCAGGTGTTGGCCATCATGCCTGCACACTCTTCAGTCCGCAGGCACATATACATGCCCCGAACACCTGCAGAAAGGCAGGCTGCCGTCCAGTACTTTTACGGGGTGGCACACTTCCCCAAAGTGCTAGGTGCCATTGATTGCATCCATGTGGCTCTACGTCCTCCCAGGGCAACTGAGCATATCTCTACAAACCGCAAGCACTGGCATTCCATCAACGTGCAGGTAGTATATGATGCCAAGGGAATCATCACCTCAGTATATGCCAACTATCCAGGGTCCACCCATGACAGTTTAATTTTCAGAATGTCACCCCTAAACCGGGACCTAGAAGTTGGGCGGCATGGCGATACATGGCTGCTTGGTGAGTATAAATGCCTCTGCACATACATGCATGTCAGATACTGAGTAATGTCACAACCCCATTAATGATACCCATCATCACCTCCCCAGGGGACAGTGCCTACCCTCTGAGCACCCACATGATGATGCCAATTCGGAACCCCACCACACCACCCGAGGTAAGATACAACACATCAAATATTGCAACCCGGGTCATAGTGGAGCGCACATTCAGAGTGCTGAAGTCACGCTTTCGCTCCCTTAACCGCTCTGGTGGGCAGCTGCTATATGCGCCCCCAGTAGTGTGCAGGATAATAGTGGCAGCATGTGTCCTGCACAAAGTTGCAACACGTCGGGGCCTGCAGGTGGACATGGTGGTGCCCCCACATCCCCAACCACATGCACGGCCCCTGCGCATGGGAGGGGAAAGGGCACGTGGTGAGGCAGCCCGTACGCAGCTGGTGGCTAATTACTTCACCTAAAATCACACCCCTGTGGAGTGCACACAGCTCTGGCACATACCAGCTGACAATCAATGATGATGACATAAGGGACAGTCAACTGTCACAACCATACCAGCCTGAGATTGGTCACCTGGAAGTGTTACAATGTGTGCATCCCTACCTACTGAAAGACAACCATTGCTGTGTCACAAAAAGGCACACATTTATGCTGCATGAATGACTACCCCCTTCCAAAATACAACATGAAAATAGTGCCATGTCACCCAACCCCTCCCCATCTCAGCTACCCAACACACCATGGCATGTCATGCAATGTGAAACCAAACATATGAATGCACAAACCATGACACAAGTGTCACAAAGTGCACTATCCCAAATGGAAACAGGCCACAGACAATATGTTCCCAGTAATCAATAACAAACAGCAAACGTGAATAAATACTTACCAGCAACACAATACAACAACACAGGATGAAACAGGGCCAAAATATGACAGTACAAAATCAAAGTAGTGCAAGTCTTACAACCTGAATAAGCTAGCAGATCGACCCCTTTCAACTGCAGAGGGTTGCTGTCAGGCAAATGTGTCAGCGTGCTGCATACAACAAGAACTGCATCTGCAAAGGAGACAGCCTTGTGAAGACATGAAGAAGGTACCTGTGAATAAGGAGGAAGACATGGATGCGCAAGCACATATCAATACACCATGCAGTGTTCAATACAACAACAATCCCCACTAGGGATGTCCACACAGTTTTGACCACAGACTTCCCACACAGCTAATGGGAGCCCAATGTCACTGTGTAAGTCACTGTCACTTGGTCACACCCTTTGCAAGCCCATGGAAAGGGGAAGCAGGAGGGGTGTGTGTGTCAGGAACCCAAGCATCTAACCCAAACACAGGACAATCATGCATGTGCCCAGCTGGAATACACAGTGGATGCCCACGGGAGCCACACAAGGCAACACACTGTAAAAAAAAAAAAAGGCCATATGTGGGCCGGGGGAGCAAGGAGGCCACCCAGGAGGTTCGAGGACAGGGTGCACACCAACAACCACATGCGTGGATGTTGCAAAAAAAAAATACCTCCATGGGCTCATGGCTTGCACGGCTACGCCAATGTGGGAGAACTGCTGTCGCTCTCTTCACCCTCTGCTGCTACATCAGGAGTTGGCGGTGCTATGGGAGGCAGCCCACGCAAAGCCCTGGTATGGTCCTCAATGACAGCGAGCATGCGGGTGTGGAAGGTCTCGTCCTGGAGGATGATAGTACGGAGATCCCCATGCAGCACCTAACTGGTTGCCTGCATTTCTGCACGTATGGCCTCGGGTGATGCCCGGACCTCCTCACGAGTTGCCAGCAGCTCAGCTGAGAGTGAACGTGTGAGCTGCTCCAGCTGCTGTTCTGCCCTAAAATTTCGGGAAGCCTCAAGTTCAACTAGATTCTCCCTGAGGAAATGGAGTTCTAACCTCAGGGCTTCCCTGTGGCCCTGGGACTCTACAGATATGGCATCACGCAGAGTCTCCAGTGCCGCCCGTCGGTCCCTGTTGGACACCAACATGTCCTCCCTGTGTGATTGGCAAATGGACTCTGTTGCCTGCTGTTGGAGCTCCATCTGCCTTTCAGGGGGGAGAATGGAAGTGTCTACCCTCTCCATTGCGCGAGCCATCATTTCAACCAATGCTCCCTGTTGTGCTGCTGTACCGTACATGGAGTTTTCCCATACAGTATTGCCTGGTGGCGCACGGCCACTGCGTCGGCGGGCACCACACCTGTTTGGGGCAAGGCGATCTGCACCTTGCTGTGCTGGCACTGCCTGAGGCTGCAGGACTGCATTCCCCCTCTGATCTGCTGGCCTAGGAACAGGATCAGATGTTGTGGAGTGTGACCCTGCATCCGTAACCGCCAAAGGCGGAGTTACCAACACTGACATCCCCATAGAGGGGTCTACCCGTGGTGCAGGTGGGTTGGACAGAACAGCATCCCTGCCAGAAACACTCACCTGCGACAGCACATAAGTCTCATCATCCAATTCAGCACCTGAATCACAGAGGTCTGGGGAGGTGCACCCAGAGACACCCCTGGACAGTATGGTCTGCAGGAGGATTGGGTTTTCACCCACCACCACACCACATCCTCCACTGGTGCCCGGTCGTGCCTGAGATTCCTCCTGGGTCTGCACCATCTCCTCCACCTCTACAGCATCATGTGCGTCATCACCTGCAAAAACATGAAAGACAACAAATGGAAACAGGCATGAGCACCATAGCACACACATAGGCCTGACAAGCCAGAGATCCAGTACATGAACAACACATGTCTCACATGACCATAACCTTGGCATGCAATCACTGTCAATGATTTGGAAGGGGAGGCAAAAAGCAGACACTGAGGACTCCAAGATGGAAAATGAACACATGTGCTGCATGCTGGATAGCGCTGTCATCACATATTAGCCTGTGAGTGGCATGGTCAATCCACATACATGGCACATGCCAGCACACAGATGGCAGGTAGCATAGCCATGGTACATTTGACAAGTACAGCCATATGTCAGTGAATGAGTACTGTCACCCATCCATGTGAGATGGACATGATGAGATGAAAAATGCAAAATAGCGTGACAAAATATGCATGTGCCACACACTGCAACACATCCAGTGTGCAATAATACATTGATGGCAGGCAGATGGATACATCAATGGTTGGTCATTTCAACATGACAGAACACAACAGTTATGTTCAACATTCAAACAGGGCCCAAAAATTCATGTGAGCAGGCACTTACTCAGTCAGCCTGAATGGTCAAATCATTCCCATAACAAGGTAATACATGTGGGCCAATGTGGGTTGTAATCTATGACAGAGGCATGTCACATAAGTGGCATTAGGGCAGAAAAATGTGTTGCAAAAATGGGAGGATTGAAACAATCAGGCTGAATGAACACTGAAAAATCAGAACAATGTTGTTGCAAGATGACAGTTCAAGGGCAACTGCAGTAATGTGGCGCTAATTGGCTACTGTGGTCAGAAGGGATACTGTCATACCCAAACCCAAGGCTGGTGAATGGTTTGGAGGAAGCACATGGGTGACCCATACCACTCAGGAGTACACACCCTCACCTGGCACTCAATCATTACACATCACCCAAGAAACATACACATGGATTACACACACTTGCATGGACACTCACAGGACAATGCCTCATAATCTGGTAGGTCTCCCACGCCTTGGATCTGTTCCTCTGTGACGAAGGTTCCAGCAACAGACTCATATTCAATGAGTTGGTCGTTCTCTGGTGGAGACCCACCGCCAGTCAACAGAGTAGAGGCATGATTGGAAGCCAGCTTGTTATTTGCTCTGCGTTTCAGGTCATTCCACCGCTTGTAGCAATCATCAGCTGTGCGCCTCACAAATCCAAGGGCACTAATGTGGTCTGCGATGGTCTGCTAGTGGGCCCTACGTTGAGCAGGCATAGTCTTACAGCCTGAAGTCACCAACATTTCGCGGCTATGTTCCGACACATAGGCCACAAGTGCATCAAGTTTGGTGTCATTGAAGCTAGGCTTCCTTGACGTGCCGGAGTGTGTAGCCTTGTCTGAGGTTTCAGCCTGTAGTGCAAGAGCACCCTTCTTCTTCTTCTTGTAAGGTGGTGCAGATCCTGCGTGGCTTACACTGCTCTGGTCAGTAGGGGCAGAAGCGCAGGTGGACTGGGTACTAGAAGCCTGTAAAGGCACAATGACCATAGGTCTTGGTGCAGGCATTGGCTGCAGGGTGATGTCAGCAGGGCCAACGTTGGTGTGATGGACCTGGACCGACACTGTCCCGGCTGGGAGACTCGGAGCTGGGGTGGATTGAGCTGCACCTTCCCCTGCAGCCTCCCCACCTTGCCTACTTGGTGCAGCAGATGACATTGCTGCCCCAGATCCACGTGGCCTGGTGACAGCAACTTTCACCGGCACACGTGGATTAGACTTGCTGACCTGGAAGTCAGCCTGGGAGTCATCCTGTGCCGGTTCAGGTGACAAAATGGGCCGGTCCAACAAGGGCTGAGCTGGGATGGTGTCAGCTACGTTTCCAACAACCATTGGCGGAGGGCATAGGTGTCCCCGATTGGTCCTCCACACACTGTGCTCTAGGGGCACCCTGGAAATCCTGGACACATCCCCTACCATGCTCCCCACACCCAGCTTTTGGAGGTCAACCACCTTTGCCTCCCTTACTGCTTGGTCGCTTCCCAACCATGGCACTGATATTGTTGTGCATATGGGAGTTGCAGTAAACAATTCTCCTGGGCAATTGAGGTGAAAGGGGTAGGGTACTAGATGGAATTCGTACCCTACTGCTCTAGCAAGGCTGGATGTGACCCCTGGGGGAAGATGACGGGTCACGCAACGCACAGGCACCCCAAACACAAAAGTACATGGGCACGCAACCCATGGTAGACCACGTGCGTGGAAAAATTAACCCACACTACGGTGTGGCACCCAGAAACACAAAGATAAGCATACGCGTGTTACACGCAGCCTGGGGTACGCGACACACGGGGGCAACTACAGTTGGAAAATACGTGTGCGACTCATCGCCTGCCTTGAAAAAGAACGTGAAAAATACACGCATTTGCCCGTTGGCAACACCCCCGCCAAAAGAAGAAAAGAACGCAGTCTGAGGAAACAGGGAGTACGAACTGGAAACGTTGTGAAGTAATCGCGTGTGAACCGACAAGAAGTTCAAGAAACATCCACTCCCTCTCCACAAAAAGCACGTACAAGAAAATACTCGTATCTGTTAAGCCAGCCCACACGTGCAACGTCACTTAACGTTGCCATCAATGTGGAGGGGGTGGCAACCCGCGACATCAAGCACGTCCAGAAGCACTGGGAGGACTTCAGGTCCAGGACCCTCTACAAGGCCCGGCGCCTCGCGGAGGGGGGCCGGGTCAGCATGAGCAACATCCAGATGAGGGTCCTGGAACGTGTAGGCCCAGCACTCCACACCCAGATCCTTCGGAGGCAGACCCGTCTGGAGTTGAGCGGTAAGTGGCCAAGCGTTGCTGTGTGAGACTGGGCATGTTGCAGTGTGCTGGTAGTCTGATACGTGCCTGTATGTGTGACATAGGCCATGTATGCATGTGTGTGTGCAGGGACATCATGGTCATGCATGTAAGACCAGTAATGTGTGAACCACATGGATGGTGCATGTGTTCAATGCAACATGGGGAGCTGTATGCGCAATGCACACATGAATGCATGCCAGTCTCTGTTCTTGGACATGGAGGGGGGGTGAGGGATGGGTGCTGCTCTCATGTAATTGTATGGTGCACATGTGTGTCTGAGAAGTGTGTGTGTGACTTTGAAACACCATGAATGCATGACACATGTCCGTGATGATGTGTAGATTCACTTATGTAGTGCGGTCACCGATGTATCCACTGTGTCTATCCACTGTGTCTGTGGTGTACAAGCCATGATGCATGACCCTACGGTGATTTATGTGCATGGGAGTTTGAAGGCAACATTTTGGTTAAAAGAGGCCCTTGTACATGGATGTTGATGTTGATTGCAGGCGCCGTGACTGTTTTTGCATGTGTGTTGCGTGCATTCACCGATGTATTGTGGGGGGACAGGATGGAAGTGACATTTGACAGAGCCACTCATGTGTTATTGCTTTCTGTCTAGGGGAATATTGTACTGTAACCTGATGCTTGTGTTTTATGTCTCCCTCTACGCAGCGTCAAGTGAAGAAGAGGGCGGAGACAGCGCTGTGGAGCCAAGAGGCGGGGATGCCTCCACCGGGCGGCGACGCAAGGCCCAGCTACCCTCCCAGGAATTGCCATCATCCGGGGGCGAGGGGCCTGGTTCCGCGTCTGCCACTGCGGCCGAGCGGAAGGGCCGGGTAAGTGCCCACAGGGGCTTGCAATGGCGGAAGACGGTATGGAGACATCCAGGTTGGTGGTCTCCACAGAGGAGGAGGAGCCCGCTACTGAGCCGCACATGGGGCCTGGTGGGGGTAGTACCACTGGTGCAAGTGGTGCAGTCCAGGGACAGGGTCAGGAGGCAGCACTGGTCACCGCGGAGAAGCCTGTGCATGTCGCTGTCCTTGACCGTGTGACTGCACCACCATCCACCAGCAGGGATGCCCCATCCCAGGCCCGTCCGCAGGTAGGGGGGAGTGCCACGTCATCTGCCTCTCCACTACCTGTGGACAAGGGGTCCCACGACCGTATGGGCTCCGTCCTGGTTGGTGTCGCGTTGCGCACGCGTGACATTCGTGATGACGTGCATGCTTCCTGGGTGGAGCACGCACGCCATCACGAACAGCAGCATCGTGACGTGGCACTGTTGGGAGGGGCCCTGGTCGGTGGGTTCCTACATGTGTCACGCACTCTAGCAGACCTCTCTTCCTCTGCGGAGACTATGCGCCAGTCGTTCGCCTTGCTGTCTTCTGGCCCAGATTCCACCAGGGCCCCCTGTGGACCTGGCCTGACCGACACAGCCAGCTTGGTGGAGATCCCATCCCTGCCACAGTCGGGAGTCGGCGGTCCAGCAGGGGTGGACACCCCAACAACTGGAGACCAGCAGATGGAGGATGTGCAGGCATCATCGGACAGAGCACATGGACAGCAGCAACAGCAGCAGGCTCTAGGTCGGAGCAATGATGGCTCGGGGCCATCGACATCAGAGTGGCAGGCATCGGCCAGAGGGCAGGAGGACCCTGGAATGGGTGTGTCTTCCGTGTGGCTGCGTTTTTTTGCCAGCATATAGATGCGGAGCGGCGGCGGCCGGAAGAGGCGCAGCTCACCATGGTCAGGGCGGAGTTCTCCATGCGTTGGGCGTTGAGGCGGGCAGAGTGCCTCGACGCAACTCGCAGGGAGTTGGAACAGGCCATGAGTGCATCCCTGCGAGACCTCGGGGCCAGGGCAGAGTCTCGCCTCCGGGACATCGAAATGGACACGGGACATCACAGAGTGAGCCGCAGGACTTGCCCGCCGCCATTGTATATAGTTAGATAGTGTTAGGTTTCCTTTCTGTTATTATTTATTTTGGGGTGCTTGGACAATGCCCCAAGTTTGTGTATATAGTTCCCTGGATTTGTACTTTGTAAATAGTTCAACACTGGATTTCACTTTTTATTTTGAATTTTTTTTTCCATGGATCAATGGTTTTGTCTTGGTTTATCACTTTGGATTTGTTTTGCCGGACAGTCACTTTGGACCCATGTGCATTTGGATTGATTTTGATTCTGCGTTCACTCATTTTCTTTTTATATTTTGGACATGCAGCTTTTTCTTCATCATTTCCATTCTTGTGTGTTTCATTTAATTCCCTTGCTTTTGTTTTTAATACATGTTCATTTCCTACTTCCATGTGTGGTATTTTCTCTTTGGTTACATGCATGTCAGGATGTGTGTTTTCTCAATCTCATGCACGCATTGTGTGGGTGTAACAGAACTGTGTTGATGTGCATGCTTGCCATTTGTGATGTGTCATGTGATAGGGATTACATTGTGGGGTGGATGTGATACCTGGTTGTGTGTTTGGACTGGGGTGGCGTGGGGTGTGATGTGGGTGGCCATAAGGCCCATGATTGAGGATCGTCATGACGTGGGGTGGGGGGACATGAGTCGGGCCCTGCTGGCAGGTGACTCTCACTGATGGGGGGTGGGGGTGCTGGGGGACATGAGTCGGGCCCTGCTGGCAGGTGACCCTCACTGATGGGGGTTGGGGGTGCTGGGGGACATGAGTCGGGCCCTGACCCTCACTGATGGGGGTGAGGGTGCTGGGGGACCTGAGTCGGGCTGTCTGGGGGGAAATTCTGCCGGGGTCGGCCGGGCCGTCCGCAGACCTCCGGGCAGGGAGGCCCCAACTCCTCCCGTATATCCCAAAAGAGACAGAGTATGAGACACACGCAAGAAGCAAGGTGACTCTGCTGTTTATTAGACAAAAACGGCAGGGATGGGTCAAGGAGCGTACGCGTCCGTCCTGACACCCACACAATCGTAGGGCTCGCAGGCCCATTTTACCTTGATATGACGCGCTACTTGCGTCACATTGAAAAGTTAGTAAAAAACCTATCGCCACTCTCAATTGGTTACTCGAGTGGTAGGGTTAGTATAGCACACGTATAGAGAATAATATGAGTGGAGGAAGGTTAGTCAGGTGATATATCTGGGTTGTCCCTACAATTAGATACATGAGAATTGTTACATGGAGACCCCTGATGATTGGTTAAAGCTAATGGCGTCAGTGATAGGAGCCCCATGTTCTGATTGGTGCGCCCGCGAGCTTCCCAGCCTGGGACCATCGCTGTTCCCAGCTCTCGGTGTACCTGCAATTTGCAACAATGTTTCACTATGGGTACGTGCAGACAATGTGAGGATTTATTCATAGCTGGAGGGCTGGCTGCTCCCACTGTCGCAGATGTCCATTGAGCCTTTTTAGTTGTATCTGCTTATGTCTTGTAACGAGAGATCCAGACGCTTTCTTTCTCCTGGGCTTGGCATCATGTCAGGTTCGGCTTGGTCACGTGAGGAGAGACCGTGTTTGAGGCATAATTCTGCACAATTAATATTGTTTTTCCACTGTGTGTCTGGTTTAATTTGTAGGTGTGACTTTAACGTTGGTGCGCGGCGTGCGAGGTTGCAACATCGTGCCCTTGATGATTGGCTTTTGGAATGTGAGTTTGCAACATTGCGACCTTGGCTGGTTGCTTCGCCGGGCTCATTCTGCAGGATCAGCAACCTGACTCTTGTTTTGTTAATGTCCACTGGAGCTCTTGCTTGCGGCCTACTTAGGCCTAGTGTATAAGTGGGTCCGTCTGGTGCACAGGTGCTTTAGGTTACCGTACCATATAGTTTCAAGACCAGTATCATGTCTTCATTATATTTCTCATGGTGGCAACTGGTTTTAAGAGAAGCGTGAGCAAGCTTTTTAGATGAGTTCATGACGCGTCTTGCGTTTCTGCATTTTGAAAGCCTATGTAGAAAATAATAAAGATGCACGTCCGTGAGTATGTCTGTCGCCTACATCATAGCACTGGGTATATTCTTCGTGTAGATTGGTGCGGGAGTGTCCAGTGTGTAGATTTGCACAGGTGTGCTTAACCGTTGGCTAGGTCGTCATGGCATCTCTAACGACGTGTAGATTTTAGTCTAGTTGGTCCGTGCCGCAGGTGTCGGCATGGCTAGTGCTGGCTGCTGGGCAGGCAGATGGACACATCCGTATGTTCCTGTACCAGGGTATCTGGTCGTCTGGTAAATGGACAAACTCTTCTCGTGGCGGGTGTCTGGGTCGTGACCCTTTAGGCCAAGCGCGAGAGGTGAAGGACGGGAGCCTGGTCTTCCATTCTCCCACTTCAGTCCCCCCTCTGGTCGACTTGTCGACCACAAACATATCCTTTTCGTTATCTCCTCTTACTCGCCATATCTTAGTTATTCCTCCTAGATGTCCATAGTGGTTCACATGATCTTCAAATGACCAATACATATATTCACAGGTTCCTCCAGGAGTACAGTATACCCATTTCCCTATGTAGCTCCTGGGGTTTCTTGGGTTCTCGATCTTCACCGATGGTGGGTCTAGATGTTTGGTGATGATCTGGTTACGCAACTTCTCCCTCTCCTGTATTATTACGCTTGTGTGTTGGCTGGCATCAAGGGGTGCATACCCACCATTTCAAGCAACTCGTCAGTGGTACGTGCCTTCCGGGCCTTCCAAAATCTTATTATGATCAGTGTAGCTCCAGCCAAAATAGTACAGCCCACTATTATTTTCAGTCCATCTGACAGCCAGGATGGCATCCACGACCATAATAGTGAAAACCAGCTCTTATCCTTGTTTACACCGTTACTTTCATCCATCATTTTGGAGTGCATCTGGGCCAATTGTGAAACTGCTTCTGTCAGTGTACCATTGTCAGCATCGTTGGCAGGAATGAACGTGCAGCATGATTGTCCTATCTTTGCACAAACACCTCCTTCCATGGCTGTGAGAAGGTCCAACACATATCTGTTCTGCAGTGCTACCATCCTTATAGCTCGCAGCTCCTCTTTTATTGCGTTGAATCCATTCACTGTAGAATTGATGGTCATCATTAGTTCCCATCTAATTATCTGGAGCCATTTTGCGTTTGCGTAAGCCTGCAGTCTCGGATGTATTATTGAGGAGAAGAACATTGCTGCTCTGCTGAATAGTCTGTGTTCTGGCGGTATTGAAGTAAGTGCCGTTTCCGACCTTCCCCACAGGTAATTTCCTGTCAGAGGTTCTCCTTGTCTTTTCCTTCTATTTAGGACAGTATCATTGCCGTTGGTCCTGTTCCTTTGCTCCTCCTGAAGTGGTGCAGATCTCTTTTTTCTCTTGTCCCCTTCATCCATTTTGGGAAAGTTCGCTACATTGACATGCTTCTTGGGTACCACTAGTGATGGTACATTGACGTGCACCATTGTGCACACACCATTCCACAGGGGAGGCAGTGCATGGTATGCTTTTTCTCCACAGGCCCAATAATGGTCCATTATTACTGCTGTTCCTGCTCCCCCCTCAGGTAACTCCATCACACTTGCACAGTTGGTGTTATATCCTACGTCCACCTCTCCTTTATGCTGGTAGCATACCTTGGGCGCAGTCAGCGGCAGTATTGTTATTGGGTCTTCATCCGTCTCCACCCACGTGAGCATTGGTACGTACTTTATCCATGTCATCCAACATCGGTGATTGTGTGCCTCGATAGTTGAGATAGTTTCCTTTGTTACCATGTTACTGCCAATCACACCTATCTCCCAGCTGTTGTCCAGGTACACCTTCCCGGTTATCGTCACCAGCGGCCTCTCCCAACATCCTTGTTTACCCGGAACTTCAGTGGCGTACCAATCACATGGTAGATACTGCAGTGTTACTTTCTTTGTTTCTCCTTTTGCAGGACCACTTGTTATGTATCTGAATGCTTCAGCATGTAAACTGCTCTTGTGGTAACTCAAATAGGTCTTGAGGAAGTTGTTTTCATATGGGTATGAGTCTCGTGTTTTCCATGTCATATGCACCAGTGTCCCTTGAAATCTTCCTTTCGTTTGGAACAGTGCCAAATATATTATGCACCGTGCTGTCTTTTCATCTATTTCTGTGGCAACAAATGTTCGAGAAGCACTCATGGCGTATGGTATTAATGAGCAAACGTAGCAGCTATCCTCTGTTGTCTGCTTACCAATGCGGGTCATGTGTTGGTACCATATGTTGTTTGAGACGTGTGCTGAATCTTGTATATAATTATCAATACCTTTATTGTCTAAGTATGTGCTGCGTTTAACTCTAATTTGCTTGGGTGCAATTTTACTACTATCACCTGACGTAACACCTGTTGCAGCAGGGGACGGGGGTGTATTAGGTTTGGGTGCAGCAATAAAATTAATAGCATAGCTGTACTGCCATACAGAGGCAGCCAAGAACCCGGTGATCATCAAAATCCCTATTAGTTTTATTACATATGCTAATTTCACCGGCATTTTGCTCTTACCTTGCTGCAGTCCTGGCAGCGTATTCTTGCGACGTTAAAGTTGCCCGCCTGAAAATTCTCAAAATGCTTGTTATTAAATGTTAGTTGTTATTTTCTTTAAGCTCTCCCTATCAAATAGTCATTCAGTGCTCAGGCGAAGAGCTGTTCCCACGCTACTCTGAGTGATCTATCTCTTAGGACCGGCAAGTATGGGTGGAGGTGGGGCATTGAATATTCTATGGCCAGGAGGAATGCTGTGTAGTAGACACGTACCCTTCTCCTTTTTAGGTACGTCGGCCTTTTTATTTCGTATACAAATTGGTGTGACAATTCTTCTGGGTAGTTATCGTCTGGGAGTACCATCTACGCCTGGGCAGTGACCTTGTTAGTTATCTATTTTCTTAACAGTACAATAATACGCAGTTCCTGTATGTGCGAGAGAAGAGAAAAAGAGAACATTCACGTGTTTACATGTGTATTTGTGCAGGCAATGTCCTTTAGTTCAGTTATTACTATATTTGGGGGTCAATAGGCAGAGGGTTTTAGGCTCAGTTGGCGAAAGTATTTTTACTCTTTGAGCGTGTGACCATGGGGTGAGCAGTATGGGGATCACCCCTTTCTTCGTCAGTTATTGTCTCCGGGGAAGCTGGGAAGTGACAGGGTATGGGAACAACTGGGTCATTGGCTGTGGTAGAACTCTCTTCCGTCGTTGGTGATGTTGTTGCTGTTTTCCCAATGGACCTGTCGGTGGCGCTGGGGCGGGTCTGTAGTTTGTAGATCTTTACATCATGTAGGTGGTTCCAGGCACGCTTGTCCTTTAACTTTACTGCTCTTGTTGTTACTTCCTCTACTAGATGGGGGCCAGTAAATCTTTTATCATTCCATTTCCTGTTGAAATTGCGAAGTAGCACGTGGTCACCTTTAGCAAGTTTACACAGGTTTTCCTTTTCCAATTCTTTATTGCGCCTTCTTGTTGATTGTTGGTAGACCCGCCCCGTGTGCGCTCGAGCTGTTGAGACACAAACACAACACTAGTAATCAAAGAAGACACATATTGGTACATTTCATCACCTAACACACTCGCTGTGCTTTCGTGATCAGTGAATGCCCTTGACGTTGGCGTTAGGGGAAGGCGCATTTGACGTCCGGTAACCACCTCGTGTGGGGTGAGGTGGTGGTCGGACCCTGGCCTATTCCTCAATTCAAATAGGGCTAATGGAAGACAATACAACCAGCTTTTCTTTGTTGTTTGTTGTATCTTTGCAATAGCCTCCTTTAATAGTCCATTCAGGCGTTCACATATACCATTGGCCTGTGGGTGGTATGCACATGCGAATTTGTGTTTTATGCTCAGCAAGGATGTGATATGCTGGAACATTTCGCTTGCGAAATGCTGGCCATTGTCTGACCTTAACACTTCGCACACTCCCCACCTGGGGAAGACCTCCCTCACTAGGAATTTGGCTGCTCTAAATGCATCTGGGTGTGAACAGGGCCCTGCTTCAATCCACCTAGAGAATGGGCATACTACTACAATCATATACCTATTACCTTGACATATGTTGATCATATCAACATAGTCAATGTGAAGATGCCGAAAAGGTCCCTCTGGCCGGGGTATAGTACCTCTTATCACTTTTAGGGTATGACCGGCCGTAAACTGTTGACATGTGAGACAATTGCTGATAAAATTCGACACATGAGAATTTAACTCGGGGCAGAACCAATCTTCTCTAATTCGTGCTGCAATTACTTCCTTGCCTGTGTGGGCTGGGTGATGTAATTGGCTCAGGGCGGTGTTCAAAAGTGCTAATGGTATTACAACTTTTCCAGTGCCACCCTGGCGCCATAGTGCGTCGGTTGGTGACATTGTACACCCTCTTTTTACCCATATTTCTTTTTCGGCCATTGGTGCAGCCGCTTGTATCTCCATAATCTGCGTGGCTGGGAGATGGGTGTACCCTTCTCTTATCAACATCTCCTTAGCCATTCCCCTCCCTCTCCCTCTCTGTGATTCTGGGGGGTTCCATATCTCACCAAAGTATGCAGCATATTTCGCATGTGCGTCTGCTGCTGCATTCCCTTTTGAGACGTGGTCTTCAACATTGGTGTGTGCGGTGCATTTTACTAGGGCTAATTCTTGGGGGTCATTTATTACTTCAATTAGTTCAGCCAATAAGAGGGCATGTTGCACTGGAGTGCCATCAGCTCTCCTAAACCCTCTTCTTCTCCATTTTGATAGCCCTGAGTGGACAGTGGATGTAACATATGCACTGTCGGAGTATATGGTTACTCGTTTGTCAAAACTTTCCTTCAATGCCAATATTAGTGCAACCAGTTCCGCGGCTTGAGCAGAGTAATGCTGTGGTAATTGTACACATTTCATAGCCACACACACCGGCGCCTCCATCATTTTTACCACTGCTGCCCCAGTCCTCCGTATCCCATCTCCTTGATCAATAGTTGATGACCCATCAATAAACAAAAGCTCACCTCCCTCTAGTGCGTTTTCTTCAACTTTTCTAGTACATGAGTACATTTCAGTTATTTGGGTACAGTCATGGGCATAATCTCCCTCCTCAATTACTTCTGCTAGGAACCTTGCAGGGTTAACCGTGCTACATCTAACAATTGCTAGTTCAGCTCTAGACAAAATGATCTCATAACCTGATGCCCTCTGCGTGGTTAGGGTGGACTTAGGTTTATTCAATATTGCAAATAGTGCATGTTCCACAAACAGTGTAGTTGGACACCCCATGGTTATTGCTGATGCTTTTTCCACTGCAAAAGAAGCTGCAGCGAGACCTTGTTCGCAAGGGAAGTGACCTAACATCACAGGGTCTAAGTGACCGCTGTAAAATGCTACTGGTTTATAGCCCATGCTTGTTTTTTGGGCCAATACTGCTTTCATCACTGCTGAGTCGCAATGTGAGAATATAAAAAATCGTCGCTCATAGTCTGGGGATGCCAGTACTGGAGCAGTTGATATCGCATCTTTCAATTCATCAAAGGCCTCTCTCATTTCCATAGTCCACCCCAACTTTTTCTCCCCCTTATTAGCTTCCCTTAAACCCTCAAGCAGGGGTCCTATGTATGAACTGTAATCAAATACCCATGCTCTACAGTAGTTGCACAGCCTCAGGAATTGCTGCAGTTCCCTCACAGTCTGTGGCATTGGAGTGCTCGAAATGGCCTGTGCTCTTTGTGGTGCAATCTTTCTCCCATGTTGGGATATGAGTTGGCCAATGTAAAGTACCTGTTCTTGACAGTATTGTATCTTTTCCATGTCTACCTTGTACCGTTTTTCAGCCAATATTGTCAACATCTTTAAGGAGTCCTCTCTGCATTTACTTTCGTTTGTACTGCAAATTATTATGTCATCCACATACTGTAACACTGTGCTTTCCACTTCAATGTTACCCAAATCCATCTGTATTACTCTATTGAAAATTGAGGGTGATTCGCAATACCCCTGTGGCAATCTGGTATGTTTCCACTTTGTATTTCGGTAAGTGAAGCTTGTCAAATCTTGTGAGTCTGGGTGTAATGGTATTGAGAAAAAAGCATTTTTAAGGTCGATCACTGTAAATCGTGATGCTTCCGCTGGAATGCCACACAATATTGTGGCCGGGTTTGCTGTTACTGGATATTCTGCTTCTACTATGTTGTTCAAGGGCCTGAGGTCCTGTATGAAGCGCCAAGACCCCCCTTTAGCCTTGCGCACTGGGTACACAGCCGTGTTACATGGTGATTCTGAGGGGACCAATATGCTATTGTTTATAAGGGTCGTTATGGTTTCATATATGCCCTCATCTGCCTCTTTTGACAGTGGGTACTGTTTCACTCTGGGTAGTATGGCACCTTTTTTCAATTTTATCCTTACTCCCCCTATGCTTTTTATGCATCCCACATCATAAGGGCTAATAGTCCACAATGATTTGGGCACCTTTGACATATCCTCCTTAAAGAAGGGGACTGGGGTGCATGCGGGTGCCTCAAGTGCCATTGCAATTTTCTGTGCTACTTGTTTGTGAGCCACTCTTAGCCATATTTCTACACTCATCATGAACACCATTTCACCTTCCTCCTTTTCTTCTGAGAACAGCTCCTCATCTGACACCTGGGTCAGCCTACATCCTTCTGCTAGTGCTATCACTGCCCTCCATGCTCTCCCTTCTTTATCTTGGGTGTGCACAGCAATATAATCAGCTGTTGCAATAATGCTCTCAATGTCCATTACAACCACCTTTCCTTCTGGTTCATTAACAGGTGTTTCTGGTCTGAACAGATAGGCTGCTGGCCTCCTCCATATTTTCCCTTCTATCCCTGGCATCCATGCAAATGCCATGTCTGTTCCATACTGGAATAGCTCGCCATCTACTGGCTCCGCCCTAATCGCTGTCTGTCCACAGTATGCTTGCATAATCTGTCGTGCTGCGAGCATGTTAATCCCTGGAGTAGAGCAAATTATGCCGTCCTCTGTAAAGGAGATCGTCATATTCAACCTGTTCATTATGTCCCTCCCCAATATATTTACTGGTGAGGCACTATAATATAAAAGTGGAACTGACAGATCATAATCTCCAATAGATAAGGGAATGTTATCAGTAAAGGGAACCAACCCTTTAGCCCCAGAGAATCCTTGGGTGTTCATGGCTTCGCCTGACATCTTAAATTTACCTTCCCTTATGCAAGACCGGGTTGCCCCGGTATCAACAAGGAATGATAATTTTTTGTCACCTATCGTTACCTCTATGCGTGGCTCCTCCGCACTATTAGGTGTTACTGACAGGATGGGACACACCAAGGCCGTCTGTGGGCTGTCCTATTGAGGGTACAATGATTGGCCATTTCCTGTGTAAGGGTTGTGTCCCAACACCGTCACCCTACCCAATTGTGTTTGTTGGGTTTGGGGTTGCTGTGTCATCGCTACCTGTTGTTGTGGCAGGGAATATGTCTGTGGCTGTTGTTGTGTTATTTGTTGTTGTTGTTCACTTCCCTGTTGCAACGTCTGCTGTTGTTGTATGCCCTGCTGTTCTTGTGAAGTCCTAGGTTGTCCTTGTTCATTCCATGCTGGTGTTCCTGGCCTAACCCTACACGTGCGTGACATGTGTCCTAATAATCCACAACTCCAACACACGGGTGGTTCCCTGCTCTGCCATGGGAAGCTCCCTGTGTTGTCCTGGTATACTGGTTGCACTGTGGGGTAGGAATTTCTAAGTCCTCCCACCTGCTGTTGGGTGTTATATCCATATCCTCTCCCTCTCATAAATCCTCCTCTCCCCCTGTTATAGTTATAATACCCAGCTCCTTGCATTGGGTACCCTCCTCCCATGTTTAGTGTTTGTAATTGCAGTGGCGGCACTTGTTGTGTTATAGTCTGTGAAGGTGCTATTTGGGCGGGATCTTGTGCAGCCACTACTTGTGTGGGGCTTTGGGCCATTGGTGTGGGCGTAGTTATTAGTGCCCCTTCCATTGTGTATTTAGTAAGTTTTTTCTGTACTAGTTTAGCCTCTTCTGTTTTCCTGTCCTCTTCCTTTTGTTTCATTTTTCCTTGCCATGTCCTGCAGTGATGTACTATAGTCAGTTGTATTTCTGGCCATGGTTTTGCTTCCATTCCCACTACTTTCTTTAGTTGTTTCTGAACTCCTTCTGGGAGCCCTTGTACTAGTATATGATAAAATATTGCTGGTGTTTTATCCCATTGCTCTCTAGTTTCCATGCGCCACTTCTCCTGGATATCCTGGATATAATCAACAGGATCCTCATTCTCACACATCTTACCGGAAGTAATTGCTCCTATGTCTGATGTGTCTGGGTACTGTACTCTCAGTGCCTGCCATAGCGCATGTCTGCAGTTTGCAAATGGTGCCCCATCATGCGATGTGTTTGTTATTGTTACCCCATGGAATCCCGCTCTCTTCCAAATGTCATCCGCTCTATCCCCTAATATTGATATTAACAGGCCCTTTACATCTCCTACTGCTAGTTTCTGTCCTGCGGTGTGTTTTTCCATTTCATATATCCACTTACCCGCACCTCCACTTAATGAGGGAAGCCTACATTTTATATTTTCTTTATCCGTATGCTTCCAAGGGACATACTGTGGTCTAACCCCTCCTCTCTCCAACAGTGGCATTAAGTTGTGTCTTGTGTCACCCTTTACGTGCCATAATATCGAGTCCTCACACCCGTCCTCCTCTTCCGTTTCTTTTACATCTTCAATTTCGTCCTTATTACCCCTGCTCCTAACTCCTTCTTCTCCATCCTTTCCCCTCCTTCCGTCATTTCCTGTATTTAATGTGGGCATGTTTATTCGTCTGTCCTGCCTGCGACTAGGGAGGTCTCTAAGCCGACATGCATAGGGTGTCAGTTCGTCTATGAAGGGCGCAAGCTTTATTCTGCGCAGCGAGCGTGAGGTGGTTGAGCATGTAGGGTGCGATGGGGGAGGGCGTGATGGAGATGGGGATGGTATGGTTTCATGGGTTTGTCTTTCCACTAGTCCTTGCTCTCCCTCCTCACTTCTCTCCAGCTCCTCCTTTCTCCTACTGATCCATGGCGAGTCTATGTTCGTTCGAGTGAGGTATAGCTTATCTAAGCTTTCCCTTTCACTTTTTCTTTCTTCCCTCTCCACTCCTTCTTCCTCCTCACTACAAAAATCATTCATAAATGGCATCCCCCACTCTGTCTTTTTCCCTTTTATTGTTACTGTTTGTAAGTCTATTAGGTCTATTTCTCCTTTTTCTTCGTTACCAACTGCTCCCCCTAGTGCTGATGTTGTCGCTACTTCTCTGCTTCTATATACATCCCCCCATTTTTCACTCTCCCTACTCCTCTCTTCTCTTCCCCCTTCACTTCTCTCCTCCATCTCCCTACTATTTTCCTCCCTTTTCCTTTTCAATTCCTCCATCACTTCATTGCTCATCTGTTCCAATATTCTTTCATCCTCTTTCTTCCTTTCCCATTTCACCCT
The DNA here is from genome assembly GCF_040938575.1 of Ambystoma mexicanum. Taxonomy (NCBI): domain Eukaryota; kingdom Metazoa; phylum Chordata; class Amphibia; order Caudata; family Ambystomatidae; genus Ambystoma; species Ambystoma mexicanum. The sequence goes on along the minus strand of NC_090924.1, from coordinate 38,855,005 downwards.
TTCTCTTTCTACTATACTCTCTATTACCTTCCCCTCTTCATATTTCTTAGCTGTCTCTGATAGTAACCTCCTCTTCCATATTGCCATTTCCTTTTCTTTTTCTTCTTCTTCCCTCTTCTTCTCTCTCAGCACTACTCTTGATACCCTGTCTGCTGCTGCTTTTACCCTTTCAGCTTCTCTCCTTTGCTCCTCATTTCGTTCCCTTAATTTTTCCAATTCGTTCTTACCTTCTTTCCTTTTCCTCACTCTCTCTCTTTCCTCCCTCTCGAGCTGTTTGATCAATTCATTCTGCTCATCCCTTAGCTTTGCTAATCTTTCCTCCAAAATCTCTTCCTTTTGCCGTAATAGCTCCTCCCCCCTCATTTCACTCTCTCTGGCACTATCCTCGTCTGTTCTCTTTACTACCTCCCTCTCTTCTCCAGTTAGTGAACCTCGTAATTTTAATAATATCTGTGCAGCTACCCACTCATCATTTCCTATCTCTACAGTCTGCTCTTCTCCAATCCTCCCCTCCCCCACTGGCATCTTCCTATGAGCCACATATGGTGGAGGGCTGTATTCCGGGTTAGAGTATCCTTCAGCCGCCCTTAACTGTCCTCTTTCTATTTCTCCTAATTCTCTTAAAGGGTACAACCCCCCTCCCTCTGTTTTCACTCCCGGTGTTATGGGTATCTCGTTGCTTGGTTCCTTTTTTATGTCATCTGATTTATCAATCTTTTCTCCTCCCTCTCCTCCGTTCCCCGTATTCTTTGTGCTTTCACTCCCCTTTTTCCCATCCTCTCCTTCTTTCTTAATCTCTTTTTCTTCCGGTGTTTCCCCCATAGTGAACATTCCATTTGGTCCTGGTCGGGACCCCTGGAACATCCTCCATAAGTTAAACACCTCCACATGGTTTGCCAACTTCTTCCCCTTGTATGTATTGTGCAGATGGTTTAGCAGTGAATGTTGGGCATATGGATCGAAACTACCATTAGGCGGCCATGGTGTTAGCATTTTGTTATCCGTCCCCTGGGTCCATTCTATGCTGTACTTAATTAGTTTCTCCCTATGGGGTGGCAGTGTGGTGCATATGTGTTGTAGTGGGGTAGTGAGGGTGTTCCCCCACCCTCCCGACCCTGTCCCGTATGACATACTAGCGCCCCCCTTGCTACCCTTCCCCTATCTGGTAGCAGTGTATCTCACTAGCCGTTTACAATATACAACCTTATATTGTTTACCTGACCCCGTAAGTTTGGGGACTTACGACAATCCTTTGACAAATTATGCAATAAAAAAAAAAAAAATATATATATATATATATATATATGGGGTTTTACATTTGTATATTCCCTTCTGTCTTTCTTTCTTTATACGACACCCTTACGGCCCCCTGCGGCCGAAGCGCACGCAGCCCCCTGCGGCTGCGTACCCCTTACGACGCTCTTATACAGTCGTCCTGTTTCCACGTTCTCCTCCCCCTTTTACACTTGCCGTGGCCGGCATTCTCCGTGCGCAGCCACGCCCCTCTCCCCTTCTCCTTTCCCCGATCCACTCGTTTACCGTTTATCTCCGTGTCCGCTCCCTTATCATATTTCTCTTCCCCACCACTCTCAAAACCAAGGTTCCTTGTGCTCGCGATATCCTATTAAAGCCCTACTGGTGACGTCACCGATCTCTTCGAGCTACTGGTAAGTTCTTCATATGTTCTTTAAGTTCAAAATACACTTGCAATCTACCCCCGTTAACCCTACAGCTGTCTTCCTGTCACTCCTGGAACAAGGTAATCAAATCAATAATATAATCGGACTGCGCACGCTGCGTCGCCTCGCGTGTGATATGCCCCTCAACAGGAGGGCTTAACCAGCCAATTATCTTCCGTATTGGGCAACTAGCTAGCTACCGCCTACAGGGAAACGTCATCTACCGTTTCTTGCTCGAACAATAGGGATCCTCATCTACTTATTGATCAATAAATGCCAAATCGTAGGAAACCACACACACCCACCCTTACACGTAGTCGCGACTTAGGCCAATCAGTGTCTACGAGCGGCCGCACGTGATGTTTTCGTGCTCCGCCCCCCTCTTTCGCGTGACGTAGCCGACTGCTCTCGCACTCGTTTCGCTACCATTCATTCCATTTCCAACACTAAGTTGTTAAACCTTCGCGCACCTGTGCAACACCTCCCAGCTCCCTTATTTACTTCCTCCCCCCTCCCTCACAATTTCGCATTGCTTGTTGTGCGTGTCATGCTCACCAAGTTCTCTCGATGCAGGGCCGCTCGACTGCGTGCACCCCTCCAAGCGGCTCGCCACCTCCCCTCGTCTGGACCACGTCTGGACACTCGCCAACCGCGGGCGGGATACTTCTCAACCGGCTCCCGAGGGCCAATATCCGGATTGCGCTGTCCGGTCTTCTCGCAGCTCCGCGATGGTCCTGTAGTCCTCAGAAGGGGGCAACGGCAGAGGGGGCCGCGCCGCCGGGCCTCCTCGCAACGGGAGTGCCTGGAAAAAGTAAAAATAAAAAGTCGATCTTAAACAGATCTCAGCAGTGCCTCCAACTTGTCGGGGGGGAAATTCTGCCGGGGTCGGCCGGGCCGTCCGCAGACCTCCGGGCAGGGAGGCCCCAACTCCTCCCGTATATCCCAAAAGAGACAGAGTATGAGACACACGCAAGAAGCAAGGTGACTCTGCTGTTTATTAGACAAAAACGGCAGGGATGGGTCAAGGAGCGTACGCGTCCGTCCTGACACCCACACAATCGTAGGGCTCGCAGGCCCTTTTTACCTTGATATGACGCGCTACTTGCGTCACATTGAAAAGTTAGTAAAAAACCTATCGCCACTCTCAATTGGTTACTCGAGTGGTAGGGTTAGTATAGCACACGTATAGAGATTAATATGAGTGGAGGAAGGTTAGTCAGGTGATATATCTGGGTTGTCCCTACAATTAGATACATGAGAATTGTTACATGGAGACCCCTGATGATTGGTTAAAGCTAATGGCGTCAGTGATAGGAGCCCCATGTTCTGATTGGTGCGCCCGCGAGCTTCCCAGCCTGGGACCATCGCTGTTCCCAGCTCTCGGTGTACCTGCAATTTGCAACAATGTTTCACTATGGGTACGTGCAGACAATGTGAGGATTTATTCATAGCTGGAGGGCTGGCTGCTCCCACTGTCGCAGATGTCCATTGAGCCTTTTTAGTTGTATCTGCTTATGTCTTGTAACGAGAGATCCAGACGCTTTCTTTCTCCTGGGCTTGGCATCATGTCAGGTTCGGCTTGGTCACGTGAGGAGAGACCGTGTTTGAGGCATAATTCTGCACAATTAATATTGTTTTTCCACTGTGTGTCTGGTTTCAATTGTAGGTGTGACTTTAACGTTGGTGCGCGGCGTGCGAGGTTGCAACATCGTGCCCTTGATGATTGGCTTTTGGAATGTGAGTTTGCAAAATTGCGACCTTGGCTGGTTGCTTCGCCGGGCTCATTCTGCAGGATCAGCAACCTGACTCTTGTTTTGTTAATGTCCACTGGAGCTCTTGCTTGCGGCCTACTTAGGCCTAGTGTATAAGTGGGTCCGTCTGGTGCACAGGTGCTTTAGGTTACCGTACCATATAGTTTCAAGACCAGTATCATGTCTTCATTATATTTCTCATGGTGGCAACTGGTTTTAAGAGAAGCGTGAGCAAGCTTTTTAGATGAGTTCATGACGCGTCTTGCGTTTCTGCATTTTGAAAGCCTATGTATAAAATAATAAAGATGCACGTCCGTGAGTATGTCTGTCGCCTACGTCATAGCACTGGGTATATTCTTCGTGTAGATTGGTGCGGGAGTGTCCAGTGTGTAGATTTGCACAGGTGTGCTTAACCGTTGGCTAGGTCGTCATGGCATCTCTAACGACGTGTAGATTTTAGTCTAGTTGGTCCGTGCCGCAGGTGTCGGCATGGCTAGTGCGGGCTGCTGGGCAGGCAGATGGACACATCCGTATGTTCCTGTACCAGGGTATCTGGTCGTCTGGTAAATGGACAAACTCTTCTCGTGGCGGGTGTCTGGGTCGTGACCCTTTAGGCCAAGCGCGAGAGGTGAAGGACGGGAGCCTGGTCTTCCATTCTCCCACTTCAGGGCCCTGCTGGCAGGTGACCCTCACTGATGGGGGTGGGGGTGCTGGGGGACATGAGTAGGGCCCTGACCCTCACTGATGGGGGGTGGGGGTGCTGGGGGACCTGAGTCGGGCCCTAACCCTCACTGATGGGGGTGGGGGTGCTGGGGGACCTGAGTCGAGCCCTGCTGGCAGGTGACCCTCAATGATGGGGGGTGGGGGTTCTGGGGGACATGAGTTGGGCCCTGACCATCACTGATGGGGGGTGGGGGTGCTGGAGGACATGAGTTGGGCCCTGACCCTCACTGATGGGGGGTGGGGGTGCTGGGGTACCTGAGTCAGGCCCTGCTGGCAGGTGATCCTCACTGATGGGGGTGGGGGTGCTGGGGGACATGAGTCGGGCCCTGATGCTCACTGATGGGGAGTGGGGGTGCTGGGGGAACTGAGTCGGGCCCTGACCCTCACTGATGGGGGGTGGGAGTGCTGGGGCACCTGAGTCGGGCCCTGACCCTCACTGATTGGGGGTGGGGGTGCTGGGGGACATGAGTCGGGCCTGCTGGCAGGTGCCCATCAATGCTGGTTGGGTGGGGATGCTGGGGGACATCAGAGTTGGTGATCACTAGTGCAAGGTGACATGTGTGCTGGCTGGGGGGCATGCCCATGGTGGATGGGCTGCCTGCAGGGGTCATGGAGGGGGTAGAGGACACACCTGGGAGGACCCACACTGCCAATTCACGTGTTAAACTTCCCACGCACCCCCGAAATACACGTACCCCGCTGCACAGGGCCAAATGCATGTGAAACTTCCTGCACACCCCCGAAATACACGTACCCCGCTCGCACAGGGCCAATTGCGAGTGAAACGTCCTGTGCACCCCAGTAATACATGTATCCCGCTCGCACAGGGCCAATCGCGTGTGAAATTTCCCGTGCACCCCGAAATACATGTACCCCGCTCGCACAGGGCCAATCGCGTGTGAAACTTCCTGCGCACCCCCGAAATCCACGTACCCCGCTCGCACAGGGCCAATCATGTGTGAAACTTCCCGGGCACCCCAGTAATACACGTACCCCGCTCGCACAGGGCCAATCGCGTGTGAAACTTCCCACGCACCCCCGAAATATACGTACCCCACTCGCACAGGGCCAATCGTGTGTGAAACTTCCCATGCACCCACATAATCCACGTACCCTGCTCGCACAGGGCCAATTGCGTGTGAAACTTCCAGCGCACCCCAGTAATACACGTACCTCACTCGCACAGGGCCAATCGCGTGTGATACTTCTCGCGCACCCCAGTAATACACGTAACCCGCTCGCACAGGGTCAATCGCGTGTGAAACTTCCTGCGCACCCCGAAATACACGTACCCCACTCGCACAGGGCCAATCGCGTGTGAAACTTCCTGTGCACCCCAGTAATACACATACCCCGCTCGCACAGGGCCAATCGCGTGTGAATCTTCCCGCGTACCAACAAAATATGTATACCCCGCTCGCACAGGGCTAATCGTGTGTGAAACTTCCCATGCACCCCAGTAATACACGTACCCCGCTCGCACAGGGCCAATCGTGTGTGAAACTTCCCGTGCACCCCAGTAATACACGTACCCCACTCGCACAGGGCCAATCGCGTGTGAAACTTCCTGTGCACCCCAGTAATACACGTACCCCGCTCGCACAGAGCCAATCGCGTGTGAATCTTCCCGCGTACCAACAAAATATGTATACCCCGCTCGCACAGGGCCAATCGTGTGTGAAACTTCCCGTGCACCCCATTAATACACGTATCCCGCTCGCACAGGGCCAATCGCGTGTGAAACTTCCCACGCACCCCCAAAATACACGTACCCTGCTCACACAGGGCCAATCGCGTGTCTAACTTCCCGTGTACCCCTGAAATCCACGTACGCCGCTCGCACAGTGCCAATCGCGTGTGAAGCTTCCTGCGCACCTCCGAAATACACGTACCCTGCTCGCACAGGGCCAATCGCGTGTGAAACTTCCCGCGCACTCCCGAAATACACGTACCCCGCTCGCACAGGGCCAATCGCGTGTGAAACTTCCCGCACACCCCCATAATCCACATACCCCACTCACACAGGGGCAATCGCATGTGAAACTTCCCACGCACCCCAGTAATACACGTACCCCGCTCGCACAGGGCCAATCGTGTGTGAAACTTCCCGCCCACCCCAGTAATACACGTATCCCGCTCGCACAGGGTCAATCGCGTGTGAAAATTCCTGCGCATCCCCGAAATACACGTACCCCGCTCACACAGGACCAATCGCGTGTGAAACTTCCTGTGCACCCCAGTAATACACGTACCCTGCTCGCACAGGGCCAATCGTGTGTGGATCTTCCCGCGTACCCCCAACATATACGTACCCCGCTCGCACAGGGCCAATCGTGTGTGAAACTTCCCGCCCACCCCAGTAATACACGTACCCTGCTCGCACAGGGTCAATCGCGTGTGAAAATTCCTGCGCATCCCCGAAATACACGTACCCCGCTCGCACACGACCAATCGCGTGTGAAACTTCCTGTGCACCCCAGTAATACACGTACCCTGCTCGCACAGGGCCAATCGTGTGTGGATCTTCCCGCGTACCCCCAACATATACGTACCCCGCTCGCACAGGGCCAATCGTGTGTGAAACTTCCCGCCCACCCCAGTAATACACGTACCCCGCTCGCACAGGGTCAATCGCGTGTGAAAATTCCTGCGCATCCCCGAAATACACGTACCCCGCTCGCACAGGACCAATCGCGTGTGAAACTTCCTGTGCACCCCAGTAATATACGTACCCGCTCGCACAGGGCCAATCGTGTGTGGATCTTCCCGCGTACCCCCAACATATACGTACCCCGCTCGCACAGGGCCAATCGTGTGTGAAACTTCCCATGCACCCCAGTAATACACGTACCCACTGGCACAGGGACAATCGCGTGTGAAACTTCCCACGCACCACTGAAATACATGTACCCCGCTCATACAGGGCCCATCGCGTGTGAAACTTCCCGTGCACCCCAGTACTACACGTATCCCGCTTGCACAGGGCCTATCGCTTGTGAAACTTCCCGCGTACCCCGAAATACATGTACCCCGCTCGCACAGGGCAAATCGCATGTGAAACTACCCATGCACCCCATTAATACATGTACCCCGCTCGCACAGGGCCAATCGCGTGTGAAACTTCCTGTGCACCCCCGAAATACATGTACCCAGCTCGCACAGGACCAATCGCATGTGAAACTTCCCACGCACCCCCGAAATCCACGTACCCCGCTTGCACAGGGCCAATCACGTGTGAAACTTCCTGCGCACCTCCGAAATACACGTACCCCGCTCGCACAAGGCCAATTGTGTGTGAAACTTTCCATGCACCCCAGTAATACATGTACCCCGCTCGCACAGGGCCAATCGCGTGTGAAACTTTCCGTGCACCCCGAAATACACGTACCCCACTCGCACAGTGCCAATCTCGTGTGAAACTTCCTGCGCACCCCCGAAATACACGTACCCCGCTTGCACAGGGCCAATCGCGTGTGAAAATTCCCACACACCCCAATAATACACGTATCCTGCTCGCACAGGGCCAATCGCGTGTGAATCTTCCTGCGCACCCCAGTAATACACGTACCCCGCTCGCACCGGGCCAATCACGTGCGAATCTTCCTGTGTACCCCGTAAATACACGTACCCCACTCGCACAGGCCCAATCGCGTATGAAACTCCACGCGCAAGGGTGTACGTGTATTCGGAGGGGTGCGCGGGGAGTTTTACAGGCGTTTTCGGGGTTGGGGGCCTGTATGCTGGTCCACTGGCCTGTGCGCCATGTACAGGATTTGTGCGCTGTGCATGGCGCACAGGGAGGGGTTGGGGACGTAACTGCCGCTGCTGCAGGGTCGCTGCGCCACTCTGCGCCACGGCTGGTAATGGATGTTAAAATCCATGAATACACTGTGCACGCAAATGGATTTTGGCGCATGCGGCTGGTGCAGACTGTCGCACGTGCACACTGTGCACCAGCCGCGTGCGCCACTTGTGCACTGAATTCTATGAATTACCCCCCAAATGTTTGAAAATTATTTGTGGTAAATGCTGTTAGATACCCAAACATGTACAGTTTTATACAAAAGACATATAAGGCATGGATTAAATGACTGAATGCAGAAAATTGGTCTGTCTCAACAGATCATGATCATTATTTCTCCCAAAAAATATACAATTCTTCAGCTATCTTATGTATGTTCTTTATCCCTCTCGGTCCTACTTTGAATTTTGTATTTCAAAAAAGCTTTGTCCTGCAGGGATACCACCATGGAGTTCAGATTAGTGTTTAGCCATGGGATAGGCTGCATCATTGTTCTAGTGTTGTAGAATGCAAACCTTTAATTTACATTTAGCACTTCCCATCTACCACTTGTTGAATGGACATCTGAGAATGTAAATCACAAACTCAGACTCACATGGTATCTCACCCTTGATGGTGACAGATTGATCTAATATAGGATATTGTAAGTGGCACAATGATGTGCATATTTGCAGATTTTACCTCGGGTACATTTTAAGAAAGCCTCCATACAGGTTCTCAACCACTTAATGACTTTACTATTGTCATCAGTTTCATGATGCTGAAGGAATGGCTTGTCCGAAAGTTAATGTTCGAATGTTTGTTTAATATGCGAGATAAGTCTTGATCAGCCCTTAGGACCTTCCAATATTTCTTGAGGATGTATATCGAAATAGATATAGCATGTGTGGCAAAAGTTAGAATAAGCTTTGTAGTATCTTAATTGGTACTTTTAGTTTCAACAACTTTCGGTTGTCCTACAAGTAAGGTATGTTTATCCTGTGATCGTGCCATGATATGGACACGTTCAATAATCCTTTTAGGATATTCCTGTTGTCGGAAGTCCCATGCAGTATTTGTGCTTGCTTTATCGAATGCTTCTACGCTAGAACAGATTCTATGTAGTCTAATAAACTCCAAATGGCCTGGATATGTCAGTAAAGAAAAAAATACGGAGCTAGGCACATGATGTCATCAGTGATGTCATCAATGACATTTGTGATGCCATCTTAGATGTCGTGGATGTTAGTCTTAGCAGTGCACAGTGGTGGCACAAGTTATGGCTGCTTAGCTTACCATAACTGGGGAATTTCGGGGTTGGTAAAATTGTCAAAATAGAACAATTATAAATGCAAAGGTCATTTCAACATATCATTTCAACATCTAATGTCTTCTTTTACTTTTCAAACTCAACCTAATCCAACCTGATAGTAGATCATCTCCACTTCAATTAAATGTATATCATCAGCACTATACATTAAAATTCATTCATATACCCACATCAAGAATTCATATAATTTGTTATACAATTCCATTAATCTTAATCTAATAAATTAATAATTAATTCATAAAACTGTAAAACTGAAAAATTGAAAAATAATTCCTGTTTACATACATAAAATCACCCTAGTAAAAACCTGTAGCATACTTGTGTGTGTCCCCACCCTCCACATACAGCAGCCTCAGCACCCCAAATTACACAAAGAGGGAACACTCAAACCATATTTTCAAAATCATTTTACACAGTCGGTTTAACGCAAAGTGTAGCTTTAGGCTTTCTGTATTCAGGCAGTAGTACCAAAAATGATCCGTTTGTATGTACTCAAGGTTATTAACGAAACACCCAAGAGTCTCTACAATAGCACGTGCGAGTCCTAGACACTACGTAAACAAATGTCTTGTGGATTCCAGTATACTCCCACTGTTACATACCCAGCATGTACATTCTTTAGGAGGAATATTAAAGCGATGACCTAACTTCAGCATTGTAGGTAGCTGGTTGGTCCTTAGTTTAAACAAAAAACATTCTCAGAGCCGGGCTCGGACAACGATTAATATATCTTTGCACCCTGAGCTATATATGAGTGACACACGCCACTTCCATGTGTGTACTCAAACTATACAGATGGTCATAATTATTGGTCCAGTCCCGCATGTACAGCTTCTTTTTAAATATCCATTTTAAAACTGTATAGCTAGTGCCACGGTTGAAATCAGGGCTCCAAACGATTTTATCTAGACATTTTACAACCCAGATATCAAAATCCTTACTTACCACCTTTGAAGTACTGACCTGAGTATTTGCCAAGAGAGAAAGCAGTTCACAGAGTGTGGAGGTGCTCTTTTTAAGATATAGAGCCCCTGCCTCGCAATGGCCTGTCCCTTCAATGATATCAGGCCTAGTTCCAGTCTAATATATTCAATAGGCATGGACCTAGCCAGGCAAAGGACTGTTTTCCAAAAACAGCTCTCAACTCTATCCAACCACTGCATGTCCTGCATTTCCAATGCTTCCAATCCACAGAGTATCATAGGTCTAATACACTGCTTATATAATATCATAATCACTTCTAACGAGTACCCAGCAGTCTGAAGTGTGAATTTACGAATTTCATTAGATAACTGTGACACCTTGAGTCTTTTTGTTTCCTTAATACAATTATAGACTCTAGACAAGCTCATCTCAAGCCCCAGATAGGGGTATTTATCAACCCTCGCCATGACTCCTATACTTGTAGATAAAACAGGGCACTTAGCAGATTTAACTTCCACTACAATCAAGTTGATTTTATCTAAATTTATTGTTAGGTCATTGGCAATCATATATTCGATAAGTTTCTTGAACAAACTCTTAATTCCACTAAATGTATAATTAAACAAGACAAGGTCATCTGCATATACCATGCATGGTAAAAGTCGGTCACCAATTTTAGGGCAGCAGCCTATAGTATGTGAAAATATAAGCGGGAGGTCTGCCGTATTAATACAATAAAGCAGGGGTGCCCGTGTACATCCCTGCTTGAGTCCCACGCTTGTATAAACAGGTGCTGAAAGTCCCCCCTTGTCACCCAACCTAACACGTACAGATGTATCATGGTGCATACCTTTGAGAACATTAAGCAGCCACCATCTTTCCATCTTAGCCCAGAGTTTTTGCCTATTCACTCGATCAAAGGCAGCCCACAAAATCTACAAACATGGAGTATACAGTCTTCCCACCCATACCTGTAGCATGCCTGTGCTGCGTATCCATCACAATAAGATTATGCAATGTGCTGCATCCAGGTTGAAAACCAATTTGGGCAAAATTTCAAATATTTGCTTCATCCACCCATTTTTCAAGGGATGCTAGTACAAATGACCCAAATGTCCCAAATATGTTTCCCTTAGAATCTAACAGAGATAAGAGCCTATAATTCTCTGGTGCTCTGCGCACACCCTTTTTATATACAGGCACTAGCACAGCTTCCTTCCAGGAATGGGTGATATATTGTGTGATACAAACTCTATTAAAGAGTGTATATAATATTTTTGTCCACCTCACTGGATTCAACTTGAATACCATGTTAGCAAGACCATTAGGTCCAGGTGCCCTAGAGTTACTTAAACTCAAGATCTTTTCCTCTAAAGTACCCTCATTTATGTTCAACTGCCACCCCTGCAAAGAGAAGCTTGGTGGGGACGAAAAATCACCCTTACCATTAGCCTTCGTAATGTAATCAACCCATACTATTTCCTGTATATGGTTAAGGGTCCTACGTTCATTTGCAGTTTTAACAGAGTTCAGTTCCCGCCATATATCTTTATGATTTCTCTTGCTAAGTACCCCCCCATTTCTTTCCATCATTTATTTCTAAGGGAGTGTTTCCATCACTTACTCCACCCCCTGTAGGCATTTTTAACCATACGTATTTGAGTATTGTTCACTTCATAGCTTTGGGTGGAAACCCTGACCTTTTTTATATCCCTGCACATTTTGCGCTTAGCATCTCGAACCACGGGGTCGAAGGTATGGCTATTCTTTGGATGTAGCACATATTGCCCAATACGGCACTTCCCAGTGGACATAGCCAATTGCCTAATCCAATCTGCAATGGCATTCCCACCCATAACCCCCAGAGACAACATCTCCTTGGGGTCAAGGCTATCAACCTTTCTGCCAATATTATCCAGATTTATTCATTCCATTTTATAAGATTTCCTGAATGGTTAGTCTGCACCCCTGAATACCCTAACCAACCTTCCAATTTCCAAAGACATTTTAAGTGTATAATGATCACTGAAACTCTCTCTACGATTGTCTATCCCCTGAAGCATAATGCTTTGTGGGCCGACATTTGTGTACAGAGGGCCAGAAATATTATCAATGTAACCATAATATGGATAGATTGTTATTGGTTCAAAGTAACTATAACGTGCCTTTAACAAAGTTTGTGCACTGAATTTGATAGGTTTTCATTACAGCAACTGAACCATAACGTCCCTTTAACAACATTTTTTCACTGAATTTCATAGGTTTTTACCAGGATACCCTTACATTATATAGATACACCATACCACATACTGAACCCCCCAGTCCATGCTAATGGCCATAGGATCCGCGTACTATGCAACTCTCCGAGGACCAGGGCAACATCCACACTGCCCAAAAGCTTAGGGGGTATCTTACATTCTGAGCATGTTCAAAGAGCAGTACATAAAATAAACTAGAAGTACAAAGTGTGTACTTAAGAAATCAACAATGCAGTTCCACAGGATGTACAGCATAACGTATGCCTCCAGCAGAATTACCTCACTGCTGCTTTATACAGTAACTGCACACCAAATGTCAATAGCACACCTACAAAGCAATAACAGCAAAACTGAAAAACAAACTGGTAAGTACACTACATTACACTACATTAGTTCCTATAGCAACACATGTTGTTTAGTAGGGTACACTAAAAAATAATTTCCGGCAAGCACCCTGGAGTGGCTTGAAGAACATTTTCCCCGGGATGAAATGAGTGAAGACAGTGATACTACTGGTACACACTGCAGTTTCCAAAGTAAGCCAATTAATACACATTATTGCACCTGACACATTTCTTTTTTCTTTAACAGTACATACAGAAAATAATAACAATGTCCCAAAAACAGTACATCATGTAGAACTCCAACAACAGATGGAACAACAAACCTACACTGTGGGAAATCATCTAGTGCACTTAGAAGAAAAAATGTATCAATTATTGAACAATTTTCATGATTTGAAAATGTTTGTACATAGATAAATCATGGAGAATATTAAATATCACTGCCCCACCTGCAACTGTACCCCTTCGCCCTGTGCCAGTTAACCATCCCCACAAATTCCCCATCACCAAAAACCTTATGATGAGACCTACCTCTAGATAATCCTAATTCCCCTGAACATATCTCAATTTCTGCTTCCCCCTCTCTTATGCAATTTGTATATTTTTGTATATAAATAAAGTTATATGTATACTGTTGCTGTATGTGTCTGCATTTTATTTTTAAAAAGCCTGTTTGGGAGTCCACGGACAGCGTGACTGTCCGGAATGTCCGGAATTAATCAAAATGGGGGTGTCCTACGGACACTTAACCTGTTCGTACTATCCACAATCAAAATGGAGGTGTCCGTAGGCCAACTTCCCTTTCTGCATGTCTGCAAAGTTGTGACACACCTTTAATTGGTTCGGGGACCCTAGCTGTGTCCGGCGCAACCCACTCTCAGGATCCTACGAACATCGTGCCTGTACGGAACTGTCCGCCGCACTTGTGTCGCACTTTTAATTAGATTGAGTACCCAAACCCTGTCCATAGAACACCTATAGGCATGCGTACAACTGATCCCATGCAATAGGTGTCATAATGTAGTTACAAAAAATAGTGATATACCTTTGGTGACTGAGGTATAGCCTGTGGCCATGATTGCCCGGGTCATGGTATAAGGTCATGACCCAGACAATTTGGCTACTGGCCTTGACTGCGAGGGATGAAAAATGGTGTTAAAGTGGCCATGTCCACCTAGGACTGCTATGTGATAAAGTTTTTTGAAAGTAGGATAGGTTTGAAAGGGAAAAACATTTGTTCATGGTAATTTAGTCATAGGGTTCTGAATTCGCCTTCTGCAGGCTGCCATGGAAAGGGAAGAGACTCTCTGTACTGAGCCCCACCTTCTCTTTCCATGGTGGCCATGCGGCATCCTGCTGTAGGAATAAAAATCTATTCTCTAGCACCCCGGGTTCCTGCTTTGGGAACCAGGGGTGCTAATGGCCTTTATCTGCCATTGCAGGGACTGCAATGGAGGATAGTGCCCCGGAGCCCTCGCTATTTATTTATTTATAACGCGTTGAAGCCCACAGGCCTCACGGCACACACATACATACTTTGCTTGGGCCGATAACTTGGGCTTCCGGGCCGTTATCCCCCGTTCCTGTCCTGGAACGGGGAATGAATGCCACATTATTCCCATTAGCATAACACTAAATGCTAATGGAAATGTTGGAAACACGTATTGAGTCTATGTATGATCATGTGGGACTGTCTGGAAGGTCCACAGTGATGTCAGATGTTCGCAGACGTCGACGGAAGCAAAAACAGTGGAAAAAGTATAGAACTGTTAAAAATGATGCTAGAAGGTGGGAAATGGCAGAGCTTTAAGGTGAAACATTGTGAATTGGACACAAATGTTGCTATATTGCGGTAATTATGATATCAGTAAGTTGTAGGAAAATAGCATGCACTGGTGAAACCCATGGAATCGTATTGCTATTTCAGTAGGTGAGCAAATCCACCATCACTTGTCACTTTCTGCTTATTTATCGTCCCCCAGTTTCTTCCCAAAGCATTTTCCTTGAAACATTTCTTGACCTCATAGCTAATCTACAGGTCCAATACACTCACCTGGTGGTTCTGGGGGATTTTAACATAAAATATAATCTTCCTAGGCTTCCCGCTCTTGACCAGTTTGCTGAGAGTCTTGCAGATCTCCAACTTCATCAACATATTAATAGCCCTACTCATAAACAGGGCAATATGTTAGATCTGATTTTTTCACAATAAAATCTCTTAACACTCAGTCAATTGAACCTGTTTTGTAGTCCGACCATTGTTTGATTTCCTGCAGACTGGGAAATATAGGTAAACCCATTACAATCTCAGCAGGACGACTTTGGCAGCGCTCTTGGCGCGATGTGAACATTCAAAATATGGCTACCTCAATTCAAACAAAATGCTGTAAGGAATCCACAGTGTCTCTATCTTTACGTCTGAGGCAATCTTTGAGGTTGCTAATGAGGTGGCCCCTCTTCGTTTCATCCAACCACGCAGACTGTCCCCGGAGCAGTGGCTTACTGATCTCCTGAAGGAGGAGCACCTTAAACTGCGTCTATCGGAACGGAAGTGGCGTAGAACTTACGATCCCATTTTTAAAGCACAATATAAAATATGTTCGACTGCCTATTCAGCCAAAATTAAAGCTGCTAAGAGGAAATATTTTACCACCAACATTGAGTCCTGCCTATCTCAGCCGAGGGCTCTGTTTTCTGTGGTCAAGGCCCTTGCCTCGACAGAGAGACTCACTCCTACTGTCACGCCGACTCAAGAACTCTGTGATGTAATATCTCACTTTTTTATTACGGAAATCGAGACTATTAGGCAATATATATCTTCTACTATGACAGGGGCAGCTCCGCCAGCTCCTATCCCTTCTCCCATCATCGCTGTGCCTAACATAGTCAATACCTGATCCACCTTCTCAGTTTTTTCAGAGGAAACGGTCCTGATGGCGATTGAGAAGATTAAATCATGATTCCCTTCAGATGTCAACCCTCTATGGGTCATGAAAGAGACAGCTCTGTATCTACTATTGTAGATCACAAATGCCATTAATAATTCCTTCCTGACGGGGCTCATCCCATGGGAATTGAAATCAGCCAGAGTGATCCCTCTTTTGAAGAAACCGACTTTGGATCCCGCTACCCCATCAAATATTTTCCCCATTTCTCTTCTATCTTTTCTGGCTAAGCTCTTAGAGTCACTGGTGTCCCCCTTGCTCTCTAATTATCTTGAATCGTCTAATCTTTTGGACCCGGTTCAATCCGGGTTCCGTCCTGGGCGCGGCATAGAGAGTGTTCTGGTCGCCGTTCTGGACGACATGACCAGGCTGGTGGACACTGGTGGAGTGGGGGCCCTGATCCTGCTGGATCTTTCAGCGGCCTTTGACACGGTCAACCACTCCATCCTGCTGTCCCGTCTTGCCCAGTTTGGTATTTCAGGGCAGGTACCAGCCTGGTTTAGGTTGTTCCTTGCGGATCGTACACAGACCCTTGCATAGCTCCCTTTTCTTTCTACTCCTTGTCACCTTAACTGTGGGGTACCGCAGGGCTCCTCCTTGTCGCCTATCTTGTTAAACATTTATATCTAGGCCCTTTTGTGTTTCATCCACTCCTTTGGCATCAGATGCTACTCATACGCAGACGACACTCAGATACTGATACAATTATATCTCAATTAGTCTGTGGTGTCGTTGTGCCTACGGGGGTGTCTGGCTGTGGTTGGAGAATGGATGAACCACAACTGGCTCAAGTTGAATGGTGATAAGACTGAGGTGATGGTGGTGGGTTATCCTCCTGATCCTACATTCTGGATGTCCTCCTTTTGGAGCCCCTCTTTAGGCTCCTTATCGACCCCGGTCAAGAAAGTAAAACATCTGGGTGTTATGTGGTCAGCCACAGTATCCATGGACCAACAAGTCCCGGCTGTTTGTCAGGCCTGCCACCTCCAATTGAAAACTCTTAAGAAGGTTCTACCTTTGATTCCGGCCCCATTGCGCCCCCGTTGGTTGCAGCACTGCTAATATCATGGATACACTATTGTAACTCTCTGTATCCGGCCCAACCCAAGAAGATGATAAAGCGGCTGCAACAACTACAGAACTTGGCTGCTCGGGTAGCCACTGACACTCCGTACAGAGCTCACATCTTTCTGGTGCTTCAGACTTTGCACTGGGTCCCAGTGGCCCAGCGGGTGGAGTTTAAGGCCTTGTTTATTGTCCATGACCAGGCAGCGGAATACCTCCAAGCCAAATTTACTCGTTATCACCCCATCTGCAATCTTCACTCGGTCACTGCTGAAAAATTTCTGGTGCCAAGATATAATCGTGAACCGAGCTTTCCCGATTGCCAAGGCATCCGTATGGAATGGTCTTCCATTAGCCATCAAAAGAACATCTAACTATATTGAGTTCAGAAAGAGGGTTAAAACTCATTTATTTTTACTCGCCTAGGCGTCTGCTCTTCTCTCCTTAAGCACCATGATGCCTTTGGGCGACTATGTGCTATATAACAGCCAATAACAAAAAATAACATAAAATACATTTTGACACTTTTGAAAAAAAAAAGCATGGGCGGGTTTCAAGAAAACTCGTGTAAGGAGCATTGGCAATGTAGGTACAAAAAAAAAGTGAATTACCTTTGGTGACTGATGTATTATAGCCTGTAGCCATGGGCAGTGGCCAGATTGTCCGGGTCGTGGTATAAGGTCATGACCTGGACAATCTGGCTACTGGCCTTGACTGCGAGGGATGAAAAATGGCGTTAAAGTGGACATGTCCACCTGGGACTGGCTGTGTGATAAAATTATTCAAAAGTAGGATAGGTTTGAAAGGGGAAAAAAATGTGTCTCTGGTAATAAGGTCATAGGGTTCTGACTTTGCCTTCTGCAGAATGCAATGGAAAGGGAAGAGGGTCTCTGTACCGAGCCCCACCTTATCATTTCATGGTGGCCATGGGGTGTCCCACTGTAGGAAGAAAAATCTATTCTTTAGCACCCCGGGTCCCTGCTTTGGGAACCAGGGGTGTTAATCGCCTTTATCTGCCATTGCAGGGGCTGCAATGGAGGATAATGGTCCAGAGCCCTCAGTATGTATTTATTTATTTATTTATTTATTTATTTATAATGCGCAAAAGCCCACAGGCCTCAGAGCGCACATAGGCACACTTCGCTTGGGCTGATAACTTGGGCTTTTGGGCCGCTATCCCACGTTCCAGTCTCCATTAGCATAACACAAAATGCTAAGTGAAATGTTGGAAAAATGTTTTCAGTCTATGTATGGTCACGTGGCATTGTCTGGAAGGTGCACAGTGACGGCAGACGTTTGTTGACGTCGACGGAAGCAAAAACTGTGGAAAAAGTACAGAAGTGTTAAAAACTAGAAGGTGGGAAATGGCGGAGTTTTAAGGTGAAACGTTGTAAATTGAACACAGATGTTCCTATATTGCGGTAAGTATGATATAAGTAAGTTGTAGGAAAATAGCATGCACTGGTAAAAACCCATGGTATTCTCTGAAAAAAAACTTTGTTAAAGAGATGTTATGGTTAAGTTGCACCAATAAAAACCTATACAATTCAATGAAAATACTTTGTTAAAGGGACTTCATGGTTCAGTTGCACTAATAAAAACCTATGAAATTCAATGAAAAAAACTTTGTTAAAGGGTCTTTATGGTTAAGTTGCAGTAGTAAAAACCTAAGAAATTCAATGAAAAAACGTAGTTAACGAGACGTTATGGTTAAGTTGCACTAATAAAAACCTATGAAATTCAATGGAAAAATGTTGTTATAGGGACATTGTGGTTACAGGTAAAACCCAAAAACCTCTGAAATTCACCAGTTATGGTAAGCTAAGCAACCATAACTCACGCCACCACCATATACTGCTAAGACTAACACCCAGGACATCAAAGATGACATCACAAATGTCATTGATGATATCACTGATGACATCACATATCTGGGCTACTTATTTTCTGTACACTGAATTATCTAGGCCAGGTGTTCACTGACAGTCAGCATATTTAAATTCAAAAGGTGCTGTATATCTAGACGATAACCTTGTCATATGTTCTTAAAGTACTTTCCTTATGGTTTGGTCTCAGCTCATGGTGCACATACATGGGGCAATAGCAGGCCTCAAACACACAATTCATGTGTATGCATGAAGATAAACTTTAATGCTATTAACATTTTCTGATGATGCTGTTTCTTTCTTCCTTACTTTAGTTTCCCTGAATGTGCCTTTGATTTGTATGCATAGTTGGGCTTCATATATATTGTGTGTACTAGCACAAGTGCGTAGGTGCGTAGTAAGTCTTGAATTGTTAGCTAGTTATTACATGTTTAACATTACACAATCAACCCTGACATGTTATTACCAACATTATGAACACAACCCCTTGGTCCTGCTAAATCCAGAAAAAGAGTTCTCAAATCATACGAAGACATAGAAAGAATAGCCAAAAATGATCCCAACAGGCAGGACATTCTGTAAAACAACTTACTAGACACATACAACCCAAACAGAAGTAGTGATTTTGGAAACCATGTGTCTATACCACATAGCCCAAAACGTAACATAGAAAAATAATATTAAACCAGATGAGAAAAAATAATACATAGTCAAAGGTTGTGAGTGCAGCCTGGTTAAACTTACCAAATGCAGCCTCATTAACCACATGAAATTATAATTAAAATCTCCTCACCATGAAGAACTGTATTACATGCCCTAATGCAACTTTTTAAACCATGTAGAAAAAAAGATTTATTAGATACCAATGCCTCCTATGAAGATGCTTTCAAAGCAAATGAAAGCACTATAACAGATATACATTTTACGCAGTACAAAACCATGTTAGATAATGAACGCCAACAAGAAGAAGAACTCCAGGCACAACTAAATATAGACACTCCTGACAGCAGTCTACCTTCTCAAACAGGAAGCCAAGAACCACTTGGACAGCCGTTTATAGCAAATGAAACAGAATTAGCCATGGCTGAAGTAGAAAACACCAGGTGCCAGTACGAGGAAACTACAGATGACTTTGCTATACTCAAATCACAATTAAAAAATGAACAACGAAGCCTTTTCCTAGAAGTAACTAACAAATTGAACATCGTGTGCAGCACAAAACTAAAACTTATACCCGTCAAGACTACAAACCTATAATGCTGTATGTAAATGGTCAAGCTGGTTCAGGGAAAACATTCTTAATAAAAGAAATCAGCAAGTTCCTCCAACAATTAACAAACAACAAACTGTCAACTTTTGTAACAGGTTTAGCTGCCTAAAACATAGGCATTGTCACTTTACAACGATTGCTACTCCTTACAGTAGAACACCAAAACAAATTAGACTACTACAAACTTTCAGCAGAAGCTACTATGGAACTACGCAGAGTTTTGAAACAAATAAAAATGCTGCTAATAGATGAGGTGAGCATGGTCTCCAACCTAATGTTGACTTTGATTCACCTCAGATTACAAGAGGTCCTCAAAACGGACTACGAGGAAAACACATTATTGGTTTTGGAGATCTTCTTCAATTAACACCAGTGAAAGGTGAACCTATTTTTAAAACCTTAGGGCATAAACTATGTCGTAAAATTCTTGGCATGCAACTCCTTCGCAACATTTCCAATACAAAGAACTAATTGAAAACATGCGTCAGTCTGCAGACCTCACCTCACCTCACCTATGCCAACATTTTGCAAAGTATTAGGCTTGGTGTACTATCTAGAGAAGCACAATCTATACTGATGTCATGGAAAAGTTAGCACACAACAATGTAAACTGTATGTCCTTGATGCCAACTCTTGCAAGCTGTTCACAATTCAATGAGACAATGCTGAAAAAAGAAATGCAACCAATAGTTCAAATTTTCTCCACAGACAAACTGGACGTGAACGGTATGACACTTCCCACGTGTCAACAAGCCACAGCACAACTAAATACCTTCAAAAATTATATTTTATCTCTAACACAACTGGTTTAGAGAAAATATTACCATTGTCTTTAAATTTTAGAGTGATGCTAAAGCGTAACCTTTATATGGAGCAAGGATTAGTTAACGGGGCACTTGGTACAGATGTTGGCTTTCAAACATAGCCACGTGACAACAGCATTCAGTTTGTCGATATTCACTTTGACAAACTTTCAGAAGTTAAAAGGATAGGATGCTCAACAGCCCAATCCCTCCTTTTCAAAGACATGTATGTACGCAGAGAATATGTTTCTCTGTCTCTAGCATACGCAGTCACCATTCATAATTGACAAGGTCTTACCCTAGATCAAGCATTAATAGATATTGGCAGCACTGTGTTTAAAGAAGGCATGAGTTACGTAGCATAGTCCAAACGCTATCCACCATGAGGTGTACCTCGTGTTCAGAAAACGTTCTTCCCCCTAAGCTCATTCTCGAAAACCCCGATATCTTTTGTCCCTTTTTCACAAGAATGGTAAATGCCTCATTTAGAGACCATACTGTACCCAACACCATCAAAACAGTTACGGTCACTCCCTTACCAAAAAAACCAGACCTTAACCAACAGGACCCTGCCAATCTCAGGCCCATCACAAATTGCAATTTTTTGCTGAAAATTATGGATAAAATAGCCACTGACCATCTTCAAAGCTATATTGATGAAAACAATCTACTTCACCCACAACAATCTGGGTTCAGATCCAGTCATAGCACCGAGTCAGCACTATTGGACCTCCAAACTGAAATGCTTTCCATTTTGGACAGAGGCAAGTCGGGGCTGCTGATACTGCTGGACCTTTCGGCAGCATTTGATTTGCTAGATCATGTCAAACTCCGCGAGGCCCTTGAAAAATCAGGCAATTGCTCAAAGGAAGCCATTGAGTGGATCGCCTCTTTTCTACAAAACAGACAAGCTAAGATTGTTTGGGGAGATAAAACATCTAGCGCTAAGCTAGTCGACTGCGGGGTCCCTCAGGGAGCCAGCTTCTCCCCATTACTTTTTAACCTCTACATGCGATGCCTTTGCACCATGTTATCCCAGATGGGCATATTTTTTACCAACTTCGCTGACGATACCCAACTGGTATTTGAACTCAGTGGAAACCATCAAATAGACAACGATAAACTTAATATCCTTTACAATACCATCGAACACTGGATGAAAGAAAACTGGATGTGCTTAAATGGCTCTAAGACTGAGCTCATGATCTTCGGATCCCCACAAGCCAGAAAGAAATTGAGCCCTGCCTTTAACTCATTCACCATCAAAAACATCCAGATTCCAATATCAGCAAAAGTAAAGACCCTAGGTGTGTATCTTCAAGCTTCTCTTGGCGCTGAAGCACACACAAGCTACCTTAAAAAAAACTGCCAGTACCACCAAATCCTCCTTAAAAAGATCAGGCCACTGTTAGACCAAAAGAACAGCACCATCATTGCTAGGGCCACTATATTATCCAGATTGGACTACGGAAACTCCCTACTCTTGGGAGCCAACAGCAAGTGCCTGAAAAGATGCCAAACCATCCAAAACAACGCCATCAGAACGATCACTGGAAAATCACGGAGAGAACACATCTCCGGAGAAAGGAAAGCCCTCCACTGGTTGGCTATGGAGGAGAGAATCTCTTTCAAGTCTCTCACCATAGTACATCGTTGTCTTTATGGCACAGCCCCGGCCTACCTTATGAAACAGTTTAAATGGTACAAACCATCCAGGAGCCTCAGATCATCAAATATAGGCAATTTACAAACCATTACCACTAAAAAACAACATGGTCTCGGCAAGGCTTTCCCGACAATAGTCATCGGTAAATGGAATGACCTACCCACTTCACTAAAACTTGAACCTAACTATCTCATCTTCAGGAAAAAACTGAAAACCTTACTTTTTAAGTAA
Organism: Ambystoma mexicanum; assembly: GCF_040938575.1. NCBI lineage: Eukaryota > Metazoa > Chordata > Amphibia > Caudata > Ambystomatidae > Ambystoma > Ambystoma mexicanum. The sequence continues at coordinate 38,832,349 of NC_090924.1, read as the reverse complement.
ATCCTGGAAACACACTGTACCACGTTGAATTAATCCAGGTCTCTTCCGCCTAGTCCCGTCTTCATTCTTTGTTGTCCTGTCTATATGTAAGCGTTCTGATGCCCGTGGGCTTTAACGCTATATAAACAAATAAATAAATAAATAAAATAAATAGTCACACCTACATACACTTGAAGGACTATTTCTAGTCAGTTTTGATGCAAGTAAAGTCACGCTGATATTCCTTGCATTGTAGGTCACAATAGACTACATGCACTCTACGCACCCCATCTCAAAATGTACCCTGTTCCTCAAAAAGGAAAACTTTGTAACAGAAAACTAGTGCAGACTCAACTTATGCATGATCTCACAACAGTACCTCCAAAGAAATTAAAAGCAGCTGGTACTTCATCAATTACCACAACCAAAGAAGGAGCAACTGAAAAAAGGAATGCATACCGAAAGCACAAACAAAACCAACTACCTCTTCAAAGAAACAACGTGCACTTCTATCAAATGACTCAGACACAGAACTGTCTGGTCCATTCAAATTTTCTAATATAAGTGGTGTAAATTCCTATGCAAATGTAGCAATCGATATTCTGTTCTAATTGCCACCAATTCTTGAAAAGATTTACTTAAACAACACAGACCAATTCTGTTTGCAAATGTTAGTCCTTCACAGAAATGGAACAAACAATCCTGACAACATTTACAGTGTTTCTAGAATAAGGCATGAACTGGACTAGTGTGCAGGAATGGTGAGATTCATATAAATACACAAGAAGATCCACAAGAATTTCTAATGTACTTACTACAAGTACTGGAAAACAAAAACATACCTATGAATGAAATCTTCTAGATTTCATACATGTGGAAACATACATGCACTTTCTGCAGCCATGTAATGCACAAACAAGTCCCTAATGAATGCTTTGTGTATGTATCCATACCTAACTGAATCCATGCCATGGCATATTATCTGCTAGTTGCAATTCTAATAATTGTTCCACCTTACAGATACAGTCATATAGCGAATACGTAATACTAATGCTTTTGTGCTACAATGCAGATGGTACCAAAAACAACTGCAAGCTGGATTCACACATGGACAAGTATCACTTGGCAAGAAAATATTCGCAACATTTGGCATAATCTACCATGCAGGAGCGACAACCAATGCAGGTCACTATACTGCATGCATTAAAAAGAAATGTGGGTGGTTTGAATGCAATGATACTTCCATTACTCTGAAAGAAAGATTATCAGCAAATCTTGCAAACGCTTACTTATTTTTCTTAAATCCAAATGTATTCACTAATCTGAGTATGAGTATCTACAAAATGTCCTCAATCCACCAACAAGAGAAAACATGCTTGAAAACATACCCTGCAGAAGTGAAAAACTGTAAACCGTTAGAGTACGCCAACTAGTATCTAACTACAATCATAACACTGCAATATATGTTTTTCTGAGGAAACCCTGCAACAATTACGTATACACATACCCTCAACAACTTCGAACACGATCAACAGTTAGAATAAACCAACAGGTATCTGACTGCCCCAAAAATCTGCAACATTACTGTGCAATACCACAGTACTTACAAAAGATCAACAGCCAAACAAATAAATGAATACTGCTAAAATGCAACAAGAAATAAACAATTAGAATATGCCAACTGGTATCTAACTGCAACAATTGTAACACCACTTGCAAACCAAAAACCATACACCTTTTCAATTCCTCCTACTACAATCGACCACCGAAAAAGACTGTACCATATTACAACAAATAAATATAGACAGGGTTTTTTTAATCCTGCATGGAATTTTTTCCCCTACAGACCCAATGATTATGCGAACAAACAGGAACTGAGCACATTGCACAGTACACTGGTTTGAAGCATAGTACTTGTAAAGTACTAACTATGAGGGTCCACAAAATACACACATGTCTGCTATGCATTGCAATAACACATTACAAAGTACAGACCTTAACATGCAATCTTTTCTTTTATCACAGAGAATGAAAAAACACGTTCTGCTACATTTTCCCATACCATGCAAAGAATTGCATTCAGCCTCAACAATGCAAACAGTAAGTATACAATGATTGGAGTCACAAGATTCAGTGCATACCTGTATTATTCTATGATAGTTGTAGCCAGTCATGCATTATCATAAACACAATATTCATAAAACAGTCCAACAAATCAACTGCCACACACCATTTCCACTTTTGTACAAATACTATTGCACTACTGGCAGCCAGTGGACAAACTCTTGAGAATATGCCCCCTATGCAACCCACATGCCACTGTCAACATGTTTGCTTGCATGGCTGTGTTATGCTGCAGTGGTTGTGGCCAGGGCCTAGAGTCTTGGGTGCATAGCCTCCGGCCTACGCCCTCTGTCCATGCACCCAAGACTCTAGGCCCTGGCCACAACCACCGCAGCATAACAGAGCTATGCAAGCAAACACCTGCCACTTACCACAACCCAAAAACATAACACAACCACCTCAATCCCTATCCACTTCACTTGACATGCCAAGACTGTAATTGCAGCCAATGCACAAACTCTTCAATGCATGCTCTCTCCACCCAATACTCTACTAACTACCCAAATGCAATACATCATAACATAGTCAAATACCCAACAATCTGCCCAGTGGCGCTGTTGTCGGTGGACTACTGCGGTGTCCGCGGACACCGCGATCACAGCACTTCCTTCTTACACCTCAACAAATTCAACATTTGACCCATCATTCACTCCCCCACTCTCTCCAGCCACTTTTCCCTCCAACACAGTCCCCAAAATTGGATTTTGGCTCTGTTCGACACCACGCTGTATGCGGATATCCGCGGATCCAACATGGTGGGTGCATCGGGAAAATGTGACGCACCTCATGCTTCACTCCAGCCAATCAGTGAACACGTTATATGTCCGCAAACATGACGGTGCCTTTCTAGCCAATCAGAGTCCTGTCCTCGGATGAATAGAGAAGTGAATCCGCGGAGCGGACCCAGATATCACACATTTTTTTAACCTACATTTTGCCCTTTTAAAAAAAATACTGGATGGATTTTCACTAAATTTAGAAAAGGCCGCTTTTGGGACCAAGCTGCTGCTCCTGCAGCACATTTGATGAAAATCCATTGAGTGGTTTGAGCAAAGATTTTTTCCATTCAGTTTATGGAAAAATAAAAATTTTAGGACCCCCCCATGCCTTTGCGCCCCCTTAAAGAAATGTCACCAAGCTTGCCAAATAAAATGCAAGTGGGCCACATACTTTGTATGCAAAATTTGGGGAGGATTCGTCCAGGGGGAAGTTATAAGCCGCCCAAAAAGAGGTCTTCCCATGGATATAACAACTTAACCATAACTACACGCCCGCAGGCCATGTAATATATTCAGTGAAAAAACCTTTGTTAAGAGAGAATTAAGGTAATCAGATTTAAGACAACAAAATCCTTAAAATTCTGCAATCACATTTGAACAAAGTCCACCTTAACTTCTTTGGGGCATACTAGCCATGGCTTAGGCAGTAGCCATTTTACATTTTGTACCAATATGTTTTGTGGGGACTACTAGTCACAGACTTTGATAGAGGCGAAGCACGCAAGAAAAGGGCACGCGTGTTGTGCGCCTGGGAGCAGGGTGTTGCTCCATTGCTGGCTGTGCTGGAGGCTGAACCCAAGTCTTCTCACATTCAAATCCTGAGCAGTGGAACCGCAGATGCGAAACCTGTGGGAAAAGGGTTTAAGTGTTGTGCGCCTGGGAGGAGGTTGTTGCTCCATTACTGACTCTGCTGGAGGTTGAAGCCAAGTCCCCAAACATTCAAATCCGGAGCTGGGGACCGACAGAGGTAAATCTTGCAGGAAAAGGGCACAGGTCTTGTGCGCCTGGGAGCAGGGTGTTTCTCAGTTGCTGGCTGTGCTGGAGGCTGAAGTCACGCCCCCTAATATTCAAATCCTGAGCGATGAACCCACAAAGGCTATGCCCTCAGGTAAAGTGCATAGGTATTGTACACCTGTGTCAAGCCGTGGGTATCCCTCCTGTACTTCCCCCTCATCTGTGTCTTCTATTGAGCTGTCCTGGGCTGCGGATTCCTTCTTCCGATGTGGTTTCCGGGGTTCCTTGGGCTTCTTCTCCTTCTTCTGGTGACGAGAGGGGCGAGCTCGTTCGGAGGCCACCTTGACCTGAAGACTCCCCCAAGTCTAGGGGAACTCCGAGGAGCAAGGTCCAAATCGCAGGGAAAAAGCCTCCATGGCTCAAAAAACCCTGGATGTCAAGTTTGTTCAGAGACTCCTTTAGATAGTTTGATGATTGAAAGAAATGCGAAACACAGAAAGTCTTTATCCTTAAATTGAGCGGAGTCCAAACTGTACTGAAGAGCTTCTATTGACAAGCTGTTTGATTCAGGAAATTAAGGTGAGTGAACAGTCTCTTCCCAAGAATGGTAAGGTTCTCCTGGAACTAGACCCCTATACTCCAAGAGGAAGAGCAATGTAAATCCACCCCAACACGAGGCGATGCAATACTTCCAAGTATTACCAAAATAAATACTGCCAAGAAGGATAGGTAAGAAAATAAGGTATCCCGTGTGAATAGAAAGTTGAAGTGAGGCGTAAGCAGCGGGGAGTATTTCCAAAGGGAATCACCTGGCGTGGAAAGCAACGCAGATGGAAATGTAGCAAGGAAGCAGAAGACGGTCCAAGAGCCGTCAAAACGAAAAGAGTGAAACTGAGCAGAGTGCAGTGAGGAAAAAGAAGCTGTAACACAAGCGATTGTGTGCAGCGACAAGGATAGTCAGAAACCGTACAAACTAGAAGTACAGGAGTGAGAAAATGAAATGAAATATACGTTTCGAAACGGAAGAAACAGGGAAAGAAAGGCAAGTCACGAAGTAGCAAAGAAAGTACAGGGAACCGCACATTTCGAAAAGCAATCAAATCCGTAAAAAGAAGCGAAGGGAAAGAAAACAAAGAAAGACTGAGCAGGACTCTGGCCGAGAACCAGAGCATAAGGGAAATATTCTCAAGCACAAGAAGGCTGGAAATCCTGGCAGCAGAGATCCAGGTAGCGTATTCCAAAAAGACGGACACAACGGAGGTATGATAGGTCCCCGCCCACCAATATACTAGAGGCGGCAATGTTCGTAGAAGACTAGACCGTTAGAACGGACCTAGCAGTGGCACCCGCTAGAGGTACTTCAATTGATGCCAACACTTCAACAGGCGGCGCATGATAACCTGGGAACAGGGGGTTGATCCATTGATGGCTGTACTTTTGGCTGAAGCAATGTCCACTAACATTCAAATCCTTAGTGGTGACCCACTGAGTGGAAGCCCGCAGGAAAAGGGTGCAGATCCTGTGCGCCTGGGTGCAGGGTGTTGCTCTGTTGCTGGCCGTGGTAGAGCCTGAAGCCATGTCCCTTAACGTTCAAATCCTGCGTGGAGGATCAACAGAGGCAAAGCACACAGGAAAAGGGTGTGGGTGTTGTGCCCAGCAGGGTGTTTGACATCGGCAGGAGCTCAAAAAGTTGTGAAAGCTGTGGAATCATGTGTTTATCTACCCTCCGTTTCTCCTCATGGAAGTATGAATATCGCTTTTTAATGCCTCAGCAATTTTGGATGTTATTGTTTCTCCTTTGTCTCCTTGGCTGGACTGCTTTACGCTTTGCGTTTTGAGGTTTGCTGCTCTCAACTAGCAATATGTGCAATACTGCAAAACTGCGATTCTCTTTGTTGGCAGGTTATATATAGCATGTTGATTCGGTCCCCTTTTTTTGCACAGGAGGATTCGGTGTCAGCCTCTGTACATTGAAAGTAGAGCATAAGCAAGCAAGAGGGAATAGATAGTTTACAATGGTTGCTCATATAGCACAGGAGTCTTTATTGGACAAAAGTCAAGGCATGTCGTTTTCTCGTTGACTTTTGCCTGCTTTGTTTACTCCGCCCTGGGACATTTAAAGGGTGTGGAGTGCTGTTTTTTTAGATTACGCTTTTGAATAGTGGACATACTAGCCAATGCCCTCATCGGCTTTAAGATTCTGATGACTTTGGTCCTTTCAGCGTCATTGGTCTCACTGTAAGGAGCAAGGGTGATGTGACAGACTTGATAGCCCCTCAGAACAGTCATGCGTGGCTTGCTTAAATGCCATCAATTATATGGGCTGAGGCTGTTTTGCCCTAACACATTGCACACTGATCAACAAACAGTTCATGTTTTTTTTTCCCCTGGGTTGGATGATATTATCGGAACTTTAAGATCTATGGGCCTCATTACACGGTAGGCGGAGTTCATGCCGGTAAAATACCGGCACCGCCTTGGTGGAAAGTGGAATTACCGCCCCATTCCAAGTTTGGCGGGGCGGTAATTCCCCCTTCCACCATTTCCCTTCCCCATTCCCATTTTTGCCCCATAGGGCAGAATGGGAATGGGGAAGGTGCTAATTACGGCACCGCAAATTGTGGTAAAAAGCAGGCGTTAAAATCCCCAACCCGGACCTCGTAGTAAGGCGGTAAGGATTTACCGGTACCGGTAAAATACCGGTACCGGTAAACCCTTACCGCCTACCGTGTAATGAGGCCCTATGTTTTTTGTACCTCTATATGTGTCTAATGTGTTATTATGGGAAAATCCATGTTTAGCTTGTTTTTAGCTTTTTTAGCTGGGTTTTTATTTGTGGAGTGAGCTTTTTACTTTGTTGACTGTATTTGGTGTTAATAACTGGATGTTAAAAGATACTAATTGCACTTAAACTGATTGCACTTAATTGTTCTGCTACAGTGACAGAACGGCAGGGCAATGAGGATTCTCTGAGCCCAAAAGCCCTTAGAAAATCTCAACATATGGGGGCAGGGATCTCATAATGTCTCCTAATTGATTCTTCACCGTATTTATGGGAAATGGGTGATAAAATAGGGGAGCGTATTCTGGTGACAGAAAAAGCCATTGTAGCTTCCAGCCAATGTGAGAACATGGGCCTCATTACGAGGTAGGAGGTAGACATGGTACTATTAGCACCATGGCTACCCCCTTACTGCATTCCGGGTCCGGTTTCCCGAAATAGGAACTTACCGGGTCATTCCAACCTTGGAGGACCCAGTAAGTCCCCATTCCGGGAACCATTCCCCATTCCCATTCGAGCCCCCATAGGGCTCAATGGGGATGGAGCTAATAACGGTACCGCAATTTGCGGTACCGTTATTAGCTCTGAAGTCCCTTAACGGGTCCCTTCCATAACGCCTGGTAAAACCAGGCGTTAAGGAAGGCACCCGCTAAGAGACCTCGGAATAGGGTGGTAAGGGATTACCGGCTCCGGTGTCCTTACCGTTGACGGCAATCCCTTACCACCAACCTCGTAATGAGGCCCCATGTCTTCTAACATTAATATGCCCCTTCGATAACCCAAACACCCAGGAGGTCTCTATTCCCCCTTTAATTACTTAACTGGTAGGGGCAATCCAGGAAATATGGAGCATTTGCTAATACCAGGATGGGTTGCAATAAAATAACTCCCAGTGCTTTGACATTGTCCCGACATGATCCAGTGAGGGATATATTCAATTTGGTAGGCTATGAGGGGGCCCTTATTGTCGACTCATATGGGTAGACAGTCATCTGTAGGGTTTGGGGACAGCCAAACAATTCATGCTCTTGTGCTCTCTGACTCTCTGTCTTCGGGTGGTGACATCTTCCTGGGAGAGGAAGTCAGGATGCTGGAAGGCATATTCGACAAGACGTTGCATCCACTTATGGACAAAATAACATCCCTTATGCAAATGGTTTTGAGCTCACTGTCCATTTTGGTTGACTCCATTAGGGACCTCAAGAAAATGTTTGAGGATTCAGTGGCTTTTCCAACGGGCCTTTATGCCAAAGGAACCTCATGTAAATGTGTTGGCACCAAAATCTCAAACACAGATTGAAGTTGGAACTCATACAATAAAACTGATGGATAGACCAGCTGCAACAATTGGGAAAGTAATTAACAAGGCACATTGTATCCACCATATGGAGAACGGGCGGTGGGGCCTTTTGATCTTCTGATGTAATGGTAAATGCCCCAATTCTGTCTCGAACAAAGTATGAATCCCCTGTGACACTGATGAACAAAGTGTTGCATTGGATGAATACCAAATTAATTGGTTGAAAGATCAACACTCAATTCTGATGGCTCAAAGAGAAAGTTGGTCGGGCAACTTGTCACAAAATTTAAAAGGGACTGCATTGTGGTTGTTTTTGTACAGCCATCTATCTTAAATGAGTTGCTTATTTTCATTTTTTATTTTATTTTATTGTTTTAAGTGCAGACCTAGCTCAAGAGGAGTGGAGCGCTGTAGCGTGTGGGGGGTGGCATTTGGGCTGGTATTTTTTACACAGTACTGTGAGGTCTGTGCATTGGTATGTGCATCTATTGGAATTAGATGTTGTTGAAAGAGCCATGTTTTGAGAGATTTGTGAAAATTGGAGATTTGTGGGGGCATTCCGAACCGACACCGGGATCGAGTTCCAGAGGGTGGGTGCATGACAAGAGAAGGATTGTTTGTGGGTCCTCTGTTTGCAGACAAGCTTTGATTCAAGCTGCTTAGTCAACTTGCTGTGTCCCATCAGATATGTGGAGATTAGCCACCAGGTACGCTGGTGTGCTACTTCTGACTTCTTTGTGGCTTGGCTGAAAAGCCAATGTAGTTCACGAGGGATGGGGGGTAATTTGGTAAAATACCCATGCTCCCGTAATAAGACATGCTGCAGAATTGTCGACTGCTTTTAGGGGAGCTAAGTGAGCAGCTGGGATCCCTGTCAGGAGAACATTTTCCCAATTGCTGTGAGAGACCACAAGGGACTACACTATGGTCTGGAAATCCTGCAGCGGGATGAAGGGTTTGATTTTTCGAAGTGTAGAGATTCTGAGCAAGGTTGTTTGGGCCTACTTGGCTATGTGTCTCTGGAAGGACAGATTGCTGCCAATGGTGTAGCCTAAGGATTTTGCTGAGTCTGAGAGATGTGGATCAAATCCTTCTAGGTGAATACAATTGAGCCATTGTTGGAAACATTCTTGTTTTGCGGGTGGACCAATGAGGACACATTCAGTCTTGGATGGGTTTAGTTTGAGCTACGCAGTCGACATCCAGGATTGGAAGATTGCTAGGTAAACGCGGAGATAAATGATGCCCTGCACACTATTTGCTCTCATGTACAAGTGGGTATCATCTGTATTTTGGTGAATGGCAATATACTTGCACGTTCTGAATACTCACAAGGGATGTATTTTCCACCCCTGCTCCCTCCCTATGTGGACGCTTTGAAACAGTATTTTCTTATTGTATAAGCGCCTAAAAAGTAAAAAAACACATAAATAAATAAATACATTGGATCTTTGAGGAGAGTGCACAGAGGTTCCATGTACAGGTTAAAAAGGATTGGTGAAAGAATAGATCCTTGGAGACTCTGCAGGAGACCTGGAGTCAGTTAGAATGCAACAAGTTCACCTGGACAGCCTGGTGTCTGCCTGAATGTTAGGAGGTAAACCAGTACAGGACAGTGAGAGAGAATTCCATCCTGTCAGCAAGGAGGGAGAGAAAGATGCAGTGTCAACGGTGTTGAATTCAGTCAAGAGGTCAAGGAGGATGAGGAGTAATGAGTCACACTTATCCATGATTTGGAAAGCATCATCCACCACCTGGATGTTGTCTGAATTGATTGTACACTTCGGACAGAACCCTGACTGATAGTTATTTAGGAGGTGGAGTTGTTCGATTCTGGTGAATAGTTGGCCAGGTCTTCTGCATCCAGGGCTGTTTTTTCAAAAGAGGTAGCATGATACCATCCTTGAGGGAGTCCGGGAATTATCCTTCTCCGAGGGAGGCATTGATGATGCTGAGGAGAGCACTGAGTGTCGGGCCCGTCAATGGTTTAATGATAGAGGCCGGAATTATATCGTCATAGTAAAAAGTAGGTTTGAGGGAGGCAATATTTTTTAGGAGATCTGGGGGAAAGAGAGAATTCAGTCCAGCGTGCCGTGGGGCTGGGGATGCTGTCAGAGGTTGATTGGATGGTCTCTCGGATGTTGTCTATTTTTTCAATAAAGAATGTGGTGATCCTGTCACATTTTCCCTCAGTTGCCGGTACCTCAGGGTCAGGTGAAGGGTTGGTACAATGCTTTACTACTTCAAAGAGGGCTTTGCTCCTGTTAGAGGTTGCCACAATGGTGGTACAGTAGTAAGCATATTTGGCTATGGTAATCAGAAAAGGAGGACTGATAAAATAGGTGGTGGGTGGAGCAGCTGAGTGGCAGGGCCTGGTCACGTGACCAGCAGCCTAATCAATGCTATCTGCCTGAAGCTGGCCTACAGTCCTTAAGTGGATGCTTGGAAGGTGCGGAAACTGCAGGTGGACGGAGCAACTGAGTGGCAGGGCCTAGTCATGTGGACGGAGCAACTGAGTGGCAGGGCCTAGTCATGTTGCCAGCAGCCTACTCAGTGCTGTCTGCCTGGAGCTAGCCAACAGTCCTTAAGTAGAGGCTTGAAGGCGTGAAAACTGGAGGTGGGCGTAACATCATCCCATTTAGAAATGACTAGTAGATTGGTGCCACCTGCTCATTTCTATCCTTTAAACCCTCTGCCCTCTAGAAAACTCAGACAGTTATGCAGCCTTTTCCATATTCTCAGACAAGGGACTTAATGCTCGAGACTAGAAGCATAGAGCCGTAAGCCCGTTCAATGCCTAGCAAGCCTTCAGCAGTTGAACTTAAATGACATGGGGCATGTAGGGTATTTTGTGGAGATTTGGGGCCTGACGGTATTTTCTTACCGCCGAAATATAACTTAGCAACAATCACTCCTTGTATTCAGATTGGGCCATGTACAACAATAATACAGTGAACATGCATTATTTCAGCACCCAGGCATGCATATTTGGTATGCGTGGGTGGTAGGCGCGGTTGGTGGTATTTTGGTGAGCATAATTCCCTTGTTTTATTTGTGGCCCCAATGTCCAGAATCCCTTATCTTTGCTTAGGTTTTTCGTGTGATCACTAGAGAGACCTCAGACCTACATTTTAGGAATACCACATTTTTCAGTGATAGTGTTGGTGTGCCACCATGGGCGAACTCACTGACTTATTTACGACAGAGAGCTATATATGGTAGTCTTGTGGTAATTTCCACTACCTTATATACGGTAGGGAGCTATGTTCAGAGAGTCTCTCTTCCCGTTGGCTCATGTACCTCCAACGAGCTATGCTACAGTCACTCACAATTATTCATACTGATTCTGACATGCACACATCTGTCTTAAAATGACCATTGCACTGTTTAAAAATCTCCCCACATCATCGGCATTGTAATGGTAAATAGTAAATACACCACCCGTCTGTTTTCAAATATTTTTCTGTATTATAAAAGTTGCATTTAAACACGATCTCATTCTTTACAGAAATAAATAAAATGGTACAGTAAAAGCATTGTCTATGACACACTGTAAAGAGAGTGGCGGAGAACAGAACTCAAATTGCAACATTGGTATTTGATTAAGACACGCACAGGAATCCCCTTTCCTACACTGACTGCATATTTTCGTGCACACACGGCTCCCACGCTTATGTAATTACCTTATCTGTTCAGAGTTTTCTTCAGCTGTTCTCCTTCGGAATGTGGTTCCCTTGAAGATTAACCCCAGTAAAAGGATCGCCTTTCCTTTTCAAACCGGGGTCATTGCCTGGAATTCTTAGCTTTTGCAGATAGGAATGCCTCCAACCAGGAAAAGGTCTTCCTCCCAGCTCTGCCAAATCTTGACTGTCGCAGGACGCAGGAATCTGCATTCAGTCAGGAGTCCCACAGCCAGGTCTTCTCCCCAGTAGTGCAGAAAAATGTCTCTGTCTTTTTCCCCGATACTGCCCACTAAAACTTTCATCTCAGCCCTCTGTATGACGTGTCCCAATGAAATCCATCATCTCTCATCCTCCTACTCTCAACAATAGCTTCGCTTATACATTTGCAATTGTTGCAAATCTGACTTCCTTCTTCCTGCAGTTACTGTGCACAAAAACACGGAGAAGCAGGCAGAGAAGAGAAGAAAAAAAAATCTGCACACACATTTAAATGGCTTTCAGAGTATGCCTAATTCTGCAGTGGAGAACACATTTTATTAGTGGGTTATGTTAAATAAGGTTTTATTAGTCAGGTTAATGGTTAATAGGTTAGCTGTTAATTTTCAAATGTGTCTCTCGCACCATAGGCATTTCAGGTGAAAATAGTGTGCATTTTTAAATGAGCATGTGTGCTTTTAACTGTAAAAATAGATTTGCATCTTATATGTTAAAATCGTTTTTGACTGAATAGCCTGTCTTTCCTTGTTAATCTGGTAACCCATATAGCAATGCACCGCACCCTTGTGGTGGTGCTGCGAAAAAAATTTCTACCTGTGCAGTAGTGCTGTACTCTGTGCTGTTTGCTACCTGTGCAGTAGTGCTGTACTCTGTACTGTAACACGCCAAATATCCTTACAGGCATCAAGAATTCTGCAGAAGGGGTTGATCTATTCAACTTTCTAATAATTCTGATGCCCTTTCTACACTAGAAGAAGTGGATTGACAGAGGCTGGAAGAGGGGACAACCCTAACCCCTCTATTGGCTCCGGAGGTAGGACCACAGAGCGAAATGAGCATAGGAAAGAAACCAGGCTGTAACTTTGTTTTTCTCCTGGAACATTGTGTTGTCTAATTTTCAGAACCCTCATATTGTGCGTCAGCTCAAACAATTTGATGTAGTCTTTTTGCAGGACACTTGGGCTAGGGATTTTGGGCTCTGTTTTTACACCTGTTAGTAAAAATAATAAGGGGAGATGTTTTGGTGGCCTAATGATTTTTGTTAAGACTGCCTTAAATTGTAGAAGCAAGGTAATGGACAGTAATTTGAATTGCCCTCAAATGATTAATCTATCTCCAAAGAAGGGAGAAGTGGTTACTGCCTTCAACCTATATAAGAGTCTGCAGAAGTAATATTCAAAGATGATGCTATCCGTTAAGGGGTTAGTCGAAAATAAAATAGGATTGGTAATTGGTTGTAATTGTATTGCAGTGATGGGAGGAGATTATAATGTGGACATGGGCAATGGGCTTCCAGAAGGCATGTGTGACGATATGGCAGTTCTGGTCTTGGGGATCTCCCACTCACAGGTGTGTCTCTCTTCTGACTGTGGCTGGTTGATTGGGGTATGGGATCAGTCAACGGCAAAGTAAAGCCGGGCAGTCCAGATGCAGCAACATTTAAGAAGCATATAGGCTTCTCAACAGTAGATTATTTTTATATTTCAGCAAGACATTGGTATTTGATTTGTGATTTTAAAGTTTTCAATGACCACTCTTGAGACCATTTTCTAATCACATTGGGCTTCTTTGGCAGCCGCAAATGGCGGTCCCCCTTTCCTTCATTGCACTTGGTCAAGCAGAGACCAACCCGCACTGCAAACAAGGATTTAGTTGGGCCAAATTGAACAACTCTAACATTCACCATATTTTGGGTTCCAATATGACCCTGATAGTGTCCATCCTCAAGGACGGGGTTTTACCCCTGATTATTACACATCTGTTTGCGAAATTGTGGGAAAACTCTCAAGTTTCTTTGAGAAGAACATGGTATGAAGGAACACCCCCTCCAGATGCTGGTTTAATATTGAATGTAAAAGAGCCAAACAGGCCTTGCTTTCTGCATTATGAGTAGGTGGGCCCTCCAGACTTGATAACATACATGCAAGATCTAAAGCAACCATAGGGAAAAGAACGTTGCAGATATGTCACCTACCTTGGCAGGCCCTTGTTGAAGCAGTTCGCAAGGACTCCAAATGTTTGGGAGTTTGTGGCCTCTAGTCCGTTACATAAAATGTCAATGGGCCTCATTACATGGTAGGCGGTGGACCAAGGTGCTATTAGCACCTTGGTCCACTGCTATTAGCACCTTGGTCCATGCCGGTAAAATACCGGCACCGCCTTGGAGGAAAGGGGAATTACCACCCTATTCCAAGGTTGGCGGGGCTGTAATTCCCCCTTTCCCCATTTCCCTTCCCCATTTCCATTTTTGCCCCATAGAGCATAATGGGAATGGGGAAGATGCTAATTACGGTACCGCAAATTGCGGTACCGTAATTAGCACCCTGGCCCCTTTGCGGGTTGGTTTTTAACGCCTGCTAAAAAGCAGGCGTTAAAGTACCAACCTGCAAAGGGACCTCGTAATCAGGCGGTAAGGGTTAACGGTCACCGGTACCATTACCGTTGACCGTTAACCCTTACCGCCTTCCGTGTAATGAGGCCCAATGAAAGGTACTGAGACAATGCTGGAAGTAGGGGCCTGGGTCAATCATTGCTCTCAACTCTAGGGCTTAGTGAAACATTTGATGGTTTTCCCCCACACATTGTAATGTCCTTTACTCTGGAGGATGTCATTTTTGGGATTTCTAAACAAGCTCATAATCGAGCATCCATTCCGGATGTGGTACCCGCAGATCTTTTCAGGATCTGGTACAAGTGTGTGCCCCTTGCTTCACAGTTTGCTCCAATGCCATTGTGAAGTCCAATCCAATGCCTGCCTCATGGAAGGATGCTATCCTCTTTCCCATTTTTAAAAAGGGAAATCTGGCAGGTTCTCTTTCATATAGGCCCATTACCCTTTAGGACACTGCCTTTAAAATCTTGGAAGTTTAGTATTGGCAAGGCTGGAAGACTGAATTGAAGCAAACGGTATACTCACTGATACCCAGTTGATGAATGTATATCTGCTTGTGGCATATTCTTTGTTTGATAATAGTGTGTCCATTTACTTGGCCTTCGTGGACCTGAGCAGTGCCTTTGATAAAGTGAAATGGGGCAAACTTTGGAGGGTTCTCAGGTCTAGGGCCTCATTACGAGTTTGGAGGTAGCCATGTCCTTAATAAGGCCATGGCTTTCTCCAAACTCGGGTCCGGGTCCGTGGTCCCTGAATGGGGAAATACCGGGCCATTCCGACTTTGGAGGCCCGGTATTTTCCCATTCAGGGAACCCGGACAATCCCCACTCCCATTTGAGCCCCCATAGGGCTCAATGGGAATGGGGAGCATGCTAACAACAGGCCTGTTAATGACGGGCCCGTTGTTAGCATGCTGGTCCCCTCGCGGGACCCGCAAAGGACGTCTGGTCTGACCAGACGTCCAGAGAGGGTCCCGCAAGGATACCTTGTAAAGAGGTGGTATGGGGTTAACGGCACTGGCACCTTTACCGGCACAGTTAACCCCTTACCGCCTCAGTTGTAATGAGGCCCTATGTATTGCCAGACGTACCTTTTTATCAATTCTGCAGTCTGTCCACTTGCATAATAGGGCATGTGTTAGATATGGGGAAAAGGGTCATTGCACTCCCTTTTGTGACGTAACCCTAAGAGAATGTTTACTCCATGCAATAATGACCTGGAGAAGCAGTTAGTAGATCGGAAGACTGATTATCCAAGATTAGGACTCAGGGCTTTTCGTGTATTGACTTATGCAGATGACACTGTTTTAATTTCCCTTACACCCAAGGCCCTGCACAAGCTAATATCAACCTACACTCAGTTTATGACCAATTTGGATCTAAATGTCAATATTTATAGCATGCTTATGTGGTAGTAGAAAAATTAAGAAATGTACAATTCTATGTAAAGGGGAAGTCATTCCAAGGGTGCCGGCCTTTGATTAGCAAGGAATCCGATTTTCTTCTGTAATGACTGGGAACGTTCATGTGGAAAAACAATGTGTACGAATGCGTCAGTCTCTGGGTGGTGTTTCTCGTTTTATGTCTATGTACCAAGGTCGTCTATTGCACATGAACTGTCAAGTTTACTCTGTGCAAATCAAGGCGGCTGCCACTTAAGGGCTAGACTCTGGGGCTATGTAAAAATCCCAGAACTTCAAGAGGCTGAGAACACATTTGTAAAGCAAAGATTGGGTCTCCCGTGTTCGGCGGCCAACTTCTCAGTTCATGCAGAGATGGGGATTTGCTTTCTGGAAGATGACTGTCGTCTGGCCCCTTTATCTCATTGGTTACGAATTTGGGCCAACCCGAGAGTGTCAATTACACATTTCATAATTAGAGAAATTGCAGAGAAAGAAAACCATTTGAGGATTCCCTATTTGGGGTGCGTCAAATCCAGGGACATCATTTGGGCGTCACCAGGGGTCACAGTTGCGACCCCTGAGATCTCCCTTGCTACCCCTGTGGTCTCCATTGCTACCCCTAGAAAAAAACATAATTTTTTTAAAAACTTTTTTTATTTTTTACTTTTCTTTAAAAAAAAAATTGCTTGCATTCACAGTAATTTTGTAATATGGTCCTATACACACTGATATTAAAGATACATATGGTGATCCATTATTGTGTGAAATGTATATAACATTACAGTGATATTGCAACCATATTTTTTGTAGTGTACTTAGGAACAATATGTGATGTCCATTCCTGTTTTGTCAAGGGGTGAGAGGTCGTGTTCCATTGCTTCCCGTGATGCCACTTCGAGGTGGGCGGGTCAAATGACATCACTTCATGTGATGTCATCAGAGGGCAAAGGTCATGTGATGTCACTTCCGCTACCACTGGCATTTTGGTGAAATGATGTCCCTGGTCAAATCCAATATCACAAAAATGAATTTACATGCACTTATTGCCTCATGCACTTTGTTGAATAATGTTCAGCAACATTTTTATGAGTAAGTTAGGATTCATGTGAGGGAAAAGTATGAGAGAAATGAGCTGTCTATCAATGCAAATAGAAAACATGCCATTTATACTCAGAACGACTAAGTACAATCCTATTTAATCCTGAGTCATATGTCTTCAGACCGATGGCTGATCACAAGACCCCTGTTTCATTGCTGGGGTCTGAATTTGAGCACAGCCAAATAGGAAGCCGCTGCAGGGGCTACCATCTTCCCTATATGCTGCGCTGATCCTGAAGACCTTTTGCATTTGATCTTTTTCTGACCAGCGTATTCGCATATTAGAAATAGGACGATTTTACCGGTTGTTGGATAGTTTTCGTTTGTGCAATGTATTCCTTCAATGTATTTTTTATCCGCAACCGACTATTGTTATGTGGCCTGGGCACTAATGTTGTACCTTAAGGGAACCTTCGAGAGTAAGAAAAAGCTTTGTGAACTTTCAACAACACAAATTTTAACATGATTATTCGTATACTGAAGTATTGAATGCTTCTTTTTTTCTTCGTCATCTTGTCTGCAAATGAATTTTATTGATGAAATGTGATGTGTTTTGGCATTTCACGTTTTCTTTTTATCTGGCCCCTCCTAGGTCTCATTGGATAAAGCCGCTAAAGACAAGGGATGTTCGTAGAGCGCTAGACCTTTGTAAGCAACTGAAGGACATTTTGAAAGAAAGTCAGTTACTCAGCTATATGACATGCGCCTGGAAAAAGTGAACAGCATTTCTGATGACACTTATGTAGTCTATCCCCATTAATGAACACATATCTTTTACTCCCGCTTTTTATTGTCAACAATTAGGGCCTCATTACACGGATGGCGGTAAGGATTTACCGGTACCGGTAAAATACCGGTACCGGTAAATCCTTACCGCCTTACTACGAGGTCCCTTTGCGGGTTGGGGGATTTAACGCCTGCTTTTTGCAGGCGTTAAAAACCAACCCGCAAAGGGACCCAGGGAGCTAATTACGGTACCGCAATTTGCGGTACCGTAATTAGCGCCTTCCCCATTCCCATTGAGCCCTATGGGGCAAAAATGGGAATGGGGAAGGGCAATGGTGGAAGGGGGAATTACCGCCCGCCAACCTTGGAATGGGGCGGTAATTCCCCTTTCCGCCAAGGCGGTGCCGGTATTTTACCGGCATGAACCATGGCGCTAATAGCGCCATGGTTCTCCGCCATCCGTGTAATGAGGCCCTTAGTCTTGATCAGATGAAATAAGCGTTTATTTATAGATTCACCATGGATGGGTGCGTATTCAGTAATGTTAATGATTGCTCATTGTTTTCAATGCGTTCATATATGTATGAGTGCTGCTTACAACTGATCTATGCCTTCATGGTGTTGATAAATAGAAACAGGAACTTTGATATCATTACTGGTGTTGGAACTTGAAGCCATTAAGCAATTTGCACTTTAGAGCTGTTATGCTGCAAATATGTGTTGTATCAACATAAACTTGTTATCTTACTAATTATTTTAGTAATTTGAGATATGCTTTTTAAATTGATTTGTGTATTTGTATTTTAGCTTACGAGAGAATTATTATGCATGTCTTTTTTATGTATATTATATGAATACCCACTTAAGGAGCCCTCCAGCCTCTTTTCCTTTGTAGCTGCGGAGCAGGTGTAAGCGGATCTAGGTCACCTGGCCTAAGTCCTGCCCACCTGGTGCCTTCTTGCCTGCCGCTCTTTTTCACCACTTAGCAAGCCCCGCCCACCTGGTGCCTTCCTGCTTGTCGCTCTTTTTCCTACTTAAGGAGCCCTCCAGCCTCCTATCCTTTGCAGCTAGGGAGCAGGTGTAAGTGGATCTAGGTCACGGGGCCTAAGCCCCGCCCACCTGGTGCCTTCCGGGTTACAGCTCTTTTTCACCACTTAGCAAGCCCCACCCACCTGGTGCCTTCCTGCTTGCCGCTCTTTTTCACCACTTAGCAAGCCCCGCCCACCTGGTGCCGTCCTGCTTGTTGCTCTTTTTCACCACTTAGCAAGCCCCGCCCACCTGGTGCCTTCCTGCTTGCCGCTCTTTTCCCTACTTAAGGAGCCCTCCAGCCTCCTTTCCTTTGCAGCTGGGGAGCAGGTGTAAGTGGATCTAGGTCACCTGGCCTAAACCCCGGCCACCTGGTGCCTTCCGGGTTACTGCTCTTTTTCACCACTTAGCAAGCCCCGGCCACCTGGTGCCTTCCTGCTTGCCGCTCTTTTTCACCCCTTAGCAAGCCCCACCCAGCTGGTGCCTTCTTGCTTGCCGCTCTTTTCCCTACTTAAGGAGCCCTCCAGCCTCTTTTCCTTTGCAGCTGGGGAGCAGGTGTAAGTGGATCTAGGTCACCTGGCCTAAGCACCACCCACCTTCTTAGCCCTGCCTCTTTTTTCCTGCTCTTAACTCTTAGATCAAGGGCGTCTTTCGCCCGGGCGTCCAAAGTGAAGGGCAATTCCTGTTTGGACCTGTTCGGACCAGGAGGATCCAGAGTCCGACCCCCTGCTAAGACATCTGGTAAGCATGCACCAACATGTGTTTACACCCCGTGTCCCAATAGGCCATCCCAGTGCTCACTAGTCCTCCGTGTTGTTCCCTTGTGCCCCCCTTCCTGCACACAAGAGTCTGTCCTGATACATTCTGGTTTCACCAATCACCGTCTTGTGGCCAATGCTGGATTTTACTTTTATGGACTTCATTGATTCACGGTGCATCACCCTTTCTCAACTCTCATGCTGGACTTCCTTTGCATCTTGTACTCATGGTGGCCCTGAATCATGCTGTTCCCATCTTCTTCTTGTATCCTGGCTTGCAACATTATTTGTTACTACTGACTTCTGCAACTGTATTCGCTCTCCCCTCTTGCTTCTCCACTCTTTTTGACTGCTTACTCTCTGTTCGCTTCTTCCCTTCCCTCCCCTCCCCTCCCCTCTACTCCCCTCCTCCCCTTACTTTCTTCTATGCACTTACTCTATCAGAATTGTCCCTGGACCTAGTATGATACCTACCTCGTCTGTCGCTCCCCCATTCCCTTACTGTTCCCCTCCCTCCCTCCAGCACTATCTGAAACATTGTCAGGCCTAGTACGAAAGTTGCTTGCTTTGTTCCTCCCCTCACTTTCTACACCCCTCTCCCTCACCTTTTGTTTTCCTCCGGCTCTACCAGAAATGTCGTCAGGCCAAGTACGGATGAAACCTGTCTGTTTAAATTTCCTTCCCACTCTCCTCCTCCCTTCCTTATCTATGTTTTAGCACTTTCACTATCTGAAATGTCGTCAGGCCGAGTATGATAGTTAATTTCACATCCTTACTGTTCATGGCCTGTAAGAATGACGTTGTATTTTCCCTTGTTCCCTCCCTTGCCTTGAAACGCTTTGAAACACATTGTGTATAGGCTCTATACAAATAAACTATCATATCATATCAAGTGTGATATTTATTTGTGCTATATGTTTTATGACCTGTGTCAAATTGAACACGAATGACAACATACCTTACCCCGACTTACGATCTGCATTTTTTGGTAACAAAACGTGTCCTCAAAATCGCTGAAACTGTAAAATGGCAAATCTGGGAAAGAACAGTATTGAGGTTGCCTAATCGACCCTCACATCAGCCCTAAATATGGGAGTTTGGTGTGTATGACATATTAACTGCACTACACATGTTCTTAATGTTGGATAGGGCATGGTGCAATATTAAGTATACTTGTATTGGAATACCTCAAAGTATATCCTGCAAATGGACTGAGCAAGAGGAAACCCATAGCAATCTCATATAAAAAACATTTTGACAATGAATGGACTGAACTCATTGTGCGATGCTAGAGAGTATTTCACCTGGTGCGCAGGGCAGATTAAATATTGTCTGTCCTGTGTAGATTACAAAACTCAAAACTCTATCAACATCTATGCTGACACTACTGTATCTGAACAAGAAATCGTTAGTACTAATTGAACACTCTCTAGACAATGACTGTCCCCTGTAACTGAACACATGATATTAGAAATCAGTATTTGGGATTTTCCCTTTAGCCCCTGTGGTATCAAGTGGTACACATTGACATAGCTAATCCCATTCATGCATCTGACAAATAGGAGGTGTATAAGCATTCCAGACTTCCTGTTTCTCTGCCTTGACTATAAAGAACAATAAAGGAAGTGGTAGTTGGAAATTGTAAACCAGTATAATATAGTACACATGACTGATGCTTATATTCGGTGTATGAATACTTCAGCCTTACCAATGGCAGTATGACATTTCTGTATTAGTATTGGTGGCATGTTACTGAAGAAGACAGTATCATGAGAAAACTCTCTAATAGGCAAGGGAAAGTTAGCTTATGTATTCATTTAAATGCTATTGCAGTGCACTGTGTAGTGTCTTAGAAGGACTCAAGAAAACACAAACTCTCAAAGGCAGTTCTGTTTTTGTTCTAATTGAAGTGATTGAGAAGGAGATTGCAATTGGCCATCAGTTCAATTATCATCTTCACCTGGCAGGAGCCTACACCAGGCTTACTCTACCTCAAGACCATCCCTGGAGATTGGTATCCCCTACTATCTGTTTAACCAACGGTATGGTTGTGATGGCTTAAATGCAAACACCTTTTATATCTACCTTTTTCTCTGGAAACAATCCAGGTAAATCCAAAACTGGCTTCCACAATAAAAATGTCATCAAGAGAATGTGCCTTCCAATCACTGAGGTCTCAGTCCCTTCCTTGCATGCTCCTGCACTCCTCAACCTGTTGTTCTATTCTCCCTTTCCCTGTCTTCTACAGTCTCCCCTCTCTTCCTTCCAAGCACTTTCCAAGCACTTTCTGGAACATCTCTCACATTCACGGTTCCCCGATGTTCTTCTTGGTACTCCTGATTTCCTTCTGTCTCTGCCACTGTTTTCCTCCACTCTATTACTTTCATGCTTTGCTCCACTACTCTCCCTTCTCCTCTCAACTGTTATTTCCTCTACACTCAACAACAGCCTCCTCTACACTCTACTACTTTCCTTTATCTACTCTACTTCGTTCCCCTTTCTGCTCTAATGCTCTCTGCTCACCACTATACTATGCTCCTGTCACATTCACAGCACTCCACCCACACCTACCCAAACCTTCACCCTCCTTTTACCCTCCTAGTCAAATTCCCATTCACTATCATTCACCTCCTGTGCACCCCCTGTTAGTCTCACCTACCTTGCACTCGCTCTCACACTCAAGTACCACTTTCTCCCACCAACCAATAATCCATGTTGCACACTCTTTCAGCAATGCTCCTCAGCATTTTCCTTCTTCCACTTGGTATTTTAATTTGTCTTCTCTTTCCTTGACCCGAACAACCACCCTTGCCTGGTTTCCTGTGCCCTTTTCTATCCTCTCCTTCTTCTTCCTTTGGTTCTCTCCCTCAACTGAATCCCCAGGACAATCACTAGGTTCCTTCTCCCGAGGGGCTGGGTTACCAGTATGCAAACACATTCAACAAGCTTAAGCCAACCCACCTTTTCGTATGTGGGTTCACAAGCATTTGGTAATGATGACCCTTTGAAAATATAGTCAATTTAAAATGTGGTATGTCTGCCAGTGTTAGATAACGGCTTCTTAAGGTATCAATTCCAGACTTGGAGCTTCATAAAGAGATGGTTGGGTAGAATCCTGGCTGTAATACCGCCCAACTGTAATAATGTTAGCGCCCACCGGTCCGGCGGTATTACCACAAAGCTGGAGGTAAAACAGCCGACTAAGCGCTAAACTTGTGATAGGGCCAGCACTTACACTTACCGCCACATTTAAGGGCTACGGCCCAACCTGTGATGAGGCCCTTAGTGTCAGGATTAAATGGAGCATTCAGACTGCTAGGTTGATACGTGGACCGCTCAGTGATCCTGCTGAAGGTACAATCAAGTTTACAGTACAGTTTGTTGTATGGATAGCTTAGTGGTCTTACATTTCTTTAATGCCTCTGTTGTTGTGCTTGCTATGCAATCCACTGCCAAGCCTTCTGGATAATGTAGTTGTAAGAGCAAACAGAAAGAAATAAACAAGCATTGTGCACTCGTGGTATGTGTCAAGACAAAATGCTATTTATTTAACCAGACACAAGTAGAAAGGAAGGGTACTGCGGTCCTGCCAACTCACACACACTGCCTCTTGGGCATGAACAGCTCTGGTAAATACTGTGGTAGGGTTCCCACCTTACGTTAAAAGAGGTCCTGATCCCCTGGAGACAGGGTGAAATCTCTGCCCCAGTAGAGAATGACATATGAAATATAAGTAGGCTATTGAAGTATTAGAGCATGTTCCTGGGGCCTCTACAATACACAAGCTGACGGCTTTCACAGTTAGTGGTCCCTTGCCAAAGTCACAGTCCTCTAACTTGGGTGACGGCCACCTAGCACACAATAGAACCAGATGTTAAGATGCGAATGCTATTAGAGCTTGTGCATGGCAATAAAAGAGAATACTACCCTTGGACGGCTTGGTACTGAGCATTCGCGTGTCTTCTTGCCTGGTGGCCAATAGGGAAATATGACAATCAAATTGGTAGACCCACCTATTATGCCTACAGTATACTTTATTTCCAAAGTTCACAAGGATGGGGAAAACTTTCTTTCTTTCAGGCCATTCTTGAGGATAGTTGGGGCACTTAGCAAAAGAGTTGTCTCACTGTATTTATCTAAATAGTGCTATTATCCATTATTTGGAAATATAATTCACATTTCGCAGTCAGTATGGACTTTTTATAATATTGATTTAGATTATAGTTACATTTTCGGCTCTTTGAGCCTTTCATGACCACAGACAAAATGCAAGAGATAGCAATTATTATTAAAAACGATGCAGTTAAATCATAGCAACAGTCCTAACACATATTAAGTAGAAACATAGTAAGTACCATCTACCTAATAGAACCAGTAATGAAACATACAACAACATCAAAATAGATAAAAACACTCTTAAAACTAAATCCAGAGATCATTCTACGCTAATGGGGAGGGTGGGGAAAGGCCAGAGTGATGTTGGGTTTATCATCCTCGCTCGCAGTCCCAAAAGTGCCTACATCTCAAAGACTCTATAATCAAAGGCTACTGATCCTCTTTGCTCTGTTACACCATGCCTCAAAATATCTAAATTACAGTTTATTGGTGGTGGCCGCATCAAAGTCCACCAGAATACATGACAAACCACCATTTGGATTATCCAAGAATCCTTCTCCTCTTAGGAAGGGGAGTATGTTTTGTGACCTGAAGAGATCATAGGCAGGACAGACGAGAAGAAAATGTGGCAAGTCTTCCATCTCTACCTAACACATTTTGCGTTTGAAGCACGAATGGCCATTCCATTTGTTAATGATAGATACTAGAGGTAAGATGTCATCTCTGGTGAGGGCGAAGAGGCACCTGATCTGAGCATTGGGAAGTGATCACAGATATAGTTGATGGCCTCCACCTGCCAAAAATCCAAAAATACATCAGGCCAACCTATACAGGCTAAACCTGCCAGCGTCACCTCTCCTGCCCTGCTGGATATGGCCTATTGAGCTTCTTAACGTTTTAACAATAGCTGCCTATGATGAGCTGCAAGATGAGAATGATGCAAGACCCAGCTCAGTGAAGTCTATTGACAATATTTCCAATACGGGGAAAAGAGAAATGTAGAAACATGTTCATGCCACTCTAAGTCTACAACCTCACTTGCCTAACATACTACTCTCTTACTCTCTTAACAGCATATCTAGCCGGACAGCCCAATACCCTCTCCAGTTTTTATGAACCAACATCTGTGTGCAAAACAGCTGATGGCAAACATTTCGAAAGATACAGAAAATCCTTTTAAAAAAGACGTTCTCAAATGCCAACTTGGCTAATGGACTTGTTAAGACCCCACAACGCTGCACAGTAAACAATAGAGCCTCAAAACTTTTCTAAATAGAATGTTCCTATTTCGGCAGCAAAATTATGTCTGTGTTTACTCACAAGGTTTATAATAGCGTGGATTTTCAGAGAGAGATAAGGTAAAATCAGACGAATTAAGTAAAAAAGAGTGACAAGTGGATCTATTTTTCCTAGAATGCATCTAGTCCCCACAAAAAAATCGGTCTATCTGCACACATAACACCTCTCCTGCTCTCACACACTCCCTGTACTACCTCTCAGCACCCATTCACACTCCCAACTCGCCATGGGTGGCTACCAGGGACTTGGCCACAGCTACCTATCTTTGTATTGGCTAAAATGCCCATACATATTCTAAATCTCTCTGACAACCTTCCTATACCTGAACTTCTGTCCCGAGAGCAGTCATTCTACAGCGCATTGGGGCCATACCAATATTGAAAGGCACTAAACAAATGACAATTACATTAAATAAAGGGTATCAAGCATGAATTTCTGCATCTGATAACCCATTGCATTACTGAAGTGGCCATTGCCAGGAACGTTTAGGCCCAACCTCTTCACAAGCTTCAGATCTCAATCTCTAGATTGTGCCATCTCCAAGTTTATTACTTAGCCGCCTACGCACCTTGTTAAAGAAACCAGTCGTCCTGTTTTATGATTATGTAGGCTCAATGACAAAATCATTATGATATTTATTTTGTTGTAAAAGAGCTTGGGGAGAATACTTTCTTTGACTAAAGATAGAGTGAAGAGGGTAAGGGGTTCTGCTAAAGCAGGCCCACAAAGATGAGTACATTTACCTGAAACACCAACTATATCAACTTTACCATCTATATCCAGTGAAACTTTGGTGTAACATTCCTAGAAATAGATCATTTCTTAACAGGAGGTTACCTACTTGTACTCATACCAACATGGTACTGAGACACTGAGAGCTGGAAAACTGGTTTACTGGTTTTGTATATGCGTACTTTCACTTTGGGGCACAATATATTCACATTCAATGGGGGCGAGTGGGGTCAACACATCCAAACAAACTCAATGATTGCTCAATCAGTTCCTTTTTTTCCCAAATGTATTTATGGGACACTATGGACAAAGAAAAGCAAACATATATTAGCCTACTACATATTTATGTATTATTGATATCCCAATGGTTTGTAATGGATCTCCAACTTGTTTACAAGAAAATAATGCATGTTTAATTTCTTACCAACCAAAATTGTAATTCACAAAGAGCATAATTAAAAGTATGTGTCACAGATTTAGATTTAGATGTAGAAATATATATTCACAATAATCTAATATAAACTCACTGGAAGATTACATGATGCACGCAGTGGCAAGCACTAAGCAGTGATAAACGATATTTCAAAAGGGAAACTGCTCAGGGCTAAACAGTCTTGCACAGAGCCAACTATGAATGAACAAGAAGTTAAATAGAGATTTTCCAAACAGGTTTAACTAAAGAACCTCCCTGATAATTCAATTCAACAATAAAATATAAAGCAAGATAGAGTTGTTTAGTGCGCAAGGAAAAGAGGACAAGCAATTGTCAAATGTAGGTCTTATAACACAGATAAACCATAATAGTAATAAATGTTTCAAATCATACCAAAGATTATCATATTTAAAAAAAAATGGTTGCGAATGTGAACGAATATCAGAATAGCCTTTGTATGAAGGTGTGGCTGAGTTCATTCTTCACGTCAGGTTTGACTAGATATTCCTTAAAAGTCGTTCTCTATCATAGGTGAATATTGGTCGATCTAATTATCGACAATATGGGCCAAAGTATCTTTATTATATTTTGACTTGATGCACAAATTACATTCTGTCTTCGTGACTTGTTGGATTATTGATCAATGTGTCTGCTTTACTAAAGTGACCTTTTCCATAGACTCTGGGCCTCATTATGAGGCTGGCTGCCGCTGTTATTCATTTTTTTCCGCCGCCCAGAAAAGGGCAATTACTGGGTCATTACGACCTTGCCGGACCCAGTAATTGCCCGTTTCTGGGCGCTGGAAAAAATTCTTCCCCATTCCCATTTGAGCCCCATATGGCTCAATGGGAATGGGGAAGGTGGTAGCACTGGTACCGTTGATAATGGTACCAGTGCTTCAGTCCTGTTCTGCTCACGGGTGCCGGTACGGCCACCAGGTCACACCTGGTGGCTGCAAAGGCACCTGCGAGCAGAACTCGTAGTAAGGGGGAGTAGCAACAGTGCTGGTAACGCTACCAGCACCGTTGTTGCCTTACTGCCATACTTCTAATGAGGCCCAGAGTGTTTCATTTAGTTGTTCTGTCTCACTTGCAGCCTGGACAATGTTTCTGCTGCTCTTCAATAAAATAATGCCTTCTGATGTATGTTCCACTTAAATCTCACATACTGAATACATAGTAATCTTCGTACTTTGTGAGTGAAACAGTATTGCATTCAGAAAATTGTTACTTGTTTTAACGATGTTTTGGTGGCAAAAGCATACATTTAATTGTAGTTAAGTGACATTATAAGTGGAACTGTGTCATGGCTGGCATTTATATGTGTATAAAAGATGCGTAAGGCATAGTCAGTGTTAATCCAGCAGAAACAGATGTAATCTATACACCCGTATTAAAACAAAATATTCCGTTTGTGTCTTGGATTGTTCAAGTGGTGCTTCTGTTCAAAACTTTTCCTAAACAATTCTTAATGGTGCATTATACCTGCTCTCCATTCCCATAGTAATGTAGTTTCAACTCAGAAATTGCAGTATTTGAAAAGAGTGGTGAGTAGAGTAATACAAGAATTATAAATTACTCTCTATACTACTTTCAATTAAATTTCTTCTTCAATGCTTCTATTAAATTACAGTTGCAATGTAGATTAATTGTATGGTCATGTTTTTTCGGTGACAAGGGTTGAAAAATGAAATTCAACGGTGAGTTTTTGGACATATACGAAGAATGAGACATGGGGCCTCATCACGAGTATGGAGGTACCCCCATACCGGTACCGGGTTCCAGAAATAGGGAATTAACGGGCCATTCTGACCTTGGAGGGCCTGGTAATTCCCTTTCCTAGAACCCAGACTCGGTACATCCCCATTCCCATTGAGCCCTGATAGGGCTCAATGGGAAGGGGGAGGATGCTAACAACGGGCCCGTTAATGATGGGCCCAGTGTTAGCTCCCTGGTCTGCTAGCGGGTCTCGCTAAGGACGCCTGGTTTTACCAGACGTCCTTTGCGGGACCCGCGAGCAGACCTTGTAATGAGGTGGTAGAGGGATAATGGGTCCGGCTGCTCTACCGGCGCTGTTATCCCTCTACCGCCTTCATTGTAATGAGGCCCATGATGTGTGGTATTAGTCTTCATTTAGATGAATCTGAGAAAATGGTGAGGATTGTGACTGATGTTTCAAATAAGTGACAGTTATGCACCCTGTCTATGTAATTTTGAGTACATATTAAGTGAGTTGAATATGTTGTTTGCGGCTTGGTTGTTTTTATGTATAGTAGTTATGTTGAGCCATTGAGCTGTACATTTTTGGTTTCAGGTTTTGCCCGTGGAAAACCAAGCTGTTACGTCACTTTAAAGAATTATGTAAAGAAGTTAAGCGTCCCAAAAAGTATGCGTTATTAGATATAATTATCCAGTTACTGGGTGGCTTTCTTGTTTTGAGATCAATAACATAGCTGTGTTTTGACATGGCCACATTGTTTGGAGAAATAATGGAATGGTTTAAAGACATTGGTGCAGCGTTGTAGCTATGAACCGTGGTTATATTGAAAATTATGTGTTTCAGATATAGGATCTTATCAACTTGTGATTCTGATGTAATACAGCTAGATCGAGTGCTAAATCCTGCGACGAAGTTCCCAGAGTGTCTAAAAATAAATGACAGGAATTAAATATGTTGGGTTTGGGCTAGTGTAAGAGCTGCATTGTGCAACTCTGTACTTTATGATTAATCCACATGTGAATAATAAGTATGTACCCAATGTTCTGAGCAGTTACGTGTTCAATTAAAAGAACATGTTCCACTGTGGAAGTCGTTAGCTTAATCAGGTTGATTTAAGTACTGTTGAAGAAATCTATTTATTAGAATGTTGTATGCAGCACGTGTCACTTTAAAATGTCTTTGTACAAACCAAATGATTGTCAATATTGGTGATGGTATTTTAAGATGCACTTGTCACTTCATACGTGTTCAGTTTTGCAAGTGCAACTGTTTTAATTTCTGATGGTTTTCAGTAATGGTTTTATATTGATTATGCATACCCTGTTTGAGATTGTTTTAATAATTTAATATACTTAGTTCACGTCCATGTATGTTGCCACCTACAATTTCTAATGTGAAGGTGTTGTGGTTTAGTCTTAAAACAATTAATCAATCTATATGGTAGATTGCTGAAGAACTCTGCGCCTCTCAGAGAAATGGACACTCTCTATAGTGACTAAAGTAGATTTTAAGACATTTTGGTGCAGTGAATGGATCAGCATTTTGGGTACTTACTCTGGCATTATGGAAAGTGACACAGATGCATTCTTGAACACACACAGATGGCATTAGCACCAGAACAATTGCATTGCAGATGCATTTCTGCTCACACTAATGTAAGTTGTCCATGCACAAACTGCCTCTGCATAGAAATACTGAATAATTATTTTAGGATGTCCATGCATTTGTGAACCGAGCATGTGTACGTCCATCCTTACACCTAGAAATGGCTAAGATTATGCATGCGGAAAATTAATAATACCTCCGGGCCTTTATTTATCCCATTGAAGTTATGCTATTTCAGCCATTAGTTCGTGATCCTGACGCTGTCCAAATCAGCAACTATAGTTCAATGGTAAAACATGTTCTAACGTTAGGGTGGTTAACAATATTGATCGTTATTGTTCATGTTATTCACTGCAAGCTGCAACCCTCACTGATGCTCTCAGTTCCTGTTCCCTTTACAATAAAAGAGTTTCAAAAGAGTAGAATAGGAGTGTGCCACACTCTCCATCTGGAAATGATATCCTTCTATTAGAAAATATGTCATTGTAGGTTTTGATAATGTATTTTGCTGAGCAAGACTAGTGTAATGTTCATGTAACCACTACAATATATACTGAAAGTACTGTTTGCTGTCTCTGCCTGCTGCTCGAGTTTCTGCTGCTACTGCTATTTGCATTATCAGCGTTTTACTGACAGCGTTTTCCTGGGACTTGTCCAGCTTCATCGGCTGGAGGAATTATTTTGCAGTGACACTCGTTTGCATCTACCGCTTTAAGAAAAGTAAGCCTAAGCAACTTTATTCCAACCTGAACTACCTTAAGACACAGAAAGACACTGAAAGACACGGAAAGTCACGGAGACTTGCCTTGCCTTGCACCCTACCATTGCATTTCTATCTCACACAGTGTCCCTTTTTTGTGTCTCTAGGCTCCTGACTGAATTTGATCCCGCCCCCTCAATCTGTGGGTGGGCGGCATAAATATTGCTGCTCCTGCGCATTCGCGCGCGCACCGCGGAAGTACTTGAAAGTACTGTTTGCTGTTCGCGGCGCGCGGCGAAGCGCCGGATCGTCCCTAATTTGGTTTCAACTTTCGGGGAATCACCATAAGTAAGTCGGCTTTTCAATTATTCAAGCCTGAAAGATTTGTGAAAACAATCTCATTTCTTTGGGCGTATTAGATCCTTACCCCCAAACATGAGACACATGTACACATTAAGCACTGGAATGCCACTGCTTCCTAATGTCTGGAGAATTGAACGCGAACATGAAAAAACAAAAATGAGTGAAACCTCCGCTAATACCAATACTGCTCCTAGCATTGCTCCTGCATGCTCCACACCCAGATTAGTACCTGGGAACAGAAGGCGTGCTAACAAGAAGGTTCCTGTTGGTAACACATCAGATATCCGATCCTTTTGTTTTCCTGCTGTTCCCACTAGTACTGGTACTGCTTTTCAAACATCCATACCGATTGTCAACACTATTAGTGGTTTGATTGATGACAAAGTCATTGAAGGTTTTGATGAAGATGCTGTGATAGAAATAACAGGATGTGACATCTCCTTATCAGACAGTACCATTTTGAGAGGGGAATCTAGACCTCATACCAGCGCTGCTATGGGTAGCTGTTCTTCTCCCTCCCATAATGATGTGCCAATGACAATTGACTTAGTAAACTCCAAGATCGATACTTCCAATCACGTGTTAGAAGAAAAATTATCTTTTTCACCTAACATCTCTGCAATTACCTACCAGAATCAACGTGTGTCATCCTCCTCATTTATAAATCCTACACCCCGTAGGCAAACTGAATCACAAAGTCATCCAGTGCAAGAGGGCGTGTCTAGGGCAGTCATCATATCGTTTGAAGCTATGCAAACGACAATGAACATCCTGCTTAAACTATTTGACACTTTGAATGATAAGATAAAGACCCAAACTGATTTACTTAACTTAGTGGTATCTTGGCAAACCAAACAAGATGCTGCACTTGTAATGCATAATGTCGTAACAACCACTGATCCAAAAGCAATAAAACACCCAACAATGGCTGCTTCGGCTGCATCATCCGTTTCTGAAGTGAATGCTAAATTTTGCCCTGATACTAGTTTATGGACTCCCGTACTCCCTTGCTTTCCAAACATCATCGTTGACCAAGTTAGTAATGCTACAGTAGACCTGGTCCTACTGGATAAACAAGGGAATAAGACCCTTCCAAATACAGAAGATAGTGATGTTTACACTATCTTTTCTAAAAAGGAACATCCTATAAAGCAAATAAGCTCTAAAAAAGTACCAAACAGAGCGATTAAAAAATCTAAAAACATCAAGGGCTCCAAACAGCCAATGACTGCCGCTTCCAAGCAGTTCATTAAACAACTTAAAGTACCTAATACAAGTGCTCAAGCAGCTTCTTCTGCTGTAGCAAAAAAATATCAGTTATTAGCACAAACTCGTAAACAACAAACTATTGTTGCTTCACTTTTCAAACAGAAAGCAACTCATTACGAGCCTCTTGACGAATTAATTAAGGCAGTAGATTCTCATGCAAGTTTGCACAAAGAAACCACACCAAAAGCAGCCCCAGCGTCTTCAACAGCTGAACAGTTGAGTCACCTGGCAAATAACTCAATGAACAATGCTGTAACTCGCCGCGATGAGATTAGGAAAGCAGTGGACGCTTACATGGCTCAATGCCCAGCTCAAAGAAACCTCACAACCCCTGCACTCACAAACACACCCATTTTGTCCTTGACATCTTGTGAGCTTCAAGCTATGAGTGATCGACCAGATAAGGGTGGTGTTGGAAAATCTACAAACACTAATTCCAAAAATACCAAATCCCCATGTTCTGGTGCTCACATGGATGGCAAGCTCTCTGCCTCCAATTGTAAGGAAAAACATGAATCGGAAATAGCTCAAATGGTCAAAGCACTTCTGCCAACAAAAAATAATGGTGAAACAGGTACTCGGCCTTCGATATTATCGAACCACAACACGTCTACCATTCAAGAAACATTACAACCCAAACCCAGTCATCCCAATCTAGGATCACTGGTATTGAGTTGTCGTCCAAATCCATACCCTCAATACACACTAAACCGTCAAAGTATTTTAGAAATATTCTTTAACATAGATTCCTTGAACGATGTAATTAGTTATGACATTGAACAAGTTGAATTCATAATGTCTAAACAACAGAGTATAGTCAGACTATGGTTTCGATCAAGAGTAATCAAAAATTTAGTTTGGCAGGCAAGGGAGGTCCTATTTTCCATGGGCTTTCTGGTAATGTGTGAATCGCAAATAGAGACCGAGTACAGTCCTTCTGCCAAAGAAAGTGTTAAAAAGAATGTTACTTGGTGCAGTGATGTTGACAATCATGAGTCGAACCGTGCCATAAGTCAGAAATGTAAATGCCATTGTAAAATCAATGAAAGTTAACTAGAGCAAGAGAACGGGAAAACTGTTATATCCCTTGTTTCCTGGAACACACGTGGTTTTGGTCATCTATTAGGAAACAATGATAAATCACTTTTGGAGTTTGACATCATAATGTTACAGGAAACCTGGATTACAAAACAAATTTTATGGGACAATCATGAACTCCATACCACGTTAGCTCTTAAAAATCAAAGAGGCCGTCCCATGTGTGGCTTGTTGACTGCCATCAAAAGCAGTGCAAACATAACCATTATATACAAATACTCTCCAAATCCTTTTTCTCAATTAACTATTGCGTCTATCAATTCCGTCTTGTATGCTCTGGTTAACCTTTATTGGAATCCTCTTAAAACTGATGATTCAGAATTTGTTTTTGCTGTATCAACACTACTGGATTATTTAACTGTTGTACCTAAAATATCACATATTATTGTAGCAGGTGATTTAAATCTTCACTGTGTTACAAAATTGAAAGTATCTGAGCAAAATCGGAGAATCCTATGGAACCATCTCATGAAATCAAGAGGTTTCCTGATGATGAATGGGTTAGGACCTAAAGATCAACCTCCACAAAACACATGGTGGCAAGGAGGTAGCAGTGGAATCATTGACTATATTTATGTTAATGACACACTATCCTTGCTCTCACCTGAATTCAAAATTACTCAAACTCAAAATAGCGATCATAACTTGCTATGCTTGCAATGGATGGTACCTTATTGACAACTACCGATTAGTGAAATAAAATGGGATCATTCTATAACGACAAATAACGGTGTCAATAGAGTACGTTGGACAACAGACACCATCACTCAATTCGGTATGATGTTGGAATCTGCCTTTGACAGTACTCATAGTAGCATCGTTCCGAGCTCAGCGTATTATGACACTCTACAAAAGATGACTCAAACTTACAACAAGCCGAGATTCTATAAGACGCGATTCCATGTGTTCGATTGTAAAATCAAGGATAAGAAAGCATCTTTTAGAAAAGCAAAGCGAGAAGCTATGCTTCTACCAATATGTGTTCGCTTCCAAAAACTTAAACAGTTAAAAACGAACTACAAAAATTGGATTCGGCACCATAAAGCTCAGATGCTACAAACAGATGGAGAACACATGTTGGAACTTATAAAAGATAAAAACACCTCGGGTATATGGAAAGCCATAAATGATTCATCCTTAATTCCACAACACTGTAAACAAATTCAACAGGTCTCTGAATCTACATGGGTCGAATACTTCCAGAGAATTCTTGCGTCTCCTAATCAAGATACCCAAGTATCCACCCAAACTAAGGCCAATCCTTTTTTTCTTAAAATAGAGAGAACTGATATTCTGTATTATATTCAAACAATAAGCACTTCAAGAGCACCAGGGCCTGATGGGTTGTCTAATTACATCTTCAAACAAAACCCAGAATTGTGGTCTAATATTCTACTCTCTTTATTTCAGCAAATTAATTATTCTCAAATCTTACCTAGCTCCTGGAAACATTCCATCATAGTTCCATTGTACAAAAAAGGCAACCGAGAGAAACCTGAAAGTTATAGACCCATTGCGCTGCTTGATGCGCCGGGCAAAATATACACCAGGATTGTTCTAAAAGAACTGAACACATGGATGAATTTAGTTAACATGCGTGACCCTTTCCAAACTGGGTTTGTTTCAGGTCTTGGCACGACACCGAACATGCTTGTCCTCAATCTGCTAAGAACTAAATATATCAATTGTAACCAAAATCTATATATGGCATTTGTGGACTTTCGTGGTGCCTTTGATTCTGTTGACAGAAGTCTGTTATTTTGTAAACTTAGAAGGTACGGTTGTCCTCATTCACTATTACGAATTATTGAAGAACTTCATTCGGATACAACGATTCAGATTAGATTATCCACAGAAGGATTATTGTCCAGGAGAGTAAAATCGGAAAGAGGCGTTAAACAAGGTTGCATTTTAGCCTCAACGCTCTTCAATCTGTTCCTTTTAGATCTAGGAACGGATTTTGAGGAAATAGAAAGTGATGCTCCTAAATTAGGATCCCAAAGAATCCAATGGATCCTCTATGCTGATGATTTAGTATTGGTATCACAAACTCCTAGAGGCCTCCAGAACTTGATTCAATGTCTTGAAAACTATAGCAGAGTGAATAATTTGATAATTAACACAGAAAAAACGCAGGTGTTGATCTGTCAAAAAAATAATGCTAAGGAAAAATTTAAACGATGCAAATGGATACTAAACAATGAAAACCTTTGCTTAGTTAACACTTACAAATATCTAGGTCTACACTTTGCTGGAAGCCCGGTGCCTCTGTTACAACCGTCCATCCTAAAAGCAAAAATTCAATCTTTAGCCTCACAAGCTTCTATTATCCTGCGAAAATATGGGAAATTCACAACTAATCATGTGTTGCTTTTTTACAAACAAAAAGTGATTCCCATAATAGCTTATGGGGCCGATTCACAATTACCACAATCAAGAAAATATTGGGATAAGTATGAAGGCACATTTTGGAAGTCGGTTTTCAAATTACCAAATTGCACACCGACGGCATTGTTGAGACTAGAAATGGGCTCTAATTCGATTTATTGTCATGTCCTATGGAAAATGTGTTGTTTTTTTAGAAAGTGTCTGATAGGTGTCTCCCAGAAAAATGTGTTGAACACTATTGCGTACTACTTGCTAACTTCTGCTGACAGATTTCCAAAAGTTTGGCTCCAATATGTGATTAACATACTTACCGAAGCTAATATTTCCTTGCAAATGCTAATTTCAAATCCAACTAAAGCGAAGAAAACATTGTTCTTATATGATTGGATTTTGACCCAAGATCTGTGTAAAAACCTAGTTGATTTTTCTTGGACTATCTTTTATCCCAAAAAATTGGGTATAATGGAAAAGTATCTACAAAAATGTCCTTCACATTTTGTACGAACCCAGATGCTAAGAATGCGCTTAAATCTTCATCCTACATATGAAATTCTGTCCAGACGCGATAAGAACCTAACGCAAAGCAAATGGTGTCGGTTTTGTAATGATAATAACTGTATTGAAACCCTTAAACACCTAGTAGTGTCATGTTCTGCATTAGAGACACTACGGCAAATCTATTTTAAAAATTTTCTACAGCTTTATTGCTTTCGCACTGAGGAAGAAATTTGGGGCCTAGCAATTAATAGTGAACGCTCAGCGATTTTAATTGCTTTAGTTAAATTTATATCTACTATCTTTCATTAATATGGAATTGTTGCAAGTATAAAGAGGTGTAATATATTTTTCTTTGTTCATGTGTTGAAGATGAAATGTATTGAATCTTAAATTGTTATGTATTGACAGACTCAAAATAATTCTTCCTCTTTCTTTCTTTCTTATGTTGTTTTATATTAAATATTTGAAAGGTTGAATATCAGCCAAACAAATAAAAAAAATATATATATATATACTGGAATTGTATTCTCAGTAGAAATTAACATTGTGACATTTTAAAAAGAGCTACTTTACAATGTTAGTAAAATTAATAAATTCATTTTTTAATAGCTGCTTTTGCAAACGAATCATAGCCACAGACCCCTCAGTTTTCTGGTTTAGCAGCTGCAAGCAATATATGGGATGTCGTTAGCAAGCATACACCCAACAATGGTATATATTTACTATATATATATATATATTCAGTGACAAAAGTTGGTTAAATGGACGTTATGGTTAAGATGCGCTAATAGAAAACCTATCAAATTCAGTGCAAAAACTTTGTTAACGGGATGTTAAAGTTACTTGGGACTAATAAAAACCTATCCATATTATGGTTACAAGTCAAATCGAAAACCCCCAGAAATTTGCGAGTTATTGTAAGCTAAGCAACCATAACTCGCGCCACTACTGTGCACTGCTAACACTAACACCCATGACATCAATGATGACATCACGCATGTCACTGATGACATTACATGTCTGGCCCCTTTTTTTTGTTCACTGACATATCTAGGCCAAGTGGTTGTGTTCACTGACAGTCAGAAACTGAAAATTCAAAAGGTACTATATTTGTAGACATTACCCTTCTCATATGTTCTTACAGTACTTTCCTTAGGGTTCAGTCACATCTTGCGATGCATATACATAGGGGAAGAAGCAGGCCTGAAACACAGAAATCATTTTGGTACATGAAGATAACCGTTTAGGTTATGAACAGTTTCTGATGATACTGCTTCTTTTTTGGTTACTTTACTTTCCCTGTATATGGAACAGATGTGTATGGATTGTGATCTCTTTATGTTTTGTTTGTAGCAGTACAATGTATGTAGTAAGTGATGCATTATTAGCTAGTTATTACATGTTGCACAGTATGCAAAGGTCTGATGCAGAAGCATTCACCATTTTACTATCCAACATTGCAACATTATAAATATTACACCTCTATGGTGCATGTTGCAGCCAATGTCTATGTTTCTGTTTGAGTAGGTTGCTGTAGTAGAAAGAACACTAAAGTAGAATTTTATTTATATCAGTACATTGCTTATTGAACTACATAGTTCATAATATATCTCCCAATCCCCACTGACACTTTTTTGCCAACATGATACTCAAAATCCCTTGTAGGGACTTTTCATGAAAAGTAACTTCACATGTGATGCCATCAGTGATGTCATCTTTGATGACATAGGTGTTAGTCTTAGCATTGCACAGTAGTGGCGCGAGTTATGGTTGCTCAGTTTACCATAACTGGCGAATTTCTGAGGTTTTTCCAATTTTACTTGTAGCCATAATATGGATAGGTTTTTATAAGTAAAAAAGTAACGATAACATCCCTTTAACAACGTTTTTGCACTGAATTTGATAGGTTTTAATTAGCGCAACTGAACCATAACGTCCCTTTAACAATGATTTTACAGTGAATTTGATAGGTTTTTATTAGCGCAATTTAATCATATCGTCCCTTTAACAATGATTTTTCACAATGATTTTTCACTGAATTTCAAAAGTTTTCACAAGGATTCCCTTAACCTCTGTAGATGTACCATACAACATACTGAACCCCCTGGCCCAATGCTGATAATCACAAATTCCGCAAACTGTGCAACTGTTCACGGACCTCAGGTAGCATCCACACTGCCCAAAAGCTCGGGGGTTGTTTAACATTATGGTAGTGTGCAGCAAATAAACTGAACATGCTTAAAAAGCAACACATATGTGAATTATACGGAAAAAGTGCTGCTTTACATACAAACTGAGAAGCAACTGTCAGCAGGGGAAGTGCAAAGTAGTGACAGCAGAACCGTACTAGAAACTAGTAAGTACACTATATTTGTTCCCTATAACTCTGCAGTTTGTTCTGTGTACATGACTAGTAAAATGTATTTTTTGTTTACACAGAAATGGCAAGCGTGGCTTGAGGTGAATTTGCCTCTTGATGAAATGAGTGAAGATAGTAACTCCAATGGTACACAGTGCAGTTGAAAAGTAAGAGAATTAATAACATTGCTTCACATGTAACTGAAACATGTTTTTTTGTTTAACAGTAAATATGGGAAAGTAAGGGAATGGCCCGGACACACCAGCTACTACACAAGTACATGAGCAGATAGAAACCCAAACTGACAATGCGGCCAATGAACTAGTGAGCCTAGGGGAAAACATTGACAAATTGAATTACAGTTGTGCAGATATAAAGCTACTTGTTCAAAGGCATATAATGGAAAATATATAGTACCACTGCCCCACTTGCACCCGTATCCCTTTCCCCTGTCCCAGCCTACCATCCCCACAAATTCCCTATAAGCAAAGATGTTATGAGGAGACCTCAATCCCTTCCTCTCCTGATGACCAGCCTGCACAAAGCCCCAATTTCCCTGTATATGTTTCCATTTTCCGCTACCCCTTCCCTTTCCTAATTGTGTGTATTTGTGTGTAAATAAAGTTGTATGTTTATACTGTTGCTTTGTGTGTGTTTTCTTTTTTAAAAGCCTTGTTAGGAGTCAGCGGAGCGCGCAACTGTATGGCCTGTCTGTAATTAAAATGGAAGTGTCGTACGGACTCCGCGACTGTCTGGGCTGTCCACAATCAAAATGGAGGTGTCCGTAGAAAGCTGTGCCTGTCCGGACATGTCCACAAAGTTGTAACATACCTCTAATTAGTTTGGGGAGCCCAATCCTGTCCTGCGGACACGTGGGCGCATCACATTCCATGTGTCCTATGGACAACACAACTGTCCGGCATGTCCGCAAAGTTGTGGCATACTTTAAATTAGTTTGGGGAGCCCAACCCTGTCTGGCGGTCACCAATGTGCATGCGCATCACGCCCCCTCGGTCCTACGAACAATGCGCCTGTTTGGAACTGTCTGCCGCATGTGTGTTGCACTTTTAATTAGTTTGTGGATACCAACCCTGTCCGTAGGACACCTTGGCGCATGCACACAACGGATCCCGAGCAATAGGTGTCCTACGGACAGCCGTCCCATTCGTGACAGCACCATGTGACCGCACCGCGGCTGAGCGTCGGTTCTTATTTGCGGACAGGGTCCGCGTCCCCAAACATCAACACATTGCTTTTTTGAGCAATACAATGTGTTTTACTGTGAAACTTCCCCCTTGTAGAGGTCCCAGACCATGTCCCGCCGATCTAGACACTTTTTGGAACTTGTTGAGCCCAGCTTGTGGTCTGAAGTGTTTGCAGAGCACTTGACTGTTTGCGGAGCGCTCCCCAGCACCGCCGTAAAAGGCCACACCCCAGTGCTGCACCTCATTCTGTTTTTGGCTGATCATAACAGAGCACTGCTCCACATTGATGGATTGCTGAATTACTGGATTGCTGGGTTGCTGATTTGCTAGATTAGCTGGATAATGGCATCCACTGCTTTTGCATCTGCTGCCTCTGCCTCAGCACCACCCCCACCACCACCACCTTCCCAAGGTCCTGGAGCGGGGAAGAGGTGTGATGATGCAGAGGGGGTACGAGAAGAGGAAGAGGATGAGGTAGTGGAAGTACCCCCTACCAGCTGCCAATGTGAGTCTTGGGTGTGGAGGCTTTTTACCACTGCTGGAGGGATAGCCAAGGCTCCTGCGGCAAAGGTTTGCTGCAATGAGTGCCACATGATACACAGTCATGGCAAACCTGGGCTGTACTGTTATGGCACCACCTCCATGCAGCGACACCTGAGGTTAAGCCACAAGGCAGTAGTTTGGAGGGTGGTCCCCTTCGAAGAGGGTAGTAGGTTGAGTTCCACTGCAGTATCCTCAACATCTGCTCCTGTCACCACAAGGGACACTACTGTGGGGCAGCGGATCCCTCAAACAGCCTTACAGTCCATATGCACGGCAGTAGATCCTTACCTTCAAAGATCACTGTATTGTGTGTATACTGCGATGCAGTACTCTGCAGGTGTGAGTAGTTCCAGAGTGGTTTTGATACTGCGATCGGGGACCACGCAGGAAAGTGCCCCCTACCTTGATGAGGCCCACCCAATCTTCCTCTCTCCAACTGCCCCTTCTTATCCCTTTGGTTGGTGCCCCCTCCCTACCCTCCTTTCCCTTCCCTTCCTAGTTTGTCTCATTGAAAAAATACCCCAAATAATATAACACAAGAAAGACACAAAAGAAAAATATCTTTTCAGAGCCAACTTTCACAGTTTAAAAATAGAAGTGCCAATGAAATGGTGCAGGGCCCTGCGCAGTCTGTGAAGTCTACGGACAGCGCGGTAGTTTGCAGACTTCCAAAGCATGCAGGGGGTGGCAGCATGTAAACCATTGCATTTTTTTCAGGAGAAAGTGGTGGCTCCGAAAATAAATGTTTATTTGTTTTTTGTTGTGTTTCAAACTTTTGAAGTGGCCATCACCTGCTGCATAAATTCTTGTTTTACTCACAGAAAGGGCTGCAAAGCATTTTGGAAATTTTGCAAAAAAAGTTGATTGCCAGTATCAGTAAGATGGATGTCATCTCTGCGGAAAATGTTGGTGCTACTAAATGTAATGTTTTCATTGTGGATGTAAGACATACCAACATCTCGCAAAAAATGTGCAAACAGCCTTGACATTGCACCTAGCTTTCTCCATTTGCAGACCAAATGAAGAAGAGCACAGCCACATCTGTCTTTGGGCAATGTGTGAAAAAAATTACTTGAGAATTTGGAAACATGTCCATTACTTTCCCAGTGCCTCCTTCATCGCAAACTGCAGAGAGATTCCAGTAACGTGGCCTAAACTGTTCCCTCCACAATGAACAATAATAGTGGCTGGATGATGCTGCTTCACCAAAGTGGTACAAAGGGGAAGCAAATGCAGCCACTTCATGTCACGCACCCCATACCAGTGCACATCCACATGAGAGAATCCAAGATGTGCAACCACTCCACAGTGCTCTGCATACTCCTGAAACACACAGCCATAGCTCTAGCCATCTGCACCCCTCTCAGCAAACAGAGCCTCTGCCATACTCCCTCCTTGCACACCACACCCAGGGAACATTATTGACCTGGCATTCTTAAAAGTCCTGGATGTGGCACGTGCGATCCGCGAACTGCTGCAGTGTTCGTGGATAAGTCAGCCAATTCAAGGGGGTGGGGAGAGAAATGTAACCCATGGTGGGAGATTTCCCCTATTGTGGTGGCTCTGAAAAGAGCCCTTTATTTTTCTTCTTTTTTTAGGTGCTACTGAACAAACACCTTTTGTATTCTATTTTTTGGGGGGTTCTCGTCTTTTCCACCTTACTGTCTTACATAAATCTCTGCAAAGCATCCCTTAGATTGCAAAGAAAAACAAGCATTTCCAGGAATAGACAAGGAAACACTGTCTGGGGTAAAATAGTGCACAATAACAGAGTCCATGTTGTTATTAGAGAAACCAGACATCTCAGCATGCCGCAAAACTATACCCATGCCTCTATTAACGAGGCACCTTCCAACATTTTGCTGGGGATTAAAGGCATTGGGGTTGTTCCATTGTGCTCTAGGTGGTATTTTGGAGAAAAAAACACCTTTGCAGTAGGGAAAAGCAGCATCAGTTCTTCCACCAATAACTTCAGTACAGGAACCAAACTTGGAGCACTGATGCAGCCCAAATACTCTCCTCCACAGTGCACCACCAAAACATCAGGACTACCAAAAGTACCCATGCTTATGCAAAGAGCAAGCAGTGCCTGCAAACTGTGGCCAGGAACACTGTACCACAAAGCCTGCAGGCCTGGAAAACCAAGATCAGCAGAAACACCTCTTGCCTGTGCTTACCTCTCCAGATCACATACACAGGAATCTATCACTATCCATGCAGTGACTCTAGCCATCTTCACTACACAACCAACACAGCAATCAAAACAGTATTACCCCCCCTTCCTGTAAAGCCCACCCTGAACGCCTGATTGGCTAATCCCCACAGTCCTATTTCCATGCCAAGCATGCTGAGAAGCCCTGTATGTGTCACGTGCGATCCACAAACTACTGCGGTGTTCACAGATCCTGTAAAACAGGAGCAGCCCTTCTTCCCTTTCCCATTCACTCTTTCAGGACTCTCTCATTGGCTAGTGTTAATCAGTCACACACCCATCAACCAATCACATCTAAGATCTCTACATCTAACTCTGTCAACTCAGTACAACATTGCAGATGTACAGTTCAACACAAAGAGTACAGGTCTCCTGTGATTCCCAAGCACCTGCATCCAAATATACTGTAAAGCTCTCCAAGATTTCTACTTCCAGATTCATCCACATTTACATCCATCAACACAAACTACAGGTATGCATATGTTTTGTAATGCAGACAGAAAACGAAAACTGCATGTCTGTTACCAAAGCATAGCAAGTACATAGATTGCATGCATATGAACAGGATGCCTGCCACTTACCCTGCATAACCTACTCAATAAGCATACTTTCATCTGTCCCATCTCCTGACATCAACTGACAATTGCCTACAATGCTGTTTGCTTTCAAAGTTGTATTTTAATGTCCACTTGCATAACATCTGCAAGCAACATATTTCAATTTTAGCACCACTGTCTGTGATTTCATTGTAAAAAACGCATTGGGAACATTTGCACAGCAAGTTCAAGTGTCAGATCCTATGTAAACTTCAACATATTACCACGACATGCATGCTTGTCAATATCACCCATTGTAACGTTCAAACTGTTATTTTCTTCTTTGCTTCTGTCAGTTTTGCAAACACTTCCCCCACTAACACACCTGCTGTAAATGCCCAAAATGCACACAGAAAATGAAAACTGCATGTATATTACCAAAGCATAGCAAGTACATAGATTGCCTGCATGTGCACAGGGTGCCTGCCACTTGCCCTGCATAATCTAATCAATAAGCATACTCTTATTTGTCCCATCTCCTGACATCAAGTGACAGTTACTTACAATGCTGTGTGCTTTCAACGTGTTCTTTTACTGCCCAATTGCATAATAGCTGCAAACCACATATTTCAATTTTAGCAGCACTCTCTGTGATTCGTTTGTAAAAAACCACATCGGGAACATTTGTACAGCACAGAAAAGGGAAACTGCAATGTATGTTAGGAAAGCATGGCTAGTACATACATTGCACAATTGACAAAATGTGCCATTGGAAGGAAAGCAAAGAAAGGCATGTGTACATTGGAAACAATGTTATCTGTAAATTAGGATAAATAAATGAAACAACAGAAAAGTATTTCTGCATTCATGTAACAAGCATCTATGTGTGGCAAAGTTAATAATAATCCACACACGGTAACATTCATCTTTCTAAATTGTACATCTTTCTGAGCTTTTTTTCACATTATGAGAACTTACACTAATCCATTTCCAAAGCAAGTAGTACAATAGCAAGTCAAACACTTGCAATGGTGCAGCCCCACCCCTATGCAGTGCTGTACAATGGAACACACACACTAACTCTTCCTGCCAACAAATCCTCCTGCAATCTTAAAAAAGTGTACTCTAGTTCAATTACTGTTAATGGAACATACCCACATACCCACTAACTTCTTTAGCAATTGCAGTGAAGAACAGCCTCCTGAAAGCCAATGATGTCTCCAGTGGAAGATATAACACAGAAGAAACCTACTCTTCACATCCAACAAAGTAATTGCAGTACTGTAGTAGTGTTCTTCCTGTTTCTCAGGCAGTGTTGGTCTATTGTAGCCTAGAAAATTG
This sequence comes from Ambystoma mexicanum, assembly GCF_040938575.1. Classification (NCBI taxonomy): domain Eukaryota; kingdom Metazoa; phylum Chordata; class Amphibia; order Caudata; family Ambystomatidae; genus Ambystoma; species Ambystoma mexicanum. The sequence continues at coordinate 38,788,714 of NC_090924.1, read as the reverse complement.
TATCCAACCCAACAGCAGTTGCTTCACTCTTACTCATTGCACCTTAGCAGGTCCACTCTTTGTATAGTCATCTGAATACCAGTATGTTAACACCCACTCGTTTTGTGAACACATTGTAATATCCTTACTTCTTCAGACACAGTACACTGTCAAACACACACTGAAGCAAACCTTTCACACAGAAACACAACACATACCAGTACAACTATCCCAACCGAAAGTAATAGCCCTTTACACAATCACACACCCCTTTGCGTATGCCTACCCTCATTTTCAAGCTCTCATACACAGTGTATACAAATGCATTGCACAACTTGCAAACCTATACTTTCCTTTTTCTCCAACAGACACACGAGAATGCCTACCAAAAAGCAAATCAGTAGAAAACAAGGCAGAAATAGAGCAGATAAAATTCAAAGAATGCATAATAGCCATCCGTTTCTAGCAGACGTTGTACAAAAAGTGCAAAGAAAATAGCTAATACAGTTAACTGAGCAAAACGGAACCAGGTAGCAGGAAAAAAAGTGTGACTCCTCTCCCAAAATGTAAAACTAAAAAGAAATGTATTAAGAAGAATGCAACTACCAGTAGTGCTAACACTGCATCTACCAATATAACATAGCCACAGGTAAGCATAGATGACAACCTTCTCTTAGACAGGTACAAAAAAGAAATAGCAAAGAAATAGCAAAGTTTAAAAGCACATCTGCTGAAGTACGAAACCAAGTAGGTCTATGTTGTTGCAGAACTTTGTATACAAAGAGCACCACATATTGAAATGTATGCAGAGATTACACAACCATTGATGAGATTATTAAAGCAGGGTGTACCCGAGAAATGGGAAAAGGAACAAAGTGAAACAGTGACCATGCTAAAAGGGTGCCAAATTAAAGCGCCATGTTTGGCATATTCAATGAAAAACCCAGATTTCTTTGTATAAATACGATTCGCAGATCAATGTATGTCAGCAGTGTTATAACAGAAACATGATGCAAATAACAAAACCATTGCATATGCTAGCAAGTTATTGTAACAGGTAGATAGTGAATCTGAAAAAACACCACTGTCTGGGCGTTACAACATTTCTGTCCTATTCTACAAAGGGGAGCGCATAATTGTTGAAACAAATCACTAGCCTCTGCAATTTTTGCAAAATAGGAGGATCAGATCAGGGAGTTTGGGCCAGTCAAGAATCATCTCATGGAAATTAGCACTTCAAGGATTTTCGGTAGAAGTGAGATACGAAAAAAAATAAAAAGAGCACAGTCAGTCAAGGGCTAGCAGAGTTGCATGATTGTACAGCTATCTGTGCACCTGATGACACAGAACTAGAGACACATTTAAACAAAATTGAACGATCCTCACATGTACGGATTTACTGACTGTGTATGTAGATGGATGTGCTTACCATGTGGAAAATGATACTGAAAAGGAACTTGTTGCAGTAATATGAAATGTATGGTTAAATGTGACATTATTCCAAGAGTAAGCATGAGGATAGGCCCCAAAAGCAGTCAAGAGGCAGAGCTGGCTGCTATTTGTAAGGCAATATCTACAGCAGTAGAAAATAGGCTCAAAGAAAAAGTTTTAGTCACTGATTCTGATTATGCGCAAAATAGGTTTGTGGAGTATTTACCTGGCTGGAAGGTGGAAGGGATGCTCACATATAACAAGAAACCACTTAAGCATGGCAAGATGATCCAAGCCATAGATAAACCTGTGTCAGAAAATGACCTGATAATCCATTGAAGGAAAATATGCGGTCATTTGAAAGAACCAGGTGAGGCTAAGGAAGGAAATGATAAGGCAGATCAATTAGCCAAAATTGGAGGTGCAATGAGGGAGTTATTTTCTATTGGACACCTTCTTGGTGAAATACAGGAGGATGTGATAACACGCTCCAAGACTCCGAAAAGAGTTGAACAGCCTGTGGCAGAATGGAGTTTTAATACTCCAGATCAAGCCTTGGTTAAGGCACAAAAGCAATATCTTATTCTAGGCACATTTTACAAACATTTGCTAGATGCAGAACAAAATCCACTGACTTAAGAGGACTTCAAAGGGAAAGAGGAATTGAGGATGTTATTAAAAAACAAAAAGAGAATTAGGTTACAAGATGGACTGATGATTAGAAAATCTGTGACAAGCCAAATCCAATGGGTAGTGCTTTTGTCATTTCGGGAATTGCCCACAATGCCATAACTTGCTGTTTTTGCTTTTTGCTTTAAAAGTCAAATTTTGATGTTTTTGCTTTTTGGCTTAAAAGTCAAATCTTGCTGTTTTTGCTTTTTGGCTTACAAGTTGAATTTTGCTGTGCTACGCTAACTTGCTCTGCACTTTGCTTGTAAATGTTGCTTCTCTATAAAATGCTGGGCCTGTGACTCCACCAATCTCTTACCTGACCCACTCCTTTCTCCCTTCTTTTTCAAGCTACCACTCCTATGGCACTTTCAGTTTTTCCTATCTTTTCAATCTGCTTGTCCATTGACCTCCATCCCTGTCTCCCTATTGCTGAAACCTATTCCAGTGCGTCCACCAGACCGACACTCACCAACATCCTCTTTTTCATTCCTTTGCCAGATCTATGGACTCTTCAAATGATCTCTGTGCTCTGTCCTGTCTCCTCCTCTCACATTAAAGGTGGCACCCGATGGCAAGCTATCATGGCTACTTCGACTCCTTTAAAGTCATCATTACTGTCTACCTTTATGGCATTGCCATGGTACAAGACACTCAGGCCAATCTCCTCCTCTAAGACAGGCATTTCCCTTGCCTCATCAATTTCATTTCATCTCCTGCTGTCCCCTCCTCTCCCCCCTTGCCTACCTGCCCTCTCTTCCCTCCTCCTCTGCCCACCTAGGCCTCCTTATTCACCTCTGCAGGGCATACCTCTGATTTGAACCCCACCTCGGAAGGTCTTTAAGGCTGGAAACCTCCTTCATCTAGCCACTGTAAACTTTCACTCTGCTGTCAAACACTCTTCTGACATCTGCCACCTCCTGGAAGAACTTGACCTTGATGTCCTCAGTCTCACTGAGACATGGTTCATGGCCAGCTCTGTCACAAGCTTTGACACTCTCCTCCCTGATTGCTACAAAATCCTCTCTGCATCCAGATCAACCCAGTCTGGAGCGGGTGTAGCCCTGATCTTTCCTGAGTGGATTCCTGCCTCTATCATTCCTACGCAGACATACTCCTCCTTTGAATGTCTTGTCTACAGGCTCTCTCTCTCTCCTAGACACTCTCTTACCGTGGCTGCTATCCTCTGACCACCTTTTTTAAGATCACCTCTTTTCTCTCTGAGTGGGCCGACCTCTCCTCTTCCTTCCTGACCTCAACCATACAACTCCTCCTTCTTAGTGATATTAATATCCATCCTGACACTCCTATTCCCTCCTTTGTACTCTGCCATGACCTTTGTGACTCCCTCTCCCTTTCTATCCTCCCCTCTGGCCCAACTCACTCTGCAGGGCACACACTTGATGTCTTTATTTCCTCTATCCTCCGCCTCTCCATCCCTCTGACCACTCCTCTTTCCAGGTGCAATCACTCCCTACTATCCTCTCATCTCTCCCTCTCTGCCCCCCAGGCCAAGTCTGCTCCAACACTGCCAATTACGTTCTCGGACATCTGGCCCATGAAGTTTGTGTTAGTGGAGGCCTTCGCTGCCACCTTCTCCCCCCCCCCTCCACCTTTGGCTGACTCATATCCTGACACAGCCCTATACTCTACTCTTCTATTTCCAATACTCTTGATGGTCTTACACCTGTCATGAGGATCCGTTTGAAGCCCAAAGCCTAGTGCTATTCTTGGTATGACTCTGACCTAGCTACACTTAAATGTAAGTGTAGGGGGGCTGAGAGGAAATGGAGGGCTGCATGTTCATCCTCTGACAAACTGGCCTGTCGCTTGCGCCAAAGGCAATAATGACTCTCTGTCCACACCAGGAAGAGAGCCCACATACAAGCCTGTGTCTCTGTGGCATCTAACAACTCGGCCAACTCTTTAAATTCTGCAAGGAGCTGGCCAACCCTGCTGCAGTCTTTACTCATCCTGTCGCCTCCCGGGGCTTTTACACAGCCCTTGCCTCTCATTTCATCTAAAAAACACAGGAACACAAGACATCCTGTCCACCCTCTCCTCCCTTCCCCCCCTCCCTCCTACTGTGAACTCAGACCCTCCTTCAACCACCGCACCCCATCCTCATTCTCCTCCTTTCTTCTTTTCTCCCATGATGAGGTCGCTAGACAAGTCCGATCTATGAAAGTCTCATCAACACAGGTTCATCCTTGTTATTCTAAAACTATAAAGGACGACATTGACACCCTTGCTCTGGCCTTGGCTAATTTCTGCAACCTCTTCTTTGCCTCAGCAGCCTTCCCCTCCCTTCTAAAGCACTCTCTTGTGCATCCTATTCTCAAGAAACCAGAGCTGATTCTTCTTGCCTGACTAACTGTTGCCCAATTTTGATTACTCCTTTTCTGGGCAAACTCTTGGAAAAGCTGCCCATCTCTCAACTTAACCTTCATACTGATTCTGTTGGCTGTCCCCATGACCATCAGCCTGGCTTTAGAGCTGCCATACGCATGGGAACTGCTCTCCTGAACATCTGTGAAGATTTGCTCTCCAAACTTGACTCTAACATTCCCTCAGTCCTCATCCTACTAAATCTCTCTACTGCCTTCGACACGGTCATCCATACCATCCTGCTCAACCGTCTCTGTGACAAACTGGGTATCACTGATCAGGCTCTGGCCTGTTTGTCCTCTTTCCTCTCTGGTAGACCCTCACAGGTCCAACTTGGGTCCTTCCTTTCCTCTATCTCACACTCTACCTGTGGTGTTCCCCAGGGTTCCAACCTCTCACCCTGGCTTTTTAACCAATACCTGGCAACTCTTGCCCACCGCATTGCCATTTTCTGCTCAAATTTCCAGTGCTATGCGGATGACATTCAACTAATTTTCAGGCTTCTCTCGGCCACCTCTTCTCCTTCTCTTATCTCCGACTTCCTATCTTCCATTCAGGATTGGTGTGCCGCCAATGATCTGTGCCCGAATGCCAGAAAAACTGAGATCCTCCTCATCGGCACACCTTCATTCTCTTTTCCTGTCACTCTCTGGCTGGCCGCCCTTGGCCCTCCTCCTACCCCCACTTGCGAAGCCAAAAACCTCAGGGTAATCTTTGACTCCATGCTTTCCGTCTCTGCCCAAATATCTGATGTCTCAAAAAAGTCAAACTTCCTACTTCACCACCTCAGAGGTACTCTGCTTTTCCTGTCCTTCCCCCAGAAGCTCACTGTCTCTCGAGCCCTGGTTCTCTCAAGGTTGGCCTATTGCAAGAGCCTCTTTCTAAATCTACCTGCTTCAACTCTCCACCATTTACAACTCGTCCAGAACAGGACCCCAAGACTTGTTCTTTGCTTCAAGCCCTGGGATCGTATCTCTCAAGCCCTGAAATCTATTCACTGGCTCCCAGTTAATGCAAGGATTAGATTCAAGACCCTTTGCCTTGTCCACAAGGCTTCCTGGGGCCTGGGTTCAAAATACCTTCAGCTGTCAGCCTGCATCGCCAGCTCATAGAGCGCCATCAATGGAAAGGGGTTTGATACTCCCGTGGTCTGATATACAATTTGATTATGTGTGGCCTCTGAAGAGAGCAGCAATGGGAAACAGGTACATGCTCTCTGTTGTTTGTCTAATGTCTAAATGGGTGTATTGTATACCAGCTCCAGACTGCAGTGCGCAAACGGCAGCCACTTGTAAATTATATTTTTGTTACACTCACCTGGTCTCTGCGGAGGCATTGGGGCATGGTTGCAACCCTCCCTGAACTTGAATCACCCCCTTCAGGCCTCTCCCTCTGTAGAAAAGCTGTGAGCGTGGTACGTGGTGATACTGCTCCTGCGTGGAGATAAGAGTGTGGGAGTGCGCCAATCTGTGATTGTTGTATCTCTCGAACCCTTAACCTCAAAGTACAGTTTCTGTAAGCATACGCCGACCCATAAAGCTCACCTGTGAATTATGGAAGATAAGCTCTTCACCCTGCTACTTCTGGCAGGGGCGCGTTGAATGGGATTTAGTTCCTTCACTGATCCCTGATAAGATTAGTCCTGTCCAGCTGTGACTATGCTTCGCCTTATGATTGGTAAGTCTTTCTTGAGGTCTTGTGATGCTGGTCGTTCTGTTTAATGTCTTTATATGTTGCTCCTATTTATGCCCGCAATAATGTCTGCCTTCTGTTTTCTTCCCTTAGATGGAAATGCAGTCCCAATGCAACTGTGAGACGCGGTCGGATGGAATATGAATGCTACCGCAATGTTTGACAGCAGGTAAGTGATGGTTTAAGGAAAGCACGAAGTATGGTGAAGCGCAACCTTAAACGGACTGTTTTTTCGATGTCTAACATTTCTTCAGTTTTTCCTTGCAGGCGCTGCTGTCGACGATAGAGCGTGTCATGCTGTGGTGCCAAGATGAAGATGTCGGTGTTCCGGAAAGTGTAAAGATGAATACTTGGTTCACTGAAGAGATGTAATGGTAAGAACAGCTTCCCCCAGTCGGTAAGTATGCTGGCAGGAAGCAGGATGTCCAGGAAGCAGGATCTTCAAAGGTAAGTCTGACCTCAGATGATGGTGAGCGTTACGCTGCTTGCAAGTACAGAATAATGCAAAGCGTCTGTCTTGAGGATCGGGGCAGCTTATATAGCTGAGATCGTGGGCACGCCCATTAGGGCCGGCTTACCAGCCACACCCTGCTACTCCTAGAGAGTGAGCATGTGTGAAGGCAATCCATTAGCAGCCACACCCAAGAATACACTTGGGGCTGCTTAATGTTTGGAATGTTCAAGGTTAATGCATCCAGCTCAATCGATGAAATGATCAAGGTTAATGCATCTGAAGTGCTATGTCCATAATAAAAGCTTTTTGATGTTAAATGGATGTTCTTGTTTACTTGTGTTCATTTGCCTGGTGCCAAAGGTGCCAGGAAAATATCCACCGAGGTCTCCAGTGCATGCGACCCATACATGCCTGTGCCCCTGACTTCATGACCATGACAATTTTTTCAAGATTCGATTTACCTCAAATAATACAATCAGATCGTGGGAGTCATTTCACTAGTGTATTAATGACAAAAATGTGGCAAACATTGTGTATGAAGAGGATGCTACACATTTCTTACTGGCTCCCTTCTTCAGGGGGAGTAGAACGGTTTAACAGATCGATAGTTGATATGTTGAAAAAGTTTATAGCTGAAGCAGGATCTTGTTGGGATTTGCGGATTCCATTGGTAATAATGACTCTCAGGTCAACAACCTCTAAATCAATAAATCATAGCCCCAACAAGATTTTGACAGGTATAAACATATTTCTGCCACAACACTTACTCTACTGAACAGATGAACAGGTTCTTGTAAATGAGTCTACGATTTATGAATATGTGGAAGAACTGAGAAAGCACTTGCAATATACTCTTTCATTTGCGGAGCGAACTTTGGAAAAGACCGCTGACAGTGCAAAGACATATTACAATAGGAAGACATCTGTGAGAGAATATGAAATGGGAGACCAGGTCTACAAATTTAACTTTGGGAAAGATAAGTATAACAACTCTAAATTTCTTGCAGTATGGCAAGGGCCATATAGAATTGTAGATAAGGTTTCACCTGTGGTCTACAGAATTGCTAAAAAGGAGGGAGAATTAACAGTGGAACAGTTTGTCCACGTTAATCAAATTAAGCCCTTTCAACCGAAAAATGAGGTGAAAAGGCTAGAGCGAAATGAAACTAGCACGGAGTGGAAAATAAAGAAGTGCTTACTTATTATATTAAATAGAATTACCCTAACAGGTGAAGAGGTGTAAGTAGTGTAAAGGTATCAAAACGACATTTGAAGAGATAAAAAGGGAAAATATATCAAATAAGTGAACAAAGATATAAATAAGCAACTAAGAGAAAGGAGTGTTGTGTCTGAGACTGTTGCCCGAAAAGTGCTGTGTGAATTGGTGTGTTTAATGTATGTTATTTTCAGATGGTCCTAAAAAAGATGTTCTCGTTGCATTATATGGTATTTCATGCATAATGTACATTTGCACACATACTGTAATTTGATTTCAGATATTGAGTTAAAAAGGGAACAGTTAATGGATTGATGTACTTGATTCTTCAGTTGTCTTTTCTTTTTACTCTTGAAAAATAATAGTTTTCCCTGTCACTGCGCCGGATCCCTGGAAGCAATGGATCCTTGGAGTGCAATTTTTTCACATGCCAAATCACTCCGTATGAAGCTGGACACGGAAGACCACGCTCCTGCCCTGAAGGCCATTTTCCTGCCCCCAAGAGCCCCGAGCACGCTCCCACCTGCCATCTGCTGCTGCCTGCTTGCCTGCTGCCACGTGCCCTGCTATTTGGTGCCTGCACATCAGCCATCTGCAGGGGTCCAGTTGCTGAGTCCACCCCTGCTGGAACAGAAGACTCCTGAATGGGATACCATCGCTCCACAGCCCAGCCCCAGGACACAGTTGCCCATCCACGCCTGCCTCGGGTGTCGCCATGTCGGGGCAAACACCATCTGAGACCACTGGCGACCCCCAGCCAGAGGGGCAGAGGGTCACCAGCTTCAGTCAAAAGGAAGTTGGTGTCCTGGTGGAGCATGTCCTGGGGCATTATGATGCCCTCTTCGGAACATCACGCACTAACAAGGAAGGACGGGATAGGATCTGGGACGACTTTGTGGTTGCCATCAACGCGGAGGGGGTGGCAACCCGCAACATCAAGCAAGTCAAGAAGCGCTGGGAGGACTTGAGGTCCAGGACCCTCATAAAGGCCCAGTGCCTCGTGGAGGGGGGCCGGGGCAGCATGAGTACCATCCAGATGAGGGTCCTGGAACACGTAGGCCCAGCGCTCCACACCCAGATCCTTCAGAGGCAGACCCATCTGGAGTTGAGCGGTAAGTGGCCATGCATTGCTGTGTGAGACAGGGCATGTTGCAGGGTGCTGGTTGTCTGATACTTGCCTGTATGTGTGATATAGGCCATGTACGTATGTTTGTGTGCAGGGACATCATGGTCATGCATGTGAGACCAGTAATGTGTGAACCACATGGTTGGTGCATGTGTTACAATGCAATATGCGGAGCAGCATGCGGAATTCACACATTAATGCATGCCTGTCTCTGTTATTGGACATGGATGGGGTGTGAGAGATGGGTGCTGCTGTCATGGACATGTCTGGTGTCCATGTCTGTGTGTCTGACTTGCGTGTCTGTGACTTGTAAATGCCATGGATGCATGACACATGTCTGTGACAATGTTCAGATTCACTGATGTAGCCTACTCATCCTTGTATCCACTGTGTCTGGGATGTATGAGGCCAGATGGATGAAACTACAGTGAAGTGTGTGCATGTGATAGGCATGACCCATGATGAATGTGAGTTTCAAACCAGCATTGTATGTTTCAAGAGTCCCTTGGACATGTGTGCTAATGTTCATAGCATGCACCATGCCTGTTACTGCATGTGTTTTGCCTGCACTGTGTTGTGGAGGGACATAATGGAAGTGATGTTTGACAGTGCCACTCAACTGCTATTGCTTCCTGTCTAGGGGACCATTGTACAGTACCCTGATGCTTGTCTTATATGTCTCCCTCTACACAGCGGCAAGTGATGAAGAGGGCGGAAGCGGCGCTGTGGAGCAAAGCGGCGGGGATGCCCCCACCGGCCGGTGACGCAAGGCCCAGTCAACCTCCCAGAAATTACCATCGTCTGAGAGTGAGGGGACTGGTGCTGTGTCTGCCACTACGGCTGCAGCGGAAGGGATGGGTGAGCCCCCACAGGGCCTTGCAACAGCGGAAGACGGTGTGGAGCCATCCAGGTTGGTGGTTTCAACAGAGGAGGAGGAGGCCGCTACTGAGCCGCACATGGGGCTTGGTGGGGGTGGTATCACTGGTGCAAGTGGTGCAGTCCAGGGGCAGGGGCAGGAGGCAGCACAGGTTGCCATGGAGGGGCCTGTGCATGTCACTGTCCCTGACACTGTGACTGCACTACCATGCACCAGCAGGGATGCCCTGGAATGGGAGTGTCTTCCGTGTGGCAGTGGTTGGACCAGCAGATAGGTGCTGAGCGGCGGCGGGCAGAGGAGGCACGGCTAACAATGGTCAGGGCGGAGGACTCCAGGCGCAGGGTGCTGAGGCGGGCTGAGTGCCTCGAGGGATTTTGCAGGGAGTTGGAGGTGGACATGGCGTTATCCCTGCGAGACCTCGGGGCCAGAGAACAGGCCCGCCTCCAAGACATTGAACAGGAGTTCGATGATGCCCTGGCCCATGACATCAACAAGTGAGCCATTGGACTTGCCCGCCGCCATTGTATATAGTTCATTAGTGTTAAGTTTCATTTATTTTTTCTTTCATTAGGTAGGTTTCATTGTAGGTTTCATTTATGTCGTTGGGCTCATGGACCCTGGATTTGCTATTTGTACATAGTTTTACAGTGGATTTTTCTCCTTCATCTTTTTTTTTTCACCATGGAGCAATGAATATTACGCTTTTCTTTCCCTTTGGATTTGCTTTGTTGGACGGTGACTTTGGACACATTTGGATTAATTTGTATTCTCATTTTATTTATTTATCATTTTTTGGGACATTTGATTATTATTGGCATTATTGTGTGTTTTGATTTCATTCCCTTCATTTTGACTTGAATACATTTTTGTTTCTTACTTCAATGTGTGGTCTTCTCTCATTGATTTCATGCATGTCACAATGTGGGTTTTCTCAGTCATGTGTTGCCAGTGTGTGGGTCTGACAGACTTGTACTCATGCGCATACTGCTTATTTCTGATCTATCATATAATGGGGATTTCAATTTGGAGTGGATGTAAAGCTTGGTTGGGTGTTTGGACTGGGGTGGCGTGGGGTGGATTTGGGTGGCCATAAGAGCCAGGGATATGGATTGTGATGAAGTGTTGGCTGGGGGACATGAGTGGGGGCCTGCTGGCAGGTGCCCCTGACTGCTGGGGGGTGGGGGTCCTGGGGGACATGTGTGGGGGCCTGCTGCCAGGTGCCCCTGACTGCAGGGGGGTGGGGGTGCTGGGAGACATGAGTTGGTGATCATATTGCAACGTGACATGTGGCTTGGCTGGGGGGCATGCCCATAGTGGATGGGCTGCCTGCGGGACATGACCAGGGGTGCAGGGTAGTCCCCTGTGGTGTGGGCTGCCTGCAGGGGCCGTGGAGGGGGTAGAGTGGACACCTGCGAGGACCCACACTGACAATTCACGTGTAGGACCCTTGCGCACCCCTGAAATACGCCTTCGCCGCTCTGACAGCAAAATCGCTTGTGAAAATTCCCGCGCACCCCAGTAATACACATACCCTACTCCAATCGCGTGTGAAACTTCCTGCGCACCCCTGAAATACACGTACCCAGCCCAACCGCGTGTGAAACTTCCCGCACACCCCGGAAATACACGTACCCAGGCCAATCGCGTGTGAAACTTCCCGCGCACCCCTGAAATACACGTACCCAGCCCAATTACATGTGAAACTTCCCGCGCACCCCTGAAATACACGTACCCAGCCCAATCGCGTGTGAAACTTCCCGCGCACCCCTGAAATACACGTACCCAGGCCAATCGCATGTGAAACTTCCCGCGCACCCCATAATACACTTACCCCACTCGCACAGGCCCTTTCGTGTGTGAAAGTTCCCGCAAACCCCATAATACACGTACCCTGCTGAAATCGCGTGTGAAACTTCCAGCGAACTCCAGTAATACACGTACCCCACTCGCACAGGCCCTTTCGCCTGTGAAACTTCACGTGCACCCCAGTAATACACGTTCCCCGCTTGGCGTTTGCTGTTTGGCAGCCCTGTAAACTGGACCAGGGTTAGCGCAGCCCTTTGCGCTGAATTGGGAATTTTGATGGCTTTTCCTTGCATGAGGGCGTTCTTGGGGGCGTAACTGGCACTTCTGCAGGGTTGCTGCGCCACTCTGTGCCATGGCTGGTTTTGGAGGCTAAAATCCATGAACACGCTGTGCGCGGAAATCGATTTTAGCGCATGCGGCTGGCGCAGACATTCGCACACGCACACTGTGCGCCAGCCGCGTGCACCACTTTTGTGTGAAATTCTATGAATTACCCTGATAGTTTTTGATGTATGAATATTACCAATTGCATGTTATTTATTTCTTGACTATTAAGATCCAGGTAAAATGTGGGGAAGCTGGGATTAGTGCATATATGTTTTTTCTTGCAGTGATTTTGGGATATGTCAAAGCAGTCTAAAAAAAGGAAGGGCTGTAGGGAAATACGAGGTAGCTCCGGTTTTCATTATCCACATGTAAGCAATGGTTTGAATTCTAACTAGGGCCAATGATGTGAGCCTCTTATATACTGACTCAAAAATTCACTCTGTCCCACTCTGCCCCACAATACTACAGTTTTGGGCTGAGTTAGATTAAAGATAAAACTAAAATTAAACTATCATACCAATTTACCTTACCCATTAACATATAGCTGGCTCATAAAACATTTAGTGCAAATCAGTCCATGATATAAACTGGGTGCATGGTGATGGAAATGAAATAAACTAAATGTGCAGCCTTAATGTTGCAGTGTGTTTTAAAGTGTGGAATGTGAGATCCCTTCTGCTAAAGACATTGCAATCTTTCAGGGCAGGAAGTGCCAGACAAATGTAAAATGTTCACTTTAGAGATGCAGTTTGCTCGGTCAAAGACACAGAGGATATCACCTGCTATTTTAATGGGCTGATTTGTCAAGCAGAGGTTCTTTTTGAGAGACACATGAGTTTTAGAAAAAGGTTTGAAGCAGATAGGGCTGGGTCATTCACTCACTCACCGGTGAAGGTAGCAGAAGGACTGGCAGAGAGAGAGAGCTGACTCCAGGGCCCTTATCTCTGGCTGACTTCGGGGAGTTGAGAGGCTGACTTGTTTGTTCCAGGCAGAAAGGGAGTGAACGTGATAAGAATGATCCTGTCCGAACTGAGTCTGGGAATATCACCAATAGAGTAAGGTAATAATACAGTAATTGAGGAGCATATACTATACGTGAGAAATGCTTACAGGTTGTGTGATAGAAATATTTTTTTTAAAAGTAATTCATGATTCCAATTTATGAAGTGAGTTTTTGTTAAGGTAACAGGCTGAGACATTCAAGGCATCAGACTGTGCGCTTGCCAGCCTGCAACAAGTGTGTAATTTAAGATTATTATTAGAAAAGCTATTTAATGTGTGTGAGATCTCTAATGAAATGTATTTCACCCACGTTCCAGTATAATTCACTGTAAAGGAGTACAGCATAATGCAACTGTTTGGTCATTTTCTGAATTTTAACATTTTATAAAGACACAAAAGTGAAAAACAAATTGGATTAGTACTCTTATTATGTGTCTGAATTATTGTTAGCACATAGACTGAGGTCCAACATGTGGTAAGCCTATTTTACTGCAGGCAGTAATTCACATTACCACATGTGGTAAAATATAAGATAAGCCATTTTTTTTTTAAGTTGAATTTTCACAAGTGCGAGGCCTGCGTGTGATTACAACTATTTGGTTGTGAAAGGTTATGTATTTTGAAACGCAGCCAAAAGGGCATAGTGTGGTTTTGTACATAAGATACCACAAGAGGGCATAAGTTAATTATTCAGAGTGCCAGTACTTGTTTATCGTTAGTGACCCTGGTAAAATAATTATTAGGAAGTTTTCTGAAGTTAGTCTCACCACTAAAAAAATACCCCAATAAGTTTACAAAAATACCACCATACCAAAATAGCACAAAATACCATGAGATACTAAATATAGCCCAGAAAGATCTCTATCACGGACCAGGCCTTCAAAGGAGGAATAGGCTGGGTAGGTAAAATGGAAACAGGAACACACTCAGGGAAGATTAAGTCGACAGGACCCTCCTATGGAGTAAATTGAAAAACTGGACCTGCCAAGAAGCCATACTAAACCCCATCAAACTGCTCCACACAAACACATCAGTACAAGTTAGACTGAACTGTCAAGGATCACTATCCAACTCTATCATGATCCAAAGGGGAGTTAAGCAGGGGTGTCCTCTGGCCCCCGCCCTCTTTTTGGCCTATCTTGGCGATTTCCAAACATCAGACATTTCTGTGAGATCGTTCCCTCCACGGGTGGGGAAACAAGCAATCAGCAGATTACTTTACGCGGACGATCTCATCCTGATCGATCAAACACCCATTGGATTACAACACCAACTTGAAAATCTACACGAATACGTAACAGCCAACAACTTGGAAGTAAACAAAGGTAAAATTAAAATAATTACCTTGGAGAATACAGCAAAGAAAACTGAAAAACTAAAATGGTTTTTCCAATCGGCAGAGATCGAAACAGTCCCAAACTTCATGTACCTGAGGATTTGCTGGATAATACAAAAATAGAAACATCCATGCAAGAGCACCTAAGAACAAAAACCAGGAAACTAGCCACTCAAGGAAAAGCAATCGATCAAAAACTAGGTCGCTTCTCAACGATCCCAGCGATCGACTTCTATAAAATGAAGGTGGATCCTGCCTTAACCTACGGCACAGAAACGATGATATTGTTCCTGTGTGAAATCTGGCCCAAACTTGAGGCTTACTACTGGCGAACAGTTCTCGGTCTGCCGGCTTCTACACCAGTAGCTTGTATGCGCAGAGAACTGAGACGTTTGTCGCTACAAGGGATCCTGAACTGCAATTCCTTAAGACTTTACAGAAAAATCCTACTCCCTGAAAGCTCATTGCTATACAAAATCATCAAAACAGAACTAGCAGTTGAATCAAACAAACTCGTACAAACCTGGAAGTCATATGTGTCCTCGCTCCTGAAGGATATTGAGTGCGATAAAGACGATTTGATTCAAAATCCGGCAAACATTTTGAAAAAAACCAAAGAGTTAGACTGGATAACGACACTCGCAAACGCTTCAGAAAACAACTTAACGCAACATCTGCCCCCAAATAGTAAGAAATTAAACGAACTGCAGGGATACCTCAAACAATTTCCTAACAGAAAAGCAAGAAATTACCTTTTAAGAGCGAGACTAAACCTGCTACCTACAAATGAAATTAAAACCATTAGGGGCCTGTCTAACTCTTCACATTGTAGACTATGTCGCAACATAAATGAAAAAGAGACAGTTCGCCATCTGCTTCTGGGCTGCCCTGAAACAAAACAACTCAGGACGGCTTACATGCAGCATTTTTCTTCGGACCCAACTTTGGAAAGTGAATCTTGTTGGTGGTCAAGAATGATCAGCGGAGACAAACCAACTTGGCTTATGGCCACATCTCAACTTGTGCAGCAAATTATGGCTAAACTGGACTCCTTGGCACCTTCTGAATCGATCTCTGCAGACAGAGATTCCTCGCCGACTCTTCTACTACCCGAGACTCTAGGCGACTCGACACCTTGACCTCCCGGTGCAAGTTCAAATTGGCCCCAAAAGGCTGAAAACGCCAACTGTTCCACTTCTTTTATTCTTTCGTTCAAACGAAGTTTGCTTCAAAGGCAAAACGAGAAACAGACTTTGAAAAGTTCTTTGTAAAAATCAATTTTCTTTTTGATTCATACAAATAAATAAAAAAATAAAAACTAAAAAAAATCATGTTATTGCCACTTCATTTTCAACAAATAATAAGCAGGCTTTGATTACATTGTGGGCTATGCTTTCGCATTTACCATGGTCATCGTGCTACAGAATGGCTCTATTTACATTAGCCTAGTGGCCTCACCGTTTATATTGAATGCTTAAGAATCTTATAGCATTTGAATACATTTGCAAGTATACATAGTATTGAAAAACCAGTGAGCATGCGGATCATACATTCTGCATCATAGCAAACAAGTCACCTAGCATCTCATACCTTTCTTTGGTAGGGATCGATGTGTAATCAACATTATATGTCACCAACATGTGGATCATAATATCATGTTAATTGCAATTGATTTAGACACGTTAATTAATTGTCGTTCTGTTATATCTCATAGAAACAACCCCCTTATACACAAACGCAGGAGGGGATTTATAGCTTTACAGAGGGGATTAGCATTGTGGGTGAAACAGGGTGGTACACAGTTGTGGGGTGTGTATCTGCTACATCAAAAGAGGTTTGAGATTGGGGCTTATCCACAGTATATATCTTAAGGGTAGGGTCTGCGTGTGATGAGACATGTGTGTGGAGATGAATTGTTTTTTCTCGGCCCAAGCTCTTGCCCGGTCATTCACATGTCAGTGATGGAAGGAGGAAGGCAAGAGATACAGTTTTTAACTTGTGACTCTTTGCGCCCAGTCTCCCGTGAGAACAGGGCTGCTGCAGGGACACAGAGGGGAGGAGGTGGGGGAAGTAGCTGGCTAACTGTGCGCAGTGCCAGGGGAGAACTGCAGGCCTGCAGGCTGGCATAGCTGTGAGGCCTGCTTTGGCATATACAAAATGGAGTCGTGATTCAGCACAGAATTGAGTCAGTAGTCTGCCCTCTTCTGAACGGTGCACTCGTATGTATCATCCTGAGGCTCTCTGGCACCTCTGGCCACAGGCGCCTGGGCAGTCCTGGGACGAGCATAGTGCGCTTGCGTAGAGGGAATGGAGGGGAGGGGGCCTCAAATTACCTTTCCTCCCATACATTCCCCCCTTTTGTTACTTAATTAACTAATATTGCAATTCACCCAACCTTTTATGCTCTTATTCCTCAGATACTGCCTCATCCCATGCAGGGGTTCCCTTTCGTAGCATCCATGCTTTGTACACTGCCCTCAGGCTTTCTCCGTCCCTAGCATATTCATCCAGGGTGCAGGTCAGGTAAATACAACCCCCATTCCCTCCCAGGTTGGCTCATACCTCATCATACAATGCTAATTCATGGGTCTCTTGTATTGTTGTGTGATATAACCTGTCCACAATGTACCATGTGTTGTATATGGGCCTCATTCTGTATTTTGGCTCTGAGTCATCTCCTGTCTGTACTTGTGCCTCATGCATCATCTGTACCACTCCTTTTGCATTGCCCATTATCACCATCATCAGTGCACTGTTAGGTACAGCATTTGCACAGCACCTAAGCCTAATTGGCACACACAAAAATCAAAATCAGAAAAACGATGGTGGGTTTTAATAGTTTGACAGTCATTCCAAGCCAGTAAGGTACCCACAAAAACATGTTGTCGAACCAAGTGCTGGGCTGAACCCCTCCTTCTTCCTTCAAACACTTGCCAAGGTTGTGCACGGCTGCTATGACATGTGAAAGAGTTCCATTGTCCGCATCTGCAGAAGGTACGAAAGTGCAACATGCGCTCCCGATTTTTTGGCAAACACCTCCATCCATAGCTGTCAACAGGTCTAGAACAGACCTGTTCTGCATCGTCATCAACCGCAGGGCCCTTAGCTCCGCCTTCATTACATTAAACCCCTCTTCTGTGTCATTTGCCAATTGGATCAGCTCCCAGCGGGTTATCTGAAGCCATTTTGCATTGGCCCACACCCGGATGCTTGGAACAAGGGAGGCAAAGAATGTTTTAGCAGAGTTGAACAGTCTGAACCGATCTGGAATCTGTGCCAAAACTTCGGAGGATGCCTTGGAGATATAGTTTGACAATCTTCTTTTTCTCAAGACTGTGTTGCAGATTTTCCACGGATAGGGCATATATGGCGGTGTCTTCAGTTGCTGGCAGGGGCTCTGGATCTTTGAGTGTTGACAGCCCCTTCTCCCCTTGCATATGGCTTTCGGGTATCACCATCAGGGCAGAATGCAGCATTGTCAAAGAGCACGTGCCCCTCCATGACTGTGGAAGGTGCAAGTACACTTGTTTTCCGCAAACCCAGTAAGTGTCCATTAATGCAGCCATCCCTTTTTTCATGTCTGGGATGATGAGTGTTTTGCTACAGTTCTTGTTTGTGCCCATATGTACTTTTCCCTCTCCATGGAAGCACAGCTCATATGATATCTCTTTCTGCAGTTTAAATGGCTTTTCAAGGGCCATGACCCACGTGAGCTTCACAATGTGTTTGGTCCATATCGGGCGCAAGTTCTATTGATCCATTGCAATTTTTCATCTGCCAGTCCTCGTAGTGCTGCTGCTTTGCTTGTTATTTGCTCGTTTTGCCATTTATTGCCCAAATGTAATGTTCCCTTGATTACTAGAAAAGGTTCTTTCAGGTATATTGCTCATTGCGGTTTCGCGTAGCACGTCTTCTCATCCTGCAGCATTTCAAATGAAATAGTGTGTGCTTGAAAAGTAATTTTTATTCTGCGTAGTGCAAGGTGAAGGAGACACTGTGCCTCTGCAACAAGTGATTCTTGTGGTAACAATACTTTAGGAGTACCCGAGGCATGGAGTATCAGAGAGTCCACATAGCAGCTCCCATTTGCTTGTTTTGCGGTGGTGCTCATTTGTTAGACTGGTGTCGGTGTTGTGAGTCTTCTATTGTATCTAGTCCCAGACCAAGGTATTCATCATATCTCTTCCGTCCCATCCCCCTTTTCCTCCTTCTTTTCCCTTCCGGATGCCCCAGTGTCCTTCTTTCCCCTATGTTGCATTGGAAATATCCCATCTGCCCCCTACCCCCCAGCAGGTTGGGTTGGACTCCCCCTTTGGGGGTTGGTCCAAGTCTAATTTGCATATGGTATTTCCCCTTTTGTAATGGCTTGGCAGGCAAAGAACGATTTTTTGGAGGGTTGCCCAGAGCAAAGCCAAAGGTTAAGATTTATTCTATACCTTCCAGCCATCACCTCTTTTGTTTTGCTACTGGCAGTAGTGCCGCCATGTCCCAGATTCAGGCTGAGTTTTTCTGAATTGTCAGATTACCTCGAGACAAAGATTTATCTCCTTGCAAATTGGTCCTCGAAAAATGCGACAACATGGAAAAGCAGGATGACCACATGATTACCTTAGGTTATTTTAAGCAACAGAACACACAGAGGAGAAAAACTGCATTGTTAGACTGTGCGCAAAACTTTGGTTTCTGCTAAACAGATCCATAAAGATGCAAGGGAACGTGAAGTCATCACCAAATTACATTGAGGTTTGGACAATGAATGTGATCAGGTGCAAGCCAAATGTAGCAATCTTGCAACTCAATTGGCTCAAAGAGAGAAACAACTTAATGAGTGTGAGCAAGAATTCACCCATTTGAAAGCAATATTGGATGATGTAAGACAAGATAAAGATGTTGCAGTTTCAAAAATGCTTAGGGAAGATGGCAGGGAGAAAGATAACAAACTCCATGCCATGGAACAGGAGATATTTCAATTACTGGAAGAAAATTAAAAAAAAGCCAATGCACTTAATCATTCTCAGACACAAACCAATGAATTGCAAGCAATAATCAATAAGGTCAGGAGTGATAATTTTGCTCTCTGTCATGAAGCAGAACAGATTAAGGGATCGTACAAGAACCTGGAACTGCAAATGTTTAATCCCAAATCTCAAGAAAAGCGACAGGGTACTACATTCACTGGAGCTTAACTCAATCACAGCCCTTGCCAACGAAATGTACCGGCAGCTGTCCACATGGCCAAAACTGGTTTTAACCCAATTTTAGACTCTGAATTCACACACGTTCTTGCCCATAAGAGAATAGGAAAGAGCGACAAAAGGACACATACCAGAATGCACCATGTAGTACTATACAAATTATGAAATCTATCAAGACTTTGATTAAGTCATTCAAAAAGGGAGGTGATTGTTGCATGGAAGACCATTTAGAGGCTGTTCATGATATATATTCAAAGCCCTTCAGATCCCTAGGGAACAAAATAGACAGTACTTTCACCTCACTCTAGATGCAGCATCTGCTAGTATCATTTGTGGTCTCAATGAACAGGAACCTTGTCATGGGCAGATTTTGAGACGGCGATTAGACACCAATTCTCACCTTTCCAGTCTAAACAGAATGCCAAAAAAAGCCCTTATATTATGACTGCAAAGCAAAATGAGTCACCTCGCCAGTTCTTTCAAAACTTAAAAAGAGCATTTTCACGCTTCGATGTGAACTTTAACCCTAACTCTGTAGAATTTAAAACAGCATACTTTTATGGGCTCCAAAAATAAATTGTCTCCCAGGTAATTTGTGAATTTGACAGGGAAAAAGCACTACAATGGATAATAGAACAGGGGACAAAACTGTATGAAGTGATATTTGATCAGAAAAAGGAGGGGCCTACGAATAAAGATTCGTAACCAAAGTCTAAGGAATGCACACCAGAGTATTTGGGGGTAAGATCTTTAAGATACCAAACTCAGGCAAAGAATAACATGACACCCGATCAATGAGGCATGCCTCCACAGAGGACATCACCCCAAACTCCTATGTTCCAATCCATTGATCCCAAGTTCCTACATTAGTCCTAGATATTTTGGTAGTTCTCCCAGAGAGGGATTACACCATGATATGCCAGGCCTAGATAACAATTAAAATCAAATGTACATAGACCCATAACAGACAAAAGGGCCCAGAGTAGATTTGACCCTAATACAATGGTCTATGGCCACCAAGAAAGACCACGATATGCCGTTAGATTCATGGAAAATGGAAACCAGCATAGAGACCAGTTCCCACCAAATGAAAGACAAAATATGAATGATGTCCCTCGACAATTTAATCAGTCACCACCACTGGTCGACCATGGTCAAAGGATGGTCACTCCACGTTCTCCACCTCCTGTGTCACGTGAATTCAGAGGTAACACAAATAGAAATCAATCTCCTCAGAGATATCAGAACAGGCCTGATCAGGGTGAGTTTAATAATTACCTGCCCAGACAACAAAGAGAGAAATTCAGAGACATGGACAGGTTTCAATGATTAGAGGCCCAAGTTAGAATGTTGAATGAACAGATAGGAAAATGATGTGCAGTCCAAAAGCAACTGCCAAGTGAAGGTGCAGAAGGCCACAGGAGTGATCTTGTACATAGCGACAACAAGTAAATGAAAGTGAGACAGGGAATTTCAACATACACAAAAGGGAGTGTGGTTCCATTTAGAGTTGAACTAGACCATTCAGCTGTGTGAAGATGAAGAACAGAAAGGGGAACATGAGCAAGAAAAACCCAAAGAACAAAGAAGCTGTTTAAAAAAAAAAAAAAAACTATCCAATGTGAAAGTGAAACACAAAACAAAGAATTAGGATCAACAGATAGACTATCCTTAATTGATAATCAAAATACTGTTGTCACCCCCACAGTTGCCCAAATGGAGGATTCGGGTCAATCACTGAGGAATATTTTGAACCACGAATATTCCAAGGGACAGAAATGACAGGCGCTCTACAAAACGCAGATTATTGTCACACAACAGAAACTGACATGCTGTAATGGGCAACTTATGAAAATACCCAGCCAATAGGGTGCAATGTGGAACTAGTAGAGAGGACCCAGACAATGGTAACGGCACAATGAGAAATTGGGGCGTTAACACTAGTGGTCTCAATTCAGAGAGGCAGTCAGGTGCTACACTCCAAATGGGTTCTGAGCCCAGGAGAAAAGACACAATAATTCAAAATGAAGTGGGCAAAAAGGAGGGTAACATGTCATTTCATATGCCCATTTTCCTAGCATAAAGTAAAAAAAAAGCTAAGAAAAGTGAGTCCTGAAATTAGTAAAAATGCACATTTGTATGTGTACCATAGTAGGTTGAAGATAGCTACTATGCTCCTATCACTATTGAAGAAACATGTGATGCATTTGCAATGATTGACACAGGTGCCCAAGCAACAATAATGTCAAAAGAGCTGGTGAAAAGTATCAATGAACGGAGGTTCTGCACATTCATGTAAAGGTGAGAAAAAATAAAGGCTTGTGCACAATTTCAATGGGGAAGAAATACCTATCAAAGGTATCACTGAGGTTGACATAAAGTTGGGGAAGCATAGAATGAAACAGGAAGTGTTGGTCGCATCCATGAAGGAAATACCCTTTCAAATAGGGATAAATTGCCTGAAGAGGTTATCACCACTCATTGATGGGGTAAATGGAGTAGTGTGGTCCTTAGCCAAAAAACCATTGAGTCCTAAACAAAATAATGACCCAATGAAACAGTGTAAAAGAATGCCACACCATTGCTAAATCAGAAAGTGCAGTGGAAGCATATATTCAGAAAGGTTGTGTGCCTAGTGTCACTGTCATTGTCATGTGTCAGGATGAAATGCGAGTAGAAAAAGAGAAGCAGTCTTTGGAGATTTATTTGGATCCCAAGAAAAACTGGCAAACTGAAATAGATGAAAACACATTGCATTTTTATCTAAATGAAGAAAAATGCAAACCAAATACACTCCAGAGGTAATAAAAAACACATTTCAACAATCTCAGAAATACACATGGGAGAGGGACAGCCATGGATGCCTATCAATATTGGCGCTTGAACATGAAAGGCGTTTCATTAGTTAAAAAGGTACTCCACCAAATAATTGACAGGGAGGAGATCGCAAAGTTTAAAATAAAGAATCAACACATCTTTGGCCTAGATGATCCAGAGTTGGGACAAAGAATTGTTGGATGTTAAAGACAACAGTAAAGCGCCACACTTTTAAGACCTGTCAGCGCACCTTGACACAGCGCTCAGCAAACACAACCACATTGTATATTGGTGCCGTATTCACATGTTGGATCACACAGCAACTGACACAGTTTGCACAACAAACAGCCCACAAACAGTGTCATTTGTCAAGGATTGCCAACAGCGATCCAGTTACTTGCAGCAGCTGCGTTTAGCACAAATCAGCCTATTTCACGACTTTCCATCCACTTCATCCCTGGTCCACAAATCATCTTGAGGACCTCATCAAAGCCGAAACTCGAGTTGACGAAGACCCTGCATACATATATCCCTATGAATTAGAGATTTTGTTGTAATACAAATAACAGTTATAATACCATTACATAATAATACCAAAACAGTGTAAAATGTGGACATCTGAAGACAACCCTTTGGTCTCATGTATCCAGTTTGTTTTGTTATGTACAATTCTAGATAATATTAGTTTTTTTTTCTTTGATTTAATTGGTTATGTTATGTATGTTTGTGGTATGTAAGAGTGGTGTGAAAGTAGTAGGTGCATATGATAAATGGTAGGCTAGCAGTGTCATATTTGCACTGTCAACCTGCACTGCAAACTTAGTTTTAGGTGAATTATGTCATGTTATTTTTAATTTTGTTGAATGATAATACAAACCAATATAAACAATTGTTTGTTTTATATCGATTGAAGATTTCATTTTGAATATTTGGTTATAAATGGCTAGAAGGCATTGGGCCTCATTCCGAGTCCGGCGCAAATGGAAAAACGATGGCGGTAAAGTAATTCCGCCATCCTTTTCCGCCGTGGACTATTCCGACCATTCACACCGTAATTACCGCCGCCGTAAAGTACGACGGCGTAAATAGCGGACCAGTGTCGCGCGCCCGACACACCACGTCGGAAATAACGCTAAGGCGTAAACCAGTGCTGATCCCAAGTAAAGCGGACACGGTAAAAACGGCCTCCACAAGGGCGCAAAGTACCTTAACGCCATGGCGTAATTACCGGCATCGCAGAGAAGGTGTTAACAACCCTGAACAGTGCCAGAAAGAGGAACAGGTGCACCCAATCAGCACAGGTGGAGTCCATAGAGTCAGGCACAGCACAAAAGGAGCACACCCACACACCACACCCCCTCCCACACCAAGATGATACCAATTCTCGCAGCATTCATGGAGCTGGAGGCCCTGCTTGCAAGGCAGCAACGACGACAACATCAACAACAGCAACCACAGCAACCACAGCCCCCACCACAGAGGATACACAGGAGGAGAAGGAGGCAGAGACAGGCCCAGCATGCCCTACCGGTGCAGCCACCATTACCACGCCGTCAGCCCCCAATTCCACGCATCAGACCCACCCCCTTCAACCTCACACCAGAGCAGATACACACCCTGTACCGGCTTGACCGGGACACGATAACCACCATAGTGGCCCTGATACATAACGACATAGTGAGCCTAATAGAAATCAGCACTGCCATCCCCCCTCTACTAAAGGTAGTGTCTGTGCTCCACTTCCTTGCCACAGGGACCTACCAGCATACAGTGGGGCACATGCATGGCATTTCACAGCCCATATTTTCCCGGATACTCAACCAAGTGCTCGATGCCCTCCTCAAGCACAGAAGGGACTACATATGCCTCCCCCGGACTCCCCAGGAGACATATGATACCAAAGCTGCCTTCCATGCACTTGCAGGCATGCCAAATTGCATAGGTGCCATCGACTGCACCCACGTAGAATTGGTGGTTCCCCATGCCATGGAGGTGCCGTATCGCAACCGCAAGCAATATCACTCCATCAACGTCCAGATGGTGTGTAATGCCAGTAAAGCCATCACACAATGCAATGCCCGATACCCCGGATCAACTCATGACTCCTTGGTCCTGCGCAACTCTACACTACCACGCTACATGGAGCGACATGCTGAACGACGTACCTGGCTGCTTGGTGAGTAACCGGAATGGGCCATGGCAGTCCATTGGGGCTGTGAGTAGGCTGTCAGCATACTCCACCCGGGTGGTAAAGGGTGGGGTAGAGAGATGCATAAGGGTGGGACAGTCAACGCCATTGTACGATGTAATGGGGTGACTGTATCCTGGGACATGTGTGCATGGCCAGTGAACACCTGCTGCAATGTCAGATTAGCCCAATTCTCCACCATGATTGCACGAACACTTACCTTCATTCCACTCTCATGCAGGTGATGCTGGCTACCCATTGAAGCCGTGGCTCATGACCCCGGTCCGCAACCCACAAAACAGGCACCAGGAGGACTACAATAGATCTCATACCCGTACACGGGTGGTGATAGAGCAGACCTTCGGCCTTTTGAAGGCACGATTTCGTTGCCTCAGCCGGTCAGGTGGGGCCCTCATCTACAGCCACGAGAAGGTGTCCAAGATCACCATGGCATGTGCAATGCTGCACAACATGTGCATCCATCGGAACGTGCCACTGCCCCCTGACGTGGGTCTGCTACCACCAGAGGAGGAGGAGGAGGAGGAGGAGGAGGAGGAGGAAGGAATGGCAGGACAGCATCACGGGGCCGATGCACAGGAGGGACGTCACGTGCGACAAGCATTGATTGACCAATATTTCTGAGTCACAAGTCAGCTGAGGGGGTGAGGATGACAGGACATTGGGCACTGGGTGTGGGGATACATGTACTACATGCACTGTGAGACATTAAAAGACACATGCACAATGATCAATGTCCACTCTGTTTTCCAGGATACACCAAACTGTGTATTGTATAATCATGTGAAAACGTGTACAAATAATCCTCCACCCTCACCCCCCTCCCCCCCAACTCCCACGCACACCCTCACCCCCCTCACCCTCCCCCCACAACAGCCCCACAATGGTCCCATCAATACTACATAGGCCACATGTGTGTGGCTTCATAGTCAATGGGCACGCCCCGAGCATGAGGAATCATTTTCGCATTGTGCGTTGTGACCTGCGGACCGGGCTGGTCTGCTTGGAGGAGCACTGGGAGGGTGGTTCCTCCTGCTGGGGCTGAGGTCTGGGGGTTGCTGCCTCCAGGGCATCAGCAATCCTGCCGAGCACCTCACAGAGCCGGTTTGTTGATGTAGTGATGACCTCGCCCAGAGCCTGCAGGTCATTGTGATGCACCGACCCTGATTCCCGGTTGTCCCGGAGAAACTCCTCAATCATGGCCGTGAGGT
The DNA here is from genome assembly GCF_040938575.1 of Ambystoma mexicanum. Taxonomy (NCBI): domain Eukaryota; kingdom Metazoa; phylum Chordata; class Amphibia; order Caudata; family Ambystomatidae; genus Ambystoma; species Ambystoma mexicanum. The sequence continues at coordinate 38,762,982 of NC_090924.1, read as the reverse complement.
TCTGGGAGTGCACAGCTTCTGCGGCCGATGTGGGGGATGTGGTTGGCAGGCTCGGTATTGGGCCTGCAGGCCTCTCAGGTGTTTCGCCAGGGGAAGTGGGCTGATGTGAGACAGGTGTTACCCCTTCGCCTGTGAGACCTGGCCCATCACTCGACCCGGAGTCGCTGTGTGCAACCTGGCTGTATGATGGTGACTCAGGGCTGTAGACGTTGGTCTCCTCCACGTTGACCACGGAATGGGATGTGGGGCTGTCTGGCACACTAAGGAGGCACATGGCGGCATTCTCCCCTGACATGCTGGATTCCTCAGGGTGCAGCGTGGGGCATGTTTCCGGCGGAACTGCAGCCATGTCCAGGTGCGCGGGTGGGGGTTGTGTACCCTCCATGGGGGTTGCTGGAGCAGGTGGTGTAGTATGGGCCTTATGTCTGCCAGCAGGTATGCGCTGTACCCTGCCCCTGTCCCGGGAGGTACTTGGCCGGGAGCCTTCCTGCTCCTCACTTTCATGACCGCTACCTGTGGGGGGCAAGAGAGAGACAGCATGATCATTGATCTGGGGGTCATCATGACTTCAAGCCTATGGTAACACATTGGGAGAGCAGCGTCTTGGTGATATTTTGGTTGGTGAGTGAACTTGGCTTGGATGGTAAAAGCATACTGTTGGCGGGGTCAATCATGTTGGCGGAGTAGTGTGGTGAGTGACATTGACCAGCTTTCTGTGTGGAATGGACTTGCACCTGACATCATCCTGGGTCCCACTTGTTACGACATGGTTGCAGGGGGGGGGGGCTACGAAGCAAACATGATGTGACTCTTTGGTCGGCCCTTTGCGGTGAATTACATTAGGGATGCATGTACTGTTTGGACTCATGACACTCACCTGCATCAGCGGATGAGGGATCACCGCAATCCATTTCGCCCACACCTTCGATGGCTTCTGTGCCCATCATCTCCGCACATGTTTCCTCCCAGGGCATCATTTTAATGGGTGAGCCTGGGCCTCCTCCTGTCTCCAGGGCCTGCTGACGGTTTGCTGACATGATGGCCCGCACCCTGAGACGGAGGTCATCCCAGCGTTTGCGGCAATGCGTTGTGCTGCGGGGGGTGTTCCCAACGGCGCTCACCCTCTGTGCGACCAACTCCCATATCTCCTTCTTTCTGAGGATGGTGGGCCTACGCATGTCGCTGCAGAATACGATATCTGCATGTTCATGCAGAGTGTCGACCAGGACCTGTAACTCATCCTGGGTGAATTTTTCTTTTCGGATGCGCGCAGCGCCCTTTTTCAGAACTTTAGGCATGATGATCTTCTCTGTTGTATATTTGGTCGATCTGAGTCCTGTATGGAGTCCTGTATGTCCTGTATGGAGAGGATTGCAATGGATTGTGATTTTAAATATGGCCGCCGTGATGCTTCCCGTTCCTGTGCGATGACGTTATTTCCGTTTCCGGTATTTAACGGTGGCCGTAATTTACGGTTAGCGTAAATTACGGTCTCCGCTAATTACGGATTCCATCGAAGGCGATGGTGTTAAATGCGTCTAGGTTTATGGCGGTAAGGGGTTTGACGGGACCTTTTGCGCTATGCCGCAAGGGTGTTTACCACCATGGCGGAATACTCGTGCACGCGAAGTCGGAATATGGTGGAAATAGCGCCTTCCGACCACATCGTACATGGTATTTACGCCATGGCGGTAATTACTGTTACTTACCGCCGGACGCGGAATGAGGCCCATTGTACTTATTGTATGTGAAGCGATGCAACAATTGCTGGTCTTGAATGGAATTATTAAGAGACTGGGAGGATACTTTGCTGAGGGATTGTGGAAGTGTTTACTAAAGCTATTGTCCATTGTATTTAATATGGGTTAGAAATTATTCCAGAAACCATGTGAGATGGCTAGACAAATTTGAAGGGAAAATGTTTAGATCTCTTCTCGGTTTACTGACAACAGTCCCTGTTGCTGCTATGCAAATGGAACTGGGTACTACGTCTTTACAAACCATTAGAAAACTATCTTGTAGCAAGATATTCTTAAAGATAAATCAAACTAGCTTAACAGCTGATTCATCTGAAACAATTTTGTTGTCTAAGGCTCATGTACATTATCAGAGGGGTAGCTGTGCATACATTGAGCTGGAGGAATTCTGTACAAGCTCATTTGAATAATATTGGATTTGCGTTGGCAGAGGCAGTTGATATAGGTTACTATATATCAGATGTCCCGTTCATCCCATGGAGCCGGAGTTCCTCATAATGAAAGCTGCAGAAGCAGCGTGTTCCCTGACTGCTGAATGCGTGCAGTCATTAAGGTAAGCCAGAAGGCTTATTCGAAATCCACAACCTAACAAAGTGCATGCAACTGAAAAACGGCTTCCAATCACAGCACCGCTTTGCTTATGCTTATCCCCTATTTACGTGAGCTTATTTGCTTCCTACAAATACCAAATATCCTGTTTGCAGCTTGTATCTTCTTTTTCACCATTGGATGCCACATGGGTAACAGCTGCTAAAATGGCCTGGGTCTGGGGCTGCAAACCTATTGGTGTGTTCATCCTTCATAGCCTATCGGGTGGGCCACCAACAAAGGCTCACAACTAAGGCTCTACTCCTGTCCAGAGCCTGTCGGAACTTGTCAAGTGCAGTGCAGTGTGTGTTCCCCCTTCATGAGCCACTTCAACGTTCATATGTATATATGCAACCTTCAGTGTTGAATCTGCGACCTACTACCTTGACGTGTGACCAAGTGCCACCAGATCATCCCCATGAACATGCGCACATCTACACAGTGAGACCTTAACCTAAACGCTGTCGCCATACTGTTCTATACCTGTACCCTTGTACACATAAGTGTTTTTTCCCATTGACAAATCCGATTCATGCCACTTTTTATCATCCAGCATTGCCAGTTTTATACAAGTCATCAATTGTTTGACCTCCATATGCACTCGCACTAGTCTATGTTGCTATGCCATACACCTGGTGCAATGAACTTTATCCACCAATAAGCTCTCCTATACGTCTCACAACATTAGGAGCTATGTATCACTGTTTGCACTAACAATTACCTGCGAGCCTGCAAAATATGAGCTTTGAAGGTCACGCGCCATTTGATCACTTTGTACTTGTCGATTGCCTATCTCCACTTCTGATCTCATGCATGCTCCTAAATAATGTTGACCATTGCATAACCTGTCCTCAATTGCCTGATTTACTACAACTAACTAATGTACCATGCTATACAGTACGTCGTAGTCTTACATTTGTACCTCGTGATTAGCCTTGTTTATTTGCTACTTATCTAGATTATTGACAAATAGATTGTTTATGCAGTCAGTATCTCATTGCCTCTGCAGTACCTAATGGACACTACCTGCTGAATGACAATTGTACATCATTTTTGCAACGTTTTATCTCTCAATGTCTAACTGAACTGCCCATGCATAGTTATACCATTTGCCACACCGTCCTCTGCCTACCTTATCCACTGTTGTTATCCGACAATGATATGCATAACCATTATGACGTCTCCCTTCACATGGTATCTACACTTAGATTAGCTAAGTTAGATAACAACATGGCCTAAAACTCCACAACATTTATACCTTAATTCCACTACTGTTACTAGTGTTAGGTCTTACTGGGGCTGCCTCTCGGCACTCTCTACCACCCCACCCTTCGAGTGGGTACCACCCTTGCTTAAATATGATTACAACTAAAGTCCAGGCCTCTAGGATCAGAGCCTCTCCCTTTCAACCTTCATAAACATCAGCATAATTAATGCCTCAATCGGTCCTACTCCATTCCTACCTAAGCTATGTCTTGACACATTAGGCCATAATAAGACCTCCTCATCTAACACCATTGTGTTCAACTTACCTAGTAATAAGCGTATCACAGATCCCACTGGGTACACCCACTAATTTTCCATGCCACATAAACGACAGAAACTACAGACTGCGCTCCAGACTACCAACTTACAACCAGCCATTACTCAAAGACAACTATAACAAACCTACTCCAACCACAAAGAAAAACTCCCTGATGGGGAACTCAGCTGCAAATAAAATATTAAATATCCAAAATAAGAATCCAAAAAAGTCTAAACCTAGTGCCACCATCTCCAACGACTCAGAACTAATGATTTAGGGCGTACTAATAAATGCTAGGTCTTTTATAGCACATGCCACTGACATAGCTGACATCACCCTAGCCAAAAATCCGGACTTCTTAGCAGTAACAGAATCCTGGCTGCATACTGCTGCTGGCCCTTCACTTGTACTAGAGGTACCAGACAATTACTATATCACCAGAGTGGACAGACTTGACTCCAGAGGAGGGGGTATTGCCATCATCTCTAAAACAAATTTAGACGTGAGAATAGCCATTACACCGTCACTCCTCTCCTGCAAATTACTCTCAGCCAAACTGCCGATATTGCATACAAGTACCATCACAATTCACTTAATTTATAGACCCTCAGGGCCTATAAGTTCATTTGAGGAAGACCAGATGGCTCTACTATCCAACAATAATAAAACCTGTTTGCAAATTCTAATACTAGGCAATTTCAACCTAGGCTTTAATGACCCTAATGACCTCCAAACAGTATCATTAGCCAACACCCTGACCGAACATTCATGCAAAAAATGATCCAGCCTACTCATGAAAAAGGGAGGACCCTTGATTGGATAGCAGACCTAAACTGTAATATCACAGTTACCGATATCCTACCACAACCCTGGACCGATCACCACCTCCTTTCTTTTGAGTTTGCCATTAACAATCCACCTAACAAAACTAGCCCTACAGCACCGCCGTGCCCAACAAGAAACAAACAAAACATTACTGCAGATGCAAGTATGCCTCTGGTGAACCCTACCTTAAACTCTCTTCTGAATACACTGATCCTAACCTACTAGTAGACACCCACAACGTCACTATGTCCAAAGCCTTAGACATAGTTGTACCCCTAAAAACGTGGAAAGGCAAACCAAGAGCCCAGTTGAACTCCTAGTTAACCCATGAGTTAAAAACTTTACGATCCGAAAAAAGAAAACTTGAAACATTATGGAAACAGACCCCATCCTTAGAGAACAAAACCAACCTGACCAACCACTCGGCTAAATACAAAGAAGAGATTATCCGCACTAAACGTGACACCTATAACAACAGAATTAACCCAGCTAGCTCAAGTACTAAAGAGCTATTCATCATCTTGAGAGAAATGGAGATGCCCGACTCATGAATAAAAGCCAAATTTTGGTGTACAAACATTCAGAATGCTCTCACCAACAAAATCGCCACTTTGCAAACTAAAATAGCAGACAAACGGTGTAACCTAACCAACCTAGCCTCGATTCATCTGTCTCAAAAGCCTCTTACTCATCCTTCCCAAGGCTTTAAATTTTCAAAAGTATCGGTACCAGAGGTACATAAAAATCATTTCCTCCCTGTAACCCTCTAGGTGCTAAGGAGATAGCTGCCCAGCACAGAGTATCAAAGATGCTGCTAGAGACTTGACCCCCTTCATAACCAAATAATTAATCAATGCCTCCTTCTCAACAGGTGTTGTACCTAGTAACTTGAAGGAATCCTGGGTACTTCCACTACTCAAAAAACAATCCTTAGATCTAACTATTCCCACTAATTACAGGCCAATCACCACAGTCCCATTTATGCTCAAGATATTGGATAGGGTTGCATGCTTGCAAATCGAAGAATACTTATAGGCTAATCAGCTTTTGGGGACTCGACAATCTGGCTTTACACTTCAACATGGGACCAAAACAGCCAGATTGACGAACTCGAAGACAAAGGAAGACTTGCAATACTGCTCCTTCTGGATTTATCAGCTACTTTCAACCTGGTCGACCACAGAGTACTCTGTGATCACCTTGCCACAGCAGCCTATTTCTCCCAGATGGCAATCATTTGGATCGAATCATTCCTCAACAACAGGACCATGAGTCTTCTCACTGACTGCAGCAGCTGACCCCATACCTATCACTTGTTGAGTCCCTCAGGGTTCGTTTGTGTCCCCCACCCTGTATAATATCTTCACAAAGCCACTGTTTGTTTATCTGGACCGTCTGGGTGTCACCTACACGAACTACGCAGATGACACCCAGATCGTCCTCCCTTTAACAGGCATCTATGTTACTAATATACGATTTGTGAACTAAATGTATCTAAACATTCAGGCATGGATGGCCACCCATGGCCTCTGCCTGAATCATGATAAAACTGAACTTCTGTTGGTAGGTTCTCCAGCCAACCTAAAGAAGTTTAGCCCAATTTATCCCTTTTCAATATAGATGGGAATAACATCCTAGTGGCCAACATCTAATCTACACAAACAAGGCAACATGTACACAAGGCAACATGCCTCAGCCACCGCCTATACGGGTAAACTAATAAGGGCCTGCAGACCACTGCTCTCAACAGAAAGTTTATCATTCTAGCCTGAGCACTCATATTGTCCAAACTGTACTATTGCAACTGGAATTATCTGGGTGCTAGTACGTTTGTGCTCAATAAACTGCAAATAATGCAGAATAATGCACTTAGAGCTGCTTTAAATATACCAAGGAGAGAGAACATCTCAGCAATAAGAAGACAACACAAATGGCTCTCCATAAAGGAAAAGATTGAGCTCAAAACCTTGTATCTTACCTTTAAATCCCTGAACCATAAAGCTCCACCCTACCTAACTGAAAGATTCACTATCAGATCCTCCACACAGGCCGCTAAATCGGCTAACACGTCTTGCCTGGTGGTCCTGAGATATAAATAAAAAAAGTTCAGGAGGCAGCAGCTTCCCTGTCATGGCAGCGCAATTGTGGAATACCCTGCCACCTGCCATCAAGACGACCCAGCTGTTCTCTAACTTCAGGAGAAATGCCATCTCCTGGCTAATCAGTAAGAACTAACTGAGATTAGGAGCTCTTACCTTACATTTACTTAACAAGTGTAACTGTTTTTCGACTACATGGCCATATCTGTATCAATTGTATTCTCACCAATATTCTCGCCCAATGAGTCTCTACAAATGTGACTGTAATTTGACTACATTGCTTATGCCTATAATAATTTTACTTGTGCCCAAAGCGCCTAGATACCTCAGGGTCAGATGTGCTATAGAAATAAATAAACAAACAAACTACTTCCATAAGACTCATACATGGGACAGAGTGAGGTGCACAGGGATACTTGAGAGAAAATAAGATTATGAGGATTATGTGCAACAAAGCTTTGAATATCTTAAGCTTCACACATATTTGACCAAAGCATGCACATGTACACTAAGATGTTGTATAATGTACCTACGCTTAAACATTTTGCCGGTTATGGAATATATTGGTGCATGGCAGAATACCCAGTGTGAAAGAAGATTATGTTGTGTGTGTGCCAAGACTATAGAAACTGGCAGACACATTCTGATCTCATGTAGAAAGGCAACTGACCTCTAGTAAAAGGACTACAAGGGTTTTTGTACATCGTCGAACATTATTGTAACGGACCAGTTTTGATCTACGATTTTGGCAGCAGAATCTCTTGTGATCACTGCCACAGCTATGTATGTTTGGGAAAGCATACAAGGCATATTGTTAGACACAGGGCATTGAATTAACTTAAACCATCCTAAAAGTGTATAGGTCGAATTGACACCTTTGCTTAGTATAGGTATGGCTCTTGAGTATTGGTATAAATGGACAAAGTGATATGGACTGGAATGGAAGTTCTGTATATTAATTGTAACAATTCAATGCTAAAGGTATCTAATAGAATGGCAAATAATTAATTAGTAGTGCATGAACTGTTTGATGATGTTATTTGATGACTTTATAAAGAAAGTGTTTTGTTTTGATTTTTTTTTAATCTGCCGATTCTATATGTAAAGTGTTTTGTTGTCTTCCTTTTATCTTGCGTATATTGTATTGTGATATATATGCACAAGCCTTTTAATTCTATTAGCCATAAGCCATAAGCGTTACTAGGAATCTGGAATACACACAGATGCTGGGGTGTCTTTGTCTGGCGAAGAACCCCCTTTCAAGGGATCATGACTAAATTTAGCATCACAAAGAAGTAAGGTTTCTTAATTCTAAGATAGAGAATCATGATCATAGACTGGGTATGTCAATTTCACAGTTTCCTCTTAGAACCAAGTAAATTAATTAGGTACATTGGATAGCAGACATTGGTCCACATTGCCTCCAAATTGCATTGCATTCTCATAGATGTCCCCTTCTACCACTCCACAGACCATTGAGAAACAAGGCAGAACCTTTCAGGGGCAGAGATTCTGCAAAGATAGTGGGGGATATGCTATAGTAACTTTCCAGTGTGGATTGTCAAGCCTTGCTAACCCAGATACATTTTGACATCCTCCACAGATTGCTGTTCACTCCATTGAGGTTGAACAAATGAAAGGTGCACAACTTCCCACTCTACTTTCACTGTGCCTTGGTTGATGGCCCATTTAAGCACATGCAGTGGTCCAGATACGATTTAGAAGTGGGAGTATCCTACTCCCTATATTTGAAAGTTTGGCGTAAAATTATTTTTTAGAGAGTAAAAATGTAAGTCGAATTCCCAGTGAGAGTATTTTATAAGCAAATTATGTTTTAACTGGAAAAACATGTTTTTTTAATAATTATTTTTTGCACATATTTATTCATGTACATTAAAATATACAGATTTATTTCTTCCAATCAGGCATTAATAACAGTAGTTTCTTCAAGTGCATGTGCACTACTGATCCAAACATATCATGGATCTGTGTTGGCGAACCCAGGGGCACATGGTTCTACACGTCATTTTCCCATTTTTGTTGGGCGCATTTTTACTCCCTATTTTTATTTTCTGGGAGTATTTGCCTATTTTTAGGCAGTAAAAGTGACTGATCCACCCCTTATCTGTAGTACTGAGCACATGCTCTTTGATTTTTGAGCTAAGAAGACACTAATTGAGGAAGGTATGCAGTTTGAGCAGTAGGATCCACCTTATGCAAGGACACCATTATCCTGAAATATGCATATCTACATGCTAAACGTGACAAAGAGGAGAACACGTCATGGATCTTCCATTGGCTGTTGCTCATAAACAGATTTCTGCTAAGTGGAAATCAGCTGACCACCTATCAGCCCAGATGCTGGCCATATTTCCATTCATTACGCTTGATTAAAAACTGCAAATCCTCTCGATTAGAAAGGAATCTCTGTCAGGCACTATATGGAATCCTCTATTTGACAATGTTGATGCCAGGTAAAAGACTTCCTTCCTTCTGGAAAATATATGTTTCATCTCAGCAATGTTTACCAGTTCTGTATGTTTTCGTTGAAGGTTGGCAACTGTGATGATTGGTAAGGCCTAGCCTGTAACTACTAGTCCACCAATCAAGTTCTGGTTGTAGAGCTTCCCTCAAGCCCAGACGATGACCAATGACCCAATGGAATATATAGTCAATGTATCAGTCACCAATTTGGGAATGTGATATGTAACAAATCTGCAACCGTTGCAGCTTATTTGTTGATTATGTCCATGTTATTTCACTTCCTCTAAATTACAGTGCACAGTAATATTGCTTATGCATAACTGGAATTGTAATATCCGATAGCATAGTACATTTGCTCTGTGTTCCTATACACAACATTTCCTGCCCTCACCTTCTCTTTATAGATCAGAGGAGTTTTTATGGTGGGAATTTGGGAATCTACCTGTGCAATATGACAACCTTGTTTCCACTGTATCATCACTGGAAGTCATAAGTATGCATCTCGCTGACATGTGTTACTAATTTGAGACGTTTATTCTGAAAATGAAATAAGATTTGAAAGCAAAATAGATTATTGGTTCGGGTAGAGAATTGCTAATTGGGAAGTCAACAGGGGACTTTGAGTGTGAAGGTCCTACGAAAGTAGTCTGAAGGGTCATGCAAAGCCATTCAATTAGATGGCGGGGGTGGAGGAGACTGAGGAAAGAGTGAAGAGAGTTACATAAAACAATGGTTTAATACCATTGACAAAAGTATGCGAGGCACCACTAATGGACAAGCAGAATGTACTCACTAATGAAAACGGTATAATGATTGGGAGATAAAATTATGGACGAGTTTTAATGCGGGCTGTACACAGAGATGTATTCAGAATACAGCTACCAAGACATTCTGCAGAGATTTTACTTCGATTTTTTGAAGGTTTAGGATTGTTTGGTCCGATGTCTATACGTATCAGTTGATGAAGGTAAAGTGTTTTTCTTTTTTTTCTGGAAGGTGCTGCATCCACCTTCCTATGGGCCACACATGGTCTGGACACCTACCTGTTGCTTAGCAACAATAGTTTCCAGAGATTTTGCAGAGGAAGCTCTACAAATGTGATGATTGTGTGTTTTTCTTTTACTTTAGAATTCCATATAGGTTTAAATGAAAGCCATGGGCACATCTATATTGTCAAGAAGGATGCCTTTAAATATAGCTTGCCAGTGCAGCAATTGAGGTTCTATCATGGGAATGGAGGGAGCTTGATTTAATGATACTGTATGCAGCACAATGGGTTGCAGAGATGAGGTTCGCAGCCTATTGAATTCTGATTGGGTCTCCACTGACTGTTAGACACAACAGCAGTGATCAGTTGCCTTAAGGTCATTGATATTTGCGATTTTATAGTTTGTCTTGTTCTGGGTTTGGTTGTGTTCTTCCTTCTCCTTAGTACTAAGGTACAACGTTTTTGCAGTTCACGTTGAAAGTTTCCTTAGGTCTGTGATAACATTCATAACAAACAAAAGTACAAAATGAAAGTTATGTAAAATATATATAGTGTTGCATTCTTCAGCTTCAACATGTACATAGTTACTCTTTTGGTATTTGAAATGCAGTGTACAGTAACTATGCCCAACGTTTTAACTTTCTATCCTACACCTGCTGTTCTATGATGAACGTTTAAGCAAAACCTACTAGTAAGTGAAAATAATTAACATACAACTCGATTAAATTGTGCAAATGAGGTAAAGAAACGGTAGAAGTTAACCTTAAAAATATATACCTGCATAATCAGCTTGAATGAAACAGGGGTTCCTAATTTCGTTCATTATATTACCAAAGTCCCCGTCATGATGTTATAACACGAGACAGATGCTACATAAATGACAACAGGGCCCGGATTACGCAAACTGGTGCAAGTGCAAAATTGCACGCCATTAGCACTATGGAACAGTTTTCCTTATTTCTAAAAACAATGGGACCTATTAGAAAACCATTGCACATTGACAAGTGCAGGGTGGCATGGTGTAAGCAGCAGTACACACATTGCCCCATTGTAAAAAAAAAGGTACATTGTCACTGCATTTTTGCACCAGGGTAAAGTGTTTGCTAGTGCTAATACAGAATGATATTTTCACTTTGGCGAACTTTGCCCTGGTGCAAAATTGCATTGAAAATGTTTCTATTTTTGCAATATGTCAATTTTTGCCCTGGTGCATATTCAATGCCATACTGCACTTATCATGGTGCAATGGCTTTCAAATATGTTCCAGTGTTTTAGAAATAGGGGAAACGTTGCCCTAGTGCTAATACCATGCAATTTTGCACTTGCACCAGTGCAAGGTCTCTGTTATGTGGCCCCAGATATGTTAAATAAAGTAGATACAAAATATAGTGTTTTTTGCATTATTGCACAGACCCAATGGCATGCCGACATTCTCTTTGCATTTTCTGCTGCATTACAAGCATATAAACATCCCTTTTTTAACAGAGAAGCAGTGCATGGAGAAGGGAGGACTGTCTATGGGGGCATGCCGTCCGTGCAGATCTGAGTACATGGTGCATTAATATGACTTCTGGAGGCATCAACCACCAGCAAGAGCATGGGAGAGGGGCTGTTGTCAGCCAACCTCTCAATGTGGGAGTCCTACATGGTCTCAGAAGTCACATTTGAATTGTGAGCATTATTGTAAATGGAACTTAGAGTTTCACCTGTGTTTTAGGCATTGACATGTAAGGACACAACAGATGTAGCCATTCTTTACGTTTGCATATATATCAGCTTTTGTGAAATTCAAGTAGGGGTCTGTAGAGCAATGTGAACTGTGAATTCGTGATCAATAGGACGATATGGATATCACATCTGTAAACAAAGGCTGTTTCACGAAGAGCCTCGCATGGGGAATCCTGGATTGTTCTCAACTTTCGTGCACAGAACCCCAGTATTGAATTGACCCTGGGATGATCACAGAAATTGTCAGAATACATTCTCTTGGGTTTTGGATGACAAACGTATTATTCCGTCTGTGATGGGATAGACTTGTGAACTGGTATTAGATATGCATGCAAACATTAGAACCCCACCAGTTGGTGATATTTTAGGTGGCTCATCAATTAATGATATACGCAGTGCGTGAACTTTTTGAACATGCCCATTTTGATGTGGGTCCATGGCAGGTGTCTGCAACCTACAACTCTCCAGATGTTTTAGACTACGATTTCCATGATCCCTCACCATTGACTACATTGTCTAGGGGTGATGGGAATTGTAATCCAACAATTCGGTACAGTCAACAGTTGTAGACCCCTATATTATGGTCTGCTGATAGTTGGACTAGGCTTTGTTTTTCAGATCTACTATGTTATCGCTGATTTCAAAGGTGGATTCCATACCAAACAATTCATCTGAAGGGTCTTAATCCTTATCCTATGATAGCCACATTGATACAAGTATATCCCACAACCAAACTTTACAGCAAATTGAACAGTGTGGGAACATCGGGCTTCATTCTTTACTAGTTTGAGGGTAAATCTGATGATTAAGTGCCAACATAAATTTGTCCCATCAAATTACGAAGGGTTTTCGAGTTGTCGCATGGCAGTCCAGAGGAAACCATGGTGATTTTTGATGGTTTAGCCACGAGCAGTAATTCTACATTGTAAATCTAGTGAGTTATGGTGGTAAGATGGATGACATACCAGTAGATTTTTGCAGGAGGTACATCCTCCACTTTACCCCCAAAACTAGTAGTACGGTAGTACAGCAATATGGTGACAAATTGATAGTAATGGAATCACTGGCACGTATTCGCCAATGTTTGTCACATTGTCTTCTGAGTAGTGCTGATCAAATCTAAAATATGGTAATGGTTTCAATAAAAATGCACAGGTGGTAGGATTATTTTCCCAGCAATACTGATAAATTGACATCACATTTAATACATTTAATTCAATGAAAAAAAACAATCTCTCACTTAGGGTTCCTCAAGTAACAATATCCTAGCTGCTCCATTTCACAGCTCAAGACGCCACATATGCCAATACAAAAGACATCACAAATTATGGAACTGATGCCATTAAAGATGATACAACAAAGTTGCATCATCAGCATTTAAGCTTTTGTTGCTACATGATAAACGTTTAATGCACTCCACCAATCCCTGTGATGCATGATGTGCCACTTCCACCCAAATGGCGTGGTCTAGAGCACAGAAATCAAGTAAACTTGCATCCAGACCTCTGGCATTGTGTAGTTTTTGTGTTATATATGGGACACATAAACATCCCCTTATGACCATTGTCCTGTGGGAACAGAACATCACTGCTGAATATTACAATAAGCACCCAACAACCTGATCCAAAATCCCTACAAGGACCCTGTAAACTAGCTACACAAGTCCAACTACAGAGCATCCCGAAAAGGACTACCCATGGCCATATACCCCTCCCCTTATGACCACTGTGCCTTGAAAATAAACACTAACCTGACACAAAACATCACTGCAGAATATCGCTAGAAACATTGAACAACCTAATTTAAACTCCCTGAAAATAGGCCCTATAAATACAACCCTTGTATTTATTTTGGACAGGCAGTCACAAGCACAATATCGCAAAAGCAAATCCAAACAAGTCCTTGTTTATCTCAGTTGTGGAGTTTCCTTTGACAGGGAGAGTCTGTCATTAAAATGTTACACAGCAATATCCATGACATCAAAATACAGCATTAGTACATTGAGACTTAAGGGCTCATTACGGGTTTGCCGGTAACCTGCCTGTAATTCTGGTGAGTTACTTGCAAACCCGCCTTACCATTACTGGTGCCCGATATCCCGGGATATTACGGGTGCCAGCAACAGCGGTAAGTTCCCATTTAATGGGGTCCTATAGGATTCCATGGTATGGGTTTGCTCCAATCACCGGCACCAGTGACTATGGTAATTATTTGCTGGTAGGAGCCTGAATTACTGGCAGGTCAGGCCTGTCAGTGGATCAGAGCATCTACCGGCAAACTTGGAGTGTGCCGGGCCAGTAAAAATGGCACTTGTAATGAGCCCCTTAAAGTAAATGCTATGTAATAGTTAATCCCTTTCCAGGTGAAAAAGATAAGAACATTAAGAACACATGAAGGACAATATGAAACACCAGAAATATGTAAAATTTAAATGACAAAAAAGGGAATCAACAGACTCCCAGCATTTATTTGTCATTGTTTATTTTAAGTCAAGTTTTGCTAAATAGAAACTTAAAGTCTACATTGCTTTGAAGTTTGAGTGATTATGGAATTCAGTTCTGAAGCAAATGGACAAGCATAATTCCTAAAATATAGGAAAGCAACATCACAATATTGTTTTACAAAAGCAGGGCACAACCCTTAGAAATCGGCCAAGCAGTAAAGTAAAGTACATATGAGACTCAGAAACTGAGAGTTATAATTCTGATGCATAAAAAAAATTATGATCAGCAAGGTGCTCTCAACAGCATAGGACTTTGGTTAAGCGTCAAATACTTGCTTAAGCAACCAGTTTGCTGTCAGTATTTTAAAACCTTTCTCGCTAGGTTCTGCACTGATATCCATTCAAAAGCTATTCCAGTTTCTAAACACTACTACAGCAAAGGTGTAGCCAGTGTTGATTCCATCTAATAAATGGAATATGCAGCAGTTTGAGCTCCACTGATTTCAGATTTCTTCTAGGTGCCTAACCTAGCTTTCAGCTAAGAAGATTTAGCATTCCGAAGGGTGTTATCAATAGTTCAAAGAAACGTCAAGTTATTTATATCGTCAATGGGAAGTCATGATATAGTGCTCAGCACAACAGTGATTACATTCCATACTTCAATTGCAAAAATCATGCAAGTTGCTATGTTCATCAGTAGCTGAAGAAGAGTTTATTTTGGCAGACCTACAATGAGTCATAGTACTTTAGTCATGTAAAGAGCTGAAGGAACAGAAGCTGTAGGTAAGGTAGGAATGTCCTTATTCCATGGAGGCAATAGTGTGTTTCTGTGCTGATTTATTTTGCGGTTAAAAGGGAGCTGATTTTGATAAACCTTCCCAGGTTCTTGGCCTTCTCTGGAATGGTAATATGTGGACTCTGTAAAGTAGACCGAATAGTAGGACCTTGGATGTGGGCGCTCAAGAGACTTAGGGCCTCATTTCGAGATTGGAGGTAGCCATGGCGCTATTTGCACCATGGCTCCCTCCAATACCCTGTCCGGCACCGGTCTGGTTCAATGAGAACTTACCGGTTCATTCCGACCCTGGAGGTACCGGTAAGTCCCTATTGAACCAACCATTCCCATTCCCATTAAAGCCCCTGTAGGGCTCAATGGGAATGGGGTAGGCGCTAATTATGGGCCTGCTGATAGCAGGCCCATAATTAGCGTCCTTGTCCCCTAACGGGACCCGTAAAGGACGTGTGGTCCGACCACACGTCTCTTGCGGTTCCCGCCAAGGGACCTCAGAATTGGGCGGTAAGTGATTACCGGCACTGGTCTCCTTACCGGTGCCCGGTATCCCGTACTGCCCAACTTGTAATGACCCCCTTAATCTCTGTATTTTCTGCATTCAAGTACAGATAGTTGTCTATGGAGTAATGTTGGATTTGTTGCAGGATGACCAGAGATGAGCTATATCCAAATCCCTGGTTGCTAAATCCAATAAGATTAAAGTGTAGATTGCTAGTCTACCCTGTAGGCTGAATGACAGGTAATGGAGCATAGTTGTACCCTATTATTTTAGTTTCAAATCTTCCTATAACTTGCCCACTTTATTGCTGTGGTGTGATGCCAGTAGGTTAGACGATTTTGCTCATGGGTGTTGTTTGATGTTGCTTTGTTGAACATTTCTCAGTTCTTAGATATATCCTTACAGCACCTCTTGATGTGATACAAGCTGTTAGGATAGAGATTTGGAAAAAGCATGTCATATTTCTTTATTTCCTGATTTTGAAGGCCAATTTGCATTTGCTAATGAGAGACTTACAGCCAATTTTCTCTAGGTTTTATGTCTCTCTTTTCATCATGTTAGTCCTTGATTGAACTGTGCATTTTCTTTTTACCAGGGGTCGGGAGGATAGCTCAGAGGCAAAGCGGTTGTCTTTCGAATAAGACAATGCAGACCAACACAGGCTCGAACACCAGGCCCCACAGGTCTCTAGTTTAAAACATGTTATAAAAGGCTAAATAATCAAGTCGGTCAATAGCTCCCAATAATTCCTCTGAGCAACTAATTGTGTAAACTAAATTGTACATTATTTTCCATGTTCAGCGTAATTGATTTATACATGGGTCTCACCAGCATCTTGATTTTCTTATGCTGATGGCATTATTCCTTTTTATTGTTTGATAATTCCATGAAATGGTCAGCATCTGTTGGTCTATCTATGGTAAAGGTTTGTGTTTGGTACCACTCATAGTGAAATTGTATGGGTATATAACATATACATCATGTTACCTATAATGTGATGTCTTGGATACCCATGGGATGAAACCTAGGATGTCCATAGCTTAGATGAATACGGCAGTAGGTTTGTTGGGACTGTCTAGTTAATTATTACAACTTTATGGAGTATTATTTTGGCACTAGTTTGGGCATCAGCTTAAATGTTGTCTATTCTGTCAGTAGGTTAGTAAAGGGACCAAGTAGAAGATAAGCACACATTATGGTGGGGCACGTGTTTGCCCAAGTTTACATTTGGCAATAGTCAATTAAAAAAATATTGTGTGGGCCCTGCAACTAATGCTACTGGCATTAGTTTAACTGCAATTATTCACTAAGTTATAGCGCTAACCTCTCTGTTATAATTATCAATGAACCAAGTCTCTATGAGTTCCAGTGTATGTATCCCAAATCCCTCATGAAGAATAGGGATATTAGCGGGATGTTTCATAGCTCAGAGGCATTTCATGTTGACTATCATTATAGTGGGTGGATGTCCCATTCTGCACTCTGCCTTCCCATGCAGTATTAAAGAGATTACTAAAATGTTTTTTTTATTTTTTTATCTTTATAAATCAACTTTTCCAATATTCAAACAAAATTCATTAACAGATTAAATATAAAGGAAAATCAAATAAAATTCAAATACATTTTGTTAGAAATATAAAACAAGAATAACAGTAAATCCAAACACATAAAAGCCATAAAATATTTAAAAGAATTGATAACTTTCGGAAGGGCCAAACTCAAGAGAGACTTAGCTAAGAAGGAAAATTATGGAAATTTAGATACAATACCGTAGTAACATGAACATGAATTGAACTCATAATGCCATTTTAACATAATTGCATAAAATAAGTCTCATCATTGCTTGACATGGCAATTTTTCTTAAATTGTAAATAGGCCCATCTCGACTTTAACTTTTCCCATACTTACAGACATCACCAGGTTTAATAGCTCTTGTAATTCTACACCATGGGCGACGCACACTTAAGTTTTAACATAATAGCCATCAAAAAGTTATAGGTGGCAATGCGGATACTTATTGAATTGGTAGATAGTAGGACCGACCACCGGGTTTCAGGCGAGAGTGCACTGACATAAGATAAGTGAGATTCAAAGTGTTGCATTCTTAGTTCAGTTAGCGCTGGACATTCGGAGATAATGTGTTCGAGAGTTTCTTTAACCGCCAAGATCTCACAAAAAGTGCTGTGGTTTTTGTTTGCCGGGAACAACTTCCTTCTAACCAAAACATCTCGAGTTGGAAATAAGTTAAATCGCAGACGTAAGATAGTTGTCCTTATTTGTGGAGAAGGGGATTGATTTAAGTATGGAGCCAACACTCCGCGACTTTTATGTTCAAAGGCCAGAGCCCCAAAGTCTTTATATGACAAACACATAATTCTCGTATTAATCCAATCAGATCTGAACAGTTTCTCTTTTGCCTTAGTCGGATTGACAAAGAGCGCTTCCAGAGACAGATCAGTTTTCGCTAAAATGTTAACTATCTGTGACATCCACGTTTTGACAAAAGAGTGATCAGAGGTTAATATATAAGAGCATAATAAGGTCAATATGTTGTCAGATTTAACATAAGTAAGGCATTTTCGAAACAAGGCACATAACCACCAATGATATTCTGCATTCAAAGACGTCAGACCTAATTCAAGTCTTAGTCAGGGGCCGGGAACACATTGGGGGAGTTGTAATACACCTCGCCAATATTTTGCCTGTAACTTATGCAAGGTGGCTGGACAAACAATTTTTTTGGTCTCAAGACCATATAATATGGTTGATAGTACTTTTTGCCTCCAATAGGTTATGGCTGGTCTGATGGTAAACTTTCCAAACTTATGCAGAATATTTTTTGTCTGGGAGATGGCAGACAAGTTCTTATGGTCTAAGGACCTTGAGTGCGAGTCGACAGACGAAGAGCCATCAAACAAAATTCCCAAGTAAAGGTACGTTGGGACCACTTCAACAATCCTGTTATCTATTTTCCAGTTAAATTGTGTTCTTTTAGAGGGCTTTGGAGCATAAACCACAACTTGTGTTTTGTTTAGGTTGATTATCAGCTCATTAGCTTCTAAATACTCATGTAGTGCAGAAAGTAATTTCTGCAGACCTATCAGGGTTTCGAGACCAACACCAAATCATCGGCATACCACAGAGCTTTAATAGGGGTGCCATTCATTTTTGGGGAGTCTGAAACTAAATGAAGAAAGGTCTGTTTCACATCATGAATAAAAAAGTTAAAGATGGCATAGGCCAGCACGCAGCCTTGTTTCAGCCCTCTAAATGTTGGAATTGCCGCAGACAGAAGACCTGAAACAGTTAGTCGGACCATGATGGAAGTAGACGAGTGTAGAGCATATATGATGTCACATAGGGTTATTGGAAAATTGCCCAAGTGTATTTTGTCCATCAATTTGATTCTAGAGACAGAGTCGAAGGCTGTATGGAGATCAACAAAAGCAAAATACTGCGGTTGTTTAGTTGATTGTGCTTGGGCCTTTAGAGCATTGAGGGTCAATAAATTGATGGATGTGCCCAGCCCGGCCACAAAACCCGTTTGACAGGGATCCCGCTGCTTATGGCTCTCAGTCCACCGGGAAAAGTCCCGTAGCACAAGTCGAGCAAAGATTTTCCCTGGTGCATCGAGCAGAGCAATGGGACGATAGATTTCAGGGGATTCCCTGTCATCCTTTTTAAAGATTGGAACAAGCAACAAAGATTGCCATGATGTTGGAATTTTTTTGGATCGAATAATCTGATGGAATAAATTATTCAATATCATCGCCCATTCAGATGGATTCTGTTTGAACATAAAATGACTTAACCCATCAGGCCCTGCAGCACATGAGGAAGAAGAATTTTTGATAAGATTTTCAATTTGCTAGGTGAGCATTCCAAGTTCCAAAGGTCCAATGGAACAGGGGTATAGACAAAATTAGCATATTTGGGATCAGCATATAATTTCAGAAAATGTTGAAGCCACTGTGATTCAGTAACTCCACACAATTGAAGGTTCAATTGAGCTTGAGACGTCGCACTATTGAGTAGTGACCATATTTGGGCAGAGTTTTTATTGCTTGCAGCGGCCAAAAAGGCTTAACCATCCTGCTGATAAAGAATAGCCTTTCTGGACCGACACCAATTCCGATATTGGCATTTGATTGATCGTCGGTTACCTTGTCATATGCTTAAAGGAAGTTTAAGTGTAGCTCTTAAAGCTTTCCTATAGGTGAGTTTTGCTTGTTGCAGGATTTGATCATATTGGTGTTTATGTGTCTGAACATTACGAATTCTATCAACATACGAGGAACCATAGGTCGGAAGGATGTCTGCATAAAAGTCCCTCTCTGATAGAAGTAACCCTTGTGTAGCAAGATTGAGATCATGTAAGGAGGCAGCAGTCCATTTAAAACGAGTTCTAGCAACATTCACACTTAAGACCTGTTTTGACCAGCGTTGCGTTAACAACGTAGGATCATGATGGCCCTGCCATTCAAAGACCAGCATGTGATGATCACTGATAGATTGAGTTAGAATTTCTAATTGAATGGTCCTATGAAAAAGGCTATCTGAAACAAACACATAATCAATGATTGATTGGGACTTGCCTCTTTCCCATGTCACACTCGCGGGGATGTCACCTGTAATTGCACCATTAGCCATGTGTAAATTATGGTCTTTAACAAAGGTCAGCCATCTGGCAGTCTCCCGCTTTTGGCAGGTTGTTTTTGGACTAATGTAATTAAGGTTTAAATCCCCTACCATGAATATGGCATTGACATACTCATCACATGCTATCAGTTCCAATATCATGGTTAGATCTTTATAAAAAGTGTCATCGGTCAGTCCTAAGGGATTCCGATACAGGTTTATTAGAGCCAGGGATTGCGTAGAACTTGTGATTTTGACCAATTGAATAAAATTGTTGGGTGAAGCCCATTTGGTGATATTTAGTCCTTTACTGGTTCTGACCGCCACCAATAGGCCAGATGTGGGTCTCCCTCTAGAGGCCGTAGAGGCCGGAAGCAAAATGATGTCATGGTCATCCCATGTTGGAGTTGTAACAAGCCAAGTTTCCTGCATGGCCACGATATTGTATTTGCTGATATTTGAAGGTGAGGGCCATTGCAGATGAGAGTGGCCTCTGGTGTTCCAAGAAACCAATGTGTAATTTTCCTGAGAACACTCTGTTAGTGGTTATGCTTGGGGAGTGCTAGCGGTAGACTTGGCAGGAATTATTGCCGGCCCACAATAAGGGCAGGTGCATATAGCAGGGCCTTGAGGAGCAGAAGGGGTGTTTCATATCACTTGCCTAATCTGGACACACTTGAAATTTTCATTAAGATTTCGATTAGTTGTTCCAACATGGGTTAAAGCAGACTCTTGTGCTACTTAAATAGTCATGTACATTGCTGTGGAGGCAGTGCTATTGAGTAATGAATCCACATTCTGATACTAAAGCCTGAGTTGGCTGGTTGGGTATTGGGAGGATGATGGCCTAGGCAAGAGGACAGCAGAGAACATTTTCCGGGATAAATGGTATGACAAAATCCATATTCTGAAGTAAAGGTTGTTTGACCTGGAACATGGCCATTCCATTCCCATGCAGGTTGATTTTCTTTGGCTATATTCATGAATACAGCTGTCACTACAAAACCTCTCCCTGGATCCATAGGGAGTTCACAGAATGTGTTATTCTACAAATGAGAAAATTACTTTGCATTGTTGCATTTCATTAGTGAACATAAAGATATCAGTGAACAATTGTTATCGCTATGCAACTGAAAGGTGTTTGCAAATGGGGAGTCAGGGTTTGTCTATGATGGGCCATTTAGTTTTGTAAACAAACATGTTTAACTGTAATATGAACAGGTATGTCATGGATATAATTAGCATAGGATGGCATAGGCATGTAGTTGGTATCTTCTCTCTGTGAGCTTGTTGGGTATTTTGTGGTATAGTGGTGAGCCTAAATATTGGGAACTGCCTGGTGATTGTTTTTATACCGGGGTCACTAACAGTAAGCCAAGACTAGACTTAGTACACTCTAAATCATAATTTCAATTCAATTCAATTCATAATTTCATGAATCTGCTGCATTTTATTTACAATACTACGTTATGCCCTTTTGGCAGTATCTCAGAATACATTGACCATGGGCCTCATTACGACCCAGGCGGTAAGTTACCGCCTGGGCCGTGACTTTACCACCATGGCGTAAACTACGTTTACGCCATGGTGGTTGGCGGACTTACCGCCCCATTCCGACCTTGGCGGGGCGGTAAGTCCCCAATCCCCATTTACCCTTCCCCATTCCCATTTTTGCCCCATAGGGCATAATGGGAGTGGGGAAGGCGTTAATTACGCCACCGTAAATTACGGTGGCGTAATTAACTCCATGGTCCCTTAGCGCCATGGATTTTAACACCTGCTAAAAGCAGGTGTTAAGTCCGCCATGGCGCTAAGGGACCTCGTACTCAGGCGGTAAGGGTCGGCGCTGTTTACGCCACCATAAAACCCTTACCGCCTGAGTCGTAATGAGGCCCCATTTAACCAAAATACTGTCATTCATGCAGACCCCCTGAGAAGAACCCAGTTCACAGTGACCAGCTTTGATTTGCTTTTTACCACATGTGGTAAAATGAGTTTACCATTTGTTCTTACATCAGTCTGAATACTTACCCAAGCAACCAGAATGCATAATAAAAAAACCTGAATCTGGATTACTTTTCACTTTTTGTTCTTTATCAAATGTTAGAAGTATGCAAACTATGAAAATAAAACATGCAATGCACAATGTTCACATGACATTTTAAGTTTGTGATTAAAAAATGACACATTCATAAGAACAACTAATTTGCAGTTACATTCCCCTGATGAATTAGACTTGCTATCATAAGCTTCGAAATGCTTTTCTTTGTGATAAATGACAAGGTTCCTGCTAAAAACGGACCTCAAACTTATCACTAGTCTTGGCAATGTGTAAGCCTCTGTTGCATCTGAAGCTTGTTGCATTGTTAGGGAGATTTCTCACACAAGTGCTTAAATCCCTCACCTTAGAGTCCTCCAGCTCTTTTGCTATATTTTGGTGCTTTGAACGTTTCATTTTCAATGTGTTTTACTTTTGTGTTCTTTGGTAATGGAGTTTTTAAAGCAACACCAGTGGCATCATCTTTTTCTATGTGTCACACAGCACCTTCAGTGCAGTGGCACAGGGGTGTCTTTCAGACTCCCCAAGGTTTAAATACCTTCCCTGAGACTGAATACTGTCTCCCAGGGTATGTAAAGTTAAATTGACTTTACTAGACTCTTTAAATTTACTGACCCAGCACACCCTATCTTACTATAGAGTGCTGGAGGAGTTGCTTAGCTTCCCCTGAGTCAAAACACTCATGCAACAGTAAAATGTTACCTTTTCCTATTTTAAATGGCTGTTGGCAGTGGTTTAGATCAACTAACATGATTTTTCGGGACCGCTAACAACGGTAGCTCAAAAACAGGGGTAGCCATGTTTTTCAATATGGCGCCCCAAACCTATCTGTAAACAAAGACTCTGGTCATCTTTTTTTGCCATTTCTTTTAGGAAAAGTCCTTCTTGTGTTTGTCTCTGAATGCCAAACCTGGTTTGATCCCTTTGTTCGTGCCCTTTGGCAGGCTTCTGTACTTAAGCCCTCCTTTGGTGCCAGACTGTCTGGGGTGGACTTAGTCTCCTAGGAGACCTGAATGCTGGCTGGCTGTCTGGCAAGGACAGCCACCCTGCTGTGTGAGTGACAGCCAAGCTAGGATGAATGGGGAAAACTGTTTAAAAGCAGGTCTCTGGGACTTGGAAAGCAGAGTAGACCAATGGAACGAAAGAACAGAAGAGAACAGGAAGGAAGAGGACTGCTGCAACTCCTGGATGACCGGTGAAGCCCTGCTGCAGGTCCGAATTGCCTGAAACTCCGACGATAGAGAAGCACTTCAAGGTTAACTTCTTCCCTTGAGTTTGGTGAAAACAAGCAACTCGCAAGCCACATGAACACTATCCTATTCTGGTCGAATTTTCTTCACAGTGCTGTTGAAAACTGGATAGCCAGAGGGAAGGAAACTAGGCAGACTTTAAGGCACTCACACCTTAAACTGATGTCTTGCTACATCTTTTGGCCTCTTCCATGGGCAGTGCAGGAACCTCCCGATGTCCTCCTTCTTGTCCCCACGACTGAAGCACAGGAACAGCGATATCTGCTCGAACTGCCTGGAACAACTGCCTCAGCTAAAGCTTTCTTCATTTAAAAGGTACTGTACAAACGCAGTCCGGAATTCTTTTCGGCCATCGAGAAAGTGCGTGAAACTTACTCAACTACGAAGGCTTGTCCTTCCCTAAACATTCTTCAAACTTTTCGCCTAGCCAAATCCTTTAAGAATCTGTGGAAAAGACTTAACCGTTACATACCAGAACTGTGCTATCCTATACAAAAGACTCTGAACCATTGACTTTGGCCCAGGCCTATTGAGAAGAATTGCTGTTTGTATTTAACTTGAACCCTTTGCCCTGCCTATGAATGTATTTGGGCTGTCTATTCTCATAACCTTGTCTTTTCCCTCCCTTTCTAAGTATCTAAAATGACAGTTTGCTCACACTTCATTTTTTGAGCTAAACTTGTTTAGTTACTTACTGGTTGGATTTTTGTGGTGAATTAGTGTGCGATATTGAGCTGCTTGTGCTAGTGCAATGTTTTGTAAATGATTGAGTAAATAAATGTATATTCTTTTACTGAGAAACCTTGAGTATGTGTTTACTTGAATCACTATATTGGTTGGTCAATTTTGTAACGTGTTCTACTGTTCACTTAAACTCTTGAGATAAGTCTGGCTGCTCCGCCATCGCTACCACTTTACTGTGTAGTACAGGCTTGTACCAAAGGTGAAATTCTGCTTACACTTTTAGTCATAATTACCTGTAGTGTTCCCAAAGGGTACTGCAGATGATTCTGCCTAACATGCATAAATTGGAAGAACATGAAAACAGCTGTTTATGATTAAAAATACAAGCACACCTTTCCAGGCTGGGACTGTCTAATATGCGCTAATTTAAAGCCCTCGAAAAACATACATATTTGTGAATTTCATTACATTCTTTCAATTACACACCTCTCAATAATACTAAACTTAAAAAGAATAATGCTTCACAATGTGCAACCCCAAAATGCAAGCAAGCTCTCTCTATCTGGATAAGGCCCGCATACGAGGATCCCTTATCTACTTCACTCCCCTCTGAGGCTGGAAGAAGTCCACCAAGTTTTGGAGCCTGTCAGTGAATGCCACACACTCCAAAGGACAGTGTGCTCTCTGGATCCCAGAGCAAGAGAAAGAGCACAAGCTTAAGAGAGAGAGTGCCAGCCTGGAGGCTTCAGTGCTGTTTAAACCCTCCGTCTACGACCTCCCGTAATGTATGTCTGGCCTGCATACAATATAATAAATGCCTTCTCCAAATGTGATGTCATGTGTCTATCAAACATTTCCAATTACGAGCTAACCAGGATAGAGTACCAGGTTCTTAATAAAGGTCTGGGATTCGTCATCACAAAGCAACACAATCCATTCCAATTTCAAACTGACTTGCATAAGCTTATGAGAAATATTCACATTAAAGAATTCTTTGCAGATAAATGCAGAGACAATAGAGAGTCAAACTAAAAACTGTACGGATTTATGAGCAGCCTCCATGTTTTATCCACCTAGCTAACCATATTCGCCTGAATTCCTGGTGTTTGAAAAAAGGTCTTAGCAGATATTGAAAAATTGGAAAAGAAAAACACCAAAATGTACCAAAACGTAAGCAAAAAAGAAATAGAAGCTCTAAAGACATTAACTAACAAAGAGAATATTATAATTAAAAGAGCACACAAGGGAGGAGGCATAGTAATACTAAATAAAACAGACTATGTCGAAGAGTGCCTTAGTCAACTCAACAGTACAGCATATTACACAAAAACTCCAAGAGGACCCAACTAAAGATTTATTAAAACTCATAAAACCCAAAGTAATGAAAGCTAAGAACAGAGGATGGATTAGTAAACAGGAGTCTGAATTCTTGATCAACACAGATTCATCAATTCCAACATTTTATTGTTTACCTAAAATACATACATCTTTGAGAGACCCATTGTGGCTGGTATTAATTCCGTATTTGAGCCACTCTCAAAGTTTGCAGATCACTATCTGAAAGGTTATGTCAAAATGGTGACCTCCTACCTTAAAGACACAAAAGAAGCCATAAGAAAGTTTGAACATATGACTATAACCCTGAGGCGAATTACCTTGTAGATTTAGATATCATCTCATTGTATACCAACATCCCTCAACAAGAGACTGTTAGCACGGTAGAAGAAATACTGCTCTTCAGAACCAATAACGACCCAGTTCCCACCTCATTTATAATTTGGTGTATCAAACTCTCGCTAACAAAGAACTATTTTGAGTTTCAAGAGGATTATTTTCAACAGATAGAGGGAACATGGATGGGGACATCATGGGCCCTTGTTTAGCAAACCGATACATAGAGATGTTTGAGAAACGCTACATCTATGTAACAAATCCCTTCAATCAATGTATAAAAACTTGGTCTAGGTACATTGACAGACACACTCGAATAAGCAAAGGAATTCCTGTAGTGGCTTAATCAACAAAATTGTCATTTAAAATTCACTTTGATGACAAATAAACAATATATTAACGTTCTAGATCTAACGATCTATCATGAAGAAGTACAATTATTGCTAAAATCCTATCATTAAAAAAATGATAGAAACTCATTGTTACATTATTAGAATCATCATATCAAACATCTCAAAGATAATCTACCCTATGAGCAATTTTTAAGGCTAAAGATAAATGGCAGCAAAAAAAGTCCTCCAAAGAAGAGGCTAAAACTAAGAAACAGGGGCTATCCTAAAAGAATTGGTTAAAAAAAGGCATCAAAAAGAGCCTATAACAACAATAGGGAATAATTATTAGAAGACCAGATAAAAAAGGCCCACAGACTACCGAATAGTATGTGTGAATATGTTTACCAACCACAGTCTGGGCATACGAAATAGACAATTGTGTCAGTAGCAGCAAGCTAAAACCAAAAAACCATTGACAGAGAATACAACGACACTCTGGGGACTGGACCCTGTAAGGGGATACTATCCATGTGGAAAATGTGGAGTGTGCACAATGACAGCTAAAACCAAAGAAGTAGAAATAGGAATGCGTAAAAACTGGGTACAAAAGAACTTTTCAAACTGTAACACCAACACTGGACAGTCTTACTAGTTGTAAAGGGAGAAAACCAAAACACTCGAAACAACAGACTGTTTGAAAAAGAACAACAATGTATCTATAAAATACAAATGACATAAGAGACATGAATGAGACCTTAGAATGGCACAATATCAAATCTAATTAGAGGTTTCAACAGGGCTCTATGAACTAACCTTCCAACTCACTAAACAACAGCACTTATATATCTAAGAATTCATATTTAGTACTGCATGGCGCAAAAGTGTGTCTTATCGAAATGTATATAGACTATCGCCAATATCTATTGAGAGCCAGATTTAAATTGAGCCCCTACATGACTGAATGATATAAAAAGTGTCTTGCTTACCAATGGTAACTCTCCCCCCATATTATTTATTGATCACCATAATAAATTGTGAACCTTGACCCTCCATAGACAGAGGGATTTTTTGGTATGTTTTATATTAACCAGAGGCATCTACATTCTACCTCTCAGACATTTATGAGAGAAAGAAAGTTTTGACAGCAAGATTATCACGCTGTGACTATAACTATCCTAGTGGCAGGCTAGCAATATATTTATAAAACCTGATTATGCGGATTATATATCACTACAATCTATAGTGTTTCTTATTAGCCACATGCTATTTTCATCACTCTATAAGATGGCAGACAGCTTTGTCAATCATGTGTGCTTAATTTTCAGGCGATAGACATAGAAAATGTCCTCTGAGTATCATAGAGTCTACACCGGCCGAATAGAAAGCCACTAATAAAAAGCGCAAAATACTGGCCCCCAAACTATCCCATAATGCGTACCATGACATTGGAGGGAACTGACACTTGTTAAGTGCCCTGACATAAAACAATGGAAGATAAGGCCCAGCTTTGAAATTACACTAAAATACGGTTTGTTACAGACTGTGTTTAGATATGTGTAAAAACCAGGTAGAAAGAATAACGAATTAAGAGTCAGGTAATACTCTGTTCAAAGTCAATCCATAGTTAGCCAAAATTGAAGCTTCTATAAATACTCAAAAGTTGGCATTTTGCGTGCCAAAATAACGAGAGTTTCAAGGTATTTAGAGTGATACTCCATTTTCCATTTGTTATCTCTAGATTTGATCAAAGCATGAATGAATGCTAATAATAAACAGCGCTAAACACTGGCTACAAACTTTGAACCGAGTATTGCAATGCATGACTATATTGCTATTCCAAATGCACCTTGAGCATCCGAGCGCAAGGTAAGGATTGGCTAATTAACAATGATAGTATAATGTGGTTTATACTGTACCATGTTTTTTTCAAAAAGCTTTCAAACTAGGCAGAATAAAATGTAGATCAAATAGTCAGGTTAAATCTTTCTAAAAGCTGACCTTGTATAATTAGTTAATAGCAGGCACTTGCCCTGTTAATACTGGAATGCTGTGCACTCTAACAATAACAGCTTCATTGAATATAAAGCGACATACTGACACCCGCCTTCTAATTGTCATCCTTAGCAAACACGGGAGAAGCAAACACTGCAAGCCCCACAAATCTTTATAGAACCCTGAAAAGATGATCATCCAAAAGAAACTCCCAGAACCTCCCTTGTTTGTGAATATAAAGCAGTTTTGGGTTTCCACCCTAAATAACAAGGGTAACCCAGACATGGAAGCCTTGCTCACTGTTTTTAGAGAGGCACAGTTCCAACTCACTGACGAGGCCCAACCATACTGAAACACGTGTCTGGGGTTGCTGTGGGTACTCTTGTTCAGAAGATAATTGCCAGGCATTTCAGTGCTGGACTGCCCCTGGGCAGGACAAAGGCTGATGTGTAGTGGGCATATCTCTTCTGTGAAAGGATGGTGAGCTAAAGACTCTGGTTGAGACTCTAACACGGGATATAGGCTGGTAGTAGAGAAACTCCTTGAACCCCTCCCCCTTGTTTGTGCATATTAAGTAGCTTTGAGTTTTCACCCTAAGTTTCAAGGGTAATCCAGGTGTGGAACCCTTGCTCACTGTTCTTAGACAGGCACAGATCCACCTCTCTGACGAGGCCCAAACAGGCCGAAACACGTGTCTGGGGTTGCTGTTGGTACTCTTGCTCAGAAGAGAATTGCCAGGCATTTTGGTGCTGGACTGCCCTTGGGCAGGGCACATACTGATGTGTAGTGGAAATTTCATTTCTCTTCTGTGAAAGGATGGTGAGCTAAAGACACTGATTGAGACTCTAACCCGGGATATAGGCCGGTAGTAGAGACACTCCCAGAACACCCCTGGTTTGTGCAAATTAAGTAGCTTTGGGTTTTGACCCTAAGTTCGAAGGGTAATCCAAACGTGGAACCCTTGCTCACTGTTGTAGAGAAGCACAGCTCCACCTCACTGACGAGGTCCAACCAGGCCGAAACATATGTCTGTTGGTACTCTTGTTCAGAAGAGAATTGCCAGGCATCTCGGTGCTAGACTGCCCTTGGGCAGGACAAAGGCTGATGTTTAGTGGAAATTTCTCTTCTGTAAAAGGATGGTGAGCTAAAGACTCTAGTTGAGACTCTAACCCTGGTTATAGACCGGTAGTAGAGAAACTCCCTGAAACCCTCTTCTTTGTGCATCCAAAAGATATGAACACGGATATTCTCAAACAATGTATTATATAGGTAAGTGACTCAGTACATTGAAAGTCACCCGGGGAGAGAGGTTAGAGAGATGGAGTTACAATTGAGTTCTAAAAATGGTCTAAAATTATACTTAAATTTATCTTTTTAGATGCAACAGTCAGAGTGGACTAATTGAAAGTCAACAATGGACATTTTTGGAATTTCTTCCATATGACCGTACCCACTAACTTTTCCTTATTTAAACAGCAAACTGAAACATTTTTAGCCCTTTCCGGTATAATGAATTGTAATAGGTTTTGAAAAGAATAGACTACTACAAACACTATTCTAGGAGAATTAGGGCCTAGTTGTCTATTTATCCTTCTATTCACTTTTCATCACTAGTGCTCCACTAATAGGAACAACAATTCACAGACTATTTTTAGAATAGTTTTATGTGTATTAAGAGATGAACCTTTTCATGATTAATTGTTGTGTTTTTATAAAATGTTTATAATAAAACTGAATGTATTTTTTCAAATTGAGTTTGATTATTGCTGAACTGTTGAATTCTCTATCTACCTTCATAAAAGTTTGAATGTGTCTATCAAAACCAACTCCGTTTGACAAGCTAATTCACAAGAATGTTCTTGAAACATGTGGCTATCCTGGCTTTTTAGAATGCAGCAACGGATGAGAGTGCTACATTTCTTCGCACTGTCCTTTCCTGTTCTTTGAATGAACAATAAGCTACTTTGGACAGATCACCTTGCATAACTCAAATCTTGTCACGTGTTTTCTGCAAACAAAACTACTTCTTCATGTTTGTTTACTTGCATTTCAAATTAACCGTGCACAGCCCAAATGCCTATTTCTTGCACCCAAGTCATGGACTGATATGGCAAAATGTTAATAGGGAATATGTTAGAAGTTAGGGATGGGGATTAGTAATTGTTCATTGTTTTGCTTTATTGCAGCTAATTCCATAGATGTGGTGCGGTGTAAAATGATAACATCATATTGTGTAAAATCAAATTTTAATTCACCTTTTAGCTGGCATGTGCTTTATGCATTCACAATACTGACATCTACTAGATTCAGCCTGAATGTCACACAT
Source organism: Ambystoma mexicanum (assembly GCF_040938575.1). Lineage (NCBI taxonomy): Eukaryota > Metazoa > Chordata > Amphibia > Caudata > Ambystomatidae > Ambystoma > Ambystoma mexicanum. Next base: position 38,732,300 of record NC_090924.1, on the reverse strand, counting down.
GAGTCTCACACCCTTGCTCACAAATGAGGTTAGTTTTTATCCTTGTTGAAATGTGGGTCCTAGCTAAAATTCAGAACCCTCTCTCCCTACATACTAGAAGAGTAAATCGAGTGAGCATATAGAAAAGGGCTTTCCTGAAGGGCAGGCTTTGTGAGAGAAGAAGGAAGACAAGTTGCATGAACGGTTAACCCCAAATTTCAAAGGTGTCCTAAAAGATTGAGGGGCGTGTTGGGAAGACATGGACTATTCTGGACACAATGAAGCACCAACAAGTACATTCACAGGTGTATTGTATTTGGAGAAACAACACACAGCACTATAAATAACTCACAACCCTCCAATCTACATGGAATATTAATGGAAATTCGATATGCTAGTGTGCTTGTGCCTCAGAACAAAGTGAAAGGGGCGCCCACAGACTGTGAGGACTAATTGACTTCTGAGTAAACAAAAAGTGATAAAATATGGTCAGTCACTCCTAACAAATCAAGTATAACCATCAGACAAGTTCTGATTTACCCCAAAAGCCTTCAGGATTAATCTAAGGACTTTGCTACAATTGAGGGTGATCGTCATGATTAGCACCAAATAACAGATTCTAATTTGATTACATTGATTATTGAGAAATGAACATGGCATATAGTTGAGTGCCCACTGAATGCTAATTAACAAATGGGATCACTCTGCACCAAAACGATTACTGGGTATTCCCTTCCAACAAGCTAATTTTCTCAAATTTAGAGACCCCTCCATTCTCATGCTGAGTTGTGAAACTCTGTGAATGTTGGAGTGATTTGACTTGTACCCCAACATCTAGACCCAGTAGAGTGACAGTGTGAATTAAGCGAATATCATGCAGAACAAATTATAACCTTCCAGGTTTTTGTGATGTACACTTTTCTTATTACTCTGCTTGAGTGCTTGTCAGCATTGCTGCATGTTTGGCTTCCTCATTTCTATATGGTAAGCAGCTCCCTTTGTACCGAAGTAAAATGTTCTAGATGTAATAGTAATTATCTTGCAGGGTGGACTTCCATTAGGAAGGTAGAATTGCTAAAGTCCTAATATCACTGCAGATATGCCCACATCACCAGGTCTTGTCTCTGCTGGTGTGCATTCCATCCAGCGGCCAGATTATCAAAGCTTTGCACTGGTGCAAAAAAGTGGAGCAAATTAATTTAGCACCGATTTTACTGTTTAGACCATTGGGAATGGAGCAAAGAGGATTAGCTCCGCATTTGTATTATCTAAACATTTTTTCCAAAGGGCAAACATGACAGACTGTTTTATTTAATATGTTTGATGACTAACATGAAAAGAAATGTAGGAAACAGATTTCTTTTTCTGTTATGCAGCAAACATAGTACCAAAAATAAATATGCCCGACTACAAATGTTTTCAGATAATATCAATTGTGTTTGCTGCATTCTATATTATCAAATCATTTGCTCACTTTTTAGAAACATTTGATAATCTGGCCCCAGATGGAATGATTTCAAATTTGAAAGTCAAAAGGTTTCTGTTCTCCAGACATACTGCACAAGTTGAATCATCATGTCTGACAATAAGTAGCCATCATCGTAAAAATGATTGGCTACAGGATGGTTCGCTCTCATTGTTGTGATAGCTGAATTTTGATTTCTGAAGCAAATTTGAAAGTTGGTATATTTTTGGCCTAGGTTTTGTTTTTTCTGTCCTGGGTTTTGGGACACGATCATGTAACCACAGCAGGTTAAAATAACATGCAATGTGTTACTTTAGTACACAGGTTCTTCCAAAGGTATTGCTGGTGACTGAAGACGTTTGTAAAATAAATGTGTATGTGATGTTTTTGGGGGAATTTCAACAAACATTGATTTTGTTACAGGTAGTCTGGCAAAAGCTCTTGGCAAAATGTCTGTATTGGGCAAACTATGAAGGGCCTAATTCACAAGTGTTTAATAATGGAAAACCTCATTGGAAAACGTTCGGTGAATTATGCCCAAAATGCTTAACTGATGTTTTTGAAGTTCAATAATGCTAAATGTTAATTCAGCAGAAATGGGAACCTACCATATTTGATACTGTTATTGGTGCTTCCCTTAGTAATTCATAAAATGTATTAATCCGCTTTGATACGTTTTAAGCAATTGATTTTATGTTTGCATGTGTGTCTTTTTCTTAGACTTTGGCTGTAGAGGATTTTGAGTTTCGTGTGATTCGGTTGGCAGGATCGCCTGGCTCATTTTGCAAATCTGACACTATGTTATGTTCATGAATGCAGTTACACGCTCAGGAAGGGAAGGTAGAGATGTATTTTATTTATTTATCTATTGGTTATTTGTAATGCACACTATACAGCAAACATTGTGTTTCAAGGCACATCAAGACAATGGGGGGATGAGGAAGAGGATATAAAACAAAAACAAAAATGTTCATAAAAGGTCTTGAAACATTCGGAACATGCAAATGTTATAGCATGAGCGAAGGGGAGAGGGGGAGGAGGGGAAGTTCAGGAAGGGAATAGAAGAGAAGAAAACAAACAAAAGTGTTCTGATTAGGATGTGAGACGATTTGGAACATGCCAGTGCTGAACATAAAAATAATGGGCAGAGGGGGAGGCAGGGAAGTGCAGGGGGGAAGAAGGTGAGGGGTATATTAAATGCACAACACGTTTAAAAAGTGCAGGATCAAGTAGGTAAACTGCATTAAGGAAAAACTAGACATCCAATTATGACATGTAGGTATGAGTGACTACAACCTGGAAAGCCTTTCATCATGGAATGAGGGGCTACATCAGGAATGCAGACATACAATTTTGACAAACAGGTATGAGTAACTGCAGACTGGAAAAGCCTCACCCCATGGAATGAGGGGCTACAGCAGACATAGAGAAATACAATTATAAAAAGAAAAGCAGGTATTAATGACTGCAGACTGGAAAAGCCATGTCTCTTGCCTCAGACATGCTTGGAGCTTCTAGGATTGTGAACTTCCTTATCAGTGGCGAGCCAAGAGAGAGGATTTTTCCACGGTCAGCAGTGCAAGGAATCTCATCAATTTCTAGGTAATTATGGTTTTAAGTGAGGCGATGCTGGATGTGCCTGTCTGATAGTCAGTCAGAAGGTGCTCATTTCATGTTTATTGTTTCAATGTCAAAAGTGAATGCGGTTCTGAATTTACAAGGTTTTGTTTTTATAGTTGGATATTCATAAGTGTAACTCCTGCCAAGTCTTCTACTTCAAAGTTAGATTAACAGGACTGATTACAGTTCATTCTATTCTTAAGATGTGCCTTTTGTAATTGTTTTTTCTTCTTTCTACCACATTCGCTCTAACAAATGTGTTACTTGCAGAGCTGTTACCATGTTTAATTGGTAAGTTTATCTGTCACGATAAACACAAAGTATAAAAATCACTTTGTGTTCTGATGCACTTTGTGACCGTTGGTTATTCTATTTAATATGCACACACAGACAAGTGCCCAATAGTGGACACTTTCATGGGAATTACATGATGTGAATTCTATAGTTAGAAAGCGAGCAAGTGTGCAGTATTTTTATTTGCATGTTTATAAATGTGCAGATCTGCCACCAGGGCATTTTTTCTGCATTGTAGATAAGTTAAGTCGTGAATTTGAAAGGGAAAAATCGAACAGGGGATCAAACTATTTGAGGTTATCTATTGTCAGAGAGAGGAAGGGTCTAAGAAAAAAGAGACAACATCGAAATCTAAAGAATCCACACCAGCCATAATGGAGATAAAATCTTCAAAAGTGCCACTTGAATCAGCTAAAACTCAGGCAAGGAACAACTTGACACCTAATCAGAGAGGACACCACCCCAAACTCCTGTATTCCAATCTGTTGATCCGAGCAATAGTCTTATATAAGCCCTAGATATCTGGGCAATGCTCCGAAGGTGGGATTTCACCCCGATATGTCAGGCATGAATACAATCAAAATCAAATGTACAATGGTCGGTACCAGACACTTGGGGTAGAGAGCAGATTTGACCCGAATACAATGATATATGGCCACCAAGAAAGACCACGGTATGTGGATAGATTCATGGAAAATGGAAATCAGCAAAGGCAACAATTCCCACCAAATAAATGACAAAATATGAATTATGTCCCGGGCCATTATAACCGATCACCACCACTAGTCGACCATGGTCAAATAATGGTCACGCTGCGTTCCCCACCTCCTATGGCACATGAGTTCAGAAGTAACATAAATAGAAATCAATCTCTTGACAGGTTCCAGAATAGGCCCAATCAGGGTGAGTTTAATCAAAACCGGCCCCGGCCGCAAAGTGAAGATTCTAGGGACATGGACAGGTTTCAATTCCTAGAGGCCCAAGTTAAAATGTTGTCTGAGCAAATAGGAAAACTCTGTGCAGTTCAAAAACAGCAGCCAAGTGAAGTTGCAGAATGTCATAGGAGTGATCATGTGCTTTTTGACAACAAGTGACTATTTAATAGCCCTGCACTGTTAAAAATACAGAAGCCCCTGAATCACCTTTGTATAACGATCCTGAATTGCTTGCTGATCCAAAAATAAGAATACAAACGATTGAAAGTGACACAAGGAATGCCTGCACACAAAAAAGGGAGTGTAGTTCAATTTAGAGTTTAATCAGACTATTGAAGTGTGTGCAGTTGAAGAACAGAAAGGGGAAATGAACAAGAAAAACCTAAATAACAGAGAGACAGATTTAAAACGAGCATCCAATGTGAAAATGAAGAGGTAGGATTGGCAGTTAGAATATCCTCCCTTGATAGTCAGAATACTGTTAAGCTCCAGACAGAAAAAATGTTAGCTCAAAAGGAGGGTGCGGTTCAGTCACCTGAGAAGTATTTGAACCACAAATATTCCAAGAGAAAGAAAGCACAGGCAATGTGCAAAACACAAATACGTGACCTGAGCCAGAAAATGACAGGCTGTGACAATTGTGAAAATGTTCAGTCAAAAAGCTGCAATGTGAATGCTGATGGTCCCAGGTCAGAGGGGCAGTCAGTGGCTATGTTCCAGATGGGTTCTGAGCCCAGAAAATAGGTATAAAAATCCAAAATGAAGTGGGCAAAAACATATCATTTCACATGCCCATTTGCTTAGCAAGGATGAAAAGGGGCTAAGAAAGTTTAGTCCTGAAATCAGAAAGAACTCACACTTTTTGTATGTGCCATAGAAAGATGAAGACAGTTACTATGCTCCTATCAATCAATGTTGAAGAAACATGTAATGTATTTGCAATGATTGACACGGGTGCCCAGGCCACAATAATGTTCAAGGAGTTGGTAAAAAGTATCGATGAATGGAGATCCCCACAAAATCATATAAAGGTGAGACAAAAGGAAGACCATGTACACAATTTAAATGGTGAAGAAATACCTATCAAAGGTTTCACTGAGGTTAACATAAAGATAGGGAAGCATGAGATGAAAGAGGACGTATTGATCACATCCATCAGTGAAATACCTTTCCTCAGAGGGACAAATTGCCTGAAGAGGTTGTCACCCCGCATTGTTGGGTTCAATGGGGTCTTATGGTCCCTAGCCAAAAAAAAAGATTGAGGCCTAAGAAAGTGATGTCACAAAACAACAGTATAAAAGATTGTCATGCAGTGGCTAAGTCAGAAAGTGCAGTGGAAGTATATCTTCAGAATGGAAAATATTCCAGCAGATAATTGACAGGGAGGAGATCCCAACATTTCTGAATAAAGAACCAACACATTTTTGGGTTGAACGATTCGGAGTCAGGAAATGGCGCTGTAGGGAGATGGATGTTAAAGATTACAATTGGTCCTAAGAGTATCGATCACAATGTTTGGATCGTAAGTGGGACAAAATATTAATTTTATTTGGGAAATGATATCACACACAGAATGTGTATGGTGTTAGATTTCCTTAATCACAAGCTTTGGTCCAGGTTGGGAGGGACTGCGCCCGAATTTGAGGACAAGAGACAAGCTTATCATTGCACGCAGATGGTCTCATATGCAATTGAATTGCAGGTGAGAAAGGAAATCACCAACACCGCATTTACCAGACAAGTTATAATAGTGCTAAAATAAAGAAAGGGACAACAGTTAAAAGATGTTGATGCATTTGTATGCCAAAATAAATCCATGAGGCAGCAAGGGCTAGAATGCAAAAATACACCACTGATAGAGATTGGGGATGGACCCATTAACATTCTGGTGTACAATGAAGGATGTAAGGACATTCATTTAGAGGAGAATTCAGCAATAGGAATGGCAATAGAAAAATCTTATTATACTGCAGATGTCAGTAATGCAGTGATTGGGAACATCCCTGTAAGGTATGTGACTGCGCAGGGTGAGTTGCCAGAATCCTTGGACTCTCAACCTAAAGGAATCTTTAAAATTCAGTCTGTGTATCCTTATGAGTCAAGTGAAACAGTGTACTGTCATCTAGATGATTGCATCCTATTTGATTTAAATGAGAATAAAACAGAAAAGCAGCCTATTGAAATGGAAGTCTATGTTCCAAAATATTTAAATGTGTCGACTCTCCAAAGAAATACTGGCACACAGTTAGAGGAGAGTATGGAGGTGCCTCCATTGGAGGACTTCCAAGAGTTCTCTAAAATGGTAGAAGAGCAGATTCATGCGCAAATGAAGAAGAAAAGGACCAATTGAGAAAAATATTTATGGGATTTAAAGACGTTTTTACCAAAGATGCATATGATTGTGGGTTTACAGATTTGCATGTTGCCACATTACCAGAAGGATATGGTAGGCAACTAGTATTTGTGTGACAGTATCGGTTGCCCCTGGCATTTTTGGAATCACTAGCCAAAATAATAAAAAAATTGGAATCCAGAGGAATTAATAGGCCAATTTATTTTACGTAAAACAATCACCTATTAGGTGTGTTAAAACCTAATGGACAATAGCGCTTGATTGCAGATTTATGAGCAAAAAAAGAGAGTACCCGTTTCAAGGTAGCTGCTTTTATTCATTGATCAGGGTCTCACACAGGTTCATGGGTCAAATTTGTGTGCCAGTATAGACCTTACAGCTGGAACTGGTGTGTACTACTGGCTGAAGATATTCAAAATGTGTTTGCATTTTCTTTTGACAAATCCCAATATGCATGGTCCCGGACACCTTTTGAATATGTCAATAGTGGGAGTAAATTTGAGATATTCCTGAGCAAGGCGCTCCCAGAGGCGGCAAAAAGAGGGACAATAGTTTATGGGGATGATGTGCTAATTAAAAATGAAAAAATAATTTCAATGATTTTAGACATGTTCTTAGCCAGTTACAGAATGCTGGAGCCAAAGTATTTTTTACAGAAAGCACAATGGTGTAAAAAGAAAGTGAATTTCTTGTGTCATGAGGTGACTGAAAATGGGTTAAACATGCAAAAGAAGAAGGTGGAGGCAGTACATAAATTGAAAGATCCTACTAATTCGAAGGTGTTAAAACATTTATTAGGGATTACAGGTTATACCATTTATTGAGATTTATGCAAAGATTACACAACCTTTAACAAGATTACTGAAATGGGGTGTACCCTGGAAATGGGAAAAAGAGCAACGTGAAGCAGTGGCCTGGCTTAAGGAAGGTCTCATGAAGGCACCATGTCTGGCGTATCCCATAAAGAATAAGCATTTCTTTGTAGAGATAGGGTTCACTGATCAATGCATGTCAGCCATATTATATCAAAAGCATGATGGGAATAACAAAACTAGTGCATATGCTAGCAAGGCCTTGTCACAGTTTGAAACTAAGTTCAGTGAATGTGAAAAAGCACTCCTAACCACTGTCTGGGCGTTACAACGTTTCTGTCCATAATTCAATGGGAAAGAGTAGTTATTGAAACAAATCATCAGCCTCTGCAATTTCTGCAAAGTAAGAGAATTAGGTCAGGAAATTTGGCCCAGTAAAGAATGACTTCAGGGTTTTCCTGTAGAAGTGAGATATGGGCAAAATAAAAAGATCCTGGTTGCCCAAGGGCTAGCAGATTTGCATGATTGTGCAGCAGAATGTGCATTTCAGGGTGCAGAAATTGAATCAAGTTTGGAGGAGTTTGAACAATCCCCACACAAAGCGTTCAATGAAGAGGTGTGTGGAGATTTACCAACTGTGTATGTAGATGGTTGTGCATACCATGTGGAAGATTACACAGAAAAGGATCTTGTAGCAGGAATAGGAAATATCTGGTTTAAAGGTGACAATAATCCAAGAATAAGCATGAGGATTGGGCCTAGAAGTAGTCAAGTGGCAGAGTTGGCCGCTATTTACAAAGCAGTGCTACTGCAGTAGAAAACAAACTCAAAGAGGTAGTTCGAGTGACTGATTCTGACTATGCACAGAATGATTTTGCAGGATATTTACATGGCTTGAAGGTAAAAGGTATGCTCACCTATAACAGAAAACCACTCAAACATGGCAAGCCAGTTACAAACTTGTATCAGAAAACGATTTGGTAATACATTGCAGAATAATATGTGGCCATTTCAAGACACAACGTGTGAGGACAAAGAGGGGAATGGCAAGACAGATCAGTTAGCCAAAATTGGAGCTGTGATGGGAGAGTTTTTTCATTTTTCATTCATGGTGAAATACAGGTAGAGGCGATAACATGCTCCAAATCTCCAAAAATAGTTGAGCAGCCTGGGGTGCAATGGAGTTTTGATACTCCAGACCAGGACCTGCTCAAGGTGCAAAAAAAGGATCTGATTTTAGGCATATTCTATAATCATCTCTTAGATGCTGAGCAAAATCCTCTGACTGTAGAAAATTGTAAAGGGAGAGAGGAATTGAGGGGGTTGCTAAAAAAACAAAAAGTGAATTAGGTTACAAGATTGAATAATGATTAGAAAATCCATGACAGTTCAAATACAATGGGTAGTTCCTTTGTCATTTCGGGGATTGATGTTACATCATGCCCATGATGCTATAACTGCAAGACATAGGGGTTCACAGAAAACTTTGGACATTTTAAAAGATTATTCTTATTGGCCACACATGTCGCAAGATGTTGAACTATACACCAGAGGGTGTCTAGTATGTGCACAGTTCCAACCTGCTTCACCTATGCACACAGAAAATTAATGAAAAGGGGTTTGACCCTCCCACAGTCTAATATGCAAATTGACTATGTGGGCCTGTAAAAAGATCAGCAAGTGGAAACTGGAATGTGTTAATGGTAGTTTGTTTAATGTCCAAATGGGTTGAGTGCATTCCAGCGCCAGATTGCAATGCACAAACGGCAGCAACATTACTTGTGAATCATATTTTTCAAGACTTGCGTTACCCAAAAGGATAGAGACAGACCGGGGAAGTGATTTTACTAGCTCATTGATGACAAAAATATGGCAGATTTTAGGCGTGAAAAGCAAACTACACATCTCATACCAGCCTTACTCTTCAGGTGGGGGAGAACGGTGTAACAGGTCAGTGGTGGAGATGTTAAAGAAATTTGTGGCTGAAGCAGGTTCTAGTTGGGAACATTGGCTCCCTTTGGTATTAATCACCATTAGGTCAACTTCCGCTAAATCAACAAATCTCAGCCCTCATGAAATACTGACAGGAAGAAAAATGGTGTTGCAACAGCATTTACTTTACAAGGCTCACGAACAAACCCTTGTAAATGCGTCCACAATTCACGAATATGTGGAAGAGTTGAGGAAGCACTAACAACATGTGCATTTGTGCAGTGAAATTTGGAAAAAGCCGCTGACAGTGCAAATACATATTATGATAGGAAGGCATCTACAAAAGTGTATGAGGTAGGATATCAGGTTTATACATTTTATTTTTTAAAGGGAATACATAAAATTCTAACAGGCCGATTCATGGAATAATTAGCGCGGCGCAAGTGGGCAAAAACGTGCGAATCGCAGTGGAATAGCGAAAATTGCAGTGCAAGTGCGAAAATCGCACGAAAAGCAGCGCACGTCGATTCATGGAAGTCCGTGCGCGAGAAAACCAGCGGATGTGCGAAAAAAAAGTGCGCCGCGCACGTTGGCGCACAGGCCATCTAACAGCGTGCGCCAGGTCACAGCGAAAATCGCACAGGCCACAGCGAAATTCGCACATAGCGCGGCGCACGCAACAAAAGTAGGCGGAACACGGGCGTAACACTCGGAATGGGTAACAACTTGCAAAAACGTGGGCGTCACGGGGGAAGTACAGGGCACAAGTGCGCGGAACGCCCACACGCTCGCCTAAAACACGTATTCATGGAATAGAATAGACCAAAAAAGCGCAGCTCAAACCAGCGCACAGGCACAAACACGACCGCCACAAGAAAGCAGGCGGTAGCGACTCTGCGGCTGTAAGAAATGTGCGCCAAAAGGTGCGCCAACAAATAGCACCTATATACTGCCATGATGAATGTCCTATACTGTCGCCCTCCTGTACAAATGACGTGCAAAGGGGTACCCACAAACACGGACACCCGCTGACCAAAAATACGTGTGCGTGTATACCGGGGGCGCGGGAAGTCTCACACGCGATTTCAGCAGGGTACAACTTCACGCGATCGGGCCTGGGGGAGCGGGCTACGTGTATTTCAGGGGTTCGCGTGAAGTTTTTCACGCGATCGGGCCTGGGGGAGCGGGCTACGTGTATTACAGGGGTTCGCGTGAAGTTTTTCACGCGATCAGGCCTGGGGGAGCGGGCTACGTGTATTACAGGGGTTCGCGTGAAGTTTCTCACGCGATCGGGCCTGGGGGAGCGGGCGACGTGTAGTACAGGGGTTCGCGTGAAGTTTCTCACGCGATCGGGCCAGGGGAGCGGGCTATGTGTATTTCAGGGGTTCGCGTGAAGTTTTTCACGCGATCGGGCCTGGGGGAGCGGGCTGCGTGTATTTCAGGGGTTCGCGTGAAGTTTTTCACGCGATCGGGCCTGGGGGAGCGGGCTACGTGTATTTCAGGGGTTCGCGTGAAGTTTTTCACGCGATTAGCCAGGGTACGTGTATTTCAGGGGTTCGCGGGAAGTTCCACACGCGAATAGCCTGGGCGCGTGTATTACAGGGGTGCGCGGGAAGTTCCACACGCGAATAGCCTGGGCACGTGTATTTCAGGGGTGCGCGGGAAGTCCCACACGCGATTACAGCAGGGTACGTGTATTTCAGGGGTGCGTGGGAATTTCCACACGCGAATAGCCTGGGCGCATGTATTTCAGGGGTGCGCAGGAAGTCCCACACGCGATTACAGCAGGGTACGTGTATTTCAGGGGTGCGCGGGAATTTCCACACGCGAATAGCCTGGGCGCGTGTATTTCAGGGGTGCGCGGGAATTATCACACGCGATTTGGCTTGGTACGTGTATTACAGGGGTGCGTGGGAAGTTACACACGCGATTAGGCTGGGTGGGTCCTCACAGGTGTTCCCTGTACACCCTCCACGGCCCCTGCAGGCAGCCCACAAAACAGGGGACTACCCTGCACACCTGCTCATGTCTCCCACCACCCCCACCCCCCACCATCCAGGGGCACCCTCCACCAGGCCCCCACTCATGTCTCCCACCACCCCCACCCCCCAGCAGTGCAGGGGCAGCCTCCACCAGGCCCCCACTCATGTCCCCTATCACCCCCACCCCCCCAGTCACCAGGGGCATCCTCCAGCAGGCCCCCACTAATGTCTCCCACCACCCCCACCCCCCCAGTCACCAGGGGCAGCCTCCACCAGGCCCCCACTCATGTCTCCCACCACCCCCACCCCCCAGCAGTGCAGGGGCACCCTCCACCAGGCCCCCACTCATGTCCCCTATCACCCCCACCCCCCCAGTCACCAGGGGCACCCTCCACCAGGCCCCCACTCATGTCTCCCACCACTCCCACCCCCCAGTCACCAGGGGCAGCCTCCACCAGGCCCCCACTCATGTCCCCTATCACCCCCACCCCCCCAGTCACCAGGGGCACCGTCCACCAGGCCCCCACTCATGTCTCCCACCACCCCCACCCCCCCAGTCACCAGGGGCACCCTCCACCAGGCCCCCACTCATGTCTCCCACCACCCCCACCCCCCAGCAGTGCAGGGGCACCCTCCACCAGACCCCGACTCATGTCCCCTATCACCCCCACCCCCCCAGTCACCAGGGGCACCCTCCACCAGGCCCCCACTCATGTCTCCCACCACCCCCACCCCCCCAGTCACCAGGGGCACCCTCCACCAGGCCCCCACTCATGTCTCCCACCACCCCCACCCCCCCAGTCACCAGGGGCAGCCTCCACCAGGCCCCCACTCATGTCCCCTATCACCCCCACCCCCCAGTCACCAGGGGCACCCTCCACCAGGCCCCCACTCATGTCTCCCACCACCCCCACCCCCCCAGTCACCAGGGGCAGCCTCCACCAGGCCCCCACTCATGTCTCCCACCACCCCACCCCCCAGCAGTGCAGGGGCAGCCTCCACCAGGCCCCCACTCATGTCCCCTATCCCCCCACCCCCCGCCACCAGGGGCACCCTCCACCAGGCCCCCACTCATGTCTCCCACCACCCCCACCCCCCAGCAGTGCAGGGGCACCCTCCACCAGGCCCCCACTCATGTCCCCTATCACCCCCACCCCCCTGCCACCAGGGGCACCCTCCACCAGGCCCCCACTCATGTCTCCCACCACCCCCACCCCCCAGCAGTGCAGGGGCACCCTCCACCAGGCCCCCACTCATGTCCCCTATCACCCCCACCCCCCCAGTCATCAGGGGCACCCTCCACCAGGCCCCCACTCATGTCTCCTACCACCCCCACCCCCCCATTCACCAGGGGCAGCCTCCACCAGGCCCCCACTCATGTCTCCCACCACCCCCACCCCCCAGCAGTGCAGGGGCAGCCTCCACCAGGCCCCCACTCATGTCCCCTATCACCCCCACCCCCCCGCCACCAGGGGCACCCTCCACCAGGCCCCCACTCATGTCTCCCACCACCCCCACCCCCCGGCAGTGCAGGGGCACCCTCCACCAGGCCCCCACTCATGTCCCCTATCACCCCCACCCCCCCAGTCACCAGGGGCACCCTCCACCAGGCCCCCACTCATGTCTCCCACCACCCCCACCCCCCAGTCACCAGGGGCAGCCTCCACCAGGCACCCACTCATGTCCCCTATCACCCCCGCCACCAGGGGCACCCTCCACCAGGCCCCCACTCATGTCCCCTATCACCCCCACCCCCCCGCCACAAGGGGCACCCTCCACCAGGCCCCCACTCATGTCCCCTATCACCCCCACCCCCCCAGTCACCAGGGGCACCCTCCACCAGGCCCCCACTCATGTCTCCCACCACCCCCACCCCCCCAGTCACCAGGGGCAGCCTCCACCAGGCCCCCACTCATGTCCCCTATCACCCCCACCCCCCCGCCACCAGGGGCACCCTCCACCAGGCCCCCACTCATGTCCCCTATCACCCCCACCCCCCCGCCACCAGGGGCACCCTCCACCAGGCCCCCACTCATGTCCCCCTGACCCCAGGTCCTGACAATACACAATCATGGCAGTAATGGGCAGCATACCCAGCACAAACACCCAGGCAAGGATTGCATCCACCCACATAGTGAATGCAATTACATGACACAACCCCAATGGCAAGTATGTAAATGAACACATGTCCGTCACACACACATACACAATGGCTGCAAGTGAATGTCAAAACCCATATCATGACATGTATGAAACCAAAGACAAAATAACACAAGTGGAAGTAAAAATAAAAAATGTATTAAAGATTAAAAATAAGTAAACAAATCAAACATACAACTATGTGGATAACAAAATAAATGGTCCATGTCGGAGAACAAAAGTAAAAATCAAAAAAAGAAAAAGGAATACAAAAACAAATGTTGACCAAAGCAATATCAAGTAGAAGGAAAAGAATGAAAAACCATTTCCACATGGTGAACACAATAATGAAAAAAAGAAAATGTTCCTTCAAAAAACAAACTAAATACAGGAATGTACCAGGGTCCATGAGCCCAACACCATAAAGGAAACCTACTACTACCTAATGAAAAAAATATATACAAAAAAGTGGCCATTGTCCGAGCGGTCCAAAATAATAAAAACAAATAAAGGAAACCTAACACTAACTAACTATATAACTATATACAAAGGCAGCGGGCAAGTCCTGCGGCTCACTTGTTGATGTTGCTGGGCAGGGCATCATCGAACTCCATGTCGATGTCCTGGAGGCGGGACTCTGTCCTGGCCCCGAGGTCTCGCAGGGATAACCCCATGTTCAGCTCAAACTCCCTGCGAGCTTCCTCGAGGCACTCAGCCCGCCTCAACGCCCGACGCATGGAGAACTCCGCCCTGACCATGGCGAGCCGCTCCTCTTCCGCCCGCTGCCGCTCCGCACCTATCCGCTGGACCAACTGCTCCCACACGGAAGACACCACCATCCCAGGGTTGCCCTGCCCTCTGGCCGATGCCTGCCCCTCTGATCTTGATGGCCCCGAGCCATGATGCCTCCCACGTCAAGCCCGCTGCTGCCTCCGACGCCACTGCCTCTGCCAGCTCGACGGCATCCAGGCTGATGGAAACCACCGACGCCGTCGTGCACCTGCCCTGCCTGATGATGCTGTCACATCTTCCATCTGCTGGGGTCCAGTTGCTGTGTTGTCCACCCCTGCTGGACCTCCGACTCCCAACTGTGGCAGGGATGGGATCCCCACCGAGCTGGCTGCATTGGTCGGGGCAGGTCCACAGGGGTCCCTGGTGGCATCTGGGATGGAAGACGGCAAGGAGAACGACTGGTGGATAGCCTGCACAGAGGAGGAGAGGGCCGCCACATTGGCCAACACATGCAGGAAACCCCCGAACATGGCCGATCCCAATTGGGCCACGTCGGCACGGTGCACTTCGTGATGACGTGCGTGCTCCTCCCGGGAAGCACGCACGGCATCACGAATCACAGCCGTGCGCATTGCGACCCCAATCAGGACCTTCTCCGGACGGCCAGGGGTTCCCACGTCCGCAGGTGGAGGTGAGTTAGGTGACATGGACATCCCCTCTACCTGCGGACGGGCCTGGGACTGGGCATCCCTGCTGGTGCATGGTGGTGCACTCACAGGGTCAGGGACAGCGACATGCACAGGCCCCTCCACGGTGACCTGTGCTGCCTCCTGCCCCTGGCCCTGGACTGCACCACTTGCACCAGCAGGGATGCCCCCACCAGGCCCCATGTGTGCCCCAGTGGCGGCCTCCTCCTCCTCTGTGCAAACCACCAACCTGGATGGCTCCTCACCGTCTCCCACCGTAGCAGGCCCCTGTGGGGGCTCACCCACCCCTTCCGCTGCAGCCGTGGGGGCATCCCCGCCGCCTTGCTCCACAGCGCCGTCTCCGCCCTCTTCTTCACTAGCCGCTGCGTAGAGGGAGACAAAGAACACAAGCATCAGGGTACTGTACAATGGTCCCCTAGACAGGAAGCAATAGCAGATGACCACCACTGTCAAAGTCCACTTCCATCATGTCCCTCCACAACACATGGGTCAGTCCAGGCAAAACACACACAGTAACAGGCATGCTGCATGCCATGGACATTTCCATGCATGTCCAATGGACTCTTGAAACATTCAATGATATGGAACTAACATGCATCATGGCTCATGGCTTTCACATGCACACACTTCACCTCAGTCACATCCATCTGGCCCCAAACACAACAAACACAGCGGATACAAGGGCAATTTGGCTGCTTCACTGAATCTGTGCATTGTCACACACATGTGTCATGCATCCATGGCATGCACAAGTCACAGACACGCAGGTCAGCCACACAGACATGGCTACCACATATGTACCTGGCATCAGCACCCATCCCTCACCCCCACCCATGTCCCGGTACAGAGACTGGCATGCTCTCATGTTCAAAATCTGCATAGGGGTCCCCATGCGGCATTTGAACACATGCAACAACCATGTGGGTCACACATCACTGGTTGCACATGCATTACCATGATGTGCATGCACACATACATGCATACATGGCCTATGGCACACATACAGGCAAGTATCATAGACCCAGCACACAGCAACATGCCCTGTGTCACACAGTAATGCTTGGACACTTACCGCTCAACTCCAGACGGGCCTCCCTCTCAAGGATCTGGGCGTGGAGCGCTGGGCGTACGCGTTCCAGGACCCTCATCTGGATGGAACTCATGCGGCCCCGGCCCCCCTCCACGAGGCGCCGGGCCTTCACAAGGGTCCTGGACCTCAAGTCCTCCCAGCGCTTCTTGATCTTCTGGACGTTGCGGGTTGCCACCCCCTCCGCGTTGATGGCAACCACACAGTCGGCCCAGATCCTTTCCCGTCCATCCTTGCTGGCGTGGGACGATCCAAAGAGGGCATCATACTGCTCCAGGACATGCTCCACCAGGACACCAACTTCGGTGGCAGTGAAGCTGGTGCCCCTCTGCCCCTCTGGCCTGGGGTTGCCACTGGTGCCAGATGTGGAAGTGCCCGACATGGCAACCCCAGAGGCAGGTGTGGGTGGGCAACTGGGTCCTGGGGCTGGGCTGTGGAGCGATGTAATCCCAGTCGGGAGTCTTCAGTTCCAGCAGGGGTGGACACAGCAACTGGACCCCTGCAGATGGCTGATGTGCAGGCACCAAATGGCAGGGCACGGTGGCAGCAGGCAGGCAGGCAGGCAGCAGCAGATGGCACGTGGGAGGCTGCTCAGGGCACGGGGGGCAGTAACTCGGCCTTCTGGGCAGGAGCGTGGTCTTCTGTGTGTTTTCGCGTGGCCAGCTTGATACGGAGTGCTTTGGCACGTGAAAATTCGGCACGTCAGCGTGAAATCCGAGGAAAGGCCCTTAGCGCGTAAGCGCGTAAGCATGCATACGCGATTCTATTGGTCCAGAGTCCCTCAGCACGTAAGCGCGTATGTGACGTGACCTGCACGGGTGTTCCCCACCCAGCACGTGATGACGGAGCACACGTGTAAATACTGCACGTCAGAGTGTCATCGCGTGTAATTGGACAAAAGTGCGCGTACACGCGATTGGCCTATGTACGTGTATTTCAGGGGTGCGTGGGCACTTACACACGAAAGTACGTCAGCGCACCTGTATCCCGTTGTGCGTGTGAATTTCCACACGCTATTGGACTGGGAACTGGATTCCAGGGGTGCGCGGGTCACACGCTCGCCTAGAACACGCGCAAAGCATGAATTTGCGCACTTTAACAATAACAACCCAGACGCCAGGATGAACATACCGTTCCTAGCAGCAGTGGCAGTGGGCTACCAAAGGAGGAGGAGGAGGATAGTCAGGGCCAGAATATTCACACCCAGAACCAGCCTTTTCGGGATGCCTGATGAGCAGGTGTATGGAAGGTACAGGTTTCCACCACACATAATACTGGACCTGGTGAGTGAGTGGGAGGATGACCTCACATCACCCACCCTGTGCTCCCAAGCACTCAGCCCCCTGGAGAAGGTCCTCAATGTACTGCACTTCTTAGCCACTGGATCATTTCAGCGGACAAGTGCCATAGTGGGTGGGGTGTCACAGGCCACCCAGTCACGCTGCCTACACCAGGTCTTGAACATCATCACTGCACGCCCATCAGTCCGCAGGCACATATACCTGCCCAGAACACCTGCAGAAAGGCATGCTGCCGCCCTGGATTTTTACGGTGTGGCACGATTCCCCAAAGTGCTAGGTGCCATCGACTGCACCCATGTGGCTCTACGTCCCCCCAGGGCATCTGAGCACATCTATAGGAACCGCAAGCACTGGCATTCCATCAACGTGCAGGTAGTATGTAATGCCAAGGGAATCATCACCTCAGTATATGCCAACTATCCCGGCTCCAGCCACGACAGCTTCATTTACCGAATGTCCACCCTATGCCGGGACCTAGATGCTGGGCGGCATGGCGATACATGGCTGCTTGGTGAGTATGTATGCCACTGCACATGCATGCATGTTGGATACTGAGCAAGGTCACAACCCCACCAATGATACCAATCACCACCTCCACAGGGGACAGTGCCTACCCTCTCAGCCCCCACATGATGACGCCAATTCGGAACCCCACCACGCCACCCGAGGTAAGATATAACACAGCCCACATTACAACCCGGGGCATAGTGGAGCGCACATTCGGAGTGCTAAAGTCAGGCTTTCGCTCCCTTGACCGTTCTGGCGGGCAGCTGTTATACGCTCCCCCAGTAGTGTGCAGGATCATAGTGGCAGCATGTGTCCTGCACAACGTTGCAACACGCCAAGGCCTGGCCGTGGACATGGTGGTGGCCCCACATTCCCAACCACATGCACAGCCGCTGCGCATGGGAGGGGAAAGGGCACGTGGGGAGGCAGCCCGTACACAGCTAGTGGCTAATTACTTCACATAGAAATCACACCCCTGTGGAGTGCACACTGCCCTGGCACATTCCATCTGACAATCAATGATGACTCAACCTGACACTGTTCCTGAATGTCTGGAGAATTAACCGTGAATACCATATCAGCCTGAGATTGTTCACCTGGAAGTGTCACAATGTGTGCATCCCTACCCACACAGACACCACCAATGCAGTTTTGTGGAGTTACACATTCAAGCAGCTAAAAAGAATACCCACTTGCAAAATGCAACAAGAGGACAGTGCCATGTCAACCAACCCAACCCCAGCACCGCCACACGACACACCGTACCATGTCATGCTATTTGCAGGTAAACAAAGTAATCCCCACAACATGACACTAGTGTCACTATGTACAGTGTCCCTATTAGAAACCTGCAACACCTGAAATGCTCACAGCAATGCCGGACCAACAACATACTTGAGCACGTACTACCATTAACATGACATCACAAATTTTACATATTAGTAGTCTCACCACCTGGAAATGCCTGCACTCCCACCACCACCAACTGTGCAGTGTTGGCGCCATGTAGAGTTGTAGGTGCACTGCTGCCAACATGGACCCCATCTCCAGACTAGAGGTCCTTGTGTAGACATGAGGAAGGGACCTGCAAATTGGGAGGTAGACACAGAAGATGAGTTACACATCAATGCAACATGCAGTGTACAACACAACAGCAATATGCACTAGGAATGTATACACAGTATTGACTACAGACTGCTCACACAGCTCATGGGAGTCCAACGTCACTGTGTAATTCACTGTCACTTGGGCACACCCTTTGCAAGCCCATGGAAACGGGAAGCAGGAGGGGTGTGTGTGACTCAAACCCAAGCATCTGAACCAAATACATTACAAGCCTGCATGTGCCCAGCCACAATGCAGCGTATGCCCACAGGAACCACGGAAGCCAACAAATCGTCCCAAAAAAATAGGGAATAAAATAAATAACAATAAAAATAAAAATAAGAAACAATCAAAAATGGCCATTGATGGGCCCGGGGGGGTTGGGGAGGCCACCCAGGAGGTCCGAGGACAGGATGCACACCAGAACCCACCTGCGTGGATCCTGGGAAAATAAAACACCTCCATGGGCTCATGGCCCACACGGCTACCCTGTTGTGGGAGTATCACTGCTGTCGCTATTATCACCCTGTGCAGCTGCATCCGGAGGTGGTTGCACTATGGGAGGCAGCCCACGCAAGGCCCTAGTCTGCTCCTCCATGGCTGCAAGCATGCGGGTGTGGTAGGTCTGGTTCTGGAGGATGAGTGTGTGGAGGTCCCCATGCAACAACTCACGGGATGCCCGGACCTCCGCCCTCGTTGCCTGCATCTCAGCTGAGAGCGTACGGGTGAGACGCTCCAGCTGCTGTTCTGTCCTTTGGTGTGTTGAAGCCTCAAGCTCAACAAGAGTCGTCCTGAGGTGAAGGAGCTCCTGCCTCAGGGCTTCCCTGTGGCCCTGGGACTCAATGGAGATGGCCTCCTGCAGAGTCGCCAGTGCCGCCCGCCTGTCCCTGTTGGACCCCAACATGTCCTCCCTGTGTGACTGGCAGATGGAGTCGGTTGCCTGCTCTAGTCGCTCCATCAGCCTTTCTGGGGGGACAATGGAAGTGGCCACCCTATCCATGGCCTGAGCCATCATCTCGGATGATGCAGCCTGTTGGGTTGCCATACCGTAAATGGATTGCTCCCATGCGGTATTGCCAGGTGGCGTACGGCCACCACGTCGGCGGGCACCACACCTGTCTGGGGCAAGGCGAACTGCGCCTTGCTGTGCCGGCACTGCCTGAGGCTGCAGGACTGCATTCCCCCTCTGATCTGCTGGCCCAGGAACAGGATCAGATGTTGCGGAGTGTGACCCTGCATCCGTAACCACCAAAGGCGTAGCTGCCAACACTGACATCCCCATGGAGGGTTCTGACCCTGGTGCAGGTGGGTGAGACAGAACAGAATCCCTCCCTGGAAGACTCACCTGCGACGGCACGTAGGTCTCATCCGAATCAACACCTGAGTACAGCTCGGGGGAGGTGCAGCCAGAGACACCCCTTGAGAGCACGACCTGCAGCACTTGTGGGTTCTCCCCCACCACCACACCACGTCCCTCACTGGTGGTTGGTCGGCCCTCGGACCCCTCCTGGGTCTGCACCATCTCCACAACCCCAGCAGTATCAGGTGCGTCTTCCCCTGCAAAGACATGAAAACAAAGAAATGGAAACAGGCATTAGCACCATGGCACACAATGAGGGCTGAGAAGCAAGAGAACCAGTACTTGATTGACACATGTCCCACATGACTAAAACCCTCCCATGCATGCACCCTCACTGCGTATGAAGTGCAGGCAAATGGCACACACTGATGACACCAAGATGGAAAATGAACACATTTTCTGCATTCTGCCTGGCAGTGGCATCACACATTGGCCTGTGATTGCCAGGTGAAACACACATGCCATCACACAGATGGCATGTACCATTGCTATTGAGTGAAGATGGAGAGGAGGGCAGCACCTATTCATTCAGTCCAGTTCCCGCATGTAATTGCTTTTCTAATTCTAACAGGTCAGATTTTTCACCTGGAGCTGCCAGTCTGAAATGGTCCAATTGCACAGGGACATGTGTGTACAAATGATATCCAGGTAAGAAAGTCACTCCACTTCACCATAGCCATGTCAGACATGTGACAAGTGGACAGCGACATGGCTAGTAAAAGTGGGGGAATGCAAACAATCTGACTGAATGAACAGTGAAAAATAAGCAACAATGTTGTGGCAAGGTGACACTTCAAGGGCAACTGGCGTGCAGTTGGGCTAGATGTCTACTGTTGGTAGAAGGGATACTGCTATGGCCAAATGCAGCTGCGCAGGAAGTATTGCATGAAGCACATGGCTGACCCATACGACTCAGGCGCACACACTCTCACCTGGCACACAAACAGAAGCCCTCACACACACACCATGCACATGGATGACACACACATGCATGTGCACTCACCGGACAATGCCTCGTAATCAGCCAGATCTCCCACGCCTTGGATCTGTTCCTCCGTGACGTAGGTCCCAGCGACTGACTCATGTGGAGTGAGTTCCATGTCTACTACTGGAGACCCACCTCCAGTCACTAGAGTTGCGGCATGACTTGAGGCCAGCTTACTCTTTGCCCTGCGCTTTAGGTCATTCCAGCGCTTATAGCAATCATTGGCTGTGCGCCTCACGATTCCAAGGGCACTTACGATGTCTGCAACGGTCTGCCAGTGTGCCTGGCGTTGTGCAGGTGTGGTCTTGGATCCTGCAACAATGACCATCTCGTTGTCATGTCCGGACACATACTCGACAAGTGCATTCAGTTCGTCATCCGTGAAGCTGGGCTTCCTGGACGGGCCGGACTGTGTAGCCGTGTCTGGGGCTTCAGCCTGTGCCGGACGAGCACTCTTCCTCTTCCGCTTGGAAGGTGGTGGTGATCCTGAGTGTCCTGCGCCGCTCTGGACACTAGGGGCAGGAGCCCTGGTGGACTCTGTATCAGGAGTGTGGGATTGCACACTCAGCACAGGAGTTGGTGCAGGCATTGGCTCTAGTGTGATGGTGTCAGGGGGAATGTCAGCAGCATGGACTAGGACCAACACTGTCCTGGCTGGGTGTGTGAGGGCTGGGGTGGATGGAGCCGCAGCTGCCCCTGCAGCCTCTCCGCCCTGCCTCCTTGGTGCAGCAGATGACCTTGCTGCCCCAGATCCACGTGGCATGATGGCATCAACGTGCACCAGAGCACGTGTCGTAGCCCTGCTGACCTGGAAGTCAGCCATGGAGTCAGCCAGGTCCGGTGCCACAATGGGCTGGTCCAACAAGGGCTGAGCATGGATGGTGTCAGCCACATCAGCCTCAACGGGAGGGGGGGGATTATGGGTGCCCGTGACTGGTCCTCCACACATGGGGGGACAGGCTCACCCTGCAAGTTACGACCACGTCCCCTACCGGATCCACCACGGCCACCACTTGTGGCTCTTCCACCTTTGCCACCCTTACGGAATCCTCGCCTCCCAGCCATGGCACTGATGTTAATGTGCGTATGGGAGTGGATGTAGACTATTGTCCTGGGCAATTGGGGGTCAAAGGGGTTGGGTACCAGATGGTAATTGTACCCTAGTGCTCTAGCAAGGCTGAATGTAACCCCTGGGGAAAGATGACGGGTCACGCAATGCACAGGAGGCCCAAAAAAGGGAGATGACGTGCACGCACCCCCTCCTAGACCACGTGTGCAGAAAGAAAAACCTGCACTACGCTGTGGCACCCAGTAACACAAGAATGAACGTATGCGTGTCACACGCAGCCTAGAATGACCTCTGAAGGGGTAGGCTACACACGGGGCAAGCACAGATGTTAGATACGTGCGTGACTCACCGTCTGCCTGGTAAACGAGCGTGTAAAAGGAGCACGTTTGGTTGGCAACACCCCCGCCAAAAGAAGATTTGTACGCTGTCTGAGGAGACAGGACAACAGTAGAAGGGAACACTGTTTGAGGGAACAGGCCCAGGTAAACCAGTAAAAGAGAAAAAAGAGAAAAAGCTGTCAGAGGTAACAGGGAATACGAACTTGAAACGCCGTGAAGTAAATCGCGTGTGAAACGACAAGAAGTACAGAACTCACCCACTCGATCTCCACGAAAAGCACGTACAAGGAAAACGTGTTCTACACGTACCTTTTATACAGGCCCACACGTCCAGCGTCACTTACGCGGCGTGTACGCGCTAGGGCCATTTCCACCAATTACACGCTTTGTCACTTCTGCGTGTAGGGCCATTTCCACTAATCACACGCTTTGTCACTTCTGCGTGTAGGGCCATTTCCACCAATCACACGCGATTACACTCTGACTGACGTGCAGTCTTTCCACGTGTGCTCTGTCATCACGTGCTGTGTGGGAAACACCTGTGCGGGTCACGTCACAGACGCGCTTACGCGCTGAGGGCCTTTCCTCAGTTTTCACGCTGACGTGCAGGATTTTCACGTGCCAAATCACTCCGTACCAAGCTGGCCACGCGTACGCACACGGAATACCACGCTCCTGCCCGGAAGGCCGAACTACTGCCCCCCAGAGCCCGAGCACGCTCCCACCTGCTGCTGCCTGACTGCCTGCTGCCCCTGCACTGCTGGGGGGTGGGGGTGGTGGGTGACATGAGTCGGGCATGAGTGGGGGCCTGGTGGAGGGTGCCCCTGGTGGCGGGGGGGTGGGGGTGATAGGGGACATGAGTGTGGGCCTGGTGGAGGCTGCCCCTGCACTGCTGGGGGGTGGGGGTGATAGGGGACATGAGTGTGGGCCTGGTGGAGGCTGCCCCTGCACTGCTGGGGGGTGGGGGTGGTGGGAGACATGGGTGGGGGACTGGTGGAGGCTGCCCCTGCACTGCTGGGGGGTGGGGGTGGTGGGAGACATGAGTGGGGGCCTGGTGGAGGCTGCCCCTGGTGACTGGGGGGGTGGGGGTGGTGGGAGACATGGGTGGGGGCCTGGTGGAGGATGCCCCTGCACTGCTGGGGGGTGGGGGTGGTGGGAGACATGAGTCGGGCATGAGTGGGGGCCTGGTGGAGGGTGCCCCTGGTGGCGGGGGGGTGGGGGTGATAGGGGACATGAGTGTGGGCCTGGTGGAGGCTGCCCCTGCACTGCTGGGGGGTGGGGGTGGTGGGAGACATGGGTGGGGGCCTGGTGGAGGATGCCCCTGCACTGCTGGGGGGTGGGGGTGGTGGGAGACATGGGTGGGGGCCTGGTGGAGGATGCCCCTGCACTGCTGGGGGGTGAGGGTGGTGGGAGACATGAGTCGGGCATGAGTGGGGGCCTGGTGGAGGGTGCCCCTGGTGGCTGGGGGGTGGGGGTGGTGGGAGACATGAGTGGGGGCCTGGTGGAGGCTGCCCCTGCACTGCTGGGGGGTGGGGGTGGTGGGTGACATGGGTGGGGGCCTGCTGGCAGGTGCCCCACAGTGCTGGGGTTTGGGGGTGGTGGGAGACATGGGTGGGGGCCTGGTGGAGGCTGCCCCTGGTGGCTGGGGGGTGGGGGTGGTGGGAGACATGAGTGGGGGCCTGGTGGAGGCTGCCCCTGCACTGCTGGGGGGTGGGGGTGGTGGGAGACATGGGTGGGGGCCTGGTGGAGGATGCCCCTGCACTGCTGGGGGGTGGGGGTGGTGGGAGACATGGGTGGGGGCCTGGTGGAGGCTGCCCCTGCACTGCTGGGGGGTGGGGGTGGTGGGAGACATGGGTGGGGGCCTGGTGGAGGCTGCCCCTGCACTGCTGGGGGGTGGGGGTGGTGGGAGACATGGGTGGGGGCCTGGTGGAGGCTGCCCCTGCACTGCTGGGGGGTGGGGGTGCAGGGGGACATGAGCAGGTGTGCAGGGTAGTCCCCTGTTTTGTGGGCTGCCTGCAGGGGCCGTGGAGGGTGTACAGGGAACACCTGTGAGGACCCACCCAGCCTAATCGCGTGTGTAACTTCCCACGCACCCCTGTAATACACGTACCAAGCCAAATCGCGTGTGAGAATTCCCGCGCACCCCTGAAATACACCTACCCTGCTGAAATCGCGTGTAAAACTTCCCGCGCACCCCTGAAATGCATGCGCCCAGGCTATTCGCGTGTGGAACTTCCCGCGCACCCCTGAAATACACGCGCCCAGGCTATTCGCGAGTGGAACTTCCCACGCACCCCTGAAATACACGTAGCACGCTGGGAGACATGAGTGGGGGCCTGGTGGAGGGTGCCCCTGGTGGCGGGGGGGTGGGGGTGATAGGGGACATGAGTGTGGGCCTGGTGGAGGATGCCCCTGCACTGCTGGGGGTTGGGGGTGGAGGGTGACATGGGTTGGGGCCTGCTGGCAGGTGCCCCACAGTGCTGGGGGTGGGGGTGGTGGGAGACATGAGTCGGGCATGAGTGGGGGCCTGGTGGAGGCTGCCCCTGGTGGCTGGGGGGTGGGGGTGGTGGGAGACATGAGTGGGGGCCTGGTGGAGGCTGCCCCTGCACTGCTGGGGGGTGGGGGTGGTGGGAGACATGGGTGGGGGCCTGGTGGAGGATGCCCCTGCACTGCTGGGGGGTGGGGGTGGTGGGAGACATGAGTGGGGGCCTGGTGGAGGCTGCCCCTGCACTGCTGGGGGGTGGGGGTGGTAGGAGACATGGGTGGGGGCCTGGTGGTGGGTGCCCCTGGTGGCTGGGGGGTGGGGGTGCAGGGGGACATGAGCAGGTGTGCAGGATAGTCCCCTGTTTTGTGGGCTGCCTGCAGGGGCTGTGGAGGGTGTACAGGGAACACCTGTGAGGACCCACCCAGCCTATTCGCGTGTGATAATTCCCACGCACCCCTGTAATACACGTACCCAGCAAAATGGCGTGTGATAATTCCCACGCACCCCTGTAATTCACGTACCCTGCCAAATCGCGTGTGATAATTCCTGCGTACCCCTGTATTACACGTGCCCTGGCTAATCGCATGTAAGACTTCCCGCGTACCCCTGTAATACACGTTCCCTGGACAATCGCGTGTTGAACTTCCCGCGTACCCCTGTAATACACGTTCCCTGGACAATCGCGTGTTGAACTTCCCGCGTACCCCTGTAATACACGTTCCCTGGACTATCGCGTGTTGAACTTCCCGCGCACCCCTGAAATACACGTACCCTGGCACCCTGGCTAATCGCGTGTATGACTTCACGCGTACCCCTGATATGCACGTTACCCGCTTTGCGTTCCTTGTTTGGCAGCCCTGTAAACTGGTCCAGGGTTAGCGCAGCCCTTTGCGATGATTTAGCGATTTTGATGGCTTTTCCTTGCGCGAGGGCGTTCTTGGGGGCGTTACTGGCGCTGCTGCAGGGTCGCTGCGATACTCTGCGCCACGGCTGGTTTGGGAGCCTAAAATCCATGATTACGCTGTGCGCGGAAATCGGTTTTAGCGCACGTGCCTGGCAAAGACAATCGCACGCGGACACTCTGCGCCAGCCGCTTGCGACACTTTTCTGCGAAATTCTATGAATTACCCTGTAAATGTATTGCAGCGTGGCAAGGGCCTTATAACATTACAGACAAGATATCACCCGTAGTGTATAAGATAGTTGAAAAGGAGTGTGTGATGACAGTGTAACAGTTTGTCCATGTTAATCAGATAAAATCTTTCCATCCAAACATGAGGTGAAAAGTCTTGAGCAAGTTGAGGCTAGTTAAAAAAAGGGAATAATGAGTGCAAAATGGAATGTTGCCCTAGCCGGGGTATCAATATAAATGTTACTAGTACATGGAAAGTGCTAAGTGTTTCTGGTATAAAGGTACAATTTGGGGGGGGGGTTGTGTATTTTGGAAATTGTTTTGGTTGCATGACATGATACACTATAGAGATGATGCTTTTGGAGGACGTCCCATGGAGTCCCGGACTGGAGGAGTTCCGCTAACAACAGCGTTATTTGCATTGGTAGTACCAGGATTTACAGACAGGACATACCTGATGTGTAGTCCGTTCTACTCTTGTTAACAAGAACTATCTTGCTACAGGATACTGACAGTTTTTTTTAAATTTAATTTATTTTCATCTTTTTCTTTTTATTGATTTCACATTTAATTAAATGACACCAATGTGTAATTATTCTATGGAACTGTTAATGATTTGATTGTGACCTCTTAAAAAAAATATATATAATTGGATCACCAGTAAAGAAAACTAAAAATAAATTATTAATAATAATAATAATAATAATAATAATAATAATAATAATAATAATAATAATAATAAAAAAAATAATATATATTGAAAGATGGTGATCAGATAAAAAGATAAACATCTCTTTAAAAAAATGGGTGGTCTTAAAAATATATATATACAACCATTTTCAACAACAACTATATATATATATATATATATATATATATATATAATTTGCAAAAAGAAAGGGACCACTGATAAAAAATAATAATAATAATTCTAAAAATATACACTATTTATTTATGTTAAAACGTTGCTAGTTTCTATTGCATCTATGAGTGGGAATGATAATTGTTTGATCATGGTAAGGGGTTGTGTATAATTTTCTGATGCCCAGATTTTAATGTATATTATATTTATTTTCAGATGTAGAAAATTCAATTGGGAGCAACACATACATTTTGAGGCGTTTGATTTTGTTTCTCCTGCAGTGATGTCCAGTGGATCCCAGCAGTATTTAGGGATAAGTATGTAGTGATAGGGGTCTCATGTAGAACTGCAAACATAATAAATGGCTGGCACACATCATAAATGAAGTGCACATATTCTGGCATTTATTTTAAACATGTTGAAGCTCAGGTTAACATTTCATCTGTCTGGCTTGCACTATGTATATAAATGGAAGGGTTTGTTAGTTTGATTCTGTTTTAAACTAACAAACGTTATTGGGAAGGGTTTGTTAGTTTAAAACAGAATCAAACTAACAAACCCTTCCCAATAACGTATAACCTCTCATTAACAAATTAGTGTTAATGAGCTCAGATAAAATAACCTGAAAATGAGTGTTCTTCTGTAATGGAGTTAAACGTGCAAGCAGCTGCTGGTTTCATTCAGCAAGGCATGATCTGCGAAGATGGAATTTACCCTGTTGAAAAACACCATTGGGTGCAGGAAGCAATGTTGTAGATCTGGTAGCAAAACTTTCATTTTCGAGTGGAAAAATACTGGGCTGAATGGATGAGTTGGCATGTGCTAAGCAAGGTGAAGGGTTATTCTTGAATGACAACAAGAGGTGTTAAAAGAAACAGAGAGAGGTTGTGAGTTCAGAGTTGCAGGCAGACGTGCAGGAATGACTTGGGAAGCAGGGATCCTCTTCCTGGAGCTGGGCAAATATATCTAACATCACCCAATTAAATTCTCATTGCTTCTCGATGGGATTTGAATATATTAGACAGGAGGGAAGGCCCGGACAACTTCCTTTTATAAGGAGCATAACATGAGTAGAGTGGAAATAAGTGCCCATAAGCCCATAATATCCCCTAGATCCAATTCTATTGGCAAAGTTTGATGCAGTCAAAAGTCCAGAGCACTGTTTCTTTTTGACTGTCCATTACTCTTAGCTTGTACGCAATTTCACTGATTACAACTGTCGGAATCTATTGAATTGTTGAACCAAATATATGTTTTCTCTTAGTTAAACATTCCTTTCCTGGCCACCATTGAAAAATCTTAAAAATGAAAGTGTAATATATATCTCCAATACTGAATATTTAATTACTTTTTTACAAAAATGTTGACATGAAAGATCTATATCAAGGGTCATAATCATTTTCAACCCATACTACAATTAAATTCAAGCACGCTACATGTCTACACCTTTTAAATTCTAAGCATGGTATGCCAAATTCGGTACCATTGTCAGTGCTTGCATTATTTTTGCAATGTTTATTTTATGCACTTAACCACATTACATCATACAGAACACAGTAAGGTTACAAGTGTGTATGCAAGCAGAATCTCTAGGTACTTTATCTCCTTTGATTCCCATTTTATTGGTCATTCTGCATATGTACTTTTATTGACCACCTTCAATGTTGGCATCAAGTTCACTTTGACCAGTTGTTGTTTGCCAGAAAAAATTCCAAATGGCTTTGTCACATAGAGCATCTCACTCAGGTTCTTAGCTGTGTCACACAGCATTAGCGGCATGTCATGTTCAAAGAGTAACAGCTTGTCTTCATAGTGTCCTATCTGGCAACCCCTAACCTTGTCTGCTCCTCTTATGGTGATTCCCAATGGCTCCTGAGCCATGTCAAAGTACATTGGTAACAGTGGGCAACCCTTGTTTGTACCTTTGGCAACAGAAATCTGTTGCAATATTAGCACTCCATTCGTGTTCACCCTCACTGCTGCCTCTTCATATAGTGTGTGGAAGTTCTTGCTGAACCATTTACATAGGTTCATCCTTACCAAGACTGAAAGCATGTAGTCACAACATTCAAAAGGGTCATTGCCAAAGGCCTTTTAAGCTATGAAGCTCACGACAACCTCATGCTAGTGCTTTGTCTTGCATCATCACACGAGTTGAATCACCATTGAAAGTCTTTCTTGAGTCATTTGTAGTTGTACTATCAATTCTGGCAGTGCCTGAACCGACAAGACTATGTTACATATTTTCTAAGAGATTTTTGTTCCACTCCCTTCTTATTTGAACATCAGGATCAGGTACATTCTCAAGTAAAATGTCTGCACTGCCAAATATTAGGCATTGTCTTTGGTTGATGGGTTTAATTGTATCCAAATCTCTGAGAGCCCACAAGGCTTGGTGAACTGTTTAGCTGCTTCCTGCTTCTCTCCTTGTTGTCTCTGGCTAGTGTCCTCCTGTCTAGTTCTACATCCGGGTTCACATTAAAGCCTCTTCCTACAATTATTTTAGCACAACAATTGGAGATAATACTATACTCAAGTCTTCTCAGGGAGACGTCTGGACTGATGCCTATTGACCGAGCTCAATGGGTTTCCTTCTATCTCCGCCAAGGTTATCACACATCTCCCCTCTTGGTCAAGGTTCCCAAAAGATCTTTTTTTTCTAAATGTTTTATGCACCAAGATGCTAAAGGGCCATTGTTTTTTCATTGCTCTTACATAAAGGCTGTTAACAATCGGTGCTTGTGGTGGTGCTGACATTCACATCAAACCGAGTGTTGTGGGGCATTTACCTTTTGAGCCATCTTGTTTATCCTCCCAGTCCCCATAAATACGATAATTCAGCCCCTTATCTTAAAGCGGTGTGAAGACGGTGCATATGCCTCATGTGAAGCATGCAACGAGCGGCACCATCACACCAATATCCAGCATTCTGGCGCCGGCAGACGATGTTAATCCATCTATATCGCCACTGCCTGTTGCCTCTCGGATTGTGTAAAATGGTGGTCCCTGTTAAAACAACCCAATGGATGAAGAGGTCAATGTCCATACGGATCCCTGAGATTCTCACAAGTGTGCCAAGGCTGGTTTCTCTTGGTATACCTTACTGAATCAAAGAGGGGCTCATACAACATCTTCATGAACAGAAGATCTGGTAAAATGTCATACCGCTGCAGGCTTTTCTACAGTAAGTCTAATGTATGTAAAACATTGCCCTGCAAAGATCTAACATTGTTCAACATTGACTGCTTGGACCCTGAATTAAACACAGACTCAATGGACAGCTCACAACTATTATTAATCAACCCTTGAATAACTGTACTCTCTCCAAAGGGATAGCTACTAAAAGTATGTTGACCATTTCCTATCTGGGCCCATTCCATGGCATGTGAAGGCAGCACCCTTATTAAAGTGTAGTTAGTATCTAACATATTCTTATCTGCTTGAGAGCCTATTTGGTATTTCAACAATTGTACTTTTATGTACTTTTTTTAAAGACCTCAAGGCACTTTTGGTGATGTCACCAGGATTTAAGAGGACCTGATTCCATCCAGGAAAAAGGTAAAGTTACAACCCTTCCGGTGATGGCATCAGTTGTGTGATGTCACTAGTGGTAACCCTGGGTTTTAAGGTGATCGACGACCCTGCTCCACTACCATTAGAGAAGCAGATTCTATATCCATTGCTCATGAAGTGACACTGCAATCTGTAGACACCTCCAGCTTCCAGAATTGGACAATGTCCATTAATAAGGACCATCGTTATTTAGATGTACATTGTTCACTCAGGTTGGTACACAGTTTTAATGACAAGCAATGCATTTCCTTTCTCATAAACAAAATGATTGTTATATAGCTACTTTCAACATTGTAAAAATGGCATATGCTCACTGAAAACCCCTGTAACAATTTAAATCGAGGGCAAGTTATTATGTTGTTACATCATATACTACCAACATGAGTGTTGAATAGTGATTGATGTTGTGTTTATAGGAATGCAAAAACATGAAGTATTCTGCTCTTCTGCTATTCATTCTGAAACACATTCATGGGCTGAAACTGTTATTATGTGCATGTATGTACTGCACAAAATGGGCTATGGTTCTGAGTATATTGACCAATTATTCTTGCATAAAGATATTGATCCACACCATATATGTACATATGCGCACTCGTAAGCAAGTACTCGCAACCAGTACTGCTTGGCTGCATGGTTGGGCTGCTGAACTATTGTTGGACTCCAGTTTTTGGATTGTGCTGACTTTTCCTGAATGTTTGTGACAGTGCGCCTCTGGCGTGGATTGGAGTTGCGGCTCCTTTAAGGAATTGGGAGTGGACTTGGACTGAGACGGAAGTAAGAAGGTGGCGTTTGGCAACTTGTTGCAACTTGGTTGTATTGGCCATGATGCCAACTGCTATTTGTTCTGTCTCTATAGGTCCCGCCTCTGCCTGCTCTCAAGCCATCCTCTTCCACTCGTAAGCAAGTACTCGCAACAAGTACCGCTTGGCCACTTAGCCGAGCAGCCGGCGGTTGGCAGGGACCTTTGGTTGAGTGAAATTCAGTGGTTTGTCTGAGAGAATGAATGCGCATGGCAGATTATATTCTTTAAAATTCGACATGCCGAACGCTGGCAGATTGTATAACATCTCAGATAAAAAACTGCATGTTACTCACAAATCAATGATTTTTAACACTTCCCCAGTACCACCTCATTATGGAGGAGCTCCTGCCTTTAAGCCACATGGTATATCTACACCAAAACCCACTAATAAAGGAAGGGTTATAAATGACAGAGTGCAATAGTGCTTATCAATCGACGAAATGTTGGTTCTTCAAATAATCAGTGTACACCAGGCAGTGTGGGAGGGGTCCCACAAGTTCTATCTGATGATACCATCTTGGCCTCCCCCTGTCTCATTCCAGCGCACAGATGGGAGCACTATTCAGTGAGCTCTCACTCAACATCCTCATTAGGACAAAGTGTGGATAACCCAGAGGTATCAATATACGCAAGTCAATGAAAATCCCCCATTTCCATTTGTAGTTCTCAGAAATCATAAAAGCGTGTGTTTGACAGACTTGCCTTTTCAAGACCAATCTGTATCATTTAGGAGAGTGCCCGGAGGTGCAAACACCGATGATTCAAATGGCGCTAGCCGCCATCAATACCAACTTATTGACTCTCTTTAAATAGTTTGAAACACTTGATGAAACAATCTCAAAACAAGCAATTCAAGTAGACTCCCTACCGGCCTGGCTCCAGAATAAACACAACTGGTCTAAGCAACCCTAATCAAACTCCATCTTAAGGGGACAGGCCGGTGGTAATCAATACTTAAAGTCGTGAGGTAGATGAGTCTTTCATTTTGAAATCGTTCCGATGTTGCCGGAGGCCGATGAGGGGGCCATGACTGCGTTGCCGGTGATGGAGAACATAATCAGACCAATAAGGGACTGTACCAAAACACCGACCACGCAGTCGCGAAAGGCATTGTGAACTAGCATGTTGGACTCGCTAGAAAAACACGGCGAAACAGGTGTTTATGCGTTGCAACATCCGACCGGTGACCATCTGAGAGCCACTGGAGATGACCGTCATGGTTCAAAACAGATGGCAAAGAAAAAGAAAGGTTTGCGAGGATCAGTAAATAAATCAAAGAATATGCCGTTCTTAAAAAGCCTTGTTATATTCCTTTTTTAAAACACTAACCTTGACAAAGCAAAAATCATAGGTGTACCTAACTGCTGTGATCCGACAGTTGATCAGTTGACCAATGTAGTCCCGCAAGACAGAGGTGTGTCTTGAATGATCTGGTGAGTGAGCTCTAGTGAGATGTTAACCTATGTGTTCATCCTGCCTTGAACCTTCAGGAAGCTCCGGTGGCTATCATAGGAGATGACGAGGCACTGAGTTCAGGGGACTTGATCTCAGGGAGACCAGCGATGTTGACTGAGCTGTGTAAAGCAGTGGATTCTTATTTGGCTGAACGTGTGCAGTATGTGAATGGTGAACAGGGGTTGCATGGTCCTGGAGCAAAGCCCAAAACGGTCTTGTGGGCGAGTTCGGTGGATGAGTGTCCAAAAGTTCCAAGCAGAGTAGACAACTCACCTCAAATACCACAGCATGATATTGTTCCTTAATACATTGCCAACCCAAGGTACATGCCTAATGAATTTACTAATCAGGGTCTAAATGGAAACTTAATGGACCCGATTTGCAGTGTGTCACGACATTCTATAGCATTACAGTCTGATTGTGACTCCTTAATTTTAAAATACAGAGTGGGGCCCTATGATACCTATAATCTGAACATACAAAGTATTCTTAATGTCTTCTGAGATGTGGTGGAGCTGGAAGACATTGTGTCTTTGACATTGCACAGGTAGAATATATCTCAGACACAGTTACCTCAATCGTAAGATTATGGATACCATCTGGGGTAGTCTTAAATGTCATATGGAAAGCAAAAATGAAATAGTTTGAACTGTTTTTTTTGATTGTGCAGGATCCAGAACGATTAGCACTAAGAGCAGAGGGGACTAATTTACGAGATAAGATCTATTTGGGCTCTCAAAATGAGAGTTGTCTGGTGTGGGACTGAATCTGACAGTATAAGCACTAACATACCTAGAGTCATTCTCTTTTAGGGTGGCAAGCTGGAATTCCTGAGGGTACTCCCACTTGCAAGCATCTATCAAAAAATGTCCACACCAATTAACATGATTGCTCTGAGTCCTTAGCATGGGACAACTATGATGTTGTCCTCTTGCCTGCAAGAGCCAACCCGAGAGGTTGTCCTTCTTCGGGAATATTAGTAGCTGTAAATCTAAATCAAGGTCTTACAATTGAAGCATGGGGAATGTAAGCTTGTACATGCAATTGGTGAAAATAACATGCTCACAACACATCATTGCATTTGTTAACATATATCGCAACCCGGTGGGCTTGGTAGATGAAGCATTTTACTTAGGATTGGCAAAACTGTTGTATTTGATAACCACGACTGTAGAAATTACAGACACCATCATATTCGGGGATCTAAATCTTGATTGCACAACCACTACCATTCAAATTAAGACAAATGAGATCTCTATTTGGTCCAACTTTATGAGGGATAGAAATGTTTGTATGCTCAATGGAGCAGTCGAAGGGGATATTCCATCACAACATACCTGGCATCGAGAAGCAAGTAGGAGTATGATCGACTACATGTATGTCTACCAGAGGTTGTTTGCTAAAACATGCTCATTTGAAGTAATCCCCCAACGCAAAGTGACCATCATCTGCTAATGTTGCATTATCCAGTGAATGACAGTGAAATCAAATCGTGAGTGGATGATGTAGCAGGTGGCTGCGAACAGTACTAAAACACAATTGAAGTGTTCACAAACTAATTTAATGAAATTTTCACGGTTAGTTAATTTTAATACCAACTCACATGCTTTGATTCAATATACAGACCTCCTAGAACCATTTAATAACACTGTCATTCCATTGCAGTGTAACAGAAGTCACACCCATGCTTTTGACGCTGAAATTAAGTATTGAAAAGCGGCTATCCGTTAGGAGAAAAGAATGATAATGGCTGCAAACACATGCAATTCCTACCAGGCTTTGAGATCAGCCAAATGTAAATATCTTAATTGGATACATGGCTGACGGTCGCTGGTCTTTCAACGTGACATCGAACAGATGCTCAGGGCCATAGCTACAAAAAATTATACAGAGATCTGGGGGCTCTTTAATTACCGAGCTGACTTCAAACAAGCTAACATGCAAACAAGTGCTGTCCAGGAACAGCATTGGGTGGCCCATTATACAGCCTTTTATGAGGATAGTAAATTCAAGCCAGCTGATTATGTAAGACAAACAACATCAAAATGGTAAATTGAGTGCTTGAAAGAGATCCTAGATTTAATTAAGAAATTAAGCTCTTCAAGAGCGGTGGGCCCTGGCGGCCTGCATAATGCCTTGTTTAAAGGGGATCTGCAGAATAGGGGAAACATATTTTTTTAAATCTTTGAACAAATCATGGCAAGACGTAGTTTACGGGACTCTTGGAAAACTTCCATTATTGTTCCTATATATAAAAAGGTGACCGGAATAATCCACAGAATTACCGTCCAATTGCACTGTTAGATGCGCCGGTCAAGCTATTTGCTAAATTAATCCTACGCGATTTTAATGCTTGGACAAAGTCGGTTCAGCTAAGAGACCAGCAACAGACAGGTTTTGTTACAGGATTAGGAACAAATGTTAATCTTTTATCTCTTAACGCCATAAAAACCCAATGTTACACAACCAAACAGTTTTTTGTTGCCTTTGTGGACCTACACGCGGCCTTTGATTCCATCTCCCATGTACTCCTCATGGCCAAATTAAAGAGAGATGGTTGTCCACCGGTACTACATGATGTTATTCACGCCTTTCACTCAGACACCTCTATTCGCATTTGTCTTACTTTGGAAGGATTATTATCTTCCCCAATCATGACAGCACGTGGCCTCAAACAAAGCGGTCTATTGACCTCTGCAATCTTCAATTATTTTATGCAAGATCTTCAATATTCCTTTTTGCATATAATGTCTGATTCACAGATGCTTAATGACAAGCTTATCACAAATTTAAATATGCAGACGATTATGTCCTTATCTAGTAAACTACGGTGGGGCTACAAAAATTGCTTTCTGTATTCAACTCGTAATTGGAGCTGAATGAATTAAAAATTAACACAAACAAAACCCAAATAGTGATGTATTCAGCCCGTAAGAGTAATCGGAATACTTATACTTGGTCCATTAATCAGACCAAACTCGAGATAGTCAGCAAGTATACTTATTGGGGAATGACTTCTGAAGGCGTAGTTAATCCAACGGGTCAGCTAGAGAGCATGGTGCAGAAATTAAATATGGCTATATCACAGGCAAAAATCTTACTGTATCGTTATGGCAAGTTTACGATAAAACCAGCAATTCATTTTTGGAACCTGAAAACTATTCCCACAATCCTTTATGGTAAGGAAACATTACCAATATGGCAATCACCGAATTTTGACAGAATAGAAGCCACATTTTGGAGATCAGTTCTGCACCTGCCGCAGTGTGTGCGGCGGGTGTGGTTGCATTATGAATTAGGCTTGATTTCCCATCATGCTCTCTATCTACGGCACCTTTGAGCTTTATTTCAAAAATGTCTTGTTGCAAACCAGCCTACAAATATGTTGAATGTGATTGTGACTTATATGCTCTTTTCATGTAAGAAATTTGCTAAGAGGTGGGTAGATAAAATCTATGCAATTCTTGTAGATGCTAGTATATCAATTGATATGTTGGTCACAAATCCTGAAATACCAAAAACATAAATTTATCGATGTGACGGGATAGTTAGCTACGAGAACGCAATGTTTAAAGTATCGCCAGAATTGCACATTTAGATTTTGGCCTAAAAATGTCAAAATGACAGAATCTTATCTTTTGAAATCACCATCTGTGGAGCTTAGAGCAGCCTTCTTAAGAGTGCGCTTTGATTTATGGGCTACCAGACAAGTACAAGCTAGAAGAAAACTAATGCCCAATACTTCAAATTTCTGTAGATTTTGTGCAAACCATAACTCAGTTGAATCGCTTGAACATCTTCTGTGCCATTGCCCAGCTTTAAACAGACTAAGAATAACACACATTGCAAGTGCTGTCCCGATTCTAGAACATGTTGAGCAGGATTTACGCTGGTCGTTTCTCTTATGCTCTGGTAAAAGCATAATACAGGTAGCGTTTGTACATTTTTTGAAAGCTTTGAACTTAGACAATGATAGCTGTTATGTCAAAACACTAAGCATAGTGTCAGTATTGTATTGTTGTCAAATGACAATTGAAATGGAAGTATCGGGTTGGAGCTAACAAAAAACACTGTAGATACTACAAGGAGAGAAAGTAACTCTGAATAGCTAAGCGCTTGCCTTTGCACCTTTTTTTTTACATTTTCCATATATCTTGTCGATGGATATATAGGAATGTTTTAATTTTGTATTTTTCGTGATATATATAGCAATGATTTAATGTTTTATATGTATTTGATTGTAATGTTGCTTTACTTCATTGTTGTTTAATTTAGATATATATCAATGATTTTATGTTTTATGTTCAATTGATTGTAATGTTGTTGTCATTTAACTTGATGTTCAAAGTATTTAATCTTTTGTTGGACTAATTATATTGAAAAGCTGATTAATTTCAGCTAATACAAAATGAATTATCACTCTAAGTAGAACTAATGCAAATAACTGTCTTATATACAGAGATTGACTGGGGTGCATGTCTGGCATGATCACGAAAATACAGTGAATACATGTTCATGGCCCTCTTCTGTTCTACAACCACTCAGTTTATGGCACCCCTAACTATGAACCTTAACAACACATTGATAGAACACATAGGAGAATTCACTTTATCAAGAAATTGACTCCTCTCTGTACAATACGAGTGCTCATGATATTTTTGCTCTACAAGAATGTTGGTTTATGGAAGTTGAGATATTTCCTCGGCAAAACACCATCATTTAACTTGCTATGAGTGGTAATAGAGTACAAACCAAAGGCTGTTTTTTCAATAGTGGAAGACATTCCTAAACTATAAAAAACATATTGATTAGCAAGTGTTTCACAAACACATGGTTAATCACTGGGGCTGTTGAATCTAAGTGCTACCTGGACATATTGTTTCTTACATCTATTACCCACCTGGAATTGAATTTACTATTGAACCAGCATCTGATGATGGCTACCTGCAGGGTGGCAGCAGGTGACGGGGCTGTGGGTGGGGTGTCCCATCTAGAGGGGGCTGTCTGCAGGTGGGGCAGGAGGTGATGGGGCAGTGGGTAGGGTTTCCCATTTGGAGGACGCTGCCTGCAGGGTGGTGTCACAGGTAATGGGGGCTGGGGTGGGGGTGTACTGTCTGGAGGGAGCTGCCTGCAGGGTGGTGTCACGGGTAATGGGGCTGTGGGCCGAATGTCCCATCTGGTGGGGGCTGCCTGCAGGGGGGAGCAACATGTGATGGGGCTGTTGGTGGGGTGTCCCACATGGAGGGGGCTGCCTGCAGGGTGGTGTCACGGGGTAATGGGGCTGTGGGTGGGGATGTCCTATCTGGTGGGGCTGCCTGCAGGGGGCGCAAGAGGTGAGGGGCAGTGGGTAGGGTGTCCATTTGGAGGGTGCTGCCTGCAGGGTGGTGTCACAGGTAATGGGGCTGGGGTCAGGGTGTACTGCCTGGAGGGAGCTGCCTGCAGGGTGCTGTCACGGGTAATGGGGCTGTGGGTGGGATGCCCCATCTGATGGGGGCTGCCTGCCAGGGGGGGCAACAGGTGATGGGGCTGTGGGCGGGTTGTCCCATCTGTAGGGGGCTGCCTGCAGGGTGGTGTCACGTGTATTGGAGCTGTGGGTGGAGCTGTCCCATCTGGAGGGGGCTGCCTGCTGGGTGGTGTCACATGTAATCTGGGCTGGGGTGGGGGTGTCCCATCTAGAGGGGGCTGCCTGCAGGGTGGTGTCACAGGTAATGGGGGCTGGGGTGGGGGTGTCCCACCTGGAGGGGGCTGCCTGCAGGGTGGTGTCACTGTAATGGGGCTGTGACTGGGGGTGTCCATCTGGTGGGGGCTGCCTGCAGGGGGGGCAACAGGCGATGGGGCTGTGGGTGGAGTGTCCCAACTGGAGTGGGCTGCCTGCATGGTGGTAATACAGGCAATGGGGCTGTGGATGGGGTTGGCCGCTCTGGAGGGGGCTGCCTGCAGGGTGGTGTCACAGGTAATGGGGGCTGGAGTGGGGGTGTCCCATCTGGGGGGGGCTGCCTGCAGGGTGGTGTCAGAGGCAATGGGACTGGGTGTGGGGGTGACCCGTCTGAAGGGGGCTGCCCGCAGGGTGGTGTCGCAGGTGATGGGGCTGTGAGTGGGGTGTCCCACCTGGAGGGGGCTGCCTGCAGGGTGGTGTTATGGGTAATGGGGCTATGGGTGGTGGTGTCCCATCTTGAGGGGGATGCATGTAGGGTTGTGTCACAGGTAATGGGTGCTGGGGTGGGGGTGTCCCGTCTGGAGGGCGCTACCTGCAGGGTGGTGTGACAGATAATGGGGGCTGGGTGGGGGTGTCCCGTCTGGAGGGGGCTGCCTGCAGGGTGGTGTCACAGGTAATGGGGGCTGGGTGTGGGTGTCCCATCTGAAGAGGGCTGCTTGCAGGGTGGTGTCACGGGTAATGGGGATGTGGGTGGGGGTGTCCCATCTGGTGGGGGCTGCCTGCAGGGGGGCAACAGGTGAAGTGGCTTTGGGTGGGGTGTCCCATCTGGAGGGGGCTGCCTGCAGGGTGGTGTCACGGGTAAAGGGGATGTAGGTGGGGTATCCCATCTGGAGGGGGCTGCCTGCAGGGTGGTGTAACTGGTAATGGGGATCTGGGTGGGGGTGTCCCATCGGGTGGGGGCTGCCTGCAGGGGGGCAACAGTTGAAGTGGCTTTTGGTGGGGTGTCCCATCTGGAGGGGGCTGCCTGCAGGGTGGTGTCATGAGTAATAGTGCTGTGGGTGGGGGTGTCCAATCTGAAGGGGATGTCCCCCTTGGAATGGGCTGCCTGCAGGATTGTGTCATAGGTAATGTGGGTGGGTGTGTCCCATCTGGAGGGGGGTGTCCCATCTGGAGGAGCCTGCCTGCAGGGTGGTGTTAAGGTAATGGGGGTTAGGGTGGTGGTGTCCCATCTAGAATGGGCTGTCTGCAGGTTGGTGTCAAAGCGAATGGGAGCTAGGGTTGGTGGGTCTCGTCCGGTGTGGGCTGCCTGCAGGGTGGTGTCACAGGTAATGGGGGCTGGGGTAGGGGTGTCCTGTCTGGAGGGGGCTGCCTGCAGGATGGTGTCACGGGTAATGGGGCTGTGGGTGGAGTGTCCCATCTGGAGTGGCTGTCTGCAGGGTGGTGTCACAGGTAATGGGAGTTAGGGTGGGTGTGTCTTGTCTGGATGGGGCTGCCTGCAGGGTGGTGTCACAGGTAATGGGGGCTGGGGTGGAGGTGTCCTGTCTGGAGGGGGCTGCCTGCATGGTGCTGTCACGTGTAATGGGGCTGTGGGTGGGGGTGTCCCATCTGGAGGGGACTGCCTGTAGGGTGGTGTCACAGGTAAAGGGTGCTGGGGGTGGGTGTCCTCTCTGGAGAGGGCTGCCTGCAGGGTGATGTCACAGGTAATGGGGCTGTGGGTGGGGTGTCCCATCTGGAGGGGGCTGCCTGCAGGGTGGTGTCAGGGTAATGCGGATGTGGGTGGGGGTGTCCCATCTGGTGGGTGCTGCCTGCGGGGGGGGGGAACAGGTGATTGGGCTGTGGGTGGGGTGTCCCATCTGAAGGGGGCTGCCTGCAGAGTGGTGTCATGGGTGATGGAGCTGTGGGTGGGGTGTCCCATCTGGAGGGGGCTGCCTGTAGGGTGGTGTCACAGGTAAAGGGTGCTGGGGGTGGGTGTCCTCTCTGGAGAGGGCTGCCTGCAGGGTGATGTCACAGGTAATGGGGCTGTGGGTGGGGTGTCCCATCTGGAGGGGGCTGCCTGCAGGGTGGTGTCAGGGTAATGCGGATGTGGGTGGGGGTGTCCCATCTGGTGGGTGCTGCCTGCAGGGGGGCAACAGGTGATTGGGCTGTGGGTGGGGTGTCCCATCTGAAGGGGGCTGCCTGCAGAGTGGTGTCATGGGTGATGGAGCTGTGGGTGGGGTGTCCCACATGGAGGGGGCTGCCCGCAGGGTGGTGTCACGGGGTAATGGGGCTGTGGGTGGGGATGTCCTATCTGGTGGGGCTGCCTGCAGGGGGGGCAAGAGGTGAGGGGCAGTGGGTAGGGTGTCCATTTGGAGGGTGCTGCCTGCAGGGTGGTGTCACAGGTAATGGGGCTGGGGTCAGGGTGTACTGCCTGGAGGGAGCTGCCTGCAGAGTGGTGTCATGGGTGATGGAGCTGTGGGTGGGGTGTCCCATCAGTAGGGGGCTGCCTGCAGGGTTGTGTCACTGATAATTGGGGATGTGGTGGGAATGTCCTGTCTGGAATGGGCTACCTACAGGGTTGTGTCACAGGTAATGGGGCTGGGGGTGGGGATGTCCCATCTGGAGGGGGGTGTCCCATCTGGAGGGGGTTGCCTGCAGGCTGGTGTCACATGTAATCGGGGTCAGGGTGGGGGTGTCCCATCTGGGGTGGGCTGTCTGCAGGGTGGTGTCACAGGTAATGGGAGCTGGGGTGGGAGTGTCTCATCTGGAGGGGGCTGGCAGGGTGTTTTCACATGATTATGCTGGGGTACGACCAGGGATTCTGAGGTGTGGGCGCACAATTTGGCTGGTGTAAGGCTTGTTTTTGCGTGGCAGGGCACGAGTTTTGTGTTTGGTGTATCCAGGAATAGCGTGGTGTTTCTGCACCATTTAGCTGTGGGGCTGTATGCTGGTCCAGGGATGGCGCGGAGGCTTGTGCCATGTTAAGCATTTCACTTGCCTTTTGGTGTGCGTGGAGGCGTGTTGGGGGCATTCTTCACGCAGCCTGCTGTTACTTGCATAACGGCTAGTGATGCCTCTGGGAATCCATGAATACACGTGCCGTGCAAGTACTTCTCTGCGCCACAGCTCGCGCAGAGTTCTTCGCCGCACGCGGGCCTTGCTCCTTTTCTGCACCCGATTCCATGAATCGGGCGCATGATGTGTTCGGAATGCCTGAAATTATTAGGACATTATTAGATGGGTCAAAATAGTTAATTGATGAAACAGTATTAAAGTATTGAATGATTCCTCTTGTAGACACTATGGCTGAGAAATATTGCTTTTTTATCCCTAGTCACTATGAGATAGTAATGGGGTAGTCTAAGCATACTTCAAAGCTAGGATTTAGTTGTATGCCTAGAATTTCAACAGATAAAAAGGAAGGTATAATCTAATTGATTGTAATTATAAAGAATATAGTCCATTATGCAGTGTTAACTAAATGGTTATAATTAGAAAGCATATTTTGTCTGTGGCACCAATATTTAGGAAGACCTACTCAACAGAATATCAACTTTTCATGTGTAACTTTGGGCATGTTCCCCGTCACATAGAGGATATTGCTCTGAAAAGACTATACAGATATTTAGCAGAGCCAGACCATGTACAAATCAATGAGAAGATTTGCTTTAGTGGAAATGGGTGCTAATATAATGTACAACAACATTAACATCTGATTCCAAAATAGCAAGTGATGTAGAGTTAGGGGCTAAAAGATTGACTCTAAACAATGTGTTCACTACCTTTGCCAAGGGTTTGAGGTTTGCATCTCTACTAGAATATGTTCTGTATTCCTAATTAAATGGTATCTATTGCAAAATACATCAAAGCACAATAGTTTCACCTTGTCAGCAATCCCACATGGGCATCATTTATCAGGGAATTTCAATTTTGTAGTCAGTATCATAAGTTGGAGTGGGCCGAGGTGAATTCTATATACCAATATTTTATCTCAATTATCATTCCGGGTTATTCACCTCCTAGTTAATAAAGGAGCTCGGAATGCAGGCTTCAGCTCATGTTATTTGCCACATTCTGAGCCCCCTGAGTAGCGAGATGCCTCCATCATCCCTGCTGGGCAACAGATAAGTATGCCTGTTCCCCTTTGCCCCCCCCCTGCCCACCAATTCCTACTTGAACCCTCCAAAAACCTATCCCCAGCCCAACACCTGCACCACTTACCTGCAGCTACATTGTCCCTTGCTGGTAGGAGAAACACTTGCTGTTCTGGCACTTCCCCACCATGGCAAGGGCCACAACAGAAAGGGAAAAGGGACTGCGTGTAGGCTCTTGTCTATGGTGGCCATCTTATTTTGTATTTGTTGTTTAAGTTGATAAAGGGCAACTACACTTGTTTCTCACCTTAAGAAGATACCTAATAGCACCCCATAAAGTATACTTAATTGACATATTCCCCTTGATGGGGAAGCATTAGCCGGTCTGGAACTGCTCCGGGAATCACATTAAGGCACTTGTGATGCACTCACATCTTGACGTGTATTGCTTGATTAACAACCAATGAAAATATGAATGTCTGCACTCACATCTTGATGTGTATTGCTTGATTAATAACCAATGAAAATATGAATGTCTAACATTATTTGAAACAAATGGTAGATGCACTCTATCATACTAGTTGTTCCCCCAATTTCTTCTGTAGATTGCTCTAGCAATGGCACCATTTTGTGCAAAACAACAGACTTATCATTTGTTAGTAACAACCCAAGGTCATTGTTACATATTGAGGGATTCATTTTACAGGCCCACGCACTGTAAACCCAAGGCATAATTGCTTTGTAAAATAATCCCGTCAGTGCCCTGTTTTAGTGAGCTATTTTCTAACATACATAATTCTGGTCATTTATTAGCAAAAGCCAATTGATTTTAGTCATTCGGAAGTGGTTGTTCAGTACACCAAACCTGGACCCAAAATTGGCTCAAGTAGCTTCTTATATGTGTCTGAGAGTGAGGTGATAATGGAACAAACAACAATTTTCAAAAAATGTCCTTTTCTGCACATTGGAGGAAAGTTGAAGCATGTATTGTCCTGCTTGTGTTGCATTTGTAATGTTTTCCTTCTACTATTTAGTCGAAGTGGCCACATTTAAGATCAGATCTGATGCCAGACCTAATATGTGCATTGCTTTGCCAAAAACTGTGTGCAATTTTTTTGCATTTTGTGCTAGTTGATTATTGATTTGTTTGTGCACTTCTTCTGAACAATAAATGAAGTCTGTCATCTGCAAGCATTATGTCTGCCAGAAGTGCTGGCACAGGAAAGCTGAACCAAATGATCCAGATTATGCCAAGCATAAAGCTAGTGGCAAATCATAATTGTCTTTTTTATATATATGGCAGAGGTTTTTTTTTTTTTTTTTATTATTTGCATAGCGCTCCAAACCAGTAGGTGGAAGGACGCGTAAGAAGACGGTTACATATCATAGTAAATACAGTTTCAATGTACATCAGTTACAGAATATACAGTCATGGTTAAGCAGTAGAGGGGTGTACTACAATTACAAGTACAGCAACTTTTAG
Organism: Ambystoma mexicanum; assembly: GCF_040938575.1. NCBI lineage: Eukaryota > Metazoa > Chordata > Amphibia > Caudata > Ambystomatidae > Ambystoma > Ambystoma mexicanum. The sequence goes on along the minus strand of NC_090924.1, from coordinate 38,688,078 downwards.
TAGAGATCGTAGACATATTTGAGCAGAAGGAGGAGAGCTACGGGTCTATGGGGCTACTCTTTATTCAGGAGCCAGCAGATAACATGTTTCCTGAAAATCTGAAAGGAGTCAATGGCTTTAATGTTGAGTGGCAGTGTGTTCCAGAGGAGGGAGGCAAGTACTGTGAAGCTGGCCCCTCCAGCTCTTTTTAAGGAGAATCTATGCACTGTCAAACATAGGGTGTTGGAGGATCTAGTGGTTCTAACGGCAGGTTTCATGGTGAATTTGTTGGTGAGATAAGGTGGGGCTAGGTGATTCAGAGCCTTGTAAGTGAGACAAATGGTTTTCAAGTCAATTTTTTGTCGAATGGAGAGCCATTTGCATGATTTCCTAGTCATGGAGATGTGCTGTCACCTCGGGATGTTGAGTGATCCACGTAGAGCGTTGTTTTGGAGAACCTGTAGTTTGTTAATTATGGATTGGTTGGCACCTAGGTACAGGCTATTGCAATAGTCCAGTTTGGACTGTATGAGGGCTCTAGCAAGGGTGAGGCAACTGTTAGGTGATAGGAAGGTTCTACTGGCCCTGATAAGCTTGCCGGTGTAGGTGCATGCTGGGGCTATCATGTTGTTTTTTTTGGAGAGGTTATAGTTGGCATCAAGGTAAAAGCCAAGAGATTTCACACTTTTGGCAATAGGGATGGTGTGACCATTGATGATGATGTTGTTATAATTAGGGTTAAGTTTACACAAGTTGCTAGGAGAGCCGACAAGGAGGAGTTCTGTCTTCTCATCATTCAGGCAGAGGCCATGAGAGGCCATCCATGCCTGAATGATGGAGAATATTTCGTTAATCCGGGTGATGTCTTTATGGTAGTTGCCAGAGATAGTGAGGAGTATCTGGGTGTCATCAGTGTAATTCGTGTAGGTGACACCCAGACGGTCCAGTTGGTCAAATAGTGGCTGTGTAAATATGTTGTACAGACTAGGCGAGACGCAGGAGCCTTGCGGGACCTCACAAGAGATGAGGATGGGGTCAGCTGCAGCTGTAATGGAGAAGACCTGCATGGTTCTGTTTGCCAGAAAGGATTTTATCCAAGTGACAGCAGAGTAGGAGAAGTGAGCTGTGGATGCTAGATGGCTGCAGAGGATTTTTTGGTCGACCAAGTCGAAGGCCGCTGAGAGGTCCAAAAGGAGTAGTATTGCGGCATTGCCTTTGTCTTTGATTTCATCAAAATGACTTTGAGATCAACAAGGGCAGTTTCTGTGCCATGCTGAGGTCTAAAGCCAGATTGACGTATTCCTAGCAGTTGGTTAGATTCCAGATAATCCTGAATTTGGATGTAGGCAACTGTGTCTAGGATTTTTAGTAGGAACGGGACTGTGGTGATGGGTCTATAGTTGGTGGGCATGGCTGGGTCTAGAGATTGTTTTTTCAAGAGTGGGAGAACCCATGATTGTTTTAGGTTGCTGGGGACTGAGTTGTTGATGAATGATAGATTAATACGTTTAGTGATGAAGGGGGATAAGTCTCTAGCTGCGTCTTTTATGATCTGGGCGGGACAGCTGTCTCCTTTGCAGTTCAAGGGTTTTAAGGAGGTGATGATTTTTTTAACTTCTACCGTAGTTACTTGCTTGAAGGTGAAGCCAGATTTGGTGTCAGTGGGCGTTGGTGCGTCAGTGTTGGTAAACATGTTGTTGGAGAGTTGTTGGCGTTTGTCCTTTGTTTTAGTTTGGAGTCCTGTTATTTTGTTGTTGAGGGCGTCTTGGATGCTGGTGCACCAAGGTTTGTCTTTCAAGCAAGTGTCTGAAGGTGGATTGGGATTTTCTAGTTCTTTTAGAATTTTTAATAATTCTTTGGTGGAGGATCCTGCCTGATCAATCCTGGTGTTATAAGCTTCTTTTTTGGTGCAAATTATCTCAGGCTTATATAAAGAGGATATATTCGTAAGGTTTGATTTATTTTCAGCAGAAGGCTTAGTTTTCCATGTGAGTTGTGCCTTAGCTTTCTTTTTTCTGAGTAACTTGAGTTTGGGGTTGTACCATGAGTTCAGGTGAGCTTTTCGTTTATCTTTACGTAGTTTCAGTGGGGCAATGGTATATCCATCGCCTTGGCCATGGAGTCATTGAAGGTGTTGATTAATAGGTTTAAATCAGCATTGTCTGGGAGTGCATTGAGGGTGGGTACAACTAGGGGTAGTAGGGCCTCAGCCGTGATGTTGCGTTTGTTTCCAGTGGGGCAGGCTGGTGCCATGGGGCACTTTTTAGGTATCACATGATTAGTAGTGATCTCAAGAGGGATGAGGTGGTGATCCGTCCATGCTAGGGGTTGGGGGTCCTTACAGATTGTGTTGCAGTTGTAGGTCGCTGCCCAATCGATGATTCTGCCCTTCTGGTGGTTGGGGAGGATATTGAGTTGTGCAAAGCCATGTTCTGTTAGGGCATTTGCTAGGGATGCAGCATGTGCATCATTGGGGTCGCAATAGCCAAGGTTGAGGTCTCCGAGGATAATAATTTGTGCTGATGGCTTGGAGTTTTCAGCAATGAGGGATGTGATGTGTTTTTCAAAGACCCCGGGGGGGGCTGGTAGTCTATATCTGAGATGAAATGTGATCGTGATTGTGGGGGAGGTTTGCAGCTTGGCTGTAAGTAGCTCACAGGATGTGCAAAAGACACTGAGGAGACTGATCTGAAGTCTAAGGAAGTTTTGGAAATGATCGCTACATCTCCTCCTCTAGTGTTAGGTCTATCAGCTCTAGGGATGAGTAGTTGTCAGGGATGGCTAGTGATAAGTGTGGGCCGGACGCTTCATGAAGCCAGGTTTCTGTTATTGCTAGGAAATCAAGATCGTTGGTTAGGATGATGTCGACGATTTCAGTCGGGTGGGCAGCAAAGGATCTAACATTGAGTAAAGCTCCTTTTAGAGGGAATAGTAAGGGTTTATTAGGTGCCTTGTACTTCTTGTTGGTTTTGGAGTAGGATTTGCCAGTGGGCCTGCTAATTGTAATGGGGAGCTAGTGCCTAGTCTATTGTTGCGGGCTGTGAAGGTGGGGGTGAAGGAGAAGGACGGTCCAGGAGGCTTGGGTGTGTCCAGAGACTTGGTATTCAGTTTGGGGGATGTGGAGGGCTGGTGGTGAGAGGGAGGGAAAGAGGGCAGGGGTGGTAGGAAGGGCGTGGGGCATGGGATGGGGTGGTGTCTTGGACAGCCAAGTTTGGCTAGGCTGTCCTTGTAGGCTATGTAGCTATTGCCGCTACAAGGTACGTTGTCCAGCGTGATGCAGAAAGGGAGCATGATAGCAGCGAGCCAGCATAACATGGTCTGGTTACAAGGATACACAGTGCTGGTGGCCTTAGATATGGAAATAGTAAGGAGAGCTGGATTTGAGATAGAGTACTCAGGCTAAAGTGCAGTAATGCAACTTCTAGGGTCAAGATTAGACATTTAAGCTGGGGCGGCTTCTAGATTCAGGATAGAGTGCTTGAGCTAGGAAGCAATGGATCAGCGCATAGATTCAGAGGAGTACCTTTACTAAAGATGCAGTAGGGCAACATATAGATTCAAGGTAGTGCAGTTGACTAAGAATGCAATGGGCATCACCTAGATTCAAAATAGTACAGTATGCTAGAGTGCAGTGGGGCGGCACCTAGATCCAAATAGTACACTTGGCTAGGGACTACAGCATGCAGCACCTGAAATCAGGTAGTACAAATTAGCTAAAAATGCAGTAAGGCAGCACCTAGAGTCCATGTAGTACAGTTGGTTGGAATATGGTGGGCATCACTTAGATTTAAAGTAGTACAGTTTGCTAGAATACAGTGGGCATCATTTAGATTCAAAATAGTACAGTTGGCTAGAATACAGTGGGCATCACCTAGATTTGAAGTAGTACAGTTGGCTAAAATACAGTGGGCATCACTTAGATCCAAAATAGTACAGTTGGCTAGAATACAGTGGGCATCACCTAGATTTGAAGTAGTACAGTTGGCTAGAATACAGTGGGCATCACCTAGATTCAAAATACTACAGTTGGCTAGAATGCAGTAGGCATCACCTAGATTCAAAATAGTACAGTTGGCTAGAGTATGGTGTCATTCAACATTCAACACAGTGACTCCGTCGATTCAACACAGTGACTCCGTCAATATTGCTACTGTACACAGTGCACTGATCACGCTTTCTGATGGTGACTCTGAAACACAGCAAAGTGTTGCAATCAACACTCCATTACCATTATTGTGTACCATTAATCACAAACCACAACCTCCCTCACCACCATCCTAAGAGCTGTACTGGAACTAGATTTGACATCACATGTGACATTCATTTTGATGAAAAGTCTCTACAAGGGGTTGTGTTTATAATGTTGGTTACATGATGTCAGGGGTGATTGTGTAATGTTAAACATGTAATAACTAGCTAAAAATTCAAGACTTACTACACACTAGCGATAGTACAACAATACATATGAAGACCCACAATGCATACAAATCTCAGGCACATACAGGGAAACCAAAGTAAGGAAGAAAGAAACAGCATCATCAGAAAATGATAATAGAATTAAAGTTTAGCTTCATGTATACAAATGAATTGTGTGTTTGCGGCCTGCCTATTGCCCCATGTATGTGCACCATGAGCTGAGACCAAACCCTAAGGAAAGTGCTTTACGAACATAAGACAAGGTTAACGTCTAGATATACAGCACCTTTTTAATTTTAATATTCTGATTGTCAGTGAACAAGACGAACTGGCCTAGATATTTCGTTGAACAAAAACAAGTTGGCCCGATATGTCATGTCACCAGGGATGTCATCAATGACATCTGTGATGTCAACTTTGATGTCCTGGCTGCTAGTCTTAGCAGTGCACGGGGGTGGTGTGGGTTATGGTTGCTTAGCGCACCATAACTGGTGAATTTCTGAGGTTTTTCGGTTTTACTTGTAACCATAACTTCCCTTAACAACATTTTTTCATTGAATTTCATAGGTTTTTATTAGTGCAACTTAAGCATAGCGTCCCTTTAACAAAGTTTTTTCATTGAATTTCATAGGTTTTTATTAGTGCAACTTAACCATAACATCCCTTAAACAAAGGTTTTTCAGTGAATTGTATAGGTTTGTATTGGTGCAACTAAACCATAAAATCTCTTTAACAAAGATTTTTTTCAGAGAATTCCATGGGTTTTTAGCAGTGCATGCTGTTTTCCTACAACTTACTAACATCGTACTTACCCCAATATAGCAACGTTGTTGTCCAATTTACAATGTCTCACCTTAAAACACTGCCATTTTGCATCATTTTTAACACTTCTATACTTTTTCCACTGTTTTTGCTTCCGTCGATGTCCGTGAACGTCTTACATAATTGTGGAACTTCCGGATAGTGCCACGTGACCATGCGCTTGCGTGCGGCATGATAACATGTCCATGAACGGGTTTGACTTTGCATTTGGGTCCTTGCTTCAAGGACAGTTTGGAACTGCATTTTCTACTGATATAGGAATTTTCAAGCTCAAAATGTACCCTTGCACAGCTCCTACACCTTTTCTTACTCATTATCCATTAACAATCTAGTACAAAGCACATACTTGAAAGAATATTAGCAAAACTTCTATTTATATTAAAAATGGCATCAGATATCACCATCCCTCCTCCCCAAGAGCCAACACCACCAGCTGGAGGACCTACACAACAAAAAAAGCACAGTATGTCCAAAGACAATGAAGAGGACCAAGAAGATGAGGTAGAGGAAGTGCCTACTTTTAGCACCCAGAAAGAATCAAGGGTATGGCAGTTCTTTATCACTGTTGGGAATGTACCAAAGGCTAAAGCTACAAAAGTGAAATACATTGACCGCAATTTTTTACTGAGTCGTGGACTACCTGGACATTACTCTATGGGACCACCTCCATACGCCACCACACCAAATCCACCTACCACAATGCTCTCAGAAAGATGGTTCCTTTCTTAGCAAGTAGTAGGCTATCTTCCTCCACATCATCTTCCTCAACCAATTCAGTAACCACACAGCCTTTTCCAATATGGCCACCATGGAAAGAGAAGGTGATACTATGCACAGATCTCCTCTTCCCTTTCCATGGCAGCCTGCAGAACCCTATGACCATATTACCAGCATTTTTTGACCCCTTTCAGACCTATCCTACTTTCGAATAACTTTACCACATTGCTGGTCCCAGGTGAACATGGCCACTTTAACACATTTTTGTTGTCCCTTGCAGTCATGGCCAGTAGCCAGATTGTCTGCATCATGACCTTATGCCATGACCCGAATAATCTGGCACTGCCCAGGGCCACAGGCTATACCTCAGTCACCAAAGGTTTATCACAATTTTTGTACCTAGATTATGACCCTTGTCAACAACTAAAACACGGGGACATTTGTAAAACCATGCTTTAAGTTCCTTGCCAATGCTCCTTACACGAGTTTGCTTGAAATCCACCCATGTTTTATTTTTTCAAAAGTGTCAAAATGTATGTCATATAACTTAGAACCTACTTGACAAAATCCATTCAGTTTTTACACAAACATTGAAGGTTGGGTCTATAATCTTTCTCAAAACCTTTGTCCACATTCATCAAATGGCATCAAAGTTATAAGCCATCTAAAAATGTTGATATCCCCACTCTAATTTTGCCCCCTCTTGAGAAAATCTCACCAAACTTTAGAAAAACATTTATATCTTGATCTAAAATCTTTTTGCAAACCTTTGTGTAGATTTGTCAAATAGCATCACATTTGTAAGCCTTTACATTATTTTGGGACCCCCCTCTAATTGTGCACCCTCTTGAAAGAATCCCACCAAAGAAAACATTCAGTATTAGGTCTAGAACAACATTTCAATATTACATGAAGTTTCATTGAGTGGATCCAAAGTTATAAGCCATCCAAAAACTGCTTTTCACCGACCCTGTAATACAGAAATAGGCACAGATGTCCTAGGACATCTGGAGTGTCCACGGACACTACAGGACTGTCCCAGGACATCTGGAGTCTTCGCAGACTTTTGGATGAAAAACAGCTGTTTTTTTACTTCCTGTGACCATGTGCAAAAAAGTATATGGCCCGCTCCGAATTTTTTTGGCAGGATTGGTGAGTTTGGTGAGGTTTCATCAACAGGGGGAAGGTTGCGGGGGGGGGCCCAAATATATATTTTTTCTCCATAGACTGAATAGAAAGAAAATGTTCTCACCAATACAGGTCAAACCGCTGGATGGATTTTCAGCGAATTTGCGGCAGGAGCGGCGGTTTGGTCCCGAAAGCGTGCTTTTGTAAATTTGGTGAAAATCCATCCAGTAGTTTAAAAAAAAAACAGACAAAACGTAGGTGTCAAAAAATGTGTGATATCTGGCTCCGCTCCACGGACCCATTTCCCGGTTTGCTCTGTGGACCAGACTCTGATTGGCTCGGGTGACTGCGTGATATCCGCAGACATACAACTTGCCTGCTGATTGGCTGGTCGGAAGCGTGATGACCGTCGTATTTTTCTGAAACACCCGCCATGTTGTGTCCGTGGATATTCACGGATAGTGCGGCGGCGAACAGGGATGGAAAACATGTTTTGGGGCATCTGGTGGTGGGAAGAGGAGCTGGAAAGGGTGGGGGAGTGAAAGATGGGTCATATGATATATGTGTTTAGGTGGAAGGTGAAAGTGGTGTGTTCGCAGTGTCCACAGAGCGCGCGGCAGTTCAGGGATAGGCTCACAGGAAAGCAGCTTATGTGGTGACTGCAGGCAGGATTCATAAGGGTAGGGGAGTGGAATATAGATGATATGAGGATGTTTGTATAGGCTGTATTATGCTGTGGTGTTTGTGGCCAGCTACTGCTACATGCACCCAAGTGTCTGCCCACTGGTTGAAAATACTATAATAGTATGTGTAGAGAAGTGTACAGGGCTGCAGGCAGTTTAGGGTAGGGGAGTGGAATGTGAATGGATGTAAGTACACTGCAGCAGTTCTGGGGTAGGTCCTCAGGCGAGTAGCTTATGTGGTGACTTCAGGCAGGCTTCATTAGGGTAGAGGAGTGGAATTTAGATGATAAGTGGATGTTGGTATAGGCTGTATTTTGCTGTGGTGTTTGTGGCCAGCTCGTAGACTCTTTGGTGCATGGACGGAGACCATGCACCCAAGAGTCTGCCTACTGGTTGAAGTACTGTAATAGTATGTGTAGAGAAGTTTACAGGGCTGCAGGCGGCTGACTTATTCGATTCAAGAATGTGCTGACTGGATGTACGTACTGGAATACTATGTGTACAGAAGTGGACAGGGCCTCAGGTGGTTGACTTATGTGTGTGGGTTGTGGCAGTGTATCGATTGATGAGTGCATGGCTGTATTATGTTGTGGTGATTGTGACGAGCTACTATACTCTTGGGTGTATGACTGGAGGCCATGTACCCAAGAGTATGTTCACTAGATGTAAGTAGTGTAATAGTGTGTGCACAAAGGTGGGGAGGGTTTGAGTCAGGTGGTTTGTTGGAGTGTCTTGAGATTATTTTGTGTATGATACTGAATGCAGTGGGATGTAATTGTGGGCAGCTACTATAGTTGTGGGTGCATGGACAGAGGCGATGCACTCAAGAGTCCAAGAGTGTGCCCACTGGTTGAAGTATGGTAATGGTATGTGTAGAAAAGTGGACAGGGCATCAGGTGGCTGGCTTATGTGTGTGGGTTGTGGCCAGTGTACACATTGTTGGGTGCATAGCTGTGTTATGCTGTGGTAATTGGGACCAGCTACTAGAGTCTTTGGTACATTGTCGTAGGTGATGCACTAATTAGTTCAAGAGTGTGCCCACTGGTTGAAGTACTGTAATGGTATGTGCAGAAAAGTGGACAGGGCCTGAGGCAGTTGGCTTATTGGACTCAAGAGTGTGCTGACTGATAGCACGTAATGGAGTACTACGTGTACAGAAGTGGACATGGCCTCAGGTGCATGCTTTATGTGTTTGGTTTGTGGGCACTGAGCAGGTTCTTGGGTAGTTTACTGCATTATGCTGCATTGGTTGTCGGCAGTTAGTGGAGCCTTGGGTGCCGGAGGCCATGAATGTCCATTGGCTGGAAGTACTGTAATAGTATGTCAACTGAGGTGGACAAGGACTCAGGTGGCTGTGTTATGTGTGTGGTTTGTGGTAAGTGGGTATGTGTTTGCATGCATGGCTGTATTATGCTGCGGTGGTTGTGCTGCAGTGGTTGTGGCCAGGGCCTTGACTATTTGGTGCATGGCCAGAGGCCACCAAAGCATAACACAGCCATGCACTGAATCTTTTGACAGTGGCATATGGATTGCATAAATATGTGTTTAGAATGCAATTTGCAGATCACAAAGAGGTATGACACCAATAATTGTATACTCACTGTATGTACAGTTGAGGTCCAGTGCAACTTTTTTGCATGCACTGCAGAATACTGTTGCAGCCGCAATAGCAGATTTCACTAATGTGGCATGTGGAAATGCAGGATAAAGTAGGTACTTTTATAATGTTCTATTGCATTGCAGTCATGTGTGTACTTTGTGGACCCTCATAATTAGTACTTCACAAGTTGTTTGCATAATCATTGGGTCAGTGGAGAAAAAAAAATCCATGAAGGAATAAAAAAAAATGTTCTGCGTTAATTTGTTGTTATGTGGAACACCATGTTTGAATGACGTCTGCACTGCTTACAGTAATGTTTAAGGTGCATATCTATGTGGTATTCCGGTTATAGGCACTGTTACATAGGAGGAATTCAAATGGTGTATCATTTTCCTTTTCAAGGTGGTGGTACTATGGTTGCAGTTAGATACCAGTTGGCGTTTTCTAACTGTTTATTTGTTTTCTCTGTTTAGTCTTGCTTTTGATGTTTTCTAAGTACTGTGGCGTTGCAAAGTAATATTGCAGGATAGTGGGGGTAGTTAGATACCTGTTGGCATATTCTATCTGTTGGAAGTTTGAAAGTTGTTAAGGGCATGTTTGTAGCAGTGTGTTTACTGAAGGTTTATTTTGGCAGTTTGACCTCTGGAAGTAATATTGTAGTACTACGGGTGCAGTAAGATACTAGTTGGTTTATGCTGGTTGTTTATACTTAATAAGTGTTGAAGGGTTTACTCAGAAGAACTTTCATTTTTGGTGGTGGAATGGGAATTAATATTGTAGTATTATGGTTGTAGTTAGATACTGTATGCGAGGAAAGGTCTTCATGGCCCCCTCCCCTCCATTCTCACCAAGCATTCAGACTATGACTCATCCAGCAGCCACCCATGCGCCTGTGGCCAGGGATGCAGGATTACTGTGGGCCGACAACATGTGGCTGCAATGCTCATCTGGTAGGATGGTACCAGTCTCCATTTTGTGACACACTCAGACTCCATCTTGAGTCAAAACTGCTTAGGCCTCACAGGCCCAAGCAGCCTGCAGGGCTGCAGCTCTCCCCTCCTGATCGTGCACAGCAAGCAAGTTCCTTCCCTCGCCCTCCTCCCCTCGCCACCCCTGCTGCAGGCCTGTTCTCACAGGAAACTAGGCGCGAACAAGTTACATGACAAACACTGTATCTGTCACCTTCGCAGTCTATCATTGACCTGCAGATGACCAGGCTGAAGCTGGGGTTTGAGAAAAACAAGCTATCTCCATAAAACTTGTCCTGTCCCCTTTGAAGACACCACATTTATGATATATGCTGAGGATAATCTCCTAACCCTGTTCCCCATTTGAAGTGCCAGACACGTATGCCAAACCTATGTGCCACCCTGTTTCACCCTTGCAGATAATCCCTCTGAAGGAACTATACATTTAGTTCTGTTGTTATACACCACAAGATTGATGGCAAATAGTGAAACAAGGAGACTGTCACCTATCCTCCATCTGCTCAACAGAGAGAGGCCATGATTTGTATGTTTAAGATCCTCACCCTTGATCAAATAGCACTGGTTACTGTAGACTTGACAAGGCAATGTTTAACACCAATATATACTCAATGATTTTCTAAAAAGGTATAGTTTTCTGCATGACCTATCAGCATCGCTATATGCAGATCCTTTTTATGATATATGGTACAGTATATAGAGAGTAGTTCTCTCAATCATATATATATATATATATATATATATATATATATATATATATATATATATATATATATATATATATATATATATATATATATTGCTGAAGAATTCAACCATGTAACCCATGTAATAAGTGCCGCATTGTACACCCTGTTATTGTATTTACACACAAACTAACCTGTTCCTACCTCATTTGTATGCTCCATGTGTGTGTGTGTGTCCTGCCCAACCGAACAAGGCATGGACAGCAAGGTTATAGGGCCTCTTCTCCCCTCTTTATCAGTGCCACATACCAGCTCCCACCCTTCTCCCCCTCAGGCCAAGCTGAGATATAAAGCCTTGGACCTACCAGTGATCCAATGCTATGACTGTAACCCCTCACCTATTCCCTGGAGTCAGCACTAGCTATTCACCCTCCTGGGCCCCCAGTCCCCTCTCATCCCACCGCCTCTCTGATGTATATCATGTGCCCTCTGACTGGAAAGCTGTCCAGTTCATCCCAATCTTGACTGACCATGATGGCCATATATTTACTCTTATACTAACATACTATAATGATGTCCCTCTACTAGATCTAATGCAAAGAAAGTGGCAGATGTATTCCTGGAATGTGCCCCCTTATAAGTCACCTAAACACTTGAAAGCTGCTCACCTATTGTTCATCACTTGTATAATATTCTTCAGAATAATGAACGACTCACACCCAGAGTTATGTGTTATGTCTCCTGTGATGTTAGAATAACGGTTTGTAGGATTTACATTGCGTCATGAATTACAATTAACAAAGAATGAGTGTGTGAGACCACAAGGGCAAATGTTAGCATAGTCAAAGATGTATCAATCAACCACCATCTGACCAAAGCTCCACCCTGATGAGTTCAGCTGACCTGCACGCATCACGCTGGCACCATGTGGACCGCCGCTAATCCTGGAGAACCGGGCCTAAGGATTACATAGTATCTAGTCTTCACCACCCAATCCCCACAACGTATGGGCCCCATATAGCTTACATCATCTCTGATGCAACTTTGTAATAAATGTGAATGTTTGCTGATGTTTGGCAGAGCGCTCTTGGAGTTTGCAGAGTACTCTGCTTGCCCTATATTGGTTTAGATAAACTTTTACTTTTTGATTTCACCCGCACTTGGTCTTGGTCTCATTCCCATCTGGAGTGTGTCCATCATTGTCTCTCACTGGGGAGTGTTAAATGCTTTTTTGGGGGACGCTCACTTTCAATACTAGTTAGCCTATTCTAACTGTTTACAGTTTCTCATATGTGATGGTGGGTATTGGGCAGTGGCTTAATGAGTACATTTTGCTTTCAAGAATATTAAGTAGGCATTTGCAAGATTTCCTGGTAATCTCTGCTTCAGAGTAAAGGAAGAATCCTTGCATTCAAACCATCCACATTTCATTTGAATGTACACAGTATAGTGACCTGCACTGGTTGTGGCACCCGTGTGGTAGATTATACATACTGCTGTGAAGGTTTTCTTGCCAAGTGATACGTGACCGTGTGTAAAGTTAGTAAGCTTGCAGTTGTTTTTGTTACCATCTACGTTGTATCATAAAAGCATTACTATTACCTACTGGCTATGTGATTGTATCTGTATGGTGGAACGATTGTCGGAATTGCAAGTAGTATATAATATGCCATGGTTTGCTTTTTATACCAGCTGTTGAAATGGAATGGATTCACAGTTAGGTATAGATACATACACAAAGCGATGATTAGGGACGTGTTCCTGCACCACATGGTTGCAGAGAGTGCATGTATGTTTCCACATGTATAAAATCTGGAAGATTTCATTCATAGGTATGTTATTGCTTTTCAGTACTTGCAGTAAGTACATTAGACACTCTTGAGGATCTTCTTGTGTGTTTATAGTGAAAACCACCATTCATGCACAGTAGTTTAATTCCTTCCTTTTTCCTCAGACAATGTAAGTGTTCTCAGGATTGTTTGTTGCATTTCTCTGAAGGAGTAGCATTTGCAAACACAACTGGTCCGCGCCCTTCAAGTAAATGTGTTCAACAATTTGTGGCCATTGGAATAGAATATTGATTGCTATGTTTGCATAGCAATATACACCAGTTGTATTGAAACATTTGAATGGACCAGACAGTTCTGAGTCTGACTTATTTGATGGAAGTCCACATGGTTTCTTTGAAGAGGTAGTTAGCTTTGTTTGTAGAGTTTGGGTATACATTTGCCTTTTCAGTACATACTTCTGTGGTTGTGGTAATTGATGGAGGACCAGCTGTTTCCAATTTCTTTGATGGTACTGTTGGGAGATCATGTATAAATTGTGTTTTGTCTAGTTTTCTTTTACAAACTTTGCCTTTTTTAGGCACAGGGTACAATTTGAGATTAAGTGTGTAGAGTGCACGTAGTCTGTTGTACTCTACTATGCAAGAAATGTCAGCTTTGACTTTACTTGCATCAAAATTTACTAGAAATAGTCCTTCCAGTGTACATAGGGTTGAAAGTGCTACATAACTCATGCATTATTTGAAGACTGTGCTGCCAATGCCAATCAATGCTTGATCTAGGGTTAGACTTTGTGATTTATGAATTGTGATTGCATATGCTAGAGACAGAGAAAACAGTTCACTGAGTACATACATGTCTTTGAAAAGAAGGAATCTGGCTGTTGAATGTCCTATTCTTTTAACTTCTGAAAGTTTATCAAAGTGAATATTGACAAACTGAATGCCATTGTCACGAGCTCCATTAACTAAACCTTGTTCCACGTCAAGGTAACGCTTTAGCATTGCTCTACAGTTTCACCACAATGTTGTCATTTTCTCCAAACCAGCTATATTAGAGACAGAGTTTTCTAAGGTATTTAGTTGTGCTGTGGCTTGTTGACACACAGGTACCTTTGTACGGTGCACATCCAGTTTGTCTGTGGAGTAAATTTGCACTAGTGGTTGCATTTCTTTTTTCAACATTGTTTCATTGAATTGTGCACAGCTTGCTAGGGTTGGCATTAAGGACATACAGTTTACATTTGTGTGTGCTAATTGTTCCATGACATCAGTAGCACATATGGTATGCCTGTATAGCTCATGTATGTGTCTGCTATGTAAGATAGACTGTGCATCCTTAGAAATCACACCAATGTGAATGTTTTTCAAAATGTTGGCATAGTGAGGTCTGCAGACTGAAACATGTTTTCAGTTAGTTGTCTTATTGAAAATGTTTCCAGAGATTTGCATTTCCTTTGCTTCCAAGTGTCTGATGGCACAGTATATGTCCTAAGGTTGTACAAATAGGTTCACCTCTCACTGATGTTAATTGAAGAAGACAATAATGTGTTATCCTCCAAAGAGTTCTTTGTAGTCTGTTTTAAGGACCTCTTGCAATCTGAGATGAATCAAAGCCCACATTAGGTTGGAGAACATGCTCACATTTTCACATTTTCTATTAGGAACATTTTCATTTGTTTTAAAACTCTGCGTAGCTCCATAGCAGCTTCTGCTGAAAGTTTGTAGTAGTCTAATTAATTTGGTGTTTTACCAGAAGGAGTAGCAATCGGTGTAAAGTAACACCACCTATAGGCAGCTAAACTGTGGGGCAGTTATAACAGATGAAAGCTGTTTGTTTGTCATTTGGTGGAGGAACTTGCTTATAGTTTTTATCAATAATTTTTTGCCTGAACCAGCTTGACCACTTATATAAAGACCGACAGGTTTAATGTTTTGATAGGTACAAGATTTAGTTTTGTGCTGCACACCATGCTCAATTCAGTTTCTACTAGGAAAATGCTATGCTGCTCACTGTTTAGTTGCACTTTCAGTAGAGCAAAGTTTTCTTCAGATTGCTCATACTGACACATGGTGTTTTCTACTTCATTCATGGTGAATTCCTCCTCATTTGCTATGAGTGGGTGTCCACATGGTTCTTGGCTTCCTGTAAGACAAGTTTGACTGCTCTCAGGAATATCTACATTTAGTTGTGCTTGACGTTCTTCTTCTTGTTGGCATTCATTGTCCAACATGGTTTTGTACTGTGTAAAGTTTTTATCTGTTATGGTGCTTTTACATGCATTGAAAGCATCTTCACAGGAGGCATGGGTGTCCAATAAATCTTCTTCTTTTCTCCATGGTTTCAAAAAAGTTTGCAGTAAGGACATTTAGTACAGTTCTCTTTGTTGAGGAGTTTTTTACGATAGCTTCAAATGATTAATAGGTTGCGTTTGGTAGAGGAGTTTTTTACGATAGCTTGACATGATAAATGAGGCTGTGTTTGGTATGTTTAACCAGGCTGCCCTCACAACTTTTGACTATGTATTTACGTTTTTTCTCATCTAATTTAATATTATTTATGTACGAGAGGTTTTGAGCTATGTGGTAT
This sequence comes from Ambystoma mexicanum, assembly GCF_040938575.1. Taxonomy (NCBI): domain Eukaryota; kingdom Metazoa; phylum Chordata; class Amphibia; order Caudata; family Ambystomatidae; genus Ambystoma; species Ambystoma mexicanum. The sequence continues at coordinate 38,672,685 of NC_090924.1, read as the reverse complement.
AGGCACATGATTTCCAGAGCAGTACTCCTGTTTGGGTCGTATGTGTCCATTAAGTTGTTGTTCAAAATGTCCTGGCTGTTGGCATCATTATTGGCAATTGTTTCTATGGGCCTGATCACGGCTTTGGCGGTAACGCCAGTGGTATTACCGCCGGCGGTATTAGCCCTACCGCCAAACTCCCAGGCGCTAATAGCACCGGATCAGGAGTTCAGCGGTAATGTAATTCCCCATTCCCCATTGAGCCCATTCGGGAATGCCCCATTCCCCATTGGGCTCAATGGGGAAAATGTGCGCTCTTACCGCCGGCAGATTTCCAGCCGGCGGTAATAGCGCACATTTTTGGCGGATTTCCCCCCAGCCAAGAGCTGGGGCGAAATCCGCCAAAGTCCTGATTTGGCGGACCCTTAAATCCAGTGGTAATAGCGTGACCGCCGGATTTAAGGGTTACCGCCAAAGTCGTGATGAGGCCCTATGTCTTGATACAATGTGAGAACTCATTTTCTTGATGCAGCAGGACCAAGTCTTAGCCAGACTATGTTTTCAGATTTCCCATAGAAGGCGTTGCTGGTTAAATGGTATGTGGCTTCGTAGCAGCCACATTCTCCGTGGGAGAGCATTTTTATGCCATAGCTGTACAATTTTTGTGACAGTGTTTTGTCAGATGATATGTCATCCCAGAGGTCTGTCAGCTCTGTTTTCTCTGCTTTGGTTAAATAGGCTGTGACATACCATGCAACTGCAGTGGAATGGTCTGCAATATACTACACATCTATATTTGCATACCATAGGAGGGCAATGATTGAATTATAATCATTGATGTACTTTGATGCTTTGATTCTTTTATGCAGTATGTGTTCTTAGGCAATTTGCCTTTAACACTGTGTCTAACAGAAGACATGAAGCTGTTTACTTGTCCTTTTGTTGAAACAAGTCAAGGGAAATCAAAGCAGCATTTGGTGTATTATTTGTCTTTGTTTTTATATTTGCACTGACAATACTTACTACACTTGTATCTTTGAAACTGCATAATGTTTGCATGTAGGTCACTATGTGTAGTTTCTGAAGGGATTTCGCAAGTGACATATTATGAATGAACTGCAAAACAGTGGCATCACTGTCCTGGCCAGATTTGAGAGCATCTTTAATCCACAAAAGCATGTGAATGTGTGGTGCTCCTCTGGTTTGATGTTCTTTTCTCCACTTGTGTGTTGCTCCTCTGGTTTGATGTTATTTTCTCCACTTCTCCGAGGGGAGGAATCGTATTATTACAAAAGAAGTGCAGAATGGCAGTAAAGCGATTATGGAAGTACCTTGACACATTTATAGGGTCAAGATAGCAGAGCTCTCCTGGTGTTTTCATGTCTATCCCTGTTTTTGTTTGCTATACGTAGGAAATTGTGCAAGTCTTCTCATGTATACTCTGCACAACTTAAAGTGACAGATCATGTAGGTGGACCAGGGTTGCGTAGCATACACCGTACATCTGCGTGTTTGCCATGTTTGCACCTTTTGAAGTACCTGCATAGCAGACATGTTTACAAAATTGTAACCTGATTTCAAAGTGCGTGCAACTCAGTAACATAGTGTTGCTAGTTCACTTTCAAAGAGGAGGTGGAATATGTATTCCACATTTTATCTGAAGCAGGGCTCTTCAGAATACATTTGTAAAAAGCGGAATTCTGATGCTGTTATTTGTGTGCATCTTTCATTTTATCTTCCACCTTTTCCAGTAGGAAACAGTAGAGGAAAGGCATATGCTTCTACGTTTTGTTCCCATATGCTGATAAGAGATCCTTTGGCTTGCCGCATTTGATATGTTTCTAGTGCATCGTCTATGGTGTCTTAGGAGTGTAGTGGGTGAATTGTATACTGGTCTAAAATATTAGAGGCTGTAGTAGGATTTAGAAGTTCAAATTGGCCAGTTGATAAGGAATTCATAATTATTTCGATGGTTTCTCTCAGGTTTTCTTCAGTGTTCATTTCTCTGTAGTATTCATTGTTGTCTTTAAGATATTGCAGGGCTTCTCTAACTTTGGTTAAGTCTACTAGTTGCTGCCAAATTTGTTTGTCTTTTGTAGGGACACCATTCACTAAGATAATCAAACATTGATCTATTGGTCGTTGCACTCCTAGAGTGTCTATATTTTCCCCTTCTTCCGCTGTCCCTCCCACACACATACCCACTCCTACCCCTGGTCCTCAAATAGGGCGGCAGCGGTTTGGTGCCTGTTGGCATCACTCATGGACTGGCATCAGACACCATCACCTGGGATGTTTATGTCCGTTCCTTCACTGGTAGCTTCCCTGGCGCCTTGGTTCAGGCGGGATTAAGCATCCTGTTGTCAGGCAACCATGATCTGTTCCGGATCACGTGATACAGAAGACCCGTTCACGTGATTTAATTCCCTTAGCCACAGGATAAATGCTCTGATTCCGCGCCCTTCAGTGCTTCACAGCTGTTCTAATCAGCACTGTTTGGCGTACTCACGAACTTCGACTACCGGCTTTCTGGATTACGGACTACAGATTTCCCTTGCTTTTTCCTTGGATTGTTTGCCTACATCCCTGCTCTTCCGGTATCTCGAACCACAGACTTTTGTCCTTGGACTTCTGGGGATATACCCTTTGGATTTGTTGATACCTTTTGCCTCTTTGAAACATTCGACCCCGGATCACTTGCACAGACTGTTTTTGGCTTTCCCAGTTCTGCTACCACGCTTCAAGTACTGCACTCACCCAATTTGGCTGAAACAACAGTGCCTCCACAGGTATTTCCAGGATGTGCCACGTTTTACAGAAAAAGCGGTGACCAACCATCTACACCCTACTGCTGCCCCCCCTTGCCACATACTCAGTGTACTTTTAGAATGCCCATCACGTTATTCGCCCTGAGCCCACGGTTTGGGTAAAGCCTCCTCCCTTTCACCACTAGGTAAGCGGTCTAGTGATTCATAGTTTATGTCCTTATCTATTACTGCTTGCTTGGTTCTGTGCTAACTGCTTGCTTACCTTTCAGCAGCCTGGGGGTTTTGGCGCTCCAGGGATCCGGCATTCCAATACCTATTACCTGTGGCTTCAAGGATTGCACAGGGAGTTAATTGGTATCCCTCTGTGTGGTACTTGGGGACGGAGGCGTTCATAATCTTCACGACTATCAAGTTCTGACAGACTGTGAAGCCTGTTTGTCGTCTGGATCATGGAGGCCTCAGTCGGTGACCCCGTGGCCACTTTGGTTCATGCAGTTACCATTTTAAGGGCAGATATGGCAGCAGCCAACTCTGCCATTCACCAACAACTTGACTCCATACAGAGTGCACGCCACCGCTTACCCGCTGACCCTGAGTTCGGGGAAGCACCCCCACAAGACATAGCTCCCACCAGTACACCACCCGTCCCTGTCCCGTTGGTGGTTCCTAGTCCTTTTCCGTTGGCAGCTCCTGAGAGATTCCATGGTGACCCTAGAAAATTCTGCACGTTCCTCAACCAATGCAAACTCCACTTCCTTTGTAGAACACTAGCGTTCCCCAATTCAACCACTAAGGCTGCCTTCACACTTTCTCATTTGGCCGGCATCGCTGCTGCTCGGGCTAATCCTCTGCTGGAAAATGACAGTCTGGCCTTATATGATTTCGACCTATTGGTGGCAGAGATGACCCCGGTTTTCGACACCCGAAACAAGGCTCAGTCACGAGACCTAGAGTTGCTTGATTTAGCCCAGGGGAAAAACACCCTCATAGAGTACATAACTCGTTTCAACCAGCTATCGGTAGAAACCTCTTGGCCAGAGAACAAAAAGGCTGTGGTATTCTACAGGGGACTAAACAATAACATGAAAGACGCCCTCTCTGTTGTTCCGTCTTTACCAACGCTATTCCCTGACCTGGTGGATCTGGCATTACAGGTGGACGCTTGAAGGGCTGAACGGAAGGCCAAAGTTGGGTTTTCTGGCACACAATCCCATGTTCTGCCTTCGGAGTCTTCCGGGGATCCTATGCAGGTCGGGGGGATTCGTAGCCCCATAACCACTGCAGAAAGGGAACGTCGGAGATCGGCCAATGCCTGTTTCTACTGTGGTCTTAACGGCCATTTTGTTAAAGAATGTCCACGTAGTCCAAAGCTCAAGAATGAGGTCTTTCAGAAAGCTTGTCCCTAAACATGGGGGTAAGGGCGAGCATTCACCAGTCTCCCTCCGATTCAGTCGCTGCTTTCGGTTGCATAAGGCCTGTTGTGGTACGAGCTGTTCTGAATCCCGACTCCGATACCACACACTCAGTCCATATCATCATCGATTCTGGGGCTACAGGCAACTATATTGACATATAGTTGGACTCCTCCCTTACTCTCAAGAAGCAGGGCAACTCCCTCGCCTCCTCCACTACCTACACCTGCAAACTCATCCGTGCAGCTAGACCTTCCCTCTCCAGTGCCAGCTGCATTACATTAGCTAACGCCCTTATCATGTCTAGGTTAGACTACTGCAATGCCCTGTATTCTGTTGGAACCAATAAATATATCACTGATAAACTTCAAAGACTACAGAACGATGCCCTAAGAGCAGCACTAAATATCCCCTACAGAGTGCACATCACTAATTTCAGGAAAGAGGTTAACTGGTTAAAAATAACGGACAGAATCCTACTTAAAACAGCATCCCTCACATCAAATGTCTAAACAACCTAGCCCCCCCGTATCTTATGGAAAAAATCAACAGGAAAATCTCCACGAGATCTGCTAACATCGCCAAACTAGAGATTCCAAGGTATAAACGTTCCACCGTGGGAGGAACTAGCTTTCCTGTCAAAGCTGCTCACTGCTGGAACAAATTACCACTTGACCTCAGAATGGAACAACCGTACCCGAAATTCACGCACAAGATAATCAACTGGCTGCGGGCCAATGACATATAACTTACACCTAGCTTCCTACCCAGCCAGAACCTACCCTTTGCCTGGACAGCCCAAGACATGCCCTGCTTTTTGCCGCTGTTTTACATCATATGTTTGTATATAGTCTCACATATGTTTTGCTCTATTTTGCCACTGTGTTGTATATACTCATGCCAAATACTGTAACAAGCTTAAGCCTTCATGTTAACTGTTGCGCCCGGCTACCCATGGGTTTGGCGCGCATTAACAAATAAATAAGCAAACAAACAAACAAACATAACGTTAGCAGGTACACTCAATTTACCTCTGATTAACAAGAAACACCCAGAACCGGTGCAAGCCGTGGACGGTACATCACTTGTTTCAGGTCCTATCCGACAACAGACTGCACCCCTCACAATGATCGTTCAGGATACCCACAGGGAGACACTTACGTTTGATCTAATATCCACTCCACAGTTTGGTATTATCCTGGGTATTCCCTGGTTGAGAAGACACAACCTGCTTATCAAATGGGGAACAGGACAAGTACAATTTGAATCCGATAACTGTCAGAATTACTCTCTCATAGAACCAGAGGGGTTGCTTACACCATTGCGGGCCTTAGGGGCTGTCGCGCTCCTTACATAAACGATGATGAAGAGCTGTCTGAATCAGCCTCACACACAGTAGGCGCCGTCAATGTTGGTATACCGCAGAGTATCACGATTAACAGACAGTATTGGACAAAGGGACCGCTGAGGGCCAACCTCCGCATCGGTCATAAGACTGTCCTATAGATCTCGTTCCCGATGCTACAATATGTAATGGACGGATCTACAGCCTCTCCCCCTCTGAAGACCATGCCCTAAAAGAATATATCCAAAAGGCCCTGCGTTTAGGCCATATCCAACCTTCCACATCACCTGCAGCCTGCCTGATATTCTTTGTCCCTAAGAAAGAGGGTGATCTCCGTCCTTGTGTTGATTACAGGCATCTTAACACAATCACAATAAAAAAACATTATCCCATACCACTCATTACCCCTTTGCTGGACCGATTGACACACGCTTCCATCTACACTAAACTCGATCTAAGAGGGGCATATAATCTGGTCCATATACGAGAATGGGACGAATGGAAGACAGCATTCTGTACCCGACACGGTCTATACGAGTATACGGTTATGCCTTTCGGTTTGTGTGACGCACCAGCCACGTTCCAGCATTTCATGAACGAGGTGTTCAGTGACATCCTGGACACCTATGTCATCATCTATCTGGATGACATTTCATATACTCTTCCAACCTAGAGGAACATGCGTCACATGTAAGAGAAGAATTGTCCCGGTTACGTAAACACATTCTTTTTGCCAAGGCTGAAAAATGCCAATTCCATACCAAGGAAGTTGAGTTGCTAGGATTCCATATCTCACCAGGGGGACTGGCCATGAATCAGTCCAAGATTTGTGCTGTCCTAGACTGGCCAGTTCCAGTAAACCTCAAGACCCTACAATCCTTCCTTGGGTTCTCTAATTTTTACAGGCGGTTCATCTTTGGTTTCTCATCTATTGTGGCACCTCTAACAGCCTTGACTAGTCCTCACGTCCCATTCACATGGTCAACAGAGCACCAAGCAGCCTTTGAGTCACTCAAGTCCGCTTTCACCACAGCCCTGGTCCTCCAGCATCCTGACCCCGAACTGTCCTTTGTGGTGGAGGCAGATGCATCTTCGTTCGCGTTGGGGACTGTGCTCTCTCAGACGTGCCCGTCCTCTGGATGCTTACATCCTGTGGCATTTCACTCCCAGAAATTCACTACCATTGAATCCCATTACACTGTTACAGAAAAAGAACTCCTAGCGATAAAGGATACCTTCCATGTTTAGAGGCACCACCTCTTAGGGGCCAAGTACCAGACTACAGTGTTTACAGATCATCGTAATCTACAAGATTCACTCAAATGCATCAATAGTCGCCAAGTACGATGGCACCTGTTCTTCGCTGCATACGACTTTCGAATTAAAGACAGACCGGGTGTAGTACATGGAAAGGCAGATGCACTATCACTGCTCCCCTGGGGGGGTTTCCCTTCTGATTTTTCCAGAAACCCTATTGGAACGGGGTAATGTAGTTTGTCTTTGCACCCCTCCACTGTCTTTATTGGCTTCCATACGGCTATGGGTTTCCCAACATCCATACCATCTATCTGAATGGAATCCTGTATATCACGATGGTCTGCCTTTCGTACAAGATAGATTAGTACTGCCCACCTGTGACACTCATAACCTTGCATTAGAATGGGCCCACAACGCCATCATCAATGGACACCCTGGTCAAAGGCGTATCCTAGTCTTACTTAAATGATGGTGTTGGTGGCCTTCGAGGAAACAGGATGTAGCAAATTATGTGAACACATGCTCAGTATGTGCTCAATGCAAAAACCGTAGGGGCCGCCCTTTCGGTCTGCTTCAACCATTACCTGTACCTCTGAAACCCTGGCACACTCTCACGATGGACTTTGTCACTGACCTACCCCGGGTGCAGGGTTGCGACACGGTATGGGTGGTGGTTGATGCTTTCACAAAAATGGCTCACTTTATACCTTGCTCAGGAATACCATCCGCTCCCGTTTTGGCTGAGTTATTCTTCAGATCCATTTTTTGCTTGTTTGGCTTGCCCTCAGTCCTGATCTCTGACAGAGGTTCACAATTCACGTCCCGGTTTTAGCGGGCTCTCAAGAAAATGCTTGATGTAGATGCCCATTTTTCCTCTGCTTACCATCTGGAGACGGACCGGCAAACAGAAAGGGTGAATCAGGCTATGGAGCAGTATTTGCGTTGTTTATCTTTGCAACACCAGCAGTCATGGCTTCACATGTTACATCTTGCCGAGTTTGCCTACAATAATGCCCTACATTCCTCTACTGGCTTTTCTCCGTTCTATTCCCTCTATGGCCAACATGACTCTCCCTTTCCCTGATTTATCATTGTCTAATAATCCTGCTGCCTTGGCCTGCATCAGGGAGCTGTCCACGGTACATGCACTGACCCTTGCTCATCTCTGTGAGGCTCAGTCATCCATGAAATCTGCAGTGGACAAGAAATAGGCTGTCGCCCCTGTATACTCTGTTGAGGACCGGGTTTGGCTTTCTTCCTGTCATCTGCGGCTGCCTGGTTGTCGCAAGCTCCTTCCCCAGTTCGTTGGTCCCTACAGGGTCACTAAGGTCCTGAACCCTGTTGCCTACCGCCTCTTGATCCCTGCCGGTTGGTGTATACACCCGGTGTTTCATACGTCATTGCTCAAACCTTGTCCTGAGCTGACCCGTATTGTGTCTCCCACTACTCCCATGTCTTTGGAGACCCCCGATGAGTACGAGGTCAGTGCTATCCTGGGTTCCCGTACCTGTAGGGGTAGGCTACACTTCCTGGTGGATTGGTTGGGGTATGGTCCTGAGGACCGATCTTGGGTTCCCGCTGCTGATGTCCATGCCCCTGGTCTTGTTGCCCATTTTTACCGCGATTCCCCATCCAGCTCACGCGGTCTTGGGCCTTTGGGGGTGGGCTCTGTCATGCATTCTGAATCCCCTTCTTCCACTGTCCCTCCCGCACACATACCGACTCCTACCCCTAGTCCCCAAATAGGGCGGCAGCGGTTCAGTGCCCGTTGGCATTGCTCATGGACTGGCGTCAGATACCATCACCTGGGACGCTTACGTCCGTTCCTTCACTGGCAGCTTTTGTCCTGTTGTCAGGCAACCACGATCTGTAACGGATCACGTGACACGGAAGACCTGTTCACGTGTTATTCCCATGGATCACATGATACGGAAAACCCACTCACGTGATTTAATTCCCTTAGCGACAGGATACATGCTCTGATTACGCGCCCTTCAGTGCTTCACAGCTATTCTAATCAGCACTGTTTGGTGTACTCAGGAAATTTGACAACCGGCTTTCTGGATTACGGACTATGGACTACGGGTTTCCCTTGCTTTTTCCTTGGATTGTTTGCCTACATCCCTGCTCTTCCGGTATCTCAACCCACAGACTTTTGTACTTGGACTTCTTCGGATATACCCTTCGGATTTGTTGCTACCTTTTGCCTCTTTGGAACACTCGACCACGGATCTGTTGCACAGACTGTTTTTGGCTTTCCCAGTTCTGCTACCACGCTTCAAGTTCTTCCCTCACCCAATTTGGCTGAAACAACAGTGCCTCCACAGGTATTTCCTGTGTGTGCCACATTTTACAGCAAAAGCGGCTACCAACCATCTACACCCTACTGCTGCCGCCTCTTGTCACACACTGAGGGTACTTCTAGAACAGCCATCACGTTATTCGTCCTGAGCCCACGGTTTGGGTAAAGCCTCCTCCCATTCACCACTAGGTAAGCGGTCTAGTGATTCATTTATGTCCTTATTTGTTACTGCTTGCTTGGTTCTGTGCTAACGGCTTGCTTACCTTACAGCGGCTTGGGGGTTCCGGCGCTCCAGGGATCTGGCGTTCCAGTACCTATTACCTGTGGCTTCAAGGGTTGCACAAGGAGTTCATTGGCATCTCTCTGTGTGGTACTTGGGGATGGAGGCTTTCATAATCTTCTGGACTATCAAGTTCTGACACTCCCTTAGTGTGCAGTATTTTAGGGCCTATGGAGTTTTAATGTCCATTTAGGGGAATGTTCATTTTTTCCGGAATCTGAGGGATGCTCTTGAGAGGCTGCTATAATGAGAAAAGTAAGAAAACATGTTTTTTAAACAGAAAATGGTTCTGTTAAGAGCCACAACTAAAGAGGAAATCTCCTACCCTGGTTTAAATTTCTTTCCCCATCCCTGTGCATTGCATGATATGCCTGGGGACACCACAGTAGTTTGCAGATTGCATGTGCCACATCCGGGGGCTTTTGAGGATGGCAGGCATGGAAATGGGTCTGATGAGCCGAGAAGATTGGTTAATAAGTTTTCCTGGGTGTGGTGTGCAAGGAGAGAGTGTGGCAGAAGGTCTGTTTGCTGAGAGGAGTGCAGATGGCTATGGTTATGGCTGTGTTTTTCAGGAGACAGAGTGTATGGATTTTGGGGGACTCCTAGATACATTGGTTGGAGGTGCATGAAGAGCAATGTGGAGTGACTGCACATCTTGGATTCTCTCATGTGGCTTTGCACTGGTATTGAGTGTGTGGAATGAGTTGGCTGAATTTGCTTCCTCTTTGTGCCACTTTGGTGATGCAGCATCATCCAAACATCATTATTGTTCATTGTTGAGGGAATCTCATTGCAGTTTGCGATGAAGGAGGTACTTGGGAAAGCCATGCACATGTTTCCAAACTCCCGAGTAATTTTCTCTCGCATTGCCCAGAGACAGATGTGGCTGCGCTCTTCTTCATTTGGTCCGCAAATGGAGAAAGCGAGCCGCAATGTCAACAAGGTTGTTTGCACGTTTTTGAGACATGTTGGCATGTCCTCCTTCCACAATGGAAATATTAAATTTCATAGCAACACATTTTTTCGCAGAGATGGAGTCCATCTTACTGATGCTGGGAATCTGCTTTTTTTGCGAAATATCCGAAATGCATTGCAGCCCTTTTTGCAACTGTAGCAAGCATTTACGCAGTTGGTGTTGCCCACTTGAAACCTTTCACAAAGAACAAAGAAACCTCAAAAAGGCTCTATTCAGACCCATCATTTTCTCTCAAAAAAGAATGCAATGTTTTTGATACCGTCACCCCCTGCATTTTCTAGAAGTCCGCAGACTACCGCACTGTCAGCTGGACCCAACTCCATTTCATTGGCACTTCTATTTTTAAACTGTGAAAGGTGGCTCTGAAAAGAGCATTTTTTGGGATTTTATAGTTTTGTGTTTTTTTGGGGGATTTTTTAAACACAACCCACAAGGGAGGGATGGGTAGGGAGGGTAGGGATGGGGCACCAACCACAGGGACAAGAAAGGGGAGATGGAGAGAGGAAGATGTTGGGTGAGCCTCATAGAGGTAGGGGGCACTTTCCTTTGTGATCCCAGACCGCAGCCTCGAAACCACTCCATAACTGGTCACCGCAGCAGAGTACTGTATCACAGTACATACACAAAACAGTGACCTTTGAAAGGTAAGAATCCACTGAGGTGCATATGGCCTGTGAGGCTACTTAAGGAATCCTCTGTCCCACAGGTGGGTCCCTTGTGGTGACAGGAGCGGATGTTGACGATGCATTTCTGGAACTCAACCTACTACCCTGTTTGAAGGGATGACCCTCCAAACTGCTGTTTTGTGATTGGATCTTAGGTATCGCCGTATAGAGGTAGTCCCATAACTGTACAGCCCATGTTTGATGGGACTGAGTACCATGTGGCACACATTTCAGCGAACCTTGGCCGCACTCGCCTTGGGCTTACCATCTACGGTGGTAAAAAGCCTCCACATCTAAAACCTATGCTGCGATTTGGTAGTCAGGACTTCCACTAACTCATCCTCTTCTTCCTCTTGTTCCTCCTCTGTATCGTCACACCTGTTCCCCTTTCCAGGCCCTTGGGGAGGTGGTGGTGGTGTTGGTGGGGGTGGGCGTCCTGCTGAGGCACAGTTAGTAGGAGAGCTAGCAATGGATGTCATGATCCAAGTAGAAGTAATCTGCCAAACAGCAAGCAGTAACCTGCATCAGTGCTCAGTAATCCTGGTCACCAGAAAGAAGCCAAAAGCCATTCCTGCAAGGAGCCAAAAGCATTTGTGATGTCATCTTTGATGTCATGGGTATTAGTCTTAGCAGTGCAAGGTGGTGGCACAAGTTATTGTTGCTGAGCTTACCATAACTGACGAATTTCTGTTTTTTCTTGTTGTTATTTTACTTGTAACCATAATATGAATAGGCTTTTATTCGTGCAAAGTAACCATAATGTCCTTATAACAAAATGTGTCACTGAATTTGATAGATTTTTAGTAGCACAACCTAACCATAACGTCCCTTTAGCAAAGTTTTTTCACTGAATATATATATATTTATACATAGATATATATATTTTAAACTTCATAAGCAAACACATTCTAGGGCCTGATTCACAGATGTGTTTTACAATGGCACAATCCAATAGGAAAATGCTCTGTGAATAAAGCCCAATACTTTTATTTTTATTTCTGATTTGTGTATTATATTAGACATTTGGTTGACAGGAAGGTGTCCTGCTTCCCCTCTGATTCTTGTCATGGGCTTAAGAACTTGTTCTTGATAATCAGGAAACAGCTCCTCGTAAAAAGTGTTTGAGCCTCTTTTTGAATGGTCTGTGGCATGTATTATGCAGAGGACTCTTTGCAATAAAATCCAGTGTCAAATGCCCTATGCATTATACATGAAGTGCAAAAGGGGACAGGATAACTGGTGCAGCAGGGGAGAAAAAGAGGTAGGTAAGGAGTGGGGAGCAGTAGGAGTCGGAAGGGGCATTAGTACAGTGGTGTGGAGGGAGGCAGGAGCATTGGGAGGTGGGAGTGAGAGTGGAGTGGCGAAGGTTGAGGGCTTTCCCCAAATAAGGTGAGGAGGGTTAGGAGAGATAATGTGTCCGTCAGGGAGGCAGCAGTGGGACAGAGAGTCTGACCGTGGGACAGAAGCGAAGTTACATTCCCTTCATAACTCCCATTACAGGACTCTTATCACAATGGAAGTTGTGAAATTGATAAATTTCCAGAAGAACACATTGGACCTTCTTGAATGCCAATGTGGGACTGATGCATATAAACCAGTTCAACATGGGGTTTCTATAGTTTAATAATTGAGTACAAATGTATGGAGTTTGGCCAATATGATTTGCAAACTTTTAGAGTAATAGATAAATAAATCATACAAAAATGACTCTTACTCTCTGACAGTTGTAATGACTATATTCCTGAATTAGCAATGTCCATACAGAATGACAGGCCACATTGAATACAGAATGAATGCTGGTACTTTCAGACATTCAGATTTATTAATGTACCCTAACATTTAGTATCAATTGTAAATTAATATTTCAGGTTCTGATCCAATTCATACAGATACATTCCAATTCTAGAAAATTCGAATGAATATTAATGGTGTCAAAATTCACATAATCATATTTTCTGACAGACAAATTCAACTATGTTGGCCACTGCCAATTATTTATAAAAGTTAAATTCGGTAGGCAGTTTTAGGTTGGTTTGTAATTGGATAGTCATTATTTATGGGTTTTCAGTATTCTAAGTTTTCGTGGGAATAATGCTGATTGTGTGACTATTTAAACTTTTTGCTTTGCTGACTTTTGGAAAACTTTGTATAAAACGAGTTGTTCTGCCCCATTTCTTGTTGATATTTTAATAACATTTCCTTTTTAATGCACTGTTATTCCAAATCCATTTGACATTTACTCTAATAAATAGGCATTGTTCATAATACATTCACGTGGTATTTACTGTATGCTGATGTAAAGTGTTTCCAGATGTATTCCACTGGAAAATATTATCTGTGCAGCTCTGATTTATTTTACTAGTATTTCGAAATGAAGTTCTGAAAAAAAAGGGATGTCATTTTTTCAGTCTACTCTGCATTTTGTGCATGGCATAAACATTTAAATGGTGGATGAAATATTAGTTAAATTAGGCGTTCTTATTAGTGAACAGAAATATAAATGTATTTATTCTCTTTTGTTTTAGTGAAACACCTTGCATTAATATAATACGGTTTGTACTAGCGTGGTTTAATATTGGCAAGTTATGCTTATTTGCAATCTACAGCAAAACAAATATCATGGGATAATTCGTGCAATCAATTCGACACCCACATGCTATTAACTACTTTAAATACAATGCATGTGTGCGCTTTACGAAGTGCTCAAAAACATTACATTCCCGTGAACTCACAGGTGGTTCACCATCTTGGCTGGTACATCATAACGCACGTTGTCAATAATTCTGGGCGAACTAAACCAATCAAAGCCGAACCATCTGATTTGTCTAAGAATGTATGTTTCACAGAGATTAACAATGTTTAGGAAGTTTGGTTTAAAAGAAATGGTTGACAGTGTCTCTCTTGCTGGGGGCTCTAAAAACTGGATTGAAATGTTAGAGCAGTTGGTGTCTTTGTGGGGGTAATTCATAGAATTCAGCACAGAAGCCATATTCATGGATTTCCCAAGCCATTTGGAGCCGTTTGGAGCCTGTGGTGCAGTGAACATCCCGCAGTGCCAGTTACGCCCCCAAGAACGCCCCTTGCGCAAGGAAAAGCCATTGAAATCTCCAATATGGCGCAAAGGGCCTCACTAACCCTGGACCATCTCACAGGGCCGCTACAATGTAATCGTGTGAAAAAGTATGCGTACCCCGCTAGCGGCAGACAAAACGCCTGAAAATGTACTTGCGCACCCCCTTGAATACACGTACCCCGCTCGCAGCTGCCAAAACATGTGAAAATGTACTCTCGCACCCCCTTGAATACATGTACCCCGCTTGTGGCAGCCAAAACATGAGGAAATCAACTTGCGCACCCCCTTCAATACACGTACTCCACCTGCACCGGGCAAATTGCGTGGAAAATGCACCCACTGTGGTGTGGGCTGCCTGTGGGTCATGGTCAGGGGTGATGGGCTGGCTGTGGGTCATGACCAGGGGAGATGGGCTGGCTGTGGGTCATGGCCAGGGGTGATGGGTGCCTGCGAGCCATGGCCAGCGGTCATGGGCTGCCTGCGGGTCATGGTCTGGGGTGATGGGTTTGCCTGCGGGTCATGGTCTGGGGTGATGGGCTGCCTGCGGAGCATGGCCAGGGGTGATGGGCTGCCTGCGGGTCATGGTCTGGGGTGATGAGCTGCCTGCGGGGAATGGCCAGGGGAGTTCTACACGTGATCGGCCTGGTGTGCGCGGGATACGCGTATTCCGGGGGTGCACAAAGAGTTCTACATGCGATCGGCCTGGTGTGAGCAGGGTACGCGTATACCGGGGGTGTGCGGGGAGTTCTACACGCGATCAGCCTGGGGCAAGTGGGGTATGCGTATTCCAGGGGTGCGCGGGGAGTATTACTTGCGATCGGCCTCGAGCCATGATCGCTCCCACCCTGAGCCTGCTGCTGCTGTGCACATGCCCTGCCTGTTGATGCCTGCACTTCCTCCTTTTGCTGGGGTCCAGTTGGTGGGGTGGCCACCCCTGCTGGACCTCTGACTCCTGACTGTGGCAGGGATGTGTCCTCTACCAGCCTGGCCGCTGGGTCAGGGGCAGCTCCACAGGGGGCCCAGGTGATACTTGGGTGGGAAGATGGCACGGAGGACGACTGGTGCATAGGGGGTTCAGTTGAGGAGGGTGTCACAAGAAGATCCAGCACACGGATGAACCCAGTGCCGCCGACCTGCCTAGTAGGTCGATGTGGCCAAAGAGGTATTCTAAATGACCTGCATTTTCCAGACCAGAACCCTGCATGTCATCCCGAATACCACATTGGCGCAATGCCACCCCAGCTAGGACAGGCTCAATCCAGTCACGGCCAGTTGTTGTTTGTGCATCTCCTCCCTGAAAACGAATCTGGACGGAGGCATCCCTGCTGGTGCTGGCTGATGCAGTCAGAGGATTGGGGACAGGATTACACACAGGCACCTCTGTGGCGGCCTGTGCTGCCTCCTGTCCCTGCCCCTGTACTGCACCACTAGCACCAGTGGAATCCCCCCTTCCAGGCCCCATGCGTTGGGCTTTCACAGCCTCCTCCTCAACTAAACCCCCCACCAACCTGCATGACTCCGTGGCATCTTCCTCTGTAGTCCCCTGTGGGGGCTCAGCTGCCTCTAGTGCTGCCGAGGAATCCACCTCCAAACTCAGCCTCTTGGACATTCCCTCGGCAGTTGCGGCAATGGACGTGGCACCAGACTCCTCACTCCCGGAAGAGATCACTACCTGGGAGGGGAGCTGGGCATTGCGTCTCCGGCTGGCGGTGGGATCCCTGCCTCTGTGCTCCACAGCACCTTCTCTGCCCTCTTCATCAGTCAGTGCTACGGACAGGGAGAGACAGAACACAGGAATCAGGGCCTACACTGGTCTGATACAATGGTCTGATACACACATGACAGTTGCGCATGAGTGGCAGTGTCAAACTTCACAGATGGCATCACACTCCCCAACACTCATATCATTTGAACCCACACAAATGCACAAATTAACAGGAATCGTGCAGAATGCAGTAGAATCTGTACACACACAACAGCATGAACATCCAATGGTTGGCATGACGTCACAAGCAACATGGGGAGTGCCGAACACATGCACACACACCACCAGACAGTCATGCATCTGTACATCTCCACCACCTGTCACAGTGCAATCATCGGCAACTTTTTCACATCTGCCAATCGGGTTCCTACATGTCTGTGTCACATGCATCCATGGCGTATCACAGTCACACACTTATCAAACACACATGCACATGTACACTGTGCACGTACATGAAGGTGGAACCAGCATCCATTTGTCATACCCCAACCATGGCATAGTACATACACAGAAATGCTAACATGTGTGCGTCTCCACATACACACACGCACATCATGCTTTGGAACACATACACCATTGATGTGCATCACACATGACTGGACTCACATGCAGCACGGTCATGTCCCTGCACATACACATCCATACATGGGCCTTTCCAGACATATGTCCAAGCTGCACACTCCTGGCACACCTCAACATGCACTGCGTCCAATGAGTACGCATGGACACTTACCGCAAAACTCCGGATGGGTCTATCTCTCGAGGACCTGGAGCTGAAGAGCTGGACAAATGCGTTCCAGGACCCTCATCTGATCAGTGGTAAGGCAGGCAGACCTGGCACCCCACTGCATCTGCTGCGTCAAAGAGGTTTCAGGCCTTCCAGAGGGTCCTAGACCTGAAGTCCTCCCAGCGCTTCTGGACGTGTGGTAGGTCGTGGGTTGTCACCCCCTTCGCGTTGATGGCAAATACGATGTCCTCCCAGATCCCCTTCCGTCCATCCTTGTCAGAGCATGTTCGTCCGAAGAGGGCATCATAATGCACCAGGACTTGCTCCACCAGGATGCCAACTTCTCCTGCCGTGAAGCTGGCAGCCCTCTACCTCTCTGCCGGGAGGTCGCCACTGGTCCCAGATGGATTTTGACCCTACATGGCAACCCCCGAGGCAGGTGTGGGTAGGCAACTGGGTCCTGGTGCTGGACTGTGGAGCAATGGAACTGCAGTTGGGAGTCTTCTGTTCCAGCAGGGGTGGTTGCAGCAACTGGAGCCCTGCAGATGGCTGACATGCAGGCACCAAAAAGCAGGGCACGTGGCCAGCAGACAGGCAGGCAGCAGCAGATGGCTCATGGGAGGTGGCTCGGGGCGCTGGGGGGGCAGGAAAATGGCCTTCTGGGCAGGAGCGTGGTCTTCTGTGTATTGGTGCAAGGCCAGCTTCATGCAGAGTGATTTGGCACGTGAAAAAACAGCATGTCAGCATGTAATTCGAGGAAAGGTCCTTAGCGCGTAAGTGCGTAAGTGTCGTGACGCGCGCAGGCTTTTCCCTCTGCACGGGTGTAGAGTGAATCCGCACATGCAAAAACTGAACGTCTGCCTGTTAATGTGTGTAATTAGAGAAAAGGGCCTAAGCGCGTAAGTGATGTGACACGCACAGGCATTTCCCTCAGCATGGGTTAAAGGTGAGCGGGGCCAGCAGTTCACTGTATGTGCTTTTCGTGGAGACCGAGGCGTGTGTTGCTACTTCTTGTTGTTTCACATGCCATCCCTACTTCACAGCGGATCGAGGACGTATCTCTTCTTTTGGCACTGGTCTTGCCTGCGTTTGTTTTTCATTACCACGCTAGTCAGACAGTGAGTCGCACATGCTATTTTTCCCACTGGGGGGTCCCCCTGTGTATCATTTGCTCATTTTCGAGGTCATAGTAGCCTGTGTGTCCCACGCTCATGTGTTTTTTGTGTCCCTGGGTGCCACCACGTACTGAGGGAGGTTAATTCCACACACGTGGGCAACCGGGGATTGCGTACACGGTTTTACTGCAGTTTTGGGGTGCATGATCGCTGTGTGACCCGTCATTTTCTCACCAGGGTCACAAACAGCCTTGCAGGCGCACAAGGGTGCTGTTTACATCTAGTACCCCACCCCCTTCACTCCAATTGCCCAGGACAATTGTTGTGTACACCTCCCATTGGCACTACTACATCTGTGCCATGGTTGGGAGGCCACGAAAGGTGAGGGGCACCTCAGCTGGGCGTCCTTCACGTGGTGGGTGTGGTCAGGGACAAGGCAGGAGTGACCATAGAGTAGGGGGTGTCCAGGGTGCACGGGGTAGCTGCAGGGGGGGAAGAGGCAGGGGTGCGCCATGCCAGCAGCCCCAGCGGCTCAGATAGATGCAGCTCCTGCATCTCACACTGGCGCCCATGTGACCCGGCAGTCAGTTTCATCGACTGCTACGGGCCCAATGGTAGTGGTAGCTGTGGTGACCACCACCCAGGCTCAGGGTCGGCCAGCGCATGATGAGGCAGAATTTCAGGTGGTCAGGAGGCACAAGGTAAGTGCACGAAGGGCTGCTCTGACCCAGGCACATGTCCCGGGGGCAGTGTTGTCATCTGCTGCCCCAAGCACCTGGGTGTTGGCAACTGCATGGGCAGATGCAGCCGACACCACCTGGCTGTGAGTCTGCCAGCCAAGACAGTCTCGGTCAATGACATTGGCACAGCGGTGGTTGCTGCGCTGGGTCCAGTCCAGCCAGATGATTTGGATCATCGCGGTATGACCTACACAAACAACGCAGATGATACCCAGATCCTCCTTCCGCTTTCAGGAGATTGTGAAAAGGATTTGGTCTTGCTAAATAGGGTGTACATCATCATCCAGGCATGGATGGCCACTCATGGACTATGCCTGAATGATGAGAAAACGGAGCTTATCATCCTGGGTACCACGTCTAGCTTAAAGAAACTTAGCCCGGCCTACAACTCCTTCACGATAGATGGGAACAATGTCAAATTTGGGCAGGAGGTCAAAACTCTGGGATTCTACCTGGATTCCAACCTTTCCTTCAAAAGAAACCTGAGCTCCCTGGCATCATCATCAGCATACACGTGCAAATTGATCCGCTCAGCCAAACCATTTCTCTCAGACACTAGCTGCGTCACACTCGCTAGAGTCCTTATACTTTCCCGCCTTGACTACTGTTACGCCCTTTACCTGGGAAATTCCAAGGCTACCACCAACAAGTTACAATCCCTCCAGAACAATGCCTTGAGAGTAGCCCTAGGCATCCCCAGAAGAGAAAACATCTCAGGATTCAGCCAACAGAACAACTGGCTCTCGACTAGAAACAAAATACTCCTAAAAACGGCATCACTTACCTATAAATCTCTTAACAATGCCGCCCCGATCTACTTGATCAACAGATTCCATAGACAAGCCTCCTCAAGACCCCTCAGAACTGTGTACAAAGACTTCCTCTCCGTCCCAAATTTCAAACTTGCTACTATAGGAGGTAAAAGCTTCCCGGTAAAAGCAGCTAAACTATGGAACTCCTTGCCTCCCAACCTGAGAGTAGACATGCCCTACTTGAATTTCCGCTCCAAGGTAACCTCATGGTTGAAACTGAACGACCACCAAGATAGCTAAAGGCTATGGCTTCCTTCATGCTATCCGCACACGGTGTAACCTGTGTGCCCACACTTGTAATTTTGTTGATACTGCTTACATTGTTTGCTCTCCCTATTATGTTTTGTATATACTCCCTATTGCCAATGTGTACCTTCTATACCTGTAACTAAGCTTTGCATATTCTTGTAATTGATGTGCCCTGATACCCTTGGGTATAATTGCGCATTATAAATAATAAAACATATCATAACATAACAAGATGTGTACGCCCAGTCCCACTTAGCTAATCTGGTGGGGCCTGGCCGTGATGATTTCACACACTGAATAACGGTTTAGGGCACAATCAATGCACAATGTGCTGTATCGGGCCCTGAGTGCTGTTCGGTAGGCTTCATGGACCGGTAGCTCAGACCGTACTCGGCGTTATGGTCCCTCATGCCTGGTTGTAGGCCCTGACTTTGCTCGGGACATCCACTTTGTCTACATGGCCCATCACGCCCAGTACGGGGCAAGTTGCAGATGGATGAAGCTATATTGGTGATGATGATTTAGTGATGCATGTGTACATTCATATTGCGTGTGTGATGGTGTGTTTGGATTCACTTGCAGCTGTGGCCTTTTGGCTGTGCAGACATGCTTAGGGTATGTGCCATTTCTTGTTGCCATCCATCATTTCTGCCTGTGATATGTGCCTGACAGAGGTGGTGTGTGATGAGGTGATATACTACATTCAATACATGTGTAGGCTTCGCTATTTACACACATCTATTTCTGCTTTTGGGATGCATTTGCATATCAATGCCACAGGATGCATGGCAGCATTTCAGTTGTGTGTGACATGTCTGCTTCATGTGTTGGCTATCCATGTGATGTCTATGTGTGTGTGGGTTATGTGCCTCTGACATGTGTACTCATGTTTCTTTTTTCCACATTACAGATGATGACACAATGGAGTCAGAGGATGGTGATGTAATTCCAGACATAGGGGTGCTATTACATCAGCAACCCGGCACAAGTGGGAGTCGTGGGGTGGTATACCACGAGAACCCACTTGTTCTCCAGACCATCGTGTCCAGGGCTGGCAATCAGTCTAGCTCTGATGATCACTCTGACAACAATGTTGAGTTGGATGCGCATCATGTCCATTCGTCGATGGTGAGTGATCCTGATGTGAACGATCTTTTGTCCGCAACACCTGCAAAGAGGGGCCTGACAGTGTTGGAACCTCCACCTGTGGTGGATCGGTATGCACGGTCACCATCCACAGCAGTTGCTGATGTGCCTGGGGCATCATGTCAATGGGGGGATGGAGTCCTGCAGCCGCGGGCGGTGCGAATCCAGCGAGGACCACGGTTCCTTGGACCCCGCGGGTGACAAGTCCGGCAATGCGGTGGCCGTGCGCCTCTGGGGTATACTGAGTGGGACCAATCCATGTATGCCAATTCAGAACAACAGGGGGCAGCTATTGATAAGATCGCTCAGAGCATGGAGCGTGTGGCCCAATCTGTGCTCCCCCCGCTAGGCAGGTGGAGCTCCAGCAGCAGGCAGCACAGTCGACGGCCTGCTCACTCAGCATGGCAGCCTCAGACAGGGCACGCCGGGCTGAAATGGTGTCTCTGCATCAAGCACTTGCTGCTCACACAGAGGCACACATGGAGGCCCTGAGGATTGACTATGATTCCCTCAGATCTACTCTGGGTGTGCTCAAAATGTCCCAGAGGAAGCTGTCAGAGGAGAGGTCAGAGCAGCTTGAGAACACCATCTCGGCTGATCTATGTGCAAAACGGGAGGTGCACTGGATGTCAAGTGAGGCCATGCAGGCAGAACTGCTTGTTACATGTGCTACCTTGCAAGTGGAAGCACGAGTATCACATGAGGTGCTGCATGCTGACCTACGTGCCATCGTCACACAGGACCGGGCTTACCAGACCTGCATGCTTGCTGCCATCGAAGGGCAAACTGCACATAGGCATGGTCAGGCAAGTGTGCCACGTCCACCTCCTGTTTTCCATCCAGAGGGTGAGCAGGACAATGACTTATCTCCCACACAGGTCGGCCCGTGCAGGCATTGAGCCCATGGAGTTTTTTGTTATTTCAACCTCATCGAATGTGGGTGTTGAGGTGCACCCTGTACCACCCCCCTCCTAAGTTCCTCCCTCCGGGTTGTATGTGGCCATTTTTTTATTTTATTAGTTTAAAATTGTTTGTCTATTGGGTATTCATGTGGCAGTGTGTTGCTTTGTGGCTTTTGAAAGCATCCACTGTCTGTTCCAGCTGGGCCCATTCAAGCTTGTCTCATGTATGTGTTTGTGGCTTGGGGTCCTCACACATATGCCGCTCTTACTTCCCTTTTCCATAGGCTTGCAAGGATGGTTCGGTTTAACAACAATTTACACAAGGGCATCGGACTTTCGTCATATCTTTGGCCTGTCTGCTGCTGTACTACTTGTGTTTACACGGCTTGATGTCTGCAATCAATTTTGGTGAGTACATTTTTGAACTGTCCATTTATTGAAGTTGATTGTGATATATTTTCATTTCTTGCCTGTATACGTGCTTGATGCACTTCATGCTGTAGTGGGTAGCCTGCACACTTTAGCTGTCAAAGTCAAACTGTTGTTGGCAGGGGGCCGGGTGGTGACAATGTCAAGTTGGTACGTGTTGAGTTCAGACCCTGCTGATTGTGGCATAAGGAGGATGCATTAGGAAAGTGACCCAAGAGGCACAACTCATGGTCCAGTCCTCACCTTAGATGTCCGCCTATACTACTACTCCGCTACGTTCCGTTTGGATGGCACTTTGTTTCTGTCTTCCCTCTTGGACTTCGCTGCTGCCTGATGGCGCAGTTTTCCTACTGGACTACAGCTCTTTTACTTGTTTTTCACACTCTAGTGCCTTTAGTCCCTGTTTTTATTCCTGCTACTGTCCTTTTTGCAGATCTGTCCGTCCGTCTCTCGGGCAGTTATTCACACGTACTCTTACACTGCCTCAGTTTGCCTCAGTACACTTCTGTTCCACAGCATCTCTCTCTCGCTCCTCCTGTCTTTCATGTATTACATCCATGCTTTTATGTTGACTTTTGCCTTTTACCAATGCTATTCAACTGTTGTGGCTCTTAACTTGCTGTCAGCTGTTTCCGGCTATCTCAGATTCACTGTGCCTTTCCAGACTTGTGCTGTCTCTGCCTTTCTTCTTTCACGCTATCAAGGATTGATTGGGTTTCAGCACAACCACCCAGTTGTGCCAGCCTCCTTGGTTATTTTCTACTCAAGTACCAGCTCTACCCATCAGTAACTAACTTGGTAGTTATTCTATCATTTAGCTTGGACATGTGCTTGGCCATATTCTGTGACTTCAAGTCAACTGCTGAAGACTCTTCCAGGGTTTTTTGGTGCTTAGAGGCTTTTTCCCTAGTTTGGGGGTTTGGCTCCTTGGAGTTTTCTGCGATTTGGTATTTTTTCCAGTCAATGTGGCCTCTGAGGGGGCTGGACCCTATTTACACAAAAGGAAGAACAAGGAAACCAAGGGGAAGGGGGAACCTGAAGCCAGGTAGACTAGAAGGAAGAAGCCGACGGACCCCAGACACAGTTCTTCTGAAGGTCATGGTGATGAGTAAATGAGGGAGGGGCTTTTGTTGTCAGACAGTACACTTGCGCTACAGTGATTGGGCACTCTCTGACATTGTCATTGTGGGGTGCTACCTACATGATGTGTTCTGCTGGTCAATGGCTGTTCCTGTGTTGGGTTTACTTTTCAGGTTTCAGGGGATTGATGTGGTTTGACATACTGGGGGTTCCACATGGGCAATGTTCACATATGATGTGTACAGGACACTGAGGGTCACATTTCACATGCATGTATTGAGTGCTTGTCCCTACTGACACACACACTTACACAATGCACCACCACACATACAACCACCATTCCATGCCCACACGTGTACACAGATTGCCTTTTCTGGCATGCTGTCTCCCTGCAGCGCATGATCACTTACCATTGGGGGATCGTGTACATGCGTCTCTGGGTTATTTTTGTTGCTTGTCCTATTTATATGATGGTCAAGGTGTATCCCCAACACAATGGCTGCTCATTATGCTGTATGCTGAGTGGTGTGTTGCAGGAGACACACACAGCACACGGTTTTGGGATTTGCAGATTTGGATTGGCCAATGTGCTTGCCAACAGGCATTCTGTCTTTTGTTGATGGTACCGCTGGTGGCATTCATTTGTGTATGACTTTGTATGTGTGAGAGGTTGTTGGTCAGTCATTTCATCTGATTCCATGTCATGTGTGATTGTGTCAGGCCTCTTTCCATTTATCACGTGTCACTTCGTATCTAATTGGTCATGTGTGTGCTTTTGGTTTGCTCTTTTGCTGTTGCATGCTATGTCATGGTGTGGCCGACAAGGGTGATGGGGGTTGGGAGGGTTTGGGTGACATACCAGTGATTTTCATGGCCATTTTGCAGGGAGGTGTTGTGATATGCACCTTGCATGTCTTCCTTTTGGTCACACAGGATTGGTTATGTTTATGTATCTAGGGATGCACACAATGTAGCACTTCTGTGGCAACATTCTCAGGGTGGTAATGTTGTGACAGTTGTTTGTCTCTTTGTCATCATCGATTTTCCCCTGGTATGTGCCAGGCCTGTGTGTACTCCGCAGGGGATGGAGTTTAGGTGAAAAATGTGGCGACAAGCTGGGTCCGGGCTGCCTCTCCATGTGCCCTTTCCCCTCCCATGAGCACCTCCTGTGGTTGGGGATGTGGGGGCACCACCATGTCCACCGGTACGCCCCATCGTGTTGCACATTGTGCAGGACACATGCTGCCACAATGATCCTGCACACTGCTTGAATGCATATAGTAGCTGACCTCTAGAGCGTTCAAGGGAGCAGAAGCGTGACTTTAACACTCCAAATGTGCGCTCCACTATGCCCCTGGTTGCAATATGGGCTGACTTGTATCTTACCTGGGGTGGTGTGGTGGGTTTTCCGTATTGGCATCATCATGTAGTTGCTCAGAGGATAGGCACTGTCTCCTGGGGAGGTGAGGATGGTTGACATTAGTTGGGTTTGGTATTTTTCTGTTTGTGACACGCATGCATGTGCACAGACATTTGTACTCACCAATGAGCCATGTGTCGCCATGCTTCCCAGCTTCCAGGTCCCGGCTCAGGGTGGACATTCTGTGTATGAAACTGTCATTGGTAGATCCAGGATAGTTTGCATAGTCCGAGGTGATGATTCCATGGGCATCGCATACAACCTGTACGTTGATGGAATGTCAATGCTTGCGGTTGCAGTAAATGTTCTCAGTGGCCCTAGGTGGACGTAGGGCCCCATGGGTGCAATCTATGGCACCAAGCACTTTGGGGAAGTGTGCCACCCTGTAAAAGTCCTGGAC
The DNA here is from genome assembly GCF_040938575.1 of Ambystoma mexicanum. Lineage (NCBI taxonomy): Eukaryota > Metazoa > Chordata > Amphibia > Caudata > Ambystomatidae > Ambystoma > Ambystoma mexicanum. Next base: position 38,647,843 of record NC_090924.1, on the reverse strand, counting down.
CACAGCCTGCCTTTCTGCGGGTATTCTGGGCATGTATATGTCGCAGTGACGTGTGCGCCCATGTGTGCCACATGCAGTTTTGGCACACATCCCGGGAAAAACACGCGCAGGTCCTTCCATGAATCATACGCGTGCGCTAGCTTTTTCACAATTGCGCCAGCTTGCACCACAAATTTCGGCGCACATTTATTCCATGAATTAGCCCCAAAATCTGTGCATCCCCAAAGATGTTTTCTGTATTTTTAATGTGTATTTTAAATAGTCACTGCCATTAGCATATTATTAATATTTTTATTTCATTTTATAAAGCAGTTTTTGATAAGAGCTTGAAAAGGGACTGGAATAATGCACACATGTTTAAAGAGGAAACACCCAATCATTAATTTTCAAATTGTCTTACACAATACATTCATCTATCCAGATATCAAACTATAGGGTACCTGAGGCCATGCAGCTAATACAACGTCATACAACCATATAGCACTACAAAGCCATATCAATAACAGCTGGGTGCTGCACAGAACACCAAACCACCATTGAAATTGCCATATAATGAATCAGCTAAAAGCAGTTGCAATCTTTCATTATATTATATTTTTCTTTCATGAAGGTTCATGAAATGTCAAACAAGGGAGACTAGCCTCATATACGTGACATAAAGGGCCCGATTCATGGAATAATCCGTGCTGAAAAAACGGGACTTGCACGCAATTCGTCGATTCATGGAACACAATGCACAGGGCTTACCTCGTACTTGGGAGGAATCTACGCCAGTCCAACATGTCACTGCGAGCCGACAAACTCCTTGCACGAGACTCCAAGGGATGGGCCCTTGGCCAGCGCAGCCACCTAAAAAGGGGGCGGAAGAAGAAGAACAAGCAAAAATGTGGGCGTTACGAGGGATGTTCCGTCAAACAATCGCACCGCCCATACGCATGCAAAACAACCGTAATCATGGACTTGACCACGGAACGCCGGTGCATGAAAAACCAAGCGCAAATCCAGAAACACCTATGCCATGCAATAGCAGACATAATCATCAACACGCACACTAACAAATGCATACAAATCACATGCTATCAACAAACGCACGTATACAAACACAATGAATGCACCATTTGTTGCAACAGTCACCCTGGGACTTCGCAGGTGGAGAAGGATGGCCAGGGCCCGGATCTTCCATGCAAGGACCAGCCTTTTTGGGATGTCTGATGACCAGGTCTGAGGCAGGTATAGGTCCCCATTGCATTGCTGGGTGGTATCACCCAACTTTTAGCTTTTTGGAATTTTGTCAATCCCAGTGTCAGAGGATCGACTAAAGCCTGACTCCTATCTAACCTGAGTAACATAAAATAAACATTAACAAACTCAGTATATTCATTTATTGTGGTGTCCAACTCTCTCCCTGCTTTTTCAGTTTGACTTAATCAACACTACTGAGGTAGAAGGGAAGAAGAATCTGTTGCAGAAGGAATCATTAACAAACAGAACATTTCTCTTTAAGTTACTATGAAGATGTCATTCGATGACAAAGAAGCATTGACAATGAAAAAAGCAGAAACATTAGGATTTTACACAGAGGAGGCAAACACCATCCTGGGTCTCATTAGTGATAGTACATTTAACAAAGACAAAACATCCAAACAAGATCCAATCAAGAGGATCAAGCAACTAGAGTATCTCATCAGAAAGGACATTATTCGTAAACTTCATGCAATTAACCTCAGTGGATATTATAAGAATCAACGTATCCCGAGAGGTCTCAGGATCCAGTTTCGCCCGACACTCTGCAAAGAAAGCAAAGAGTTTGTAAGAAAGTGGGAAGCTATCTTAAGTAAGTGTTCACTTGATCTCATTCTTCTAATGATACAAGAACTGGCAGCAAATGTAAAATACTTCAACACAGAAATACAGGAGATTGAGAAGGACTTTGCACCACCAGTAGTCTGTAGGATCATTGTGGCATCATGTGTCCTGTACAATGTTTCAAACAGCGTGGCATCCCGGTGGACATGGTGGTGATACCCCATCCACACCCACAGGTACACTGCTTGCATATGGCTAGGCAAAGGGCACGTGGATAGGCAGCACATACCCAACTTGTGCAATCTTGTTTCACATAAAATCCTTCTATGGAATGCACACAATCCTGCCAAATCCCAGGTGCCATTCAATGATGACAATGGGCCAATCCACTATGCCCACAAAACCACCCTGAGAAAGTGCCCTTGGAAGTGCAATTTTGTGTGCATCCCTTAGAACTAAAAAGACATTCCTTTTAGTGTTTCCGAAAGAGACACATTTGGGCCTCATTACAACCCAGGCGGTAAGTTCCCTACTTTACCACCATGGTGTAAACTCCGCTTACACCATGGTGGATGGCGGATTTACCGCCTCATTCCAAGGTGAGTGGGGCGGTAAATCCCCATTCCCCATTTACCCTTCCCCATTCCCATTTTTGCCACATAGTAAATTACGGTGCCATAATTAGCACCAAGGCGGGTTAGCGCCTTGCATTTTAACGCCTGCTAAAAGCAGGCGTTAAAATGGTAATCAGGTGTTAAGGGTTGGCGCCGTTAAACCCTTAACGCCTGGGTTGTAATGAGGCCCATTGAAGAGTGATGACACCACTAGCGCCATGCCAACCTTTTAATTAAATCACCTCTTTGGCACTAAAAACCATCCCATGTGTAAACTTAAAGGATATTGATACCGCACACTATCCCCACTGTAGTGGTCCCCTGTTGCTCTGGCGGATTTTACTTACTAACATACATGTCAAATGTGTAAACATTGATATATCCTCAAACATCATGTCTGAGCTGCAAGCCATACATGTCCTCAACAATGTACATGGGCACAAAATACAACAAGCACAATTTCAAATAGCTGCACACATTTTCTACAATGTGCATGATGCGTACACACAAGTCCCTATTGTGGGGTGTATAAAAGCAGTGCAGTATTGACACAAAAGTTACTCAACTTTTATATTTGTATTTGTACTTATTACATTTCATATAGCGCTTTAATCCAAAGCGCTTCACATAAAACAACAAGGATACAATAGAAGCAATAAGTACAAGTCATGAGTCAAAACAACGAGAACAGTAAGTAGAACAATTTGCTGAAATCACTATTTTAAGAACCTGGGCAGGGGAAGGCAGAGAGGAAGTAGAAAAGAACTGTCAGGTGGGTTTTTAGGGAAGAGCGGAAGGAAGAGTATGAAGAGGTGGAACAGATAGGGAGAGGTAAAGAGTTCCAATGGAGAGGGGTGAGGAGCTGGAAAGAACGGAATTGGGAAGGGGCACAAGGAGGGGGTGGGACAGTGAGTATGAAGTGGTCTGCTGAACGGAGGGGGCGAGAGGGAGAGTAGAAAGAGAGGAGGGAGGAAAGGTAGGGAGGGGCAAGATTGTGAAGAGATTTAAAGACAAGACAGAGGAAGTTGCATTTGAATTGGGAGTGAGCCAGCCAAGAGAGGAGAGTGAGGAGGAAATGGAATCTTGAGGAGAAAGGGAGGAGAGAGTACGGATTGCAGAGTGGTAGAGGGATTTGAGGGGGCAGATGAGAGGTGGGGAGGCCAAAGAGGAGAGTTGAACAGTAGAAGAGACGAGAAAAGATAAGGAAAGATATTAAGAGTTTGGTGGCGTGGAAGGTGAGGGAGGAGCGGGTGTTATGAACATTATAGAGATGAAAGTGACAAGCAAGGGAGGTGAGAGAGATGTGGTGAGTAAAGGAGAAATTGGAGTCAAAGTGGAGGCCTAAGTTGCGGGCGGAGAGAGAGAAGTGGAGATGAAGAGGAGGAAAGAGGATGTGAGCAGGGGGAGAAGGGGGATGAAGGGTGTTGGCGGGAAGAAATAGGACTTCTGTTTTGTCCATGATGATGGTGAGAATATGGGAAGATATCCAGTTTGTGATACCGTGAGACAGGAAAAGAGTTTGAGGTGGATGTCAGGAGTGAAAGAAGAGAAGGAGAGGAAAAGTTGGGTGTCATCGGCATGGACATGGTAAAATATACCAAATAAAGAGATGATCGGGGCTAGAAAGGAGGTATAAAGTGAGAAAAGGAAGGGGCCAAGCACAGAGCCTTGGGGAACACCAAAGTCAAGGGAGTGGGTAGGGGAGGAGTGGCCGCCCCAGGAGACAGCAAAGGAGCATTTGGAAAGGTCGGAGGAAAACCAGTTAAGGACAGAACATTTGATACCAAAGGAAGAGAGGGTGTTGAGGAGTAAGGGGTGGTCGAGGGTGTCAAAGGCAGCAGAGAGATCAAGGAGGATGAGAATGGAAGAGTGTTTGGATTAGCGAGCAGTGAGGAGTGAGGAGGGAGTTGAGGATGGAAATAAGAGCGGTTTCGGTTGAATGTTTGGGGTAGAATCCAGATTGGATAGGGGGGAGAAGAGAGAGGTTGGCGACAAATGTAGAGAGTTGGGAGTAGACTAGACATTCGAGGAGCTTGGAAAGGAATGGTAAAAGAGAGTTGGGGCAAAGGTTGGAGCCCAGAAGGGGGTTAGCAGAGGGTTTTTTTAGGATAGGAATGATAGTCACGTGTTTGAAGGCTGAAGGGAAGGTAGTGGTGGAGAGACAGATGTTGAAGAAATAGGTTATCTAAGGTATAAGGAGAGGCTACATTTTGGGAATCAGAGGGGCGGGAAGTGGATCAGAGAGGGCAGAAGTGGGGGAGTTTTAGATAGGAGGAGAGAAACATAAAAGTCAGTGACAGGGGAGAAGGTTGACATGCAGGAGGATGGGGTGGAGAGATATGGAGGAGGAGGAGAGTAAGAGGGGGAATGTAGAATGTTTTGTCGTAAGGTGAGCATCTTAGAGGAGAAGTCTGAGGGTGAAAGAGGATTGAGAGTGGAGAAGGTTAGAGAAGTAGAACTGTTTGGCTGAGTTAAGGCAAGAGTTATAAAGGGAGGGGTAAGAAAAGTAGGAGCCTTAGTTAGCAGGTGAACAGTGTTTAAGCCAACGTCATTCAAGGCATCGGAGAAAGCGGCACATTGATAGAAGGTGAGGGGAAAGACAGGATTGAGCGGGTTTGCGGGAGGGGCAAAAGGGGGAGAGAGGGTTTAGCTGGTCTAGACTGGAGGAGAGGGAGGATGATAGAGTGGATAAGGCTTCGTTGGCAGAGAGAACACAGTGAAGGGGGAGGAGAGGGTAGGGGCTGGGAGTAAGTGGAGAAAAAAGGTTTAGTAGGTAGACAGGGGGCACAATGCCAAAGGTGAATCGGACCAGAGTAAGGTAATAGCTGTGTGGTGATACAGGTGACTCATATGGGAGATCAATGCAGTCCACAGAGATTAGCCAGGAAGAGGAGCATTGTCAGGAGGCTACTGGAGGGAAGCTCAACAAGATCGCAGGTGGAAGAGGCGGTGAGTTCTTGCACAGTTCTTGCACAGATCTTGTGTTCGAGAAGGGCAGGGTGGGGCAGGGATGAACAATTCTAGCACATTTCATTCACAGTTCTTGTGTACGAGAAGGACAGGGTTCTTGAATTCTTGCACAGTTCTTGCATAGTTCTTCCGTACAATGAGGACAGGGTGGCACAGGGTGGGACAGGGTTGCAAAGTTCTTGCACAATTCTTGCACAGTTCTTGCGATGTGAAGGACAGGGTGGGAGAGTCTGAGCCCAGAGCAGAGGGAGAGAAGAACAGTTCCAGGCAGATGTAGCTCCTGATGTGGCAGGGAGTAGGGTAGGGGTAGACGATACTAGACACAACAGAGAGCACAAGAGGTGTGGAGTTCTATTCCAGGGGAAGAGGGCTAAGCAACGTCCACAGGTGGGCCCTTGACAGCGAGGACCAGAAGGTGAGTCGAAGGAGAGAGGGGAGCAGGAGCCTTTCACAGCTTTGGATGTCGGGAGCAGGGGGAGGTCAGCAGACCAGGTCGACATGACCACAATAAACCCCATCCACAAAATAAATATAAGCAAGAGGTAATAGACAATTGTGACAAAGAGTGCGACCCACCAGAATTACCACATTCAGGCAACAAAAGTGCCATTCCAAAATAATCAAAATAAATGCACATCTTACCTGTACCCTTGGCATGCATTCACCATTCAAATTCCATCCCATGAAATAGCCATCATTACCTGACGGAAGGATCTACAGACAATGAACAAAATTAAACTGAGTGCAGCTAACACATCCATGCACCCCAAAAATTCACTGCTCAGTGACAGACAACAAATGCAAACAACAACTCACAAGACAACCATCAACATGTGTCCCAGCACACATACAGCAACACCTGCACACTGCATGCAAATTAAACACACAAAACACACAAACACTGACAAACCACAACATCCCCCACACTGACTGCCCCCCTCGATGACATGCAGAAAATGTGCATGTCACAAATCCCCATTTATTAGTCAATAGCACATCAGTCAAAATGCTGTGTGAAAATGAGAAGACATCACATATCACTAAAAAATATGAATCATTCAGAACAACATCTTAAGAGCAGCACTGAATATCCCCCACAAATTAAAATATCTCTGATGGTAGATGCACTCCCCATTGGCTACACATCATAAACCACATCAAATTTAAGACCCTCTCCATCACACACAAGTGCATTGCTAACACAGCTCCGAAATAATTCACAAACAAAATGACCAAACCCCACTCTGAGAGACCCACCTGAGCCATCACCACCCATCTACTCGCCATACCTAAATTCAAATTAGCTTAAGCAAGCGGCCGCAGCTTCCCAGTAGTGGCAGCCAAACAATGTAATGCCTTACCCCTCTCACTCAGATCCGAACATTAGCTATACTCCTTCCACAAAAAACTGGAACCATGGCTCTTTACACAAGACCTCTAGCTTCAATCCATCAAGCTGTGTCATCTTGGTCATTGTTATATTAAGAGCAAGGTTAAACTTATTGAAAACCAATGAGATTCTCTTTCGTAGAAAACAGTCAACTACCAAAAACTGTCGCTATTGTAAGAAGATAGAAACCGAAACAATACGCCATCTCCTCCTTCATTGCTCAGGAACGGAAAACCTGCGAACCACCTATCTCAATCCACACAGAGCTCGGCACCTAACCACAAATGAAGAAACTTGGTGGAATATGTTAATGTGTGGCAATTCCACATCTTTGACAGTGGCTACAGCGAATCTTTTGGAAAAACTGAAGCTGGAGGAAATTAATCTATAAAAGAAAATTTCATTGGTAGTCCAAGCAAACAAAAAACTGCACGATATCCACAATGGGAAACAGTGAAAAACGCAATAAAATCTGGACAGAATTTGTAAAAATGGTTAATACAATTAAACACAAAAAAAATTTAAAACAATATTGAATTATGCCTGCTCATCCATATCATGCAATATGCCAGTTGACTTTTTCACCTATGTACTCTAACAAGCGCCCACATACCTCTACAAATGGAAATAAATCAAATACAAATAATAAAATAAATATGCAGATAATTGAGCACACAAAAAGCAGGGACACCCCTGGAAGACTAACAATGACATGACAAGGCATGCCATCACCTGCATAGTATTGTGACAGTACACTGGACATTCATGGGAGCACATTTATGGATTGTTCACTTGTTAGGTGCTTATACAATTATCAAAACTGTTTCAAAGCATCCACAGGGCAACAGTGTGGGCACAGGTGAAGTTAGACAATGAATTACAACAGAGATATGTGCACCAGCAGACTGAGAGCTTGGAGGTACCATGCACAACCTCATGGGTTGCACAGAGTTCCTCCGCGATTGTCTGCCTCAATAATAGCATCTCTTGGTGGAACAGTCTTTTGATGGCTACCTTTTCCTCATGAATTGCGCTCTGTGGGCCAACAACTCACGCCTCAGGGCTTCCCTGTGACCCTGACCCTCTGCAAGCAGGGATGCCTGCAGAGCCCTCACATCTGCCCGTCGTCCCCTGATGTTGGCCTCCATGCGCAGACTGTGGGAGCGGCATGTGGACAGCATGAGCTGCAGCCTGCAGCTGTTGCTCCACCTGTGTTTCTGGGGCGATCATGGAACTGGCCACCCTAACCATGCCCTCAGCCAATCTGTCACAGGCAGCACCCTGTCGGTGTGCAGAACTCAACATCTGCTGCCCCACCTTGGTCTGCCCAGGCTGCACACATCCGCCACAGGTGCTGGGCTCACGCCTGCCTAACCCAAGGGAGCATGGCCCTTGCTGTGATGCCACTGTCTCTGGCTGCAGGACTGCAACCCTCCCTTGGACTTCTGCCCCAGGACCAGAAAACAATACATGGGACTGTGGCCTTGCACCCGTAACACCACAGACTGGTGTGACACCACTAACTGGCCTTGTGAAGGCACCTGATCCCCCTGCAGACTCATAGGCCCCAACTGCTCCACTCATTGGTGCACTCACCTCCACCAGCATTCAGAGTCAGAATTGTATGCAGAAAGGCTCAGGATGGTCTGTAGCACCAGTGGATTCTCACGGCCTGCCACGCTATGTCCTCCACTGGTGGTATAAAGTGACAGAGTCTCTTCTTCCTCCTCTTCCTCTGCATCTGTTGCCTCCTCACCTATAGGTGACAGAAAATTACATGTGCAACGTGTCTAAAGTAAACATGTGTATCACATTGCTGTCATGCAACAGAATGCAGGGCATGTCACCATACGAGAAACAGCATCCACAAACTGTGGACAAGAAGCTATCTGATCAAGCCATATGCAGACTGGCAACAACATTCCCTGCTCAGGGACATGCTGCCAGTGGACACATTGCAAACAAAACGGGTTGTTAACAAGGACTCTATGGCACATGGCACAGCTAACTGTTGACTAATACCAGTGAAATGGGCATGATCATGTGGCTCTGTGATGGGCAATTACATGATATGTCAACAGGCAGACACACATATCCACATCCAAGTCTGTATCCATCACATGCCACACCAGTGTTGACCTGTCATAGGGACTGTACATAATGGGAACATGATGTACATGTGGGAAAAAGGAAATAGTCCCTGTTGATGTATGACTGTAAGAGTACCTCCTAGCTAATCCCTGTGAAGCAGAGAGAGTAAGTAAATGGAGTTGGAGATAGGAACAAGGCACAGTTTCCCAGAAGAGGGGGACGGGCATGGACCCATGGAGTGTGTGCTGAATGTGGTAGGGTAAAAGGGATCAGGCCTCAAAACAATTTGAACCAGGAGTCATTGCTATAGCTGCAGCCGGGATCTGCACAGTCTAGACATATGCACACTCACTCAGGGCACACTGTAAGGCATGTTGGTTGTCATCTTGGATGTTCTATGTAGCATGGCAGCACCTACATACATATGTGAATAGATAATCTATACCCTGCAGGGCATGAAGAGTAACTCGTTTTTCTGACAAGCTCATGTAGAGAAGAGCAGTCACTGACATCAAGGATGCAACTAACAAGAGGGCACGTTGTGGCATCATGTTGCAGATGTTGGGTGGGTATGCTAGTGGGGAATGAGTACTGTTACACTGGCATGTTCAAATGATGTATAACACATGGGTGTATCTGCTCTTGTGTACACTGTACAGGAGTCAGTACACCAAGACATGGTTCATGCGGGGAAGTAATTAAAATGCAGCCAGATACGCACCACAATCTTGGTCAGTAACAGGACGTGTCCTCGTAATTTCTCATGCCTCCCACGCCTTGCATCTGCTCCATTAGAATTAATTGGCTCATAGCCTCTGTTAGGGATAATACTCAGAAATGTGATCATTCCCTTCTACCTTAGAGATCCCCAGCTCTTTTTCTGGACTTTAGGACTTTTAATTTTTACACTGTAGAGAGTGAGATCTTTTTCCCGCTTTCTTGTTTATTTTTCAGTGATGGGAACTCTGTGTTTCTTTTGGTTTTTGAGTCAGACAAACTCCATAGGCATCATCTTCTTACATTGTGACACACAGCATCTTCAGTGCATTGGCACAGGGTAGTCTTTCTGATTTCCCAAAGGTTTAAATACCTTCTCTTGGTTAAACTACTGTTTCCAAGAGCAGTGAAGTGAAATTGACTTTTCTTACATTTGTAACTTTCTAGATCCAGCAAACACTATCTTAAAATAGGGTGCTGGAGGGGTTACTTAGTATCCCCTTTGTCTAGTTTCTCATGTAACATTTGTATGTTACCCATTCTACAATAAATGCCTGTTGGCAGTGGTTACTTTTTTCTACCATTGAGTGTTTCTACCGTGGGCTGCAATTGAAGCTGCAGTAAAGCACCCATGTGTGCCCATTTTGTCAAAATGGCCCCGGTCTTCTTTTTTCGGCATTTCTTGTTGTAAAGGTCCTTCTTGAGATTTACTCTGCGCGCCAAACCAGGTTTGGTACCTATGTTAGTTTTGTCACTGGTGAAGCCCGCCTCTGGCTCCAGTGTATCCGTCAGTGCATGAAGCGAGGGAGGTGCCCGAAACTCCCTGTACTTAGTATCCTTGGTTACAGGAATGCATCCACAGGTGATTGGCTGGCTGGCTGTCCTTGGAGGACAGCCACCCTGCTGTTTGAGTGACAGCTAGGTTGCAAATGAATGGGAGAAACCTGCATAAAAGGTGAGGTCTTTTAGAAAGAAGGCAGAGTCGACCACTGGACGAAGGAATCCAAAGAAGAACTTTGAAGAGACGCTTGCTGCACTTCCTGGACCATTGGTTTGCCCATCAAAGACCTGCTGCAGTGCTGAAGCTCCAAATTCGCTTCGCCTAGAGAAGCCCTCCAAAGGACGACTTCTCCACTTGGGTTGGTGGGACCAATTGACCCAAAGATGAACTCATCTGGAAATCCTCTTGAAGCTGGCTGTACCTTTTGCTGCTGCAGAAACTGAGTGCCAGGGAGAGGAACACCTGAATCGATTTTATCATTTTTCTGTCAGATCTGAGCTCCTGGAAGAACCTCCAGACTCCCTCGAAGCAGGACTAACCAAGCCTGAGCCATCTCAACAGAGTGCTGGACCCCAGAAGTGAGGAAAGCCATAAGGTATCTGAGAATCACGTTGATACTATTCGCGAGAAGCTGAAACCACGATGTGCCGCTGATCTGAAGTTTGCCCATTGCTTCTGATGACCTTCGAATCGTGGTGCTTGTCCCCATGACTGAGGCCCAGGAACAACAGGATCTGCCATACCAAAACTGGAACAGAAGCCAGCTGGAAACCAATTTCTTCATACCTAAGGTACTGTAAACTGTACTTACCTCCTGTTATGTAGCCTTGCTATCTCTCATTTGAGAGTTGCCTTGGCTGCCTTTTACAGAGTCACTTGCAGATTTTCCCTTCACAAGACCCCCAGCTTGTGGCCCAACAGTGATTTAATTTTCTACAAAGACCTCTAAAACATTTTGCAAGACTCCCCTAGACTTCGATAAAGGGACATTGGCTGCCCCTGCTCCCTGAATGACTCTTCCAACCTCTGACTTTGTGTTTAAGTATCCCTCCAAAAAGTCATACATTCTTTACTTGCATAGCTGGGAAAGGGTTAATTTACAGTGCATTGGGGGGTTTGAAAAGTGCTTACCTGCTTAAGAGTATCTGTTAACCATTGTTTCATTCCCTAACCCTTTTCATTTGACATCAAACTCAGTATTGCTCAAAATGTACCAGTGATATATCAATGTCCACAGTGTCCTAGTTATTTAAGTCAACTCAGGGTGTACGAAGTGTCCGCGTGCCATCCCAAATGGGTATCTACTAATTCATTGAAACTGAGAGTGTGTATTTTTGAAATATATTTAAGTGTTACATATTTGCTCCCTTATAAAGAAGGCTTATTCAAACTGACTGTTAAAATTAATAAATATTTGTTTAATCAAGAAATCTTGAGCCTAAGTGCTATTTGGATACTTGTCACAGTGAAACTCTATGTCAAGTACTCCCACCAAAAGCTCTGCCCCCATTTTGCCTATATGTTGGGAGCCGGAAATTGCAACACATGCAGTGCCAGTGAGGATGCCTGTACCGTAGAAAATCCTGGAAACAAAGTATCCATTGAGAAAGCCGTATATGCATTCACAAAGAGGTAATGGCCTTTTGGACAAAGTCCCAGAAGAAGAGTGAAAATGAGTGAAAGAAAAGACTGGTGACGTCATGTGGAGCAGAGATGACACACCTAGGAAAGATGCACAAGGCCAAAGAACATAGACATTATATAAGCTCTAAAGAGGAGGTGGTAAAGATGAGCAACATTTCGGGCTCGAGATGAAGATGCACATGCTACAGAAATGCTGAAGAAAATACAAATCAGTTTAAACTTGTACAGACTCAGTAACGCAAGTTGACAAAGTAATCTTAAGTCTGGCTACGTAGTGAATAGTTGCGGCGATGCGCCTATGTATGATACATAGGAATGCATAGAACCTGGATATACCACAGTACACTTTAAGCAAGGCTTGCAATCTCGTGATTGGAAAGGGTTTTTTCAGTGTGGCACAGTTAGAAAATGACTAAAGGCGATGAAGAAATACAAGAAAGGCTTGGCTGACCCAACACCAAGAAGACGAGGCCACCATGAGCCTGGTTCCCCGTCCAGTAGTTACATGAACGTGGGAAAGCAAAAACACTGAAGGCGTCAAAAGTTCACAATTTAATAGAATGAAATGCAGAAAAAGCTCAGAAATGCAGCCTCCAGTCACATAGTCAGATCAAAAAAGACATTGGGTCAAGCCACACTGAAAAAAAGAAGATACTCCTTTTATTTATCATGCACCGAGAGCTTCTACAAGTCCGAGATCAAACCCTTAATTGACTGGCAGACTGCAAGAGTTATGATAGATGTTGGGATAATTGGGAGGGGAGGCATGATCACGCCGACCTTCTCTGCACCTGGAGCGGTAGCCTGCAGGCTGCTGGCGTGTGGAATATTCCAGAAGGGTACAAAGGTGCCAAACCAATGGTAGGGGGCCACGTATTAAAGAGCCCTTTAGTTTGTATAACCAATAAAGTGTTGAGTATTAGCATGAAATGGATGATGACTTGCACTTGGGAAGGGATTAGTTGCCCACCTGACAGTAGAGACCCAATCACTCCATGTGTCAGTATTGAATGTATTCTTAGATGTTCCCTGTAATCATATCACATCCCCAAATAGGTTTTGGTGGTTTTCCACGTAGTGCGATGTCACTTATGACGGTTTTGACTATGAAATGTGTGGTTTTTATGATATGCGCTGAGAGAAATTGAGCGAAAGTCTGTTGATATCTGTTGTAACTCCCTGTTGTAGACAATTGAAAATAAAACAGACCAAGTTTTGCCAACTTTCCTGAGTCAGTTTTATTATTGATGTTTGAGTAAATTCTGCATCCCCATCTATCTCGAAGTATTGCTACCTTGTCTTAAAGGGCACTAGGTCTATGGGTTCATGTGGTAACAGAGAAGTGATGGTTCAAGATATATCAACCCAGTAGGCTTTTAACAATCTCAGAAATATTGGATGTCCTCTGCCATTTAGCTGGAGGACCGCAATGCTCCCTGTGGATAGCGGCCATAACAAAATCTTGCAAGTAAAACAAAGCAGGTGGGACATGTCCCTCTTTCACAGAATTCTCCTCCCAGTTTCTACATGCAGCTGAGCGGACCGAAGGCTAACGTGGCCAGTTGAGGAGAAAATGATACAGAGGGTCAGGAGCTGAAAAACGAGTGGTGAGTAGATAAGTTTAGTTTAGTTTATTTGCTTATACAGCACACTGAACCCAGGGGTAATTAGGTGCTTTAACTTAGATGAACAACGGTTGTTGCAATATGGCATTAATATTACAGGAACACGCAGTGTTCTAATACAGTTGACAACATACATATACAGGATACACAAGATACACGGAATGTACAAGGTTGGCAGTAACCTTATGTTACAGGCCAAAATCATATGATTTGGTGGAAGAAAAGAGGTATATACAGAGTTTATACACAAATAGAGATGGTTAAAGGATGAGTCCAGCTAGACGAGATGGCTTGGTGTTAAATATCTAAGCGAGTGTCCTTAGAGAGGCCAATATGGAATCAGAAATTGAGGAAGCGTCAATGGGTAAGCAGGGAGAAGAGGCATATTTTACCTTACTCCTGAAGGAAGGACTTGGGAGAGGTGGCAAAAGATTGAGAGAGGTGACAAAAAAAAATTGTGTATGGAATGGGGAAAGTGATAATGGGGGAAGAGTAATGGAGAGTTGGTGGGGTATTTGAGTTAATGACGAAGAGCGTCGAGTAGAAGTATTTGGTTGTGGACGAGGAGTGATCCATAAAGATAAGCCGAGAATCCTACGTCAAGGATGTCTATAATGGATATATAGGAGACAAACAGATAGATCTGTTAAAGAGAACAGCAACATTATTAGGGGCAAGAGTAGCCACAAGGAGCATTGGCAGAAGTATATGTGGGACGTCCAGTTATTCTGTCTGTCTGTATATTGTATGATTTATATGTGAAAAAGAAATGATGAAATGTTGAAGCGCGACTACCAATAGATTGTGATAAACGGCTGAGAATAGATTATATATTTATTTAGTTGTCAAAAGTACTGGCAGACTGAAGTAAAGTGAGACGTAAAGGTTTGGAGTTGCGACGATTGGTGCATGCTCATATTGTATTATTTTTATGAAAAGTATTTTTCTGTGTAAAATAACAATAAGTATTGACAGTTGATTGTGACTTGTCATGATGGAAGATGTTACTCCACTCATGCACCTGTGCAAACAGCTGCCAGAACATGCACCCAAGCTAAAACAATATAGTGCAGAATGGGTTAAGGGCAAAGCAGATAAGATGTTCATGCCATGGCCACAAGGGGGATCACTGGCAAAAGCAGTTTTGCAACACATGACCACATACCTGCATGCAATGTACACAGGAAATAAGTTATACAAAAGGCTAGCTAGGTTAGAGCTTTGGAAGATGTATCAGGAGGAACGGGAAGGCTAGCCTCATGAAGACTGGATGCTTAACCGGTCTAAAGAGGGGGGTGTTGAGGCTTCTGCTTCCCCTACTGTGCCTGAAGTAGATGGTGATAGTACGAAAGACAAAGGAGTATATCCATTAAGGGAGTTAAATCAGCGGCAGGATATAGTAATCTGACGCATGAGCTGCCTGCATATATTAGTGATGAGAGTCCAGAAAAAACTCCAGAAAGGGATGTGGGGCCTCATTATAAGTTTGCCGGTCTGGTAACAATGGTACCGGTAAGCTTGCCAGTACTGTTGTTACCGGACTGGAAAACTATGAGTTCTGCTCATAGGTGCCTTTCCGCCCACCAGGACTGGCCTGGCGGGCGTACCGGCAGCCGCAAGCAGAGCATGTCAGATGCACCAGCATCATTCTGAATGGTGCCGCTGCATCAGACCTCCCCATTCCTGTTGTGCCCTATGGGGCTCAAATGGGAATGGGTAAGTATCATAATGAGGCCCATGTTCTCTAAAGTCTTACGAGACAAATAGACAGGTGAACAACCAAGCATGACTCTAGACATAGAACAAGAAATAAAGAGATGCAAAGGAGAACAAGACAACGCTAACAAAATAATGCTCATACAGAACAAACGGATGGGTGGTCAGATATTGCTCAACCTTGATAGGAAGAGCTTTGAGGAAGTACGGCAAAGGGAAGATCAAGACGAGCAAGATAAAAGGACAGGGAACGAGAGAAACCATTGCGAGATGACAAGGCTAAAAAGAAGAGTAGACTAACATGAGAGCAAATATATCCGGAAGAGCAGTTCAGAAAGAACGAAAGAGCGGAAGAGCAAAGAAAATATGACAACAGGCAGAGAGCAATTGAAGAACGAGAAGAAGAGGAAGAACAGAAATTGAGAGAGAAAAGAATGCAATGACATAGAGACGAAGAGGTGCGTAGGGCAAATGAGAGGATAGAAGCAAATAGACAAGAGGAAGAGAGGGTTAGAGATGAAGCAAAGAACCGAAAGGCATTTGATGAGGAGATGGAATGAAAGAGAAGACAGAGAGCATGCGACATTGATCGCATTGAAAAAGAGCTAATGGAACCAAATCCAATAATAGCATGGGAGGATTTACAGGAGTTCTTCCCATCAAAAGAACCGATGCCAGGGACCTCCATGGTAAAGCTAGATGAAGATTTTGAGATAGGATATATAGGAGATGAAATTGATAAAGTTTATCAAGAGATGAGGACAAAAAGTTATTTGAAAAACAAACGGAAATATGATCGATTTGAGATTTCCGAATCACGAGAAAAGGAGAGTAGCTTGTTTAGTTTTCAGCCCAGAGCTTTGCCTTTGGACGGGCTGACTCTAAACAGAGACGAGAAGGAGGATAGTCATACGAGTTGGGGACAAGACATGTCAGGCAAAGACAGGGAAGCCTTCTCTGGGGAGTAGGGTGGTGCATGTGGTTCTGAGGGATGTTTTCAAACAGACAAAGAAGTGAGGTGGTCGGGTCTGGACCTACCTAAACCGAGGATACCAGAGTTTATGGTGCGGCCAGATCAACCTAAAGGGTGACCCCATAGTGTGAGGGGGACCTGCCACCATACGTGAGAAGACTAAGGTAATTACCAAGGAGAAGCTGATCGGGAACCTGTAAACTCCTGAGTTTGACTTTGGGTGCAGGGAAATGGATCTATGAATTAGAAAAAATGAAAGGAGGAAACACGTTAGCTATAGGGGACATCAAGGGTCTTCTTGTCGCTATCCTTGGGGGGAGGGCTGATGACATTTGGATGAGTGCAGGGTAATGCAAGCAGTGCTCCAGATAAGATTTTGAGGTGGGAGTAGTTTACTCCCTATTTTTAAACTTTCAGCGTAAATGTGATTTCAAGAGAGTAAAAATGACTTTTCTCCTTTGCAAGAGAGTAAAATGTATGTGACATCCAGCCAACGTATGGGAATCATTACTATGCGGCAGCCTTCTACATTGTGACAGAATACACCTTTCCTTATTTCTCTAATGTTTGGCCATTTGATCTCTCCTGTATATATTTAAATGTTGAAAGCTTTCTGGCTTCTGTCAAGTAACCTGACCTTTGCACTGCCTTCTGCTCTAAACTTATGTGTAAATGTACACAGGAAAATAATAAAGCTGTTGTATTTACAAGATTTTCATGCGTAAAAAGGCCTAGTACGCACCTTATCTGGAGGCCTGAATGCAAGTATCACAGAACAGAACAGAGCGCACAATGGTGTGTCATTTAATAATTGTAGAGCAGCAGTCTGGAAAGCGCTTAGAGTACAATATCCTGTTACGTCGGATATGAGAGCTGTAATAGCATGTAAGATTCAGGAAGGGGAAGATCTGCTTGCTTACATTCAAAATTTTCAAGAGCAGTGGTCTTTGGAAAGTCAAGAGCCATGGGGAAAATCTATACCTGTATTCTATCACATATTATGTAAGGGTTGCCAGATCAAGTCAGAGACATCTCAAGAAAACATGGCCAGAAATATAGCTGACCATTGTGCATCATTGCGGATTGCTGCAAGAGAAAAATCGAAAGAGAGAGGATCCTAGGAAGCTCAAAGAAGCTAAGTTAGTACAGAAGACGCTGTAAAAGTATGCTATAGAAGGGGTGATGCTGACTAGTGGAGAAGGGCCACAATCACAACAGGCATTTGGTATGTCGCAGGTGAATAACCAACTGCATTTGGATGAAGGAGGGAACAGATTTCTGCTGAGAGGCAGATGAGGCTTCCACAGAGGAGGAGGATTTCAGAATAATCAGGCAAACTTTCAGAGTAACCAAGAAAGTTTTCAGAATAAACAAGGTGGTAATCACAGAATGCAGGATGGGCAGGTTAGAAGATCCCCTCCTGTATGTTGGACATGTGGAATGACAGGGCAAATCACTCGAACATGTGGGAGCCAAGGGTATGTGCAGAATGGGCAATTCTCAAGAGGGGGGAACAGTTTATCCTCCTGCATATAGCCCACAAAGCAGGGACAGGTTTGCCCAAGTTCAGACAGTGGGCCTCATTACGACCCAGGTGGTAAGTTACCGCCTGGGTCGTACCTTTACCACCATGGCGTAAACTACGTTTACGCCATGGTGGTTGGCGGACTTACCGCCCCATTCCGAGGTGAGTGGGGCAGTAAGTCCCCATTAACGCATTTACCCTTCCCATTCCCATTTTTGCCCCATAGGGCATAATGGGAGTGGGGAAGGCGTTAATTACGCCACCGTAAATTACGGTGGCGTAATTAACAATAAGGTCCCTTAGCGCCATGAATTTTAACACCTGCTAAAAGCAGGTGTTAAAACCTCCATGACGCTAAGGGACCTCGGAATCAGGCGGTAAGGGTCGGCGCTGTTTACCCCGCCGTAAACCCCTTACCGCCTGGGTCCTAATGAGGCCCAGTGTATCAAACACAGGTACCACCAGCACAACAGGCTTTGCAAACACAGCAAGCACCATTAAATCTGCCGCAAAGGCAGTCACACCACATACCCATGCAGATACAGAAGAGCGCAAACACAGGTGATGTATTGAATCCTGGCATAGAGGGTGTCGATGTCACAGGAGGGAATCCTTCCACAGGTACAGGAATACGTATGTACCCGCAATAGGACAGCTCACTGGGTGACTTGATGTGTTCAGTACTATCTGTGATGCCTATTCCTTAAGAAGAACCAAGGGTTGACTTCAAGATAGGAGGCAAATCCTTTTCTTGGCAGAGATCTCATGACAAAGCTAAATATGACAATCTACTTTACTGATGAAGGCATAGTGTGTTCAATGCCAGGAATATATTATTTAAATGTGGGCAAATTTATCATGGAATTTACAGGACAGATCGCCATGCAAGGAGCGCCATTAGAACCAGAAGTCTTTCACTATGGGGTACGCATTTTGTTAACATTTCTACCAGGTTTAGTGGGCAAGGTTATGAGAATACCTGATGAATTCCTGTTCAGGCCACAGATTCCCATGGATGAAGAGTGGGCAATAGGTTTTTTTTTCCCTTAGAATTACAGCCAGCTGTAGTATGTGGGGAGTTGGCCATGCTTGATGGATTTGATGATGACGGTAGGCCATGAAGAACAGTGATTGCTATTGGGGAAGGATACAGATTGACTGACGTCACTGAAGAGGATGTGTTTAGAGATGACCTGTCAGATGACAAAGTAGTGCTTGAGATGAGCATTATGTATTAGATCAGGACAGAGAGACGAGAGATTCCACATAAAATGATGATCATGCGGCGCCCCACATTTTGTGATGAGGATATGGAAAAAGTGCTGACTTCTTTATGGACTATGGGCCCCTATGATGTAGGGCTGTTTAAAGGGGTGGGATAAGTCAAGATTAAGCTGAAGCCAGGAGCAATTTTACCTCACGCAAGACTGTACCCTATGTCTCGAGAGGCAGATGAGAGATTTTTTAAGACTACATCTGCGATAATGGATCAAGGCATCTTAGTGACGTCAGAGTCACCATGCAATACTGCAGTGTACCCTATCAAAAAATCAAAAGGGGGGTGTTGGCATTTAATTCAGGACATGAAGCCAATTAACCAGATCGTAGAAGCAGAATGTCCTCTAGTTTCAAATCCGACGACTATCCTATGTAGTATCCTGGTTGAGAAGTGATATTTCACTGTGATTGACTTGAAAAATGTGTTTCTCTCAATCCTGTTGCATAAAGACTCCCAAGATCTTACGTCATTTACGTTTCATCAGACTAAGCTGAAAAGTACACGTTTGCCCCAGGGGTATTGGGACTAGGCCAAAATGACCGTATCCAAATTACCGACCCAACCATAAGAGCTAAAAAACATACCACAAAAAGTTCTTACTTCAAAAGTTCAAACTTTTAGTGGTATTGGGTCTTTTGGTGTGGTCGGTAAAAAAAGAAACACAAAGGCTGCAGGGGTTTCGGGGGTGTCCCCCGCAACACTCTGCTCACTATACTATAGAGTATAGTGAGCGGGGGTTGCGGGGACACCCCTGCAGCTGACCTGCTTAAAATAAAAATAAATGTATTTTAAAAAAGCCAGGGACTGCGGGGGTGTCCCCCACAACATCCCGCTCACTATACTATGCAGTACAGTGAGCAGTGGTATTCGGGGGACACCCCTACAGCTCATATGACCAGAAAAAAAAAGTTGGGGGCTGAGGGGGCGGCCCCCGCAACACCCTGCTCACTATACTATATCACAGAAGTGAAAGGGAACCAGCGCCGCTGGAACACAGCAAAAGAAGGAAAGGTAAGTAGGCGCGTGGGGTGTGTTGGGGGTGGTGGAAGGGATTTTGGTGGGGATTTTGCTCGAAATAATCTTCAGTCATTTCTCCCTCGAACATTTCCGTGGAGGACAAATCACACAGATTCAGGGTATTGTGACTCTCCATCTTTTTTCAAAAGGGTCCTGAAGATGAACCTAAGCAATATTCATTTGCCAAGTGTCCTGCTGCATTACCTAGATGATATTTTAGTCTGCAGCACATGAGAAGGGGATTGCAGATGAGATTCGATTTAGTTCATGATTATTCTAGTAGAGAAAGGATATAAAGTGGACACAGAGCAATTGCAGTATTGCCAAGAAGAGGTGTTGTACATAGGGCAGTTAATCACACATGAAGGAAAAAAGGTTACGCCTGAAAGAGCTCAGGCAATTTTGAAAACAGCAAAATCGAACACAATAAAGAAAATGCAACAGTTTTTAGGACTGCGTTTTTATGTCAGAGCATAAAATGGTCTATTACAGTGGGATTTTGGACCTAGTAATGAATGGTTACTTCCCTTGCAAACAATCATTGGCAGCCGCCACATTCGCTATTGAGAAGTCTGCAACCATAGTAATGGGGTGTTCCATAATGTTATTTGTCCAGCATGCTTTGTTTGCTGCTTTGGAGAAACCTAAGGGTACACTGACGTCTCAAAGAGATTCTGATTATGAGGTGGTCATATCGAAACCGGCGATCAAAATAGTCAGGTGTAAAATGGTGAACCCTGCCACATTTGTAGCTGAACCACTGGCAGAGCATAAACAAGTGCATGATTGCTCAAATTATGAGGAGTTCTATGACGAGATTCGAGAGTGAAGGGGAGATTCTGTTTATTGACGGTTCTTCAAGTATCAATCAAACTGATTGAGAGAGGCATTCGGGTGCCACTGTTGTAAAGCAGAAACTCTACCCAAACATGACATTATGTCTATCTCCACCCTTTCTCCCCCACTAACCCTCTCTTCTCCTTCAGAGACGTCACAGAATCTGAAGCCGCTGATCTCATCCAACACATCAAACCATCCACATGTAAAGGGGACATATGCCCGCCAGCCATCATCAAAGAATGCCGACGCCTTGTCCCCTATCATCACAGCCTTTATCAATGCCTCCTTCTCTACAGGAACTGTGCCACAAAGCTTAAAGGAAGCTTGGGTCCGTCCACTCATAGAAAAACATCTCTAGACCCAACATGCCCTAACAACTACTGGTCCATCACCACTGTGTCCTTCTGTCTTAAAATTCTTGATAAAGCTGCCCACATACAGATCCAACAATACCTTGGGCCTCATGACGACCCGGGCGGTATGGGATTACCGGTACCGGTAAGGGCACCGGTACCGGTAATCCCTTAACGCCCTACTACGAGTTCCCTTTGTGGGTCCTCCCTTGACACCTGGTTTTAAGGACAGGACCCACAAAGGGACCTTAGAGCTAACAACGGTACCGCAATTTGTGGTACCATTATTAGCGCCTTCCCCATTCCCATTGAGTTCAATGGGGTCTCAAATGGGAATGGGGAAGGGCCCTGGTGAATGGGGAATTACTGCCCCCACCTACCTTGGAATGGGGCGGTAATAGCTCCATTCACCAGGGCAGAGTCGGTAAGGATTTGGAGGTAGCCATGGTGCTAATAGCGCCATGGTTAACTCCAACCTCATAATGAGGTCCCGTGTCTTTGGCTAGTGCAGAACTATGCTTCCGAAAAAATGGCACGAGAAAAGTTGGAGAGAATCAGCAATGCGGAAGAATCATTGATGTGCCAGGAATGAAGGACTGGACAGCATTGATAATGGATCACTATTGGACCTGTGGATCCAGAGCTTACATGAAACTGCCCAGAGATTGGGGAGAACTATGTTCTATAGTGATTGTCCATGTTCCAACATTCGTAATCCCGAAGAGTGATGTGAAAATTGGTGAATTTCCAAAAGCAAATGCTCACCTGAGGAAGAAGAGATCTACTGAACTCCTGAATCGAATGAAGAGGGAGAATTATTTCGCTATGATTAGGTAGTGACTTCACGTGTGTGTGCTGTTCGGCGAATCCACTATTCCTATCCTGGTTCCTTCTTCCTTCCTTCACCCCTTCCTTCTAATCTGCTCCTGGAATCCCCATTCTTAGCGACTGCTACCTATTTTCCTGGACATCCTGGAACAGCGACCTTCCCGGAACTCTGAACGCGCTCTGCAGCCGGACGAGACTCGAGCGAGCCTATATAAGACGCGATCCGTCCACAAGAGGAATCCTCCCGCGGAACAGAGCAAGAAGCGATCCCAGGTGAGACGGGGGGAGATTTACGACAGTTTGAGACGCCAAACGACCGACACAGATACTGCTATGGAGAAAGCAGTCCAGGACCTTATGCGTGGCATGTAAGAGCTCACAACTGAAGTACAGAACTTAAAGGCTGAGAATGCTGCGTTAAGGCAGCTTGTTTTGTCTCGCGACCCCGCTAACAAGGACAGTGTGTTACTGGGTGGAGTGGTAGACAAATATGATGGATCGGCAAAATCCTTACGTGGATTCCTGGATTCCTGCTTTGTACATTTTACTTTTAAGCCCTATTATTTTTCTACTTCTAGGGCGAAGGTGCCCTTCATAATCTCGCACCTCACAGGGAACGCGTTGACCTGGGCCACTCCCTTAGTCAAATCAGGGGATGCCCTCCTGGATGATTATGATGGATTCATTCAAGCACTCAAGACTATGTTCGACCTCCCAGAACAGGTTTTTAGTGCTCAGGAACGCTTACTTGATTTCCGACAGGGTACTCAGGATATGCTAACGTACCTTACTAGATTCAAACAACTGGCCAAGGAAGAGGATTGGTCCTCAGAAGCAAGTTTCACTCTATTTCGCAGGGGTCTAAACGAGGACATTAAGGATGAATTAACCTGGGTGGCTCGTCCTAGTTCATTCCAGGCTCTTATGGATCTAGCCATGCAAATAGACTTCCGAATCCAGGAAAGAAAGGCTGAAAGAAGAAAGACCAAGACACCCTTTCAAAAGAATTCCCTTGAAACCTCTGTTAAAACCGATTCTGCCCCAACCCCTGACATAGATCCGGAACCCATGCAAATCGGAGCCTTCCGTGGGCCTATTTCCCCTCAAGAAAGGATGAGAAGGATCCACACAGGCCTGTGCATGTATTGTGCCTCGGATAAACACCTTGTTAGAGAATGCCCCCCTGCCCCTCCACGGCGTTCGGGAAACGCCAGCTCCCAATCCTAGATGGAGCGAGTTGTCGGGAGAGAGATGGTTGCTCCACATCAATTCCATTCTTGAACTCTCCTGGACAAAACAGTTTGGTGATACTACAGGCCTTCCTCTCGCCCTCCAAAGACAAGACCTATCTCATTCTGGCCTTGGTAGACTGCAGAGCTATGGGAATTTTCATTGATCAAGACTGGGTTGTTAGTCATCATATTCCGTACGAAACACGAAACACCATGCAGCCGATGGAAGCAGTTGATGGAAGACCCCTCTCTTCAGGACCCATAAGCCTGCAGACTAAAGAGATCCAACTTTCCATAAACCATCATCAAGGGCAGATTACTTTTGACATCATTAAGTCAGCCCATTACCCCATGGTTTTGGGTATGCCCTGGTTACAAAAGCACAATCCGTATATCAATTGGACAGCAGGATCATTATGTCTGGGCTCAGAGTTCTGTATGTCCCACTGTCTATCCCTGGACCCCTCCTCGATAACTCCTAAAGAACCACCAAGAGACCAAGAAACACCACTCATGGTTTCCAATATCATAAAAGTTCCAGAGGCCTATCAGGGATATGCTGATGCATTTTCTACTGCCATAGTCCAAGCCTTACCCCCTCACAGGCCCGAAGACTGTGCCATAGATACAGATCCCTGAGCTGTAATTCCCTTCGGCCGAATGTTCATTTTTTCCGAACCTGAGAAAAAGGCCCTTTGGGAATACCTAGACACCAATCTTGAAAACGGCACCATAAGACCCTCAAAATCTCCAGTGGGTGCTTCGTTGTTCTTCGTTCCCAAGAAGGATACCAAGGAACTCAGACCTTGCCTCGACTATCAAGGCTTAAACCAATGCACCCTCACAGATCGGTACCCACTGCCCCTGTTCTTGGATATCCTGGAAGTTGTGAGAGGAGCCGTAATATTCCCAAAGTTGGATCTCCGGTTTGCCTATCATTTAATCCGTGTCCGAGAAGGGGACGAATGGCGAATGGAAACAGCCTTTAGAACACCCTTTGGTCACTATGAATACCTAGTCATGCCTTTTGGACTAGCCAATGCTCCCGCAGTCTTTCAGCGTTATATGAACAGGGTGTTCTCTGATATGTTGTTCCTCTTCGTCATTGTCTATCTGGATGACATATTGATTTTTTCCAAGGATCCTCTAAAACATGAAGAACATGTAAAGGCAGTACTACAACAACTTTGTGAACACAAACTGTTAGCCAAACCCTAAAAATGCATGTTCCACGTTACTTCTGTTCACTACCTAGGATTCATCCTCAGCCCAGAAGGAATTGGTATGGACCCTTCAAAGGTAAAGGCCATACTGGCTTGGCCCGCTCCCACATCTGTGAAACAAGTGCAATCCTTCCTGGGGCTCGCCAAGTTCTACCGGAAGTTTATTTCTACCTTTTCAGAGATTGTTCAGCTGATCGTTGCTCTATTGAAGAAAGACACCCCTTTATCTGGTCTACACTGCAAGATAAAGCATTCCAACGATTGAAGACAGAGTTCACGCAAGCCCCCATCCTGACCCAGCCCAACATAAATCGCCCATTCCTAGTGGAAACGGATGCCTCTAACTACGCCATAGGGGCGGTCTTGAAACAGGAACTTGAGGA
Source organism: Ambystoma mexicanum (assembly GCF_040938575.1). Classification (NCBI taxonomy): domain Eukaryota; kingdom Metazoa; phylum Chordata; class Amphibia; order Caudata; family Ambystomatidae; genus Ambystoma; species Ambystoma mexicanum. Next base: position 38,622,836 of record NC_090924.1, on the reverse strand, counting down.
TGGACTGGAACACCCCATTGCTTACCTTTCACGAACCCTAACCCCCAGCAAGACACACTATTCCGTTCCTGGAGAAGGAACTCTTGGCCATCCGTCAAGCCTTCACTGAATGGCGACACCTACTTCTGGGTGCTAGATATCCAGTTCAGGTCCGCACAGATCATCGGAATCTCCAAATCCTACAGTCGTTGGAGTGCAGGAACAGTCATCAGGCCCGTTGGGCCTACTTCTTTGCCCAGTACCAGTTTCAAATCACTCATGTTCCCGGATCACAAAACATGATTGCTGACGCCTTATCTCAACGTCCTCACTATGCAGCCACTGAAGACAAGGCCTATCCTAAGATGTTTCCCCAAACTATCTATGTAGCTCAAGCAATCAACCTTCTGGAAGAAATCCGAGTGCAAACCCAGTCCTCTGACCTCTGGAAGGATATTTCAAGGAAGAATCCATGGAATCTAATAGTCAAGGAAGAATATCTATTCAAGGACAATGCACTGGTCATTCCTACGCAGAAGTTACAACACAGGGTAATAAACCTCTGCCCTGATACCCTTCACTCCGGTCATCGTGGTATGAATAACACCCTCCGTCTTATACAAAGACAGTTTTGGTGGCCTCGAATGAAGACCAACGTACAACAGTACGTCAAGGCTTGTACTGTCTGCAGTCAAAACAAACATGATAACAAGAGACCGGAGGGTCTTCTACTGCAACCGTTGCTGCCAACAAGACCATGGGAGTTTATTGCTACAGACTTCATTGTGGAATTACCACCTTCCCGAGGGTTCACGCCCATTATGGTAACCATAGACTTGTTCCCCCATATGGCTAATTTTACACCTTTATATAAACTACCATCCTCCTCAGAACTTGCTGGAATCTTCCTGGAACATATTTTCCGTCTTCATGGACTTCCTTCCAAGATCATATCGGACAGAGGACCTCAATACGTCTCACAATTCTGGAAACATCTGTGTCGTATTCTAGGGATCCAACGCGCTCTCTCATCAGGTTATCACCCACAAACCAACGGAGCCACGGAATGTGTAAATCAAACTCTGGACCAATATCTTTGTTGTTTTGCCACCAAGGTTCAGGATGACTGGTCTCTCCTCATACCCCTGGCCGAGTTTGACTACAACAATTCTGATCACTCAGCACTCAAGGTCAGCCCTTTCTATTGCAGTCAAGGTTTTCACCCGTCCGTTTTACCTTCTGTTCTTCTACATTCCACTCTAGTACCTACTCTCGACTCATGGATGCAGACTCTCATCAACATACACAAGGAAGCCAAGGAACAATTGAAAGAGGCTCAAACACGCGCTAAGCTCTATACGGATTCCAAGAGAAGATCAGTGCCCTCTTATTCTGTTGGTGATCAAGTCTGGTTGTCCTCGAAACTATTATGGCGACATCTACGGCCAAACAAATTGGCCCCTCAGTACTATGGACCATTTTCCATAAAGGAAGTAATCAATCCTGTCTCATTCCGACTCAAGCTACCCGATTCCTGGAAGAAAATACACCCAGTCTTTCACACTTTCCTATTGAAACCTTACATCCAATCATCCCGAAAATCCTGCAGACTCAGTCCTGTTGTTGTGGACGATCAGCTGGAATATGAAGTGTCCAGAATATGCGATTCCAGGTATAAACGGGGTCGACTTCAATACCTGGTTGAATGGAAAGGATACCCTCCTAGCGAGAGAACCTGGGAACCAGTTTCTAACTTAAATACTCCTCGACTGCTTAGAAGATTCCATCTCATACACCCAGGCTAACCTGGTGGAACAGGTCTTCGGAGGAGGCATGCTGTCATGACCCATAGAACTTGCCCCTTCTGGACTTCCTGGTCCTTATCGCGCCGGGGCTTATATTCTTTGTTACTCCCAACATGGCGGCAACAGGCGACTTGCCTCGCACCAGCTTCCATATCTCACACGGCACGTTCTATAAATTGGCCATGCCCCCGCGGCCCCGCACGTCTCAACGCTATCATTAGGTAGTGACTTGACGTATGTGTGCTGTTCGGCGAATCCACTATTCCTAGATCCTGGTTCCTTCTTCCTTGCTTCACCCCTTCCCTCTAATCTGCTCCTGGAATCCCCATTCTTAGCGACCGCTACCTATTTTCCTGGACATCCTGGAAAAGCGACCTTCCCGGAACTCTGAATGCGCTCTGCAGCCGGACGAGACTCGAGCGAGCCTATACAAGACCCGGTCCGTCCACAAGAGGAATCCTCCCGCGGAACAGAGCAAGAAGCGATCCAGGTGAGACGGGGTATGATTTACGACAGTATGTCCTGTATATGGTCACAGATATGGATGGAGGTGTTTGTGCCAATATCGGAGAATCATGTTGCACATTCATACCTTTTCATGACGACAAGAATGGCACAAGATGGAAGATGAAGTGGAAGACATTGGTGATGACAGCTGGCTTGGTTCCATTTTCACATGGGTTCCACAATGGATGGCAAACATTTTCAAGTTACTTGGAGCCCTGTTGGTGATGACCATGTTTGGATTTTGTGTGATCAGGATAATAAGCACACAATGCAAGAAGACTGCAAAGAAAGCAGTAGGAATGAAGATTGTGATTGATGCCGAAACAGGATTCAAACCTAAAGAATTGACAAATGAAGAAATCAGAGACTAAGTAAAGGTCAGCAACCATGCTGCTGAGGGAACAAAGTTCCTGTACACGGGGAACCACAAGAAGTATGTGGGAAGATGTATCTACTGCAGCCCCAATGGACAATGTATGCTTATGACATGGAGTGTTGATGAGCATGTGAAATCCGCAGGATGCTTGAAAGGAGTTGCAAAAATATGGGTCCAAAAGATGAATCGCAGAGAGGGGGGAGTGTAGTGTTGGCTTTAAGTACCCCCACCAAAAGCTCTGCCCCCATATTGCCTATTTGTTGGGCACTAGAAATTGCAACACGTGCAGTGCCAGTGAGGATGCCTGTACTGCAGAAAATCCTGAAAACAAGGCATTCATTGAGAAATTCTTATATGCATTCACAAAGAAGTAATGGCCTTTTGGACAAAGTCCCGGAAAAAGTGTGGAGCAGAGATGCGGCACCTAGAAAAGATGCATGAGGCAAAAGAACATAGACCTTCTAAAAGCTCTGAAGAGGAGATGGTAAAGATGAGCAACATTTCAGGCTCGAGATGAAGATGCTTATGCTACATAAACACTGAAGAAAATACAAATCACTTTACACTTGCAGAGATGCAGTAACGCAAGTAGACAAAGTAATATTAAGGCTGACTGCATAGAGAATAGTTGCGCGATGCACCAATGTATAATACATAGGAATGTATAGAATCTGGATATTCCATTGTGCACTTAAAGCAAGGCTTGAAACCCTGTGATTGGAAAGGGTTTTTCAGTGTGGCACAGTTGGAAAATAACTTAAGGCGATGGAGAAATACAAGAAAGGCTTGGCCGGCCCATCAACAAGAAGACAAGGCCACTGTGAGCCTGGCTGTCCATCTAGTAGTTACATGAACATGGGAAAGAAACAAACTTCTGTTTGCAGTGGAATGGAAAAAAACTGAATTCGTGAAAAGTTCATCGTTTAATAGAATTAAATGCAGAACAGAGCTCAGAAATTGGGTCTCCAGTCACATGGTCGGATCAAAATAGACATTAGGTCGAGCTATACCAAAACCGAGAATATACTCCCATTATTTCTCAGGCACAGAGAGCTTCTACAAGCCATGTTCAAAGCCTTAATTGACTGGCAGACTGCAAGCATGATGATAGATGTTGGCCTAATTGGGAGTGGAGGCATGATCACGCCGACCTTGCCTGCACCTGGAGTGGTAGCCTGAGTGCTGCTAGCGTGTGGAATATTCCAGAATGGTACAAAGGTACCAAACCAATGGTAGGGGGCCACATATCAAAGAGCACTATAGTTTGTATAACCAATAAAGTGTTCAGTATTAGTATGACACGGAAAATGACTTGCACTTGGGATGGGCTTAGTTGCCTACCTGACAGTAGAGACCCAATCACTTCCTCCATCAGTATGGAACATATTCTTAGATGTTCCCTGTAAACCTATCACATCCCCAAATAGGTTTTTGCAGTTTGACACGTAGTGCGATGTCACTGACGAGTTTTGACTATAAAAGTTGTGTGTTTTTTATTATTATTATTATTATAATAATAATAATAATTATTATTATTATTATTATTATTATTATTATTATTATTATTATTATTATTATTATTATCATCTTTATTGTTTTGGTTTATATAAACCTTTACAAAACATATTTCACAAGCAAAGCAAAAGAGCAAAAGTTAATACAAAATTACAAAAGTACAAACATTTCTCATCTAAAAACAGTTGCATATATACTTAAACATAAGGAGATTAAATACAAAGCTGCACAAGTCAATATTAAAAATCTTATATCAAGAAGAACGCTAAAAATCTTTGTCATAATATAACCATTTTCATAACAAGTCACAGATGATTCATTAATACGTATTTTTAAAACCGTAGAGTTTCCATGAAGCATTTCATACCACAGCCTGGCTCTGTTCACATTAGAGGTGTCATTTACAAACATTGCAAATATTCAATTCTATGTTTTACAAGGGCCGGACATACCAACAATAAATGCAACAGTGATTCACTAACCCCAAATACATTGCAGTGTCTGCAAAATTTGATTTCCACAACGTTGCTATTCCTAATATTCTGAATTTCTAAGCTGTTTAAAACATTAAAGTGAAATCTCATGGTCGCATTTCTAAAGGCTCTAGAAGGATATTTTTCTAAGTATTTCTCGGGAGCAGCTTTCCATTTCCAAAAAGATATGGATTGCGAGTATAACCTAGAGTTCAGAATCACCACATTGTTATTCAGCCAATCAAAAGCTTTTACCAGTTCTTTCACTTTACCCGGATTCCTTATAAGAATCTCTATAGAAAGACCCAATTCCGCTAATATTTTGGTACAGTCTCTTTTGAGATCACACATAAATGTACCTTCAGCGTCTGTTCCCAAAAAATGATACAAGGTATTAGCCTCAGAGATAAGACATTTGCGTAGTAATTGTAGCTTCTTCCTATGCATAATGCTCCTTAATGACGGCAAACCCAACTCGTACCGTATTAGTTCCATAGGAATACTATTCGGTATGTGTCAGGCTTCAGACAGGCAATGGGGACGGATTTGGGTGGATCAGTTGTAGCAAATTTTCTAAGTAAGGCTAAAGCCAAAGATAAGCAGCCTCTATATTTAGCCTCAATGGACTTGTCTATGGCTTTCGACATGGTCGACAGGAAACTCCTTTGGAGGACGCTATATGACTTGGGTATAGATAAAAGTCTATTAGACCTGTTAATAGCCTTATATTCAAACACAGAGATGAGAGTGCGACTCAACACCAATGGTTTAATGTCTGACCAAATTAAGACCTACAATGGTTTAAGAGAGGGTTGCAGATTGGCAGCCACGCTGTTCAATCTTTACGTATCTAAGACTGGGTTGTTCTTGGATCCTAGTGGTCTGGCATCACCAAAATTGGGTAAATTAAGAATAAAATGGATCGCTTATGCGGACGATTTTCTTCTATTTGATGGCACAAAAGAGACCCAATCACTTCCTCCATCAGTATGGAACATATTCTTAGATGTTCCCTGTAAACCTATCACATCCCGAAATAGGTTTTTGCAGTTTGACACGTAGTGCGATGCCACTGACGAGTTTTGACTATAAAAGTTGTGTGTTTTTTATTATTATTATTATTATTTGCTTCAATGCCGTTAATAATTAGCCATGTATTTTTGTTATTACCTTTTTCTAAGGCAGAAATCATGGCTTCACCATCACCATCTGTGTGATAATAGCCAATTCTTACATTTTTGTTTACGTTGCTTTATTTTACCGCACATTTCTATAAAATTTGAATTTTGCTTTTTTATAAGGCGCAAGTCTTTTCTTAGGAGAGTCTTTCTCATTTTTAATTCGTTGTCAAATATATGAGTGTGTTTTTTTTTTAGGAGTGACCATATTCGGTTTACTTACATTAGCTGACCCCAACATATACTCAACATAGGTCTTAAAACATTCACCTGAGTAGGTTACCATTTTCCACTCTAGCAAGTGCGTTGTGTAGTCATGTAACATCAGGGTGTTCAGCTTATTTATATTAGCTGGAGACCATTTAACCCTGGATCCAGCAACATTCACTATGACATTCTCCACATATGGGGTCTCCTCTTTTTGAATTTTCAACCAGGGCAAAGTTGTTGAAATCATTGCATGATCGCTTTCATCTAAGCTATACACATTTAATAAACATGAGGCTTCCTGGAAATAATTACTCACAAAGATGTAATCCAGAATAGAATTCTGGCCACGTGCTTGCCACGTTGGAGTAAAGTTAAATATGGGATACATACACCAACTCGACATACATTCCAGCCACAGACTCCCTCTATATTCCTTATTTGAAGCCCCTGCACACTCAATACCTATAGATGCTAAAATCCATAGTGCATCACTATGATCCAGATTACAATCCGCATTCAGGTCACCAGAGAGCAACAAAGCACCACCCATATTTATTTCCAGCCAATCACTTATATTTTGATTCAACATTGCGAATAGATGTAAAAGCTGTTCATTAGAGTGTTTGGCAGCATTCCAATAGATGTTCATAAGCATTATATCAATGTTGCCCCTGTCCGTTGATAAAATAAAAGTACCTACGATTGCACAATCTAATATCACTTGCTCGGAGACCAATGTGATGTTGGAGCCCGACCGGTAAGCTAATGCCAGTCCGCCACTTGGACGACCAAGTGAACCCTTAATTGCTTTTAGATTAATTATACTGTAACCATCCCACAAAAGGTTACAGATTGACCAGGTCTCTTGCAAACAACACAAAATCAAACTCTTCCAATATTTTTATTATATGCGCTGAGACAAATTGAGCAAACTTCTGTTGGTGTCCATTTTAACTCCCTGTTTTAGACAATTGAAAATAAAGCAGACCAAGTTTTGCCAACTTCCTGAGTCGGTTTGATTATTGATGTTTGAGTAAATTCTGCATCCCCAAAGTATTGCTACCTCATCTTAAAGGGCTCTCGGCCTATGAGTTCACTACAACTCACATGACCCCTCTTGAGATAAGTCTGGCTGCTCAGTCAATCTACCAAGGTGTGTGGTACATGCTTATACCAAAGGTTGGGTTAACTATTGCCAAGAGGACTAGGCTGGTGCAGTCTCCCACAGGGAACTGCATACAATATTGCCTAACAGCCTCTTCATGCTTGGTCAGCTCCTCCTCCTCTGTTGACCCCCCTCCGGTGGGCAGAGCAAAGGTGAGGTTGGAACCCAGCCTGGACTTGGTGCAACGGGTGAGGTCATTCCAGTGCTTCACTACCTGAGCAGCAGTGCGCTTCTAATACTGTATGTGTGCTCTCCAGTTCCTGGCACATGACATGGTGTTGCACGGTCACATAGTCCATGAGGACTGGAGTTATTCATCATGGAAGCTGCTCTTCCACAATGTGCCAGTGTCATGTGCCTTGCCATGGTGTTGAGTCTGTTCCTGCTGTGCAGGTTTTGCCTTCTTGCCATGTGGTGTTGGTGTTGACACAGTGTGGCTATGACCACTCTGGGCTCCAGACAGGACCACTTGTGGCCTGGAGCATGGCATTGCCCCCTGGAGCTGTAGCAGCTGCTTCCACTGCATGTCCCTTACCCTTCTGGGCTCGGACACCTGCTTGAGCTGCACGTCTCTTACCCTTCTGGCTGGGGCCGCTGCTCCCACAGTAGGTCCCTGGACCCTTGGGACTGGGGCATCTGCTTCCGTAGGAGGTCCGTGGACCCTTGGGGCTACAACAGTTGCTTCTACAGGAGGTCCCTGACCCTGGCCACCTCTGCCCCCTTTCCCTCAAGGGGCCTTTCCACTCATGTTCCAAGTGTAAGTGAAAAATGGTAGGCACACCAAGCAATTGTCCTGGGCAATTAGAATGAAGGTGCAGAGTATGTGATGGAAGACATACTTCTGTGGACAAGCAAGGCTCAAAAGTAGCCCAGGTGTCAAAAATACGGTATGTGTAATAAACAGGCACCCCAAAAAATTAAATAAATGCGTATGCAAGACCAGGTTAGCTCCCGAAAAAAGAAAAAGCAGTATGCAATACGCAGTGGCACCCAGCAACACAAGAAAGGCATACGTGAACCCCGGAAAGCAACCCTAAAGGTTAGAATAGAGTTCTGCGATACACGGGGGCACCCAGAGTTGGAAAAATGCATACGCAACTCCCTGTTAGCCTTGAAGAATAGGAAAAACCTCCACCAAAATAGGAAGTTTGTACGTTCCCTGAAGTGAACTGATAGTGTGGCACCCCAAAATACACAGTACTCCACACGTCCAACTTCTCCCCTTCGCATGCACGTTCGGAGTTGCTTCTACCAGTACTTATCTATCCCTCATTATGGTGTGCTCAATGGCAGCATGCAGTGCGTGTCACATAAGTAACAAGCTGAGGGCCTTTCCTCAGCTTTCATGTGTCCACGCTCATATTTTGTGTGCAAAGTCCTCCCACTCTGTTTCCGGCTGCCATCCAAGATATACACAGAAGACCCACACTCCTCTGTGCCTTTTTACCTGCCTCCTACTGCCCTGTGCTGCCTGTCCAGTGTGTGTGCCTGCTGCCCACCGGCACTGAGTTTGAAGTGCCTGATGTCCAGCCATGTCCAGTGTTAATGTCCTTGGCCCTGTGACAACCTCAGCTGCTTCATTGGACTCCCACTGTGCCATGCAACCACCACAGCTCTACAGCCCAGCTCCAGGACCACCTTGCACACCCACAGCTGCCTTGGGGTTGCCATGTCTGCACCATCATCTTCAGACCAGAGCACAACCATATGGCAGCGAGGCAGAGGGATGTCAACTACACTGCCAGGGAAGTTGACATCCTGGTGGAGAAGATCCTGGAGCATTATGATGCCCTCTTCACCCCTGTGAAGCAACGCAGAAAGGAAGGACATCAGCAGATCTGGGACAGGATATCAGATGCCATCAACTTCGAGGGGGTGGCATCCCACACATTCAAGACCATGCACAACTGCTGGGAGGACCTGAAATCCAGGACCCACAGCAAGGCCCTGCACCATGTCCAGGCCAGTGCCACCTCAGAAGTGCACCGTGTGCACAGGTGCCAGATGTCAACTACCAACTTTCGGGTCCTGGAGAATTTTGACCTGTGCTGCACACTCAGGTCTGGGAGTTACGCGAATGTTTGGAGTCGATTGGTGAGCATCCATGTGGTGCAATGCTCTACAGTGCATTTGCATGTCACTGCATGTTGGCAGTGAGCCCCTTAGGCCTGCAGCAAGTATGCTTTGAGACGGATGTCTGCGTGCATGCCCCAGACATTGCTCTCCATGTGTGCATTCAGATATGTATTTTGAAATAGCTATCACTTGCATTGTGTGTTGTAGTGCTGCCTTTCAGACTGTGTACATGTAATGTTACTTGTGTCTGAGACGTGCCAGTGTGACAAGCGTGACTGTTGAAGTAGTGTTGCCCACGTCATGTGCATGCATGATGTTCATGTGTATGTGCCCATGGGAATGTATGACTGGTCATCACTCACACCTGGATGGAACACATGCATTTGGATGTCTGGCTTAGTCACGTAGAGGGATTACAGTTCATGGGACTTTGATGTAATTGGTCATCACACTCCTTGGGGCCACTGTGTGGATGTGTGTCCATGGCATGTGTATGTGCTTGTTGCTGTGGCATGCTGACATGTGCATTTGCAAATGATGCATGTGTGTGGACCAAACACAATTGATTGGTTGTGACAGTGGCAAGTAGCCTGATGTAAATGTGTGGAGTGATGGGCAGGCATGTGTGTGCATTGATGTGGATTGCATGTCCATGTGTGTGGGTGTGGAGGTTGATGGTAGTTCCCTTGACTAGTCATGTTCATGTGAATGTTGGTGTTGCCATGCACAAATTGGTGCAGAACAATGATGTTTCTGTTCTGTGCCTCCTTTTCCAGAGTTGCATCTGATGAAGAGGGCAGAACCAGTGCTCTGGAGCATGGCAGCAGGTGTGCCTGCACCAGGCAGCAATGCAGGGCACAGCCACGCCCCCATGAAAGCACATCTTCAGGGAGCAATGTAACTGTGACAGCACCAGTGACATCGGGCATGGCTCCTGGGGGTAAGTTCAAGAAGGCGAAGGTAGCAGTGGACTCCCCAGCAGCGGTGGGGACAGGTTATGCCACGCAGTGCCCATTCATGGCAGAAGAAGCCCTGGAGTCATCCAGGTTGGCAGAGGGGGAAGGGCGGAGTTGGCCATTGCAGCCCAGCCCATGGGGGCAGGTGGAGGTGTTGAGGTGGGCGTGCCTACTGCAGTCCTGTCCCAGGGGCATGAGGCTGTGCAGGCCACCATGGAGGTGCCTGTGCAAAATGTAGTCTCTGGGTCATCAGATGCAGCAGTATGCGCCTGCCGGAATGTCTCCACCCAGAGCCACCACCCAGTGTTGGCTGATGTGTCCACCCAGACTGACACCCCCTTAGCATCTGGTGTTGCCATCTGGGACTATGTGCTACCCCTGCAGGCCAGGTTGGTGAGACGGACAGCCTTCATTTATAATGATGCACAGGCAAGATGTAGTCTGCTTGCACATCGTCACAGTGAGGTATCCCGCCTCATTGGCTGGCTTGCAAAATGTTTGTTCTGTGTTGTGCTCCATGGGATGTTCACTGCAGTAACCCCCTCCTCATCTTCCTCCTCTGTGCGCCAGTCATTTCCATGGTGCCTTCCAGCTCAGATACCACCAGGGCCCCCTGTGCACCAATCCCACCCACATTGCCCAGTCTGGCAGAGCCAGCATCCCTGCCCGAGTTGGGAGTCCAATGCAAATCAGCTGAGGTGGTCACCGTCCCTATCCAGGCAAAATGAGGGTCACTAGCAATAGAGGGACAGCAAGCACCCAGAAGCAGTGCACATACCATACGCCCCTGGATAGTGTCATCAGCTCAGAGGGTGTACACACATAGCGTGCGCCGGGCACTGCGGCAGCAGGTGGCAACAAGAAGGAGGCTATCTTTTTCAGGGTAGCCCATCCAAAGGGGGCAGGTGTGTGGTGTGAGCTTGGAAGCATTGTGGACCAGAGGGACAGGATGTCTTTCATGTTCAGAGGATATGGCCAGCAGATTGGAGCAGAGAGGCAGCAGGCTCGGGAAGCGAGGGTTGTGTGGGCCAGGGCTGAGATTGTGTCACGTCAGGTGAGGAGGCAGGCTGCCATCCGGGAGGACACTTGCAGGGAGGCGGAGGTGATAGAGACACAAATGCTGGATACCCCGCAAACCCTTCGGGCAAGAACAGAGGTCTGCATGAGGAGTGAGGACATGGCACTGGACTCAGCCAGGGTGGAAAGGCTGAGTGAGATTGGAGAGGAGGAGTTGGACTAGCCCACTGCCTGTGTACATAGTTCTTTAGGTGTAGGTTTCCTTTTTTTCTTTATTATTTTCCACAGACTTTGAAGACATTCCTTTCCTGTTTTTATTGTATATTGTTGTTTAGGCATAGGATATTCATTTTATTACATATTTATCAAAGACTACTTTGTGCTTCGTTCCAAGTTGATTTTTGTACATATTTCATTCAAATACATTTTTCTGTTTGCTACATTCCACGCTTCGTGCAGTTAATTTTTGTGTCGGCCTCTTTGATAGTTCTATTGTCAGCCGGGTGCCTCTCTCCATTGCAAGTCATGTGTCTTATGGTGTGCATGCTTGTGTGTTGTTGCTGGGATGGTTGCAGATGGCAGGATGCACATGTGCCTGACATGTGGGTGTGGGTCCATGAGACTACTGAGTCTGCACTGTATTTTTTCACTAGCATTTACCTGTGCAGCATCACTGTGTGTTTGGCGGCAGTGTGGTTGGGATGGAGGGAGGTGGGCTCACTGTGGGAATGTTCCATGGTCACGTACATAGCACATTCATTTTTCATTGCTGTGTAAAACCAATGTTGTGCAGACACATTCACCAGCATGTGCACTCACCTAATGCCTTCTCTCGTGTTGTTCAACCTCTACCACTGGAATGCAATAGTGGGCCATGTTTGCTCTTCCAGAGTGGCAGCACAATTCTCCAGTCTCTGTGAGTCATGCTCTCTCTTACTGCCCTACCATCACCCATTTATGGCCCTGTCATGTGATTGTTCCCTGTCAGGTATTTTGCCACCCAGGTCCCTCATGCTCAGGATGTGATACACCTGACCATTGTTTGCGGATCTTGCAACACATTTTGGTAGATTTGCTTCTGTCATGGGCACACATTCTGTTATTGGCCCTCATTACGACCCTGGCGTTAAGGGATTACTGGTACCATTAAGGGTACCGGTACCGGTAATCCCTTAACGCCTGATTACGAGGTCCCTTTGCGGGTCCCGACCTTAACGGCTGGTCTGTACCAGCCGTTAAGGTAAGGACCCGCAAAGGGACCTTGAAGGTGATAACGGTATCGCACTTTGCAGTACCGTAATTACCGCCTTCCCCATTCCCATTGAGCCCTATGAGGCAAAAATGGGAATGGGGAAGGGCCAATGGTAAATGGGGAATTACCGCCCCACCAACCTTGGAATGGGGCGGTAATTTCCCATGTCACCATGGTGGATCCGGTAAATTACCAGCGTTAACCATGGCGCTAATAGCACCATTGGTTAACGCCAGGGTCGTAATAAGGGCCATTTTGCGTTGATGCCTTGGCAATGTGCCATGGGCAACATGCACATGTTTTTGCATTCACTTGTGTATGGTGGGGATGATTAAGGCCTGGAAGGGTGCGTGAGCAGATGCTCCACTCATGGATGGACCTCTGCTGATTGCAGTTAATCGGATTTGCAGACTTTATGTTGGTGTTGTACTTCATAGTGCTGTCACACCACTGAAGTTCAGATGAGTTGCAGACATGCATTGCACTGGTATTCTGTGAGACTGTCAGGGTGCTGCCTGGGGGGTGTCACATTTGAGGGGGCCTGGGGGTGGGGTCTAGACTGGAGCGTGCTGCATTTGGGTGGTTCCAGTCTGGAGGGGGCTGTGTGTGGGGGAGTCAAGTCTGGAGGGGGCTGCCTGTGGGGGCTGTCCAGTCTGGAGGGGCCCTGCCTTGTGGAAGCTGTCACAGGTGACATGGTTTCGGGGTGCTGTCCAGTTCCAGTCTGGAGGGAGCTGCCTTTGTTGGGTGTCCAGTCTGGAGGGGACTGCCTTTGGGTGGTGTCCAATCTGGAGGGAGCTGCCTGTGGGGGGTGACACTGGTCAGGGTGGCTGGGTGGTGTCCATTCTGGAGGGGGTTGCCTGTGGGGGGTGACCAGTATGGAGGGGGCTGCCTGTGGGGGGTGTCCAGTCTGGAGGGGGCTACCTGTGGGGGTGTCCAGGCTGGCGGGGGCTGCCTGTGGGGGTGTCACAGGTGAGGGGGCTGCCTGTGGGGAGTTTCCAGTCTGGAGGGGGCTGCCTGTGGGGGGGTCACAGGGGAAGGGGGCTAGGGGTGGTGTCCAGTCGGGAGGGGGTGACCTGGGTGGTGTCCAGTTTGGAGGGGGATGGCTGTGGGGGTGTCATGGCTATGGGGTGTGTCACAGGTGAGGGGGACAGGGGGTGATGTCCTGTCTGGAGGGTGCTGCCTGTGGATGGTATCCAGTCTGGAGGGGGCTGCCTGTGAGGGTTGTCACAAGTGAGAGGGCCTGGGGGGTGGTGTCTGGACTAGAGTAGTTGATGTGCAGCAGGCGCTATGTGGACAGGATGGATGCCAAGGGTGTAGGGAGGACTCATGTTTTTGTAAAGGGTGTAGCTTACACTTACGAGGGGGGCACGTCTTATCGCTGGGATGCAGCCTGGGCTTGCGAGGGATGGCACGCATTTTGTCTGGGGTGCGGCCTGGGATTGCAAGGTGAGACACGCATTTTTGCTGGGGTGCGGTCTGGGCTTGTGAGAGGGGGCACACATTTTCTCTGGGGTGCAGCCTGGGATTGCGAGGTGAGGCGCGCAATTTTGCTGGGTTGCGGCCTGGGCTCGCGAGGTGAGGCACACGATTTCGCTGGGGTACTGGATGCTGGATGGCACAGAGGCTTGCACTGTGTTAGTCCCTTAGCTTGCTTTTTGGTGGGCATGGGGCGTATTGTGGGCTTTCCTCGTATAGCTTTTTGTTACATGCGTGACGGCTAGTAATGCGTCTCGAAATCCATGAATACACATGGCACACATTTTTTCTCTGCGCCACGGGTAAGGCATGGTCATTCTCGGTACGTGGCCCTTGCGCCATTTCCACCCTGGATTCCATGAATCGGCCCAAAGTGTAAGAACCTCAGCCAGATTCGGACCGAAAATAGCCCTGCATATCAAATTAAATTATGGTCCTCATTAGGAGCTTGCCGGTGCGGAAACAAGGGTGCCAGTAAGCTCACCGGCACCCTTGTTTCTGGATCGGCAAACTCTGTGTCTGCCTGCTGTGGCCGCTGTGCCGGACAAGTCAGACCCTGCCAGGCGCATCAGTAACGGTAGGTATACTCTTCATGGGAGCACCAGCACCATTACTAACGGTGCCGATGCTCCCATGTCCCCACTCCCATAGAGTCCCACATGACTCTATGGGAATGGGGACTAACAATTTGCCGGTGTCTGACTTCCCGGGACACCAGACTCATAATGAGCTTGTGGCACTGGGAAGTGAGGAGCGGGTAAATTCTTACGGGTAGCACTGGCAGGGTTACCACCGGACCCATAATGAGGCCCTATTTCACATTCACACATTAAAATCTAGAATTCATCAAACATTTGATATTGGCAGATAGAGCAAAACTTCAGAAACAATAAAACACTTTCAACTTTTCTGTCCTGGGTACTCAGATCTTAGGAAACATTATCTTGTTCCTTTATTTAGGCTAAAGGGTGTCCGACACACTGAAATAGCTGTGATATACTGTAAAAGTACTACTAATGTGAACACAGTTTATTTTATTACACAATTTGTTCATAGGTCATGGTTAAGAAGAGCGACGCTGGTACTTTAGGGATGGGAAAATTCACTTTTTATTGGAAGTCTGATTTTAAACATTTGCTGATATTATATGGACTCTCTATGCCTTTCAGTTGCACTAATGTTGTGCAGTTTCACTTGTACTTGTTGCAAATGAATTTGAACTTTTTAAATCTGTTTTAAATTGTTTGACAATCTAATAATGCTTTTATGGTTATTATTGGCGAATAAAGCTTGTTTGAACACAATTATAATTGTTAATTTGTAATTGTTCATTTATAACACGCTTAATACGAATGAGTGGTTTCTAAGCACGGGGTTGGTATGCAAACCAGTGTTTCCAAGAAAAACTTGTTGACACTGAGCTATCCTTCCCCCCAATGTTTTTGTTTTTGTTTTCAAATGTGAAAAGAATGTTTTTGTTTTCACATTTGAAAGCAAACTATGGGCCTCATTCTGAGTTGGGTGGTCTGGTAAAAAAGTGAAAGTATCCGTGGATTCTGGCACTTTACCAGACCGCCTGACTATGGGTTTGCCGGTGTGGCACCTGGGATACCGCCAGCTAAAATCTGGAGGTAAGCGAGGTGCCACACTGTCAAAAAAGCCCTCATTACTGGCACCGCCATTGCCAGTGTCGGTAATGATGGAAAATCCCCTCATGGAGTCCAATGGAACTCCATGAATGGGGATTTACACCATCCAACCGGCACTCGTAATCCGTCGGAAATACTGCCGGAATGAGTGCTGGTAAAGGTAAGTACCAAATGCTGGTATTCTGGCAAGTCTACCGCAAGGATACCATCATCCTCGGAATGTGGTCCTATGTATGCAGCGATATCCCATCATGAATACTTGATGGTCCTCCTGAGGGCGATAAAAACAACAGATTAATCTATTACATATTCCCTTGGAATACTCAGAGAGTGTTATCATTGGGCATTTTAGGGGATATATGAACCAGTATAGAACGCATGATGGTTCACATAACTTCTGTATTATTCAGAACGCTTCTTTCCAAGGTTACCACCGAAACTGGCACATCCACAGTTTGTTTTATCTTATTGCTAAGGAAGAGTTATTTACTGACAACTTGTATGTTCTTATATATCGAACATCAGTCATGGTATCGCCCTCCAGTTGTTTTGGAGTACAACCCTGTGATCCTTCACCATTGACTATACTAACTAGGAGCACATATTGAGTAACAGTTATATATGATATCAAGAGTGGTTTGTTTGTTTGTTTGTTTATTAATTTGTATGGCGCACCAAACCCAAAGGTAACTGGGCGCAACTGAGAACAGAATACATGGATACTTAAAAGCTTAGTTACAAAGTCAGGCACAGGGTATATATGAATCATTACAAATAATAATCTGAGCAAATCTATTGAAATAATATACATATATAAATATATGTTTTTATTGTATTGTATATTGGTTTGAATAAATATTAACAAAATCACATAATATACCATAAAAAACACATACACTAATATTGAAATACATATCGGAGTTCTTATCAATCTTTTCTGAATATCTCAAACAATACTAATACAAAATGTCCATTTAAGCAAAATCTTAAATTCATTTTCATTCATTACATCACATCTAATTCTTTGAATAGAATTACCATGTAAACAAAATCTAAAACTCACTTTCAATCATTGCATCACATCTAATTCTTGGAAAAGAAATGATACATTAGAACAAAGACACTTAAATTAATAATTAAACAAACAAAGAAAACTAACTAAGTACCCTACAAGAATTCAGGAGAACGTTGGCTTTTACAAATCTTATGCATATGCGCTAGTCCATAATCATTTATGTCACATCACAAATAATCGTCAAAAAGGCAATAACTCTAATCTTCAAGGAAACATCTGAACCATGAAGCATTTCAAACCATATCTGTTCTCTTATCACATTCGATGTGTCATAAACAAATTCCGAAAAATAAGCCACCCTCTCCTTACTCAACATTGGACAAACTAACAGCAGATGCAACAAAGTTTCCGTTTCCCCTGCAGTAGCACAGAATCTACATATTTTCTGATTCTCAGGAATTAGTTTCCGTAAACAACGGATCTCCCTCGTATTCAGTACATTACACCTGAACCGCATTGTACTGTTGCGTAGTTGCCATGAGGGTATTTTACAAGGTATTTCTCTAACTCAGGATACCATTTCCAAGCAGATACAACTTGGCAATACAACTTAGAATTCAACATAGCAGCATTTTTGACAACCCAGTCAAACGCTTTGATCAACAATTTCACCTTTGTTGGTCTCTCAATAAGACATTTCATTGTAACTCCAATATTTGTGAGTATATTTTCCACTTCTATTTTAAGGTTCAGCATATACTCCCCTGTAACATTATCATTAAATAACTAATACAAGGAATTTCTTTCAGCTGTGACACATTTTCTATATAACATTATCTTTTGCATTCCATAATTAATTTCAAAGAACAAAGATCAAACTCATCCTGCATGATTTCCATTAGTATGCACTTTGATTAAAAAAAAAAAAAAAAAAACAGTTGTTTTTTTCAAAATTAAGGTTCAATAGTTTTTAAGTATGGAATCTGTTTCTCTGGGAAAAATGCAAGACCGTACGTACACCAGTCATGGAATAACCTTCAAAGTGTAAAAATCCCTGCATGCTGACATTGTGAATTTTGCAAATTTCCTTTCAATCACTCTATCAGGATTAGTCAGGCGAGTACAAAGGCAGCGAATATGGCAAGGGAAATGTGCACCCAGGAACAACGACTCAGGAATGCTAGAACCCAGGAGTGCACATAGAGTGTGACATCAAAACCAATATATGAAAAGGGATGTGGGGTAAGCACCTGACCGCGAGGAAAGTCGGCAAGCGCCTTACCCCCAATTGCTGTTACAGGTACTGACAGCGCTAAAACCACGTGGAGGGCAAGCAATGACAGGATCTGTGTGCTAACACTCTTGATGGTATTAAATAAGGGAACTTAAGAACTGTACTCACGAGGACGAGATAAACCTCTTGAATGTCAGCTAGCCCACGAATCCTGTTGATGAAACTGGGACCCCGAAAGGCTAGAACAGCAATGGAAGGAAAACTAAATACCTAAATTGGCATAGTGATTAGAAAATAGTGAGGAAAACATAAGCATTCACACAGGAGCTAGCTACAACCGCACACCACACCTAATAATCAACGGGAAAATAAATGCAGAAGTGCAGTGGAAAACATGGAATGGATCCCACTAGAAAGTAAGGATCAGGAGCAGGGACAAACGAAATAACCTATGCAAACTTCTCCCTACCCCTCCAAGGAAAAGACAGGAAGCTAAACTAAGAGGAAGGCTAAGGCAAACGGGTTTACAGCAGCAAAGGACAGAGTCAAAGAAATATAGAACACAGACAAACTGGGCTGCATCTAAAAGGGGAAAGCACTGAGAAATGCTGCCTGCAAACAGAGGAAGACAAAAAGGGAATCAAGGGAGCAGAAATCAATTAGCGCATGAATCCGAAATTCAGGGCGGAGGAAACAAGAAAACAGGAACTAGGAAGTAGGTACAAAGGCAAGGAACTAGGAACAAGGGACTAGTCAAAAACAGGAACACTGCAAACGATGACCAGCGCTGGACTGAAGTAAGACTGAGGCTTTTAAAGCTGCTTAACGAGCACACGCCTCGGGTGTGCTGATTGCTGCACCTGCAGCCACAGCTGTTACCTATCCTCCACCCAACCTTGTCCTGCAAGGGTGGAGGTGGAGCAGTGGGCCAGGCATTCTGGGAAGCATAGTCATTTGGTTAAAGAAGCATGCTGGCTGCCAAAAACCTGGAATGGATCCGGAAGGGAAGTAGCTTGGAAAATAGAGATTTAGCGCTCCCAATTCATCACAGCACTGTAGCATAAAGTTCGGAGGAAAAGTCCAGTAGGGAATAAACCCCAAATCATGCCCCCAAGTGGTGGGAACGGGAGCGAAGGGAGCGAGTCGTGACAGTATACCCCCTCCTAGGGCCGTCTTCGGGTGCCTGCCATCCGCACGAGACATCTTCTTTCCATGATGGGAGTGCTTTTTCTTTGGAGGTGGTACTGATGGAAACGGTGGCTTCTGGTGAGGAAGAGACTCATGGTTCGAAGAAAGGCATGAAGGACTTGCCGGACCAGAAGCAGAGTTGGAAGGTCCAGGAAGCTCAGTCACTGGGAGTGGACCCTTATAAGTCTTTGAGGAGGGAGGCAGGCTGGTGCAACATGCCTTAGACAATGGTAGAAACTCTGTTAGCCTTTCTGCCGAGAGTGGACATGCGGGAGGTGAGGAAAGTGCTGGCTTCAGAAAAGGTTTATGTTCAGCCATTAGAGAAGGTGGTGGCTGAGGTAGAGGTTCAGATTTCCTTCTGTCATCCATCTGGGAAAAGGCTTGTGGTTGAAAGTGACTAAGGTTTGACTGCACACGTTCTACGCCTTGGAGACCTGAAAGTCCAATGGGTTGTACAAGGCTGGTACTCCTGGTGACAGTCGTGTAGCCACTTTGTTTCACGTGGGATACAACAGCAGGGACGTTTGGCATACTGATAGGAGTGATAGACACAGTACTTGGTATTTCAGGCACACTCGCAGAAGGAGCAATAACAGACACATCTTGAACTGCAGCAGTCATTCCCTTCCTTTGGCTACTAGCACCCGACTGGTGCTTCTTGGCGGAATTCTGTTGCACAAGTTCTGTAGGTAATACGCCGGTCTGCACCACCCCCTGTGCACACCCAGGTGAGTGGTTCTGACTCACCACTTGGTCCAGCTTGATGACTCTGAAGCGGGAGCTGGCAAAAGTCTCAAACTCTGATGCTGCATCTTTAAGAGGCTCTGAGGCTAAAGTGAAGCAGTTTGGAGAATCGTCTTGTGGAAAAGGCAGGCATTCTGGTGCTCCTCCTGAAGCAAAAGAAAGGCAAGCTAAACGTTCATCGACAGTAAATGGTTGGGATTCAGGAGGAATCGCTGGAGCAGAAGAAAATACAGCAGGATCTGATGGTGTAGACAGGTATACCTCTGATATTGGCAGCGAGGCTAAGCAGGATACAGGCGTCTCATGAACTGAAGGCAAATACTCAGTATACTCCGGGACTGAAGACATGCACTTTTGATGGACTACCGGAGGCTCTAAAGCTGAAGGATGATCTGCAGGATGAGTCACTGTAGCTGAAGACAGGCAGGCCAGGGGAAACCTTGAGGCTGAAGGCATGCAAGCTGGAGCAATCTCGGTTGCTGGATACAAACATGTCCAGGTCTTTGGGACTGGCTCTTGAGTAAATGGCAGACATGGCAGCGGTTCATTGGTTGAAGACACGTGTGCCAAAGATGACTGCAGGGCTGTGGATTGGATCATAGAAGAGTCAATGGTTGTAGGAGGACAGACAGAAGTCTCAGAAGTTGACAGACCCATTGGTGGCTCAGGAATGAAGGGCACCTTTAGGACAGTAGACTCCTTGACACCAGTAACCAAAGACTGAGCTGCACCCTTGCAGTCCCTTTCTTTAGTGGGAGACACAGAGTCTCTTTCTTTGTAGAAGTCAAAATCAACCAGTGGAATCACCATAGTAAAGTCTCTGTTAATCAGGATTTCGTCTATTGTCCATTCCTCTGTCTTAGCTTCTGAAAGAGGCAGATTATCAATCAACAGTTCAGGAACTGCCTGACGGTTTTTTGGTTCTGTATACTGTGGAATAAGTCCATCAGAACATGAAATCTGTACTGTCTCTGACTGTTCGTATTGATCAGAATTGGCAGAAGGAAGAGTGAACCCAGAGGTAACATCGTTTTCCACATCAGCTTTAATATCTACTTCAGTCTCAGCAGCTGTATCAAGAGCAGGGCCTAAGCCTACGGTAGTGACTGAATCTGTGTATGCCACCATTGTGGATTGTGTTTGGAAATCAGAAGCTTGTATGTGTGCTAGCTCAGAATTATGACAAACTGCTACACAGGTAATTTTTGGTAAAGGAGTGGCTTGTAAATCTTCAGCTAACTGCAATCCCTGATAAACAGCAGAACAAGTGTTAGAAACTGTGCCTAGATTAAGCGCTGTGCTAGACGAAAGACCTTCACTCCCAATAGATCTAACATATCGACAAATATCAGGGTTTACCAAAGTCTCTGCACTCAGGGGCTGAACAGTATTCACTTCCTCCACATCAACCGATAAAGTCTGAGGTGTATTCAGTAAAGAGTGTAAGGTTTTATTCTCCTCTTGTAAAGAAATGAATTCTTGTCTTAACTCCTCAAGCTTAGCTCTTAGCATGCCCTGCATTAACTGTACATCACTATCAGTAGGCACAGGGGGAAGCATAGTGGCATCAGGGCTGGATCCTGCACTAGCAATCTGGATGTGCACCGATTGTACATTGTCCTCTACTGCTTGCAGGTTCTGTGATTTATAGTTTATCTTACCAACTTGGTCTGTGTTTCCTTTGAACAAACTATTGACATTAGACCTCTTGGCATTAGGGACTACAGTATGTACCTGTGCAACGGAGTATGCTTTAGACTGAGGGTAGAAAACAGAAGTTATGCAAGAAACCCCTCCATTCTTTATGTTTGTATCATGAAACTGTTCTATCTGAGGTGAAGCACAACTGGAATCATGGGGTTCAACAACAGAGGTACTCTCGTATAATAAGTCTAACAGTGTGTTGTTTTCTGCGGCTAAAGCTTGCGCTGACATAGAATCGGGATCAAAACAAAAGATAGAACTAGGATCAGGCAATGTAGGATGTGTCATCCTATGGGAAAAATACTTTGCACGTAAATGCCCATTCGTGACAAGGAGTTCATTTGAGTCAGGACTAGTGATTTGATTGTCACAGGTAAATGTAGGGGAAGCTTTCTGTACAATCTTGTTAGAGGCCTTGCTGCCTTTCTTTCTTAAACTTGCCATATTCAATGGGAATTTTGGGCTGGTCATGCTATCAGGATTAGTCAGGCGAGTACAAAGGCAGCGAATATGGCAAGGGAAATGTGCACCCAGGAACAACGACTCAGGAATGCTAGAACCCAGGAGTGCACATAGAGTGTGACATCAAAACCAATATATGAAAAGGGATGTGGGGTAAGCACCTGACCGCGAGGAAAGTCGGCAAGCGCCTTACCCCCAATTGCTGTTACAGGTACTGACAGCGCTAAAACCACGTGGAGGGCAAGCAATGACAGGATCTGTGTGCTAACACTCTTGATGGTATTAAATAAGGGAACTTAAGAACTGTACTCACGAGGACGAGATAAACCTCTTGAATGTCAGCTAGCCCACGAATCCTGTTGATGAAACTGGGACCCCGAAAGGCTAGAACAGCAATGGAAGGAAAACTAAATACCTAAATTGGCATAGTGATTAGAAAATAGTGAGGAAAACATAAGCATTCACACAGGAGCTAGCTACAACCGCACACCACACCTAATAATCAACGGGAAAATAAATGCAGAAGTGCAGTGGAAAACATGGAATGGATCCCACTAGAAAGTAAGGATCAGGAGCAGGGACAAACGAAATAACCTATGCAAACTTCTCCCTACCCCTCCAAGGAAAAGACAGGAAGCTAAACTAAGAGGAAGGCTAAGGCAAACGGGTTTACAGCAGCAAAGGACAGAGTCAAAGAAATATAGAACACAGACAAACTGGGCTGCATCTAAAAGGGGAAAGCACTGAGAAATGCTGCCTGCAAACAGAGGAAGACAAAAAGGGAATCAAGGGAGCAGAAATCAATTAGCGCATGAATCCGAAATTCAGGGCGGAGGAAACAAGAAAACAGGAACTAGGAAGTAGGTACAAAGGCAAGGAACTAGGAACAAGGGACTAGTCAAAAACAGGAACACTGCAAACGATGACCAGCGCTGGACTGAAGTAAGACTGAGGCTTTTAAAGCTGCTTAACGAGCACACGCCTCGGGTGTGCTGATTGCTGCACCTGCAGCCACAGCTGTTACCTATCCTCCACCCAACCTTGTCCTGCAAGGGTGGAGGTGGAGCAGTGGGCCAGGCATTCTGGGAAGCATAGTCATTTGGTTAAAGAAGCATGCTGGCTGCCAAAAACCTGGAATGGATCCGGAAGGGAAGTAGCTTGGAAAATAGAGATTTAGCGCTCCCAATTCATCACAGCACTGTAGCATAAAGTTCGGAGGAAAAGTCCAGTAGGGAATAAACCCCAAATCATGCCCCCAAGTGGTGGGAACGGGAGCGAAGGGAGCGAGTCGTGACACACTCTCATGTGTTTTCCCGCTTCAATGGCCTTCATTTCTAAGCAGTTTTTCAAGAAACTTTGAGTCATGGTACTCAAGAAACAATAACCCAAGTACCCGAATGCTTTCTGCAGACGAATCCCAGTTCCTTCAACGAACCACGTTTGCTTCATACATTCCTGTTAGTCTGTCCCATATTTATGACAACCGTTTTTTGACAATTTATATTTAATTTCAGTTCACTTATGAACTTCGAGAAAGCATCAATTAGCCTTTGCAGTTGAATTTTTGTTCGATCAAGCAGCAGAAAATCATCTGCATAAGCAACCCATTTTATGTCAGTTATTCCCACCTTTGGAGCCACCAGACAAGAGGGTTCGGACACTTCACTTGCTACAGATAACAGATACGTAAAGATTAAATAGAATAGCCACCAATGCACATCCCTGCTTGAGGCCATTCCTGGAATTGATTTCTTTCGACATCAACACCTCATTGTTAAGTCTAACCTTCAAAACTGCATTGGAGTATAGATGTATCAGCATTGCAAGTAAGCCAATTTCAATGTTCAGTGCAGCAAGCCTTCTCCATAGTACTGGTCTATCTACCATGTTGAAGGCTGCAGAAAGATCCATTGATGCAGCATGCAATGGTAATTGCCCTGATTTCCGTACTTTACTTTGCAAGATGGAGACAAGTAGGCCCCCCGCATCTGTCCACATGCCTTTTCTAAACCCAAACTGCTGTATATCAAGGATTCTATTCTCATCCATCAAACTTATTATGTTTTCCAATACTATAGATGACAAGATCTTTGTCTCAACATTAATCAATGATATAGATCTATAATTCATGGGGCTCCGGCAATTTCCTTTTTAAAAAATCTGAAGCACATACAATATTTTCCATGAATCTGGCATAGACTGTGTCTCAATCACATCGTTGAAAATTAGGCAAAGTATCCTGGCCCACAAAAGCTCATTCTGTTTAAGAGTGACAAACGACAGGTTATTTGGACCGGGTGTAGCAGAAGATTTGATCTTCCTTATAGTCTTTTTCAACCGATACATCTAATATCCATTCGCCTCCCTCATTAACCGGAATCGTCCCATAAGAGGCAGAATGAGAATATAAGTTTTCAAAGTAATCACCCCACACTGTTTCGCTTATAGGGTAAATAATTAATTGAGCTTGGGAAGCCTCAGTGCTGTTGATAAGGGCCCAATAATTCCTAGAATGTTTCTCTTTCATTGCCTTTAGCATAGCCTCACTATCTTTCTGAGATTGCGCAGCATGGTGTTATATCCTCCAATTCTTGTATCGCTGCCTACTCATTCTACTTAATTCCTTAGCAATTAGTAGAGACAGATTCTGTCTCTTTATGACCCGTAATTCTTTATTCGGCAGGGCTCTACATTGCTTGGTATCTATATCAAAAGCGTGTTTGTGTCTTCTTTTTAGAGTCGCTCCTGCTAAATTTGATTTATCAAACTTAGACATGATTGACCCCAATAGTACACCAAAAGAGTCAATTGAGTATGTATATACATATATACAAGCGGACAAGATTAGATCTAAAGAGATTGGCTATTAAAAGGTTAATCTTGGTAGTCACTCGAGTGTAGCCATGTGAGAATATTCCATCTGAAGCTAAAATATGATTGGTATATTCTGATGTCAAGCAGAAGACCATTCCAACACTGGGCCGCCTTAACCGGGAAGCTACTGCCGCTTGTATTTATTTAGCCTGAGTTTGGGTATCTGAAGGCAGTAGGAATTGGTAGTTCTGGTGGGGCGGGTCAATGTTCTTCTCACTATTCTCTCTGCAAGGTAAGGGGGAGGTGCATTGTTATAAGGCATTTGAAGGTTGGTGAGGCTGTTCTAAGTGAGATCCTGGTGCTAATTTTTAGCCACTTTTGTTCTCTTCTTATATTGGAGATGTATTCCCTCATAGGTAAGTTAAGGGCAGTTCTAAAGGCAGTATTTGCAATATTTGAATTTTGTCAATGATGTATTTGTTTGCTCCCAAGTACAAGGCATTGCAATAGTCAAGTTTGGCAAGTATAAGGGCGTTGGAAAGGATGATACAGCTGGCTTGTGTAAGGAAAGCTTGGCATGCCCTAATGAGCCTGCAAGTATAGGCTGTGGAGGATGCTAGGGAGTTAACTTGTTTCTTCAGCGTCAAGGTAGAGTGAAAGGTAAAAGCCTAATGTTTTTACTACCTTAGCTACTGTAATTGTGTTACCATCGATGTTCAATGCGGTGTAGTTGGAGCTAAGTTTTTTTAGGTTGGCGGCAGAACCGAGGAACATGATTTCAGTTTTGTCATCATTCAGGCATAGGCCATGAGTGGCCATCCATGCCTGAGTGATCAGATATATTTCATTTACCAAGGCCGTATCAGTGACAAAGTTGCCCGAAAGGGGAATGAGGATTTGAGTGTCATCTGCATAGTTAGTGTAGGTGACACCCAGGCTGTCCAATTTGTCAAATAGGGGCTTGGTAAAAATGTTGTACATAGTTGGCGAGACTCAAGAACTTTGGGGTACACCGCAAACTATTTTGATAGGGTCCGCTGATGCCAATGTGGAGAAAAATCTCATGGTGCGGTTGTCCAGAAATGATTGGACCCAGGCTATGGCCTTGCTTGAAAAGTGGGCAGCTGATGCCAAATGTTCGCACAGGACAGCGTGTTCAACCAGGTCAAAGGCCGCTGACAGGTCAAGGAGGAGTAGCATGGCAGTGTTCCCCTTGTCGTTAAGCTTGTCAATCTGTGCCTTGAGATCAATTAAGGATGTCTCTGTGCCATGTTGCTGTCTAAACCCAGATTGACGGGCACCTAGAAGCTGGTTGGATTCAAGATATTGCTGGATTTGTAAGTAAGCTACTCTATCTATTATTTTAAGAAGGAAGGGTACCGTGGTAATAGACCTGCAGTTCTAGTTTGGGATATAATAGCTTTCCAGACTCCATTTTCTGGGCCATATGGAGCATTATAGGCCCATACCATTTGTTAAATGGACATGCGTTAAAGGTTTTTCTTTAAGCAACTTTCCTTCCATTGATATGAATGGAACCCTCAGCTAATGACCTAGGTCGTAAGCCCTAGCCTGATTCTGGGGTGAAGTATGATATGATATGATATGATATGATATGATATGATATGATATGATATGGCATTTATAACGCACCAGATGGTGGCAAGTGCAGGGATAAGAGCCGACAAAAGGTGACAAGTGATGGTAGAGGGCTGTAGCGATACAGAGACAGTCCCCGAGTGCAAAGGTTGTCAGGGTGGCAATTCAGGTGTGCAACTGGCTGGTAGGAGACCTGAGCTCAAGATCAAAGGGTAGCCAGTTAACCAGTGCAGTTTCAGTAAGGAGATCAGCGAGGGAGAGGAGGAGAGAAAGCAGAAGCAAAGAAGAAGGTCTTGAGGTGCTTCCGGAAGCAAAGATGGTTCTCCTCAAGTTTCAAAGAGTGAGGGAGGCTGTCCCAGAGAGAGGCCCCAGCAGAGGAAAGAGATCTACCAAAAACTCATTGCTTCGAGAAGCGACTGACCCTAAGTGAGTTGGAAGAGGATCTAAAGCCTTTTTTGCTTCACTTGCCTTCTCAACCCATTTATTTTGGGTGCACTGCCCGTAGGCCCCTAAGGTCACCATTGCAGGAGAACGGTGTGTCCATTCATGCTTCCCCATGTTGTCTTATTGTAGCACACACCATCTTAGATCGTAGTGTGGCAGGGGTAGTGTGTCTTCCTTTTTCACTTTTGTTTTACAATATTCATTATGCCTTTATGATGTGCCTAGGACAGGCTGGAGGTCGTGCATCACATCTTGCTTTTCCAGTGTACTGGCAAGCACCAATCTTTCACTTCATAATGTCATTTCAATAACCATATACTCAAGATGGTTGCTCCACGTAGTATATTTGTGTTTATTTGCTCTTGTAATAATTTGAAGATCAGGGATGTTGGCAAGGTTCTTTTACAGTTGCACAAAGATGATAACAATTGGTGAGCAGTTTATGAGGGTGTGAGCAAAGTGGAACATAGCCAGGAGACAATGCTAAACAAAAACATATAAGAATGAGGTGACTCAGAAAGATAACATTAGCTTAGTAGATCTAGAGCTTTAAACTAACAAGGAATATTGTACAAATATAAAATGTATACCAAATTGTGCTGCACTTGGGGGGATTGGGATCAAGTAGGGTTGATGAGGGGGGCAGGAGGAGCTCCCCCTTTGGCAACTAAGTTCAGTTTAAGCCGAGATTTTAAGAGATTCACACTTGGGCTTGATATGATAGTAATGGGTCCCGGGTTCCTATGGAGTGTGGTGTGTAAGGGGATGGTTAGTTGACACACCTACAATCAGGCAGGTATTTAGGAGCAATATCAATGACAGCTTAGTTAACTAAGAGAAGGGACTTGAAAGGGGAGCAGTTTTGCATGGAGATCCCATCACCACGGTGTCAGTAGGACGATATCAGGAGGTGTGAGTAGATGTGAGAGAGTACAGTAAACAAAGTTAAGGGCTTTCTCTAGTAGGAGGAAGGAGTAGGGTGGAAGGCTAATGTGTATTCTGAACACAAGAGCAGAGATCAGAGTGGTGGGAAAGAAACAAATACTTTTCTAATGTTGAAAATGTTAATAGGAGCAGCAGAGTTGGGGTAGTGATGCATTGTTCTGGTCAGAGGTAGCTATCAAAGAGAACTCAAAGGTTGCAAGCATTGAGAGAGGAAGAGATAAGATCAGGCAGGAAACAGATAGTGGAGGGGAGGTCAGGGATTTCATTGCACACTGGAAGGATGACTTCCATTTCTGAAGAGTTCAACATGAGTAAACAAAGAGTCATGGAGTGATGAATTTCAATGAGACAGTTGCTAATACATTTTGAGATAACTTGGGTGAAGGTGGGATCGGATAAAATATTTGAATGTTGTCAGAAAAGAGATGATAGTGAAGGCCAATTGGCAAGGTAAGTCCTCCCAGAGCAGTGGTACATGGTGTGAAGAGCAAAGGTCCAATGGCTCATCATTGGGGATAACAATGGGAAGAGGAGTTGGCTCAGAGGTTTGGGATTTCCAGGAAGTTTTAAGGAATAGATCTTCCAGGTAAGAGGCAATACAGCTCAGGGCAGATTTGTGTAACCCAATGAGAATGAAGAGGAGGGATAAGTGGTTGGTTGTATCAAAAGTGATGGAGAGGTCCAAAAGCATGAGTAAAGAAGAGAGTTTGGACTGATGACTATGGGACATAAACTTGAAGGCAAGCATTAGTGTTGTCTCTGTGGAGTGTTTACTATGAAGGTGATACTGACGTCGATCTTCAATGCCATTGTCCTTAAGGTATTTAATAATTTGGTTAACGACAAAGCATTCAAGGAACATTCAATAAAGAGGAAGGAGGGGGAATGCTGGATTGTGTACATCAGCAAATGCCATGTTCAAATAGGGTAGGACAGCTGTAAATGTAAAAGAGGTTTTGAATAGTTTAGAAGAGAGAGGGAAATATTAAAGAGCTCAGGGAGATAAGGGCAGGTTATTGAGACTAAATTGTTGACTGTTTAGGGAGAAAATGGGACAACTGGAGATGAAGATGTTTTAGTGCTGCCATGGATGTGTGCTAGTTCAGTAGGAGAGATAGAGAAGAAGTTGTTTAGAGTAGAAGCGTTAGGAGGGCGAGGTGGTGGACAAAAGCACGATGGGGAGAGAGGGAGGAGGTCTGTGTGAGTATCATATATTTTAGAGATTTTAAAGGAAAGGTAGGGAGCTAAGTCCTTATGAGAAAGGGAACAACCAATGGATATCGGCTTGGAATCTGTAAGCAAAGCTAGGAGGGTAAATTAAATTTTGTGGGGGTGATTGCAAAGGGAAAAACAGTTATAGTCCAGTTATATTTGGTGTTTACACTCCATAAGTATATTTTCTGCCTTCCAAAAGCAGGGAAACATCAGGCCCACTTAAAATCTATAGCATATCACTTGGCAGGATCAACTCACAATTTGACAAGTGCTTATTCTCGTTGCTGTTTTCTTAATTGAAGGCTGCCATGGCATGGTTAAACTTAATTTGGGGTTTGTTCAAAACAACATATATCTCCCTCCATACACAGTGTCTTCTCAGGAAGAGATTTTGATGCCTCTTAATGTAGCCCACACTTGTATCACACTGGAGAGCAAACACTACCTGAGTGAAAGTGAAACTGGAGAGTGCATCTCTGTTTCAAAGGTTCTGTGCATGACCTTGATGGTAGCTGTTTCTGTGCTGCATCTGTGTCTGATTCCAGATGGCTAAGACTGAAGGAGGTTGTTGACTTTGAAGTGTTGGAAGAGTTATCTTGCTTCTGATTTCTTAAATATCTTAGCTATGGGTGATGGGGCAGTAGTTGCTCAGGTCTCCAGGGTCCATTGTTGGTTTCTTGAGAAGTGGGAGGATTTGTCTGGTATTAAGGTTTGAGGGGAAGGTACCTTGAGTTAGGGAGTGGTTGATAATTGTGAGGCAAGGGAGGAGTACTTCAGTCAGAAGTGTCTTCATTACAGAGGCAGGGAGGATGTTGTTCCAGTACAATGTGTCCTTGAGGGATGCTACAGAGGAAAGGAAGTCTTCCATAGTTAATGTCTTGAAAGTTGTTTAGGTAGTTGTGGTTTTGCAAGCTGGATTTTTAGCGTGCTGTCAGTTATGGTGCCGGTGTCTTATATGTTGGCGGATCATGCTCTTGACACCCACAGCCTCCCGCAGCACATGAAAGATCCAACACACGAGAAGGATAACATCCTCAACCATATCATCACTGCATTTCCTTCCCTTCACAACAGCTCTGCTCTACTGCCTGACTTGTCTAACCCGATGGCTGTGTCTTTCACTATCCTGCAGAAAACCCCAGTTACGCACTTATAGCAGAAACCCATTAGGAAAACCTTCTAAGTCCTTCAAGAACTTCCCTGGTGGAAGACCTTATGGAAGGCCTCACCAACCTCCACCTCACAAGGACAGAACACCCCCAACTCATCTGTGACTCTCTACTGGCAGCACTCAACATCACCCTCTCAGTCTTCATTGACCAACAAGGGCCTCTGAAACAATGCACCTACAAACCTAAACCATCAGCACTCTGGTAGATGCAAGGACTCAACCTCAGCAAAAGAGTCATCAGGAAACAAGAGAAAACCTGGCACCCCTACAGGGCCACATATGACCTGGTGCTCCTCAAGGAACACTGAGCAACCCAATGACAACTAATAAACACAGCCAAAGCTATTAGAACACCATAGCTGAAGCCAATACCAAAAGTGGAGCCCTCTTCAAAGCAGTCCAGCACTGTGTCAACCTGCTACCCTCCCTGCAGAAGTACCCCTTCCCTACCTGGAGATCATCAACAGCTCCCTAACTCAAGGCACATTCCCATCAACCCTAAAGACAAGAGAAATACTCTGTCTACTAAAGAAACCCACTCTGGATCGTGGCAATATAGGAAACTATCGTCCTATCACCCATCTTCCCTTCCTAGGTAATATCATCCAAAGTGCAACCATGCAACTGCAACAACACATCGAAACCAACAATATCCTCCAAACCTACAAATCCGGGTTCATACCCAGATGCAGCATGGAGACGGCAATGACGCCCTCAAAATCCATGATGACGTCCACTGCTGCCTCCTGGTTCTACTCAACCTCTCAGCCGCATTTGACACAGTAGACCTCAAGGCACTCACAGACACCCTACATTGGTGCATGGGGATCAGCATGGGGATCAGCAACCATGTCCTATGCTGTTTCAAGTCCTACCTCAACAACCTCCAGCAGTTTGTTCAGATGGACTCCCCTAAATCGTCAATGCTACCAGTCACCTGTGGAGTCCCGCATGGTTCTATCCTCTCCCCAGTGATCTTCAATCTATACATGGAGCAGCTGGGAGCCCTCCTAGCCACACACAACATCTATATCCATCAATACACTGACAACATATAGCTATACCTCAAGATCAAAACCATTAAGGACATCCAGTCTCAAAACCTGCCTCTTGCTGATCCAGTCTTGGATGTCCAGTGCACACTTGAAGCTCAACCCCTCCAAGACCCTGAGGCCTTCACATCTGAGCTCACCTCCTGCGTAAAGTCCCTCAGGTTCCACTTCAACAAACACGTCCCCTTCAAGACAGACATAGCTAAGAAAACTCAGACAGCTTGGTATCAGATCTACCTCCTGTGGAAAGTCAAGCCCTTCCTCCCTCTGGACAGCTTAAAGTCCAGTGTACAAGCAGTGGTCCTATCCCACATGGATGGGGTCAATGCTCTCCTCGAATGCATCACCCCAGTCCTCATCAACCTTGACTGGATGCCATGCACAAATCACCTTCAAGTATTGCTGTTTGGTCTATAATGCAGTCGCCCGCAAGTCACCTAGCTACCTCTTGGTGAAGCTCAGTATCTCCGGTGACAGCTCACCACCAAAAGCCAGGACACGTGCAGACCTGAAATCTACTGCTTCAAAAAGGAAATGACCTAAAAAGAAGTCTTCTCTACCTATGCCAAAATACTATGGAACATCCTCCCCGTCAGCATCTGACTCTCCCATCGCTCCAACAGTTTTGAAAATAACTCAAGAACCACCTCTTCAAGGAGTCTCTTCTCCTCAACACCTAAGCCATCACGTCTCACTAGACGCCATCCGCTCCTCTGCTCCCTGCCACCCTATACAGTTGTAACCCTCCACTGTGCCTCTCTGTATCCTACCCCCACTGTATATTCTTTATTCTTTATTTTTCTCTGAAGAGCACTCATTATGCATCTGTACTCTTGTATACCTCTGTAAAGTTCTCAATTGTGTGTATCTGTATGGTTGTATACCTCTTTAACACACTGCGTTGCTTATCATAGCTAGGTCTGTGCTGATTAAATATAATAATAATAATAATAATAATAATAATAATAATAATAATAATAATAATAATAATAATAATAATAATAATAATAATAATAATAATGTTGATCTTTTTATAAAGAAAGTTGATGACAGTAGATTATTTGATGGAGTGCAGTATGGCTGGTCAGGCAGGAACACTGTCATCATTGGCCAGATGTGTGTGACTCCTGCATCTGAAACATCTGAAACATCTGTGTCAATATTCATGCACTGTGTAATGGGTGCCAATTACCTAAGCACCCCCCAGTTCTCCAGTGAAGCACAGCACCTGAGTAAGTTGCAAAGAAGTTTGAGAAATCAATGATCTTACAAACCTACATACTAAGAAAGTTGAAAAGGGCGGTTTGGTCTCTACCCATCTGAACCAATAATTTCTCACAACTAAACGCCCCCCATAACCCTTTGCACTTAGCTTACGGTAATGAGTGGAGTCTCCAGACTGCCACCTTCTGGCAAATCCCAGATAATTTTGGAACTTAGTGAAATGTATGTATGAGAGGGACAAAAACTGGGTTTTCATGCGCGGATAGAGAGGACACCAGGCTGAAAGGCTATTCCCATACGTTTCTAGGACTTGTCATGCTTTTTGTTGGCTTTCATGCCTTATTACAAGCCTTGCTATGGCATGTTATGATCTGCTGCCTGTACACATGTACAAACAACTTGCATACCACACCCAGGCCAAACGTATCCTAGCACCATGGACACAGGCTTCTCTTCAGACACAAATTCCTTTATGTTCACAACATTGAACGCCTAGAAACTGACCTGCAGGCAAATCTGTCTTCTGTTTGTGCTCCCTTCTCTGCACTAACCACACCCACCACCCTCTTTTGGATATCTCTCAGAGTGCCTGGAGTAAATGGCAGTGGAGCACATTAAAAATCCAAATAGAATAGTTTGGGCCCAGCGTTTTCAGACGTCTGCTATCATCAGTGACCTTTGAATGGGCATTACACCTCTTAAAGCTCTCTCTGCGCCGTTCCTTTCTGCCTCCCTCCCTGATCCGCCCCTAACACCGTCCCCTCACAAGATTGACTAGTGAGCGGGTCATGGGACCCAGAATATGAAAAAGACACATTTGTTGACTCTGCTGCCCCTTCTTAGTGAAGCCGCACTGAAGAGGAAAGGGAGGAATTAGGATCTGCTCCTGAAGAAATCTGAACCTGGGCTGTCCAGAAAGGTCTCATTTTCTGGCTCTAAATTGTTTAAAGGGCAATGCACCACAAAAAGCACTCTATACACTGTTCCTTTCTCCCTCCCTCCCGATCCACCCGCAACAGACAAATATAGAAAGAAACTAAAGGGCAGCTTTGTCTGGGCAGCCGGCTAATGGCTCAATGCAAAGGGCACCTCCATCACCTTTTTGCCTGTTCCCCATAGGTGCCTCTGCCATGCTACAGCCCTGTCTGCTGCAACAATCAGGTAGGGAAAAATGGTTTGTTTGTACATCTAGTACTGTTGTGAGCCTGTATTGTAAATCTAGCTACCATTTTGCATCTCTACTCTACATCTTTTTCCATAGGGATAGTGTTGTGGGCATCCACTTTGAATCTACCTGTACTGTTAATCTAGCTACCATTTTGTGCCACTACATCTTTTTCCAGAGGTTAGTGTTTTGGACATGCACTTTGTTAGGGAGAATTCTCTTATAAGGCTAATTTCCCAAACCTAGTGAGTCCCCCAGCAGCTTTGCTGGATTTTTGGGGTTTGTTTTTTTCTCCTGCTAAGAGTGAGACTCTGTTCCTCCCACTCTTAGACATGATTTGAGGTGTGTCTTTTACTTGTTATGTGCTTATGGGCTATGGGGTTTTCTTTTTACTCCAATGGGTATCATCTATTTTTTGTGTATGTGTTAGACAGCACCCTCAGTGCAGTAACACATGGGTGTCATAGTGACCCCCAAATATAGACTCCATACCCTGGGACTGACTAGTGTCTCCCATGGCATGTAAAGTCACCATTGACTTTACTAGTCCTACATTGTGAACAGAACCAGTACAAACCATCATATTGTGGAAGTACTGGAAGGGGTTAATTATATTGCCCCTGGGTCTGTTTTCTAGGGGGCACTGTCCAGTCCCCCCTTGTCGAGTTTCTGGCTGGTGGCAGTGGTTACCACACAAAATATTCCACCGGAATATTTCCAATGGGATTTTCCCATTGATTTTAAACGCAACACTTTTTGGTGCAATGTTAAACATACCGCTGGTTTATTTATTTAATATTAAATCCACTTTTTGCCAGAACTCTTTTCTAAAATAGCGTTTGTGTCCGTCTCTGTAACTCTGACCAAGGTCGAGCCCTTTATTCCACTTTTTGGCGGGCTTCTCCACAGTAGCCCTCCAAATGGTGCCACTCTGTCTGGGTTCCACAGGATGGCACCCTGGACTTCCTTGCCTTAGCAACCCAAGTCGCACTCTATTCTTATTGGCCCATTGGTGAGCCTCCCGGCTCACCACTTAGCATGTTTGAGTGACAGCTAGGCAGTTGAATGGGGTTTTTTCTGCATAAAAGCAGGGCTTTTGGGACTGGAACTTCAGAAGTCGCCACAGGACCTAAGAATCCAAAGAGGGAAGAAGCTGAGCCATCTGCAACGACGACACCACCGGTGGAGCCCTGCTGCAATGAACTCACCACTTTCCCAACGACAAGAGAAGATCTTCTGCTAGACGAGTCTTCTTCCTCTGAGCTGGTGGGACCAACCAGTTCGCCCCTTTCACCTTCCAAAGACGTCTCTTGGTTGAATCACCCGTGCCAAGCACCCCGGCGGCCGGATAGCCAAGCTTCACCACTTTGACCGCGAATAAAAGGAAAGCACCTTTTACCGACGAACAACGCGGCTGGTTTCATCCCTGTGCAGTGCATCGACTCCACGTTTCCTCCTCCATGTGATCCTCTCTTCCCCTAGTTGAAACAATGAACTGCAACCACTGCCTGGAACAACCGCCACTGCTGGAGTTTCCTCTCTCTGTAAGGTACTGTGTCCTGCCTGGCCTCCCTTTCTTCATTTTGCCCAAGGTGACCCTTAAATCCTCGGTTTTCCAACTGGGTTGGCCCCAGACCTTCTTACTTTATCTTCTTGAATCGACCCAACCTCTTTTGAACATTCAACAAAGACTTTTTAGTGCATTTTGAACCGTGTGATCCTGGGCACATTTCGCTTTGCTCCATTTAAAGTGGGCCTGGCCTATGAACTTTGGCTCTACAGTGTCTACTGCCTTAATTCCTTTGCTGAGAACTCCTAAAAGTGTTGGGACTTGTTTTATTTCTATGCTCTGCCTTTTTCTCTCCCTTTAACTGAAGTATTGGAGTGCCATCAGGTTACGCGCTCACATCTGTTTTAACAAATCGTGGTGTTTTAACTCTGACTTGTCTAATAGTTATCAAGGGAGGTGTGTATACTTTGCCTGACTGTGTTTTAACTTGCTTTTGATTTAGAGTGCTAGTATATTGCCTAAGGTGTGTTTTAAATAAATAATTATATACTTTTTATACAAAGCTCTGGTCAGTGTTTGTTTGCTCTGTTGTGTTTTTAGCCCTATTTTGTATACTCTATATATTGCCCTACTCTTCTTGAGAGAGGTCTGACTGCTCAGCCACAGCTACCAGGTAAATCTGGGTGGTACAGGCTGCTACCAATTGGGTTTACTGCTTACTCCTGTAGTCTTAATCTTTTTGCAGTTTTCCCCAAGGGAACTAACACACTTTGAATCTAGCTTTATTGTGAATCTAGCTATTGTTTTGTGCCATGACTTTGCATCTTTTTTCCACTGGCATTAACTTTGAATCTAGCTGTACTGTCAATATAGCTATGTTTTTGTACCACTACTTTGCATCTTTTGCAACATCAGGTTGTGAACAAAAGAAAGAAAACATGCATATAAAACATAACATTTGCAATTAAATTCCTTATGACACAGAACACACTCCTCTGTGCCACGCATGACTCAAATATGAAATAGTTGCTTGCATCACATCTGTGGAATTCAAGTACATACACTCAAGTAATGCAGAAGAAAGGATTCTAATAACTTGATTCCTCAACCAAAAGAAGAGTGATTCTATACGTTCCAAGAAAGCAGTATGCTGAACTCCATTTGCTCTTGCACTTAGTATACACAGATGCACTTTTAACAGGAGCAATCTACTGTGATGATCACAACCAAATTCAAATTCCAAATAAGTTGTTTTTCTTTCTTTGAATCAAATGATATGTGGTCAAGAAATCACTATTTAGGCATATATATATATATGTATATTACTGTGGCCATGTAGTTATGGTTACGTTGGTGTTTCCATAGGAAGAGCACTTTTTGGGCGGCTTATAACTTCGCTCTCCCCGGACGAATCCTCACCAAACTTATTTATCTGCAGAGTTTGGTGAGGATTCGTTATTACATTGTATAATCAACATACTTTTTTTTTAGACCCTCATATTTAGTAGATTACAAATCAGAGTACTATGCAATTTGCTCAGTTTCTGTATTTGTTGCTAAAATCATTGGGTCTGTGGGAGAAAAAAAAAAAATCCATGTTGGATTAAAAAAAATGTTTTCTGTTATGCTACAGTTTATTTGTTTGTTTGTTTTCAGTGTTGACTTGTTGTTTCTGGCTAATGCTTTATACTGGCTTGTTGCATTTTTTTGGAGCAGTAACATATTATTTATTTGTTTGGATATTATAACATTTTTGAGCAGTTCGATACCAATTGGCGTATTCTAACTGTCTATTTTTTTGATATATTTTAGTGGTATTGATTTATCTATTAGGATATTGTTAAATTTTGGGAAAGTTAGATACCAATTGGCGTTTTCTAACTGTGTATTTTTGGTCTAATTTAGTGGTATTCATTTATCTGATTAGTTGTTGTAGAATCTTTGAGCAGTTAGATAGCTGTTGGAGTATTCTAACAGTTTATATGTTTTTAACACAAGTTTACCTAGGGTTTAAATACAGTTTAGTTATCAAATTTTGGTTTTAAGAACATCAAATGAGCATTTGTAAGATTTGCTGGTAATCTCTGCTTTAGAGTAATGGTACTATCATTACATTCAAACCATCCACATTTCTTTTGTAAATATACAGAGGGTAATTCATAGAATTTCGCAGAAAAGTGTCGCAAGCGGCTGGCGCAGAGTGTCCGCGTGCGATTGTCTGCGCCAGGCACGTGCGCTAAAACCGATTTCCGCGCACAGCGTATTCATGGATTTTAGGCTCCCAAACCAGCCGTGGCGCAGAGTATCGCAGCGACCCTGCAGCAGCGCCAGTAAAGCCCCCAAGAACGCCCTCGCGCAAGGAAAAGCCATCAAAATCGCTAAATCATCGCAAAGGACTGCGCTAACCCTGGACCAGTTTACAGGGCTGCCAAACAAGGAACGCAAAGCGGGTAACGTGCATATCAGGGGTATGCGTGAAGTTATACACGCGATTAGCCAGGCTGCCAGGGTACGCGTATTTCAGGGGTGCGCGGGAAGTTCAACACGCGATAGTCCAGGGAACGTGTATTACAGGGGTACGCGGGAAGTTCAACACGCGATTGTCCAGGGAACGTGTATTACAGGGGTACGCGGGAAGTTCAACACGCGATTGTCCAGGGAATGTGTATTACAGGGGTACGCGGGAAGTCTTACATGCGATTAGCCAGGGCACGTGTAATACAGGGGTACGTGGGAGTTATAACACACGCAATTTGGCTGGGTACGTGTATTACAGGGGTACACGGGAAGTTCTACACGCGAATCGGCTGGGTACGTGTATTACAGGGGTGCGCGGGAATGATCACACGCGATTTGGCCTGGTACGTGTATTACAGGGGTGCGTGGTAATGATCAGACGCGATTTGGCTTGGTACGTGTATTACAGGGGTGCGTGGGAAGTTCTACACGCGATTGCCCAGGGTACGTGTATTACAGGGGCACATGGGAATTATCACACGCGATTTGGCTGGGTACGTGTATTACAGGGGTACACGGGAAGTTCTACACGCGATTCGGCTGGGTACGTGTATTACAGGGGTGCGCGGGAATTCTCACATGCGATTTGGCCAGGTACGTGTATTACAGGGGTGTGCGGGAATTATCACACGCAATTAGGCTGGGTGGGTCCTCACAGGTGTTCCCTGTACACCCTCCACGGCCCCAGCAGGCAGCCCACAAAACAGGGGACTACCCTGCACACCTGCTCATGTCCCCCTGCACCCCCAGCCCCCAGCAGTGCAGGGTCACCCTCCACCAGGCCCCCACTCATGTCTCCCACCACCCCCACCCCCAGCAGTGCAGGGGCACCCTCCACCAGGCCCCCACTCATATCTCCCACCACCCCCACCCCCCTGCCACCATGGGCAGCCCCCACCAGGCCCCCACTCATGTCTCCCACCACCCCCACCCCCCTGCCACCATGGGCAGCCCCCACCAGGCCCCCACTCATGTCTCCCACCACCCCCACCCCCCAGCAGTGCAGGGTCAACCTCCACCAGGCCCCCACTCATGTCTCCCACCACCCCCACCCCCCAGCAGTGCAGGGTCACCCTACACCAGGCCCCCACTCATGTCCCCCTGCACCCCCACCCCCCAGCAGTGCAGGGTCAACCACCACCAGGCCCCCACTCATGTCCCCCTGCACCCCCACCCCCCAGCAGTGCAGGGTCACCCTCCACCAGGCCCCCACTCATGTCTCCCACCACCCCCACCCCCACCCCCCAGCAGTGCAGGGTCAACCTCCACCAGGCCCCCGCTCATGTCTCCCACCACCCCCACCCCCCAGCAGTGCAGGGTCACCCTCCACCAGGCCCCCACTCATGTCCCCCTGCACCCCCACCCCCCAGCAGTGCAGGGTCAACCACCACCAGGCCCCCACTCATGTCCCCCTGCACCCCCACCCCCCAGCAGTGCAGGGTCACCCTCCACCAGGCCCCCACTCATGTCTCCCACCACCCCCACCCCCCAGCAGTGCAGGGTCATCCTCCACCAGGCCCCCACTCATGTCCCCCTGCACCCCCACCCCCCAGCAGTGCAGGGTCACCCTCCACCAGGCCCCCACTCATGTCTCCCACCACCCCCACCCCCCCAGCAGTGCAGGGTCAACCTCCACCAGGCCCCCACTCATGTCCCCCTGCACCCCCACCCCCCAGCAGTGCAGGGTCACCCTCCACCAGGCCCCCACTCATGTCCCCCTGCTCCCCCACCCCCCAGCAGTGCAGGGTCAACCACCACCAGGCCCCCACTCATGTCCCCCTGCACCCCCACCCCCCAGCAGTGCAGGGTCAACCACCACCAGGCCCCCACTCATGTCTCCCACCACCCCCACCCCCCTGCCACCATGGGCAGCCCCCACCAGGCCCCCACTCATGTCTCCCACCACCCCCACCCCCCTGCCACCATGGGCAGCCCCCACCAGGCCCCCACTCATGTCTCCCACTACTCCCACCCCCCAGCAGTGCAGGGTCAACCTCCACCAGGCCCCCACTCATGTCTCCCACCACCCCCACCCCCCAGCAGTGCAGGGTCACCCTCCACCAGGCCCCCACTCATGTCCCCCTGCACCCCCACCCCCCAGCAGTGCAGGGTCAACCACCACCAGGCCCCCACTCATGTCCCCCTGCACCCCCACCCCCCAGCAGTGCAGGGTCACCCTCCACCAGGCCCCCACTCATGTCTCCCACCACCCCCACCCCCCAGCAGTGCAGGGTCAACCTCCACCAGGCCCCCACTCATGTCTCCCACCACCCCCACCCCCCAGCAGTGCAGGGTCACCCTCCACCAGGCCCCCACTCATGTCCCCCTGCACCCCCACCCCCCAGCAGTGCAGGGTCAACCACCACCAGGCCCCCACTCATGTCCCCCTGCACCCCCACCCCCCAGCAGTGCAGGGTCACCCTCCACCAGACCCCCACTCATGTCTCCCACCACCCCCACCCCCCAGCCGTGCAGGGTCAACCTCCACCAGGCCCCCACTCATGTCCCCCTGCACCCCCACCCCCCAGCAGTGCAGGGTCACCCTCCACCAGGCCCCCACTCATGTCTCCCACCACCCCCACCCCCCAGCAGTGCAGGGTCACCCTCCACCAGGCCCCCACTCATGTCCCCCTGCACCCCCACCCCCCAGCAGTGCAGGGTCAACCACCACCAGGCCCCCACTCATGTCCCCCTGCACCCCCACCCCCCAGCAGTGCAGGGTCACCCTCCACCACGCCCCCACTCATGTCTCCCACCACCCCCACCCCCCAGCAGTGCAGGGTCACCCTCCACCAGGCCCCCACTCATGTCCCCCTGCACCCCCACCCCCCAGCAGTGCAGGGTCAACCACCACCAGGCCCCACTCATGTCCCCCTGCACCCCCACCCCCCAGCAGTGCAGGGTCACCCTCCACCAGGCCCCCACTCATGTCTCCCACCACCCCCACCCCCCAGCAGTGCAGGGTCACCCTCCACCAGGCCCCCACTCATGTCCCCCTGCACCCCCACCCCCCAGCAGTGCAGGGTCACCCTCCACCAGGCCCCCACTCATGTCCCCCTGCACCCCCACCCCCCAGCAGTGCAGGGTCACCCTCCACCAGGCCCCCACTCATGTCTCCCACCACCCCCACCCCCCAGCAGTGCAGGGTCACCCTCCACCAGGCCCCCACTCATGTCCCCCTGCACCCCCACCCCCCAGCAGTGCAGGGTCACCCTCCACCAGGCCCCCACTCATGTCCCCCTGCACCCCCACCCCCCAGCAGTGCAGGGTCAACCACCACCAGGCCCCCACTCATGTCCCCCTGCACACCCACCCCCCAGCAGTGCAGGGGCACCCTCCACCAGGCCCCCACTCATGTCTCCCACCACCCCCACCCCCCTGCCACCATGGGCAGCCCCCACCAGGCCCCCACTCATGTCTCCCACCACCCCCACCCCCCTGCCACCATGGGCAGCCCCCACCAGGCCCCCACTCATGTCTCCCACCACCCCCACCCCCCAGCAGTGCAGGGGCACCCTCCACCAGGCCCCCACTCATGTCTCCCACCACCCCCACCCCCCTGCCACCATGGGCAGCCCCCACCAGGCCCCCACTCATGTCTCCCACCACCCCCACCCCCCTGCCACCATGTGCAGCCCCCACCAGGTCCTCACAATCCCCAATCATGTGCGTAATGGTCAGCCTCCACAGCCAAAAAGCCCTACCAAGTAACCCATTCACCCAAATGGAAATGAAAACACATGTTACACCCCCAATGTTCATGAAGCAAATGAACCCATGTCCGTCACACACAGATTTTCAAATTGAATGGGAAAACACACAACATGACATGCATGAAACCAATGAGATGGAACCACACAGTGAACAATGGAAAAAAAAATGTATTGGACAAAAATACAAATGGTAATGAAAGAAAAATAACTACAATGTAAATGTGAAAAAATAAGCTGCATGTCCGCATAAAAACACAAAAGTAGAAAATCAAATCCATAAAATATTGTCCAAAGTGAAATGTAAAAACTCTCCATGCAACAAAGAACTATGTACAAAAATAACAAGGGTCCATCATCACAACTGAACTAAGGAAACCTCCTAAAAAACCTACCTAAATATCAACTATATACAAAAAGTGGAGCAGTGTCCGTCGACTGCAAATCATAAGAAAAAACAAAGGAAACCTAAAACTAAAGAACTATATACAAAGGCGGCGGGCAAGTCCAGCGGCTCACTCCGTGGTGTTCAGGGCCAGGGCATCATCGAACTCCTGTTCGATGTCCCGGAGGCGGTCCAGTTCCATGGCCCCGAGGGTCCGCAGGGACGACGCCGTGTCCTCCTCCAACCCCCTGCGGATTGCCTCGAGGCACTCGGCCCGCCTCAGGGCCCTCCGCATGGAGTTCTCCGCCCTGACCATTGTGAGCCGCGCCTCTTCCGCCCGCCGCCGCTCCGCACCTATGGCGTGGCCCAACCGCTGCCACACGGAAGACACTCTCTGTCCTGGGTCCTCCTGCCCTCCGGCCGATGCCTGCCCCTCCGATGTCGAAGGCCCCGAGCCTTCATGGCTCCCACCATGTTGCTGCTGCTGCTCTGCCTCTGCCCGTGCACTGCCTCCTGCTGCCTGCACATCCTCCGCCGGCTGGGGTGCAGTTGTTGATGTGGCCACCCCTGCTGGACGTCCGACTCCCGACTGTGGCAGGGATGCCTCCTCCACCAGCCTGGCCGCACTGTCAGAGGCAGCTCCACAGGGCACCCAGGTGACTGATGGGTGGGAAGATGGCACAGAGGACGACTGGCGCGTAGGGGGTCCAGTTGAGGAGGGGGTCGGAACAAGCCCCATCAGACGGAGGAATCCGGTCTGGGTGACCTGTCCCAGCAGGCTGACGTGGTCAACGAGCCATTCGAGATGACGTGCAGTCTCTCCATGAAAAGACTGCAGGTCACC
The DNA here is from genome assembly GCF_040938575.1 of Ambystoma mexicanum. NCBI lineage: Eukaryota > Metazoa > Chordata > Amphibia > Caudata > Ambystomatidae > Ambystoma > Ambystoma mexicanum. The sequence goes on along the minus strand of NC_090924.1, from coordinate 38,580,260 downwards.
TCGCATGGCCCGTTGACGCAACGCCACACCAGCCAGGACAGGCTCAACCCGGACCTGGATAGCCACGTCCGCAGGCAGAGGAAGGCCAGTTGACGTCAGCTCATCCCCTGCCTGGAAACGGGTCTGGACGTAGGCATCCCTGCTGGTGCAAGATGATGTAGGGACAGGATCGGGGACAGGATTGCACACAGGCACCTCCGCGGCGGCCTGTGCTGCCTCCTGTCCCTGGTCCTGGACTGCACCACTAGCACCAGTGGGATCCCCACCTCCAGACCCCGTCTCTGGTGCTTGCACGGCCTCCTCCTCCACCAGACCCCCCACCAACCTGGATGACTCCGTGCCATCTTCCCCTGTTGGGCCCTGTGGGGTCCCAGCTGCCCCTTCTGCTGCCGAGGAGTCCAACTCCAACCTCCGCCTCTTGGACCTCCCCCCGGCAGTTGCGGCCTGGGACGCGGCACCGGACTCCTCACTCCCCGACGAGATGACAACACGGGAGGGGAGCCGGGCCTTGCGTCTCCGGCTGGCGGTCGGATCCCCGCCGCTGTGCTCCACAGCACCTTCTCCGCCCTCTTCATCAGTTGACGCTGCAGACAGGGAGAAACAAAACACAGGCATCAGGGCACTGTACAATGGACACATACACACATGACAGTTGCACATGAGTGGCATTGGCAAACCTCAGACATGTCATCACAATCCCCAACACACATGTCATTGCAACTCGCACACATGAGCCATACCACAGCCATATCGCAACTGCCACCACCATCCATACACATACAACAGCATGAGCAGCCAAAGGTGACCCAGACATCACATGCAACACAGGAAGTGCACCACACATGTACACACACCACCACACTTGCATGCATGTGTACACCTCGGCCAAGTGTCGCACTGTTCAGACGGGCATCCATGTCACATCTGCCAATCAGGCTTACACATACCGCAGTCACATGCATCCATGTTGCATCACTGTTGCACCCTTGTCAAATACACACACATGCACATGTACACAGTGCTCATACATGCAGCCCAATACAACATACATGCGTGACATCACGGACATGTCTACTTACATACACATACATACAAACATGTCTGCACGCACAACTGCATTTGCCATGCAAGCCTACACACACAAGCACCATCCATGTCTCACACATTACAGCCCTCGCATGTGTCAGCCCCACGGCCATGTACACCCCCACCCATACTCAACCCCATACAAACAGATGTGCAACCTGCACAATACCGAATAATCACCACACGCACTGCTCACAATCAGGATGCATGTACACTCACTGCTCGACTCCAGACGGGTCTGCTTCTCCAGGACCTGGACGTTGAGCGCTGGGGATATGCGTTCCAGGACCCCCATCTGTTCTTCCGACAAGTGGCCCCGGCGCCCCTTGGCATCCGCTGCCTTCAAGAGGCGCCGGGCCTTGTTCAGGGTCCTGGACCTGAAGTCCTCCCAGCGCTTCCTGACATGTTGTAAGTCCCGGACTGCCACCCCCTCCGCGTTGATGGCAGGCACGATGTCAGTTCAGATCCGAGTCCGTCCTTCCTTGTCAGCGCGGGAACTTCCGAAGAGGGCATCATACTGCCCCAGGACTTGCTCCACCAGGACACCAACTTCGGTGGCACTGAAGCTGGTGCCCCTCTGCCTCTCTGGCCGGGGGTTGTCAGTGGTCACAGATGGTGTTTGCCCCGACATGACAACCCCAGAGGCAGGAGTGGGTGGGCAACTGGGTCCTGGGGCTGGGCTGTGGAGCGATGGAATTCCAGTCGGGAGTCTTCGGTACCAGCAGGGGTGGTCACAGCAACAGCACCCCTGGCTGATGTGCAGGCAGCAAATGGCAGTGCACGTGGGCAGCAGGCAGTCAGGCAGCAGCAGATGGTAGGTGGGAGCGTGCTCGGGGCTCTGGGGGGCAGTAGTTTGGCCTTCTGGGCAGGAGTGTGGTCTTCCGTGTGCTTACGCGTGGCCAGCTTGGTACGGAGTGATTTGGCACGTGAAAATCCTGCACGTCAGCGTGAAAATCGAGGAAAGGCCCTTAGCGCGTAAGCGCGTCAGCACGCATACGCGATTCTATTGGACCAAAGGCCCTCAGCGCGTAAGCGCGTCTGTGACGTGACCCGCACGGGTGTTTCCCACACAGCACGTGATGACAGAGCACACGTGGAAAGACTGCACGTCAGAGTCTCATCGCGTGTGATTGGTGGAAATGGCCCTACACGCAGAAGTGACAAAGCGTGTAATTGGAGGAAATGTCCCTACACGCAGAAGTGACAAAGCGTGTAATTGGAGGAAATGTCCCTACACGCAGAAGTGACAAAGCGTGTAATTGGTGGAAATGGCCCTAGCGCGTACACGCCGCGTAAGTGACGCTGGACGTGTGGGCCTGTATAAAAGGTACGCGTAGAACACCACTTCCTTGTACGTGCTTTTCGTGGAGAGCGAGTGGGTGAATTCTGTACTTCTTGTCGTTTCACACGCGATTTACTTCACGGCGTTTCAAGTTCGTATTCCCTGTTACCTCTGACAGCTTTTTCTCTTCTTTCGCTTTTACTGGTTTACCTGGGCCTGTTCCCTCAAACAGTGTTCCCTTCTACTGTTGTCCTGTCTCCTCAGACAGCGTACAAATCTTCTTTTGGCGGGGGTGTTGCCAACCAAACGTGCTCCTTTTACACGCTCGTTTACCAGGCAGACGGTGAGTCACGCACGTATCTAACATCTGTGCTTGCCCCGTGTGTAGCCTACCCCTTCAGAGGTCATTCTAGGCTGCGTGTGACACGCATATGTTCATTCTTGTGTTTCTGGGTGCCACAGCGTAGTGCAGGTTTTTCTTTCTGCACACGTGGTCTAGGAGGGGTTGCGTGCACGTCATCTCCCTTTTTTGGGCCTCCTGTGCGTTGCGTGACCCATCATCTTTCCCCAGGGGTTACATTCAGCCTTGCTAGAGCACTAGGGTACAATTACCATCTGGTACCCAACCCCTTTGACCCCCAATTGCCCAGGACAATAGTCTACATCCACTCCCATACGCACATTAACATCAGTGCCATGGCTGGGAGGCCAGGATTCCGTAAGGGTGGCAAAGGTTGAAGAGCCACAAGTGGTGGCCGTGGTGGATCCGGTAGGGGACGTGGTCGTAACTTGCAGGGTGAGCCTGTCCCCCCATGTGTGGAGGACCAGTCACGGGCACCCATAATCCCCCCCCACCCCCCTCCCATTGAGGCTGATGTGGCTGACACCATCCATGCTCAGCCCTTGTTGGACCAGCCCATTGTGGCACCAGACCTGGCTGACTCCATGGCTGACTTCCAGGTCAGCAGGGCTACGACACGTGCGCTGGTGCACGTTGATGCCATCATGCCACGTGGATCTGGGGCAGCAAGGTCATCTGCTGCACCAAGGAGGCAGGGCGGAGAGGCTGCAGGGGCAGCTGCAGCTCCATCCACCCCAGCCCTCACACACCCAGCCAGGACAGTGTCGGTCCTAGTCCATGCTGCTGACATTCCCCCTGACACCATCACACTAGAGCCAATGCCTGCACCAACTCCCATGCTGAGTGTGCAATCCCACACTCCTGATACAGAGTCCACCAGGGCTCCTGCCCCTAGTGTCCAGAGCGGCGCAGGACACTCAGGATCACCACCACCTTCCAAGCGGAAGAGGAAGAGTGCTCGTCCGGCACAGGCTGATGCCCCAGACACGGCTACACAGTCCGGCCAGGAAGCCCAGCTTCACGGATGACGAACTGAATGCACTTGTCGAGTATGTGTCCGGACATGACAACGAGATGGTCATTGTTGCAGGATCCAAGACCACACCTGCACAACGCCAGGCACACTGGCAGACCGTTGCGGACATCGTAAGTGCCCTTGGAATTGTGAGGCGCACAGCCAATGATTGCTATAAGCGCTGGAATGACCTAAGGCGCAGGGCAAAGAGTAAGCTGGCCTCAAGTCATGCCGCAACTCTAGTGACTGGAGGTGGGTCTCCAGTAGTAGACATGGAACTCACTCCACATGAGTCAGTCGCTGGGACCAACGTCACGGAGGAACAGATCCAAGGCGTGGGAGATCTGGCTGATTACGAGGCATTGTCCGGTGAGTGCACATGCATGTGTGTGTCATCCATGTGCATGGTGTGTGTGTGAGGGCTTCTGTTTGTGTGCCAGGTGAGAGTGTGTGCGCCTGAGTCGTATGGGTCAGCCATGTGCTTCATGCAATCCTTCCTGCGCAGCTGCATTTGGCCATAGCAGTATCTCTTCTGCCAACAGTAGACATCTAGCCCAACTGCACGCCAGTTGCCCTTGAAGTGTCACCTTGCCACAACATATTTGCTTATTTTTCACTGTTCATTCAGTCAGTTTGTTTGCATTCCACCACTTTCACTAGGCATGTCGCTGTCCACTAGTCACATGTCTGACATGGGTATGGTAAAGTGGAGTGACTTTGTTACCTGGATATCATTTGTACACACATGTCCCTGTGCAATTGGACCATTTCAGACTGGCAGCTCCAGGTGAAAAATCTGACCTGTTAGAATTAGAAAAGCAATTACATGCGGGAACTGGACTGAATGAATAGGTGCTGCCCTCCTCTCCATCTTCACTCAATAGCAATGGTACATGCCATCTGTGTGATGGCATGTGTGTTTCACCTGGCAATCACAGGCCAATGTGTGATGCCACTGCCAGGCAGCATGCAGAAAATGTGTTCATCTTACATCTTGGTGTCATCAGTGTGTGCCATTTGCCTGCACTTCATACGCAGTGAGGGTGCATGCATGGGAGGGTTTTAGTCATGTGGGACATGTGTCAATCAAGTACTGGTTATCTTGCTTCTCAGCCCTCATTGTGTGCCATGGTGCTAATGCCTGTTTCCATTTCTTTGTTTTCATGTCTTTGCAGGGGAAGACGCACCTGATACTGCTGGGGTTGTGGAGATGGTGCAGACCCAGGAGGGGTCCGAGGGCCGACCAACCACCAGTGAGGGACGTGGTGTGGTGGTGGGGGAGAACCCACAAGTGCTGCAGGTCGTGCTCTCAAGGGGTGTCTCTGGCTTCACCTCCCCCGAGCTGTACTCAGGTGTTGATTCGGATGAGACCTACGTGCCGTCGCAGGTGAGTGTTCCAGGGAGGGATTCTGTTCTGTCTCACCCACCTTCACCAGGGTCAGAACCCTCCATGGGGATGTCAGTGTTGGCAGCTACGCCTTCGGTGGTTACGGATGCAGGGTCACACTCCGCGACATCTGATCCTGTTCCTGGCCCAGCAGATCAGAGGGGGAATGCAGTCCTGCAGCCTCAGGCAGTGCCGGCACAGCAAGGCGCAGTTCGCCTTGCCCCAGACAGGTGTGGTGCCCGCCGACGTGGTGGCCGTACGCCACCCGGCAATACCGCATGGGAGCAATCCATTTACGGTATGGCAACCCAACAGGCTGCATCATCCGAGATGATGGCTCAGGCCATGGATAGGGTGGCCACTTCCATTGTCCCCCCAGAAAGGCTGATGGAGCGACTAGAGCAGGCAACCGACTCCATCTGCCAGTCACACAGGGAGGACATGTTGGGGTCCAACAGGGACAGGCGGGCGGCACTGGCGACTCTGCAGGAGGCCATCTCCATTGAGTCCCAGGGCCACAGGGAAGCCCTGAGGCAGGAGCTCCTTCACCTCAGGACGACTCTTGTTGAGCTTGAGGCTTCAACACACCAAAGGACAGAACAGCAGCTGGAGCGTCTCACCCGTACGCTCTCAGCTGAGATGCAGGCAACGAGGGCGGAGGTCCGGGCATCCCGTGAGTTGTTGCATGGGGACCTCCGCACACTCATCCTCCAGAACCAGACCTACCACACCCGCATGCTTGCAGCCATGGAGGAGCAGACTAGGGCCTTGCGTGGGCTGCCTCCCATAGTGCAACCACCTCTGGATGCAGCTGCACAGGGTGATAATAGCGACAGCAGTGATACTCCCACAATAGGGTAGCCGTGTGGGCCATGAGCCCATGGAGGTGTTTTATCTTCCCAGGATCCACGCAGGTGGGTTCTGGTGTGCATCCTGTCCTCGGACCTCCTGGGTGGCCTCCCCAACCCCCCCGGGCCCATCAATGGCCATTTTTGATTGTTTCTTATTTTTATTTTTATTTTGATTTCTTTTATTCCCAATTTTTTTGGGACGATCTGTTGGCTTCCGTGGTTCCTGTGGGCATACGCTGCATTGTGGCTGGGCACATGCAGGCTTGTAATGTATTTGGTTCAGATGCTTGGGTTTGAGTCACACACACCCCTCCTGCTTCCCGTTTCCATGGGCTTGCAAAGGGTGTGCCCAAGTGACAGTGAATTACACAGTGACGTTGGACTCCCATGAGCTGTGTGGCCAGTCTGTAGTCAATACTGTGTATACATTCCTAGTGCATATTGCTGTTGTGTTGTACACTGCATGTTGCATTGATGTGTAACTCTTCTTCTGTGTCTACCTCCCAATTTGCAGGTCCCTTCCTCATGTCCACACAAGGACCTCTAGTCTGGAGATGGGGGCCATGTTGGCACCAGTGCACCTACAACTCTACATGGCGACAACACTGCACAGTTGGTAGTGGTGGGAGTGCAGGCATTTCCAGGTGGTGAGACTACTAATATGTAACATTTGTGATGTCATGTTAATGGTAGTACGTGCTCAAGTATGTTGTTGGTCCGGCATTGCTGTGAGCATTTCAGGTGTTGCAGGTTTCTAATAGGGACACTGTACATAGTGAGACTGATGTCATGTTGTGGGGATTACTTTGTTTACCTGCAATTAGCATGACATGGCACGGTGTGTCGTGTGGCGGTGCTGGGGTTGGGTTGGCTGACATGGCACTGTCCTCTTGTTGCATTTTGCAAGTGGGTATTCATTTTAGCTGCTTCAATGTGTAACTTCACAAAACTGCATTGGTGGTGTCTGTGTGGGTAGGGATGCACACATTGTGACACTTCCAGGTGAACAATCTCAGGCTGACATGGTATTCCAGGTTCATTCTCCAGACATTCAGGATCAGTGTCAGGTTGAGTCATCATTGATTGTCAGATGGAATGTGCCAGGGCAGTGTGCACTCCACAGGAGTGTGATTTCTATGCGAAGTAATTAGCCACTAGCTGTGTACGGGCTGCCTCCCCCGTGCCCTTTCCCCTCCCATGCGCAGCGGCTGTGCATGTGGTTGGGGATGTGGGGCCACCACCATGTCCACGGCCAGGCCCCGGCGTGTTGCAACGTTGTGCAGGACACATGCTGCCACTATGATCCTGCACACTACTGGGGGAGCGTATAACAGCTGCCCGCCAGAACGGTCAAGGGAGCGAAAGCGTGACTTTAGCACTCCGAATGTGCGCTCCACTATGCCCCTGGTTGTAATGTGGGCTGTGTTATATCTTACCTGGGGTGGCGTGGTGGGGTTCCGAATTGGCGTCATCATGTGTGGGCTGAGAGGATAGGCACTGTCCCCTGTGGAGGTGGTGATTGGTATCATTGGTGGGGTTGTGACCTTGCTCAGTATCCAACATGCATGCATGTGCAGTGGCATACATACTCACCAAGCAGCCATGTATCGCCATGCCGCCCAGCTTCTAGGTCCCGGCTTAGGGTGGACATTCGGTAAATGAAGCTGTTGTGGGTGGAGCCGGGATAGTTGGCATATACTGAGGTGATGATTCCCTTGGCTACCTGCACGTTGATGGAATGCCAGTGCTTGCGGTTCCTATAGATATGCTCAGATGCCCTGGGGGGACGTAGAGCCACATGGGTGCAGTCGATGGCACCTAGCACTTTGGGGAATCGTGCCACAGCGTAAAAATCCAGGGCGGCAGCATGCCTTTCTGCAGGTGTTCTGGGCAGGTATATGTGCCTGCGGACTGATGGGCGTGCAGTGATGATGTTCAAGACCTGGTGTAGGCAGCGTGACTGGGTGGCCTGTGACACCCCACCCACTATGGCACTTGTCCGCTGAAATGATCCAGTGGCTAAGAAGTGCAGTACATTGAGGACCTTCTCCAGGGGGCTGAGTGCTTGGGAGCACAGGGTGGGTGATGTGAGGTCATCCTCCCACTCACTCACCAGGTCCAGTATAATGTGTGGTGGAAACCTGTACCTCCCATACACCTGGTCATCAGGCATCCTGAAAAGGCTGGTTCTGGGTGTGAATATTCTGGCCCTGACTATCCTCCTCCTCCTCCTTTGGTAGCCCACTGCCACTGCTGCTAGGAACGGTATGTTCATCCTGGCGTCTGAGCTTGTTATTGTAAAAGTCCGCAAATTTATGCTTTGCGCGTGTTCTAGGCGAGCGTGTGACCCGCGCACCCCTGGAATCCAGTTCCCAGTCCAATAGCGTGTGGAAATTCACACGCACCACGGGATACAGCGTGTGACCCGCGCACCCCTGGAATCCAGTTCCCAGTCCAATAGCGTGTGGAAATTCACACGCACCACGGGATACAGGTTCGCTGGCGTACTTGCGTGTGTAAGTGCCCGCGCACCCATTAAATACACGTACATAGGCCAATCGCGTGTACGCGCACTTTTGTCCAATTACACGCGATGACACTCTGACGTGCAGTAATTCCACGTGTGCCCCGTCATCACGTGCTGAGTGGGGAACACCCGTGCGGGTCACGTCACAGACGCGCTTACGCGCTGAGGGACTCTGGTCCAATAGAATCGCGTATGCGTGCTGACGCACTTACGCGCTAAGGGCCTTTCCTCGGATTTCACGCTGACGTGCAGGATTTTCACGTGCCAAATCACTCCGTATCAAGCTGGCCACGCGAAAACACACGGAAGACCACGCTCCTGCCCAGAAGGCCGAGTTACTGCCCCCCAGTGCCCCGAGCAGCCTCCCACATGCCATCTGCTGCTGCCTGCCTGCCTGCCTGCCTGCTGCCACCGTGCCCTGCCATTTGGTGCCTGCACATCAGCCATCTGCAGGGGTCCAGTTGCTGTGTCCACCCCTGCTGGAACTGAAGACTCCCGACTGGGATTACAACGCACCACAGCCCAGCCCCAGGACCCAGTTGCCCACCCACACCTGCCTCTGGGGTTGCCATGTCGGGCACTTCCACATCTGGCACCAGTGGCAACCCCAGGCCAGAGGGGCAGAGGGGCACCAGCTTCACTGTCACCGAAGTTGGTGTCCTGGTGGAGCATGTCCTGGGGCAGTATGATGCCCTCTTTGGATCGTCCCACGCCAGCAAGGAAGGACGGCAGAGGATCTGGGCCGACTGTGTGGTTGCCATCAACGCGGAGGGGGTGGCAACCCGCGACGTCCTGAAGATCAAGAAGCGCTGGGAGGACTTGAGATGAGGGTCCTGGAACGCGTACGCCCAGCGCTCCACGCCCAGATCCTTGAGAGGGAGGCCCGTCTGGAGTTGAGCGGTAAGTGTCCAAGCATTACTGTGTGAGACAGGGCATGTTGCGGTGTGCTGGTTCTATGATACTTGCCTGTATGTGTGCCATAGGCCATGTATGCATGTATGTGTGCAGGGACATCATGGTAATGCATGTGCGACCAGTGATGTGTGATCCACATGGTTGTTGCATGTGTTGAAATGCCGCATGGGGAGCCCTATGCAGATTTTGAACATGAGAGCATGCCAGTCTCTGTACCTGGACATGGGTGGGGGTGAGGGATGGGTGCTGATGCCAGGTACATATATGGTAGCCATGTCTGTGTGCCTGACCTGCGTGTCTGTGACTTGTGCGTGCCATGGATGCATGACACATGTGTGTGACAATGCACAGATTCAGTGAAGCCGCCAAATTACCCTTGTATCCGCTGTGTTTGGTGTGTTTGGGGCCAGATGGATGTGACTGAGGTGAAGTGTGTGCATGTGATAGGCATGAGCCATGATGCATGTGAGTTACATATCATTGAATGTTTCAAGAGTCCATTGGACATGCATGGAAATGTCCATGGCATGCACCATGCCTGTTACTGTGTGTGTTTTGCCTGTACTGACCCATGTGTTGTGGAGGGACATGATGGAAGTGTACTTTGACAGTGGTGCTCATCTGCTATTGCTTCCTGTCTAGGGGACCATTGTACAGTGCCCTGATGCTTGTGTTCTTTGTCTCCCTCTACGCAGCGGCTAGTGAAGAAGAGGGCGGAGACGGCGCTGTGGAGCAAGGCGGCGGGGATGCCCCCACGGCTGCAGCGGAAGGGGTGGGTGAGCCCCCACAGGGGCCTGCTACGGTGGGAGACGGTGAGGAGCCATCCAGGTTGGTGGTTTGCACAGAGGAGGAGGAGGCCGCCACTGGGGCACACATGGGGCCTGGTGGGGGCATCCCTGCTGGTGCAAGTGGTGCAGTCCAGGGCCAGGGGCAGGAGGCAGCACAGGTCACCGTGGAGGGGCCTGTGCATGTCGCTGTCCCTGACCCTGTGAGTGCACCACCATGCACCAGCAGGGATGCCCCGTCCCAGGCCTGTCTGCAGGTAGAGGGGATGTCCATGTCACCTGACTCCCCTCCACCTGCGGATGTGGGAACCCCTGGCCGTGCGGAGAAGGTCCTGATTGGGGTCGCGATGCGCACGGCTGTGATTCGTGATGCCGTGCGTGCTTCCCGGGAGGAGCAAGCACGTCATCACGAAGTGCACCGTGCCGACGTGGCCCAATTGGGATCGGCCATGTTCGGGGGTTTCCTGCATGTGTTGGCCAATGTGGCGGCCCTCTCCTCCTCTGTGCAGGCTATCCACTAGTCGTTCCCCTTGCCGTCTTCCAGCCCAGATGCCACCAGGGCCCCCTGTGGACCTGCCCCGACCAATGCAGCCAGCTCGGTGGGGATCCTATCCCTGCCACAGTTGGGAGTCGGAGGTCCAGCAGGGGTGGACAACACAGCAACTGGACCCCAGCAGATGGAAGATGTGACAGCATCATCAGGCAGGGCACGTGCACGACGGCGTCGATGGTTTCCATCAGCCTGGATGCCGTCGTGCTGGCAGAGGCAGTGGCGTCGGAGGCAGCAGCGGGCTCGACGTGGGAGGCATCATGGCTCGGGGCCATCAAGATCAGAGGGGCAGGCATCGGCCGGAGGGCAGGGCAACCCTGGGATGGTGGTGTCTTCCGTGTGGGAGCAGTTGGTCCAGCGGATAGGTGCGGAGCGGCAGCGGGCGGAAGAGGAGCGGCTCGCCATGGTCAGGGCGGAGTTCTCCATGCGTCGGGCGTTGAGGCGGGCTGAGTGCCTCGAGGAAGCTCGCAGGGAGTTTGAGTTGAACATGGGGTTATCCCTGCGAGACCTCGGGGCCAGGACAGAGTCCCGCCTCCAGGACATCGACATGGAGTTCGATGATGCCCTGGCCAGCAACATCAACAAGTGAGCCGCAGGACTTGCCCGCTGCCTTTGTATATAGTTATATAGTTAGTTAGTGTTAGGTTTCCTTTATTTGTTCTTATTATTTTGGACCGCTCGGACAATGGCCACTTTTTTGTATATATTTTTTTCATTAGGTAGTAGTAGGTTTCCTTTATGGTGTTGGGCTCATGGACCCTGGTACATTCCTGTATTTAGTTTGTTTTTTGAAGGAACATTTTCTTTTTTTCATTATTGTGTTCACCATGTGGAAATGGTTTTTCATTCTTTTGCTTCTACTTGATATTGCTTTGGTCAACATTTGTTTTTTTATTCCTTTTTCGTTTTTTGATTTTTACTTTTGTTCTCCAACATGGACCATTTATTTTGTTATCCACATAGTTGTATGTTTGATTTGTTTACTTATTTTTAATCTTTAATACATTTTTTATTTTTACTTCCACTTGTCTTATTTTGTCTTTGGTTTCATACATGTCATGATATGGGTTTTGACATTCACTTGCAGCCATTGTGTATGTGTGTGTGACGGACATGTGTTCATTTACATACTTGCCATTGGGGTTGTGTCATGTAATTGCATTCACTATGTGGGTGGATGCAATCCTTGCCTGGGTGTTTGTGCTGGGTATGCTGCCCATTACTGCCATGATTGTGTATCGTCAGGACCTGGGGGCAGGGGGACATGAGTGGGGGCCTGGTGGAGGCTGCCCCTGCACTGCTGGGGTGTGGGGGTGGTGGGAGACATGAGTTGGACATGGGTGGGGGCCTGCTGGCAGGTGCCCCACAGTGCTGGGGGGTGGGGGTGGTGGGTGACATGAGTGGGGGCCTGGTGGAGGCTGCCCCTGGTGGCTGGGGTGTGGGGGTGGTGGGAGACATGAGTTGGACATGTGTGGGGGCCTGCTGGCAGGTGCCCCACAGTGCTGGGGGGTGGGGGTGGTGGGTGACATGAGTGGGGGCCTGGTGGAGGCTGCCCCTGCACTGCTGGGGTGTGGGGGTGGTGGGAGACATGAGTTGGACATGGGTGGGGGCCTGCTGGCAGGTGCCCCACAGTGCTGGGGGTTGGGGGTGGTGGGTGACATGAGTGGGGGCCTGGTGGAGGCTGCCCCTGCACTGCTGGGGTGTGGGGGTGGTGGGAGACATGAGTGGGGGCCTGGTGGAGGGTGCCCCTGGTGGCTGGGGTGTGGGGGTGGTGGGAGACATGAGTGGGGGCCTGGTGGAGGCTGCCCCTGCACTGCTGGGGTGTGGGGGTGGTGGGAGACATGAGTGGGGGCCTGGTGGAGGGTGCCCCTGGTGGCTGGGGTGTGGGGGTGGTGGGAGACATGAGTGGGGGCCTGGTGGAGGCTGCCCCTGCACTGCTGGGGTGTGGGGGTGGTGGGAGACATGAGTGGGGGCCTGGTGGAGGGTGCCCCTGGTGGCTGGGGTGTGGGGGTGGTGGGAGACATGAGTGGGGGCCTGGTGGAGGGTGCCCCTGCACTGCTGGGGTGTGGGGGTGGTGGGAGACATGAGTGGGGGCCTGGTGGAGGGTGCCCCTGGTGGCTGGGGTGTGGGGGTGGTGGGAGACATGAGTGGGGGCCTGGTGGAGGGTGCCCCTGCACTGCTGGGGTGTGGGGGTGGTGGGAGACATGAGTGGGGGCCTGGTGGAGGGTGCCCCTGGTGGCTGGGGTGTGGGGGTGGTGGGAGACATGAGTTGGACATGGGTGGGGGCCTGCTGGCAGGTGCCCCACAGTGCTGGGGGGTGGGGGTGGTGGGTGACATGAGTGGGGGCCTGGTGGAGGCTGCCCCTGCACTGCTGGGGTGTGGGGGTGGTGGGAGACATGAGTGGGGGCCTGGTGGAGGGTGCCCCTGGTGGCTGGGGTGTGGGGGTGGTGGGAGACATGAGTTGGACATGTGTGGGGGCCTGCTGGCAGGTGCCCCACAGTGCTGGGGGGTGGGGGTGGTGGGTGACATGAGTGGGGGCCTGGTGGAGGGTGCCCCTGGTGGCTGGGGTGTGGGGGTGGTGGGAGACATGAGTTGGACATGTGTGGGGGCCTGCTGGCAGGTGCCCCAAAGTGCTGGGGGGTGGGGGTGGTGGGTGACATGAGTGGGGGCCTGGTGGAGGCTGCCCCTGCACTGCTAGGGTGTGGGGGTGGTGGGAGACATGAGTTGGACATGGGTGGGGGCCTGCTGGCAGGTGCCCCACAGTGCTGGGGGGTGGGGGTGGTGGGTGACATGAGTGGGGGCCTGGTGGAGGGTGCCCCTGGTGGCTGGGGTGTGGGGGTGGTGGGAGACATGAGTGGGGGCCTGGTGGAGGGTGCCCCTGGTGGCCGGGGTGTGGGGGTGGTGGAAGACATGAGTTGGACATGGGTGGGGGCCTGCTGGCAGGTGCCCCACAGTGCTGGGGGGTGGGGGTGGTGGGTGACATGAGTGGGGGCCTGGTGGAGGCTGCCCCTGCACTGCTGGGGTGTGGGGGTGGTGGGAGACAAGAGTGGGGGCCTGGTGGAGGGTGCCCCTGGTGGCTGGGGTGTGGGGGTGGTGGGAGACATGAGTGGGGGCCTGGTGGAGGCTGCCCCTGCACTGCTGGGGTGTGGGGGTGGTGGGAGACATGAGTGGGGGCCTGGTGGAGGGTGCCCCTGGTGGCTGGGGTGTGGGGGTGGTGGGAGACATGAGTGGGGGCCTGGTGGAGGGTGCCCCTGGTGGCTGGGGTGTGGGGGTGGTGGGAGACATGAGTGGGGGCCTGGTGGAGGGTGCCCCTGGTGGCTGGGGGGTGGGGGTGGTGGGTGACATGAGTGGGGGCCTGGTGGAGGGTGCCCCTGGTGGCTGGGGGGTGGGGGTGGTGGGTGACATGAGTGGGGGCCTGGTGGAGGCTGCCCCTGCACTGCTGGGGTGTGGGGGTGGTGGGAGACATGAGTTGGACATGTGTGGGGGCCTGCTGGCAGGTGCCCCACAGTGCTGGGGGGTGGGGGTGGTGGGAGACATGAGTGGGGGCCTGTTGGAGGGTGCCCCTGGTGGCTGGGGTGTGGGGGTGGTGGGAGACATGAGTGGGGGCCTGGTGGACGGTGCCCCTGCACTGCTGGGGTGTGGGGGTGGTGGGAGACATGATTGGGGGCCTGGTGGAGGGTGCCCCTGGTGGCTGGGGTGTGGGGGTGGTGGGAGACATGAGTGGGGGCCTGGTGGAGGGTGCCCCTGCACTGCTGGGGTGTGGGGGTGGTGGGAGACATGAGTGGGGGCCTGGTGGAGGGTGCCCCTGGTGGCTGGGGTGTGGGGGTGGTGGGAGACATGAGTTGGACATGGGTGGGGGCCTGCTGGCAGGTGCCCCACAGTGCTGGGGGGTGGGGGTGGTGGGTGACATGAGTGGGGGCCTGGTGGAGGCTGCCCTGCACTGCTGGGGTGTGGGGGTGGTGGGAGACATGAGTTGGACATGTGTGGGGGCCTGCTGGCAGGTGCCCCACAGTGCTGGGGGGTGGGGGTGGTGGGTGACATGAGTGGGGGCCTGGTGGAGGCTGCCCCTGCACTGCTGGGGTGTGGGGGTGGTGGGAGACATGAGTGGGGGCCTGGTGGAGGGTGCCCCTGGTGGCTGGGGTGTGGGGGTGGTGGGAGACATGAGTTGGACATGGGTTGGGGCCTGCTGGCAGGTGCCCCACAGTGCTGGGGGGTGGGGGTGCAAGGGGACATGAGTTGGTGTTCATTAGTTCAAGGAGACATGTGCCTTTGCTGGGGGGCATGCCCATGTTGGGTGGGCTGCCTGCGGGACATGACCAGGGATGCAGGGTAGTCCCCTGTGGTGTGGGCTGCCTGCAGGGGCCGTGGAGGGTGTACAGGGTACACCTGGGAGGACCCACACTGTCAAATCACATGTGGAACTTCCCGCGCACCCCTGAAATACACGCACCCAGGCTAATCGCGTGTGGAACTCCCCGCGCACCCCTGAAATACACGCGCACCCAGGCTATTCGCGTGTGGAACTTCCTGCGCACCCCTGAAATACACGCGCCCAGGCTATTCGCGTGTGGAACTTCCCGCGCACCCCTGAAATACACGCACCCAGGCTATTCGCGTGTGGAACTCCCCGCGCACCCCTGAAATACACGCGCACCCAGGCTATTCGCGTGTGGAACTTACACGCACCCAGGCTATTCGCGTGTGGAACTTCCCGCGCACCCCTGTAATACACGCGCCCACGCTATTCGCGTGTGGAACTTCCCGCGCCCCCCTGTAATACACGCACCCAGGCTATTCGCGTGTGGAACTTCCCGCGCACCCCTGGAATACACGTAGCCCGCTCCCCCAGGCCCGATCGCGTGAGGAACTTCACGCGAACCCCTGTAATACACGTAGCCCGCTCCCCCAGGCCCGATCGCGTGTGAAACTTCACGCGAATCCCTGAAATACACGTAGCACGCTCCCCCAGGCCCGATCGCGTGAGGGACTTCACGCGAACCCCTGTAATACACGTAGCCCGCTCCCCCAGACCCGATCGCGTGTGAAACTTCACGCGAACCCCTGAAATACACGTAGCCCGCTCCCCCAGGCCCGATCGCGTGAATAACTTCACGCGAACCGCTGTGATGCACGTACCCTGCTGAAATCGCGTGTTAGACTTCCCGCGCACCCCGGTATACACGCACACGTATTTTTTGTCAGCGGGTGTCCGTGTTTGTGGGTACCCCTTTGCACGTCATTTTTCCTGGAGGGCCACAGTATGGGACATTCATCATGGCAGTATATAGGTGCTATTTGTTGGCGCACCTTTTGGCGCACATTTCTTACAGCCGCAGAGACGCTACCGCCTGCTTTCTTGTGGCGGTCGTGTTTGTGCCTGTGCGCTGGTTTGAGCGTGCGCTTTTTTCCCCTATTCTATTCCATGAATACGTGTTGTAGGCGAGCGTGTGGGCGTTCCGCGCACTTGTGCCCTGTACTTCCCCCGTGAGGCCCACGTTTTGGCAAGTTGTTCCCCATTCCGAGTGTTACGCCCGTGTCCGCCTACTTTTGTTGCGTGCGCCGCGCTATGTGCGAATTTCGCTGTGGTTTGTGCGATTTTCGCTGTGACCTGGCGCACGCTGTTAGATGGCCTGTGCGCCAACGTGCGCCGCGAACTTTTTTATCGCACATGCGCTGGTTTTCTCGCGCACGGCCTTCCATGAATCGACGTGCGCTGCTTTTCGTGCGATTTTTGCAATTGCACTGCGATTTTCGCTATTCCACTGCGATTCGCACGTTTTTGCCCACTTGCGCCGCGCTAATTATTCCATGAATCGGCCTGACAGTGTAGTGCCCTGAATTGGTTGTGGCTCCTGTGTGGTAGATTATACCTATTGTTGTGAAGGTTTTCTTACCAAGTGATATTTGACCATGTGTGAATCCAGTCAGCTTGCAGTTGTTTTTGGTACCATCTGCATTGTAACGTAGAAGCATTAGTATTATGTATTTACTATGTGTTTGTATTACTAACGTGGAGCGATTATCTGAATTGCAGGTAGAGCATAATCTACCTTGGTTTGCATTTTGTACAAGTCGCTGAAATGGAATGGATTCACAATTTGGTATTCATATATATATGAAGCTTTCATTGGGGATTTCTTCTTGTGTCACATTGTTGCAGAGAGTGCATGTATGTTTCCACATGTATGAAATCTAAAAGATTTAATTTATAGGTATGTTTTTGTTTTGAAGTACTTGCAGTAACTACATTAGAAATTCTTGTGGATCTTCCTGTGAGTTTATAGTGAATTTCACCATTCCAGCACAGTAGTCCAATTGTTGTCTTATTCCATAAACACTATACGTGTTGTCAGAATTGTTTGCTGCATTTCTGTGAAGTACTAACATTTGCAAACACAATAGGTCTGTACTGTGTAAGTAAATGTTGTCAACAATTGGTGGTAATTGAAATAGAATATTCATTGCGACATTTGCATATCAACCTACACCAACTATATTTGAGAATTTAAATGGTCCAGGTAGTTCTGTATCTAACTGCTTTTTTTGGAGTTTGTCTTCCCTCTTTAAAGAAGTACCTGGTTTAATTTCCCTAATTGATTCTTTTTTGCTTGTGGTACTTGATGAAGTATTAGTTTCTTTTACTCTCTTTGGAGGATTTGCAGTGACATCCTGTTGCATTTCTGTTTGATTTATTTTTCTTTTATAACGTTTTACTTTTTGTGGAACAGAATATGTGTTTAGGTGGGGGGTGTATAGTGAGCGAAGTATATTGTATTCTAAAATGCAAGGAATATCAGCGTTTATTTTGCTTGCATCAAAGTTGATTAGAAATAGACCGTCAAGTGTACGTAAGCATGATAGTGCTACATAGCTCATGCCTTCTTTAAAGACTGTGTTACCAATATCATTCATTGCTTTGTCTGGGGTATGACCTTGTGATTTATGAATCATGACTGCGTATGCAAGAGTTAGAGAAAATTGTTCTCTGCGTACCTACATAACTTTGAAGAGAAGGAATCTAGCTGTTGAGCGTCCTATCCTTTTTACTTCTGAAAGTTTGTCAAAGAGTATATTGACAAACTGAATTTTGTTGTTGCGTGGGTATGTTTGAAAGCCAACAACTGTACCCAGTGCTCCATTAACTAGTCCTTGGTCCACGTCAAGGTTACGTTTAAACATTACTCTGCAATTTAAGGATAATTTTAATATCTTTTCTAAGCCTGCTGTGTTTGAGATTGATTTATCTAACCTATTTAGTCTTGTTGTGGCTTGGTCACACATGGGTAGTGTCATACCATGTACATCTAGTTTGTCTGTGACGCTAATTTCCATGATTTGTTGCATTTCTTTACTTAGCATGATTTCATTGAATTTGAAACAGCTTGAAAGAGTTGGCATTAAGGCCATACAATTGACATTTTTGTGGGCTAATTGTTCCATAACATCTGTAGCACATGCATTAAAGCCATAAAGTGCATTAATGTGCCAGGTTTTCAATATTGCTTCTGCTTCTTTAGAAAGTATACCAAAATGTTGCCAAAGGTTGACATTTCCAATACCAACAGTTTTACGGCAGAGTTTGTGTCCTAATGTTTTAAAAATAGGTTCACCTTTTACTGGTGTTAATTGAAGCAGATCTCTAAAAACAATAATGTGTTTTCCTGCAAAGAGCTCTTCATAGTCTGTTTTGAGTACTTCTTGTAATCTGAGGTGAATCAAAGCTAACATCAGGTTGGAGACCATGCTCACTTCATCTATTAGTAGCATTTTCATTTGTTTCAATACTCTGCGTAGTTCCATTGCAGCTTCTGCAGAAAGTTTGTAATAGTCTAATTTGTTCTGGTGTTCTACTGGTAATAGTAGTAATCGGTGTAATGTAACACCACCTATGTTTAGGCAGCTAAACCTGTGGGGGCAGTGACAACAGCTGACAGTTTGTTGTTTGTCAATTGTTGAAGGAACTTACTAATGATTTTGATTGGGAATGTTTTGCCAGAACCAGCTTCACCACTGACGTACAGTAATATAGGTTTATAATTATGGCAGGAACATTCTTTATTTTCATGTTTTACACCATGTGCAATTTGTTTTGTTACTTCTTGAAAAATGCTAAGTTGCTTATTGTTTAGTTTTGATTGTAGTATAGTTAAGTCCTCTTTATCTTCATACTGACACATTGTGTTTTCTACTTCTATCATAGCTAATTCTGCCTCATTTATAATTAGTGGTTCTCCCAGTGGTTCTTGGCTTCCTGTTACAGAAGGTTGACTACTGTCAGGAGTGCCCTTATCTAGTTGGGCTTGGAGTTCTTCTTCATGTTGCTGTTCATTGTGCAACATTGTTTTGTACTGTGTAATGTTTACATCAGTTATCGTGCTTTCATTTGCTTTGAAAGCATCCTCATATGAGTCATAGTTATCTAGTATGTGTTCTTCTTTTCTCCACGGTTTGAAGAGTTGTAGCAGGGACATGTAATGTACTTCTTTATGTTGAGGAGTCTTTAATGACAATTTGATATGATTAATTAAATTTGGTTTAGTGAGTTTAACTAAGCTGCCTTCACAGTTTGTCTCTCTATATTTACCTTTTTTTACATCAGGTTTCATATTATTTTTGTATGTGTAGTTTTGGGCTATGTGGTATAGACACATGTTTTCCAAAGTATTACTTCTGTTTGGGTAGTATGTGTCCAATAAATTGTTTTTTAAAATTTCTTGGCTGTTGGGATGACATTTGGCTATTGTTTCTATATCTTCATATGATTTTAGAACTCTTTTTCTAGATTTAGCTGGACCAAAACTTAGCCATACTATATTTTTAGATTTACCATACAATGCAGTACCAGTTCAATGATCAGCTGCTTCATGTGATCCACATTCTCTATGGGTGAGCATTTTTATGCCCAAGCTGTATAATTTCTGAGACACTGTTTTATCTGATGACAGGTCATTCCAGAGGTCTTGGAGCTCTGTCTTTTCTGCTATAGTTAAGTATGCTGTGACATATCGTGCAACTGCAGTAGAATTGTCTGCAATGTACTGCTCATCTATGTTTGCATTCCATAAGTGGGCAATGATTGCATTATAATCATTGATATATTTTTCTTCTTCTTTTCTTTTTATGTAATATGTATTTTTAGGTGACTTTCCTTTAACACTATATCTAACTGAAGACATGAGGTTGTTCACTTGACCAGTATTTGTAACTGGTCTAGGGAAACCAAATCGGCATTTGGTGTAGTATTTCCCTTTGTTTTTGTATTTGCGACGACAATATTTTCTACATTTGTGTCTTTGAAATTGTAAAATATGTGCATGAAGATCACTATTTGTGGCTTCTGATGGAATTTCACAAGTGACATATTTTTCAATAAACTGTAAAACAGTGGCATCACTGTCTTGACCAAATTTAGGAGCAACTTTAATCCATAAAAACATGTGGATATGTGGTGCTCCTCTGGCTTGGTATTCTTTTCTCCAAAAGAAGTGTTGCACTTCTCCAAGGGGAGGAACAGTTGTATTACAAATAAAATGTAGCATAGCAATGAAATGATGGTGAAAATATCTTGAAACATTAACAGGATCCAAAGAACAAAGTTCTCCAGGTGTTAGTAGATCTATGTTTGTTTTGTTTTTATTTGATATGCGTAGGAAATCATGTAAATCTTCCCATGCATATTCTGCACAACTTGATGTAACAAACCAAGTGGGTGGGCCAAGGTTTCTGATCATACAACGTACATCTCCATGACGTCGAAACCAGTACTCTTTAGTACCACGCATATTTGCTAATAGATTTGTAATATTTGATTGTAAAACCTCATCCTTTTGTTGCACTTTTTCTAAAAATTGTGTAGCTGTCATATTTTGAAAGTGTGATCCTGATTTTAATATGTGTGCAACTCCGTAACATAAAGTTGCTAGTTCACTTTCAAAGAGTAGGTGGAATGTGTATTCCACATTTTGTCTAAATCTGGGATCTTCAGAATGCATCCGTAATGAGCGGTATTCTAAAGCTGATATTTGAATAGGTCTATCATCATACCTTCCTCCTTTGGCAGTAGGAAAGAGTAGAGGAAAAGCATGTGCTTCTATACTTTTTTCCCATATGCTGATTGGCGATCCTTTTGTTTGACGCATTGGGTACGTTTCCAGTACATCTTCTATGGTGTCATTAGAGTGCAAAGGATGAATTGTATAATGGTCTAAAGTATTTGATATTGTAGCAGGATCTAGTAGCTCAAATTGACCAGCTTCTTGTGTTTCTTTAATTATTTCAGTTGTATCTTTCAAGTTGTCTTCAATATTAATTTCTTTGTAATATTCATTATTCTCTTTAAGATATTAGAAGGCTTGTCTAACTTTAGGTAAATCTACCAGCTTTTGCCATATTTCTTTGTCTTTTGTAGGTACTCCATTTACTCAGATAATTAAAGATTGCTGCATTGGACGTGGCACTCCTAGAGTATGCACATTTTCTTTTAGATCTAATGGTAAAAAAACTACTTTTCCACGAATGCCTTTTATCAATTCAGAGGGAGGTAATTTTGCTGTTTTGGTTGACGGAGTATTATTGCTTGAAATTGGTACTGTTTGAATTATGAAATTATGAAATTAAGTTGTTGTAGGGGTTTTGGTACTGGGTATAATTCCAAATTATTTGTGATAGCACGTGAAGGAGTTTGGTTGTTGTCAAGTTTTGTAGTGCAGTAACTGCAAAGTATTAAGGGCTCAGTTATTTCGTATTTGTTTTCTGCTACATGGTAGAGAGCTAATTCAAACCATTTAGAATCTTCATTGTCTTCTATTTTGTATGATATGTCTACAGTTTTTGTGTTACTTTATAAACAGTTCTACCCCAACATACACATACATGGTTCGGTACTTCAGCTGATGTACTTTTAAACGATAGTATTTCTTTTTTGTATGTGTTTAGCAAAAGGTTGCCATGTGTAGAATTGTTGCTTAATTGGTTTAAAGCTATTTCATTCTGTAAATGGCTTTCATTTCCAAAATATTTTTTCTGGATATAGTCAATTTCTTCAAGTAGGTCTTTTGCTGTACCATGTAGAAGTATGTTATTTAAATTTGCTTGTGCTAAAGCAGGACTTTTATCAGAGTACAGTTTATAGACTAGATTTCTTATAGTTGAATGATGTGTTGATATCCTTTTGATATCATGGAAAGTGGTTTTACAAGTAGGTCCTGTAATGCAGGCCAATGAATGTCCTTGTAATCCTGTGTACTTGCGCACTGGACAGGTATCCATATTTTGCAGTAATTTAATTTTGATTTTGTCTTTGCTTTTTAAATATTTATTGAGGAATTGGCGTAAAGATTTGAAACATTGTTTGGGAATGTTACACATTGACGTGCATGGCCATTTGTACACTAGACGTTATGATTCAGTTGAATGGAGGGGTAATTCTAAGTTTTCAGGGCATATTTTTGTAAGGAGTACTTCTTGTTCCATTATGGTATTATTAACTTTTTCATAACCTCGACCACTGCTATGTATGGCAATTGTATTTTTTTGCTTTTGTTTGTACGCTTCTTCATTAAAATATGGTTCTGTGCTCGTAGTGTGATTCCATTCACCTCCGCAGATACTTAAGAAGTTCTTTCTGTTGACATTTCGCTTATTGAGAAGTCTTTTTTGTAATTTAGTTATTAGTTTTGTTAGTGGTTTCATTTTGTTTAACATTAAAATAAATAACTTTCTTTTGAGAAGAATTGCACTGTCCATCAATGCTTCTAAGATTAATTTCCTACGATAGGTTTTAAGCATTCAACCTGATTTCTCTCCTGTTTTTATAAGATTTTGAAGGACTTTGTGATGGTACATTTTGGCTAAAATACTTTTCTTGGTATGCTTACTTTGCACTATATTAAAATTTAAAGAACTTCTTGTGTTTCACTAAATGACTGTATTAGCTGTTTCGTTTCAACTTTTTTTACAAATTCTGCTAGAGATGGATGCTTATGTTGGACACTTTTATTTTCATTTGCTCTACTTCTGTGTTGCTTTCTACGGACTTGAATTTTGGTAGGCATTCTTTAGGGTCTGTTGAAAAAAATAAAGAAGGTATGGGTTGGGGTGTTCTGCAATGTATGTGTGCTATGTGCATGAGTGTTTGAGTAAGATGATAAAAGATGCATGTAATGGTGTGTGATTGTGCATTGGGAACTACAACTAGTAGGGATTGGTATTCTTGAATTTATGTGTTACTAAACTGGGGTTCAGATGACAAAAAAAAGTAAGCTAGTGGTGTGGAAAAGTACAAATAGTAAATCTAATGTATACAATTAAAACAGTTGTTTGTTCTATAATATGATATTGTAGAGGTTCAGTTGGGTAATTTGTGTGTCCAAAAATAGGAATTTGTAGGCCATTCTGTAAATCGCTGTTTAAGACATGGAGATTTTTGGACAAAATGGTACACAATCTCTATTTTTAGGCACAGAAATTAGCTTGTATTAACTTTACAGTATGTTTGAGTAATAATACAAATATTGTGGTGATATTCTACTTACTTCTTTTCTTAAATTAACAGGTAACTTCCTAGTTCTTCTTTGTTCTTTCGAATTCGGCTGCTTCTTTTCAGGAGACTGGTCTTCACTGCAATTGTAAAAGATTCAAATTAGTAACTTTGTTTGTATATAGCACTGTTTTTAATTTAGATATTGATTTTTTTAATTGAAATCCTCAGCGCCTTCTTCAAAACCATTAAACTAATTTATTTACATAAGATACATTGCATCAGTTCAGTACATATGATATGTTCTTAATGAACAAATTGTATTGAATGACTAACTATAGCAAAAAAAATATCTTTACTATATCTTGTAAAATTTATAATATACCAGTGAATACCACTATTTCTGTAACTAAGCTGTTCTAGGTAATAGCGCCTCAATGTCATGTCTAAATTAAAGTAATTAAGTAAATAAATAAATAAAAACAAAAAAATATGAAATTGTATAAGAATTATTTTTTAAGATTTAAACATAGATTGTGCTTGCATGCAATTTTGTTTGAATATATGTAGTCTATATATTTAATTTAAAAATGTTAGTTTAACATGATTTGAGTGTGTGTGTATAAAGAAAGTTAATAGTATAAAGGTTTATAAGTGATTTTAGGAAATTGAAAAAAATACAGTAAATTCATTTTACAGATTACACAAGCTAAAAGTCTGTATGAAAATGTGTTCATCTACTGTACAGAAAATATGCATACCTGAAGTTTGTGTTCATGCATATGGATATGCATGGAGCTGCAAGTAGAAATCTTGGAGACTTGTACAGTATTTCTGGTAGATGGTGCTTGCCAATGATATGACACTTGTACTCAGAGAGATTCATAGTACATTTGCAGTGCTGATCTATGATGATGCAGTTAGATGTAGAGGTCTTGAATGTGATTGGTGCATGGTCATGTGACTTCTTAGCTACATCCAATGAGGGAATGGCAGAGAGAGTGAAGTGGAAATGGTAGAAGGGCTGTTCATGTTATGATATGTCCGCGGACATGGCGGTAGTTCGCGGACATTGGGAGTTACATCCGGGGATTTCTGGGTTCAGAAGTCATGCAAATGAGAATGAATACTGAAAGGGATTGGTCAGGAAAGTTTAGTGGGTGTGTTGTGCCAGAAGAGAGTTTCTCATATACTGATTTTGCTGAGAGAACAACAGATAGCTATGTCTGTGTGTTTTAGGAAAAAAATTGTATGTATTTTGGGAGATTCATGGATATATTGGTTGAAGGTGCATGCAGAAAGCTGTGGAGTAGCTGTAGATCTTGGATTGCCACATGTTGAAGTACACTGGCATGGAGTACGTGGAATGAAGTGGTTAAACTTGCTACCTCTCTGTGCTACTTGGAGACAGAGCAACATCGGGACATAATTGTAATTCATTGTGGAGGGAACAGTTTGGGACATGTGACTGGAATTTTTTTTGCAATTTTCTATGAAAGAAGGACTTTGGAAGGTTATGGACATGTTTCCTAATTCTGAAGTGATATTTTCACGGATTGTGCAGAGACAAATGTGGCTTTGTTCTTCTTCATTTGGCCCACAAATGGAAAAAGCAAAGTGCAATGTTAATAAAGCTGTTTGTGCCTTTCTAAAAGATTTTGGCATGTCTTCTTTTCACAATGAAAATATTCTGTTTCTTAGTACAAACATTTTTCGCAGAGATGGAGTCCGTCTTACTTATGGTGGCAATCAGATTTTTCTGAGAAATGTACAAAATGCATTGCAACCTTTTTTGGAATTACAACATCCATTTTGAAGTAGGTGTTAAGCATTTATAATTTTTGACTTACAAACACCTCCCAAAGGCTCTTTTCAGAGCCACCACTTCCTCCCAGAGAAAATTGCAATGTTTGTGATAGGGTAGCAACCCAATTTTTTAAATGTTCTCGAACTGTCCGCAGACTTCTAAAAAAATACAAAGGGGCCTGCTTCATTTATTTTCACTTCTATTTTTTACCTGTGAAAGGCGGCTCTGAAAAGAGCCTTATTTTTTTTTTGATTTTTGATATTTTGTATTTTTTTTGGTTTTTTATACACGACACACTAGGAGAGGAGGGGAAAGGAAGGTAAAGGGGGGACACCAACCACAGGGATAAGAAAGGGCGAGCTGAGAGAGGAAGATGTAGAGTGGGTTTTATTTGAGGAGTGAGCAGATCTTCTCGTGCTCTGAGACGATAGTCTCAAAAGCACTCCGAAGTCGCTCCCCCCTGCAGAGTACTGTGTCACAGTACATACATACAACTGTGACCCTCGAAAGGTAAAGGGCATCAGCATTCTGTATGGCCTGTGAGGCAGCTTGAGGAAGACGCTGTCCCACAGAGGTGTTCCTTGTGGTGACCGGATCAGAAACAGATGATGAAGTAGAGGAAATCAACCTGCAACGTTCTTCGCAAGGTACAACACTGCGAATAGCCCCAGAGTGAAATGACCTCAGGTGTCACTTCATAGTGGTCGTCCCAAAGCTGTACTTACCATGCTTCCCACGACTAAGTATCATTTTGCACTCATTGCAGGTAACACGGTTCGCACGAGCCTTAGGACCATTCACATGAATGGTAAATAATCACCACACTCAAAACTCACGCCTAGTGCGGGTAGTAGGGATTTCCTCTACCTCATTCTCATCATCCTCTTCTTCCTCCTCTGCATCCTCACTCCTGTTCCCCTCTTCAGGCCCTTGGGGAGGTGGTGGTGGTGGAGGGGGTGGGGGTGGTGCTGAAGCAGGTGCAGCACCAGGTGGCAGTAGTTCAGCCATGGATGCCATCCCAATGATGGTGTAATCTGCAGGTGGCAGCAAAAATCGATGTGTTCTGAATAGCCAGAAACAAAATGAGAATAAGCTCTAGGGCGTGGTCTTTTATAGGGGTGCTTGTGCGCGGTCCGCGGACATGCATGCTGTCCGTGGACAGATTGAACACAAAAAAAAGTTTGAAAAGTTTCAAAAGGTATGTATAAACTCAGGATTACTATGTGGGACTTGTGCCATGGTGAGATTTTATTGAAAAATATCATGGATTAATTATAAATGTACTTTTAAATTGTTCGGGGACATGAACAGTGTCCGCATTCAGAACACGCGATCAGCTTGGGCGCGGTCATATGATCCGTTCGTGAACAAGTCCGCGAAGGAAGCGCATGTCCGCAGGACACCAAATGCATGGAGATTGGTTAGCGCATGCGCGTTGATGTTCTTCGGACACTGTTCGGGTCCTGAAGTAATTAAAAATGCGTCACACAGAAACGAACATTTCAGGACACTGCGTGTGTTCTTAGCACATATTAAACTTGCTAGCGAACAGTAAGGAGAGATTAAGTGTTCTTCAGGACACGTCCAATTTCGTTTATGTATGAACATTTCAGGACACCAATTGTGTTCTTAGAACAGTTTCAACTTGCTAGCGAACAGTACAGACAGGTATAGTGTTCTTTAAGACACCTCCATTTTCGTTTAATTACGAACAATTCAGGACACCGCGTGTGTCCTTAGAACAGTTTGAACTTGCTAGCGAACACTACGAACAGGCATAGTGTTCTTCAGGACACCTCCATTTTTGTTTACGTATGAACATTTCAGGACACCAATTGTGTTCTTAGAACAGTTTAAACTTGATAGTGAACACTAGGGACAGATATAGTGTTCTTTAGGACACTTTAATGTTTTTTTTTACGAACATTTCAGGACACTGCATGTGTTCTTAGAATAGTTTCATCTTGCTAGCGAACACTACGAACAGGTATAGTGTTCTTCAGGACACCTCCATTTTCGTTTACGTACGAACATTTCAGGACACCAATTGTGTTCTTAGAACAGTTTAAACTTGATAGCGAACACTACGGACAGATATAGTGTTCTTTAGGAACATTTCAGGACACCGCGTGTGTTATTAGAACAGTTTGAACTTGCTAGCGAACAGTACGAACAGGTAGTGTTCTTCAGGACAGTTCCATTTTCGTTTATTTACGAACATTTCAGAACACCTGCACTGTCCGTGGACACATACATTGTTTTTTAAAAAAAAACGAAACTATTTACAACACAATATAAAAATGTAACTTCATTTAACATATATTAATAGTTTATGACAGAGAAGGTGAGGCAGAAACAGAAACAAAAACAGGAGAATTAGGGGTTTCAACATGATTGTTATTAGGTGAAGAAGGGATGGAAGTCTCATCAAAACGTTTTGGTTTATGGAGAGGGTTTGGGGATAATTGACTGGGATATGGTGAGGAGGGACAAGTACATGTGGGGCAATGGTACGAGGTTTTTGGTTTAAAATGATCTTCCACAAAAGTTTTCAAATTATTAAAATTAGTCAACAATAAATCAATTTTTTCTTCTATACTGTGAAAAATGTTATCCATAACAGGTTTTTCTGAAGTATTTTCTATTTTGGTATGCTCTGTCCAAAAAAAATATATATGTTAAATGTATACAAAATAATAATAATTAAATGGTTTATATTATAAAGTGTTTACCATTAGTTTCACTATCTTGTGACATTTCTTCATGTGGGAAATGCTCGTCTAGCCAGTCCAGAGTACTAGACATTTCTGTGAGAAAAAAAAAAGATAATATATTTTTTTTATCTAATACAGACAGTTTATAAATATATGAATAACATTAAGTACACTTACTATTTCAGGTAAGATACGTCCTATGTACTCAGTGGGTCTGCTCTTGTTCTCAGTTATGTCGTGTTTGTGAATTAATTATTTTGGAAGCCAATTTATCTTCTTGTGGTATATTCCATTGTAGAACATAGTGCATTTAAATGAATGGTTAGTGTGTTGTATACATGGGTTACATTTCTTATTTATTAGTACATATAATGTGTGTGTGTGCTCCTTTTTGAATTTGTTAAATGTTCCTATGTTATGATATAACAATCAAACATACCCCCCCACAGTTTTTAGGAATTGGTACTGTTCTTCGGACATGTCCGCGAACATTAAATGAGTTTGCGGACATCAAGTACAGTAGAAAAGATTCAGTCAGTTCCATATGACATGTATATAAAGTCAAAGTCATTATTGCTAAATTGCACTACTAAAAACCTATGAAATTCAGTGAAAAAACTTTGTTAAATGGACGTTATGGTTAAGTTGCACTACTAAAAACCTGAGAAATTCAGTGAAAAAACGTTGTTGAAGGGACATTATGGTTAAGTTGCGCTGCTAAAAACCTATGAAATTCAGTGAAAAAAACGTTGTCAAAGGGACGTTGGTTAAGTTGTGCTACTAAAAACCTATGAAATTCAGTGAGGGACGTTATGGTTCAAAGTAAAACTGAAAAACCCCTGAAATTTGGCAGTTATAGTAAGATAAGCAACCATAACTCGCGCCACCGTGCACTGCTAACACTAACTCCCAGGACATCAAAGATGGCATCACAAATGTCATTGATGACATCTCTGATTACATCACATGTCTGGCTCTCCCTTTTTTCCCTTTAATGACATATCTAGGCCACATAGTTTTCCTCAGTAACAGTCAGGAAGTAAACATTGAAAAGGTACTATATTTGTAGACTTAGGGTCAAGTCACATAATATGAAACATATACATAGCGGAAGACACAGGCTTGAAAGAGAGTAATCCTTTCTGTGCATGAAGATAATCATTAGGGTTATCAGCACTTTCTCATAGTTTTATTTTTATTAATCTACCTTCCCTGTATATGCTCATATTTGTATACAGTGTACTCACTCTCCTTTCCTTTGGCTGCAGTCACATCATGTGATACACATACATATGGTAAGTAGCAGCTTTGAAACAGAGCAATAGTTTCTCTGCATAAAGACAATCAGTTAGGTTATTAACTCTTTCTGCTACTACTTCTGCTTTTTTGTTTACTTCACTGTCCATGTATACACTCATATTTGTATGTGTTGTTGTCTCTTTGTCTTTTGTCTGTAATAATTATGTATTAAGTTGGTTTTATTATCTACTTATTACATGTTTCACAGTACGCAAAACTCTAATAAGAAAGCAGTTATCATTTCACTATTCAACATGGCAAGATTATGAATATGGCACCTTCATCATGTATGCTGCACACACTGCCTATGTTTCTGCATGAGTAGCTTAGTATACTGGATAGAACTTCATAATAGAATGCTATTTATATCAATGCATTGCTTAATGCACTAATTAGCTCATGATATTTATCCCAATGATCCTTGACAGTTTTTGGTCAGCATTATAAGAATCCCTTGTACAGAGTTCTCATGAAAAGTACATGCACATGTGATGTCATCAGTGATCTCATCAATGCCATTTGTGATGTCATCTTTGATGTACTGGGTGTTAGTGTTAACAGCGCACGGTGGCATGAGTTATGGTTGCTTATCTTACCATAACTGCCGAATTTCAGGGGGTTTTCGGTTTTACTTTGAACCATAACGTCCCTCACTGAATTTCATAGGTTTTAAGTAGCACAACTTAACCAACGTCCCTTTGTCAACGTTTTTTCACTGAATTTCATAGGTTTTTAGTAGCGCAACTTAACCATAATGTCCCTTTAACAAAGTTTTTTTACTGAATTTCATAGGTTTTTAGTAGCGCAACTTAACCACAACGTCCCTTTAACAACGTTTTTTTACTGAATTTCATAGGTTTTTAGTAGTGCAACTTAACCATAACGTCCCTTTAAAACAGTTTTTTTATTGAATTTCATAGGTTTTTATTAGTGCAACTTAACCATAAAGTCACTTTAACACATTTGTTTAAACATATTTAAACATGGTATGTACCTCTTTTATAGCATTTGAATGCCATATTTCATATTAATTGCATGCATTATTTTGAACATTTTCCATACTCCACTATGAGTTTAACATTATGTATTGCAATTCTAAAGAGCTCAGCCCTGAAGATGGGCTTTAATTCTGAAATGCATTGGTTAATGAGCTAACACTGTTGTGAATGCTTTTGCCTTTAAAGTGAATTAAATACAAATGTGGGCACTTTTTCTGAACAGTCAATGTATTGACTATGCACATGTTAATTATCTGTCTACTAATTATACAGCAATATAACTTAAAAATTGCAGTTTTAATATAGGTTGTTACATCAAACCAAATATGTGTAACATATTATCTTGCAACACCTACATGTATGTGAATTAACACATTATGCTAATGTATGCCATGTTTACTGTACTCAGAACTAAGATGCCCACTTTGCACCTTCAGTTTAAATTGATCAGTGAACGTACTCTGGTGAAGGAATGCCTTTTGCCCAATAGGCTGACATATCTCTTGTAGATTAGCTTCATATGATTGGTGAAGGATTGCATGTAGCATAAATAAGATGTGCAAAAGTGTCAATGGGTGGAAACAGAGTTTCTCAGTTTGTAATGCATTTGAGGTTGGTACAGTACATTTTCAAGATGTTAAGCCTGAATGAAACCTAAGCTAATTGTATAGATCATAGAGACCATTTCTTTCACAGCCTAAGAATTCATGATAAGGGATGCATATAAGAAGTGAAAGATATGCACCAACTATGGGATTTAGCAGGTCATACCTATAAAAAAGATGCAAGGATATTTGATATGGGAAATATAATTTTCTCACACATAACCATAGCATAACATGGACTATTGCTTGAACACTCTTCAGAAAACACTGACATTACATCAGGGTAACCCTATGTAATACCTCTAGACTGTACTAAATTACAAACCTAATGTACTGGATGCATTTTATATAAACTGCAATTCATATTATATATTGAAAATATTTAAAAAAACACAATCCCTGACCTTAACCATCCCATTTTTCTTTATAGTTTTTTCTTCTAAAATGCAACAGCAACTTGCTGTATGGAAGAATCATGTGCATGGACGTAAACTTTTATAATATAATATTTACATAAAAAAAATATGTACATAAAAATACTGTAGATAATAAAACAATACCTGTTATAATTAATACTTTTGAAAATCTGCAATTTGAAATAGGAGATGTGCCAACTGAACAAATTAATGGAACCCAGAAAGTTTTTAGTGAAAGCAATAAAAGTAAAATAAGTTTATATCCATTAGTCGTTAGTAAAAAAAAAACAAAGCTATTTAGAAAAGAAACAGAGGAATACAGATATATATATATATATATATATATATATATATATATATATATATATATATATATATCTGTATTCCTCTGTTTCTTTTCTAAATAGCTTTGTTTTTATATATATATATATATATAGCGTTTTTTGCAAAAGATACATGTATAAGTAATAATTAAAAAAGCCTTTTATATGAAAAGAAAATTGTTCATTTTTGTATTGAATAAACTTAAGAAATTACTTAAGGTGACTACACCATTCCATAGACATTTTAAAACAGTAAAACAGTTCATGTACTTACACATGCCACCTTTGTGGCATGTTTGGTGGAGAGTGGAAACACATTTACACACTTCTCATACAGAAAGATGTTTTAATGAGGAGAGTTTCATTCAAAGATAGAATGTACCCCTTGATATTGATGAGAGTGGGCGTAGCTATGAAGTCCAAAATGGTTTGATTTCTAAAAAATAAGATCTGATAATACGAACATTGAAAGTTTATGTCAGTCTAGAAGAAAACATGTGCCATGTTTTGTGAACTATGAATAAGTTTTCTTATAAAGACTGAAAGAGAGTTTTGCATATTTTGCACAAAAATAATAATGTTCAAAGACAGGTCAAGGTACTACAGAGATAAGATGACTGTGAATTGTGTGAAAAAAAAACAGGACTTCTGGGTCACTCTTTAGCTTGTCTTGGTAAAACTAGATGTAAGAGTCAGTTTCATCATATACGGAGGCTGGCTGCACATCATATTAAATCAGATACCTTCTCATTGAACTATAGGAGTGCAAAACAGCAGGAATGTCTCTTGCACTTTTAGATCAAACCCTTTTGACTGGAACTGTAGAAAGTTTAATTTGTACACTGCAAATGATAAATATAATGCATTTAAAAGATTATCATAATTATAACCTGTATTTGGCATTGTGCCATTAGGTACAAAAACACATCACATAAAAACAAAGTGGTTACATCCAATTCATGAAGTGAATGTATAATAGCCATTTAGATAAAAAGAAGGACACACCAAAGTGCCAGAGCAGAGAGAGTACAGGACAAAATTCATGCGATATTTTTCAGACTTTCCCTTCTTTTTAGCCATGAACGATAGATATACATTGAGACAAAGTGAGCAACATTCAGGTTCTCTGTCAGCTTGCAAAAGAGTAGGGCTTCATCATTCTTGCTTATTCCATATAAATTAAACAGCGATTTTAAGTACCTTCTTCTATATATGCCATAGCCTTCACATCATAGTAGAAAGTGTACAAGATTTTCCGGTGCTATACCACAGCTAGGGCAAATGACACCCTGGCAGTTGGCTTATTTACTGCTGTATAATCTTACTGGTAATGATCCCACTGTAAACCTGATAAATAAGGCTCGAGAATATAGTGGGGAAAATAATGTCCAGATAACTTGTGTGTGCAAATATACTCTTGCGGCTTAAATAATCAGCACAACCTAAGAGCACGCCAAACAAAGTCCGCAATCTGTCTCTTCTATAGGCCAAGAGCAATGCCTTCACTAATTCTTTTGAATTATTTGGAATTGTTACAGGATCATCCCAGTAAGCCCTAAAGCCAAGTGCTAACAATCATTTTTTAACATGTCAAATCCAAGGGATGGATAAGCAACCCCCCACAGGTATCACTGATTTAAGAGCTTCTCTGTACCTGACAAGTTCTGGGGTTCTCCACACCCTCAGCCAGTGAAATACTCGCCTCACCCCAGCCTCCGTACCAATAGAATTCAAGTAAAGTTTTGAGGAACTTGTTTTCTATTACAATCAAGAGCATGTTGTTCGCATAGCCCCATATCTCAACTCCATAAATGGCAGCTGCTTTGGCCAGCACTTGATAGGCCAATAATGCAGGCTTGAGTTCCCCCCCACCATGCACAAAATAAAAGTTTTGACTGCGCAACTGGTTCTTTCCAAATTCATTTTGACCTCCAAAAGCTGCTTTGATCAACTAGCATTGCTCAAAAATCGTATTCCCAAATAATCATAGCAGGAGACTTGGCTTCGATTTTTGTTTCCACAAGTTAAATACCATAACCTTAGTTTTGCTTGTGTTGATTTCTAGCCCCAAATCATCACATCTTTAAGCAAAACTAGCCAGGGCTACACACAGCCCCATTGGGGTGGTTGACAGGAGCACAGCATCTTCAGTAAAAAAGAGTCTTGGAATTCTATTTGCATTCAGTTGCAGTGAGTCTGAGCTGGTGGCAAGCAGCTCTTTGATAATAAGGTTCATGAAGATACAAAACAAGAGGGGTACCAACACACATCCTTGGTGTACCTCCTTTGCCGCCGTTATTGGCTCAGTAAGTCCCCTGCCAAACTCTGTCGAACAGCAGCAGTGCTATTACTATACAAGAGCTGAATCCAATTGAGTATATTTAACGGTATGTTCATTGCCAAGAGGACCCCCCACAATTGCCCTCTCGGCACACTGTTGAACGATGCTTTTAGGTCCACGAACAAAGCATACAATTTGACCTTCTTTGCTAGTGTATAATGCTGAATGAGTAAGACCAGCCTAAAACTTTGATTAATTGTACTTAGCCCAGCTTAGACTCCTGCTTGCAAATGATGTAATGGGCTTGCACCCTACACTCAGGCTGTCAGGCGCCTCAAAAGGACCTTTGCAAACACCTTCCCAACTGCATCCAAGAAGGGGATAGGGCAATAGTTGGAAGGTATAACCCTATCCCCCTTATTGAAAATTGGCACAATCACAGCTTTAGTCCATGATTCAGAAACAGCACAGGTGGCCAAAGCAGCATTAAAGACGACCAAGAGAACTGGTGCCCATACAGTCATTTCACTCTTAAACAAGTCAATGGGAAAATTGTCTGGACCCACCACCTTGCCGCTAGCCTATGACTTAATTGCTTCAACAACCTCCCCCATAGAAAATACCAAACATCTATCCTCCTGGTGTTCATCGGTACCCATGGTTAACGAGGTTGCCCCTCAAATTTGCTGCTAGAAATTGGGGCTGAATATATTGTTTGATAGTGAAAATGCCATACACCAGGGATCATACATGCTTGAATTGTGGTATCTCCCAATAAATCGTGATCCACTACCGCCTTGCAAAACTTGGCAGAATCACGCTGGCTAGCATATGATGTCATTCAAGCCCATGTTCCCAGTAAGTATGCCTGCTTCTTGGTGGCTATAATTTGCTTATACCTTATTTCCTTGTAACCATATTTTTCCTTATAATGTTCTAAGGGGACATGATCAAGTGGGGGTGGATTAGGTCTGAGGGAGACATTACTACCCAACGGTGAATATGTCCTAGATTCAATCGAGAGCAGACCACCAGACAGCCATTCATCTTTTAAGACTATCTGGATGTAGTCATCGTCTCTTTTCTCTGGGCTAAACCGCCGGCATAATACAATGGAGTCCCAAATGTTGGAAACGCATCCTCTTCTGTGCCTAATCCAGTGGATGGCTTTGTTAACTAATGTGCCTCTGTTCTCACAGGCTTCGCTCACAAGTCTAGCGACTTTCGTCATAAATACTGTTTTGTTTGTCATGTCATTTTCTGACCCCCTCCCTGAATAAGTCCCTCTCATTGGATTGCTGGTTGCATTGTAAGTCAGCAAGTTATTTTGCCTAATTAGTAATTGGTCCTGTGTTGCTGGCAATATGATGTTTTTACAAATATCTGGTTTACTGGCAGCATTAGAATATCTATCAGTCCACCTCCCTATAAAGTCAATTATTGGCTTGGCCCAACATTGATTTACAGCTGCATAGTCCTGCCTCCTAGACGGATTGTTGGTTTTATTTGCTATATTATTTGGAGCATGGGTTCCATTAGTACTAATGCTAGAAATTATCCTCTGGTCCAGTTTTACCTAGACTATCTACCTTAGTTGTAGGTTCTACCAACCCCGTCAAGATGGTATTCACTATATACTTACCCTGTATTACGTTATCCACTAAGTCAGCCAGGTTTGCGTTGTCAGATTCACACAAAATTTAGCGTGTTATCCTTTTAATGGGAACACTTGTTTTTTAGGGACACAATTGTTTTGTTTGTTTCTTTGTGCCCTTGCTATATCCCTTTCCTACCCCTAATAGTGGATACAGAGGCACTTGCCCTCATAAATGGCTAATTTGGTAGCTTCATATTCAGGGCCTCCCGCCCCTTCTCATCCCCTATAGAAGTCACCAGATTGGACAGACTGGTGTCTCTTCAGCCTCACCCTCAGCAGCTGCAGGGCAGTGAGGTATTATTAGCACAGCCTCATGTGGTGACAATAATAAGGGGTGTATGTCACCCATTAAACTGGCTGGGATAGGTTCAATTGAGCATAGTGGGGCCTTGCCCTTTGCCATCATATTACCAATCGGCAATGAGTAATTAGTCCCTCCCTCCTGGCCTTCGAATCAGTCCACTGCAAACTCATGCAAGGTTTCTTTTGTCAGCCCTCCCATTCTTCCAGGTTGATTGGCTTTCGGTTTCGGATGCTTTGTTCAAGATGCCACATTACCACTTATTTCCTGCAAATCGCTTGTATCATGAGCTGCAGCGCAGTTGCGTTTCACCCCACTCCTTCCACCATTTCCCATTACCCCAATGTCATTTAAAAACCCTTTGAGTTCTGTAATTAAAACATTAACTTCATTGATTGGTTTAAACATTTTTTGCAGCTTATTCGTCCCCCAACAATGGGAGATGTCCGATGTTGCCTTCCTTTTGGCCTTTTATCCTGCAAAGCGTGACATTATTTGAATGATTGCAAATGTTACAGGGTCGCAGTATGCTGCTGGTACATAAACACAGAGTTCCTCAATGTAAATCCATGGCAAATCCTGCTCCTGTGAAGATATGCCCGCAGTTACAGAAGATTCAAAATTGAAGCATGCTCCACCTTAACTCAGCTACTCGGCTGCTTTTTTGCTCAGCGGCACTGAATCACACGACTGTTCACACGGCATTCTAAACCGACAGCTCCTTACTCGGTGAACTGAACGTCCCTCCTCACCGGTCTTGAGAGTCCACACAATGCACACAGCCTGCTCCGTAGGTTTCAGGGGCTTCAGGTGGAAGGCTCCATGCAATGTACAGCGGGACAGCGGAGCGGGATGCAGCTCACAATAGCCCTCTTGGTGCTGTTTGCTCCCTGACACCTCGAACAACCCCAAACGGCAAACAGCGGCTTTTACAACAGGTTTAAAAGATTATGGGGGTAATTCATGGAATCAAGTGCAGAAGTGGTGCACGCAGCTGGCGCACAGAGGGAGCGTGTGCCATCTTGTGCCAGTTACACCCCCAACCCCGCCTCGTGTGCCAAAAACATCCGCAAAAATCCCCTACATGGCGCAAAGGCCAGTGGACAGCATACAGCCCCCCAACAATGAAATTGCACTAAAAACGCCACTCAGCCCTCATGTGACAACCCAATCGTGTGTAAAACGCCTCACGCAACCCTCGAAATACACGTACCCCGCTCACACCAGGCCAATCACGTGTAAAAATCCTTGTGCACCCCTCAGAATATGCGTACCCCGCACGCACAAGGCCAACCACGTGTAAAACTCCTCACGCTGCCCTTTGAATACATGTACCCCGCTTGAGCTAGGCCAATCACGTGTAAAACTCCTCATGCACACCACGGAATACACGTACCCCCCTCACACAAGGCCAAACATGTGTAAAACTCCTCGCTCTGCCCTCTGAATACACGTACCCTGCTTGCGCCAGGCCAATCATGTGTAAAACTCCTTGCGCACCCCTCGGAATAAGCATGCCCCGCTCACGCCAGGGTAATCGCATTAAAACTCCCTGCGCATCCCTCGGAATACGCGTACCCCACACGCGCCAGGCCAATCATGTGTAAAACTCCCCGGGCACCCCTCGGAATACGCGTACCCCGCTCGCGCCAGGCCAATCATGTGTCATACTCCCCGAGCACCCCTCTGAATACGCGTACGCGGCTCACACAAGGCCAATCGCGTGCAAAACTTCTCGCACACCCCTCTGAAAACGCGTACCCCGCTCATGCCAGGCAAATTGGGTGGAAAAAGTCCCCCCTGTGGTGTGGGCTGGCTGCGGGGCATGGCCAGAGGTTGTAGGGGTGTGCCCTGTGGTTGGGGCTGCCTGTGGGGCATGGTCAGGTTGGATGGGCTGCCTGCGGGTCATGGGGAGGGTGGATGGGCTGTCTGCGGGGCATGGGGAGGGTGGATGGGCTGTCTGTGGGGCATGTCCAGGGGTGATGGTCTGCCTGTGGGGCATGGGGAGGGTGGATGGAATGGCTGCGGGGCATGGGGAGGATGGATGGGCTGTCTGCTGGGTATGTCCAGGGGTGATGGGCTGGCTCTGGGTCATGGTCAGGGTGGATGGGCTGTCTGCGGGACATGGGGATGGTGGATGGGCTGCCTGCAGGGCATGGGGAGGATGGATGGTCTGCCTGTGGGGCATGGGGAGGGTGGATGGTCTGCCTGCGGGGCATGGGAAGGGTGGATGGGCTGCCTGCGGGGCATGGGGAGGGTGGATGGTCTGACTGTGGGGCATGTGGATGGTGGATGGTCTGCCTGTGGGGCATGGGGAAGGTGGATGGTCTGCCTTGGGGCATGGGGAGGGTGGATGGGCTGCCTGCAGGGCATGGGGAGGGTGGATGGGCTGACTGTGGGGCATGGGGAGGGTGGATGGTCTGCCTGTGGGGCATGTGGAGGGTAGATGGTCTCCCTGTGGGGCATGGGGAGGGTGGATGTGCTGCCTGTGGGGCATGGGGAGGGTGGATGGGCTGCCTGCGGGGCATGGTCAGGGT
This sequence comes from Ambystoma mexicanum, assembly GCF_040938575.1. NCBI lineage: Eukaryota > Metazoa > Chordata > Amphibia > Caudata > Ambystomatidae > Ambystoma > Ambystoma mexicanum. The sequence goes on along the minus strand of NC_090924.1, from coordinate 38,542,085 downwards.
GGGGGGCTGTCTGTGGGGCATGTCCAGGGTTGAAGGGGCTCCCCGGTGGTGTGGGCTGCCTACAAGGGGTGCATGTGGCTCCTCACCAGAAGGGTGCGCGAATATGGGGGTACACAAGTGCGCTTTAACCGGGATTCTGCTGGAACGAGTGGGGTACGCTTACTCCGAGGGGTGCGCAGGGAGTTATACATGGTAGTGGCCTTGTGCGAGCAGGGTGCGCGTATTCAGAGGTTTGCGCTGGCAGTTTTACATGCGATTGGCCTGGCGTGAGCGGGGTACGCGTATTCTGAGTGGTGCGCGGGGCGTTTTACACGCGATTGGTCTTGTGCGAGCAGGGTACATGTATTCAGAGGTATGTGCGGGGAGTTTCACACGCGATTGGCCTGGCGCGAGCAGGGTATGCGTATTCTGAGGGGTGCGCGGGTAGTTTTACATGCGATTGGCCTTGTGCGAGAGGGGTATGCGTATTCGGAGGGGTGCACGGGGAGCATGACACGCGATTGGCCTGGTGCAAGCGGGGTACACGTATTACGGGGGTTTGCAAGGAGTGTGACACGAGATTTGGCAGTGTGGGCCCTCCCGGGTGTGACCCACCCCCATCCCCATGTCCCGCAGGCAGCGCACACCACAGGGGACACCCTTACAACCCCTGGCCATGCCCCACAGGCACCCCATCCACCCTGACCATGCCCCGTAGGCAGGCCACATGGCACCATGCACTTGGGAGCTGTTAGGCAGAATTATATGCAGTACCCTTTGGGAACACTACACACAATTAGGACTACAAGTGACAGTACAATTTCACCTTTGGTACAAGCCTGTACTACACAGTTATAGTGGTAGCAGTAGCGGAGCAGCCAGACTTATCTCAAGAGTAAGTGAGCAGTACAAGGAGTTACACAAGGGACAGCAATTACTATGGTCCAGGCAAACACTGACTCAAGGTTTCTAAGTAAAATAATATATATATTTATTTACTCAACAGTTGTATAACATTTCACTATTCTAGCAAGTTAAAAATCACAATCATAAATACAGCACACCACTTCCCTTAACTTCCAGGAAAGTTAAGCTCACAAATGAAGTGGGAGCAATATGGCACTCCAGCAATTCAAAAGGGAGGGAAAGACAAAGTTATTAGAAATTAGGCAAAACCAACAGGTAAGTAATCAGGGCAATAGAACACGAGAGACTACAGTGAGGAGATCAGATAGAAAATGCTTAGGGCCAAAGTCAATAGAACAAAAGTCTTTTGCTCAAGATCACACAGTTCAGGGTAGTTTGTGGTAAAGGTCATGGCACCGAATCCAGACGAGGTTGGTTGGTAGAAAAGTTACTAGTTTCACTGCGGCTGACCAAAACTGACAACGGGAATTGCACAGTACCTTAAAACGGAGAGGCAGCTGTAGCTGCGGCGGACATTCCTGGTGGTTCCTGCAGGCTCACGATTCCTGAAGTGACTGTTGGACTGACCAGAAGTAGGAAGACTGGAGGGTCCTGAGCCACCCAGGGAAGAAACCAGCAGCAGAGCAAAACAACAAATAAAAGGTGCTCTCCTTAAAACCCAAGCAGGGTCCGACCTTCCTGGCTATCCGGTGCACTGTAGCTCTGTACAGCGAATTCGACCAGAGGAGGGGTACTGTCTTGTAGTTTGGGCGAACTGGTTGGTCCCACCAGCTCAAGGGAAGGTTCAATCATGGTAGGGGTCCTCTTCTTCCAGTTCCTCATTGGTTCTTTCATTCCAGTGGCGACTCTGCTCTTCCAGTCCCAGAGACCTGCTTTTTATGCAGTTTTTCTCCATTCATAAAGCCTAGCTGTCAATCACCCAGCAGGGTGGCTGGCCTGGCAAGGCCAGTCCCCTTAACCAATCAGACAAGAGTGCAACTTGGGTTACTAAGACAGACCATGGCAGCGGTCCAAAGATCCTTCCCTCACATCCTGCCCCTCTAGACTATCAGGCGCCTTAAGGAGGGCTTCTGTGCAAGGAAATGGTGAATAAACCCAGCCAGAACAAAAATAAAACGTATTTGTTCAAGTGGGTTTAAGCTCGAGGCTACTATAGTAGCCGGGAACAATACAACATTTATATAAGATAATCACAGTAGGAAAGTTAGGGTAGTTACCACTGCCACCAGCCAAGTCTTAAAGTGAAGGGAGTGAAACAAAGCTCAAAGAGGCACAGACAAAAAGGGATAAGAGTTAACCCTTTCCAATACTACATGTAAGATGGGTTGCACTGGGTCTTTGGTTTAAAGTGACTATATAAAATTAAAACTTTACCTGTTTCTGGGGGACAGTAGTCAGCCCAAGAAAAATTTAGTCAGTGGGAACTCTCAAAGACAACCCTGTGTCACTGCACTGAAGGTGCTGTGTAACACACACAAAAAGCGGTGCACATGGAGTAGGTGAGGCTCCAGTGCCCAAGATCACACAAAAAGTGAAAAACACACACAGCAAAACACATGCAAGAGTGGGAAAAAGGCTTACACTCTTACCAGGAGCAAAAAATAAATCCTAGGAATCCAGCAAAGCTGCTGTGGGACTCTTTAGGTAAGGGAAATCAGCCATTTATGAGAATTCTCCCTAACAGGAGCCCCAACACATGTTCCCCCCCACCCCACCCCACCCCCAGTGACAGCAAGCTCCCAGCAGGCCCCGACTCATGTCCACCCCACCCCCAGTGACGGCAACCTGCCAACAGGCCCCAACTCATGTCCCCCACCCCACCCCCAGTGACGGCAACCTGCAAGCAGGTCCTGAGTCACGTCCACCCGACCCCAACAGTGACAGCAACCTGCCAGCAGTCCCCGACTCATGCCCCCCCACCCCACCCCCATTGACGGCATCCTGCCAGAAAGCCCCCGACATATGTCTCCCCACACAACTCCCAGTGACTGCAACCTGCCAGCAGTCCCAGAGTCACGTGCCCCACCCCCCACAGTGACGGCAACCTCCCAGCAGGCCCTGACCCATGTCCCTCCACCTCACCCCCATTGACGGGAACCTGCCAGCAGGCCCCGACACATGTCCCCCACACCACCCACAGTGACAGCAACCTGCCAGCAGGCCCCCGAAACATGTCCCCCCAAACACCACATCATAACAATGCAGACCCATGGCCCTAATGCCAACCTAAATCCCCCCCCAGTACAAACACGTAACCATCCAGTGCACCCACTCCCTACTAAATTACCCATGCAATGAGAGTCTGAAAAAAACCAGCATGCCCATGAATCCATGTCCAACAGAGCAACACAGTGGCAACAGATGACTGAGGCAATGCTCAAAGAGACATGCACAAAACCAATGTGAGTAGACCACACCAATAATGAAGATATATGAAATGTATTAAAAAGAAAACAAAATGACATAATGAAAACCACACATGCAAATGAAGAAATAATTAATGCAATACCAAAAAGAAAGTAAAATCCAATGAAAAATCAAAATCCACGACATGAAAACTGAAAAGTGGCCCATCGCCAAAGTCCATAGAAAGAAAACCAAAAATCAAAAGCATAAAAAACCATTGCTCCGTGGATTGATGTAATAAAGAAAGTATGTACATGTCTGCTACTATTTATAATGAAAAAGGAAATGTGGACCCCAAAAGCACACCCTTTGTCTAAGATTTAATATGGTATAAGTAATATGATTAGGTAGGTAACTGTTTTGGGAATAAGTTGAAGGTGCAGAGGAGAGAGATGCAACTTTGACACCTAGGTTGCGCAAAATACAAAGAAAGCAAGTTCCCAAGTCGGGAACTCTCGCCCCGTGCACACTATCCAGTGTCTGGAATACCAGACCAACAGTTCATATACTTTATCTAATCAGTGATTAAGGTAAGTATTTATATTAAATATATTAGAACAAAAATGATATAGAAAAAAAGGAATATTCAATCAGATTAGGTCACAAGGAACAATCTTCATTTTATTCATGATGATGTAGTCGATGAGGGCCCAATGCGTTTTGAGTTAAACATACTCTTCATCAGGGGAAATTATGTTTCTGGGAGAAAAATTATGTACAATATATACATTAAGTTTCAAACACAAATTACAGGTCCAAACATCAAATTTAACTCAACATATTTATGAAACATGCTCAATTGCATCTTCTAGGTACCAGACCTCTAGTTGTACCATTTTTGTTACAATTGTGTTGCAAGCCATGTTATAACTTGAATATCAGTGCAATAAGAAGCCTCTCTATGTCCATAGATCACATTAAATCCAAAGTCGCTGAATACTTGCTATAAGGAAAGGCGCCTGAAGGGGCTGCCCAATTATATTAAATAGCGATAACGTATACTTTAAGGTAAAGAATAAAGAGTTCTAACCTTGTGATTTTTCTTTAGGATAAAAAGGTTTATTCAGGATGCTTCTGGATTATAATAAATGCACACATCTTCTGGAAAACGAGGCTCGTTCATGTAAAGAATACCAGTTTCTAAGCTCTCTCAATTCTTGAACCAAAGTCCTGTGTATGAAAAAGTACAATAAATGTACTAATGATTAAGATAGTATGGATAGTGGTCATAATAAATGAGGAATGTGCACTTACAATAGTTAGTGGGAAGGTTCCCTTGGAAGATGGCAAAGATGGTGGTCAACCAAATGCTTATCCCTAGTGATGCACGAGATCTAAAGAAGAGCGATGTTAAACCAAGAATAAATCAATTTATTATTAACTCAGATGCCTAACAAGTGGTTAAGAAATAGCAAAAATTGCACTTACAATGATTAGTAGGAAGATTCCCTTGGAAGATGGCCAACATGGCGGTCACAAAAATGCTTGTCTCTAGAGGCGAGCGTGATCTGGAGAAAAGAGATAGGTACACAGATTTGCTAGCACCTGCTCAAAGTTGAGTGGTGCAGCTACAGAAACGTAAGGAGGAGAAACCTCATTTGAAATTCTCTATGGGCAGAGTGTTCTTACCTTTAGTGCAAGCTGTTGCAGAATGGAATCAGAATCCCAGGAGCGGTGTCTGACTCCATCTGCAGCAGCGTGTCATTATTTATACTGTGCGTCACCCCACGCATGCGCGTGTGACGTATATCTAAGATTGACTGTGTTATGGATCATGGTATGGCTATGAGAATATGTGTGTAAACAGTATTAAAAAGATCAAATGGACACATAAATCTCCAAAAAGGAGGAGATAAGAACCACTGAATGAAGGTGGGTGTGTGAGTGCCAACGTTTACACAGTGGTTCATCACGCAGAAATGCGGGTGACGTCATATGTAAGCAAAAGCCCCACTCACCGTCTGACTTAATGCAGAGAACTAAAAGCACTGAGTGTAGAGTGCTTGGCTAAGTGTATATGCATATGATATGGTACAAGATAGTACGGCCGGATAAGTGTCATGATCTGTACTTGAAGGGGACTCTGCGAGTAGTAGAGAATCAGAGAGTAATGAGAGGAGACGGTAAACAATGAAAATTAAAAATAAAATGTGGATATTGTAAAGTCAAGGTAGCAACCAGGTAAATCGAGTAGATGCAGGTCCAGCTGTGGCTACCAACACCCAGGCTCAGGGTCGGCCAGCACCTGATGCGTTGGCACCTGAGGATTACCAGGCAGAATTCCAGGTGGTCAGGAAGCACAAGCAAAGTGCGCGCAGGGCTTCTCTGACCGAGGCACATGTCGCTGGGGCAGTGTTGTCATCTGCTGACCCAAGCAGCCGGGTGTTGGCAACTGCATGGGCAGATGCAGCCAACAACACCCCGAATGTGAGTCTGCCAGCCAGGACAGTCTTGGTCACAGACCTTGGCACAGCGGCTGTTGCTTCGCTGGGTCCAGTCAAGAGCACCTAGCAGCCACTGACGCAAGTCAGGGCTTCCGTCTAGTTCCACCTGCCACTCCCTTGGTCCAGCCCATCAGCACCACTGCCCCTACTGATCAGGGCCGCCTTTGCCAGTCAGGGTCCAGACCACTGCCCAAGAGGAGGAAGCTTGCTCCTGCACAAAAAGGCTGAGACTCCAGACAAGGCTCTGGCCTCCGGCACGTCGAGGAAAGAGCCTTTCAGCAAGCAGGAACTGGACTTCCTTGTGGGCTACGTGTCAGAACACGAGCGTGGTATTCTAGTTGGCCCAAATTGTCACACTATGCCTGACCAGTGTTTGGACCACCGGAAGCATGTTGCAGAGGGTGTTAGTGCATTTGGACATGAGGTGTGCACACTCAAGACTGGAAAAAGCATTGGGATGACCTCCGATGCTGTGCTAAGCTAAAGCGTGCCTTCAATTATGCCATGACTCTGGTGACTGGCATTGGGCCAGCACCTGAGGAGGAAGAACTCACTCTGCACGAGGTGATTGCTACAGAGTTCATCCCGGCAGAATTGATTGAAGGAGTGGGAGAGATGCTGGATTATGAGGCCCGGTCCGGTGAGTGTTGTTGCGTTTTTGTCCAGCCCATGTGTGGTTTGCTTGTGTGATGTGCTGTGCTTTACTGCCACTACATGCTATGTGTATATGGTTCTCATGTGCGAGTCATGCAATGCTTCACTATTGCGTGCCTGTTGTGATGCATGCTGAACATGTCGAGCAGACGGGGACTGTCCTCATCACCACACATGCACCCTACTCACATGCTAGTTATCCGGCTACCCCTCTGGTCCATGTTCCAGCTCACTGACCCTTCTGCATGTAGCCTGGGGTGTCTTTCCACTCAGAACTCGGACTATGTCATTGCATGACTGACGTGCATGTGTGTTCAGCCTGCATGCGGGTTTTCCACGCGGGCATGCTTCCTTGCCACTCCACTCCCCTGCACCTCAATTTCACCATGGCACTGGTGGGTAACATGTTGGACTACTGCAATGGCCTGTTCCATGCTCCTGTGTACATGCACACTTCCCCCTGCCAACCTACAAGACACATACTGTGGGTTACATCCTTTGTCCTTGATGCAGAGTCTCTCACTCGGACTGTGCAGATGGCAGATTGGTTCTTGCGGAAATGAGTGCCCATTCATGCTCCATGTGCATTCATGCATGCCTCTATGTGTCCTTGGCAGGATGATCATTGTAGTACGTGTCTAGGATGACATACATATCATGGCATTTGGTCATCCATTCCATGATCACTCTGGCTCAGTCCTGCATCATGCACATGTTTAGGGTGTCATTTGATGTGTGGGTCACAGGCCTCCCCCTGTTGCAGGCCTCCAGTCTCTGTTCAACTGGTGTAGTGCCTTCTGCGCAAATGGGTGTACTACTGAGGGTTCATCCTCTGTCCTGCTTAGTGTCCCATTCTCATCTGCTGTGGTGTCAGTTGACTGAGATGATGCAATTGATGCTAGTCAACACTGTCTGCCAATACACAGTTCTCTGGTCAACCTTTCATTGCCATGCAATGCCTCCCTGCATTTTCACTAAGGGGGGGTGGGTTGCCTGTAGCCACACAACCCATTGCATGCACATTGCGCATGATGGCTGAACTTGCCCTTACACTGACTTCATGTTTATTGATTGACATCATAACGTACTTGTTGATGTAGATAGTTGGTAATGTACACATGTTCTGCCCTGCAACCACCCACTTCTGAGCCATGTTACACCGTTCTACATGCCTACTCACTGCTACAATGTCAAAGTGACCTGGCATGTATGTTCAGATTGTCATCCCTTCACTCTTATGAAATGCACGGGCACAGGTGCATCCTGTGTCACAAGTATTCTGTATTGGAATACCCTAGCGGGTGTTTAGCAAAGATGATGGGTCAATCTGCGTTGTAGCTGCTTGCTTTGCTGTATAGGATGCTGTTCATATTCACCATATGGGTGTATATGAACACGGGTGTATTTGAGTACTTTCACATATACATATGCAAGCAGCTTCAACGTTGCGTAGTGCAACATTGCAGCTACTTACTTATGTGTGTATGAAAATGTTTATTTACACATGTGTTTTCTGCAGCTTTTTTGTTGAATGACTAATATGTTGTTATTTAACGTAAATGCTGCTGAGATTCAGCATTGCACCTGTTATGTTCAACTTGCACAATCCTGAAGGTGCACTGTCGTGCAGTACGTGCACGGCCAGGCCCACTTATCAAATTTGGTGTAGTCAGGGCATGATGATTTGACACACTGAATAAAGTTCTTTTGGCACAATGGGCTGAATCAGGCCCTGAGGGGTGTTCTGGAGGCTTCATGGACCGGCAGCTCGGACCGTACTGGGCGTTATGGTCCCTCATGCCCCGTTGCAGGTCCTCGCTATGCGGGGACATTCACTATGTCTACATGGCCCATGACGCCTGGTACGGGCCGAGCAGCAGATGGATGAAGCTATATTGGTGATGATGATTTAGTGATGCATGTGTACATGCATATTACAAGTGTCATGGTGTGTTTTGATTCACTTGCAGCTGTGGCCATTTGGCTGTTCAGACATGCTTATTGTACATGCAATCTCTTTGTTGCCATTTGTCATTTCTGCAAGTGATATGTGCCTGACAGAGGTGGTGTGTGATGGAGGTGATATACTTCATTCAGTACATGTGTAGGCTTTGCAATTTACACACATCCATTTCTGATGTCAGGATTCCATTGCACATCAATACCACTGGATGCATGCCTGATTTTCAGTTGTGTGTGACATGTCTGATTCATGTGTTGGCTGTCGATGTGATATCTATGTGTTTGTGGTTTATGTGCTTTTGACATGTGTACTCATGTTTGTTTTTTTCACGTTACAAGTGATGATGCAATGGAGCCAGAGGATGGTGATGTCATTCCAGACACGGAGTTGCTATTACATACTCTGAATGCGCGCTCCACTATGCCCATGGTTACAATATGGGCTGCGTTGTATCTTACCTGGGGTGGTGTGGTGGGGTTCTGTATTGGCATCATCATGTGGGTGCTCAGAGGGTAGGCACTGTCCCTTGGGGAGGTTATGATAGTTGTCATTAGTTGGGTTTATGTATTTGTCTGTGAATGACATGCATGCATGTGCACAGACATTTGTACTCACCAATGAGCCATGTGTCGCCATCCTTCCCAGCTTCCAGGTCCTGGCTCAGGGCGGACATTCTATATACGAAACTGTCATGGGTAGACCCAGGATAGTGTTTGCATAGACAGAGGTGATGATTCCATGGGCATCGCATACAACCTGTACTTTGATGGAAGTCCAGTGCTTGCGGTTGCGGTAGATGTTCTCAGTGGCCCTAGGTGGACGTAGGGCCACGTGGGTGCAATCAATGGCACCGAGCACTCTGAGGAAGTGTGCCACCCTGTAAAAGTCCTGGACCACGGCCTGCCTTTCTGCGGGTGTTCTGGACATGTACATGTGCCTGCGGACTGAGGGGCGCGCAGTCATGATTGCCAACACCTGGTGTAGGCAGTGTGACTACTTGGGCTTTGAGACACCCCCGACTATGGCAGTTGTCCGCTGAAATGACCCAGTGTCCAAGAAATGCAGGACATTGTGCAACTTTTCCAAGGGGCTCAGTGCTTGGGAGCACACGGCGGGTGATGTGAGCTCATCCTCCCACTCAGTGACCAGGTCTAGGATGATATGAGGTGGAAACCTATACCTGCCATAGACCTCGTCATCAGGCATCCCAAAAAGGCTGGTTCTGGGCAAAGAAATGCGGGGCCTGGCTATTCTCCTCCTCCTGCGGTGTCCCACAATCACTGCTGCGAGAAAGGGGACATTCATCTTAGCTGTATATACGTGTTTGTTGTTTGTGCGCACTTTTATACTGCGTGGGGACGCTTCCGCCTGCCTTCGTGTGGCAGACATGTTTACGCCTGTGCGTGTCTTTTGGTGTGCGCGGGTTTCCCCTATTCGATTCCATGAGTACGTGTTGTTCGCGCGGGTGTGGATGTTCCATGTATTTCTCAGCAGTACTTCCCCAGTTATCCCCTCATTTTCACGCGTTGTTCCCCATTCCGCTCGTTCCACCTCCTTTTTGGTGTGTGCGCTACACATTGTGCGCTTTCGCTGTGCGCATCGGGCGCGGCGTTCGGGATGTCACAGTGACATGTGCACCCATGTGCACCACACGCGGTTTTGCCGCAGCTCCCTGGAAAAACACACACACAGTCTTCCATGAATCGCTTGCGTACGAGTCGCACACGTGCGCTGGATTTTTATGGCTTGCAGCACTGATTTCGGCGCATAATTATTCCATGAATCAGCCACTATGTGAACGTAGATGAAACACTTCCAATGGAAGAAATAACAGCAACAAAGCGTCAACGTGTTATTTTTACATGCACCCCTGGTTATATAATCCTCGAACTGCTTTCCAGAGGAATGACATTTTTAGTTCAAATTGCGATATCCGCGAAACTCACTCAACAGTCCACCTTCAGGGACATAACTATCTGTGAGTGGATTATTTTAAAGTTTTGTTTTTGATGATGTATATAAATGTGGCATGCTGACTGCTTCCCAGCACAAGTCAATTAGTTCGTTATTAAATAAATACAAACACTACTGATGACTAAGGATGAAGGACACGCACTTTTTTTGCATCTAGGAAGAGTGTCTGAACAAGAGCGTGAAAATGTGTAAGCTGTTCTCTTCTGCTTGTCCTCGGGGTACCAAAGAGTAACTGCAGCATTATCTCTGCTGCATTGCAAATATCTTGTTTGTGTTCATTTTTAATTTCAACTTAAGTAGTATGATATGAATGACATTATTTTCTAATATAATGCAGGCTGAGCAGTCAGATGTGCTAAATATTTCTGACTCTGACATTTTGCATTCCAAGGTACCTTGGCACTGGAAAGAAGAAGAACACCGAATTCGATTAAGGCATTGCTGTGTCTGCAGAACACGCCGGCTGAAAGGCAAGAACGCTTTCTGTCAGTCTGCGAATAAGATTTACATTGGAAATTTACAAAAAATAGGGAGAGGAGCTCAGGGAGATGTGGTATTTTAGGATACACAATAACGCTGCCATTGTGATATGTGGGCGATGTCAGAATCCCAGTTACAAGTGAGAAGAAAAGCAGAGGTCTTTGCATTGGGGATTAATGTAAAACGAAAAAACAAGAATTAAAATGCAGAGGAGTACATTTGTCTTGTCACAAAAGCACCTGACTTCAAGCTTTCAAATCTTAAGGTTCCTTATGTTGTCTTGTTGGTCAAGTATATAATTTGGGATAGCATTTCGCATTGCTTCTGCTCTACCATGACTTTGTAAAGATTTGCCCCTTTCTCTCTTTTCTTTAGGCTAGAAAATGTGTCTTTAATATAAAAGTGGTGATTGATGATTTTTAGTCCACGGCTTAAGGGCCTAATCTGGTCGAATGTACCCACTTCTACTCGGCCTCGTCGGCCCATTTATCTTCCCCTTTATCCCATCGTGTATTGCATGCTGTGGCCATAGCTTGCTCCCCTGCCTAAAGGGCGAACATGACTAATCCCATACGCACACAAAATGCATTGCGAACGAACTAGGATAATCATAACAAATTTGTTGCACATCCAGCACCATTTCACATGGCTTCTTCCCTCTCACCCTTAATCATTGTCAATAGTTGCAATCTTTAAAAATACACATCTGATTGAATGAAGCTATCTTCTCTTCAAAAAGATATATTGGCAAATTCCGGCGTAATGAAAATATACATATGCCCAGTAAAAAAGAAAGAACTGAATAATCAAAAGCTAATTTCGGCATCCTTGTCTTATTAAGTGCATGCACCTTCTTTGGGAAATATCACTAAAAGCAAGACATTTGAATATCTGGAAGTGTCCACAGTTGATGTATTTTGATCAAAGTATAGATATGACGTCAGGTGGGAAGCCCCAATCTAATAATCCCCGAATTATACAATCCCACCTCACAATTCTGAGCAAGAAACAGGCATTTTTGTGAAAACTTGACTTTATTTAAATAAATACATTAGAGGGGAAATCAAGGCAAAGGTGGTTGTTATGCAGGGGCAGTCGCCACACTGTTACACAATCTCGGACAGGACAGCTTGGGGCTGATTCATGGAATTATTTGTTCCAAAAAATGGGGGATTTGTGTGCCATTCTGCCTGCAAATCCCCATTTGTTAAATAAGGATTTGGGGGCAGAATGGCGCACAAATCCCCGTTTTTGGCGCAAATAATTCCATGAATCAGCCCCCATGTCTTTAAAGATGCAAGTCACCTGCTTCCATTTGTCTCAAAACTTCTCACACACACCTGTTTACATAATTATATATCTATATTAAGTTCTACATCACAATATATCTGCTGCTATCATTTCTGCTGCTTAACAGCCAATATTTCAACAATTCCTTTGCATTAAAACATTTCTGAATTGCACATGAATCTACATTTGCAAATTATGCACTTTGCTTTTCCCCAATAACACCTTTGTCTGCTAGAATCAAAGACATGTTTCAGGTATCTTGCTTCCCTTCTAGATATGGTGCCATGTGTTTGCAACTTACAATATACTTATGGTGACTTGCATTAGAATTCCTCAGGTTATTGGAGTAATGTTTTCAATTTATAATACACAAACTATTTTTCCTCACCCACACAATCTGAGGAAATAGTTCCAGGTTGCTCTGAACAGATATAAATACCCCTCCCCTTTAAAATCATATATCATTGTGCAATTTCAGAATGAGGGGCTGCATGGAGTTTACACTCACACTATTTTTGTGGGAATAGAAATTAAACATTTAAACTTGGTCTCATCTCCCATTCCTTATTAAATTGCTATGGCCTTCACAGCATACACTTTATTAAACATATGGTATGGTAATGTGTATTTGTAAAGCGCCTATGCACAAGGCAAGTGTTTCAAAGCACTCAAGGAGGGAGGGAACAAGGGGAACAAAACAACAGTCACTCAGAGCCCATGAATTTCTGAACCATACAAGTCTGCACAGTCAAAGTAAGTGCACATAATGCAATTAACAGTGTAGATGTCAGCAAATAGGCCTGATGCCATTTCTGCAGTTTTTCCAAGGGCATTGAGGCACCACCATGCAAGGAGGGGAGACAGGGAAGATAGAAAGACGATCTTCAAGGCATGGTACGTTCAGATCGTGCAAGTGCGCAGACAGTACAGGAGAGGGGAGGGTGGGTGAGGACAATTACAGGTGGAGTCCAAGTGCACCCAGTCAGTCCAAAACTGGGGAAAGTGCTGAGAGATGCCACTCTCATGGGTCGTTGACCAAGTGCAGTAATGATGAGGCCAGTGCAGGCCCAGAGGCAAGTCTGAGAGGACTGGTGAGGGTGCCAGGGACCTGTGAGACTCTGAGGTACACCGGGCGGCCAGTCAGACAGCAGTGTGGAAAAGGAGGGAGAGAGGGATAGAGCAGAGAGAGAGGTTAGCAGGGTAGAGGGAAACAGAAGGAAGAGGAGAAGAGGAATATCTTAAGGAGTATCTGGAACCTAAGGAGATCAGGGTCAAGACGGAGAACGACAGGGAGGCTATTCCAGAGGGAGAGGGAGGCCCCAGCTGAGGATATAGATCTCCCTCCAAATCTCTGCTTGGAGAGCCGGCTCACTCGCAGAAGTTTGGAGGCAGATGAGCGGAGGGCTTGGGAAGGACAGTATTTAGGTAGGCATCATTCCAAATCAGTAGGTCCCAGGCCCCAGAAAGCCTTGTGGACAATGCAGAAGGCCTTGCACTAAATCCTTGCAGCCACTGGGAGCCAGTGGAGCGATTTCAGCGATGGAGAGATGCAGTCGCTGGACTTGAGGCCAAGGATAAGTTTCAAAGTTCTGTTCTGGATGAGTTGCAGAGGGCACAAAGCCGAGGTAGGGAGGTTGAGAAAGAGGCAGTTGCAGAAGTCCAGCCTTGAGAGAATCAGGGCTCTGGAGACAGAGAGTCACTGGTGGAAAGTAAGAAAAGGAAGAGTACCTCTGACGAGGTGCAGCTGGTAGTTGGACTTTTTAGAAATGTCGGAAATGTGAGTGGGGAAGGCAAGAATGGAACGAAGATGACCCCAAAGTTTCTTGCCTCACAGGTGGGTGTGAGCGCAGGCCCAGGGTGGCCGGCCAGACTGAGAGTGGGAAAGCGGGTGCAGGAGTCTCAATGCGAATGATCTCAGTTTTACAGGCGTTGAGGCAGAGGTGTTTGCAGCACACCATGACAGAACTGCAGACAGATGGTCAGATATGAGTGAGGTAGAGGTGGTGGCTGAGGGTAGCCTGAAGGAGAGTTGCGTATCATCTGCATAACACTTGAAGTTAGAGAGGAAAGTGGCAATCACATGTTCCAGGGCAGCCATGTAGACATTAAAATACTAGGGGCATAGGTTAGAACCCTGGGGAATGCCACAGGTTGAAAGAGTGATAGTACAGAGAAAGGACTCAGGTTCCACCTGGGATGAGTGGTCGGAAAGGAAGGCTTCATGAGGCTCTGCTTTGGATACCTACATATCACAGCTTGATGCTAACTATTTCTGTTAATACAATTTGGGGACAACTTAATGAGATTATGATTTTTTTAAAGGGCCGTGCACTGAATGGAGAGAAATGCTATCGGTTTGACAGCATACTAACAACACAATGCAATTGATTTTCTTGATCTCAATTGATATTTAAATTTACTGAGAATAAAACTGCATTTCACATTACAATACCTTCGTGTATTCTATTGGGAAATGGCACACGCTAGCACTTGCATACCACCCACTCAAGGAATTATCATATATAAGAGGCTGAAGGGTAAATCGAATTTTGCTTCATGGGATTTGTATACTTACTTGAGGGTAATTTAATTTTCTGGAACCAGCATCAGTTAGGCTTCTGTCCACCCCACTCCCTCTCCAGAACCTGGTCCCCTCTGGCACAGTCGTCATCTTTCACCACCAGATTCACTCTCCTTCCTAGAGAAGGCTCCTCATTTCCAAATATTTACAGCTCAGCATCCTTCCAGTTGGGCAGACAGCTTGTTGTTAATCATAAAGAGGTGGTATTTTCTTACCACTTTTTTCAGTGTCAGACTGGTCTCCTCTGTGCTCACACTATTATAAAAATATAAAAAATGTCCATGTTTACGACATAATTACGTCACACTGCATGGTTATCGTAATCCTTCCATTGGCTTAGCCAACAGTAAAACACTCTCATATACTTGTAATAGCAATTTCATTTTATTCCCATACTTCATGGCAGCAATATGCTAATTCAATGAAATCAAGCTATTTGGGATCTGTGCGTGCACATACAAACCTGGGCATGCAACATGACTATCATATTGCATCATAAAATTATGATTTTTCTCATTTTAATAACTTTGAACTAATGTATAAAATTCTAGTTTGGTATCAACTTAACAAAGAGCTTCTGGTCTTGAAACACTCTACGTAGAGTGTCCCTAGGTCTTGTATAAATAATATTTGTTTTTTCATATACAGTTAATGGTAATTAAACTGGGCTGTTTTAACCAAGGGAAATGTATGTTTGGACAGTTCCTCTAATTCAAATAGGAGTCTCAGCTCAGCATATGAGTTATGTAAACAACTCTTTTAGAGGAATTCATTACTGATTGGTCTGGCAAGTTTGACAAGCCCAGTGGTTGTCATTGCAATAGTCCCAGAAAATGGCTGACTTTTATGATAGACAGAGGGGGGTCTATGAAACTCTCTACCAGCACGAACAAAGCCCATTGACTTGTTCTTGGGTGGATGGCCCATGTGAGAATCTCAACCAAGTCTTTAGTTCACTGTACTTTTCGTAGAGAAGACATTTCCCTGCATATCAGTCTTTTTCCTGCCCAGGGGCAGTCCAGCACCGAAGGACTGATAGCCGTAGACCAAGGCTGCTGACCGAGCACAGCTTCCTCAGTAGTGCCTTCCCATCCCGAGCAGGAGCTCGGCCGCATCTTGCGCTTTAGGAGCAGCCCTCCCCTCCCACTGCCATGGAGGTAAGGCCACTGCAGCTGTTGCAGCTGCCCTGATCCCCACTTTCAGTGGCACCCCTCACCATAGGATCAAAGTAGCTGTATGCTACATCTATTCTGCAACG
Source organism: Ambystoma mexicanum (assembly GCF_040938575.1). Classification (NCBI taxonomy): domain Eukaryota; kingdom Metazoa; phylum Chordata; class Amphibia; order Caudata; family Ambystomatidae; genus Ambystoma; species Ambystoma mexicanum. The sequence continues at coordinate 38,526,129 of NC_090924.1, read as the reverse complement.
TTCCGTAGCCCAGCAGGAACCTGCTCTCTGCATCTGCCCACCATCTTGCCTGATCCGGACGCCATCGGCACCCACGCAGCATTCTACAGTGTTTAAAGGAGGTGCGATCACCAAATTGACCGCACTTCCGCATCACAGCATTTGTTCACAGCTGATTGGCTGCTGCAAACTCCCTTTAACCAACCAGCATCAGCCGGAAGGTGCAGCCGGCCTCACGACCCAAGACTGTAGACCAAGGCTGCTGACCGAGCTCAGCTTCCTCAGTTGTGCCTTCCCATCCTAAGCAGGACAGAGCCCAACTGGCACTAGGCACTGTTATGCTGCCCGTCAAGCTCATAGTCTCATTACTCTTTGAGCCTTCCTTACGGGTGAGTCAGGTCTGAGCCAACTGTATAACCGTACAGCCCATAATGCTCTCACTGTCCAGCCGCTAGGCTGTCCCTCATCTGCAAACCAAAACCCTGCTGCCTCAGTAAATCGGAACGCCTTTGCTTCCACAGACCTGAAAGACAGACGCTACACCCTCTCGTAAATGTACGCTCTCTTAACATATTGTGTACACACTGCCTAATATTATACTGCTCTTCTCCACCACCCTAATGTTAGCATCTTTTTTCTCACAAACGGGACGTGACACGCACCCCACCATCTAGCCAGCCACTGCACCCACTTGATCATCACACTGTATAATCATGCTAAAAAATGTGTACTGTGCAATTTTATGAACATTTTATGTTGTTTGAATATCTATATAAGATTTTGTACTCAGTTTCATGCAAATCTTGAAAATTCTATGTTGACTGTATTACTACACTAGACTAATATATCCATTTTGCAATCACGCCTGGCACTGCTATTAGCCAATTAGGTACACGAGTACATTCCCAATCCTAACTCAGGCCCATTACCCTACAGGTAACTGTCCTATATATTAAGATACCTGAAATCCTCTGCATAACCGCCCCTCTTACGCCACTGTGGTCTTAACCACTCTTCTGTATACTGTACTTATCTGCTACATCACTGGATTAACTTCATACACACTCTGTCTCTGCATCTGCACCAATGCATCACTCCACACCACACCAGCCCACAATTCTTACACTACGCACCACACTCCACCTCACCATCCTCTCTATTATGCTCACAACACTCACCCTTTGGCCAACTAATAACATGTCCACCACATACTCAGATCAGGGCCACTTGGGGAAAGCCACCTCTACTCCCAGACTTAACACCCAGCCCAGCCTGTACACCACCAACCCCAAGGTCCAAACCCTACTTCACCCTAAGCTCCTCAGACTCAGAGCTTGCACCAAATCACACTCTCTACACCACATCACTCCACCTACTAAGCACATGAGGAACTCCAGACTCAGCTCTCAAACCACCACCCCCCCACAAACCCAGGCGATCCTTCCCACCACCTCCCCAAACAACATGCTCTCAGCCTCCAGGTGGTACACACCTCCACTTTCTCCCCTCCTCTCAGTCAACCACCCGCCACATACCACATACCCAAAAATGCCACACACGCACATCGTTCTCCCAATACACTCCACAATGATCTCAATTGTGCACTCATCAACGCTCGCTCCCTCCTTGCTCATGCACTAGAGTTCAATGACCCCATCACCACACATAGGGCCTCATTACGACCCAGGCACTCGACCATGGTACTATTAGCACCATGGTCGATGCCGGATTCTGCCATGGTGAATGGCGGAATTACCGCCCCATTCCAAGGTTGGCGGGGCGGTAATTCCCCATTCACCATTGCCCCTTCCCCATTCCCATTTTTGGCCCATAGGGCTCAATGGGAATGGGGAAGGCGGTAATTACGGCACCGTATATTACGGTGCCGTAATTACCTCCAAAGTCCCTTTGCAGGTTTGTTTTTTAATGCCTGCTAAAAGCAGGCGTTAAAGTACAATCCACAAAGGGACCTCGTAATTAGGCGTTAAGGGTTTAACGGCGCCGACACCTTTTACAGCACCGTTAACCCCTTAACGCCTGGGTCGTAATGAGGCCCATAACCTAGACCTACTGGCCATCTCAGAAACTTGGATTCACAAAGGTTCAGGTCCATCCATCTCCCTTGCTCTCCCTCCAGGTTACACTATCCTGAGACAGGACCGGAAGTCAACCAAAGGCGGTGGCATAGCCCTCATCTTCAAGGGTATCCTCACCATTAGACTATGCAATCAAGAATGGAATAATAACGCCAACCTCCTCACTGCCAAACTATCACTCTCACCCAACTGCAACATTAACCTCTTCATTACATATAGACCCCAAAGTTCCTCACCTGACATTCAAAAGCACTCCCTTCAAGCCTTAGGGAACAACTTAAAAAGCTCAACCAAAACCATTCTGATAGGTGATCTCAACCTAGGCCTGCATGACCCAAAAGACAAAGCAGTTGCTTCACTAGCCAAGGAACTATCCAACATTGGATTTGACCATAAAGTCACTGCAGCCCCCCACTGCAAAGGCAGATCCATTGACTGGATCGCAGACCGCAACTGTTCGTCCACCATCACCAATATAAAAGCCCTCTCATGGTCTGATCACCACTGTATTCACTTCTCTATTCCCACCATCCCCACTCGAAAGTGACTTTCATATGCCCCACTGGCTAAAGTCGGAAGCTCAAAAAAACTCCTCACCATCCAAGAATTAAACCACCCCTTCTCCAACAACCCAATATCTCTGGCCAACACCTATGCCCACGCCCTCAATCAAGCAATTGAGTCCCTAACTCCCATAGAAGATAAAAAAGAAAATAAATGTATACACTCCAATGCATGGTTCACAGAAGAACATTCCATACTGTGCACTAATAAACACAGAGCTCTAGCAAAATGGCAATCAAACCCCAATCAATCCTCACTGAAAAAATTCAAAGATATCGCCTCCTCATATAAAAAAGCCATATTCTCAGCCAAATCACAATCCTTCAACCATAGGATCTCTAAAGCCAGCTCCAAATCCAGAGAATTATTATCGATTTTTAAAGACCTCATCACCCCAGCCTCCGGCCCTGATGAAATCATCAAGGACGAAACCTGGTGTTCTGACATTCAGGCAGCACTGTTAAACAAAGTGAAACTGCTGTAAGAAAAAGTACTAGTACAGCGCAAACCCCTTCCTAACCAAGCCCACCATCCCCTCCCTCCCCACCCAATCCTACCAATCAAATCCCTGCCTTCCTATTCAGGAACGTCACTGAGAAGGAAGTCACTAACACCCTCAAACACATCAAACCTTCCACATGTAAAGAGGATATCTGTCCCCCGACCATCATTAAAGAATGCGCAGGATCCTGGTCCCTATCATTACAGCATTCATCAATGCCTCATTCTACACTGGAATTGTACCACAAAGCCTGAAAGAAGACTCTTAAAAAATACCCACTCTAGACCCTGCATGCCCCAACAACTACTGCCCAATCACCACTGTCCCCTTTCTCCTCAAGATCCTCGACAAAGCAGCACACGTCCAAATCCAACACTACCTAGAATCCAATGCCATTCTCGGCAAAAGACAGTCAGGCTTCCGCAAAGGACATGGCACAGAAACTGCACTCCTAGATCTAAATAACCAAATCACTAAAATAATGGACAAAGGCAACCCTGCACTCCTTCTCCTCCGCAGCATTTGACCTCGTCGATCACGATATCCTTACATCCCACTTATCTAACGCAGCCCACTTCTCATGTAACGTTTCCTCTTGGATTTCATTCTTCTTAGAAGGAAGAGCCATGAAAGTTTACTCTGACCAAGCTAATGCAGCTCCATCCACTTTCAACTGTGGAGTCCCCCCAAGGTCCATGCACTGCACCCACTCTCTACAACCTGTTCACCAAAACCCTCTTTGACATGCTGGACGTGCTCTGCATAGTTTACACAAACTATGCCGACAATACCCAAGTCCTCCTCCCTCTCACTGGTGACTATGACAAAGATGCAGAAGCCCTTTTTCAGATATATGCCACCATACAAACCTGGATGGCAATCAATGGTCTCTGCCTTAACGGGAACAAAACTGAGATTATCATCCTAGGCCCCAAGGAAACCCTCTCCAAACTCAACCTAAAATACGCCCAATTAATCATCGACAACACAAACATTCCAGTCTCTACTTCTGTAAAGACCCTCGGAGTCTACATAGATGCTACTCTCTCAATGAGAAAACTGGTCAGCGCCATCTCCACTGCCTCAGCCCTCACCAAAAAACTGATTTATGCTATAACACCCTTCCTTACCACTCAGAACTGCCTTTCCATCGCAAGAGCCACCATAGGAGCAAGATTCGACTACTGCAATGCCCCTCTTGCAGGCATCTCCACAAATAACATCAATAGGCTACAAGTAGTCCAGAACAATGCGCTCCGTGCCGCACTACATATCCCAAAAAATGAAAACATATCTCAGGCCAGACGAGACGCCCATTGGCTCCCAGTTAAAGAAAGGATCAACTTCAAAATCCTCACACTCACACACAAATGCAATAAAATCTTGCCGCCCCCTCCTACCTATCAGAAACCATAATCAAGAACACCTCTGCCTGCCCTAAAAGAAGCCATCACGCCAACCAACTCCGCGTACCAGCCATAAAAAGAGCCAAAGCTGGCAGCATCAGCTTCCCCTACATAGCTCTGAAACTCTGGAATGCCTTCCCTAACACACTCGGAGCAGACCGTCACTACTCTCCTTTCGCAAATCCCTCAAAACTACGCTATTCACATAAGCATCTCTTCACACCTCAGTCTACCCTTCTACTCAATGTATGAAACCCTACGACAAATAGGAAATGCAACTTTTTCTGTAACCTTAAGTAAGAACCAAATGTATAATCTTGTGCAACTATTAAGAAATAACCAAATGTATAATCATTGTAACTGCAATGCTTTGTCCTCCCTTGTGACCAGTAAGCCTATCTGTAACAGCGCCAAGATGCCCAAGGGCTGATGTGCGCTTTAAAAATAGGAATAAATAAATAAATAACATAAATTAATTGCTAGGCAATTCTCCTCTGAACAAGATTACCACAGCAACCACATACACGTATTTCAGCCTAGTTGGGCATCATCAGTGAGGTGAAGCTGTGCCTCTCTAAGAGCAGCGAGCAAGGGGCCACGTCTGGATTCCCCTGGTAACTTAGCGTGAGACCCAAAGTTATTTGATATGCAAAACAGAGGGGGGTCTGGGAAACTCTCTACGAGCATGAACACAGCCCATTGACTTGTTCTTGGGTGGATGGCCCCTGGGAGAGTCTCAACCAAGTCTTTAGCTGACTGTTCTTTTCACAGAGAAGACATTTCCCTGCATATCAGTCTTTGTCCTGCCCAGGGGCAGCCCAGCACCGAAATGCTAGACAATTCTCCTCTGAACAAGAGTACCACAGCAACCCCATACACTTGTTTCAGCCTAGTTGGGCATCATCAGTTAGGTGAAGCTGTGCCTCTCTAAGAGCAGTGAGCAAAGGGTCCACGTAAGGGCTAGCTGGCCGTGAGTTGAAACCCATGATAACTTGAAGTCAAAACTATATCAGGCGGAATCAAACACCAATGTTACTCAAACCAACACCATAGAATCACTGCTTTTCCACATGTAGGATATTATTTAAGTCTTCCATGTCATAATAAGCTTTGTATAATAGTTAATTGTTGGAGAAAAGAAACATTGGGAGTCGTTATAACTCTGGCAGTGACTGTGCTGGTAAAAACAGCAGGCTGCTGCCGAAGTTGTGTTTTTTTTTCCAGCACCTGGCTTTAGGGAATCACCAGGGCATTACTTCCCCCAGTGGTCCATAAAGCCAGACGTCGATAAATGTAACTCCCCATTCCCATACGAGTCCCATAGGACTCAAAGGGAATGAGGAGGACGGTAGCACCAGCACCATTCATAGTGGTGCCTGTGCTACCGTCAAAGTCTACCAGCGGGTGCCATTCCAACCGCCGGGTCAGACCTGGGAGGTGGGAGGGCATCCGGCCTGCAAACTTGTACTCTGTTGGTCCGGTAACAACAGTGCCGGTAAGCCTACCGGCACCATTGTTACTGGACCAGCATGGTCATAATGAGACCCATTATATTAAATACTCAAAATAAATGATGATGCCTTTCCATCTTTGGATGTACAGTAGCGAATGCATGAGTCTGTTATTCAGAATACTTGACAAAATAAAACCACTGGAGATTTATATTTTAAAATGTCTGTAACATAGTCTGTGTTCTGCAGTTTACAGGATTACATTTTTGACAGATTTGGGCCTCTTCACGCTTTCAGAAATGAAGTTCCATTTTAAACTGGTGCATTCTGCATCTCCTGTTTTCCTTGGCATTAGTAAAAACCCATTATTTGGGTGGAATGAACGCAAAGATCCAATGTGTTCAGTGTTATCTCTCAGGTAAGCAGGTGATTGCCTGCATTCTGCAGGTGCACCCTTGTTGTTGTAGTGAGTAAGAGGAAGATATCCTAACTAATTTGATGCATTTTTATGTTGCCTCTCACACTTAAACTTGAACAGTCTCCATTAGTCTCAGGTAACATGACCTAGACCCAGTTGCACTGGCTCATGAACTGCAAAAGAATAGAAATAGGCCGGAGGGCAGCTTCAGTAAGAAAAAGAGCAGCAAACCAAGAAACAACAAAATTTTAGGATTCACTGACAGTTGGGTGGTGATCAGCTTATGTCACATAGATTCACTTGCACCAGCTCACCAACTGCAAAAGAGTAGAGGTGTGAGGGCTGCTTTAGTAGGGAAAAGGAGCAGCAAAACAAGAAGGCAACCAAAGATAGGCAGTGATAGACAGGTGGGTGGGGTTTAGGGCACATTGCCTAAATCCACTTGCACCAGCTCACCAACTGCCAAGATTAGGAAAGCACACCATAGGGTTGGTAACAGGCTGATAAGTAGAAATGTGAAATTATGAATGTGCCTGTACTAGGAGAACTGAAAATATTGGGCCTCATTACAAGTTTGGCAGTAGCCTTGACGGTAAAACCGGCAGGCTGCTGTCACACTTGCAAATTTTTCTGGCACCCACGAATGGGCAATTACAGGGTCATTACGGCCCGCCGGACCTGGTAATTGCCTATTCGCGGCCCACGGAAAAAAATGATCCCCATTCCCATTTGAATCCCATAGGGCTCAATGGAAATGGGGAGGTCCGGTGCACCGCACCAGTCAGAATGGTTCCGTTGTCTCTGACATGCTCGGCTCGCGGGTGCCGGTACGCCTGCCAGGTCAGACCTGTCGGGCGGGAAGGTACCCGCGAGCAGAACTCGTAGATTGCTGGTCCGGTAACAAGCTTACCGGTACCATTGTTACCGGACCGGCAAACATTTAAAGAGGCCCATTGTCTTTTTTAGGTGGATATTTAAGAAAAGAAAGGTAAGCGTTCTGCAGGTGCAGGTGTGCAGCCCAACCACCTCGGCACAGAAAATCCTGACGGAGACAAATCGTCTCCATCCTGAAGTGCCAGTAAACCAAGATATTTTTTGTTTCCCACAGACGGATACTGGACAAATACATTTTTCTTCTTAGGTATTGCCTATTTTTTTAACATTTTTTGGCTGCTGCATTATGATGTGTGTTTCTAATTGAGAAAACAGAATAAACAGAATCCTCATTGTAACATGCATTGAAAAGGAATGACACAAATTCTATATCAAATCACTAAATAAGTTTTAAAATGCAAGGATGTTTTGAAATTACTAGCCAAATTCAGCTGAAGTTTTGAATGATTCCCCAAAAACATTAATTGAAAAGAAGGGACTCTTAGTTTAACTGAAAGGGTTGCGTGATGACGTTCCAGGAAAAATCCCAAGCAGAATCCTGTTTTTTGCCTGGTGAAGCTGTGAGGTCCAACAGAGCTGCGTTACTGCGGAGCGTGAGCAGAGGGTGAGCAGTCGTCTGCAGTCTTTTCACCCTGTTTTCTAATGGGAGTGTTTAAAACCATCTACACCACCGTGGAGCGGTGAGCGGAGCGTGAGCAGAGGGTGAGCAGTCGTCTGCAGTCGGCAGTCTTTTCACCCTGTTTTCTACTGGGAGTGTTTAAAACCATCTACACCACAGCGGAGCGGTGAGCGGAGCGTGAGCAGAGGGTGAGCAGTCGTCTGCAGTCGGCAGTCTTTTCACCCTGTTTTCTACTGGGAGTGTTTAAAACCATCTACACCACCGCGGAGCGGTGAGCGGAGCGTGAGCAGAGGGTGAGCAGTCGTCTGCAGTCTGCTGCAGGAGCCATGGAGCTCCTCGACCCGTGTGAAACTCTTCCTGAACAGTCCGAAATAGATCACATCTCAGAGGCCTCCTTGCGAGTACTACGGAGTTCCTTTAAATCATTTGACGGCAAGAGCATCAAACCAACACCATGTTCAAAAAAACTAAAGGAGCACCGACCTCCCTTGAAGGAAACCACCACCATCTCCCCATGCTCTACGCCCACAACGAACATGGCTAGCTCTGCGCCTCTACCGAGCCAGCCAACAATCCATATGAACAGAAAGGACCCAAACTCTGCGGACCCTTCTGCTGCCATGCGCCTAGCTCCCAGTGCTTCGAATCAGCTATCTAACGATTCCCCAAACCGTTCAAATACTCTTGATGTATCCACATACACCTCAGCCAGCGAACTGTTTAAGTCTGGGCTGACGAAAATAACAACGACCACTAACGCGGATGAACCATCAGCCCTCATCCCTCCCGCGTTCTCCCCAGCACTAAGGACTTACGGTCTGGAGCCGTCTGATGCAGCGTTTCAGCAGACCTCCTTCGTCCCGGCGGCTCGCTCCAGCCCGGTCTGCAGCCCATCCCCCGCCTGGCAGGCGTTGCCTCACCGTCTCGTCAACGAGACGAGGGACACCTCGGCCCTTGCTGTCGGAGGACGGCGGGCCCTGGGTCCTGTGCCGCCCGCCTGCGGCGAGGGCTAAGGGGCTTCCTTCTCCAGGAGCGAGTCGACTTCAGCAAAGGCGGGGCCATTCAACGAGAGTGGCTGCTCCTCGACGCTGGCGCTTACGGGGCCGTGCCCGAGCATCAGTACGGCTCTGGTTCCACGCGCACACTCAAACCAAATCGCCGCTCCAACTACGCGACCCGATTTGGAGGGCCCTACGAAGGTCTCTCCAACGGACGTAGTTTTAGCTACAAACACAACGACAATTGCGGTGGCGGCACAAGTCCATGCCCCACACCAAGGGCAAAGCAATAGCGCCTCTCACTTGGCCCCTCGGGCCCCCCCACCATCGGACTGGGATCATATATCCACATAGATTTATGCTGAAACAGCAGACGCAGCGTCGAATGTCACCCCCAAGTCCCCCTTTTGACATCGGGGAACACTTCTATTCTTCTCTCTACGGAAAAGTGGTCAGATCAATCCAACATCCACTTAGAGCCCGACCTCACGCCGGATTCACAAACCTTAGACCCTAAAAAAGCTTCCAAACAAACCAATAAAAGAAACAAAAAGTCCAAAACAAATACAAGTAAAAAAATAAATAAAGCAAAGAAAGCAGGGAAGACAACTCTACCAGCCCCTCTTCTGTCCACTGCCCTGAAAGACTTCATAAACAAACAATATAAAAGAAAATTGGACCAGACGAAAGAACTTTCAGACGCTGAAATTTTGGAGGCTATCCAGGACCTCCCGCCCATGAGCAAAACAAGAAAATTAATGCCGGGGACTTCGATTAAAGCCCGGACCCAAACACCATCTCAAAACCAACCAATGGGTTTAAGAGAGCCTCTTAGTCCGCCCAGATCTGAACCGGTACCAATAAAAGTTTCGACAATTCTAAACAACGAGATGTCCCGGTGTAAAGAAGTGAATGTAGATCTTGAACCACAGAGAGCGACTCCCGACCCACAAAAGAAAGTAGTAAACTACACTAATGAAGTGCCCTCGGGCGAACCCGTGAACAAAGCCCTCGAATTACAGGGAGTGATAGCCGATCCAAAGAGCACAAACTCAAGGGGCCCCACTATATCTCAGCTTTGGAAACCAGCACACCTGAAGTAAGCAAGTCTACATCCCTTAAAGATCTTGGACTACCATACGACAATCAAACTTTCTCTACTCCCTTACGAGTGCGTAATTTGGGAGACAGTACACCGCTGACGTCCTGTCCAATCCGGCCCTCGGGTGATCACCTCATTCCTGACGAGGTTTCATCTCAAACAGATGTTCATTTACCATCATCAGACCCATCGCCCCAATCCACCCCACGGCCCAGATCCCCGCCAAAAAACAGAAGATTGAGTGAAATCACAACTGCGGAATCCAAGTTATCGCCTTCGAAAAAACCTGATTTACCAGTAATCATGTCCGCAATCACAATAGCTTTAGCCCCATTCGGAAAGCTATACGAAGCTATCAATGACTCGCTGAAGGACAGCAATGTTCTCACTGCAATGATGCATAGCAAAATGATATTTGAGGAAGGCTTTATTACAGCCCTTGAACAAAGAAATAGAGAGCAGAGCGCGACGTGGGACTCAAAGCTGAGCAGACTAGAAGAGCTCTGAAACTGTCTTAAAGCAACTTCACCAGCAGCATTGGATAAAGAGACTCAAACAGAAGCTGCGGCGTATGCCCCTCACCCAGCCCCGATTTTTAAAAGCCAAATGGAAAAGTCCACCCAATCAAATCGAGTAGTAGCTAAACATCAGAGATCAGAGGAAAACCAACAAAAGACAATACTGACCACTAATAGTAAACCACTGCTGAAAATCTCTACGGCTAATGCAATGTCTTCCGGCGATGCACAAACAGTGTCGGCTCTTGACCCTCTGATGGCAGTGAAAACAAAACAAAAAGAGTCATTAAAAGAAAAACCAACCACATCACAGCTAAAACCAAGCCCAAATAACTCGGTTATTTGCATCTCTTCCTCCCCAAAATCTACCGACGAATTCTTGGCTCAGAGTTCGCTGATGAACATAACTCAACACCTGGACCTAACTGAAGGTCCATCACTGAACCAAGACTTTAGAACTGACAGGATTTCATCCACCACGCCAATTACAACTGACCATAAACTTACCAAATCTTCTTTGGTTACAATGACCTCGAATCAACAAACAGCTCCATCACCAGTATTAAGCCATACCAACCGAAATCCGAGTGCATCGAGACGCGGACTGGAGAAGCGTGTCAATTTAAGCAGGGAGTCCTCTCCTTCGACCCGTCTGTTCAAAACCGAACAAAAAACCACCAATGATCGTTACATGATCTTAAACCGAAACACGGTTTTGAGAACACTCAAAAAGGTGAAAACTCTACAGAACTTAAAATCGGCCGATTTTACTCTGATCGAACCATACCACAGAAAGAATCAAGCGAAGGCCTATCTACATATCAAAAAATCTGCACTGGACGAATTACAGCATGACATCTTTGGTGAACTAGCCCTACTGGGCTTTAACCTTTACGAGCTGCCCTCCTCGAACTTTAAAGAACCCTCAAAAGTCAGCCACAGAGCATCTCCGAAAAAAAACTATAGATTTAAGTCACGAACAGAAGACCTCTATCGATCAGTGAGAAGGGGCAGAAGTCCAATATCACCACCCAAAAAACGCTCGACGAACAACAGATCACCAGCAGAAGGACGCTTTACAACAACACGCCGAAGATTAACTTGAAGGAGAACTGAGAGAGTAGAGCACAGTGAAGACCGCAGACAAAAATACAATTCCGAACGGCACCATGGACATTCTCCAACTTCACGACCGAGAAATCAAGCCAGCAAAGAAGCTCTGCCGAATGACAGAACTCCAAGTAAAACCACAAAGCAGACCCCGATTGAGCCCGAAAAACCAGCCAAGACAAACAAATGGAATTGGTTCCGCAGTGTCCTGACTCCAGGGGGGAAGAGATAGCAACCACCGGGGGACGTTAAGGTGACGTCACCTACATCCAAACCATCTCAGCAATTACCCTCGAGAACAAACATAAGTATAGCTTCATGGAACACTAGAGGCCACGTTCATCTTACTCAGTCTGATAGCCAGGATTTGAGTCTCTACGATATCATATGTTTTCAAGAAACGTGGTTATGTGAAAAACCGGCCCTTGACGGTTATTGCGTAGAAATATCTCCAGCTTTTAAAGGACCATTGGGTCGTCCTTCGTCGGGTCTATTAACAGCAACCCGCATTGGATCCGGTATAACCATCTCAAAAGTCATCACCCGTTGCTACGAAATCCTGGCTATTCTGACCACATGGAACACTGAAACTCCATTACATAAGCCCTTAACACAGGACTCGGTAGCAATTATCAACGTCTACTGGAATCCCCAAAAGACCTCTACTGTGAACATGTGTGAGAAAGTGTCTAGCATAATTGGTAAATCACCATCAAATATAAATCCTCCAATATTGTGATTTGCGGTGACCTAAACGCGAACTGCCCCACAGTTAATGCTCCAGAAAGACAAGTTCTCTGTAATGGCTCAGCTTTGGACAGGGGTTTCGCATGGAGTGCTGCTATGAAATCCCGAAATCTCCTCAACTCAGCTACTATAACAGATCCTGAAACCTTGTTACCAACTTGGGAACGTGGCTCGTCATCAGCTACCCTGGATTATATCTTTGTCTCTGGTCCTGTGTATTTGAACCTAGTCTCATTTAACGTCATTAAAACAAAATACAGTGATCATAATCTATTGAACCTGATCTGCAGAAATAAAGAGACCACTTTGCAAATTTACGAACCTCAAATCGAGACAAATTCGCAACAAACTCGTCTTCGACTGATCGCTCCAGATATTCGTAAGCTAACAGATCAATTTGTCAGTTTGACTTCAGATCTCGCATTACAAAACGGAGTGGCCAGATCGAGCTATATTCCCCTTTTGCTGGCCTTCAAAAAACCCAGGAAGACCACCAACATCGGAAGTACACAATTCACCCATAAGTACAATGCGACTCTGGTTGCTAAACGGAAACTCCTCAGAAAATTGAAAAGAGTGGCAGTATCTTTGAACCTACCAATACACTGGGAAGCCCTCAAAGTAGAAACACGAAACTTCAAGCAATGGCTGAGAAACGAAAGAAGTGCGTTATACCAACTGGACGCCGAAGAGATGCTGAAGGCCCTCTCAAACAAAAAATCGCGCGACTTCTGGTCACTTATCAATAAATCTAATAAGTTCTCAAATTCGCACATGATAAATCCTGTACCGGAAGAAAAATGGGCCACCCATTTCTTGAACTTATTTCACTCACCAGAAGGCAGCGACGAAGAATCAAAGCGTACAGAGGTCTCTACCTGGGTGGACCAGACTGATATTAGCGACATCAAGTCCATAATCCTGAATTGAAGTCATCAAGAGCGCCTGGGCCCGACGGCCTAGCGAACTGTGACCTAAAACAACATCCGGACGAATGGTCGATTCTTATCAGCTCAATTTTCAAAGTCTGCCAGGATAGAAGAACGATTCCGGACTCATGGACCAACGCTGTGATCGTCCCGATCTTTAAGAAAGGTACAAGAGAGGACCCCCTGAACTATCGGCCAATAGCCCTTCTCGACGTTATCGGGAAGGTGTTCGCCTCACTCCTTCTGCTACATTTCCAGAAATGGACTTCTGCCTCTATGTGCTTTGATACCCTGCAAACAGGATTTCAAAAAAATGCGAGCACCAGTGTCAACATAATGTGTTTGAACATACTGAAGGAAAGAGTATTGACGGGTGCTCCTCGGATTTTTCTAGCATTCGTTGACCTGTCCCAAGCTTTTGATAGAGTGGACAGGTCAAAACTGTGGTCGAAACTGAGGACATGGCATTGCCCGGAAAGCATTTTGGAACCTATAATCAGTCTCCACACGAACACCAGCATAAAGGTTCGGCTAAACAATCAAGGTCTCATCTCGAAGTCCATACCGACCTCTCGTGGAGTGAAGCAAGGTTGCCCCTTGGCCCCCGCTCTGTTTATATCCTTCCTCGGAGACTTCAAAGATACCCAGGAACAAATAAGGTCTTTTCCTCCAAAACTAGGCTCTATAAGAGTTCCCAGACTTCTGTACGCGGACGACCTGATCCTACTTGATCAAACTCAGGTCGGTCTGCAACGTCAACTAAATAACCTTTCAACTTACATCACTGACAATAACCTGGAGATCAACAAATCGAAAACAAAAATAATGATCTTGCAAAAACCAGGGAGCAAAAAGAAAGATCTTTTTCGATGGCACCTAAGCGAAACAAAAATCGAAGTGGTCGACTCATTTAAATACCTAGGAGTCCAACTCGATACCACAAAGACTTCCCGGAACAAACAAGCTACCCTTTGGGCCAAGGCAAAGAACCTAGCCGCCCAATTAAGAGCTGTTGGTAAATTTCACTTCAGCCAGCAATCAGTTTCTATAAGTCAAAAATCATCCCTTCTTTGACGTACGGCATGGACGCCACACCCTCAATTCCCTTACATCTCTGGCCAAGACTTGAAGGGTTAATTTGGAGAGCAGTTTTAGGACTTCCTAATTCTACATCGGTAGCCCCGATCAGACGAGAACTCGGCCTCATATCCCTGAAAGCAGTGGTGGACCACAGTACTCTACAGCTATACAGGAAAGTCATCCATCCAGATAGCCTGAAAATTTACCACATGATAGCTGAAGAAATTGGAAAAGGCAAAAACCACTTTATGAATAAGTGGGCCATGGAACAAAAACAAAAACGCCACCTAATTGCCTGTACGGAAGAGGAACTGAAGAACAACCCAACCAGGATCAAAACCAAACTGGATCGCTGGGACTGGATCACAACCATTGATAAAGTAACTTCTAATAAACTTCTGGTCCACCTGCCAATGAATACGAATAAGCTAAAAGAACCAATGGCCTACTGTAAAAGATACCCCAGTAAATCTCTTATGAGAATCTTTTTGAAAGCCCGTTTGAACGTGCTACCGACACAAGAAATTCTAGCTATCAGAACGAGATCAAAAGAAAGAACCTGCAGACTTTGCCAAAACTCTGAACAGACCGAATCGATAAGACATCTATTGATGTGCTGCCCTGCCTTGCACCAACCCAGAATCGCCTACTTCAGTTCTCTGACAGCCACCTCCTTTGCGGGCAATGAAGACATCTGGTGGAACCGCATTATCAACGGCGAAAAGACCCGATGGCACACAGCAGCAGCCAAACTTTTGGAATTTGCAATTGAAAAGATAAAAATCAGCACGGCCGTTGATTCCTCACCCACAGAAACTTGAGACCGTGGTTCACTCTACTGTCAAATCGTCCGCAACGCAAAGCGGATTTGCTCTGAATGGAACCAGTTCTTGTAAAAATCGTTTTTTTGATTATATACAAGTAATACAAAAAAAAAAAAAAAAAAAAAGAAAGGGTCTTCTTCCCAGTAGAAGATCCTCTGCTGTAAGATGCTATGCTGTTTCCTCCAAGAAAACAAAATGATAGTGGGTTGTACCATGAGAACCTAGTGCAACCCAGCTCCTGGACAGCCCACAGGAACCCAATGATCTTGCTGCTTGACAGGTCATCAGGCTCCTACCTCCACTGGTCACTGTAAACGTGTTATGCAGGTAAAGCATCTTCTTCAGTGCCTTCTCCCCTTCATCCAGAGATGAGAAAGTGTTGAAATAGTGCATCACCTTCCTCACCAATGGCTTATGAAAAAACAGCCCTTCCATTTAACCCTGCTTATTATCCACTATGTTTGCCAGTTGGTGATTCATTTTCTTAAATACTCCCTTCACATATTCAGGTCTCAGAGATGCATTTGTATTGCTCAAGAAAAGCAAAGCCCGCTGAATCCAACGTATTTGAATTTCAGGGTGACTAGAAGTTCATTCTCTATTGGCATTCTCTTTTATGTTCATTCTTTTTTCCAGGGATCCCACTAAGTATACATTCTTAACTAGACACGTATGCCATGCAGTGTCACTGCACTTGGCTTAGTCTTTTCCATATTGTGTTAGAAACATGTTGATCTTTTGATCTCCTGCCAAGGTTTTAGTGCATTAGTCTGAACTGGAGGGTCTAGGGCCTTCAGTCGTCATGTGTCCTCTAGCTATGTTGTCCAATTTAATAAAAATGAAGGCTTGTATATATTAGAATACTGTGGTAATGGACTGCCGTTCGGTTGAATTAGTTGTCATGGTTGATCTAGAATCAACTATTAATACCTCTATGGCAACCAGAGTGTTAATAGTACTAGTAATGGCTACATCTGGTGGATGCTAGACTTTATTCAATGTTATTGTCCCTTCCTGGGCATCTCAATATGTAGGAGAATACCCGTACACTGAACCAACTGGCAATTACACAACAATCAGTTTCCTAACCCTGTTAGCTTTCCTCCGTGTGTCATGGCCGCAGGGTGTGGAAGGGTGCAGGTCTCTTTTAGATGGATTAACAACCATCAGTGTTCTGGGATGAGGAGGCTAGAAAGGAACAGCTCCACAACCATAGCAGGTTTGTCTAGCATGCTTCCTCTTTTTCACATTTTAGAATGCCCTGATATGTGCTCCTGAAATAATGTTCTCTCCAGCAGTGCTGTTGCTAGGAAGAAGATGTATGTAATGCAAGGGTGGAAGGCAGTTTTGATGAACTGTGCCCCAGGGCTACCATGCTATGCTGCCGTTAGTGAGCCAACGGAAATACATTTTTCAGAAAGCCAGGCCACAGGGAACAATTAGGCAATTCTGTACACAAACATTATTGTCAAACCAGTAACCACAGACATGCTAATGCCAATCCTAAATCAAATCAGGGGACCAAATATAAAAAGAATAGCTGATGGCACTTCAAATATTATTTACATTCTTCAAAATGTTCTGAAGCAACAAGAAAAGAGGAGTTGCCTATCACTGAAGATTAATTATATAGGCGCTGATGAAAGATAATGTAAACATGCAGGCGCAACATTTTAAACATCACAGAAAATGTAAGCTGCGAGAATATTATTGAACATTATTGTAGTAAATAGGTCTGCGTGTTGTATTGAACTCTGCCATTTTATTAAATTGTGTTTAGGATTGGTGAGTGCCTTTCTTTGGATTCTAATATGTTTATGGCTTGTTTTTGAGTGTGCTTTGAAGGGATTTGTGTGTGTTTTGCAATCGTTTTTCTGCACTACTACCTAGTTTTCTGAGGGATTTATTTGGTGTTTTCCTTTGCCTCTCAACCCGTTTTCTGATCTACTTGACCTCTAGAGTGGCCTGCCTTAGTGCTGTAGTCCTTTGTTTCTGGCTTTTTCTTTCCCTCACCCAACCTCTCAGCAATTGGCTCTGGCAGTCAGGTGTCTCTTTGTGTCTGTCCTGGTGGTCATCTTCCCCCTGTTCCATCTCCCTTTCTGAATGCAATTTGTAGTCACCCTACACAGGGACCTTGTGATAAAGAATCTTAGGGCCTGTCTGATGTTTGGTGAGTGCCTTTCATTTGATTCTGATCTGTTTTTGGCTTAATTTTGAGTGCCCTTTGAAGGGATTTGTGTGTATTTTGCAACCGTTTTCCTGAGCTAGTACCTGATTTTCTGAGGAATTTATTTGCTCTTTTTCTTTGCCTCTCAAAATGGTTTTTGATCTGCTCGACCTCTGGAGTGGCCAGCCTTAGTTCTGTAGTACTTTGTTTCTGGATTTTTGCTTCCCTCACCCAACCCTTCGGCAATTGGCTCTGATAGTCAGGTGTCTCGTTGCCTCTGTCCTGGCGGCCATCTCTCCCTGCACCCCTTTGCATTCCCTGCACCCCTTTGCATTCCCTCGTTCACCATCATCCATATTCTGACCCTCCCTCCTCACTCCTACCCTGCCCATCCTTCTTGTTCTTGTTCTCATTGGCCTGTGCCCCCCAAACCCGCTTCCACATGCGTCCAGCACGCCCACATTAATTCCGAAAGACGGCGCCGTACTAGAAGAGAGGAGAGACCGCGCTGAGCAGTGCGTTATTGTAATACTACGCACGATAGACCATGAAGTAAAAATTACGAGGAAAAGTGCAGCCCTTTGTGTTAGGGAATCCCGTTTACACGTCGGATCCCGCACTGAGGTTACCCGTGTTCAACATAAATAGGAACCCTTTCGGGTTGAGAATAATCCAGCACCTCCAATATGGGGCTCGGTTGGACTAACAGTCCGCGGTGAAGATCGCTTTACCCTGCACCTTCCTGCTTGTTGAACAGATTTTGGTAATCTGGTTTTTCGAAGTTCCTGGACCATCCAATGGATGATATCACGTGGATTCCACTTATTGGTTGTTTGTTGGATGCATATCCCATTGAAACACTATAAGTGGCACATTGATTTCGTGTCACTGTGTATATTTCTGTGCAGTTAGAGCTGAAATATTAGAGACCCGATTAATGTGGTGGTCCTTGTGTTTTACCTTTAAATAGCGCATAGAGACGCTATACAGTGCACTTTCTGTAGATACTGACGCAACAGTTCCCTGACAAATTTCCCTTGACTGTGTTCTCACCTTTTCCCCCCCCTTTTTTTGGTGTGATTGATGGAATGAAACATGTTGGATGATTGCATGTTGAGAAGGGTGTATGTGTAAAATGTTGAATGAGAGAATACCATTTTGTTTGAGTTTGAGTTAAACCCAGTTTTGCCAAAATTATTGCGTATTTTGCACTTGCACTAAGACACTTTTTAGTACAAAGTACCTCAAACTTTGGAGGACAGTTATTTTACCCTGTCCCCGACACCCTAGACTATTTGATTGTTGTTGTTCCTTTTCTATGTTGTTAAACTGACCTACCATTGCCCGGGATTGGGCTTTGAGTGGTAGTCCCCCTATAGTGGTGCTTATATGTGTTAATTCACTGGCTCTTGCATGCCAGGTGACTTTCCTGGCCCATCCCAATTATCTAAAACTCTACAGTGTTGCAGTGTGAGGGTCTTACCGTTGGTCCTTGCCCATTGCTTTCTCACCTCTAGGGTCCTGAACTGTGATTGGCTAGAGTTGGTCTCCCCAGGTCTGGGATTTAAAATGGTTCTCAGCTCGAGGTGTACTTTCTCAAGGTAATACATGTCACTGTGTGTCTGCATTGTAACTTGTGTGCACCACCAAAGACTAAGAGGGTGCTCATTCTCATCATGCAACTCTTGTCTCCCAATATAGCTTCTTTGTTGCAACCCTTTGTCTGACTGAGTGAGAGTGTTGTTCGTTCCCAGCTGCTGGTTTTGATTCATCATCTGCTTGGCCGACATATGTCCAGAGACTGTGTTTTCGAGCTCTGCAGCTCTGAATTACTCTGAATTTATGAACAATTATTCAAATGTTCTATTGCTGGTGTTACTATAGTTGAGGGAATGGAATGTCACTCGTATCTTTGTGACCATGGCTGCCGTCCCTTTCTCGCACATTTGCTCCTCTGTGCAGCCTGAATTTGCTCTGCTCAGCACCTGCTGAGGTGTTTGTGACCCACTGTGATTTCTCTAAGCCATGGCATGGCTTCTATATGTTCATGTTATTCTATAGTGCTCCACATGTTAATAACATGTTGAATCTATCAGGTCCCATAGGTGCTCCTGCAGTTCCGATAGGTTAGCTGTATGTAGGCATCTGCAAGCATGTGCAGTATCTCTTGCTTCTTGAGGTGTCTACTTTGCTGCGGTTAAGCTAATGACAAAATAATAAAACACAGGCAGTATGTATATGTATCCATCCTCTAATTTATAGAACTGTCCTGCATGTGTTCTTTGTGTATTCGGATGGATGAGTGTGTCCTGATGTGCGGATGGCATGTGTGATTTGTGTCTAATGCTGCTATGTCATGGTGTCTCTAACAACATCAACAGAACAGCTTCTCAGCGCTTTTGTCAACACTGTCAATTGCAGTCTCCTTGGTTGCATCATGAGGCTCCTTGTCCACTCTAGGTAATGTTTACACTGCTCCTGGGCTATATGGTTGGTGGAGTGGATACCTTTCTGCATAATTGTCTGCCATGGGAGCACTAGGAATCGGTTCGAAATGGTATGGGCGATCGCAGCAGTATTGTGATTCTTCTTCCGGGCCATGTGTCTTGTGAGAGGGAGCTGGGGTAGGATTCGACCATCCCTCTTCAGTCCCCCCGCTGGTCGACTTGTTGACCACATCTCGAAATGTCCAATTCTTTTCTCTGGACCACCATATCTTTGTTACTCCTCCAAGGTGTAACAGCACTCTCCTTCAGAGTTGCACCAGACCCACTTGCTTTCATGTGCTCTTGGATCACAGGGATTGTCCAGTTTTATTGTTTGTGCCGAGAATATGTCACATTGTGCAATCTTCTCTCTCAACCTGTCCCTTTCTTTTACAATGTCATCTTTTGTTCCCTCTATGTCCACATCCATCAGGATCTGAATTACAATCACCTCTTCTGATGTTTTCTTGCACCTTCCAATGCATATCGTTATTCTGTATATTGATGCTGCTCCCAGTATGAGCACTCCAGCTATCACCTTCAGTCCGTCAGACAGCCATGATGGCAACTATGACCATACATATGCTAGCCAGCTCTTGTCTTTCCCTGTCTGATGTGCTTCATCTTCCATTTTCACATGCATTTGTGCCAATTGTGCAACTGCAAGAGTTCCATTACCTTCATTGTTAGCTGGTATGAATGTGCCACATGAACTCCTGATATTGGTGCAAACTCCTCCTTCCATTGCTGTGAGGCGATCCAGAACAGATCTGTTCTGGAGTGCCACCAACCTTATTGCTCTGAGCTCCTCTTTCAAGGCATTAAACCCATTTACTATTGAGTTAATCGTTACCATCAATCGAGTGATCAGTAAACATTTGGCATTTGTGTATGTCTGTATTCCTGGTATCAGTAATGCGAAGAACATTTGTGTACGGCTGAACAGCCTGTGTTCTGCAGGGATCTCATCCAGTGCCACGTATGACTTCTCTGAGAAGTAATTCCCCTCTCTTTTTACCCTTCTCATTCCTACCAGTTTCTCTGCCTCCTTGGGTTCAGCTGTTGGTGCTATCTCAACTGTCCTCTTCCTTCATCTGTTATTTTCCATCTTTGGGAATTCTTTGAGCTTCACATCTTTCTTGGGTACTACCAATGAAGGCATGTTGATGTGTACCAGAGAGCATACTCCTCCCCATTCAGGTGGCAGATTTTCGTACGCCTTTGATCCGTGCACCCAGTAGTGATCCACCAGTACTGCCATTTCTACATTAAAGGCTGGAAGCTGTTCTATCGCTTTGCATCCTATATTTTCACCAACTTCAATGCCCCCTTTGTTCTGATAGCACAAGGCTGGTGTCTTCAGGGGAATTATTGGCATTGGCCCAGCTTCCTTCTCTACCCATGTTAGTACATTTGCGCTTGTGTCCCACTCCTTCAGGCACTTGTCATTCTCTTCCTGCACCTTGTTCACTGCTGACTGTGCCAGTGTCTGCGCCTTGCTTCCCACTACTCAGCCTTCCAATCCGTCATTAGTATAAACTCACTAATAGATCAGTATCTGTGGTTTTTCCCAGCATCCAGGTTCTCCTCCTATCTACTTCACTCTTGTCCATGGGCATGGTAAGTCTTTCAGTGTGATAGTCTTTGTCTCTCCTTTCTCCGGTCCATCAGTTATGTACTGCAAGCCTTCATGTAGCTGCCAGTAATTGTTCATCATGTCTAGTATCTTTATGTAACTATCTTCATAGGGGAAGTTCTTGTTGGACCTCCATCTCAGTGTTGCAGCTCGCCCTTGTAATCTTTCTCGCATCTGCATCATTGTGATATACATCAGGCACTGTGCTCTTGTTGCGGGTATTTCAGTTGCAATGAATGTTTGTGTAGCACTCGTGGCGTAGGGGATTAAAGAGCATACATGACAGCTCTCTCCAGTGGTGTCCCTGCGTCCTTTGGACATGTGCTTGTACCAAATGTTATTTGTAACCTTTGCTGTGTCTGTGAGATACATGTCAATTCCCTTCATGTCTGGATCAACACTGTGCTTACCTCTCCTTACCTTATTGACAGTGTCTTCTTTTCCACCTGGCATGGATGTCCTCCCTGCTAGGGTTGGGGTCATGTTAGTAGGGGACACAGCGGTAATATTAATAGAATGATAAATTGGCCAGAACACAAAGGCCAATACGCCACAGTGAATCAGTAGACACATCATAGTAATAATTCCTTAGTTAGTCCTTTCATGACTGGATCCTCGCAGCTGATGAGATGATAAAGTTACCCGCCTGAAAATCACACTGAATGGCATTATTTTGTTAGTACTTGTCAGTACCCTCAAGCTCGGCAAACTAAATAGTCACTAATTTCAAAGGCAAAGACCTCCTCCCAGACTTGTCTTACTGATGGATCTCTTAATGTGGGCTGAACTGGGTATGCACTGTGTTCAAGTTGTGGGTATGCTTGGGCCAGAAACTTTTTGAATACTAAAAAATACATTGTAGGGGATCAGGCTCAGAACCTTCTGGGTCTCCTTATGTAATGCACAAACTGGTTGGAGAATGTTTCAGGGTTATCATTGGGAGGTAACATTAGGAGAACAGCCTATGCAACCCTCACTACATTCATGAAGAGCTGGGTGTGTGAAAAGGAAAATAACAAACAAACAGTGTTTTATCACTACCACATTGTCCTACATGTGCGGAAAGGAAAACAACAAACAAACAGTGCTTTTAGCTATCTATCTGGACCAGTATGTCAGTTGCAACTTCTGCTACTTGGAATCATCGAACCATTGGGTGACTGCCCTCTCTAACTCTGTGTGATCCGCCTGTGCTCATTGTTAGTCGAAATCTTGAACCTTGGACCTGTCTGTCACTGTAGTTTTGTTGCCAGGTGTGGCCACTGCTTTGTAGGGCATAATGTCCTGGATGTCATTCCACACTCTTTTTCCCTCGAGCCTTCCTGCTCAGTCGGTCACAGCCTCTACAACATGAGGTCTAATGAATCTAGGTGAATACCTTTGCTGCAGAATGTTTTTGAGGAGGACCAGGTCCCCCATCGTCACTGAAATTTCAAGCTGTATTATTGCAGCCGCTCTCTTTGTTGTCTTCAGGAATGCCCTCGATCCACTGTATCTGACAAGAGATAAAAGATGCTCTAAAAAACAAGGAAGTAATATAGTCAAATATTTCTTGCCCTAACACATCTGCACTATGCTCCCAATCCTTCAATGCCCCAGTGGGAGGAGCCAGGGGAAGATGCATGTGTCATCCTGTCACCACCTTGTGGGGTGTTAAATGATGACCGAACCCTGGATTGTTGTGCAATTCAAAGAGTGCCAATGGCAAACGGTGAAGCCAGTTTTTCTTGGTGCACTGCTGAGTTTTGGCAATGCACTCCTTTAGGAGTCCATTCAGGCGTTCAAACACCCCATTTGCTTTCAGGCAGTATGCACAGGTGAATTAGATGCCTTGCACGGTTGTGATGTGTTGAAACAGTTCATTGGCGAAGTGAGGGTCATTGTCAGAACACAGAACCTCACATACTTGTGAAATCTTCCCAGACCAGAAATGTTGTTGCTCTGAGTGCATTGGCATGGGAGCATGACCCAGCCTCTACCCATCTGCCCCTGCCCCAGCCTCTTGCCCCTGGAGAATGGGCAAACCACATCTATCATGTAGAGGTATCATTGACAGACTGGAATCATGTCCACGTAGTCCATGTGGAGATGCAGAAATGGGCCTACAGATCTTGATATTGCTCCTCTCACAACTCTCCGAGTATGTCCTGCTGTAAACTGCTGACAAGTCAAGCCGTTAGTAATAAATCAGCTACGTGTTAATTCAAATTTGTGCATGATACAATTGTGTCAGTGCTGTTTTAAATAATTCCAGTAGCATGACCACCCTTCTTTGTTTTTCTGTCACCATAAGGTGTCTGTTGGAGACATTGAGACATTGAGCACCCTCTCTTCACCCATAACTCCTTTTCTTCCTCTGGTGCAGCTCCCTGTAGTTCCATGATCTATGTCTCTGGTACTGCATTGTAGCCTTCCCTCATAACCATGCTTTTCACTCCTCCCTGGGCTTTTGACCTTTTTTCCAGCTCCCATGATTCCCAAAATATGCTGCGCACTTTGCCTCATAATCTGTTGCTTCATTCCCTCTTGAGAGAGGATCTTCCCCTCTCGTGTGGGTCTGGCATTTCAGTAGTGCCAACTCCCTTGGGTATGCAATTACTTCAATCAGTTTGCCTTACAAGAGCGTATGCTGCACTGGCGACCCGTCGGCTCTTCTGAATCCCCTTGTATTCCATCTCACCAGTCCTGAATGTACTTTTGATGTGACGTAAGCACTGTCAGAATATATTGTCATACGCCTTTCTATGCTGCGTTCTAGTACCAGTATGAGAGTCACTAGTTCAGCCGCTTTTGCTGAATAATGAGACAGTAATCGTGCACTCACTAGCACCTCACTTGTTCCACCCTCCTTTAGTCTTACCACTGCATTCCCAGTCCGTCTGATCCCATCAGTCTGGTTAATTGTTGACAAACCATCAATGTACAGTACGTCTCCCCCCTCAAGTGCATACTCCTGCACGTTGCATGCGTCACTGAACTACTCTAAGTTCCTTGTACAGTCATGGGCATAGTCTTCTGGTTGGTGGACATCCGCCAAAAATAATGCAGTGTTAACTGTCCTGCATCTTTCTATCTTCAGTCTTGGCTTTGATAGTATCACCTCGTACCGTGATGCTCTCTGTGTGGTCAGTGTGCTCTTATGCAGTATCACAAAAAGGGTGTGCTTCACGTACAGTGTGCTGGTGCACCCCATTGTTACTGTTGATGACTTATCCACTGTGAAGGCTGCTGCAGTCAATGACTTTACACATGGGTAGTTTCCTCTCATCACCGGGACAAGTTATCCACTGTAGTAAGGAATTGGCACATGGCCCATGCTTGTCTTTTGAGGCAGTATTACTTTCATCACTACACCGTCAGTGTATGATAACAGGAAGAACTCCTTTGTGTAGTCTGGAGTCCCTAAAACTGGACTTGTGCATATTGCCTGTTTCAGCCCATCAAAGGCCTCAGTCATGCCTATTGGTCCATGTCAGTGTCTTTATTCCCTTCTGAGCTTTAGTGCAATCAATGGTGGCCTTGTTAATGTGTTGTATTTGAAAACCCAGGATCTGCAGTATTGCACAACCCCTCACTGTTTTGGGTTGGGGGTGTTCTGTATTGTCTCTGCTCTTTTTGGGGCAATGTGTCGGCCATCTTTAGATATCACCTGTCCAATGTAGAGTACCTCCTTCTGGCAATACTGTAGTTTGGCCCTGTCCACACTGTGCCCTTTATCTGCTAACACTGTCAGCATGTGTACTGAGGGCTGTCTGCACTGATCCTCTGTCTCGCTGCAATTCAAAATTGTGTCTACATACTGTAGGATTGTGCTTTCTGTCTGGGCCTTCCTTAGATTCATCTAGATCACCCTGTTAAAGATGAATGGTGACTCACAGTATCCATGTGGCAAATGAGTATATTTCCACTTCTGTTTGTGGTACACAAAGCTGGTTAGATCGTGTGAGTCTGGGTGTAAAGGTACTGAGAAAAATGCATTCATCAGGTCAATGACCGTGAAGCAGTTGGCTTCCACTGGAATGCCACACAAAGTAGTCGTCAGATTGGCTGCTACTTGATACTCTGCTTCTACAATGTCGTTCAAGGGTCTTAAATCCTGGATAAAATGCCATGACCCCCATTGGCCTTGCGCACCGGGTACAATACTGTGTTGCATGGAAATTCTGATGGTAGTATGCCTCTCTCAATGAGGGTGTTGATAGTCTCATAGATGCCGTCATCTGCCTCTTTGGTTAGGGGATACTGCTTTACTCTTGGCAAAAATGCTCCTGGTTTCAGTTTAATCTTTAATCCCCATATGCTCTTTATGTAGCCCACGTCATAAGGACTCATGGTCCATGATCTGTCAGGGACCTTGGCCATGTCCTCCTCCCAGAATTTGGGGGGTGCCTCCAGTGCCATCGCCATTCTCTGTGGTACCTCTCTGTAATGAATCTGGAGCCAGAGGTTACACTCATTTCAAACATAATTTCCAGTTCGAGTCTCCAAAAGGTTCATCATCTTTCACTTTTGTTAGCCTGCACCCTCCTGCTATTGCAGTGATTGCTCTCCAATACTCCCTTTGTCATTTATAGGATGCACTGCAATCTGGTCCTCTCATGCCAAAACTGCCTCAATCTCGATGGACACTATCGTTCCCCCTGTTTCATCTATTGGTGTCTCTGGCCTGAACAGGTACTTGTTTAGTACTCACCGTACCTTTCCTGCAATGCTTGGCATCCAGACGATGGCAATGTCTGTCCCATACTGGAACAACTCAGGGTCCACTTGCACCCACCTCTGTACTGTGCGTCCACAATATGCCTAAACAATCTGTCTTACATTTAACATATGTATGCCTGGTGTTGAACATATTATGCCTTTGTCTGTGAAGGAAATGGTCATGTTTAGTCTGATCATGTTGTCTTGTCCCACTATGTTTACAGGTGTCTGTCGAGAGTAAAGCAAGGGTAGTGATAAGTCGTGATATCCTATAGATAGTGAGATGTTATCAGTAAAAGAAACCACTTCTCAAGCCCCAGAGAATCCGTTAGTGTTCATGACATTACCTGACAACATAAATGTTCCCTCCCTGATACATGACCTAATCGGCCGAGTGGCAACAAGAAAGGAAAACGCTTTGTCACCTATTGCCACCCCTATGCTGAGGTTCCTTCGCATGGTTTGGTGTGATCGACAGGATCGGACACATCAAGTTTATCTGTGGGCTGTTTTATTGAGGATGCATAGATGGTCCATTCCCAGTAAAGGAGTTGTTCCCCAACATGGTAACCCTTCACACTTGTTTGACTGGTACTGTTGCTACTGTGTCCATGGGCTCCTGTGTGTTTCTGTAGTTGTGCAAGCTGCTATGTAGTTCCCCTGATCTGAGGTGATTGCAGGTACCTTGGTAGTGGTGATGCCAATTGTGGTGCCTGTGTTTGTACCTGTGTTTGTGCTGGTGCCTGTGTATATAGCTGTGCCATATGCTGATAGGAGCCTTGCATCTGTCATTGCTGCTGTTGGTCCTGAACATAGTAATCTTCAGGTTCCTCTTGATAATTCTGCTGCCCTTGATCTTCCCAATTCTGCTGTGCCCCTCTGAATCGGCAAACTCTAGAAATGTTTCCTAGTTGCATGCAGATCCAGCACTGTGGTAGTTCCCTCCCCTGGTCCTGGGATGGCCCCTGTCATATCCCCTGGTCCTGGCTGCATCTGCTGCCCATAGCCCCAAATCCCTCCTTGATTGTGGTGCATCTGTGGCCCAAAGCCATGACCTCCTTGGAATCCTGCCCTTCCTCAAAATCTCTGCTGTGGACCACCTTCCCCATGCATCCTCCTCCCATGGGTGGTGCAAACGGTTGTGGTTGTTGGTACTGCTGCTGATGTGCTGGTGTTCGAGGGGTGGGGCTGGTTATAACCACCCCTTCCATTGGAAACTTTGATAGCTTCTTTGGCACTAACTTGGCCTCATCTGCCTTTCTCTACTCTACCTTTTGTTTAACTTGTTCCTGTCATATTCTGCAGTGGTTTACTACAGTGAGTTGTATCTCTGGCCACCCATTTGCTTCCATCCCCACCAATTTCCTCAGACACTTCTGTATAGGTTATAGTAATCCCTGCACTAATATGTGATACAATATTGCTATAGTTTTGTCCCACGGCTCTCGAGTTTAAAGGCGCCAAAGCTCTTGAATCTCCTGAATGTACTTCACTGCGTCTTCGTCATCCCTCATTTTACATGACGTAATCGCCCCAATGTCTGACATGTCCCGGTATTATATTCGTAATGTGTGCCACACTGCTGTGCTGCAATTGGAAAATGGTGACCCGTCATGCGCTGTGTTCAGTATCATCACCCCTGGGAACCCTGTGTCATCAGCTGAGTCACTCAGTATGGAAAATAATAACCCCTTCACATCACCCACTGGCAGCCTCTGAACCACTGTCAGTTTCTCCTTTTCATGAATCCATTTCCCTGCTCGTGTGCTCAATGATGGTAATCTGCACTTCACATTCTCTTTATCTTTGTGTTTCCAAGGCGCATACTGAGGTCTCGCCCCACCCCTCTCTAGTAATGGCATCTGTGAGTATGTTTCCCTTTCTTCCGGGGTCCTTTGGTACTGCCTGATTTGTATACGCACGCTCTAGTCTTCAATGTCTGTACATATGTCTACTGTTTCTAGTCTAGGCACTCGTTTGCTTTTGTCATAAACAATGAACAGTCGCCCTCTTGAGCAAGCTATCACGGTTTCCTCCCTCCTTTGTCCTGTAAGATCTGTGAGTCCATTGACATATGTGTTATATGTGGTGCACCTGCCGTTCGCTTGCTTGGGTTGCTCCTCTGCCTCGGCCCCTCCTCCTCTCTGTCCAGGGACCTATATTCCCATGATGCCTAGTCATCTGTCCCTGTAGAGTGGGGTCTGCTCTGCTCCCCCCTCTTGTCCCCACTGTGTCTGTAGGCAGTGTCAGATCCCGTGTCCATGTTGCTACAAAAGTCATCGCAAAAGGTTCACCTCCTTGATGTTCGGTCAGTGTTAGGTTTCATGCTAAGATCAATGTCTAGTAGATTGAATTTGCTACCTCCTGATCAAATCCGTAGACCTGCCCCACTAGCTTCTGCATGGCTTTTACACGTTCATGTTATTCTATAGTTCTCCACATGTTAATAATTAAGTTGAATCTGTCAGGTCCCATAGATGCTCCTGCAGTTCTGATAGGTTAGTTGCATGTAGGCATCTGCAAGTATGTTCAGGATCTCTTGCTTCTTGCGGTGTCTGCGTTGCTGCGGTTAAGCTAATGACAAAATAATAAAACAAAGGCAGTATGTATATTTATCCGTCCTCTAACTTATAGAACTGTTCCGCATGTGTTCTTTGTGTATTCGGGTGCATGAGTGTGTCCCGATGTGTGGATGGCACGTGTGCTTTATGTCAAATGCTGCTATGTCATGGTGTCTCTAATGACTTCAACAGCACAGCTTCTCTGCGCTTTAGTCAAGACTGTCAATTGCAGTTTCCTTGGTTGCATCCTGAGGCTCCTTGTCCACTCTACATAATGTTTGCACTGCTCCTGGGCTATATGGTTAGCAGAGTAGATACCTGTCTGCATACTTGTCTACCTTGGGAACACTAGGAATCAGTCCGAAATGGTATGGGCGATTGTGGTATTTGCGGTTCTTCTTCCGGGCCATGTGTCTTGTGGAAAGGGGGGCTTGGGTAGGATTTGACCATCCCTCTTCACTACCCTCACTAACCAACCCTGTCCTCTTTCTTGCAGAGCCACATGAGTGCCTGGAGACTGTGCCTGGGTGGTAGCGGTGCACAGTAAAAGCAACATAACATAACAGCAAAACACCCTCCTCCCCCCTTTCTTATCTACACATTGGGGTTGCATGAGTGCCGGAAGCAGCTGCACGTAGCGGTGTGGCTTGACACTGCGGGTCCATTATTGGTTCCCTTTCTCTATCCCTTCGGCTCGGCTGACTGGCATGCCGCGCTGCTCTGGTGCTTGGAGGTGCCGGGGAGTTTCACAGGGACTGCACTGATGTGGGAGTCTGGAACCGGTGTCATCTCATCGCCTTTGGTGGCCAAGATTTATCCTTGTGTGCTCTGTGATAGTAGTGGTAGAGAAACGGTGTTGACTACACTGAGGTTGAATCATAGCATGCTGCTACATCGCCTTTGTGGTAGGTGAAGTTTGCTTTTTTGTCCTATAGCACTGGTTACTTTAGCACCTGAGGTGCGGCTCCCCCAAGAAGAGGCTACCTTCGGGTGATTTCCATTGGAGGGAGGTATCTAGGCAACTTTGAGTATTGCAGATTCTCCAACTCTTTATCACTGTGTCCATTGCCATGCCATACAATAAGGTCAACATAGTTGGTGGTAAGCCTACACAGTGCTGCCCAGTATATTGGTATATAGATAATACATTGATAGTAATGGTGTGTCGTTATACCCAGTTGTATCTTACTGCCTTGTTTTAAGTTGCCTCATGGAGGATGAAGGAACATACCTTCCAATTTCCTTTGATTTTGAAACAGTTGTATCCAAATAGGTCATCTAATGTGGGATCCAACAGCAAATTTCTTCCCTATATCCGAGAATTATAAATACAATATGGGTCTCTATTTATCTATCATGCGATATGCTCCCTTGATTAAAATTAAACCAGGTAAATATAATTAATCATACCTAAAAATGGTCACAAGTGCGACATTCACAAATGATTGAAGTTCCTGCTTAACTTTAATTTCATGTATATTAATGGATATTCAGGTACAGCTCATCCTTGAGGGGAGAAAGGAAAAAGTCTATTGTGAGTTTCATGTAACAACGGTAACATTCTAAAAATAATATGGAAAGCCATTATTTCTCTATCCATCCTTTAAAAACAGGGGGGCATAATTATATTACTTGGGGCCTCATTACGAGGCAGGCGGAATGGGTTTAACGGCGCTGGTAAAGGTGCCGGCGCCGTTTAACCCATTCCGCCCTATTACAAGGTTCCTCACGGACCCTCTCTGGATGTCTGGTTTTACCAGATGTCCTTTGCGGGTCCCGCAATGGGACCAGGGAGCTAACAACGGGCCTGTCATTAACAGGCCCGTTGTTAGCTCCTTCCCCATTCCCATTGAGCCCTGTGGTGGCTCGAATGGGAATGAGGAAGGTCCGGATCCCTGAATGGGGAAATACCGGGCCTTCGAAAATCGGAACGGCCCGGTATTTGCCCATTCAGGGACCACGGACCCGGACCCGAGTTTGGAGGACTGCCATGCCCTTATTAAAGCATGGCTGCCTCCAAACTCGTAATGAGGCCCTTGGTGTAATTTCAAGGTGTTTTTCTATTATTCCTATTATTTACCCTAAGTCAACATGATCCTAAAGTTGGTCATGTTGTAGAATAATTGCTTGAAATAGAGCAACTACTTCCCCCAAAAAGGAGGGTTTAGAGTGACGGCATGGTCTGTGTATATTCATGCAACCACCATTTTGAAAACATATTTATCTGCCGCGTGACATCACACAGTAATCAAAATAAGTGCAGGTGTGCAAATCTATGTGTCCCGGTTTAGTTGGGAAAACGGTTATGATTTTCAATTATGCTCTTCCACATGTTTGGACAAGCTCCAATGGAATCAAAGTCTAAACCCTGTTGTGGATCACCCACTACAAATGGGGCACCTTGGTATGAGAGAAGTCAGATCAACCTTAAAGGGATAACCCCTGGATAACTAATAGACATCACATTAAGGCTCCATTTATTTAATCTTAGAATAGATTCTATGTCCCCTCAAGGTCGTTTTTTACTCACACCCAAACCAACGCATCAACATATGGGTTTCTACTTATACCATGGCAGTGGACCTCTAATGTTATTGGCCTATTGTAACTGAAGCCAGTTTGTGACCAAAATATGGTTTATCAATTTTATAGGAAATACCAAATCTGGGATTCCGGAATATTGGTCAAGGTGATAGCAGTTTAAACCTGCAGCTCCTGGCCTCCTCCTTGAAGTCATTTCACTACTGATTATGAATTCAAAGAAAAAGATACAAGAACCTGAAAATCCTACTTCAAAAAAGCAGAAACAACTACTGGAGATGGCTGAAGATAATCCTAGCAGTCAAGACATCTATACACTTCTGAGACAAGTGGCCCTGGACATGGTTGAAGTTAAAACCACCTTGGCTGAGCTAAACTCAAAAGTATCCCATCTGGATGTCAGGGGTGAGGAATTGGAGAAGAAATCTATCACTATGAGCTCGGAAATGGCAGGTAGCTACAGGGCTTACAACATCCTGAAGACAGATATCCAGTGTGAGAAGAACAAACATGTGGAAATGGGTCTGAAATTACAGGAAATAAATATTAGGCTAATTGGAATTGAAGAGAATACAGAGCCCAGAAATGAGAGTCTGCTACCACTCATTTTGTGCATATTCAAGGACTACTACGGTATGGACTCTTTTAAAGAAGATGATTTTGATCATGTTTATCGGATTGGCAAATCACCAGGCTCAAAGCCTAGACATATTTTGGTGTCCTTTGTCCTCACAAGAAAGAGGGAATGTTTACTACATGCTGCAAGAAATAAAGGAGCTGTTATTTTCAAAGGCATGCCGATTTACATCTATCTAGATTTTCCTAAGAAATTTAGAGCAGCCAGGAAGAATTTCAAAGGGGTGAAGGAACCAGCCAAAAGTGTCCAGGTAAATGCCTTTTTAAACAGGTTTAACTCATTGACTGTTGTGTTCCCTGAAGGTAAAAAAAGCCACCCCTGACCCCAATGAGGCGTATTTGTGGCTTGAAAATTTCTGTGACTCACGTGCTACAATTTCTAACTGATTTGCTATGTTTGGCTTTGATTATTATCATTTCTTTTCATTTAAAAAAATGTTTATGTTATATTATTATTTGATGTTTCTTTCCAAAAATATGGCGTTGGTAAATGTGAACAGTTAAAAGTTTTGTTTTATTTACCTTTGAATGGATCTCTGACTCGTGCTCTGTGGTTGCATTCCCTTGAGTAAGGGAACCACGGCCTGGTTTGATCAGCTGATCAGGTCTATCATCACGCTGCATTATGCCTGAAGTATGCGTCACCTCTTGTGCTCGGAAGCGGTCACGGATGGTAGATGATAGATGCTGCCTTCCTCTTGCTCCGTGCTACGTTGTTGACATTCGCCGGGGGAATGGAATTGCTTCTATGAAGTTCGTAGCCACAGTCTGCTAAAGTAAGTTGAATGGAGATTATAACATGCTTGGGATCACAGGGCCTTGTGACTACATGTGTATTCACTCTTTGATTTATCGGCTGGGATACTATTGTATGGATATTATCTGGAGGATTGCCGTCGGGTGGGTCACGTTTCCACCTCTGCAAAAAACGATGTACTGCAAACACGACAACAACAACAGATGCCCTCTTTCACATGTCATGATGCTTAAGGACATAATTGGATAGATGTGGCTTGATAATGCTTAATGTTATGTTATGTTTCTTTAGTAAACATCTTCAGTATAATAACAGTGACTTTTTGTGCTTAGTATTGCTATTTCAAAGGGGCTGAATGGTGAGTGACGCATGTTACTATATATTGAAAGTGGATGGGGATGCACTTGTTTGTTGGCTTGCATTGTGGTATATGAATTATCTATGGTCTTTTGAGGCACATTTGAATTGCTTTTACTCTCACCTGCCTTCTTGCCTTTTCCATTCCTTCATGTTACTGTGTTATGGTGTATACTCCTAGGTGGTTTATGCGTATGGTTTCTGAACTTTTTGAATATTCAAATCCTGGTGTATTCCATATTGTGCCTGTTGTTATCAACACCTGAGGCATGACCAAAGTATTGTGACAGAAGGGAAGGTGTGGAAGGTATGAGACACGCTGAGAGGTTGTTGTGCACTTATCACATATACTCATGATTCAAGAGGATCTATAATCAAATAGATGGAGACACAGGGGACAAGGTGTTGCCTAAATGGCTAAATGACAATTGTGCAACTCACAATTTATTTTGTCTAGTGAAGATGCTATGTCAAATCAAGCCAGCGACTCGGAGTGGGGCATTGGATGTCTCAGTCTCTACCACATCTAGGTGGGCATGTTATGCCAAGTCAATTGCCCTGCAGAGTCCCTTCTGGGCTTGAGATGAGGCATTGGCCTGTTTTTTTTCACATTCATTTTCATTTGGCTATGAAGCTCTCAATGAGTGTGCCCTTTGGATATTGTACCATACATTGATAGGACTAATAATAACATAGCCTATTTTCAAAAAACTACTACTAAATTACTATTTTGAGGCTAGCTGTTTAACCTGGCATGGCAAAAGAGGGGGAATAGTAACAGCATTGTCTTAGTTTTGTCTGACCTCACCTGAGTCTGCCTTTCACAATTAAATTTTAATAAAACATTCTTAGATGGTGCTTTTTGTTCACTATTCTGAGGAAGCACAAAATCTGCCAGGGTCCAGCGGACTTCATTTATATACTTTGGGTCAGCAACAAATTAATTGCATGGCAACTAATGACATTTTTATGATAGTGTAATGTATATGAGAAATATGTTAATTACAAGCTAGTTTGGTTTTAATATATCTTGTTAGTATTATTTATTTAAAAGTGTGCCTAATACTGTGATCTGTTGTTGTAACACTTTTTTGTGTACTTTTTTGGACTTGATTTATCCATAATTAACTATTTTATGATGATAGTGAGCAAGACTGTGGAATCTGCAACCACATCATTACTTAAAGACATATTTATGGCTAGATAATTATGCGAGAAGTATATGGTACATAATGAGTTACAAATACGACTCTGATAGTTAGTCACATACAGGGATACCTAAGATGATTTCCTTTTTATGAATTTAGCCAAAATGAATCCATGAAGATTGTGCTTGAGAATGCAGACTCCAGATTTGAGATAATTCGCATTTTCTCATACACCAGTTCAGTGGATTCCCACCGCCTTTTAGATCAATGGATGATTAGTATGACTCCGAAAATGCATAAGTATTCACAATGATTTGAGGATCCTATTATTTGTTACATCATATTGCCTGTAATTTGTTGGCCGGAACACATCTAGATTCATAATACACTTAATTTGTGTTTCCGGATTTACACATTTTTCTGGATACTCATAGGGCCTCATTACGCGGTAGGAGGTAGCCATGGTGCTATTAGCACCATGGCTACCCCCTTACCACATTCAGGGTCCGGATTCCCAAAATAGGGATTTACCGGGTCATTCCAACCTTGGAGGACCCGGTAAGTCTCGATTCCGGGAACCATTCCCCATTCCCATTCGAGCCCCCATAGGGCTCAATGGGAATGGGGATGGAGCTAATAACGGTACCGCGATTTGCGGTACCATTATTAGCTATGAAGTCCCTTAACGGGTCCCATCCATAACGCCTGGTAAAACCAGGCATTGAGGAAGGGACCCGCTAAGGGACCTCGGAATAGGGTGGTAAGGGATTACCGGCACCGGTGACTTTACCGGTGCCGGTAATCCCTTACCACCTACCGCGTAATGAGGCCCATACTGTTCAGTGATTCTGTACGTTTGTTTATTTAATTTCAAGGTGATTTTTAACAATTTCCTTACTGACACATGGCTAGATCGGGGTGTACTGTTACAGGCTCGATATGTGATGGTTGGACCATCAAGGCATTTTGGGCTTTTCTGATGATCTAGGATGTGTATTTGGTATGATGGTTGGGATTGCTGCATGTGAATTCTAACATGAAATTAAGGGTGTGGTGGCTGGGGTTATTGTTTTTTTTAATTTCTTATTACGTTGGATCTGAACTTCTGTTTCAGGGGCGGTTTTCACAATACCCTTATACAATGGAGCTCTTTTGTCTGTTTCCTCTTGGAACGTGAATGGTATGAATAACCCGGTAAATGGTTTTCAATTATTTGAATGATATGATATGCATAGTGACGTTTTTTTCCTGCAGGAAACACACTTGTTGAAATAGGAGATCAATAAATTGCAGAGGCGTTGGGTGGGTGATTTCTATGCCTTTTGTTTTACCAACAAAAGCACAGGGGTTGCCGTTTTGGTGAGGAAAAATGCTCCAATTAGAATACTAAAAATTCGTTCAGATGATGAGGGTAGGATCATTGCACTTCAGGTGGACATACAAGGAGTTAAGACAGTCCTTTGTAACATTTATGCTCCCTCTGTGGATGATGGCTCCTTTTCGGGTAAAGTCGCTCACATTTTGCAGGATTTTGATTCCCCTAATATTGTTCTGGGGGGTGATTTCAATCTGGCTCTTGATCCAATCATGGATCGTACTGTGTCGCGAATAAGTCAGAGGAGGGATCCTACTTTTTGTTTGTTACAGTCACTTGTTGCTGAGTTTGACTTAAATGATTGTTGGAGATTGCAGAATCCAGATTTGAGAGATTTGACATCTTTCTCTGGCTCCCACAATACACACTCCCGTATTCATATGTTCCTTACTGCTGGCTCGATGACAGTGAATCTGTCAAATTGTAGAAATGTCAGTACTACAGTTACAGATCATGCACCAGTGTTCTTGGACTTGAAACTAGGATATGATATTCGCAGATCATTCTGTTGGAAAATGACTACCTCTATTTTACAGGATGAAGAGTTAGTGGAGAAAATTAGATCAGAGGCGGATCACTTTGTGACAGAGAACAGAACTTATGGGCTGAGTATTAAGACTATTTGGGAGGCCTTCAAATGTACTGTGAGAGGTCTTTTATTGGAATTGTCAAGTAGTAAGAGGAGGAACGTGGAGAAAGAGAGATTGAATGTGGAGGAACGCCTCAAAGAGATTACAAGAAATTTGGTAAATGATCCTAATGATGCTGATAAGAAATTGAAACTTAAAAAGTTAAAGGAAGAATTGGATGATATTTTGGCGGCAAAGGCTGAGAAAGACTTATACAGATTAAAATGCTCATATTTTGTACGAGGGAGAAAGGCAACCGTTGGCTTGCCCATAGACTTCGGCAACAACAATCAGAGGGGCAATAACCTCTAATAAGTGGGAGAATGGTCTCATAACGTTCAACCCTAGTGAGATTAATAAGACTTTCAAAGAATACTATATGAAGTTGTATCAGAATGAGTCTGGTATCAGTGGTTTAGGAGAAACCTTTCTGGAAGGTATAGAAATTCCGAGAGTTACGGAATGTGAAAAATTGCTTCTTGATGAGGTGGTGACTACTGATGAGATTAGGTTTGCCATTGCTAAACTGAATTCGGGCAAAATTCCTGGGCCAGACGGTTTGCCGGCTGAATTTTATAAGATTTTACCAGAGTCAGCTGTGGTACTTTTGAGGGATATTTTTACTGAGTGTAAAGAAGTAGGTCTGTTGCCAACTTCTACCAATCATGCCACTATATCAGTTTTCTTAAAGAAGGATAAGGACAGTAGTTTGACATTTAAATATTGCCCGATAGGCTTGATAAACACAGACAACAAAATATTAGATTGAAATTATTGGCCATTCGTATTGAAAAATTACTTAAGAAGCTAGTGCATACAGACCAATCAGGCTTTGTTCAAGATTGTAGAACTTGTATCAATATTAGAAACCTGTTGATGTTGATGTCGCAGGCCTAGGGATTCAAATGAAGACATTGCAGTGTTTTTTCTAGACTCTGAAAAAGTGTTTGATTGAGTTAACTAGCAGTATCTATTTTCAGTCTTGCTTGCTATGAACTTAGGTGAGGAATATATTTCATGGATTACCCTGTTATATACATGTCCAACGGCCAATGTCAAAACTAATGGACATTTATCTAATTCTTTTGAGTTACAGAGAGGTACAAGACAAGGGTGCCCACTATCGCCACTGTTCTTTGTTTTAGCCATTGAGCCACTGGCAATTGCTTTGAGGTGTGATGCTGGAATAAAAGGACTAAACTTTCAAGGTGTTGAACAAAAGAAAAGGTTATATGCAGACGATTTACTGGTGGTATTGAAGGATTTGGCTATGTCATTGCTTGTCTTTTTGAATATATTCGACAAATGTCATGATGTTGCCGGACACCAAATCAATTGGTCTAAGTCCGAGTCCTAGTTTACCTATTACACAATGGTGTGATAGACGTTTGGTGTCTGACTGGGGTTTCCAGTGGTGTGATAAAAGGATAAGCTATTTGGGCGTTTGGCTAACACCTGTGATAGAAGATATGGTGGGGGAGAACATGGCTTATGTGTGTAAAGATCTAAAAATGAGTCTTCAGAGGTGGTCTTTGTTGCGTTTGTCGCTTTGGGGCAAAGTGAACGCTCTAAAGATGAATGCGGTTCCAAAAGTTAATTACATATTGGGCATGATCCCCATGAAGATAAGTTGTTTAATTGGAAAACAAATTGATAGCTTGCTGCAATTGTTTCTTTAGGATGATAAACCGCCAAGGCTTCAGTTATGGAAGCTTCAACTGCCTATGGAGAAAGGGGGATTTGGTGTACCAAATTTTAAATCTTATCATTTGGCCTTTTCTAGTCACTTTATAGTCCCCTTCTTGAAAGAATCGCCAGATAGGTGGGTTGTGGCAGAGGCAAATCTATTGGGCCCACTTCCCCCTAGGGTAATCCTCACGGCCACAAATAGGCCTTGTAGGAAAGTTCCATTGACTGTGTTCTTGAGGGAGAATTGGAAAAGTATATATGAAATGTTGGGATCGAAGGCTTTGAAGACTTCCCATGCTTGAATTTGGTTGAACCCAGGAATAGCTGAGAGGGGTAAACCTTTATTTTGGCCAGAGTGGTCTCTCAGTGGAATAAATTGGATTGGTGATGTTAATAAGGATGGTAAATGGATTGATGAAGAAGAGTTATGTGCTAAATATAACATTGACGGTTATTCCAATGGTGACTTCAGAAAATTTAAAAGATGCATAAGGGAGGTGTATAAGCAGGGCGGTACTATTGTGGACCTCTTTCTAAAAGAGAATGAACCAGGTTGTGGATCCATAGCGAGCAGGATATACAATCGAATGTGTCCAATTATAGAGAGAATACAGAACTGAGAGCAGATTGGGGCAGGAGATTGGACTGTGTGATTTCTTCTGACAGTTGGATGGGGATGTGTGCTAATGTTAAACTTTGCTCAATAAACTTGGAAGAACGTTCAAGACAAATTAAAATCCTCAACTGAGTGTACTGGAGTCCAGAACGATTGATGAAGAGAGGTTTGATGGATTCTGATGACTGCTGGAACTGTGAGAACGGAGTGGGTAGTATGGAGCATATGATATGGGACTGCACACGTGTCTGCGGATTTTGGCAAGATGTATGTAGCATTTTCCTGCAGATTTTAAATCAGGATATTGCTCTGGATTTCAAAACGATGGTATTAGGTTGTGATGAGTTGCTTGAAGATCTTTCAGTCTCTCAGAAAAAAAATCTTTTCAGGGGGGCTTGTATGTGCAAAAAAATGATATTAAGGAGCTGGAAATCATAGATTGCTCCGACGGTGGTGGATTGGATTGAGGAGATGACCTGTCTTGCCAACATGGAGAGAGTAATTTATAGGAAACAAGGGAAGCATAACTTGTATACTAAAATTTGGGATGAATTTCTAAAAATGTACTAGTTCTATCTTTGTAAATATGTCTTCTATTATCTGCATGCAGCTATATTGTTTTACTATTTAATGTTGTTCCTTGCTGTTTTATAAAATGTACAAATAAATAATTTAAAAAAGTTGACAAAGAGAAAATGTGTATAGGGCTCTTCTATAATGGTACACATATTACAATAAATCCATTTTGGCACTCTAACTAAGGCCTCTAACTAATCCAGTATTTCTTATTGTCAATCCATATCGGAATGTTCACAGTTTCTCCATCCAATATCTGTTTCTAAAACCCAGTTTACAGGAAAACTACCATCTCATGATCTGATTTTAGTCTGTGTTCCTTTATCCACCATGAAGCAACTTAAAACAAGGCAGTAAGATACAACTGGGTATATAAGGACACTCCATTACCATAAATGTACTATCTATCCACCAATATACTCGGCAGCGATGTGTCTCAATTGGAGGTGGAACGTGCGTGGGAAAACCAGGTGAATTGTTTAGGGATGATAAAAGATAATTTAACAACCACGTAACACAACCTCATGGATGAGGAAGAGATAACACAATGGGCAATATTTCCATTTATGGTGATGGTGACACGGTTGGACTTTGAGAGTTTATTGGCAGTATTATGTTACTCTGAGCAACTTTTTAGAATATTAAATCTGTGTTTGTCCCCCCTCTTTACCCTATCCGCTAACTTTTATGGATAACCATTTGTTTA
Source organism: Ambystoma mexicanum (assembly GCF_040938575.1). Lineage (NCBI taxonomy): Eukaryota > Metazoa > Chordata > Amphibia > Caudata > Ambystomatidae > Ambystoma > Ambystoma mexicanum. The sequence continues at coordinate 38,486,311 of NC_090924.1, read as the reverse complement.
ATAATGTTGATGTGACACCTTATGTGTGGTTCTTGTTTTCCAAAAATTGTTGAAATATTCCTTTGATGGGTGTCAGCATGACTCATGCTGGGCCAATGTTTGATTGTTTGGTATTTTACATAGGTATATACATAATTTATGATGATCATTTTGAGGATGACCATTCTGAATATGGTCGAAACACGTGTCAGCTGTTTGGCCTTGTTTGGATAACAATTATAATTGTATAACTCCTAATAAGGTTCTGCTTCTTGGAATTATAAAGGCACTTATACATAATGTGGATTGTGGCGTAAAGGGACAATTTAACAAGCCGGTTGATTGGATGACACATCTACACAGTCGGAACAACTGGATACAAGTTTGGCCACAAATGTATCAATGTCTAGTGGAGAGATAACAAATGTGCCTATTAGGGTGCCAGCTCCTAGAGAAATAATCAAGCAAGGGCGGTCTATAAAAACTGATGCACTGTGTAATCGAGTGTTGGAGAGTTCAGTTTTGTTGGTGAAAAACATTAACCAAAAGGTTTGGGACAAATGGCTATGCCACTCTGCCGTTATGTCCCAGCTTCATCAAATTCCACAATTGAGGGTGTTGGTGTCCGAAGACTTCAACTTCTTTGAGCCGCCAATCTGTGTCAATCCTCATGTGTCAGCCGCCCACTGTAAGCATACTGACACTGTCCACCTGCTATGCAATTTTTGCCTTCAACTGTTGAGTTGTGGTGTTGAGCTTGATGTGAAATCCGATACAGCGGACCCAGCCTTACCATTTGCTCAAGCTTCTTGTAGTCCTCGGAATACGCCATCATCACAATTGCCTTGCAAAGAGAAGGTTCAGTTATCTGACATTCAATCTATGCTAAAATGGCTTGCAGAATGTTTGCCTGTGGTGCTCACTAAATAATGAGTATCACCTCTCATTTCTTGGAACACCCAAGGGTTTGCCCATTTATCCTCTCCATCTGGCTCTTTGCCCTATGTACTTCAACATCCGATTTCCCTATTAAAGGAGACCTGGTTAACATCAGCAATTTATATAGATGGATATACAGGCCACCAAACTGTAGCAAATAAGGAATCTAAAGGCATACCATTCAGGGGTTTGGCTATTGGAGTTGTGCACAAATTGAAATCCCACAAAGGAACATCTTTTGTTTAGGTTTCAGATAACATCTTAGTGGTGGAAGTGAACATTCCTTATAGTGACAACAGCCATCTTATTCTGCCAGTCAATATCTATAACCCTCCAGGGCCATTGCATAGTGAACTGATCCAGAATTACCTTTTTGTATATTGGTCTATTTATAACGATGCTAACAATATTATTATGGGTGTTGATTTTAACTGTCATTGTACGGGCAGTGTTGGAATCCAAGTAGATGGACAATAGTATAGAAAATAGTGTAATAAATGTCTTTTGAAGCAGTCCATCCTGATGCTGAGGCATTATGGTGGATGAGGTTCTTTCAATGCTGGGACCTTGAAATCCTAAATGGATGTACCAACGAGGACACTCCTGGTGGTTATATATCTGAAATAGGGGTAGTTTGAATGCCACTTGGATTACTTAATTGTTAATGCAGAAGTATATAATAATGTGATTAAAAATGCATGTGAGTCACAATGAATGGAGTGGGGTGTTAATTTTGGAGCTAAATGAGTTGCCGCGAGATACTCTAGTAAAATGATTAGGGGACCTGGAAGTGAACTATTAAGGTACCCGGATTAAGTGGTCAGAAAACAATATATATAGAGATACACATTTTGCTAGTTCTGTGAACCATTGTTTCCTCTCAGAATTTAAGGACAATGATATAGAGGAAATAGAGAACTGAGTATCTAGCTTTGCGGGTTACCATGCCTCTACCAATAGGCGTACTGTGGTTAGAGATGATAAAGCAATTCCCATTTATGACAGAACCATTAGGCACAGGAAGTGGAAGCTGTGTGGGGACTTGCATAAAGCTTAAGCTAAACAACTGCCCCATAAGGCTTGGCTTAGGGAATCATAATGTTTAAAGAACTCGTACCATAACTGGCTACGCTGGTGGCATAACTCCACTAGGTGTGCCCCGTGGCAATGTAGGATTTCCGTTCTGTGTAACGGCAATTCCATAACCATATGGTCAATGTTAGGGGAGGCCAAAGGAAACAAGACATTTCAGCTTTTAAACCCTGTCAATGAGCACCAATGGGTCACATTTTTAATGAGTCGTTGTACTCTGGGTATGACTGCCCTTAATGTGCCCATGGAAATACAATCCTCTGACTGATCTCTGGAAATTGATGAGGAAGACATTATACTGAAGATTTGCAAATTTAAATCTTTCGAAAGCGCCAGGGCCAAATGGCCTCGCTAATGTGCTAAGTCAAAACCCACTATGTTGGTCTTCCCTATTAAAAATCCTCTTTGATAAGGACATAGAGGAAAGAATAATCCCCACATCCTGGCAAACAGCAACGTTAATTCCTGTGTTAAAAAAAGGGGTCTACAACAGACTTGAGAAATTACAGATTTGGACTGTACAGGTAAGCTGTTCGCAATGTTCCTTCTTCAGGAGCTCCAGATGTGGGTGTATAAAGAGGGTATGTTGGATAGGTGCCAGAGCAGGTTCCAACCAAATTATTCCACAAGCCATAATATAAGGCTTATGGATTTCCTGGTGGAAAAAGCAAATGTTAAAAACGCACCACCCTTGTATGCATTATTCTTAGATTTCAAAGCCGCCTTTGATTCTGTGTAGGGAACATTTATGGTGGAAGTTGGAACAATATGACTGTCCTTTCAGCCTACTCCACTATATTAAGCTTTTTCACACAAACAATACTCTTCGAGTGAAATTGTATGTAGGGGGACCATGACTGCCCCTGTTCTCTCGAATTGCGGTGTTAAGCATGGCTGCGTCTTGGCCCCCCTACTTTACAATTTGCATCTGTCATATCTTCCCCAGTGCTTGTCAAGTGTTAGAGGCTGTCCGCCAACAAGTGATGCATCCCACTGTGGGGTATTAGATTACGCTGACAACCTCATAATTCAAGACCATACATTCACTGGCATGCTACATGTTGCCACAGTGTTATGGGATTATGCAGAGCAGAACTCCCTGACCATAATTAGGAGTAAGACTCAGCTAATGCTATTTACAGCCCAAAAAATAGCACGCCCTATGTTAATAATCCAAGGAATTGAAATTGTCTGTGCGGCACAATACAAGTACATAGGAGTTGAATTCTATCACTGACAAGGCTATAAAACATGCATAGAGATGCTCACAAGGAAGGTGGCGCAATTAACCCCCTTAATAGATCATTTTGTTAGAAGAACGGTAGATTTTACATATGTGGAAGCTAGCTAGCCGTCTCTATTTACAATACCTAGTAAGGGGTATTACATATGGTCTTCAGTGTTTGAGTAGTATAGACTTAAACTGGCTCCAGGGTATCGAAGGAAGATTTTGGAGAAGATTCTTGGTCTTCCTATCTGTCTACCCACGGCCATCATGAGCATTGGGCAAGGGATTCTATCTTATAAAACAGTCGTCTTGAAAAAGCGTGCTTTTCTGTATATTAAAATGATGAGTAGTCCAACCAATAACCTCCTATTTTGTTTGGGTAAAGTAATCAATAAGAATGGTGGAAAACCAAACTGTAGCGAGAGTATGACATGGCTGTTTGAATGTATAGGTTGGACCCACAATTGGGAGGAGAAATCCTTGGAGAGACGTATTGACTTATGGGATTGGTGTGAACATTTTCATACTTATCAACCCTAAAGAGTTATACATTTGTCACTGATATGCTACATCTATATTAAAAGGCTCACCCATATTTAGTCATGTGCCCCTCCAAGCAACTTCAGAGATTTATACTTTTGTTGCACATAAATCGCCTCCCTGTTTTAAGTTCTATAGCCCCGTCACTCTCATTGTCGAAAAAGAAGAAAGCTATTGTTGAATATGTCAAAACCTGCTCATCCTGGAGGCGCCTAAACATGACCTCACAGAATGGCTGAATTTGGGCCCGTATATATGAATCATCTGGCCAAATGTGTACATCATCTAGACACAATAAAGACTCCATTATTTTGTAAGCAATGTATACACGCTAAGAACAGAGCCTTGCAAATGGCACTGTTCAGAGTTTGGAGTATGGAGTCTAAAAAAACTAGTCATAGAGGATTTGGAATTGCCTAAATAGGCCTCACCCCAACCTTTGAGGACACTGGGTATTTCAAAGTACTGCAATTAGTTGAAAGAATGTTAATGATTTAGGGATGGAATTTTGAATTCAGTATTTTAGATTTTTTGTTCTATGTGTGTATGTTTTGATATTTTATTTATTTTAATATGTTTTAATATTGTGATTGTGACGTAATATTGGATTTGATCAATTGACCAATTAACAATTGATTTTATATGTGTAACATTTTTATATTTAAACTATAACACATTCAAAGTAAACAAAGGCCCTAAGAGAGCTGAAGGCTGCTGATAGCTCCCTCCACTTGAAAGGCCTGGACCCCACCAAGTTGGACCACAGTTCCTGGTGATCTGTCTCAAAGAAACCGCACCCCACCCCAACAGGCTGGTATCTTTGGTAACGATGATTGGAGAGGGCACACAGAGAGGAAACCCCTTTAGCAGAATGGGCAAATCGAGCCACCACTGGATCATGTCCTGGATGGAGGGAACCACTGGAATCGGGGCATTGAATTCCAGAGAAGATTCCTTCCAGAACCTGTGTAGGTGGAGCAGCAAGGGCCGAATATGAAGCCTGGCCCAGGGGACAGGGGACATACAGACCTCCATGTACCCTAGAGTTTGAAAGAAGTCCCTTGGCGGAGCACCTTCTGGAAAGAAGAAGAACCAGGCAATGCCTCAGCTTTCCGGCCATTGTGAGCGGAATTAGCACTTGTCCCCTCGCTGTCCGGTACCTGGCCCGATAAACCAAAGCTCTTGAGAAGGCTGTAGGTGAGACTCTCTCAAGGTGATGATGAAGCACAAGGAGTTCAGGAGGGCACAGGGTTTCTCCACATGACGAAGCAGAAGTTCCACCAACTGGCCTTTCAGGAGCTAGTCATCGAGATATGGAAAAACCTAAATCCCCCAGAGGTGCAGAGTGGCTATGACTGGTCCTAGATCCTTGGTGAAGATGCAGTATGAAGATTTGAGGCCAAATGGCAAGGCTCGGAACTGGAAATGATCCCTGCCCACAGCAAACCTGAGAAACATCTGATGAGTGGACCAGATGGGAATATGAAAGTAGGCATCTTGTAGATCCCAGGATACCAGGAAATCCAAGTCTCTCACCAGCGGAATCACACATTGATGACATTCCATCTCGAAACTTTGAGTCTGAATGTGAAGGTTCAGAGACTTGAGATCTATGATAAGATTGCATGACCCTGATGGTTTTGGCACCAGAAACACAAGGAGAATACACCCAGACCCTGCTCGCTCCATGGAACCCATCTAATGACCCTATTGGCGAGCAGGTCCCATAGGGCCTGACACATGGCCAACCTCTTGAAAGGGTGCGATGTCCGAATCGCGACAGACAGAAGAGCACAAATTCCAGCTTGTACCTCCAGCACACCAGCCAATTAACCCCAGAATTTCCAGAAAGATGAGTTCATAAGGTCCAGAAGAACTTCAGCTGACCCCCAACTGGCTTGGCCTCAGAACCTCTGCTGGAGTGGTGAGAAGACCCGACTGGAGCACCATTTACTTCCTGTCACAGGACGAGGCCGTACACTAGGGCGACCCCTAGAACCCTGGGGCTGCATAGCAGGGACAGGACCCCTGGAAGCAGAAACCGACTCTCTCCATAACTGCCCTGCATGTTTGTTAGCTTTAAAAAACCCTGTGCACCTTGTCTCCAAGGTTATCCCCGAACAATGCGGCATTCAAAGGCTATCTTCATCACTGTAGACTTCTGCCGGGAGCCCGTCTGCCAATCCTAGGTCTGACAAAAATTCCACCTGAGTCTTGGTCACCTTTAGGGCTGAGTCGGGTCAGAGTCATCCTCTGCAGTGTTGAAGGCGGACCTAAAGCTCCCGAGTGCAGCTTTGGCCATGTAGGTGGATTACGTGGCAGAACGCACAGCCAGATGGGCACCCCCATAAGCCTTCTTCAAGGCAGAGTCCACTTTCCTATCAGTTGGGTCCTTGATGACATCCTCCACAGACAAAGAAGACCTCCCCACCAGACTAGGGATGATGTCATCGATCTGTATAACCTGTGGAATGGCAGCCTCTTCTCCCTGTAAGGGATTGGACTTAGCCACAAATCTTGGTGCCAAAGTCTTGTCTGGTTCAGTCCATTCCCACAGGATTTCAGCCTTCATCTCAGCTAGGAGTGGAAGCCCTCTTTTGAGCGTGTGCTTAAACTGAAGTGGAGGGGGTCTAGCACCCCCCGACAGGGTCATTGGCGTATCAGAGTCCGGAAACCACACATAGTGGGACACTTGTAGCAGAACATCAGTAGTCACCTCCTTGTCCAAATATTTTCCCTTAAACTCCGCCGACCTGGGGGAGGGAGATTTGCCCAAGCTGTAGGACGAGTCATCAAAAGAGGAAGAGGACGAAGGGGACACACCCCTATTGTGGTGACCATGGATAACCTCCTCCTCAGGGCCTTCCTAAAAATCCAGAGGAGCTTATCCTGTACTCTGCTCCCTATTCTCCTCCTGGGAGGGATAGAGGATGAGGTGGAGAAAGGTGAAGAAGAGCAGGCTGCACATGCCTCATCTTGGCAGAAGGTTTCCCCATGACCAGCACAACACCGTGACAGCAGACAGAGGCGCTCCTGGCTGGGCAAGCTAAATATGGTGCCAAAACCATTAAAACACAGGAAGTCAGTGTTGCCTAGCAACACTCATTCCACACTGTGACACCAAACAGATGCACTTCCCATGTATACAAGTAACGAGCAATAAAGGTCAGAGCAATAAAGGGACCTGAGCCCCATTACATTCAGCGTTGTCAATAATACAGAGCATCACTGAGCTCTCCCCAATCTCCTTACCTCCACCTGGGGTGCGATCTCCCTGGGCTAGCAGGTCCAGCAACCCGACGTATTTTATATCAAAAGATCCCCCTAGTTTTGAGATCACTGATCTAAAACAACCGCAAGCAAGTGACAGCCATACCTTCTTTGTCTTATAGTGTGTTTTATGTGTTGAGGATTATCCACATTCGCTAACAATTTCTATACTTATTTTGTAGCTAAAAACAAAATTAATTGGTTGCTGAAATTATGATGAAACTTATAACATTCGCCGAAATGTAAATGCATATTGCATTTGTATGTACAGTATCCTGCTGCTGTGGAAACTGTTTTGGAGTGGAAGCTGGAAGCCCTTGTCTCCACAAAAGCGTGGGACATTATATTTTGATGGGCTTTAAACAATGTTTGTAGCAATGTTGGCGATAAGAACAAAATACCTATTTCTGCAAAAACTCCAATGTTTATTTTTTTAAAGCAACCAATCAGGAGAAACACATATATTTGTTTGTTTTTTTATGAAAAGGACACGTTCCCGGACTGATATATTAACATGAGCCTGTTTCTCTTTTGACCAAAGACTAATAAGAGGCAATCCTTAGAAAAGTATCGCCAGCCCGTTGCTATGGTTCCGAGTATGGACATCTTCTGTTCAGAATTATCCCGCTTTCTTGCCTAATACTTTCCGCACGTAGTAGCGACAAACAACACAGAGACAAGACCAAGCCAGACAAATGAACGAAAGCTGCTTGAATGGTATCAATCAGTGTTATTCCAGCAGGACACGGCGCGCTGCTGGTGATACACTCATATAGTAAGCGATAAGCCGTAACATATGGCATTCATTTACTTTACTTTCTGACAGTAATATAGTGAAGGAAATAAATGCCCCTGTTTGTTCCCTGACCCACTGTTTGCAGGTTAAGCAACATGCTTTATCTACATTTGTCAGTTTTTACAGGCATCTAGTCCCCGACCTGGGCATTGACGAATACTTGAAAACAGGTCTTTAATAATGTATGATGCAATAAACATGCAACCATTTCACTTGGCGAAAAAAGAATACTATATGTTTTCTCAGCTGTAGCCCTTTCATTTACAAAACATATTTGTCAAGTCCCTCGCTAAGAATAATGCCAGCATGCAGTGCCACATCATTCTTGTTAATGGGACTGTCTTAGTGTTACTGTAAACAACCATAACTCTTGTGTCTCCGTAATCCCGAGCCCTGGTTAGTTTTTCTAGCATCAAATTAAGGGCTTCCTAGATCTGTTATCTACCTACGCCCAGCCGCACCTGCCCCGCGACGTTGATCTTCAAGGATATAAGAATCCGTGTTAGTAGAACCGACTGACTACATTTCCGGAACAAGTCCAAAAAGCAACAAAAAACAACTAGGAATTGGTATGCTTGTCGGCACTATTAACCAAGTGCTAGAAATGATAGAAATACGTTCAACGTTCGGGGGCTGTCAGTAGGAGGTGTAAGCCAGTGCTTAGAACTGAGGCTCAGCCGAACGTTGGGGTCTGGATTGGCTGAGTGGACTAAAGGTTGCTATGTAAATCTTAGAAAGTATTATTTTGTCAATAATACAGGGTGTGTGCAAAACCCGGGACGGCACGGTACGCTAATATGTAAAATGGCAGCAACATTCACCTGAAAATGATGCATACACACATGAAGAACATTTTGAAATTAGAAATGTACACCAATATGTTTTCATTAACCGATTACTGCCCAAAATAGACATTTTATCACGAGAAAGTACACAGAACAGGCCAAACCACTACCCTAACATATAAAACGGCAGCAAAATTCACCTGAAAATTATGCAAACGCACTTGAAGAACATTTTGGAATGAGAATGGTGAAACAATGTGCTGGCATTAACCCATTACTGCCCAAAATCTACATTTACAATGAAAAATGACCCAGAACGGGTTTGAACGGTACTGTAACATATAAAAAGGCAGCAAAACTCAACTGGAAATTATGCAAACACACATGAAGAACATTTTGAAAAGAGAAGGGTACACCAATATGATTGCATTAACCCATTACTGCCCAAAATCTACATTTTATCATGAAGAAGAACCAGGAACGGCCCAGAACGCTACCCTAATATATAAAACGACAGCAAAACTCTCTGGAAAATTATGCAAACACACACGAAGAACAATTTGAAATGAGAAAGGTACACCAATATGTTGTCATTAACCCATTACTGCCCATAATCTACATTATATGACAAAAAAGTACACAGAACAGGCCAGAGCGATACCCTTATTTATGGAAAGGCAGCAAAACTCAACTGAAAATTATGCAAACATAGAAGAAGAACATTTTGAAATGAGAAAGGTGAAACAATGTTCTGTCATTAACACATTACTGCCCAAAATCTACATTTTATAAGGAAGAAGTACCCAGAATATATAAAACGGCAGCAAAACTCACCTGAAAATGATGCAAACTCACATGAAGACCATTTTGGAAATGAGAATGGTTCACCAATATGCTGTCACTAAACCATTACTGCCCAAAATCTACATTTTATCATAAAAAAATACCCAGAACGGTCCGGAACGCTGCCCTAATATTTGCAAAGGCAATGAAATTGAACTGAAAATGATGCAAACACTCATGGAGAACATTTTGAAATGAGAAAGGTGAAAAAATGTGCTGTCATTAAACCATTACTACCCAAAATCTAAATCTTATAACAAAAAAGTACACGGAATGGGCTGGAACGGTACCATAAAACATAAAAAGGCAGTGAAACTCACCTGAAAATGATGCAAACTTACAATAAAAACATTTTGGAAATGAGAAAGGTAGACCAATATGCTATCATTAACCCATTACTGCACACAATCTACATTTTATCATGAAGAAGTACTCAGAACGGTCTGGAACGCTAATATAACCCTAATATATAAAACGTAAGCAAAACTCACCTAAAAATGATGCAAACACACATGAAAAACATTTTAGAAATGTGCAACGTTGAACAATGTGCTGTCATTAACCCATTACTGCCCAAAATCTACATTTTAAAATAAAAAAGTACCCAGGATGGACACGGACGGTACTCTAATATATAAAACAACAGCAAAAACCTCCTGAAAATTATGCAAACACACATGAAGAACATTTTGGAAATGAGGAAGGTTGAACCATGTGCTGTCAATATCCCATTACTCCCCAAAATCTACATTTTAACACAAAAATGTATACAGAACGGACCGGAATGCTACCCTGATATATAAAACAGCAGCAAAACTCACCTGAAAATGATGCAAACTCACATGAAGAACCTTTTGAAATGAGAAAGGTACACCAATATTGTTTCATTAACCCATTACTGCCCAAAATCAACATTTTATCATGAAGAAGTACCCAGAACGGGCCAGAACGTTACCCTAATATATAAAACGGCAGCAAAACACACCTGAAAATGATGCAAACACACATGAAGATTTTGGAAATGAGGAAGGTTGAACAATGTGCTGTCATTAACCCATTACTGCCCAAAATCTACATTTTATCACAAAAAAGTAACGGGAACAGGCTGGGATGCTACTATAATATATGAAAAGGTGGTGAAACTCAGATGAAAATGATGAAGACACACATGAAGAACATTTTGAAATGAGGAAGGTGAAACAATGTGCTGTCATTAACCCATTACTGCCCAAAATTGTCCACAGTAAAAAGAGAGCTAATAACTAAACTCAAAGAGGGACTTTTTTGATGGCATCTTTATTGTAGTAGAACTTCCTCATCTCCCTCACATACGGGTAGAACTGTACCATTATTCCCTTAAATGTTGCATCTTCATCTTTTCTGTGCTGATCACCTTTACTTTAGATACAGATCAGTTTTACGTTTTTGTTTCTGTCTGCAAGCCTAAGAGTGCAACAGTGGATTGCTTCATGCTGACCAGGACATTTCTTATAGAAATGTTCTGCTGCAGCAACTTTGACACATGTAGGACAACCCTGCATTTTGACTACTTGGCTGGAAAGAGGTCTTTACGTGGACAGGCACAGCATTGTATGTGACACAGGAACAATCATAAAACCTCTTCAAGGTGGCTCAGCAGCTTATAAACACATTTCATGCAAACAAGGAAGCATGAATGCCATAAATGGGGCCCTACATTCTTCGATCGAGAGTCCTTGAAATAGTAAAATACACTATCCGGAGATCAGCTCGAACCTGCAACCCTGGGAAACGAGGACTGTACCTTTTGGTGGGAAAAGCAACGCCGGACACTCTTTGTTCTGCCAAGTCTGGGTAAGAATCGGGGTACGGGCGTAAATTACACTTGCTTGCGCAAAACATGACATTTGGGGCTACTTTTGGGCATTAGTCTAACTTGAACCCTAACCCTAAAAACCCTCTACTGGACCCCAGAGACCCTACCTGCATTTTTTTCTGCATTGTAAGTTCTGTGGAATTGAAACATGAACTATTGAGCAAAAGGCCCCAGGCAATTTAGGGCTGGACCGTTTTAGTTAGGGATCATCTCTGTGGAGCATAAGTGCAGAATACTTGTCTAACCTTTCCTTTGCAGGAGTTTCTGATGTGTATTATGCCCTACACCAAAGTGAATGTATATATGTATTTAGTTTGATAGTGCTGTGTGATAATTCTACCTGCTAGTAGTCATGTTTCTATAGTGTGTTTTGGCCATAAATAAACAACTGTATTTTCTTACATCCTGTAAGTGTAATCTGTGATTCCCATTGTGTGATCTCATTGTGGACAAGCTCACCACCTCTGAAGAACTTAGCCTAGACCGTCTGTCACTGCTACCTAAACTGGTTTGGCTACAGCTTCCCAGAGTTGTCCCTGTCACAATATAGGTTGGCCTTCTATACATCTGTCCCTCAGGCCAGAGTACAGAAAATCAGTCCAAACAGTGTGTGGCCCAGCCAAGTATTGTTAACAGGGGCAACCATGTCTGTGTTACGGAAGATCTTTATATTTAAACTGACATGGCTTGCCAAATGGAATTGAGAGTCCCTTCCCCTTGGAGGATAATATAAGTCTGGCTAATCGGAAGGATAATTGTGAACATTGTGAAGTTCCTTGGAGCAATGAATATAGAGCCACACAGGGTCCTTGTGTATTAAAGGCGCACAGGGCATATCTCCAGGGTTCAGAAGGCTCTAGAGATTGTTCTGAGGGTGAAACAAGGAAAATGGGAAATGGAGAAAGCCAAATGGGATTAGTAGCTGCATCTTCATTTGGTAGATCAGCGGGGGCGAAATCGGTCTGGGAGATGTACCAAAGTCTCCAGCAAGGAACATCAGCACCAACAAAAATACCAACATTTTGTGTGAGAAGCAATAAAACGGAAGTGTTTTTCAGAGAAACTGAAAACATGTCCGAGTCCCAGGATGAGACTTTGGAGAGCTTCATTTTGGAAGCAATTTGTATAGACGCTGATATTACGTTTTTGAACAGAACTATGATCCTGGCTATTTTACACAAAATCCAAGGTTTAAAAATGATTGACTCTAAGGATATTGTTCATATTGAGTTTTGTGATGAGGAGAGGTGGGATATGGTGAGAGTAACTATTAGCTCCCGCTTAGTTAGAAAACTCATCTTGGCAGCAGCGGATGAGATTAGACTGGGGTGCTTTGATATTCACTATATGATTCATGTTTCTAACTTTACTTCTCAAATAGATGAATACCATGAAGGGATGGAATACATCTATTGGGAGGGTATGTTTATTTCTTGTTCACTAAGTGGTAACAATCCGAGGGTGGTGAGAATGGAGGTTCCAAAGAAAAATAATGGAAATATGGATGAGGATTGGTCTTGGTTGTCCCATTCACTGGGAAATTGCTTCAGGGAGGACACCATTAAGAGACCAGGGGTTCATTACGAGGTTGGAGATAACAGCAAAATGATGTAAGGGATTACCGGCACCGCATACTGCTCTGGGCTATTCTGACTCGACAACTCGGTATTAGCGCCACCACTGATAGCGTGCTCCCCGGTACCGGCATGCGCGCAGGCACGTGGTCCTTGGGCCCGGCAATAGAGGGATGGCACTAACAGGAGGATATCACACGTCAAGCGGACATGCAAATACCGGCATCATGAAGGTGGTAATGAGGGATACCGGGATGCCGGCAATACCGGCATCGCGAACCGCCTGCAAACAGCAATGTGCAGTGTTCTCAACTGCCTCAGGTGCACACAATCAGCACAGGTGGTGGCAATGGAGTCTGGCCCTGCACAAAAGGAGCACACCCACACACCACACCCCTTACCACACCAAAATGATTCCACTTGTTGTAGCAATACTGGGGCTGGAGGACATGCTTGCATTGCTACACCACCAACAACAACTGGCACCACAGAGGAGACGCAGGAGGAGAAGGAGGGTGAGACAGGCCATGCAAGCCCCACCAGTGCAGCCAGTGGTACCACGCAGGCAGCCCCCAATCCCTCACATCAGAGCCAGTCCATTCAACCTAAACCCTGAGCAGATCCACACCCTGTACCGTCTGGACCGGGACACCATCACCACCATTGCGGACATGATACACTATGGCATTGTCAGCCTGATTGAAATACGCACTGCCATCCCACTTCTACTGAAGGTAGTATCTGTGCTCCACTTCCTGGCCACAGGCACCTACCAGCACACAGTGGGGCACATGCATGGCATATCACAACCCTCATTTTCTCGCATGCTGAACCAAGTGATGGATGCCCTCCTGAAGCACTCAAGGAACTACATATCCCTACCACGGACTGCCCAGGAGATCTTTGACACAAAAGTAGGCTTCCATGCACTGGCAGGCATGCCAAATTGTATTGGTGCACTTGACTGCACCCATGTGGAACTGGTGGTCCTGCATGCCACGGAGGTGGTGTAGCACAATCGTAAGCTATTTCACTCCATCAATGTACAGATGGTATGTGACTCCAGCAAGATCATCACACATTGTTGTGCCAGATTTCCTGGATCAAATCATGACTCAATGGTCCTGCGGAACTCCAGGCTACCCGCTACATGGAGCGACATGCAGGACGACATGCCTGGCTGCTTGGTAAGTTGCATGACAGGCGCATGGCAGTGTAATGGGGGGAGAGACGCATACACCACCATGGCGTCATTGTTGTGGTGATAGAACAAAGTCCACATCGCAAAACACTGTGCCCCAAAGCATCTCAAACTGAACATGACAACCAATCCCCATAGCAATGATGGAAGCTGCACACGAATTACAGCATGCCTAACTTTCAACTAGCCCACTTCCCACACAACTTCCACCACACTTCATCAGACCTCACCCTCTGTAACACAATCCAGCAACATGCTGAGAGTATGCACAATGTAAATGTCCACAGCAATTCACAACACAGGATAAGCATCCATGAGAGTGTACAAATCAATTCCACCAAGGGTATGCGCTGCTTGTCACAGGGCCACTAGCAAAGTAGCGCTGCATGTCACCATGGGAATAATCAGCGCTGAATGCTAAATAATGCAGACTACTGCCAACGCTGCCAGTAAGAAATTCATACCGAACACTACACATCACATATATAACACACACACTGCGGTATGTGTCCACAATGCATGAGCAACATCAAGGCAGTGTACACCCTGTATCATCTTGAAGATTCAATCCACACCATAAGACCATGGCACAGCACACATTGAGGCAAGGTAAAATGTGTGCATGCAACCAGGGACATTTGCATGTGACCAACCCATATCTGCAGGCATGTGTCCTAAGTACGGCTGTCCATCATGAATTGACTAACACATACCTTATTTTGCACCCATGCAGGTGATGGTGGCTATCCCTGGAAGCTGTGGCTCCTCTACCCTGTCCGGAACCTGCAGAACAGGCACGAAGAGGACTACAATCATTCCCATACCTGTATCCGTGTGGTCATCGAGCAGACCTTTGGCCTGTTGAAGGCATGTTTTCGCTGCCTCAGCCGGTCGGGTGGGGCACTCCTCTGCAGAAATGAGAAGGTGGTCAAGATCATCATGGCATGTGTCATGCCGCAAAACATGTGTATCCGACGGAACATGCCCCTACCCCCTGACATTGAACTGCAACCACCAGGTGATGCTGAAGAGGATGAAGAAGATGTCGAGGCACATCATCGCGGTGCAGATGCACAGGAGGGACATGCTGTGCAGCAGTCTGTGATTGGCCAATATTTCTAAGACACATGGGTGCAGAGGGTGCCATGAAAGGCAGACTGAGGGCACTGGTTGTGGGAGTACATGTACAATATGCACTGTTGACCAATAAATGACACATATACAATAAGGAATTTCCACTCAAGTTCTTTTTTCAGGTACATAACGGCTGTATTAAACAGTACAATAGTAAAACATGCTCATATCCTCCACCTCAAACACACCCTCTCCCACCTCCCCCTCCCCCACAACTCCCCCACACACCATGTCCTCCTCTCCCTCCCCCCACAACTCCCCCACACACAATCTCCCCGACCCTCCACAACTCCCCCACACATGGTGTCCAATCAAATGCTGCAGGTTTCAGCATCAATTGACATATTCAGGCTGCCCATCTACTTTTTACCACCTCCCGCATCTGGTGGTGGCATGTCTGACCGCTGCAAGGTGCGCGCAGACCTGCGAAGGGGGCTGGTCTGAGTGGTGCTGGAAGAGGAGGCAGTGCCCGCTTGCTCCAGTCTCGGGGCAGGAGGCTCTGCCTCCAAGGCATCCGCTATACAGCAAAGGACTGCCTAACAGCAGACAACTCCAAGCAGATACGAGTTGTGCTGGCCTCAAGGACTCAGTGTTGTCCCGGCCCTCCTGCCTTGCCTGGGCACCATCCGAGACAAATTGTCTGATTAGGCCTGTCAGCTCCTCCTGGCGCTGCTCGGTCTGTGCCATTTGCTGCACCCCAACCCGGACACCAGTGGGGGTGGATGCTGGTTGTGGCATATGTCCCAAATCATGTGGCTCCTCTGTGGGGCTCAAGGTTCCTTGCCCTGGCTCCCCACCAGACTGCTCCTGTGTGCTGTCATTGGTGTTGCTGAATGGTGTGATCTGGGGTGATGGCGGGGGACTGGGTGTGGCAGGTAAGTCTGATGACTCGTCCTCCACAGGGACACACACCTGGCCTTGGCTCTCTGGACATCCTCGTCGCTAAGGGGTGCCGTGGCTGCCGCCTCCCCGAAAGAGCTGTTGGCAGCTGAAAGGAACCCATTGGCCACTGGCTCCTGTGAAGTGCACACAGCTGTTGTGGAGACTGTGGCAGTGGCAGTGGCCCTTAGCCACCCCAGTGGCATAGCATCCTGTGCAGCCTTCCCCTTCTGTGGCAGTTGTGGCTTGCCTGGGCCTTTTGATGTCGAAGGCCTGTTGCCTTCTTCCCTGCCCCTGGCCTTGTTCCTGGGAGTTGTTGTCTGCACTGCTGAGTCGTGGGCCTCGCTGTCAGGATCTGAGCCTGTGGGGGACCGAGAGAGGGATGACATCAGTGATGGTTCAACATGCATCATGCATACATTGGTATTATTGCTGTTGTACACATTATAGGGGATTAGGTATTGGAGTTTTGACATTCAGGTTGCTTGCTATATGGGGGAGCATGGTGGCATACGTCAGGGTCACACATGTTTGAGGTGGTGTATGCTGTGTGACATGCATTTCTGTTGTGGACTGCGTGCAGTGTGATTTATGCTGTTTCCATGTTTGTGGGCTGTGTCTGAGGTGTGGCATTGGCATGCTGCATGCATGTGGATGTGTCAGTGCTGAGGACGGCATCTAGGCAGGGATGTGTCCATGCGTCTGTAATGGGCCATGCATTGCCTCATGGCACGGTCACATTGGTGGTGTATCATCATACTTTGCATTACAGTGTTTTCTTAGGACACTCACCTCCATCTGTGGATGATGTGGCGCCATGTTCTATCTCACCCACACCTTCGATGGACTCAATGCCAATGGTGCTGGCGCACGTTTCCTCCCATCAGCTGAGTTTAATAGGCGAGCTAGGGCCACTGCGAGTAGCCAGGCCCTGGCTCCGGTTGGCCAACATGATGTTTCACACTCTGAAGCGCAGGTCGTCCCACCATTTACGCACGTCCTTCACTGTACGGGGGGTGTTGTCAACTGCACTCACTTTACAGGCTACTTCTTTCCAGATCTCTTTTTTCTTGAGCTGGGCTGCTCTCTTGAGGTCCTTCACTAAGACAACCTCAGCATTTTCAGCCAGCGTGTCTGCTAGCATTGTGCGCTCCTCCTTTGAAAACCGCTCCTTACGCTGCCGGCATGCCCCTTTTTTCACTGCCTTTGGCATGATGCTGGTGGTGTGGATATTTTTCGATTGTCTGAATGAGTCTCCAGGTGCTGTGTAGTGAGGATGGCAATGGATTGTGTTTTTCAAAGATGTCCGCCGTGCACTTTCCCGTTCCGGCGCGATGACGTTACTTCTGGCTCTGTTTATTAGCGGTTATAAAAAATCTTTTAAGGCCGAGAAAACCAAAAGAGATTTGCAGAAGTGGATCCTATAACCCAGTCATTCGATTTGGGGTTGTTTTACCGAGGTGGAAATGTTCGAGGGAAATAATCTTCTGTCTTTTCTCCTCTGAACATTCCTGATGTGCCCAAACACTTACCCACACCCCCACACTTACCCCTACCCCCACCCCCAACACACCCTACCACACTACCAACACACCCCCACCTCTCACCCCCTTACTTAGCTTGCATTCTGTCTTGCCGTGTCCCTGCGATGCATGTTCCCTTTCACTTCCGTGATCGGGAACCGGCGCCGCAGAATCCTTTCCTTTTTTTTTCTTCTGGATATCTGTGGGGCTGTCCCCCACAACACCCCCACAACACCCGCTCCCTATACTGTAGTATAGTGAGCATGTGTTGCGGGGGACAACCCTGCAGCCCCCGCAGCTTTTACATTTTTTAAAAAAATGTTTTCTTTTTTTAGGACTGCGGGCAGCTGCAGGGGACACTCCTGCAGCTCCCGCTCACAGTACAGTGAGCAGGGGTCACAGGGGACACCCCCGGAGCACCCGCATCCCTAGACAGAATGCAAATGACCTACCCAACCAAAAGTCAACATTTTAGAAGGTGGAACATTTGGTGGTACCTTTTTTTGGGCTTTTGATTGGTTAGGTCATTTGGATTCGGTCTTTTTGGCTGAAACCAGTCATTCAGTACCTTTAAAAGAGAATGCAGGAGAGCTGGTAGAAAGATCAAACATGTAAGTACATTAACGCTCAATAATGAAAGAGAACTGAAGAAATTAAAGCTGTCCGATAAAACAGAATTAAATCAATACAATCACTGGCTTATTAAAGGGAGGGTGAAATAATGCTCACGTGTTTAATGGAATGAGGTGATGCAAACTACTGGAAATCTATTTGCAGAGGAGTCCCAGAGAGTCCAATCTAATCCTACACTGCAACAAACATGGATTCTACAATTTGGCAAATTATATAATCAACCTGCAGATGCCATAATAAATTGGGAAATCCTGAAAGATGAATATTGGCCCATGGTGCCCTCTGTTAGCCAAATTGAAACTATTATACACCATAGTAGTAATTCTATAGCCCCCAGGCCAAACAGACTGTGCAATTGAGTTATTAAAGTAAATCCTGAAATGTGGGCCAAAGTGTTGTGCCATGCTTTTCAGTCCGTTATCTATCCAAAACAAATCCCTGAATCCTGGAATTAAACATATATTGGCCGAATATTTTTAAAAAAAGGAGCAAGAGGTGTGCCTGAAAATTACAGGCCAATTGCGTTACTTGACGCAGATTCAAACATTTTCATGTCTGTATTACTCTGCTGCCTTAAAGATTGGACAGGTAAAAATGACATCCTTACGTGGAATAATTTGGGTTTTCGGACTGGGGTGGGTACAACCGTGGCAGGTTGGGTACTAAATCATATACAATGCCTTGCTTTGGAAGGGGTCACTAAGGGGGGTTTTGTATTCTCTGTGGACCTCTCGCTTGCTTTTGATTGTGTTAATAGGAATAAACTGTGGGCGAAATTGCCAGATTGGGGGTTGCCTGAGGGACTGTTGGCATTACTCATTCATTTGCATGAACACTCTGCACTCGAGATTTGGCTAAATTTATAAGAAATGCTGTCTTCTACTATTTTTACTAACAGTGGTCTTCGACAGGGCTGCATATTAGCACTGTTCCTTTTAATGTTAACATGGCAGACTTGGGGGAAGACCTTAAGTTTGTGTCATGTATAGCTCTAACTGTTTTAGGAAAAATAATTTTCGGGTTAACATATGCAGATGATATTATTTTGTTGAGTTGCACTAAGGTGGCAATACAAAGAATGTTGGATAGCTTCCATTCTTATTGCATAAAAAACGATTTCACAATAAATATCCAGAAAACCCATTCTTTAACAGCAGGAAAAGGAAGTAAGAAAAACTCCTTATGGCTGGAGGATGAGAGAATGGCCTAAGTTGACAGCATGCTATACTTAGGGTTTGACATGTTTAGAAATCCCAGCAAGAGACAGGTAATGGAAGATTGTTATGTAAAAGCTTTAAAAGCGGTCGCACAGGTGAAGAATTTCAATTTTAAGTATGGAAAATGTTCCATTATTCCACTCTTAAAATGTTATAAAACGAAACTCGCTCCAATGTTGATATATGGAGCTGAGATTCACCATAGTTTGTTGAATGACGATTGTAATCATTTAGAAGGTTTTATATGGAAGAGCGTTTTTTTTTATTAAGTGTCTACGGTCAAAAGACTTTTACACTAAACACAGCACATCAGATAAGAAACATCACACTTATAATTCATCAACAATTAATCAAAATTAGATAAAACACAAAAAGAGAGACAATTAATTTACAATACATCACAATTAAAACAGTAAAGGAATAACATCCATTATCTTAATAAAACAAAACAAATTATTTACAGATAAGGATTCAAGCAACTTGCATAAAGACCATCGTTCCAGCGACTATGCCTTGTATCTTGTGGAATAAAATTGTCAGGCTTTACAAAGAAGGAGTGTCTCACAAGGTAGCCAGCATGTTTTCCAATTTCTGCTGAATGCGAAATGCAGCGGCAGTTGTTACCATTGATCTTGCCCAATAGATGGCACTCCAGAACTGATCACATGTATAATCCATACATTCTGGATATCCCTTTTCATACAATAGATGGAGCCTGCTACATAGCATAAGCAGGTGCCGTGCTGATTCCACATCTACCCTGTAGAGGCGACATAAACACTCATTTTTTGCCAGGAAACACCAGGACGCAATATTCTCATAAACAGGAAAGGTAGATAAGCGTAGAGACAGAAAGAAGTGAACCAATTGAGGGAATAAGTATTGACCAAATAGTTACAAAGAGTGTTTAAATTCAATCCCTGGGTAGAAAAAGAAGGTGATTACTCTCACTTGCAAGATAATCAATAGACTGAGAACGGTCATAGTCCTTAGATTTTCTGTCAAAGGTTTTTGTGCATCAGCATATCACAAAACTCTATTAAATCATAACCAACTTTTGCTCCAATTCAAAGACCTTCTTTTGGGCGACCCTTTGTAACAGGAGTAGCCAGATTATGGACCATACTGTACCCATCTAAATCAAATGAGAAAGTCATCCAGATTTCCTGCAAAGTATAAACCTCAGCCCCTGTCAGAAAAGCTAAGGCTCTCTGGTTACTCACAAAAGTGTTGAACCTTGTAGTGTTCCAGGACACCATCCTTAATAGGGTGGTGCAAGGCGAGGCAAAAATTCCAAGTGGGATGCACATATGAGCAGAGACCCTCAAGCCTTTTAGCCTTTTAGCTCAGTTAGCAGAAGCCACTAGCCAGAAGTCACATATTCTGAAGTTTGTCGAGGATGAACGCCCATAGCCCCCTGTCTCTATAATTGTTGACTCAAGGCTGGTGGGCAGAAAACAGATAGCTCGAAGCCCGGGTCCGCAAAAGCATGAACAAATTTGCAGATCCGTCCAACAGCAATTGATGAGTAAACAAAAACAACCACCCAGTTTGACACACTTGAGTAATGAGGCTTTGCTCATGATGATGGCAAGGTCAGGAATACTGTGCATTAGACTTAAAAGCCATTTTCTGTTAAACAAAGTGCTACTGGTGGTGGGCGATGTTTCTGCCATTTTAATGTGTCGAATACCTGGCAAACATGAAAAGTCCATAGCAGTGGCATTATTTATATTGGAGTCTTTAGACGTCTCTTAGACCAGGTTATACCAAGGAACAGAGGGAGTGCACAAGTCAGCACAACCTTGTGCTCCATCCCTCTCAGCCAAAGAAATCTGCCTGGAATGTCCTGTTACGGTGCATGCAGTACAGGCAAAAGAGTGTAAGAGTCACTGAGGATATGTGTCATACTTACTCAGTGTACTGGGGCTGTAGAGGGAGCGGATTGAGTGACTCTAGAAGTCACCCAATTATCCAGAGGCCCTTGTAGCACATCCCTCCTTATTACACCATTTGGTAACTCATTAATGACAAAATAGGAACCAGAAGGAGTAGAAGCCGGAGGATTTTATTTTGATTTAGATGCAGTCGATGTGAAGCCATCTGTCACTGGCATTTTTAGCTTCGAGGCACTGGATTTATTTTTCCCCAACTTCGCCTTGGCTTCCAGCAGATCCATAAACTCCTTAGAGGGCGGTGAGTTCATCATTGACTACTCAGTTCACAAGGCCGAAAACACATGTTCCTCTGAGTAAGCGCATACTCTATGAAAGTTTGTCTGTGGTGGAACCTGGTTCACAATATTCTATGACCTTGCACTCAGAGGCAATATTCCCGATATTGGACTAGAGGGGCCAACCCCCCTCCTCCGCCTCCGTTGCAATGGTGATGACTTTGCCATTGAAGTTGCGTGTTTTGAATTAATTTGGTGAGATTTGACCGTATTCACTGGGTGTTAGACTCTTGCCAACTACATATGATACCTTTTGGTTTCATTTACCACCTCCTGCAGCGCTTGCAGTGCCCAAGGACTTTTCCCAAAAGAGATCTAACAATCCTTTAATTTACTGGTCTTTATCAAAGTAGCATCTTTCGCTGTAGCGCGATTCCCCCGCTTTTCGACAGAAGGAGCTTCATCATCCGGGTCCTCAAGAAAATTCCTAAGTGGAAAGCAAAGCTTCCAATTACGGTTTATTTGAAAGTGGAGAACCAATCACATTGTTATAATCTGGTTTTTAATGGCCCACAGATTTGCGGTCGGATATTCAGAGTTTGATTCAATAAGGAACTGTTGTGCTCTATATTTGAAAAAACGGGTGAGAGATCACTGTAGTAAAAGGATCCAGCGTATGCACCACCACTTGATCGGCGGTGGCTGGCATCTGTGTTAGGCCTTCACTAGTCTCAGTACATGAAGCTCCCATGAAAATGGTCATTTTTGGTTGTGTTGTGCCCTGCGACCCCATAGGGTCATTTTTGTCCTTCTTAGTTCAGGGGGGACAGCCAAACTTATGCTTACCCGCAGCCAGGTTTCTGGGATATTTCCCCTTAAACTGCACTGCGTTATGTAGATCAAGTTTCGGCATACTGTCTGAGTAAACAATCGTGGCAACATAAAATGAATCAGCGAGTTGTCATACTCACAGGTGTGCACACCAGCTCAGCCGCAGAACCGCAGAACTGCAAAACTACTCCACCAACACTTGCTGCCTTCACTTACTGCCTTCATGTCTGCTTTCACACTCAGTGGCGTTTTCAAGGCAGAGGCAGTTCTAGTTTCGAGAGCTTAATGCCGTTTTTTACCGGGTTACTGCAGGTTGCTGTTGTGTACTGAATGCACTTCACAGCACTTCACGGCCAGGTCGGGTCAGTAAGAGAAATAGGGAGGGATGTAGGGTGGGTGGGAGAGAGTGAAGAATGCAGTGTTACCTGATCGTTACTTGACCAGTACCTGGACTGGCTTACACACCTCCTTGGATCCTAGGCTCCAAACTCCCTGCTTCTAACACCTACAGACTCTCAAAATCTGCCGTACTCCTCTCCTCTCCTCGTGATACAGCACTCAATACAGCACATGCTTCTGCTCGCCACGGCAAAGAGCTGGAGGATAGCACCTAGACACGTCTGTTACCGTCAAGCCGCACCACAGAGCTGCAACAGAACAACACAGCAAGAGCAGACTAGCCACTTGCGACAGGTCATAAAAAAAGAGATTTTTAAGACTACCTCAGGCCATACCCATTTGCGATATCAGATTCAAATTATGTTTCTTATTGTTGGTAGCACATATTGTTTGGAAGATAATCCTATTGTGTTATACATTCAGAATCCCATCAGTGAATATGCTGTTTGTGGATTTTAAGGAAAGGGATGTCCTATTGGAAAACATTCTTGTCAATAAAACAGCGGAAAAACTGGAAGAGTGTGGCATGGATGGAGAGCTTTTAAATGAGATCCTGGGAGTATACAAGGAGACTGTGGCTCACTCATTGGTGCAGAACAGTAAGTAGATTTGAGCGCTATCAGGATTTTACTTCTGGGCTGAAAAAATTGGGAATTTTTGCACAATAGCTCTGTAAATGTCAATCTTGGAAAATTGGATACACAATGTGGAGGTTTAGGTTGGACATTTTGCCTACCACGGTAAATTGTGTTAGATGGATCAAGTTGGAATGTCCGTCTGACAGATGTGGACTCTGTTCAGAGGACAGTGAGACACAACAACATCACCTTTTGGTGACACACGCCAGTAAGCAGCAAAAGAGAACATAGCATGCCCTCAGAGTGCAGGTTTGTGCCCTGGAAGCATTCCAGACTACACACAGCTTCAACTTATTAGCATTTGTAGTATCGCTGTGACAATTCTGTCCATACTCTGCGCTTCCACACCTCTCCCCGTCTCCTCCCCTAACAATCACACATAGCAATTACTTACCTGAGGCCTAGGGGGGCCAGACAGCACCTCTCCAGGTGAATGTAGCACCCGCGTTGAGCGGACGAGACGCAATCCGGAATGCCTTCTGAGCCGCCGGAAAAAATGAACAGCGGGCAACGTCTCCTCCTCACTCCTGCTAAGCAGCCTCTCCACTGTCTCACCACCTCAGCGGAGGTCCATGCGCACACTGTCCTGCTCTCCTCTTGTCCGTGCCTGCTTGCCCAAAAACACCTAATGACTGAAAGGGAATGCTTGCCATGTCTAGGTCTGTCTGCTACTTTGTCAGAGAAGGTGTAGTGTGCTTGGAAGCCGGCAACTATGAAGGTGTATGATTGACACTGGGGTCATTTTTCATCTTAATGCGATTGGTTGGGGTTCTCAGCTCTGCAGTTTCCTGTTCCAGCACTCTTGCAGTTCTTGGCTGAGGAGTTTGATTTGGACCTCATGATATCCACCCTCGGGTCGCAGTGGCCAGCGATTAAGGGCATGCGGGAACCTTGGGAGGCAATGGCTAAGCATGAGCACCTGGTGAACCGGATGTGAAAAGGGTGCTCTCATTCCCGTCATTCTTTGGTGTCTGGTCTGCCCCAGTGGGATTTGCCATTTGTTTTGAGGGCCTTGCAGGGTATTCCTTTTGAGCTGTTGTCGGGGTCAACCTAAAGATTGTCACTGTGAAGGTTGATTTCCTGGTGTCTATCACATTGGCTCAGCGAATGGGGGAGATTGGGGCACTTTTGTGCAGGGCCCCCGAAATGGAACTTTGATCGGATGCCTTGTATTTACTTTGTGATCCGACTTCTTCGGCCTGAGGTGTCCTGGAAGTTTCATTTGGCAAAGGAAGTGGTTCTGCCTTCTTTCTTTCCTGAGCAATGTTCGCCAGAGGAGGCTTGTTGGCACATTCTGGATGTCCGTTGGGTTCTTCTGGTGTAGTTGGACACGATTGAAGCTACTCAGTGATCAGACAGTCTTGTTTGTCATGTTTGGGGGTCCACATCCATGAGGAAGGCTGAATTTCCTATGATCAGTCGCTGGATCAGGGAGGTGAATGCGTTGTCCTATGTGGGTTCCCGCCAGCCTCTTCCCTCTGTGTGTGCAGGCCTGGTCTGCTCAGAGTATGGTGGCTTCCTGGGCGGAAGCTTGAGGGGTGGCTTTGCAAGACATTTGTAGAGCGACCACATGGGTGGATCCCAGGGACTACCACTTGAACTTACCCTCAGAGGGGGCCTCCTCTTTTGGCAGAGGGGTTGTGAGTGCTGGCTCTTCCTAATTCTGTAGATTTTTTATTGTATGATTTTGCAATAAACTGGTGTTGGCGTGTGTGCTTTGCATTAATTATGACTAGTGCTATCCAGTGATTATACCTGATAAAATTATAGAATGACATTTTAACGAATAATAAATACCAAGCAAATACGAATTAAAATAAAAATATATGTGGGGTGGTGGTAAGGGGTTAAATCTGGTGGGGAGGGGTTGGGGTGTGGTATTAAAAATGGGAAAACAGGGCGCTTGGGCCTCCCACCCAAAAAATATTTTGGTATTGTTTTTGGTATTTTGGGTTAGTTAAAATGCCATTCTCTAATTTTGGGTTCAATAAAATCACATACATCCATGACTGGTGTCTGCTTTCGCGTCCCATTAGTTGGGTGCTTTGGTATACCTAATAAGTAAGTACTGGATGAGGAAGAGGGGCATTGAGGTAATACTCCAATTACTTACTGGTAATCTTCATTACTTCTAGTCCTGCTCTTCCTTGTCACCGTAGATATGACCCACTTCTCCCTCCCCTTTGGGGACTGGAATGGGTCTCGACAGTGCTTAGTATGTTGAAAGAAACCGGGGCTCACTGGAGCTTGGGGCATGTTATACTCCCTGGGAATGGGGGGGGGGGGCAGGGGGAGGAGCACAAATAGAAAAAGGGTTGCTATCGTGGAGGCTGATGCCTCATAATAAGTGCTGTGATGAGGAAGTGCAGGACTAGGAGCAATGAAGATTACCAGTAAGTAATCAGGGTATGCATGCTCCCCCAAAATAAATATTCCTGATTTGACTTCAAAAATGTGCATGACCTTGGCTGTAGTGAACCACCTGTAAGACTACTTTTGGATTTCTGGCCACGGGAATGTGAACTTATAGATCTTTATGGTATCTAGTGTAGTGATCGGGAAAGTGAATGAAGTAGGCAGAGCTCTCAAGTTTCCTGTTCCATATATGAAAAGGCCAACCAGTCCTGGTTTTGCTTGGACATTTCAAAAGACAAAAGAAAAACTTCAACTCCCCGAATCTATAGGAAAAAAAAAAACAAGACTGGATGGACTTCTCATGCATGGCTATGGTAAACTTGAGAGCTGACTAGGGTAGGGAAAATGAACCTGGCAGGTGAATAACTCTGCCCAAGCCTTACTGCCTTTTGGGGGCACTGCCTGGTAGGAAACACTATTTTCTGAGGGAGTCAGTCATCCCGCTCTGTTTTATGAGAGCTAAAAAGAACCACCGTGAATGAGATAGCGATTGCCCATCAGTACTACCCACCCTCCATTGTAACCCAGTCTTTCATCAACCACCAGCAAAATATCGCAAAGTTCACAGCCTAGTTGTCTACAGTGGAAGAGCGTGCACTGTGCTAAGTTTAGTAATACATGGCAAAACAGAAACTGATATGATATGGCATTTATAACACGCCTATAAACAAGTGTTTGAAAGCGCTGACTGCACAAGAAAACATATATATATATATATATATATATATATATATATATATATATATATATATATATATATATATATATATATATATATATATATATTATTTGATATGGATAATACAATCATCCTTTCAAATATACAAAAGAGAAATACAAACATATAATAAAATATACAACAGCAAATGTGTTGATTTCGAGAAAAACATGAGTTAAAAGAGCCTGATGAGCTGCTACCCATCTGGGCTTGAGGGTCATCTACACAGCAACCTCATGGCACAGCTCACTACTCCCACAAACCATTACATAAGAGATAGGTAAATAAGTCCCAAAAAAGTGGGGAACTCATTAATATATGTAATGGAAAGTCATGTCACAGGAAGTGAAAAGATAGTAAAGTGAAATATTCAAAGGTCATTCTAATAGTCTTTGGCCCTCATTACGACCCTGGCGGAAAGTGACTGACCGGACCGCAACAGCGTAAATAGCGTTTCCGCCATTGCACGAAGGAGCAAAGTGCGGTCCATTCCGACCCATCGGGCACGAGCACCACGGCATGGCGGAAGTGCAAAGTCCGCGATGGCGGAAATGACCCCAAAACGGCCCACACCGCCGCCGTACGTCGCCCTAGGTGCAATACCGCCACCCATCACAGCGGACACCGCAGAGTGCGCCTACCGGAAAGTACGGTGACCGGAAATATACGGAAACGGAAGTAAAAACATGGGCCCGGAACGGGAAACATCCCGCCGTACACCTATAAAACCACAAAAACCACACAACCACTAAAAACACTACCCCGAGATACACCCCAACCCGTCATCCACCCTAGTGAAACCAAGAAAAATGGGAAAAGTAGCGAAGAAAGCGTGCGACCGCAAGCGGCAGGTCCACTTCTCCCGTGAGGAACTCACCGTGCTAACAGAGACCCTCCAGGAGAATGCTGCCGTCGTCTTCTCCACGCAAATGACCAGGACGGCACTTGCGAACAAGAAGGCCATATGGGCTCTGGTGGCACAGCGGGTAAGTGCGGTGGGGACCGCACCCCGCAACCCACAGCAATGCCGAAAGCGATGGGACGACCTGCGGATACGCGTCCGCAGCATACTCTCTGCCAACCGCAACATTGCCACAGCCACCGGGGGAGGTCCAGAATCACCCATCAAGTTGACCCCCTGGGAAGAAATCTGTGCCTCCACCATCGGAATGGAGAGCATAGAGGGAGTCGGAGGGATGGAGAAAGGAGTGCAGACATCCGAAGATTCAGGTAGGTGGGCCAGATAAAACAATGCTAAATCCACAATGTCCAATCATGTGAACTACCATGTGTCCACATAGTGCAACAGAAACACATGTCCAGGAGAACGTCCACACACATCGCCCTGATAGCGCACTTTAAAACTCACAATAAATACATAAATAATTAAAAACACCTAAAACACCCACTACACGTGCAGCAGGCACACCCTAACTGCAGGCTGCCAAACAACTGCACCCTCACTCCACACACAAATGAAAGCACCTCCAAGGCCCCGACCCAAATCACCCTCAGGTACCACCCCAATGCATGTGATACAATGCCATTCCAATACCCACAGACCCATTATTAACCCTCGCCCTCCTTTACTCCACCAGAGGGTCTGATCCAAACGACGAGCATCAGGACACCCCTACCAGCGCACCTGCAAAGAGGGCCAAGACCAACGGCCAAAGACCCTCCACCTCAGCTGCACGCATCAAGACACGGCAGCAGCACACATCAGGTGGCAGCACAGAGGAGGGAACATCAACAGGCACCCCAGCAGCCAGCATGCCCACAACACCACCACCACAGGTCCCCCCAACGGATGCCACAGAAGGCACTGCCTCTGGTGGCAGCAGCACCATAGGTGACACCCCATTGATGGCAGCATGCTCCGACACAGAAGACGGGGATGTCGAAGTCAGATCCATCCATGACCTGTCCCATTCCCCCTGTCTGTCCCATCCCATACAACATGAGGATACCACGCAGGGGCACCCACAAGACGACGACTGGCCATCCCCCACAAGCCCTGTGGCAAGGCAACATGAGGTCAACAGCCCCTCTGTGACACCCCCGCAAATGGCCATGGCCCAGCAGAGGCAACAGTCCCTCGAGCAGTTAATCGTGCAACAGCAGCAACTGGCCACGCTCCTCAAGGACCATGCCGATGAATGTGGGCGCACTAAGGCAGACATAGAAACAACAACTGAGACACTCAGGGCAGAAATGGAGAGAAGTACAGAGACACTAAGGGCACAAATGGAGAGTAGCACCGAGAGCCTGAGGGGGGAACTGCATGCGACGTCCAAAGACGTATGTGCCGAACTTGCCGCAGTGCGCCGTGTGCTCACTGAGCTCTCACAAACCCTTAGGGACATGCATGGACGTGAGCAGGCAGAGACATCATCCGTTGCAAGTTCCGTCCAGGGCAGCCCCCAACGTAGATCTGGGAGGAACCTGCGCTCCACAGGCAGGGGTGCCCCTGACACCCGCAGAGGGGGCTTGCAATAGCGACAGCCCACTGACAATGAGCATCTTTGGACACTGGTGTTCGGGGGGGAGGTAGGAGGGTGGAGGGGGTGTGTTGGGCTCACTTGGGTGGCGGGTCGATAGGGTGTTCAACATGATATCACATATGCCATAAACAGTGCACGATCAACCAATGAGATGTGTGGACAATGATCTTTGTGTACTAGGCCATCATAGGCGTACAGTCCATATTGTGCATGTACCAGACACACACAGTGCCACGAGTCCCGTGTCCATGTATCAGCCACCAGGCGTGAGTGCTAGAAGCATGCATCAATGAGATGCTGACGAATGTCACGGCCCTCCGGTGCCTCGCAGACTCCTTGAGGTGCTGCCACATCCCCACCCTCATCATGACCATCATCAGGTGCTTGCAGTTCTGCGTCAGGGGGCATGGGCACATTTCTACGTACGCACATGTTGTGGAGCATGACACATGCCATGACCATCTTTGCAACCTTCTCATGGCGGTACAGGAGTGCCCCGCCAGACCTGCTGAGGCAGCGGAAACGAGTCTTCAGTAGGCCGAATGCCTGTTCAATGACTACACGGGTACGTGAGTGGGCATGGTTGTAGTCCTCCTCTTGCTGGTCCCGTGGGTTCCGGACTGGTGTGAGGAGCCATCTCTTCAGTGGATACCCAGCATCACCTGTATGTGGACGATAAACGTATGATGTGGAATGCCATTGCTACGTACGCACACCCCCCCCCCTTCCTGCCAGGTCATTGCCGCATCACATACCCCACATCATCATGCATGAAAAGAGACTCACCGAGTAGCCAGGATCTGTTCCCTGCGTGTCGCTCCATGTAGCGTGGTATAGTAGAGTTCCTCAAGACCATAGAATCATGGGTTGATCCAGGGAATCTGGCACAACAATGTGTAATGATCCTGTTGGAGTCACACACCATCTGTACATTCAGGGAATGAAATTGTTTTCGGTTGCGGTACTGGGCCTCCATGGCATGTGGGACGACCAATTCCACATGGGTGCAGTCGATGGCACCAATGCAACCCGGTATGCCGGCAAGTGCATGGAATCCCACTTTTGTGTTGGTAATTTCCTGCTCCGAGCGTGGTAGAGAGATGTAGTCGTCTGCGTGCTGCAGGAGGGCATCGAGCACTTGCGATAGTGTCCGTGAGAACAGTGGCTGAGAAATGCCATGCAACTGTCCGACTGTGTGCTGGTAGGTGCCTGTGGCCAGGAAGTGGAGTACAGACACCACCTTCAGTAGGGGTGGGATGGCGGTTGGGCTATCTATCATGCTGACAAGGTCAGCCTGTGTCATGTCCACTATTGCGGCTATGGTGTCCCGGTCCAAACGGTAGAGGGTGTGGATCTGCTCATCAGTGAGGTTGAACGGATGTGCTCGGAGGCGTGGGATTGCGGGCTGCCTGCGTGGTGGTAGTGGCTGTGCTGGCGGCCCTTGCGGGCCCTGCCTTGGCCTCCTCCTCCTCCTGCGTCTCCTCCGTGCGGCCGGTTGTAGTTGGTGTTCGTCTTCTTCTTGGAGTTGGAGTACTTGCAGTGCTATCAGGTCCCCCAGGGCCAACATCGCGAGTCCTGCCGGTAGCATTTCGGAGTGGGTGTGGTTGTGGGAGGAGACTGGGTGTGCATTTTATGTGTTTTCAGGCTGTATGGCCTCCACCTGTGGTGATTCATTCCACCTGTGCAAGCTGCTCTCCCCTTTGGGCGAGCACGTCCCGCACACAACGCTGCTATTCGAGGAATGGCATCTTGCTATTGCAATCATGTATTTGTACCCGATGGCCGTGTAACATTTGTTGATATGTACATTCGGCTATGGTCCCATTGTTTCACATACAATCTTTGCAGTCGCGAACAGACTTGTGATGGGTCAGTGGAACGTAGTACTCGAGTAACGGTGGGCCCTCATGCATCACTGTACCGAGTTGCAACGACGGGCGGGGCGTCCCATTAGTGGGTGATGGCAGTTGCCATTTTCACACACAGCCGCACTAGATGGATTAATTTGTGATTTCAAACGGCCACAGATGCCTTTTCGACGTGATGTTGCAAATGAGGAATTCGAAGGCCGGCGCTTTCGGTTTTCAGCTAGCGGAGAGGAGATGCCCACAGGTCTGACTGCAAATATAACGTTCTATTGTTCAATGTCCTTGAGACAGAGGCCATGGCGAGGAAGCAATGATTGATATGAATAGTTTGGGATGCGCAATAGTGACGTGGCCGATGAGGCCGGACGTTCCCAAATACATGTAACTTCACAACACTGGAATTACGGGCTGGGGCACTGTGGATTTTGCAGGCTGCATAACGCACAGACTCAATGGAAATTTCGAATGTTTTGTGAGTAAATATTCAGGCGTTTTTATAACAGGATGAGGGAATGATGAATGGATGCATGGGCAGGTGATTTGATACATGGTTTGCCATGTACAGTGCTTCTTGGAATCTATCCGCCTCCCCTGCGCTATGTGATGCAGGGCTGCCATAGTGGGACCATCGTCTATCTGGCCTTGTTGAGCCCTCCCTGTCTCGACGCGCCTTCAGACACTTGTGTCCATGCACGTTAACATTCCCATCTGATGGAATCTGTTTTGACAGACGCATGCACAGGTACACTCGTTTGTGATGGTGTTTACACCTCGATATAGATAGTTATGAGTCGCAAGTGGTTTTGGGGTGGTGATGATCCTTTGGAGTGGGCTAGCATGCATATGGCTGTGGATTTAGTGTGATCATTGAAGTGAGTTGTTCGAATGTAGTTCTGATGGCCATTCTGTTCCTTTTCTTTTCTTTTGGTTGACAGGTATCTCCTCCCCTTTTGCCACTGCCATCTGTATGCCACTCCTGCAGATGGCGTTTACTCCCGACACCTGCTGCTTCGTGTTAATCAGTGGAGCAGCATTACGATCTTATGGGACGATCGCCAATGGGCCACATGCCCTTACGCAGTACTAGTGGCTCGGAGCAACATTTCGGCCTTTCAGTTGGACTAGTGCCTCCCCATTGGGACGGGCCTGCGGTTCTGTGCGCTTCCATGTTGCCTTTTCGTACGTGAATGTGGCTCTGTGTACCATGATGGAACAGGGCGTCACACAAGTAGTAGCTGGTCATTCCTTGCGGATGCAGCCCACAATGGTGATATGTGTTTTGGAGTTCATGGACTAATGGCTGTATGAGCTTGGTGATTTAGTTGTGCATTAAATTTCTATTCTGATATGGGCCGTGTAGCGTTCTTCTTTGCGAGTGATGTGGCATATTCCTATTTGGGGAGCGATGTATTGTGAGGAGATCTGCATTGGGTTCCGGTTTCGGAGTATAGTCGCGTGGTACTGTGCTGGGCGCGTTTGCCTACGGAGCCCAGTGAGGTCAGGGATGGGGGCTGCCAATATGACTGTTTGAATGTTGTCATGCTCAGGGGCGGGGGATTGGGTTTTGTGTAACAGACGCCGGTCAGCCAGGTGGACTGGTGGAATGTTGTGATTTTCGGAATATTGCTGGTCACAGGTGCCTGTGTTTGCGTGCGTTTCGGGGGGGGGGGACTGTGGTCATGTCCATTGGAATGGCTTCTGTATTCGTGCCATCTGTGCCCTGCAGCTCCCATTGGCCCCTCTTGTGAATCTTTTGTTCGTTGGCATGCATGGGTGACTTGTACATTTCACTGGTTGCATTGTGACTTCATTGCACCTACGGGGAGTTGTACTTTGTGGGCAGGGAGTGGTGTACAGGCACTCAGTGGGGCCATTTACGGTTGATTCGCGATGCCGTACTTCTCACCATGGCGGAATGGTGCTTTCCGCCATGCTTGATGGCGTTAGGTACATGTCCGCTAGGGTCGGAATTCGCGTACCCTTGCGCCATGGTGGTATTTACGGTTTGGCATGGCGCGCGCGCGCGTACTTGGTGCAGTTAGCGTTGGCGTTCACTACGGTGTCGCTAATGGCTTCGTACTTTGCGGTGGCGGGTCATAGTCGCACCGAGCGCTATTCGATGGCGGTATTGCATTTCCGCCATCGTTTTCCGATTTCCGCCAGGGTCGTAATGAGGGCCTTTCTCTTTTGAAGAAAGTGCATAGAAAAAACAAACATTTTTCTCGTTAAATAACAATCATGAACACCAGAAAAACTACCCAAGAGAGGAGCACTTCCTATTATGTTGCTGCAAAGTATAAAAGGTGGTCAACTTTTAGACCTAAAACACTTAACATTAAACACTTAGGCCCTCATTACGACCCTGGCGGAAATCGGAAAACGATGGCGGAAATGCAATACCGCCATCGAATAGCGCTCGGTGCGACTATGACCCGCCACCGCAAAGTACGAAGCCATTAGCGACACCGTAGTGAACGCCAACGCTAACTGCACCAAGTACGCGCGCGCGCGCCATGCCAAACCGTAAATACCACCATGGCGCAAGGGTACGCGAATTCCGACCCTAGCGGACATGTACCTAACGCCATCAAGCATGGCGGAAAGCACCATTCCGCCATGGTGAGAAGTACGGCATCGCGAATCAACCGTAAACGGCCCCACTGAGTGCCTGTACACCGCTCCCTGCCCACAAAGTACAACTCCCCGTAGGTGCAATGAAGTCACAATGCAACCAGTGAAATGTACAAGTCACCCATGCATGCCAACGAACAAAAGATTCACAAGAGGGGCCAATGGGAGCTGCAGGGCACAGATGGCACGAATACAGAAGCCATTCCAATGGACATGACCACAGTCCCCCCCCCCGAAACGCACGCAAACACAGGCACCTGTGACCAGCAATATTCCGAAAATCACAACATTCCACCAGTCCACCTGGCTGACCGGCGTCTGTTACACAAAACCCAATCCCCCGCCCCTGAGCATGACAACATTCAAACAGTCATATTGGCAGCCCCCATCCCTGACCTCACTGGGCTCCGTAGGCAAACGCGCCCAGCACAGTACCACGCGACTATACTCCGAAACCGGAACCCAATGCAGATCTCCTCACAATACATCGCTCCCCAAATAGGAATATGCCACATCACTCGCAAAGAAGAACGCTACACGGCCCATATCAGAATAGAAATTTAATGCACAACTAAATCACCAAGCTCATACAGCCATTAGTCCATGAACTCCAAAACACATATCACCATTGTGGGCTGCATCCGCAAGGAATGACCAGCTACTACTTGTGTGACGCCCTGTTCCATCATGGTACACAGAGCCACATTCACGTACGAAAAGGCAACATGGAAGCGCACAGAACCGCAGGCCCGTCCCAATGGGGAGGCACTAGTCCAACTGAAAGGCCGAAATGTTGCTCCGAGCCACTAGTACTGCGTAAGGGCATGTGGCCCATTGGCGATCGTCCCATAAGATCGTAATGCTGCTCCACTGATTAACACGAAGCAGCAGGTGTCGGGAGTAAACGCCATCTGCAGGAGTGGCATACAGATGGCAGTGGCAAAAGGGGAGGAGATACCTGTCAACCAAAAGAAAAGAAAAAGAACAGAATGGCCATCAGAACTACATTCGAACAACTCACTTCAATGATCACACTAAATCCACAGCCATATGCATGCTAGCCCACTCCAAAGGATCATCACCACCCCAAAACCACTTGCGACTCATAACTATCTATATCGAGGTGTAAACACCATCACAAACGAGTGTACCTGTTCATGCGTCTGTCAAAACAGATTCCATCAGATGGGAATGTTAACGTGCATGGACACAAGTGTCTGAAGGCGCGTCGAGACAGGGAGGGCTCAACAAGGCCAGATAGACGATGGTCCCACTATGGCAGCCCTGCATCACATAGCGCAGGGGAGGCGGATAGATTCCAAGAAGCACTGTACATGGCAAACCCTGTATCAAATCACCTGCCCATGCATCCATTCATCATTCCCTCATCCTGTTATAAAAACGCCTGAATATTTACTCACAAAACATTCGAAATTTCCATTGAGTCTGTGCGTTATGCAGCCTGCAAAATCCACAGTGCCCCAGCCCGTAATTCCAGTGTTGTGAAGTTACATGTATTTGGGAACGTCCGGCCTCATCGGCCACGTCACTATTGCGCATCCCAAACTATTCATATCAATCATTGCTTCCTCGCCATGGCCTCTGTCTCAAGGACATTGAACAATAGAACGTTATATTTGCAGTCAGACCTGTGGGCATCTCCTCTCCGCTAGCTGAAAACCGAAAGCGCCGGCCTTCGAATTCCTCATTTGCAACATCACGTCGAAAAGGCATCTGTGGCCGTTTGAAATCACAAATTAATCCATCTAGTGCGGCTGTGTGTGAAAATGGCAACTGCCATCACCCACTAATGGGACGCCCCGCCCGTCGTTGCAACTCGGTACAGTGATGCATGAGGGCCCACCGTTACTCGAGTACTACGTTCCACTGACCCATCACAAGTCTGTTCGCGACTGCAAAGATTGTATGTGAAACAATGGGACCATAGCCGAATGTACATATCAACAAATGTTACACGGCCATCGGGTACAAATACATGATTGCAATAGCAAGATGCCATTCCTCGAATAGCAGCGTTGTGTGCGGGACGTGCTCGCCCAAAGGGGAGAGCAGCTTGCACAGGTGGAATGAATCACCACAGGTGGAGGCCAGACGCCTGAAAACACATAAAATGCACACCCAGTCTCCTCCCACAACCACACCCACTCCGAAATGCTACCGGCAGGACTCGCGATGTTGGCCCTGGGGGACCTGATAGCACTGCAAGTACTCCAACTCCAAGAAGAAGACGAACACCAACTACAACCGGCCGCACGGAGGAGACGCAGGAGGAGGAGGAGGCCAAGGCAGGGCCCGCAAGGGCCGCCAGCACAGCCACTACCACCACGCAGGCAGCCCGCAATCCCACGCCTCCGAGCACATCCGTTCAACCTCACTGATGAGCAGATCCACACCCTCTACCGTTTGGACCGGGACACCATAGCCGCAATAGTGGACATGACACAGGCTGACCTTGTCAGCATGATAGATAGCCCAACCGCCATCCCACCCCTACTGAAGGTGGTGTCTGTACTCCACTTCCTGGCCACAGGCACCTACCAGCACACAGTCGGACAGTTGCATGGCATTTCTCAGCCACTGTTCTCACGGACACTATCGCAAGTGCTCGATGCCCTCCTGCAGCACGCAGACGACTACATCTCTCTACCACGCTCGGAGCAGGAAATTACCAACACAAAAGTGGGATTCCATGCACTTGCCGGCATACCGGGTTGCATTGGTGCCATCGACTGCACCCATGTGGAATTGGTCGTCCCACATGCCATGGAGGCCCAGTACCGCAACCGAAAACAATTTCATTCCCTGAATGTACAGATGGTGTGTGACTCCAACAGGATCATTACACATTGTTGTGCCAGATTCCCTGGATCAACCCATGATTCTATGGTCTTGAGGAACTCTACTATACCACGCTACATGGAGCGACACGCAGGGAACAGATCCTGGCTACTCGGTGAGTCTCTTTTCATGCATGATGATGTGGGGTATGTGATGCGGCAATGACCTGGCAGGAAGGGGGGGGGGTGTGCGTACGTAGCAATGGCATTCCACATCATACGTTTATCGTCCACATACAGGTGATGCTGGGTATCCACTGAAGAGATGGCTCCTCACACCAGTCCGGAACCCACGGGACCAGCAAGAGGAGGACTACAACCATGCCCACTCACGTACCCGTGTAGTCATTGAACAGGCATTCGGCCTACTGAAGACTCGTTTCCGCTGCCTCAGCAGGTCTGGCGGGGCACTCCTGTACCGCCATGAGAAGGTTGCAAAGATGGTCATGGCATGTGTCATGCTCCACAACATGTGCGTACGTAGAAATGTGCCCATGCCCCCTGACGCAGAACTGCAAGCACCTGATGATGGTCATGATGAGGGTGTGGATGTGGCAGCACCTCAAGGAGTCTGCGAGGCACCGGAGGGCCGTGACATTCGTCAGCATCTCATTGATGCATGCTTCTAGCACTCACGCCTGGTGGCTGATACATGGACACGGGACTCGTGGCACTGTGTGTGTCTGGTACATGCACAATATGGACTGTACGCCTATGATGGCCTAGTACACAAAGATCATTGTCCACACATCTCATTGGTTGATCGTGCACTGTTTATGGCATATGTGATATCATGTTGAACACCCTATCGACCCGCCACCCAAGTGAGCCCAACACACCCCCTTCACCCTCCTACCTCCCCCCCGAACACCAGTGTCCAAAGATGCTCATTGTCAGTGGGCTGTCGCTATTGCAAGCCCCCTCTGCGGGTGTCAGGGGCACCCCTGCCTGTGGAGCGCAGGTTCCTCCCAGATCTACGTTGGGGGCTGCCCTGGACGGAACTTGCAACGGATGATGTATCTGCCTGCTCACGTCCATGCATGTCCCTAAGGGTTTGTGAGAGCTCAGTGAGCACACGGCGCACTGCGGCAAGTTCGGCACATACGTCTTTGGACGTCGCATGCAGTTCCCCCCTCAGGCTCTCGGTGCTACTCTCCATTTGTGCCCTTAGTGTCTCTGTACTTCTCTCCATTTCTGCCCTGAGTGTCTCAGTTGTTGTTTCTATGTCTGCCTTAGTGCGCCCACATTCATCGGCATGGTCCTTGAGGAGCGTGGCCAGTTGCTGCTGTTGCACGATTAACTGCTCGAGGGACTGTTGCCTCTGCTGGGCCATGGCCATTTGCGGGGGTGTCACAGAGGGGCTGTTGACCTCATGTTGCCTTGCCACATGGCTTGTGGGGGATGGCCAGTCGTCGTCTTGTGGGTGCCCCTGCGTGGTATCCTCATGTTGTATGGGATGGGACAGACAGGGGGAATGGGACAGGTCATGGATGGATCTGACTTCGACATCCCCGTCTTCTGTGTCGGAGCATGCTGCCATCAATGGGGTGTCACCTATGGTGCTGCTGCCACCAGAGGCAGTGCCTTCTGTGGCATCCGTTGGGGGGACCTGTGGTGGTGGTGTTGTGGGCATGCTGGCTGCTGGGGTGCCTGTTGATGTTCCCTCCTCTGTGCTGCCACCTGATGTGTGCTGCTGCCGTGTCTTGATGCGTGCAGCTGAGGTGGAGGGTCTTTGGCCGTTGGTCTTGGCCCTCTTTGCAGGTGCGCTGGTAGGGGTGTCCTGATGCTCGTCGTTTGGATCAGACCCTGTGGTGGAGTAAAGGAGGGCGAGGGTTAATAATGGGTCTGTGGGTATTGGAATGGCATTGTATCACATGCATTGGGGTGGTACCTGAGGGTGATTTGTGTCGGGGCCTTGGAGGTGCTTTCATTTGTGTGTGGAGTGAGGGTGCAGTTGTTTGGCAGCCTGCAGTTAGGGTGTGCCTGCTGCACGTGTAGTGGGTGTTTTAGGTGTTTTTAATTATTTATGTATTTATTGTGAGTTTTAAAGTGCGCTATCAGGGCGATGTGTGTGGACGTTCTCCTGGACATGTGTTTCTGTTGCACTATGTGGACACATGGTAGTTCACATGATTGGACATTGTGGATTTAGCATTGTTTTATCTGGCCCACCTACCTGAATCTTCGGATGTCTGCACTCCTTTCTCCATCCCTCCGACTCCCTCTATGCTCTCCATTCCGATGGTGGAGGCACAGATTTCTTCCCAGGGGGTCAACTTGATGGGTGATTCTGGACCTCCCCCGGTGGCTGTGGCAATGTTGCGGTTGGCAGAGAGTATGCTGCGGACGCGTATCCGCAGGTCGTCCCATCGCTTTCGGCATTGCTGTGGGTTGCGGGGTGCGGTCCCCACCGCACTTACCCGCTGTGCCACCAGAGCCCATATGGCCTTCTTGTTCGCAAGTGCCGTCCTGGTCATTTGCGTGGAGAAGACGACGGCAGCATTCTCCTGGAGGGTCTCTGTTAGCACGGTGAGTTCCTCACGGGAGAAGTGGACCTGCCGCTTGCGGTCGCACGCTTTCTTCGCTACTTTTCCCATTTTTCTTGGTTTCGCTAGGGTGGATGACGGGTTGGGGTGTGTTTCGGGGTAGTGTTTTTAGTGGTTGTGTGGTTTTTGTGGTTTTATAGGTGTACGGCGGGATGTTTCCCGTTCCGGGCCCATGTTTTTACTTCCGTTTCCGTATATTTCCGGTCACCGTACTTTCCGGTAGGCGCACTCTGCGGTGTCCGCTGTGATGGGTGGCGGTATTGCACCTAGGGCGACGTACGGCGGCGGTGTGGGCCGTTTTGGGGTCATTTCCGCCATCGCGGACTTTGCACTTCCGCCATGCCGTGGTGCTCGTGCCCGATGGGTCGGAATGGACCGCACTTTGCTCCTTCGTGCAATGGCGGAAACGCTATTTACGCTGTTGCGGTCCGGTCAGTCACTTTCCACCAGGGTCGTAATGAGGGCCTTAGCATTTAAATAATCCCTAACGAAATTTCTAAATTCTGCTCAATACATATTAACGTGGTCGTGGGGTTACTTTCCTTGCCCCTGGCGATAGTGGTTCAAATTGCAAATTCTCCCCAGGGACGTCATTCCACCAAAATGCCAGGGGCAGCAGAAGTGACATCACACAACCCTTGCCCTCTGATGACATCACGGGAAGTGATGTCATTTGACTCCACCCCAAGTGACATCACAGAAAACAATGGAACACGACCTTTCACCCGTTGACAAAACAGAAAGTGTCCTCACATACAATTATTCCTAAATACACTGCAAAAATATGGTTACGATATCACTGTAATGTGATCTAAATTTCATACAAGAATGGATCACCATATGTATGGTTAATATCAGTGTGTGTAGGCCCATATTACCAAATTATTGTGAATGCAGGCAGACATCCAAGGCCAAATGATAATGATGTGTTGATATATAGCACCGACGCTTAAGCGCATTATATATATAGAACAAATAATCATACATTATCACCCAACCTGCGTTGGTACTCATTTATCAACCTCAGAAGGATGATAGGCTGAGTTGGCTTTGCCGGGATTCCAACCTGCAGATCACACTCACATAGCAGCAGCAGACGCTCAACCCTATAGCTATCTCACCGGCTATAGTAAAATGAGCAATTGCATGTCTGCATGGTCTCAAAGTCAGAAAGCAAATTACACTATGTAGTGGATACCATGAAACTGGTAACTGTTATTTAACAGTTGGCCATTTCATCAGCAGGTCTGGTGCAAATGTGGTCCCATGTCAAACCTGCGCAGAGCTAGTTTGCAGGCTTCAGAGGTTGACAAAATGCATACCTTTGGAAGGATTCATAACTGTGTATTAACACATTTAGAGTAGCGCAGAGATGGCAGCACACTCACACAGCATTCCGTACTCTGGGCACTCGTTATCTGATACATGCAAACAAACATCCTGAAAAGCATGTCATGGAGATAGGAAAGATAGACACATTACAACAACGCATTAATTGTGGCAGAATGAAATCAAGGGCCACTTGATGTTCTATGGTAAAACATTTCTACACTGTACATAAGCTGTTAGTCACAAGGATTTTGTCAAATGACCTAGGACACCGAGATGGAATGTCTTGTGATGATTGTAACAGAGACAAAGTCAGAAAAAAACATGCTATAACCGCAATTTGCGAAAAGCAAAATACATAGTCCGAAAGGAATGCTTATCCTACTCTAAATGTTTAATGAAAGTTGTTGTCTGCATGGTGAATTCGAGGTGTTTAAGAACAGACTAAATCAGTGACTCACCCCGTGAAAGGTGCCTGAAATAAAACTTTAATGAGTCTAGCTAATATTGTATAGAATTCCAAAAAGACACATTATTTGTTACTCCTATTCTTTCTTGTTTAGGGACACTGCTCAAAGTGTTTCACCTCTGGAACCCCCTGTTTGTTTTAGAGACCTGAACAAGAAATCCAGCCACTCCATAAACAAGGAGCCACAGCCCAGGAGCTTCAGTGTTGTTTTTGTAAATTGTTATTTTAAAAAAAAATGTTTTTAGGTGTAGCAAGGGAGACCACAGGGGTTGCAGGTGCGACCCCTGGTGACCCCGAAATGACGTCCCTAGTTTTCCCACCATAAACGATAAAACAGTTAACAGAAGGATTTTTTTGTTTATCCCAAAATAAAAGGCATCAGCCCTCTGGAAACTGTGGGTAGTCGCCGCCGTCCACTCACACAATTCCCTCTACTGAAGCCTTGAAAATACCAACGCTACCCTAGACACAAAGGTTGGTATTTGTTATTTTCCTGTCTGTTGTGTAAAGCTATATGGAAGTAGGTGTGGGGTGGCCAGATTTTGGGAGATATAACTGCCTAAATCTCAGGTTCGCGGACAGTCTACTCAGCAACCTCATCCACCCTCCCTCCCCACAACTCCACTAACACTTTACATAACAGAGAGCAAAACAGCAAATCAACATAAATCAACATTTGACAAAAACAAATGTTGATGTTTGTTAAAAGTAGCTCAAACCTTTTTTATTTCTTCTCTGAATCCAGTGGCAGCAGATTTAAAAAGAGGAGGGCAGGAGCTGCTGCTGTCCGAAGCTTGCGCATGGCATTGCCACCTGGAAAAAAAGCATTGTGGGCATGCCGGGCAGATCAAATTGATACCATATCACAGGTCACTGGGCAACACTGAGGGCCGGTTGACATCCCGGAGGCTGCTTTACTTTGTGGGGCAGCTGTTTTTGCTGGAAACCCTAAACAAAGAGAGCTTCTCTAGACTTGATCCAAGAGTGGGATTCGGAAAAAGGCCAAGTTAGTTTCTTACCTTTTTTATGCTTCCAGGCTGCAATACTTCTGCAAATGGAGGGATTGTAGGCAGTGTATTGTATAGTACTTGTCATTTGTATAGCTCCTTTTACCATTATCATAGTTTCAATGCGCTGTTCGTGGGAATGCCCTCAGAGGACCGAAGTACAGTGTGGTTGAGGTCATGGGGTACATTTGGGATGTGTGTATACATTTGGCCAAGAAAAGCTTAAAAGGGTATGACAAGGCTCTGGTAGTGAAGCAACATATCCTGTCTGGCATGTGGATGGGTGCTGGGATGATTCAGAATGGCGTCTGTGCTAAAGACACACGTCACAACTGCCAAGCACTGCAAGGTCACAAGAGGAAAAGGCAGGAGTTGCTGACGCTTCGCCTGCCTCAAGAAACAGCCCTACACCTAATTCAGGGTAGAGGCTGACTCTGCGTTGTTTTGTAGTGAGTGGAGCAGAAAATAAAGTCGTAAAATTGGTTGTACACTTTCATTTTCAACTTTAGCAACAGAGAACCTTTGAAGCTGCAAGCTTGAGAATAGGGTGGAGTTAGGGCAGTCAGATAATACATGTGGGCTTGAAGCGGGGCTCCTCCATTTTGCTTTTCAACAGGCTTATCTTTCATTCCTGTCCCCTCCATTTTCTGCAGAACAAGGAATTATGGGCATGACATTGTTAGTCAAGGGTCACTTGTCTCAAGGGCAAGCTTGCTTTCATCCATTCTATCTGCGGCTTTTTCCCATTAATAGAAGGTGCATGGCTCCCACTCCTTATTTGTTTCACTTTTGGACCATCAAGGACATCAGGAGAATTCATCCGGACTCTGCTAAGAAAAAAATAGTTTCCAAAGTTCACTGCCAGAGGTGCAGACAGATGATGCATGGCATTGGACAGCTCTGCTACCTAGAAATTGTACAACGACCTTGGCTGTGAAGCCAACGGTGTGGGCTGCACTCCCATGACCACTGATATGTGGTGTATATTCACTTATATCCCTATTGTCTCAATTTAGTAATTTCTTCAAAACCATGTAGTTCTAAATTTCATTCAGAATGTATTCTTTAGATTGATCACAGTTTTGGAATCACTGCTTGTGCAGATGCCTCTAACTGGGTATTAATGGCCAATGCATTTCGGATCCATTTATCCTTCATCAGGGCCTGTTAGACCTAGTTACAATTAAGGTCACAACATTAGATCATCATCATCAAATTAAACATAGCTATTCGTATTGACAGTTATTTAGATAGTTGCCCGCATGTGGTATTAAGTCAATCAAAATAAAGATATTGTTCAGTTATTTCCACATCGTACATAAAGTTCGTGTATAGCATCATTGCGCATCAGTCACATAAATCACATTAAATAGTGTGTTAATGTAAACACACATACGTAGTCAACGACACCATGCATGAAGTCAATGTCGCGGGGGAAAGAGAAAAATAATAAAGTTCCATTAGCACCTCAAATATATGTGATGATTAAAAGTAAAGCATTGTGCTTGTTTATATAGAACTAACCTTAAATCGCCCACAATAGTTATGCGTTCATACGTTTGTACGTGTAATGCTGGTGCTGCTTACAGTGTCGATGGACACATGAGAGAAGTGCCTGTGCCGCTCTGTAAAAATACTGAATAGTTCTGTAAGTAAGCAAATTCTATGTGCAAATACGTCTCATCCTGTTGTCCCTTCGCAGTCTGTGCCTTACCTTGTTACTGCGATGGAGAGTAGAAAAGCCGCGTGAACGCGTGCTCGAGTTACGTGTAGTAATGTTGAGAATACTGTTACCATGGTGACCGGGAATCACAGATTTCTGCGGTGGCCATGTCAGGATGGTGTTGTCCTCTATCTACAATGCCGTAATGCTACAAACTATATGTGGATCAGGTCTAGGCACTAAATATTGGGTTGCAAGTTCTTAGATATTGGAAAAAATGCAAACATGCGAGACTGGTAATGAAGAACGCTGATTAGTTTCATAGATGATCACTATTGTTAAAATGAGAGTTGAACAACTTGAATACAGCTGACCGCCCTGTTGGTTGAACATACTCATCTAATTAACAATACTGCTTAACCTTGAGCCTGCAAAGTTTATATCTCTTTCTGCATACTTACATTTATCAGAATAATTTAATGGCATTTTAAGCTACAATTTCCAATTATTGTTTAAGGATAAATTCATTATCACAAAAAACAACTCAGATCAAGCTCCTCATTGATTCCATTTGGAGCTAATGAGTCCAATTTATCGATCCATAAAGCCTCTTGCTGTGCCCTCCGTTTTCTCATGTCTTTACTTGATCCTTTCGTAGACAAAACTTGAAGTATGACGAATCGCAATTGTGTAATAGAGTGTGCATTGTCCATAAAGTGCCTAGCTACTGCTGACGCAGGGTTGGCATTCCGGATACAAGATTTATGTTCATTAATCCTTACCCATACTTTACATGACATATCTCCTAAGTAATTCTTCCCGCAGGGACACATCATGGCATAAATTACATTTTCTGACATGCATGCAGCATACTTAATTTTAGCCCCTGTTCTTGGGTGTGACACAGTATTCCCTTTCATTACATTGTTAGAGTTGCCACAATTCATACGGGGATGTTTATCA
Organism: Ambystoma mexicanum; assembly: GCF_040938575.1. Taxonomy (NCBI): domain Eukaryota; kingdom Metazoa; phylum Chordata; class Amphibia; order Caudata; family Ambystomatidae; genus Ambystoma; species Ambystoma mexicanum. Next base: position 38,441,811 of record NC_090924.1, on the reverse strand, counting down.
GGTTACTTTGTGGAAGACTTGCCTCGTGTATTCATTAGCATGTTAAGCAGGTTGTTGCTTCTTTTGTATGCGAATACCAGAGGTTATGGAAAAAGGTCTTTGGTTCTTGTATCCCTTGTAAGTATGAACCATCTCTTTTTGATGATTTCTTTGATCCGTCTGCTTTGTATGGAATACTTTGTTACGCATACCAGTTCACGATTTTCACGATTAGTTCTTTTAGTGAGGAGATGGTTACGTTCTTGTGTTTCTGTCTTACTGCACGCTGCTTGCAGGTCAGTTAAACGGTAACCCCTCTCTTCTAGTCTGTCTTGAAGCTGCTGTAGTTGCATTTCGCAAACTTCTGGATTGCTCACGATCCATTTGATCCTTAGCATGTGTCCAAATGGAAGGTTACGTAGAATGTTTGTTGGATGAAAACTCATACGATGGAGAAGATTGTTCTGATCAGTTTTGTTCTTGTAGAGTGTGGTGTTTATTCTGTTCCCACTGATGACCGTCTGTACATCGAGATAATGTTAGGATTTCCAATTTCTAAGGTGAATAGCAATCGTGCATCAATACTGTTCAAGTAAGCAAGAAAATCCTCTAAGTCTGTCCTGTTTCCTGTCCATACTCCGAAAATGTTGTCAATGTAACAAACCCATACCTTCAAATGTTGTTTCCATCTTTGATTTTCCATGATGTGTGAAACTTCGAATTGGTGCATAAAACAATTGGCGTATGCCGGCGCCATGGTTGCCCCCATGGCAGTCCCGGATATCTGTGAATAATACTTCTGATCATACTTGAAGCATGAGTGTGTGGAGATGAAATTTAACAGAATCATCAAAAATTCTTTGTTTGCCTCAATTTGTCCTGCTTGTAGCAATAAAGTCTGAACTGCCTTCTTGCACCTGGTCATGAGGAATACTTGTGTAGAAGCTCACAACATCGATCGTGAACAGTATGTCTTGCTCAGTCAATTTAATTTGATCCAATATCTGAAGCTAGTGAGTCATATCCTTGACATATGTGGGGGTTGCCAGAATGATTGGTTGTAGAAAATAATCTATGTTAGTACCAAGTGGCTGTAGGATGCTTTCTGTAGAGGCCACAATTGGCCTTCCTGCGGGATTATACAATCTTTTGTGTATTTTGGGCAGGGTATACAAATGAGGCATCTTGGGATATGATGTGAATAGATATGATCTAGTTTTTGTGATGATCCATTCATTTTCCAGTGCATTATCGAATATCGTTTCCAATTCTTTTTTGATCTCCATCGTTGGATCTCGTGCAAGTTGAACACGTGTGTATGTCATATAATTGTCGTAAACATTCTTGAACATTCAATGTTAATGGGAAACATCTTTTCATTGCTTTACATAAACAAAAAGGTTTTTATTTGCCTCTCTGTTGATTCTGTGCTTCTTCACTACTCAGGAACTATGGCTACAATTCAGCCCTACATGTATGCGCCTGAATACTCAGAAGAGGAGATCCTTGAAAGAGAAAAAAGTTGAGGCGATGTGGAATCAGAAGGAAGTCATGAGGATCAATCGATATAGCCTGAACCCATCACATGGAAGATGTTTCCACCTGGTGTACCTGCCATCATTGTGTGCTTTTGCCTACTCTGGTGGAGAACTGATGTTGCAGAGAAAAATCTGTCTGCTTGGCCTACATTGCTGAAGGAGACATACGGTTGCTATGTGTTACCGAGCTGCATCACTTTTACGCCGCCTGCCTTACAAGATCTGTGCTGCGAATGATGATGGTCACCCTAAGACGACGTCCCTAGGATGGCCGCTGCCAACTTGTTTTGATTTGGTTGCTGAGCAATGAATCCCTGCAACCAGTGCCGCTTACATATACCCACAGAGAGCGCCGGAAGGCGTGAGCCGGCCAGCTACCCCCAAGACCAGGTATCATAAGGCTGAGTGCCTTTCTTGGCCAGTATCATCGATCTCCAGGGCCGAGCAGGAGGGCAGGAGCCCCTTGCAGCCCCCGCAACCCACCTATCTTTCTGGCCTGCAGCTGATCCTTCGAGACACAGGTACAGACAAGGAAAGCAGATCCGACCCTTCAAATCCACCCACTTGAGCCCCTTATTCAGAAACGCTGTGATCCCCATTTACAGCGACCCTCAGGCCGCTGAATTCACCCGAGGGAAACCTTGTGCGACGTCCCTAAAATGGCCACTGACAACTTGTTTTGATTCGGTTGCCGAGCAACAAATCCCTGCGACCAGTGATTAGTCAGAACCGCTTACATATGCCCACAGCGAGTGCCGGAAGGCATGAGCCAGCCAGCTACCCCCAAGGCCAGGTATCATAAGGTTGAGGGCCTGTCTTGGCATATCGTGGCCGCACAGGGCATAGGGGCCTTAAACTCTACGCATCTTGACCTCGTCAGCAGTAAGCAGTATTTCAATCTATGCCATCTCATCTCCGGCACACACCATATGACTCAAGTGTGCCCTTCACACTTCATGATCTCATATTGGTCACTACTATGTCTCCCCCGACCATTAACTTTGCTAACATTTGTCTAGTCATATGAACATTGAAACAACTAAATGACTCAGTCCACATTCCTCGCACTATCAGCTCTGCCTGCCGAACTGTCACCTCATATTGTCTAGTACCATAACTGGTCACAATGTACTATCATGTCTCCCCTACAGTCGTTCGCTCTTCCTATAGTTGTTGAAACTATACTTATATATTAGAGTGTAACGCCCCTCCACCGGCATCTAACATATTACTTGTGGTTTAATTGCCTAGATACCATGTGTATTATCTTTATGGACCTACCCTTGCATTGCTCCTTGTAGTGTCTGGTTATGTTACGTTTACTCCACAGCGATGAATACTGCTATCTCTTTGTACAAGTTTGGTGAACAACGCAATACTGGTTTACTACTACCACAAGCACTATGAACTTTGCATGCAGATTGTACTTTGAAAAGCTTTTCTGTACCTAAATACCCCCAAATGTGTTTAGTCCCACTGCCCTCTTCACGCTCATTTGTAACTAGGTCTACCTCCTATACTAGCCTTACCCTGTCTAGTAGCACGCCTGCCTGAATCTGCTGCGATTCCAACCCTAAAACTAGCTATCTAAACCATCTCTAATCTTTTGTTGTATGTGACCATGATACGTGCCTTACTAAACATCCTCATAGTCACAATGGTCACTGCCAGCCACGCTGTCCTTCCTGTCCAAATATGAAGGTCCTCACCCACAAATTGTCACCTCCTTCTCTAAAACCCACCACTATGCTGCTGCCCACCATATGTCACTCATCACCACCCTCTAAAACACTACTCCACTCCAGCCTTATCAAGCCCACATACTTCTTACCACCTTTAGGCTGGACACAAAAGGAAGCCTACCCCACTAAGGTTGACCCCTCCCACACACCTGAACTAACGCCCACCCAATTGATCCTTTCGATTCGCCAGCAAACCCAAACCCAAACAGCCCTGTCCCATAGAGCTGAGAAACCACAGACTTCGATCTAGACTCTCTGCACCCTCCTCCACCACTTCACACAAACATACTCAGCTATCACATAGGCCTCGCAAACCCAACACCCAAAACCCTAAACTCACTCCTACTAAAGAGCTAAGCCCTGATCAGCCAAACACAGCACCTATGAACAAAAATAACAAAATAGAGCCCCATTTAATCAAAGGCAATCTTATTAACACCAGATCCCTCATGGCCCACGCCGCAGAGATCGCAGACATTATTTTATCTATCCAGCTAGACTTCCTACCAGTCACCGAAACCTGGCTACATAAGGCAGCAGGACCTGGCCTCCTACTAGCTGTCCCTACCAACTTTACTATCATCAGACGTGACGGAGAAACGTCCAAAGAAGGTGGACTAGCATTTATATGTAAGACTAACCTATCCAATAGAGAAACAGAATGTAAACTCTGCGCCTCAGCTGAGCTACTCTCAGTTAAGCTGGCCTTATCTCCCTCTTGCACCATCCTTTACACCTGATTTCCAAACAGCCTGGTCCATTAGGATCCTTTGAAGAAGACATTGGGCCTCATTACGAGGAAGGCGGTAGAGGGATAACGGCGCCGGTAGAGCTGCCGGCCCCGTTATCCCTCTACCGCCTCATTACGAGGTCTGCTTGGGGGTCCTGCAAAGGACGTTCCTTAGCGGTACCCGCTAGCAGACCAGGATGCTAACAATGGGCCGTCATTAACATGCCCGTTGCTAGCATCCTCCCCATTCCCATTGAGCCCTATGGTGGCTCAAATGGGAATGGGATGCACCGTGTCCGTGTCCCAGAAAAGGGAATTACTGGGCCCTCCAAGGTCGGAATGGCCTGGTATTTCCCCATTCCAGTAACCCGGACCCGGTACCTGGTATGGGAGTAGTGGCATGGCTACCTCCATACTCATAATGAGGCCCATTATGTCCCTACTATCCACCAACACCAAATCTGGCTCCCAAATAATACCATTGGGAGACTTCAATTTAGGACTAAATGTTCCTTGTGACCTTAATGCCACCAGTCTTGCGAATACTATCAATGAAGCAGGACTCACAATCAGGATTAACAAGCCTACCCACATTAAAGGCTGCACGTTAGATTGGCTTGCAGACATTAACTGCTCATCATGTATATTCTCTATTGAACCTTGCGAATGGACAGATCACTACTTGATCTCATTCACAATCCAAGATAGTCTACCCTCTAATTCACTCAAACCTATGGCCCCTCAGGCCCTAACCAGATGTAAAAACAATATATCAACGATAAATCTCCTTCCACTTCTCCACACTATAACCAACCCTAATCATCTACCTTCAGACCCTACCAACCTGGTAGACCCGTACAACAACACTATTAACTGAGCCTTCAACATCATTGCTCCACTAAAAATGAGTAAAGAGAAACCCCAAGCACACCTGAACTCTTGGTTCACCCCCAGCCTTAAAGCCTTACGGTTAGAAAAAAGGAGGGTGGAAACCTGTTGGAAAAACAACCAAACCGACCTGAACAGACAACTCCTCACCTCACTCACAGCTAAATACAAAAGTGAAATTATCCAAACTAAAAAAGAATCCTTCAATGAAAGAATCAAAAAAGCCAACTCTAATACCCGAGAAATATTCTCTATACTAAGAGAACTAGAATCTCCCATTGCACCCAATGACACCTGTGTCAAAAACAAAACATTGGGCCAGATTACAGAAACTTTGCACTGCTGCAAGCGCGAAGTGTGCACGGTATTAGCACTAGGGCAAACTTTGCCCTATTTTTAAAAACACTGGGACATATTAGAAAACTATTGCACCATGACAAGTGCAATTTGGCATGGTGTAGGCATAAGGGCAAAAATTGCCCTTGGGCAAAAAAGCTAGATTTTCACGGCATTATTGCAACAGGGCAAAGTTTTCCCTACTGCTAATACGGAATGGTATTAGAACTAGGGCAAACTTTGCCCTGGTGAAAGAACGCATCCAAAATGTATCTTTCTTGCACTAGGGCATTTTTTCCCAGGTGCTTATACAATGCCAAGGTTCACTTGTCATGGTGCAATAGTTTTCTAATATGCCCCAGTGTTTTTAAAAATAGGGCAAACTTTACCCTAGTGCTAATATCGTGCAACTTTGCCCTTGCACCGGTGCAAAGTTTCTGTAAACTGGCCCCGGGTGTACAGACATACAAAATGCCCTATGCAACAAAATTGCCATGCTCAAGGTAAAATCACAGCTAAGTAATCCACCCAACATAGAATAGCATTAGACACCCAAGAAGCCATCCTGAAAGAAATCGCAAAAAAACAAACCAAACCTGACAGTAATTTTAAATTCAGAGCCATCTCCAATCATGAGACACTAGACATTATCTCATCCCTCAAACCGTCCCAGTGCCTCTGAGATACTTGTCCCGCTCATATAATTAAGGAGGCATCTAAAGACCTAACTTCATTTATCAACACCTTCATAAACTCATCTTTCAAATCCTGCTCAGTACCCACTAATCTCACGGACGCGTGGGTACTACCATTATTTAAAAAAATGATCTTAGACCCCAGCATCGCCACCAACTATAGGCCCATCACAACTGTCCCATTCCTCCTTAAAAGACTGGACCGTGCTGCCTATCTCCAGATCGAATCCTACCTGGAGATCAACAATTTATTAGGCACAAGACAATCAGGTTTCAGGCCAAGGCATGGGACCAAATCCGCCCTCCTTGACCTGAAGAGCCAACTCGATGACAGAAAAGAAACAGGAGAAGCATCTATCCTCCTCCTCCTAGACCTATCTGCAGCATTCGACTTGGTTGACCACAAAGTATTCTGTAACCACCACAAATCAGCTGCACACTTTTCAAAGGAAGCCACCATGTGGAAAAACTTCTTCCTAGATAATAGATCTATCATGGTTTTCTCACCACTATCAGCCGCCGATCCAGCTCCTATCACTTGTGGCGTACCTCAAGGCTCATGTGTCTCCCCTACATTGTACAATATATTTACAAAGACCCTCTTTGACATACTCGACAAACTAGGTGACTCATATACCAACTGTGCGGTCGACACCCAGATCCTCATCCCCATTCAAGGGGACTATGTCAAAGATGTGGAACTAATTAACAAAATGTACCTTATTGTACAGACCTGGATGGCAACACATGGCCTATGCCTCAATGGTGAAAAAAACTGAGCTTTTAATCATTGGATCAGCCAGCAAACTAAACAAACTCTCTTCCCTTTACAGCCACATCACCATCAATGGCATCAAAATCAAGGTCACTAGTAAGGTAAAAACCTTAGGATTTTATCTGGATTCAGCACTTAACCTTAATAAGCAAGTAAACGCCACAGCATCAGCCACTAGTTACACCTGCAAACTCATATATGCATGCAAAACATACTTATCGGTGGAGAATTGCACAACCATAGCTCGTGCGCTTATTTTATCCCGCTTGAATTACTGCAACGCATTATACATGGGCACAAACAAATGTAATACTAACAAACCACAAACACTCCAAAATAACGCCTTAAGATCAGCCTTAGGCATACCCAAATCCCATCACATCTCACATGAAAGACGCACCATCAAATGGCTTTCCATAAACGACAGAATTAAACTCAAAGCACTTAATATCACACATAGATGCCTCTCCAACAAGGCCCCTATTTACCTGACAGATAGATTCACTAGACACACAGCCAAGAGACCCATTAGAACGGCTCATTCCAACAGCCTAAAAATACCCAACTTCAAACTCAGAATAACTGGCGGCACTTGTTTCCCAGTTAAGGCAGTTCAACTGTGGAACTCACTCCTGGACAACTTCAGAGCTGTACCCTCCCTCCAGTCTTTCAAAACAAATGTCAAACAATGGATCTAGCACATGACCAATGATCTAATTTTCCCATCAAATCCTACACTGTGCACCAAGCTATGTTGATAATGTATATAATGTATAGATAACGTATATAATGTATAGATATTCTTCAGTGTTGCCCTACCCCCCTGTTACCCTCTCTTGCCTGAACTGTACTGCAATCTGCCTTGCTTTTGTCTCCCCTGCACTCTACACCTGACCTGGATCTGTAAATTGCCTCTATTTGTCCTGACTGTAACCAAATTCTATTTGTCCTGACTGTAACCAAATTCTTGCTCAGAGCCCTGATGCCCTAGGGCCCGGCGTGCTATATAAATAAATAAACAAATACAAACAAATACAAATGGTCCTTATGCATGAACTCCAAGCTACAGTTCACTCTCGTAATCCAAGTAATGAGTAAGTTCACTCTATATATGTTATTTGTTTGACAATAGAGACGGGTAACATAATATGTTGTTCCCCTACGTCAATATAAGTTTGACGGATCACAGACGTGAGAATTTTTCTTTAAATTGAATAATGTACTGATTGTAAAATGAAGCCAAAGTGTTCCACTTTAGATTTATCGTCTGAACAATTAAGTTTTTTCCACTATAAAGTATCTCCCAAATGTATTTTTCTTTAATATGCGTTCACATTTGTAACTGATATGTACTTTAAATCACTACTACTGTCGATACGTTGTATGAAAAATTACTTTTTTAAATCAAAACAATGCCGTACATTTTGCAAGGTAGTGCAAATAAAATGCAATTATTGACTTCATTCCAGTAAACTATGTCTGTATCTCTTACACAGGTGGGACAGGCTTGTGGCATATCACACGTTTAAATGGTGATTCATTGAAGAATGGGATTTAGTGTCCGAAAAGTAATACCTGCCTTTGTGGTTCGAGCCATTTGTGATGAATTCCCCAGTGACAGTTGACAATACCATGGATTCATGCAGCCAGTACCTCAAATGCAGCAGTATATTTTGTAGTGTCATTGACATCTTCCTTACCAAACTAAATAGAAAAATAAAAAATAATTCAAGCTGAACACTTGTGAGAAATGTCCATAGCATATTCAAATACATAAGAGTATTGTAACATATTTCTTGTGCAATAACACGTGTATTGGCCTATTGCGCTCGCCACATGCTCTTCCTCCACCCCAGTATCAATGGCAGTTCATACCTGTGACCATGCGCTCGCAAGGGGGCTTGGTGGATGGGAAGGCTCAAGGTGTCGATCATCATGCACACCTCAAAGGCATCTTCCGCACTGCGACCATTATCCACATGGCCACCCTAGACCTGCTGTCTCCAGACTCCCCTTTGAAGACTGCGTCCCTCCAATCAACATAGGTATGGTTCCCTTGAACATTCTCATCCACCCCCCTCCAGTATCAATGGCAGTCGCACCTGTGACTGTGCGCTCGCAAGGGGGCTGGGTGGATGGGAAGGCTCAAGGTGCCAAACACCATGCACACCTCAAAGGCATCTTCTGCACTGCAACCATTGTCAACATGGCCACCCCAGACCTGGTGTCTACCAACTCCCCTTTGAAGACCCAGTCCCTGCAATCAACATATGTATGTGTCCCTTGAACATTGCTCTGGCCCTGTTGCGCTTGCCCCATCCTCATCCACCCCCTCTCCAGTATCAATGGCCACTCACACATGTGACCGTACGCTCCTGAGGGGGCTGGGTGGATGGGCAGGCGCAAGGTGCCGAACACCATGCACACCTCATTGACATCTTCCGCACTGTGACCATTGTCCACATGGCCACCCCAGACCTGGTGTCTCCAGACTCCCCTTTGAAGACCCCCTCCCTGCAATCCTCTTCCATCCCCCGCTCCTGTATCAATGGCAGTTCGCACCTGTGGGCCTGCGCTTGCAGGGGGCTGCACTGGTTGGATTGAGAAGGTCGAACATTGTGATAGAGGTCTGGTGAGTGTGAACAAACATGTCAGACATTCACATACACACCCACTTCAGTAAGCCTTTATAAATACCAAGTTACCAAGAAAACATCTTTGTAATAGACAACAGATAACAGCATCCCCCCACTTCTTACTTTGCTCACTGAATAGGCTCTGTTGTTCCAAGTAACGAGTAACGTTTAGTCAACTTTTAGTGTTGTTTTCTGTATCATCAACAATCTCGACTAGGACACTTTCTTGTGCTTTATACTACAATGTATACCCTATGCTCACTTTATTTTATTTAAAAAGTCTACACCATTATCAACCAACCTACGCATTTGTATCTCTGTAATTAGCACATAACATTACAGAGTATTGTTTTTAAATGCAATTTTTAGTAGTGCATGATTTCACGGTGCTTTCCTTGCCATTTTCTATATAGTCAATGTATTTGTGTTATCAGAGAGATGTGATGTTTGGTTTACTCACTGTGATACTTTTTTAATACTAAAAATGTTGTATATTTCTTTAAAAATCGAACAATGCCTTCTTCTTTCGTTTTCAGTTGCAGTAATACCAGCCATGCTTAAAGTGATAGTATAGTCCTTCATGTTGTTCCAAAGGATTTAAATTTAATTAGAAAATGGCTCTTGAAATGCAGATTTCCAGTGTCCTAAATTGAAAGCAGAGCCAATGCTCTCCTAGCCATTCCCTTAGCGTAGCTACTATCTATCGGCCACCTGGTCAAATTTCCTCCTTCCTCTCTGAGTGGGCTGACCTCTCCTCCTCACTCCTGTCCTTAACCACTCAACTCCTCTTTCTTGGAGACTTCAATATCCACCTTGAAGCCTCCTGTTCTCCCTCTAGACTCTTTTGCGACCTCTGCGACTCTCTCTCACTCTCTGTTCTCCCGTCTGGGCCGACCCATTCTGCAGGGCACACTCTTGATGCTCTGATCTCTTCTGACCTTCCCCTCTCTGTCCCTCGCTCCACTCCTCTCTCCTGGAGTGATCACTCCCTCCTTTCCTCCCACCTCACCCTCCCTACCCCACAGGCAAAGCCACCCTCATCACTGCCACCCACCTTCGCGGTCATTCGACCCATGAAGCGCGTGTCAGATGAGGCTTTATCTACCACCTTCTTACCCCACCCCTTCGGCTGACTCCCACCCTGGCACAGCCCTCTCCACTCTGCACTCTGCTATATCTGATACCCTTGATATCCTTGCCCCTGTCATGAGAATCCGCCTGAAGCCCAAGGCCAAATGTAACTCCTGGTATGACTCAGATCTTGTCACCCTTAAACGCAAGTGCAGGGTTGCAGAGAGGAAATGGCGTGCTTCATGTCCATCCGCTGACAAACTGGCCTGCCGCCTGCTCCAAAGGCAATACCGGCTCTCCGTTCTCACTAAGAAGAGACCCCTTTTCCAAGCCCGCATCTCTGCGGCATCTAACAATTCGTCCGAACTCTTTAAAATCTGCAAGGAGCTGGCCAACCCTGCTGCAGTCTCCACCTCTCCTGTCCCCTCCCAGGCCCTCTGCACAGCACTGGCCTCTCACTTCATTTCAAAAACTCAAGACATCCTGTCCTCAGTCTCCTCCTATCACCTCCCCTCCCCTATTCCCTGCTCTCCCTCTGGACTTTCGGCAGCCACCCCTCCTCCCTCCTTCTCTGCCTTTCCCCTTTTTTCTGCTGACGAGGTTTCGAGACAAGTCTGATCTATGAAAGTCTCGTCAAAACAGGTCCACCCCTGTTCCTCCAAAACTATCAAGGACCACATCGACTCCCTGGCGCCTGCCTTGGCTGACTTCTGCAATCACTCCTTTGCCTCTGGAGTCTTCCCATCCTCCCTTAAGCACTCCCTTGTGCACTCCCTTCTTAAGAAACCCTCCTCCGACCCCTCCTGCCCAGCTAACTATCGCCCAATCTCTATCACTCCCTTCCTGGGCAAGCTTCTGGAGAAACCGGCCATCTCCCAGCTTAATCTCCATGCTGAATCTGTTGGTAGTCTTCATGACCATCAGTCTGTCTTCAGAGCTGCCAGAAGCACGAAACTGCTCTCCTGAACATCCGTGAGGACCTGCTCTCAAACCTTGACTCTAACACCCCTTGTGTTCTCATCTTGCTCGACCTCTCCTCTGCCTTTGACACTGTTAACCACACCATCCTGCTCAACCGTCTCCGTGATAACCTGGGTATCACTGGTTAAGCTCTGGCATGGCTGTCCTCCTTCCTCTCCAATCGACCCTCCCAGGTCCAACTGGGTTCCTTCCTCTCTGACATCTTTTTCTCTACCTGTGGTGTCCCCCAGGGATCTAACCTCTCCCCATGGCTGTTCAATCAGTATCTTGCACTTCTTGCTCACCGCATAGCCGCTCTCTGTCCCAACTTTCAGTGCTACGCGGATGATACCCAGCTCATTTTCAGGCTACCCTCGGCCTTTTCTTCCACTTCCCTCATCTCTGACTGTCTTTCTTCTATCCAGGAATGGTGTGCCACCAACGACCTCTGCCTTAATGCCAGTAAGACTGAGATTCTACTTATCGGCACACCCACTCCCTCCTTCCCTGCAGCTCTCTGGCCGGCCTCCCTTGACCCTCTTCCTGCTCCTACCTGCATGGCAAAAATCCTCAGGGTCATCTTCGACTCCACACTCTCCTTCTCTCCTCACATCTCTGACGTCTCTAAGAAGTCACACTACCAGCTACACCTCCTCAGAGGTATCCTTCCTTTTCTCTCCTTCCCCCAGAAGCTCACTGTCTCCAGAGCTCTGGTTCTCTCTAGGCTGGACTACTGTAACAGCCTCTATCTAAATATTCCTGCCTCTACTCTCCGCCCTGTGCAACTCGTCCAGAACAGGACTGCGAGACTTGTCCTTGGCCTCAAGCTCAAGGACCGTATCTCTCCAGGACTGAAATCACTACACTGGCTCCCAGTGGCTGCAAAGATTAAGTTCAAACCCCTCTGCATTGTCCATAATAAGGCCTTCTGGGGCCTGGGGCCAAAATACCTTCAACTCTCTCTTCCTAAATATCTTCCTTCTCGAGCCCTTCGCTCATCCACCTCCAACTACCTCAGGGTCAGCCGCTTCTCCAAGCAACGAGCTGGTTGTAGATCTCTCGCCGCAGCAGGGGCCTCCCTCTGGAACAGTCTTCCTGCCCCCCTGAAACTTGAGGAGAACCATCTACGGTTCGGGAAGCACCTCAAAACCTTCCTCTTTGCCTCCGCTTTCTCTCCCTCTCTCCCCTGCTAAAATCACTGAACCTGATTTAAATCTGCAACTGGGCCATTCACCGATCTCATGTCCTGGCCCAGCCACTCTTCCTTGCACTGCCTACATGCACTACGGGACTGTCTCTGTATCCTACAGCCCCTTCTCCTGGCACTTACCTTTGCACTTGCCACCAGCTGGCCCTATTATTTATCTCATATTCTATTAACCATATACCGCACTTTCCTTGCAATTGCCACTAGCTGGCCCTATTATTTATCTTGTATTCTACTAACCATGTACTGCACTTCCCCTCTCCCCTTCCACTGCACTTTTTCCCAGTCCACCTGCCCTTGCACTTGCGCGATCTGAATGACACCTGGCGTAGTAGGATCGTTGTCTGTCTCCCTCTGTTCCCCCCGCCTCGTCGCTCCTTGAAACACTTGTGTATAGGCGCGTTACAAATGCCATATCATATCAAGGATGTCTTTGACCATGGGAGGGGCAATCGATTCTGTGTTTGCAGTATGCACTTCTCAGAAGATATGTACGAGCAATCACAGTACAACAAAAAGCATGGCCCCAGAGTGCTTCGAAAACTATTGCCCAATGCAGTTCCAACAGAATTTCATCACATGCTGACCTAGGTGAGTAGTGGACACTAAATTATTAAACGTATTTTACCATTTTCTAACTATGTATGTATAATACATTTTTAAAGTGATCACTCACATGGAAATAGTCTGTGGGCAATACCATAAATAACGGTTTTCAGTTTTTGGGGAATAATTCCATTGATATTTCATAGCATGTCTTTCCTTCTTGACACAATCTTCTTTGGTTTGTACATTTCTAACTTTACTAACTTTAGATTACTTTGTGAGATACTCAAATAGCTCTGAGCAATGGGAGCCTTACCAAACGAAATCCCATTGCGTCTTCTGAAAATGATGTAATCTTTTTTGGGAAATTACCGTGTTTGCCTTTACGTAGACTGCACATTTGGAAGTACAGACCGTTAACATGGAGGAAACCACAGACACGTCCAACAGCCAAATAGTGAGGCCAAGCGACTTGCACAAAAACTTCTTTTTTTTAGTTTTTTTTAATATTAATGCACATATTCTAACAAACAATGCTCTGACTATTTGCATCGATTAAGGGTTAAGGGGCCAGGATGTTACATCAACCATTATTCCAAAGTCAACAGCAACCTCACTCACCTTTCAAGTACATTTCTTAGAATAATCCATCAGATGTGACTACACAAAATATGTGTTTGTTCAATTTCCACCTAAAACCCATTAATTATTGTTATGTATAATGTTCACTTTTAGGCTTCATTGTAAATACTAACCTTCTTGATGCAATTTCTTTTTAATTTTGCTTTTACATCTTTCTTGTTTCAATTACCATTAAATAGGTGGAGCCTGACATTTTGACAATGTACTAGTATTCTTCTGCAAATGGTACGGAGGATGAGGTAAGGGATGTGAAAATGTATTGATTTATAGAAATGTTTATAGATTAACAATATGTATTTACATTTAAGTTGCCATATTTGGAGGTGATTTGCAATACTGTCAGCAAACTGCAAAGCATAAATTCAGCAACCATGATGTATTTATCACAGAGACACGTGCAACAATGAAAGTAAAGGTTCGGAAAAATGTACTTTGTCACTGAATAACATAGACCCTTTCACCATATTAATTGTGTTTGTTTTAGTTCATTCACTTTAGATATTTAGCAAAAAATTGAATGGGAGGCACAAAATAACTTTACAATGCATTAAAGGGATACAATTTAATGAATGTTTTCCACAGTGAACTCAAACCAACTCCCTGCGACATCTCTGAAGGTTATCGGGTACAGTTTTCATATATGTCTTTTTAAAATGTTACACGCAGACACATTGTTCGACTCTATGTTATTATTAATTAAAACATGTTAACCAAGGGATGAAACTTCATTTTTCGATAGTTTAACTCATATTACAAGGTCAGCAATCATTAAAACCACTTTCGCAAGGTGTACTTTATGAGATCGAAAGCTTTTAACATTACATTGTTTAAAAATGTATTCAATTTTCTTTGTATTATGTTCAAGGACTGTGCTACTGAAGTGGCCGAAATTGAAGAGACAAATGGAAAAGAGGTATACATAACATATTGTAAATGATCAATTATCATCCATTTTAACAGTAATGTAATATTGATTTTGTTTTAGTTGCTTCAGTAGGAACCTTTTGTTATATTTGGATATAGGGATATATGATTCTTTACATGGAAGAAAACACTTCAAGGTTTATACAATTTAAGAATGTTGTATTTCAGCTTGGTCTGTTAGTCGGTGAATTCAATTTGACAGTTTTGAGGAGAGTCTGCAAAACAAAGGCACATAACAAAGGCTTTTTCAAAAAGAATTAGTTTAGTACTTACTCCTTTGATATTACATATTTAAGTTGTAATTGATCTAGTCTGTATGTGTGCTAAAAATTAAGCATGTTCTTTTTCTCTTAAATCATAGTCCTAGGACAAAGAGGAGCAAACATACTCCAACAACTACACTAACCAATGATGTTGATTGCCCTACAGACATGACTTCGGAGCAGCTACATTTTGAGGCTGAGCATTGTTCACGTAAGATTCAGTGTCATGATGCAGCAGCCCAGTGGCCAGAATTTGAATTAAATGTCAGGAGTGACCCATGGAAACTATACATGGATCATTGTTACACCACACAACATCACCCAGAAGAGACACACAACACAGCAGATGTTTCTTAACTGCTTGTAGAACCGCCCACACAATCAACACCTTATAAACAATTTCTGAAAATGTTCTCTCTTTCCCCAATACATGTGGACATATCGGAAGTATCACACACAGAAATAACTGAAGCATCTTAACCACTAATTGTCGATTGTGCTTCAGATGAGCACTCCACCCTTCCTAGTGTTGAAGACTTATCCACCTCAATGGAATAGCAATCCACTGTAGCTCTTGACGATTGGCTACTAAAGGAACCAAAATACATTGTATTAGACTGCTGCTTGATTGAGATTATGAAAAAATTGTTATATGTAATCGTAAATTGCATGGGAGGATTTGTGAGGAGCTATTGATGCAGTTTACTCCTGTAGTCAAAGACACCAATGTGCAGATCAAGGGTATTTGTGTACATCACCATGAATCATTTTCATGGTCTGCTCAACCTATGCTTGGAAAAGTGCCTGCTGGAAACTCACTTTGTTCATCTGCAATGTTGTTTAGGGAATCAACATTCAGTACACTTTGACATTTTTTCAAACTTTGTGGAACTCCAGTTCCTTTCAAAACCTAATACTACAAATATCAGAAGGCATGCACACTCAAACAGTTGTCATTGAACAATGCTCTCACTGGCAGAAGGCTGTGGCTTGCTGGTGATGGACAGTGCGACAGTCCTCATTTTTCAGCTAAATACTGCACTTGCCACTTCCCAGACATGGACACCAAAAAAGAAATATCTATAGTGGGTTCAGTGGTTGTGCAAGTAACTGAATGTATATCTTCTGTTGCCATGGAAAAATATGGTTTCATTAAATCCATTCAACTTCTGCAATCGAGAGGAATGCACATAGACTTGATAGCCACTGACAGGCATGTTTCAATTGCCAAGGCCATGCGAGAGTAGTTCCCACAAATAAAGCATCTATATGATGTATGCCACGTCACAAAAACCATTTCGAAAATAAATACAGTTGCTGGAAAAAAAGGCCACAGAAAACATATTAAATTGGTTACAGTCTGTAAGCAACCATTTTTGGTGGAGCTCAAATTCTTGTCAAGGATCTGTTGATATTATGGTTGAAAAATGGCATTTGGTGATGCACCATTGTTCTTACGTACACTCTTGGCAAGAAAACAAACATTTCATCAATGTGGACATGGACTATTGAGCAAGGAGCAGGGGAGTAAGAAAAAGTGGTTGGTTACAGGTTCCCCTGCTCACACATCCCTTCAGAAGATTGTTTTTGACAAAACACTTTCAAGGGACATGAGGGGATACTCCAAATTCTACCACACCAGAGATGTGGAGGTGTTTCAGAATATGTGCCTAAAATACAGGCCCAAAAGGTGACATTTGCACATAGATGGAATGAAGGCTAGAACACGACTGTACTTGCACGCATTGAGAACACTGGAAGGAAACAAGCAAAAACTGCAGGAATTTTCTGGAGTGCCTCATAACAACAAGGAGTTTAACAAAAGAAGACCATGGGTGGCAAAGCCAACCTACCAGCAGACGGATTTTTTAATTTGTGAAAACTCTGACATTGAATGTGCTGGCCGGTGGTTGGTCAAAATCTCGAAAAAAAAAATCGTGAATGACAATAAGGTCGAAAAAAAAATCTTGAAAAAAAAGTCGAATTAATCTTTTTTTAATTATATATTTATTTTGGGGTCCGGGATTAAAAAAAAATGGGTTAAAAAAAGGGGGATTAGGGGGGAATCCCCCCATTTTGAATAAAAAACAGCATTAAAAAAAATTCGACCTTTTTTTTCGAGATTTTTTCAAGATTTTATTTTTCGATTTTATCACTATAAACCGTGCTGGCCATGCAAACACATGAAATTGATCCAGATTTTGTTTCTAGGGCCCATATTGTGCTACATAACATTGCAAAAGGGGTTTCCCCTCCCAAACCTGAACTTGTGGAAATGTTGACTTCGAGAATTAAATGATGTATGGCTCTCTTTAAAATGTTTAACAAAGGCAGTTTAAAGATTTTACATATTGGCTGCAAGCTGTCTTCATTGTACAAAAAATGAAATAGTATCTGACTTGAGATGTAATTGATACAAAATTGGCTTTGTAATGAATTACAGTTTGTAAAGTAATGTCACTAGATAGGCATACCAAGTTCTACTTTTTGTTGATTTTTCTATCTTTAACCATCAAAATAAATGATTTTGTTTTCCACAAGAGAGGCTAGCTCAGAGTAACGCACTTGCCTTGGAAGCAAGACAATGCAGAGCAACACAGTTTTGATCCCGGGGTCCGCACTTAGAAAACTCTGGGTATTAAGCATGTTATAAATAACCAATTATAACAATAAATGACAGTGTGATTACTTCAAGTATTTCACTGGAATCATCTCTGTCTCAAAGCCAGCCAGACTGAGATCCTTCCTATTAGGACTGTTATTTGTTCTTCCCCTAATTCACTCTATCCTCCCTCCCCTATCTCTCAAGCCAGAAACCTTAGAGTCATCTTTTACTCCTCTCTCTCTCTCTTTCCTTCATCACATCCTTGACCTTGCGAGAAGAGCATTTTCCAACTTAACCTCTTTAGAGGTTTCCTCTCTTTTTCAGAATTTTACCCAGAATCTCAATGTTTCTAGAGCTCTGGTACTCTCTAGGCTGTACTATTGCAACAGCCTCTTCCTTAATCTACCCGCTCCCTCTCTCTACCCCACTCGTCCCCCTCCAGCTAATCCGGAATACGGCTGCAAGACTTATCCTTGCCCTCAAGACCACAGACCGGATATCTCAACCAGGCTCTTCAACCCTTACTAGGCACTTTTCTCTCCTAATTTTCAGTGGTATGAGGATGACACTCAGATCTCCTTCAATCTGTGTGCTGCCTCCTCTCCTCTCTTGCTTATTCCTGACTGTCTATCCAGGATTCAGGAATGCGTGCCTCCAACGATCTCTGCCTTAATGCCAGTAAATTCAAGTTCCTACTCATTGGTACCCCTGCTCCCGCTTTCCCTCTTTCACTCCGGCCCCTTTCTTGGGCCCTTTATCTGCACCTTCCAGCGAGGTGAAAGAAAGACCTTGATTTCATCTTCGACTCCATCATCACTTCTCTCCTCACATCACGGGAGTGGGTTTATGGCCCTTTAAGAATGTGCATGAAATGGAAGGGTTCACAGAATAACTCTGAGGCCAAATAACCGAACCAACCCAGGAAGATGGCAAAGTACTGTTTTATTATCAATGATCTAAAACAGGGAGTTACAGCGAACATCAATGGAAGCATGCTTGATTTCTCTCTAACATTATCTCTAAGCAAATAATGAAACACTTTACATGAGTTTGCTGGAAATCTGCCCATATTTTATTTTTTCAAAATCTATGTACATACAATAGTCATATAACTTACTGCCACTTGACAAAATCCATTCAGACTTTACACATACATTCAAGTGTGGGTCTATAATCTTTCTGAAAACCTTTGTCCACATTCATCAAATGGCAACAACGTTATAAGCCATCTAAAAATGTTGAGACCCCCTCTAATTTAGCACCATGTTGACAAAATCCCACCAAACGTTTCAAATACATGTATATCTAGTTCTAAAATCTTTTTGCAAACTTTTGTGTAGATTCGTCAAATGGCACCACATTTATAAGCCTTTACAATATTTTGGGACCACCCCTCTAATTTTGCCCCTCCTAACAGAATCCCATCAAACTGTGCAAAAACTTTTATATCTAGATTTAAATCGTTATGTGAACTTTTATGCAGATTTGTTAAATGGCACCACATTTATAAGCCTTTACAATATTTTGGAACCCCACCTTTACTTTTGTTCCCTCTTGAAAAAAACAGCTCCACACTATCCAAAACTATTCAGAATTAGGTCTAGAATAAAATTCCAGAATTTCATGCAGTTTCATTGAGTGGCACCGAAGTTATAAGCCATGCAAAAAATGCTTTTCACCAACCCAGTAATGCAAAAATAGGTACAGATATCCCCGAACATCTGAAGTGTTTGCGAACATCATAGGACCATACATGAACATCCGGATTGTTCCAGACTTCAGGGATGAAAAACACCAGTTTTAGGCTTTTTATGGCCATATCCCATTCCATCCTTATCACCACCCACCTCCCCAGAGATTGTTTGATGAGTTTGACAAGTACAATGTTGTGTTTTTTAATAGGTTTTTAGCAGATTTCTGCAAATCCAACATTGTGGGACTTTTAAAAAATCAGACGCATTTCACGCTTTTCAACTTCCAATCAGCAGGCGCGCCTGATGTCTGCGGACCTCACTTCGCCTTCTGAACCAATCAGAGACCTGTCTGCAGATTGAACAGGGAAGTGAGTTGATGGACTAAACCCAGATATCACATTTTTTTTTGTTACCTACTTTTGGGCCATTTAAAGACACACTGCTGGACAGATTTACACAAAATTTACAAACACATGCTTTCGGGACCGAGTCGCCGCTCCTGCCACAAATTTGGTGAAAATTCGTCCAGCGTTTTGGGCTGTAGATGTGAGCAACATTTTATTTCCATTGCGTCTATGAAAAATAGAAAATGTTGGGACCCCCCTACAACTTTGCCAACCTCACAAAACTTGTCAAATAAATTCAGATGGGGCCATATACTTTTTTTTTCAAAGTTTGGTAAAGTTTCGTCCAACAGGAGCAAAGTTATAAGCCTCCCAAAAAGTGCTCTTCCTATGAGTTGAGCAACTTAACCATAACAACTGAGCTGCTACCGCAGGCACTGTAATATTGTGTTTTCTGCCCCACAGAACATCTGCAATTCTCATATTACCCCCTCCCTTGCACATACACTTTCTGAATGTACCAACAACTGTGAATTATCTGTTAAAGGAATGGTTTGGTCAGAAATATTATTGTCCCTATGGTTCGGCCATGTGTTTTTAACCATAAATCGATCGATTGTACAAATATTTCCTATGCACCTT
This sequence comes from Ambystoma mexicanum, assembly GCF_040938575.1. NCBI lineage: Eukaryota > Metazoa > Chordata > Amphibia > Caudata > Ambystomatidae > Ambystoma > Ambystoma mexicanum. The sequence continues at coordinate 38,421,594 of NC_090924.1, read as the reverse complement.
ACCTGAGTTTTTGTCTCTTGAACACAAGCGAAATCAGGCAGCAGGGCGTGGCCATCTTGTGATAATCTTATCACTTGCCGCATCGCCCTGGGTGACCTGTGTTTGCAGCACTAAATCATATCCCCGCCCCTGAGCCTGACATCACCAAATCATTTATATTATCCACCTCTCTCCATGACGTTACTGGGCAGCGTAGCCAAAAGCGGCCAGTCGTCACCTACGCGACTAGACGCGGAACCGGAAAACAGCACACATCGTCTCACAGCACAGCGTGTCACAAAAGGAAACAGCAAGACTGTACAATTGGTAAAGTACATTTATTTCACATTAAGGGGTCGATTCATGGAGCAAACGTGCGCCGAAAATCCCAGCGCAAGCAGGCGCAAGGTAGCGCAAGCATGAGAAACACAGTGCACGCACATGTGTGCGATTCAAGGAAGACGCTGCGCGTGTTTACCGCTGTCCGTGCGCCCAATCCTGCCATGGCGCACGCAGGCACACACTGCATGCGTTATGCACACAGCAAAAGCGCACATTGCGCGGCGCACACAACCAAAGTGGGCGGAACAGTGGGCATAACACGCGGAATGGGGAATAACGCGTGAAAAAGAAGGCGTAACTGGGGAAGTACTGCAGGGAACTACACGGAACGCCCACACGCACGCCAAAAACCCGTATTCATGGATTCGAATACGGGAAACACGCACACGGCAAAAGACGCACACAGGCGTCAACGCATCCGCCACACAAAGGCAGGCGGAAGCGTCCTCACGCACAGTATAAAAGTGCGTGCAAACAACAAACACGTATATAAAGCTACGATGAATGCCCCATTTGTCACAGCACTGATCGTGGGACACCGCAGGAGGAGGAGAATAGCCAGGGCACACATTTTCGCACCACGGACAAGCCTTTTTGGGATGCCTGACAACCAGGTCTATGGCAGGTATAGGCTTCCACCCCACATCATCCTAGACCTGGTCAGGGAGTGGGAAGATGACCTTACATCCCCCACCCTTTGCTCCCAAGCATTGAGGCCCTTGGAGAAGCTGCTCAATGTCCTGCATTTTTTGGCCACTGGGTCATTTCAGCGGACTACTGCCATAGTGGGGGGGGGTCTCACAGGCCACGCAGTCACGCTGCCTACACCAGGTACTGGCAATCATGACAGCGCACCTCTCAGTCCGCAGGCACATATACATGCCCAGAACACCTGCAGAAAGGGTGGCACACTTCCCCAAAGTGTTTGGTGCCATAGATTGCACCGATGTGGCCCTACGTCCACCTAGGGCCACTGAGCACATCTACCGAAACCGCAAGCACTGGCATTCCATCAATGTACAGGTGGTATGCGATGCAAAGGGAATCATCACCTCTGTCTATGCAAACTACTCTGTCTCCACCCATGACAGTTTCATATACAGAATGTCCGCCCTGAGCCGGGCCCTGGAAGCTGGGCAGCATGGCGACACCTGGCTCCTAGGTGAGTACAAATGCCCTTGCACATGCATGCATGTCACACACACACACACAAATACACAAACCCCAATAATCACAACCATTTACACCTCCCCAGGGGACTGTGCCTACCCTCTGAGCAACCACATGATGACGCCAATCCGGAACGCCACCACACCACCCCAGGTAAGATACAACGCCGTCCATATTGCAACCAGGGCCATAGTGGAGCGCACATTCGGAGTGCTCAAATAACGTTTCCGCTCCCTTGACCGCTCTGGCGGGAAGCTACTCTATGCACCACCAGTAGTGTGCAGGATCATTGTGGCAGCATGTGTCCTGCACAATGTTGCAACACGGCAGGGCGTCCCGGTGGACATGGTGGTGCCCCCACATCCCCAACCACAGGCACAGGTGCTGCCCATGGGAGGGGACAGGGCATGTGGCGAGGGAGCCCGGACCCAGCTTGTGGCCACATTTTTTACCTAAACTCCCACCCCTGTGGAGTGCACACAGGCCTGGCACATACCAGGTGACAATCGATGATGACAAAGAGACACTGAACTGTCACAACCCTACCACCCTGAGATAGTTGCCATGGAAGTGCCACATTGTCTGCATCCCTAGCTACTTAAACACAAGCTATCCTGTGTGACCAAAAGGCACACATATGACATGACATGATATGGCCTATACACAAATATTTCAAGGTGCGATGAGACAGGGAGGGGGGAACAAGGGAAGCAGACAACGGTACTACTAGGCCAGGTGTCATTTAGATTGTGCAAGTGCAGGGGTAGGGGGAAGGGAAAAGTGCAAGGGGAAGGTGAGGGGGGAGTGCAGTGCAGGGTAAGTAGACTAAAAAACAAATACATAGGCCAGCTGGTGGCAACTGCAAAGGTAAGTGCAGACAAGTGCTGGGAAGGGGGGGCTGTAGGGATATAGAGACAGTCTCGCAGTGCAGGGGTTTCCCAGGAGGCAGTGCAAGTGGAGAGTGGCTGGGCCAGGGACCGAGGTCGGTGAGAGTGGCCAAGTTGCAGATCCAGTGCAGTTCCAGTGAAGAATTTAGCAAGGGAGAGGCAGAGAGAAAGCAGAAGCAAAGAGGAAAGTCTTGAGGTGCTTCCCGAACCGGAGATGGTTCTCCTCAAGTTCCAGTGAGGCAGGAAGGCTGTTCCAGGGGGAGGGCCCTGCCGCGGAGAGAGATCTATCCCCAGCTAGTTGCTTTGAGAAGCGGATGACCCTGACATGCAAGGTGTGAATCACACACACCTGCAAAACAGGCCATGGCCATCACTGTTATGTCACTCAAACCCTCCCAAACCACAACATGACATGGCAAGCAATACCCATACACCAACACAGTAACAATAAGGTACACATTGCCATGTCCCAAATGTACAGTGGCATCAGGCAATGATGCCTGACCTGGAATCAGATGAAATGACTGACCAACAACCTCCCACCCAAAATAAGTCATTTCCAAATGCATTACAAGAGTTGTAGACGTAACATAACAATGAATGCCTGTCTACATGCACATTGTGCATTGCAAAATCAACACTGGAGCTTCTGTGTGCTGTGTCCAACTCCTGCAACACACTGCTCAGCGCACAGCACAGTGAACAGCCATTGTGTGTGATGCACACCCTGAGCATCACATCTAAGCGACAGACCACATCAAAAAGCAAATTAGGCATGTACAGGATCCATAATTGGTCACAGAACATGTGCTGCAGGGACACAGTGGGCACCAGAAGGCAAACAGTGTACACGTGGATATGCAAGGGTGGTTGTACATGTAGTGCATCAGAGTGCAAGTGTGTGGGTCAGTAAGGACATGCACTCAACATATGCATGTGCAATCAAGTGACCATCAGTGTTCTCTACACATCACATGTGAACATTCACCAGGTGTACACCCCAGCATGTCAAACCACAACTATCCCCTCGCACCTGAAAGGTAAACACAACACATGAACAGTCATTGATCAGCAGAACACAACATGTACATAGGATACCACCATTACAATGTCAGGGTTCCCATCACACTGCAGGGCAAGGCAACTATCAACAACAACCCCCCCTCCCTCACAAATGACCATGACCCACTGAACAACTGCACCTGGGTCATGGAGCCTTCAACCCTCAATTCCACCTGGCCACAGGATCACCTTTCCCCTTCGTCACCATCTCCCACCTTGTGTGTAAAAAGGTGCCTGCACCCTCAGAATCCACACTCATTTCCAAAATCACAAAATCCAAGCCAGAAAAACGAACCAGAACACCCTCCCGTAGATGACTTGATGTAGCAGTACCTCACAAAGGCCAAGTACTACCACAATGATGTAACAACCAAGGTAGCACAGTAAAACAATGTCACAACAGGATGTGAACCATGTGTGGTACATAACATAGAATGATGCACCATGAACGGATGTGTACTGTCACAGGTCCCGTGTACAGGCGTGGGAGTGTCACGAAACAACCACCCCCACCGTGTCCTGGGTGCCTGCAAGGTCAAACTCACACAGGCCTCTTAGACCCTGGTGGGGAAGGAGGGTCAGGGATATGCAGTCGGGACAGGTGTTGGCACACTGGATAACTGGAATGAGTGGCAGGAGAGGGGAGGAGGAATGACACATGAAAGTAGGGAATGCACGTAAATATACTACCTGCATGAACACATACACAATCCAAACAAGCTTGGACATCATTGTCATGGCCTTCTGTAGTCCAGGTTTAGGAGTGGCACGAACCAACCACCCCCTCTAGGGTTTTGGGGCCTGCAGGTTTGGGGCTTATACAGGCATCCGCAACCCCAGCGGGGAAAGAGGGTTAGGGAACGTTGCTTGGATAGGTACGGGAAGCAGGAACACCGGGTAGAGGGTACAGGGTTCAAAATTGCATAGGATTCCGGGTGATTAGGGGGAAAAAAACATACCAAATTGAATTACACATTCATCCATGCATTAGTGCACCCCCCAGCAAGCCTATGCAGAGCAGTTTGAAAGAAAAACAACAAGACACTTAGCTCTGGTTTTGAGTGCTGGCCTCCTGCCTGCGCACTCTCAGTTCCGGTTACAGGAGCACTGCAATGCTGCAAAGAGAGCCACAGTCAACAACCTGTACGTGCCCATTACACAAAAACACACCACCAAACATGCCCCATAGCAACAAACTACTCTACAAACAGACAATCTGGTGTAGATGCTTCATACCCATATATAACATTACCCCTGTGATGGGTCATACACAGTCAATGCAGTAAGTCAGCCGCCGGTGGGTGCGTGGCAAATGGAACACCAATGTGTCACAATTCAGACAACATGCAATGTTCCCTGGGTAGGCAGACATACCCATATAGCAACCCATGACTTCAGAGCAAGTTGTGTACCACCATGACCGAAACAAAGTTGGCAGTGCATTTATCAAAATGTACATGGAAATGAAATGCACTGCACCCGAGTATGTCCCTTTCTGTATGTCCCTGTGAGCTGCCCCTTTCCATGTCTCGGAAGGCTACATGGTTGATGCAAGTGCGTATATGGACCTTGGTGTACCGGAGGGTATGTGCCACTGCCCCTGTAGGTGTCCCAGACAACCTTACAATCAACAGCCATCAGTCCACCAACACATCTGAGCTGCATTGTGTGATTCAACACCAATATTCGTCCAAGCTCACCCACAGTGCTGTGACTAAGCCTGCATGTGCAACTCACCTGGTGCAAGCTTTGCTGTGTTGTGGCACCCCTGTGCTGCTCAGCTCACCTTGCCTGGAGTTCCTTGGAACACGTCAGCAGTTTTAGGATGTAGGTCTGCAATCCCTGTGCCTCTGCTTGTGCACACATGTGCATGTGGGCACCAACAAACATGTCCAGAATTCCGACGTCCAATGGGCCATGTCTGCTGGCAAAGGTGCTCTGGAGGCTCATCCCCCTGCAGAAAGGGCATGAAACACATGATTAATGCTTCAAAGTTATATGTGTGTGTGTCTCTTCAGGCATCTCATTACTTGACCATGTCAGAGTCACATCAGAAATCACACAATCAGTCCGTCTTTAACATCCAAACTTTGGAACACTATCTACGGCATGAATTGCAACAAGCACGTGTACAGTAAAGATAAGAAACATACTACACAATGCATAGCAATGAATGTACACATTAATCATGAAACACCCCATCTAGCAAAAGCTGAACAGTGGACAATAACACCAAAATCATCCCCACTAGGGGTGTAAACACAAGTCACACAGCACCAGACATGCCACAGATATGACAGTCCAAAGTCCTTGTGTGAAAGGTTGTGACACAGAACATTCCTTGCGAGCCCATGGATAAGGGAGGCAGGAGTGGCATATGTGAGTCAAGGACCCCAAGCAGCAAACACATACACAAGACAAGCCTGAAGGGCCCAGCTGGAACAGACAGTGGATGCCTTCAAAAGCCACAAAGCACCGCACCGTCACATGAAAGCACAATAGACAAGCAATTTTAAACTATATTAACTAATTACACTAACTATGGAAAACCTACATTACCTAATTAAACTAACTATCAAACAGAAACTTAACTACCTAAACTAAAAGAAAAATCAAAAATGGCCACATACGACCCGGGGGGGGGGCACCCAGGAGGGGGGAGGTACAGGGTGCTGCTCAACATCCACAAGCGATGATGCTGAGCCAAAAAAAAAAACTCCATGGGCTCAACGCCTGCACAGCCCGACCTATGTGGGAGATAGATGGTCGTCCGAGTCTGGCTCATCCTGTAAAGGAGGACGTGGCAGAGTAGCCTGGAAACGCCTAGCCGCAGCTTGCCCCTCGTCGGCAGCAAGTCTGCCGGACGGGTGAGCCTGGTTCTGTGTGGCGATGTGACGTAGGTCTGCATGCAGAACCTCACGTGATACACGTGCTTCCTCTTGCAAGGTAGCACGTGTAACATGGAGTTCCTCTGCAAGGCCTGGCTGGACAACCGCTGCACCTCCCGGCAAGCCTGTAGCTCAGCCGAGATGGTACGCTCAAGCTGTGCAAACCTCTCCTCTGCCCGCTGCCTCTGGGACATCATAAGGACACCCAGAGTGGATTTGATGGAAGCATACTCCTCCCTCAGGGCATCCATGTGCGCCTCTGCGTGAGCAGCAATTGCTTGATGCAGAGACGACATTTCAGCCTGGCGTGCCCTGTCTGAGGCCGCCAGGCCCAGCCTGAGCGGGCCGTGGACCGTGCCACCTGCTGCTGGAGAAGCACCTGCCTAGCAGGGGGGAGCACAGATCGGGCCACACGCTCCATGCTCTCAGCGATGTTCTCCGTTGCTGCCCCCTGCCGTTCGGAATTGGCAGTCATGTCTTGCTCCAACTCAGTATACTGCGGTTACGCGTGGCGACCGCGTAGCCGGGCTTGACCCCTGCGGGACCCAAGGACCTCACTGTGTTGGCACCGCCCACGGCTGCACAACTACATGCCCCCGTCGACAGTGACTGGTGTGGAGAGTGACCCTGCGTCCCGATCCACCACGGGCGGAGGAACCAAGACTGTCTGATCCCTCAGTGCAGGTGTCGCGGACAGAGGAGTGTCCACATCAGAATCACTCACCACTGACACATGGACTTGATGCTCATCCAACTCAACATGGACGTCAGAGTCGTCATCAAGGCTGGACTCATAGGCAGCCAGAGACAAGATGGACTGTAGCACTTGGGGGTTTTTGTGGCCTACCACCCCACGACCCCCACTACTGCCGTGTTGATGTAGTGGTAACAACCCTTTGTCTGGCATGACAACACCATCCTCCTCCTCCATTGCGTCATCTCACCTGAAAAATAGAGAGAAAAAAGGTCACTGCACATGTCAGAAGCACACAACACACACACACACACACCGACAGCAAACGCATCAGGCAGACATGTGACACACAACATATAACCTGGCATGCATGCTGGGTCAACTTTGAATTGCTTCTGTGATCAGACCTGTTGAAAGGTGGCAGTTTCCATGGAAGTGGGTCTATGTAGTGCAGAAAATGTGTACGCCACTCACTACCTACATGTACAAGGACTCCATTTTGTGTGCCAGGAAATGTGAAGGCAGTGCAATGTCAAATTCAGACATCACGTGCATTGTGCATTCAATGTGTACCATATCTAGAAGCCAAGCACCCCTCCACCCCAGTACCAAAGCAGGGATGCCTAGCATGGTATCAAGAGGCTGACCATATACATGTGTATTGACAGGCAGTGTTGACTGGCATCAACAGCTTAATGTGATTCAAGTGACAACACTGCAAATAATGCTGGGACAGTAAGCAGGACACATGATGAAAACTCTGGATGCCGCCCATGTGTGAAGAAGACACAACAACAGTTGGACAGAGTCATTGGCCATTGAACAGGCTGAGGCCTGTGAGCCACACAGATTGTCAGACCCTAAACATGTGTGCAACGCAGTACTGAGCCACAGTTGACATGGGAAGGCTGATGAGATGCCAGGCAATGTATGTAACCAAGGACTTGTATTACAGTGGTCATCCAGTCAAGGACACATAGGGGCATGCGTGCAATGCACATGGAGCATGAATGGGCACCCATGTCCCTGCGGGACATCTGACCTATGCACAGTACAAGTGAGATACTCTGCATCAAGTACTAAGGCTGTACCACACGGCATATGTCTGGCAGATTCTACGCTGGAAGTTAGCATCTACACAGGACGCATGAACAAGAAAGTAAATATTGGCAAGATTGAAGCAGACCAGTGCAAAGGTGGAACTGGGGTGCAGAGTGGCGGAGGAGGGGCAAGGGAGCATGACTACATGGAGTCCCCGCATGCAGGCAGAGGAGACATGCATCACGGAAGCATTGCATTACTTACACATCAGAACCATGTACACGACACATGTAGTGGCAATCATGCACAACACATCCCACAAGTGAAACACACACGTCCTCAACAAACACGCATCAACACTCACTGGACTCGGCATCAAAGTCCAGCATCTCTCCCACTCCTTCGACCAATTCAGGTGGTATGAACTCCGCAACGAGTGCCTCATGCGGAGTGAGCACTTCCTCCTCTGGTGCAGGCTCACCGCCAGTCACCAGAGTCAAGTTGTAATTAGAGGCACGCTTAGCCTTAGTGCTGCGTTTGATGTAATTCCAACGGTTTTTGCACTCTTGCGCCGTGCGCACCTCATGGCCGAATGAACGGACATGTTCCGCAACATGCTTCCAGTGGGTGTCACGTTGGGCAGCCGTAGTCTGACTATTGGCACCCACTAGCATGTCACGGCTGTGGCCCCGCACGTAGTGCACAAGGAAGACCAGTTCCTGCTTGCAGAAAGGCTTCTTCCTCGACGTGCAGGAGGTCGTGGCTGTGTGTGGGGTCCCAGCCTGTGCTGCAGGTGCAACCTTCCTCCTCTTGGACTGTGGCGCAGACCCTGGCTGGCTAATGCCGCCCTGACCAGTATGGCCAGTGGGTTCGGTGGATTGAGCCAAGGGAGTGGCAGGTGGAGGGACGACCAAAGGCCTGACTTGTGTCAGTGGCAGCTGGGTGTCCTCTAATGGACCCTGCGCAGCAACATCAGCTGTGGCAGGGTCATTGACCGCAACAGTCCTGGTTGGCAGACTCACAACCGGGGTGTTGTTGGGTGCATCTGCCCCTGCACTTGCCAACACCCGGCTGTTCGGGGCAGCAGATGACATGACTGCCCCAGGGACACGTGTCTTGGTCTGAGCAGCCCGGCCTGCCCCAATGGTTTCCCTCCTGGCCCGTTGGAGATCTACCAAGGGCTCCTCAAGTGCCAACGCAGCCTGCGCTGGCAGACCCTGAGCCTGGGTGGCGGTGTCCACAGCTGCATCTGCAGCTACCACTATCCTTGGGCCCATGGCAGTCGATGGAACACACGGGCGCCAGTGCCAGATGCAGAAGCTGCATCCCCTGGAACCACAGGGGGTGGTGGCATGACTGCACTGACACATGGCACAACATTTTGCTCAAGTGGCGCACCCCTGCCTCTTCCCCCTCTGTGGCCGCCCTGGACACCCTGGAGTCCCCCGACTCCCTGGTCACCACGGCCACGTCCCCGACCTTGCCCGCCACGAGAAGTACGCCCAGCTGAGGCGCCCCTCACCTTTGGTGGCCTCCCAACCATAGCACAGATGTAGTAGTGCCGGCACAGATGGAGTGGTGCCAATGGGAGGTGTACACCACAATTGACCTGGGCAATTGGGGTGAAGGGGGTGGGAAGCAAGATGTTAACAGCCCCCCTGCACCTGCAATGCTGTATGTGACCCCGGTGATGTAGTGACGGGTCACGCAACGCTCAGGCACCCCAAAACTGCAGTAAAACCGTGCACGCAACCCTGCAGCCTACGTGCGTGGATTCAACCTCCCGCAGTACGCGGTGGCACCCAGTAACACGAATAACGCGTACGCGTGGGACACGCAGGCTACTATGACATCGAAAATGGGTGCGATATACAGGGGCACCCACAGTGGGAAAAGGAGCGTGTGCGACTCACCGTCTGACTAGTGCGATGCAGAAAAACACGCGTAGCCAATACCCCCGCCAAAAGAAGAGATACGTCCTTGATAGCTTTGAAGTTGTGATGGTGCGCGAAACAACAGGAAGCAGCAACACACGTCGGTCTCCGCAAAAGGCACGTACAGCTAACTGCTGGGCCCGCTCACCTTTAACCCGTGCTGAGGGAAATGCCCGCGCGCGTCACGTCACTTACGCGCATGGGCAGTTTTTCACACACGCTGAAATGCCCATGCACGCCTGCGCGCGTCACGTCACAGGGGCGCTTGCGCTTGAGGGGCCTTCTGTCCAATGAAATTGCATATGCGTGCCGACGCGCTTACGCACTAAGGGCCTTTCCTCGAATTACACGCTGACGTGCAGAATTTTCACGTGCCAAACTACTCCGTATCAAGCTGGCCACGCGTAAGCACACGGAAGACCACACTCCTACCCAGAAGGCTGAATTACTGCCCCCCAGAGCCCCGAGCACGCTCCCACCTGCCATCTGCTGCTGCCTGACTGCCTGCTGCCCACGTGCCCTGCCATTTGCTGCCTGCACATCAGCCAGGGGTGCTGTTGCTGTGACCACCCCTGCTGGAACCGAAGAATCCCGACTGGGTTCCATCGCTCCACAGCCCAGCCCCAGGACGCAGTTGCCCACCCACTCCTGCCTCTGGGGTTGTCATGTCGGGCACTGCAACATCTGGCACCACTGACAACCCCCGGCCAGAGAGGCAGAGGGCCACCAGCTTCAGTGCCAGGGAAGTTGGTGCCCTGGTGGAGCAAGTCCTGGGGCAGTATGATGCCCTCTTCGGAAGTTCCCGAGCCGACAAGGAAGGACAGACTCGGATCTGGACGGACATCGTGACTGCCATCAATGCGGAGTGGGTGGCAGTCCGCGACTTCCAACATGTCAAGAAGCGCTGGGAGGACTTCAGGTCCAGGACCCTGAACAAGGCCTGGTGCCTCTTGAAGGCAGCGGATGCTAAGGGGCGCCGGGGCCACTTGTCGGAAGATCAGATGAGGGTCCTGGAACGCATATCCCCAGCGCTCCATGTCCAGGTCCTTGAGAGGCAGACCCGTCTGGAGTCGAGCGGTAAGTGTACATGCATCCTGATTGTGAGCTGTGCGTGTGGTGATGTTTCAGTAGTGTGCAGGTTGCACATCTGTTTGTATGGGGTCGAGTATGGGTGGGGGTGTACAGGGCTGTGAGGCTAACACATGCGAGGGCTGTAATGTGTGAGACATGGATGGAGCTTGTGTGTGTAGGCTTGCATGCCAAATGCAGTTGTGTGGGAACACATGTTTGGATGAATGTGTATGTAAGTAGACACGTTCGTAATGTCACGCATGTATGTTGTTTTCAGCTGCATGTATCAGCACTGTGTACATGTGCATGTGTGTGTATTTGACAAGGGTGCAACAGTGATGCAACATGGATGCATGTGACAGCGGGATGTGGAAGCCTGATTGGCAGATGTGACATGGATGCCCATCTGAACACTGCGACACTTGGCAGAGGTGTACACATGCATGGAAGTGTGGTGGTGTGTGTACATGTGTAGTGCACTCCCTGTGTTGCATGTGATGTCTGGCTCAGCTTTGCCTGCACATGCTGTTGTATGTGTATGGATGGTGCTGGCAGGTGCGATATGGCTGTGGTATGGCTCATGTGTGCGAGTTGAAATGACATGTGTGTTGATGATTGTGATGGCATGTCTGAGGTTTGCCAATGCCACTCATGTACAACTGTCATGTGTGTATGCGTCCATTGTACAGTGCCCTGATGCCTGTGTTTTATTTCTCCCTGTCTGCAGCGTCAACTGATGAAGAGGGCGGAGAAGGTGCTGTGAAGCACAGCGGCGGGGATCCCACCGCCAGCCGGAGACGCAAGGCCCGGCTCCCCTCCCAGGTTGTGATCTCGTCAGGGAGTGAGGAGTCTGGTGCCGTGTCCCAGGCCGCAGCTGCCGGGGGGAGGTCCAAGAGGCGGAGGTTGGAGTTGGACTCCTCGGCAGCAGAAGGGGCAGCTGGGACTCCACAGGGCCCAATGGGGGAAGATGGCATGGAGTCATCCAGGTTGGTGGGGGGTTTGGTGGAGGAGGAGGCCATACAAGCAACAGAGACGGGGTCTGGAGGTGGGGATTCCACTGGTGCTAGTGGTGCAGTGCAGGACCAGGGACAGGAGGCAGCACAGGCCGCCGCGGAGGTGCCTGTGTGCAATCCTGTTCCTGATCCTGTCCCTGCATCATCTTGCACCAGCAGGGATGCCTACGTCCAGACCCGTTTTCAGGCAGGGGATGAGCTCACGACAACTGGCCTTCCTCTGCCTGCGGACGTGGCTATCCGGGTCCGGGTTGAGCCTGTCCTGACTGGTGTGGCGTTGCGCCAACGGGCCATGCGAGGTGACCTGCAGTCTTTTCATGAGGAGACTGCACGTCATCTCGAATGGCTCGTTGACCGCGTCGGCCTACTGGGACAGGTCACCCAGGCCGGATTCCTCCGTTTGATGGGGCTTGCTGCGACCCCCTCCTCATCTGAACCCCCTATGTGCCAGTCGTCCTCCGTGCCATCTTCCCTCCCATCAGTCACCTGGGTGCCCTGTGGAGCTGCCTCTGACGGTGCAGCCAGGCTGGTGGAGGAGGCATCCCTGCCACAGTCGGGAGTCGGACGTCCAGCAGGGGTGGCCACATCAACGACTGCACCCCAGCCAGCGGAGGATGTGCAGGCAGCAGGAGGCAGTGCACGGGCAGAGGCACAGCAGCAGCAGCAACATGGTGGGAGCCATGAAGGCTCGGGGCCTTCGACATCGGAGGGGCAGGCATCGGCCGGAGGGCAGGAGGACCCAGGACAGAAAGTGTCTTCCGTGTGGCAGCGGTTGGGTCACGCCATAGATGCGGAACGGCAGCGGGCGGAAGAGGCACGGCTCACGATGGTCAGGGCGGAGAACTCCATGCGGAGGGCCCTGAGGCGGGCCGAGTGCCTCGAGGCAATCCGCAGTTGGTTGGAGGTGGATACGTCGATGGCCCTGCGGACCCTAGGGGCCATGGAGGAGGACCGCCTCCGGGACATTGAGCAGGAGTTCGGTGATGCCCTGGCCCGGGACATCCAAAAGTGAGCTGTCGGATTAGCCCGCTGCCCTTTTTCCTTTGGTTTTGCATTTTTTTGGACCTTTTGGACAATGGGCCACGTTTTTGTATATAATTTTTTTTTTATTAGGTAGTGTTATTAGATAGGTTTTATTTCTTCTGTTGGGATCATGGACCCTGGCTTGTTCATCTGTACATAGTTGACTGTTGGATTTTCTTTTTTTTTTACAATTTACCCATGGAGCAATGGCTTTCAATTATGATTTTCCATTGGATTTTCTTTTGTGGACTGTGACTTTGGACACCATTCCTTTGGATTATGATTTTTGGTTTTGCATTTTTTCACGGACATGTTCTTTTCATTTTTTTAAATTCCCATTTCTGTTTGTTTATTTTTGATTCAATTTATGTTTCCTTTAATACATATTTTTTGTTCAAACTTCAATGTGTAGTATCATCTCATTGGTTTTATGCATATCATGATATGGGTTTTGAGATTCACTGACACCCATTGGGTGTATGTGAGGGACATGTGTTTGTTTCCAAACTTGCAATTGGGGTTCTATCATGTTATTGCCATTTCTAAGTGGATGGATGCAACACTCGGGTGGGTGTTTGGCATTTGGAGGCTGACCATAGGGACCAGGGATCTAGATTGTGATGACATGTTGGCTGGGGAACATGAGTTGGACATGGGTGGGGGCCTGCTGGCAGGTGCCCCACAGTGCTGGGGGGTGGGGGCGCAGGGGAACATGAGTGGGGGGCCTGGTGGAGGGTGCACCACAGTGCTGGGGGGTGGGGGTGCAGGGGAACATGAGTTGGACATGAGTAGGGGCCTGCTGGCAGGTGCCCCACAGTGCTGGGGGGTGGGGGTGCAGGGGAACATGAGTTGGGGCCTGCTGGCAGGTGCCCCACAGTGATGGGGGGTGGGGGTGCAGGGGAACATGAGTTGGACATGAGTGGGGGCCTGCTGGCAGGTGCCCCACAGTGCTGGGGGTGGGGGTGCAGGGGAACATGAGTGGGGGCCTGGTGGAGGGTGCACCAAAGTGCTGGGGGGTGGGGGTGCAGGGGAACATGAGTTGGACATGAGTGGGGGCCTGCTGGCAGGTGCCCCACAGTGTTGGGGGTGGGCGTGCAGGGGAACATGAGTGGGGGCCTGGTGGAGGGTGCACCAAAGTGCTGGGGGGTGGGGGTGCAGGGGAACATGAGTTGGACATGAGTGGGGGCCTGCTGGCAGGTGCCCCACAGTGCTGCGGGATGGGGGTGCAGGGGATCATGAGTTGGGGCCTGGTAGAGAGTGCACCACAGTGCTGGGGGGTGGGGGTGCAGGGGAACATGAGTGGGGGCCTGCTGGCAGGTGCCCCACAGTGCTGGGGGGTGGGGGTGCAGGGGAACATGAGTTGGACATGAGTTGGGGTCTGGTGGAGGGTGCCCCACAGTGCTGGGGGGTGCAGAGGAACATGAGTTGGGGCCTGGTGGAGGGTGCCCCACAGTGCTGGGGGTGGGGGTGATGGGAGACATGAGTGGGGGCCTGGTGGAGGGTGCCCCACAGTGCTGGGGGTGGGGGTGCAGGGGAACATGAGTTGGACATGAGTGGGGGTCTGCTGGCAGGTGCCCCACAGTGCTGGGGGGTGGGGGTGCAGGGGAACATGAGTGGGGGCCAGGTGGAGGGTGCACCACAGTGCTGGGGGGTGGGGGTGCAGGGGAACATGAGTTGGACATGAGTGGGGGCCTGCTGGCAGGTGCCCCACAGTGCTGGGGGGTGGGGGTGCAGGGGAACATGAGTTGGACATGAGTGGGGGCCTGCTGGCAGGTTCCCCACAATGCTGGGGGGTTGGGGGTGCAGGGGAACATGAGTGGGGGCCTGGTGGAGGGTGCACCACAGTGCTGGGGGTTGGGGGTGCAGGGGAACTTGAGCTGGACATGAGTGGGGGCCTGCTGGCAGGTGCCCCACAGTGCTGGGGGTGGGGGTGCAGGGGAACATGAGTTGGGGCCTGGTGGAGGGTGCACCACAGTGCTGGGGGGTGGGGGTGCAGGGGGACATGAGTGGGGGCCTGCTGGCAGGTGCCCCACAGTGCTGGGGGTTGGGGGTGCAGGGGAACATGAGTTGGACATGAGTTGGGGCCTGGTGGAGGGTGCCCCACAGTGCTGGAGGGTGGGGGTGCAGGGGAACATGAGTTGGGGCCTGGTGGAGGGTTCCCCACAGTGCTGGGGGGTGGGGGTGATGGGAGACATGAGTGGGGGCCTGGTGGAGGGTGCCCCACAGTGCTGGGGTGGGGGTGCAGGGGAACATGAGTTGGACATGAGTAGGGGCCTGCTGGCAGGTGCCCCACAGTGCTGGGGGGTGGGGGTGCAGGGGAACATGAGTTGGGGGCCTGCTGGCAGGTGCCCCACAGTGATGGGGGGTGGGGGTGCAGGGGAACATGAGTTGGACATGAGTGGGGGCCTGCTGGCAGGTGCCCCACAGTGCTGGGGGTGGGGGTGCAGGGGAACATGAGTGGGGGCCTGGTGGAGGGTGCACCAAAGTGCTGGGGGGTGGGGGTGCAGGGGAACATGAGTTGGACATGAGTGGGGGCCTGCTGGCAGGTGCCCCACAGTGTTGGGGGTGGGCGTGCAGGGGAACATGAGTGGGGGCCTGGTGGAGGGTGCACCAAAGTGCTGGGGGGTGGGGGTGCAGGGGAACATGAGTTGGACATGAGTGGGGGCCTGCTGGCAGGTGCCCCACAGTGCTGCGGGGTGGGGGTGCAGGGGATCATGAGTTGGGGCCTGGTAGAGAGTGCACCACAGTGCTGGGGGGTGGGGGTGCAGGGGAACATGAGTGGGGGCCTGCTGGCAGGTGCCCCACAGTGCTGGGGGGTGGGGGTGCAGGGGAACATGAGTTGGACATGAGTTGGGGTCTGGTGGAGGGTGCCCCACAGTGCTGGGGGGTGCAGAGGAACATGAGTTGGGGCCTGGTGGAGGGTGCCCCACAGTGCTGGGGGTGGGGGTGATGGGAGACATGAGTGGGGGCCTGGTGGAGGGTGCCCCACAGTGCTGGGGGTGGGGGTGCAGGGGAACATGAGTTGGACATGAGTGGGGGTCTGCTGGCAGGTGCCCCACAGTGCTGGGGGGTGGGGGTGCAGGGGAACATGAGTGGGGGCCAGGTGGAGGGTGCACCACAGTGCTGGGGGGTGGGGGTGCAGGGGAACATGAGTTGGACATGAGTGGGGGCCTGCTGGCAGGTGCCCCACAGTGCTGGGGGGTGGGGGTGCAGGGGAACATGAGTTGGACATGAGTGGGGGCCTGCTGGCAGGTTCCCCACAATGCTGGGGGGTTGGTGGTGCAGGGGAACATGAGTGGGGGCCTGGTGGAGGGTGCACCACAGTGCTGGGGTTTGGGGGTGCAGGGGAACTTGAGCTGGACATGAGTGGGGGCCTGCTGGCAGGTGCCCCACAGTGCTGGGGGTGGGGGTGCAGGGGAACATGAGTTGGGGCCTGGTGGAGGGTGCACCACAGTGCTGGGGGGTGGGGGTGCAGGGGGACATGAGTGGGGGCCTGCTGGCAGGTGCCCCACAGTGCTGGGGGTTGGGGGTGCAGGGGAACATGAGTTGGACATGAGTTGGGGCCTGGTGGAGGGTGCCCCACAGTGCTGGAGGGTGGGGGTGCAGGGGAACATGAGTTGGGGCCTGGTGGAGGGTTCCCCACAGTGCTGGGGGGTGGGGGTGATGGGAGACATGAGTGGGGGCCTGGTGGAGGGTGCCCCACAGTGCTGGGGTGGGGGTGCAGGGGAACATGAGTTGGGGCCTGGTGGAGGGTGCACCACAGTGCTGGGGGGTGGGGGTGCAGGGGGACATGAGTGGGGGCCTGCTGGCAGGTGCCCCACAGTGCTGGGGGTGGGGGTGCAGGGGAACATGAGTTGGGGCCTGGTGGAGGGTGCACCAAAGTGCTGGGGGGTGGGGGTGCAGGGGAACATGAGTTGGACATGAGTGGGGGCCTGCTGGCAGGTTCCCCACAGTGCTGGGGGGTTGGGGGTGCAGGGGAACATGAGTGGGGGCCTGGTGGAGGGTGCACCACAGTGCTGGGGGTTGGGGGTGCAGGGGAACTTGAGCTGGACATGAGTGGGGGCCTGCTGGCAGGTGCCCCACAGTGCTGGGGGTGGGGGTGCAGGGGAACATGAGTTGGGGCCTGGTGGAGGGTGCACCACAGTGCTGGGGGGTGGGGGTGCAGGGGGACATGAGTGGGGGCCTGCTGGCAGGTGCCCCACAGTGCTGGGGGTTGGGGGTGCAGGGGAACATGAGTTGGACATGAGTTGGGGCCTGGTGGAGGGTGCCCCACAGTGCTGGGGGGTGGGGGTGCAGGGGAACATGAGTTGGGGCCTGGTGGAGGGTTCCCCACAGTGCTGGGGGGTGGGGGTGATGGCAGACATGAGTGGGGGCCTGGTGGAGGGTGCCCCACAGTGCTGGGGTGGGGGTGCAGGGGAACATGAGTTGGACATGAGTGGGGGCCTGCTGGCAGGTGCCCCACAGTGCTGGGGGGTGGGTTTGGAGGGGAACATGAGTTGGGGCCTGGTGGGGGGTGCCCCACAGTGCTGGGGGGTGGGGGTGCAGGGGAACATGAGTTGGGGCCTGGTGGAGGGTTCCCCACAGTGCTGGGGGTGGGGGTGATGGGAGACATGAGTGGGGGCCTGGTGGAGGGTGCCCCACAGTGCTGGGGGGTGGGGGTGCAGGGGAACATGAGTTGGACAAGAGTGGGGGCCTGCTGGCAGGTGCCCCACAGTGCTGGGCGGTGGGGGTGCAAGGGAACATGAGTTGGACATGAGATGGGGCCTGGTGGAGGGTGCCCCACAGTGCTGGGGGGTGGGGGTGCAGGGGAACATGAATTGGGGCCTGGTGGAGGGTGCCCCACAGTGCTGGGGGGTGGGGGTGCAGGGGAACATGAGTTGGACATGAGTTGGGGTCTGGTGGAGGGTGCCCCACAGTGCTGGGGGGTGCAGAGGAACATGAGTTGGGGCCTGGTGGAGGGTGCCCCACAGTGCTGGGGGTGGGGGTGTTGGGAGACATGAGTGGGGGCCTGGTGGAGGGTGCCCCACAGTGCTGGGGGTGGGGGTGCAGGGGAACATGAGTTGGACATGAGTGGGGGCCTGCTGGCAGGTGCCCCACAGTGCTGGGGGGTGGGTTTGGAGGGGAACATGAGTGGGGGCCTGGTGGAGGGTGCACCACAGTGCTGGGGGGTGGGGGTGCAGGGGAACATGAGTTGGACATGAGTGGGGGCCTGCTGGCAGGTGCCCCACAGTGCTGGGCGGTGGGGGTGCAGGGGAACATGAATTGGGGCCTGGTGGAGGGTGCCCCACAGGGCTGGGGGGTGGGGGTGATGGGAGACATGAGTGGGGGCCTGGTGGAGGGTGCCCCACAGTGCTGGGGGGTGGCGGTGCAGGGGAACATGAGTTGGACATGAGTGGGGGCCTGCTGGTAGGTGCCCCACAGTGCTGGGGGGTGGGGGTGCAGGGGAACATGAGTGGGGGCCTGGTAGAGGGTGCACCACAGTGCTGGGGGGTGGGGGTGCAGGGGAACATGAGTTGGACATGAGTGGGGGCCTGCTGGCATGTGCCCCACAGTGCTGGGGGGTGGGGGTGCAGGGGAACATGAGTTGGGGTCTGGTGGAGGGTGCCCCACAGTGCTGGGGGTTGGGGGTGATGGGAGACATGAGTGGGGGCCTGGTGGAGGGTGCCCCACAGTGCTGGGGGGTGGGGGTGCAGGGGGACATGAGTGGGGGCCTGCTGGCAGGTGCCCCACAGTGCTGGGGTTTGGGGGTGCAGGGGAACATGAGTTGGACATGAGTTGGGGCCTGGTGGAGGGTGCCCCACAGTGCTGGGGGGTGGGGGTGCAGGGGAACATGAGTTGGGGCCTGGTGGAGGGTTCCCCACAGTGCTGGGGGGTGGGGGTGATGGGAGACATGAGTGGGGGCCTGGTGGAGGGTGCCCCACAGTGCTGGGGGGTGGGGGTGCAGGGGAACATGAGTTGGACATGAGTGGGGGCCTGCTGGCAGGTGCCCCACAGTGCTGGGCGGTGGGGGTGCAAGGGAACATGAGTTGGACATGAGATGGGGCCTGGTGGAGGGTGCCCCACAGTGTTGGGGGGTGGGGGTGCAGGGGAACATGAATTGGGGCCTGGTGGAGGGTGCCCCACAGTGCTGGGGGGTGGGGGTGCAGGGGAACATGAGTTGGACATGAGTTGGGGTCTGGTGGAGGGTGCCCCACAGTGCTGGGGGGTGCAGAGGAACATGAGTTGGGGCCTGGTGGAGGGTGCCCCACAGTGCTGGGGGTGGGGATGATGGGGGACATGAGTGGGGGCCTGGTGGAGGGTGCCCCACAGTGCTGGGGGTGGGGGTGCAGGGGAACATGAGTTGGACATGAGTGGGGGCCTGCTGGCAGGTGCCCCACAGTGCTGGGGGGTGGGTTTGGAGGTGAACATGAGTGGGGGCCTGGTGGAGGGTGCACCACAGTGCTGGGGGGTGGGGGTGCAGGGGAACATGAGTTGGACATGAGTGGGGGCCTGCTGGCAGGTGCCCCACAGTGCTGGGCGGTGGGGGTGCAAGGGAACATGAGTTGGACATGAGATGGGGCCTGGTGGACGGTGCCCCACAGTGCTGGGGGGTGGGGGTGCAGGGGAACATGAATTGGGGCCTGGTGGAGGGTGCCCCACAGTGCTGGGGGGTGGGGGTGATGGGAGACATGAGTGGGGGCCTGGTGGAGGGTGCCCCACAGTGCTGGGGGGTGGCGGTGCAGGGGAACATGAGTTGGAAATGAGTGGGGGCCTGCTGGTAGGTGCCCCACAGTGCTGGGGGGTGGGGGTGCAGGGGAACATGAGTGGGGGCCTGGTAGAGGGTGCACCACAGTGCTGGGGGGTGGGGGTGCAGGGGAACATGAGTTGGACATGAGTGGGGGCCTGCTGGCATGTGCCCCACAGTGCTGGGGGGTGGGGGTGCAGGGGAACATGAGTTGGGGTCTGGTGGAGGGTGCCCCACAGTGCTGGGGGTTGGGGGTGATGGGAGACATGAGTGGGGGCCTGGTGGAGGGTGCACCACAGTGCTGGGGGGTGGGGGTGATGGGAGACATGAGTGGGGGCCTGGTTGAGGGTGATCCACAGTGCTGGGGGGTGGGGGTGCAGGGGAACGTGAGTTGGGGCCTGGTGGAGGGTGCCCCACAGAGCTGGGGGTGGGGGTGCAGGGGCACATGAGTGGGTGCCTGGTGGAGGGTGCCCCACAGTGCTGGGGAGTGGGGGTGCAGGGGAACATGAGTTGGGGCCTGGTAAGGGTGCACCACAGTACTGGGGGGTGGGGGTGCAGGGGAACATGAGTGGGGGCCTGCTGGCAGGTGCCCCACAGTGCTGGGGGGTGGGGGTGCAGGGGAACATGAGTTGGACATGAGTTGGGGCCTGGTGGAGGGTGCCCCACAGTGCTGGGGGGTGGGGGTGCAGGGGAACATGAGTTCGGGCCTGGTGGAGGGTGCCCCACAGTGCTGGGGGGTGGGGGTGATGGGAGATATGGGTGGGGGCCTGGTGGAGGGATCCCCACAGTGCTGGGGGGTGGGGGTGCAGGGGAACATGAGTTGGGGCCTGGTGGAGGGTACCCCACAGTGCTGTGGGGTGGGGGTGCAGGGGAACATGAGTTCGGGTCTGGTGGAGGGTGCCCCACAGTGCTGGGGGGTGGGGGCGATGGGAGACATGAGTGGGGGCCTGCTGGCAGGTGCCCCACAGTGCTGGGGGGTGGGGATGCAGGGGAACATGAGTTGGACATGAGTTGGGGCCTGGTGGAGGGTGCCCCACAGTGCTGGGGGGTGGGGGGGCAGGGGAACATGAGGTCGGGCCTGGTGGAGGGTGCCCCACAGTGCTGTGGGGTGGGGGTGATGGGAGACATGAGTGGGGGCCTGCTGGCAGGTGCCCCACAGTGCTGGGGGGTGGGGATGCAGGGGAACATGAGTTGGACATGAGTGGGGGCCTGGTGGAGGGTGCCCCACAGTGCTGGGGGGCGGGGGTCCAGGGGAACATGAGTTGGACATGAGTTGGGGCCTGGTGGAGGGTGCCCCACAGTGCTGGGGGGTGGGGGTGCAGGGAACATGAGTTCGGGCCTGGTGGAGGGTGCCCCACAGTGCTGGGGGGTGGGGGTGATGGGAGACATGAGTGGGGGCCTGCTCGCAGGTGCCCCACAGTGCTGGGGGGTGGGGGTGCAGGGGAACATGAGTTGGACATGAGTTGGGGCCTGGTGGAGGGTGCCCCACAGTGCTGGGGGGTGGGGGTGCAGGGGAACATGAGTTCGGGCCTGGTGGAGGGTGCCCCACAGTGCTGGGGGGTGGGGGTGATGGGAGACATGAGTTTGGCCTGTTGGCAGGTGCCCCACAGTGCTGGGGGGTGGGGATGCAGGGGAACATGAGTTGGACATGAGTGGGGGCCTGGTGGAGGGTGCCCCACAGTGCTGGGGGGCAGGAGTCCAGGGGAACATGAGTGGGGGCCTGCTGGCAGGTGCCCCACAGTGCTGGGGGGTGAGGGTGCAGGGGAACATGAGTTTGAAATGAGTGGGGGCCTGGTGGAGGGTGCCCCACAGTGCTGGGGGGTGGGGGTGCAGGGGAACATGAGTTGGGGCCTGGTGGAGGGTGCACCACAGTGCTGGGGGTGGGGGTGCAGGGGAACATGAGTGGGGGCCTGCTGGCAGGTGCCCCACAGTGCTGGGGGGTGGGGGTGCAGGGGAACATGAGTTGGACATGAGTTTGACTTGGTGGAGGGTGCCCCACAGTGCTGGGGGGTGGGGGTGCAGGGGAACATAAGTTCGGGCCTGGTGGAGGGTGCCCTACAGTGTTGGGGGGTGGGGGTGATGGGAGACATGAGTGGGGGCCTGGTGGAGGGTGCCCCACAGTGCTGGGGGGTGGGGGTGCAGGGGAACATGAGTTGGGGCCTGGTAGAGGGTGCCCCACAGTGCTGGGGGGTGGGGGTGATGGGAGACATGAGTGGGGGCCTGGTGGAGGGTGCCCGACAGTGCTGGGGTGGGGGTGCAGGGGAACATGAGTTGGACATGAGTTGGACATGAGTGGGGGCCTGCTGGCAGGTTCCCCACAGTGCTGGGGGGTGGGGGTGCAGGGGAACATGAGTGGGGGCCTGCTGGCAGGTGCCCCACAGTGCTGGGGGTGGGGGTGCAGGGGAACATGAGTTGGACATGAGTGGGGGCCTGGTGCAGGGTGCCCCACAGTGCTGAGGGGTGGGGGTGCAGGGGAACATGAGTTGGGGCCTGGTGGAGGGTGCCCCACAGTGCAGGGGGGTGGGGGTGCAGGGGAACATGAGTGGAGGTGCAGGCTAGTCCCCCGGGTGTGGGCTGCCTGCAGGGGCCGTGGAGGTTGTGGAGCAAACACCTGGGAGGACCCACACGGCCAATTCATGTGTAGTACTCCACGGAACCCCTGAAATACACGTACCCTGCTCATATCGCGTGTGAAACTTCCCGCGCACCCCAAGATACATGTACCCAGGACATTCGCGTGTGGAACTTCCAGCACACCCCTGAAATACACATACCCTGCTGATATCGCGTGTGAAACTTCCCGCGCACCCCAAGATACACGTACCCAGGACATTCGCGTGTGGAACTTCCAGTGCACCCCAGTGATACAAGTAACCTGCTGATATTGCGTGTGAAACTTCCCGCGCACCCCAAGATACACATACCCAGGACATTTGCATGTGGAACTTCCAGCGCACCCCTGAAATACACGTACCCTGCTGATATTGCGTGTGAAACTTACCGTGCACCACAAGATACACGTACCCAGGACATTCGCGTGTGGAACTTCCAGCGCACCCCTGGAATACACGTACCCTGCTGATATCGCGTGTGAAACTTCCCGCGCCCCCCAAGATACACGTACCCAGGACATTCGCGTGTGGAACTTCCAGCGCACCCTAGTAATACACGTACCCTGCTGATATCGCGTGTGAAACTTCCCGCGCACCCCGAAATACACGTACCCAGGACATTCGCGTGTGGAACTTCCCGCGCACCCCTGATATACATGTACCCTGTTGAATTCACGTGTGAAACTTCCCGCGCACCCCTGATGTACACGTACCCTGATGGAATCGTGTGTGGAACTTCCAGCGCACCCCTGAAATACACGTACCCAGCTGAAATAACGTGAGGTACTTCCCGCGCACCCCAAGATACACGTACCCAGGACATTCGCGTGTGGAACTTCCAGTGCACCCCTGGAATACACGTACCCTGCTGATATCGCGTGTGAAACTTCCCGTGCACCCCAAGATACACGTACCCAGGACATTCGCGTGTGGAACTTCCAGCGCACCCTAGTAATACACGTACCCTGCTGATATCGCATGTGAAACTTCCCGCACACCCCGAAATACACATACCCAGGACATTCGCGTGTGGAACTTCCCGCGCACCCCTGATATACATGTACCCTGCTGAATTCACGTGTGAAACTTCCCGCGCACCCCTGATGTACACGTACCCTGATGGGATCGTGTGTGGAACTTCCAGCGCACCCCTGAAATACACGTACCCAGCTGAAATAACGTGAGGTACTTCCCGCGCACCCCAGTGATACACGTAACCCGCTTGCCATGCTGGTACAGGGTTAGCTCAGCCCTTTGCGCTGGATTGGGGATTTTGATGGCTTTTCCCTGCGCAAGGGGCGTTCTTGGGGGCATAACTGGCGCTGCTACAGGGTCGCTGCACCACTGTGCGCCACGGCTGGTTCTGGTGGCTGGAATCCATGAATACGCTGTGCGCGGAAATGTATTTTGGCGCACGCGGATGGCACATGGATTCGCACGCGCACACTGTGCGCCAGCCGCGTGCGCCACTTGTGCGCTGAATTCTATGAATTACCCCCAATATGTTTCGATAACATTCGGCGTCTGACATAATCGATCAAAATGGGAATTTCTTCCTTTGCTGTCGATCCGCAAATCTGCAAATGTTTATCATGAGTCACACGCTGTTCCTTTTTGGTACACAGTGTGTTCGTTTTGTCTAAATGAAGCACTTCGGTCGCACAGTGAATTGCAAAGCTGGTGCATGAACTTGGCATTAGACCACCGTAAAGGTTTTTATGTTGCTGGTACCGCGTACGGGCATATTGGACCTTGTCTGTCGTCCCAAAAGATGGTTAAGTAGATCCATTGATTGACATGTAGCTGCAGCTGGTGGTTGAATAATCCATCGGTCGGGGTCTGGAATAGATGTCAATCGTAGAATGGCACGATGTACCTGTTTGCAAAAAATTAAAATAGAAATGTGTCTCAGTAGCCGATCTTTATTACAATTAATAATTTTCTTTATTAGCACAGAAGTGACAGAATGTGAACCGAGAGATTACAACGTGGAATATCAAAGTACTCCGCTATTTGCTTCCGAGGATAGTACAATGGAGTATGTTGAGCTCTAAACGTAATGTGTAAACTGGCGCAACAATTCGAGGTGCACAAACAATGTAATGATTTATTAGCGTAGAACCAGGGAGAAACGAATGGCGGTCTACATGCGTCTCGATGCTGGCCTGCCCATGTGCCCGGTAGATAGCCCAGCACACACCGGTTGTTCTATCAGTTCATTGCAATATGCCACACAGAAAGAACAAGTACAATGTGACCCAGCAATAATGGTCAGCTATTCATATTTTGACTAGTTGTGATATAAAATCGTCTAAAGAGAAACTTACATTATATTCGGCATTTCCATTCTCTTGGGTAATGCAGACCGTAATGCAGACTCCTCCGTTCGTGCCAACGAAATTTCATAAACTGAACTTATATGTAACTAGGTCCAGTTTCGGAATGGGCAACCTTATCATATCATACGTTGTTACACCCCCCCTTCTATTCAATCCCTTTTGGAA
Source organism: Ambystoma mexicanum (assembly GCF_040938575.1). NCBI lineage: Eukaryota > Metazoa > Chordata > Amphibia > Caudata > Ambystomatidae > Ambystoma > Ambystoma mexicanum. The sequence continues at coordinate 38,396,650 of NC_090924.1, read as the reverse complement.
TGGTCCCTGCCTCTTAAGGTCAAAAATAATAGAACCTCATACTGTGCGCGGGACGCGTGGGTCTCCCAGCTTCAAAGCAAAAAATTCAAAGCTGTTGACCTTCACTCACAATGAACATACTTTCTTACTTTGCAACATCCAATGTCAACGCATCCATGAGAACATGATTTTTGAAACACGGCCACAAAGGATGAAATAATTGGGGGCTGTCACTGGTCATTGTTTGTTGCGCTGCTCTGGTGTATAGGGGAAACTTTCCAATGACACAATGCCCCCTACTCTTAAATTATAGTCGATGTAACACAAAAACTGAGTTGAAATGTGTCTAGCAATAGGGCCACCTCTGCTTATCTCATGGTCTCCTACCCCATGGCATGTTTTCACAGTCAGTACTTCTTGCGTGCCGAGAATGTTTTGTAGCCTAGGTCTAATCCCTTTTGTGTGACGCGCAGATATTCATCTGTTTGGGGAACTTTATGGCAAGGCAACTGCCAAAACCCAAAGATTCTTACACACTGTTATCCATTGGTCATTTACACGAAAAATTAAGGTCCCACAGTAGCTCGACTAAACTGTGAAATGTGAAAGCAATCGTAATAGTTATAGTCGTTTTTTAAGAAATGGACTAAGAGGATAGATTTCAAAAGACAAATTGGGTGTCCAGTTAAAGTTTTGAAAACAAAAGGATTGAATGCCAAAGGTGAGAGTGCATTCGACCGAAAACAAAAGGATTGATTTTTTTTTTAAAATGTATATATCTTTTTTTGCTCTAGCTTAGCTTAAAAAAGGTGTTTTTACACCAAAAACAGGGGTTTTGGGGGGGAACCCCCCAAACATAAAAAAGAAATTAAAAATATAAGATTTCAGTCCTTTTCTTTGGTCAAATTGACTCAACCCTTTTGTCATTCGACTCTTTTGAATCAATACTATAACCTTTAACTGACAAATTGCATACTTTATTTGTACAGAATATAAAAACATTTTTGTCAAAAATAAAAACAGATGGTAGTAATTGTACTGGGACTTGAACGATTGAACGAGCTCTGCTTTGGGTGGACATGTCACGTTGTGGCAATGTATCTGTGCTCTGAACAGATTTGTGCGCAATTCCTTGAGTATGCATCTCTACGACATTAACAATAAGATCTTTCACAAAATCGAATTCCATTTTGTCATATACTGGTTTGAAAACTCATTTTTTGCTTCTTTTCGTAAGGGACATAGTGGCTCATTACGACTCAGGCGGTAAGGGTTTTACGCCGGCGTAAACAGCGCCGACCCTTACCGCCTGAGTACGAGGTCCCTTAGCGCCATGGCGGACTTAACACCTGCTTTTAGCAGGTGTTAAAATCCATGGCCTAAGGGACCATGGAGTTAATTACGCCACCGTAATTTACGGTGGCGTAATTAACGCCTTCCCCACTCCCATTATGCCCTATGGGGCAAAAATGGGAATGGGGAAGGGTAAATGGGGATTGGGGACTTACCGCCCCGCCAAGGTCGGAATGGGGCGGTAAGTCCGCCAACCACCATGGCGTAAACATAGTTTACGCCATGGTGGCAAAGTCACGGCCCAGGCGGTAACTTACCGCCTGGGTCGTAATGAGGCCCATAGTGTAGCGAAGCATCCCAAAGTTTCCTGCAGTCCTAGATTGTTCCCGGCCTATATTCTCGTTATGCGCTAATACCCCTAGTAAAGTCCTAGATTTAATCCCTTGGTTGCCGAAATGCAATCTTTTTGGCCTGTACTTTAGGCACATATTGTGGAACACCTCCAAATCTCCTGTGTGACAGAATTCTGTCCCTTCAGACCTCTTGATAGAGTTTTATCAAACACAATCTTCTCATGTGCTGTGTGTGGAGGTGAAGATGGGATCAACCACTTCTTCTTCCGTGCCTCCTCTGGGGACAAAGGGCCATGTTCACATTGTTCACATTGGTGGAAATGTTGGTTTTCTGTCCAGTGGTGAACGTTGGAACAGTGGTGCATTAGTGACCACCATTTTTCCAGTAGAATTTTCACAGACCCGTCACATGTTTTGGAGCTCCACCAAAGATGGTTGCTGAAAGACTGGGACCATTGTGAAACACTTTCAAAACCTTTTTTTTCCCTGCCGCCATGATTTTTTTATTGATTGATTTGGCAACATGCCATACATCAAATTGATGGGTAATATTTGGATACTGCTCTCTCATTGCCTTGGCTATTGAAACGTGCCTGTCCGTGGCTATGAGATCGATTTGCATTCCCCTCGATTGTAGATATTGCAGTTATTTTATAAACCCAAGTTTCTCCATGGCCACTGAGGATTTACATTGGGACACCTGCACAACCACCAAACTCACAATTTTCTTAGTTTCCATGTCCTGAAAATGGTAGGTGCAGTACTTAGCAGAAAATCCGGGGATGTCACACTGTCCATCGCCAGTTAACCTGAACCGTTTGTCGGAGAATGCACTTTGAATAGCCAATTGTTCAATGTTCCAAGCTTCACTAATGACAGGGAATAATCACATTGGCATTTGTAGTTTTGCATTTTAGAAATGAAATGGAGTCCCACAAACTGAAAGAAACTGGATAACTTCGTGAAACTAGAGCCACTGAAAAGTAAAGCTGCTGCACACAGTAGATTGCCAGCTGGCATTTTCCCCAACATCGGTTGAGCGGACCATGAAAATGTTTTATGGAACTTTTCACAGTTGACGTGTATTTTGAGGTTACTGCCTTGTGTTAAACGAGTCACGCTCACCAATGGCTTCCCACATACTACCCCTCCCACTGAATGCACACATTTCAGCATATTTATAATCTCCATCAAGCTGCTGTCGAATACTATGTATTTGGCCTCTTTTATTAGATTATCATCCGGCAACACTGTTGTTTCGGGCTAAACCGTTGTGACATATCAGCCAAACTGGACATACTATAGTTGATATCTTTGTCTGGTTCGTCGGTCAATAGTGTTGATGCTTCATTCTCTGTCATTTCAACATCTGTTACTTGACCATGGATAGGAGAAAACATCAATGTGGCCTGTTTTTTGGGGGCCATTTTTTTGGCGGGTGTCGATTGTGTCAAGTGCTCATTGAGTAATGTAAAACTATATTCTATAAATTCACTTTCACCTTCATCTGGCAGAGCAGGCGCATTGTAGCAATGGTCCAAAAACACTTTGCTCGATTCGCCGATCATATTAAATTCATTTTCTGGCCATTGGACATAGGCATCTCGAGTGTGAACACGCTGCGCCTCAGTTAATAGTTCCTCCATGGTGAAAACAGTTTGTCAAGCAGCAGCTGTCATTTGTATCGCTGTCTGTGTCTGCATTGTCCGTACTCCATCGGGCAACTACAGGACAGGTAGGAAAAGGGATGTTCAGTGTAAATCCAACATACAGTGTTGTACAATTTACATGAAAAAAAAGCATATAATGAAGGCCTCAGCACAAATACATTGCCAAAAAAATAAAGTGTATATAACTAACCTTATTTTTATTTCTTTTCTTTGAAACCTTCTTTACTCTAACATCACTATCAGCATGCTGGCCCACTGACTCAGATCCACGTGCATCCCGTTCAATATACGGATCTTGCATACATCCCTACAAAAAATAGTATCCTTTTAAAATAAGTCATTTGCATTACACATATAATAAGACTGACTTTCTTTCGTTAGATGGTACTGTAAGTACACATACCTCTGGCTCCGGATCAACTGTAAGGTCTGGTTCCGGAACAACTTCAAGGGATAATGTAATTGTAGAGGATGCTCCAGCATCCCCCTGAAACACAGTACTTGCATTAGTAAGGACAAAAATATTGGAAAATGGACAGACAATTTGGAAAGACGACAAAGGTACATATCAAAAGTAAAGTACGAATGAAACATTGTGTAAAACAATTACACGATATGTAAATATTATCACATTATCTAGAATTCTGTGCATAAAACCATTCTGGAACAGAATATCTAGGTAAGATTACCTGATAAACACTCGAAGTGGTTGATGACTCCAGGCAAGACATGGATGTTGAATTTTGTTGCTTCATATTCGGTGGATAGTCATGGAGTTGTAAAGGGAAAGTATTATTCCATTTAGAAATTCCAACATTAAAAAGTGGCATGTTTGGAGACTGAATACGAGAAAATAATGCTTATGTAAATGCATAATATAGCATAGTTGTGAGTTCTCAAAAACAAGGACTGATGTTTAGCAAAATAGTCATTATTTAAACAGCTATTCAATCACATAAATATCGAAAGTATTATAAGTTACATTTACACCGAAAATACAGGCATAAAGCTAAATCTGGAAGCATGACTCACCTGTGGCGGCATTTTCACGAATAAAGTCGGAAGAGCGTTTGGGAGCAATCTACGAGTTGTTCTCAGTTGATTCCTCTTTGTGTACAAGGATGTGTCATACATATCTGGGTTGAAGTGCAGGCTGCAGATGCGGTATCGATGACCCCTCTTGTCCTCCAAGACTTGTTTGACTCTACTTTCAAGCTCTTCCGGTGGATATCCGCAATATCTGACCCATTCCCTTATTCGATCAACAGTCTTGGGGAATACATGCATTGTAATGCCTTCGGATTTGTCATGGGTCTTCTAAGGACAACCGAAAATAGAACATGCAGGCATTGTTGTAAATTCTGCAAAATAAAGGTCAACATTATTAGAAAATAATTTTGCATAAAAATGTGAGAAAGAATGAATTACACCATACATTGTTCATTGCACGCTTTCTTTTGGGCAACACAGCAAAACCAATCCAGTGTGGGCAGCTGTATTATAGGATACATTTCACAAACGATTCATTGATGTGTTCAAAATCAGAACATGTTACTCGTCCCTTGCATGTTCTATCATGCACGAAAAAGAAACATGCTTACACTATAGACATGGACCGCGAAGGATGCAATACGATACCAATTGAAAATGATAAAAATGTATATATCGATAACATAACAAAAAGAAACTCAATTCAATAGCAATAAGACAAATTAACATAGCACTAGTGAGTATGTTTCTTCGAAATAGATATACCTTTACAAATGAAGGAGTTATGATTAGGATGAATGCCCTTACCTTGACCAACAAACAGTTGGATTCAGCAAGCAGAGTAATTAGTGGCAGGAGAACAGGGAGATGTTCACAGGTAGCACACTGACAAGTTCACTCGAAGCGGTCACAGAGTAGCACAATCACGAGTTGACTTGCAGTGCTCAAAGATGTTCTCATGGTAAATATCAAGCGGTTTATAAAGAATAACAAAAAGGGGTGTGTCTGCGAATGAATGACGTGTATATGTTGTGGTATTATGTGGATTGCAGGGGCACGGAGGAGCCTGTCTGGAGACACAAGGTCTGAGGAGGCCATGTGAACAATGGCCCCTGGGCGTAAGATACCTTTTGAAGTGTACATGGTGTTTGGCACCTTGGCCGTTCACGCCCCTGACAGCACCCCATGACAGCGCACATCCACTGGTGTGAACTGCCTTTGATAGTGGAGGGGAGATGGATGGGCCGGCGGGCGTGCAGACAAGGCATCGGAACACTGCCGAATGGAGACACACTTATGTGGATTACAGGGGCACGGTCTGCTTCAGGAGAACCTGCCTGGATACATGGGGTCTGAGGAGGCCATGTGAACAATGGCCCCTGGGCGTAAGATATCTTTTGAAGTGTACATGTTGTTTGGTACCTTGGCCGTTTGCGCCCCTGACAGCACCCTTTGGCAGCGCACATCCAGTGGTGCTAACTGCCTTTGATAGTGGAGGAGGGATGGATGGGCCTGGGGCGTGCAGACAAGGCACCGGAACACTGCTGAATAGTAACACACTTGATTCACTTAAAAACTGAAACAACAATTGATAAAAAATATGATGTTTTTTATTTGGTTCTTATTTTGATGGCACAGAAATACTACACATTGTAAAGGTCTGGTTGCAGCTCAGCGAGGGAAAATCCCCTGTACTGACCGCTGTCACTGGGGAAAGTTTGTCTAATGGCACGAACGACACAGGCGGGTATTACTCGTCGAACACAGTGTCCAAGCCTCCCATGAAGCCACCATGTGTAAGAACGATAGTCCACCAGCTTGTACCACCTGTGAAAGAGAAAGATACAAACTGTTTTTAAATGACCAAGATAAGTTTATTAAACCTTAGTTGTCATTGACAATTCTTGTATGCAATGGCATTTTTGGCAGGACAAATGCTAACTAGACACTGCATAATATTGAACGACTTTTATGCAACTATTGCTAGAGAATTGCAAGACTAAACTGATATGTCAATGATATATTGAAGTTACGAGAATACAGGGGACAACCATGAACTAGTAGTGGCCTAACTGACATCACAACCAGACTATACTTACTCATTACTGGGATTAGGAGGCTGAACTGTTGCGCGAAGTTTGTGCGTAAGCACCATCAAAATCCTCAACACGGACCGTGTGAGGCAGGCAGCCGCGAAGTCTGGCAGCTCGGTAACGCATTGCGTCTGTGGATCGCCTTGCGATATGTAGGACAAGCATCCTGAGTTTTCTCGGCAGCAGCAGTTCTCCTCCTTGGTTGGCATTAGCGCGCACCGATTACAGGTACACCAGGTGGAAACACCGTCCATGCGACTAGGCCCAGGCTCTTCATCTGTTGAATCGTCCTCCCAACTGTTGTCCAAAGCCCCATCATTTCCGCATCTTTCTCTTTCCAGTAATGCCTCCTCGGAATACTCGGGCTCATACAGGTAGGGCATTATTGTTACCATTGTGTGGTAAACAAATGAAAATTATTTATAGCGGTGATACTGGTATCTGTTCACATGGGCTACAACCAATGAAGGTAGCTGGCCAGAGCACAGAAACGAGTGACAGAATACTCAAAGAAATACAATGAGAGGAATGGAAAAGAAAATCTGCTGTTGTGTGTTGTGAAACGGTCTGTTTATACTTATCGAGGAAAGAGGCTTCCTGCCGTTTCCATGGGGACACGTCATTAGCTGAAGGGCAGAGAACGTTGACATGAGACGTGCTTAGGCGTTGTGAAATTGACGGTACACGTCTAGTGATGTCAGGCTCAGGGGCGGGGGATATGATTTAGTGCCGCAAACGCAGGTCACCCAGGGCGATGCAGCAAGTGATAAGATTAGCACAAGATGGCAGCGCCCTGCTGACTGATTTCGCTTGTGTTCAAGAGATGAAAACTCTGGTAAGGTGCATAGGAAATGTTTGTACGATGGATCGACTTATGGTTAAAAACACATGGCCGAACCATAGGGACAATATTTTTGACCGAACCATTCCTTTAACTGTACTGCCCTTTTTCTCTGTTTCCCCCAAGCTCACCCTTCATTCTTGGGCTGACAGAGAGCAATACAGCATTGTAGTTGGCAACACAAGCATCAACTATAAAACAAATTCAAGTCCTCCATGAACATTATAGATCAAGCAAGCACAGGTAAGGCTTTTTTCCCCTTCTTATAAGCACATTTCATCATTTGCATATCTATAGACTAGAGTTTACAGAAAGGAACTACTCACAGTTCTCGCTCATTACAAAGTATTGTTTGGCTTGGAGTTACTTTACTCATGGTAGCCATAAGTCTTATTGCAAGGAGACTATCGCATAGTGAGGGAATTTAAACACATCATTTTATTTTCATAGTCGCAATTGTTACTACTCCGGGTCTCCCTCACAACAGCCTTTGGGTGCCCTCATCAGTCTTGTCTTTTATAATGAGGTTTCTTCCGCGTTGGTTAAAAGGGAACCGAATTACTTATCTGACACGCGGCAGATTTTGACCCGCCTTAACTGTATGAGGCATTCTCGGCGTGGAGGTTTACCAATGTCCAGAACATGTTGACCCCTGGGCTTGACCTGATAAGTTTTCAAAAAACAATCTCCTACGCAGCCTGCACATACGCTTGTTGGAGAGTCCAGATCGCAAACAGGCGGTATGTACGAGTTTTATTGCTTCTGTGTAAAAAGGACGCAGGAAAAATACCGTGGCCGAAAAACCCGTTGGCACTTTGCTACGCAATTTGGGTCGAGAGCCACGCTGCCCTTCCCATACTCCCCTTACATTAAATGATTACTCCAACCCACCACCAACATATTGTTGCATACACAGGTGCAAACAACGACCATATCACTGGACACCGTTTTATTTATGAATTCTGGACGTTAGTTCTTCCACTCCCACTTTAATGACGCATTCGGGAAGGGCTCTCCAAGTAATGACATAACCCACTACATGTTTTCAAGATAACCACACAAAATATATTTGAAAACAGTACATCTGAAGGAGAGATATATCACAGACAGTGGTTATCGTAAAAAAAAAAAAACTAAAAAAAACACAATTGTGGCTTTTCTACGATTTTGCCTGTGACTATACAATTAAAATCACCGGGGTGTGGTGAGGTTTGGAGAACAGTGCTGGGACACCACTATGTGTTCACAATTGGCTGGTACTCGCAGTTGTGTGCGCAACTCCTCCAGATGGAGGCTGCCCAAGATGCAATAAGGACAAATCACTGTTTAACTCTGAAGTGTGCATTGATTGTGCTGAATTGCATTATTTGACTCAAAGTGAAAAAAGAACCGACATTATTTACCAGACATAGCTAAATCCACGTTTGGCACTGGCAACAGAACACGGAGGAGGCATGAACGGAGCCCAGGCTAGACTCAATCATCTGACCCATCAGCGCATTTCAGCATTATATACACTCTGCATATCTCAGCTCTTAATGTTCGTCTGTCTGAGATTCATCACGAAGAGAAATGCTGTTTTAATGCATCTGCGCATGCAAATTATGGCTCCTCTGAACAGCAAGAGAAGATGGGTAATTGAGAGAGTTTCGAGATTAATTTCCAACATGATGAAGCATCCATTATGCTCGGCGCGGAAACAGAGTTCCTTGTAACAGTGCCACCTGTTGCACATTATAAGTGGTAGGAATAAATGTTTTTTGACAAGCAAGCCAGATACTTGGAGAGCCGTTCGAGATCAGTGTACCTTGCTTTTTGTCACCGAAGATTACAAATGTTCCTTTTCATCTGTGATGATTGCCGCGCCACTGACATAGAGGACAATGTTTCTGTTCTCAGCATAGGCTATTGTCTGCACTTAAACACGTTTAAGAGCTCAGCAGATCCTCTTCAAGTTTCAATTTAGGAGATTTGCCCTGACAAAAAGTAAGAAGTGTGAAGATGAATTAGGGGGCAAGTTGTACACTTTCTGCGCAATCTTTCGGCGACATTTTTGCTATGAGTCACATCGCATGTTAATCATCATAATTACCACAAAAAAAGCTGTTTTCTTTCTTATGCTCATTAGATTGCTAACACGAATGCATGCCATGTTCTTGTCCTTTATGTCACTTTTGCTCTGAGTTGGGTTGTGAAACTTCCCCATCTCCTGGCTACTTAATTCTCTCCATTAAATGAAAATGCAACTGTACATTGAATACTTTAATACTGCAGTGTTCTTTTTTTCTAATTGTAAAGGACTCAACATTCTTGTGAGACAAAGGTCCCAATTCACTAGAAGGTAAATGGAATCTGCCGATAGTAAAACATTGTGTTCAATTGGAGAAGCTTCACTTACTATTGTTGGTAAAATGGCTCAGTGGGTACAACGCTGTGATCTGTGTATGATCTGCAGGTTGCAGGTTCGAATCTCGGCGAAGCTTTGTGTCAGTGCATCATTCCGAGGCAGATAAATAAGTACCAGTTTCGGTTGGGTATAATAGCAATGTATGTCCTATGTAAAGCAGTGCTGTATACAATATACATTATTATTGCTCCATTCATCTTCAAGGACCTCTTTCCTCAATGAATATTTTTTCAGTACTATCTTTGCTCTCATTTACAAAATCCTCCAATTTGTAGGAGCCATTCTCACAGTTCCCATGTACTAGACTCGTGCGTTGCATTATACAAATGACATACAGGTTAAGTATCATTTCCTCTCATACCTCTTTTTGTTTACTTCCACGCTTTCTTCTACATCTGCTTCATATTTTCTGTACTTAACTCTTCACCCCTACATTTTAGAATTCCCCCTTCTGTGTCTGTTGCTGCTCTGCGTGTTCCATGGAATGCTATTACCACACTTCCATAATCCACTCTGTCAGCCTCCCCCATTTTGTGTTTCATTCTGCTGCAGCTGAATTATCTGGCAGAATGAACCAAAGGCTTTCATGTCTGTATTTCTTGATCACAACACCTGGTTCAATTGATTCCCACCATGCACCAGTGACAGGAACTAGCTGCCGGGCAGATCCTGAGTCACTGCTGCATCCAGAAAAAACATTGTGATCATGTGTGGACATGCGTGCATGACAGAGGTCAACCATAGAGTACAACATGAAAAACATAATTTCCGGAGAATTCCTATGGATTGCGCGTGCTTTTTGCAGTTGTAGATAAAACAAGCACAGTCTGCTGAAGAATAGGCATCCACTGGGAGCAGAACACTGATCTGCAAGGATAGGCTTTGGAATTTCCACACGGTAAATTAACCACACAGGAAGACTCTGGTTGTGAGTTCCCTTAAAGTGTTATTTAACTAACAAGGAAATCAAGAGTGAAACGGGTGAAGAAAGAGAAATGTACAGAATTCCCTTTTTGTATGCATTTCGTTTTCACTTCCACCTCATTAACAACAAAGCTTTTTAGGAAGCCCAATATCTGCATATCGATGTTGCGGAGTGGTCCTGTTCTAAACCTCAAGCTTGAAAAAGACTTTGTGAGGATCCACAGCGCTTTGTGACAATGGGCTATGGTGATACCGATGATTGCCCATTTATGCACCACTTTTAATTTTATTCTTGGTGACTATTTCTATAGATAGGGTCAAAAGATTGATATAACTTTATCTGTCCTTTATCTGTCCCCAATCAAATGAACTCTATCAGAAACTACAGAGGATTATCTCAATATTGAAGAAAATTCCAAGAGTTTGCAAGAAAACGTTTACAAACTTTTGATGCAGTGTGTATTAAAGTCATTTATTTTTAAATGGTGACCATGCACAATGTAGTATATCAAAACATCTTTATTAGTCACAAATATTCTTTCTTAATTTGTCACTTAGAAAAAAATCTACAATAGCAATGTCGGTGAATGTTATTCCATTTTTAGTCAAACCACTATTGCCCATAAGGGACACACACACACCAGACACAACACATGTTGTGCAAAAGATGCTAATTATTTAAAACCATAAACCTAACACCAACCGGAAGGAGAAAGTAAAGATAGGACGGGCACAGGCGACAGGTGGGGACCAGAGACAGGACCCTGGACGACAGGGGTGCCATTGCTAACAAAAGGGGAGAGGAGATGTACATGCCATGGAAGACAATGAACAAATATAACCTCATTTTCAGATTGCCCTCCCTTATGGCAGAGGCTAGCCAATGGATATATGCACTCAAAAATCGGAAATGAAGGAGTGATGTTAGCAACAGGGGATATTAAAGGTTTATTTGAAGCAATAATAGGAGTGTGAGGGGATAAGATATGGAAACTTGCAGGATACAAGAGGGTGAAACTAAGTACCAATACACATGATGGAATACCATTTACTAACTGTCGAGCTCACGCATGGAAGGTGTTGAGGAGCAGCTAAGACCTAGGAGCTGTCATGACTCGTAAAATGAAGCCAGATGAAGATCCACAGGAATATATAAAACAAGTCCAGGAACTCTGGATGCTGGAAACGTGAAAACCATGGGACAAATACTGTTATTCTACCATATATTGACCAAAGGACTGCCAGTGGATGTCTAGGCTTCCTTAGATAAAATAGTGGGGATAGAGGCAAAGGGATGGCATGAGAGACAGGCAACATTAGTATACTAATGAAGGAGGAAACCGGAGAGTAAGATACAGGTGGCAGAAAGCACCACTAAGACAGAGAACAAGCTGGTACAGAAGAAGCTTGCGAGATGCACAATGGAAGGGTCTATGGTCATACCAGACGCTGCTGCAGTTTCTCTCGCCCTACAGTGGGCGTTTCCCATTGGGAACATGCCCTCACCTGGGGGATATGTGCCACCACTGTATGCCCCACAATGAGGGGCAAAGCAGCAGGGGGGCTATCCGCAAGGAGGAATGTAGCAATCCGGGGAGTATTTCCCACAGTGAGGGAGAGTAGGACGGTATAGGGGAGTACGATATAGGTTTATTGGTTCATGTTTCAGGTGTGGGAACATGGGGAACTTTGTGTGCACCTGTCCCTTTGGGCAGCAAGCGTAGGCAAAGGCTTTTCAAGTGGTTCCTTTGTATAACAGTTCCAGTCCCTACAGACACCACCCCTTCAAGCACAAACAGAAACGGGATGGCAGCAGCTTGCAGAAGTGCAACCATAAGCATCAGGAGGGCAGGGTAGGAACAGAGAGTCACCCCCAGGTATGCCACCAGCAGCACAAGGCAGCAGCGAATGCAATGGCACTGGGACAAAATTTGGTACCCCACTATACTTGGGTCAGCATTGTGGGAGGGAATCCCTTCCAATTTCCACTGAACATAACACCCCAAATAGGAGAGCCCACAGGGATTATGTGTGTGTTTCCAGTCCTAGCAGTAACTGAAGGTAGCAGTGAAGAAAGGAGCAAGATAATTTTAATTTCTAATATATACAGGGCCACCATGACATGTATAAAGCATGGATTTTCACTGTCAAGCACAGTAATGAACATGCAAGGCTTCTCTGGGGCAATTGTCACAGTTCCAGTAACAAAAGATCCACAATTGACGAAAGGGACACAGTACATAGTAGCACCCCTTTTGTACTCAAAGGACACACCCATAAACACACTGGGGATGATTAACTGAGTAGACTGAATGCAACAATATCATTCACGGAAAAAGGGATGGTGTGCTCAATGCCAGGCATGTATTATACCTGACAGCACATTCACAAAGCAGACTGCGAGGACAGGCCATGCAACCCCAGTAATTCCTGTATGGGGTTCAGATTCTGCTGGGATGGGTATCCAATGACAATTTTTCAAAATGTGCTGTGTGTATAAACACACCTTTGCACTAACCCCGCTTGCTATATGTATGTGAATCTGTTTTTAGCTATCACATACAAATTGTTTATGTTATGTATGATGAAATATTGAAGAATAAACTTAACTTTTTATGCAACAGGAATACTGCGGATCAGTGCAGTGTTTATTCCTTATCTGTACAGATGTTATCAATGACACCAGATCTAGACACTAGAGGGAGGGGTAGCTGTATGCTCTTTTTGTTCTTTATATGTAATTCCCCTTCTTTGAGTATCAGCCCCCCAGCAACAAAAATGAGTGGCCGGCCCTTGTTTCTTTACATCCTCCATACATTCAGGATTAGCATAATGGGAATGAAGGGGGCTCAGGAGGTGTTACAGGTCACCAGTACAACATGCTGAATTGCTAAGCAAACGTACTGAGGCATTCAAGATGCCAGTAGAGGTGGCAATAATAAATTGTGCTGCCCACACAGGTGGACAAGACTTTATCTCCAAAGGAATGAAGTGGCCTATTTACCTGAAGGGATCAACAGGTTATACCCAGGTGTGGACGGAAGGGTGCCAATGATGGTAGCAAAGTAAAAAAAAGAAATAAAGGGTGAAAAGATGTAGAACCCTTCAGCTCAATACCAAATTTGCAGATAATTAACTTGTAGACGGAGGCCCCCCAGGAAGAAAAAGATTTATGGATACAGAGAGGGTGCTCACTCTTACGAACTGATGTGGTATGGAGGAAAAATAGCACATGGAAACCAGTAATGCCTAGAAATGTGTTGGCTATAGCATTAGAGCAATTACATTTTCCCACCCATGTCTCCAAAGAGCATGTGGTAGCAGAAATAAATGAGGGGTGGTACGTTCCCAAACTACATGAACTTTTTGCTGAATTTACTGGAAATTGCGTGGTGTGTGAACACATTCTGGCTGCCCTACATTAAAGAAAATAGAGGAAACTTTACGGTGACCGGAAGGGCCCCTCCAGTACTTGCATATCTATGTCAATATGCAAGAGAGGTGTACGTTTTATGGGTATATGCTTGTGGTTGTCTGTCCTTGTTGACAGACAACCACAAGCATAAGTGGTTGAAGTGTGACCCTGTGCTCATAATGATGTAAAGTCGTCAGCAAAATTCTTGGTGTGGGAGGTGCTCTCGAGATGGGGAATATTTGATGGAATAAGGTCCAGCAATGCGCAACATTTTGCAAACGGCCTTGTTAAGGAAATGAAAAACATATTGGGGATAAAGTAACGGCCACAGGCAAATGGAATTGTAGAGCATTTAAACAACATGCTTAAAGAACGCTTAGCCAATAATTGGCTTTATTGCCTCCCCTTAGCATCCCTTTCTCAATGCAATTCACCAGGCATGGATCATCATTTGACTATGTATGAAATTGATACTGGCAGAAGGATGCATGCGCCTGTCCTTCCTGCACGTACAATTGTGGATGTTAACACAACAGCGCAGGCTTTGGGGGGAAGAAATGCAAGTATATCTGACTGAACTCACCAATGCCCTAAAACATGTGTCCTGCCAAGTTCAACATTCAAAAAGTCTGCCAGCCAACGAGTAAACATCCAAAAGGGCACAGGATACAGGGACTTTACTCTCAAGCAACGCCTCTCTATCCTGGTGATAACGTTTTCATCAGCAACTTCATGCAGAAGTGGTAGGACCCGAGGTCCACGGGTCTACATGAGGTGGTGCATGTGACACCCACAGCAGTGAAGATTAAAGAAAGAAGAGCATGGATCCATATGTCAGACCCTCTCAAAGTCAACAGCGTTGCCTGCTCCCGAGAGGAAGAGAGGGGACCAACTTGATGGGAAGTATCACATAGTTATCACTTTCGCTTTTTTCTTCAATCAGACTTTACAGGAGGCCCGTACATGAAGAAAAATGGAAGGGCAAACAAACTTTGGTGGGATGGGAGACAATGCAAAAAATATGTGCCACTAATAGGGATAGGATTGTTTTGTATTTTTCTGCTCTGTCTCTTTCTCGTCTGGTTTTTATCGCATAAAGTATATAGTGGCTTGTCTAAATAGAGTGAAAGAGGAGCATGCAACAAAATAAGTATATTCAGTGTTGAAAGTTTATATGACACAATTGGGGGGAGTGGGACACAGCATCTGGGTATGTCGTGTATGGTGAGCTGAAACATGTGGGACGAGAGAGGGCTAATGGCAGTTGCTATGTGTGCTCGCTAATCCCACACGCCACAGGGATACCAAAGCTATTCCTGCCCCAAGAGGTAACAGCGCGAGAAGTGGGTTTCCTAGTGCACCTATCTCTATGTAAGACTTGTGGACTGTTTCAGTGCCAAACTGTAGCAGTGCACTGGATAGATGAAGGGGAGGAAGTATGTGCTGATAATTATATAATGCTAGAAAGCATGTCCATAAAAGAAGCCACAACACATATAATACTAGAATATGTCATGGAGGGGGGGCAATAGGAATACAACTTTTCACGACTCACAGGAGGGTGTACTGCAGAAATTCAACAGGAAATGATATCCTGTGGTGCCACACCAGACCCCTGATGAGAATAAAGGGTTTCAGTGTTTCATGATGGGAGTTGGGAACAAGGGACGGTGCAGTGTCAGGTGCAGTGGTTAGTGGGATTTGAGGATTGTGGGTGGTGAGCAAAATGAATTAAAATTGCCCGGGCAGTGGGGAATGTGAATATACATGCTTTGACCTGCAAATAAAGCCTCTTACACAATTTTCTTTGTGTTTCAGAGCAACAGGGACAACCATAGTGTGGGTGAACATTGGCTGTGAGAAGGCGACTAGGGATGGGTGGCAGGCCTGTGGGTCCAAGGTGTATGCCCAGTTGCCTCCAGATTAGGGATGAGTGTGTGCCCTTGTTACACTCACAACCCCGCTTTGGTTGTGGCTCGAGCAGACTTGTTACTATTCAATTACCTCTCTGCATTGCGGCAAAAGAAGATAGTGAACTAGAAGAAAGAAAAGGGAGGAAAGGAAAGAAAAATTATCAGACCGAAAAGAAGCAGCAACTATATTTCAGAAGATTCATTGCAAAGCCTGGATGCCATCCCACAACACTTGATGCTGTTCAGCAAAGCATCTCTCTTTTTTACATCACTGCTCCTTCTTGGGGTGCAAGCAGCCAGGAATGCTAAGTTGTTGCAAATCATCCAGTATTAGGTGCTACAGCTGGTAAATGCAACCAAAAATTGACTAAATGCAGTAAGGGAGGAACATTGTGCCCTACATTTGATGGCACTTCAAAACTGTTTTGTTCTGGACATGATGACAGCCATGGAGGGTGGGGTCGGCCACAAATTCAGCAGCAGTTGCTGCATGGCAATACCTGCTAATGATGCCACCAATGGGATGCTCACGGAAGCTGTCAAAGAGATCCACACCTTGCAGGCAGATTACCAAAGAGACACAAGACATCACATCAGACATTTGGCTTAGCTCATTGTTTGCCTGGGTACCTGAGTGGATGGCCACCATATTAAAAATAACTGTCCCTATGCTTATCCTGATGCTTGTCACCTTCAGTGCAGGACAATGGATTATCAACAGCAGTAATCGCAGCAAGATAAATGTTTGCTATATAATGTCTGCTAATGATGTGGGGAACGAGGGTAGCAAAAAGGTGGACCAGAATCCTGGAATGAATGATGGTGTGGGTGAAGCACAGGTGGTCTTCACAGTACCGCCACAGAATGCAGAAGATTATGATGCCTTTTGGGTAGCATGATCCCTAGACAGGAGGGATTGCATGATAATAGCGTCCAGTTTGGATGGGAACAAAGAAGAAGGAGGAGACATGGATTGGGTAACAAGGCTGTGAATGCGAAGACAGTAAGCAAAGAAATTATGGGAAAAAGGGTGTTGATCGATAGATCTATCAAAGGGGGGAATGCAATGGAGGTGCTGATACAACGCTGTCCAAGGGGGTGCATTTACCAGCTGTGGGAATAATGGGAATGGGAAGGCTCACACCCAGCATGGAAAAGAGCATCACTGATGTCTGTAATACAGGTGCCTAAGAGCATGCACATGGCCTAAGAAGCCAGGGGCTAGGAGTGGGGTAAAGGAGCTCAAAGGGGGACATGGAGGGCAAACAATGATGATGGTAGCATAAACACATAGCGTGCTGCCACTCAGTTTGAATCAGATGAAAACCACAGGTGAGTAGACTACATAGGGATGGCCCAGACAAGCCCTGCATGGTAGGCAACATAGAAAATTGCACACACACTTCACAGCAGTGGGGTTGGGGAAGTTCATTTAGGCTGACCATCCCCAGGAGACAGCAGTCACTGGGAACAGAACCAGCCGATACATACAAGTTCAGAGAGCCAGTCTCACGGGTGCTTGCGGAAACTAGGGAAATAAATTCACAAATATATGTTTGGAGAAGCACACTCACAGTAAAATTAGCAGTTTCAAATCACCCTTTGGCAGGTGGGTATGGGAAGAAGCATGTAGGATGAATGGGCAATTCAGAAAGAGACAATTAGAAGGTAAGGTTTGGTGTCTCTGAAAAGAAACCCGTGTACTGTGTCCTCGATGATGTTTACGAGGCCCCTCATTGGTCGGGTGCCATTCAGATGAGGTCAGCATGATTACGTAGTGTTTAATAACAATTCATTTGTAGGGTGGAGCAGGAAGGAATGTGGCGCCACAGGCAGAGGTGATGAACCAGGGGATGGCAGGTCTGTTTGCTCCTTTCATTTCAAACTAACTTATGCCTAGCTGTAAGGGACTGGTGTTGCCCCACCGATCAACTTTGTAGGACACTTGCTAACTCAAAACACTAATTGCCACTGTTTTTCACTATGCAGATATTGTAGGCGCTGTATAAAATTCTAACCACACTGGGCCGTTTTGTCACCTCTCATCAATCAGTTCTGTTTCACTGTGCTGTTTGATTTGTGCCTGCCCAGCTGTAATAAACAACGTTAGTTCTTGCCTGCTGTATGCTTCTTTTTGGATTACCTTTGGCGAAATACTGATGGCATGCTCGTAGAGGACCCCTGATACAGTCTCATACTTATGAGACCGTGAAAAATAACCAGATGTACATGCACACATCACCCCCCAGCTAACATGGCTCACCATATAGCTCTGATCTGCTGCCATGGCAGGTGTGCAAGGCTCATCCAGTAATGTTTGAATTATTTGCATTATGATAGTTCAGTGCTTTCCGTGCAATTAAAGGAATACATGTGCAAGCAAGCAAAATACATAATGGAGCTGAGTAAGCTCTGCTCCTCTTACATTACTGTAGTTGAGAACTATGTCATATAGTGGTAGTTCTGTTTGAGCAATCAGAGCTAGCTGTCAGGGTAGGTGCATGTTATACATGTCTACACTGATAACGGTATACACAAGAATACAAAATAAACCAGTATTGCATTAAAACAATGTCTGTCTACACAGAGGTATGTCGAGAAAATGGCTGTATCATTTGCAAAAGGTGAGTAGGAATGTAGGTGACGTTTAGTCATAAGAAATTAGGCTTTAGGAAGTGTCGAGTCTTTAAGTGGAATGCGATTTGGTTTTGGACTTGTCAGGTAGGATTACTTGCAAGGTGCAAACACATTTGAGGCTTTAGAATCCCTAGTAAATCGAATCACTCTGTGAGTAATGCAGGATTTGTAGAGACTTAACCATGGTTTGGTATCGCATAGTGGGGGGAGCGAAACAAGTGCAGGATTTGGCGTACAGTACAGTTTAGACAACACAAATGGGGCATTACCACCACTGGTAATCCTGTGGTAAAATGTATAGGGGCAAGTGCTGTTAATGGTGATCGATATTTGCAGTAAATTGGATGATTTAACACAAACTCACCACAAATACATGAGGCTCAATATTCCTTACATTTCTTTAACCAGATATCAATAAGTTTCATGGCCAGACTGTTATTAATAACTTTATGGTTCTTTGCCGACCAAGACTGTTGCACATTTCTGACCATTCTAAAGGCATTAAACGAGTTACCTTGCAGTGATTTATTTTCATTTTCCCCATTGTAACTCGCTTCTGTAAACCAGGCCCTTGACCACTTCTTACATTGGTATTTGTAGGACGGCGGATTGTGTCTTGATAATTTTTCCCTGTATGAATTTGCACCACTACGACATTTTCTAAGTTTAAAAAATAACGTTGAATGTTCATGGAACTAATGTGGTTGTGTGATAATGCACATTATGCTGAACATCCTATTACTTGGGAAACTATGATAAATCTATCATGATGTCTGTATTTAACTATAATGTTTATTTCTATTTTAACTTGTTTCACTTAAATGGAATTTTCCAAATAAAGATAATAAACAAAACGAAAAAAAAAATCGTCTGCTGTTACAATTCATGAGAATCATTTTCCATGCGGCTTCACCTTTACTGCAAATCAGCCAATCAACCCTCAGCAGCTTCAGGAGTGCTAAGCATCAGTACAAATTCTGGTTCTCTGTGGTCTGTCCCCATTGATTTGGAAAAAGTCAGCTTGGCGGCAATTCGTGTCAGATGTCAGCAGCCTTCAGAGTCGCCAGCGAAAACCTGCTGCCTCAGCGCTGTCGAGCAAAGCAGATCGTTCCTGTGGCGCTGCGGGTGATTGTCTGGTGAATTGGGAAAACTCGAAGCAAAATGCCGCAGATTGCTGCTGGAGCGTTTGCCGGACAGTACCTGCATTGTGAAACCACCCCATCGGCTTGAATCGGCTTTGTGTCTGGTTTCATTTGGTTGAAAGGGTTTGTTTTCCACTCAAAGAAACGGTAACGTGTATTTTTATTTATTGTTAATTTGAGAACACTTATTTTAAAAAATGTGTGCATACCTTGTTTACGACTTCCATGCAATATCTGCCTGGAAACCAACTTAACTCTCTTTAAGAAAAGTTTCAAATCTTACTTTTTCAGGAAACCTTCCTGTTGTCTCATTCGCCTTTGTGCATGCAATTCAGTTCTCGCCTGTGGCCTCGAGATTGTTAGTTCCGTAGGCGATTGCACCTAACAATAACTCACACATTTACTCAGAATCCCTGCATACAAAAACATGCAACTGCTGATGATCAAATGAATGATTCATACATGTAAAAAAAAAGAAAAAAGAAAAACGATAGTATTCTTGAAAGCATTCATTGGAGGACATTTCTATGGGGAGGTGACTTAATAAATGCAGGCTAACACGCCCGAAATTATGAATTCATACCTCTATTTAGCATTCTGACCCATTTGTGTGCATTTCCAAGGAGTAGGAGTGTCACAAATCAGAGTTTGCATCTCCAATCTGCTTTCCTTCTCCATCCTGGAAGCGTACCAAGATTAATGCCTACATGAGATTTTGATGCAGGTGTAAAACCAACAGATTCCTTTGAAATCCGTCTCACATTCACACCTAAATAGCAAGCGTATTACATACGTATCTCTATCTATATATATTACACTATATTATACTCTATTACATTATATAGAACAAGTTACTTACCTGTAACTGTTGTTCTCTAGCATGGGTCTCGCATGGATTCACATGCTCATGAATATTCCCAGTTGTCAGGCTGGGAATCCTCGTTAAAGAAAAAATCAGTTTCAATTTAATTCCTGAACTTTCTCTCAATAACCAATCACTGAGCTCTGGGTCATACTAACCCCAGCCAATGACTGCTCTCTACCTAAGCCCCTCCTCTGGCAGCCATAAATAGATTTGGTAGCCCATAAAGTGACAGTAAGACTGAGAGAAGAGCCACAAATGAAAGCAGGCAACCACAAACAAAAGCAGGCGAGCCGTGCTATTCTGGAAGCTGAAGTCCGAGAAGCCGAAGCCACTCATAAACGAAAGGGCTGGTCCCCGAAATCTTACAGGGTCTTACAAATGGCAAGGAAGAGGCTCGATCGACCACGCCGATGCCACAGCAAACTTACTAACCAGAACCAAACAATGGTACTACGTTCATAACAACAAAGCTAACAAGCTGCTGGTAAATAAGCTGGCTAAGGAGAAGAGCAGAAATACCATCTTGGGTCTCCGTGACTCCCGGGGGGTGGTCCATTATGCAGATCACGAGAAACTACGACTGGCGGTCACCCACCAGTCGGAAATAATGATGGCAGTCCTGAGGGACCGAGATGAGCAGCGGTCCTATATCCAAGAGGTGGCTCTCCCACTCCTGACTCCTATGACGAGAGAAGAACTTGAAGCGCCTACTACAAATCACCCGAAAGAGCGACAGTGTTGTTCACTTCTGCCAGATGAAGTGGGATGAGGAACATTCCCTGGGCACCGGTCCTGCGCTTCTTTGCAGAGAGCCAGTGATCTGGTGCCCCCCTGCTTCTTGATGTAAAACATGGTGGTGGTATTTTCTGTGAAGGCCCGCACCACCTTACCCTCGAGGGACGGAAATAAAGACTTGAGGGCCCAAAACACTGCCTGATGTGCAACGTCTTCTTCTCCGGTAGCCACAGGCCTCTTGCCTGAAGACTTCCAGTGTGAGCTCCCCATCCTTCCAGGGAAGCGTCCGTCATGACTGTCACCTGGTGAGGTGGGGTCTGGAAATCCACACCTCCGGACAGATGTGCCTGATCTCCCCACCACCGTATCGCTCGAAGGAAACTCTTGTCGAGCGTGATCTTGTCATCAAAGCTTCCTGACACTTTTAACCAACGGGCGTTGAGGAATTCCTGTAGTGGACACATCCGTAGCCTGCACAGCCGAATTAGGTATATGCATGACATCATCATGCCGAGCAGAGACTTGATGGACCTCACCCTTGCGATCTTCAGAACCAGCCGGCCTCCCAACGGGGTGCTCGGGTGGGGGCCTGACGCCACATCCGGATCAATCCTGCTTGGACATCGCAGGGCCGCCTTGGGGGACCCTGGCGTTGGCGACGTCCTCCTCCAAAGGCCTTGGAGCAGCCCCTGTTGGTCTCCTGGGGCGAAGAACGGGAGGGTTGGCGGTAAGAAGAGGAACCCCCACCGAACCCCTTGAAGGATCCTTGGGACCTGCTGCCTGTGGTCCGAAAGGAAGGCTTCTGTGGCTGAAGAGTGCCCAAATCACACACCGTCTCCGTGTCCGTCTCTATGGCTTGGAGAGACTCATCCACAGGCTTCCCGAACAAATTGTCCCTATCGAAGGGCATGTCAAGCCCCTTCGACTGAACGTCTTGCCAAAAGTTGGTGGCCTTGAAACAGCTACGCCGACAAAGGCAAACACTGTTACCCATTTGACGGAATCCCGTGCCGGCCATGCCCGTGGCCACAATGATGGCGTGGTCTGACGCCACCTCACCTTTCTGCAGAATTTCCAGTGCCTATGACCTCTTGTCGTCGGGAAGGAAGTCTAGAATGGGAGCGATCTTGAATGACAAATGCCGGTCGTAACGAGCCACGTTGGTGAGGGCAGTGGCGACCTTGGTAGTCACTGCAGAATAGATGACCCATTGTCCCATGGCATCTAACATCTTGCCCTTGCTGTCCGGTGGGGTGGCAGCTGCTGAGGCAGAACCACCCAAGGACTTCTTCTTGGCCGCCGCGGACACCACAGAATCCAGGGATGGCTGGGCACATAAGCACTTGGGCGCAGAGTCAGGTACCCTGTACTTCCCCTCGAGGCAATCCCTCTTCGCTGGGGCCATTGAAGGGTCTTCATGAGAGACAAACCCTCGTCTCAAATGTCATCCAGGAGTGGGACCGAGAAGATGGTCTTCCTCTTCACCTGTCTGTGCTGATATAAGAAGCTCTCCTTCTTTTCTCGTATGGAGTGAGCTGGAAAAGTTACGACCCTCTGGAGATCATCGAGTGGAACGAGCCAATCTCGTCTGGTGGCGAAGATCTGGGTGGCAGTGACGGGAGGTCCTCTAACCCGCCATCATCGCCCATGCCTGTCGTTGCCGTGTCCGGATCTGTCTCATCCCTCGGGTGGGAGAAGGGGGTGATGGGGGCGAAGGGTGGCTAGGAGGTGGAGGGTGTACCCTCTTCTTCTTGGCCAGGGGCTCCCCTTCGGGGGGTCAGCCGTTGCTGCGGACAGGGCCGCCAGAGCAATAGCATCCTCGTCTGATTCTCTGATACCAGAGTATGCAGTGCCGAAAGGATGTCCACTGAGATGTCTCTAGGAGGTACTTGAGGTGGGGGTGGCAGCTGAAGTACAGGAGGAATAGGCAGCTGGGGCACCGGCTGAGAGCCCAGACCATTGTCGCCTTGCTGCTGGTGCGCTTGTCATAAGGCCTGCTTCCTATGTTTCCCTTCTCCTGGATAGTTTGCAGACCGGTGAGCTCCTCCTCAGAGGAGATATCCATACCCTGGAGGGCCACCACACTCCCCCCTTCTCCATTTCCAGCGGTGAAGGTCTCAAGGAGATGACGGACATCCTCTTCTCCGGGGTCTTATTTATGGGCCTGAACGTAGCCTGCCTCCTGGGAGGAAGGGACACCTTGGTTTTAGGGGTTGTGTCCTGCGGGACAGTCTTGGCGGCCTTTGACAGAAACTCCGCCACCCCTTTGATGGAAGGCTGGGCCCTCGCTGTGTGCACCCGTGCCTTCACACTCAGGCCCGGAGCCTTGTCCTGCTTGGCCTTCTCCTTAGGGGGAGGGTCCCAGCCCCACTCCCTCTTAGACTTCTCTGGTAGGAAGGAATTGGGCCTCTCCTTGAGTTTGCCCGGATGATCTGACTTCCTCTTGGCTGAAGAGCCTGAGCGTTGACTGGTGATGGAGGCTGGAGACGTCAAACGCGCTCTGGCTGCCAAGAAGCCCGTCCCAACGGCACTCCCGGTGACAGTGGACTTGCGGTGCTCAGCCTTCTGTTGGACCCCGCGGGAGGGGTGCCCTCAAAGGTCTTAGAAGCCCGCTCAGCCTTCTTGGAACTGGAAGAGGCATGCTGCTGGGACCCGCCCAGTGCAGAGGCCTTGGACTGTAGCCACTCGTTCAGCGGCCTGTGCCGATCCATCATCATGCGAGGGACCATCTCTCCGGCAAAATGCACAATCTTCCTCCTTGTGTGTCCGGTACAGGCAGTAAAGGCATTCAGAATGCTTGTCATCCGAAAAGACATTCCGTGAGCCGCAGCTGGAACAGACCTTGAATAGGGGAGTTGAATCCTTCTTCTCCTCCGACATGGTCCACGCGGAGTAGGCCCAAAATAATCTTCTGGAAGCCTCAATGAAGAAACTCGAAGAAATTGACCCTTGAGGGGCGCTGAAGAATCCGAAAAAAAACGGGTCCCCATTAATCAGATAGGTTGATCGATGGAGCACAGGCTCTGATTGAATGAAAAATAGAGAAATACTCTTCCAGAAAGTGAAAAAAACACAGTAAAAGCTCGAGAGATAAACAACTTGAACGTGCTGTAAAAATCTGAAGATAACGGACAGAGAAGGGGCTTAGGTAGAGGGCAGTCATTGGCTGGGAGCGGTATGACAGTTCAGAAATGAAACTGAAACTGATTTATTCTTTTCCGAGGATTCCCAGCCTGACGACAGGGAATATTCATGAGCATTGGAATCCAAGCCTGACCCCATCCTGGAGAATATGTGGAGAATATGTGTTTATGAAGCAGAACATGTTTTAGTTTGTTCCTTATACAATTTCATACTGTTGCACAAATCTGCACCACATTTTGCATAGTTAACTGTTAGTACCCACCGCTCACTACTGGCTACATGACATTTGGACACCCCACTACTTTCCCTGGTTTTCAACCCGTTCACACAGGATGCCTGAAATCAGCGAAACATCAATGTGGTCGTAGAAGGACCAGACAAAGCTAATTTTAAGCATCTTGACACGAGGAACAAAACTCAGAGGTCCCTATGAGACCTTGAAAATCACGTTCAAGGCATTAGGATGCTCCGTTTTTGATATATTTGCACTGCCACCCACTGCACCACACACATGTGAGGCAACAGGTGGGGAGAATGCACAGAAGTTACCAGTATGCTGCAGCACGCCAACTCTCACCTCGACGTCTTCTCGGGGGTATGTCAACTAGCCACACACGCCCATTCTCAGTGCAGTTTACTTCAGAGTGCAAAGGACATCAGGTGATAAGCGACTGGGAACAGCGACCTACAGGATCATTGATTTTCAAAAATGTATAAGAGTGTTATCATATCTGTCTACAGAACCCCTGAGGAGTATGGGTACTTTTTTCTAGTCCATTATAAAACACTGCCTGTAAGCATAATTTGCAGGTGCCATTTATTTATTTGGAAAACTGAGTATAAAAATGAAGAGTAAAGACAATTTCTCCTTGTTCTACTATTCACAATTACACTCTGCTTTCCACATGTTGAAAATTGCAGTTTGCTACATGAAATGTCCATCTTATTTAAAATGACCCGCATTAAGTTCAGTAAATTGTTATGACAACTGCATGAAGAAGGGGTCTGCAGTGCTTGTTATATGCGTTTGGAAGATAGGCCGGGACACAATGCACCCCTTTCACTGAGACAGTGACCGCTGTTTGATGGATTCTTCTTTTACCATTGCTGACAGACATAAAGAGTAACTAGGGCACCTCTCCACTCTCTCCTCTCTCTATGGGGCTTGTGGCGAACCAGAAGGAGTTGGATGACTTACGGACATGTTTAATGTGATTGTATTTCAGTAAAAAGAAAATCTCTATCTCACCCTATTTCTATAAGGGGTTAAAGTTACCTACCTAGTAAAAATAAATCTAAGGCTTCTCATCAAAGTCCAAAATAAAAGTCTTCCGCCCGAATCCCAATCGCTAACTGGCCCTACCACTTTAGAAAAACAAACAGAAAGGAGGATTCAGGACACAATCCGTGGGTTCGACTTCTGCCTGGCCCAAAACTTGTGTTTTCTCA
The DNA here is from genome assembly GCF_040938575.1 of Ambystoma mexicanum. NCBI lineage: Eukaryota > Metazoa > Chordata > Amphibia > Caudata > Ambystomatidae > Ambystoma > Ambystoma mexicanum. The sequence continues at coordinate 38,370,800 of NC_090924.1, read as the reverse complement.
ATAGTTCATAAAGTTCACCAATAGTGCAGATCTCTCTCGCTGATATTAATTCAAAAAGAAATGTTCTTGAATAGGTTTTCGCTTATGCCAAGTTTCTTGAGAACAAGTCTGTGGCTTTCAGGCTCTCCGAAGTCTTATGGCTCTCTGTGAGACTTGTTCACTCTCAGACATAAACTTGATATAGGGTGTTTGTTCACTAAGGTTACTCAAGTTCCTGTAACCTCGCTGGCTTCCCCGGCTTTGATGCAAAATCTTAATATTCAATTTAGTTCACAAAGGGAGCTTGCCCCTTTGAGTGTCTCAGGCTCCCATAACCTTGTTTTGAGTCCCCCACCACTACTGGCTCGATGTCTAATGTGGCTCCAACTCTCTGGGACATCTCTTCCACAGAGATTTGTCTGTGTTTGGGATTCACTTTCCTCCCTGTGTAAGTACGTCATCATGATAGAAAGGAGCTTGTGCTCCTTTGACTGTGGAGTTCAGACGCAATCCACCATTACCTTGTGAGAAAGAAATTAAGGAATTGTTTTTAAAACATAAGTAACAACAGTCTTTTTAATAACCATATAAGCTGAAATGGTAGTCTGGTCCGGGAGGTCCTTCTCGGACTGGAAGTCCTTGACCCAAAGTGGGAGTCAATCCCAGTGAGGCCCCAATTGCCCAGACCCCTAGAGACGGTTTTACAGAGTAGGCTCACCTATGTAGTATCAAAGGGGGTGGCTCCCCTCTGGGGAGCAGGAACATATTGACCAGATTCATCACAGGCTGCACTAGATGGAAACCTTTCTGCCCACATGCAAGATTTTGTCCAAAAGGAATACATGATAACATGACCAAATGTACTAAAGCCTTTGAATGCTTCCATGGGCTTCAAAGTAAATCAATTGGTTATGAAGTTGTTTTGACACATCAAATCAAATTGTTCTTTTGTTGTTTTTGTTTGCATGTTGACAATATGAGATTGTTTCTTATGTGTGTTTTTAATGACATTATTTTGAGTGCCATCTTTGGAATGATGCTGGAGAGACATAAATACTCTTTCTAGTGATCAAAGCCCTTTGGGAGCCAGTGTGCTACAAACAATTTTTTAAATGTCCCATAATGCATTTAAAAGATACAATTGATGATGGCCAGTATATAATGTTATTATAAACTACCTCCTCTAATCCAAAAACCTTTTGAATTAGCCTTTTAAATTGTGTTCCTTTTTATCTGTTGACAAGTAGTATAAACACATGTATGATATGATATGGCATTTATAACGTGCCTATACACAAGTATTTCAAGGCGCAACAAGGCAAAGGGGGGAAACAGAGGGAGACAGACAGTGATCCTACTAGGCCCGGTGTCATTGAGATTGTGCAAGTGCAGGGGGCAGGGAGGGGGAAAAAGTGCAGTGGGAAAGGGGAGGGGGCAGTGCAGTACATAGGATAACAGTCAAATAAATAAGCCAATAATCAAAGTGCGGCCAGCTAGTGGCTAGTGCAAGGGTAAGAGCAGACATCAGGGGTCAAGTGCTAGTGGGGGCTGCAGGGGTACAGATATAGTCCCCAAGTGCAATGGTTGCTATGGGGCAGTGCAGGCGTACAACTAGCGTGGAGGGGACTTGGGCCGAGACCAGTGCAGATTCGGATTTGGCCAGGAAATCAGCAGGGGAGAGGAGGAGAGAAAGCAGAAACAAAGAGGAAAGTCTTGAGGTGCTTCTTGAACAGGAAATGGTTCTCCTCAAGTTTCAGAGAGGCAGGGAGGCTGTTCCAGAGGGAGGCCCCGGCAGAAGAAAGTGCTCTACCACCAACTCGCTGCTTATAGAAGCGACTGCCCTGAGGGAGTTGGAGGCGGATGAGCAAAGACTTCAAGAGGGCAGATATTTAGGAAGAGAGAGTTGAAGGTATTGAGGTCCTAGGCCCCAGAAGGCCTTGTGGACAATGCAGAGGGTTTTGAATTTAATCCTCGCCGCCACTGGGAGCCAGTAAAGTGATTTCAGTCCTGAAGAGATACGATCCCTGGGCTTGAGGCCGAGGACAAGTCTTGCAGTCCTTTTTTAGATGAGTTGCTGAGGGCGGAGAGTAGTGGCAGGCAGATTTAGAAAGAGGCCGTTGCAATAGTCCAGCCTATAGAGAACCACAGCTCTGGAGACAGTGAGCTTCTGGGGGAAGGAGAGGAAAGGAAGAATACCTCTGAGGAGGTGCAGCTGGTAGTGTTACTTCTTAGAGACGTCAGAGATGTGAGGAGAGAAGGAAAGTGTGGAGTTGAAGATGACCCCAAGTTTTTTAGCCTCACAAGTGGGAGCAGGAAGAGGGCCAAAAGATGCCAGACAGTGAGTGACAGAAAAGGAGGGGGCAGGTGTGCCGATGAGGAGATTCTCGGTCTTACTGGCATTAAGACAGAGATCATTGGTGGCACACCACTCCTGGACGGCGGACAGACAGTCAGAGATGATAGAAGGAGAAGAGGAGGCAGAAGGGAGTCTGACAATGTGTTGAGTGTCATCCGCATAGCACTGAAAGTTGGGGCAGAGAGCGGCAATGCGGTGGGCAAGAAGTGGCAGGTATTGGTTGAACAACCAGTATTAAATAAGGGGTCAATGCTTGTGAATGCTTGGGTCAAAAATGAAGTCTCCTAGCTTCTTGGCTGAGGGGGTCTCTGCACTAATTTGCTAGGTGGATGTGGACCATCATTGAGTGCCCAGGGTCTCAGACCATTTGTAACCAATGCTGTTTTTGTTTTTTTAAAGCAAAATACTGTGCCATTCCAGGACCACCAAAATGATATACTGAAAAGACTAAAAATAACCATATGCCTTGTACTCAACCCTCACCATCCTCCCCTCAACCCCAGGCACCATGCCAACCATGATTTGTTAGTGTGTGTGTGTGTGTGTGCGAGACAAATCAACTTACGGGGCACCAGAGGTTCAGTGATGAATATTGGTTTGTAAACCATCAATCAGCGCCACACATCTAGTACACCAGAAGGGATCCAAACAGATTGGAAACACAATTAAATTATAAACCTCCTTGTTCAATTCTGATAATGTGGACAGAATTTGTGGATCATTGGTTAGTTGCAACACAGCAAAAAATAAATGTATTACCCAATGATAAAAAGGACTGTCCAGTCAAGGTTGCATACAAATATCTACTTTATTATTATTACAACAGACAGTTCTAGCACACTACAAAATACAACCTACCCTGTAAAGGAACACAGAGGACAGACAGCTTCACGAAGGAAAGGGAAGCACTCTGGATACAGATGGGAGGGTAGTCGGTAAAGCTATCAGTCGTAACTGTGGTTATTTGGTTTCAGCATCAAGGGAGCAAGCAGTCATACATGTCACTAGGGGGCTTCAAAGAAGGACCAGAGGGACAGTACCACAGATGTTCTTGGTGCTCCACAGCGTCAAGTCGGTTCCAGGATGCTTTGCAGCTCCTGCGACAGAGGTTGAGATGGGAGACAGCTGTGGGAATCAGGCGGCAGGCTGTTTGGCAAGCAAAGCTGGACGGACGGCTGCTGGCTGGCCTGCACGGCAGCTCTGGGTCAAGAATCATTGTCTCTGTGCTAGTTGGCGGATCTGGAATTCTGGTCGAGGCGTCTCGGGCGGCTTTAGTGACTGCAGCGAGACAACAGTCAGTAGAACAGCCGGTCGTGGTTCGAGAGCTTGACTGCCTCGAACATTTCTTTAAAAGATGGATGCTGGTTGATGCTTGTTGTGGCACTCCTCCTTGCTTCTTTGCAGGGCTCATGTTGTCCTTTAGGGCAGACAGCTCAAAGCTGAGGAGTGTTTTCAGGCAACATCCTTGTACTTTGTTTAGAGACTCTCTGCCACTTCCCACCTAGGAAGCTTGCTGGCAGAACCTAGCAGGGCACGCTATGTGCTGGCTGGAATCCGGTGCTGGAGCTGCTGTTTGGGTCCTCTGAGTCTGGTATCTCCCTCTGTTTTCTGGGAGATGTTTAGGGGAGGGATCTTGCGTCCCTCTTGGACATTCTGTCCTTCCTTCACTGGCAGAAGCTATAAGACAGACTGTACCTTCAGCCAGGGTTCAAATGAGCCCTTCTTCTTACTAATTTTGAAGTTGTCAGATGATCTACAAAGTGAGAGGCTCAGCCCCCTTTTAAAGGCAAATGAGCCCTAGTGATTGGTGCAGGCTAAGCCTACCGTAAGGACCCAATTTGGGGTCCCCACCAACAATCTTCTGTTATGCGTGAGGTCAGGACCAGAGTGCTTTGCAACAGGAAAGGTAAGGGGTGACAACATGTACTCCTAAATCCCACCCGTAATTCCAGTCTGTTGTAGATCAAAGTGTCTCTCTGTTTAACTGTCCCCTCTGTTGCTCTTGATCAAAGCGCAGGTCTCCCTTGAAGACTTCTGCCTCCCTCAAATAATATCTTTCATCCCTCTGAAAGAGAGTTTGCCTACTGTAAACAGTCGCCCAAGACATAACATTCACTGCCCTCCATATAGAGGGGTGGCAGCTAGCTTCAAGGTGACACATTGCATATCAAAGTGGTGTTTGTTTCCCTGCCCATTATTAAGTTCTGTGACCAGGCCTATTTGCAGGCCTTCTTCAATTAACTCTCATCAGTATGCGCAGCCAACACACATAACTTAGACAATAGGACAGGGTGGCTACAAGGAGCCTTTGATATTTAATTTGGGTGGTCATGGGAGGAGGAAGGTGTTGCTCTTCTCTTCTGGATGTTTTTGTGCACCCCTCACAGTCACCTGTCAAATAAATGTGACAGGGAAGACTGCATGTAGGTTTTGTTCCCCGGCGTACACTAGTGTTGTGCGGCGAGCATTAGAAAATGTGTGCGGTTTAGCCACACACATTTTTGAAGGTCGATCTCCCATAATTCAATTTCCTAAAAAAATCTAACTAGCCCAGGCGAGTGCACACCACCCGTGCAGATGGTCGGATCCCTCAGAGTGTGTTGTTCCAGGGTGCACTGCCCTTCTCTTTTGCAGAGTAGTGCCATGATGCCCTCGGGTAACCATGCACTATATAGATTTTCATAACATAACATAACATAATAGAGTCTTGGGGTACAGCAGATATGGAGTCCTGTGTTAACCACTTGCAAAGCATCTTGTAATTGAGGTTTGGTACCGTCTGGCCTTATGTCTGTTGCAAAGGGATGGATACACACCGTAACAATGGGTGGCTTTTGTCTGCCCAGTGTGAAAGGTGAGTTTGAGCCTCATTTCTACTGTGTGTCACCTAGCTAATAAACTTATGCATAGCAGCTTGTGACTATACACATCTTGTGTGTGGGCAACTTTAACATTCAACAGCGTGATAGCCAGATTCTTTATATGGCACCCCTATGTCAAAAGCTACTTTACAGTATCATTATTTTGCTGTGGAGAAGGACAGGTGTAAATAATTGGGCTCGTTATATCCCAGTATGTAGAGCAAGATTCTGTCCTTGCTTCTGTGATCAGGTACAAGCTTAGGTATGTGCTATTAAACATGTATTCATTTAGTGCACAGAGAGATGCACACAGTGGTAATGGGATATTTGTTTAATGTTTCATTGTGCTTTTATTTAAAGAGCAACTGCTTGCCTGCCCCACCTATGCAGCAGTTATAAACTGTACGATGTATTTAGTTACACAATAATAATACCGTTTTCCCGATGGAAATGCTCTGCTATTCCTCCCATGCTCTGAAATTGAAATACCCTCTGATGATGTGTATCAAGGAGGCTGCTACAGGAAATGCGTTACTGCTTCTGAATTTAGAAATGTAAACATCCATTTGTCTGCGTGCCAAAATCCTTAGAATAAGTGAAACCGTTGTCCTGCAGCTATAGTCGGGCACCATGTACTATAGAAATGTATTGTAGGTGTGTGACATTTTTCTTAACTTGCATAGCAATCCTTGTTCACCCTTTCCGATCATGATGCCTGCAGCTGCTCATCTACTTCCCTACAAAACCCATTAGCCCTTCCCAGAATATTCACGGGGGAGGGCTGCCATTGGTATTGGTATTGTTTATTTATAAAGCGCCTATACACAGGGACGTTTTTCAAAGCGCTCGGTGGGATTTGTTTTCCAAAACTTCGTGAACCACAGGTTGTAGACCCTAACTGCCGCAACATCTCTCATTAAGCACATCTCAGCATAGCAATGCACATTACCTCAGATGTTTAGTAATATCTATTGGCATGACTCGTGTATGTTCCCGCAGGTCTGTGCCACCACACTGTTGTCAAGAAATAAACAGTTTGTTGTGCAAATAGTGATTTAACTGGAATGCATAAATAAATAAATAATAAAGAAACGTGTTTGCATTCATGTGTGGTATCGTATCTGGGGGTGGTCTGTGGTGTTTCATGGAGAAGTATGTGTTGACCTAAGGTAAATGTTAGACAGATTTACATGACGAACGAGTGGAGGGCAGGAAGGATGCAGGCATGGATGCAGCACTTAGCTGGCATGTTAGTGGCGCATTCACGCGAATTGCTTTTACTTTCTATCATAGTCCTCAGAATGACCAGGTGTTTCAACAGAATGCAACCCATCTCCCGTGGGTAATATTTGCAGATGGAAAACATTAATTGTCCATCTTCAAGGTAATGGCTTGCAATGTTTCGCCAGACAATGTGGCACCAATGCTCCTGTTCTTTGGAAGGATGGCACATGGCTGATGGAAATATGCTATTACTGGGAGTAATTGGGCAAGGTGGTACATGGAGGGATAGGCTTACTGGAGTGCTGATGTCCAGTAAACATTGTTGCATTAATGCGGTTAAAGACGCCATGGGTGGTACTGCCACTGGGATAGATGTGATGAGGCTTGACATGTGGTCTATCAGCAGGTGGCATCAGTCGGGTCTGTTGGGCAGGATGTCGAGGAAAGAATGAGTCACTGGGATGATTATTAAAGGTATGAAGCAGTGGCAGTTCCAAGATCACTGGCAGTGCCATTCGATAATGTTAGGGTGTTGGGCTTCAAGTCATGGAACGTGGGCTCTTCCTCATATTGTTGGTATTTTACCTTAGGTGTTGCCCCTTTTTACAGCTGGATCTGAACAGCTAGCCCATAATTGTGCGTTTGCCGTGCCCTCCTTGGTAGGTGTGGATTGTTCCTTAAGAGGCGGAAATGCCCTTTCTGGGTGCACAGTTCTAAGAAAAACGCGTGGACCGAGGAGCAAAGGGTGGGAAGGAAGGACTGCATGTGCGGGACATTTTTGCTGGCACTCAAAAGTAATTCTTCACATTAAATGACATTCCTGCAATTGCTGAACATCAGCCTATGGATCAAGACCTACTCCTTGCAAAAAGCCCCGGTGCCGAGATTGTAGACATGTTGGTCTGTCCCTGATCCCTCTGCCAATCATGGGATTGTCTATTGTCAATAACTCACCCAAGATGTCAAGCACCTGTAATCCAGGCAGTGGTGTTGCCTCTAAAGAAAAGACACATAGAATATTTTGATGGCAAGAGCCCTCACAAACAAGAATAACACAAAAGAGGATAATGTACCCCCATACAATATCAAACCCTTCCAAGGCCAAAGAGAATCAATGTGGCATCCATGAATGGAAGGGCTGCAATGGGAAGAACAAAACAGAGAGCAGTATTACATGCTTCCTATGCTTATACAGAAATGGAAAGCATAACAAGTTTACAAAAGTTGAGGAGAAAGGAAAGAGACACACCTTACACTGTAGTAAAATGCAGTAATGCACCCAACGCAACAAAGAGTGATGTATGTTTCACTAGATCAGCTCAGGAGGTTTTGGTCTTAGATGGCCGAGTGACCTTTGCCTTCAGAGGTCTCCACCGGTTCATGGTAAGCACATCACATCCCAACTCTGTTTTATCAATGCCACATCAGCAGCCTTTGAGGAATTCACTTCATTGTATGTCTTGTTTGCTCCCATCAACAGTCTCAACTAAAAATCCAACATTGGCTGTGAAGCACTGCCCGAATTTCGGTTGTACACTGATATAGTGAAGGGAGCACTCTGTGCAGTACTGGCTTTAAAGGAGTCTATGGCACATAAAAACATGAAATAATTAGCGAAAGACGTGTCACATCACAACAGTTCTACAGTCAGCATCACTTGGGCAGCTGGATATACATAAACCAGGGGCACATGCAAACTGATAGCTCTACAAAGCCCTGCAAATGGCTGATGGATGCTGTGTGGGTACCAATACCATTAATGTACAGCTTAGAAGCATTATATTAAAACACAATGAAACGATGAAACTCGTGTAATCAATGAGGGATCACAGTCATGAATCACAGAAAGTCAAACATAGACATGTTTTATATGTAATTAGCTGGGGTACCCGGCATTGCCCATGTCCTGATCAAGTGGTGTCTCATGTGCCCTGGAGGATGTTCCTCTTGTCAGCAAGTCTTGCTTCAGTTTGCTCTGGTGTCTCATGTGCCCTGGAGGATGTTGCTCTTGTCCTCATGTCAGCAAGTCTTGCTTCAGTTTGCTCTGGCATCTCATTTGCACTGGAGAAAGTTGCTCTTCTCCTCTGGTCCACATGTCGTGCTGCTGTTTGCTGTTGTATTGCAGAAGCTCTTGATATTGATTTTAGCTTTGCATCAGATGGAGCTTTTCCAAGTTATTTTGTGTGGCATGTTTCAGTCACTTTATGGCTTCAGCAAATTTGAGAAAATGCCAAAAAGATTGATTGATTGTGCTCTCTTCTCGAGAATGAACTTAAGTAAATTGTAACCTTGCCATTTCCCATATTTGGAGTGGCATGATGGAAACAAAACTTTTTTTTTAATTCCCTTTAAAAATGGTTTAATAAACACTTTCAAACTGTATACAGTAGTAATAAATTTGAAAGGAATGACCAACATATTGAACATTATGTTGAAGGAAGGGGAGGAAAGGTTGCTAGAGAAAGACATTTCTAAATTGGAAAGAGAGTCAATGATGGATTCAACTGTGGAATTTAAAGTTTGGAACTGAAACACAGAAAATATTCATTTGAAAAAATGCTGACAGAAACAGCAGATAGGCTTCTCTCCAGGGAAAGGTGCTCTTACTATGAAAGTAGAGAGAAATGTGATCGGCTGTTGGCTCATCGATTTAAGGTCTTGGAAAGTGTGAAATCGATTAGTGCAATTGAAGATCTGACAGGTGTTCGGACATACGAACCAAGAAAGATCAATACGGAATTTCGAGAATACTATTCAAAGATTTATACTTCTGCGGAGAAGATGAATGCAGAATATCTGAGAGGTTGCATAGAGGACTGCAACTTAAAGAGAATAGATCAGGCATTGCAAATAAGTGTGGAGGAGGAATTTAGTGTGGAAGAACGGAAGAGAGCTTCCTATCACTTAAATGTAGGCAAATGTCAAGGACCAGATGGTCTGCCAGCTGAATTGTACAAGGTTATGCTGGATGCAGATTATGAATTGCTGCTTGTGATGATACATTCTTAAAAAAAAAAAAAGCTTTGCTCCTATCAACTACTAGACATGCATCAATATCACTATCTCTAAAGAAGGGCAGACCCGCAACAAACATGGGTAGCTATAGACCAATAAGCCTGAGAAACCCTGACAACAAAATATTTGCAAGGGCATTGGCTATGCAATTAGAGAACTTACTGCCTCAGATTGTGGACCCTAGTCAAGCAGGTTTTGTTAAGGGGTGACATGCCTCTGTGAACATGCACAAGTTGATCCTGACCCTATACGGAAGTAAGAAATTGGTTTTGGATGTGGCGGGCCTGTCTTTAGACACGGAGAAGGCATTTGATTGCATAGAATGGAAATTCCTTGTGGCAGCTTTGAAGGGCTACGGCTTTGGATACAATTTAATACAGTGGATACAGTGCTATACTCAATACCAACTGGCTCATTGAACACAAATGGTTTTTCATCAGATGAATTCGAATTGGGGAGAGTGATGAGACAGGGTTGTCCGCTCTTTCCATTGCTGTTCATCCTGGCAATGGAACCTTTAGCCAAGAAAATCAGAAGGGATCCAATGATTTGAGGAGTTGAATATGGTGAGGCATCACAACAACTTTGGCTATATGTTGACGATATGTTACTGGTGGATCAGGATATGGACACGTCGGTTCCGGCGGCAATGAAACAAATGGACACCTTTCATGATTTCTCAGGATATAAAATAAACTGGACAAAATCAGAAGCAATGGCTGTATCGGAATCCTGTACCAGTCAACAGTTGTGCAGAAATGGATTCAGTTGGTGCCTGGAGAGAATTAAGTATTTTGGCTTTTGGTTAACTAGAGATGTGAATCACATGATGAAAGCTAACTTGGAAAATATAATTGAGAAGTCGAAGAAGTATCTAGATAGGCGGTCCGAATTGAAGAGGAGTCTATAGGGGAAGGTAAATGCAATTAAGATGACTTCAACCACAAGCATCACTTACACCTTAAGTATGAACACGCTAATGGCTAAGAAAAAGGAGATGAAGAAAATCGACAGCGTGTTGCAATCAGTCTTGTGAAATGGAAAACAACCCCGTCTGAGGTTGTAGAAGCTGAAGCTCCCGTGTGAGAAAGGGGGATTGGGAGTCCCAGACTTTGCAAAATATCATCTGTCCTTCACTGCATTCCTTTAATTCAGTGTGCAACAGCTGTGTGGACACAAGCAGAGATGAGTAGATGTATGCCTCTATCACCCAGAGCACTCCTGACATTGGAGGATGCGAGAGGAAGTTCTTGAGGCAATGCTGGCATAAACTTTGAGAGTTAACCAAGGAGGAAGTCTTTTGCTCTTCGAAATCATCAATAAGGCTGAATCCTGAGATCACGTTAGATGGGGAGATGCTGTTCTTGTCTGGGATCCAGTGACTTGCTCACCTGTTTGCTGATAGTTAGTTACAGATAGTTGATGAGGGTGGTAGGTGAGAGGATACAAGGACAGAACAAGGATCTTGCAGATTGGTTTATGGAATTCACTATGGATGGCCATATATCCTCAAGAGTCTACAAACATCCGATGAAGTACAGAATGGAAAATATTAATCTGCTCAAAAAATTGTCAGAAGTTATTGGATCTGATATGAACTTATATAGGTGGGAGTATTTGTGCAGAAATGTGAATTTGACATAACTAAACCTAGGGGAAAGGGTTCAACAGATCAAATTATTGAACAGAGTATACTGGACACCAGAGAGGCTCTACGAAAGGAGTTTACTTGAATCCAGAATTTTTTTGGAGGGAGATATAAACATAGGGTTGGCACATTTCAGCATGTGATTTGGGAATGTAGTAGGCTAAGGGTATTCTGGATCAAAATCACACTGACAATGAACAAGGTATTGATGGTAGATATTGATTATGATTTTACAATCATTATCTTGGGGGAGGGAAATCTGATAGAAGATTTTTCATTCCCTCAGAAGTGTTGGTTCTACAGGGCATCTCTGTTTGCAAAGCAAATAGTTTTACAGGAATGGAATGGAGAAAAACGGCTTTCTGCATCTGAATGGTTGGAAGATTTGTATAGAATGTCTTTGCTGGAAAAAAGTGATTTTATACAGGAATAAATAAAGCAATCTTTGTGAAGAAATTTGGGGGAGGTTTTTGGAGTTATAAATCATTGTTCTTTTCACCATGTGGGTTTGGGGGAGGGGGATATACATCTGTAATATGTTGTCGCTGTCGAATTTGAGTTCATATTCGATAACTATGTGAATATAAAAAAACATGAAATAATAAACAAATAATTACAATATATGTAAAAACAAAACAGTGCTAAGTAGCATAAATTGTACACAGTGTGAGTAACATTGCTGGAACAGAGCAAAACCTGGTGCCTAACTGATTAGGAGGTTCGCACAGTTTGTGAGGGGTCACCAAGCTCAAACCCTGGATCCCAGTCTATTGAAGGCACAGCAGGTATAAACTCATGTCCACAGATATTTCAGGTGCTTGAATTCTTTTCTCCTTAAACGCATATATATGGCAACGTTCCTACTTCTCAGGCCATCCATGTGTGTTTTGGCCAGAACCTGCAGCTGCTTCTATCCCCATTGAATTATTTGAAGGTAGCACCTAGTTGTGAAATGATAAACAGTGTCTGGGAATTATGAGTCTGGTGTGTAACGAAGATACATTTGATCAAAAAAGGATCCAGATGTGTTGATAAGATAGATAAACTGGCTGATAATAAGGAGACGTGTACACATGTTGTTGTGAGGCTTTTGAGTGATGTTGGTAATTCCATCTTTGAAAGGTAAATCTGCGGATCAGATTCCCCTTTGATAAAGCTACATGCCAAAAGTATAATATGTGAATGTGCCCTGCTGTATCAGCATCCTGATCTGCAGCACCCGTTCTACCAGTGGCACAGAGCAGGTTCAGAGATTATAAGTGCCCATTTGACAACTGCAGTGACAGCCAATTCTCTGCAGGGCAGGGGTTGCATATAAAGCATGCACCTTTGTACGAAATCCCTATAATTATGAGAATACCTTCCTGGTGGCAGAAATACATTTAAACATAAGTCATAGCTGAGTTATGGCATGGTGGATGGTATTCTCATAATTGTTACAGCCACATCAATTTGATATCACACTTGTGTTAGCCCACTGAGCCCAGCACATGTCAGCTGTGATGGGATTATGTGTATTTTCGACCGAAAGGCTGGACCTTGCCACTGCTGGTCCCCACCACTTCCTGTAGCACAAAGCACTCTCTCTGGGATGTCAGAAGGCAGGGTTCACTTGTTCAATGGCAGGGATTGGACACCTAAAGCAGGCTAGCTTTTTTTTCAATCACCTAAGGGCTTTTGCATTTAAAATAAAGTTTTCCCACCACTTTGTGCAATCATCTTTTGGATCCTCTAAGAAGATTCTGTTGGACCCTGTTGGGAGAACAGTCCTTTCCAAAGTTCTCCTGCTGTTAGGTGAAGACAGATGTTCCAAGGCACATGCAAGCTGTGTTCCCTAACCATCTCCAGGGATCATTGGGTGTGACCCTTTTGCTGGAGCAAGACCTGCCTCTATGCCAGATACAGCGGTACCCAGGAGCTCAACTTGTTGAAGGACACCTGCAGTTGTGTGCAGTTGCCCCCATTTTTGTAAATATGGAAAAATGATTTATCTTGTGCCTCTGCCCCTGGATTTGGACTCACAGCACCCTGAGAGCCAACCTGGACCGACTGGTGCTGCCTTTTTCACTCTTTTGATTTTCGAACTGCTCGTAGAGCACCAAGAAGTCAGTTTCAGTGTTGCCAAGCCACCAAGAACCGTAAAAGGGATTATTGACTGGTAACTGCCCCCATTGTAATTTCTAGGTCCTAGAGACTGGTTAGGTCATTTTTATACCTTTTTCACCTAAGAACATATAATTTTAAAGAACATTGTGGCTATTACTTGCCTTACACATCTCTGATTCATTGCTCAGAGTGATTCATCTTGCCATCATTGCTTATTCCATATTCTTGCCTCAGAGTTCAGTTTTGATTTTTGTGTTTTCTAGTTAGGTCTCATTGTACATGGTGTGTTTAATTAAAGTGTACATATTTTTACAGACCATTGAATGGACATACCTTTATCTTGGACTCTTACACTTCCCTGTTGGGTTGCTACTGCACCACATTCCCACCCCTCTTGAGAGTATAGTCTTCCCATGGCCTACATTATCACAAAACATAAAAGAGGTATTTATTACATGGCCTGCAGTAGCGGCCATGTAGTTATGGTTAAGTTGCTAAACCCATAGGAAGAGCACTTTCTGGGTGGCTTATAACTTTGCTCCCCTTGGACGAATCCTCACCAAAATTTGCAAAAAAAAGTATATGGTCCACCCTGAATTTTGCAAAGTTTGGTGAGGTTTGGTCCAGGGGGGGCAAAGTTATAGGGGGGTCCCAAAATTTCTTTTTTCCCATAGACATAATGGGAAAAAACTTTGCTCACGCCTACAGCCCGAACCACTGGATGGATTTTCACCAAATTTGCGGCAGGAGCGGCGGCTTGCTCCCGAAAGCTGCTTTTGTTAATTTGATGACACCGATTTGCTAATTGACTTGCGTTAGGTCAGCGGACACACAACATGTTCGCTGATTGGTTGTCGTGAAGCATGAGGTGCATCAGATTTTTGGAAATGCCCGCCATCTTGGATTTGGGGACATCGGCCGGTGTCCGCAGACATTGCGGTAAAAACATATTTAAAAACAACACAACATTGCACATGTCAAACTTATCAAATAATCCCTGGGGAGGTCAGGGGTAATGAGGATGGGGTGGAATATGGCTGCAAGAAGCAAAAAAATTGTTGTTTTTCACCGCGAAAGTCCGCAAACAGTCCGGATGTTCGCAAACAGTCCTGTGAAAGTTTGCAGACACCTCTGCATTACTGGTTTGGTGAAAGCAGTTCTTTGAGGGCTTATAACTTTGGCGCCACTTATTGGAACTGCATGTAATTTTTCAATTATATTCCTGACCTGATCACTGATGAGTTTCTAAAGTTTGGTGGAATTCTGTCAAGAGGGGGCAAAATTAGAGGGGGGTCCCAAAATAATGTAAAAGCTTATAAATGAGGTGCCATTTGACAAATCTACACTTAATTTGGCAAACTGATAATAGATCTAGATTTAAATGTTTTTGCGAATGTCAATGGGATTTTGTCAAGAGGGGGCAGAATTAGGGGGGGGTCCCAAAATATTGTAAAGGCTTATAAATGTGGTGCCATTTGACAAATCTACACAAAGGTGTGCAAAAAGATTATAGATCTAGATATAAATGTTTTCGTAAAGTCTGAATGGATTTTGTCAAGTGTGGGCTAGGATATATGACGATTGTATGTGCATCATGACACTTTTGAAAAAATGAAACATGGGTGGATTGAAGCAAACTTGTGTAAGGACAATTGAGAAGCACCTGAAAGCATGGTTTTGCAAATGTGCCCGTGTTTTATTTTTTGACAAGTGTCATAATGTAGGTACCAAAAATAGTGATATACTTTTGGTGACTGAGGTGTAGCCTGTGGCCATGGGCAGTGGCCAGATTGTCCGGGTCATGGAATAAGGTCATGATCCGAACAATCTGGCTACTGGCCTTGACCACGAGGGACAAAACATGGGGTTAAAGTGGCCATGTCCACCTGGGACTGGATTTGTGGTAAAGTTATTCGAAATTGGGATAGATTTGAAAAGGAAGAAAAATGTGCTTGTTGTAATATGGTCATAGAGTTCTCTTTTTGCCTTCTGCAGGCTACCATGGAAAACGAAGAGGGGCCCTATAAAGAACCCCACCTTCCCTTTCCATGGTGCCCACTTGGAAAAGGATTTTCCTTCCTACACTGGGACGTCAGAGGAGTCCCGGTGTAGGAAGAAAAATCCTTTTTTTAGCACCCTGGGTTCCCACTTTGGGAACCTAGAGTGGTAATGGCCTTCATCTCCCATTACATGGGCTGGAATGGGGGATAATGGTCCAGAGACCTTGTTATCCACCCTCACTTCGCTTGGGCTGATAACTTAGGCTGTCAGGCCGGTGTCCACCGTTCCATCCCTGGAACAGAGGATAAATGCCACAATATTGCCATTAGCATAACACAAAATGCAAATGGATATGTTGGAAAATCTTATTGAGTCTATGTACTTTACTAAGAAATATAAAGTAGAAGGAGTCTATACGTTTTTTTTTTAGTTCTATTTTTTAACTGTAAAAGGTGGTTCCTAAAGGAACATTTCTTTTATTGTTTTTGGATGCATTTTTTTTTTGGCAGGAGAGCTTAGAACGAAACGTGGGGAGGGAAATGACGGAAGAGGCATCAAACTCTCATATGTAGGGTCAGGTGGACAGGGGAAAATGTTGTGCATGTGTTATGGCATTAGCTGATTCCATTTTAAGATAAATAGCAATTTTGCTAAAAGTATGTACTGTGTACTAGATTTTTAATAGATGAGTAGGAATAGGTGTTGGAACTGTGCATGGGAAATTTTGAAGTTGAAAGTTCCTAGATCAGTAGAAAATGCAGTTCTAAACTGTCTGCGAAGCACGGATCTTATCGTGAAGTGCAGACGGGTTCTCGGAGACGTCATCATGCCGCACGTCAGCATATGGTCATGTGGCACTGTCCGGAAGGTCCGCAATTAAGTCATATGTTCGTAGACGTTATGATTAAGTTGCAATAATAAAAACCTATTCAATTCAATGAAAAAACTTTGTTAAGGGGATGTCATGGTTAACTTTCACTAATAAAAACCTATGAAATTCAATGAAAAAACTTTGTTAAGGGGACGTTATGGTTAAGTTGCACTAATAAAAACCTATGAAATTCAAGGAAAAAACTTTGCTAAAGGGACGTTATGGTTAAGTTGCGCTACTAAAAACCTATCAAATTCAGTGAAAAACTTTGTTAAAGGCACGTAATGGTTACAAGTAAAACCGAAAAAAATCCTGAAATTCGCCAGTTACGGTAAGCTAAGCAACCATAATTTGCGCCACCACCGTGCACTGCTAAGAATAACACCCATGACATCAACGATGACATCACAGATATGATTGATGGCATCACTGATGACATCACATGTGCATTTAATTTTCATAGGAAGTCCCTAAAAGGGGTTGTGAATGTAATGTTGGCAAAAACAAGTGTCAGGGGTCATCTGGAGATGTGTGATGAACTACATACTTGATTATGCAATGCATTGCTCCAAAGAACATTCCATTGCAGTGTTGTTTTTCAGCATCGTGTCTCGACTCGAACTCTGCTATCATACCGAACCACTTTCCGACAACACTATCGAACTATATATTAAAGGCACCCGCCGCAAGTGGAAAACTCTACAACCACTGATCCATTGATAAAACTTAAAAACTCCAAAATGATATAAACCAGAAGCCAACAAAGGACTCTGTACGACAAGCGGAAACCCCTAAACCCATTGAGTGATTAATAGGCTCACATAACCACACAGTGGTCCATTCACCCAAATCCCTCCTGAGGAACCAGTATATTCTCTACTAGGGAAACACGTGTCGAGGCAAAATAATAAATCAGAGGCAATATACAGAAGAGGCAAAACAACAATCAGAGGAAATACACAGCAGTAAAATTAGAATTGACTTTCAAGACACCTAAAGGACCAAATTGTAATGAGGAAATCAATAGGACCCTGATTCATAAGAGTACTACAATTAGTCATCTATTGTGAAATCAACAATATATTTGAATTGCAATCAAAAAACTCAATAAGGATATCAAGACCTACATATATGTACTCATGAGAATGAAAACCCAATAAGGATATCTAAGAACCTACACGAATGGACTCATAAGAATTTAAGTAATACATTGTGATTGTGAAGCTAACAATATATCTGAACGATGTAAACAACAACTTCAGTTGAATAAACAAGAATTCTTAACTTTATTGTGTCTCTGCCTTGTTACCACAATACTAACCAAAACATCAATACTATTTCTTGATAACTGTAGGCGCGAAATCAAGGTAATACAATCAACATTGTCTCTTGTTTCTAGAATAGGAAGCTACTCATACAAAAGCATAGGCATTGGCTGCAGCATAAGCCATTGAGAAGTAATATTTCTAATTTTCCCATGTTGGATAGTAAAACTGTGAATGCTTCTGTATCACACTTTTGCATACTGTCAAACATATACTAAGTAGGTAATAATGCATCACTTACTACATGCTTGTAATACTACACATAAAATATTAAGAGACCACAATGTTTACACATATGGGGCTTATACAGGGAGAGCAAAGTAAGTAAACAAGAAGCAGTATCATGAGCCACTGTGTATAACCAACATGATTATCTTTACGCATAGAAATGATTGCTGTGTTTCAGGCCTGCTTCTTCCCCTATGTATGTGCATCATAATATGCGATTGAATTCTAAGGAAAGTACTGTAAGAACATGTGAGAATAGCATCGTCTACAAATGTAATACCTTTAGAATTGTACATTTTTGACTGTCAGTAAATAAACTCACCTGGCCTAGATATGTCAGTGAACAAAAAAAGAAGGAGCTAGACATGTGATGTCATCAGTGATGTCATGGGTGTTATTCTTAGCAGTGCACGGTGGTGGCGCGAGTTATGGTTGCTTAGCTTACCATAACTGGCGAATTTCAGGAGGGTTTCGGTTTTACTTGTAACCATTAAATCCCTTTAACAACGTTTTTTCACTGAATTTGATAGGTTTTTAGTAGAACAACTTAACCATAACGTCCCTTTAACAAACTTTTTTCATTGAATCTCTTATATGTGCCTATTTTACCCTTTATGATTGTGTTGGCTCTTGGTTCAATCTCTACTCCTCCTTGCACTCTTGCAGGGCAGAAGTCAATTTGTCACATGGATACAATGTGTTGTTTTGACAGTTTCCACAATAAATGATGTGTTTACCTTTAACGATTCCATTCTTTTTTGTCTGATTGCAGTTTTTGAAAAACAAACAGTGCTATGTCTTAGGCTAACACTGCATTCCTCTAAGAAATAATTTAAAAGTGTCTCAAACAGACACCTGAAGTGCCCTTACTCACAGAGCAAGCTGAAGAACTATATGCGTATTCATCATACTCATTATGAAAATAATTAAACGTTACGCAAACTGTGTAAAGAAAGATGTCTTGTAACACTTTTAGCAACATTAAACGTGTTCCCACAATAAATGATGTGTTTACCTTTAACGATTCCATTCTTTTTTGTCTGATTGCAGTTTTTGAAAAACAAACAGTGCTATGTCTTAGGCTAACACTGCATTCCTCTAAGAAATAATTTAAAAGTGTCTCAAACAGACACCTGAAGTGCCCTTACTCACAGAGCAAGCTGAAGAACTATATGCGTATTCATCACACTCATTATGAAAATAATTAAACGTTACGCAAACTGTGTAAAGAAAGATGTCTTGTAACACTTTTAGCAACATTAAACGTGTTCCCCCCTCTATTCTTTGTTGTGGAGCATGTTCCTGGTGGAACCCATTGGGTATTACTACAAAATGGATGGGTCACAGATAACAATAGAAGCCTAATAATAAACACTAAAGTAAAAAGAGCCTCATATTACCGACAAGGAGGAGGTCAGCCTTGTGAGGTATGTAGGGGAATAGGGGAACAGTCAAGAGGGGGCAGGAAAAGTTCAGTCTATTAGGCATTTAGGTAGCAATTCAGTATTAATGATAAAGTCTGCAGGAATGGATTCCATTCTTTGAGGAAGACATTGTTCCTCATCAAGTTTGATGGTGTGGAATGAACATGCCGGTAATAACGTTTACCAGCACATTTCTGCCTTGCTACGGTGCCCATAATTACCTCCGGCCAAGAGCGGGAGATAAATCCAACACCCCACCAGCCGAAATTGCGGGTCTTTCTGGCAGCTCCCCCCATGGAGTCCTAAGGGATACCGGCTGTATACCACCAAACATGTAATGAGGCCCATTTTCTTGGTCGTTGAGTATTTATTTAACCTTCTCATAGCTTGTCACTGTTGCCATGTTATTTACCCACAATAAATATGAGGGTAAGTGTTTCTTTTTCCGCAACCATATAATGCAAATTTTGCTTGTCCTTATCACTGTGATCAGCTGTCTCATTTCATTCTTGTCTAGTGCGATTGAGTGTGGTGGAGAATTGGTGAAGTCGTAAGTACTGCTGGGCCACATTCTGGAATATTAGTTCCCAAACGAGAGCATAAATTGTTCCAAATTTCTGATCAGTAGAATTTGAGCTTGGTGCATTCCCAAATAATATATGTAACCCAAACGTCTATAGATTACTTGGTGTCCAAAATCAGACATGCATTGTTTTGATTTGTGCCAGTTTCATTGTAGCTCATTGTATGCGCAGGATGTGTCATGAAAGCGATTCTCACCATTGTAAATCTGTCATATGAAGGTGTAGTCATGTTTCCCAGTGTGTTTTGAGTTAGTTTATTTTTGCTGTGGACGTTATGGTGTCTATGGCGATTGTTTTACCCTTATTATTCCTTAGACTTGTAGAGAATGGGCTCAACATGGCAACAACACAGTGTCACAATTTGAGTTTTTTTCAATGTCCTAAATATGGGAATCGGAGTGTTTCTTGTAGTCTGTGGAATGATAACATTTGCCTGTTGGGTCTATTACATAGTGCTTATGGATACTTCAGTCATACCATGTCATTTATTATATCCTTTTCTTGATGATATTGATTGAGGTGTTGTACCATATGGGGACTTCTTTGTGTGTATGTGAAGGTATACTGACCATTCTATGCATCCTTTCCCACATGAGTACATTCGTTTTCTAGATTGGGGGTGTTAATAGTGATGCTAATGTGTTGATTATCTCACTATGTCCATCCTTTTTGTCCTGTAAATGCCTTTCTTATATTACCCAATGGGGGCGTTAACTAATAGTTGAGTGGAACCATAGTAACTGGTGTAAATGAGAGGCTTGGAAGTACAGCTCTGGTTTGGGTAGGTATAAATCACCTGATTGGATGTTAGACTGCAGTTTTCTCATGTTTAATCTTGGTCTATCTTCCCCATATTAACAAACAAATATCTCTTTCCATGATTTTCCACCAAGTCTTCTTTTACATTTACATTTACATTTACATTTATTTATTTGTACCGCTCTCAATTGACCCATTGCCGTGATGGCGCCACGAGACACACAATACGTGAAGTCATGAACAACAGAAAATACATAAAATAGGGCGCTATTACTATCCAGAAACAAAGCAGTCCAACTTTCATGAGGAGAACCAGTACAAAAATGACTAACTCTGGTAGTTAATTCAGAACGATATTCATCTTTGAGGTCGATGATAGATGGTTTGAAAACAAGCGTAAACTACATGAACCACACCCACACCACTATGCAGTCAGTGTTATCCTCACTACACCAGTCCTTGATTTGAATTCTTCAAAGAACCCTGAAGTCATCTGGTCTGACACAATTGGGAACCACTTTTATGTTGACCCAAGCTTGGACTTTATTCTTTAGGGCCTCCCTTGTTTCATGGTGAGTTGGTTTCATTACGTTGGTTATTATAAAGTTTCTTGGATCAAGGACAAAACTACTCAAGGTGGGGGGTCACTGATTGTTGCCATTTTTTATTTTTTTGCACCCAAATCCCTATGGGGCGCTTTAGTCAATGGTTCCACCGGCCTAGTGGTCAATGAGATACACTTTGATTGAATTTTGGGGCCAGGGCTAATAGTGGTTCCTGCCCCCTTCTTCTGTGTGGGCGGTGTCAGGTGTGTAGCAACAACAGGATCCGTTTGAGTTCCTTGGTGATGTTCTATATGGCCGTGAGGTATTTCTGTCCTGATGGCCTCGACAATTAGGGGAACGGGCCACGGCGGTACAACTAGATTCTTCCCGATTACCTTGACCCAGTAGAGGAAATCCTCCATATTATGGCAAGCCCCAAGATCATGCAGTAACTGGTCCTTGTATGATGTCTAATTCGAAAGGGCAATAGAGGTAGCAGTTCCATAACTGAGACTTATTGGGCTCTTGTAACTTAGTTTCTCGCTCAAAGGTACAAGTGTAGAAGGCATTTTAGAAGGGTGTGGAAGATCTGGCGAGCCACAATATGGCAGAGGTGCGGCACTAAGGCTAGTGTTAAATGTACTATTGAGCTGTTTACTATTGCATAACAGCTCGGAAAGGAAATTATGTTCTTTTTGTTGCCTCTAACATCTCCTAGCACTTGAGGCTAACACTTCCGAGAGACATTTGCCTCTTATTTGGTGGTCCGACCTAGATGAGGATAAGAGATGTGGTGAATGACCTGCACCCTCCCTCGTGTTCATCTGATCAGTAGACAGCTGCAAAGGGGAGCCTAGTTCCGCCTCTAATGAGCGGACAGTAACCATGACTTTGGACGACATAGATTGCACAAATTGCAATCTAGTTACTGGCATGGCCAGAACTTGAGCAATCTTAATCTTAAATCATAAAGGCAGACTAGGTACAAACTCAGTACACGCGCCTGGGAGTCACCCTCAGTTTCCACTCAGAAGTGATTAACGGGGAGTAGAGGTGTAGAGGAATCTTACTCACCTTACAGGGCAGGGCAAAGCTAGCATTCACGCCGAGAAGCTGGTCCACAGAGAACTGCAGTGCCGCTGCCAGCTAGGAGAAGACAAAGCCGCCCAAAAAACAGACGCCACGACCAGGCACTCTGGTGCCCACAGGCTGCCAGCACCTTCCAGACCCTTGAGCCGAGACGAGCCGTGAAGCTTCAGGCATCATGTGCCAACACTGCAGCCGCCTGAAAGGCAACCATGCACTCCCTGCCGGCAAACATGCCAAAGCCCTGGTGAGCTCTCCGCTCTCAGCTCCGGGGGCTAGAGAAAGGGACCCTATGCAGAAGGCGGAAATCAAGACGCATTGCCTTACACAGCCACATTCGACTTCCTTCTGACACGAAGTCACAGGTCATTTGGTGTGTAAGGGATCATGTTGAAGATATATGCAAGCCTGGGCTTTGCCATTATTGTTAGGCACTGTTTCTTGCCACACAGAGATAGGTTAAGAGAAGACCAATTTCCTAGATCCTTTTTGATGGTGTCCCATAACTGCTAGTGGTTACTTCTAGTCTTTTTGGTAGCCCCATATTCATCTAATTCCCAAGTATTTTAAATGATTGGAGTTCCATTAAAAAAAAAATTCCATGATCTCATCTTTAGTTGAGCGTTGGGACATTGGTAGTGCCTCATATTTCTCCCAGTTCATTTTTTTCTCTGAAAAGGATGATAATTAATGTATTCTTATACTGGTATTTTCAATCAAAGGTTTTGTATTTCCAAAATTAGGCATAATGTCATCCGCAAGCAGAAGCATCTTAATGTGCACCCCTGGGGTGTTTGTTCCTGTTATTCCTCTGTGTTCTCTAACTGCTCTAGTGGGCAGCCCTGCTTAGTTACCCGCATTAGCTCAAAGGGATTGGAGATATCGTCACTGGTAACTATTTTCGCTGCTGCTGCTGAAGAGAACTGTACTGGAGAGGAAGCTTGGAAAATAATTCTCGGCCTAGGCTGAATCTACTCATTAAGTTAAATAAATAAGGCCACTCAAATGTTGAATGCCTTTTTGGCGTCTAAAGAAAGGGTTTATTTGATGTGTGTGGAGTGCCTTTCTTGCCATACAATATGTAACAGAGATCCCATGTTGTCTTGTGCTACTCACCTCGGGACGAAAACTGCTAGAGCCACATGAATTACATGGTGGATATATTTACTTAATCTCATTGCAAGAATTTTGAATTTATATCCATATTGAGGAGCAATGCAGGTCTGTAGTTGTAGCACTGAGTATGGTCGCTGCCCAATTTTGGTACTAGTGTTATGAGTGTTTGGTTGAATTCTGGTTTCTTCTGATGTCTTATTTTCCAGTTACTTCTTGAAAGAGAGTTTTCTGGACTAGTATCACTTGTATGCAGCATTCTTTTAAAACAATTCACTAAATAGACCACAGAGGTTTGATTGGGGAGCGTGAATGTTCTCTGTGTGCGTCTTTCTCCCCCACCTCTAAGTGTTTCTCTAATGGGCTTATTTTTCAGACATTTATGGTATTATTCTTGGGGTAGGGAAATCTGCTCAACCACTCCTCCTTCTTTGGAAGTTCCTGTATTTGGTTCCTAGGGTTTCATTGAGCACCTCCTGTGTACATGCTTTCTTCTTCTGTGTTTAGTTGTGGGTACAGATAGATATCCTCCAGCCAACAAATTCCCTTGTTATCCCTTGTTACTTTCTCTGATAATTTTCGCCAGGCCAATCAGGCCATACAGCATTTGTCTGTGATGAGGTTCCGGTTGCACTTCTATAAAGTGTTTGCGTTTCTTCACGGTTTCTCTGGAGTAGTCTTCTGAGATGAAGATCGTGTAGCCTTGGTATAAAATTAGAGATAGCTTCCATGCATCTTGTAGTATGGTTTGTGTGTGCTGGTGTCATAAACAGATCATAAGGGTTCTTGGACTCTGCTTAAGGCTTGGCCTTACTTTTTGTGCCACTTGGATTTCCAGTGGTGGGTTGAAATTCAGAGGATCAGCAATATCCATTCTTCTGTGACTGTATTGCTTTTGTTCCTTCTTTCTTGTCAGGATGCCTGAAAAGATGTCTATTATTCCTCCTGCTTCTATTGTTTTGCATCTGCGTATGCCAGTTATAGTTCCCTATCATTTGATCTTCCATGCTTGAGATACATTCCCATGCATCTGCTAGACAGTTACCAAGTGATCTTATGTATTCTTGCATACCTTTTATTTCGCCATGCAAGTGTTTTGTTATTTTATCTACTGCAGAGGTAGTCTGTTTGATTTCACGATGTTGTGTCGCCATTCTAGAGGGTGTGTGTCAGGTGTGGTTGTTATGGTTTGGTTATGGTTTGCCTGCCATCATTTTATTTTAGTATTTGTTCTCCGGAGCATCAAAAAGTTACATCATGCTACACTGTTGCATATCCATTGGTCAAAGTTGTGTCTTTTCTTCTGCGAACATGTTAAATATATGAATCACCTACCCATAGAACAGGTCACTAAGCTGTGTTTGTTCTCACAGAGAGGTGCCTGTACATCCTTGTCTATGTTTAAGGAACTTAGGGTTAAAGTAACCTAGGGTTATTCAGATGTGGACCCCTTGCTCACTATGTTCAGAGAGGCACAGCTCCACCTCACTGATGAGGCCTGACTAGGCCGAAACCCGTATCTGGGGTTGCTTTTGTTTCTCTTGTTCAAAGGAGGATTGCCTAGCATTTCAGTGCTGGATTGCTCAAGTGGGCTAGACAAAGACTGATATATGCAAATGGATATTCCTCCTTTGTGAAAGATACAGTGAGCTGAAATGTTGCTGCAGACTCTCGAGTGGGCACCTCCCCATAGAACAGTTCATTAATTGGTGTTTGTACTTGACTAGGGGCGCCTGTATCTCTTTTCTAAGTGTTTCCTACTCCTAATATGGACACCATGAAAGTGTGGGAACGTGTAATATCAGCAGAAGTTGACAGGTCTAGTTATCTTTATTATTTCATATTTTAGTTCCCTTTTGTTTTTAAATATTATGTTCCTTCTTTGTAAAAGAAAACAATGTATCTTTCACACCCTTGGTTGACTGGTTGGCCTCAGCACTTCAATGGTCTCCCCACTCCACACCACAGCTCCACTCACCAATATGCAGTACTCTTGGCAGCCTCATCTCTAGATCTATGTACACATCAATCACCTGGCCACCCAAACCCATCAATGTGCCTTTCTGAGATCCCCTCTGATGCACAGCACATCCGTTTCTGGGGGCGAGAGGTGTGAATCAAGGCGTCTGAAAGTGCCCCCTGTCTGATGCGCTCAGGTTGCTGACACCTCCCTATGCTTCATTTCCACGAATGGCCACCCATCCTCTCATCACAACGATATGCCAGTGAGAGGATTATTCCATTGCCTTCTATAATTGCGTCCTCTCCACAATGAGTTATTAGTACAATTCGATCTCTCTAGTGCATTATTTTGCTTTATTTTTGGACTTCAGGCTCAGAACAATTGTTTGAGACAGCCATTTTATGGGAGGTTGGCCACCCCCACCCCTTGAGCTATATGCTGTTTGAAATATTGCTGTCAAGGACTAAGGGCATACATCCTTTAAAAATAACCAGACAGGTGCATGCGAAAATAAATGTATGTGTTACTAAAGTGACAGGTCAGAGGGAACAGTGCCCATGTACACAGTGGCACAGTGTGAGCTATGGTACAAACTCTTGAATATGTGGTAGAAGAAATAGTACAGACCCTCAACGGCAGCCTAAACCTAGAGGCAGAGCTGAAAAACACAAATGCACAAAAAATCATGTCCAAATGAAAAACATATGAAACATTATTACTATTATCATTCCCTGCAACTATAATACAGCAAGAACTACAGTAGAACTAACCTAACAATACTAACGAGAATATAAACAGCTGTACGTGTCTTTTGAGGCAAACGTGTTCAGTCATACACTAGGCTTTGGAAACAGAAGGAAGCTAAATGATATCAAGTATGTAGATAGCACGCAGATATCTGAGTTGGCCTTGTACTTGTCCTTGTTTATATGCTTATGCCAATTCGATTTTCAAAAAAGTGTGACCTTTTGTGGCGGGGTCATATACACCATTTGTATCAAAGGATGATTTGAAAAGGGACACTGAACCTGGAGCTGTATTTTGCCCAAGAATGGCATAACTGTTTTCATCTATACTTGTGCAAAGGTCATAGCAAACTAAACAGTTTTCACTGGCAAAATGATGGCTTGGGTTTGCAGATCCTGTCATTTTGGTCAATACTGTATATACAACTCGCCTTACTTTGCAATATGTGGTAAAAGTGCCATCTGTCTGTCAATTGCATAGTTTATTTTATGTTTGTATAGTGTAGCAAGCCCAAAGGCATCACCACATGACAAATGTATTACAGGGCCTGTGGTAGCGGCCCTGTAGTTATGGTTAAGTTGCCCAACCGATAAGAGCACTTTTTGGGCGCCTTATAACTTCACCCCCCTGGACGAATCCTCACGAAACCTTTCCAAAAAAAGTGCAATGCCCAGTCAGATTGATCCTACGAAGATTGGTGAGATTTTGTGCCGGGGGCAAAGTTATAGGGGGGGTTCCAAAATGTGTGGTATTTCCCATAGATGAAATGGAAAAATAATTTTGCTCACGCCTACAGCCCAAACCGCTGGATGGATTTACACTAAATTTGCGGCAAGAGTGATGGCTTGGGCCCGAAAGCATGCTTTTTAAAATATGGTGAAAATCCATCCAGTATTTGTTTTTTAAACAGCCAAAAAGTGGGTACAAAATAATTAGTGATATTTGGGTTCGGTCCGCGGACCCACTTCCCTATTCGAACATGGAATGTGCCCCCTGATTGGATGGTGAAGAGCGTGAGTTGAGTCATATTTTTGAAAATGCCTGCCATTCTGGATCTTAAAACAAATGCCGCTCGGCAAAAAGTCTGAAAACCACATTTTGGGTTATTTGGTGGTGGAAGCAGAGGGTGGAAAAGGTGGGGGAGTTGAAATAAAAGATGATATGTGTCTATTTCTGAAGGTTGAAAAAGGTTGGGCAGGTGTCGTAGCTGTCCGCAGACAACTCAGCAGTTCACAGACAGCGCCGTGAATGGACAGCTTGGAAAATACCTTTTGGGTTATTTGATGGCTGAAATAGGGCATATAAATGGTAGGTAAGTGGAATGAAGGTAATGTGGGGCTGTTTCTATAGGTGAAAAAAGGTTTTGGAGATGGGGATTATAGTGAGCTTTATTAGTTGACAGTGTATGGTACGTACTTGTTATATAGTTTATTGTATTGTGGTGGATCTGGCAGATTATGTGGGGCATGGCCGCAGGGCATGGCCCCAAGAATATGTGTACTGGGCACAATCACCACAGTAGCAATATGTGTATAGTAATTATAGGTAATGTAGTGGAAGCACAAAGTGTTTGTAATATGGAGGAATCATGTAATTGAACTGTATATGATACTTATGATTGTATTACAAGTGGGTATATTGCTCATAGAATATGTATTTGATTATAATTGCCCAAGGTCATTTTGTTTTATAGCATTATGAAGGTGTAATCTCTGGTTTATTTTCTGTGGAAAAAAAACGGTACAATTTGTTGAGCAGGATAGTTTAAAAGCTGGAGTTGTATAGAATTTTACAAATACATTTTTTTTAGACCCTCATAAACATTACACTGTGCGTACTATGTTTGGTACAATATTAGTGTACAACACATGGCTGTTGTTTTGACATTAAATAATTATTGGGTAATTGGAAAAAAAAAATCTGTGCTGGATTATATAAATCTGACTACAGTTACGTAATCTTCAGCGTGATAGTATGTTTGTTTGATGTATGTTGTGATTAAGGGAATGTTTGAAGTAGTTAGATACCTGTTGGTATATTCTAAATTAAGTAGCAGTTAGAAGATGTTTTGTTGTATACAAATTGAGATGGTGTATTTGAAGTGTATTGGAATGAAGGGCATTTTTCAAGTAGTTAGATACATGTTGGTGTATTGTAACTAGATTTCAAAAGTACTATTGTTATATTATGGTTGTACTGAGCTACCTACTGGCGTATCATAACTGTTAATTGTGTTATAGGTTACTGACTAAATTTGTGTTGAAGGAATATTAAGTAGGTATTTGTTAGAGTTGCTGGTAACCTATGTTTAGGAGTATTGGAGATATTGTTACATTCAAACCAACCACTTCTTTTTTGACATATGCAGTGTAGTGTCCTGAAGTTGTTGTTGCACCAGTGTGGTATACTATACCTACTGTTGTGAAGGTTCTCTATTAGAGAGATACTTGGCCATGTGTCAAGCTTGCATTATACCTTAGAAGCATTAGTATGACATATTGCCTATATGCGTTTATTTGTATGGTGGAATGATAGTCTGAATTGCAAAAAGTGCCATGATTTGCATTCTGCAGAAGCTGGTGCAATGCAATGGAATCAGAATTTTTTATGGATACATATACACATCATTGTTCATTAGGGATGTGATCTTGTGAAATATGGTTGCAGAGAGTGCATGTATGTTTGCACATATAATTTGGAAGATTTCATTTATGGAGATGTTTTTGGTTTCCAGTACTCTTAGCAAGTTCATTAGGAGTTCCTGTCGATCTTTTTGTGTGTTAATGGTATATAGTACCATTCCTGCAAAGTATTCCAATTTATACCTGAGACACTGTAAGTGTTATCAGGATAGTTAGTGGCATTTGTATGAAGGACGAGCATTTGCAGCACAACTGGTCCGAGTCGTTTAAGTAAATCCTGTGAACAATTGGTGATCATTGAAAGAGAACATTAATTGTTACATTAGCAGAACAATTTATTCCATTTGTGTTACTGAATTTAAATGGACCAGAGAGTTCTGTATATGGATCGCAAACACAGGTACTGTCAATACGCTGTATGAAAAGTTACTTCATAAATTAAAACAATGCTGTACATTTTACAAGGTAGAGCAAATAAAAAAATCCAATTATTGCCTTCATTCCAGTCATTTATGTCTGTATCTGTTACACAGGTGGTGCAGGATTGTTGCATATCCTGCGTTTACATGGTGGAATCATGGCTGACTTGGATCTTGCGTCTGAAGAGTAATACCTGCTTGTGCGGTTCGAGCCATTATTTATACATTCTCCAGTGACAGCGGACAATACTGTGGGTTGATGCAGCCAGTATGTCAACCGCATCAGCATAAGATGTAGTGTCATTGATATTCACCTTACCAAACAAAATACAAACATTAAAAATAATTTGAGCTAAAGAGTTGTGAGAACATTTTGAAAGTGCACTACACGTTCAAACATATAAGCGTATCATTACATATTGGTGTGCAATAACACATGCATTGGCCTATTGAACTCACCTCATCCTTATATACCCCCCTCCAGTATCAATGGCAGTTGACATCTGTGATTCTGCACTTGCAAGGGCTGAGTGGATAGGGACGCTCAAGGTGAGGTACAAAATGTGAACCTCAAAGGCATCTTATGCACTGTGACAATTTTCCAAATGAGCACTGCAGTCCCAGTGTCTACAGACTCCTCTTTGAAGACCCTGTTCCTGCAATTAACATTTGTATGTGTCCCTTGAACATTGTCCTGGGTCTATCGCACTTGCCCCATCCTCATCCTCCCCCTCTCACTGTTATCTAGAAGCTTAACGTCTGTAGAGCTCTGGTACTTTCTAGGCTGTACTATTGCAACAGCCTATTCTTTAGTCTACCCATTTCTCTCTCGGATCTCTGCAGCTATTTCGAAATAATGCTGTGAGACCTATCATTAGCCTGAAGACCAGGGACCACAGATCTAACTGTGGCTCTTCAACCTTAACCTGGCACCTCTAGCACACCTAATCTCTACATTGTTTTCTAACTTTTAGTGTTATGCAGATGACACTCAGCTCTCCTTCAACCTTTGTGCTGCATCCTCTTCTCTCTCGTTTATTGCATGATTCAGGAATGGCGTGATTACAACAATATCTGCCTTAATACCAGTAAGACTGAGATCATTCTTATTTGACCCCTGCAACTGCTTTCTCTCTTTCAATCTGGCTGTCCTCCTCGGTCCTATGCCTTTGCCTTCCTGTCAGGAAAAAACCCTTGGTGTCATCTTTGACTCCACCTTCTCCTTCTCTCCTCACATTACAGATGTCTTTAATAAGTCCCACTCACACCCGCTGCACGTACTGAGAGGTATTGTTGCTTTTGTCATTTTGCCCCCAGAAGCCACTGCATAAAGAGCTGTATTTATGTCTAGGCTGAACTATTGTAACAGCTTCTTTCTACATGTTCCTGCCTCTACTTTTCGACCTCTGCAACATATCCATAACAGGACTGCAAGACTTGTCCTTGGCCCTAAGACAAGGGATGATAACTCTACATTCCTGAAATCTCTACACTGACTCCTATTGGTAGCTGCAAGGCTCAAGTTCAAGCCACCCGCATTATACACGAGGCTTTCTGGGGCCAGGGACCACACTACATACACCTTTATCTTCCGTAGTATTTTTCTTCTTGTGCCCTTTGCTCATCCACCTTAACTTTCAGAAGGTTCAACACTTCTCTAGGTAGAGAGTGGGGGGGTGATTTCTCTCCTTGGCTGGTGAGACCCTCTCAATCAGCTTCCCCTGCCTCTCTCAAAATTGAGCAGGAACAACTTAGGGTCTGGAAGTAATTGAAGACTTAAGTTTATGCTTCTGCTTTCTCTCTCTCTCTCCCCTTCTGATGTTCTCGTTCTGCTGCACTAACTGGTTACCTGGCCACTCTGTAAACCTTGTGGAGACCAGGTTCCCTTATGACCAGTAGCTCCATGCACTATCTCCGGAGCCACCACCCACTATGGACTATATCTGCAAGCCCACGTTTCCCCTTGCACTTGCACGATGTGAATGGCAGAAGACTCAGTTCATACATTTTGTTTCCTTTTGTTTTACCCTCCCTTGCCTTGTTGCACCTAGAAACAACTGTGTACAGGTGTGCTACACATGAATTATCATATCATGTCTTGTGGCGGCATGCACATTTCTTTTTTGGGTGGAGGTGCTTCACAAATAACCAAGGAATACATGAGTAAAGTAAATTAAGTTTGGACATGTTGGAAAGTAGGTACAATGATAAGTGGCTGCAGATTGTAATACAAGGAAACCTTATATGCCACAGTGTTAGTCAATATTGAAATAACGGGCGAAGGAATGTGCATTCTCAATATGCATTTACATCTTACTGTGGGGGGCAACAAGGGGCGGCGACATGAAGGCAGAAATTAAAATGATTGCGGGAACAGATGTACACAGAAGCTAGTAAGCCTGTACTCAACTGTTTGTGTGTTTACAGTGTTACATGATTACATGATCACTGTACTTGTCTTTACATTACTATTATTCCTTCAGGTTCCAGCAATTATGCCAGACACCTTCGTGGCTGGTTTAAGGATAACATTCAAGACCCTTGCATTATCCACAAGGCTGTCTGAGGCTTGGGAACACAACACCTTTAACACTTTCATAGCACAGGGCAAGGGGCAAATTATTATTGACGTGTAGGGAAAACCGTGTCTGTTAAATTGACCTAAAAAAAATAACACATTTAGTGAAACATTTTTGTTAAAGGGACGTTATGTTTGAAAGGCAAGATCAAAAAACAAAACAAATATGTCTGTTATGGTAATCTATGCAACCATAACTACGAGCCCCATTCATTGCTCAGACTAAGACACAGCACAACAAAGATGACATCACAAATGGAATCATCAATGCCATCACTAATATGCAACAATCCTGACAGAAAGTCCTTATAAAGGGTTGTGTTTAGGTTATTTCTACCAACATAAGGAGTATGGCAGGTAGGCATCTT
The DNA here is from genome assembly GCF_040938575.1 of Ambystoma mexicanum. Lineage (NCBI taxonomy): Eukaryota > Metazoa > Chordata > Amphibia > Caudata > Ambystomatidae > Ambystoma > Ambystoma mexicanum. The sequence continues at coordinate 38,338,958 of NC_090924.1, read as the reverse complement.
ATGGACTAGTCCATGTATTATACAATGTAATTATTCAAACTGAAAGTCTCTACTGAAGTTCTGTTCAAAACATAACAAAACAAAAATACATTAATATAGTGAATGCCTGCTGCATGGAACATAGCACTAGGGTTTTCTCTACATAGTAGATTTGGTAGTTTAAATGATACCTTCAAGCCTATCAGGACTTTAAATAATGTTAAACTTGGAGCCAAAGTCTAAGTATTCAATAATTCATAGACAGCAGGTGAGTGGATTAGCACAGACAGGTAACATATAGTGAGAGGGAAACAAATATTATGACCAGAGAATGAGACTAAAATGAGAGTCAGTCATCATACATATACAGAATCATCATTATATTGTCTGTCTCCGGCCTGCTAATTGTTCCATGTATGTGTACAATCAGCTAAGGCCAAACTCTAAGAAAACCAATTTAAGATGATCCTGCAAGATTAACACCTTTATGTATAGCAGCTTCATGTTAAGATTGTCATGTTTTCAGTGTAGTGCATCCAGGTAGTGCTTAAATTGCTTACTGGCACAACAAAAAACACATTGTCCAGGATATGTGATATCATTAGTGATACGATTGAGAATGTCATTTGTGATGTCATCTTTGATGTTCTGTGTCTTTGTCTGATCAGTCCGTGGTGGTGGCGTGAGTTATGGTTGCATAGCTTAACATAACTAGTGAATATCTTTGTTTTTTCATGTCGCCTTGCAACCATAAGGTTCCTTTTTTAAAGATTGTTCACTGAATGTGGCAGGATTTTTAGAGCCACTTAACCATAAAATCCCTTTAACAGAATGTTGTCACTGAATTGGCTAGTTTTTTGTATAGCGACTTAACTAAAATGTCTATTTAACACCATTTTTTTCACAGAATTTCAGATGTTTTTAGCATGAGACCTTAATTTACGATCAAGTTCACAATTTTTTCACATAACCATCATCCTCTCCTCCTTATAATAGGTCAGATGTCTGCTTACAGTCACCAAAGTCCACGTACACACCTAGGGACAGACAGTTGACATCAACAGTACCAAAACATACAATATTGTGTATTTCCTTTTGCATAAAATAATATTTTCATGAATCATAAGCAAAACAATGTAAACATTTTATACCATAACATTTCTTACCAGTTGTCTCAGTTTGGAAATGGAAATATTGTTTTTAAAATGTTAAACCCATATTATAGATTGTACATATATTGAAGTAAACTATACACCATATGCAAATATTTCACTTGACCGCCTGACAGGCACTGAAGCACAATATTTACACAACTGAGGAAAATCAATTAAATACTTCAGTAATTAAATGATACCTTTTCATTTTAATTATACACATCATATATAACTGTACTAGCTGATAGAACATTTCATTACACAGCCCACGTTAGTGGCTGTGTAGTTATGGTTAAGTTGCTAATCCCATAGGAAGAGCACTTTTTGGGTGGCTTCTAACTTCGCTCCCCCTGGAACTAATCCTCGCCAAACTTGGAAAAAAGTATATGGGCCACTCTGAATATATCTGCAAATTGTGGTGAGGTTTGGCCCATGGGGGGCAAAGTTATTCTGGGGGTCCCAAAATTTCCTTTTTTCCCATAGACATAATAGGAAAAAGCGTTGCGCACGCCTGCAGCTGAAACTGCTGGACGGATTTCCACCAAATTTGCGGTGCGGCGGCTTAGTTCCGAATGTGTGCTTTTGTTAATCTGGTGTAAATCCTCCCAGTATATTTTTTTTGTAAATGGCCAAAACATAAGGCAAAACAATTAGTGATATCTATGTCCGCTCCATGGACAGGATACCGATTGGCTGAGCAGCTTGCGTCATGTCCACGTACACGCAACGTGTTCGCCGATTGGCTGGGGTGAGGCATGAGGTGCATCACATTGTTTCGAGGCGCCTGTCATCTTGGATCCGCCGACAGCGCGGAAGTGAACAGAGGCAAAATGCAATTTTGGGGAGTGTGTTGGTGTGCAGAAGTGCTTCTGGAGGTTTGGGGAGTAAGAGATGGGTCAAATACTGTATTTGTTTAGGTGGCAGGTGCCCCTGATGCATTTGCCATGTCCGCAGTCTTCGCGACGGTCCGAGGACATAATAAATGCACCGCTGTCTATTTTATTTTAGTATAATGTTGGTTTTGGGTTGTTAGTAGAGGATTGATTGTAATTAATATCCCCTATAAGCAGCAAGTATACCACAGTCAAAATGTTTGGTAGCATAGGTGCATGGCCGAATGCCGTAGGCCATAGGCCATGCACCCAAAAGTCTCGCTCCTGGCCAAAACCACTGCAGCATAACACACCCATAGAATCAAACACCCATCAAATTTTCAGAACCCAAATGTTTGTTTACTGTTTCATTTGTACAGTTTGTCTGTGAAGTTTTGGCTAGGCTAGGCAGTTAAGATTGTCGAGTTTGTAATAGGACTGCGTTATAAGATACTTTTGGAAGTAAATATTTTGGATTGTGGTGTATGAGCATGTACATTTTCTTTGAGATCTATTGGTACATAAACTACTTTACCACAAATGCCTTTCACTAATTTAGAGGGAGGTATTTTTGCTATTTTTGTTGAGGGCGTATTATTGCTTGAAGTGGGTGCTATAAATGTAGTTGTTGCAGGGTTTTGGTAGTGGCAATAATTCCAAGTTATTTGCAATAGCACATGAAGGTGTTTTGCAGTGCAGTAATTGCAGTAAATGCAAAGTATTAAGGGGTCGGTAATTTCATATTTGTTTTCTGCTATAATGTAGAGAGCTTATTGAACTATTTGTAATCTTCATTGTCTTCTATTTCCTATGTTATGTCTGCAGTTTTTGTGCTACTTTTATAAAAAAAAGTCTTGCAGCAAAACACACACATGGTTTGGTACTTCACCGGAAGTACTTTTAAACTTTATTATTTTTTTGGATGTGTTTAATAGAAGGTTGCTATGTGTGCAGTAGTTGGTAGTTTGTTGTAAAACTAATTCATTTTATAATTGGCTTTCACAAATATTTTCTCTGGATATGGTCTATTTCTTTGAGTAGTTGTTTGACTGTACCATGTAGAAGATTGTTATTTATATTGACTAATGCTAAAACAGGACTTTTAGCAAAGTAGAGTTTATGGACCAGATTTTTATAGTTGAATGATGTGTTGATATCATTTTGATATGATGGAAGGTGCTTTTGCAAATAGGTCCTGAAATGCAGGCTAATGAATGTCCTTGTAGTCCTGTGTATTTGCGCACTGGACAGGCATCCATATTTTGTAGTAGTTTATTTTGATTTTGTCTTTGCTTTTTACATACTGATTGAGGAAGTGGCGTAAGGATTTGAAAGATTTTTTGGCAATGTTACACATTGATGTGCAAGGCCATTTCTAGACTGGACATTTTGGTTTATTAGAATGGAGAGGTGATACTGAGTTTTCTGGGGATATTTTTGTGAGCAGAGTTTCTTGTTTCATAATGATGTTATTAAGTTTTTCATACCCTCGTCCACTGCTATGTATGACAATTGTTTGCTTTTGTTTATATGCTTGTAATAAAAAATATGGTTCTGTGCTCGTGGTGTGACTCCATTCACCTCCACAGATGTTTAAGGAGCAATTTTTGTTGATATTCAGTTTGTGGAGAAGTGTTTTTTGTAATTTAGTACTTCGTTTTGTTAGTGGTTTCATTCAGTTTTAAAATAAAATAAATAACTTCCTTTTGGGAAGGATTGCACTGTCTATGAGAGATTTTAGGATTACTTTTCTACAGTAGGTTTTAAGGGTTGTCCAGGATTTCTCTCCTGTTTTTAAAAGGTTCTGAAGGACTCTGTCGCAGAATATTTTTTAAAAAATATTTCTTTGGTATGGTTAGTTGCTACTATATCAAGATTCATAGGTGCAGCATTAGCAGTAGGGGTAGTTGAAGTCTTGTTAATCACTTTTTGTTTTGTTTTACATTTTGATAGAGTAGGGAACATTTTTGTACTGGAACCTTGTTTTGTTTTGCGTAATGACTGTATTAGCTGTTTTGTTTGAAGTTTTGTACAAAATCTGGCAGAGATGGATGATTATTTTGGGCACTTTTATTCTACGTTGCTTTCTACAGAGTTGCGTTTTGGTAGACATTCTTTGGGGTTTGTTAGAGAAAAAAAGAATGTGTGGGTTCAACTGTTGTCTATGCTTTGTGCATGAGTGTCTGAGTATGATGGTATGGATGAGTGTGGAGGTGTGTGATTGTGTAATGAGCAACTATATCAAGTTGGCAAGGTTATTCTTGTATTTGTGTGTTACTACACTGGGCTTCAGATGACAACATATCGAATGGGAAAGGGTTAATACACTTTCTACAACAGTAAAATGCTAGTGTGTTTGAGTAACAGTTAGAACATTATGTTAGTATTGTACTTACTTTTTTGTATGGAAAGAGTAGATTTCTTCGAAGTCGTTGTTCGTACTTCAGATAACGCTGCTTGTCAGGAGAGTGGTCTTCACTGCAATTGTAAAAGAAAGAAGTTAGTGATATGTGTGTTTATAGCACTTTTCTTAATGTAGACATTGTTTTTTTTGTTTTTGTAGTAGTAGTGTTTTCTTACAACGGAGCATAGTATGCATATGCACTTTCATTGCCTATGTGCATCCTGTATACTTTATTTAGAATCTGTTAGTTGAATATGTTTTACAAATGATTATAATAGTAAACTTATAGAGCACACTTATTTTTTTAATGTTATGTTATTGGATGGTAAGAGGTAGAAGAAATAATCATATGCATTTTTTTGCTTTTTTTAAAGGGTAAATGGCAGAGATTGTACATACAAGCATGCAATGTATGCATTTGTGAAGGTGTGAGAAATAAAGAAGTAGGATTTCATATAGAGGCAGTGGTGTTGTTTGAGCTGGGAGCATTTGCAATGATATTGTCTGTGTGTGTGCTTGAATGAAGATGCATGTACTCATCCTGGCTGCATGTAATTTATAACACACTGGACAGTCTTCTTCATAATTATACTGTTATTTCTGCCACCCTTTAATATGAAATACATTTTTTTAGGTAACTGTGTGAGTAAACAAACATTTGGAGAGGAGACAGGTTTGCAATTGACGCTTCATCATAGCAAATGGGATAAATGACAGTAAGGTAATTTTACAGTTTATACAGGGTAAGTGGCAGTTACTCTGTTTATATATATTCTTAGAAGAGCTGTACATGTACTGTGTAGAAAAAATTCATACCTGTAGTTTGTGTTCATGCATGTGGATGTGCATGAATCTGCAAGTAGAAATATTGGCCAGTTTTATAGTAGTTGTTTCTGTAGGTCTGATGTAATGAGAGCCAAATTGCACTGAGAGCGATCAATAAAACATATTTGTGTGACTGTTTAACAGTAGCCAATGCAGAAATGGTGCAGAAAGTGAAGTGGAAAGGGTAGAAGAGCTGCCCCAGTGTTACACACTCGTTGGACATCACGGGTGTCCGTGGACAGGGCGTGCCACATCTGGGGTTTCTCAGCAAATGCAGCATGTAAAGGGGACTGTAGGGATCAGCCAATCAGATGTTTAGGTTGTGGTTTGTGTTGAAAGAGGCTGTGTCTAGTGAAGATGGTAGAGGTGGAGAAAATCAGGGGGTTCATGGTTGGAGATATGTTTGTGCATGGTTTGGAGTAGTATGCTAAAAGTCAGAATGTGGCAAACAATTTTGATGTGAAAAGAGTGGAGGTGGTGTGGAGCACTGTGTCTGGTTTTAATGTGCAGGGAATTATTCAAGTTTGTGGAGATATGGGCAGGGTCAACATTGCACATGTGGTTGTTTTGCACTGTGGTACTTTGTATTTGGAAGGTTGGTGTGTTACATATACAGTTTCCACTTCTTATTTATTATTGAATGTAATACATTTATGTGGTTTTTTTTGACATGTTTGGTGTTATTATTGTATGATACAATAATGTAAGATACCTCCTGAGTTTGTGCAGTCTTGATGGTGACCGTCTGAGGACATGCGAATGGTCCGCGGGTATCAAAATTAATAGCGGGGCAGAGGGTTTAGTATTTTCCATGTTACATGTATGTAGGCTAAGGGAGTCATAGTAAACATTTATTACATTTACATTATATATATCTATATTCAGTGAAACAACTTTGTTGAAGGGACGTTATGTTTAAGTTGCGCTACTAAAAACCTATGAAATTCAGTAAAAAAACTTTGTTAAAGGGACGTTATGGTTAAGTTGCGCTACTAAAAACCTATGAAATTCAGTTAAAAAAACATTGTTAAAGGGACGTTATGGTTCGAATAAAACCAAAAAACCACAGAAATTCACCAGTTATGGTATGCTAAGCAACCATAACTCGCGCCACCACCGCACACTGCTAAGACTAACACCCAGGAAATCAAAGATAACATCACAAATGTCATTGATGATATCACATGTGCATTTCATTTTCATGCACAGCCTCCACACAGAATTGTCATTATAATGTTGGCAAAACATGTCAGAGATCTTTGGAAGAACTATCATTCAGCAAATACTTCATTAAGGGCTGTATTGCTATAAACACCATTGCATTATTGAGTTATTTCTAGTACATGAACGCACTCATGTACCCACATAGGCATTCTCTGCAGCATGCGCACTAGATGTGCAATATTCAAAAACCTTCTATGTTGGATAGTAAAATTACCAATGCTTTCATTTCAGAGTTTTGGATAGTGTGAAACATGTAATAAGTACATAACAATGCCTCCTTTACTGCATAATTGTTCTACTACACACAAACCATAACAAGACTACAATGCATACAAATACGAGTATGTGCAGGGAAAGTAAAGTAAGCAAAAAACCAGCACTATTACCAGACAGTGTTCATAACCTCACTAATTAACTTCATGCACGGAAATGATTGCTGTGTTTCAGGCTTCGTTCTTCTCCTTTGTATATATATTATATGATGTGCCTGCAACCTAAGGAAAGCAGTGTAACAACATTTGAGAAAGGTAAGATCTACAAACATAGTAACTTTTGCATGTATTAGTTGCTGGCTGTTAGTGAAGAAAACCACCTGCCCTACATATGTCAGTGCACAAAAAAAGAGGGAACTAGAACTGTATTGTCATCAGTGATGTCATCAATGACATTTGTGACGTCATCTTTGATGTCCTGGGTGTTAGTCTTAGCAGTGCACGGTGGTGGCGCCAGTTATGGTTGCAACTTAACCATAACGTCCCTTTAACAAAGTTTTGTTCACTGAATATAACTATATAAACACAATGGCCCTCATTACGACTTTGTCAAAATCGTGTCCGGGTTCCCTGAATGGGGAAATACCGGGCCATTCCGAGTATGGAGGGCCCGGTATTTCCTCCTTCAGGGAACCCGGGCCCGGTCCTTCCCCATTTCCATTCGAGCCCTCATACGGCTCAATGGGAATGGGGAGGAAGCTAATAATGGGCCCATTACGAATGGGCCCATTGTTAACTCCCTGGTCCTCTCGCGGGACCCGCTATGGATGTCTGGAAAAACCAGACGTCCAGAGCGGGTCCCACGAGGGGACCTCGTTATAGTGCAGAATGGGTTTAACGGTCGCCGGCACCATTACCGGCACTGTTAAACCCATTCCGCACAAGTTGTAATAAGGCCCAATATATTTTTTTATTAGAAATATCAGGCACTCTAGAATTACTAGAAATGTATTTTCCTAATGATGATGTAACTGAATAAGAAGAAGCTGCAAATGGAAAATGATGTATTTCATCATGAAACAAACAGTTCTCCTACTTAACCCCTTAAGTGCTGAGGCCGAGTATGCATCATAAGCCATTCAATGTAATGTATTATGTACATATTGTATGCTTCACAATTTAAAACAACAAGAAAAAGAAAAGACAATCAAGAAAATAATGTATAACCAAATGAAGACAGTATATAATGAACACATTTTCAAGAAAAAGATTGCAAAATATAAAAAAATCCTTTGAATGAATTATGTGTCTAAGCTACTCAAATTAATTAGCAACTTGAAGATTTATGTAAATATGTTAAAAATCATGCAGTTCGAAATATTGATCATCATTGTGCAACTTGCTCATATAATCATTACCCCTAACTATCACCACAATCAATTCCAGATGATATTAGTGATCAACACATTGATGAAATTGATATACATCCTTCAACATATACCACTTCCCCATTCACCTATTTTGTATCACATTGTGATTCTCCTCCCCTATCTTAGTTAAATATAAGTGAATGTAGATACATTCATATTGTTTTAAATCACAGTTTTGTGTCATATTCTGGGTCCATAGACAGAAAACATAACACATGAAAAACATAAATTCAAAGCACATAAACATTCACACATTTAAATTTACCATTAATAAAATATCATCAGAAACTACTGTCCTAAGTTGTGTACCTCCTACTCAACTTTCAAACATTCAAAAGTCGGTCTTCCGAACCACATTACGATGTAAGCAGTCAATGAACATGTCTGCCGTATCCCAAAATATTCGTGAACAGACGCCAATATGTGGGGCGATGTGAAATGCTTTTAATTGGTTCGCAAATGGCATCACAGAGTCATGGTCACGCTTTTGTGCATTGAATGCATCACCATGTGCACACTGACTTTTCGCATACAGTGGCCTAGATTTTCTGCACCGCGAGGAACTTTGAAATAGTTTGCATACATCAGGCATGCACCCCTGGTAGAGGACATGCGCCTAGTGACATCACTGTGGGTCTGTGTTTGTGGCATCATGACATTTTTTATTAATTCACAAATATTAACACAAAGCCACGGCCACGACGACGCACCCAGATGAGATCACTTGTGATGTGGCCATGGATGGCTGGGGACTTCCTTATATAAACATGCACGTGCAGTGTGATGATGATTCTTTCTGTACTTTTCAGACATCTATCAATCCATTGTGTGTTCTATGTATGAACTCTTAAGTTCAACCTTTCCTGCCCTTTTCTCACCTCTGAAGTCTGTGGATTGGAAACACTGACTGCAGACAGTGGCTTCAAAGAGAACCACCTATTTCATAAAGTCTTTCTCAATCTGGCACTGCTCAGGAGGGAAATTATTTTTGGAGGACTGAGAGAATGGTTTCCATGAAGGCAATTCCTCCCTCACCAGGGCCACTACCACCACCACCTGGAGTAACTGGAGAAGTGAGCAAGAGGGCACTGGAATTAGAGGAGGATGATGATGTGGAGTAAGGCCCTGTGATGTTGATCACCTGGAAAGAATCTTGGGTCTGACGGTTCTTTACCACTGTTGGGGCAGTGCCAACAGCTCAGGCTGCACTGAAAAACTGCCCCGTCCATTAGTTACATCAGCACGGCCCAGTCTCTTCCCTTCTCCTCGTGTCCCTCCTTTTTGGCGGTGGGCCACACTCACACAAACATTTTAAAATCATATTCAGGCACCTTTCAAAGTTAAAAAATAGAATCAAACAATCAGCGCAACCCTTTTCCTATTTCTCCAAGATGTCCGTGAACAGGCAGAAATGTCTGCAGACTAATGAAAAACAATGAATGGAAGCTGTATTAGCACAGCTCCTTTTTTTATTTGTTTGTTTTAGCTCCTAAGAGAGCCTTTTCATTGTAGGAAAGTGTGTTGTCAACATCTACCCATGAAATGTGTATGTCTGTACCTTCTTATTATATGTTGGTGTTTTCCCAATGGCATTTTTCATTACACAATATTCACTGCATTCTGAATATTGCATAAAACATGATTTCCTAATTATTCATGTCAAATGTAGTCATTTTAAAATGATTCCAATCTCAAAGAAATACACAAATATCTTTATTCACATTCTGTGTTTTTTTTTCAATTTCTGGATAAAAGAGTTTCAATATATTCCCACGAGTCATCAAACTTGTAAAGGTATCTTCATAGTAAACTGCAAAGATATTCCAAAACGTGCCCCAAAATATTACCTTCACAATGAACTACGTCATCAAACAAATGCAACAGTTGATTCCACATCATGCCACAAACTCCATACCATGACACCTCCAATTTTTCAAAGCCAAGATTATGTGAGATAACAAGCTGATTTGCATACATCTCCAATCAATAAACCCAGGATTATACTAGGATCCAAGGAGTCTTCTTGTTCATCTCCATGCTTTCAGCAATGCAAACAAGAAATTACTTGGTGCCCTGGCTTTTTTCCAGTTCAACTCCTCCTCCACAAACATACCAGCTGATTTGCATAATAGCTGATTCGCTGATTCCCTCGATATCCGTACATACCTCTTTCCTTGCAGGGCATGAAAAAGTGTCCAGATAGCACTTGTGATCCATCTGCGAACTGCCGCATGTATCTGCTGACGTCGAGTGGGGGGGCATCTCTTCAATTATTTTTACAGTTACTTCTGCAACACACTCTGATTGGCTGCATTTAAGCAGTCACAGAGCCATTCACCAATCACATCCACAGACCCTCCATCTAATCTTCTCACCTTCAGTTCAGAAATATCTTTCAACTCTGAGAGTGCATGTGTGCTGTGATTCAGAGCCTGCTCTATCACAAGCTACTTTTCAAACTTGTATATGATTCCAATTGGAGGATCTACAGCCATTACAAGACATCCTACTTGTATCTTGTACTTTTCAAAAGTAATGAAGTATGTGAAAACAATATAGTAGATCATATAAAATAAATATTATAGGAAATACTATAGGACAAGTATACCTTTTTTCTATATGTAAACTTACGTTTATCCATACTATAAAATGTAACTGCAAAACAGCACTTTCAGAAAACTACAATTAAAATGCAATCAGTGTATCATCAGTTTCTAGCACTGCTTTTAAAACTTCATAAAAAGTCATAAAACACTATCATATCCCTGTCATACGTTGCGCAGGGCACCCAAGGAGGTTTTGGGTGCCTGTGTTGATGTAAGGGGGCTGGTAAGTGCACACAGAAGTAATCTAAACAACAATGAAGAATAGGCAAGGTAATTCAGAATGACGGAATAGGAAGAAAGGATGGATCTCAATGGTGGACCTTCCCAGGTAAGCCTTGACTGGGCAGCCAGCAAAGGGCAGTTGATAAGGGTGATTTCTGTTGGACTGTTTGCCATGCACCCTGCCCTAAAACCCCCTCATCAAGAGGACTTCCAAAAAGAAGTTAAGTGCTATCACATTATAATTTGAACCAATTTGGTTCCAGATGCTTTTGAATTGGGCCTCACCAGAATTGTACTCATTTGTTTCTCACTGCTTTGAATTGAACCACACTAGAACAGTACCCTGCTGCTTTTGTTAGTCACACTAGAATCACACTGAGTTGATTCATGCTGCTTTTTAATTTAAACACACTAGAACTTGACTGATTTAGTTCCCCATGCTTTTGAATTTGGCCACACTAGATTTGTTCTAACTTGGGTCCTGCAGCTTTTGAATTTAGCCACACTAGAACTGTACTAACTTGGCTCCCGCTGCTATTGAATTTAGCCAGGCTAGAATTGTAATGACTTGACAAATGCTGATTTTGGATTTAGCCACACAAGAACTGTACTGAGTTAGTTAACGCTGCTGTTGAATTTGGCCACACCAGAACTATACTGATTCGGCATTGGCTGCTTTTGAATGCAAACAAACTAGAATTGTACTTATTTGGTGCACACTGCTTTTGGATTTAGCCACACTAGAACTATACTGATTTGGGGTCCGCACCTTGTGAATTTAGCCACACTAGAATTGTACTGAGTTAGCTAACACTGCTTTTGAATTTGACCACACTAGAATTGTACAGATTTGGTATCCTCTGGTATTTAATTTAGCCACACTAGAAAAGTACTGATTTAGTTGTTTAGATTTAGTTTTGATGTGCACCTCTATAAAGCATACACCTTTACCCAAAGCAAACAGGTGACAATACAGAATGAAGAACTGACAATAAAACTACCAAGAGAGCACTCAAAACAAACTAGCCATCCTCTTCTCTTTTCAACACCCTCACAACTCAGCAAAACATGCAAACCACAAACCCCTCTATAATCCTACTACAAACCCAATACCAACAGACAACAACCAACTGAGACAATGCATACAACTCTTCCAGACACAACAAGCCCAGTGCACATAACACAGCACATGTAGAAAGCTCAGAGAGTCCAGTTTCTCCTGGCACGCATCAACAGATAAACACAACACTTATCATATCCCTCTCTCCCTCGCTAAATCCCTACCCACTTTTCTTATACTGCTGTGCGAGTGCCTGGAGACTATGCAAATGACAGTGGTGTGCAGCATGAATCAATGTAACATAACATAACAGATCATTACCACCAAATCCATCTTCCTCATTGCAGTACCCAATAGTAATCCATTAAATTATCCCAATACACCTACAGTAATATACAGCAAAACCGCTCAATCATGACCATGCTCATTACTCTGAAAAAGAAGACATTTTGAAAGCGGCTAGAACACATTCTGATCCGATGATCAACGGAGGTCGAGTCCAGCTTTATCAAGACTTGGCTCTCTGAACTCTCCACAAGAGAAGGTTAATGTGGCCAGTCATGAAGGCTCTGATGGACAAACAAATAAAATACCAATGGGCCTCTCCCTTGGGCCTTACGTTCTCTTGGGAGTGCAAGATGCAACACATTAACATATGCAAGGATGGAATGACAATGCTGGGTATAGAAGAGGATCAGAACCTGGCGGAACGCAGTCCGAGGCAGAACCCATCGAATGCATCACCCAAGACTTGGGAATGGTCCACTGAAAGAAGAAGGAGGAACAATCGTGCCTCGACACTGACAGGGCCATATAAACAATCAGACTAACTTGATAGATGCAAGCCACTGTTGGATAACGCTGGAAATCTGATCCATCTGAACACATGTCCCAGCTGTTTCTGCTGATCTTGGTTTTCCAGGCCTGGAGGATTTATGGTACAGTTTGCCTGGCCACAATGTGCAGGCACTGCTTGCTCTTTGCAGAAACATGGCTAAGTTTGGTAGTGTGGTGGTGCACTGTGGAGGAGAGCATTTAGGTTACATCAGTACTCCAAGTTTAGTTCCTGTATTGAAGTTGTTGGTGGATGAACTAATGATGTTTTTCCCTATTGCAAAGGTGTTTTTTTCTGAAATACCTTCTAGAGCAAAATGTAACAACCCCAATTTCTTTAATCCTCAGCACAATGTTGGAAGGTATAGTATTATGACTTGCTGAGATGTCTTCTTTCTCCAATGACAACATTGACTCCCTTAGTGTGTACTATTTTACTGCAGATGCGTTTTGTTGTCCATTCTTTGAAATGCTTGTTTGTTTCAAAATCTAAGGTTTTTTTTGCAGAGATTGATGTAAGGCAGTAAGGAGGAAAAGAAGAGACAGAAATCCCCCAAAACATAGAAAACAAAATGTGTGTGTTCAGAAGCACCTAAACAAAATATATAAAATGCTCTTTTCAGAGCCACCACAATAGTGGAAATCTCTTACCCTGGCTTAAATGTCTCTCCCCACCCCCTTGAATTGGCCGACATATCCGCAAACTCCACAGTAGTTCGCAGATCGCATGTGCCACATCTGGGACTTTTAAAGATGGCAGGCATGGACATGGGACTGTGGAGGCCAGGGGATTGGTCAATATGGTTCCCTGGGTATGTTGTGAAAGGAGAGAGTGTGGGAGAGGCTCTGTTTGCTGAGAGGAGTACAGATGGATGTGTGTTTAAGGAGGCAGAGTGTCTGGATTTTTGGGGATTCTTGGATACATTGGTTGCAGGTGTATGCAGAGCAGTGTCGAGTGGCTGAACATCTTGGATTCCCTCATGTGAATGTGCACTGGTATGGAGTGCATGGCATGAAGTGGCTGGATTTGCTTCCCCTCTGTGCCACTTTGGTGATGCAGCATCATCCACCCATTATTATTGTTCATTGTGGAGGGAACAGTTTAGGCCACGTTACTGGAATCTCTCTGCAGTTTGCAATGAAGGAGGCACTTGGGAAAGTCATGGACTTGTTTCTAAACTCTCAAGTAATTTTTTCGCTCATTGCCCAGAGACAGATGTGGCTGAGCTCTTCATTATTTGGTTCACAAATGGAGAAAGCCAGGCGCAATGTCAACAAGGCTGTTTGCACATTTTTGTGAGATGTTGGTATGTATTCCTTCCACAATGAAAACATTACATTCCATAGCACCAACATTTTCCACAGAGATGGCGTCCATCTTACTGATGCTGGCAATAACCTCTTTTTGTGCTATTTCCAAAATGCTTTGCAGCCGTTTTTGCAAGCATAGCAAGCATTTGTGCGATAGGTGTTGGCCACTTCAATACTTCCAAGAGCAAAAAAAACAAAACAAAAGATTATTTTCAGAGCCACCACTTTCTCCTGGAAAAGAATGCAATGGTTTACATGCTGTCACCGCCTGCATGCTTTGGAAGTCCACGGACTAACGTGCTGTTTGCAAACTTCGCGCAGTGCGCAGGGACTTGCATCATTTCATTGGCATTTCTATGTTTGAACTGTGAAAGGTGGCTGTAAAAAGACCTGTTTTATTTTTATTTTTGAGTTTTGTTATTTATTTGGATTTTTTAAACACATAAGGGAGGGAAGGGAAGGGAAGGGAAGGAAAGAGAAGGGAAAGGAAGGGAGGACAGGGAAGGGACACCAACCACAGGGATAAGAAAGGGGAGATGAAGATAGGAAGATGTTCGTTAGGCCTCATCGAGGTAGGGGGCTCTTTCCTTCGTGGTCCCGGACTGCAATTTACGAAACCACTCCAGAACTGCTCACCCCATGTCAGGGTAGCCGGTCCAAGTTGCCCCCGTAGTGTAGATGAATAATTCTACCCTGCAATGTAACCCTGTGTCTGGATACAAATGAACCAGCACCAGGGGTCAATTGCTTGGAAGAATGGACCTAAACGCGTTGCCGAAGACTCACTTCTTGGAAGGAGACAAATTCCCAGGTGACACCCTTTTGCTTTGCAGTAACATCAACATCAAAGAAAAGCCGGAACAATTCTGTCACAATAAACCAAAAACACAGAAATCTTAGTACTTACAAAATACCAAAGTGAATAGGGAAAACAGGATTATGGACAGACACTTCTTACCATGGCATGGGTAGATGATATTCCGAATAGTGCAAATGCTCCAAGTAAGACCGCCAGGTACAGGGGTTGTTGGGACTATTCCCGCCGGCACGCGGATGCCAATGGATAGGAAGTCCAACAAGGAATACCCGACGAAACGAGGATGCTCCACCCTCACCCTGTGATGGTACGCCGACAGTCTCTAGTCCGTACTAGGGTGAGGAGAGGAGGAAGGCACCGGCAGTCTTTTGGGGTACTTGCAGTCGTGTGGATCCCAAAGAATAGAAAGCAATCCTATGAAGTCCGGGTCGGTAACGGGCTGGAGACCAACTGTGATGAATCGTGGGGAAATAGCAGTCCAGAGGGCAGTCCGGGTCGGTAATGGGCTGGCAACTGACTGTGATGAATCGTGAGATTTTAGCAATCCAGAAGGCAATCCAGGTCAGCAACAGGAAATCTTTAACAATGACAAGGCGTGAGACAGCAGACAGTCCTGGGAGAGTTCCAAATCGTCAGCAGGAGAAAACACAGCAAGAATGAAGCCTGTAGCAGTACTGAAGGGGATTTCCGAAAAGGTAACAGGAAAGCAACAGGCGAGAGGAAAGAACACAATGGATGGGTAAGGCAGGGCGGGAGTACATGAAGGGAAGGCTTGACTTTCGTTAAACCAAGATGCAGAAACTCAGAAGGGAATTTGAAAGGCAAGGCAGGAACAACAAAAGGTCACAAAGCAGAAAAAGAGTCTTGAATCAAAAAGACATAGCATACTTCAAGTAAAATCAGAAGCAACAAACTGACTTCACGCTAGAGTTTATCAAGCTATAGTCACATGACCATAAAGTGCGTCTGACGTAGAGGGATTCAGTGTCCCTGCCCCAATTTCCATGGCAACCGCCACCATGACCAGGCAGAAGGAAAAGTGTTCACGAAATTGGTGCGGCATGTGTTAACCTTCTTTTTGTTTTACGAGGAGGATAACGAAACTGTAACAATGAACGATGGTGTAAAGAGCGCATTCCGGAATGCCCCGGTTGTGTCTGAAAAGACGAGGATGGCACTTGCCTTGTACGATTCCAGACACGCCCACCTCGATTGCTGACACCCCAGCTGAGTACAGCGTTGCAGTACACACATAAAACATTGACCTTTGAAAGGCAAGAATCTACTGCGGTGTGTATAGCCTGCGAGGCTGAGTCAGGGATCCGCTACCATACAGGAGCATCCCTTTTGGTGACAGGAGTAGATGTCGAAGATGCTGCAGTGGAACTCAAACCTATTACCCTGTTTGAAGGGGATGACCCTCCAAACTGCTGCTTTGTGGTTGGATCTCAGGTATCGCCGCATGGAGGTGGTGCCATAAATGTACAGCCCAGGTTTGCTGCGACTGAGTACAGCCAACCTTGGCTGCTTGAGCCTTGGCTACACCCGAACAGTGGTAAAAATCCTCCACACCCAAGACTCACGTCAGAAGCTGGTAGTGGGGACTTCCACTACCTCATCTTCCTCTGGTTCTCCCTCTGCATCATCATGCCTGTTCCCCTCTCCAGGCCCTTGAGAAGGTGGTGGTGATGGTGCTGGGGGTGGTGCTGAGGCAGAGGCAGAGGCAGAGGCAGGAGCAGAGGTAAACATGGACGCCATTATCCAAGTAAAAGTAGCCTGGAACAAGGAACAGAGAAATCTGCAAAACAGCAGGAACAGAGCAATCTGCCAAACAGCCTAACAGCAACCTGCAGCAGTACCCTTGGTCAGCCAGAAACAGAATGCGGAGCACCAGTGGGGTATGGCCTTTTATAGGAGAGCAGGGGAGAACTCTGAAAACAGTTGTAAACTCTGCAGACACGTCGAACCCCAAATTGGGCTCAAAAAGTTCCAAGAAGTCTCTAGATCGCCAGGGGCATAGTCGGGGACCTCTACAAGGGTGAAGTTTTACAGTAAAACACTTTGGCTTGCTCAGAAAAGCACTTTTTTGCTGTTCAGGGGCCCGTACCCTGTTCTCGAATAAGGACCGATGCTCAGCGTCGGTGCGGTCACATGTTGATGTCGCGAGCGTTCGCAAATGGGACGGCTGTCCGTAGAACACCTATTGCATGGGATCCATTATGCGCATGTGCGTAGGTGTCCTACATGGGCTCCCCGAACTAATTAAAAGTGTGACACACGTGCAGCAGACAGTTCTGAACAGGCGCACTGTTTGTAGTACCCAGGGGGTGTGATGTGCATGTGCCCAGGTGTCTGCCGGACATGTGTGAGTTCCCCGATCTAATTAGAGTATGTCACTGCTTTGCGGACATGCATGGAAAGGCATGGTGTTCGTAGGACCCAGGGGACGAAATGCGTATGTGCCCAGGTGTCCGCCAGACATGGATGGGCTCCCTGAACTAATTAAAAGTACCCCACAACTTTGCAGACATGCCGGATATGCGCGTTGTCTGTTGGACACAGGGAATGAGATGTGCATGTGCCCATGTGTCTGCAGGAGAGGGGTGGGGTCCCCGAAGTAATTAAAGGTACGTCACAACTTTGCAGACATGTCGGACAGGCATGGAGTGCTACAGACGCCTCCATTTCACTGCGAACAGCACGGAAAGGCATGGTGTCCGTAGGACACCTCCATTTTGATTATGCACAGGCCGGACGGTCGCGTACTCTGCAGACTCCTAATGTGGCTTTTAAAAATGAAAACACACACACACAGCAACAGTAAACACATAGAATGTTATTTACACACACAAATACACACAATTAGGAAAGGGAGGGTGTAGTGGAAATGGAAACATATACAGGGGAATTGGGGTTTTGAATAGGCTGGTCATCAGGGGAGGAAGGGATTGAGGTCTCATCGTAGCATCTTTGCTTACAAGGGATTTAAGGGGATGGTAGACAGGGACAGGGGGAAGGGGTACAGGTTCAAGTGGGGCAGTTGTACTTTATATTTTCCATTATATGCATTTAAACAAGAAGCTTTAAATCTGCAAAACTGTCATTCAATTGATACATTTTTGCCCCCAAGCTAACTAGTTAATTGCCCGTATTGTCAGTTTGGGTTTCTAGGTGCTCATGCACTTGTGTAGTAGCTGGTGCATCAGGGCCATTCCCTTCATTTCCTGTGTGTACTGTTAAACAAAAAAACATGTTTCATTTACATGTGACGGCATGTGTATTAATTCACTTACTTTTCAAACTGCACTGTGTACCATTGGAGTTACTATCTTCACTCATTTCATCAAGAGGGGAATTCTCTTCAATCCACCCCAGGGTGCTTGCCATTTCTGTGTAAACAAATACAAACTTTTACTACTCATGTACTCAGAACAAACTGCACAGGTATAGGACAAAATATAGTGTACTTACCACTTTCTAGTACCATTGTGCTGTCACTACTTTGCACTTCTCTCCCTGACAGTTGCTTCTCAGTTTAAATGTAAAACAGCACTGAGGTAATACTGTATGAGGCACAGGGTATTTTTCTTCTCGGTGCATTCCATTATGTAGAATACCCTATGCAATTGCACTGCTGCTTTTATAAGTACAGAGTTTGTAGACCTACTCATTTTTCTTTATAATTCACGTAGGTGTTGTGCTTTAAACATGTTCAGTGGCTTTGCTGCACGCTACCACAATATAAGACAACCCCTGAGCTTTTGGACAGTGTGGGGACTACGCGGGGACAGTCGCTCAGTCCATGGACCCTGTGGTTATCAGCATGGGGCCAGGGGTTTTAGTATGCTGTATGGTATATCTATACAAATTAAGGGTAACCTGGTAAAAACCTATGAAATGCAGTGAAAAAACTTTGTTAAAGGGACGTTATGGTTAACTTGTGCTAATAAAAACATATCAAATTCAATGCAAAAACCTTGTTAAAAGGATGTTATAGTTACTTTGCACTAATAAAAACCTATCCATATTATGGTTACAAGAAAAATTGAAAACCCCAGAAATTCGCCAGTTTGGTAAGCTAAGCAAAAAACTGTGCACTGCTAAGACTAACACCCATGACATCAAAGATGACATCACAAATGTCTTTGATGACACCTAGGCGCTTGCGCACATCGCATCCCGTACAATAGGTGTCTTACAGACATCTGTCATCTCCGCGGACGTCCAGGGACATCACCAAGTGACCGCACCCGCGCTGAGTATCAGTCCTATCTGTGGACACTGTGCTTACCCCTGGACACTTAAAATGTGCATTTTTGGCCAATCCAGGGTGTTTGAAGGTGAAAGCTCACTCTTGCAGAGGTCCCAGACCATGCCCTGGTCGATTTTAGAGACTTTGTGTAACTTTGTGAGTTCGGGCTTGAAGAGTCCGCGGAGTGAGCGACTGTCCTCGGAGCGCACCCTTATAAAAGGCCATACCCCAGTGCTGCTCCTCATTGTGTTTTTGGCTGACCAGGAAAGAGCACTTGCTGAGATTTGTTTTGCTGTATTCCTGCTATTCCATACAATGACATTCATGGCTGCTGTTGCTGCCTCCTCACCACCACCCTCATCACCTCCACCACCACATTCTGGATGACTTGGAGAGGGAAACAGGCATGGAGATTCAAAGGGGGATCAAGAAGACGAAGCGGATTAGGTAGTAGAAGTCCCTACTGCCAGCTGCCAGTGTGAGTCTTGGGTGTGGAGGCTATTTACATCCGTTGGGGGGCTACACAAGGCACGTGCGGCCAAGGTTCAATGCATGAGTACAGGTATGGAAAGCATGGGCTATATAGCTACGAGACCACCTCCAAGCGAGGACACCTGAGGTCTAACCACAAGGCAGCACTTCGGAGGGTTGTCTCTTTCGAAGGCGGTAGCAGGTTGACTTCCTCTATTGCATCCTCTACATCTACTCCTGTCACCACAAGAGACATTCCTGTGGGCCATCACATCCATGAACACGCCTCACATGCCATAAATAATGCAGTGGAGCCTTGCCTTTCGAGGGTCACTGTACTTAATATGAACAGTGATGCATTACTCTGCAGGGGGGCAAAGTTTTAAAGTGCTTTCGAGGATGCGGTCCGGGAGCATGAGAAAATGTGCCCCTACCTGAGTGAGGCCGACCCAACATCTTCCTCTCTACACCTGCTCCTTCATCCCTGTCGTTGGTCCCCCTCCCTACCCTCCCTTTGCTTCCCTTCCTTGTGTGTCCTGTATAAATATTCCAAAAATATCATAACACAACAAAAATCAACAACAAAAAACTGTTATATTCAGAGTCACCTTTCACAGTTCAAAAATAGAAGTACCAAAAATATGGTGCACGCCCTTGATCAGCTTGCAAAGTCTGTGGACAGAGTGCCAGTCCGCGGACATCCAAAAAAATGTAGGTGGTGGCAGCATCAAAACCATTGCACTCTTTTGTTGGAGAAAGTGGTGAGCCTGAAAAGAGTCTTTTTTGTTGTTATTTTGTTTTTGGACGTTTTTTCAAGGTTTGTGTAAAGTTAGCATCACTTACTGTAAAATGCTTGCTATATTTGCAAAAAGGGCTGCAAAGAATTTAGGATATTTGTCATAAAAAGCTGATTACCAGCATCAGTAAGATGTACTCCATCTCTGCGAAAAATATTGGTGCTGTGAAATGTAATATTTTCATTATGGAAAGACGTCATGCCAACATATCTCAAACATGCAAACAGCCTTTTAGACATTGCACCTTGCTTTCTCCATTTTCAGACCAATGGAACTGGAGCACAGTCACATCTGTCTCTGGACTATGCAAGAAACAATTACTTGGGAGTTTGGAAATATGTCCATCATTTTCCTAAATGTCTCCTTCATTGCAAACTGCAGTGAAATTTCTGTTACATCACCTAAACTGCTCCCTCCAGAATGAACAATAATAATGGCAGGATGATGGTTCGTCACCAAAGTGGCACAAAGTGGAAGCAAGTCCACCCACTTAATGCTGCACACTGTATACCACTGCATATCAACATGATCAAATTCAAGATGTGCAGCCACTGTCATGAATCACAAAATGTGCCCCTTCTGGACTTCCTGGTCCTTAACACAGCGGGGCTTGCATTCATTGATACTTCCAACATGGCCATCTCGCGTGACCCGCCTCGCACAAGCCTTCACAGCGAACTGTGGGATGTTTTTACCCATGCATCCAAGCCCTACCATAAAACTGTGCATTACTGGCATTGAAAACATCATGATGGCCAGAACTCCCCAGAGAGTGCACAGGGAAAACATGAAGAATAGACTGCCACCCATTTTGTGAGCACAGGAGGGCACTGCCTAAAACCACCATTGGGCTACACACACAGTAGCCTGAAACCGTTGGGAATGGCAATGCTGATTGCCAAAAGCAACCCAGAACTGTGGGGAATTCATTTTCTTAATGTCAAAAATGGATGCAATACTGGTGCTCACCTCTATCAGAAAGCCGGCGTTTTAAAACCACCAGACTTTTGTGTAAAACTGAACAAATGAACCCAAACCAGGCCAAGGAAAGACTTGCTAAGAGGTGGATACAATGTAAAACTATATTCTGAAATGACTTGAAGGAAGTAATTATTTAATGTATATATACAAAATAGCTGGGGATGTCAGCAGCTTAAGTGAATTTGGGTTTAAAGCCACTAAAATCGAAATGTTTAGAATAAATGAGTGACCTACTTGTGAGTGTCACATAGGTTGCAATTGTTTAAATGTCATAGTTTTGAACTTAGAATCAGCATTCTAGCTGCTTGTGCAAAAATTGTAAGTTGGATTTGAATGTAGAAAACTGGGAACTAAAGTGACATTTAGCTGAATTCTGCCTGACAACTACCCCCGACAGGAGTTGAACTGGACCAACAACTCTTCCCAGGCCTGGCTGCATTCTGCTGCCCCTGCCAAAAGGAGATGACACCTCTCTGATTGGATTAGGGGAGGCGCACCTGGGGATTACAGGAAACTAAACAAAGCACTGTCCCTGGCTCAGGCAAATGTTATATTGGGGGGGGTCGTAAAATGGCTTCCTCATGGGAGAAACTGGGAGGGGCAGTGCCTGTGAGAGCAAGCTGAGCTTGGGGGAAGTGGATAAACCAGAAATTCCACCATGTGCTTTGGAAAACCACACCCCTTTGGGGCCAGAGCATGATTTAAAAAAGATGGATAATTCACAGTGCGGACTTGTCAAAATTATATAAATAACATCATCATTCTTGTGATTTTTCTGTGCACATTTTAAGAGGTGTTAGGACCCTGTGGTATGTTCTTGCGGATAGTAGTGGAAAAAAGGGTTGTTAATCCAAATGTATTAATGTTAAAAATCTGACACTTTATCATCTAAAACCCATATCCCTGGTGCACAAGTGTGTAAAATCTGGAAAGGTTTAGAGGTCGTTATCTGGATGAAAAGGGGAGAATTTGTGATAAATGGACACAACATCGTACAAAGACAGGGATCGGATGGTTTGGTGCTACAGAAAATATGTTAACTGGACCTATAATATTAGAAAAATGGTACATAGATAAATATGTATTTGGATCAGAAATAGATTTGTGTTTTAAGGGGACGTTCCTCTGACCATAAAACCTACAGCATCACTCTGACACTCCATTTCTTTCCCCAATCAAGGGAGAGAGGAAAGCTTGGCCAATGATAAGTGAGAGGCACACAACCATTTTTAAAACACATAAAAAGGAACATTGAAACCCAGGTAGACATTCACTTTGCACTTTCTTGCAGGACGCTTTGCCGGGAGACTTCAGACTTCACATCCAGAGATCCAGACTTCAAATCCATCAATATCCAGAGACCAGAAATTAACTCCAGAATTTGTAGCAGAGAGGCCTGAATCCACAAGCTGAATCCTCTTCAGCAGGCCTCAAAACCAACCAAACTATTCAACAGCCGGGCGAGCTGTTTGAATTCTTTGCCAAGAACTTTTGCAAGAACCTGTAGCAGTATCCAGAAAGCAGTGCTGTATCCGGAACCAGAGAGAAACAGAGACCAGATCGCTGTGAAGAACTACTAGCAGAAGTCCAGCCAATCCTGACCCGATCGGTGACGAAGTCGCATTCCTGTCCAAAATCTAGTGTGAGTACCCAGCTAGCACTGTGCCAAAACCAATCTCTTAGTTTAAAATATTCGAATCCAAACTATTTTAGCCTATTAGAACTGCCTCCTAGAAGCGTGTCATTCTGTCATCTGTAAAACTGAAAACTGTCATCTGTCATTCTGAGCTTTAAAATTTCAAATCCGAGAAACCACCTTTACTAAAACGGCCGTATCTCCAAAACCGTTTGTGCTAGGAGTTTTAACTGTCATCTTAAAGCTAAGATTCTAAGCTTTCCAATGAACCTAGAATCGACTTCCTACTCCTTATACTGCCTCCGTAATTGCGCTCGACGCACGAAACTAAATTTGCAGCAATTTGACATTTTGCTTAATTTCAGCCACGTGTAAAAATATGTGTCATTGCTTTCCTTGCTGAAATTCGTGTGCAACCTGACAATCATTCATAGAGCATTGCTAAAGTGATCATGGATTAATTTAAGTATCTCTGACTCACCCAGAACCTCCGATAGGGAATTAAAAGCATTTTTCGCATATTTTTCACTTCTTTGCAAACCACATCAAAGTATCTTGCCTGTGTTTAAAACTCCTACCTGTTTTCCTCTAGGCTTGCTAGGGGGGAACTGAATTATATTTGATTGCATTCCTGAGAACTGTGTGCTTGCCTCCCATCTCTTTACCTCGCATAGACGGGGGTGGGGGTGAATTCTCAAAGAAAAGTGATTACATTGTCTTTTGTTGAAGTCATATCAAGTTTATTTTCTGTACTGCATTTTCATTCATCATTGCATTGTCCTTGAAGCCATAAAAGCATTCTCAGCTACTGTATCCTCTCTATATCACTTCTAAGCCATCAGAAAGAGTGTACCACTGTAACATTATCCATTGTTGATCACTATCATCTTCACAAGTGTGCTATCAAACATTAATGTATTATAAAAGTGTGATATATATATATATATTGTTGAATTTTCAAATAAACCTTTTAATTTGCAAAACAAACCTACTTCTTGGCTCAGTGGGGTCAGGGGGATTCTGAGAGAGGGGTGTTATACAAGGGTTGTCATCCAGAGTAAACGAACTGGACATAAAAATACATCAATAAGAGCTTCCATCAGCATCCCAGACTAGGCATTGACTTAGCTGTAGTGTTGAATTGAATCCGCTTATAGAACGTAGTACATCCTACAAAAAATCACGCCCCCGTGGCACTGCGCGTCTCAACGCTATCGCAGGTAGTGACTAGACGAGTGTTTCGTAGCTTGACAAACTATTCCTCTATTCTAAATTCCTGGATCCTTATTCCCATTCCTTCCACCTTCTCCTTTCCACCCTGTTCCTGGATTCCACGTACCCCTTGTACACGCTTCGTCTTTTCCTGGACATTCCGAACCTCCGAGCATCCTGGAACGCTGAACGCACGCTGGAGTCAGAAGAGACTTGTGCGGGCTTGCACAAAACATGATCCATGCGCAAGAAGAATTTCCCTGCGGAATCCTGCAAGAAGCGGACTCAGGTGAGACGGGTGAAATTTCATGACAGCCACTCCACACTGCTCTGCATACACCTGCAACCAATGGATCCACGAGTTCCCCAAAATCCACACACTCTGCCTCCTGAAAGACACAGTCATAACCATAGCAATCTGCACTGCTTTCAGCAACCAGACCTTCTGACACACTCTCCCCTTGCATACCACACCCACAACACATTATTGGCTAATCCCCTGGGCTCCAAAGTCCCATTTCCATGCCTGCCATCCTCAAAAGCCCCGATGTGGCACGTGCTGTCCACAAATTACTGCAGTGCCATGAACAGATCATCCAAATCAAGGGTGTGGCAGAAAAATTTAACCCAAGTTTGGAGATTTCCTCTTTAGTGGTTGCTCTGAAAAGAGCCTTTTTGGGGGGGGGATGTGCTTATAAACAAACACCTTTTTTAATATTTATTCAAGCCTTTTCTCTTCTTTTCTTCCTTGCAGGCTGACATGAACCTCTTCAAAGCATCCTTACATTTTAAAGGAAAAGGGCATTTCCAATGTTGAACAAAGAAATGCCATCTGCAGTAAAACACAAAAAAGAAGACATGCCTCTGTTCGCAAGACACCTTCCTGCATCTTGCTGAGGACAGAAGACATTGGGGCTGTTCCATACTGCTCTAGGTGGTATGTGGGAAAATACCACCTTTGAAGTTGGAAAATGCTGCATCAGTGCCTTCACCAAGTCCTTCAGTGCACACAATAAACTGACTGCACTGATATAACCCATGTTTACTCCTCCACAATGCACCACAAGAACATTGGGAGTATTGAAAGTGGCCATACGTCTACAAAGTGCAAGCACTCCTTGCAAATTCTGGCCAGGCACACCACACCACAACGTCTCCACTCTCTGAAATCCAAGATTGGCAGAAATGCCACTTCTCTCCACATACCTCTGCAGATCACTCACAAAACAATATCCCACCATCCACACACTGACTCTCCCCATTTCTACAACCACAGTCATCTGTGGAAATGTAAGTCAGGACATTACACAGTGTTGACGATACTAGTGGGTGTTATGATACTGGTGTGTAGATGACAATACAAAGAGTGAAAAAAAGAATACCCTTTCTTGATATAAAGCAAAACCAGAACACCTGATTGGCTAATCCCCACACTCCCTGTTCCATACCAGGCAGCCTGAAAAGCCCTGGATGTGGCACGTCCTGTCTGTGGTCTTCTGCGTTGTCCGTGGACCCCGTAACACACGGAGAGCCCTTCTTTCCTTTCAACTTCATTCTCTGCAGCACTCCCCCATTGGCTATTGTTAACCAGTCACACACCCATCCACCAATCACAGCCAAGAATTAATTATACACCTAACTCTGTCATCTCAGTTCAACACTGCATATGTACGGTTCAACACTCAGAGTGCAGGTCTCCTGTGATTCTCAAGCACCTCAATCAAAAAGTACTGTAAGACTCTCCAAGATTTCTACTTCCAGATTCTTCCACATCTGCATCTAGCAACACAAAGTACAGGTATGCATATATATTGTAAGGTACATTTCCAACTCTTTTACAAATGCATGTAAATAGGGTTCCTGCCACTTACTCTGCACAACCTAGTCAATAATTATACACTTATTTATCCCATCTCCTGACATCAAGTGGCAGTTACTTACAATACTGTGTGCTTTAATAGTTTTCTTTTAATGCCCACTTGCATAACAGTGTCAAGCCACATATTTCAATTTTAGCAGCACTCTCTGTGATTTTTTTGTGACAGAAAACCACATTGGGAACATTTCCACATCATGTGTAAGTGCCAGATCGTATGTGAAA
The DNA here is from genome assembly GCF_040938575.1 of Ambystoma mexicanum. Classification (NCBI taxonomy): domain Eukaryota; kingdom Metazoa; phylum Chordata; class Amphibia; order Caudata; family Ambystomatidae; genus Ambystoma; species Ambystoma mexicanum. The sequence goes on along the minus strand of NC_090924.1, from coordinate 38,312,558 downwards.
CTTCAATATATCACCACGCCTTGCATGTTTGCCCTTATCACCCATTCTAATGTGGAAACTGTTTTTTCTTTTTTCCTTCTGTCACTTTTAAAGCCACTTCTCCCACTAACAAACCTGCAGTAAAACTTCTGCAATGCACACTGAAAACGAAAACTTAATGTATGTCACCAAAGCATGCCATGTACATAGATTGAAAAATGACAAAGTGCACTGCATTTACAAGTACTCATTTCAGCACCATTTGAAGGAAACCAAAGGAATGTATATGCACATGTATAGCCGTGATGTATGTAATATTTAATAAATAAATGAAAGGAAAGGATTTCTCCAAACATACTGCAATGGCACTCATGTACCAAGCATCCATAGGTGGGAAAGTTAATGAAATTGCACACACTAACATTCTCATTTCTAATCTGTACATCTTTCTTGGCTTCTCCATTTTTCTCAGCCCTCTAGGATTTGTAGTAGTCCATTTCCAATACAAATAGGGCAACAAAAACTCTCACACTTTGAAAACTGCAGCCCTGTAGAGCATACTTCTCAAAGGACCACTGGTCCCAATACCAACAATGCTGGTGCTCCCAAGTCCCCATTCCCATAGAGTGCTATACAATTGCACACATAGAGAGTGACATTTTTTAACACTTGGCTTTCCAGGCCAACAGAGCCTGTAATATCCTAGTGACACTGGGAAGCTACCTGCCAAATAGGTATTACGAATCTGGTAGCAACCCATGTGCATCAAAAGCAGTGTTACTACAATACTTGTAATCACATGCTATCCAGGAATGGTGTGCCGCCAACGACCTCTGCCTTAATGCCAGTAAGACTGAGATTCTACTCATCGGCACTCCCACTCCCTCCTTCCCTGCTGCTCTCTGGCGGGCCTCTCTGGGCCCTCTTCCTGCTCCTACCTGCAAGGCAAAAAACCTTGGGGTCATCTTCGACTCCACACTCTCCTTCTCTCCTCACATATCCGACGTATCTAAGAAGTCACACTACCAGCTACACCTCCTCAGAGGTATCCTTCCTTTCCTCTCCTTCCCCCAGAAGCTCACTGTCTCTAGAGCCCTGGTTCTCTCTAAGCTGGACTACTGTAACAGCCTCTATCTTAATCTGCCCGCCTCTACTCTCCGCCCTTTGCAACTCATCCAGAACAGGACTGCAAGACTTGTCCTTGGCCTCAAGCCCAGGGACCGTATCTCTCCAGGACTGAAATCACTACACTGGCTCCCAGTGACTGCTAGGATCAAGTTCAAAACCCTCTGCATTGTCCACAAGGCCGTCTGGGGCCTTGGGCCAAAATACCTTCAACTCTCTCTTCCTAAATATCTTCCTTCTCGAGCTCTTCGCTCATCCGCCCCCAACTTCCTCAGGGTCAGCCGCTTCTCCAAACAACGAGTTGGGGGCAGATCTCTTTCCACTGCAGGGGCCTCCCTCTGGAACAGCCTTCCTACCTCCCTGAAACTTGAGGAGAACCACCTCCGGTTCCGGAAGCACCTCAAAACCTTCCTCTTTGCCTCTGCTTTCACACCCCTCTCCCCTGCTAATACTACTGAAACTGCACTGAATCTGCAACTGGGCCATTCACGTTCTCGGCCCAGCCACTCTCCCCTGCACTGCCTCCACGGCAACCCCTGCACTACGGGACTGTGTCTGTATCCATACAGCCCCCCTTCCCAGCACTTGTCTGCACTTACCTCGCACTTGCCACCAGCTGGCCCTTGTTATGATAAAACCCAGAAGAAAACTACTTTTCACATCCAACAATGTAAGTGCAGAAGTTTACTAGTATTCTTTCTGCTACTCATACAGTGCAGGGTAGCCATATAGTAGCCCACAGAATTCTATCCAATCCAATATCATTTGCTTCACTGTTACTCATTGCACCTCAGCAGGTACACTCTTTCTGTTCTCATGTGCATACCAGCATCATAACACCCACTAGTATTGTGAAAACTTTGTAACGTCCTTACTTATCCATGCTCAGTACACTGGCATATGCACTGCAGCAAGCCCTTCACACATCAACTCACACTGCTACTATTACAACCTTCCCAACCAGAACTAAAGCCCATTGCACAATCATACAGCCCTCTATGTATGCCTGCCCTGATATTCCGACACTGATGCACTTTGCATGCAAATATATTGCACAACTTTCAAACCCACACTTTCCTTTTTTCTCCAACTGAGAGAAGATAATGCCTACCTAAAAGCATGCAAAATAGTCATCCACCTCTAGCAGAGTTTTTAGCAAATGTTCAAACAAAACAGTAATACAGCCATTCAACAAAACTGAACCAATTAGCAGCATAAAAGGTATGGCTCCTTTTCCAAAAAATAAAAATAAAAATAAATGTATTAAGAAGAATACAACTACCTATATTGAAACATCCAAGAAACCCTGATCTTCCCTGAATGGATTCCTGCCCCTATCATCCCCACTCAGACTTACTCCTCTTTTGAATGTCTTGTCTGCAGGCTCTCTCTCTCCCTTAGCCATTCTCTTACTGTTGCCACCCTATACCAGTCCCTTGGTCAAATCACCTCTTTTCTCTCCCAGTGGACAGACCTCTCCACTTCCCTCCTTGCCTCAACCCTTCAACTCCTCCTCCTGGGTGACCTTAACATCCATCTTGATTCCCCCATTCCTCCTCTGTGCTCTTTTGCAACCTCTGCTACTCACTCTCCCTCTCTATCCTCCCCTCCAGCCCGACTCACTCTGCTGGGCACACTTGATATCTTGATCCCCTCTGGCCTCCCCCTATCTACTACCCTCACCACTCCCCTCTCCTGGAGTCATCACTGCCTCCTCTGCTTTCATCTTTCCATCTCCTCCCCTCAAGCCAAGCCTACCACAAGATTGCCACCCATCTTCTCGAACATCAGGCCCATGAAACGTATGTCGGTCGAGGCTTTTACTGCCACCTTCTATCCCTCTCCTCCACCCCAGGCTGAGTTACATCCTGACACATCCCTGTCCCTGCTCTACACCTCTATTCCTGTTACTCTTGATGCTCTTGCCCCGTCAGGAGGATCTGTTTGAAGTCCAAAGCAAAGTGCAATTCTTGGTATGACTCCAACCTAGCTATACTTAAATGTTAGTGTAGGGAGGCTGAGAGGAAATGGAGGGTTTCTTGCGCATCTTCTGACAAACTGGCCTGCCACCGGCTCCAAAGGCAATACTGACTCGCTGTCCGCACCAAGAAGAAAGTCCACATTCAAGCCCACGTCTCTGCAGCATCTAACAACTCGGCCAAACTATTTTAAATCTGCAAGTAGCTGGCCAACCCTGTTGCAGTCTCCGCCCCTCCTTTCGCCTCCAAGGCTCTTTGCAGTACCCTTGCCTCTCACTGTATTTCTAAAACCCAAGACATCTTGTCCATCCTCGCCTCCGCTCCCCCTCCTCTCTCCCCTCCTTCTCAGCTTGCCAACCTTTCCTCAGCTACTCCCTCCCTCTTTCTCCTCCTTTCGACTTTTCCCACCTGATGAGGTCGCTAGACAAGCCGGATCTATGAAAGCCTCCTCAAAACAGGTCCTTCCCTGTTCCTCTAAAACCATTAAGGACCACATTGATACACTCGCTCCAGCACTTGCTGATTTCTGCAACCTTTCCTTTGAATCTGGATCTTTCCCTCCCCTCTGAAGCACTCCCTTGTGCATCCTCTCCTCAAATAAAACCTCAGCTGATCCCTCTTGTCTGGCTAACTATCACCCAATTTCCATTACCCCTTTTAGTGTAAGCTCCTGGAAAATCTGGCCATCTCTCGGCGTAATCCTCATTCCGACTCTGTTGGCTCTATCCATGACCCCCAATCTGGCTTTAGAGCTGCCAGAAGCATGAAAACTGCTCTCCTGAACCTTTGTGAAGACATGCTCTCCAACCTTGACGCTAACATTCCTTCTGTCCTCATTTTACTTGATCTCTCCTCTGCGTTCAACACTGTCAACCATACCACCCTGCTCAATCATCTCTGTGACATCCTGGGTATCACCGATCAGGCTTTGGCTTGGCTGACCTCTTTCCTCTCTGATCGACCCTCACAGGTACAACTGAGACCCTTCCTATCTTCTGTCATCCTCTCTACCTGTGGTGTTCCCCAGGGGTCTAACCTCTCTCCCTAGCTGTTTAACCAATACCTGGCAACTCATGCCTACTGCATTTCCATCTTCTGCTCAAACATCCAGTGTTATGCTGATGAAACCCAACTCATTTTCAGGCTTCCTTCAGCCACCTCCTCTCCTTCCCTCATCTCTGATTGTCTAATTGCCAAAATTGGTGTGCTGCCAACAATCTTTGTCTAAATGCTAACAAGACTGAGATCCTCCTCATTGTTACACCTTCACCATCCTTTCCCCTCACTCTCTGGTCAGCTTCCCTTGGCCCTCCTCCTACCCCTACCTGCGAGGCTAATAACCTCGGGGTAATCTTTGACACCATACTTTCCTTCTGTGCTCACATCTCTGATGTCTCTAAAAAGTCAAGATATTTACTGCACCTCCTTGGAGGTACTCTGCCTTTCATCTCCTTCCCTCAGAAGCTCACTGTCTCCCAAGGTCTCTCTAGGTTGGACTACTGTAAAAGCCTCTTTCTAAATCCACCTGCCTCCACACTCCACCCTTTACAACTAATTCAGAACAGGACTGCAAGTGTCCATGGCCTCAATCCGTGGGATTGTATCTCTCCAGCTCTGAAATCCCTTCATTGGCTACTAGTGGATGCAAGGATTACATTTAAAACCTGCTGCATTGTCCAAAATGCTTTCTGGGTCCTGGGTCCGAAATACCTTCAACTATCCCTCCCTAAATACCTTCCCTCTCGAGCCCTTTGCTCCGCTACTTCTTACTCCCTCAGGGTCAGTCGTTTTTCAAAGAAACTAGCTGGGGGTAGATCTCTTTCCTCGGCTGGGGCCTCCCTTTGGAACAGCCTAGTGACCACCCTGAAACTTGAGGAGAACCATCTCTGGTTCCGGAACCATCTTAAGACCTTCCTCTTTGCTTCTGCCATTGCCCCCCCTCTCCCCTGCTGATCTGTTTCTCTCTCGGCAATGTGCACCTGGCCACCCTCTGTTCATTCAGGCCCAGGTACCTGCTCACCGTGCCACCCTCCTGTACTGCTTTCGGGCCACCCTTTGCACTGGGATCTGTATCTGTACCGATACAGTCCCCTCCCACTTTCTTACTCACTTATCAGTTATACCCTATCTGACAAATCTAGCACTTGCCACTTGCTGGACGCACTACCACTGTCCATCACAATTATTTATTTATTTACTTATTATTTATGCTTTTTTCTCCACTGCTCCGCATTTTCCACTTCATCCCCCCTTTCATGCACTTTCCCCCTTTGCCCTCTTCAATGCACTTACACGTTCTTAAATGTCACTGGGCCTAGTAAGATTATTGTTTTGTTCTCTCTTGTTCCCCTCGCCGTACCGGGTCATGCTCTGAAACACTTGTGTACGTGCGCAATATAAATAAAATATCATATCATATCATAGTATCATATCATAGTGCTAGCACTCCATCTACCAATATTAACATAACCAGAGTTAAGCATTTCCTAAAATTAATTTTACAACAAATGTTCCACCAAACAGTACTTCAGAATCTTATAAAAACAGCAGAGAAATAACGCTCAACCCTTAAAACTTATCGCAGAAGACTAATACTTGAAGCTCTCATTGACAGTGCAATGCTCCTCAAAAGAAAATTGTTTGTATTCATTTTAACCAGAATGAAACCATGTCTGTGCAGGTGAGTGGATTCACACAACCAGCACAGAACCATATTTCAATGAAGAGGCATACAAACAAGAGCAGGCAAACCAAATTCCAAACATAGCAGTGGCTGAGGGTATGAAATGATAGACAACATCATTGTGGCAGAAGAAACGCTCATTGAAAGAATGTCCCCAACAAACTTACAATCAACTCTCCATTGCAGCGAACCAATCCATCCTGTCAACAAATGGACTGGCACCTCAATGTGTAACACTGAAAAGAATCCTTCAAATCTTTACGGAAATTCCTTAATCACTATGTGAAAGTAAAAGAGAAAATAATAATAAAAACTTTGCAAATCATGGACTCCTGTCCAGTGCGCAATTGCAAAGGACTGCAAGAACATTCATTACACTGCATTTCCAGACCTGCTTGCAAAAGCACCTTCAAACCACATCAAAATGTTAGCGACACACTATTCCACTATACAGAATCTTGTCCAGAGACTGTAGTATGCAAAAGTCCTGATTTAGAACTGCAACATTTTAATAACATTTTCCTACATGACACAGCTAAATAACTCCTTGAAGAAATAAAGCCAATTGAAAGCAAATATTTTAGAAGTGAAGATCACTTAGATAATCCAGTAACTTTAGAGAAGAGTAGTGAAAACCTTACAAATGCCAACCTCCTAATACATACATGCTAAAAAAAATAGCAAAGTTTAAAAGCACATCTGCTGAAGTACCAAACCAATTATGTGTGTATTGTTGCAGAACCTTTTATACATAGAGCACCAAAACTGTAGATATAACGTACAAAATAGAAGACAATGAGGAATCCCAATGGTTCCAATTAGTTCTCTGTCTTATAGCAGAAAACAGACACAAAAATACTAACCATTCAATGCTTTGCACATACTGCAATACAAAGCTTGCTAATAACCAAATGCCTTCACGGGCTATCACTAATAACTTGGAATTATTCCCATTTCCAAAAACTCTCCAACAGCTTAATTTGTATGACAGCATTATAATCAAAATAGTGCACCCATTTCAAGCTATAATACACCTTCAATACAAAACAGTTTCCTTCTTCTGAATTACTGAAAGGCATTTGTGGCAAAGTAGTTTATTGGCCATTAGATTAAAGAAAATGGAGACACTCTAGGAGTGCAACGGCCAATAGATCAATCTATGATTAACCATAGTGAATGGTGTACCTACAAAAGACAAAACAATTTGGCAACAACTAGTAGACTTCAACAAAGTTAGAGAAGCACTACACTATCTTAACGAGAAAAATGAGTACTACAAAGAAATAAACATTGATCAAAACCTAGGGGAAACCACCAAAATAATTCAGGATTCCTCATCAACTGGCCAATTTGAATGTGTAGATCCTATTACGGCATCCAATATTTTAGACCTGTATACAATTCACCCACTACACTCTAAAGGCACCATAGATGGTGCACTAGAACCATATCAAATGCAGCAAGCAAAAGGATCTCCTGTCAGCATATGGGAAAAAAGTGTAGAAGCACCAGCCTTTCCTCTACTCGTTCCTTCTGGAAAAGGGGGAAGGTATGATGAAAGATGCCCACAAATAACAGCATCAGAATACCGTTCTTTACGAATGTATTCTGAAGACCCAAGATTCAGAAAAAACGTTGAATACATATTCCATCTCCTGTTTGAAAGTGAACTAGCAGCTCTATTTTACAGAGTAGCACACACATTGAAAAGAGGTTCCAATTTTTTAAACATGTCTTCTAGCCAACTACTTCAAAAGATAAAAGACAATAATTAAGTTTTGCAGTCAAGTATCACAAATATCTTGGCAAACATGCATGGTACAAAAGAATAATGGTTCCAACATTACCTGATGTACGGTGTATGCTACCGAACCTTGGCCCACCCACATGATTTGTCACTTTGAGTTGTGCAGAATATGATGGGAAGACTTGCACGAATTCCCACACATAGCAAACGAAAACAAAGAAGACAATTAACACCAGTGAAAGGTGAACCTATTTTCAAAACCTTAGGACACAAACAGTGGCGTAACACACTTGGGAGCAAAGGAAATGTAAATCTCTGGCAGCATTTCCTATGCAGAGAACTAACTAAAAACATGCGTCAGTCTGCAGACCTCACCTATGCTAACATTTTAAATAGCATTCGGATTTGTCTTCTTTCTAAGGATGCACAATCTATCTTAAATAGTAGAATCATGCATGAGCTTTATGGTCAGGACACATCTGCTCCTGATGTCATGGAACAATTAGCACACAAATATGTGAAATGTATGTCCTTCATGCCAACCCTAACAAGCTGTACACAATTCAATGAGACAATGTTAAAAAAAAGAAATGCAACCAATAGTGCATATTAACTCCACAGACAAACTGGAAGTGCACGGCATGACACTCCCTGTGGTTCAACAAGCAACAACTCGACTGAATAGCTTAGAAAACTGTATCTCCAACACAGCTGGTGTGGAGAACATTTTAACATTGGTTTTAAACTGTAGAGTAAATCTGAAAAGTAACCTTGACGTGGAACAAGCTTTAGTTAATGAAGCACTTGGAACAGTTGTTGGCTTTCAGATGTATCCACGTGACAAAATTCAGTTTTTCAACATGCACTTTGACACACTTTCAGAAGTTAAAAGGTTAGGATGCTCAACAAGCACAATTCCTTCTTTTCAAAGACATGTATTTACACAGAAAACAATTCTTGCTGTCACTTGCATATGCAGTCACTATTCACAAATCACAAGGTGTGTCCCTAGATCAGGCATTGAATGACATTGGCAGCACAGTCTTTAAAGAAGGGATGAGTTACATAGAACTGTCACGTCTACCTACACTGGAAGGACTATTTCTAGTCAATGTTGATACAAAGTCAAGACTGACATTCCTTGCATTGTAGAGTACAACAGACTATGTGCACTCTATACACCCAATCTCGATATGTACCCTGTACCTCCAAAAGGAAAACTTGTTAAAAGAAAAGTAATGCAAACAGAACTTATATAAGATCTCCCAACAGAACCATCAAAGAAAATGAAAGCAGCTGCTACTCCATCACGTAGCAAAGCCAAAAAGCTATGTAGTGTAAACGCAAGTGCACATCCAACTGCTCAAACAAAGAGAAATTTGTCTTCTAAAAAAACAAGTGGAGGTCCAGCAAATGACACAGACACAGAACTCTCTGGTCCATTTAAAATTTCCAACACAACTGGTGCAAATTGCTATGCAAATGAAGCAATCAATGTTCTGTTCCAATTACTACCAATTGTTCAAAACATTTACTTGAATGGCACAGACCAGTTGCACTTGCAAATGCTCCTCCTTCATAGAAATGCAACAAACAATCCTGACAACACTTAAAGTGTATCAGGAATAAGGCAAGAATTGGACTACTGTGCGGGAATGATACGTTTTACCACAAACACACAGGAAGATCCACAAGAATTTCTAATGTACTTACTGCAAGTGCTAGGAAGCAAAAATATACCTATAAATGAAATCTTCTAGATTTCATATACGCAGACATTTACATGCACTCTCTGCAACCATGTTGTGCAGGAGCAGGTCCCTAATGAATGATTTGTGTATGTATCTATACCTGATTGTGAATCCATTCCATTTCAGCAGCTGGTGCAAAATGCAAATCAAGGCATATTTTGTACTGTTTGCAATTCAGACAATCGTTCAGCCTTACACATAAAGCCATATAGCCAATATTTAATAGTAATCCTTTTAAGATACAATTGAGATGGTACCAAAAACAACTGCAAGCTTACTAGCTTCACACACAGGCAAGTATTGCTTGGCAATTAAACCTTCTAAACAGCAGGCATAACCTACCACACGGGTGCCACAACCAGTGTAGGTCACAATACTGCATACCATTTTTTTTTAAATTGTGGTTGGTTTGAATGCAAAACATAGATTACCAGCAAATCTAACAAATGCCTACTTAATATTCCATAAACCTAAATGTACTCAGTGACCTAAAACTAGCATAAGTTACTGCACGATAGACACCAACAGGTATGTAACTGCTAAAGAAAAATACCCCTATGAACTGTAAAAGTATAAAATCTTAGCATACACCAACTGGTATGTGAGTACATCCATAGCGCAACAATGCTGTTTGTGAAATGGAAAACTGTTTCAAAATGGCAACAGATGTGCATGTTGTAAATTTTTGATAATGCTATACAGGGCCTCATTACGAGTCTGGCGGTAACCGAGGTGGTAAAACCACCTGGTTACCGCCGGACTCGTATTACCATTTCGCCTCCGTGATTCCCGGAATTACCGGAGCATTACAATCCCGGTTTTCCGGGAATCACGGAGGCGGAATGGTGTTAATCCCATCTCATAATGCTGCCGGTGTTTCCTCGTCCGCCTGCAGGCGGGCGGTGTTAAACCCGCCAGGTCAGACCTGGCAGGAACATCACCTCCCGCCTGCAGGAGTTGTGATCGCCTGGCATGGAAACAATGGTGGCGGTGGGTTTACCGCCACCATTGTTTCCATACCGGCGATTTGTAATGAGGCCGACAGTTTTTTCCCCAATTACCCAATGATTATGCACATAGAAACAACTGTGTAAAAAATGAACTAACATTGTTTCACCCATAGTACTTAACATGTATTGATTATGAGGGTCTACAAACCTGTAAAATTATCAACTGTTGGAATACGCCAACTACTGTCTAACTGTGCCCATGCCACTGCAATGAATACGCCAACTGCTATGTAACTGCACTCATGATACTGCAATATAACTTTCTAATACTTGAAATCTACCAACAGGAATGACAGTGCTTCAAATAATACCCTGCACAAGTGTAAAACTGTGAACAGTCAGAATGTGCCAACTGATATCTGACTACACCCATAGTAATGCAATATTACTTATAGTGAAACAGCTAAAATCCACCATCAGGAATGAAAGTGCTTGTAGTGCGTGTGCGGAAATTAGCCAAAAAACATGGCGCCGATGCGCGACCATCTTGGACATTCATTTACATTTACCGTAATGAAACAACAATTAGAGCCTATGTTTTCGTGGCCTTAGAAAGTAAACATGTATTTCTGCAGCAAAGGTAAGGTCAGATATTTATGTAACTGTGGAGAATAGTTGTGCTATTGTCCGCCAAAGGGAGTCTGCAGGTGCAGTGATAAGGCGTACTGGGAACGAAAGCAAGAAGAGAAGTTCTAGCTGGAATATTCCACTCTTTGCTCCTCGTGCTTATTGTCTGCTCTTTGGCCGAGGACAGTCTGGTAACCCATGAGGCTCGGGGATCGAAAGTGGCCCCATAAAGACATGAGGTATTCCTCTTGGGAAAGCAATTAGAATTTGAACCCCGAATGATGCAGTTTCGCTGAGAGGGAGGAAGCAGTGTCATGGTGGCTGAGATGAAGGTGTTTTCTGCAACTATCTTAACAGTGATGCTCTTTTTCTATGTTTATGTATAATTGACCATGTGTTTGTTTCTCTTCATGTATGTTATGTGTGAATAAAGGGCATTAATGAGCCATTTATATTATCATTATAACCAATGTTTATGTGTAATTCTTTGCCTACCTGAGTCCAATAACTGATTTTGCAAGGGCACAGGGGGCCTCTGTCCATGCACCCAAGAGTCTAGGGACTAGCCACAACCACCACAGCATAATACGACCATGCACCCAAGAATCTGCCCACTGGCCACAACCCAAACACAACAATTTGCCCTTAACTTCCCAATTTAAACACCATCTGCAGATATCAAAGTAGACCACCAACCTGATTTTTCTCCAATGGCAATATCACCATATGATCCAGACTCCACTCCTCTACTCTAAGAAGCTCTCATGTAGTCTTCAAACAAGCCCAAACATATTTCTCCAACTTTCAACCAAACACTACCTACTGCTATAGTTGTGGGTACATGCTTGGTTGCATGGCTTGTTGGGTATTTTGTGGAGATTTGGGGCCTGACGGTATTTTATTACCGCCGAAAAATAACTTAGCAATAATCACTCTTTGTATTCAGATTTGGCCATGTGCAACAATAATACAATGGACATGCATTATTTCAGCACCCAGACCTGCTTATTTGGTATACGTGGTTGGTGGTATTTTGGTGAGCATAATTCCCTTGTTTTATTTGTGGCCCCAATGTCCAGAATCCCTTATCTTCGCTTAGATTTTTCGTGTGATCACTAGAGAGACCTCAGACCTGCATTCTAGAGATACCACATTTTCCAGTGATAGTGTTGGTGCGCCACCATGGGCAAACTCACTGACTTATTTACGACAGAGAGCTATATGTGGTAGTCTTGTGGTAATTTCCACTACCTTATATACGGTAGGGAGCTATGTTCAGAGAGTCTCTCTTCCCGTTGGCTCATGTACCTCCAACAAGTTATACTACAGTCACTCACAATTATTCATACTGATTCTGACATGCACACATCTGTCTTAAAATGACCATTGCACTGTTTAAAAATCTCCCCACATCATTGGCATTGTAATGGTAAATAGAAAATAAACCACCCGTCTGTTTTCAAATATTTTCTGTATTATAAAAGTTGCACTTAGACATGATCTCATTCTTTACAGAAATAAATAAAATGGAACAATCAAAGCATTTTCTATGACACACTGCAATTATACTGGCGGAGAACAGAACTTAAATTGCAACATTAGCACTTGATTAAGACACGCACGGGACTTTCATTTTTCTACACTGACTGCATATTTCCGTGCACACACACAGCTCCCCCAGTTAGGTAATTACCTTATCTGTTCAGAGGCTTCTCTCTGTGAATGTGGCTCTCTTGGATTAACTCCAGCAAAAAGGAACGCTTGCCTTCTCAAGCCGGGGTCATTGCCTGGAATTCTCAGCTTTTTCAGATAGGACTGCCTCAGCCAGTGGACAGGTTTTTCTTTCAGCTCTCCCCAATGTCGATTGCAGCAGGACACAGGAATCTGCATTCAGTCAGGACCCCACAGCCAGGTCTTCTCCCCAGTAGTGCAGAAAGATGTCTGCCTGTCTTTTTCCCTGCTACTGCCCACTAAAACTTTCCTCTCAGCCCTCTTTATGACGTGTCCCAATGAAATCCATCATCTCTCATCCTCCTACTCTTCAACAATAGCTTCGCTTATACATTTGCAATTGTTGCAAATCTGACTTCCTCCTTCCTGCAGTTACTGTGCACAACAACACGGATAATCAGGCAGAGAAGAGAAGAAAAAAAAACTCTGCACACTCATTTAAATGGTTTTCAGAGTATGCCTAATTCTGCAGTAGAGAACACATTTTATTAGTGGGTTATATTAAAATAAGGTTTTATTAGTCAGGTTAATGGTTAATAGGTTAGCTGTTAATTTTCAAATGTGTCTCTAGCAATATAGGCATTTCAGGTGAAAAATAGTGTGCATTTTTAAATGAACACGTGTGCTTTTAACTGTAAAAATAGATTTGCATCTTATATGTTAAAATCGTTTTTTACTGAATAGTCTGTCTTTCCTTGTTAATCTGCTAACCCATATAGCAATGCACCGCACCCTTGTGGTGGTGGTGCTGCAAAAATTTTGTGCTACTTGTGCAGTATTGCTGTACTGTGTACTGTAACACGCCAAATATCCTTACATACACCCTCCTTTTGTTTTTAGAACTTGGCTATAATCCAAGCCAATTCCTAAAAACAACTTGTTCTATTTTTTTTTTACAATATAGCAATCCAACAAAATGAATATTCATGTGCATCAATGAAAATTTGCAATCAACATTTCATCTGAGTCCATCAGTTCATAAAATGTTCCACATTTGCCTTCTCAGTGGAAGTGGCATTACTTTAAGTTTAAATTTTCCAAGTCAATAAAAAACAATGAAATAAAACAACTAACTAAAACAAATAAGTAATATAACAAGTTAAAATAAATAATTAAAATAATAAATACGTGGAACTTCATATGCCGGAACTTTTGCTTTGTCTCTTTTGGTATGTCCCGACCAGCGATGTTATTCGGTTCATTCGAGTACTCTTTCATCTTGGCAATCTTGAATCCACAGTAGTCATCTCTTTTGGCATTCCGGTTATTTTGTCTTCACCTCCACCTGGAGGCAGGCATCTTTTGGTCTTCATCCAGGGGACTCCAGGACTCCATCGTCTCCCGTGGCCTCTGATCCCGGAACCTCCGACCAAATAATGTTAATTGTCTAAATCAAAATAGAAAATAAACAGATTAAGTACATAGCACAATACTAACTTCATCCTTTTGCCAAAAATAAAACATGCTTGGTAAAAATACTTCGTTTTTTTTTTCTTTTTTCTGAAATTAAACACAAGTTAAAAGAAAACAAACACATATAAAACAGCATTCAATATTTAATACACTTTCTCTCTGCACACCAACCACGAGCTTCCGTTATATGTGCATTTATTTATTTATTTATTTATTTATTTATTTATTTATTTATTTATTTATTTGTATTATATATTTTCACATATATTACAGTGTTTATGTGCCATCATAACAATCAACTTTTTTTTTTTTTTAACTTCTTTGTCACTGCCTCCTGATCACACCCATTTATTTTCTCAAGGGACTCTATCCGTTTCCACATGCTCAAGCTGCCTGATCTCATGTCTGGGATGGCATGGTTTGATTTGATTTACATGGACAAACTGCTCTATTGCTGTTTCACCTTCATTTTTCAAAATTGTATACACTACAGGAGAGACTTTATCTATAATTCGAAATGGCCCCTGCCAGGCTGCCAGAAATTTAGAATTTTTCTGTTTACTTTTTCCAAAATGAAACTTGTACACCTGATCCCCTACATTGTATTCCTTTACTGATGTCTTTTTGTCATAATATGACTTAGCACTGTCAGCAGCTCTTTCCAGATTTCTCTGCACAAAAGCAAATGCATGTTGCAAATGCCTCCTCAGTTCATCAATATATTCATGAACTGTGGATGCACTCACTAGAGTTTGCTCATGTGTTCTGTATAGTAGGTGTTGTGGTAACACCATTTTCCTACCTGTTAAGACCTCATGGGGGCTAACACCTGTTGCTTTGGCAGGAGTCGACCTGATTGCCATCAAAACCAATGGTAAACGCAAATCCCAGCTGGAACCTGCTTCTGCCACAAATTTCTTTAAAATATCCACAACAGACCTATTGCTTCTTTCAACTGTACCTGAAGACGCCGCCCGATATGCGATATGTAGTTTCCTTTTCACACCTAGTATTTGCCATACCTTACTCATTAGAGTACTTGTGAAATGACTTCCTCTGTCTGACTCAATTCTTTGTGGCAACCCAAACCTTGAGAACACATGGTTCACCAGCAATGTGGCTGCTGTTTGCGCACTACAATCTGGTGCGGGAATGCACTCAATCCACTTTGACATCAAACATACCACACTCAAAATATAGCGGTGTCCCCTGCTCGACCTTTTTAAAGGACCTACATAGTCTATTTGCAAATCTGACCATGGGAGAGTTAGGCCTCTTTTCATCAATGGTGCTCTATGCATTGGTGAAGCAGGTTTAAATTGGGCGCATACTAGACATCCTCTAGTATATAATTCCACATCTTGGGACATATGTGGCCAGTAAGCATAATCTTTTAGTATTTCTAATGTCTTTTGTGAACCTCTATGGCCTGCAGTTATGGCATCATGTGCATGGTGTAGCATTAGTCCTCTGAATGAAAGGGGTACTACCCACTGTATTTGCCCTGTTATGGACTCTCTTATCATGAGCCCATCCTGTAATCTAATTCGTGTTTTGTTCTTTAATAACACCCTCAACTCTTCTTTTCCCATACAATCATTTTCTGTTAAAGGATTTTGTTCAGGATCTATCAAATGATTATAATAGATTCCCAAAATTTGATCATTCTTTTGTGCCTCAATCAAATCTTGGTCTGGCGTGTCATGACTCCACTGCACCACCGGTTGATCTACCTCCTTTGGTGCTTTAGAACGTGTGAC
Organism: Ambystoma mexicanum; assembly: GCF_040938575.1. NCBI lineage: Eukaryota > Metazoa > Chordata > Amphibia > Caudata > Ambystomatidae > Ambystoma > Ambystoma mexicanum. The sequence continues at coordinate 38,296,813 of NC_090924.1, read as the reverse complement.
TGCATCAATTTGTATTTCACCCATTAAATAATCAATAGGTAGCAATTCTCCCATCACAGCCCCAATCTTAGCCAGATGGTCTGCCTTATCATTTCCCTCCTTATCCTCTCCTGGTGTTTTTAAATGCCCACGAATTTTTCTCCAGTATATTGTTAAATTATTTTCTGACACCAATTTGTCTATGGCTTGTATCATTTTTCCATGTTTAAGTGGCTTTTTGTTGTATGTAACCATGCCTCTTGCTTTCCAACCAGGCAAATACTCCACAAAGCTATTCCGTGCATAGTGAGAATCAGTCACCAGGACAATTTCACTGAACTTTTTATCAACTGCAGTAGCAATTGCTTTATAGATGGCTGCCAATTCCGCCACCTGACTGCTCCTATCTCCAATCCTCATCCCTATACTAGGAACGCCTTCACATTTCAACCAGACATTTCCTATTCCTGCCACTAATTGTTTATTACTGTCATTTTCAATGTGAAAAGCACAACCATCCACATATACAGTTGGCAAATCCTTGCATGTTTTTTCATCAAAAGCTTTGTGTGGTGATTGTTCAAATCCCTGTAAACTAGCTTCCACATCCATTTCATTTGTTATTTGTTCAGCTGCACAGTCATGTAAGTCAGCTAACCCTTGAGCAATTGGGCTCTTTTTATTTTGTCCATATCTTACTTCTACGGGAAAACCTTGTAATGCCAGCGTCCATGAAGTGATTCTGGATTGCGCTAGATTGCCTGATCTAATTCTTTTACTCTCTAAAAATTGCAAAGGTTGATGATTTGTTTCAATAATCACCTTTTCTCCCTGAACAATGGGGCGGAAATGTTGTAGCGCCCACACAGTGGTTAATAGGGCCTTTTCGCATTCATTAAATTTCATTTCAACTTGGGAAAATGCCTTATGCATATGCAATGGTTTTGTGATTCAAATCGTGTTTTTGTGATAACACTGCTGACATACAATGTTCAGAAAAGCCTATTTCTATAAAGAAATCCCTGTCCTTTATGGGGTATGCTAAACATGGTGCCTTTACAAGACATTCCTTCAATCTAGCCACTGCATCAGACTGCTCTCTTTCCCATCTCCAGGGAGTATTTAGTTTAAGCAGTTTAGTCAATGGTTGAGTGATTTCTGCATAATTCTCAATGAACTTTCTGTTATAGCCTGTCATCCCTAATAAACTTTTTACTCCTTTCACATTTTTAGGATCTTTTAATCTTTGTATGGCCTCTATTTTCTTCCTTTGTGGATTTAGCCCATGTTCAGTCACTTCATGCCCTAGAAAGTTCACTTTTTTCTTGCACCATTGTGCTTTTTGCAAAGATACTTTGGCGCCTGCTTTCTGCAATTGGCCAAGCACATGTCTTATTTCATCAAAATGGCTTTTAAGGTTTTCATTTTTTATCAAGACATCATCCACATAAACTATTGTTCCTCTTTCCGCTGCATCTGGCATGGCCTTTCTCAAAAATATGCCAAATTCACTCCCACTATTGATGTACCCGAACGGAGCTCTAAGCCAGGCATATTGAGTCCTGTCAAATGTAAAGGAAAATAGGTGTTGTATCTCCTCTGCCAATGGCACACACCAATATCCAGATGTGAGATCTAACGTGGTAAATACATTTGAACCATGTATCTGAGCTAGGCCCTGATCAATGAATGGTAGTGGCCATCTAGATACTGGTACTCTTTTATTTAACTCTCTTAAGTCTGCACACAGCCGCCATTGACCATTTGGCTTTAACACACCTAAAATAGGCGTATTGGATGTGCTATGAATGGGCCTGATTATTCCCCGTGATTCCAAATTTTTAATAATCTCTGCCAATGATTCTAAACATGCCAGCGGTAGTCTATACTGGCGTACAAACACTGGATTTCTGCTACAACCTTCTGGTAGTGTGGCCACATGTAAATCAGTTAAACCACAATCATAAGCATCTTTTGCAAATACATCCTTAAACTCCATAAATATTTCCCTCAGATTGCGTCGATCCTCATCGCTGTCACATGCATCCGCTAAGGAGATCTGCTCTTCTACCATTCTGGAAAATTCTGGAAACTCTTCTGGTAAAGGAATCTCAGCGCTTTCCTCTAACTGTGTGGCTGTGTCTTTTTGTAGAGCTGCCACTTTCAAATATTTTGGCAGATCAGCTTCCACTTCAATGGGCTGATTTCCTGTTTCATTTTCATTTAAATTAAATATTATGCAATCCTCTTGATGGCAGCACACTGTCTCATTTGAATCATAAGGATACACAGAATGAATTTTAAATATTCCTTTGGGCTGAGAGTCCAGGTGTTCTGGCAACTCGCCCTTGGCATCTACATATTTTTCAGGAATATTCCCAATCACCATGTTATTTAAATCTGCCGTATAATGTGATTTTTGTATGGCCATTCCTAATGGGGAGTTTTCCTCTAAATGAATATCCTGACAACCTTTATTATTTACCATGATTTTTACAGATCCCTCACCAATGTCTACCAATGGAATGTATTCATAATCCAGGCCTTGCTGTTTTATGGATTCTTTCAGGCATACAAATGCATCAGAGCCTTTCATCTGCTGCCCATTTTTGCATTTCAGTGTTATTGCAAACTGTTTTGTAAATGCAGGAACAATAGTATTTTTCCTCATCTGTAATTCGACTGCATAAGGAACTAGTTGTGCACAATGATAAGCCCTTCTTTTGTCTTCAAATTCAGGCGCCGGCCCACCTAGGCGTGACCATATTTTTTGATTAAGGAAATCTAACACCATACACATTCTGTGCATGATGTCATTGCCCATGTAAAATTCATTTTGTGCTCCACTCACTATCCATACATTATGGTAAATTGTTTTCTGCCCAATGCTAATTTTAAGCATGCATCTGCCTGTAATTCGGTTTTCAAAGTTTGGACTGTCCAACCCAGAAACATATTGGTTTTTAATCCTAAATTTCGGGATTTCTTCCCTCTCCATAATTTTTTGCAACAATTTCTCATTAATGAAACTCCTTTCATGTTCAAGCGCTAAAGTGGATTTTATTGTTTTAAGATAATCATTTATACCAACGTGAACCCATGGTTGCTCATCTTCCATGTGTATCTCTGCCAGAGTGGTAATGTGTTTTTCTGAATCTGTTTTAGGAACAATATTCTGTTTGCATGTATTCTCTTTTAAGTAAAAACGTAATGTGTGCTCATCTATAGCAGTCTGCCAATCTTTCCTTGGGTCCAAGTATATTTGTACAGGTAGTTTTTCATTGTCGCTCTGATCTTTGTCTTGACACATTAATATAACAGTGACACTAGGTATGCAGCTATTCTGGAGATATACCTCCACAGCATCATTTGTTTTGGCAACGGTGTGACATTCTTTTATATTGCTGTTTTGTGATTTTAGTTTCTTAGGCCTCAATGGTTTTTTGGTTAAGGACCACAGCACTCCATTCACCCCATCTATGAGAGGAGACAATCTTTTCAGGCAATCTGTCCCCATCAGAAATGGAATTTCACAAATAGATGTGATCAATACCTCTTGTTTCATTCTGTGCTTTCCTATTTTTATGTCAACCTCAGTTACACCTATGATGGGCACCTCCTCCCCATTAAAGTTATGCACTGGGCCTTGATTTGCCTTCACTGTGATCTGACTCTGTGGAGGCCTCCCTTCATTGATACTCTTTACCAGCTCCTTGGACATAATTGTGGCCTGTGCGCCAGTGTCAATCATAGCAAAGGTGTGGCATTTTTCTTCTACAGTGATGGGTGCATAATATCTGTCCTCAACTTCCTCTAATACACATAAGAAATGTGAATTCTTACTGATTTCAGGGCTCACCTTTCTCAGGTCTTTTTCACTTTTGGCTAAGCACATTGGTAAATGAAAAGACATTTTTCCCTCCTTTTTACCCATTTCTGTGCGAGGTATTTTATTCATTTCTCCATGTTCAGAGGTTTTTTGGAGTGTGGCCACCGTTCGCCCATCCATCTGGGTAACATCAGAGACCACATTACAACCTTCCAACTGAACATGTGTAACAACATCATTCAGCAATTTGTCATTTTTTAATTCTGTGCATTTGTGATCATTTAGTGTAATATCAGCCCTTTCAGCCTCTTCAAAAATATGTGGCTCAAAGAATTTTTCAGGTGATTGACTTGTACCCTCCTTGTGAGTATTTCCTTTTTCTGTCTGTGTTTGGTCATTGTTTTGCTTGCCCAGGGAAGGAGCTATGGCATCCCCACTTACTCCCTGTTCACTGGTATTCCCCATGCATGAGTCATTTTTCTTAAATCTGTCCCTTTGTTCTTTTGGAATTCCTAATGTTTCTTTTTCATTTGTGCAAATCTTTACTGTTTTATTTAGCTCTAAGTTAAACCGTACCTCTTTTTTAGAAGTATTTACACTTTCCATCACAATTTCATTTACTGGTACTTTCATTTTTAATCCATTAGTCATCTCAGAGTCGTTATGCAAAGTTATATCAGAGCAATCTGTCATTTTGGCACTGCAGTTATCATGAGTACTTAGTCACTTTTCGGAAGCCCCCCGGTCATTGCTATGGCCATCAGCCCCCTCTTTGGAAGGTTGTTTTTGCGCTGTATAGAGCTTTCCTATTTGCTCAGCTAACATTTTCACTTGGGCCTCAAGGCATTGGAACCTTTCCACCTCTCTAGGATCCTCTTTCTGTGGCCTAGGTCGATATTGGTTGTTTTCCCCCTGATTGGATCTATTCTGATACCTCTCAGGTGATTGATACCGGTTGGGATGGTTTCTGAACTCTTGATTCATTTGTGGAGGGGAGCGGGTTGCACCCATCCTTTGATTATAGTCCCCTGGTGGGGAATCATTGTACTGGCGTGGACTGTAGTTCACGTTTTGCCTCATGTCCTGTCTCTCAGATTGTAGGTACTGGCCCCTATGTTGATTTCCATTATCAGTAAATCGATCCACATATCGGGGCCTATCCTGATTACCATATATCATGGTGCTGGGATCAAATCTGCTCTGTGTCCCCAATGACTGGTAGGGACCATCATTTCTTTGATCTTGATTTTGTCTCTGGTTATTGTTCATACCTGCCATATCAGACCGGTATCTTACCCGGGGTCTATCTCCTAAATATCTAGGGCTGATGTAGCTCTCTCTATTACTAGGATCATGTGATTGGAACATTGGTACAGGAAATGGCGATCTTTGTTGATTACCCCTTTGTTCAGGTGTCACATTATTTTTACCTTGGCTTTGAGCAGACTCAAGGGACATTTTGGCTGACCTGATTTCCATTACTGTGGCTGAGGGTTCTTTAGATTTAGGCCTAGTATCTTTCATTTTATCACTTTCTCTACCCTGACAATAGAGTACCTCATATAGCTTGGTGCTTTGATGTACAATCCATTCAAGGGACTTGTCACGGTCAAATTCACGGACCAATTGGGATATGATGTCTTTCTGTAGCCCATAGAAGTATGCGGTTTTAAACTCATTGGAATTTGAGTCAAAAGATACATCAAAGCGAGAGAATGCTCTTTTTAAGTCTTGTAAAAATTGGCGAGGTGATGTATTAGGTCCAGCAGTAATAGTGTACGCGACTTTCTTTGCCTCCTGCAATGACTGAAAAGGAGAAAAATGACGCCTAATTTCTTTTTCAAACTCCAGCCATGTCATATTCTGCTGTTCATTTAATCCCCTTATGATGCTGGCCGTCGGGGCATCTAAAGTTAAATGAAAATATTGTCTGTACTGTTCCTTAGGTATCTGGAGTGCTTTAAAAATGTCATGCACCGCTTCTAAGTGATCCTCAATGCAGCATTCACCTCCCTTTTTAAATGGTTTGATCAGGGCTTTAATGGATTTCATTATTTTTATGGGGCTACTTGTTGCAATGCATGGAATTGCACTATTTTGTGATTCAATCCTGTTTTCAGGTGTATGAGATTGGTGGCTGCCCCCAATGGGAGTATCAAATCCCCCAAGGGCACTGCAACCAAGTTCAGTCACCGGTCCTGTCACTGGGGCACTAGCTCTTTGGGCAGAGCTAGAATTCACCTCCACTCCATTGAATGTGGTACCCTGCCGCCTCTCCTGGGACCTGGGAATGCACATTTGCTGTTCTAAGTCCTTACACTTTTTAAGGAGTCTGGTTGCTTCATTCTGTAAATAATTATTTTCATCGCTCATTTTATTAATCGCCTCCTGCATGTCACACATTTGCATTTGGCATTCATTGAACTCTTTATTTCTTTTGTCTCTTTCTTGAATCATTTTAATCATTTCTTGTTCTACACCCTGGAGATCACCTTCTTTTTCGCAATGTTCTTTTTGTAAAATCTGCATTTCTGAAACAATCTCATCTTTATCCTGCCTAATGTGATCCACTAAGGCTTTTAAGTGTGTCAATTCTTGCTCACTATCTTCAAATTGTTTCTTGCTTTTGGATAACTGAGTATCAAAGTCTCTGCATTTTAATTGCATGTCTTTTTGGCATACATCCAATTCTGCTCTCAACATTTCCTGATTTTTACTTGCCCCATCTAATTCAGTCTTTAACCTGTTAATTAGCTGAGTATCATTCTCTTGCATTCGCAGTGACTTGTTTAAAATAAACCATATTTTGCCGCATAGCCGTATTAAACAGTCTTTCTCTGCACTTTTATCGGCTGCATTCAATAATCTTGTAAGGCAGACCTGAATTATGCTGCCTTCTGCAAAAATATTGTCTAGTTTTTCTTTCTGCACCTCACCCTGAATGCGGTTACTCCATTCTAAGGTACTGTTCGAAGACCAATTCCCATGTGCAAATAACTTTGCCTCTAAATATTGCACTAGATCTGAGAATGTGGTTTCCCTTTGTGACATTCTGAAATTCGTTTTTAGTGGCACACTGCTATTATAAAATGGGTTCCCTTTAATGTGCAAATGGCAGTGTGAGACACGCTTGCCACGCCCAGTAGGTATTCTGTGATCACTTTCCCGGCCTGCAACGCACCATAAATATGTTGGGTATTTTGTGGAGATTTGGGGCCTGACGGTATTTTATTACCGCCGAAAAATAACTTAGCAATAATCACTCTTTGTATTCAGATTTGGCCATGTGCAACAATAATACAATGGACATGCATTATTTCAGCACCCAGACCTGCTTATTTGGTATACGTGGTTGGTGGTATTTTGGTGAGCATAATTCCCTTGTTTTATTTGTGGCCCCAATGTCCAGAATCCCTTATCTTCGCTTAGATTTTTCGTGTGATCACTAGAGAGACCTCAGACCTGCATTCTAGAGATACCACATTTTCCAGTGATAGTGTTGGTGCGCCACCATGGGCAAACTCACTGACTTATTTACGACAGAGAGCTATATGTGGTAGTCTTGTGGTAATTTCCACTACCTTATATACGGTAGGGAGCTATGTTCAGAGAGTCTCTCTTCCCGTTGGCTCATGTACCTCCAACAAGTTATACTACAGTCACTCACAATTATTCATACTGATTCTGACATGCACACATCTGTCTTAAAATGACCATTGCACTGTTTAAAAATCTCCCCACATCATTGGCATTGTAATGGTAAATAGAAAATAAACCACCCGTCTGTTTTCAAATATTTTCTGTATTATAAAAGTTGCACTTAGACATGATCTCATTCTTTACAGAAATAAATAAAATGGAACAATCAAAGCATTTTCTATGACACACTGCAATTATACTGGCGGAGAACAGAACTTAAATTGCAACATTAGCACTTGATTAAGACACGCACGGGACTTTCATTTTTCTACACTGACTGCATATTTCCGTGCACACACACAGCTCCCCCAGTTAGGTAATTACCTTATCTGTTCAGAGGCTTCTCTCTGTGAATGTGGCTCTCTTGGATTAACTCCAGCAAAAAGGAACGCTTGCCTTCTCAAGCCGGGGTCATTGCCTGGAATTCTCAGCTTTTTCAGATAGGACTGCCTCAGCCAGTGGACAGGTTTTTCTTTCAGCTCTCCCCAATGTCGATTGCAGCAGGACACAGGAATCTGCATTCAGTCAGGACCCCACAGCCAGGTCTTCTCCCCAGTAGTGCAGAAAGATGTCTGCCTGTCTTTTTCCCTGCTACTGCCCACTAAAACTTTCCTCTCAGCCCTCTTTATGACGTGTCCCAATGAAATCCATCATCTCTCATCCTCCTACTCTTCAACAATAGCTTCGCTTATACATTTGCAATTGTTGCAAATCTGACTTCCTCCTTCCTGCAGTTACTGTGCACAACAACACGGATAATCAGGCAGAGAAGAGAAGAAAAAAAAACTCTGCACACTCATTTAAATGGTTTTCAGAGTATGCCTAATTCTGCAGTAGAGAACACATTTTATTAGTGGGTTATATTAAAATAAGGTTTTATTAGTCAGGTTAATGGTTAATAGGTTAGCTGTTAATTTTCAAATGTGTCTCTAGCAATATAGGCATTTCAGGTGAAAAATAGTGTGCATTTTTAAATGAACACGTGTGCTTTTAACTGTAAAAATAGATTTGCATCTTATATGTTAAAATCGTTTTTTACTGAATAGTCTGTCTTTCCTTGTTAATCTGCTAACCCATATAGCAATGCACCGCACCCTTGTGGTGGTGGTGCTGCAAAAATTTTGTGCTACTTGTGCAGTATTGCTGTACTGTGTACTGTAACACGCCAAATATCCTTACAGGCTATATGATACTGCAGTAGTTGTGCCAGTGCCTAGATTCTTGGGTGCATGGCCTATTTTTAACCTATGCAAACATCCTCATATCATCTACATTCCACTTCCCTGCCCTAATGGAGCCTCCTTGCATTCACCAGAGATGCCACCCACACAAAGCCCTGTCCGCGGACTACTGCAGTGTCCACAGACTGGCACCCCCTTTACAGTCTTTATTCCAGCTAAACAAACACATGATATCAACCATCTTTCACTCTGCCATCCTTTTCAAGCCCCTCTTCCCAACACCAAATGCCTCAAAACATGTTTCCCGGCCCTGTTCCCCACCGCGCTATCCACGGACAACCACGGCTGTCCACGGATAGGACATGGCAGGCATTTTGGAAAAATATGATGCACATCACACTTTTCACCAGCCAATCAGTGGGTGCCTTTGGTGTCCACGGACATCACGCCACCCTCCGGACCAATAAGCGTCCTGTCCTCAGAGCTAACAGGGAAATGATTCTGCAGAGTGGACCCAGATATCACAAATTTTTGTTGGACCTACCTTTTGCCCGTTTTAAAGAAAACTACTGTACAGATTTACACCAAATTTACAAAAACATACATTCTGGACAAAGCTGCCGCTCCTGACGCACTTTTGGTGAAAATCCTTCCAGCAGTTTCGGCTGTATGCGTGAGCACAATTTTTGTTCTGTTGTGTTTATGGAAAATAAAAAATAAAACATTGAGACCCCCCTATAACTTTGCCTCCCCCTTGCCAAAACCTCACCAAACTTGCCCATAAAATACAGCGAGGACCATATACTTTTTTTGCAACATTTGGTAAGGATTTGTCCAGGGAGAGTGAAGTTATAAGCCACCCAAAAAGTGCTCTTCCTATGAGTTGAGCAACTTAACCATAACTACATGCCCGCTACCGCAGGCCATGTAATATATATATAGAGGTATAGGCAACCTTGACACATCGATTGTATAAACAATAGACAAATAATGGTATTCAAAAGACGTTTCCTTTATACTGGTGATAAACAACCAGTCAAAAATTCAATACACTAGAATAAATCCAATCCACTACAGACTATGAGTTTGTTATAATCATTCAGAGAATATATACTTCAGACAAATTTAGATTTTTATCAAAATGTTCATTAAAGTATATAGTTGGATGAATGTGTTTGGGGAAAGTATTCCCATCAAATGAAGAGAGAGATTTCATTGATTCAAAACATAACACATATGAAGACAAATTCTCAATGAATTTTAACATTACATGTTAAAAAAAATGTTAAAATGAGTATCAGCAATAAAACAAAACAAAAGACTAAGGAGTCTTATTGAGAATGGACAAGATGGCAATTATTGCAGGTTTGCAAACCAATAAATGGACAGCATATCACTAACCCACCACACAGGCAAAGGTAACCCCTCTCCAATTCTTCTTCCTCTAATATGTCCTCATAGTCTGGCCCCTTAACATTCATGTCACTTCTGACTGACCTTTTCCACCACCAGAAAATAAAAATAGTACTCCTTGGGGGTCATTACATTTTAGAAGGTAACCATGATACTATTAGTGGCATGGCTATCCCCGCACCGGGTACCGGTTGCGGGTTCCTTGAATGAGGAATTACATGGCCATTCCGACTTTGAAGGGCCCGGTAATTCCTCATTCAAGGAACCCATCCCCATTCCCATTTGAGCCCCCATATGGCTCAATGGGAATGGGGAGCATGCTAACAACAGGCCCGTTAATACCGGGCCCATTGTTAGCATGATGGGCTGCTCCTGGCACCCGCTAAGGCCGTTTGGTAAAACCAGGTGTCCTTAGTGGGTCCCATGAGCAGAACTCGTAATGAGGCGGTAAGGGGTTGACGGCTCTGCCATCTTTACCAGTGCCATTAACCCCTTACTGCCAGGGTCAGAATGTCCCCCTTTGTATATTTCCATAGTCTGTCTTCAATGTTCATCCCATCTCTCATCATCAGGTGATCCTCTTCTTCCAGGTCACTCTGATCTGATGATGTCCAGCATCCATCTCCTCAGGTGAGGAGCCACACTAACGACGTACTTCCGGCTAAGAATGGATGTCCAGTGTCTGAACTGGTATGAGCCAGTGTAAACCATAAATGGCAGCCAGATGGCCTTCATCCAGTCCCCAGAGAGCTCCCAAAAGCGTTGCCTCAGCAGTCCTATAGTACATGCCCTTTTAGAGAGCCCTAAGGGCAAGAATTACCTGAAGCCAATAAATTATGATTTCCCTACCCAATATCCAGGAGAATAAAAGACAAATAACAAACACTGTGGCATTCAACTGTCTTTGCAGACTCCTCCCCCAAAACATTGTTTACCCACATGTATGAGCAATGGTTATCACATCCCTTTATGGCATCATCATTAGCATACATTTTGTTACCCCTCCCACTCCCCCTTTTGCACTTACTGAGCAACTATTCTAACTACACTACTTGCACCCCTACACTAATTCCCATTTCACCTGTTTTGCACATTGAGGAGACTGATACAGTGGGACACAGTTAAACAAAACACTTTTGGCATGGAGTTTTCTGAAAGTGGGGTCTGATTAGCAGACCACCCTTTCTGAGATGAATTACCTGCCCATTTTATTTTTAATACAAATTTAAAGGGCCAGGATTTACACATCCTTGTTATATGGCAATCCTTCACAGGCATCCCAGCAAACACCTTGCGCCTCACCCTTTTAAGGTTCTGCCCCATCTTCAAAGCAAAAGTGCCTACTGAGACCATCTTCATTGGAGTGCTGAAAGCCAGATTTGCATTGGACGTCTGTGCCCTAATTCTCTAGGTGTATGACTGAAAGCAGTAGCTTGGAATTCTCTCCCTTCATAACATTAACCACATAAGGGGGAATTGATTAGTCTGGACTGTGATGTGAAAGCCAAAAATGAAACGTTTCAGCTTGCACACAGCTCTTACTACCGCAAATGCCTCCTTTTTAATTGTGGCTCAGTTTCACTCTCTCATGGTGAGGCGTCTGGTAAGATAAACACATGGTTGCTTGACCCTCTCAGAGTTTAGCTGTGCTAGCACTGCACCAATTATGAATTCAATTCATAAGTGCATGTCTGAATGGTGAATTCCTGTCCATAAAATGCGACCTTTAGAACTGGGGCCTGTAAGATATATTTCCTGCCACCTTTCTGCTATTATAGTTATATTAGATTTTGGACTCTTTGGCTAGACATCAGAAGACTTAGTACTGCACTATGCACACACCAGATTTGTACACTGTATATTGTTAATGAATGGGCCATGCAATAACAGACCAACACACATGCTCACAAATCCATACTTTTATATGAAGATTTTTAGATACATCAACAAGGTGGTGAGCATTTCCATTTGCTTTGGTTATAGATAAGAAAATGAAACATGCTCAAAATAGAAAATGGAACACATTACAAAATCAGTCAGCAAAACAGAAACTCAACTGCACATATTGGTAGAGAAAAGGAAGGTAGGACATGCAATTTTACACTGAGAGTAGTATTTTGAATCTAGAAATCCTAACTAGCGTGTGTTGATAATGTGTGTAACATGAAATGACATCCTTAGCTGCTCCCCCTTGTTTACTATTAATAGATTGGGGATAACACCTTGGGAAACACTTTAGTTAGTTTATGAAAACAATTGCATTTTAGATACAGCCTCAACCCCTTTTACCCTTTGCACTATAGCTAAGGTCGGGTTAGTATGAGGTAAGAGGAAATTGATTCTTCTGCATAGCAGAATTATACCCATATCAATTTTGATTTAAGTATCTACCGTGCTCTCCAGATTCCTTTGAGAGAAACGTCCCTTCTGGGTCAATCCGACTGGACAAATCACCCATTGCAAGAAATTCAAGTTTCTTTGGTCCCTATTAGTACTCACTTGATACTTTTGTGACACCAGCCCTTCTGGCCTGCTTGATTTTATTTTTTGATTTTGATTTGATTATTTATAACGCACATAGTCTGAAACAACCAGGCAAAAAAATGCATTTAGGTGCAGATATAAGCTAAGTCAGTTAATTGCTGCATCACACTAGCTCAGGCTAACATTTGAAATAAACCAAAATCAGGCAAAACATTGATTTTTAATTGTTTCCTAAAAATAGCCACAGAATCAAGACTTTGGAGCTCCAAAGGGTGAGCATTTCATGCTTGAGGGCCAAAGGCAGAGAATCGTCTCTCACCCCATGCGCTTGTTCTAACCGATGGGACTTGCAAAAGGTGCTGGTCTTTGGAGTGCGAGTATCGCTGTGGGCAATACAGCTGGATTTTTGCATTTAGGTAGGCTGGTGCCATCCCATGGATGCAATTAAACACCAGACAGAGCACCTTGAACAAAATGCTCTGAGAAACTGGAAGCAGTGAAGATTCCTTTGATATTGGGAAATGTCAATTCTTTTTCCTAATGAGATCGGTCTAATTGAGTTTTGAGCTAGCTGCAGTCTTTTAATCAGACATTTTTGGACGCCCATAAGCGTAGTGCAATAGTCAAAGCTGGCATTGGTCAATATTCCTCCACATTTGGCCGGTCCTTCTCTGCAATAAGAGGGATGACTGCTTTTAAAAGTCTCAGTTGATAATAGACTGATTTAACCATTTGACTGACCTGAGAGTTGCAGTCCATACTTGTCTGCCAGATGCAGCCCACATGCTTTACTGCATCTGAATATCTAGTGGGAGCACCAAATATGGAGGGGCATGGGGTGCTTTGAACCATCTTTCATACCATTCTCAAATAACGCAACACAATAACCTCAGTTTTGAATAGGTTTAGTGGAGTTTGTTCTCCAGCATCCAGCACTTAATCTTGCTTGCAAAAGACCAAACCAGGTTCACTGCTTCTTGTGGCTGATTAAGTCGCACAACAAAAATGGGGGTGTTGCCTGCATACGAATGGTATGACAACCCAAATTCAGTGAATATGTTAAGCAGTGTTCTGATATGGTTGTTAAACAACAGGGGCAAGAGTGAAGACCCCTGAGGGACCCCACACTCGACAGGCATGACATTTGAAACAAAATCTCCCATTTTTACCTGTTGGGTACAATTGTTCAAAAAGAACACAGAGCATTTTGAAGCCTCATCTGAGATCTGCCACTGAGGACAGCCTTGTAATGAGGGTTTCAAAATCAACAGTATCAAAGGCCGTCGACAAATCCAGCATGACAACCATGCTGACAGTTCCTTCATCGGTGGTCCCCAACAAATCATCCCAGACTGACACCAAAGCTGTCTCCATGCCATGACCTGGCCTAAAACCTGACTGAAAGCAGTCAAGGATCCCATGTTCATCTACAAAGGTCTGTAGTTGTTTTGTCAGCACCTTCTCCAGCATCTTCGTAGGCCATAACAGGCCGACAACAGGACAGTCGTTGGAAAGGACCTTATGATCCAGTGTTGTTTTTTTAAATAGTGGTGTGAGAAAGGATTTTTTGAGTTCTTGAGGTACACATCCCTGCAGTAGTGAAGCATTCACCATAAAATCTATTGGTGCACTAAGAGCCATGGCATGCTTTTTAGCCACGTTTGTTGGGATTGAATCGTAGCTGAGATTGGTAGTTTTTAATTTTCCAAAGAGATTAGTGATTTTGTCCGTCCCAACGGGGGAGAAAGAGAATTTAAGGCATGTCCTGGGTGAGTATATGAAATAAGACATGCTAGGGCTGTCTTCAGAGTCGGCCGGGCAGACATTCTTATTGTTTTTTCAATGGTATTTATTTTCTCTTGGAAGAAACAGTTAAGCTCATTAGCCATGGTAACTGATGCTGGGGGGCGAGAATTGACATTCTTGGGGACAGAGAAGCTTTTTATTAAACGAAACAGTGCTTTGGGTCTGTTTTCTGCTAAATCAATTTATTTTTGCAATGTTAGTGATTTAACAAGCACAATGTCATGTTTGTAGGTATTCAAGGCTAGTTCCAGCTTCACTCAGCAGCCGTCCAACCATTCAGTTCATCATCTTTGGGACACTACGCTGCTTGGAGCCCTGTCCCATTGCCAGCTATCCATAAATAGTCTTCAATCACAGTTCCGTTTCAAGGCCCTAGTGAGAATTGGTGAGATGCCTTTATTCTAGGACAGCACAGGCACAAACGGCAACCTGGCTCTCACTCGATGATCTCTTTCTAGAATTGAAAAACCACAGCCTGAGGCCTTGCTTGCTTGTTAAATCTTAGCCTTGTTTGAAAGTTTCAGGGTTGCAAAATCCAGAGCAGGCTCCATCACAGCCCAAGGCAGCCTCCCACATGAAGCAAAAGCCCAGGCCACAGACCCATGCAAAAAATTTGAGATTCTTCACCAGCCAGAACAGCCACAAGTCATGCAGCAAAAACCGCAGGCAGAAGTAGCCTCTCCTTTCAGTTCACACTCCATCATAAACATTTCTCCAGAATCCATCCCTTCCTCTATAACACATATCAATTCTGTAACTTTCTATCCACCTCTCTGGCAATGTCACTTAGTTCACTCCAACCCATTTCCTGTATCACTCCCAAATTCCACATGTGACAGAGCCTTTGGGAATATTCCAGTGCCTTTTAGCACATATCTTACACCCTCTGGTTTTTGGCAAACTGCACCCCTGCTGACCGTTTCTTACTGCGCTCAGAAGAAAATGAAACATCTCATCCTCTTCCTGCGCTTCTGAACAATGACCATGGGCCTCATTACGGGACCGGCAGAAACCCTGCCGGTGATACCGGTGGGTTGCTGCCAGACCCATAAAGAATTACCAGCGCCTGACTTCCCGGTAACACTGGGTTATTACAACCCCGGCGGCCGTGAAGTCAGGCGGCGTCCATTCTGTTAATCTCCATTCCCATGGAGTCCCATAGGACTCCATGGGAATGGGGACCACCGAAGCACTGGCACCATTAATAATGGTGCCAGTGCTTCATGTAACGGCTTGCCTACCATGGCTGCTGTGTCCGGCAGGGTCAGCCCTATCAGGCACAGCCGCCCCAGCAGGCAAACCCATAGTGTACCGGTTCAGAAACAACAGTGCCAGTAGGCTTACTGGTAACGTTGTTGCTTGACCAGCACATATGTAATGATGCCCCATGTCTTTATTTTCCAAAGCCTGACATCTATCTTTTTACACTGCACATTATGCCTTGTAAAGCAGGCTGTTCACCCTTTCATTTCTGCTATTATTTTCAGAATCGAAATCTCACAAGCAAAGCTGTTTTGTCCATGGACCGCTAATCTAATTCCTACATCAGCTGTTTGGTTCACAATCACCCCCATTTAATTCTCTAAATACTATGGTCACCCCACCCTCCTTTTGTTTATTGAACCATGCTTGTGATTCATGTGAGCAACCCATGCAATACACCACAGAGAACACATCATATGCTGCACTATTAGTATATGTCTAAATCATTGGCAGACAACCTCCCTACAGGCCTTGCATAGACCATGCTTCAAGTTTTGGAAGCTAGCATTTTCTTAGAAGTCAAATTATTCAGGAGAAATGTGATGGCTCCATACACATTGATTACATGCTTGTAGAAACAGGTGAGGCCCAAGAATTCTTTGCTACTTGTAATTTTCAGTCAAACAAATGTATTCAGCCAAAAACAGTCCATCAAAGTGCATCCTAATAAAACAGTTCTAATGCATAATTACAATTAGCACAACAAACAAGAATACAACAAACGCATACGAAGATCACACCCTCCAAGAGTGCCCCCGGACAGTACATTTGGCCATTGGTCAGGTGCTACCATCCCCTTGCCTCTGGTGACTCCCAAAACACCTTGGACCCAAGACAGTCAAATTAGCCCCTGAGAGGGGACTGTTTCTAAAAGGGGTTCCTATGGAATCCTCAGATGCAGGGATGCGGGGTACTCTAACTGTTATGCTGCTTTTCTGTGTCCACCAGATGCCAGTGCATTTTTCTAAAATGTCCCTTGCCATCTAGGCATCCCCAAAAACTAGTCTGACAGTATTCATTTTGGCTGGGAATTTGGACAGTCTAATACACTCCAGCAGAGAGCCCCTAGACACAAACCCACAATCCCCAACAGCCCGTAACCAGTGAAGACATTTGTTTCCGGAGGACGTCCCTCGGTTCTCATATGTCAGGCAATAGTTTTGGGACACCATGGAGAAGCTCCATGCAGCTGCTACAGCCTTCAGGTGTCTTGTGCCCCGACCGAGGTCTCCCCTGACCGGAGATTGAGCACTAGCCCGCCATGTTGCTGACCACATATTGCCCTGGGCTCCCCCCTCAAGTTTCCACATAGATAGAAGCATGGCCCCCGAAACTAGGGCCCCAGCTGACTCCCTCTGCGGGGGAAGGACTGGGGAAAGAGCCAGCTCAGATAAGCTCCTCATGGATGGGAGAGTCCTGACCACAGAAGCAGAGGACAGGCAGGGGAGTGGAGAATGAATCCCTTCGGCAGACTCTAGATTAGGGCCCTCTGCCCCGTGTGGCTGGCCCCTGCTAGACCCTCACCACTTCTCTCCACAACTCCTTCCCCCCGGGCCTCCAACACCCCCTTGATCAAGACTAGTAGGAGGTTTTTAATCTCGGAAATCACAGTGAGCAAGAGGTGACAGGGACAACTTGTCACTATTGCAGGTTCGGTGGTTGGTGGGGCTGAAGGACAATGTTCACCTTTTAAATGGGATTTGGGAGCCCAGAGAGGGCTGATGTGAAGGAAGGAACTGACACCCAAGGGGACATCAAATGTGGGCTCACTCCCAATGCTGGACAGAGCACTGGACTTCTCTACCCCACCCAATCCAGCTGAACCCTCGCCTCCGGAATCCAGAGACATGGCCACAGAAAAAATAAGACAGTGTGCTTCGGCTTCAAGGGGAGCCAATGACACCTGCGGGACTGTGACACCAGAGTTGGAACCATAAGATGGACAAAGAGAGGCCAGAACCAGGGAAGGAGTCACGGGTGAGAAAAAAAGTGAGGCCAATAACACAGAACTACATTTCAACATTGTAACGCCCATTGCTGTCCCTTGATAAACATGCAGCCTGATGCCTATCATGGTTTTTGCAAAGTGAATCTCATTCATCCTGTTAAAGTGGTGTTCGGAATACCTCTGAAATAATGTATGTGATCCTGTCCCCAGGTGCACAAACATAGGCACCCTCCAGCTACCTACCACTTAGATACTACACGAATCTTGAGAGTCATGTTTCCGGTCATAACTGCATGGTCAAAAATACAGCCATCCAAAACTGTTGACCAGTCAAAAATGTTTAAGTGATCCAATCCTTCTGAACAAGACCACACTTGATCGGTGTGCATGTAGCCTTGCCTTGAATAGTTTCTAATGAAACAAGAGAAAAGTTGAATGGATGTTGTATGTACCTCAAGGAGCTCGTTGTATCATTAATAACATTTCTTTCTGATCTTATTCACATGTCTTAAAGCACACCCCAAATTCCTGGTACCTTCAGTCTTGAAAAAATAGACCTGGTACGTATAGCTACTGTTGTCAACAGTTGTTTAGTTGTGATCAATAGTTCATAATAATAAAAACACTCATACAAGTGTTTGGTTTGAGTATGACCCAACCTCACACAGCATGGTATAAAAGACAATACAAATCACAAGTAGAACATACACATAACCACATTCAAAGATAAAAAGCATTACAAAAACACACACAATGGATGGATTTAACAATTTTCCAAGCACACTGAGTTCACTGACTCAGATACACAAAAATCCCGACATGTTTCAGTTCTTGTTTGCACAGATGCATGAACTTTCTTCAGGGGAATACTTCCATTTCCTAGTTTTCACCATGCAATCCAAAGTCACACCTGGGAGTTCCCAAAGGGTTCCTAAACCAGGAAACAAATAAAGGGGGCGGTCATCAGACATGCACATCAGTCGAAAAAACTAAGACACAAATTCCATACTCCAATGCAACTAACTTATGAATCACAGTGCACTAGGAAGGAAGGACATGATTGCTCTCAACCTGTCCTCATTGTAAAGCTACATACCTCTTAAATTGGTATCAGTAGCGCTGGTGTCAAAACACCACAGTTTTGCTGTAGACTCCACAGATCGAGTATCTATTATTCAATTACTCCCACGTAGCTGTAGGTCCACTACAGTGCTGCAAACCAACCAAGACATACAATCCATCAATACACAACCACAAGAGGTTTGTCACATCACCACCATACACCACTGTGTCCACAGCAACTCCTAGTGACTTCACCGAAGTGTGACATCCCCCAATCAGGATGAGTTGAAAGAGCTGAGTTATATAACTTCTACCCCAACACCTCATGGTGAGAAAACCACAACACAATACCTCCTTATTCAAAGTATGCCGGTGTACAATGCATCAAGTTTTTCTTGGAAAAGACCAAGCTCTCTGTATTCAATGTTTCAATGCCTACGGAAAACATGTAGAGAACCAACATGCATCAGTAAGTGAAAGCGTGACCCTACCGCTGCAGTAATGTATTTATATCTTAGAAACAGGCTTATTTCTTGAAAATCAGGCTGTTCGTATGCCCAACCCAACATGACAAATGTAAGGCTACATACCTGTATCCTGTGGAAAGGCGACTTTACAATAATCCCCACTTCTAGCAACTACCGCTTCAAATGCGTACCGCGCTCAGACTTCACCGGAAAAGCTTGTGTATAAACACAACGTTATGTCCAGCGTCATAGACAAAGGACTACGGAGGCTAGAACCAGCAAAATAGACATAAACAACAGACTTACGTGCCCAAAACTGTACGAGTACTCCACTGTTGAAGATCGCACCATGGAAATAGAAAAAGATCTGCCGTGGTAAAGATCATATCTAGAGACGCCGGGCACAAACACACAGGCACCAAATGCCAAATTGGACCTAAAACAGGTGTCACCTTCACCTCAAACAGAAACCAAAAATAAAAAAATTGAAAACATATATAAAACAGACGGCTATAGAATAGCCAATAATGGGTGTTAAAACCAGCCCATAGTACGCTAATCCAATCACAAAAGGATATAATAACCCAAATGGGAACCACATGGTGCGACGCTGGACTGCACGCAGAACTGCACAAGTCAAGAAACATTTCCCCACCACAGGACACAAAATGCCATTTCGAAAAACATCATATGACCACATGGTACCACATTTTGTTTCGAAGCAGGGAAATAACAAGGATTTTCAGGTTAGAAATACTAATCATGTGTATGTTGCCACTCAATTTCTTCGTTTAAACCCACAACATGACTTTGACATTTGAAAATCATTTTCTGTTCAAACAGTAATAATTTCCTATCTGTTTCCAACTTATTTTTGCCAACCACCTTTTTCAAAATCACCCATCTCAAATCCTCATGAGAATGCTTCATTTGAGTGAAATGTTTGACCAAAGGTGCTGAGAGAATCTAGTTCTTTATGCAGCTGCGATGTTCCACCATACGTGTGCAGCATTTTCTATTCGTTTTTACCGATATACTGCAGTCCACATGGGCATGTGATTAAATAAATCACATTCTCCGTGTTACAATTTGTCATGTCATCTAGCGAGCATGTCATAGTAGGATTCAGCAAGACTTGTTTCGTTTCTTTAGTGTAGGCACACATAATGCATTGACCACAAGGAAAATGTCCCTTGACAGGGGGAGACCCCACAGTGTAGTTTGTCTGGATGCTGTTATCTGTTTAGCCGATATATCATTCCTAATCAGCATGCCTCTGATGTTTTGGCTTTTTTTAAACGCCACTAACGGCGGAGGCATCGATTTATCATTGTTAACCTTTTTCCAGGTTCTGTTAATGATACCTTTAATTTTATAAGAAAGATTTGAAAAGGTGTTCACAAACACAATGCAGTTCTCTTTTTCTTCCCTCTCCCTCTTCTTTTCTAAAAGAGCTTCACGATTATTGTTGAATGCTCTTTTACCAATTTGGCCGGATTACCTTTGCTACGTAATTTGTTAGATAGCACGGCCGCACTGCTAACATAGTCTTGCTGTAAGCTGCTATTCCTTTTGAGTCTTAGAAACTGCCCAAAAGGCAAATTTGTTTTGATATGGTTCACATGATGACTAGAAAAATGCAACAAAGCATTCTTGTCGGTCTTTTTGTTATAAGGTTTTACTTTTAAATTCCCTTTGTGATGGAAGATGGTGATGTCTAAAAAGTTGATTTCATGTGTGTTAATTTCCTTGGTGAATTTCAAAAAGGGGTTCTGCATGTTGAGCCATTCCACAAACAACTCAGCTTCCACTTTGGAACCTTCCCACACTATGAAAATGTCATCTATGTATCGCAGCTACTTTACCAGATGTTTTTTAAAGGGATTGGTGTCAGGGTAGATGACTAGTTTTTCAAAATATTCTACATAGAGGTTGGCCAGGTTAGGAGCCATGGCTGCGCCCATCGCCGTCCCCTCTATTTGTTCATAGAAACTCCCTTGGAATTGAAAGAAGTTTTTAGTCAAAGCAAATTCAGCACACCACATTATGAAAGCATTGCTGACTGGATGTTCATCCTCTCTGTCTCTCAGAATGTCTTCAACTACTTCTAATGTGGCTCTTTGTGGAATTACTGTGTATAGGGATTGTATGTCAAGGCTAATCAATAGAAAGTTGTTCGAATTATAAGGCAGATTCTCCATTTTATTGATGGCATCTGAGGTGTCTCTCAAATAACTACTCATTTTCAATACAAAGGGCCTCAAATAAAAATCAACAAATTTAGACAGGGGTTCTAATATGGAATTGACCCCCGAAACAATGGGTCTGCCTGGTGTGTTTATAAGGCTTTTGTGCACCTTGGGAAGGATATAAAATACAGGTACCCGTCCTTGCTTTCTAGTGAGGCAATCACATTCCTGCTTGCTGATCATCTTGGCCTCATAGGCGCTAGATACCTTGATTTATATAATAGCCATCAGGGTGCTGGAAAGATCATTCGGAATAGGGCGATAACTTCTGACATCATTGAGTAACCGTAAACATTCCCCAACATAATCTGTACGGTTGAGGAGGACAATGGCCCCACCATTGTCAGCTTGTCTCACTATGACATTCTCTGTCCCAGCTAAATTGGAAATGAATGCCCTTTGGACACTCCCAAAGTTGGAATGATTGGGTATGCCCATTTGTTCCAATTTGTGGACTTCTCTAAGTACCTGTTTTTCAAAAACCTGGGACTCCGAGGTGTGACTATAAGAGGGAGCGTTGAATGTAGATTTATTTCTTAAACCCGCATGGTTAAGATTTTCATAGATGTTGTCATTCTGAAAATATTCATTTAGATGAACTTTGCGCATAAAGCTATGAAATTCAGATCTAAACTCGAATGGATCATGGAATTTTGTGGTGACGAAGTTAAGACCTTTGTTCAGTACTTGTTCTTCATTACTACTTAAGATGTAATTGGACAAATTTATCACCACTGATTCCTCGCCCTGCTGCAAGTTTGTATCTGATTCCCCCAATCCCCCCGGTTGGGTCCCTGCCCTAACGCTCCCTCTTATAGTCACACCTCGGAGTCCCAGGTTTTTGAAAAACAGGTACTTAAAGAAGTCCACAAATGTTGGGGAATGTTTACGGTTACTCAGTGATGTCAGAAGTTATCGCCCTATTCCGAATGATCCTTCCAGCACCCTGATGGCTATTATAGAAATCAAGGTATCTAGCGCCTATGAGGCCAAGATGATCAGCAAGCAGGAATGTGATTACCTCACTAGAAAGCAAGGATGGGTACCTGTATTTTATATCCTTCCCAAGGTGCACAAAAGCCTTATAAACACACTAGGCAGACCCATTGTTTCGGGGGTCAATTCCATATTAGAACCCCTGTCTACATTTGTTGATTTTTATTTGATGCCCTTTGTATTGAAAATGAGTAGCTATTTGAGAGACACCTCAGATGCTATCAATAAAACTGAGAATCCGCCTTATAATTCGAACAACTTTCTATTGATTAGCCTTGACATACAATCCCTATACACGGTAATTCCACAAAGAGCCACATTAGAAGTAGTTGAAGAAATTCTGAGAGACAGAGAGGATGGACATCCAGTCAGCAATGCTTTCATAATGTGGTGTGCTGAATTTGCTTTGACTAAAAACTTCTTTCAATTCCAAGGGAGTTGCTATGAACAAATAGAGGGGACGGCGATGGGCACAGCCATCGCTCCTAACCTGGCCAACCTCTATGTAGAATATTTTGAAAAACTAGTCATCTACCCTGACACCAATCCCTTTAAAAAACATCTGGTAAAGTGGCTGCGATACATAGATGACATTTTCATAGTGTGGGAAGGTTCCAAAGTGAAAGCTGAGTTGTTTGTGGAATGGCTCAACATGCAGAACCCCTTTTTGAAATTCACCAAGGAAATTAACACACATGAAATCAACTTCTTAGACATCACCATCTTCCATCACGAAGGGAATTTAAAATTAAAACCTTATAACAAAAAGACCGACAAGAATGCTTTGTTGCATTTTTCTAGTCATCATGCGAACCATATCAAAACAAATTTGCCTTTTGGGCAGTTTCTAAGACTCAAAAGGAATAGCAGCTTACAGCAAGACTATGTTAGCAGTGCGGCCGTGCTATCTAACAAATTACGTAGCAAAGGTTATCCGGCCAAATTGGTGAAAACCTCCTCTAAAAGAGCATTCAACAATAATCGTGAAATTCTTTTAGAAAAGAAGAGGGAGAGGGAAGACAAAGAGAACCGCATTGTGTTTGTGAACACCTTTTCAAATCTTTCTTATAAAATTAAAGGTATCATTAACAGAACCTGGAAAAAGGTTTACAATGATAAATCGATGCCTCCACCGTTAGTGGCGTTTAAAAAAGCCAAAAAATTAGAGGCATGCTGATTAGGAATGATATATCGGCTAAACAGATAACAGCATCCAGACAAACTACACTGTGTGGTCTCCCCCCTGTAAAGGGACATTTTCCTTGTGGTCAATGCATTATGTGTGCCTACACTAAAGAAACAAAACAAGTCTTGCTGAATCCTACTATGACATGCTAGCTTGATGACATGACAAATTGTAACACGGAGAATGTGATTTATTTAATCACATGCCCATGTGGACTGCAATATATTGGTAAAACGAATAGAAAATGCCGCACACGTATGGTGGAACATTGCAGCTGCATAAAGAACCAGATTCTCTCAGTACCTTTGGTCAAACATTTCACTCAAATGCAGCATTCTCATGAGGATTTGAGATGGGTGATTTTGAAAAAGGTGGTTGGCAAAAATAAGTTGGAAACAGATAGGAAATTATTACTGTTTGAACAGAAAGTGATTTTCAAATGTCAAAGTCATGTTGTGGGTTTAAACGAAGAAATCGAGTGGCAACATACATATGATTAGTATTTCTAACCTGAAAATCCTTGTTATTTCCCTGCTTCGAATCAAAATGTGGTACCATGTGGTCATATGATGTTTTTCAAAATGGCATTTTGTGTCCTGTGGTGGGGAAATGTTTCTTGACTTGTGCAGTTCTGCGTGCAGTCCAGCGTCGCAGCCTGTGGTTCCCATTTGGGTTATTATATCCTTTTGTGATTGGATTAGCGTACTATGGGCTGGTTTTAACACCCATTATTGGCTATTCTATAGCGGTCTGTTTTATATATGTTTTCAATTTTTTTATTTTTGGTTTCTGTTTGAGGTGAAGGTGGCACCTGTTTTAGGTCCAATTTGGCATTTGGTGCCTGTGTGTTTGTGCCCGGCGTCTCTAGATATCATCTTTACCACGGCAGTTCTTTTTCTATTTCCATGGTGCGATCTTCAACAGTGGAGTACTCGTACGGTTTTGGGCACGTAAATCCATTGTTTATGTCTATTTTGCTGGTTCTAGCCTCCGTAGTCCTTTGTCTATGAAGCTGGACATAACGCTGTGTTTATACACAAGCTTTTCCGGTGAAGTCTGAGCGCGGTACGCATTTGAAGCGGTAGTTGCTAGAAGTGGGGATTATTGTAAAGTCGCCTTTCCACAGGATACAGGTATGTAGCCTTACATTTGTCGTGTTGGGTTGGGCGTACGAACAGCCCGCTTTTCAAGAAATAAGCCAGTTTCTAAGATATAAATACATTATTGCAGCGGTATGGTCACGCTTTCACTTACTGGTGCATGTTGGTTCTCTACATGTTTTCTGTAGGCATTGAAACATTGAATACAGAGAGCTTGGTCCTTTCCAAGAAAAACTTGATGCATTGTACAGCGGCATACTTTGAATAAGGAGGTATTGTGTTGTGGTTTTCTCACCATGAGGTGTTGGGGTAGAAGTTATATAACTCAGCTCTTTCAACTCATCCTGATTGGGGGGTGTCACACTTCGGTGAAGTCACTAAGAGTTGCTGTGGACACAGTGCTGTATGGTGGTGATGTGACACACCTCTTGTGGTTGTGTATTGATGGATTGTATGTCTTGGTTGGTTTGCAGCACTGTAGTGGACCTACAGCTACGTGGGAGCAATTGAATAATAGGAACTCGATCTGTGGAGTCTACAGCAAAACTGTGGGGTGTGCTTTAAGACATGTGCATAAGATCAGAAAAAAAAATGTTATTAATGATACAACAAGCTCCTTGATATATCTATATTTTGGAGCATTCCCCTGACCGTGCAAGTGTGTTTTAAAAGGGGTGTTCTGCCTTATATAAAGTGGTGTTGTATGTACCTCACCATAAACTCAGATTTCAAATGTGCTCATTTATGATTATCTCCAAATCGTGAAGATTGACCATGTTGTTGGAATGGAAATTAGCCTATCTCACCCCCTAGGTGCTTCCAAATCTGTCAAACACCATATGAGGCGATATAAAATACAAGGGGGTAGCAATCCACCCTATATGGCTCCTTGTAGCAGCCCCACAGAGCTTAGAAGTAGGTGCATAACACTAGAAATGCCCACGGTCCGCGACTCCATTTTTTAGTAGGCCCAGACATGACCCTGCCCCAATTCCTGCACAACATGCTGGCTCCACTTGAGCCTTGCTCCCACAGACTTCCCTTCACCTCTCATCTCCCAGTGTAGCAAATATTTAGTATCTTTCACTGGAATGCCCCCTGCAAGAGCGTGAGACTGCACCAGGCTCTGCGCTGCATCCATTCATCTCCACTAACCTGCCAGGAGGGCCCTCACCACCACCCCGCCAAGCCATAGCCAGCCTCGCCCCACTGCCTCGACCCCTACACCTCTGTGTTCCTTGACATGAATGCGACGCCAAGGTCCCAACCCTCATCAAGTGTCCACAGGAGATCTAAGCATGCACAGCAATATTTCTTCTAAGCAACAACATATACCCCACGTAACACAAGGCACTAGGGGGGAATAAATTAAAGATCAAACCCCAGGGTGAGGACGCTGGGTGCAGGAACTGCGGTATTAATGAAGCCCTGAATGTGTGGGTCAGCATTACTGTATATTATCCTCCCTTCTCCCTGGCATCAATTACCGTGCCGGCCACGTGCCTGCCACAATGAGTGAATAGTCTGTCTTAGCTTGTTTAGTTTAGATAGAAACAATGTATTCATGTGTGCCCTGACCTTCACCGTGAGGATGAGCCCAGATGACCGACATGGATCCAGACCGACGGGGAAGCCAATTATTGCCTGGCATCCTCTATAGAGCAGGCCCATGTATATGGTCTCACCAATCAGAAATGCGTATTTCTACTGAATATGATGATGTCACTGATGATGCTGTGTACCTTTTTAATGTGCTGCTCATGTAAGCTTTGGTCAGAGCGCTCACGAGCAGCAGAGTCCTTTGCTGGCATTTTTTATACTGTGCAATTAAACTGTGTTATCCTTGCAAAGCTATCTGTTGGCCTATTTCCCTAGCGGGTTGTTTTTACTCTGGAGTGTGTGCATACTTGTCTTCATTGTCCACAGTGCTAAGAGCATAGTAATTATGCCCACGAAAAAAACGAATAACAACTCAACTAATATTGAGTGGAGGTGAAATTTTGCTACAGCATTGCATTGTTGTTCTTTTCACTAGGTTGGATACATTTTACATTATTCAATTCCGCATCTGAACTTTGTACACTTGTCAATTGCTATTTAAAAAAAAATAAAAGAAGAACAAAAATAATAACTTCTCACTGTCAGCCATGCTGAGAAATGAAGCAAATGCAGTGAAAGTCAAATTGAGTTTTGAATGTGCGTGTCCTTGCAGGACACATTTATTTTGTATGACTTCGCATCGCCACCAGTGGTAGCGATATCATTAATTGTTCACTCCGAGGAGCCCAGCACTGGAAGAAGTTCCACGCCAGGAGAGCAGCATTCTTGACATCTCGTGTCCTATTTTTAGCCCAGATCAGGCACTAGAGCTCTTTGTAATTGTCTTCCGTTGCCTGTTAAATATGTGGGGGTTTTATGAGAATTAAGAGCTAAGTGCACTTAGACATCTTTTCCTCATGACTCTAATTATGTCCTCATTTAAATGCAATGGCGTCCACAGCTCTGCTCCTGAGACTTCCTGGTAAACTCAGCTTGGATCTTGTTTATTAAGACCTTTTATGGGAACCATTATATAATAAGGAGCGTCTGGAGTCCCGGGATAGGTAATGCACTGCGTTTTTAGTACATTTTTCCCCTCCGGGTTTCAAGTTTTAAGTTTATTTGTTTACGGGTCAAGAAATCCTTCCCAAACTTCCATCAGAATACGCTTCATGAAATACTTGCCGAGGACTCACATTCCCTATTCTGTTTCTGGTTGCTGGGTAGAATCATCCCTCTATACTTGAGGTATGCGAAACGTATGCTATGACCAGAGAACGTCAAGATCTTATGACAAATACTAACTTGGAAAGATATAGCATTTAGGGTTGTTTACTGTGTGTTAATGCTAGACAATAAAAGTTTCAGCAATCATACAGAGGCTGTACAAGGTGGGGTTTTGTGGGAGAGAGGGGCATGACAGGGAGGGGATATTCTTAGGGAGAAGGGGAAGCCCCCGTGCTCGAAATCGGACTTTCCTTTGTGAATACAGCCCGCATTCCAAGTATTTTCATTGGCTACAGGCGCCTCCCATGGTGCTAATGGGAATACGTGAGAGTCAATTTAGGCAGATGCAGCTAAATTGCGCACATAGAGCAAGGCTTTTCTTTTCAACATAGTCTGGTTTGCAGTCACTCTATAATATACATAGTTGCATGTGGACCATTGTGATATAATGTTGTCGCAGTGATCTTATTTCTGTAAGCGATTAGACAACTATCGTGAAGGAAATATATTCATGAGACTGATGCACGTTTTAAAATCAGCTTATAATGTATTGATTTCCAATCTCATCATTTAGCACCCTTTATGATATGATAAGACATTTATAGTGCCTCTGTACACAAGTGTTTCTAGGCGTGTCAAGACAAGGTGGGTAGACAGAGGGAAGACACAACAAAGAATCTTACTAGGTATTTTGTTATTCAAATCGTGAAAGTGCACAGGGGGAGGGAAGAGGAGAAATGCCATGGGAGTACAGGGCAATAGCAAGACGCAATAAGTGCTGCCACAGAGACGGCTCAAGTAAGTGCGGAGAGGTAGAAGCTTTTAGGGTTGCAGAGTCAGTCCCTAAGTGGGTAGGAGGTGCAAGGGGCAACTGGTTGTACAGGCGCCTGGTGCCTGTGAGGTTCAGTGGTTGGCCAGGTAGCTAGTTAGCACAGCAGATAGGAGCGTCAGCAGGCGAGAGAGAGAGAAAGCAGAAGCAAAAAGGAAGGTCTTCAGTTGCTTCCAGAACCTTAGGTGGTCCTGATCAATTTTTAGAGAGACAGGGGGTCTGTTCCAGATGGAGGCACCAGAAGAGGACAACAATCTACCCCCCACTCTCTGCTTGGAGAAGCGTTTTACCCTCAGACAGTGGGAGGTGGATGAGCGGAGAGCTTGTGAAGGAAGGTGCTTAGGAAGAGAGAGTTGGATGTGGTGTGGTCCCCGGCCCCAGAAAGCCTTGTGGACGATGCACAGGGTCTTGAACTTGATCCTTACAGCCACCCAGAGCAAATGAAGAGATTTCCAGGCTGGAGAGATGCAATCATTGGGCTTGAGGCAAGGACAAGTCTTGCAGTCCTGTTCTCTATTAGTTGCAAAGCGAAAACAGTAGAGGCACACCTGCGAGAGAACCAGGGCTCTGGAGACGGTGAGCTTCTGTGGGGAAACTGAGAACAGGAAGGATACCTCGGAGGAGGTGCAGCTGGTAGGGTGACTTCTTAGAGATGTCAGAGATGTGAGGAAAGAAGAGAGGGTGGAGTCGAAGATGACACCAAGATTCTTTGCCTAACAGGAAGGTGAGACAGGGGGGCCCAAGGTGGGTGGCCAGAGAGCAGGAGGGAAAGCGGGAGAGGGGGTTCCAGTGAGAAGGATCTCAGTCTTACTGGCATTAAGACAGAGATCGTTGGAGGCACACCAACCCTGAACAGTATATACATTAAAATGATTACTAGTGCCACTAAAGAGCACAACCAATTAAGGGAGCTATGCCGCTCAGAAACTGTCAGTCATATGGTATAATGTAAAGTCATAAAATGGTGCTAATTTAGTGCTCGACGTAAGGGACATACAATATGTAAAAGACTTGTGTATTGCTTTTATGCCTTTTTATTTCTGTTACAGCTCATTTT
This sequence comes from Ambystoma mexicanum, assembly GCF_040938575.1. Classification (NCBI taxonomy): domain Eukaryota; kingdom Metazoa; phylum Chordata; class Amphibia; order Caudata; family Ambystomatidae; genus Ambystoma; species Ambystoma mexicanum. The sequence continues at coordinate 38,267,499 of NC_090924.1, read as the reverse complement.
CCTGATTTATACACCCAAAAGAAAGGGAATGACGTAAATTACGTTTTCACAGCCCCCTTCCTTTCTGCCAAATACCCCAGCATTTATGCTGGCATGGATCTTCATGTCACCGCAAATGCCGGGTATTTTTCTATGGAGTTCACCAGCGTTTTGCACCAGCAAACAGCATGGGGAATCCATAGGAATCCAGTGCTGCCTGCCAAAGGCAGGTAACACTTACTCAATTTGTACTGTGGACTGCAAAAGGCTGGCATGCAAAGGTGTATGCCACCTTTTTGTCCTCCACTATTACACTCCACCGTGCAAATCAGGAAAGTTGGGTGGCCATGACCCATTTAAACAATGTCTGAAGGTGCAGGTTCCAGTGACGGATTTAGCCGATTTACACAGGAACTTGAAAATGAGCTCCAATTTGTGCAATCAGAGTCACTTATAAGCAGAAAGGTCCTCTCCCAGCAATTTCCGTCATTTGCACTGCGGAGTACAAATGTGAAGTGTAAAAAGATGGCGGGAGCAAATACAGTAAATAGAGTAAAGATGCCGGCCATGCACAGCTGACAGGTAGCATTTACAATGATGTCATCAAGTGTCTGCCTGTTTTTTGCAGGTGCAAAACAGTCGTATTACATTGGAAATCATTGGTTTTGTACCAGCATGAAATCCTCATGCTGGCTTTAAACCAAGTTGTTTTTGAAGGTAGACGGCAAACCAGTGATGGAAACTCCCGTTACGCCCCTGCACTCTGCCTTCAAAGGCAATACAAATTCTCCAGAACGTTAATGGAGGCATTAAGACAGGCTCCTCCATTCACGCGCTGTGGGACTCCAAAATGAGCCCCCTAGATTTAAACTGGCTTACATATTATGTAATGTTTTTCCAAATAGTATTTTTATCAGTTGGTTAAACGAGGAAGGACCAGACGGTTACTGTAACAAATGAGACACACATTTAAGGATCTGTTTAATGAGGTTTACACTTACAAATAAGTAACTTATATGTAGGGTGCTTCTATGCACTGCAACTAACCAGATTGACTTAAGGCAGGAGCAGTTGGGCTAATGCTACCATCCAGAGAAATGCATATACATCTTCCTAGCTTATGTTTATTGATTTGTAAGACACAGACTGCAAACACAAATCCTTCCGCCTTCCACCCCTCCCCAGACCTCTGATTTTCCATTGAGCAGGAGCTGCGGTGCCCTCCATCCTGCGCTCCCGGCCTGTTTAAAAGCTTTCTGTGGGGTTTGTCTTGTTTGTGCACCCACTGCTTTGCAGTTAATATTCTTGATTCCCTTCTTGTTTGCCTACCCTCCCACATCCCATCCCTCTCCAGACCCTTGATTGGGTGTGCTGCCCCTGCTCTATACCCCTCTGTGGGTGTTCCATTGGTGCTGCTCAACGCTGCTCACTTCCATCAAGCAGTAGCTGCGGCGAGTGTCTTCAATCCTGCGCTCACGGGCCATTTAAAAGCTTTATGTGGGTGTTGTCTTGTTTGTGCACCTCCTGCTTCATGGCTACCTTGCCTGATTCCCTTCTTGTTCTCCCAACCCCCACAGAATCCTGTTTGGGCATGCTGCCCCTGTTCTATACCCCTCCGTGGATGTACCTTTTTGCTGCTCAATGCTGCTTATTTCAATTGTGCAGGAGCTGAGGTGAGTGTCTTCAATCCTGCACTCCCGGGCCGTTTAAAAGCTTTCTGTGGGTTTTGTCTTGTTTGTGCACCCACCACTTCAGGTCTGCCTTGCATGATTCCCTTTTTGTTCCCCCACCCTCCTGCCTCCCACTCCTCTCCAGACCCCTGATTGGGCATACTGCCCCATTTTTGTGAACCTTGCAGGGCAGCCCCTGCCCATTGCAGCCCCTTCTGGTAAAGGGCCCCTAGGTAAACGGCAACTCCAATGTAGCAGCTCCAGATGGTGTCTGTCGGTGTCAGCTTGAGAAGCTAGAAGCCTTCAGCCGTCAACATGGTCTGACCAATCAGGTAGGTGCAGTCAGGGGAAGCAGCATTCACTGCACCGCATTCCTACATCGCTACTGCACAACATATAAGCATCTCAGTTAATTGTATTGTTTAACTATCCCTCACATATCCCTAGGTAATGTGCATTTTGCATTGCTGCTGTGTTTAAAAACTAGGCATTTTCCCTCTTTTTTAGGAAAGTCGAAGCTGGGTGATTTTACATTGCGCTGCCCCCTCGTCCCCCTGTATTGCATCCACACTGATCCTGTGTTCCCCTGTGGATTCCTGTTGATTACCACCCATGTGGCTCCCGCTGCGTGAACTCTCTCCTTGTGCCTCTTGTGGTGCTCAGCTTGGATTCCTCCCTCACGCTCCCGTATTGCCTCTTTGCAGCATTTATGGTGCTATCAATCTCTCCCATCTTCTTAAACTGCAACTCTATCTCGATCGCACTAAGTATGGTGGGAAAATGTTCAAGAGGGTTATCCTGGTCTCCAACCCTGGCCTCCATAACACTGAGACCTACATCAGCACTTCCTCCAGACAGACCCTAACTGACATCCTCTTTGTTGTTCCCTCTCCAGACCTATGGGCCCCTCATATAGCCTCAGCTCTCTCTCTCCTATCTCTTCATCTGCCATTAATGGTGGCACTTGGTAGCAGGTTCTCTTGGCCTTTTTCCACTCCTCCAAGACCATCATTAATGTCTATCTGAATGGCACCCACCTAGTCCAGGGCCTTAAGCCCAATCTCCTCCTTTTCGACAGACATCTCCCGCGTCCTATGAACTTCCTTCCTTCTCCAATACTCCTACTGGCACCTTTCTGGCTACTATGCCACCCACTACTACCACCTCTGCCCACTCTCAACTCCCACTGGGTGTACCTCATGCATGTACCCCTCCCTGGAAGTCTTTCAAATGTGGCAACCTGTTCCACGTCCCTACTCTCAATCGATCGCTCTGCTGTCAAACACTCCTCTGGCATCTGCCACCTCCTCATAAAACTTGACATGGATGTCTTCGCTTTGACTGAGACATCGTTCACGTCAAACTCTGTCACAAGTTTTGACACTCTCCTCCCTCATGGCTACAAAATCCTCTCTGATACCAGAACCAACCAGCTCTGATTTTTCCAGAGTGGTTCTCTGCTTTTTTCATTCCTATGCAGGCCCACTCCTCCTTTGAATGCTCGGTCTGCCCCCTCTCTATCCTAGCCTCTCTCTGACCATGGCCAGCATCTACAGGCCATCAGGCCAGGTTGCTGTCTTCCTCTCAGAGTGGGCTGACCTCTCCTCTTCCCTCCTTGCCTCTACCTCTCAGCTTCTCCTCAGAGACCTCAACATCCACCTGGATGCTTCTAATCCAACCTCTGGATTGTTCCGAAAACTCTACGACACTCTCTCTCTCCAGTCTACTCCCTGGTCCAACACATTCGGCGGGACACAGCTTGGATTTTCTCATCTCCTCAGACATCCCCCTCTCAAATCCACTCACCATTCCTCTCTCTTGGACTGACTACTTTCTGCTTTCCTCTCACCTTAAACTCTCTGTCCCTCAGGCAAAAACCACCACTGCCACATACATTCTCAGTCATTCGGCCATTGAAGCATGTGTCAGTGGATGCCTTTGCCTCTATTTCTATGCTCCTCCTACTCATGTGGATGACTCACACTCTGAAACAGCCCTCTCTAACTTGCATCTTTCTATCTCCAGCACTCTGGACATCCTTGCCCTGGTCATTAGAATCTATCTGAAACCTACCTCCAAGGGCAACTCTTGGTATGACTCCGACCTCGCCACCCTAAAGTGAAAGTGCAGGGTGGCTTAGAGGAGTGGAGTGCCTCGGGCGCATCTTCTGACAAACTGGCTTTCTCCCTGCTCCAAAGTCAATACAGACTTTCTGTCCTGTCCATGGAGAAAGTCCACATCCAAGCTTGCATCTCTGTGGCCTCTAACAACACAGCACAACTCTTTAAAATCTGCAAGGAGCTGGGAAATCCTTATGCAGTCTCCACCTTTACTGTTTCCTCCCAGACTCTCTTGTACGGCTTTTGCTTTTCACTTCACCACAAAAACCTAGGGCTTCCTGTCCTCGCTCTCCTCTCATCTCACTCTACCCCTGTTGGACCCTCACTATCCGCCTCTCCCTCTCCTCCTCCTTTCTTCTCTTTCTCTCTGATAACACCTTGTGATGTATCTAGACAAGTCTGATCTATGAAAGTATCATCCAAACAGGTGCGCCCCTGATCCACCAGAATCAATAGTACATTGACACCCTTGCTCCAGCCTTGGCTGATTTCTGAAATCACATTTTCGCCACTGAATCTTTCCCCTCTCTCGTCAAGCACTCCAGTGTGCACCCTCTCCTTAAAAAGCCTTCTGCTGATCCCACCTGTCCGGCAAACTATCGCCTGATCTCAGTCACTCCTTTCCTGGGCAAACTCCTGTACAAGCTATATATCTCCCAACTTTGTCTCCACACTGAATCTGTTGGTTTCTCCATGACCATCAGTCTGGCTTCAGAGCCACCAGAGGTATAGAAACTGCTCTCCTAAACACCTGGAAGATTTGCTCTCTAACCATGACTCCAGCCTTCCTCTGTCCTCATCCTCCCTGAACTTTCCTCTGATTTTGACACAGTCAATCACGTCATCGCGATCAAAGAACTATGTGAGAATCTGGGCATCATGGATCAGGCCCTGGAGTGGTTGTCCTCCTTCCTACTGGACCGACCCTGCCAGGTTAAACTTGGGTCCTTTCTCTCCACCACCTCTCTCCACATGTGGTTGTCCCTAGGGTTCTTTGAAAAAAGTCTGTCTCTCATAGGTTGCTTAAATCAAAGATATTCAGAAATATTTCAGGTGCAAGAAAGTGGAAGGTCTGTAGACCACAATGAGACCTTCTCAAAAATATGCTGGAAAAAAGTAAACCCGTTGTTGCCAATGGGGTAAAACCTTCTAGCACTCCTCCTGGGACACTGTTCAATGTATAGTGATGATAAATGCACAATTGCACTGTTTCAAAATTTCAAAATGGCTGAGCCAACATTCAACAATTCTTATAACAAGATATCCTTGTTGTAAGTACAATCCAACGGTATGTAGGTAACATATTCATCAATGCTGATTCCAAAGTGTGCATACAGGTATTTTTAATACAATTTTCAAGAAGGTGTTTTAATTAGAAAATGATGGGCATGCAGAGTAAAACCATCTAGTGTAAAACCCATATACAAATCAATATTAAAGCCACTGGTTTATTCCGACAAAAATGAATTACTGCATGGAAGTATCATTTTTAGAAGTAAAAAATTTAATCTGTAGGTAATAACTTCACAACAACATTATACATCTCAGTGCAAAATTGTGCAAAGGAATAACGATAGAGCTCAAATAGATGAAGCCTATCAATTCTCTACTTCAACTCAGTTTTGTGACAGCAACTAATGCCAATGTGTTTCGGACACAATGTTCATCATCAGGACATTTGAGAAAAGTGTTCCATATTCAATTGTTCATCCTGAGAACAGGTATGTGTGTTTAATAAAAATGTCCACAGTGTTGTTCCTTCTCAAACTCATTCTTGTTAAAAGGTGTACTGACCTTCATCTGTATTACAGTTCAGGAAGAAAAGGATGTACCTTATAAGAGAAAACCAAAGGTATAGCCCTGTCAGTCACACTCTCAGCTCATATTTTGTGAGCAAGTTCTTAATAGCATGTAGGTGAGCGTGTATGACGCAAGGCCGTCAATTGATGCAGTTAAGGGAAGGTGAGTATAGAAAGAGTACTCACCCAAAAAAGTGGCTTAGAATCTAACCTCTGTTGATTTTGCAAGAAGCTCTACAGGATTCTCATGGACCCACGTGGTGTCCTGATAGAATCATCAAAATACCATTGTTTCAAATATATAGGTATGTATATCTAAATTCAATATACTATGTGTACGCAACGTGTCTATTTTAGATCAAAAAGGAAATCAATGAAGAGTGCTGTAGTCGGCTTCTGAAAAAGCCCATACTCGTTTGTTGTCTACAAAGTTATGTGTACTCATTACGCTGTGGAACTAAGATACATCAATCCAGTAATGCGTGTTATAATTCGGCTGAAACAAGCCCTGTGTCGCATAAAATCCACCATGAAAAGTCATCTTGTACGGCTGTCCAACCGTCATATGTGAGACAGCATCTAGCTAGTGTTGCGTGTGACACCAGTGCGCAAGCCTATGCTCTAACGTCAGTGAAAATGAAACTCGACTATTGAAAAGTAAGCTCTGGAGAGAGATCTATAAACATACCTAATCTGTTATAAAGGTTACGCATTATGAAAGCTTACCGCAAAGTAGCTTTGGGGAGATGAGCGAGTAAATGTCTCTCCTTGCATTTCAGAGCATTTTGTTGTGACGTAGGAGACCACGTGCATGCATGGAAACACCATTACGTGTAGTCACCATCTTGGTGCGGGACAAATGCTGGTGTGGGTAGTGCAAGGGAGGAAGGGCCATTTTGTCCCCCGTACATTTGGCACAAAAGAAACATAATGCTCATGCAATAGTGGGGAGATGTCCTCCTTGCCCGTCCCTGGCAACAGCAGACGAGGGGCTATTGCAAGACACATCAGGACTCCATTTTATGTACCTACAGGCTCCATTTTTGGACTAGGCCGCATCCTGATAACTGAGAAGTCTCCTCTCCCCTTTGCAGCGCAGCACACAGTAAACACTGACAGCTCCCACCTCCTCCTACCGTTGTCTGTGCCACCAAAGCTCAATTCTCATGGATGCTCTGACGTGATTGTTACAAGTAAAAAGTGTATTCCTTTCCTTCCTCTGAGATCAATGCCCTGTGTGTGACCGGGGCGAATCTCGACTTGTGGCCCATCCGTTTCCACAAACCTGCTCCCGCTCCTCTCATCCCCACCCTTGGAAGTTAGTGCCTGCATAACCTTTTGCCCCTCCATTCTTCCTTTGATATAACAGAAGTGTGACCCTTCCCCACTGACCTCCCTATAGTGCCCCCAATATAACTGGGTTTATGTCATCATATATTCCGCCTAAAACTGATACCTCTCAATCCATCCCCTCAAGCTGTAGGGCACCATGACAAATAAATCCTAGATAAATCACCCTGATAAGGCACCAGGAGGGTGAGACCCTCGTACCCTCTACTATTACAAAGGCCTGAGGCGGGAATGTGTAAATAAGTCTCCACAATTTATAGGTATCCCATCATTCTAGTACATGGTTTATGTGTGCATTATTCACTGTATGTCAGAGATCTTGTGTAGCTTAGTTTAGACAGAATATTCTCCACTCATGGACCCAGCCTGACTTTCACCTCGCAAATATGGTCCCAGCTGACCCACGTGATGCCAACCAGACCTCCAAGCTGCCAGCCAGTCCTGTGGAGCCGCTCCCTGCACTACTATAATGTATCCATGTTTTTTTCCAATCCCAATGCAACTTGATGTACCTACAGAGAAATGTCACTAGTGATGTTTCTAAAGCTTATAATGTACTGTTTTTGTATTATTTGTCAGATCCCTCTCAGGGCAGCAGAGTCCTCTGCCTGCTTATTTCTATAAATCTTTGTTTTACTCAAAACCTTTCTCCTGGCCTCATTCCCTACTGGGGTGTGTCCTTTTACTATGAGCTTATAAGTGTAGTTTTGGAGAATGACCACCTTTAGTAGTCAAGGAAACCACCAGTATAACACTCGCGATTTGTGAATGCCGATGTAAATATCATCGATAAGACGAAGTAAAGACAATAATACTATGGATGACAGAACCATCTATCCAAACCTGATGTAATGTCAACCAAATACTTGTGTGAGGTAAATACGACCGGGAGTGCAAAACATGGAAGGTTCCTCCAGGAAATTTCCTGAGTCTCTCCAGCTCACCCCTAGTTGTGACGTTATAAATATTTGTGTCAAATCATGGTTTTAGTAATGCCATTGTGAGGGTATAAATATGGGCTCATTAGCGTCTACCTGCTATTGCAAATGTGGGGTCTTCTGTTTGGAGGTCAAACATGTGGCCCCAGCTTGTCACGGATCATGTAGAATAACCTGGGTGAGTATAATTTATCTGCAATTCTGTGGGGCCACTTGTACATACGTCCAAATTAAACAATTAGGAAAAATATCCAGCATTTGTTACAACACCATTAAGATGACAAATGTGTGCTTGAGATTCAAAAATATGTTGTTGCCACTACACAGTGTCAGAGAGGGATAGCCTCGCAGATATGAACCACTAACAATCTATACCACATATGTCATTTTAAAATAGCACTTCGAAATGCATACTAATGCGGTTGCCAATAAACCTATGAAGACTTAATGTTTACTCGTGGGTACCTGCCCACTCACAGTCTGTCTTCTTGGCCATAGCCTTGCAGTTACACATAACACATCAAGTCAAATTCACAATGCATTCCCTTAGGGCTCAGTGAATCTAATCTGTCTATCCAGACAATTTCTCTTTGTTGTATCTTTTTCAATAGATTCCCTCCCCTGAGTCCTAGTGTGATTTGTCAAAAAATTACGCATTTTAATTGCACCATGGTGTGGCGAAAGGCTTTAAAATGTGTTGCTACTGGTGATTTGGTACTCTCTGTCCTAATGTTGGACTTGTGTTCTGTCCATCAGAGCTTTGCCTTTTGAGTAGTTATGCCAACATACACTTCAGTCCATATACCACATTGGTGGTATCGCAGGTACATGAATGTTTAAGTTCAATGCTCCTTCCTGTGTATGGATGTGAAATCAGACTCGACAGTGCTGACAATTGTAGCATGGTTGGGTACCACGGTAAAATGTGTTCCCTGTCTGATCTTCCGATGGTTCTGCTTTAATTATGCTGTTGTGTAAAATTTGACTGTTCTTATAGGCGAAAGTAGGTATTCGAGGGAAGAGGTTTTGTTACTGTGGGTCCAATTGTAAGATCGACCAATTCTTTTTGATGATGTTTTTTTTTTATTTTTGTACTCTGTAACAAGTGGGTGGTTACATACACCAATTGTGCCTGCCTTTGGTCTTTTCATTTTAGGTTCCAGTAGGATATCGCGTTGAATAGCCTCCACTTTGGTTGGCATTGTAGTGATAGTGGCGGCCTTGTAGCCTCTTTGCAGGAATTTGGCTTCCAATATCTGTGACTGTCATCTGTACTCCTCCATGTCAGAAATATTCCTTCTGTATATCAGCAATTGACTGAGTGGTACACTATCCAGAGTTTGCTTCAGGTGGAAGCTCGTGCCCAACAACACACTATTCCTTTCCATAATTTTTGTGTAAATTCTGGTATTCAAGTGATCTTTCTCTGAGTATGTATGTACGTCTTTACTTAGTTTTATCGGTGATAGTACATCGACATTCAGGAATTCCAAGTGTTACACTGGTGGTTTCCTTGACAACCCACACCAATATTGTCCCACACCAAGATGGTGACTAGGCGGAATGGTGCTTCCATGCATGTGTGTGGTCTCCTAGGTTACAACAAAACGCTCTGAAACGTGTGGAGAGACGTTTACTTGCTCGTCTCCCTATAGCCACTTTGCAGTAAGCTTTGATAACATGTAACCTTTATTATAGATTAGGTATATTTATAGATCTCTCTGCAGAGCTTACTTTGCAATAGTGGAGTCTTGTTTTCATTGATGTTACAGCACTGGTGCCACACGCAACACTAGCTAGATGCGGGCTCACATATGACGGTTGGACAGCCGTACAAGATCACTTTCCCTGGTGGATTTCACACCACAGAGGGCTTATTTCAGCCGAATTATCACACGCATTCCTGGATTGATGTATTTTAGTTCTTAGTGAGTACATATGAGTACACATAACTTTGTTGACAACACACAAGTACATGCTTTTTCAGAAGCTGAATACAGCACGCTTCATTGAATTCTTTTTTTAACTAAAATAAACACATTGCGCACACGCTGTTTTTTGAATTTAGATATGCATATCTATATAGTTGAAACAATGGTACGTTGATGTTTCTATCAGACACCACACAAGTCCAAGAGGAACCTGTAGCACTCCTGGCAAAATCAACAGAGGCTAGACTCTAACACAGATTTTTGGGTGAGTACTCATTCTCTACTTCCCTTCCCTTAACTGTATCAATTGACAGCCTTGCGTCATACATGGTCACCTAAATGTTATTAAGAACTTTCTCACAAAATATGGGATGAGAGCATGACTGACAGGGGTAATCTCCTAGTGCACACATGGAATACGCGTACCCCGCTCGCGCCAGCTCAATCGCGAGTAAAACTCCACACGCACCCCCAGAATACGCGTACCCCGTTAGCGCCAGCCCAATCGCGTGAAAAAGTACACGTGTCCTCGGATCACCAACAAACGTATCTCACAAGCAGGTCATGCCACAATGGACCCCACCAACTCCCGTGCACATGCCAGCAGGCAGCGCACACCACAACCGACCCCCCCAACACCCACTCACATGCCAGCGGGCAGCCCACACCACAGCCGACCCCCCATCACCCTTTCACATGCCAGCAGGCAGCCGACACCACAACGGACCCCCATCACCCGTGCACATGCCAGCAGGCAGCCCACACCACAACTGACCCCCAAACACCCGTTCACATGCCAGCAGGTAGCCCACACCACAACAGACCCCCATCACCTGTGCACATGCCAGCAGGCAGCCCATGCCGCTGCCGACCTCCCCATAACCCATGCACATGTCAGCAGGCAGCCCATGCCACAACGGTGCCCCCCCATCACCCATGCACCTGCCAGCAGGCAGCCCACACCACAATCAACCCCCAACACCCGTGCACATGCCAGCAGGCAGCCTACACCACAACGGACCCCCATCACCCAGGCAGCCCACATCACAACTGACCCCCCCAACACCCGTGCACATGCCAGCAGGCAGCCCACACCACAACTGACACCCCAACACCCGTTCACATGGCAGCAGGCAGCCCACACAACAACGGACCCCCATCACCCATGCACATGTCAGGAGGCAGCCCATGCCACAACTGACCCCCCCAACACCCATTCACAAGCCAGCAGGCAGCCCACACCACAACCGACCCCCCCAACATGCGTTCACATGCCATCCTCAAGGAACGATGCCCGTCTCAATGCCCAGTGCATGGAGTTCTCCGCCCTGACCATCGTGAGCCATGCCCTCTCCGCCGGCTGCCGCTATGCATCTATCTGCTGGCCCAACCGCTGCCACGGAAGACACACGTAGTCCAGGGTCCTCCTGCGCATCGGCGAATGCCTGCCCCTGTGATGTAGATGGCCCGAGGCCTAATGCCTCCCACATCAAGCCTGCCGCCTCCTCAATGCCAACTGCCTCTGCAACCACGACTGCCCCCAGGAAGATGGAGGTCCAGTTGCTGGGGTAACCACCTCTGCTGGTCCTCGGATTCCCGACTGTGGCAGGGATGTGTTCTCCACCAGCCTGGCTGTGGTGGATGGGGCAGGTCCACAGGGTGCCCAGGTGAGACATGGGCGGGAAGATGGGATGGAGGATGACTGGCACATAGGGTGTGCAGATGAGGAGGGGGTCACAAGAGCGTCCAGCACACGGAGGAACCCTGTGCCTACGACCTGTCCTAGCAAGTCAACGCAGCTACACAGGTGTCCGAAACAATGTGCGTTGTCCTGCCTCAAACCATGTACATCATTCCGAATCACTCGTGTGCGCAGCACAACACCGACAAGGACAGGCTCAACCCTGTCATGGATTGCCTCATCCGCAGGTAGAGGAAGGTCAGTTGACATAGACACATGCCCTACCTGCGAGCAGGCCTGGAAAGAGGCATCCCTGCTGGAGCAGGATGATGCAGTCACAGTATCAGGGACAGGATTACACACCGGCACCTCCTAGGCGACCTGTCCTTCCTCCTGCCCATGCCCCTGGACTGCACCACTTGCACCAGTGGAACCACCCTCTCCAGGCCCTAGCGTGGGTCTGATACGGCCTCTTCATCAACCACTCCCGCCACCAACCTGGATGACTCTGTGCCGTCTTCTGCACTCTGCCCCTGTGGGGGCTCACCTCTCCCTTCTTCTGCCGAGGAGTCTACATCCAACCTTGGCCTCTTGGACCTCCCATCAGCAGCTGCGGCCATGGACGCAGCACCAGTCCCCTCACTCCTGGAAGATATTTTTACCTGGGAGGGGGGCAGGGCCTTGCATCTCCAGCTGGCAGTGGCATCCCTGCTGCTGTGCTCCACAGGGCCGTCTCCATCCTCTTCATCAGTCAACGCTGCAGACAGGGAGAGACAGAACACAGGCATCAGGACACTGTACAATCGTCTGCTAGACACATAACTATTGCACATGTGTGACAGTGTCAAACATCACAGAAGGCATCACACTTTCCATCACTCAGGTCAATTGAACCCACACACATGCACAGACAAGCAGGGAACATGCAACAGGCATCTGCATTCATTCACATGGAACTGAATGAACATCCTAAGGGTGGCATGACATCACAAGCATTATGGAGCATGCCATTCAAATGCACACACGCCAACAGACAGACATGCATCTGGCCATCTCCACCTCCTGTCACAGTGCAATCATTGTCAACTATGTCACATCTGCCAATCGGGTACCTAGATGCCCATGTCACATGCATCCATGGCGTCTCACAGTCACACACATAAAAAACAGACACACACACATGTACACCGTGCACGTACATGAAGGTGGGATGAACATCCATGTTTCACACCCCAAACATGGCTGAGTACATAAACAGGCATGCAAACATCTGTGCATCTTCACATGCAGTTGTACATCATGCATCAGTACACATACACCATTGATGTGCACCACACATGACTGGACTCACCTGCAGAACGGTCATGTCCCTGCACATACACATCCATACATGGGACATGTCAGACATATGTCCAAGCTGCACACTCCTGCCACACCTCAACATGCACTGTGTCGATTGAGAATGCATGGACACTTACCGCTCGACTCCGGACGGGTCTAACTCTTGAGGACCTGGAGGTGAAGCGTTGGGTGAAAGCGTTCCAGGACCCTCATCTGGTCATTGGTAAGCCAGACCCGGTGCCCCACTGCATCAACTGCGTCCAAGAGGCGCCGGGCCTTCCTGAGGGTCCTGTACTTGAAGTCCTCCCAGCACTTATGGACGTGTTTACAGTCATGGGGGCCATAACCTCCACGTTGAAGGCACCCACGAAGTCCAACCAGATCCTCTCCCGTCCATCCTTGTCGGCACGTGCTTGTCTGAAGAGGGCATCATAATGCCCCAGGACTTCATCCACCAGGATGCCAACTTCTTTAGCAGTGCAGCTGGCAGCCCTCTGCCTCCCTGCCGGGTGGTCGCCACTGGTCCCAGATGGTGTTTGGCCCGACATGGCAAACCCCCCGAGGCTGGTGTGGGTAGGCAACTGGGTCCTGGGGCTGGGATGTGGGGCAATGGTACACCAGTCGGGAGTCTTCTGTTCCAGCAGGGGTGGTCACAGCAACTGGACCCCTGGCGATGGCTGATGTGCAGGCACCAAACAGTAGGGCAAGTTGGCGGCAGGCCGGCAGCCAGCAGCAGATGGCTCGTAGGAGGCTCCCCGGGGCTCTCTGGTGTAAGTAAATGGCCTTCTGTGTGTTGTCGCGTGGCCAGCCTGATGCAGAGTGAAACCGCATGTGCAAAAACAGCACATCAGCGTGAGATTGAGTGAAATCCGAGGAAAGGCCCTTGGCGTATAAGCGCGCAAGTGACGTTACACGCGCATGCATTTCCCTCTGCATAGGTTAAAGGTGAGCGCGGGCCAGCAGTTTGCTGTACCTGCTTTTCGTAGAGACTGATCGCATGTGTTTCTTCTTATTGTGGGTTCACATGCGAATACTTCACAGTGCTTAAAGTTGGTACTTCTTGTTTCTTTTCCACGCAAGGCAGACGGTGAGTCGCGCATGCTTATTTTTCCCATTGTGGTTGCCCATGTTTGTCGCGCACCCATTTTCGAGGTCAGAGTAACCCGTGTGTTCCACGTGTACATGTTTTTTGTGTCCCTGGGTGCCACAGTGTACTGCGGGAGGTTTATTCCATGCACGTGGGCTACCAGGGGTTGCATGCACATTTAATATCATTTTTTGGGGTGCCTGAGCATTGCTTGACCCGTCTTTTATCACCAGGGGTCAAAGACAGCCTTGCAGGAGCACAGGGGTGTGTCTAACATCATGTACCCTGCCCCCTTCACCCCAATTGCCCAGGACAATTGTTGTGTGCACCTCCCATGGGCTACATACCATCTGTGCCATGGTTAAGAGGACACCAAAAGGGAAGGGTGGCAAAGCTGGGCGACCTCCCAAGGCTGGGCATGGTGGGGCATGTGGTCGGGGTGGCCAGGGAGTCAAGGGAGTACAGAGAGGCCAACGTGGACGCGGAGGGGGACGTGGCCATGGTGTACCACTGGGGCAGGATGTCCACCAACTTGCTAGGACTGCCATGCCACCACCCAATAGCCTCAGGGAGATGCTGCTGCTGCAGTAGTCCCCAGCACACAACAGACTCCACAGACAATGTCATCTGCTGGCACAGACAACCAGGTGGTGGAAGATGCAGGTCCAGCTGTGGCAACCACCACCCATTTTCAGGGTCAGCAAGGGCAGGCTGCCTTCCACAGGACTCACAGGCAGATTTTCAGGGCAAGAAGGCGAAGCCACGTGTGTCCAAGGTAACTGTGACCAAGGCACATGTTCCTGGGTCCGTTTTGAGATCTGGTGCCCCAAGCAGCCAGGTGGTGGGAGCTGCAGGGGCAGATGCAGCCAACACCACCCCGGCAGTGAGTCTAACAGCCAGGACTATGTCGGTCGCAGCCCTTGGCACTGAGGCAGTTGTGCTGCTGGGTCCTGGAAACGGCACCCAGCAGCCAGTTACACTATCCAGGCCTTCCGTCCTCATGCCAAATCCATCTCCCATTGGCCAGTCCACCATCACCACTGCCCCAACTGACCAGAGCGGTATTTGCCCCTCAGGGTCCGCACAACTGGCCAAGAGGAGGAAGTGTGCTTCTGTGCATGAGGCTGGGACCACAGACATGGCATCAGCCTCCTGCACAGCGAGGAAGAAGACCTTCAATAAAGAGGCGCTGGACTTCCTAATGGACTACGTGTCAGCACACAACCATGATATGCTGGTGGGTGCAGGTTACCATTCTACACCTGCCCAGCGTCAAGTCCAATGGCAGTTCATTGCGGATGGTGTAAATGCGAATGAATATGAGAGGCTCAAAGCTCACGAAGAATTGGATTGACCTCCGACGCTGTGCAAAACAAAAGCAGGCCTCTAATTACTCCCTAACTCTGGGGACTGGCAGTGGGCCTCCACCAGAGGAGGATGAACTCAATCCGCATGAGGAAATCGCTGCAGAGTTCATCGATCAGAGACTTATCCAGGGAGTGGGAGAGATGCAGGATTATGAAGCAACGTCCGGTGAGTCTTGATGCGTGCGTGTCCAGCCCATGTGTGTTTTGCTTGTGTGATGTGTTGTCATTGAGAACCAGTTCAGGCTATGTATTGATGAGTGCCAGTTGTGACACATGCAATGTTTTACTGATGCATGCTCGTCATCATGCAGTCTGCATGCAGGATATGTGCTGCACACAGGGGTAGTCCTCATCATCACACATGCACCCTACTTACATGCAAGACACTCGGCAGCCTCTCCTGTCCATGTACAGGCTCACGGACATGTTTGCATGTAGCCTGTGGTGTAGTTCCAGCCAACACTCAGCCTATGTCGTCACATGACTGACGGTTATGTGAGGTCACCCTGCAAGCTGCTCCTCCTCACGGGCATGCATCCTTGCCTCTCCACCACCCTTTAGTTCACTGTCACCATGGTACTGGCGATTTCCATGTTGGACTACTGCTATGGGCTGTTCCCCTTTTCTGTGTACAGGCACAGTTGCCTGTGCAACCCTGCCATACATCTGCTGTTGGCTACATTCTTTGTCCTTGATGCACAGTGTCTCACTTGGACCATGCAGATTGCACAGGCTCGGAGTGCACATGAGTGATCATTCATGGACCATTGCATTCCTGCAAGCCCCTATGGGTCTGTGTCAGGCTACACATTGTACCACATCTCCAGTATTTTATCTGTCTCATGGTATTTGCTCATCCATGTCATGCTCACTCAGGGTCACTTCATCATCATACACATGTTTATGGCAACCTTGTCTGTGTCGGGCACAGGCCTCCCTCTATAAAAGCCACCCTGCGTCCAGGCGACTGGTGTTGTGTCTTCTGTCTGCATAGATGTACTTGTGATGGTTCCCCATGTGTCCTGCTTTCTGTCCCCCTCACATCTGCTGTAGTCTCAGTTGTCTCAGTTGATGCAACTGACACCTGCATACACTGTCTGCTACTTCACAGCACTGTGGTCAGCCATTCATAGCCATGCACTGTCTCCCTGCCATTCCCCGGGGGTGTGTGGTGGTGCAGCGCATCCCTACAACCCAATGCAAACACTTTTCACATGATGACTGCACTTGCCCTTGCAGTGCCGTCATGTCACAAGTTCGACATCACTACATTTTGAGTTCTGTTAATGGTAGAGAATTTACACATGTGCTGCACTGCACCCACGGACCTCTGAGCCATGTTTCACCCTTCAACATGCCTATTCACTGGTGTGTTGTCAAAGTGACCTGCCATATATGTATCCATTTGCCGCCCTTCACTGTATTTCAAGGCACTTGCGTTGTTGCATCCTGTGAGACGTGTGCTTTTATTGATATTAATGTTCTTGTAGTGCATGTTGACATGCATTTAGCATGTGTAATGGACACTTCTATTTGACATACTGCTGTGGGTATTTGGAAATTGCGCCATGGCTATGCTACCTGCCATCTCTTAGTTCACATCTATTCATCTTGCCACAGATTTATGCTTGCCAGAAGGTTGTGTGTGATGCAGTTAATATGCAACATGCAGTACATGTGTGGGTCCCCTTCCATTTCATTGCCACTGTATGTGTTGTATGTGACATGGCTGCCTCATGTGTTGCCCTCAATATTGCGGTATGTATGTGTGTGGTATGTGCCGCTGACATGTGTACTTAAGTTTATTATAATTTCGTTACAGGTGATGATGCAGCAGAAGCAGTGGAGGAGGAGATTGGCGGCAGGATGGAGGGTTCAGGTCACCATCCCAGCATCAGTGCTGGTCGTGGGGTGGTAGGCCATGAACATCCCTCTGTGCTCCAGGCCATTTTGTCCAGGCCTTCCTCTGGGTATGGCTCTGACGATCTCTCTGACTCTTATGTTGAGTCGGATGCTCATGAATCCATGCTGTCAACAGTGGGTGATTCTGCTATGTATTCTGCTCTGTCTGCCACACCTGCAGTGGGGGTGGACCCCTCAAGGGGCCAGTCAGTGTTTGTAGGTCGGCCTGTGGTGGTTACGGGTGCAGAGTCACACTCCACACTAGTTGCTCCTGTTCCTGGGGCATCAGATCGATGGAGGAATGCTGTCCTGCAGCCGCAGGCTCTGTCAGCACAGCAAGTTCCACGTCTCCTTGGGCCCCGCAGGCGTGGTGCCCAGCAACCCGGTGGCCATGCGCCACCGCGGAACACTGGGTGGGAGCAATCCATGTATGCCATTGCACAACAACAGGACGGATCAATTGAGGTGTTGGCTCAAGGCATGTAACATGTGGCTGATTCCATCCTCCCCCTGATAGGCAGGTGGAGCTCCAGCAGCAAGCAACACAGTCCACGTGCTCACTCAGGCTGGGCATGATGGCGTCCAACAGGGCCCGCCGGCTGAACTGGTGGTTCTGTGCTCAACTATTGCTGCTGAGGGACAGGCCAACAGGGAAGCCCTGACGGAAAATTACTTCTCCCTCAGAAGTACTCTGGGTGCTCTCATCATGGCCCAGGATCAACGGCCAGAGCAGATGATGGTGCAGCTTGAATGCACACTCTCGGCTGAGCTCCGTACAAGCCGGGAGGAGGTTCGCCTGGCATGTGAGGCCTCTCTGGCAGAACTCTGTGTTACACGTGAGGTGGTGCATGGGGACCTCCGTGCCATATTAATTCAGAACCAGGCTCACCGGGCCCGCATGCTTGCTGCCATGGAGGGGCTTGCTGGGGCTATGCGTCAGGCACCTGTGCCACGTGCACCTCCTGATGTAAATACAGGGGGTGACAACGACGATGACCTATCTCTCACTCAGGTCATGCTGTGAAGACCATGAGCCCATGGGGGATTTTTTATTTTAGTCTCAACATCGACACGTGTGGGTGTGGAGGTGCACCCTGCACCACCCCCCTCCTGAGTTGTCCCCCAAAACCCCGGGTCCACTATGGCCATTTGAATTTTTTGTCTATTGTGCATTTATGTAGCAGTGTGCTGCTTTGTGGCTTCCAATAGCATCCATGGTGTGTTCCGGCTGGGCCCATACAGACTTGTCTTGTGTTTGTGTTTCTGGCTTGGGGTCTGGACACATATGCCACTCCTGCTTCCCCTTTCCATGGGCTCGCAAGGATGGCACCGTGTGACAGTAACTTACACAGAGGCATTGGACTTCTGTCATATCTGTGGCCAGTCTGTATACATTGTTGATGCACTTCATGCTGTATGCGGTTCCATGCCCACTTTAGCTGTCGAGGCCACTCTCATGATGGTAGGGGGACATTTGGTGGCAATGTCACATTGAGGGACTTGTGCTATGGTGTTTCCTCACTGTCTGACATTGTGACTGTTGGGTCCTGTGTTCATGATGTGTTATGTTGGTAAATTGATCGTCCTGTGTTGCCTTTGCTTATGATGTGTCACAGGATCAGCAATATGTTTCCGTTGAAGATGTGTCATCAGAGTGGTTAGCATGGAAAATGTATGCTACACTGTGTGTTCATGCATTTCCCATGCTAACATGCATTAAATTGCCCTGCAAACACCCCCCATAACACACACTAAACACCCCCAAGCCCACCCCCACCCCAACATCCACCCACCCAATCACTACTTGCCTTCTGAGACATGCTGTGTCCCTGCTGCTCATGTTCACATTGAATTTCGTGATCGTGGACTGGTGCTGCTGGCAAATTGTTTTCCTTTTTTTAAAATTTTTATTTCCAGGCCATTGAAACCACTCACTGTACTGTGTGGTGTAGTGAGCGGGGTGTTGCGGGGGACAACCCCGAAGCACCCGTATTTTCTTTTATTTTATGGGATTCCCTGTAATGCATGCCACCAAAGATTCAAGGTTTTGGTGTTCAGGCCTTTGGTGGAATGCACGTACATGCTTTCAGTTTAGGTTGGATGTTTTTGTTAACTCTTTTCTTCAGAGTGCGTGTCTGAGGGGATTGTCTGTGGCCTGTTTCCATTTATAACAGTGCGCATTGTGACAGCTGTGTCATATGTGTTGATATTTTTATTGAGGTTTTCACAGTGCATGCCATGGTGTGTGGGGTGGGTGACATGGGGTTGGGAGAGGTTTAGGTCACATAACAGCATTTGGATGTGCTATTTTGCATGGGGAGTTTGCAATCTGTGCCTTGCATGTGTGCCTTTTGGTCACACAGGATTGTGTTTGTTTAAGTGGCTAGGGATGCACACAATGCTGCAATTCCAAGGACACATTCTCAGGATGTTTAGGTTGTGACAGTTGACTTTGCCTTTGTCATCATCGATTGTCACTTGGAATGTGCCAGGCCTGTGTGCACTCCACAGGGTGGGAGTTTAGGTATAAAATGTAGCCACAAGCTGGGTACGGCCTTTCCCCCCATGCACAGTGGACGTGCGTGTGGTTGGGGATGTGGGGGCACCACCATGTCCACTGGTACACCCCGCTGGGTTTCAACATTGTGCAGGACACATTCTGCCACAATGATCCTGCACACTACTGGAGGTGCATATAGTAGCTTTCCACCAGAACGCTCAAGGGAGCAGAAACATGACTTCAGCACTCCGATTGTGCGCTCCACTATGCCCTGGGTTGCAATATGGGCTGTGTTGTATTTTACCTGGGGTGGTGTGGTGGGGTTCCGTATTGGCGTCATCATGTGGGTGCTCAGAGGTTAGGCACTGTCCCCTGGGGAGGTGATAATGGTTATCATTAGTTGGGTTTGTTTATTTGTCTGTGTGTCACATGCATACATGTGCACAGGCATTTGTACTCACCAATGAGCCATGTTTGCCATGCCTCCCAGCTTCCACGTCTCGGTGTAGGGCTGAATTCTGTATATGAAACTGTCATGGGTGGACCCGGGATAGTATGCCTAGACAGAGGTGATGATTAACTTGGCATCGCATACAACATGTACGTTGATGGAATTCCAGTGCTTGTGGTTGTGATAGATGTGCTCAGTGACCCTAGGTGGACGTAGGGCCACATTTGTTCAATCAATGGCGCCAAGCACTCTGGGGAAGTGTGCCACCCCGTAAAAGTCCTGGACCACAGCCTGCCTTTCTGCAGGTGTTCTGGGCATCTATATGTGCCTGCGGACTGAGGGGCGTGTAGTCATTATTGCCAACTCCTGGTGCAGGCAGCGTGAGTGCGTGGGAAGTGAGACACCACTGACTATGGCAGTTGTCTGCTGAAATGACCCAGTGGCCAAAAAATGCAGGACATTAAGCACCTTTTCCAAGAGGCTCAGTGCTTGGGAGCATAAGGTGGGTGATGTGAGGTCATCCACCCACGCAGTGACCAGGTCTAGGATGATATGAGGTACCTGACATAGACCTGGTCATCAGGCATCCCAAAAAGGCTGGTCCTCGGCAATAAAATGTGGGGCCTGGCTATTCTCCTCCTCATGCGCTGTCCCACGATCACTGCTGGGAGAAATGGGACATTCATCATAGCTGTATATGCTTGTTTGTTGTTTGCACGCACTTTTATACTGTGTGGGGGCGCTTTCGCCTGCTTTTGTGTGGCGGATGTATTTACGCGTGTGCGTATCTTTTGGCATGTGGAGTTTTCCCTATTCGTTTCCATGAATATGTGTTGTTTGCGAGCGTGTGGGTGTTGCATGTATTTCCCAGCGGTACGTCCCCTGTTACGCCCACATTTTCATGCGTTGTTCCCCATTCCGCATGTTCCGCCCCCTTTTTAGGTGTGTGCGCTAGAAGACGTGCCCTTTCGCTGTGCGTGTTGCGCACAGCTTTTGGAAAGTCGCAGTGATGTGTAAGGCAAGCGCGCATTTGGCGTACCTCCCTGGAAAGACACACGCAGGGCCTTCCATGAATCGGTTGTGTGCGATTTGCACACGTCCAATGGTTTTTTCATTCATTTTTGTTGGAATAAGCTGGTGGTTTTCATATTGATTTGTGTATAGGTTTTACACTACATGGTTTTACTGTGCAGGCCCATAATATTCTAATTAAAACACCTTCTTGAAAATTGTATTAAAAATACCCTTATGCACACTTTGGAATCAGCATTGATGAGTATGTTACCATTTGATTGTACTCACAACAAGGATATCTTGTTATAAGAATTGTTGAATGTTGACTCAGCCACTTTGAAATTTTGAAACAGTGCAATGGTGCATTTATCATTACTATACATTAATATACATTGGGCAGTGTCGTAGTGTCCCAGGAATAGTGCAAGAAGGTTTTTGCCCATTGTCAACAACAGGTTTATTTTTTTTTTCCCTAGGGTTCTTCATTCTCATCCTTGCTCTTCAATGTCTACTTGGTCCCTTTTGCCCACATGATCTCTACCGTCTCCTCTAACATTCAGTGCTATGCGGATGACTCTCAGCTCTCTTTCAGGCTCCCCTCAGTCTCCTGGCCTCTCTCGCTTATTCCTCACTGTCTAGCTGTGATTCAGGATTAGTGTGCTTCAAACAATCTCTGCCTTAATGCCAGTAAAACAGTAATCCTTCTCATTGGCACCCCTGCTCCCACTTTGCGCCTCACATTGTGGCCCCCCTCCTTGGGTCCTCTTCCTTTGCCTTCCTGTGAGGCAATAAAGCTTGGTGTCACCTTCGACAGCACCCTCACCGTCTCTCCTCACATCTCCGACCTTGCAAAGAAGGCCCATTACCAGCTGCACCTCCTCAGAGGTATTCATCCTTTTCTCACTTTCCCCCAGAAGCTCACTGTCTCCAGAGCCCCGGTTCTCTCTAGGCTGGATTACTGCAACAAGCACTTTCTCAATCTGCCTTTACTCTTCTCTCCGCCCTCTGCAATTAATCCAGAACAGGACTGCAAGATTTATCCTTGGCCTGAAGCCCTTGGACCTTATCTCTCCAGCCCTGAAATCGCTCCACTGGCTCCCAGTAGCTGCAAGGATTGAGTTCAAGACCCTCTGCATTGTCCACATGTATTTCTGAGGCCGGGGCGTGCCTTACATCCAACTTCCTCTCCCAAAATACCTTCCTTCTCGAACCCTTTGCTCAGCACCTCCAACTCTCTGAAGGTCAGACGCTTCTCTAGGCAGAGAGTGTGGCGTCGATCTGTCTCTTCTGCACTTGCTTTCCTGTGGAATGGCCTCCCTGCCACTCTCAAACTTGAGCCGGACCACCTGAAGTTCTGGAAGCAGCTCAAGAGCTTCCTTTTCTCCTTTGCTTTCTCTCTCTCCCACCCCTGCTGACCTTCCTGTTTGCTGCTTTGACTGGTTGCTTGGCTACCCTTAGAATCAAACTGGTTACCAAGCTCCTCCATGATCAGTCCCCCTGTACTTCCTCTTGGCCTACCAAGCACTTAGGGGATGTAACTATAACCCCTTCAGTCCCCTGACCCCTTGCACTTACCCAGCGCAGCACTGCCCTGGCTGCACAAACTCAGAGCATGGCTGCCTTGATTGCACTTCCCCCTTCCCTCTCCCTGAACTTCCCCCACTCCCTTTCCCCTAGACTTTGCGTTGATGGACTTGCAGGATCTGAATGACAAAAGGCCTAGTAGGTTTGTTTGCCTTTTCCTCCCTTCCTTGTCTTGTCGCTCCGAGAAACACTTGTGTACAGGCGCGTTATAAATGACGTATCATACCATATCATAGAGGTGCTCAAATCTCAAAAATGAAAAAAGACATGAACAGCAAGAGCCTTGTGAGAGGGGATGAAAGTAGGGGAAAAAGAGTTCTGAGAATGTATGAGGAAGGGAAAAAGAAAGAAGATAAATGGATGGGAGAGATGTCTGTAAAGGTGATCAGGAGAAAAGGATGGAGAATAACACATTTATAGTATATTGTAGATCAGATGTGTTTTGACGGCAGATGAGAAGAAGGCAAGTATTGGGAAATTCAAACTGTCTGCAGAAGGAGTAGGCATTTCTGGCACAGGTATTAGAAAAGATCACCTGCATATTGGCTATCATTGAGGAAATAACCCTATGCCATTCTTGGCTATGGAAATTAAAGTTATTTTAATGCAACGTTGATGTTTCTGCATGTTGTATAAATGGCAAGATTGGTCACTGAAATAAACAAAAATAATCAAGCAGGGCTTCCTGGTGCATCTTCACTGCACTTCTTATTGGCAAAGCAGTTTATGATATTAAAGAAAATGGTGTTTTAATATGTGACCAAGTGGAATGGAGCAAAAACCTCTGAAGGAATTAGTATGAAAATACTACTGTTCTGCAGGAGTACAAGGGTGACTAAACCAACAGTTCTGTCCTCATACTACTGCAAACCAACAGTGATCCCAATCAAGAAGGTGAATCAGGCAAAGGGTAGGCTATACTCTTAAAGATGGATGTGTATTTGATAATAGTAGCAACGCAAAGAGCAATAGTACAAGAGTTCAAAATAATGTAATGTCCAATCATGGTTTTATAAAATAATTTTTAGTAGCATTGATGTTAAGGTGGGAATTTAAAGCAACAAAACCCCTGAAATGCAGCTAAAGCCACTTAAACTTAACACCCCCTGTTGTGCAGCCTATGACCACAATGATGACATTACAGATCACGTCACTGATGACATTATTAATTACATGTTGTGGGAGAAGACTGATAACATCACAAATTGCGTCACTGCTGACAACAATAATTAAATTGTATATAACAGATTACATAAATAATGGCATTAGACATAATAGGATTAATATGTTCGCTCATAAAAACTTTGATTGTCTTAATAACAATTTAGGCCATTGACTTGGCCATGATGAAGGCTGTGGCCACTGGCCATCACAAAACACCATAGTTAGCAGTTAGTGTTGAAAAATACTAATGCGCATGGTTAAAAGCCATGCCTAGTGGCCCATCACCATTTTATAATATGCATTGTGAAACATTGAAAGCTGTAGTGGGTGGCCATAGCTAAAGGCCATAGCTAGTGCACATTAATATGTTAAAATATACAGTCGGCATGGCCAAAGGCAGTATCCACTGGCCAGTATTGTGTTGAAGACCATGGCTATTGGCTGGTTAGTGTTGTATAATACACAGTGGCCACTTCCTAAATCCATCGCTTAAGGCGTGTTAGTATTTTAAAATATACAGTGGACAAGGCCAAAAGATATACACACTGATCATGGTCAAAGGCCATGGCTAGTGAGGCCAATTGATATATCTCTAATATATAGTGGGCATAGCCAAAGATTGTGGCCAATGGCCAGTATTGTGCTAAAGCCGATGGCTAGTGGCTGATTTGTGTATAAAACATACAGTGGACACAACTGAAAGCTGAAGCCAATGGTGAAGGCCAAAGTCTAGAGTTGGTGGCCTAATAGTGTTTTTAAAAAAAACAATGCACATGGGTGAAGACTCTGGGCAGTGCCCATGCCTGAAGGCCATGATTAGTACCCATTAATGTGGTATCATGTATTTGCCCATGCACACTGACCATGGCTGAAGTCCAACCTTAATGCAGGTTACTGTTGTTATGTAATTAGTGATGTCATCATTGTGGTCGTAGGCTGCGCACCAGGGGGCGCTACATTAAAATGGATTTAGCTAAATTTCAGGGGTTTCGTTGGGTTAAGTTCTCACCTTAACTGTAATTAAAGGTTTTTTTCCTTGAATTTTCCTTGAATTTCAAGGACTTGTTATTCCATACATGATTGACATTAATAATACAGACAATTTGGTTAATAAAAAGGAGGTATCATGTAAAATAAAAAGAAATTATGCAACCAGATTCACCCAAAAAACCTGTTCTTAAAAAACTGTGCTTGCACATTTACTTAATTTTTAAGTGTTTACCTTTATATTTACTGTTGATAAATAGAAACTTATTAAAGTGTTGCAGTAACTGTGTACGAAGAATATACTCAATGTAGCCTAAAGAAAATCTTTACAAGACTACTGCCCACATATATGTATGTACATATGTTGTTTTTAAAAACAGTTTTATAGCCACGGATTCCAAGGATGCATGCACGGCTAAATGTGGCAATGACTGGGGGGTTTCACCCTTGGCTTCCACAAGGGATAACCGCATCTATAATGAAATACATATGGATATGTCATTTTGTTTGGCACACACTGTATTGAAAGGATCAATTAAAGGTCTTCGATCTATATATACAGTATTTGTTTTTATTATCTATTTATATAACTGAAAAGTTGCCCCTGAAAAGGACCGTTATTGGGAGATAAGTAAAAAAGAGGTTGCAACTGGGAAGGGAAACACACTAGGATTCATACATATAACAAAATGTATTTATATTTAGTACACTTGTTTGTGTTTTTTTCTCTAAAGAATAGGGTAAAACATGACACTTAAAAATATAACTAGCATTGACAATTGGCCATATGTTCTGAAGAAGCCTTGCCCAAAGTGTCTATGGTGCCACATGCCACCATGATCAAGCTGTTCCAGGTTTTGCACATCACGATAAAGTTAGAAAGATCAGGTGCAGGCAGGGTGGACTGAGGTTGGGTGTTAGTTGGTGGAAAATAGCTAGTAATCGTATTGGAAGTCTGTGGTGCAGATGATAATTACTGCTGTGCAGATCTTGCTCCATGTGATTTGACCTTATGTTTCATATGAGCCTTCCAATATGAATCACCTACTTCATTCCAATGAACGCAGACAAGGTGTTGAATAAACGTAGATGTTCCCAAGCTTTGCAACGGCTTGTGTGAAGGTCCCCTCCGCAAATTCTTATTACAGAAATTGCACATGACCTCCTCAATCTCCTTTTTGCTGTGCTGGTCCTTTACGCAGAAATATTGCCAACTGTCAGACATTTGTTTACGCATGTTTCTTCTTCCGTGGTGGTAAAGCTGAAGCCACCCAAACCACCTCATCATCACTGCTCCTCGTAGTCATTTTGAAATGCAGCACCGTGAAGGAAAAATAAATACTGTTACAATATACAACACAAAATGGACTCTGAAACCTAATATCAAAACACTTCAAAAAGAAAAAGAAAACAAGCTAAAATAACATAACATGACAAACTACAGAGCACAAGACAAAGGACACAAGTATAGGAAGAAGAAAGTTAAAAAAAAGGAATGTATACATCAAGGTACTGCTTTTAAAAGTACCTGAAGGCTTACAAAGAAGATCACCCACCAAGAGACAAAAGGCAATGACAGAAAACAAGAAAGAGGTGCTTGGGAGAAGATATAACCCCAATTACATGATATAGTGAAACAAAATGTGTTTTCCGTAAGCGTGGGTACGCCCAAGCGCAATGACATGTTTTGCCTATATTATTGACCAATCGCATGAGTGAACGAGGAGACGAACCTGGGCGTGGCTGTAGCCGCATTGGGGAAGGCACAATCATTTTGAAAGCTTTGCTCATGTGGATACATGGCATCATGCCTGTTTTCCACAGCCAGTCAGATCACAAGCTGCTCTCCCCCCGCTTAGCCGTGTCACCTAAAGGCCCAAACACACAGGCAGACAGGAAACCGATTGGCTTAGAGGGCAACGTGGGGTTTGCGGACATCGGACGTGCCCGCTGATTGGATGGTGAAAAGCGCGAAGTGCGTCAGATTTTTGGAAACGCCCGCCATCTTGGATTCGCGGACATTGGCCGGTATCCGCAGACATCGGAGTAAAAACATATTAAAAAACACAACATTGCATTTGTCAAACCTATCAAATAGTCTCTGGGGAGGTGATGGGTGATGAAGATACTGGACATTACAGCATTACAGGGTTGGTGAAAAGCAGTTTTTGAATGGCTTATAACTTTGGCGCCACTTAATGAAACTACATGATATATTGCAATGTTATTCCTGACCTGATTCTGAATGGGATTCCAAAGTTTGGTTGGATTCTGACAAGAGGGGGCAAAATTAGAAGGGAGGTCCCAAAATAATGTAAAGGCTTATAAATCAGGTGCCATTTGCCGAATCTATACTTAATTTGGCAAACTGATGATAGATCTAGATATTAATGTTTTTTGCAAAGTTTGGTGGGTTTTTGTCAAGGGGGGGCAAAATTAGAGGGGGGGTCCCAAAATAGTGTAAAGGTTTATAAATGAGGTACCATTTGACGAATCTATACTTAATTTGGCAAACTGATGATAGATCTAGATATAAATGTTTTCAGAAAGTCTGAATGGATTTTGTTTTTTGACAAGTGTCATAATGTAGGTACAAAAAATAGTGATATACCTTTGGTGAGTGAGGTGTAGCCTGTGGCTATGGGCAGTGGCCAGATTGTTCGGGACATGGAATAAAGTCATGATCCGGACAATCAGGCTAGTGGCCATGACCACGGGGGACAACACATGGGGTTAAAGTGGCCATGTTGACTTGGGACTGGCTTTGTGGTAAAGTTATTTGAAATTGGGATAAGTTTGAGAGGGAAGAAAAATGTGCTTGTGGTAATATGGGTTATAGGGTTCTCTTTTCGCCTTCTGCAGGCTGCAATGGAAAGCGAAGAGGGGCCCTGTATGGAACCCCGCCTTCCCTTTCCATGGTGGCCATCTTGGAAAAGGATTTTCCTTCCTACACTGGGACGCCGGAGGCACCGGTGGAGTCCCGGTGTAGGAAGAAAAATCCTTTTTTTAGCACCTCAGGTTCCCACTTTGGGAACCTAGGGTGCTAATGGCCTTCATCCCCCATTACAGGGGCTGGAATGGGGGTAATGGTCTGGAGACCTCGTTATCCACCCTCGCTTTGCTTGGGCTGATAACTCGGGCTGCCAGGCTGGTATCCACAGTTCCATATCTGAAACGGGGGATAAGTGCCACAATATTGCCATTAGCATAACACGAAATGCAAATGGAAATGTTGAAAAATCTTATTGAGTCTATGGGCCTCATTACACGGACGGCGGTGGACCAAGGTGCTATTAGCACCTTGGTCCATGCCGGTAAAATACCGGCACCGCCTTGCTGGAAAGGGGAATTACCGCCCTATTCCAAGGTTGATGGGGCGGTAATTCCCCCTTCCCCCATTGCCCTTCCCCATTCCCATTTTCACCCCATAGGGCATAATGGGAATGGGGAAGGTGCTAATTACGGCACTGCAAATTGCGGTACCGTAATTAGCTCCCTGGTCCCTTTGCGGGTTGGTTTTTAACACCTGCAAAAAGCAGGCGTTAAAGTGTCCAACCCGCAAAGGGACCTCGTAGTAAGGCGGTAAGGGTTAACGGTCACCGGTACCATTAACGGTGACCATTAACCCTTACCGCCATCCGTGTAATGAGGCCTATGTACTTTACTGAGACATATAAAGTAGATGGAGTCTATACATTTTTTTTTAGTTCTATTTTTTAACCATGAAAGGTGGGTCCTAAAGGACCATTTCTTTTATTGTTTTTGGATGCATTTTTTGTTTTATTTGGCAGGAGAGCTTAGAACGAAAGGTAGGGAGGGAAATGAGGGAAGAGGCACCAAACATTAATAAGGAGGGGCAGGTGGACATGGGAAAATGTTGTGTGTGTGTTATTTATAAGGTAGGGGGCAGTGTTTCTCATGCTCCTTGATTACAGCAGTGGTGGTGTCTCTTGGGGAGGAGGGATGGCATTAGCTGATTCCATTTTATGATAAATAGCAGTTTTGCTTAAAGTATGTACTCTATACTAGATTGTTAATGGATGAGTAGGAATAGGTGTTCGAGCTGTGCAAGGGACATATTGAAGTTGAAAGTTTCTAGATCAGTAGAAAATGCAGTTCCGAACTGTCCACGAAGCACAGATCTTATTGTGAAGTGCAGACGGGTTCTCGGACACGTCATCATGCCGTGTGCCAGCGTATGGTCATGTGGCACTGTCCGGAAGATCTGCAATGAAGTCGGATGTCCATAGATGGTATGGTCAAGTTGCACTAATAAAAACCTATGAAATTCAATGAAAAAACTTTGTTAAGGGACGTTATGGTTAAGTTACACTAATAAAAACCTATGAAATTCAACAAAAGAACTTTGTTAAGGGGACGTTATGGTTAAGTTGCACTAATAAAAACCTATGAAATTCACTGAAAAAACTTTGTTAAGGGGACGTTATGGTTAAGTTGCAGTAATAAAAACCTATGAAATTAAATGAAAAACCTTTGTTAAAGGGACGTTATGGTTAAGTTGTGCTACTAAAAACCTATCAAATTCAGTGAAAAAACTTTGTTAAAGGGACGTTATGGCTACAAGTAAAATCGAAAAACCCCTGAAATTCACCAGTTATGGTAAGCTAAGCAACCATAACTCGCGCCACCACCGTGCACTGCTAAAAATAACACCCATGACATCAAAGATTACATCACAAATATGATTGATGACATCACTGATGACATCACATGTCTAGCCCCTTCTTTTTTTGTGTACTCTGAGTGTTCAATGGTACATCTGAGATGAAAGAATTAGATGTAGAGTTTATGGATGTGATTGGTGTATGGGTGTGTGACTGCCTGAAAGTAGCCTATGAGGGAGTGCTACAAAGATTGAAGTGGAAAGGGAAGAAGGGCTGCCCTGTTTTACGGTGTCCATGGATAGCATGGTAGTCCACGGACAGAGCATGCCACATCCGTGTGTTTTAAGGCTGCCTGGCGTGCAAGGGGTCTGTGGGGATTAGCTAATGAGGTCTTCTAGTTGTGCTTTATAGGAAGAGAGAGTACACTTTATTTGCATTGCTCTGTGTAGAAGATGGCTGTGGTTGTACAGATGAGAAGGCCTACTGTCTGGATGGTGGGAGATTCTTTCATGGTGAATTTGAAAAGGTACATAGAAATGTGTGGCATTTCTCCTAACATTGGATTGGAGGGAATGGAGGCTTCGTGGTGTGGTGTGCCTGGGCAAAACTGGAAGAATGTATTTGCATATTGCAAAAGTATGTCTCTTTTCCAATGTCCAGATGCCATTGTGGTGCATTGTGGCAGACATAGTTTAGTGTATATCAGTGCAATATGTTTGCAGATTGCAGTGAAAGATATGCTGAAGGCACTTATGG
Source organism: Ambystoma mexicanum (assembly GCF_040938575.1). Lineage (NCBI taxonomy): Eukaryota > Metazoa > Chordata > Amphibia > Caudata > Ambystomatidae > Ambystoma > Ambystoma mexicanum. The sequence goes on along the minus strand of NC_090924.1, from coordinate 38,237,253 downwards.
AACTGTTTCCATGTGGAAAGGTAATCTTTTCACATATATCTCCTAGGGCACTATGGAGATGCCCCAATGTCTTTTCACCTCACCAAGACACAGGAAGGAACCTTGTGAACAAAGGGTTATGTTAATTTTATACATGGTGTTGGGGTGACATTGTTTCCAAATACGAAGATTCTGGTGAATGGTGGACGTACTTTGTTCAGTGATGTCATCACTTTTACTGATTGTGGCAATGTAATCTTTCTTGACGATATTCAAAATGCACTCAGAACGTTCTTGTGAAAACTAAGTAGAGTGCATGTGAGTAGCTGTAGGAAATAAATCTGAAAAGCCCCCAAAAAAAAAAGAAAAAAAAAGAAAGGTTCTTTTCAGAGCCACCACTAAAGAGTAAATATCTTACATTGCCTTTAATTTCTGTCCCCACCCCCTTCAATTGGATGATCCGTTCACGGACACAGCGGATGTCCACAAATGGCACATGATTAGCCAATAAGGTTTACTGGGTGTGGTATACAAGGAAAGCGTTTGGCAGAAGGTGTGTTTGCTGAGAGGAGTGCAGATGGCTATGTCTTTCAGGAAGCACAGTGTGTAGATTTTGGGGAACTTGTGGATCCATTGGTTGAAGATGTATGCAGAGTAGTGTGGAGTGGCTGAAAATCTTGGATTTGATGATGTTCATGTGCAATGGTATGTAGTGCGCGGCATGAAGTGGGTGGACTTGCTCCCATTTTGAGTCAATTTGGTCACACTGCAGCATCCAGACATTGGGCCTCATTACGATCCCGGCACTAAACCATGGTGCTATTAGCACCATGGTCCATGCCGGGGTCCGCCATGGTGAATGGCGGAATTACCGCCCCATTCCAAGGTTGGCGGGGCGGTAATTCCCCATTCACCATGGGCCCTTCCCATTCCCATTTTTGCCCCATAGGGCTCAATAGAAATGGGGAAGGCGCTAAGTACGGTGCCACAAATTGCGGCACCGTACTTAGCACCAAGGTTCTTTTGCGGCACCCTACTTTAACGGCTCGTAAAACCAGCCGTTAAGATCAGGTCCCGCAAAGGGACCTCGTTATCAGGCGTTAAGGGTTTAACAGCGCCGACACCTTTTACGGCGCCGTTAAACCCTTAACGCCAGGGTCGTAATGAGGCCCATTATCTTTGTTTATTGTGGAGGGTACAGTTTAAGGTAAGTGACTGGAATTTCACTGCAGTTTTCAACAAACGAGACATTTGGCAAATTGAAGGAAATGTTCCTGAATTCTCACCTGATTTTTTCTCAAAAGCCCAGAGACAGATGTGGATGAGCTTGAGTTAATTTGGTCCACAAATAGAGAAACCGAGGGGCAATGTCAACAAGGATGTGGATGCATTTTTGGGAGGTGTTGGCATGTTGTCTTTCCATAATGAAAATATTAAATTTTACATTGCCAATATTTTCCGCATAGGTGGAGTATATCATACCAATGATGGTAATCAGCTTTTTCTGCAAAACATTCAAAATGCTTTGAAGCACTATTTGTAAATATAGAAAGCATTTTTCAGTAGGTGAATGGAAGCATGGAAAATACATGGAAGCACAGCAAAAACAAAATGCCAAAACAAAATGCCCACTGTTTTGCATGTTGACAGAAAAAGTGTATTTCAAACTAAGAATGTTGCTTAGTTTACTTTAAAAAAGAGTTTTAAAAAAATACAAAAAAGTTCTTTTCAGAGCTAGCACTGTCCCATAAAAAAGAGTTCAATGATTTTTATGCCACCACCAACAACCTTTTTTAGATATCTGCAGCCTACCCCTGTCTGTGGACACCGCAGGCTGCAGTGGGGCCTGTAACTTTTTTATTACTTCTATTTTTGAACTGTGAAAGGTGGCTCCAAAAATAACCACAGGGACGAAGGGACAGGTGGAGAGAGGAAGATATTGGGTGGGCCTTAATCAGGTAGGGCATAGCGTTTCTCATTCTCCTTGACCGCAGCCTCGAAAGCACCCCGTAACTGCTCCACCCTGCACAGCGGCGTGTCACAGTACATACAAAGCACTGTTGCCCTCGAAATATATGGGTTGACTGTTTCATGTATGGTCTGCAAGGCTTCCGCAGGGATCCTCTGCCCCACAGGAGTGTGCCTTTTGGTGGCAGGAGCGGATGATGAGGGTGCAGTAGTGGTCAGTAGCCTACTCGTCCCTTCGAAAGATATTACCTTTTACACTGCTCCCTTATGATTTGATCTGAGGTGGTGCCACATGGAGGTGGTTCCGTAACTGTACAGACCCGGCTTTACACAACTGAGTACAACCTTGCATCTAACTATGCCCACCCGAGCCTTAGCTCCAGCTGGAGAGAGGGACTTCCAGTACCTCATCCTCATCCTCCTCCTGAATCAATTCTCTGTAACCATGCCTGTTCCCCTGACCACACCCTCCAGACGGTGGTGGTGGGACAGCTTCAGCAGCCATGGAAGCCATTCTCTCAAGAAGCAGAAAGCCGAGATAGCCAATGCCAAAATCAGCAGCAGGTGCTCTCTCTTGGACAGCCAGGAACAAAATGAGGAGCTGTAGTGGGTGGGTCCCTTTAGAGGTTATGTCTGCAGACAGCGTGATTGCCCGCGAACAGTCGATCCACAGACAGGACTTAAAAAGTTATAAAAAGTTGCCAGATCAATTAAGGCACGGTGTAGGAGCTCTGCAAGGGTGAGGTTTCAGCACCCTGGATTGGCCAAAAATACAGTTTTTAACTGTCTGGGGGTATGAACAGTGTCTGCGGATACTCCCGACGTGCAGCTTGGATGCGGTCAATGATGACATCCCCGGATGGCTGTGGACAGGACGGCTGTCCTGCAGACATCTATTGCGTGGGAGACAGTGTGCTCATGTGTGCTAGGGTTCATAGGACAGGGGTGGAGCCTCCAAACTAATACAAAATTTGACACATGCGAGTGAACATGTGCAGACAGGCAAGGTCTCCGGGGGCACAATGGGATCAGGTGCACATGCGTGCCAGTGTCAGTAGGACAGGGGTGGAGTACCCAAACTAATTAACAGTATGACACGTGTGAGCGGACGTATGCAGACAGGAGAGGTGTCCGGTGGCACAATAGGATCAGGTGTGCATGCCTGCCAGTGTCAGGAGGACAGTGGTGGAGTTCCCAAACTAATTAAAAGTGTGGCAAGTTCGAGCGGACATGTCCAGACAGGCGTGGTTTCTGCGGGCACAGCAAGATCATATGCACATGTGCGCTTATGTCCATAGGACAGGGGTGGACTCCCCGAACTAGTCAAAAGTGCGACACATGCAAGCGGAAATATCCGGACAGGTGCAGTGTCTGGGGGCACAGCAAGTTCAGGTCCGCATGCACGCTAGTGTCCGTAGGACAAGGGTGGAGTCCTAAACTAATTAAAAGTGTGACACAACAGAGCAGACATGTGTGGACAGGTGCGATTATTGGGGACACCTCCATTTTGTTTAGAGACAGCCTGGACAGTTGCGCAGCACAGGGACACCAATAGGACTTTTTAAAAAAAGACACGTGCCAACAGTACACACACATATATTTATTAAAACAAAAACATACAATCAATTAGGAACGAGATAGGGACTCAAAATGGGAAATTCAGTATTGAATATAAATGACAAAATAGACAGTAGTGATACATTGGTACTTAAAAGGTATCAATACAATAATCAACTGCTTGTGGAGTTATTTAAAGTGGATGATGATAAAGTATACATAGTAGTTAGGATATAGAAGATTGTGGTTAGGTAGGGTGAATAAGGTTCAAAAACAGGCAAAGGATGGGTTAGACACAAACATTTTGAGTGTTATCTATCACAGACAAACACAGAATTACAACAGTAACAACAACCAATTACAAACACCAAAAACACACATCATACATACCATACTCAAACTAAGAATCATTTTCCTGGACAAATAGAAAGACTGCAGATATCAGGGCTGTTTAGAGCACTGTGTAGCTGATCGGAGACAGATGGAAACCAAATATGAACATGGACCTAGGTTTTAAGAGATAACAATTAAATGGTTTGGATTGCAGGGAATTAGTTGGTTCCAAGTTTTTCTGAGAAGTACAAGGCCACCAGATGTCATACTACTTCATTGTGGAGGCAATGATTTGGGAGTGTATGAGGTGTGTACCATACTTTAATGATGAAACAAGACATAGTAAAACTAATGGAATGGTTATTGCACAGAAAAAGTATGGTTCAATAGATGCGGCTACAATCATAGCTACGTTTACAAGAACAGCCAATAAATATTATCTGGTTGGTAGCTGCAGCTAACACACGTCCATAAACACACAACGTTCCATTTGAAGGCATATAGCCGCGGCTAGGAGTACTGCACATAGAGGGGATGTTGGGTGACAGCGGGTTAACACTCTGATCATTTCTGTTGCTACACGTTATCCTCGATACACCAATTGCCCCCTTTCTGTATAGCCGTGGCCATAAAATAAAAACTCTGTATGGAACATGAATGATGCAAGAGACACTAGTAATACAATGGAAGTTAAAAGATCAATACAGTAAATGACTGCTCATTGGGTTATGTAAGGAAGATGATGATAAGGAGAGCAGAGTTTACATGACAGTAAACTAGGTGGGGATACATTTAATGAGTACAATTTCACAAGACATAATAGCAGGGTTGAGAATACACATGCTAAAATACAGTGGATGGGTAATCTAAAATTAGAGTAGGGTGGCTCTTTTTTGTATTGATTTTTTTAAACAATGTTCTTTTTTTCTCCACAGTCTCATATGTAAGAAAGTCTGAAAACACACAGCCACAATAGATAAGAATCCCAAATACCTACCGTGTGACTGACCATGACCTTTGGCCATAGACAGTGATTTTTCACTCCTGACGTCCTGATGTCACTATAGCCATAAACATACCTTAATAAAAAACAAACATGCCCAAATCTACAGGCCGGGGCACAGAACCACTCATACCCGTGGCTATCTGTAGTACTGCATATCCTTAACTATAGCAGCGATCATCAGATAAACGACAAAAATAAATGCTTTCCTGTACCCCAGGCCCTCAAAAAGTGCCAATCCCCCCACTACCCAGATTACCTCCTCACCTCCCCTGCCATCTCTGTTTCCCCCCACAACACACACTGTTTCTGTGACTCAGTTTGCTTTGAGATGTCGGCTATACAATTCTATAGTCACGGCTACATAGACTTTCGTTTTGCAAACTCAGTCCCTGGACCTCCTATAACTCCCAAATGTCCCTTGGTGTCCTCCAGCAACCTCCTGATCTCCAGACTAAAGTCATTTGTAATCATTTTAACCTGCAAATTGCATTGTAACACATTTTTATTTCCAATTATCCTCGGCTACAGCCGCAGTTATCTCTCCATCGAGAGAAACACAAGATGGTGGTCATTTCATTTATTAAAAAAAACAGTTTTGGTTAAATCCTTGAGATACAGCAATCTATTTTTGAAAAGGAGGCCCTCCTTCTCCATCAAATATTTTAAAAAATACTGTGCAGAATAACCCCAAAACACAAAAAGGCCTTTTCTAAATGCTTCCTGCCCAAATTGTTTTGGACCTGGTCCGAATTCGTCAAGCGGTTTGGGCTGTGTGCTTTGGAAAAATGGAAAAAATATGTTTTCTTCTTAATAACTTTCTTATTTTTAACCTATCTTTATGAAAATGAGCAGTCTCTGTGTGGGGGATGTGTCGCAAGTCAAATCTGTTACTTGAATAAAAAGTTATTAACAAAAGAATTTTAAGGGGTTCATAAGGCAGTCCGACTCCCTACTCACCACAACCATAGGGTGGCTACCACCACCTTATTATAAATATGTATATGTATATATATATATATATATATATATATATATATATATATATATATACCAGTGAAAAAAACTTTGTTAAAGGGACGTTATGGTTAAGTTGCGCTACTAAAAACCTATGAAATTCAGTGAAAAAACTTTGTTAAAAAACCCTTGAAATTCGCCAGTTATGGTAAGCTAAGCAACCATAACTCGCGCCACCACCGTGCACTGCTAAGACTAACACCCAGGACATCAAAGATGACATCACAAATGTCATTGATGACATCACTGATGACATCACATGTCTGGCTCACTATTTTTTCTTTTGCTGACATATCTAGGCCACATGGTTTTCTTCAGTAACAGTCAGAAACTAAGAATTTTATTTTATTTGTAGACATATCCTTCTAGTAGGTTCTTACAGTAATTCCCTTAGAGTGCAGTCACATCATATGAAACATATACATATGGGAAAACACAAGCTTGAAAGACAGCAATCCTTTTTGTGCATAAAGATAATCACTAGACTTATGAGCACTTTCTGATAGTTCTGTTGTTTTTTTTTTATGGCTGTACTTTCCCTGTATATGGTCATATTTGTATACATTGTACTCACACTACTTTCCTTAGGGTCCAATCACATCAAGTGATACATATACATAGGGTAAATAGCAGCTTTGAAACAGAACAATCATTTATTTGCATGAAACTAATCAGTTAAGTTATGAATTGTTTCTGCTACTACTTGTGCTTTTTTGCTAACTTCACTTTCCCTGTATATACCCATATTGGTATGTGTTCTTGTGTCTTTGTGTTTTGTCTATAGTAATGCAATTAGGTAATACATGGGTTTTATTAGCTACTTATTACATATTTCACAGTACACAAAAATCTATTAAGAAAACAATTATCATTTCATTATTCAACATATTAACATTACGAATATCATACCTTCATCTTGTACGCTGTACACAACGTTATGTTTCTGTATGAGTAGCTTAGTATACTAGATAGAACCCCATAATAGGATGCTATTTATATCAATGCATCGTTCAATGCACTTATTAGGGTATATTTCTTGCAATGATTCTTGATACTTTTCGCAACATAATAAGAATCCCTTCTACACATATTTCATGAGAAGTACATACACATGTGATGTCATCAGTGATGTCATCAATGACATTTGTGATGTCATCGTTGATGTCCTGGGTGTTAGTCTTAGCAGTGCACGGTGGTGGCGCGAGTTATGGTTGCTTAGCTTCCATAACTGGTGAATTTCAAGAGTTTTTCGGTTTTACTTGGAACAATAACGTCCCTTTAACAAAGATTTTTCACTGAATTTCATAGGTTTTTAGTAGCGCAACCTAACCATAACGTCCCTTTAACAAAGTTTTTTTCACTGAATTTCATAGGTTTTTAGTAGCGCAACTTAACCATAACGTCCCTTTAACACAGTTTTTTCACTGAATTTCATAGTTTTTTAGTAGCACAACTTAACAATAATGACTTTGACTTTATATACATGTCATATGGAACTGACTAGATCTCTTCTTATGAACTTGATGTCCGCGAACTTATTTAATGTTCGCGGACATGATCGGAGAACAGTACCACTACCTAAAAACTGTGGGGGGGTATGTTTGATTGTTATATCATAATATAGGAACATTTAACAAATTCAAAAAGCAGCACACAAACACATTATATATAGTAATACATACGAAATGTAACCCATATATGTAACACACTAACCATTCATTTAAATACAATATGTTCTGAAATGGAATATACCACAAGAACATAAATTGGCTTCCAACATAATTACCTCACAGACACAACAGAACTGAGAACAAGACCAGACCCACTGAATACATAGGACTTATCTTACCAGAAATAGTAAGTGCACTTCATGTTACTCATATATTTATAAACTTTCTGTATTAGATTAAAAAATATATTATCTTTTTTTTTTTTTCCTCACAGAAATGTCTAGTACTCTGGAATGGCTAGAGGACAATTTCCCACATGAAGAAATGTCACAAGATAGTGAAACTAATGGTAAACACTTTATAATATAAACCATTTAAATATTATTATTTTGTATACATTTAACATATATATTTTTTTTTGTACACAGCATAACAAAATAGAAACTACCTCTGAAGAAGCTGTTATGGAAAACACGCTTGACAACATAAAAGAAAAAATTGATTTACTGTTGACCAATTTTAATAATTTGAAAACATTTGTTGAAGATCATTTTAAAACAAAAACGTCATACCATTGCCCCACATGTACTTGTCCCTCCTCACCATATCCCAGTCAATTATCCCCAAACCCTCTCCATAATCCAAAACGTTTTGATGAGATTTCCATCCCTTCTTCACCTAATACCAATCATGTTGAAACCCCAAATTCTCCTGTTTTTGTTTCTGTTTCTGCCTCACCTTCTCTGTCATAAATTATTAATATATGTTAAATAAAGTTTAATTTTTATATTGTATTGTGAATAGTTTCCGTTTTTTTTAAAAACAATAAAAGTGTCCGCGGACAGTGCGAGTGTTCTGAAATGTTCGTACATAAACGAAAATGGAGGTGTCCTGAAGAACACAACACCTGTTCGTACTGTTCGCTAGCAAGTTGAAACTGTTCTAAGAACACACGTGGTGTCCTGAAATGTTCGTAAAGAAACAAAAATTAAAGTGTTCTAAAGAACACTATATCTGTCCGTAATGTTCGCTATCAACCTAAAACTGTCCTAAGAACACAATTGGTGTCTTGAAATGTTCGTAAATAAACGAAAATGATGTGTCCTGAACAACAGTACAACTGTTCGTAGTATTCGCTACCCAATTGAAACTGTTCTAAGAACACAATTGGTGTCCTGAAATGTTCGTACATAAACTAAATTACACGTGTCCTGAAGAACACTATATCTGTCCTTACTGTTCGCTACCAAGTTTAAACTGTTCTAAGAACACACGCGGTGTCCTGAAATGTTCGTTTCACGTGTGACGCACTTTTAATTACTTCAGAACCCGAACAGTGTCCGTAGGACATCAATGCGCATGAGCTAACCAATCTCCGTGCACTTGGTGTCCTGCGGACAGGCGCTTCCTTCGCAGACTAGTTCGCAAACAGATCATCTGACCGCGTCCACGCTCATCGTGTGTCCTGAAATGTGGACACTGTTCGTGTCCCCGAACAATTTAAAAGTACATTTTCAGTTAATCCATAATATTTTTCAATAAAATCTCACCATGCCACAAGTCCCACATTGAGTTTCTATATACCTTTTGAAACTTTCTGATCCTTTTTTTGTGTTCGATCTGTCCGCGCACAGTGCGCATGTCCGCGGACCGCACACAAGCACCTCTATAAAAGACCACGCCCAAGAGCTTATTCCCATTGTGTTTCTGGCTATTCTTCAGAACACAGTGATTTTTGCTGCCACCTGCAGACTACACCATCATCGAGATGGCATCCTTGGCTGCTGAACTGCCACTTGGTGCTGCACCTGCTTCAGCACCACCACCACACCCTCCTCCACCTCCCCAAGGGCCTAAAGAGAGGGGAACAGGACTAAGGATGCAGAGGAGGAAAAAGAGGATGATGAGAATGAGGTAGAGGAAATCCCTACTACCCGCACTAGGCATGAGTCTTGGGTGTGGCGGTTATTTACCATTCATGGGAATGGTCCTAAGCCTCGTGCGAACCATGTTACCTGCAATGAGTGCAAAATGATACTCAGTCGCGGGAAGCACGGTAACTACAGCTTTGGGACCACTAGTATGAAGCGACACCTGAGGTCATTTCACTCTGGGGCTATTCGCAGGGTTGTACCTTGCGAAGAACGTAGCAGGTTGATTTCCTCTACTTCATCCTCCGTTTCTGATCCTGTCACCACAAGAACCACCTCTGTGGGACAGCGTCTTTCTCAACCTGCCTCACAGACCATACAGAATGCTGATGACCCTTACCTTTCGAGGGTCACAAATGTATGTACTGTGACACAGTACTCTGCAGGGGGGAGCGACTTCGGAGTGCTTTTGAGACTATCGTCTCAGAGCACGAGAAGACCTGCTCTATACCCAAATAAAACCCACTCTACATCTTCCTCTCTCAGCTCGCTCTTTCTTATACCTGTGGTTGGTGTCCCCCCCTTTACCCTCCTTTACCCTCCTCTCCTAGTGTGTCGTGTCTGAAAAACCAAAAAAAATACAAAATTACAAAAATGAAAAAAAAAATAAGGCTCTTCTCAGAGCCGCCTTTCCCAGTTAAAAAATAGAAGTGAAAATAAATGAAGCAGGGCTCTTTGTATTTTTTAGAAGTCCGCGGACAGTTCGCGAACATTAAAAAAATTGGGTTGCTACTCCATCACAAACATTGTAATTTTCTCTGGAAAGAAGTGGTGGCTCTGAAAAGAGCCTTTGGGTGGTGTTTGTAAGTCAAAAATTGTAAATGCTTAACATCTATTTCAAAATCGTTGTTGTAATTCCAAAAAAGGTTGCAATGCATTTTGTACATTTCTCAGAAAAATCTGATTGCCTGCATAAGTAAGATGGTCTCCATCTCTGTGAAAAATGTATGTACTACAAAACATAATATTTTCATTGTGAAAAGAATCTTAGAAAGCCACAAACAGCCTTATTAACATTGCGCCTTGCTTTTTCCATTTGTGGACCAAATGAAGAAGAACGAAGCCACATTTGTCTCTGCGCAATCCGTGAAAATATCACTTGAGAATTAGGAAACATGTCCATAACCTTCCTCAGTCCTTCTTTCATAGCAAATTGCAAAAAAATTCCAGTCACATGTCCTTAACTGTTCCCTCCACAATGAATTACAATTATGTCTGGATGTTGCTCTGTCTCCAAAGTAGCACAGAGAGGTAGCAAGTCCAACCACTTCATTCCACGTACTCCATGCCAGTGTACTTCCACATGTGGGAGTCCAAGATCTACAGCTACTCCACAGCTTTCTGCATGCACCTTCAACCAATGTATCCACGAATCTCCTAAAATCCAAACAATCTGTTTTCTGAAACACACAGCCATAGCTATCTTTTGTTCTCTCAGCAAAAAGAGTATCTGAGAAAATCTCTCCTGGCACAACACACCCACCAAACTTTCCTGACCAATCCCTTTCAGTGCTTATTCTCATTTGCATGACTTCTGAACCCAAAAATCCCCAGATGTAACTCCCGATGTCCGCGAACTACCGCCATGTCCGCGAACATATCGTAACATGAACAGCCCTTCTACCATTTCCACTACACTCTCTCTGCCATTCCCTCATTGGATGTACCTCAAAAATCACATGGCCATGCACCAATCACATTCAAGACCTCTACATCTAACTGCATCATCATAGATCAGCACTGCAAATGTACTCTGAATCTCTCTGAGTACAAGTGTCATATCATTGGCAAGCAGCATCTACCAGAAATACTGTACAAGTCTTCAAGATTTCTACTTGCAGCTCCATGCATATCCATAGGCATGAACACAAACTTGAGGTATGCATATTTTCTATATAGTAGATGACATAGCTCTCAACCATTTTTGTTTTACAGGCGGGTGAAATCACCCGATTTTGTTTTTGGCGTGTGAGACACCCATTGGAATGAATGGGCGTGGAGGAGGCTTGGCGGGTGAGTCTGCCCTTTACAAGGCGTGTTACACCCGCCAAAAGCGTGTGAGTTGAGAGCTATGGTAGATGAACACATTTTCAAACAGACTTTTACCTTGTAAAATCTGTAAAATGAATTTACTGTACTTTTTTCAATTTCCTAAAATCAACTATCACTTATAAACCTTTATACTTTTTACTTTCTTTATACACACACACTCAAATCATGTTAAACTAACATTTTTTAAATGAAATATATAGACTACATATACTCAAACAAAATTGCATGCAAACACAATCTATGTTTAAACCTTTATAAAAATACTTATACAATTTCATATTTTTTGTTTTTATTTATTTATTTACTTAATTACTTTAAATTAGACATGACATTGAGGCGCTATTACCTAGAACAGTTTACTTACAGAAATAGTGGTATTCACTAATATATTATAAATTTCACAAGACATAATAAAGATATTTTTTTTTGCTACAGTTAGTCATTCAATACAATTTGTTCATTAGAACATATCATATGTACTGAACTGATGCAATGTATCTTATGTAAATAAATTAGCTTAATGGTTTTACAGAAGGCACTGAGGATTTCAATTAAAAAAATCAATATCTAAATTTAAAACAGTGTTATATACAAACAAAGTTACTAATTTGAAGCTTTTACAATTGCAGAGAAGACCAGTTTCCTGAGAAGAAGCAGCCGAATTCGAAGAAGAAAGAAAAACTAAGAAGTTACCTGTTAATTTAAGAAAAAAGTAAGTAAAATATCACCATAATATTTATATTATTAATCAAATATACTATAACATTAATACGAGCTATTGTGGTTTCTTAAAATAGAGATTTTGTACCATTTTGTCCAAAAATGTCCATGTCTTAAACAGCGATATACAGCCAGAATGGCCCACAAATTTCTATTTTTGGTCACACAAATTAGCCAACTGAACCACTACCATTTTCGTATTATAGAACAAACAACTGTTTTAATTGTATACATTAGATTTACTATGTGTACTTTTCCACACCACTAGCTTACTTTTTTTTTGTCATCTGAACCCCAGTTTAGTAACACATAAATTCAAGAATACCTATCCCTACTAGTTTTAGTTCCCAATGCACAATCACACACCATTACATACATCTTTATCATCTTACTCAAACACTCATGCACACAGCACACATACATTCCAGAACACCCCAACCCATATCTTCTTTATTTTTTTCAACAGACCCTAAAGAATGCCTACCAAAAGACAACTCCGTAGAAAGCAACGCAAAATTAGAGCAAATGAAAATAAAGGTGTACAACATAAGCATCCATCTCTAGCAGAATTTGTTAAAAAAGTTGAAACAAAACAGCTAATACAATCATTTAGTGAAACACAAGAAGTTTCAAGTACAACAACTTTGCTTCCTCTATCAAAATGTAAAACAAACCAAAAAACAATTAACAGAAAATCAGCTATCAGTACAGATAAAACTACTTCTTCAAATTTTAATATAGTGCAAAGTAAGCATACCAAGAAAAGTATTTTAGCCAAAATATACCATCACAAAGTCCTTCGAAATCTTATAAAAACAGGAGAGAAATCAGGTTCAAAGCTTAAAACTTATCGTAGGAAATTAATCTTAGAAGCATTGATTGACAGTGCAAATCTTCTCAAAAGAAATGTATTTATTTTACTGTTAAACAAAATGAAACCACTAACAAAACTAATAACTAAATTACAAAAAAGACTTCTCAATAAGCGAAATGTCAACAGAAAGAACTTCTTAAGTATCTGCGGAGGTGAATGGAATCACACTACGAGCACAGAGCCATATTTTAATGAAGAAGCGTACAAACAAAAGCAAACGAATACAATTGCCATAAATAGCAGTGGTAGAGGTTATGAAAAAGTGAATAATACCATAATGGAACAAGAAGTACTCCTTACAAAAATATGCCCTGAAAACTTAGAATTACCCCTCCATTCAAATGAATCAGAGCGTCTAGTGTACAAATGGCCATGCACGTCAATGTGTAACTTTCCCAAACAATGTTTCTAATCTTTACACCAATTCCTCAATAAATATGTAAAAAGCAAAGACAAAATCAAAATTAAATTACTGCAAAATATAGATACCTGTCCAGTGCGCAAGTACACAGGACTACAAGGACATTCATTGGCCTGCATTACAGGACCTACTTATAAAACCACTTTCCATGATATCAAAAGGATATCAACACATCATTCAACTATAAGAAATCTAGTCTATAAACTGTACTATGCTAAAAGTCCTGCTTTAACACTAGCAAAGTTAAATAACATCCTTCTACATGGTACAGCAAAATACCTACTTGAAGAAATTCACTATATCCAGAAAAAATATTTTGGAAGTGAAAGCCATTTACAGAATGAAATAGCTTTAAACCAATTAAGCAACAATTCTACACATGGCAACCTTTTGCTAAACACATACAAAAAAGAAATACGAAAATTTAAAAGTACATCAGCTGAAGTACCAAACCATGTATGTGTATGTTGCCGTAGAATTTTTTATAAAAGTAACACAAAAACTGTGGACCTATCATACAAAATAGAAGACAATGAAGATTCTAAATGGTTTGAATTAGCTCTCTACCTTCTAGCAGAAAACAAATATGAAATAACTGAGCCCTTAATACTTTGCAGTTATTGCACTACAAAACTTGACAACAACCAATCTCCTTCACGTTCTATCACAAATAATTTGGAATTATACCCAGTACCAAAACCTCTACAACAACTTAATTTATATGAGAGCATCATAATTCAAACATTACACCCATGTCAAGCAATAATACGCCTTCAACCAAAAACAGCAAAATTACCTCCCTCTGAATTGGTAAAAGGCATTCGTGGAAAAGTAGTTTATTTACCATTAAATCTAAAAGAAAATGTGCATACTCTAGGAGTGCAACGTCCAATGCAGCAATCTTTAATTATATTAGTAAATGGAGTACCTACAAAAGACAAAAAAATATGGCAACAGCTGGTAGATTTATATAAAGTTAGACAAGCCTTCCAATATCTTAAAGAGAATAATGAATATTACAAAGAAATTAATATTGAAGAAAACTTGAAAGATACAACTGAAATAATTCAAGAAACACAAGAAGCTGGTCAATTTGAGCTACTAGATCCTGCTACAATATCAAATACTTTAGACCATTATACAATTCATCCTTTGCAGTGTAATGACACCGTACAAGATATACTAGAAACTTACCAAATGCGTCAAACAAAAGGATCGCCAATAAGTATATGGGAAAAAAGTATAGAAGCACGTGCTTTTCCTCTACTCTTTCCTAGTGGCAAAGGAGGAAGGTATGATGATAGACCTATTCAAATATCAGCTTCAGAATACCGCTCATTACGGATGTATTCTGAAGATCCCAGATTTAGACAAAATGTTGAATACATATTCCACCTAGTCTTTGAAAGTGAACTAGCAACTTTATGTTACCAAGTTGCACACATATTAAAATCAGGATCACACTTTCAAAATATGACAGCTACACAATTATTAGAGAAAGTGCAACAAAAGGATGAGGTTTTAAAATCAAACATTACAAATCTATTAGCAAATATGCATGGTACTAAAGAGTACTGGTTTCGACGTCATGGAGATGTACGTTGTATGATCAGAAACCTTGGCCCACCCACTTGGTTTGTTACATTAAGTTGTGCAGAATATGCATGGGAAGATTTACATGATTTTCTACGCATATCAAATAAAAACAAAACAAACATAGATATTCTAACACCTGGAGAACTTTGTTCTTTGGATCCTGTTAATGTTTCAAGATATTTTCACCATTGCTTCATTGCTATGCTACATTTTATTTGTAATAAAACTGTTCCTCCCCTTGGAGAAGTGCAACACTTCTTTTGGAGAAAAGAATACCAAGCCAGAGGAGCACCACATATCCACATGCTTTTATGGATTAAAGATGCTCCTAAATTTGGTCAAGACAGTGATGCCACTGTTTTACAGTTTATTGAAAAATATGTCACTTGTGAAATTCCATCAGAAGCCACAAATAGTGATCTTCGTGCACAAATTTTACAATTTCAAAGACACAAATGTGGAAAATATTGTCGTCGCAAATACAAAAACAAAGGCAAATACTACACCAAATGCCGATTTGGTTTCCCTAGACCAGTTACAAATACATGTCAAGTAAACAACCTCATGTCTTCAGTTAAACATAGTGTTAAAGGTAAGTCACCTAAAAATACATATTACATAAAAAGAAAAGAAGAAGAAAAATATGTCAATGATTATAATGCAATCATTGCCCACTTATGGAATGCAAACATAGATGTGCAGTACATTGCAGACAATTCTACTGCAGTTGCACGATATGTCACAGCATACTTAACTAAAGCAGAAAAGACAGAGCTCCAAGACCTCTGGAATGACCTGTCATCAGATAAAACAGTATCTCAGAAATTATACAGCTTGGGCATAAAAATGCTCACCCATAGAGAATGTGGATCTTATGAAGCAGCTGATCGTTTAACTGGTACTTCATTGTATGGTAAATCTGAAAATATAGTATGGCTAAGTCTTGGTCCAGCTAAATCTAGAAAAAGAGTTCTAAAATCATATGAAGATATAGAAACAATAGCCAAACATGATCCCAACAGCCAAGACATTTTAAAAAACAATTTATTCGACACATACTACCCAAACAGAAGTAATACTTTGGAAAACATGTGTCTATACCAAATAGCCCAAAACTACACATACAAAAATAATATGAAACCTGATGAAAAAAAGGTAAATATAGAGTGACAGACTGTGAAGGCAGCTTAGTTAAACTCACTAAACCAAATTTAATGTAATCATATCAAACTGTCATTGAAGACTCCTCAACATAAAGAAGTATTTTACATGTCCCTGCTACAACTCTTCAAACCATGGAGAAAATAAGAACAATTACTAAATAACTATGACTCATATGAGGATGCTTTCAAAGCAAATGAAAGCACTATAACTGATGTAAACTTTACACAGTACAAAACAATGTTGCACAATGAACAGCAACATGAAGAAGAACTCCAAGCCCAACTAGATAAGTATACTCCTGAGAGTAGTCAACCTTCTGTAACAGGAAGCCAAGAACCACTGGGAGAACCACTAATAACAAATGAGGCAGAATTAGCTATGATAGAAGTAGAAAACACCATGTGTCAGTATGAAGATAAGGAAGACTTAACTATACTACAATCAAAACCAAACAATGAGCAAAGTGGCATTTTTCTTCAAGAAGTAACAAAACAAATTGCACATGGTGTAAAACATGAAAATAAAGAATGTTCCTGCCATAATTATAAACCTATACTACTGTACGTCAGTGGTGAAGCTGGTTCTGGCAAAACATTCCTAATCAAAATCATTAGTAAGTTCCTTCAACAATTGACAAACAACAAACTGTCAGCTGTTGTCACTGCCCCCACAGGTTTAGCTGCCTACAACATAGGTGGTGTTACATTACACCGAATACTACTATTACCAGTAGAACACCAGAACAAATTAGACTATTACAAACTTGAAACATTTTCATTTGTTTCAATACTCTGCGTAATTTCATTGCAGAAGCTGCAATGAAATTACGCAGAGTATTGAAACAAATGAAAATGCTACTAATTGATGAAGTGAGCATGGTCTCCAACCTGATGTTAGCTTTGATTCACCTCAGATTACAAGAAGTACTCAAAACAGACTATGAAGAGCTCTTTGCAGGAAAACACATTATTGTTTTTGGAGATCTGCTTCAATTAACACCAGTAAAAGGTGAACCTATTTTTAAAACATTAGGGCACAAACTCTGCCGTAAAACTGTTGGCAGCATTGGAAATGTCAACCTTTGGCAACATTTCCAATACAGAGAATTAACAGAAAACATGCACCAATCTGCAGATCTAACTTATGCCAACATTTTAAAAAGTTTGAGAGTTATTATACTTTCTAAAGAAGCAGAAGCAACATTCAAAACCCGGCACATTAATGCACTTTATGGCGATAATGCATGTGCTACCGATGTTATGGAACAATTAGCCCACAAAAATGTCAATTGTATGGCCTTAATGCCAACTCTTGCAAGGTGTCTCAAATTCAATGAAATAATGTTAAGTAAAGAAATGCAACCAATAATGGAAATTAGCGCCACAGACAAACTAGATGTACATGGTATGACACTACCCATGTGTGACCAGGCCACAACAAGACTAAATAATTTAGAAAAATCTATCTCAAACACAGCAGGCTTAGAAAAGATGTTAAAATTATCCTTAAATTGCAGAGTAATGCTTAAACGTAACCTTGACGTGGACCAAGGACTAGTTAATGGAGCACTGGGTACAGTTGTTGGCTTGCAAACATACCCACGTGACAACAAAATTCAGTTTGTCAATATACTCTTTGACAAACTTTCAGAAGTAAAACGGATAGGACGCTCAACAGCTAGATTCCTTCTCTTCAAAGATATGTATGTACGCAGAGAACAATTTTCTCTAACTCTTGCATACGCAGTCACGATTCATAAATCACAAGGTCTTACCCTAGACAAAGCAATGATAGACATTGGTAACAAAGTCTTTAAAGAAGGCATGAGCTACGTAGCACTATCACGCTTACGTACACTTGACGGTCTATTTCTAATCAACTTTGATGCAAGTAAAGTAAACGCTGATATTCCTTGCATTTTAGAATATAATAGACTTCGCTCACTATACACTCCCCATCTAAACACATATTCTGTTCCACAAAAACTAAAACGTTGTAAAAGAAAACTAAATCAAACAGAAATGCAACAGGACGTCACTGCAAATCCTCCAAAGAGAGTAAAAGAAACTAATACTTCATCAAGTACCACAAACAAAAAAGAATCAATTAGAGAAAGTAAACCAGGTACTTCTTTAAAGAAGGAAGACAAACTCCAAAAAAAGCAGTTAGATACAAAACTACCTGGACCATTTAAATTCTCAAATATAGTTGGTGTAAGTTGCTATGCAAATGTAGAAATGAATATTCTATTTCAATTACCACCAATTGTTGACAACATTTACTTACGCAGTGCAGACCCATTGTGTTTGCAAATGTTAGTACTTCACAGAAATGCAGCAAACAATCCTGACAACACATATAGTGTTTTTGGAATAAGACGACAATTGGACTACTGTGCTGGAATGGTGAAATTCACTATAAACTCACAGGAAGATCCACAAGAATTTCTAATGTACTTACTACAAGTACTGGAAAACAAAAACATACCTATGAATGAAATCTTTCAGATTTCATACATGTGGAAACATACATGCACTCTCTGCAACAATGTGACACAAGAAGAAATCCCCAATGAACGCTTCATATATATATCAATACCAAATTGTGAATCCATTCCATTTCAGCAACTTGTACAAAATGCAAACCATGGTACATTATGCTCTACCTGCAATTCAGATAATCGCTCCACGTTAGTAATACAAACACATAGTAAATACGTAATACTAATGCTTCTACGTTACAATGCAGATGGTACCAAAAACAACTGCAAGCTGACTGGATTCACACATGGTCAAATATCACTTGGTAAGAAAACCTTCACAACAATAGGTATAATCTACCACGCAGGAGCCACAACCAATTCAGGGCACTACACTGCATATATAAAAAAGAAATGTGGATGGTTTGAATGTAATGATAGTACCATTGCTCTAAAGCAGAGATTACCAGCAAATCTTACAAACGCTTATTTGATGTTCTTAAAACAAAAATTTGATAAATAAACTGTATTTAAACCTTTAAATAAATTTGTGTTAAAAAATATAAACTGTTAGAATACTCCATAAGCTATCTAACTGCTCAAAGATTCTACAACAACTAATCAGATAAATGAATACCACTAAATTAGACCAAAGAATACACAGTTAGAATACGCCAATCGGTATCTAACTGTCCCGAAATTTAACAATATCCAAATAGATAAATCAAAACCACTAAAATATATTAAAAAAATAGACAGTTAGAATACGCCAATTGGTATCTAACTGCTCCAAAATTTTATAATATCAAAACAAATGAAGAATCTGTTACTGCTCCAAAAAAATACAACAAAGCAAAGTATAAAGCATTAGCCAGAAACAACAGGTGAACACTGAAAACAAACAAACAAATAAACTGTAGCAAGACAGAAAAAGGTTTTTTTTTTAATCCAACATGGATTTTTTTTTCTCCCACAGACCCAATGATTTTAGCAACAATTACAGAAACTGAGCAAATTGCACAGTACTCTGATTTGTACTCTACTAAATATGAGGGTCGAAAAAAAATAAAAGTATATTGCTTATACAATGTAATAAGTCATTACAAAATACTAATACTAACATGCTATTTTCTTTTATCACAGAAATGAAGAAGAAAAACATGGACTCCCATTACTAGACCAAACAGTAAGTATACAATAATAAGGACAACCATAGCAGCATATCACATCCATAGTATCTAATACTTTTGTTCCTTATACATTTGTTTTTCACCCAAAGTTATAAGCAAATATGAATGTGATATGCTGCGGTGGTTGTTGCCAGGGCATATAATCTTGGACTCTATGCCCTGGCAACAACCACCGCAGCATATCACATCCATAGAGTCAAACATTTCAACTATGATCTATGGGAAACTTTTAATGTCCGCGAACAATCTGAGTGTTCTTAGAACACTTTGAACTTGCCAGCGAACAATATGGGCACCGTTTTCAGGACACCCCCTACGAACATTTCAGAACAACGCGATAGTTCTTAGAACACTTTCAACTTAACAACGAACAATACGGACAGCGTCCTCAGGACACCCCCTATGAACATTCCAGGACACCGGGTGTGTTCTTAGAAGCGTCTTCAGAACACCACCATCTTGTTTATTTGCGAACATTTCAGGACACCGCGAGTGTTCTTAGGACACATTCAACTTGACAAAGAACAATATGGACAGCGTCCTCAGGACAACCCCTACGAACACTCGCCGGACACCGGGAGTGTTCTTAGAAGCATCTTCAGAACACCACCATCTTGTTTATTTGCGAACATTTCAGGACACCGCGAGTGTTCTTAGGACACATTCAACTTGACAAAGAACAATACGGACAGCGTCCTCAGGACACCCCCTACGAACACTCCCCGGACACTGCGAGTGTTCTTAGAAGCGTCTTCAGAACACCCCCATTTTGTTTAATTGCAAACATTTCATGACACCGCGAGTGTTCTTAGGACAAAATCAACTTGACAGAGAACAATACGGACAGCGTCCTCAGGACACCCCCTATGAACACACCCCGGACACCGCGAGTGTTCTTAGAAGCGTCTTCAGAACACCACCATCTTGTTTATTTGCGAACATTTCAGTACACCGCGAGTGTTCTTAGGACACATTCAACTTGACAGAGAACAATACGGACAGCGTCCTCAGGACACCCCCTACGAACACTCCCCGGACACCGCGAGTGTTCTTAGAAGCGTCTTCAGAACACCCCCATTTTGTTTATTTGCAAACATTTCAGGACACCGCGAGTGTTCTTAGGACACATTCAACTTGACAGAGAACAATACGGACGGCATCCTCAGGACACCCCCTACGAACACTCCCCAGACACCGCGAGTGTTCTTAGAAGCGTCTTCAGAACACCCCCATTTTGTTTATTTGCGAACATTTCAGGACACCGCAAGTGTTCTTAGAACACATTCAACTTGACAGAGAACAATACGGACAGCATCCTCAGAACACCCCCTACAAACATTTCAGGACACCGGGAGTGTTCTCAAAAACGTCTTCAGAACACCCCCATTTTGTTTATTTGTGAACATTTCAGGACACCGCGCGTGTTCTTAGAACACATTCAACTTGACAGAGAACAATACGGACAGCGTCCTCAGGACACCCCCTACGAACACTCCCCAGACACCGCGAGTGTTCTTAGAACAGTTTCACTTTGCTTGCAAACAAAACGGACACATATTGACTCCTTAGAACACCCCTAGTCAGTTTATTTAGAACATTTCAGAACACCCGTGATGGCCGCAAACAAATCGAACACAAAAAGAACGTCTAACACATAAAAAACACAACTTTCATCCTATCTCATACACTCCCACCCTCCCCAAACACTCCTACACACCAACACACTCTACAAAATACACATTTTGAACAAAGTTTCACCGCGCTGTCCGGGGACGTCCGCGAATCCAAGATGGCGGGAGCTACCGAAAAATCTGACGCGCTCCACGCTCCACGCCGTCCAATCAGCGAACACTTTGCATGTCCGCGAACATCACGCAAGACGATTGGCCAATCAGGACACTTTCCGCGGAGCGAACAGGGAAGTGTGTCCGCAAACCGAACACAGATATCTCTAATTTTTTTTAACCTACTTTTTCGTCATTTAAAAAAAAAACTACTGGACGGATTTTCACCAAATTTGCAAAAGCACTCTTTTGGGACCAAGCCGCTGCTCCTGGTCCAAATTTGGAGGAAATCCGTCCAGCGGTTTGGGCTGTAGGCGCGAGCAAACATTTTTTACCATTCACTCTATGGAGAGTGAGTATAATGTATACAAATATGAGCATATAGAGGGAAGGTAGAGTAATAAAAATAAAACTATGAGAAAGTGCTGATAACCATAATGATTATCTTCATGCACAGAAAGGATTGCTCTCTTTCAAGCCTGTATCTTCCGCTATGTATATGTTTCATATGATGTGACTGGACCCTAAGTCTACAAATATAGTACCTTTTCAATTTTTACTTCCTGACTGTTACTGAAGAAAACTATGTGGCTTCGATATGTCAGTAAAGGATAAAAAGGGAGAGCCAGCCATGTGATGCCATCAGTGATGTCATCAATGACATTTGTGATGTCATCTTTGATGTCCTGGGTGTTAGTGTTAGCAGTGCACGGTGGCGCGAGTTATGGTTGCTTATGTTACCATAACTGTCCAATTTCAGGGGTTTTTCGGTTTTACTTTGAGCCATAAAGTCCCTTTAACAAAGTGTTTTCACTGAATTTCATAGGTTTTTAGTGCACAACTTAACCATAATATCCCTGACTTCATATACATGTAACATAGAACATACTAACCCCCTCGTAGTGATTTTCATGTCCGCGGACTACCGCCATGTCCGCGGACACATCGAAAATCTGAGCGTGGTGAATGTAAATTTAAATAGTGTGCCCCATTTCCCCTTTGAAGTTGGCTCTGAAAAAAGCCGCTTGACAGACACCTGTTATTTTGTATTTTTTTTCTTGTTTTTTTTTCTTACTTTACTCCTAAAATCTTCACATAACCTTCTCCAAAGCAACCCTTACATTCCAAAATAGAAAGGCATTTCCCGTAAAAGATAAAGAAATGCCATCTTCTTTAAAATTAACAGCATTACTGGCATCAATATTCTCATTGTTACAGAAGAACATACCAGCTCTAAGCATGAAGGCACACATGCCTCGGTTGATGACACACCTAGCAATATTTTGATGAGGACAAAAAACTGAACTATTGTCCCATATTGCCCTAGGTAGTAATCCAGAAAAAAATACTTTTGCATTTGGAAGGATCTTCATTACTGCTTGAACCAAGCGTTCCAAATCAGCCAACAAAGTAGGGGCACTGACGTTGCAAAATGGAAAGAACCATAGTGCAAAACTACCACATGCGGACTGTTCATCGTGGCCATATCCTCACAAACTTGTACAATTCCCTGTACATTGCAATCAGGCACACTGCTCCACACCACCTCCACTCCTTTCACATCAAAGTTCTTTGCAACATGCCTGCATTCAGCGTACTGCTGTAAACCATGCACAAACATATCTCCGAGCACCAACACCCTGACTTTCTCCACTTCTGCCATCTTCACCACACACAGTCTCTTTCAACACAAATCCACAACATCGGCATCTGATTGGCTGATCCGTACAGTCTTCTTTCCATGTTGGATTTCCTGGAAAAACCCGGATGTAGCACGCCCTGTCCACGAACAGCCACGGTATCCGCGGACGGCGTCCACTTTACTCTCTGTGCCATTCCCTCATTGCATACAGCTAAGCAATCACACAATACGAATAACGTCCTCAGAACAACCTCATTTTGTGAATTTTCGAACATTTCAGGACAATTATTATTTCATTATTCAACATATTAACATTACACATATTATACTTTCATCCTGTACTCTGCACACAATGCTATGTTTCTCCATTAGTAGCTCAGTATACTAGATAGAATCCCATAATACAATGCTATTTATATCAATGTATCGTTCAAAGCACTAATAACGGTATGATATTTATTGCAATATCCTTGACACTTTTTTCGCAACATTATAATAAAAATCCCTAGTACACAAATTCCATGAAAAGTACATACACACGTGATGTCATCAGTGATTTCATCAATGACATTTGCAATGTCATCTTTGATGTCCTGGGTGTTAGTCTTAGCAGTGCACGGTGGTGGCGCCAGTTATTTTTCAAAGCTTACCATAACTTGCAATTTTCAGGGGTCTTTCGGCTGTACTTAGAACCATAACGTCCTTTAAACAAACTTTTTTTAATATCACGCAAACAATATACAAACATGGCGTGCAAAAACCAACTTCTACAGATGGCTTTACACAGAATGTTGCAAAGTAAGAATTTATGCTCGTTCACAGTGAAGGTCAGCTGCTTCCACAACTTCTACAGATGGCTTTACACAGAATGTTGCAAAGTAAGAATTTATGCTCGTTCACAGTGAAGGTCAGCTGCTTCCATTTTTTTCTCGGGCCCCGGAGAGGCTCACGAAGCGGACTATAAGGTTGTATTGTGTTTTGACCTTGACAGACAGAGATTGTGATGAAAGACTTCTCTTGAAGGAGTGTTGCTAAAACGTAAGAGAAGATAAAGATGAAATTTCTGAAACGAAACCACTTTTATATATTATATCACTATGCAAAAGATCGTTGGCACACGCGCAGTCGTATTTTGGGACTGCACCACTCGTAGACAATGGAAATTGCAATTGTACTGTAAGTAACCCTTTAGATTACTTTATACCAAATATAATTACAATAGCGTAGCATTAAAGACCGCTCAAGTTGAACTTGTTAGTTGAAAGTGGCATAATGTTTTCTACCGCGCACTATCACCGCCGAATTGATCCCCTGTCGTTTAGAGTGCTCTGAAAAAGGCAGACGACACAGGGTGGGTTAATAGAAATAATTTAACC
This sequence comes from Ambystoma mexicanum, assembly GCF_040938575.1. NCBI lineage: Eukaryota > Metazoa > Chordata > Amphibia > Caudata > Ambystomatidae > Ambystoma > Ambystoma mexicanum. The sequence goes on along the minus strand of NC_090924.1, from coordinate 38,212,497 downwards.
GGTCTATAGGCGGTCAAGCGCTCTACTCGCTGTGCCACTTCACTGTAGCCTGTCAAGTGGCACAGCGAGTACAGCGATCGCTTTGACATCCGTGCACAGCTTGCTAACGCAAGTTTGAATCCCGGCAAGGCCAAACTCAGCCTTTCATCCTTCCGTGGTCAATAAATGAGCACCACACACCGTGGTTAAGAATAAGCACCGCTTAGATACCTCACGGTTCTTAGCGCTATATGAATGGGAAAATATTATTATTTTATTATTAACATACTCTGTTGCACTATCTTCGATAGCAAATATTTTCACACCCTAATAAATAAAATGATGATTTTTAATGAAGATCGGCTGGTGAGACTAATTTATGTTTTTTAAAACAGGTATGTGGCTCCATTTTGCCTATGTCACGATTTACAGACTCCAGCGGATGGGGTCTTCAACTGCCAGGTGCAGGTCCAAATATGCAACTTCATGACCCTCACCATTTTATGGGTCAATCGCCAAGGACCAATATGCCCTTACGCAGTACTAGCGGCTACAAACAACATACCAACCAATAGGGTGGTCTAATGGCTCGTTGTTGGAGCAACCTTCCGATTATCAGAGCGACCATTTACTGCTTTTATCATAAACCAACAGCCTATCTACCGCAAAGGAACAACGTGTGGCTCCAAATAAACTTTTGCTGATCGACAGCAGAGACAATAGCAAATCGCTGAATATTCACTAAACATTTCATGTGAAATAAATGTACTTTACCAAATGTACAATCCTGCTGTTTACTTTTAAACCACAGTTTCATATTCCGAATTGTGGCGCACTGAGTTGTAAGCTGATCTAACACTCTCTGTACCGCAAAGGAACATCGCGTGTCTCAACATGAACTTTTGCGGATCGACAACAAAGACAAATGCAAATTGCTGAATATTCTCTAAACATTTGATGTCAAATAAATGTACTTTACAACATTTACAATCTTGCTGTTTGCTTTTAAATCACAGTTTCATATTCCGAATTGTGGCGCGCTGTGTTGTGACATAATGTGTGTTGTCTTCCGGGTTCTGTGTAAAGTCGCGTAGTACTGGAGACGACTGGGCGCGTTTGATTACGCACCCTGTAACGTCACAGAGAGAGGCAGGGAATATGAATGCTTTGATAATATCAGGCTTAGGGGCGGAAGATATGATTTAGTGTCGCAAAAGCAAGTCAGCCAGGTCAATAGCGCCAGTCATAGGATTATCACATAATGTCGGCGCACACCAGCCGTATTTATCGTTTCTTTAGTGGACAAAAAGTTGGTTGACGCCCCTAGGATATTGTACTATTAGCGGACAAAAGGAGTGCTCTTAAAACACTTTCACCCTGACAACGAACAATACAAACAACGTTCTCAGAACACCCCCATTTTGTGTAATTGCAACCATTTCGGGACACTGCGAGTGTTCTTAGAACACATTCAACTAGACAGATTACAATACGGACAGCGTCCTGAGGACACCCCCAGTTTGTGTATTTACAAACAATTAAGTACACCGCGAGTGTTCATAGCTCATTTTTACCTTCCTTGCGAACAAAAATGACACATACTCCGTCCTCTAAACACCCCACCATTTAGTTTATTTACAAAATGTCAGAACAGCCGTGTTCTCCGCGGACAAATCGAACGCAACAAAAACATCTAGCACATAAAAAAACAAAACATTGAACCTATCTCATACTCCCCCACCCTCCCCAAACACTCTTACACACCAACACACGGCACTAAATACAATTTTTTATCCACATTTCACTGCGCTTTACGCGGTCGACTGCGAATACAAGATGGCGGGCGCTACAGAAAATCTGACGTGCTCCACGCCCCTCGCCGTCCAATCAGCGAACACGTCGCATGTCCGCGGACATGACGCAAAGCCACTGGCCAATCGGGGTGCTGTCCGCGGAGCCGTGGCCATGTAATATATATATATCACTACAAAAAAACGAAGTTGCCTTACCAAAAACCTGTACACTTCACTACAAAAATACTTTCCACCTCCCCTATATGCTTCAAATGAAAACTGAAAAACCACTGAAATTAGACAGTTATGGTAAAATAAGCCCCCAACCCTGCCACTGCCCCTGTGCACTAACACTAACACCCAGACCAAGAAAGATGTCATCTCAAAAGACAATGATGACATCAATGAAGACATCACTTGTTTAGCCCCTTTCTTTTCCTTCCCTGCCAGGGGAGGTAGAAAGTATTTTTGCAGTGAAGTGTACAGGTTTTTGTTAGGGCAACTTAACCATAACGTCCCCTCAACAAAGTTTTTTTTGTAGTGAATTGTACAAGTTTTTGGAAGGTGGAACTTAAGGATGACATTGTGGCAATGAAGTTGTTGTGCAGAATATACACTGTAATCATATGATTTTGAGAGATATGTAGTGTAATGTACGTACTTGACATACATTTAACATAGATCATACAGAACCCCATCGCTATTGATATTGGAAAGGGACGGACTGAGCGCCTGTTTGCGGACGGGGCGGACAGGATCAACTTTACCCAAAGAGGTGGGGGGTAGCTGGAAACGTACTATTGTCTTACACAAAAAGTGTGCAACATAGAGGAAGGTCATAAAGATATTATAGGTAGTAATAAGTAAATATGGAAACCTGAAGCTGGGAAAAGTAAACGATAAATGTAATAACCATGTAGAATGAAGAGGATGGCACCATAAAAATGAAAAAGGATGCCTTCAGCGTAATCACTTCACAGAAACTCGGCAGCCTGGAACGACAGTGGACGGACACAGTAGGACGAAGGGAGAGTACAGCAAAAGTGTGAGTGTAGGTCTGTTTTTTTATATGGGTGTGGTTTTTTTTGGTATGTGGTGCAGAAGTAATCATTTCTTTCTGTTGTTTTGACTCAGAAATGGATAGTACTTTGGAGTGGCTGGAGGAGTATTTCCCACATGGGGAAATGTCTGAAGACAGCGACAATAATGGTACACATTGCTCTGCATATGGAAAATAGTGACCAGTATTTTAGAGGCATTTAACTTATGCATTTTTTTTTAACAGACCACAAAAAAAAAAGAGGAAAGGGCAACAAACGAGACAGAAGAAGACAGGATAAAAAGGATAGAGCAGAAAATGAACATATTGAACAAGAATTTTAAAAGTTTACAGGAATTTGTGGAGGACTGTGTGAGAGGAAACGTTTGTTACCATTGCCCCACCTGCACCTGCCCTGCTTCTCCATTCCCTAGTGACCCATCCCCAAACCTTCAAGAGGAAAATAGACGTTTTGACAAAATATCCATACCTTCTTCCCCTCACAAATCTGCTCCTCATAACCAGCCCATGTTGAATCCTAATTCCCCCATATTTGTTTCAGTGTCCGCTTCCCCCCCTATTTCTTTAGAATGATGTGTGTGTGTGTTTTAAATATTTTTGTATAGAAAGAGTTTGTGTTTACATTTTTTTTTAAAAAGACGACAAATGTTGGACCTATCCGCAAGGAATGGAATGTGGGTGCTGTAAAGGCAGTACACCTACCCTTACTAATGTCAAGTAAGATGGAATTGATGTTTGACTGCACCATCTGTTGAAATTGTGCATACATAAACAGAAAGGGGTGTCCAAAGGATATTATACCTCGCTGTACCGCTTGGAAGCGAGATGATACATGTTCGTAGAACACACCAAATGTCCGGAATAAGTGTAAATGAGCAAAATGGGAGTGTGAGAAAGACAGTATAGCTGTCCGTATCGGGCGCAGCCAAAATGGTGCCGTTGGGTGGCAGCAGTGGGCGGCAAGTTCGTAGGCACACAAAATGGAGTTGTCCTAAGGACACTGGAACTGTCCGTACAGTGAACATAGCATGCGTACACATGCGCAGCACAAACATAAGTACAGCGAACATCGTGCCTGTCCGTAACTGTCCATAACTGTCCGTCTCACTTGTGTTGCACTTTGTATTACTTTGAGAACCCGAACACTGTCCACAGGACACTTGCGTGCATGCGCACATTTAATTCTTTGCATTTGCTGTCCAGGGGACTATCATTACTGGCGCGGATGTGTTGAGGACGTCATCATGTGACCGCACCCACACTGAGCGTGGGGACTAATTTGCACGGTTGGTGTGCTTCCGCAACAGTACAAAAGAACTTGTAGAGACAAGGCAAAGTATTGTAGAGTGTAAAAATGTGATTTCACATATCCCAGACAATAGCTGACCTCAGGACTTGCTGTGTAAAGTTTTTGTACCACTCTGTAGGGATGAAGACGGTCACGAGGCACACCGCTCCACCCCTACAAATGGCCACACCCCGAGCGCTTTTTCATTGTCCGTCTAGCTATAGCAGATTGAGGTGTACTGCCTTTACTGCTGTAGTGACCAAAAGGAAAGTAATCGGTATGGCTACCATGGCTGCTGTTGAGTCATTAGCCTCTGCACCACCCCCAAACCCGCCACCACCACCACCTCCCCAAGGGCCTGCAGAGAGATATATGGGTGAGGATGAAGAGAGCAAGGAAGAAGAGGAGGAAGAGAATGAAGTGGAGGAACTCCGTACTAGGAGCACTTGGCGGGAGTCGTGGGTGTGGAGGTTGTTTTCCGTTTATGGGAACGTACCAAAAGCACGTGCGAAATTGGTGAAGTGTAACCAGTGTCAGGTGGTGCTGAGTCGCGAGAGATTTGGTACGTATAGTTTTGGTACGACAACCATGAAACGACACCTCACTTCGTTCCACACTGCGGACATTCGCAAGGTGGTGCCATTTACAGAGCGTAGTCGATTGAGTTCCTCCACAGCATCCTCAGTGTCCGATCCTCCCACCACAACAGACACTCCTGTGGGGGAGTGCATCCTTCCAGCTGCCTCACAAGCCATTCGCAATGCTGTTGACCCTTACCTTTCAAAGGTGACAGTAGTGTGCATGTATTGTGACGCAGTACTCTGCAGGGGGGAGAGTTTTCAAAGTGCTTTTGAGGCTGCCGTCACACAGCACCAGGAGATCTGCTCCTTACCTAAATAACGCTCAGCCTAAATCTTTCGCTATTCATTTGCCCTTTCTTATCCCCGTGGCTGGTGTCCCTTCCTAACCCTCCTTTGGCCTCTTCTCCTAGTGTGCTGTGTGCTGTTAAGCAATACAGGTGAAAACAACAAAAATTACAGAAAAGGCTCTTTTCAGAGCCGCCTTTCTCAGTATAACAATAGAACTATGAAGTAACGGTCGTAGACCCCTGCGGAGTTCTGAAAAAGTTTGCGGACAGTCGTAGGGGAAAAAAGGGAGGGTGCAAGTGGAGCAAACACAATGAAGTGTATGCTTGGAGTAAGTGGCGGCTCTGAAAAGAGCCTTTCGGTGGTGTGCTGTGTGGGTCAAAAACTGTGGATTGGTGAAAATGGAATGTCAGATAGGTTAGTGTGATTGCAAAAGAGGTTGCAATGCATTTTGTATATTGCGGATAAAAATCTGATTGCCAGCATATGTGAGGTGGACTCCATCTCTGCGGAAAATGAAAGTGCTGCGAAACAAAATGTTTTCATTGTGGAAAGAGGACATGCCAACATCTCTTAAAAATGCACACACAGCCTTATTCACATTGCGTCTCGCTTTCTCCATTTGTGGACCAAACGCAGAAGAACGCAGCCATATTTGTCTTTGGGCAATAAGGGAAAAAAGTATTTTTTCAATTTGGAAACATGTGCATGAGCTTCGCGAGTCCTTCCTTCATTGCAAATTGCAAAGAAATTCCAGATACATGGGCTAAAACTGTTTCGTCCGCAATGAATGATCAGTATATCTGGAGGACGTTCTGTCAGTAAAGTAACACAGAGAGGTACCAAGTCCAGCCATCTCATGCCACGCACACCATGCCAGTGCACTTCCACATGAGGAAATCTGAGATTTGTAGATAAACTGCAGCTTTCTGCATGCACCTTCAACCAATGTATCCATGAGTCTCCCAAAATCCAGATAATCGATTTTATAGATATAGATAATAATTTTCGAGCATGGAAAGCCATGGCTGTGTGGTTTCCAGTGAGGGAGAAGACGGCTTTACTAAAGGACCAATCCATAGCTCCTCTCATTCTCATTTACATACGTCTCCACCCTTGAATCTCTGTTGGTGATATGTGCTGGCTGCAAACTACCGCCATGTTCGCGGACATGTAGAGAATCAGAGCGTGACGACGGTACATTAAAGTACTATTCCCCTTTTTCCCCTTTAAGGTAGGCTCTGAAAAGAGATGTTTTTTTGGTGAGATACCGTACAGACATCTGGTATTTTATGTATTTTTTTGTATTTTTTGTCCTTGCTTTACTCTTGCAAACATTACAGAACCTTCTCTAAAGCAAGCCTTACGTTCCAAAAGAACATCACATTTCCCAAAGAAGATAGCGCAACACCATCTCCTTCAAAGTAACCCGCATTGCTGGGAGCAATGTTATCGTGGCACCAAAAAATCATACAAGCTCGTAGCATGAATGCACCCATACCACGATTGATGATACACCTCACGATGCTTTGATCTGGACAGAAAACAGAATTGTTGCTCCACTGTACTCTAGGGAGTAAACCAGAAAAAATTACTTTCGTTGTTGGGAAGATGGTCATGAGTGCTTCAACCAACTGTGCCAAATCTGCCAACAAAGTACGTGAAGTCACGTATACCAAATGGCAAGCACCATAGTGCAAAATTACCACATGAGGAGTGGTCATTGTACGCATGTCTCTACAAACTTGCTGAATTGCCGCAGCATTGGCATCAGTGTCAGCGCTTCACACCACCTCCACTCCTCTCACATCAAAATGGTGTGCCACATGCCTACTTTCGGCATAGTGTTGTAAGCCTTGCAGAAAAATGTCTCCAAGCATCAAAACCCTGACCCACTCCACCTCTGCCATCTTCAGTGTGCGCAACGTCTTTCAAACAAAAGAGTAATGTGAACATCTGATTGGCTGATGCCTACAGTTGCCTTTCCATGCAGGATTTGCTGTAGAAACTCATATGTGACACGCACTACCAGCGGACAAGCGTTGCCTATGTGCGGCACGTAACTCTTTCCCAGTCCTTCCACCCTTTCTACAGCGGTACCAAAGCGAGTCCCTCATTGGACACAACTAAGCATTCACACAATCATCCACCAATCACATTGAACATCGCTAATTTTAACTCCGTCATCAACATTGCACACTTCAAAATTACAATTGATTATTCTGAATTGAAGTCGCATATCATTGCAAAGCACCTACTTGACAAGCTACTGTGGAAATATTACGAATTTCTACATACAGATCCATGCATGTGCACATGCATGAGAATAGAGAACATGTATGTATATTTTAATAAGAGAATATGTGGAACCCTTATGATTTAATTTAGACAAAATGATGCCACTAAATCTCCATAGGGAATACATAACAACGCTCCCCCTTTAAAGTGCAAGATGTCCGATTTGTCATTCACAAATCGCACGACTGCTTACTGTCGTCCACATAACCTGTACATACGTTGCAAGCATGCCTATTTAGGGCAGAACTCAATTTTGTATGTGAAAATGTCAGAGTTGTGTACTCTGTACGGCCTACAGTAATGCTACTTGCAATGTGATCTTATGAGAATAGAAAGCGCTCCCAATTGTGGTGGTGACATTTCCTTCTGAGGGTCTCCTGATTTTTCGGCATCATGCTTTTCATTTACAAGTAGAAAATGTTTACCCATCTAGTACTAAGCCCTATCGCTTACAAACCTCTCTCATATGCATAGTACACTTTGTAAACAAAAGGCATTTCCATACACTTAAATGTTTTAGCTATTTTGAAGGACTTTCAAGTACCATATTGCAAGTACCATGCAAAGTCTGCACAGAGTGAAGTGAAATGTACACATGCACTGTGTTGAAATATGAAAGTTGAATGCTCTGACGAAAGAAGCACAATTAATGTGTGCAGTATCATCACTGCTGCAAACACACAAAGTAATTGAGTTTCTTTTTTTGAATCGCAGTGAAGACTACTCCCCTGAGAATCTACAGTGCAGACAACATATCCGAAGAAACCTGCTCATCTTGCACAAAAAAGTAAGTACTGTACAACCTTTATATTGTAATTACTCCTGAAAGAGCTGCGTGTCTTATTTGATTTTTTTGGGCACCAAAGTAAGCATTGATTTGTAAACCATTCTACCTACAAATATCCATTTATTGAACAAAGAATAATAGGCAAAAAGGCTGACAAATCCCTGTGTGTTTGGTACTTAAATAACATACGTAATGCTTAGAAGGTTAGATTGTGAAAAGAAATTGCTGTAGCAACTTTTTGGCATTTCGGTTATTAATAATGGTTCTTGTCACAAGTAGGCCACTTTGCACTCTCATCTGAAGCACATTGTAGTAGTATACAAACAGTAAAGTAGCCTTACCAAATAATTGCAGGTGTTCAATGCACGTTAACACACCATGACAAAGAGCTTCCCCATCAGACTCATGCACACATGCACACTGCACACATACATTGGACAACAGGCCAAAGTATATATTTTTTGTCAAAAGACACCAAAGAATGCCTACCAAAAAGCAACTCTGTAGAAAGGAACGCAGAAGTAGAGCAAACAAAAATAAAGGTGCCCAATGTAAGCATCTACCTGTTGCACAGTTTGTACAGAATGTGGTACAAACCTGCTAATGCAGTTGGGTAACAAAATAAAGGAAGTCTCAACTACCGAAACTGTACCTCCTCCATCCAAAAGTGTCACAAAATACAAAATTGTTGTAAAAAAACGCCTACCAGTACAGCTAACCATGTTCCTAATAATCCTGACAGTGTAAGAAGAACCCATAGTAAAAAAAAGTATTTTAGCAAAAATGTTTCTTCACAGAGTCCTTCAGAATCTACTAAGAAGAGGACCAAAATCATCTTCACCCCTTAAAACCTACCGTAGAAAGTTAATCCTACAAGCTCTCGTGGACAGTGCAATCCTTCTCAAAAGGAAGTTGTTCATATTAGTGTTAAATAGGATGAAAGCACTAACAAAAGTAAGTACCAAACTACAAAAGAAACTCAGCAATAAACGGAATGTGAACAAAAATAATTTCTTACATGTTTGTTGTGGTGAATGGAGTCACACAACAACCACAGAGCCTTATTTTAATGAAGAAGCATACAAACAAAATCAAACAAACACAATTGCCATCCATAGCAGTGGACGAGGGTATGGAAAATCAATACTACCATTATGGAACAAGAAACACTGCTTACAAAACTATCCCCTGAAAACTCAGTATTACCTCTAAATTCAGCAGAACTACACTGTCCATTATACAAATGGCTGTGCACATCAATGTGTGCCATTCCAAACAACGCTTTCAAATCTTTACATCAGTTCCTCAATCAATATGTAAAAGGTAAAGATAAAAGTAAAATGAAAGTGCTGCAAAATATGGATATTTGTCCAGTGCGGAAAGACACAAGACTAAAAGGACATTCATTAGCCTACATTTCTAGGCCTATTTGCTAACGTATCTTCCATGATATCAAAAGAATATCAATACATCATTCCAATGTAAGAAATTTAGTGTATAAAATATACTATGCAAAAAATCCAGCTTCAGAATTAGGCAATTTAAATTCCACTCTTCTGCATGGAACACCCAAATACTTACAAGAAGAAATTGACCTTATTCAGAAAAAGTATTTAGGAAGTGAGAGCCACTTCCAAATTGCAACAGTTTTAGAACATAGTAGCAACAATTCTGCACATAGCAACCTTCTATTACACACATACAGAAAAGAAATAGTCACATTTTAAAGGTCTTCGGCTGAAGTACCAACCCATGTGTGTGTGTGTTGCCGCAGAACATTTTCCAAAAGGAACACAAAAAATGTGGACATATCGTACAAAATAGAAGACAATGAAGACTCTAAATGGTTTGAATTAGCTTTGTACATTTTAGCTAAAAAGAAATATGAACTAACTGAACGCCTAATATGTTGCAGTTAACGTACTGCAAAATTAGACAACAACCACACTCCTTAACGTGCTATTACAAATAATTTGGAATTGTTTCTATTACCAAAAATCCTGCAACAGCTCAATTTGTGTGAGAGCATAATAATTCAAACAGTTCACCCATTTCAAGCAATTATACGCCTTCATCCAAAAACAGCAATATTACCTGAATTGGTGAAAGGCATTTGTGGATAAGTAGTTTATCTGCCATTAGATCTAACGGAAAATGTACACACTCTAGGAGTGGAACGTTCAATAGAGCATTCTTTAATAGTCTTGGTAAATGGAGCACCAACAAAGGACAACAAAATTTGGCAACAATCAGTGGACTTACACAAAGTTAAGCAAGCATTGCAATATCTAAAAGACAATTATGAGTACTACAAGGAAATAAATATTGATGAAAGTTTAAGGGAAACAACTGAAATAATTCAACAGCCATCATAAACTGGACAATTTGAACTTCTGGATCCAGCTACAGTATCCACTCTTTTGGACCATTACACAATTCATCCATTGCATTCCAATGAAAGCATAGATGATGCATTAGAAACGTACCACATGCGACAAACCAAAGGGTCACCAATGAGTATTTGGGAAAAAAGTGTAGAAGCATGTGCTTTTCCACTGCTATTTCCTACTGGCAAAGCTGGAAGATACGATGATAGACCCACTCAGATTGGGGCATCAGAATACCGCTCATTACGAATGTGTTTGCAAGATCCCAGATTTATACAAAATGTGGAATACATATTCCACCTACTCTATGAAAGTGGATTAGCAATACTAGGTTAGGGAGTTGCACACATTCTTAAATCTGGAACCCACTTTCAAAATATGTCAGCTACGCAGTTAATACAAAAAGTACAGGGAAAAGATGAGGTTTTACAATCAAGTATAACACATTTGTTTGAAAACATGCGTGGTACAAAGGAATACTGGTTCAGATGGCATGGAGACATGCGTTGCATGATCAGAAACCTTGGACCACTGACTTGGTTTGTTACGCTAAGTTGTGCAGAATATGCATGGGAAGATTTACATGAGTTCCTACGCATAGCAAACAGCAAAACAAAACAGATATGTTAACACCTGGAGAACTTTGCTCTCTATATCCAGTTAATGTCTCAAGATATTTCAATCATCGTTTCATTGCCATGCTACACTTTATTTGCAATAAAACTGTTCTTCCCCTTGGAGAAGTGCAACACTTTTTTTGGAGAAAAGAATATCAAGCGAGTGGAGCACCACAAATTCACATGCTGTTATGGATCAAAGGTGCACCGAAACATGGGCACGACAGTGATAGCACTGTTTTGCAGTTTATCCAAAAATATGTCACATGTGAAATCCCTTCACAACAGACACATAGTGAGCTGCATGGGCAGATTTTACAATTTTAAAGACACAAATGTGGCAAATATTGTCGCCGCAAATACAAAAAAAAGGTAAATACTACACCAAATACCGCTTTGGTTTCCCTAGACCAGTTACAGAAACAGGTGAAATAAACAACTTCATGTCTTCAGTTCGACATAGTGTTAAAGGTAATATACCTAAAAACACGTATTACATAAAAAGAAGGGAAGAATCAAAATATATCAATGATTACAATGCAATAATTGCCCTGTTATGGAATGCAAACATAGATGTGCAGTGCATTGCAGACAATTCAACTGCTGTTGCACGATATGTTACAGCCTACTTAACAAAAGAAGAATAAACAGAGCTAAAAGACCTCTGGGATGACCTAGCATCAGACAAAACATTATCACAGAAATTGTACAGCCTAGGCATAAAAATGCTCTCTCATAGAGAATTTGGGGCCTATGAAGCAGCAGATTGTTTAACCGGAACTGCTTTGTATGGAAAATCAGACAACACAGTATGGCTCAGTCTTGGTCCTGCAAAATCTAGGAAAAGAGTGTAAAAAATCATATGAGGACATAGAAACAATTGCCAGAAATGATCCCAAAAGCCAAGACATTCTAAAAAACTATTTACTGGACACATACTATCCGAACAGGAGTACCACTCTGGAAAGCATGTGTCTATGCCACATAGCTCAAAACTTTGCATACAAAAATAATGTAAAACCCGATGAAAGCAAACGTGGATATAGAGTGACCGATTGTGAAGGGAGCTTAGTGAACTTACCAAATGAAGCTTAATTAAACATCTAAAATTGTCATTAAAAACTCCCCAAAAGAAAGAACTATATTACATGTCTCTGTTACAACGTTTCAAGACAATGGAGAAAAGAGGAAGACATACAAGATGATTATGACTGCTATGAAGATGCTTTCAAAGCAAATGAAAGCTCCATCACCGATGTGAACTTCACGCAGTACAAAACAGTGTTACATAATGAGCAGCAACAGGAAGAAGAACTTCAGGCCCAACTACATAAGGACTCTTCCGATAGTAGTCAACCTTCTGTAACAGGAAGTCAAGAACCACTAGGACAACCACTAATAGCAAATGAGGCTGAAGTATCTATGGCAGAAGTAGAAAACACCATGTATCAGTATCAAGAAGATACAGAAGACTTAACTTTACAACAAGCAAAACTTAACAACGATCAGCGCACCATTTTTGAAGACATAACAAAACAAATTGCACATGGTGTACAACACAAAAATAAAGAATGTACCTGTCAAAATTACAGACCTATACTGCTGTACGTCAGTGGTGAAGCTGGATCAGGGAAAACAATCTTAATCAAAATCATCAGCAAGTTCCTTCAACAATTGACAAACAACAAACTGTCAGCTGTTGAAACGGCCCCCACAGGTTTAGCTGCCTACAACATAGGCGGTGTGACTTTACACCGATTACTACTGCTTCCAGTAGAGAATCAAAATAAATTAGAGTTCTACAAGCTTTCTGCAGAAGCTACAATGGAATTACGTAGAGTATTGAAACAAATGAAAATGCTACTAATTGATGAAGTGAGCATGGTCTCCAACGTAATGTTGGCTTTTATTCATCTCAGATTGCAAGAAGTACTTAAAAATAATAACAAAGAACTCTTTGCAGGAAAACACATTATCGTTTTCGGGAATCTTCTACAATTGAAACCAGTGAAAGGTGAACCAATTTTTAAAACCTTAGGCCACAAACTATGACGGAAAACTGTTGGTAGCATAGGTAATGTTAACCTTTGGCAACATTTCTAACCTTTGGCAACATTTCCAATACAGAGAATTAACTGTGAACATGCGGCAATCTGCAGATCTAACTTATGCCAACATTTTAAAAAGTATTAGAGTTGGTGTATTATCACAAGAAGCACAAGTTGTATTGAAAAACCAGCATATACATGCACTTTATGACGATAATGCATGCGCAACTGATGTTATGGAACAAATAGCTCACAAAAATGTCAATTTTATGGCCTTAATGCCAACTCTTGCAAGCTGTTTCAAATTCAATGAAACAATGTTAAAGAAAGAAATGCAACCAAGAATAGAAATTAGCACCACAGACAAACTAGACGTTCATGGTATGACAGTAACCATGTGTGAGCAAAATTCAATCTCCAACCCAGCTGGGTTGGAAAAAATATTTAAATTATCCTTAAATTGTCGAGTAATGGTTAAACGTAACCTTGACGTAGAGCAAGGACTAGTTAATGGAGCACGGGGCACAGTTGTTGGCTTTCAATCATTGTCACGCTCACCTGATTACCACGGAGGCGCAGGTCTGGCTTCGAGTGCTGATGCTTCTTCAATGGTGAAGCGCAGGACTCTGAGGATGGACAGGTAGGGCCCCTCTACTCTGTCTTCTCTGGCTCGCAGGAATATTCCCATGTGCGTGAAAAGGGAGTATTACCTACTGACGGAATAATGCTCAAGCCTCCATCTCCCTTCCAACCCTCCACGATACCCTTCCACGATTCCCCGTGAAGTCTCACCTTAGGGTCAGAAAGGATGAGTTCTCCATCCTGCTTCTGATGCAGGGGCACGTTGAAACCCAGTTACTTCACTGGATTGAGGTTTGATGGGAGTTCAAATAAGCTTGACTTTTCAGGTAAGGCGCTGTAAGAGTTCTGTAGCAAGTTCAAAAGTTCAAGCTTAATAATAATGTTCATTGTCTTATTGCAGCAAGCGCTAACGCTTATGTCTTTTTCCCCTTAGGGGCCGGGGTTCGGAATGCCGGAGACATGGCGCCGACCCGAAGTGAAACGTGCAGTTCCAGTAAATGAAAGGTAAGTTCTGGATGAGCGTTCGGGTAATGTCTTTGCATTCGCTCATTCAATGTCTTTGTCATTTTTCCCCATAGGGGCGGGGTCCGGAATGCCAGGAAGCGGCAGGACCCGAAATGAAATGGGAATGACCCAACAGGTAAGTCTTAGAAGGAAACTGAGCTTTTCCTATTCCCTTCCTTCTCTCACCTTGTGTTCTTGTCTTTTTCTCTCGAGGCTCTGGGAAGTGGCTGCGGATCCGGATGATCGCTGCTGAAGATGGAGGTGCCCCGGAAAGGTGAGTGAAATGCAGCGCTGCAGCGATCGAAGCGAAATGCTTTTAAAAATGATGTCTTCCCTTTCAGGATCGTCCGTGTGATGTCTCTGTGATGCAGCTTTAGCAGGTAAGGTCTTCTTTCTCAGCAATTCTCTCTTATCTCCCTTTGCACGTGACCCAGGATGCTGACAGGCGTGGCTGAAGTCCAGATGCAGGAGCTGACACGGTGAGCGTCCAGCTGCGTGGAGCAGAACAACACGAAGCGTGAGTTGCTGATCGGGCTTGGTTTAAATAGCTTTGGAAGAAGTTCCAGGTATGTATCCTTCCACCGATCAGGTATGTATCCTTCCCCGACCACACCCAGGTGGAAAGTAGTCCCACAGGTAAAGTAGTTCCATTCAGGCCTCAAGAGGGCCTGGATGTAGCAGCATGGTCTGCATCAGGTAAGTGCACATTAAAACACTTGAACACATGTCTAGCTTTATGAGCCTGGCGCCTAAGGCGCCAGGACTGGGGTCCAACATGAGCCTGGCGCCCAAGGCGCCAGGACTGTGTCCAAAGGGCCCCAGCTTGGGCCCGCTGGCACTTCCTTGGGGGGAATGATGCCTGCCTCTGGGGTTGCTGGGTCGGACCTGGCTCCTTGGAGGCAGGCATCATGACAGTACCCCCCCTCAAGGCCCCTCCCAAGGTTGTTCCCTCCGGGGGTTTTGGCTTGTTCGAAAATCTCCGGTGGAACCTTTGTATTAATCGAGGTGCGTGAACATGGTTACTAGGCTCCCACGATCTCTCCTGAGGTGCATATCCCTTCCAGTCAACAAGATAGAAGAGTTTTGACTTTAACACCTTGGAGTCTATAATGTTTTTAACTTCGAATTCTAATTCCCCTTCAATTTGAACTGGGTCTGGAGGCTTGGACAGTCGGGTCCCTGGTTGTATTGGCTTCAAAAGTGATGCATGAAAAACTGGATGAATACGCATGTTAGACGGTAAATCCAGTTTAAAGGCCACGGGATTGATTATAGCCTTGATAGGATAAGGTCCTATGAATCTGGGATTGAAGGTTCGTGGGCCCTTGAGGGGTAAATGTTTTGTTGCTAGCCATACCTGGTCTCCTACTTGGTAAGGAGGAGTTGTACTTCGGTGCAAATCAGTGTTTTCTTTATACTTTTTCTTGGCTTGCTGTAAATTAGTTGCAGCTTCTTTGAAGGCTCGGGTTATTGTGGAATGCAGATGATTTACTGTGGGCATTTCCAGGGTCAGAGGTGGATCTAGGTCAGAGGTTCGAGGATGGTGACCATACAAAGTATAAAAAGGAGTTTGTCCGGTTCCAGAATGCACTGAATTGTGGTATGCATATTCTGCGATCCAAAGGATGTCTTTCCAATTTAACTCGGATTGGTGTAACATGCACCGAAGATATTGCTCGAGAGTCTGATTGGTTCTCTCGGTTTGTCCGTCGGTCTGGGGGTGGTGGCTGGTGGATAACCGCACATCTATTTGTGCTAGTTGGCAACACTTCTTCCAAAAATGGGAGATACATTGACTTCCACGATCCGAGACTAATATGGAAGGAAAACTATGTATGCAAACTATATTCTCCAGAAATTCCTTGGCCAAGGTGGAAGCTGAAGGCAAACCTTTTAAAGGGATAAAGTGGGCCATTTTGGAGAATAGATCCACAATTACAAGGATAGTGTTGTAACCAGCACAAGGAGGCAGGTCAGTTATAAAGTCCATTGACAAGGTGTGCCATGGTGCCGGTGGAATATCCAAGGGTTGAAGTAGGCCGGCTGGCCTTTTCTTTTGACCCTTGTTTTGGGCGCAAATTCCGCAAGACAATACAAAAGACTTTGGGCCTCATTACGACTCAGGCGGTAAGGGTTTTACGACGGCGTAAACAGCGCCGACCCTTATCGCCTGAGTACGAGGTCCCTTAGCGCCATGGCGGATTTAACACCTGCTTTTAGCAGGTGTTAAAATCCATGGCGCTAAGGGACCATGGAGTTAATTACGCCACCGTAATTTACGGTGGCGTAATTAACGCCTTCCTCACTCCCATTATGCCCTATGGGGCAAAAATGGGAATGGGGAAGGGTAAATGGGGATTGGGGACTTACCGCCCCGCCAACCTCGGAATGGGGTGGTAAGTCCGCCAACCACCATGGCGTAAACGTAGTTTACGCCATGGTGGTAAAGTCACGGCCCAGGCGGTAACTTACCGCCTGGGTCGTAATGAGGCCCTTAAAGTCTTTTCTCCAAGAAGGCCACCAGAAGTGGTGTTTGATTTTTTCCTCTGTTTTAGCGATACCAGGGTGTCCTTCCATTAATGATTCATGATGATGGGCAATAACAAGTTCTTGCAATTCTTTTCTTGGCAGAAACAACCGCTCCTGGAAGTAGGGTAAATCATCCTTAATGGTTTAATGAGGACCCTTTTGACTCCATTCCAGTAAGGCTGAAGAGTCTAGAAGTTGTTTTACTTGCATTTGGATGTCCTCAATAGTTTGCAATGAAGTTAGGCCTAAGATTCTTTGTTCAGGTATGATTGGCACAGGTTCTAAACTCGAATTGGGTTCTTCCATGCCAATCCGGGATAAGGCGTCCGCTTTACCATTCTTGCAGCCAGGGGGATAGGTAATTACGAAATCAAACTCCGCAAAGAATAGAGCCCATCGGAGTTGTCGTGAAGATTGAGCTTTGGCCGTCTTTAAATACTGTAAATTTCTGTGGTCCGTAATTACGGTGATGGTGTGTCTTGCCCCGAGAAGGTAGTGACGCCAAGCCTTGAAAGCAGATTTAATAGCCAGTAACTCCTTGTCGGTAATTGCATAGTTGATTTCAGGAGGAGAAAATTTCCTGGACCAAAAGGCCACAGGGTGTAGTTGGTTAGTTTCTGGGTCTCTTTGCGACAGGACAGCTCCCATGGCCGAACTGGATGCGTCGGTTTCCACAATGTAAGGGAGATCTGGGTGCGGGTGCTTCAATACAGGTGCAGAGGTGAATTTGGTTTTCAGGTCCTGAAAGGCTTGTTCGGCCTCAAGAGTCCATTCAAAGTGTTTGTTTTTCTTTAGGAGAGCTGTGATGGGTTGGACTGTTCGGGAAAATTCCGGGATGAATCTTCGATAGAAATTGGCGAAGCCGAGCATGCTCTGAACTCCCTTCACCGAGCTAGGAGATTGCCATTTGAGGATGGCGTCCACCTTTCGCGAGTCCATTCGGACTCCTTGAGGTGTCAGGATGAATCCGAGAAACTCAACTTCTGTGGTGTGAAAAACGCATTTTTCGAGCTTTGCAAATAGTCTGTGCTGGCGCAATTTCTCAAGAACTGCCCTAACATGTTTTCTGTGATCGGATTCTGAAGAAGAGTACACCAGGATGTCGTCAATATAAACAATGACACAGACATAGATAAGTTCCCGAAGAACATCATTCATAAAGTACTGAAAGGCGGCAGGTGCATTGCACAAACTGAAGGGCATCACCTGATATTCGTAGAGCCCAAATTTGGTGCGGAATGCAGTCTTCCATTCGTCGCCTTCTTTTATACGCACCAGGTGATAAGCTCCTCGGAGATCTAACTTGGTGTACACACAAGCGTCTTTCACCTGGTCGATAAGCTCAGGGATCAGGGGCAGAGGATAACGATTCTTAATCGTTATTTGATTTAGGGCGCGATAGTCTATACATGTTCTAAGGTCGCCCTCTTTTTTCGGCACGAAGAACAGAGCTGAGGAGACAGGAGACTTGGACGGGCGAATAAAACCATTGGCTAGGTACTGATCTAAATACTGACTCAAATGCAGGTTCTCAGGTTCCGTAAGAGCATAAATACTACTACAAGGTAGTTGAGCATTGGGTACCAGATCGATTTGGCAATCATAAGACCGATGGGGAGGTAACGTGTTAGCCTGTTCCTTCTGAAAAACGTCTTGGAATTCTTGGTATTCTGACGATAGCTGTACAGGGGTGGAAGTTGCTGAGGCTAGACCCATAACTGGATTTCTTGGATAACAAGTTGGTTCACAATCAGGAAAACGTATCTTCTTTGCTCGCCAGTCAATTCTGGGATTATGTGTTTCTAACCAAGGAATTTCAAGAATTACTTGAAATTGTGGGGCCTTGATCACATCAAACACGATTGCTTCCCGATGTCCATCCTGACCCACCAGTGTCATTTCAACAGTGGAATGCGTTACAGGCCCTGAGGCTATTTCGGTTCCATCTACTGTAGTAATGACATCTTGGATTACTTTCGGGTGGAGAGGGAGCTTAATCCTGGAAGCCAATTCACGGTCCATGTAATTTCCAATAGCTCCACTGTCGATGTATGCTTTTATAGCATGCAACTGCTGAGGCTGTTTTGGGTCCACGAGCACCATTGGCATGACAAAATGCAAGGTCAAAGAGTTTGTTTTCAAGCTCGGCAAGCGGACCCCTACGCTTGTCGGGCTAGGTCGTTTCCCGAATCAGGTGTCAATAAATCATTATCAGTGGCTCCAACCACCTTCTTAGGTGGTTTAACCGGACAATTACGAAGAAAGTGACCGGAAGTCCTGCAATACAGACAAAGTTGCATTTGCTGCCTTCTCTCTCGTTCCTTCTGCGTTAATGGTCCTTTAACACTGCCGATTTGCATAGGTTCGGATACGTCGGTACGTTTGGAGTTAGCGTGGGTTTTGATCGGTACTCGGGTTTCGTACTTGAACCGATCTGCTTTTCTATTTTGAAGTCTGTGATCAAGTTGAACCACCAAGTCTATGTAGTCTGCGCAGACCTGGGGTGGATCTACTATCTGAGCTAGAACATCCTTAAGCTCTCCGCGCAGGCCTCGATGACAAAATGTGATCCTTTTGTTTTCTGGCCATCCAGTTTCCACAACCAGTCTATTAAAGGTGGCAACGTAGGACAGGAGATCCTGATTACCTTGTCGTAAGGATAGCAGTTCGTTTTCAAGGGCCTGTCCTTGAGAGTGTCGAGCAAACAATCTTTCCATGCTGGCCTGGAAACCCTGAAAATTCCGGAGAATGGGATCATCCTGATTTACCAATGGAATAGACCAATCGGCAGCACTGCCACTGAGGTAAGATAGTTTAAAGGCTACCTTGGTCCGGTCGTTAGGCCCCGGGTCTGCATAGAAAGTGTAAACGACATTGGTTCATAAAGACGGCATATTTCTTGGGATCCCCCCAAAACGTTCAGGCGGGGCCAAAGGCATGTGTCCAGGTAGATTGATTTGTACCGGGTTCTTCAAACCCATTGATGTGGAAGTACCTCCGGAATTAGATGAAGGAATGTGCCCTGCATGGGCCTGCAATAACCTTTTGGCCAGGTCATCTGTTTTTTCCTTGGATAGGATCAGTTCTCTTTTGAGAGCATTAGTCTCCTGGTGGGCTGAGTGCACTTCTGCCCGTAATTCCCCCAAAAGCTGGGCCAGCTGATCTGTCTCGGAAGTCTCCATAGCGCCCGGGTGGGAAATTGTGGGTAGGCTTCGCGTTCTGTCACGCTCACCTGATTCCCACGGAGGCGCAGGTCTGGCTTCGAGTGCTGATGCTTCTTCAATGGTGAAGCGCAGGACTCTGAGGATGGACAGGTAGGGCCCCTGTACTCTGGCTTCACTGGCTCGCAGGAATATTCCCCTGTGCATGAAAAGGGAGTATTACCTACTGACGGAATAATGCTCAAGCCTCCCACTCCCTTCCAACCCTCCACGATACCCTTCCACGATTCCCCGTGAAGTCTCACCTTAGGGTCAGAAAGGATGAGTTCTCCATCCTGCTTCAGATGCAGGGGCACGTTGAAACCCAGTTACTTCAATGGATTGAGGTTTGATGGGAGTTCAAATAAGCTTGACTATTCAGGTAAGGCGCTGTAAGAGTTCTGTAGCAAGTTCAAAAGTTCAAGCTTAATAATAATGCTCATTGTCTTATTGCAGCAAGCGCTAACGCTTATGTCTTTTTCCCCTTAGGGGCCGGGGTTCGGAATGCCGGAGATATGGCGCCGACCCGAAGTGAAACGTGCAGTTCCAGTAAATGAAAGGTAAGTTCTGGATGAGCGTTCGGGTAATGTCTTTGCATTCGCTCATTCAATGTCTTTGTCTTTTTTCCCCATAGGGGCCGGCGTCCGGAATGCCAGGATCGGCAGGACCCGAAATGAAATGGGAATGACCCAACAGGTAAGTCTTAGAAGGAAATTGAGCTTTTCCTATTCCCTTCCTTCTCTCGCCTTGTGTTCTTGTCTTTTTCTCTCGAGGCTCTGGGAAGTGGCTGCGGATCTGGATGATCGCTGCTGAAGATGGAGGTGCCCAGGAAAGGTGAGTGAAATGCAGCGCTGCAGCGATCGAAGCGAAATGCTTATAAAAATGATGTCTTCCCTTACAGGATCGTCGGTGTGATGTCTCCATGATGCAGCTTTAGCAGGTAAGGTTTTCTTTCTCACCAATTCTCTCTTATCTCCCTTTGCAGGTGACCCAGGATGCTGACAGGCGTGGCTGAAGTCCAGATGCAGGAGCTGACACGGTGAGTGTCCAGCTGCGAGGAGCAGAACAAGGCGAAGCGTGAGTTGCTGATCGGGCGTGGTTTAAATAGCTTTGGAAGAAGTTCCAGGTATGTATCCTTCCACCGATCAGGTATGTATCCTTCCCCGACCACACCCAGGTGGAAAGTAGTCCCACAGGTAAAGTAGTTCCATTCAGGCCTCAAGAGGGCCTGGATGTAGCAACATGGTCTGCATCAGGTAAGTGCACATTAAAACACTTGAACACATGTCTAGCTTTATGAGCCTGGCGCCTAAGGGGCCAGGACTGTGTCCAAAGGGCCCCAGCTTGGGCCCACTGGCACTTCCCTGGGGGGAATGATGCCTGCCTCTGGGGTTGCTGGGTCGGACCTGGCTCCTTGGAGGTAGGCATCATGACAATCATACCCACGTGATAGCAACATTCAGTTTGTAAATATTCGCTATGATAAAGTTTCAGAAATGAAAAGGATAGGGCGCTCAATTGCTCGATTTCTTCTCTTCAAAGACATGTATGTACGTAGAGAGAAATTTTCTCTAACTCTTGCATATGCAGTTACCATTCATAAATCCCAGGGTCTTACCATAGACAAAGCATTGATAGATATAGGAAACACAGTGTTCAAGGAATTCATGAGCTACATAGCGTTATCACGCTTACGTACACTTGACGGTCTATTGGTAATACATATTTATTCAAGTAAAGTGAAAGCTGATATTCCCTGCATTCTAGAATACAATACATTGCGTTCACTGTACACCCCTCATCTGAAACAATACCCTGTTCCAGATAAAGTAAAAGGTGGTAAAAGAAATGTAAATGAAACAGAAATGCAACAGAATTCAACAGCAAATTCTGCAAAGAAAAGAAAAGAAGGTAAAGTTTCATCAATTGCCGCAAACATAGAACAACCTATTAGGGAATGTAAACCAGGGACGTCGGCAAAGAAGCAACAGAAAAACCAAAAAATGCACTCAGATACAGAACGTGCTGGGAAATTTAAATTTGCAAATGAAAGTGCAGTAAGTAGCTATGCAAATGTAGCAATGAGTATTCTATTTCAATTGCCACAAATTGTTAACAATATTTACCTGCACAGTACAGACCAATTGTGTTTGCAAATGTTAGTGCTGCATAGAAATGCAACAAGCAATCCTGAAAACACATACGGTATTCATGGAGTAAGGCAACAATTGGACGACTGTGCTGGAATAGTGAGATTCACTATGAACTCACAAGAAGATCCACAAGTATTTCTAATGTACATACTATTAGTATTGGAAAACAAAAGCATACCTGTAAATGAAATCTTCCAAATTTGTACATGTGGAAACATACATGCACTCTCTGTAGCAAAGCGATACAAAAAGACATCTCAAATGAGCGAATTGTGTATTTTTCCATACCAAATTGTAAGAGCATTGCATTTCAGCAACTTGTACAAAATGCAAACCATGGCAGATTATGTAGTATTTGCAATTCAGACAATCGCTCCATCTTACTGATACAATCACATAATGCCTACATAATACTTATGCTTCTACGTTATAATGCAGATGGCACCAACCAACTGCAAACTGACTGGATTCATACACGGTCAAGTGTCACTTGGAAAGAAAACCTTTACAACAGTAGAAATAATCTACCATACAGGAGCTACAACCAATGCAGATCACTGCACTGCATACATTAAAAAGAATTCTGGATCGTTCGAATGTAATAATAGCACCATCACTCTAAAGCAGAGATTGCCAGCTAACCTAACAAATGCGTATTTAATGTTCTTAAAGCCAAAACTGACGAAATAATGTGTACTTCAAGATTGTCAACAAATTATTTGAAAGACTACAAACAGTTAGAATACGCCCACAGGTATCTAACTACCCAACAGGATGGAAGAATGACACAAATAAATAATTAGCACAAATCGTTGGAAACAAATGCACAGGTAGAATACGCCTACAGGTATCTAACTGTTGTTAAAAATGGGCAGGAAGGCAACAAACATAACATTGATCAGAAAGATGAAGGAAACACTCAAGTGAAACAAGGAAGTAGTTAGTCCCATAGGAAACGACGTTTTTTTTTTAATCCAACAAAGATTTTTTTTCCCCAGACCCAAGGATTAGAAAAACGAACACAGAAACTGAGCGCAGTGCACAGTACACTGGTTTGTAAACTAAATATGAGGGTAAAAAAAAACAAAGGTTAACTGTGTATTATGCAATGTAGTAAATTTTCAAAAAAAGCAAACACTAACACACCTTTTTCTTTCATCACAGGAATGGAAAAAGTGATACTTCCGCCAAGTACGGTAGCCACTTGGAAAAAATTGATGTGGATTCTGAACAAAGTAAGCAGTAAGTGTATTGGCAGTCATTTTCTACACATGGGAATCTACACGTCTAATCTATGGTACTAATATGCTGCAGTGCCTGTAGGCTGGCCCTTGCATCTTTGGTGAGTAACCTACCACCTACGCCTTACGACCAAGGTACAAGGAGTATAGTTCCTATCCACAACCATCGCTGCATATCAAAACCATGGTCCTTGTAAATTAGCTACTTATAAATTTACTTTTAGGACCATCGTCTGCAGCCATGAAGCTAAGCCACTAGGGCGTCAACACAATATGCGCATTACACCACACCCATATTGACTTGTAACTCCACTGCTTATGACTTCAGTCTTGGGTGCATGGGCTTTGGCCATGCACCCAAGAGTGCAGGGTCTCTCCATAAACACCTCAGTGATGTGTTGTATTGGCGGTTTTTCCATCCTTCAATGCTTCTGGCCAGAGGCTTCACTCCTAGCTGTATGTCCATAGATCTTACATGGGATGGGTGTGCAGTGGCTTGCACGTCTAGTACTTATAACTTTGCTCTTTTGGCCATGCAACCAAGACTGGACGTACTCCCCACTACTTGCCAATCGAAACGCAATACTAAGGGTGTATGCATGGGTGGCACATGCTACGGTGGTTGTGGCCAGGGCCTAGAGTTTTGGAAGTAAGGCCTTAGGCCGACGGCCATGTACCCAAGACTCTAGGCCCTGGCTACAACCAGTGTAGCATGTGCCACCCATGGCGGTGTACTGATGAATTCAATAACCTTAGGAAAAAGTATAGCAATTACAGCATGCTGTCAATTTCAATGTTCCCTAACACCACACGTGTCCTTACAACAGTAACAACTTAGGAAAAAGTATAGCAATTACGGCATAGTATCAATTTCAATATTCCCTAACACCACACGTTTCCTTACAACTGTAACAACAACTGAAATACTGGCCTTATTGGACCCCTGATTTTCTGTGCATACAAGGAGGCCAAACAACATACCACATTAAGAAGATCACTCCACACAACTTGCCAATCGAAACGCAATATTATGGGTGTATGCTTGGGTGGCAGATGCTACGGTGGTTGTGTCCATGGCCAAACGTTTTGGAAGTAAGGCCTTTGGCCTTTGGCTGACAGCCATGCTTCCAAGACTCTAGGCCCTGGCCACAACCACTGTAGCATGTGCCACCCATGGCGGCGTACTGATGAAATCAATAACCATAGGATGCATCCAAGAACAAATGCATTGATCACCCATGTCTTACTGTCTGAACCTTTCCCAATGCTGTGTGACACAGCAAAAGAGTTTCATGAATAGAGCATTTGTACGCTGGTTGTTGCTACGCTTTTGGCGGATCCAAGATGTCAGTCGCATTCAAACAATCTGACGCAGAACATATCTCGCAGCAGCCAATGGGCAGAGACGTTGCGTGTCCGCGGTCATGACGACAGCCCCTTAGCCAATCTGTATCTTGTTCATGGACCAAACAGGGAAGTGTGACCATGGAGCGGACATAGATATCACTAATTTTTTCAGACCTACTTTTTGATAATTATAAAGAAAAATACTGCACGGCTGGTGACCAAATTTACAATAGCAAGCTTTCTGGACCAAGCCCCTGTACCTAACGCAGATTTCGGCAAAATCTGTCCAGCGGTTTGACCTGTAGCCGTGTGCAAAGTTTTTCCCTCATTCAGTCTACGGGAAAAAAAAACGTTTTGGGACCCCCCCTATAACTTTTGCCCCCCCACACCAAACATCTCCAAACTGTGCAAAACAATTCAGAGTGGCCCATATACTTTTTTTGCAAAGTTTGGTGAGGCTTTGTCCAGTGGGAGCGAAGTTATAAGCCGCCCAAAGTGCAGGCAAATGAAGACTGCCTGAAGTCGAAGTGAGAGGTGCTGAAAAGATGTATGGCTTCTTCATATGGCACATGTGATTCAAGAACTATGAAAAATATTGTACCGACTGACAGAGTGATTAGGTTCCACTTTTTGTGATGGAAAGTACCTTTCACAAGACATGGAGACTGCCTCAATGTAAGGCTAGAGGCACCAAAAATATGCCTCCTTTTGCTCAATGACATTTTAAACAATCACTTGTTTCCTTGAGCGACAGCACTGAAAACAGCAAACCTGTACCTGCTGCAGTAACTAATAGGAGAACATTAATATATTATCCCAGAGAATTGACAAGACATAAGCAACATGTCAAAAGGTACAACTTGTCCCCTATAAATCATGAACCTCCACGTTGAAAATGGAACATGACATCTGCTACAGAAATTGTCATTTGAAGTGAAGCTTCCCTGCTGTTGATGAAAAACAAAGCCACAATGCGATGTATTGCTTCAAGAATATTTAAGACAAATCTAACGGTGACATTTTATAAACACACATGGTGACCTATGATAATTATCGAAGGGTTTACATTTGAAATATTTTAAACAGGGATGCATTATGGTAAATGTGTAAGTTATCAACGATTATCCCACATGGCATAGAAAAATGTATGTTTTGATGTTCTCATTTCAGTCTGATATTGTGCTGACTTTAAGCTGACCAGGGTTTCAATTGTGAGCACCTCCCCCTCAGCACCCCAATACCTTTTAGAGTTTTCCAGGTCACATGTTTATAAAAAAAACAAGCTGACATACCAAGAATATGAAATCTGTAGTTTTAACAGAAGATTAACATCTAGAGTGGCCTGCTGCTCTATTTTATAAGCCAGCATTAAGGCAAATGCACTTTTACATTTTGGCTGGCAATTAAACTGGTCATCTGGAAGCTTATACAATGAAAACAACGAGGCCTGTCAAAAATTCCCCATCACTCATGAATCATGGTCTCTTAAAGAGCTATTTACATATAAAGCATGGATGGTGTGGTATTGTTTATTTATATAGCGCCTATACACAGGCAAGTGTTTCAAGGCACTCAAGGAGGGTGGGAACAGGGGAAAAAAACAACAGTCACTCAGAGCCCTTGAAATTCTGAGCGAAAATTGTCTGAACAGGCAGAGTAAGTGTGTAAAATACATTTAACAGTTTGAGGGAAGCAAAGAGACCTGACAGCGATTAGGCGGTTTTACCAGTGCAATTAAGGGGTCAAGACAAGGGGGAACAGACAGATGATCTTAAGGCATGGTGCGTAAGGATCGTGCAAGTGCACATGGTCGCAGGAAGGGGGCATCCAAGTGTACCTGGCCAGTGGAAACTGGGGTAAGTGCAGAGAGAGCCACTCTCTAGGGTTAATTCTTATTGCAGTGATTGTGGTTGGGGTGCGTAGGGCCCTGAGGCAAGTGAAGAAGAGGATTGGCGGGCGTGCCAGTGACCTGTGAGATTCTGAGGTACACCAGGTGGCCAGTCGGAAAGCAGTAAGGAAGAGGAGGGAGAGAGGGAGAGAGGGAAAGCACAGGGAGCTAGGTTAGCAGGGTAGAGGGAGAGAGAAGGAAGAGGATAAGAGGAATGTCTTGAGTAGTTTCAGGAATTTAAGAAGATCAGGCTCAAGACAGAGGGCAGGAGGGAGACTATTCCAGAGGGAGGTAACAACTGAGGATAGTGATCTCCCTCCAAATATCTGTTTGGAGAACCGGCTCACTCGCAGAAGGTTGGAGGTAGATGAGCGGAGGGCTTGTGAGGGACAGTATTTAGGTAGGCAGCATTGCAGGTAGGTAGGTACCAAATGAGTGTCCTTCATAGGAATGCAGTTTAGTAAGTTTCAATATCTGATTAGTATCACTGGTCTAGTGAGGTTGTTTTAGGAGAGGGAGGACCCATGCTTTGAGGCTGGCGGGAACGGTGCTTTTTAGAGAAGGATGCATTTATGAAGGCTGTGATGACTGGGACAAGCATGTCAGCACAATCTTTGATGAGGGATGCTGGGCAAATATTACCTTTGGAGTGTTTCAGGCTTTGGATCAGCCTTAAGACTTCACTTTGGGCGAGGTCGCTGAAGGAGAATTGAGTGGTGGAGGGAGCGAGGGGGCCAGGAGTGCAGCTGATATTTGTGGCTATCAGGTTTGATATTGAATTTAGCTTGTTGTGAGAGTATTTTTTAACTTCAGTGTGTCGATTTTACCTAAAAGTGCTGCTTGAATGTCAGAGCACGACGTAGCATCTTTGGTGATGGTGGTGGGGTGTGGGGCAAGAGATTAAAGTTCTCTGAATATGGTCAATATTTATTTTGTATCAGAGTTGTTCTTGCTGATTCTAGAGTTGAAAGAGTTTGATTTTGCTGTGATTGTGGTAGCTTTATGCCGTTTAGATATTTTGAGAGTTGGTGGGATCCTTTAGCTAAATGAGCTGGACTTGTTTCTGAGTGCACTGTTCCTGGAGGTATGGGGTAAACCAAGAGTTAGAATGTCTAACTGTTTTGGATTTGTGTGGGGCTAGGAGGGCTAGAGTGTTCACTGCATTTGAGAGGATTGAGGTATAAGTTGCCACTCATGCATTGGGGTTGGATTTGAATGGGAGCTGGAGGCCTGGGGTCTGAAGCAGGGGCAGGATGTTGTTTCTATTGAGCTTCGACAAGCTTCATGTTATTGTGCTCTGAAACACTTATGTATGAGCATGATACAAATAAAATATCATATCATAGCAGTAGGTAGAGTGTTAGGTGTGGTTTTGGCTTTAGAGGGCTGTGGGATAGAGAAGAGGATGATGTAGGGGTCAGGGAATGTTGGCACAAATAGAGATCTTGCAGTTGTGGTTGGCAATCCAATCTAGAGGGTATCCCTGAATATTATCCCCACCAAAAATATCGCCGTACATACGGTTGTTTGTCTCGCCATAGGCAATATTTTTCATGGGGGGCTGGGTGACTGTGATTCGGACAAAAGGGCCTGAGCCGTGTTTTGCGGTGAGTTGGTGAGAGGGTGGGTCAAGCTGCTGGAGTTGGGGTGCAGGTTGGTTGCGGTGGCTATTATGTAGTAAGGCTGTGTTATTGCTGTGGTAGTAGATCATGTTTGGTGGGGGTTGCAAGATTGGGGGTCATCTGGGGGTGTAGCATGGCAGGGACAGGCTTGGGGTGACTCCCAGGATGCAAGTGGCAGTGCACAGAGGATGCGATTAGTCCTTTATGGGGCTTATCACTAGTCTTGGAGTAGAGTGCAGGGGACTTGGCTGCACGGGTTAGTTTGCACAGTACAAAGAGTGACAAGATTGGCATTGACAATGGAGGTAATGTTATGATTGCATTGGTACTCGAGGGGCTTGTGGCATGGTCAAGGGAGGAAGCTTGGGGGCTGTATGCCGAACAAAGGTGTGCAATCGGAGATTAGAGTTCTTCGTAGTCAGATTTTGGGCTGATGTGATAAAGGGGGTGCTGCAGAGGTGTGAGCTTAGTCTCTGATTCCTGAGCAGTGTTCTGCAATCTATTGGTGTTGAGAGTGTAGTTGCCTGGTGTAGGAAGGGGGGCACAGGATATTTGTGCCGGCAGGTGGAGTGCAAAGTAGTGGGACTGGACAGCTTGTTGTGCATGCAGTCCAATATTTGCGGTGAGCGCCGAAAGTTGGATCGGCTTACCATCGAGGATCAGCTGATGCGGGCATATTGCTCTTCGTGAGCATATTTATGTTTCTGCTGATTTAATCATAGCACTATGGTAATTTTTGGAACATTTGATTATATTTTAGCTTAGTTTTCGAATAACTACAAGATACCATTATGGTGAATACCCTTGTTTATTTCCTTCACTCCACGTTCACAACATTAAGTTGCAATTTGGGGCACTTGGTGAATTTGGTGACATGTATAAGCAGCAATTGCCATTTCACGAAAGACATTACTACCCGGACGAGGCGATCAGATCACAAATCGGCAGGGTATCAGTGAAAGAGATTTTTTGTAGCACTTACAGGGTAGCCACGAGTTGTGACAGCACCACCTGAAGATAGCTCTTACCAGCACCTGGAATTCTACTGTGCCTACATTGAACAAGCTTTATGAAGAGTGCATTACATTCCATTATTATTGCAACAGTCACAGCTGAGGTTAAGATTGACAGTTGCTGTCTGATTATGTCTGTGTGTGCTACACACTTTTGAGAAGATCGCCAAACATGTTAACTGGCACAATGCATCACTCAGTGAGTTACTGTCACTGGTGTATCTGCTAAAACCTATCCAATAAGATATAGTCCCATCATTTGTCTGGGGTGGTTGATGCAGCACTGCTGGTGAGTGATGTGCTTTCACCCTTTCATGCACATCCATTCCTCTGGGCCACATTTCCCAATCCAAGGTCAAGATCCATTGTCTTTTTTCAGCAAAATTAGAACTTTGAGAACCCATTAGCTTGAGAGACAGTTTAGATGTGCAAAGATATACTGTTGCAGTGGCTAGAAATGCAGTTGTGTCAAGTGCACTCACGAATAACATACAACATTGCCTTAACCAACACACCACCACCAGAGATGTCAAGAACATTGTCTTCTTTATCAGATAGTACATTGTTCCTGTTGCCGATACAGCTGGAGCCAAAATCTATGGCCACTACTGATTGATGTGATGGGTCAGAGATGGAAAGCCTTTGGGGTACAACTCCCACACAATCAGAAATCCTCCATAAAGGAGATTTAAAATGACATAGAGTGAAACTTCAGCATATGAGATAACTCCAGTTTTCATGGACCTTCAATCATGTTGTTGTTAAATCTCGGCGCCCTTCATCTGGTACCTCATTTGTATGCTCTCCCACTCACTTGCTTTCCCCTCTTCCTTCTTTACTCTTTACACTTTACCCTGTCCTCTGCTATCCCTCTCCCCCTCCTCCCCTTTCCTCCTTTATGTCGACAGTAATTCAACTTCCATCCATTGCCTTGTTCGTCTCACTCTACCCTCCCCCTCTCTCCTCTTATATGTACAGCTCTTGCATTATTCTCAATGAGTGTCAGGCACGTCCAATAATTAGGTTCATATGCAGCAATCAGTTTGTATGCCTCTGTGTCCTGTGCTGTACCTCCAAATACACAGCACTTGGCCATTCTGAATGTTCCGATACCTATTAAGAATATCAATTTGATTTGCTTATCTACTCACTCTCCCTGTGTTGGAGCGCTTTCAAATGCTGGTTTAAGTGTATAGGTGCTACATAAATGCCCAATAAATAAATACACAAATGCATATCAAATTGATGCATGTCAAACGAGTAGAGATGATAATCCACTGGAGTATTGTTTCAGTATAAAATTTATCTGCCCAGTACCTCTTTTGAGAGTTGCCATACAATCCATTTGATGCCTCCATGACAGGTTACAGGCTTAGTGTTTTTTTTTTTTTTTATATTGCCCCACCTCATTAGAATCCTGCCGGTATCCTTTGCTGAACAATTAACATTCATCAAAAAACCAGCACTAGATAGAGGAAGACGATGGCAAGGACCCAATCCATAACCAAATCAACACAACTGATGATTCATTGTTTGTTTGTTTGTTTGTTTTTATTATTTATATTGTGCACCAGACCCAGGTGTATTCGGGCGCGAAGGCATAATGAGGGTTGTTCAACTCAAGATACAGGTTACAGATAATACATGAAACGGTACAGCTGTGGTTACAATGCTGTATGCTTGTACTGTCAAAGCAGCACAAATGTATATACAATACGTTTACAAGAGTGCATGTGAGGCGCATAGATAAGGCAGAGCAAAGTCAACAAAATATACACAAGATCCGAGATGTTAGTAGAGTAGGGTAAGGCTAGGCATCATGTACCTTTAACCATTGGATGAGGTTGGATCTGAATTGGAAGTATGGGAGATCTTCCCTTAGAGTCGGGGGAAGGGAGATCCAATATTGTGCTGCTTTGACAGCAAAGCTGCTCCCACCAGATTTGGTGAGTTTAAATCTGAGTACTAACAGGAGGTTAGTGTTGGATTTTCTTAGAGGGCGAGAGGATGTTTGTCTGGTGAATCTGTCTATGAGGCATTTCGGGGCTTGCATGGTTAAGGCATTTGTGAGTAAGGGATGCAGTTTTGAGGAGGATTTTGTCTTTCGTGGAGAGCCAGTTGGTAGATCTCCTGAGGTCTGATATATGGGCATTTTTCGGGACATTTAAGGTGGCTCTCAGGGCATTATTTTGAACAGTCTGAATTTTGGCGGTGGTGTATTTGTTACTGTTAAAGTGTTACAGTAGTCTAGTTTAGACAGGATTAGTGCCTTCGCTAGAGTGACGCAGTTGTTGGGTGAGAGGAAGGGCTTGGCTGCTCTGATTAACTTGCAGGTGTAGGATGTGACTGAGGCCAAGGCATTTACTTGTTTACCAAAGGTAAGCGTAGAATCTATTTAAAAGCCGAGGGTTTTGACGACTTTGGCCACAGTAATGATATTGTTGTCAATTATGAAGGAATCATAGTTGGGACCTAGTTTTTTTATGTCGGAGGGTGTTCCTAGAATGAGGAGTTCAGTTTTGTCATCATTCAGGCATATACTATGGGAGGCCATCCATGCCTGGATGATGAGGTAGACTCTGTTCACAAAGGCCAAATCTTTGTCATAATCTCCCGTCAACGGGATGAGGATCTGTGTATCAGCTGCATAGTTAGTGTAGGTGATACCTAGACCGTCTAGATTATCGAAAAGGGGCTTTGTGAAAATATTGTATAGGGTAGGAGATATGCAAGAGCCTTGGGGTACACCGCATGATATGGGTGCAGGGTCTGCGGCAGCTAGGGGAGAGAAAACTTGCATTGTCCTGTTATCTAGGAAGGACTGGATCCATGCAACTGCTTCATGAGAGAAGCAGGCTGCCGTGACCAAGTGATTGCATAATATTGTGTGGTCTACCAGATCGAATGCAGCAGAGAGGTTGAAGAATAGTAGAGTGATGTCGTACCTTTATCTCTTAGTGAGTCTATTTGTGCCTTGAGGTCTAGAAGTGCAGTCTCTGTACCATGCTGCAGTCTGAAGCCAGATTGGCAAACTCCTAGGAGGTGGTTTAGTTCCAAATGGTGCTGAATTTGTAAGTACGCTACTTTGTCTAGGATTTTGAGTAGGAATGGCACAGTGGTTTTGGGATGGTAATTAGTTGGGATGGAGGGGTCCAAGGTTTGCTTTTTAAGGAGAGGGAGGACCCATAAGTGTTTCAGGTTACTGGGTATAGTACCTGATGTAAAAGAGGCATTTATAAGTTTGGTGATGAAGGGTGAGAGTTCGCGGGCAACGTCTTTTATAATTTGGGCTGGACATGGGTTACCTTGGCAGTTGGAGGTTTTGAGCGTGAGGATGACCTTCTCGACTTCTTTAGTGGAGACTTTATGAAAGTAGAAGGGAGGGGTGTCTGGTGTGGGTGGAGATGGAATGGATTGCGGAGTAGGTTGTATGTTCATAGTCGTCTTGAGAGTGGTGTCGATGTTAGCAGTGTTTGGAATAGTTAAGGAAACATTTTTGTTATTGATCTACGCCTGGAGCATTTTTATCTTATTGGGAAGGGCATTTTGTATGCCTGTTCACCAGTTCTTGTCTTTAAGGGATGAGTCAGGAGCGTGGATAGGAGATTCAATTTCTTTTAGGATGGCGAACAATTCTTTGGTGTTAGATTTTGCTTGAGAGATACGGGAGTTGTAGGAGATTTGTTTAGCTAGGATGATTTCTTTTTTGTAGCTGGAAGCTAGATTCTTCAAGTTCTTTTTGTTGATGTCTGAGGGGTTAGCTCTCCAGATTTTTTCGCTTAGGTGTTTCTTTTGTCTAATAACTTTCAGAAGGGGTGTGAACCAGGTATTTAGATGTTGGCGCGGTTTACTCTTTCTGATCTTCAGTGGTGTAATGGTGTCCAGAGAGGCGAGCATCCCTTTGATGTACTTTTCTACCCTGGTGGCTTGGTCGGACTGAGCTGGAATAGAGTTTAATGTGGTGAGAGTGAGGGGGATAAGATTTTCAGGGGTGATGTTTTTTTTATTTCTAGTAGGCACGGTGAAATAGATACTGTTGCTCATAGGTGTGGTGGCATCTAGGGTGAAGGATACCATATGGTGATAAGACCACAGCTGAGGCATTATAGATGTGATAGTGGTTGGGCAGTTGTGTTTGGCAATCCAATCAAGGGTTCTGTGATCTTTTGAGTAAATCCTCGTTCCTCAAGGGAGTTGTTGATTCGTAGGGCATTGGGGTCACGTGAGTCACTGAGTGCAAGGTTGAAGTCGCCTAAGATGAGGCATTGAGTAGAGTTTTTTAAATTATCAGATAATAGGTTCATGAGGTCTTCCTCAAAGGAACCTATGGGACCTGATGGTCGGTATATCAGATGAATGGTGATAGTTTGATTGTTAGCTATGGTGAGTTTGGCTGTAAGAGATTCACAGGAATTGGTGGTGTGGGGTGAGGAGAGTCTTAGTGTTAGGTTGTTTTTAACAATTATAGCAAGGCCGCCACCTCTGGATGTGGTGCGATCCATGCAAATAAGAGTGTAGTTGTTTGGGATGGCTAGCATGATAGATGGTCCTGCTGCAGGGTGGAGCCAGGATTCAGTAATGGCAAAGAAATCTATGTTTTCATTAT
Organism: Ambystoma mexicanum; assembly: GCF_040938575.1. Classification (NCBI taxonomy): domain Eukaryota; kingdom Metazoa; phylum Chordata; class Amphibia; order Caudata; family Ambystomatidae; genus Ambystoma; species Ambystoma mexicanum. Next base: position 38,178,689 of record NC_090924.1, on the reverse strand, counting down.
GGATTATGTCCGCAATTTCAGTGGCATGGGCTACCATAGAACGGGCGTTTATTAAGGCGCCTTTTATTCCAGGTGAGCAGAATGGGGCAGTGGGCGACTGGACTTTGAGTTGGGGCTTTGTAGGGGAGGTGGAATCTCTAATGATTCGGCTATTAAGATGAAGTGGGTGTTGGCCAGTGTTATCTATGTGAGGTGGGGTGTACATAATGCGCCTATGGTGATTAGTAGCAGGTTGGTCGTGAATTCTTGGGAGTCTAGCGAGAAGTTTACAGTTTCGCTGTAGGAGGCTGCAAGGTATAGTGGCCATGTTGGCGGACTCAGAAGGTACACTTCCTAGAAATAGATGTTTCTGTGGCTGGGACATGTTCCTGTTGTGGAGGATAGTCAAGTTGAGGATGGTTCTAAGTAGAAGGTACATAGTATACTAGTATAAGTAACTTACAGTGCTGGCAATCTAAATGCAACTTTGATAATTCAGGCAGATATAGGTAAGCACTGGCGGATAATTGTTGAGCAAGTACTGGCAATCTGAATAAAATTTTGCTAAAATAGGCAGAAACTGTTGTTGAGCAAGTACTGGCAACCTAAATACAATTTTGCTAAGATAGGCAGAAAGTGCTGTTGAGCAAGTACTGGCAACCTAGATACAATTTTGCTAAAATAGGCAGAAACTGCTGTTGAGCAAGCACTGGCAATCTAAATACAATTTTGCTAAAGTAAGCAGAAATAGGTAAGCACTGGCGGATAGCTGTTGGGAAATTATAGGCAACTTAGATACAAGTATGCTAAAACAAGAGTAGGCCAGCAGTGGAAATGCTTGTACAGGCCACTTGGTTGTCTGTGTGTATAAATATACACATGTAGTCTGTTCGGTGATCAGGTTAGAAGCGGAGGCAGTCTTTCATACGGCTTCGCTAGGGATTAGCAATTATGGGAATGGGTGGGTGGGCAGGGGCAGGGTATTGAATATACAAACTCAGTGCGGTGCTGTATATAGAGAGGGGCGTATGATAGTGCCAGCATTATGTAGGCGCATTATGGAGAAGCAAATAGAGGTAGTAAGTTACCTAAGTCGTAAAACAGATCGAGTATAATGTGGTTAACTAGTGGAGATGCCATGACAGATAAGGTAGTGTTACCTTGGCGGTGGGCAGGTCCAGGGGACTGGCAGATGGCAGATCTGGCATGAACAGGCAGGGAACAGCCGACGGCCTTGATTCTCGTGGGCCTTGCTGGAGGTGGGCCGGCTTTGCCTGCTGGCAACCAATGGGATTGAAAAGGGGTCGCTCAGCCAATCCTGTGGAATCAGGTCAGGCAGCTGTCGGCCATCTTGTAGGATCCACGGCCTCGTGTGCCATAATGGTGCTTGAGAGTTCTAAAAATGCATTTCCAGCCAGATTCAGCGTGACTGGTGCAATTTAGCCATAAGTATGGGGCATTTACCAGGATCGATGTTGTGGTGCTGAGAGCATCATTTTCGAGCGGGTGCTCGCTTCTGGGTGATGCTCGTCATATTACACCCATCAACCTCGGGTGTTTCGGGTGCTCCCTGTTGCATGTCCTCTGCTCCTGCAGGGACAGATCCGCATCAGAGGAGCTCCTGCTCCTTGTTGAGATATTGCAGACTGCTCTCTTGTCTACTTCACATGAAACTAGCGTGAACAAATGCAGTGTAGTTCTTCATTTGGCCATGAGCTTGTGAAACAGACAGCTCAAGTGTTTGACTGCTGGTGTGGGTGAAATGTGATTGTCATATCCTGATGAGATGCAATGAGCTATTAAGTGACTGCTATTCTGTTCCTACATCCAATGCCTAGGATTTGTTCATGCTATATAAGATCCATAGAGGGGCTCATATGATATTAAGTACACGTGAAACACAACAGAGGCAGGGAAACAGGTCCATGTGTTTGAGTTGAAGGAGCATAGGTGAAGCAGCATGGAGTGAAGAACATGGGTGATAAAGAATGGGGAGAAGAAGGGGCAAACAACCAGAGGTAAAAACACACAGATGTGCAAGGTGCGTGGGAAGGAACAGTACAACGCTTTGTTGCATTGGTGAAACGTACAGTAGGGTATGTGGACAGGAAATACTTTGCCTTTGCTTGGGAAGGTTCCAAATGTGTTCTAAGATGAGCAGAATGCAAACCAATTGTTAGGTGTAGAAGAACAGCAAACTGCACAAATGAGTACAGTGCATTGGAAAGAAGGTGCATGAGTGAATAAACAACAAAAAAAAGAACACAGGAAAATAAATTAGAGGCAGCATCACATCATATGCTGGTTGTGGTGTACATGAAGACACAAGGCATACCAGGACACTAAATATGTCATTATTGACTGGGATAATAATGATATGGCACGCACAAATGCAATTAATTCTACATCAAGGCATGTCTTGCACTCAAATATAAAGCATACAAGAACACCAGGATATTGACTTGTTAATTACCAACCAGCTGATTATTACCAATGAAATGTTCCTGCATCATCAATGTTCCTGCAGTATACATGGTAAAGATACATCTGGGTGACAGAGCAAAGGTGATAATTAACATGGGGTATCTGTGGGTGAAGAGCACAGGTACGGTGGACCACAGCATAGGATATTGGAGACAGTTTTGATCAACATGTCTTGGAGGAATATGAACATATGTTTACGGTGTTCAGGGATTGCATAAAGGAGAAGGTTAAAAAAGATTTAAGGTGCACCATAGGACAAAATATACGTATGAAGAAGTGGGCACTGTAGGGACATAGGATTTCCCCTGCCATTCCTGACATTTAACAAGAGAAACCTATGCCTGCCTTTCCACATGCAACAGGCATGCGACAGTCTGTCTTCTCCATGTATTGCTCTTACATCTCCTATCATACCACCCACAGCTGTACCCTCTCATTTTCAGTCTCCAGACAGCCAGATACCTCAGCAGCCCGCTATCCCTGCATTACCACCATCGCCTTTCGAACTCTGACTTTGGCTAAAACATTTTTCATTCACGGATAGAGTGCATCTGCAACTACAGTGCCATTCTCCAGAGTTGAGTCAAGTACTCCATGCCTGTCCTCCCGAGACACATCTAATATCTATGGTACTCCTTGTACGGGCCCTGTCTCGTCAAATTCCTCTTCTGCTGTTTGCCCCTTTTACAGTGGCAAATCGGCTGTTGTTTCCAATTCTATCTCCTCCCGCATCTCCTTCCCTGTGGCTGTGCCCCTCCCTCAGCCCTAATGAGCAGCCTCATCCTCGGCCATCCCAATGACCCTTCCACCTTATGCAACACCTGCTCTTGCTCCGTATCTACGTTTAGTGAAAATACAGGTGCCAAAACACAAGAGGCACATCATTTTTCCTCCAAGACATCCACCTGGCAATCAATATCCTCACCCTTTGAAAAGTCTATCGCCACTTCATTCTTAAAAAAATGTATTCATACAGAGTTTGCAGAAATAAAACAGGAATGACTCATTAAAGAATGGTAGGCGTTGGTAGATGTCACAAACAAGAAGGAATATGCAAAGCAAACAGTATTTCTTATTTTGCGTTAAAAGAATGGGTACACTTCTTATTTTTGCTTTTTTTCAAAGTACGTCAGTGACACAAAAGGCAAAAGGAATAGAGGAAAATACAGCAAAATCTTGCTTGGGTGACTCAAAGTATTGAGAAAAAGAATGGTAAAAAAGGGGATGAAAACAGAATGATGAAAAGGGGGGTATAAAAACACACGCACACACAGACAAAAACTGGGCACTTATTGAACAAAAACCACTCATTCTCTTTATTTTCCAGAACAATCACCAAACTCCTCCAAAACCTGTCAAAATTCCAGTAAATTCCAAGTTGTGACAGTGCCCTCTGAACTCCTAATCTTACTTTTACAGACCATCACAACCGACAAAGTTAGAAGTTTCTTTTATAGGGCTCCCAAAGCCCCACACATTCACATAGCATACAGAATTTTGGTGGGTGTAGTGCTGACCAAATAGAACCCCTTCTACCCAAATCCAAGGGATTCCGCTGAGAACTCCAAATATCGACTTGCATGCTCTGTTTCTGTGGTGCACAGTGCTGTGCCATCAGTTGGCCCAGTCTTAGAGTGAAGAAGCACAGATAGTCTCTGCAGCAGAATGAAGAGTGACGGAATTGAAGAATGACAACATGGTCATTCAGTCACTTGATTTTCGTTTGTGAGATTTCTGGGTTAGGATTCTAGATAAAAATAAAGTGTTATCGGGAATTAAGTTTACCTCTTCCAACAATTATTGCCCTCACTGCCAATCTGAAGGTAGATAGATTTGACATTCTATTAACAAAAAAATCAATATATACAGGCAATAAAGTAATATTAATCAATTGAATATTTGGGCACAGAATTAAGACTAAGACCTGGTTAGCCCAAATATCCTCTGGGCAATGTTGTTATGAACAAAGAGGCAAAGAATGGGAATTGGTAGATCAATTTGTCAATGACTAAAATATTGAACCCCATTGCTGATGTTTTTAGTATAAAGTAAAGGTGGTGTGTTTGGTGATCAATTGTTTATGTTTTCTTTTTATTTCAAGGTTTTCATCTCATTGATGTTTTATGTTATTTTATGATACCTTATATAGATAATAGTCTGTAAACTCTTATGAATAATTTACAGTGAGTTGTTAGACCTATCCTTCCAAACACTCCAAGTCTAAGTGCATTCCCCAAAGATAGCACCTTCAATCTTATCCTCCTAAAAGCTCACTGTGAAATAAAGGTTGTGCATAACTCTCATAACATCAAAGAAAATCTTAACCACAATATCTTAGAAGTTCATTGACAATCTCACACCATCAGCAGACACAGTCCTACCTGATACAAAATGCTCCATAATAGCAGATATTCCTTAACTGGGGAGGTGTATCTTTGTTGCCCTCCCCAGAATATGAATTGGATGTACAACCATTATGAGACTCAGCAGCGATTCACTTATATTTAAATGCCTTCTTAGTCCCAATGCCACCGTAACTATCACACCATTTATCAAACCATGTGTATACTGATGATAATCAGCTTGCCTGTCCTTTTCCTCATTTTCTTCTGATATTCACCATAAACTTTCTGCTTGTCTAATAGCTAAAAAAATCTGGATGTCGGCTCACTATCTTACAATGAATGCTGTCAATACCGAAGTTCTTTTCTTCCATGCCAACACTCTTCCTCTTCCATTTACACCTATATTGTTTTGTTGTCTCCATCCAAGCTCCCTATCTCTCTAACCACTTGCAATTTGGTGTTTCACCTTGATTCTGCCTTATCTTTTATTTATCACATTTCTCTGTCCGTGCATGCCTGCTGCTTTCTGTGTTCTGACTTTTCAAGCTACAAAACTGTTGATATTTTCTATGATCTTGTCATGAACCGTCGCCTACGTCCTTTCTGGACTTCGTGGTCCCTGACCCATAGGGCATTGAATGCAGTAATCCTTCCAACATGGCCGCCTGAGACGGAACGCTGCTTGTCAGTCCTTGCGCTCCACGCTCTGCGTTCTACTAAACAGACACACCCCCACGGCTCTGTGCGTCTCAACGCTACCGCTTGCTGTAGCTGGACGTGTGTTGCCGGAGTTCACTCTGGGCTTTCTTCTGAATCCTGTTTCCCGGGTCCTTGAATCCCCCTTCCTTCCTTCCTTTCCTCAAAACTTACCTTCGAACTTCCTAGATTTTCACCCGTGCTCGGGTCATGGCGTTCCGTGTCTCCGAGCTCGGACATTGTTCCTTCCTGGTCTCCGTCCTGGACATCTGAATGTATCCTGGAGTTGGATTGTCATCCTCACACTGGAATCTGAAGACCAGCACACGAGTTTATACAAATCCCAGACCATGCGAAAAAGAAGTCACCAAAGAAGGTCTTAAGCAAACAACAAAAACAGGTGAGAAGAGGAGAGACTTGTGACAGATTGAGACGCCTAAAAAAGGATACAGACACAGAGATGGAGGCCGCGGTTCAAGACCTCATGCGAGGCATGCAGGAACTAACCACAGAAGTCCAGAACCTTAAGGCTGAGAATGCTGCATTAAAGCAGCTAGTCTTGTCACGTGACTCTGCAACTAAGGAAAGTGTGTTATTGGGAGGAGTAGTGGACAAATTTGATGGTTCTTCAAAGACCCTCTGTGCCTTCCTTGATTCATGTTTGGTACACTTCACCTTCAAGCCCTACTACTTTTCCACTCCTAGAGCAAAGGTGGGGTTCATGATCTCACACCTCACTGGTAACGCCTTGACCTGGGCAACCCCCCTAGTCAATTCGGGCGACGCCCTCCTGGATAATTATGATGGGTTCGTGGAAGCCCTAAAAGCCATGTTTGATCAACCAGAGCAGGTTTACAGCACTCAAGAACGTTTACTTGAATTTCAACAAGGATCCCAGGATATTCTTACCTATGTAACCCGCTTTAAACAACTTGTGAAGGAAGCTGATTGTCTCAAGAAGCCAGCTTCACCCTCTTCCGAAGAGGCCTGAATGAAGAAATAAAGGTCGAGTTAGCCAGGGTTCTCGCCCAAACTCCTTCCAGGCTCTTATGGACCTTTCCTTGCAAATCGACTTTCGAATCCAGGAAAGAAAGGCGGAAAAAAGAAGTCTAAGTCAACCTTCCCAAAGGCTGCCACAGACCACCCATCCAGACCAGAACCCACAGCTTCTCCAACCTCGGATCCAGAACCCATGCAACTAGGGGCCTTCCGTGGACCCATTACCCCACAAGAAAGAATGCGCCGGATTCATACTGGTCTATGCATGTATTGCGCCTCCGATAAACATCTCGTGAGAGAGTGCCCTATTGATCCTCCACGGCGTTCAGGAACTCCAGCTCCTAATCCTAGATGGGGCACAGTTTCGGGAGAGAGATGTATGTTCCACATCAATTCCTTCCTTGAACTCTCCTGGACAAAATAATCTTGTGATTCTACAGGCATTCCTATCGCCTTCCAAGAAAGAATCTTACCCCATCCTGGCATTAGTGGATTGCGGAGCCATGGGCATATTCATAGATCATGATTGGGTCACTACACACAATATTCCACATGAAACTTGAGAGACAATGCAACCTGTAGAAGCTATTGATGGGAGACCCCTGTCTTTGGGACCCATAACCCTTCAAACTAAAGAGATCCTACTTTCCATAAACCACCATCAAGAGAGGATTAAATTTGACATGATAAGAACGGCCAACTATCCAATGGTTCTAGGCATGCCCTGGTTACAGAAGCATAACCCCTACATCAATTGGGCAGCAGGCTCCTTGTTTCTTGGTTCTGAACATTGTATGTCTCACTGCTTATCCATAGATACCTTACCAAAGTCCTCTGAAGACTCTCAAGAAACTCAGCAAATTCCAGTCACTGTTTCTAACATCATCCGGATTCCCAGGGCCTATTAGGCTTACACAGATGTATTCTCGACAGCCATTGTTCAATCTCTTCCACCACACAGACCTGAGGATTGTGCCATCGATACTGAACCTTCAGCAGTAATCCCTTTCGGGAGGATGTTTATTTTGTCAGTACCCAAAAAAAGGGCCCTCTGGGAATACCTGGATACCAACTTGGAAAATGGAACTATACGACCATCCAAGTCCCCGGCGGGCTCTTCTCTATTTTTGTCCCCAAAAAGGATTGCAAGGAGCTTAGGCCATGCCTAGATTACCGTGGCCTTAACCAGTGTACTCTCAAGTATTGTTACCCATTGCCTCTCATCTCGGACATCCTGGAAGCAGTCAGAGGTGCAGTCGTCTTCACAAAATTAGATCTCAGGGGTGCCTATCATCTTATTCGTATAAAGGAAGATGACAAATGGAAAACAGCCTTTAGAACACCTTTTGGCCACTTTGAATACTTGGTTATGCCCTTTGGACTTGCTAATGCCCCAGCATTCTTCCAACGTTTTATGAATCGGGTGTTTTCTGATATGCTGTTCCTCTTCGTCATTGTATATCTGGACGACATAATGATATACTCCAAGGACCACCTGAAACATGAAGAGCACGTAAAGACAGTCTTACAAGGTCTACGTGAACATAAGCTCCTGGCTAAACCCGAGAAGTGTCTTTTCCATGTATCAACTGTTCACTATCTCGGATTCATTCTTAGCCCAAAAGGAATTGGAATGGACCCCTCAAAGGTTGTTTCCATTCTATCCTGGCCTGTTCCAACCACTGTAAAACAGATTCAATCCTTCCTAGGGCTTGCTAACTTCTACCGGAAATTTATACCAGCATTTTCTGAGATTGTGCATCCTATTGTTACATTGTTCAAGAAAGATACCCCCTTTTGGTGGAGCTCAGCCCAAGATTCGGCATTCCTGCGGTTGAAGTCAGAGTTCACACAAGCTCCCATCCTAGCTCAACCCGACATTGATTGACCTTTTCTTGTTGAAACTGATGCCTCCAACTACACCATTGGGGCAGTCCTGAAACAGTTACTTGGCGACAAGTTAGAACACCCCATCCCCTATCTCTCTCGCAACTTGACCCCCAGTGAAACTCATTATTCTGTCCTGGAAAAGGAATTGCTAGCCATCCGTCAAGCCTTCACTGATTGGCGTCATCCCTAGAATGAAGAAACAGACATCAAGCCCGTTGGGCCTTCTATTTTGTCCAATACCAATTTCAAATCCATCATGTCCCTGGAACACATAACATTATAGCCGATGCCTTATCCAGACGTCCTGATTATGAACCCCTTGAAGATCGGACATTTCCTAAAATGTTTCCCCACACAATATTTGTTGCCCAAGCAATTACCCTCCTGGAGGATATTTGAATTCAAACCCAGTCCTCTGAACCTTGGAAGGAGTTTAAGAGAAACAATCGATGGAATCTCAAAACAAAGGATGGATGCCTGTTCAAGGACAATCGCTTGGTCATTCCCACTCCTGGACTGAGACAAAAGATCACAAGCCTATGCCATGATACTTTCCATTCAGGACATCGTGGCATCACCAACACTCTCCATCTAATACAAAAACAGTTCTGGTGGCCAAAGATGAAGGATGATATCAAGATCCATATCCAGACATGCGCAGTCTGCAATCAGAACAAACATGATAACAAAAGACCAGCAGGTCTCCAGCTCCAACCAGCAATACCAACAAGACCCTGGGAAATCATTGCCACAGATTTTATCATGGAACTATCCTCTTCCAGGGGCTACACAACTATAATGGTTACCATTGATTTGTTCACTCATATGGCTCATTTTACACCTTTCTACAAACTGCCATCCTCATCTGAACTTGCTGGAATTTTCCTGGCACACATATTCCGGCTTCATGGGCTCCCTTCCAAGATCATTTTTCACCGAGGACCCCAGTACATAATCCAGTTCTGGAAACAGTTATGTCGTATACTGGTAATCCAACGTGCCTTGTCTTCGGGGTTATCACCCACAGACCAATGGAGCCACTGAACGAGTAAACCAAACCCTGGACAGTATCTTCGTTGCTTTGCCACCAAGATCTAGGATGATTGGTCACTCTTAATACCTGTGGCTGAATTCGCATACAACAATTTGGATCATTCAGTTATCAAAACCAGTCCTTTCTTCTGTAGTCAAGGATTTCATCCTTCAGTCCTACCGTCCATTCTTCCACACCCTACCCCAGTTCCTGCGGTTGATTCCTGGATTGAAACACTAATTAATGTGTCCAAAGAAGGAAAGGAACACCTAGAAAAGGCCAGAAGAGATGTTAAACATAATGCTGACTCCAAAAGAAGATGTGGGCCTTCCTATTTAGTAGTTGATAAAGTCTGGTTATCCTCAAAGCTCCTTCCCCATCACCGACAACCAAATAAATTGGCTCCAAGGTATTACGGGCCCTTTTCTATAAAAGAAATTGGCCCTCATTACAACCTTGGCGGAGGACCATGGTGCTATTAGCACTGGAGTTATCTAACTTTATTATCCACTAAAATAAGATTATACAACTAACTGTCCATTACCTTCTTAAAAACCACTAACCAACAATGTCTACACTTAAGCATCCACACACTTCTTTCACTCATTTAAAGAAGTCACAGAATTAGATATCATAATAATACCGATCAAGCGTTTTCAAATCACATTGATCCATGCAGAGTGTATAATTTTGAGACCAAATGGCTGCACTGAAAACACTCGAGTGGCTGCCGGAGAAATACTGAATTGTCTTCAATGCATTGTGGATTAAACATATGGCTCCAAAGTCAACTGCTCCTAAATATATTACAAAGAGGATTACAGTATACTTACATCATTGAACCCCAGATCAGCAAAGACATGTTTATCCACACCCCTTCGTTCAGTACAAGCTGCTTTAAGGGGGGAAAGGCTGCCGTGAGTTGACAGAAACGTATGGAACAGTTACACAGAGAATGTGGGACTTCAGGAAAACCACTTCAATTTCAGAATGGCACTATATACAGTGATGGTGCCACAAAAGACTAATCATTAATACTGACTTATTTTATCACACGTACCGAGGAATGCAAGTGCATGTTTAGCTGTGAATGTCTGTCTTTAGTGCCTGTCCATTTTAAGTTCACTACTTCGAAAGCACTTGATACATTTCAAAACCATACTAAACAAATGTATGGTTTGTATTTGATACATTCAAATATATATTTTTAAAAACATTAGTATTTAACAAACAATGGTGGTGCCTTTGCACAGTGCTGCTCTTCACTTCTCACAGATGGCAAATGCATTTGGATCTTGATCAGACCCTTCCAGCATTTCTTGTGTGGTTGCTACCAGTTAGAGAAGAGACCGCACAACACTCTTGCATAGGCTATATTATACTGAAAGCATCGTTTAGAAGGAGGTCATAAAAAAAAGATGTTCTGTGTCTCTTAGTGTTATGTCTGACATCAGAAAAAGGTGACTGGGAGGGATTGTAACACATCAAAACGGAAAAGCAAAAAAAAGCTAAAAAATCACACTAGAAGTGGAAATTCATCATCCAAACAGACATAGCCAACAGCACAGTGTCAAAATGAACAGATGTAGAGAGCACTGTGTGTTCCTTATCTCTGCAAAAACAGCAGCGTACTTGAGGCTTATTTTTCATTTACTCCAAAGAACCTTTGCCGTCTACAATGCAGAAATTTCACTCCTAGGAAATGAATAATGATGCTTCGGGACTGCCTCCAGTCTACCTGTTTCCTACAGCACTTCTGAAGGAGATCTCCTATCTCTCAGTACAGCAGTCTGAAAAGCAGCCAACAGCAATAGTAAACAGTAGGCCACGCCATAAGCTCTACCATGATGCCTTACAAGTGACAGATTGCACCCTTAGTGAATAGCGTGTCTCTGCATGCAATGTATTATCGAAACAGAGTCTGCTTCTGAGTGCTGAAGTAGAACAGCATAGTATTGAGCAACCACAAAGGAAATGTTGGGGCAGGGGAAACACAGGGCCATATGTACCTAAACCTGTGACAAGGCCAAGGTGGCACAGCACCAATGTATTCCAGATGTATTGTTGGAAAACATCAACTGCAACCCACAAGGCATGATACATTCATAAATCATGTTTCATAAATACACCTATGATCACAAAATCGATATTGTCATGTAATCACAGAGATATAAATATGGTATGTACAACACAGAGTTCATATTATGCGTATTTAGCTTTATAAATATATTATTTATTTAATGTATTTATTGGACATTTGTATGGCGCCTATACACAAGTGTGTCCACGTTCCACAGGACAAACAAAAGGGTGTGGTGGGCCGGGCATAGAGAAAAACAATGGTAATGGTCGTACTGGGCTTTGTGACATTATTACCATGCAAGTACAGAGACAAAAGCACAGGAAAGGGTGGAGTAGGGGCAGGGCTTTGAGGGGGTGACGTGCAGGAGTGGGTAGGGGGCAAGGAGCTGAGCAAGTGCTGAGGGGAGCCATTAAGGGCAAGTGCCAGGAGAAAGGGGGTGTCAAGTGCAATGAACGGGTTGGACCAGATCTGGGCTTGTCTAGGAAGGGTGCTTGAATGCAAGTGCTGGTTTTGGATGCTGGGGGACACTGGTGGAGGATGGTCTGGCCCCTGTACGACACATATGATATGATATGACATTTGTAATGTGCCTATACACAAGTGTTTCAAGGCGCAACGAGGCAAGGAAGGGGGAACAGAGGGAGGACAGAGACAACAATCTTACTAGGCCAAGTGACATTGAGATTACACAAGTGCAGGGGAGTGGGAGGGGAAAGGTGCCAAGCACCTGTCCTCAATTCAGCACCAGAGAAGTTGACGTTGGTGTTGCCTGATGATGGTGGGGATGGCCTGTGGGACAGAGGGAGTAAACACATGTTGGTGCATGCTTACCTGCAGTCTGGGCAGTGGTTCGGGTCCTGGGTCCTCCTGGTCTGAACAAGTCCAAAGAGAAATTGCCCTTTTCTGCATCTGCCCTTCTCTTCAGATGCCTGGGCAGAGATGCCCTTGATGTAAGAGTCAAGAACAGTAAGGAAGCAGCAGGGGTAAGAAGGTGAGCGGGCTTGGACACGTGACCTAGATGCACTTGCACCTGCTCCTCATCAGCTGGTGCAAGTGCAAGTGACCAGGCAACAGTCACAGCGGCAGAGGGACATTAGTACAGAGGAGGAGAAAAGGAAAGATCCAGCTCAAGTCTGAAGGGTCAGGAAGGCCATTCCAGAGTGCCATGAGAAAGGGGGTGTCAAGTGCAATGAACGGGTTGGACCAGATCTGGGCTTGTCTAGGAAGGGTGCTTGAATGCAAGTGCTGGTTTTGGATGCTGGAGGACACTGGTCTCCCACTCTCGGCTTGGAGAAACGTCTGACATGCAGAGATTTGGATCTAGAGGACCAAATAACTCCAGCAGGGAGGTATTTAGGGAGAGAAAGCTGTATGTAGAGAGGTCCCAGTCACCAGACAGCCTTGTGGATGATGCAAAGGGTCTTGCATTTGATCTTTGCAGTCACCAGCAGCCAGTGGAGAGATTTTAGGGCTGGAAAGAAGCGGTCCCTTTGCTTGAGGCCAAGGATGAGTTTGACAACCCTCTTCTGGATTAGTTGAAGAGGGCAAAGGAAGGAAAGAGGCAGCTTGAGGAAGAGGCTGTTGCAGTAGTGCAGCCTAGAGAGAACCAGTGCTCTGGAGACATTAAGCTTCTGGGGAAGGTGAGTGTTAGGGAGAATTTTCATTTCTGTGCTAATTCCAACCAACCTTAGAGACCCCCAGCTCTTTTGCTGGACTTTAGGACTTTTAAATTTTAACCAAGGAGTGAGTGAGACCTTTTTCTCACTCGCTCATGTGTTTTCACCTGATTTGGTATAGGCATCTACTTTTTGTATGGTGACACACAGCACCTTCAATGCATTGGCCCAGGGAAATCCTTTAGATTTCTCATAAGGTTTAAATACCTTTTCTTGTGTGAACTAGTGTTTCCAAGAATAGTAAAGTGAAATGTACCTTACTTACCTTTTCTCTTTGTAAATCCAACACAAACCGTCTTTGGAGGAGTGTTGGGGGGTTACTCAGTAGCCCCTTTTCCTACCTACTTATGTAACATTTTGTATGTTACCCTTGCTTCTTTAAATGGCTGGTGGCAGTGGTTTAATTTTCCTACCATTGTGCTTTTCTACCGCATGCTGAATATATAACACACACAGTCTTTTTTTTCAACCTGTTCTGTTTGTGTGGTCTTTCTTGGGTTTGACTCTGTGCGCAAAGTCAGGTTTGAGCCCTTTGTTCGTTCTGCCTTTGGTGGGCTTCAGTACTGAAACCCGCCTCTGGCTCCTGTGTGTCTGTAAGGGCAGGAAGCGAGGGAGGCTCCTGAACTCCCCTGTCCTTTGTTTTTATGAATGCCTGAATGCACCCAGTCCTGATTGGCTGGCTGGCTGTCCTTTCAGGACAGCCACCCAGCTGTTTGTGTGACAACTAGGCTCTGCATGAATGGAAAAAAATGTACTTAAAAGGCAATAGTTTTGAGACTGAAGACAGAGTCCACCACTGGGAAGAACAATCAGACAAAGAAACCATTAACTAAGCTTGCTGCATCCTCCTGGACCGTTGAACTGCCCGGTGAAACCCTGCTGCTGTGCTGAAACTCCTTTTTCTGATCACCAAGAGAATCTCTGGAAGGGACGACTTCTTCCCTTGGGTTAGTGGGACCAACTAACCCCGAGACGAACTCCACTGGACCATCTTCCCTGACTGGCTGTACTCCTTTGCTGCTGCATGGACCGATTGCCAGGGGTTGAGAAAACCATAGTCGAGTGCAATATCTGGATCTGGCCAAAAGCTCCAGGAGTCTCCCTAGGACCCTCCAGAACCAGGACGACCAGAGCTTGAGTCAACTCACCAGAGTGCAGGACTCAAGGATTGAAGGAAGCCCAACCAGTGTCCAAGATCTGCAGTAGTGTTGTTTACCCAGCGCTGAAACCGCAAAGTGCTGCTGATTCGAAAAGATCCTGTAGCTGTCTCCGACATCCAAATCGCCGCTGCAGGAGTCCCCAGACATCCTCCCTCTTGTCCCCAAGACTGAGGCACAGGAACCAGGGACCTGCATCACTGCAACCAGGCAGAAGATAGCAGACCACTCTTCTTCTAACCAAAGGAACTGTTATGACTTGGGGTACTTACCTCAGTGTCTTTAGCTTTGCTCTTCTGAGTAGAGATTTTCAGTAGCTACTTTGATAGAGTTGATTTCAGCTCTAACCTTCACAAATGTAACAGCATGTGACCCTACAATGATATTTCTTTAACAAACACTCTAACTTGACTCACCTCCATAGACTTTGCTTTGATTGACTTTGGCTGTCCTGGCTCCCTGCAGACTCTTCTATTTCATTTGACCTTGAGACCTACTGTCCCTCATAGGTGATACATTGGGTGTAAACTATTATTGCTGGGAAAGGTTTTAATCTAGACTTCATTGGAAGATTTAAAGTGCTCACATGCTCTGAGAACCTGTTTAACCTTTTTCCTTCCTTTAACCTTTCCTTTCTTCAAACCTCAGAATCTACAACGTGTACTAGTGATATATAAATGCCATTACTGCCCTAATTAGTGAAGTCACCTCAGGATGTTGGAAGTGTGTAAGAGGCATCTCTAAAGAGTTTCTACTAGCTTTGTATTAATTCTCGAAAAGTAATTTAAAGTATATTTTATTGTGATACATATTGAGCCTTTTAAAGAATGCTTATTTAAAAACTATTGTTAAATAAATAAATAAATATTTATAACAAAAACCATGAGTATAACTGTTACTTAGTTACTTGTATTGGTGGATTTCATTGCTACGGCTCTAAAGCTCACATGTACCCCTCTTGAGATAAGCCTGGCTGCTCAGTCGCACTACCGACTTGTGTAGTACAGACCTATACCAAAAGGTGGGTTACCTAATACTAAGAGGACAAGAGTTGGGTAGTCTCCCCCTGGGTTACTACATCAATGTGTGCCTAACAGTGAGGAAAGGGAGAATGCCTAAAAGGTGCAGATGAAAGTTGGACTAACTGGCAAGGTCCAGGATGTGCGGCGAGAAGGAGAGAGATGAGTCGAAGATGACCCCAAGGTTTTTAGACTCACAAGAGAGTGAGGGGAGGGGACCCAAGACGGGTGGCCATAGAGTGGGGGGAAATAGGGAGCAGGTGTCCCAATGAGAACTATCTCTGTCTTATTGGCATTGAGTTACCTCTACAAAGGTAATCTCCCAAAAAAATTTGTTTAAGGGGGTCAGTATCTCAAAATGGGAAACAAAGCTAAAGCACTATACTAGAACGAGACAAACTGACTAACCCGCTCAATGTCTATGGAGGGCAGGCTTGGTGATCTACAATATTGTCTTTATTATTGCTTCCACCTTCAAAATAGGTGAGCCAAATTCATGTGATCAATGCCACATACTATGTGAAGGAAAAGAACCATCTTACTCATATACATTAAACAAACACTACAAAATTACCATTCTTAAATAAGTCCATATGAATGTATTAATTTTTAAGACCAATTTAGAAAAATTAAAAAAGAGAGAGAGCAAGACAACATGTATATCAATCAAAACAATTCATCAATACGTGATCTTCTCAATCTATTTTTTTTTTAAAAACAGTATCATCTGTAAGGGTTACTTGCATTGATGGAAACAACTATGTTCACTTAAGCAGTTTAAAGATACAAGACTTCATCAATTCACTTTCACCAACTGCGGATCATCAGAGGTCATTTACGGAATCAAATGCCCTTGTAATTTGATTTATATAGGCAAAACTAAGAGATGTATCAGACAACGCATTTGTGAACATAAATCTTGCCTGAAGAATAAAGTGCCCAACAAACCTCTAGTTGCACATTATGAAACCAAAAAACATAAACATACTGATATTTTGTGGTTTGTGTTGCAAACGATCCCGGCAACTGAGATAGGGGGCAACAGAGAAACGTTACTTAGCCTCAGTGAACAACGGTGGATTTATTCCCTCAACACGGCCAGTACAGGTCTCAACACAGCTGTGGAGTGGAATTCCCTGGTTGTCTTAATGTAAGGCAGATGCAATATCTAACCATATGAAGAAGAGTCAGGCGCAGGATTACCCATTTACATGCCTGGTCCTTATAATATTGAGCCTCAGTACATAATGTTAGGCCAATGGGACGTGTTGATCCACAGAATCGTTTGGTGCTGTTTAAATTTGGAGGCTTCCTTAAAAAATAGCACCCGTGTGTGGCGATCGCATTTTTACGTGATACGGGCTTGATATCATGACTTTGTTTTGTCATGTTGTCATTGTTTGTTGCCCCTTTAAAAAATCATTCTCCTTGGTCCCGCTCACGTGCTATATCCCGTGACCACTGAGACCTTTTGAAAACACCATGTCCATACAAGCGGTACTCGACTGCGAGAAAATGATTGATCGGACGCTGTGTTTGTCCACACAGGATTTTTTCAAAGAAATAAGGTAAGCCCGGGATCCATTAATAAAGGGCAGATAGAGAAAGGGCGATAGCTAGCATGTGCAAGAGAGTGCTTTAGGGGTTGTGGGAAATATCCAGTGCCAAAGTAATGATTATAGAAGTCAGCCAAGGAAGGCGCAAGAGAGGAGATGTTTTCCTTGATAGTTCTGGAAGAACAGGGGAGGACATGTTTAGAGGAGACTTTCATAGAGCGGGCCACTCTAGAGACCTCGTCCGGTTCAATGGGAGAGAAGGAGGAGAATATAGGGGACAAGGTGGCCAAGGCAGGCCAGATAAGAGGGGGCATGGGGAGGGGAGTAGATGACAGTGAGGACAGTATGTCCTGAGTTTTGTTGGACAGGTGAGAGGCCAGTGCAGTGCAGAGGGCATGGGAGGGAGGAGGCGAGAAGACACTTAAAGCATTTTCGCTCAACCTATTCTACATCTGGAAAGCAAATCAAACCTCTTTAGCACTACAAAACTATAAAAATGCCTCCAAAAAATACTAAGCAGCCATAATAGCGGCTAAGAAGTCACATCATAATTCCCGAATCTCTCATGCTTCATCTGACTCAAAGGAGTTGTTCAACATTTTTAAAGAGGAGGAGCTAATTCCCCAACCTAAAGCTTCAACAATCATCAAAGATGGTAAATGGTGTCTTGACATCCAGAAGTCCATGGCAAAAAAAATGCAAAGTATTCGAGAAGGTATTGCTATCAGAAAAACTGTAATATACACCACAGGGGTCCTTACATATGGTAAAACATTCACCAGAGACAAAGATATACCCATTTTTGACTTTACCCTTATATCTGAGGAGGATCTAGCCTTGTCCATTGCTAACCTTAAGGCCACTAATTGCACATGCACTCCTTGCTCGTCAATTATTATCAAAACCTGTTTGCCTACATTAGTACATTCTATTTGCAAATTTGTTAACTCATCCTTTGCCTCTGGCACTGTTTCGGATGAGTTGAAACAAGCCTGGGTTACACCTCTGATAAGAAAGCCTAGCCTGGATCAGAGCGTCCTAACTAATTATAGGCCAATAACAAATACTCTGTTCTTGCTCAAAATACTGGATTGTGCTGCATATTTTCAAATGGCCCAACTTTTAAATCTCTATCCCATTCTTAATTCTCTTCAATCAGGGTTAAACAAGGTGTTGGGACAGAAACCTCATTATTTGATCTCAAGTCGCAACTTCTAAAGAGACAGGATAATCAGCAGGTCTCTTTGCTTATCTCTTTGGATCATTCTGCGTACTTCGACCTGGTCGGTCACACCATTCTGGCCGAAAGGTTGAAGTCTGTGGCATATTCTTCCCCGGCTTCCATTAAATGTTATCGTTTCTATCCAATAGAATTAGCAAGGTCTGTGCAGATGATGCTATGGCGCCTGCTATATCTGTGATTTTTGGAGTCCCGCAGGGGGGCAGCTTATCACCATGCATTTATGATATCTTCATGGTCCCTTTTTTTGCACATCTTGCTCAAGAAGGGGTGCTTTTCTCCAACTATGCAGATGACACGCAATGTGTCATCCCACTCACAGGACATCATGGTTTGGATGAAATGGAACTAAATAGAATATTCTCCATTGTTGAGTATTGGATGATGCAGAATAACCTGGCCCTCAATCGGGGTAACACTGAACTCATGGTGGTGGGTTCAGAGGGCATTCTAGCCAAATTAAACCCTGCATATAAATATTTTCAAATGGGTGATGTGAAAATCCCAACACTCCCTAAAGTGAAAATCTTGGGAGCTGTGTTGGATAAGTCACTGAATATGAAAGCCTACATAGTCTGCACTGTTGTGTCAGCGTCATATTACATCAAATTATTAGCTCATTTCAGACCTTATATTTCCCAACAGAATGCAGAGGCAATTGCACAAGCAATAATAGGCTCTAAAATAGATTACTGCTGTAGCCTCCTGGTGGGGGCAAGTAAAGCAACCATTAACAGGCTTCAAGTGGTACAAAATGGAGCAGTGAGAGTAGTAACAGGACTCTCCTTTTGCTCCCACATAACGGAAGCATGCTGTGCATTACACTGGCTTCCTGTAGGGGCTCGAATCTCCTTTAGATTGCTGGTCATTACCTGTAAGTGTCGCATGGGGATTATGCCTCCCTATTTACAAAAGTATATTAGTGAAAAACCCTGCTACAGAAACTTAAGATCCAAAAATCAAAATCTTCTATTTTTGCCCAGATGCAAAACTAAGAACGTTCAAATGGGAGCATTTTTCTGTGTTGGACCAATGTTATGGAATGCTCTGCCATCTTATTTAAAAAATCCTTTGTCGTTGAGCACCTTTAAAAAAAAGAAGTCAAGACCTTGCTTTTCAATTAGTTGCTGCCTTTAGGCCCTTTGTTCAGATGAAGTCCTTTCTCTCTCCTGCCTCTTGGGACCTTAATTGTTTTTTGTTTTCATCTGTTTTGTCCACGCCCTCACACCCATGAGTTTATGGTTGCACATTATAAATGTTATAAAGTAAAGTAAAGGAGACTGCAGTAGGATGGGCAAGTTCCTTGCAGATTTTGAAAAGTTAAGCTGTGTTATTGGTGGCCACAGTGATGCAGGCTTGGACATGGGCTGTCTTCTTGGAGCGGATGCGAGACAATATTGATTTTGGAACAGGTGGCAGGTCAGTTTGTTGGAGGATCTACTTGAGGCCTGAAACTTCACTCAGCAGCTTTGCACATGCATTTCAAAGTTGCCAAGTCAGAGTCTTACCAAGAGTTGCATTTGGGGGCAGGCTTCATGCGGATCCTCATGACACTGGCAACAATGTCCAAAGTGTTAGAGATGGAGAGATGAAGGTTAGCCAGAGCAGAGTTGGTAGGAGAGTCAAAGGCAGGGTCCGGATGAGGGATGGAGGTGGCGGCAAATGCAGCAAATGACATACACTTCATCAGTCGAATGACGGAGAAGGAAACTGGAAGTGTGGGCAGAGGCATCATTTGCGGCAGGAAAGAGGAGTCGTTAGAGGATTGGAGAGAGGGATGTCTGTTGAGATGAGTGTATCGAGTAGTGTGTCTGGCAGAGTAGGAAGAACTATAGGGAATAATTGTCAGGGAAAGAGAGTCACAGAGGTTGCAAAAGAGTATGGTGGAAAAATCTAGAGAGTCAAGATGGATGTTA
This sequence comes from Ambystoma mexicanum, assembly GCF_040938575.1. Taxonomy (NCBI): domain Eukaryota; kingdom Metazoa; phylum Chordata; class Amphibia; order Caudata; family Ambystomatidae; genus Ambystoma; species Ambystoma mexicanum. The sequence continues at coordinate 38,158,616 of NC_090924.1, read as the reverse complement.
AAGACCCCAAGGAAGAGAAGTATGGAGGAGGAGGCCAGGACAGAGAAGAGGTGCTCCCATTCCAAGAGGAAAAGGGGGGTAAGACCAGGGGGCCTGTGGATAGTAGCGAGAGTGAGGGATAGGGTAAGAGAGACAGACAGCCTACAGCTTGCATTCAAAAGAGTAGTAGAATTGAGTGGGAATGATGGTGGCCCAAACCCACTCAGGGAAAATCAGGGCCACTCTGCCCCCAGATCGGGAGGGTCTGCAATTGAACAGGATCTTGTAACCCTTGGGGATAAGAGTGTCAAAAGCAGTGAAAGAGCTGGCTTTGAACCATGTCTCAGTGAGAGCAAGGACATCAAGGTCTTCAAGGAGGAGACTGATGTCAAAGAAGTGTTTGACAGCAGAACATGAATTGAGGGTAGCTAAGTGAAGCTGGTTGCCCCCTTTAAATGTTTTCCGAGGGGCGTACAAGGGCTGCGTTCCACTACCAGAGGGGGGAATTATTGGGGAATGGGAGATGGTGGGGTGGCAGGAGAGAGGGAGAAGTTGAAAAGAGATGGTAAACGCCTGTCAAGAAGGAGGAGGTTAGGCTGAAAGTCCCTGTGCCATGATAGTGCCATTATGATAGACATTGATGATGCACCTAGATGATGAGAAGTATGCCAAGAACACTTCCCATCTGGTTTCACCATTAATGGGTAAGGAAGAGAAAGGGGAGAGGACAGAAACAATATGGGGCGTTCATTGGTCAGGGGAAGGAACAACAAAAAGAATGTCAGTGATAGTCTTCCTGGAGGAAGCATTGACATAGGTGTTGGCTATTGGCAGACCAGGTTTAGAGACCAGAAGAGCCTTCTTAAATGTCTTCTTTCCAGGCTTCGAGAGGGAGGATAGGTGATGGAGAAGCACTTAAAATAGATAGGCAAGATAGAGAGCACCATAATGACGAGGGGAGGCGGGATCAGAAAGGTGTACAGGGAGAGAGGGGGTCAGAACTGTGCAGTGCATGACAGAACTCACCAGGTAGACCAGCAGATTTAAGTTTGAAAAACGGTCACAGGCACCCAGAGCAAGAAGATGCCTAAATTAAAAAAAATCATTTACCAGAGCAAAATGCCCAAATTCAAAAATCATTTAGCACAGAAAAATGTGACTTTTCATTAACATTAATTTCATCAGTGATGTCATCAATGCCATTTTTATGCCATCTTTGATGTCCTGGATGTGAGTCTTTGAAGTGCACAGTGGTGGTGCAAAGTTATGGTTGCTTAGCTTACCATAACTGGCACATTTCAAGGGTTTTTCAGTTTTACTTGTAACCATAATGTTCCTTTAACAATGTTTTTTCACTGAATTTAATTGTTTTTATTGGTGCAACTTAACCATAACGTCCCTTTAACAAAGTGTTTTCAATGAATGTATTACACATCCACTGTAGTGGCTGTGTAGTTATGGTTAAGTTGCTAATCCCATAGGAAGAGCACTTTTTGGGCGGCTTATAACTTTGCTCCTCCTGGATGAATCCACACCAAACTTTGCAAAAAAAGTATATGGCCCACTCTGAATTTGTTTGGTGAGGTTGGGTCCAGTGAGCACAAAGTTATAGGGGGGTCCCAAAATTTCTTTTTTCCCTATAGACTGAATGGGGAAAATACTTTGCTCATGCCTACAGCCCAAACCGCTGGACGGATTTTCACCAAATTTGCGGCAGGAGCAGCGGTTTGGTCCCGAAAACATGCTTTTATAAATTTGGTGAAAATCTGTCCAGTAATTTTTTTTAAAATGGCCAAAAAGTAGTTCACAAAAAATGAGTGATAGCTATGTCAGCTCCGCGAACACACTTCCCTGTTCGCTCCGCGCACAGGACACCGATTAGCTAATCGGATTGCGTCATGTCCATGGACATGCAGCGTGTTCGCTGATTGTCTGGAATGAAGAGTGAGGTGCGTCGTATTGTTTTGATGCGCCCGCCATCTTGGATCCGCGGACATCCGCGGACAGCACGGTGACGAACGGGGGAGAAGTACAACTTTGGCAAGTGTGTTGTTGTGTAAGAGTGCTTGGAGATGGTGGGGAGTAAGAGATGGGTCAAATTCTGTATTTGCTTAGGTGCCGGGCTCCCCTGGTGCATTCGTCATGTCTGCGGTCACCGAGGCTGTCCGCGGACATAGAAAATGCAATGCAGTAGCCAATATAGCCAGTTAAAATGTGTGATTCACTTTAACCCTCTTTAGGGCAGACTTAATAAAAAATAAAGCAACCTTCTTGACTAATTCCATCTCATTGGATCATGCCCAAGTGTTCCTGAAGCACATATTATTTATCCAGGTCTGTTCTGTCCTTGTTGAGTGATGTCTTGAGAGCAGAGGATGTGATGAATCATCTGATTATATTTGTGCCTATCTCTAATCGCATTTTACCCCTCAGATGATTCTTGTAGTGTCACTGATGAACCAACATTTTTAGTGTACTTGTATTGCTTTTTATCTGTCATCATTTCCTTGGTGTTTTACTAAACTATTATGCACAGTAGTACATCTTAGAAGGCAAAGGGAATATGCCTGGTGATTAATCTCAATAATATATATTTGATGGGCAATTCCCTAATCATGGACAGGCAGCTTTAGGTCTTAACATCTGTTCGTACACTGGGTCTTCGGCCGAATTTATGGGTTATGCATCCACTCTATCTTTATTTGTGGACACTTGCAACATACTGACCATTGCAGATATATGAAAATGTTTGAGCAATGCAGCTTGAAATGCTCAAGGACTAGGACTAGCATTGTTCCTTGCATTCTATATGGGTTGGAGACTTTGGGGGTCATTACAAGGTAGGCGGTAAGGGATACCGGGCACCGGAAAGGGGACTGGTGCCGGTAATCCCTTACCGCCCAATTCCAAGGTCCCTTGGTGAGGACCGTAAGGAACGTGCGGTCTGACCACACGTCCCTTTCGGGTCCCGATAAGGGACCAGCGCACTTATAACGGGCTTGCAAGTCGTGAGCCCATTATTAGCGCCCTCCCCATTGAGCCCTATGGGGGCTCAATGGGAATGGGGAATGGCATGTTCAAAGGGGACTTACCGGTCCCGCCAGGGTCGGACTACACCGGTAAGACCCCATTGAATTACACCGGTGCCGGACCCGTTATTGGTGGCAGTCATGGCGCAAATATCACCATGACTACCACCAATCTCGGAATGAGGCCCTTTGTCCTCACCCATATAGCCAGTTAAAATGTTTGATTCTATGGGTCTGATCTATGGGTGTGATATGCTGTGGTGGTTGCGCCCAGGGCCAAGAGTCTTGGGTGCATGGCCGAAGGGCGTATGCCATAGGCCATGCACCCAAGACTTTAGGCCCTGGCCACAACCCCCGCATCATATTACACCCATACATCACACCCATAGAATTTAATATCTATCAAATATTTGCAAATCTACAGCTTGTGTACTGTTTGATTTGTATACTTTGTATGTGAAGTTTTGGCTACATCATGTCTTTAAGATTGTAGAGTTTGGTAAGAAGCACTGCAGTATAACATATATGGAAGAAAACATTTTGTATTGTGGTGTATGGTTAGATGTTTGCTTCAATAGTTGTGTTATGGAGCAGTATTTATGAGTTCTATTATAATATACATACTGTTTGATTTTCTGTGATTGGATATATTTTTTTCATGACTTGGGTAACTGGAGCAGATATTCTTTTCCAATTTCAGCTTTTTTTCGACCCTCATATTTAGTAGTTTACAAACCGGTGTACTGTGCAATTTGCTCAGTTTCTGTGTTTGTTTCTTAAATCATTGGGTCTGTGGAAAAAGAACATCCATGTTGGATTAAATGTTGTTTGTTTTCAGTGTTTACTTGTTGTTTCTGGCTAATGTTGGCTTGTTGCAGATCGTTAGTTACCTGTTGTCGAATTGTAACTGGTTATAGTTTTTTATTGATATTCTCAAGTTGCTGATCTATCTGTTGGGTTGTTGCAGATTTTTGGGGCAGTTAGATACATGTTGGCGTATTCTAACTGTTTATTTCTTCTTATAATTTAGTTGTATTGATTTATCTGTTTGGTTGTTGCAGAATCTTGGGGCAGTTAGAGACCTGTTGGTGTATTCTGGATGTTTATTTCTTCTTATAATTTAGTGGTATTGATTTATCTGTTTGGTTGTTATAGAATCTTGGGGCAGTTAGATACCTGTTGACGTATTCTAACTGTTTATAGTTTTCTAATTGAAGTTTTGTTAATGTTTATGTACAGATTAGTTATTACATTTTGATTTTAAAAAGATCAAATAAGTGTTTATAAGATTTGCTGGTAATCTCTGCTTTAGAGTAAGGGTATGACAATATGTGAATCCAGTCAGCTTGCAGTTGTTTTTGGTACCATCTGCAAAAGCATTACTACTACGTATTTACTATGTGTTTGTATTTGTAAGGTGGAGCGATTATCTTAATTGCAGGTAGTACATAATCTGCCATGGTGTGCATTTTGTACAAGTTGCTGAAATGGAAGGGATTCACAGTTAGGTATGGATACATACACAAAGCGTTCATTAGGGATTTTGTCCTGTGCAAAATTGTTGCATTGTTGCAGAGAGTGCATTTATGTTTCCACATGTATGAAATCTGGGAGATTTCATTTATAGGTATGTTTTTGTTTTTTGTTTTCCAGTACTTGTAGTAAGTACAATAGAAATTCTTGTGGATCTTCTTGTGAGTTTATAGTGAATTTCACCATTCCAGCACAGTAGTCCAATTCTTGTCTTATTCTATGAACAACTGTATGTGTTGTCAGGATTGTTGCTTGCATTTCTATGAAGAACTAACATTTGAAAACACAATTGGTCTGTATTGTGTAGGTAAATGTTGTCAACAATTGGTGGCAATTGGAATAGAATATTTATTGCTATATTTGCGTAGCAACTTACACCAGTTATATTTGAACATTTTAATGGACCAGATAGTTCTTTGCCCAAGTCATTTATTTGGAGTGTTTATTGCTTCTTTTGAAGAAGTACCTGAGTTGCTTTGAGTAGTAGATTCTTCTTTGGTTGTAGTAATTGATGAAGTGTTACCTTCTTTTACTCTTTGGAGGATTTGCAGTGAGATCCTGTTGCATTTCTGTGTGAAGTAGTTTTCTTTTACAACATTTTCCTTTCTGTGGAACAGTATACGTTTTTAGATGGGGGTTGTACAGTGAACGTAGTCTATTGTATTCTAAACTGCAAGGAATATCAGCGTTCATTTTACTTGCATCACAGTTGATTATAAATAGACCGTAAAGAATACAGAAGAGTGATAGTTCTACATAGCTCATGCCTTCTTTAAAGACTGTGTTCCCAATATCTATCAAGGCTTTATCTAGGGTAAGACTGTGATTTGAGAATGGTGACTGTGTATGCCAGAGTTAGAGAAAATTGCTCTCTGTGTACATACATGTCTTTGAAAAGAAGGAATCGAGCTGTTGAGCATCCTATCCTTTTTACTTATGATAGTTTGTCAAAGAGAATATTGACAAACTGAATGTTGTTGTCACGTGGGTTTGTTTGAAAGTCAACAACTGCTCCAGTAACTAGACCTTGCTCCACGTCAAGGTTATGTTTAAGCATTACTCTACAGTTTAAGGATAATTTCAATATTTTCTTCAAACCAGCTGTGTTGGTGATAGAGTTTTCTAAGGTATTTAGTCTTGTTGTGGCTTGTTGACACATGGGTAGTGTCATACCATGTACGTCCAGTTTGTCTGGGGAGCAAATTTCAATTATTGGTTGCATTTCTTTTTTCAACATTGTTTCATTGAATTTTGAACAGCTTGCAACAGTTGCCATCAAGGACATACAAGTGACATTTTTGTGTGCTAATTTTTCCATGACATCAGTAGCACATGAATTATGCCAGCCAGTGCATGGATGTGCCGGGTTTTTAATATTGATTGTGCTTCTTGAGGTAGTACACCAACTCTAATACTTTTTAAAATGTTGGCATATGTGAGGTCTGCAGACTGGCGCATATTTTCTGTTAATTCTCTGTATTGGAAATGTTGCCAAAGGTTGACATTTCCTATGCTGCCAACAGTTTTACGACAGAGTTTGTGTCCTTAGGTTTTAAAAATAGGTTCACCTTTCACTGGTGTCAATTGAAGAAGATCTCCGAAAACAATAATGTGTTTTCCTCCAAAGAGCTCTTGTAGTTTGTTTTGAGTACTTCTTGTAATCTGAGGTGAATCAAAGCCAACATTAGGTTGGAGATCATGCTCACTTCATCTATTAGTAGCATTTGCATTTGTTTTAACACTCTGCGTAGTTCCATTGCAGCTTCTGTAGAAAGTTTGTTATAGTCTAATTTGTTTTGGTCTTCTACTGGAAGCAATAGTAATCGGTGTAAAGTGACACCGCCTATGTTGTAGGCAGCTAAACCTGTGGCAGCAGTTACAACAGCTGACAATTTGTTGTTTGTCAATTGTTGAAGGAACTTGCTGATGATTTTGATTAAGAATGTTTTGCCTGAACCAGCTTGACCATTGACGTATAGTAGTATAGGTTTGTAATTTTGGAAGGTACATTCTTTATTTTCATGTTGAACACCATGTGCAATTTCTTTTGTTACTTCTTGAAAAATGCTACGCTGCTCATTGTTCAATTTTGATTGCAGTACAGATATGTCTTCTGTATGTTCTTCATAGTGAGACATGGTGTTTTCTACTTTTGTCATAGCTAATTCTGCCTCATTTGCTATTAGTAGCTGTCCCAGTAGTTCTTGGCTTCCTGTTAAAGAAGGTTGACTACTGTCGGGAGTGTCCTTATCTAGTTGGGCCTGGAGTTCTTCTTCGTGTTGCTGTTCATTGTACAACATTGTTTTGTACTGTGTAAAGTTTACATTGGTTATAGTGCTTTCATTTGCTTTGAAAGCGTCTTCATAGGAGTCATAGATAACTAGTAACTCTTCTTCTTTTCTCCATGGTTTACAAAGTTGTAGCAGGGACATGTAATATAGTTCTTTATGTTGAGGAGGTTTTAATGATAATCTGATATGATTAATTAAGCTTTGTTTGGTAAGTTTCACTAAGCTGCCTTCACAATGTGTCATCTACCTTTATTTTCATCAGGTTTTATATTATTTTTGTATGTGAAGTGTTGGGTTATGTGGTATAGACACATGGTTTCTAAAGTGATACTCCGGTTTGGGTAGTATGTGTCTAGTAAATTGTTTTTCAAAATGTCTTGGCTGTTGGGATCATTTTTGGCAATTGCTTCTATGTCGTTGTATGATTTGAAAACTCTTTTTCTAGATTTAGCAGGAACAAGATTTAGCAGGACCAAGGTGATTTTCCTTTAACACTATGTTTAACTGAAGAAATGAAGTTGTTCACTTCACCTGTTTCTGTAACTGGTCTAGGGAAACCAAAGCAGCATTTGGTGTAGTATTCCCCTTTGTCTTTGTATTTGCGATGACAATATTTCCCACATTTGTGTCTTTGAAATTGTACAATTTGTGCATGAAGATCTCTATTTGTTGCTTCCGATGTAATTTCACAAGTGACATATTTTTTGATACACTGTAAAACAGTGGCATCACTGTCTTGACCAAATTTAGGAGCATCTTTAATCCATAAAAGCATGTGGATTTGTGGTGCTCCTCTGGCTTGGTATTCTTTTCTCCAAAAGAAGTGTTGCACTTCTCAGAGGGGAGGAACAGTTTTATTACAAATAAAGTGTAGCATAGCAATGAAGCGATGATGGAAATATCTTGAAACATTAACAGGATCTAGAGAGCAAAGTTCTCCAGGTGTTAGTATATCTTTGTTTTGTTTTTGTTTGATATGCATAGGAAATCATGTAAATCTTTCCATGCATATTCCACACAACTTAATGTAACAAACCAAGTGGGTGGGCCAAGGTTTCTTATCATACAACGCAAATTGCAATGAAATTCCAGGCACATGTCCTAAACTGTTCCCTCCACAATGAATTATAATTATGTCGGGATGATGCTCTGTCTCCAAAGTAGCACAGAGAGGTACCAAGTCCAGCCACTTCATTCCACGCACTCCATACCAGTGCACTCCCACATGAGGGAATCCAAGATCTGCAGCTACTCCACAGCATTCTGCATGCACCTCCAACCAATGTATCAATGAGTCTCCCAAAATCCAGATAACACACAGCCATAGCTATCTGTTCTTCTCTCAGGAAAAATACTTTCTGACAAACTCTCTCTTTACACAACACACCCAGTAAACTTTATTGACCAATCCCTTGCTCTACTCATTCTCATTTGCATGTCTGTTCCCCCCAAAATCCCTCTACGTAATACGCAATGTCCGTGGACAACCGGCTTGTCCTCGGACATATCGAAAATCTGAGCATGGTGAATGTAAATTCAAATAGTGTGCCCCATTTCCCCTTTGAGGTTGGCTCTGAAAATTCTTTTTGCAGAGGCTTGACAGACACCTGTTATTTTGTATTTTGTTTTCTTTTTTTCTTAGTTTACTCCTAAAATCTTCACATAACCTTCTCCAAAGCAACCCTTTCATTCCAAAATAGAATGGCATTGCCCATAAAAGATAAGGAAATGCCATCTTCTTTAAAATGAACAGCATTACTGGAATCAATATTCTCATTATTACAGAAGAACATACAAGCTCTAACCATGAAAGCACACATGCCTCGGTTGATTGCACACCTAGCAATGTTTTGCTGAGGACAAAAAACAGAGCTATTGTCCCATATTGCCCTAGGTACTAATACAGAAAAAAATGATTTTGCCATTTGGAAGGATGTTCATTACTGCTTGAACCAAGTGTTCCAAATCTTCCAACAAAGTAGGGGCACTGACATAGCCCAAATGGAAAGCACCATAGTGCAAAACTACCACATAGGGACTGTTAATCCTGCCAACATCTTCACAAACTTGTACAATTCCCTGTACATTGCAATCAGGCACATGGCTCAACACCACCTCCACTCCTTTAACATTGGAATTGTTTGCCACATGCCTTCTTTGAGCATACTGCTGTAAACCATGCACAAAAATATTTCTAAGCACCAACACCCTGACTTTCTCCACCTGTGGCATCTTCACTACACACACTCTCTTTCAACACAAATCCACAACCTCAACACCAGATTAGCTGATCCCTACAGTCCCTTTTCCATGCTGGATTTGCTGGAAAACCCCGGATGTGGCATGCCCTGTCCACGGAGAACCGCGGTCACCGCGGAGCACGTAACTCTTAGACAGCCCTTCTACCCTTTCCACTTCACTCTCTGTGCCATTCCCTCATTGGATAGAGCTATGCACTCACACAACCATCCACCAATCACATCCAAGACCTCTACATCTAACTCCACCATCAGAGTTCAGTACTTCAAATGTACTGTTGATCACTGAGTACAAGTCTCATATCATTGGAAAGCACCTACTACAAAAACTACTCTACAAGTCTCCAAGATTTCTACTTGCAGCTTCATGCATATCCACATGCATGAATACAAACTACAGGTATGCATATTTCTGCACAGTACACGTACAACTCTTATAAATGCATATAAACAGAGTAACCACAACTTAACCTGAATAACCTTTAAAATGAACTCTCTGTAATTTTCCCATCTGATATAATCAGCTGTCACTTCCAAACCTGTCTGCTATCAAATTTATTTTTACACACACACACCTATCTAAAAAATTATAATATTAGAAGATGGAAGAAATAACAATATCATTGTGGAAAAACACTTAGTAGTAAAATTACACACAGCCAGTAAAAGGCCATGCATCTTCATACACTCACACCCATAGACACTATCATTGAAAAGCTCCCTGCTGCAATAACACTACTATCTGTAAATCACATCCTCGTGCTTTATTACCCACACCTTCACAAATGCCTACATTCCATGCTTCTCTATACAGTTTCTGCCATTGACCTTATAAATATTGCAAAATAAATATATCATTATTTCTTCTTTCTCCTGAAATCCTATAACACAGATGTACAAAACGAAGTGAGTTTCATACAGTTAATAGTCTACTCATTTGCAAAGCATGTTGAACTGAAATATTGTAAATAAAATATAAATGCTGCACATAGTCAAATGAAACTACATGCATACACTATGTTCAGATATCAAACAAGAATACTACTACAAAAACCTAAAAATCAACGTCTCAATTAACATCAGTGCTATAAACACACCAAATTACTAACTTCTTTCTTTTACAATTGCAGTGAAGACCGCTCTCCTGGAAAACAGTATCATCTGAACTACAAACAACAACTCCAAAGAAACCTGCTCATTCCACACAAAAAACTTAAGTACAATATGACCTTAATTTCTCGGCCTAGTCTTTAAATATCTCCACGGTCTTGCTCCCCCTTATCTCTCCTCCCTCCTCTCTTTCTATACTCCCTCCCACTCCCTTCACCCTGCTGACCACTTCCTTCTCCCTGTTCCTCCTTCTCCTTGTGCCACATCCCGTTTCCGCTCCTTCCATCTCCTAGCCCTTCTCCACTGGCACTCCTTACCACTCTCACTCTGCTCTATTTCTACCTTTTCCTCATTCCACACTTCCCTCAAATCTCTCCTTCTCCATTCCCTGCCATGAAACCCATCCCCCCTTCTTGCCCCCCTCATTCCTTGCCTTATCTCCATGATCATCTCCCTCCTCTCCCCCTCCCCATTCCCATCCTTCACCCCATCTGTTTCCCGCCTCCTCCTCTTCCCCACCCCTCCCACCCGCTCTCAGTTCTACTGCACTACTCTCCTTCTCCCCTTCAGTTCAGTTTAATTGCTATACTTACTGTTTTGTTGTGTGGTTGATTCATGTAATTTGTGCACCAAAAAAACTAAGATGTGTGCACCATTCTGCTCTCAAATCACCATTTATTAAACAGGGATTAGCAGGCAGAATGACACACACATACCCGTTTTCTTTAACACAAATAACATAATTCAACCCCTAGAATGTTAGTATTACAAAACAAAGAACTGTTTTAATTTTATACCATTAGATTTACTATTAGTGCTTCTCCTCAAAACTAGCTCACTTTCTACTGTCATCTGAACCACAGTATAGTAACACACAAATAGAATAGCCTTCCCAACTTATTGTAACTGTCCGATGCACAATTACACACCACCACATACATCTTTACCATCATACTCAGACACTCATGCATACAGCACACATACATTGCACAACAGCCCAACCCATACCTTCTTTTTTTGCTTCAACAGACCCCACAGAATGCCTACCAAAAACCAAGTCTGTAGAAAGCAACGCAGAAATATAGCAAATGAAAATAAATTTGTCCAAAATAAGCATCCATCTCTAGCAGAGTTTGTACAAAAAGTTCAAACAAAACAGCTCACACAGTCATTTATCAAAACAAAACAATCTTCCAGTACAGAAGCTTTGCTTTCTCTATCAAAATGTAAAAGAAAACAAAACATTATTAACAAGAATGCAGATACCACTACTGCTAAAACTGCTCCTATAAATCTTGATATAGTAGCAAGTAACCATACCAAAAAAAGTATTTTAGCCAAAATGTCCCGCCACACAGTCCTTCAGAATCTTATAAAAACAGGAGACAAATCATGCACAACCCTTAAAACCTACCATAGAAAATTAATCTTAGAAGTTTTGATAGACAGTGCAATCCTTCTCAAAAGAAAGTTATTTATTTCAGTGTTAAACAGAATGAAACTACCAACAAAACTAACTACTAACGGGGTAATTCATGGAATTTCGCACAAAAGTGGCGCAAGTGGCTGGCGTAAAGTGTGCCCGTGCGATAGACTGCGCCAGCCGCGTGCGATGAAATCCATTTCATTGCACAGCATATTAATGGATTTTAACCTCCAAAACCAGCCATGGCGCAGAGTGGCGCAGCGACCCTGCAGCAGCGCCAGTTACGCCCCCAAGAACACCCTCGCGGAAGGAAAATCCATCAAAAGTCCCAATTCAGCGCAAAGGGCTGCGCTAAACCTGGACGAGTTTACAGGGCTGCCAAACAGCAAACGCCAAGCGGGGAACGTGTATTTCAGGGGTGCGCTGGAAGTTCCACACGCGATTGTGCTGGGTACGTGTATTTCAGGGGTGCGTGGGAAGTTTCACAAGCGATTGTGCCGGGTACGTGTATTTCAGGGGTGTGCGGGAAGTTTCACATGCGATTGGGATGGGTACGTATATTTCAGGGGTGCGCGGGAAGTTTAACACGCAATTGTGCTGGGTACGTGTATTTCAGGGGTGCGCGGGAAGTGCCACACCCGATTTCAGCACGGTACGTGCATTTTGGGGTGCGAGGGAATTTCCACACGAGATTGGGCTGGGTACGTGTATTTCAGGGGTGCGCTGGGAAGTTTCACACGCGATTGTGTCGGGTATGTGTATTTCAGGGGTGCGCGGGAAGTTTCACACGCGATTGTGCTGGGTACGTGTATTTCAGGGGTGCGCGGGAATGGCCACATGCGATTTCAGCAGGGTACATGCATTTTGGGGTGTGCGGGAAGTTCCACACGCGATTAGGCTGGGTACGTGTATTTCAGGTGTGCGTGGGAAGTTTCACACGCGATTGGGCTGGGTCTGTGTATTCCAGGGGTGCGTGGGAAGTTTCACACGCGATTGTGCTGGGTACGTGTATTTCAGGGGTGCGCGGGAGGTTTCACACGCGATTGGGCTGGGTCCGTGTATTCCAGGGGTGCGTGGGAAGTTTCACACGCGATTGTGCCGGGTACGTGTATTTCAGGGGTGCGTGGGAGGTTTCACACGCGATTGTGCAGGGTACGTGTATTTCAGGGGTGCACGGGAAGTGCCACACGCGATTTCAGCAGGGTACATGCATTTCGTGGTGTGCGGGAAGTTCCACACGTGATTAGGCTGGGTACGTGTATTTCAGGTGTGAGCGGGAAGTTTCACACGCGATTGTGCTGGGTATGTGTATTTCAGGGGTGCGCGGGAAGTGCCACACGCGATTGGGCTGGGTCCGTGTATCCCAGGTGTGCGCGGGAAGTGCCACATGCATTTTCAGCAGGGTACGTGTATTTCGGGGTGCGCGGGAAGTTTCACACGCGATTGTGCCGGGTACGCGTATTTCAGGGGTGCGCGGGAAGTTTCACACGTGACTGGGCCTGGGAGAGCGGGCTGCGTGTATTCCTGTGGTGGGCGGGAAGATTTACACGGTCACCTACAACGCGCCAAAAAAGACGGTCCAATCCAGAAACACGTACGCCAGCATGAAGCCAGCGTATGTCGACTCGCAGGAAGCAGGCATACGTGGACACGCGCAGCATAAAAATGCGCGCAAACAACAAACAAGCTCATACGCCAGGATGAATATACCGTTCCTAGCAGCAGTGGCCATGGGATACCGCAGGAGGAGGAGAAGGATAGTCAAGGCCAGAATCTTCACACCCAGAACCAGCCGTTTTGGGATGCATGATGACCAGGTGTATGGGAGGTGCAGGTTTCCACCTCACATAATACTCGACCTGGTCAGTGAGTGGGAGGATGACCTCACATCACCCATCCTCTGCTCCCAAGCACTCACCCCCTTGGAGAAGGTCCTCAATGTACTGCACTTCTTGGCTACAGGATCATTTCAGCGGACAAGTGCCATAATGGGGGGGGTGTCACAGGCCACGCAGTCACAGTGCCTACACCAGGTGTTGGCCATGATCACTGCACGCCCATCAGTCCGCAGGCACATATACCTGCCCAGAACACCTGCAGAAAGGCAGGATGCCGCCCAGGATTTCTATGGGGTGGCACAATTCCCCAAAGTGCTAGATGCCATTGATTGCACCCATGTGGCTCTACGTCCCCCCAGGGCATCTGAGCACATCTATAGAAACCGCAACCATTGGCATTCCATCAATGTCCAGGTTGTATTTTATGCCAAGGAATCATCACCTCAGTATATGCCAACTATCCAGTGTCCACCCACGACAGCTTCATTTACAGAATGTCAACCCTAAACCGGGACATGGAAGCTGGGCGGCATGGTGATGCATGGGTGCTTGGTGAGTATAAATGCCACTGCACATGCATGCATGTCAGATACAGAGTAATGTCACTACCCCACTAATGATACACATCACCACCTCCCCAGGGGACAGTGCCTACCCTCATCGAACCCACATGATGACGCCAATTCGGAACCTGCATCAGAGTTGCCTGCATCTCAGCTGAGAGTGTACGTGTGAGACACCCAGCTGCTGTTCTGTCCTCGTGTCAGTTGAAGCCTCAAGCTCAACCTGAGTCACCCTGAGGTGACGGAGTTCCACCCTCAGGGCTTCCCTGTGGCCCTGGGACTCTATAGAAATGGCTTCCCGCAGAGTCTCCAGTGCCGCCCGTCTGTCCATGTTAGACGCCAACATGTTCTCCCTGTGTAACTGGCAAATGGAGTCTGTTGCCTGCTGTAGTTGCTCCATCAGCCTTTCTTGGGGGACAATGGAAGTGGCCACCCTATCCATGGCCTGAGCCATCATCTCAGCTGATGCTGCCTGTTAGTTTGCCATACCGTATATGGATTGCTACCATGCGGTATTGCCGGGTGGCGTACGGCCACCGCATCGGCGGGCACCACACCTGTCTGGGGCAAGGCGAACTGCGCCTTGCTGTGTCGGCACTGCCTGAGGCTACAGGACTGCATTCCCCCTCTGATCTGCTGGCCCAGGAACAGGATCAGATGTTGCGGAGTGTGACCCTGCATCCATAACCACCAAAGGCAGACCTACCAACACTGACATCCCCATTGAGGGTTCTACCCCTGGTGCAGGTGGGTCGGACAGAACAGAATCCCTCACAGAAACACTTACCTGCGACCGCACATAGGTCTCATCACCTGAATCGACACCTGAATAGAGCTCGGGGGAGGTGCACCCAGAGTCACCCCTTGAGAGAATGGTCTGCAGCATGTGTGGGTTCTCACCCACCACCACACCACGTCCCTCACTGGTGCCCGGTCAGCCCTGGTTCTGCACCATCTCCACAACCCCAGCAGTATCAAGTGTGTCATCCCCTGCAAAGACATGAAAGAAAAGAAATGGGAACAGGCATTAGCACCATGCCACACAATTAGGGCTGAGAAGCAACAGAACCAGTACTTCATTGAAACATGTCCCACATGACTATAACCCTCCCATGAATGCCCCGTCACTGCGTATAAAGGGGAGGCAAATGGCACACATTGATGACACCAAGATGGAAGATCAACACATTTGATGCATGCTGGCTAGCAGTGCCATCACACATTGGCCTGTGATTGGCATGTCTAATACACATACATGACACATGCCATCACACAGATGGCATGTACCATAGCCATGTCGCACATGTGACAATAGGCCTGAGAAATGCCTAGTGAAAGTGGTGGAATGCAAACAATCAGCCTGAATGAACACAGAAAAATATGCAACAATGTTGTGGCAAGATGACACTTCAAGTGCAACTGGCGTGATGTTGGGCTAAATGTCTACTGTTGCCAGAAGGGATACTGCAATACCCAAATCCTGGTGCGCAGAATGTATTGGATGAAGCACATGGGTGACCCAAACCACTCAGGCACACACACCCTCACCTAGAACTCAATCAGAAGCACTCACACACACACCATGCATATGGATGACACACACATGAATGTGCACTCACCGGACAATGCCTCGTAATCTGGCAGGTCTCCCATGCCTTGGATCTGTTCCTCCATGATGTAATTCCCAGCAACATAGTCATGTGGAGTGAGTTCAATGTCCTCTGCTGGAGACCCACCTCCAGTCACTAGAGTAGCGGCATGACTTGAGGCCAGCTTTTTCTTTGCCCTGCACTTCAGGTCATTCCAGCGCTTGTAGCAATCATTAGCTGTGCGCCTCACGATTCCAAGGGCACTTATGATGTCCGCGATCGTCTGCCAGTGTGCCTGACATTGAGCAGGTGTCGTCTTGCACCCTGCAGTAATCAACATTTCCCGGTCATGTGCGGACACATACCCCACAAGTGCATCACGTTCGGCCTCACTGAAGCTAGGCTTCCTCGAGGTGCCGGACTGTGTAGCAGTGTCGGGGCATCAGCCTGTACTGGACGAGCACTCTTCCTCTTCCGCTTGGAAGGTGGTGGGGATCCTGAGTGTCGTACACCGCTCTGGACACTAGGGGCAGGAGCCCTGGTGAACTGTGTACTAGGAGTGTGGGAATGAACACTGAGCATGGGACTTGGTGCAGGCATTAGCTGAAGTGTGATGTAGTCAGGGGAACGTCAGCAGGATGGACTGGGACAGACACTGTCCTGGCTGGGAGAGTGAGAGCTGGGGTGGATGGAACCGCAGCTGCCCCTGCAGCCTCCACACCCTGCCTACTTGGGGCAGCAGATGACATAGCTGCCCCTGATCCACGTGGCCTGGTGACACCAACGTGCACCGCCACACGTGGCCTAGACCTGCTGACCTGGAAGTCAGCCTGGGAGTCACCCTGTGCCAGGTCTGGTGCCACAATGGGCTGGTCCAACAAGGGCTGAGCAGGGATGGTGTCAGCCACATTACCCTCAACCAGGGGGGGGCATGGGCGTCCCTGACTGGTCCTCCACACATGGGGGGCTAGGGGCACCCTGCAAGTCCTGGCCACGTCCCCTACCGTATCCACCACGGCCACCTCTTTATACTCGTCCACCTTTGCCACCCTTACCGCGTGCTCGCCTCCCAACCATGGCACTGATGTTGTTGTGCATATGGGAGTTGCAGTAAACTATTGTCCTGGGCAATTGGGGGTCAAAGGGGTAGGGTACTAGATGGAATTCGTACCCCAGTGCTCTAGCAAGGCTGTATGCGACCCCTGGGGAAAGATGACGGGTCACGCAATGCACAGGCACCCCAAAAAAGGGAGATAGCATGCATGCAACCCCTCCTAGACCACGTGCGTGGAAAAATAAACCTGCACTACGCTGTGGCACCCCGAAACACAAAAATGAACGTATGCGTGTCACACGCAGCCTAGAATGACCTCTGAAGGGGTATGCGACACCCGGGGCAAGCACAGATGTTAAATACGTGCGCGACTCACCGTCTGCCTGGAAAAATAGCGTGAAAAAGACGCGCGTGTGCGCGCTGGCAACACCCCCGCCAAAGAATTGTACGCTCTCTGAGGAGACAGGACAACAGAAGAAGTGTACGCTGTTTGAGGAAACAGGCCCAGAAAAAAGACAAAAATAGAAAAGCTGTCAGAGGTAACAGGGAGTACGAACTTGAAACGCTGTGAAGTAAATCGCGTGTGAACCGACAAGAAGTACAGATTGCACCCACTCGCTCTCCACGAAAAGCATGTACAAGGAAATGGCGTCCTACACATGCATTTTAAACATGCCCACACGTCCAGCATCACTTCCGTGTGTACGCGCTAAGGCCCTTTCCACCAATTACACGCTTTGACACTCGGACAGGCTTATTTTTTCCACACGCCATGGAAAACGCCCGTGCGCGTAACGTCATAGACACGCCTACACGCTGGGGGCCTTTGGGCCAATGAATTTGCGTACGCGTGCTGACGCGCTTACTCGCTAAGGGCCTTTCCTCAAATTACACGCAGACCTGCTGGATTTTCACGTGCCAAATCACTCCGTATCAAGCGGCCACGTGTAAGCACACGGAAGATCACGCTCCTGCCCAGAAGGCCGAATCACTGCCCCCCAGAGCCCCGAGCACGCTCCTACCTGCCATCTGCTGCTGCCTGACTACCTGCTGCCCACGTGCCCTGCCATTTGCTGCCTGCACATCAGCCAGGGGTGCTGTTGCTGTGACCACCCCTGCTGGAACCGAAGACTCCCGACTGGGATTCCATCGCTCCACAGCCCAGCCCCAGGACCCAGTTGCCCACCCACTCCTGCCTCTGGGGTTGCCATGTCGGGCTCTACACCATCTGGCACCACTGGCAACCCCCAGCCAGAGAGGCAGAGGGGCACGAGCTTCACTGCCACCAAAGTTGGTGTCCTGGTGGAGCTAGTCCTGGGGCAGTATGATGCCCTCTTCGGAAGTTTGCGCGCCGACAAGGAAGGACGGACTCGGATTTGGACAGACATCGTGAATGCCATCAACGCGGAGGGGGTGGCAGTCCGACAATTCCATCATGTCAAGAAGCGCTGGGAGGACTTCAGGTCCAGGACCCTGAACAAGGCCTGGCACCTCTTGAAGGCAGCGGATGCTAAGGGGCGCCAGGGCCACTTGTCGGAAGATCAGATGAGGGTCCTGGAACGCATATCCCCAGGGCTCCACATCCAGGTCCTTGAGAGGCAGACCTGTCTGGAGTCGAGCGGTAAGTGTACATGCGTACTGATTGTAAGGTGTGCGTGTGGTGGTGTGCCAGTAGTGTGCAGGTTGCACATGTGGTTTTATGGGGCCAAGTATGGGTGTGTGTGTACAGGGCCATGAGGCTAACACATGTGTGGGCTCTCATGTGTGAGACATGTATGGTGCTTGTGTGTGTAGGCTTGCATGCCAAATGCACATGTGTGTGCACACATGTTTGAATGAATGTGTATGTAAGTAGGCATGGTCGTGATGTCACACATGGATGTTGGTTTCAGCTGCATGTATCTGCACCATGTACATGTGCATGTGTGTGTATTTGACAAGGGTGCAACAGTGATGCAACATGGATGCATGTGACACCGGGATGTGGAAGACTGATTGGCAGATGTGACATGGATGCCGATCGCAACACTGCAACAGTTGGCGGAGGTGTACACATGCATGCAAGTGTGGTGGTGTGTGTGCATGTGTAGTCCACTCCCTGTGTTGCATGTGATGTCTGGCTCACCTTTGCCTGCTCATGCTGTTGTATGTGTATGGATGGTGCTGGCTGTAGCGATATGGCTGTAGTATAGCTTATGTGTGCGAGTTGAAATGAAATGTGTGTTGGTGATTGTGATGCCATGTCTGAGGTTTGCCAATGCCACTCATGTACCACTATCATGTATGTATGAGTCCATTGTACAGTGCCCTGATGCCTGTGTTTTATTTCTCCCTGTCTGCAGCGTCAACTGATGAAGAGGGCGGAGAAGGTGCTGTGGAGCACAGCGGCAGGGATCGCACCGCCAGCCGGAGACGCAAGGCCCGGCTCCCCTCCCAGGTTGTCATCTCGTCGGGGAGTGAGGAGTCCGGTGCCGTGTCCCAGGCCGCAGCTGCTGAGGGGAGGTCCAAGAGGCGGAGGTCGGAGTTGGACTCCTCAGCAGCAGAAGGGGCAGCTGGGACCCCACAGGGCCCGATGGGGGAAGATGGCACGGAGTCATCCAGGTTGGTGGGGGGTTTGGTGTGGTAGGAGGCCGTGCAAGCGACAGAGACAGGGTCTGGAGGTGGGGATTCCACTGGTGCTACTGGTGCAGTGCAGGACCAGGGACAGGAGGCAGCACAGGCCGCCGCGGAGGTGACTGTGTGCAATCATGTCCCTGATACTGTCACTGCATCATCTTGCAAAAGCAGGGATACCTACGTCCAGACCCGTTTTCAGGCAGGGGATGAGCTTACAACAACTGGCCTTCCTCTGCCTGCGGATGTGGATATCCAGGTACGGGTTGAGCCTGTCCTGACTGGTGTGGCGTTGCGGCAACGGGCCATGCGAGGTGACCTGCAGTCTTTTCGTGAGTAGACTGCACGTCATCTCGAATGGCTCGTTGACCGCGTTGGCCTACTGGGACGGGTCACCCAGGCCAGATTCCTCTGTTTGCTGGAGCTTGTTCTGACCCCCTCCTCAACTGAACACCCTATGCGCCAGTTGTCCTCCATGCCATCTTTCCACCCATTTGTCACCTGGGTGCCCTGTGTAGCTGCCTCTGACCGTGCGGCCAGGCTGGTGGAGGACACATCCCTGCCACAGTCGGGAGTCAGACGTCCAGCAGGGGTGGCCACATCAATGACTGCACCCCAGCCGGAGGAGGATGTGCAGGCAGCAGGAGCACGGGCACGGGCACAGGCACAGCAGCAGCAGCAACGAGGTGGGAGCCATGATGGCTCGGGGCCTTCGACATCGGAGGGGCAGGCATCGGCCGGAGGGCAGGAGGACCCAGGAAGGGAAGTGTCTTCCATGTGGCAGCGGTTGAGCCACGCCATAGATGCGGAGCGGCAGCGGGCGGAAGAGGCACGGCTCACGATGGTCAGGCGGAGAAGTCCATGCAGAGGGCCCTGAGGCAGGCCGAGTGCCTCGGGGCAATCCGCAGGGAGTTGGAGGAGAACATGTCGTCGTCCCTGTGGACCCTTGGGGCCATGGAAGAGGACTGCCTCTGGGACATTGAGCAGGAGTTCGATGATGCCCTGGCCCGGAACATCCAGAAGTGAGCCGTCGGACTAGCCCGCTGCCCTTGTAAATAGTTCTTTGATGTTAAGTTTACTTTTTTTTTTTGGGGCGGTTGGACAATGCCCAAACTTCTTGTATATAGTTCTTCATTAGGTAGGGTTTTATTTCATAGGTTTCATTTTAAGGATTGAGCACATGGACCCTGGATGTTCACTTTGTAAATAGTTTGACAATGGATTTGGATTATTATTATTTTTTTCCATGTATCAATGATTTTTTATTATTTTTGCACCTTGGATTTATTTTCTCAGACTAACACTTTGGAGACTTGCTTTTGGATTTCTTTTCATTTGGATTTCATGCATCTTTTTAATTTATTGGACATGCAGGATTTCATTTCGTATTTCCATTTTCTTCTGTTCCATTTAATTCCCTTGTTTTTCAGTTTAATACATTATCATTTGGTACTTCAATGTGTGGAATTCTCTCTTTGGTTTCATGCATGTCACAATGTGTGTTTTATCCTTCACATGCTCTCATTGTGTGGGTTTGACGGATATATGTGGATATGCAGACTAGCCATTTGGGATGCATCATGTGGTGGTGAGTTCTTTGTGGGGTGGATGTCATACCTGGTGGTGTGTTCGGACTGGGGTGGCGTGGGGGGGGTGTTGAGGGGGCATGGGGACCATGATTGTGGATCGTCATGAGGTGTTGTGGGGACATGTGTGGGGGCCTGCTGGCAGGTGCCCTGCACTGCTGGGGGGTGAGGGTACAGGGGGACATGAGTGGGGGCCTGGTGGAGGGTGCCCCTGGATGCTGGAGGGTGGGGGTGCAGGGGGACATGTGTGGGACATGAGTGGGGGCCTGCTGGCAGGTGCCCTGCACTGCTGGGGGGTGGGGGTGCAGGGGGACATGTGTGGAACATGAGTGGGGGCCTGCTGGCAGGTGTCCTGCACTGCTGGGGGGTGGGGATGCAGGGGGACATGTGTAGGAAATGAGTGGGGGCCAGCTGGTGGGTGCCCTGCACTGCTGGGAGGTAGGGGTACAGGGGGACATGTGTGGGACATGAGTGGGGGCCTGGTGGAGGGTGCCCCTGACTGCTGGGGTGTGGGGGTGCAGGGGGACATGAGTGGGGGCCTGCTGGCAGGTGTCCCTGACTGCTTGGGGGTGGGGGTTCAGGGGGACATGTGTGGGACATGAGTGGGGGCTTGCTGGCAGGTACCCTGCACTGCTGGGGGGTGGGGTGCAGGGGGACAGGTGTGGGACATGAGTGGGGGCCTGGTGGAGGGTGCCCCTGACTGCTGAGGGGTGGGGGTGCAGGGGGACATGAGTGGGGGCCTGCTGGCAGGTGCCCTGCACTGCTGGGGGTGGGAGTGCAGGGGGACATGTGTGGGACATGAGTGAGGGCCTGCTGGCAGGTGCCCTGCACTGCTGGGGGGTAGGGGTGCAGGGGGACATGTGTGGGACATGAGTGGGGGCCTGCTGGCAGGTGCCCTACACTGCTGGGGGGTGGGGGTGCAGGGGGACATGTGTGGGACATGAGTGGGGGCCTGGTGGAGGGTGCCCCTGACTGCTGGGGAGTGGGGGTGCAGGGGGACATGAGTGGGGGGCTGCTGGCAGGTGCCCCTGACTGCTAGGGGCTTGGGGTGCTGGGAGACATGAGTGGGGCCCTGGTGGAGGGTGCCCCTGGATGCTGGGGGGTAGGGGTGCAGGGGGACATGTGTGGGACATGAGTGGGGGCCTGCTGGCAGGTGCCCTGCATTGCTGGTGGGTGGGGGTGCAGGGGGACATGTGTGGGACATGAGTGAGGGCCTGGTGGTGGGTGCCCCTGACTGCTGGGGGTTGGGGGTGCAGGGGGACATGAGTGGGGGCCTGGTGGAGGGTGCTCCTGACTGCTGGGGGGTGAGGGTGCATGGGGACATGTGTGGGACATGAGTGGGGGCCTGCTGGCAGGTGCCCTGCACTGCTGGGGGGTGGGAGTGCAGGGGGACATGTGTGGGACATGAGTGGGGGCCTGGTGGCGGGTGCCCCTGAATGCTGAGGGTTGGGGGTGCAGGGGGACATGAGTGGGGGCCTGCTGGTAGGTGCCCTGCACTGCTGGGCGGTGGGGGTGCTGGGAGACATGTGTGGGACATGAGTGGGGGCCTGGTGGAGGGTGCCCCTGGATGCTGGGGGGTGGGGGTGCTGGGAGACATGCGTTGGTGATCAGTAGTGCAAGGTGACATGTGGGTTGGCTGGGGGGCATGGCCATGGTGGATTTGCTGCCTGCGGGACATGACCAGGGGTGCAGAGTAGTCCCCTGTGGTGTGGGCTGCCTGTAGGGGCCGTGGAGGGTGTAGAGGGAACACCTGGGAGGACCCACACGGCCAATTCACGTGAAGTACTCCCTGGCACCCCCGAAATACACGTACCCTGCTAAAATCGCGTGTGGAACTTCCTGCGCACCCCGGAATACACATAGCCTGCTGTATTCGTGTGTGAAACTTCCTGCGCACCCCGGAATACACGTAGCCTGCTGTGATCGCGTGTGAAACTTCCTGCGCACCCCGAAGTACATGTACCCTGCTGTAATCGGGTGTGGAACTTCCCGCGCACCCCGAAGTACACGTAGCCTGCTGTAATCGCGTGTGGAACTTCCCGCGCACCCCAGAATACACGTAGCCTGCTGTATTCACGTGTGGAACTTCCCACGCACCCTGGAATACACGTAGCCTGCTGTGATCGCGTGTGAAACTTCCCGCGCACCCCAAAGTACGCGTACCCTGCTGTAATCGCGTGTGGAACTTCCCGCGCACCCTGGAATACACGTAGCCTGCTGTGATCACGTGTGAAACTTCCCGCGCACCCCGAAATACACGTACCCTGCTGAATTTGCATGTGGAACTTCCCACGCACCTTGAAATACACGTACCCTGCTGCATTCGCGTGTGACACTTCACGCGCACCTTGAGATACACGTACCCTGCTGCATTCGCGTGTGACACTTCACGCGCACCCCGAAATACACATACGCATGCCAATCGTGTGTGGTACTTCCTGCGCACCCCGAAATGCATGCACACGCTATTTTTCACGCAGCGGGTGTCAGTGTTTGTCGCGTACCCCTTTGCACGTCATTTGACCTAGAGGGCCACAGTATGGGACATTCATCATAGCTGTATATAAGTGCTTTTTGTTAGCGCACATTTTGGTGCACATTTATTTCAGGCGCAGGGACGCTTCCGCCTGCATTCTTGTGGCGGACGTGTTTGGGCCTGTGCGCGTCTTTGCCCGTGCGCTGGTTTGCCCTATTCGATTCCATGAATACGAGTTGTAGGCGAGCGTGTGGGCGTTCCGCGCACTTGCCTCCTGTACTTCCCCCGTGACGCCCATATTTTCACGCATTGTTCCCCATTCCGAGTGTTACACCCCGTGTTACGCCTACTTTTGTTATGTGCACCGCGCTATGTGCGATTTCGCTGTGGCCTTGGCGCACGCCGTTAGATGACCTGTGCGCCGGCGTGCGCCGCGCACTTTTTTAGCGCACATCCAATATTTTTCTCGCGCACGGACTTCCATGAATCGATGTGCGCTGGTTTCCCTGCGATTTTTGCACTTGCACTGCGATTTTCGCTCTTTCACTGCGAATCGCATGTTTTCGCACGCTTGCGCCGAAATTTTCGCCGCACATTAATTCCATGAATCAGCCTAAAAATTACAAAAAAGACTTCTCAATAAACGGAATGTCAACAAAAATAACTTCTTAAATATCTGTGGAGGTGAATGGAGTCACACCACGACCACAGAACCATATTTTAATGAAGAAACATACAAACAAAATCAAACAAACACAATTGGCATACATAGCAGTGAATGAGGTTATGAAAAACTTAATACTGCTTACAAAAATATCCCCAGAAAACTCAGTATCAGATCTCCATTCGACTGAACCAGAATGTCCAGTATACAAATGGCCATGCACGTCAATGTGTAACATTGCCAAAAAATCTATCAAATCTTTACGACTGTTCCTTAATCAATATGTGAAAGAGAAAGACACAATCAAAATGAAACTGCTGCAAAATATGGATACCTGTCCAGTACGCAAATATACAGGACTACAAGGTCATTCATTGGCCTGCATTTTCAGGACCTATTTGCAAAAGCACCTTCCATCAAATCAAAATGATATCAACACATAATTAAACTAAAATAATCTAGTCTATAAATTGTACTATGCTAAAAGTCCTGCTTTTAAAGTCTAGCCAATTTAAATAACAATCGTCTACATGGTACAGCCAAAGACCTTCTGGAAAAAATAGAGCATATCCAGAAAAAATATTTTGGAAGTGAAAGCCACTTACAAAATACAGTACCTGTACAACAAACTAGCAGCAATTGTACATATGGCAACCATATACTACACACATACCAAAAAGAAATACCAACATTTAAAATTGCATCTGCTGAAATACCAAACTATGTGTGTGTTGCCGCAGAACTTTTTATAAAAGTACCACAAAAACTATAGACGTAACATACAAAATAGAAAACAATGAAGATTCCAAATCTTCATTATTCCTGACAACACCTACAGTGTTCATGGAATAAGACAATAATTGGACTACTGTGCTGGCATGGTGAAATTCACTATAAACTCACAAGAAGATCCACAGGAATTTCTAATGTACTTGCTACAAGTACTGGAAAACAAAAACATACCTATAAATGAAATCTTCTAGATTTCACACAAGTGGCAACATACATGCACTCTGTGCAACAATATGCAATATGAACATATCCCTAATGAATATGTTGTGTATGTATCCATACCTAACTGTGAATCCGTTCCATTTCAGCAACTTGTACAAAATGCAAACCATGGCAGATTATGTATTACCTGCAATTCAGATAATCGCTCCACCTTACTAATACAAACACATAGTAAATACGTAATATTAATGCTTCTACGTTACAATGCAGATGGTATCAACAACAACTGCAAGCTGACTGGATACACACATGGTCAAGTATCGCTTGGTAAGAAAACATTCACAACAATAGGTATAATCTTACCACACAGCAGCCACAACCAATGCAGGTCACTACACTGCATATTTAAAAATGAATTATGGATGGTTTAAATGTAATGATAGTACTATTACTCTAAAGAAGAGATTACGAGCAAATCTCATAAACTCTTATTTAATCTTCTTAAAAACAAAATTTGATACCTAATCTGTACTTATACATTAACAAAACGTCAATTAGAAAACTATAAACAGTTAAAATATGCCAACAGGTATCTAACTGCTCCAAAACTTTTCAACAACCAAACAAATAAACAATACCACTAATAACTAATCTGTGCATAGACATTACTAAAACTTCAATTAAAAAAGTATAAACAGTTAGAATATGCCAACACACATCTAACTGCCCCAAGATTCTATAACAACCAAACAATAAATCAATACCACTAAATTATAACAAGAAATAAACAGTTAGAATACACCAACAGGTATCTAACTGCCTCAAGATTTTGCAACAACCCAACAGATATATTAACAATTTGTGAATATAAATAAAAAGTATAATCAGTTACAATTCAACAACAAGTATCTAACAATCTGCAACAAGCCAACATTAGCCAGAAACAACAAGTAAACACTGAAAACACAACAATAAATGTACTGTACCAAAAGAAAAAAAAGGGGTTTTTAATCCAACATGGATTTTTTCTTTTCCACAGACCCAATGATTTAACAACAAACACAGAAACTGAGCAAATTGCACAGTACACAGGTTTGTAATCTACTTAATAAGAGGGTCGAAATGAATAAAACATTTCTATTATTCAATGTTATAAGTCCTTACAATCTACCAACACTAACATGATCTTTTCTTTAATCACAGAAATTGACTAATATATGTGCTCCAGTTACCAAACCAAACAGTAAGTATATTAAAATAAGCACAACTCATAAATACTGCTCCTTAACACAACCATTGAAGCAAACGTGTAAGTGTACACCACAATGCAAAATGTTTACTTCCATGGATATGTTATACTGCAGTGCTTGTTACCAAACTCTACAATCTTAATAGCATGATGTACCCAAAACTTCACATACAAACTATGCAAATCAAATAATACATAAACTGTAGATTTGCAAATATTTCATACATATTCAATTCCATGGGTGTGATCTATGGGTGTGATATGCTGCGGTGGTTGTGGCCAGGGCCTAGAGTCTTGGGTGCATGGCTGAAGGCCTAAAGGCCTAAAGGCCTAAGGCTAAGGCCTAAGGCCTTCAGCCATGCACCCAAGACTCTAGGTTCAGCCATGCACCCAAGACTCTAGGCCCTGGCCACAACCACCGCAGCATATCACACCCATAGATCACACCCATAGAATCATACATTTTAACCATGCAGTATGGGCATTTTTTATGCCCGCTGACACGTAACATGTTCTAAGAACAGTTTTATTTTGCATGCGTACAGCACAGACATATATAGTGTCCTTAGGGCACCTTCATTTTGGTTAATATCAGACAACCCAGACACCACACCTGTTCTTAGAACAGTTTCAACTTGCCTGCGGACAGTACGGACAGGAATAGGGTCCTTAGGACACCTCCATTTTGGTTAATTGTGGACAAACCGGACACCGTGCCTGTTCTTAGAGCAGTTTCAACTTGACTGCGGACAGTACGGACAGGAAGAGTGTCCTTAGTACACCTCCATTTTGGTTAATGGCGGACATCACGGACACCGCATGCATTCTTAGAACAGTTTCAGCTTGCCTGCGGAGTGTACAGACAGGAATAGTGTCCTTAGGACACGCCCATTTGCCCAATTATGGACAACCCGGACACTGCGCCTGTTCTTAGAACAGTTTCAACTTGCCTGCGGACAGTACAGACTGGAATAGTGTCCTTAGGGCACCTCCATTTTGGTTAACTGTGGACATCCTGGACACCGCATGCATTCTTAGAACAATTTCAACTTGCCTGTGGACAGTACGGACAGGAATAGTGTCCTTAGGACACCCCTATTTTTCCAATTATGGACAGCCCGGACACCGCTCCTGTTCTTAGAACAGTTTCAACTTGCCTGTGGACAGTACAGGAAGGAATAGTGTCCTTAGGGCACCCCCATTTGCCCAATTACGGACATCCCAGGCAGCGCAGCTGTCCGCTGATTAGACAAACACAACAGGGGTACCTGGCACCTAAATAAATACAGCATTTGACCCATCTCTTACTCCCCCACCCTCCTCAAATGCTCTTACACACCAACACACTCGCCAAAATTGTATTTCTCCACCATTTGTCACTGTGCTGTCCGCGGATGTCAGCGGATCCAAGATGGCAGGTGTTTCTAAAAAATCAGACCTTCCACACTCTTCACCATCCAATCAGTGGACACGTTGCCTGTCTGCGGAAATGATGCAAGCCGATTAGCCAATCAGGACATTGTCTGCGGAGTGAACAGGGAGGTGTGTCCGCGGAGCAGACATAGATATCACTAATTTTTTGTTACCTACTTTTTGGTCATTTTTTTTAAAAACTACTGGACGGATTTTAACCAAATTTACAAAAGCACGCTTTCGGGACCAAGCCGCTGCTCCTGCCGCAAATTTGGTGAAAATCTGTCCAGCGGTTTGGGCTGTAGGCGTGAGCAAATTCTTTTCCCCATTCTGTCCATGGGAAAAAATAAGTTTTGGGACCCCCCCTATAACTTTGTCCCCCCTGGACCAAACCTCAACAAACTTTGCAAATAAATTCAGAGTGGGTGAGGATTTGTCCAAGGAGAGCCAAGTTATAAGCCTCCCAAAAAGTGCTCTTCCTATGGGATTAGCAACGTAACCATAACTACACAGCCACAACCGTGGCTGTGTAGTTATGGTTAAGTTGCAGTTTCCATAGGAAGAGCCCCCTTTGGGTGGCTTATAACTTCGCTCTCCCTGGATGAATCCTCACCAAACTTTGCAGAAAAAGGATATGGGTCACTCTGATTTTTTTTTTGCAAAGTTTGGTGAGGTTTCGTCCGGGGGGGGCAAAGTTTGGTGAAAATTTGTCCAGTAGTTTTTTATAAAATGAGCAAAAAATAGGTCCAATAAAATTAGTGATATCTATGTTCGGTCCGTGGACACACTTCCCTGTTCGCTCCGCAGACAGTGTTGTGATTGGCCAACTGGCTTGCATCATGTCCGCAGACATGCAAATTGTGTTTGCTGATTGGACGGTGAAGAGCGTGAATCGCGTCAGATTTTCGGGAACGCCCTACATCTTGAATTTGCGGACATCCGCGGCCAGTGCGGTGCAACTTGATGGCGAAATGCCATTTAGTAGAGTGTGTTGGTGTGTAAAACTGTTTGGGGAGGGTGGGGGAGTAAGAGATGGGCTAAATGTTGTATTTATTTAGGTGGTAGATCTCCTTGTTGTGTTCGATTTGTCCGCGGACAACACGGATGTCCTGAAATGTTCTAAATAAATTAAATGGGGGTGTACAGAGGACAGGCATCCGTACGTATGGTTCGTAGGCAAGTTGTAACTGTTCTAAGAACACACACGGTGTACTGATATGTTCGAAAATAAACTAAATGGGTGTGTCTTGAGGACCGTATGTCTGACCATACTGTTCGCAAGCAAGTTGAAACTGTTCTAAGAACACATGAAGTGTCCCAGGATGTTCGTTAATAAACAAAATGGGGGTGTCCTGAGGACGGTATAACTGTCCGTACTGTTCGCAAGCAAGTTGAAACTGTTCTAAGAACACATGAAGTGTCCTGGGATGTTCGTCAATAAACAAAATGGGAGTGTTTTGAGGACGCTATGTCTGATCGGTTCGCTGGCAAGTTGAAATTGTTCTAATAATAGTTGATGTGTCCTAGGATGTTCGTAGATAAATAAAATGGGGGTGTCCTGAGGACGGTATGACTGTTCGTACTGTTCGCAATCAAGTTGAAACTGTTCTAAGAACACAAGAAGTGTCCTTGGATGTTCGTCAATAAACAAAATGGGAGTGTTCTGAGGACGGTACATCTGTCCGTATTGTTCCCAATCAAGCTGAAACTGTCCTAAGAACATTCGCGGTGTCCTGAAATGTTCGTAAATAAACAAAATGGTAATGTCCTGGGGACGCTGTCTGTATTGTTCGCTGGCAAGTTGAATCTGTTCTAATAACACTCATCATGTCCACGGACATTAAAAGTGCCCATATGGCATAGTCAAAATGTTTGACTCTATGAGTGTGATATGCTGCGGTGGTGGTGGCCAGGGCATAGACTCTTGGGAGCATGGCCACATGGCCATGCTCCCAAGACTCTATGCCCTGGCCACCACCACCGCAGCATATTTCACCCATAGTGACTTATAACTTTGGGATCCAAGAACAAATGTATAAGCAACAAAGTTGTAAGCCACTGTGGGCGTGATATGCTGTGGTGGTTGTGGGCAGGGCCTATAGTCTTGGGTGCATGGACAAGACCAAATTTATAAGCACAGAAGTTATAAGTCAATATGGGTGTGATTTGCTGCAATGGTTGTACTTATTATAATATACTTACTGTTTGGTTTAGTAACTGGAGTACATGTATTTCTGGCTCATTTCTGTGATAAAAGAAAAGATCATGTTAGTATTGGTATTTTGTAATGACTTATAACAATAAATAATCAACCATTTTGGACCCTCATATTTAGTACATTACAAACCAGTGTACTGTGCAATTTGCTGAGTTTCTGTGTTTGTTGCTAAAATCATTGGGTCTGATGGAGACAAAAAAAATCCATGCTGGATTAAAAAAAAAACCTTTTTTGTTATGCTACAGTCTATTTGTTTGTTTGTTGACAGTGTTCACTTGTTGTTTCTGGCTAATGCTCTAAGTATTGGCTTGTTGCAGATTTTTGGAGCAGTTAGATACATGTTGACATATTGTAACTGTCTATTTTTTGTTTTGTTATGATGAAGTGGTATTGATTTATCTGTTTGGATATTGTAAAATTTTGGGGCAGTTAGATGCCAGTTGGCATATTCTAACTGTCTATTTTTTTTATATAATTTAGTGGTATTCATTTATCTGTTTAGTTTTTGTAGAATCTTGGGGCAGTTAGATACCTGTTGGCATATTCTAACAGTTTATAGTTGTTTTAATAGAAATTTAGTTAAGGTTTAAGTATAGTTTAGTTAATACATTTTGGTTTAAAGAAAATTAAATAAGCATTTGTAATATTTGCTGGTAATCTCTGCTTTAGAGTAATGGTACTATCATTACATTCAAACCATCCACAATTCTTTTTTATATATGCAGTGTAGTGACCTGAATTGGTTGTGGCTCCTGCGTGGTAGATTATACATACCTATTGTTGTGAAGGTTTTCTTACCAAGTGATACTTGACCATGTGTGAATCCAGTCAGCTTGCAGTTGTTTTTGGAACTATATGCATTGTAACGTAAAAGCATTAGTATTACGTATTTACCATGTGTTTGTATTAGTAAGGTAGAGTGATTATCCAAATTGCAGGTAGAACATAATCTACCATGGTTTGCATTTTGTACAAGTTGCTGAAATGGAATGGATTCACAATTAGGTATTGATATATATACGAAGCGTTCATTGGGGATTTGTTATTGTGTCACATTGTGCAGAGAGTGCATGTATGTTTCCACATGTATGAAATCTGGAAGATTTCATTTATAGGTATGTTTTTGTTTTCCATTACTTGTAGTAAGTACATTAGAAATTCTTGTGAATCTTCCTGTGAGTTTATAGTGAATTTCACCATTCCAGCACAGTAGTCCAATTGTTGTCTTATTCCATAAAAACAATATTTGTTATTAGGATTGTTTGTTGCATTTCTAAGAAGTACTAACATTTGCAAACACAATTGGTCTGTACTGTGTAAGTATATGTTGTCAACAATTGGTGGTAATTGAAATAGAATATTCATTGCTACATTTGCATAGCAACTTACACCAATTATATGTGAGAGTTTAAATAGACCAGGTAATTCTGTATCTCAATGATTTGTTTTTGAGTTTGTCTTCCTTCTTTGACAAAGTACCTGGTTTACTTTCTCTAATTGGTTATCTTTTGCTTGTGGTACTTGATGAAGTATTAGTTTTCTTTTACTCTCTACCGTCAAGTGTACGTAAGCGTGATAGTGCTACGTAGCTCATGCCTTCTTTAAAGACTGTGTTACCAATGTCTATTAATGCTCTGTCTAGGGTAAGACCTTGTGATTTATGAATGGTGACTGCGTATGCAAGAGTTAGGGAAAAGTGTTCTCTGCGTACATACATGTCTTTGAAGAGAAGGAATCGAGCTGTTGAGCGTCCTATCCTTTTTATTTCTGAAAGTTTGTCAAAGAGAATATTGACAAACTGAATGTTGTTGTCACGTCGGTATGTTTGAAAGCCAACAACTGTACCCAGTGCTCCATTAACTAGTCCTTGGTCCACGTCAAGGTTACGTTTAAGCATTAATCTGCAATTCAAGGATAATTTAAATATTTTTTCCATTCCAGCTGTGTTGGAGATTGAATTTTCTAAACATTTTAGTCTTGTTGTGGCTTGTTCACACATGGGTAGTGTCATACCATGTACGTCTAGTTTGTCTGTGGCGCTAATTTCCAATATTGGTTGCATTTCTTTTTTTAATATTGTTTCATTGAATTTGAAACAGCTTGAAAGAGTTGGCATTAAGGCCATACAATTGATATTTTTGTGGGCTAATTCTTCCATAACATCTGTAGCACATGCATTATCATCATAAAGTGCATGACTGTGTCAGGTTTTCAATATTGATTGTGCTTCTTGAGATAGTATACCAACTCTAATACTTTTTAAGATGTTGGCATAAGTGAGATCTGCAGACTACTTCATGTTTTCAGTTAATTCTCTATATTGGAAATGTTGCCAAAGGTTGACATTTCCTATGCTGCCAACAGTTTTACGGCAGAGTTTGTGTCCTAAGGTTTTTAAAATAGGCTCACCTTTCACTGGTGTCAATTGAAGAAGATGTCTGAAAACAATAATGTGTTTTCCTGCAAAGAGCTCTTCGTAGTTTGTTTTGAGTGCTTCTTGTAATCTGAGGTGAATCAAAGCCAACATTAGGTTGGAGACCATACTCACTTCATCTATTAGTAGCATTTTCATTTGTTTTAATACTCTGCGTAGTTCCATTGCAGCTTCTGTAGAAAGTTTGTAATAGTCTAATTAGTTTTGGTGCTCTACTGGCAGAAGTAGTAATCGGTGTAAAGTGACACTGCCTATGTTGTAGGCAGCTAAACCTGTGGGGGCAGTGACAACAGCTGACAGTTTGTTGTTTGTCAATTGTTGAAGTAACTTACTGATGATTTTGATTAAGAATGTTTTGCCAGAACCAGCTTCAACACATGTTGTACACCATGTGCAATTTCATTTGTTACTTCTTGAAATATGCTACATTGCTCATTGTTTAGTTTTGATTGTAGTATAGTTAAGTCTTCTTTATCTTCATACTGAAACATGGTGTTTTTTACTTCTGTCATAGCTAATTCTGCCTCATTTGTTATTAGTGGCTCTCCCAGTGGTTCTTGGTTTCCTGTTACAGAAGGTTCACTACTGTCAGGAGTGTCCTTATCTAGTTGGGCCTGGAGCTCTTCTACGTGTTGCTGTTCATTGTGCAACATTGTTTTGTACTGTGTAAAGTTTACATCAGTTATAGTGCTTTCATGTGCTTTGAAAGCATCATCATATGAGTCATAGTTATCTAGTATTTCCTCTTCTTTTCTCCATGGTTTAAAGAGTTGTAGCAGGGACACATAATATAGTTATTTATGTTGAGGAGTCTTTAATGACAATTTGATATGATTAATTAAATTTCGTTTGGTGAGGTTTACTAAGCTGCCTTCACAATTTGTCACTCTGTATTTACCTTTTTTTCCATCTGATTTTATATTAGTTTTGTATGTGAAGTTTTGAGCTATGTGGTATAGACACATGTTTTCTAAAGTGTTACTTCTGTTTGGGTAGTATGTGTCCAGTAAATTGTTTTTTAAAATGTCTTGGCTGTTGGGATCATGTTTGGCTATTGTTTCTATATCTTCGTATGATTTTAGAACTTGTTTCCTAGAGTAAGCAGGACCAAGACTTAGCCATACATATTTTCAGATTTTCCATAAAAAACAGTACTAGTTAAACAATCTGCTGCTTCATAGGAGCCACATTCTCTATGGGAGAGTATTTTTATGCCCAAGCTGTATAATTTCTGAGACAGTGTTTTGTCTGATGACAGGTCATTCCAGAGGTCTTGGAGCTCTGTTTTTTCTGCTTTTGTCAAGTATGCTGTAACATCTCGTGCAACTGCAGTGGAATTGTCTGCAATGTACTGCACATCTATGTTTGTATTCCATAAGTGGGCAATGATTGCACTGTAATCATTGATATATTTTTCTTCTTCTGTTCTTTTTATGTAATATGTATTTTTAGGGGATTTTTCACTTGACCTGTTTTTGTAACCGCTCTAGGGAAACCAAAGCAGCATTTGGTGTTCTATTTCCCTTTGTTTTTGTATTTGCGACGACAATATTTGCCACATTTGTGTCTTTGAAATTGTAAAATGTGTGTATGAAGATCACTATTTGTTGCTTCTGATGGAATTTCACAAGTGACATATTTTTCAATAAACTGTAAAACAGTGGCATCACTGTCTTGACCAAATTTAGGAGCATCTTTAATCCATAAAAGCATGTGGATATGTGGTGCTCCTCTGGCTTGGTATTCTTTTCTCCAAAAGAAGTGTTGCACTTCTCCGAGGGGAGGAGCAGTTTGATTACAAATAAAGTGTAGCATAGCAATGAAGCGATGGTGAAAATATCTTGAAACATTAACTGGATCTAGAGAACAAAGTTCTCCAGATGTTAGTATATCTATGTTTGTTTTGTTTTTGTTTGATATGCGTAGGAAATATTCTGCACAACTTAATGTAACAAACCAAGTGGGTGGGCCAAGGTTTCTTATCATACAACGTACATCTCCATGATGTTGAAACCAGTACTCTTTAGTACCACAAATATTTGCTAATAGATTTGTAATATTTGATTGTAAAAACTCATCTTTTTGTTGCACTTTTTGTAATAATTCTGTAGCTGACATATTTTGAAAGTGGGATCCTGATTTTAATGTGTGTGCAACTCTGTAACATAAAGTTGCTAGTTCACTTTCAAAGAGTAGGTGGAATATGTATTCCACATTTTATCTAAATCTGGGATCTTCAGAATACATCCGTAAAGAGTGGTATTCTGATGCTGGTATTTGAATAGGTCTATCATTGTACCTTCCTCCTTTGCCAGTAGGAAATTGTAGAGGAAAAGAATGTGCTTCTATACTTTTTTCCCATATGCTGATTGGTGATCCCTTTGTTTGACACATTTGGTACGTTTCTAGTGCATCTTCTACGGTGTCATTAGAGTGCAATGGGTGAAATGTATAATGGTCTAAAGTATTGGATATTGCAGCAGGATCTAGGAGCTCAAATTGACCAGCTTCTTGTGTCTCTTGAATTATTTCAATGGTATCCTTCAAGTTTTCTTCAATATTAATTTCTTTGTAGTATTCATTATTGTCTTTTAGATATTGCAAGGCTTGTCTAAATTTATGTAAATCTACCAGTAGTTGCCAAATTGTTTTGTCTTTTGTAGGTACATCATTTACTTAGATAATTAAAGATTGTTCCATTAGACGTTGCACTCCTAGAGTGTGCACATTTTCTTTTAGCTCCAATGGTAAATACACTACTTTTCCCCGAATACCTTTCACTAATTCAGATGCAGGTAATTTTGCTGTTTTTGGTTGAAGGAGTATTATTGCTTGAAATTGGTGCACTGTTTGAATTATGATAACACGTGAAGGAGTTTGGTTGCTGGCAAGTTTTGTAGTGCAGTAACTGCAAAGTATTAAGGGGTCAGTTATTTCGTATTTGTTTTCTGCTATAAGGTAGAGAGCTAATTCAAACCATTTAGAATCTTCATTGTCTTCTATTTTGCATGTTAGGTCTACAGTTTTTGTGTTACTTTTATAAAAAGTTCTACGACAACATACACACACATGTTTTGGTATTTCAGCAGATGTACTTTTAAATTTCAGTATTTCTTTTTTGTATGTGTGTAGTAGAAGGTTGCCATGCATAGAATTGTTGCTAATTTGCTCTAAAGCTATTTCATTCTGTAAGTGGCTTTCACTTCCAAAATATTTTTTCTGGATATTGTCGATTTCTTCAAGTAGGTCTTTTGCTGTACCATGTAGCAGAATGTTATTTAAATTGGCTAGTGCTAAAGCAGGACTTTTAGCATAGCACAGTTTATAGACTAGATTTCTTATAGTTGAATGATGTGTTGATATCATTTTGATATAATGGAAGGTGGTTTTGCAAGTAGGTCCTGAAATGCAGGCCAATGAATGTCCTTGTACTCCTGTGTACTTGCGCACTGGACAGGTATCCATATTTTGCAGTAGTTTAATTTTGATTTTGTCTTTGCCTTTCACATATTGATTGAGGAATTGGCTTAAAGACTTGAAAGATTTTTTGGGAATGTTACACATTGACATGCATGGCCATTGGTATACTAGACGTTCTGATTCAGTTGAATGGAGAGGTAATTCTATGTTTTCTGGGGATATTTTTGTAAGCAGTATTTCTTGTTCCATTATGGCATTATTAACTTTTTCACAACCTCGTCCACTGCTATGTATGGCAATTGTATTTGTTTGCTTTTGTTTGTATGCTTCTTCATTAAAGTATGGTTCTGTGCTCGTAGTGTGACTCCATTCACCTTCACAAATACTTAAGAAGTTATTTCTGTTGACATTTTGTTTATTAAGAAGTCTTTTTGTAATTTAGTCATTAGTTTTGTTAGAGGTTTCATTTTGTTTAACACTAAAATAAATAACTTTCTTTGGAGAAGGATTGCACTGTCTATCAACGCTTCTAAAATTAATTTCCTACGATAGGTTTTAAGGGTTGAGCCTGATTTCTTTCCTGTTTTTCTAAGATTTTGAAGGACTCTGTGACGAAACATTTTTGCTAAAATACTTTTTTTGGTATGCTTACTTTGCACTATATCAAGATTTATAGAAGCAGTTTTATCTGTAGTGGTAGCTGATTTTTTGTTAATTGTTTTGTGGTTCGTTTTACATTTTGATAGAGGAGGCAAAGTTTCTGTAGTTGAAGCTTGTTTTGTTTCGCTAAATGACTGTATAAGCTGTTTTGTTTTAACTATTTTTACAAATTCTGCTAGAGATGGATGCTTGTTTTGGACACTTCTATTTTCATTTGCTCTGCTTCTCTGTTGCTTTCTCACCCACTTGATTTTTGGTGGGCATTCTTTAGGGTCTGTTGAAAAAAATAAAGAAGGTATGGGTTGGTGTGTTCTTAATGTATGTGTGCTGTGTGCATGAGTGTCTGAGTAAGATGATAAAGATGTATGTAATGGTGTGTGATTGTGCATTGGGCAACTACAACTAGTTGGGATGGATATTCTTGAATTTATGTGCTACTAAACTGGTGTTCAGAAGAGAGTAGAAAGTAAGCTGGCGGTGTGGAGAAGTAGAAATAGTAAATCTAATGGTATACAATTAAAACAATTGTTTGTTCTATAATATCAAAATTCTAGGGGCTGAGTTGGGTCAGTTGTGTGTCAAAAAATATGAAATGTTGCGCCATTCTGCCTGTAAATCTCTGTTTAAGAAATGAGGATTTGTAGATAGAATGGTGACAATCTCTATTTTAGGCACAGAAATAGCATGAATTAAACTTAAAGTGTGTTTGAATAATAGTACTAATAATATGGTGGTATTCAACTTACTTTTTTTCAGAAATGAGCAGGTGTCTTCTTAGTTGTTCTTTGTACTTCAAATTCGGCTGCTTCTTTTCAGGAGAATGGTCTTCATTGCAATTGTAAAGGAAACAAATTAGTCATTTTGTTTGTATATAGCACTGTTTTTAATTTAGACATTGATTTTTTTAATTGACATTGACCCTCAGCGCATTCCTCAAAATCATGAAAACTATCTTATTCACATAAGATGTGTCGCACCAGTTGAATACATATCATATGTTCTTAGTGCATAAACTGTATTGTAATGACTAACTGTACCAATCAAAATATCATTTGTATGCCTTGTGGAATTCATAATGTACCACTGAATAGCACTGTAACTAAGCTCTTGTGAGTAACAGCTCCTCAATGCCATAGGCTGCTTGCACAGTATATAAATATAAGTAAATAAATGTTTATGTTTTTGTACAAGTATTGTTGTTTGATATTTGAACATACTGTGCGCATGCAATTTTGTTTGAGTATGTTAACTCTTTATATTGTACTTTAAATATGTTAGTTCAACATGCTTTGAAAATGTGTGTGTAAAAAGAAATTAAATAGCAGATAGGTTTGGAAGTGACAGTTGATTTTAGGAGATGGAAAAAATGACAGTAAATTCATTTTATAGATTATACAAGCTAAACGTCAGTTAATCTGTTTATATGAATCTATAAGAATTGTACATGTACTATACAGAAAATATGCATACCTGTAGTTTGTGTTCATGCATATGGATGTTCATGTGACTTCCTAGCTATATCCAATGAGGGAATGGCACAGAAAGTGAAATGGAAATGGTAGAAGGACTGTCCATGTTACGATATGTCCGCGGACTTGGCGGTAGTCCGCGGACATCAGGTGTTACATCTGGGGATTTTGGGTTGGGGAGCCATGCAAATGAGAATGAGCAGAGAAAGGGATTGGTCAGGAAAGTTTAGTGGGTGTGTTGTGCTAGGAGAGAGTTTCTCAGACACTCTTTTTGCTGAGAGAAGAACAGATAGCTATGGCTCTGTGTTTCAGAAAACATATTGTTTGGATTTTGGGAGACTCGTGGATACATTGGTTGAAGGTGCATGCAGAAAGCTGTTGAGTAGCTTTAGATCTGATATGATATGATATGATATGATATGGCATTTATAACGCGCCTATACACAAGTGTTTCAAGGCGCGATGAGGCGAGGGAGGGGAAGACAGTGGGAGACAGACAACGATCTTACTAGGCCAGGTGTCATTCAGATGGCGCAAGTGCGAGGGTAGGGAGAAAGGGAAGAAGTGCCAGGGGAAGGGAAAGGGGAAAAGTACAGTAAATGGAAAAGAAGAATACATACGATAAATAACGGCACGAAGCAAGTCTTGCCACAGTGACCCGGCAGCCCCAAGATGTCAAGAAACAGCAAACCCTCTAAGCAAGCGGACATTGCCTCCCTATTAGCGAACACTACTACGGAGAGATCCAGAAAGGGGGACCCACCGGAAGATCCCACCAACATCTCCATGACTGCAGCACCGGCAGCAACCCAGAGCCCTTCTCAATCAGTCACTAAAGCCGACCTGCAAGATCTACTATCAGCCCTGACGAAAGAAATCCAAAAAAGCACAGAAGAGGTCACTAAGAAAATTAACTCTGTAGATGGGCGAATGGGAGAAATAGAACACCGAATGGCTGAGCTCGAAACGGAGGTCTGTGACAAGAGATTTGAGACCGAGCAGGACAGGG
The DNA here is from genome assembly GCF_040938575.1 of Ambystoma mexicanum. Classification (NCBI taxonomy): domain Eukaryota; kingdom Metazoa; phylum Chordata; class Amphibia; order Caudata; family Ambystomatidae; genus Ambystoma; species Ambystoma mexicanum. The sequence goes on along the minus strand of NC_090924.1, from coordinate 38,119,781 downwards.
ACAGGATTGCGGCTTTAGAAGCAAGATGCAACCTCCTAGAGGCAAAACAGGAGGACGCAGAGAACCGCTCTCGGAGGAATAACATCCACTTACGAGGAATACCAATCTCCGTCCCAGATACAGAATTGAAAAGCTATGTCTCAAATCTACTTAGATTTATAATTACACTTCCAGACAGCGCACCCCTGGAGCTGGATCGGGTGCACAGAACCTCCCCAAGAAGGGAATCCATTTCTTTCAAATGAAGGAAGAAATTATGCGCGAAGCGAGGCAAATGCGCCAGATCACATTCCAGGGCTCCACAATCTCACTCTACCAGGATCTAGCTGCCTCCACGTTACAAAAACGGAAAATCATGCGACCTCTAATGGAATGGCTACGAGACAAAAAGATCCCGTATAAATGGGGTTTCCCAACATCAGTCAAATTTAAATGGGAAGGAGCCCTGCGACAAATTCACACACCTAAAGAGGCAGATAAATTCATGGGCCTCAGAAAGTCTGACAGGGAGTCGGAATCAGAAGAACCATCCCGACCCCCTCGGGAAAAACCTCCCACAGGAGAATGGTCAAAAGCCGGCAGAAGACGAAGACTCCGGGGTCCCCCTAAGAAAGACGCATCGCTGGGATGACCAACCTGACAAGAATTTACACGAGTCCTAGCAATCCCATCTCATGGGGAGAAAGCCTCTAGAATCATTAACTCTCATCTACGCCAACAGTGCGGAAACCAGGATGAGCTCCAAAAGAATTCAGATCAGAGGCCCAGATGGCCATCGTTAGGCACCTTGGTGCCACCAGTTCCCCAGTGGCAGCAGGACAATCGTTCTACTTCCAGTTCAATTTGTGGGGGGAGGGGGAAAGGGGGGAGATAAACCATCATGGCAGCCAGCCTGGAGAGGAACATTCCGAACCCCCTTCACAGTCATCCTCACAGCATATTGCACCAGCAACTAAGCTTCCACCAGACCAACACAGCAAGCGATCTCTACTAGCAAACTCAGGGCCTAGGAGTGAGAGCAAGACCAACGACACACCGGACCGTAAATGGTATACCAATGACCGATACAAGTGAAATAGTGATACTCACAAGGAATGTCCAGGGCCTGAATTCGCCAAGAAAGCGTAAATCAGTAGAACACAGGCTGGGACAGTTATCAGGCGACATCGTAATGCTCCAAGAAACTCACCTATTACAGGAGGACGAATCCCGAGTAAGGTTCAATAGATATAAACACAGAACATACTTTGCCTCCTCTGGACAGAAGAAGAGACGAGTTGCAATTCTATTAAGCGACAAAGTCCCACTATCAAAAATCACCATAAAAAGAGATCCAGAAGGCCACTTCCTCCTTCTAAAGGGCCTGTTCGAAGAACTTCCTATAACCATCGTCTCAGTTTACGGCCCCAATGTATCTCAGGCCAACTTCATCGCAAAGCTAATTCCGACCATTCTACCCTTCCGTGAAGGCCATCTGATCCTAAGTGGTGATTTCAACTGCATGCCAAACCCACAATTAGATAAAACTCTGCCACCTACGAACACAGACTTCGTGCAAGCACAAGCAATAGCCAAATTGCTTAGAGAAACCGAATCTGTTGATGCATGGAGACTATTCAATAGCACCGCAAGGGACTACACTCACTACTCATGCGTGCATACAGGCTTCTCAAGAATTTATCTCATACTCCTATCAGGGGTCCTGTTCCCTTGCCTTAACAACGCAGAAATCCACACCTGCATGATATCGGACCACGCTCCAGTTTCAGCAAAGCTAGAGATCTCAGGCCAAAAACAACCCATTCAAAGGCAGTGGAAACTTAACAACTCATTGTTATTAGACGAATGCATCCGAACGGAAACCGAATAAACTATCTCTAATTATTTCAACGAAAACACAACGGAGCATGCTTCCATCAATGTTATCTGGGATGCCTTGAAAGCGGTCGTCAGAGGCACTTTGATCAGTGCTGGAGCAGAACAGAGAAGAGTTTTGAACATCATGGCTGCCAAGCTGGAAGGAAAAGTAAAGCAATTAGAGACCGAACTGAAATCACGCAACTCCAGGAAAATGGAGAGAGCCCCGAGGAAAGCAAAAACAGCACTGGAGATGCACTGTGCCGACCGCACAGCGAAAGCATTAGCATTTACAAAGCAATTCTACTACAGCAAAGGGAGCAAAGCAAACAAGATCATAGCACAAAAACTGAAAACAGCCCGCACCCGAAACAACATTTTAAAACTAAGAAGGGAAAATGGACAAATGCTCTACTCTGACTCAGAGAAAATCGATGAACTACTGAAACACCACAAATCAATCATGTCTGGAGAACCCACAGCTGTAGATAATCTAGCAGACTACCTAAGCACCATGTCCTCCCAGGACACTACTCTGTTGGACTCCCTAGAACTACCCATCCCTACTCAAGAAATCATAGACGCCATCAAATTGCTCAAATCAGCCGCACCGGCCCCGACGGACTATCCGCTAATTTCTACAAAAAATACGCCAGAAGTCTTGCTCCTCAGATGTCGGCCCTATTTAACTATTTCCTTACCTCGAAATCAACAACTGATTCGATGGCTGAATCCATCACAATCCTGCTACACAAACCAGGAAAAGACCCCAAACTAGCTGCCTCGTCTCGGCCCATCTCACTCCTAAACATCGACGGGAAGATTTTTGCCAAAGTATTGGCCAACAGACTAGCTCCAGCCCTACCAACCCTAATTGATCAAGACCAAATGGGATTCATCCCTGGGAGAAGTACCCATGACAATATCAGAAGGATGATCGACATCATCGAGAGTGCCCCCAAACTAAAGGTAGGAATGGGCGCAATATCCTTAGACGCACACAAGGCCTTTGACCTGGTTGATTGGGGTTACATCCGGGGAGTTCTGACACACATGGGCTTTGGGCCGAATTTTACCACATGAGTAATGGCTAACTATCACTCTCCCACCACACAGTTGCGGGTCAACGGCACAAGATCCAGCAAAATCCACATATCCAGGGGCACTAGACAGGGTTGCCCACTCTCCCCCCCTAATCTTCGCTCTCTCTATGGAGCCCTTTGCAGCAAGAATTAGGCAAAATACGAACATATGTGGGTTGTCTGTGGGAGGCCATGAATATAAAATTGCGCTGTACGCTGATGATGTTCTAATAACGGCAACAAACCTGGCATCGTCCCTAGGTGCTATATGGGATGAAATCTCAGAATTCGGGACGCTATCAGGGTTCAGAGTAAACCTATCCAAATCTGTAGCATTACCGGTGAATCTCTCTAAACAGAAAAAAGACAATCACAGCCCCCTAATGCCGATCCCATGGTCATCAGGCCCAATCGACTATCTCGGTGTTCGCATCCCCAACGACCCACTGCGCCTATACTCATGCAACTTCCCGCAACTGATCAAAGACCTTCAAAAAGATCTCAAAAGGTGGAAGCCACAGGAAATATCATGGTTTGGCAGAATCACCGCCATCAAAATGAACCTGATCCCCAGATGGCTATACCATTGTGCAGCACTCCCAAACAACATTCCGGGCCCAGCCCTCGCAGCCCTGCAAAAGCAAATCCAAGCATTCGTATGGGGGGGGGTAAAAAACCTTGTATAGCCAAACGAATAATGATGAGGGGAATTCCATAGGGTGGTTTGGGAGTTCCGGATCTTGCTAGATACACCCTGGCACCGCAACTCTCTCACGCCTTCACATGGGCCCAAGAAACAGATAAGCTGAAGTGGACAAACATCGAAGAATCTTGGTGTCCGGTAGCGTCATCATCCCTCCCACACCTTCCACCCGTAAAACCAAAAGCAAATAGTAGCCCGCTACTGCCAACAATAGCGACATCCCGCTGCTGGAAGGAAGCTGCCCGGAAATGGCACATCCACAGCCCGCTAGGCCCCCTGACTCCCATCTGGAACAACCCCAATTTCTCCCCAGGTCTATCGGCTCATGGCTTCCAACCCTGGATAACAGGTGGCTTACAGAAAATCAGTGACTTCCTGGAGGCAGGAGCACCTATCTCATTTGAAAGATGCAAAGAAAAATTCGGTGTGGGCGAAGGGGAGAGATTCCACTACGCCCAAATCCGACACTGGATATCCAACAGAGTAACCAGGAAGAAATGCTCCAGAGAACTAACAGCCTTAGAACTATCATTAACAACCCCTACAAGCAAGGGTAGAATCTCGACCCTGTATCGGCTCCTAGACAGGGCAGACCCCACAAAAAAGGAAAGATACAAGATCGAATGGGAAAAGGACCTGGGAAAAGAAATTGAAGTCGAGTTGGGGAAAATCTGGGCCAGGTTACACAAAAGCTCTCAATGCATCACAAATAGAGAAGGGGGCTATAAACTCTGCTACAGGTATTATATAACCCCCGCCCAAATCAACAAGACCAACCCATCCATTCCCGGAAATTGCTGGCGTGGGTGTCTGACCACCGGATCGCTGCTACACATGGTGTGGTCATGCCCGAAAGCGGAAATCTATTGGAAAGAGATACTCAAACACATCAAGGAAATATCGGGCCTAACCATCCCGTGGGACCCTGGAATTGTCCTTCTTGGAGACACGGGCGATGGAGCACTCCCAATGTCAGGCCAAATCCCCAGACTATGCACGCATCTACTCTTAGCAGCAAAAATAGCAATGGCACGTGTGTGGAAAAATAAAGAGGGCCCCTCCGTTGCACTTTGGTGGGTGAAATGCTGGGATATAGTGGTGGCCGAAAGAATCACCGCGATCCGGACAGGCTCCCTGAATAGAACTTTAAACATATGGGACCCATTCATGGACTATGCCGCCAGGTTCCCGGCCCTCACCAGGAGGCCGCCGTTGACAAGATGGCTCCAAAGCAGCCCACTGTATTGAACCAAGACCTCACACTATAACTATCCAGAGCCCCACAACCCGCCCGGCGGAAAAGGACAGGACAATCCATGATCAGTACCGGCCAGTCTAACATTTTTGCTCCCTGCACTCCGGCCCGCCCATGAGTCGCTTTTGCTAAAACTCATATTGTGTGATTGCTTTTCTGCTGTTGTGATATATACATTGCTTATATGTAAAACCAAATAAAATGTTGTTATAAAAAAAATAACGGCCTAAAGGTGGCAAGTGCAAGGTAAGAGCAGACGTAAGTGCTGGTAAGGGACTGATGGGATACTGAATCAGTCCCCAAGGGCAGGGGGTTCCCAGGGAGGCACGGCAGGAGAGCAAACGGCAGGACCTGGCCCCAAGATCAGAAAGGTTGGCCAGGTAACCAGTGCTGAATCGGCAGGGAATATCAGAAGGGGAGAAAGTCAGAGAAAGCAGAAGCAAAGAGGAAAGTTTTGAGGTTCTTCTGGAACCGGAGATGGTTCTCCTCAAGTTTCAGGGAGGCAGGAAGGCTGTTCCAGAGGGAGGCCCCAGCCGAGGAGAGAGATCGACCACCAACTCGTTGCTTGGAGAAGCGGCTGACCCGTGGGATCTTGGATTCCCACATGTGGAAGTGCACTGGCATGGAGTACGTAGAATGAAGTGGTTGGACTTGTTACCTCTCTGTGCTACTTTGGAGACAGAGCAACATCCAGACATAATTGTAATTCATTGTGGAGGGAACATTTTAGGACATGTGTCTGGAGTTTCTTTGCAATTTGCAATGAAAGAAGGACTTGGGAAGGTCATGGACATGTTTCCAAATTCTCAAGTAATTTTTTCACGGATTGCGCTGAGACAAATGTGGCTTTGTTCTTCTTCATTTGGTCCACAAATGGAGAAAGCAAGGCACAATGTCAATAAGACTCATTGTGCCTTTCTAGAGGTTTTTGGCATGTCCTCTTTTCACAATGAAAATATTATGTTTCGTAGTACATACATTTTTCGCAGAGATGGAGTCCATCTTACTTATGCTGGCAATCAGATTTTTCTGAGAAATGTACAAAATGCATTGCGACCTTTTTTGGAATTAAAGCATCCATTTTGTAGTAGGTGTTGAGCATTTCAAATTTTTTAAACACAAACAAACACCACCAACTGGCTCTTTTCAGAGCCATCACTTCCTCCAGATAAAACTGCAATGGTTATGATAGGGCAGCACCCCAAAATTTTAGATGTCCGCGGACTGTCTGCAGACTTCTAAAAAATACACAGGGCCATGCTTTGTTTATTTTCACTTCTATTTTTTAACTGTGAAAGGCGGCTCTGAAAAGAGCCTTTTTTATTTTTGTTGTTTTATGTTCTTTTGGTTTTTTATACAAGACACACTAGGAGAGGAGGGGAAAGGAGGGTAGGGGGGGGCACCAACCACAGGGATTACAAAGGGCGAGCTGAGAGAGGAAGATGTAGAGTGGGTTTTACTTGGGTAGTGAGCAGATCTTCTCGTCCTCTGAGACGATAGCCTCAAAAGCACTACGAAGTCTCTCCCCCTGCACAGTACTGCGTCGCAGTACATACACACAACTGTGACCCTTGAAAGGTAAGGGTCATCAGTATTGTTTATGGCCTGTGAGGCAGCTTGAGGAATACGCTGTCTCACAGGAGTGTTCCTTGTGGTGACAGGATCGGAAAAGGAGGATGAAGTAGAGGAAGTCAACCAGCTACACTCCTCGCAAGGAACAACCGTGCGAATGGACCCAGTGTGGAATGACTTTAGGTGTCGCTTCATGGTAGTTGTCCCAAAGCTGTATGAACCATGCCTCCCGCGACTGAGTACCATTTTGCACTCGTTGCAGGTGACTTGGTTCGCACGCACCTTAGGACCATTACCACGAATGGTAAATAACCGCCACACCCAAGACTCACGCCAAGTGCTGGTAGTAGGGACTTCCACTACCTCATTCTAGTCATCCTCTTCATCCTCCTATGCATCCTCACTCCTGTTCCCCTCTTCAGGCCCTTGGGGAGGTGGTGGTGGTGGAGGGGGTCGGGGTGGTGCTGAGGCAGATGCAGCACCAGGTGGCATGAGTGGAGCCATGGAAGCCATCAGTTTGGAGATGAAAATCTGCAAATTGGCAGCAAAATGCTGTGTTCTGTAGGATAGCCAGAAACACAATGAGAATGAGCTCTAGGGCGTGGTCTTTTATAGGGGTGCTTGTGCGCAGTTCGCGGACATGCGTGCTGTCCGCGGACAGATCGAACAGAAAAAAGGGTTCAAAAAGTCACAAAAAGTATGTAGAAACTCAGGATTACTGTGTGGGACTTGTTCTATGGTGAGTTTTTATTGAAAAATATTATAGATTACTTGAAAATGTAGTTCTAAATTGTTCGAGGACACGAACAGTGTTCGCAATCAGAACATACGCTCATCGTGGGCACGGTCACATGATAGGTTCGCGAACATGTTCGCGAAGGGAGCGGGTGTCGGCAGGACACCAAATGCAATGAAGCTGTTTTGCGCATGCGCGTTGGTGTTCTACGGACACTGTTCGGGTCCTGAAGTGATTAAAACTGCATCACAAGCTAAACGAACAGTTACGGACAGGCGTTTAGAACAGTTTCAACCTGCCTACGAACAGTATGGATAGGCATCGCGTACTCAGGACACCCCCATTTTGTTTATTTATGAACATTCCAGGACACAGCCTGTGTTTTTAGAACAATTTCAACTTGCCTGCAAACAATACGGACAGGCATAGCGTCCTCAGGACACCCCCATTTTGTTTATTTTTCAAACATCCCAGGACACTTGAAGTGTTCTTAGTACAGTTTCAACCTGTCTACGAACAGTAAGGGCAGGTATAGTGTCCTCAGGACACCCCCATTTCATTTATTTTCGAACATTTCAGGACACAGCCTGTGTTCTTAGAACAGTTTCAACTTGCCTGCGAACAATACGGACAGGCATAGCATCCTCAGGACACCCCCATTTTGTTTCTTTATGAACATTTCAGGACACCGCGTGTGTTCTTAGAACAGTTTCAACTTGCTAGCGAACAGTACGGACAGATATAGTGTTCTTAGGACACCTCCATTTTCATTTCTTCACGGACATTCCGGAAACCCATGCTGTCCGCAGACACCTGAACTGCTTTTTAAAAAAAGACAAGAAATGAATTAGGACACAAAATTGTACTTTATTTTACATGTATGTTAAATTTATGACAGAGAAGGTGAGGCAGAAACTGAAACAAAAACAGGAGAATTGGGGGTTTCAATAGGATTTATATGAGGTGAAGAAGGGATGGAAGTCTCATCAAAACGTTTTTGTTCATGGAGAGTGTTTGGGGATAAATAAAAGTAAGTTCATATGTGATGTAATCAGTGATGTCATCAATGACATTTGTGATGTCATCTTTGATGTCGTGGGTGTTAGTCTTAGCAGTGCACGGTGATGGCACGAGTTATGGTTGCTTAGCTTACCATACAATTGGCGAATTTCAGGTGTTTTTTGGTTTTACTTGGAACCATAACGTCCCTTTAACAATGTTTTTTCATTTAATTTCATAGGTTTTTAGTAGCGCAACTTAACCATAACGTCCCTTTAACAAAGTTTTTTTACTGAATATATATATATATATATATCAGTGAAAAAACATTGTTAAAGCAAGGTTATGGCTACAAGTAAAACTGAAAAATGATTGAAATTCACAAGTTATGGTAAGCTAAGCAACCGTAACTCGTGCAGCCACTGTGCACTGCTAAAATTAACACCCAGGACATCAAAGATGACTAGACAAATGTAATTACACACATAGCTTCTATAAATGCACATATGTATTTCTAATTTTCATAAAATATTTCCTAAACAAATATTTCTAAATGTCCAGCAATTTGATTAACTCTTTTTCACAACAGCTCATCCTGTATTCATAAATAACAACTTTGCTTACTAAAAGTACTTCACCATGACCACATATCCCCACTAATTTTCTTTTACAATTACAGGAAAAAGCACATTGCTTTAAACAACTACTGAAAAAGGAATACCCTTCACATCCTACAAAGAAAGTACATTAATCTACCATGTGTATGTATATAATTGCAACAGAAAAGTTCCACCATATATTACCCCAGCCTACTCTTTTCGAACCAACCTTTCTTTCACTCAAGGCCATTATATTGCACCATTCACACTCTTTCTATTTCCATATAAACACCACCATTGGAAGACCCACTGCTTTCCTGAAAACATCAGAATGTCCCTACTAATGCAATCACACCACCACTCCTTACTAAGTAACCCAATGCCATCACACCTCTATAGACTCTTACTCTCACAACCTTCCTAACCACACGTAGTGTGCCACCTCACAAACAGCACACTATTAACTTCTCGAATCACACACACACACACACACTAATTCACAATACATAAATATACATTACACAACTTTCAAAACCAAACTTTCTCTTTTCCCAACATCCCAACAGACACAACAGCATGCCTACTAAAAAGCAACTCTGTAGAAAATATAGGAAACAGGGCAAATAAGAAAAATGCACACCATATAGTCATCCACCTCTAAAACAATTTATAGAAAACATTAAAACAAAAGAGCTACTAACCTCACTCAACAAAACTAAACCAGCCACAACTAAAAATGGTAAGGTCCCTCTTGCAAAAAAAGTTCACAAATATGTGCAAAGAAAAGCAGACCTACTAATGAAACTAACACTGTATCTACCAGTGTTAACATAGTCACGGTAAAGCAATCAACATATCAATGTTTCAAAATGTTTTCCACCATAGAGTTATTCACAATCTTATAAAAACAGCTGAAAAGCCACAATCTACCCTTAAAAACTACAGCAGGATACTAATCCTCGAAGCACTAATTGACAGTGTATTTCTACTAAAGAGAAAATAGTTTATATTAATTTTAAACAGAATGAAAACACTGATTAAATTAATGAATAAATTACAGAAAGTACTTCTAAACATGCACAATGTTAATATAGATACCTTATCAAACTTCTGTGAAGGTGAATGGATTCACACAAGCAGCACAGAACCATATTTCAATGAAGAGGCTTATAAACAAGGACAACAAAAAAACTATAGACAGTAATGGTTGAGGGTATGAAATGGTAGGAAACACCACTACAGCAAAAGAAACCCTTATAGAAAATGTGTCCTCAACAAACATTCAACCAAATACTCATTTCACCCAAACAAACAGTCAAATGTACAAATGGACATGCAGCTCAATTTGGAACGCACGCCAGCAATCCTTTACATCTTTGTGACAATTCCTCAATCACTATGTGAAACTAACAAACAAAAGTAAAATGAAAACTTTACAAACCATGGACAGTCACACTGGACTTTGAGGACATTCATTAGCCTGCATTTTACGAACTGCTTGCAAAAGCACCTTCCACATCAAAATGTTAGCAACACAGTGTTCCGCTATACGGAATCTTGTGCATAGAATATACTATCTAAAAAGTCCTGCTCTAGAACTACAAAATGTAAATAACATTCTCCTACATGGAACAGCCAAAGAACTGCTTCGAGAAATAGAGCACATCCAAACTTAATACTTTACCAAAAACCTCACAAACACCAACGTCGTAAGAACCACATGCAAAAAAGAAATAGCTACATTTGAAAACACATCTGCTGAAGTAACAGATCAAGGTAGTGTCTGTTGTCACAGAACCTTTTATTAAAAGAGCAAAAATATACTAAAGTCAAGTTAAGTTTATTTGGATAAAAGAGACATCCATTAAACACAAAAATGTTCCATAAAAACAATTATAAACAAAATATGGAGCATGGGTAGATCACTCACCAGAACAAATTCATGATTTCTCTAAAAAGAAAACATTAAAAACACATAGTAACAGATGAGAAAAAGCAGCATCCTATCCCCATAAACCCCCCTTCTTTTATACATAGATACCTTCAAATAGGACAAATGGGCCCATGCCTTCAGTTCAGTTCCTGCCATCAGAAGAATCATCATGGCAGTTCTATACTGACGTAAATCCGTACATTTTAAAATCTGCAAAATTGTCAGTTTTCTTATCTCCCCATTACCTGGGCAAAACAATAAAAAAAAACAAATCAAATCTTCTTTCAGGAGCTTCCCACACATCTGGATATTCAGACCATTTCTCAGTATTTCCCCTCAGCAATAAACAACAAAATCCTGCCCTAGTAATGAGCCACCTGTGATATTTTTTCTCAGCCCAGGCAAGATACGGCTGTATATTATGGACTCTGCTTATAAGCCTGTGGTAGCTGTCAGCATGTGTCACTCGTACCTAGCAGGGGGCATTTTGCTGTGATCCCCCAGGTCACTGCTAACTTATATTTTCTTACTTCCACCATGGATAACACAGCAACAGGGTGAACTGAACAGGAACATTACACAGACACAAACAATCCTTAACAGTGCTCAACCAAGGTATTTTAGCGCATCTTTCCCTGATCAACATGTTTCTTAACATGAAATGACATAAAGTTGTATTCTTGTTTACCCAAATTCTCAACCATACATTGCTTGGGGACGCTGCCCAATCATCCTCCAAAAAAGCCATCCCCAGTTCCCTATGGACCAAGGTACAGGATGATGAGCCTGGGAGCCCCAAAAAAATTTTGAAAACATTTTTTCTTAGCCTGCAAGTCGCCAGGCTTACAATAACCTCACAACGCTGCTCAATATTAAATAGATGCCTTTATTTGCGAGGTATATACCTTAAAAATTGAAGGCATATGCTGGCCCTTACATTTTGCTAAAAAACGAGATTGCCCCCCCAGATGTTGACTCATTTTCAAGGACTGTTTTTTTCATGGGAGCTAATCGACAGGGTCTCTGAAAACCATACCCCCAAATAATCATATTCAGCTACCCTTGGAATAACATCCCCACTGCAGACTACGGGGCACATCTTGATGTGCTTCCTTCCTCCATCACAACCCATCACTACTGATTTAACAGTATTAATCTTGAGTCCCAAGCCAGCCATGAAGGAAGCATAAGCATCAACCAAGGCCTGTAGGGCCCTGGGAACTCTGGCCAAAAGCACTGTGTCATCAGCGTATGCTAATACTGGGAAGGGCCTACCCCCAAACTCAAAAACTCCACACCGGTACTCAGCAAGGCCTGCAATAACCCGTTAATGTATAGGGTAAAGAGTATAGGGGTAAGCACATACCCCTGCCAAACCCCCAACTCTATATTAAAAGACTCTGGACACCGACCCCCAGCTCCAAATCGAACTTTGGCTCTGTGATCTGTATGAATCTCCCGCAGCACCCCCAGGATTGCATCAGGACAGCCCATGGATTAAAGCACGCCCCACAACTTTGATTGATCTACTTTGTCGAATGCTGTGCTTAAGTCCATAAGGCAAGATAAACCACCTCACCCCTGCAAAATACAACATTTTACACCAGAAGATTCAGATTCAATACTTGTTCCATCGTACCTAAAGTCGGGGGAAAATCAAATTGAATATGCGTCAAAATTGCTTCCTCTGAAAGCCAGCTCTATATGTTAAGCAGTAAAACCTGTCCAAAAATGTTGAATGAGGTATCCAAGAGGGATATAGGGTGGTATATTGAAGGGGAAGGCTTTGTTATGTCTCCCTTTTTAAAATTAAAAATAGGGAAAATGAATCCAAGATGGTGGATAATGCCCAGAGATGATACAGGCATTGAAAGCCAGGGTCAACACTGGAGCCCATATATATAGCTTACAAAATAGAGGACAATGAGGAATCCAAATGGTTCCGATTTGCTTTATATCTAACAGCAAAAATAGTTTACATGTATTGCAACACAAAGCTTTACAAGAAACAAATGCATCACGAGCTATCACTACTAAATTTGAAATATTCCCACTTCCAAAAGGTCTACAACAACTTAACTTGAATGAGAGCATTAGAATCCAAACAGAACACCCATTTCAAGCTATAATACGCCTTCAACCGAAATCAGCCAAATTACCTCCATCCGAGTTACTAAAGGGTATCTGTGGCAAAGTGACATATTTGCCATTAGATCTGAAAGAAAGTGTAGAAACTATAGGAGTCCAACGACCAATAGATCAATCTTTGATTGTACTAGTTAATGGTGTTCCAACAAAAGACAAAAAAAAACGTGGCTAGTGGACTTAAAAAACAGACAAGCCCTACAATATCTAAAAGAAAACAATGAATACTACAATTATATAAACATAGAGGAAAATTGAAGAAAAGCAATTCAAATAATTCAAGATTCACCAGCAACTGACCAATTTGAACTTGTAGATCCTGTTACTGTAGCTAATATTTTATACCAGTATACAATTAAACCACTACACTCCAAAGATACCATTGAATATGCATTAGAAACATATCAAATGTATCAAGCCAAAGGATCCCCAATGAGCATATGGGAAAAAAGTGTATGATGAAAGGTCCACAAAAATTAGGCCATCAGAATATCGCTCTTTACTAATGTTTTCCGAAGACCCTAGATTCAGAAAAAAATGCAGAATATATTTGTCACCTCCTATTTGAAAGTAAACTGGCAACTCTATGTTATGGAGTAAAACACACATTGAAAACACGCTCTAATTTTGTAAATATGTCCGCTACCCAACTGTTTCAAAAGATAAAAGAACAAGATTAAGTTTTGCAGTCCAGTACACTAATCTCTTGGCAAACATGTGTGGTACAAATGAATACTGGTTGTGATGTCACGCTGATGTACATTGTATGCTAAGAAAGCTATCCCCACCCACATGGTTTTTTACTTTAAGTTGAGCAGAGTACGCATGGGATGACTTGCACAACTTCTTATGCACTGCAAACAAAAATAGAGAGAGAATAACTCTGTTCTCTTGAATCTGTCCATGTATCGAAGGTACTTTTACCATCCCTTCATTGCTATGCTTCATCTTATCTGCAATAAAATACCCTTCCAATCAGAGAAGTTCAACACTTCTTTTGGAGAAAAGAATATCAATCCAGAGGAGCACCACAAATCCACATGATTTTGTGGATAAAAGATGCTCCCAAATGTGCCCATGACAGCAATGCCACTGTTTTACAGTTTATTGAAAAGCGCATTACTTTCGACATCCCTACAGAAACCACAGATAGTGACCTACGTACACAAATCTTACGCTTCCAAAAACATAAGTGTGGCAAATACTGCCAATGTAGATATAAAAACAAAGTTAAATGCTATACCAAATGTTGTTTTGGATTCCCTAGACCAGTTTTCAAAAAAGGACAAGTAAATAGTTTATTTTAGTTTAGTTTAGTTTATTATTTGATAATGCGCTCCAAACCGAGGGGTAGCCGGGCGCAGCAGTCACAAGAATACTTAAGCTTAGGTTACATACAAAGGATACAAACAGAATATGCATTACATGTGTTATTAACATCTATAGTCCAGGTAATTATATGCAATGATCCGGACCTAGAGCAGGGGATCAGTTTGTTGGTCGTCATTGGTCCAGAGCCAGCCTTTCACATTACATCTAAATCTAGAGCAAGGTAGATTAGCTCTCAATGCAATAGGGAGCGCATTCCAGGCACAGGCAGCTCTAAAAGGGAAGCTTGCTCGACCAGCTTTTGTTAGTCTGAATCTGGGAGTTTCAAGTAGGAAGTGGTTAGAAACTCTAGTCTGGTGACTAGAGGATTTTCTGGTCAATCTAGCCGAGATGTATGGGGGCGCAGTATTGTTCAGTCCTTTATGGGTGAGAGATACCATCTTGAGGAGAACTCTGTCACTAATTTTTAACCAATGATGGTCTTTCCTGATGTTGGATATGTGCGCTCTGCGGGGTATGTCCAAGGCTGCTCTAAGAGCATTATTCTGCAGTATTTGCATTTTGTTTATGACAGTTTTACTGGGGCCCGCATATAGGGCGTTGCAGTAGTCCAATTTAGACATTACTGGGGCGTTGGCTAGTGTGATACAATTGGTTTTGGAGAGGAAGGGTCTGCGGGCCCTGGTTAATTTGCAAGTGTAAGCTGTGGAGGAAGCCAAGGAGTTGACTTGTTTTTTGAGAGATAATGTGGAGTCGAGGGAGAAACCTAGTGTTTTTACCTCAGTTGCCACTTTAATTATATTGCCATCTATGTTGAAGGCGAGATAATTAGGGCTGAGTTTGTTGATGTTAGAGTCGGAACCCAGGATCAGTATCTCTGTTTTGTCGTCATTCAGGCAGAGGCCGTGGCAGGCCATCCATGCCTAAATGAGGAGGTACATCTTGTTTACTAGAGCTGTGTCTTCGACAAAATTGCCAGATAGTGGTATGAGGATCTGCGTATCGTCCGCATAATTAGTATAAGTTACCCCCAGTCTGTCAAGTTTGTCGAAGAGTGGCTTAGTGAAGATTTTGTACATTGTGGGGTAGACACATGAACCTTGTGGGACGCCACAGGTGAGTTGTATTGGGTCCGCTGAAGCTAAGGGGGAGAACACTTTCATTGTACGGTTGGCTAGGAAGGATTGTACCCAGGTTATAGCTTCGCTTGAGAAATAGGCGGCAGACGCTAGGTGGTTGCATAACACTGCATGGTCCACCAGGTCAAAGGCCACTGATAAGTCAAGGAGGAGGAGCCTAGCTGTTTTACCTTTATCCTTCAACTTGTCGATTTGTGTCTTAAGGTCAATTAAGGCTGTTTCAGTACCATGTAATGGTCTGAATCCAGATTGGCGTGATCCTAGTAGTTGGTTTGTCTCCAGAACGTTTTGGATCTGGAGGTAGGCTACTCTGTCTATGATTTTAAGGAGAAATGGGACTGTAGTAATGGGCCTAAAATTGGTAGGGATAGTTGGGTAGAGGGTCTGTTTTTTAAGGAGAGGCAGTACCCAAGATTCTTTGAGGTTTGTGGGTACAGTGCTGGATCTAAAGGAGGCATTGATTAATTTAGAGATGAAGGGTGCTAAGTCTCTAGCTGCATCCTTAATAACTTGTGCTGGGCAGCTGTCACCTTGGCAGTTGGATGGTTTCAGGGATGATATCACCTTTTCAGTTTCCAATATGAATATGTTGGTAAATCTGAATGGTTTGCAGTTGCTTTGTGTAACTGTTCTAGGTGTATCTGTCAAATGGGTAGTATGGGTTCCAGTGGAACTCAAGGACGCATTCTTCTTAGCAATTTTGGATTGTAGGGTTGTGATTTTATTAGCTAAGGCATTTTGGATGCTGGTGCACCATTGTTTGTCCTTGGGGACATTGCCTGTGCGGGCAATCATGTTTTCCATTTCCCAGAGGATGGAAAAGAGTTCTTTGGATAATTTGCATTAAATGTGTCTTTTTTTGGTTTGGATTATTTCCTCCTTATATTTTTTAGCAAGGTTGTCGAGTAGAGTTTTATTCTCAACTGAAGGTGCATGCCTCCAGATAGCTTGCAGTTTGCGCTTTTGGATTTGCAGTTCTTTGAGGTGAGGGGTGAGCCATGAGTTGAGATGAGATTCTCGTTTACTTTCACGTAGTTTGATAGGGGCAATTATGTCCAAGGCTTTGGACATAGTGTTGTTGAATGTCTCAACTACCGTATTAGGGTCAGAATTAATAGCGCTAGCAGTGAGAGCTGGTGGGAGTAGTTTTTCAGCTGTAATTTCTTTTTTACTTCTGGTTGGCATAGGTGGTGCTATTTCCAGATTATCTAATTTAGGAGGCTCTATAGTGGATGTGAAGCAGATGAGGTGGTGGTCGGTCCAGGTTTGTGGTAAAATATTAGATATGGTAGTAGCACAGTTTTGGTTGGCTATCCAATCTAATGTACATCCTTTTATATGTGTGGGGGCTAAAACTTTTTGGGTAAGGCCATGATCGACTAAGATTGATTGGATAGAGTGGGCCTGTTTGTCCTCATCGTCATTGAATCCCAAGTTAAAGTCACCTAGTAATAGGAGCTGGGTGGAATCTTTGATGTTATTAGTGAGGAGGCTGGATAGGTCTTCCTCAAAGTCACCTAGTGGGCCTGGTGGCCTGTACACCAGAAGGACAGTTAGTGTACTGTTATTAGAGATAGGTATTTTAGCAGAGAGGAGTTCGCAAGATGCCATTGCTGGGTGTGGGGTAAGTCTTACAGCCAACTTAGTTTTGGCAATGATGGCCAGGCCACCTCCCCTGGAGTTGGGCCGATCGACTCTTAGTATATTGTAGTTGTCTGGTATGGCAATCATGAGTGCGGGACCTGCGGCATCGTGGAGCCGGGTCTCAGTGATAGCGAGAAGATCTAGGTTGTCCATGGCAAGTATGTCGGCAATTTCCGTATTGTGTGCTATGAGGGACCTCGCATTGATAAGGGCTCCTGATAAGGTAGGGGTTGTGATTATATCAAGGATGCGTCTAGGATTGGGAAGGTTGGGTCTCTTCTGGTTATGGAGAAAGTCAGTTTGTATTTTAGGGTGCCTTTCTGCAGCTAGGGCAAAAGGGTTAGGGTCGGAAGCAGCTAGAGTTGATATAGAACCTGATGGTCTAGTTCTTTTGTTTTTGAGGTCATAGAGACGTGGCAGCCTCGCTCTAAGTCGAGTGTTTCTCTCTTGCAGGTTGCAAGGTGTGGATTTAGTGTGGGCCATTGTTGTGGTGATAGTTAGAATAGTGCAGAGTAGGGAAAAGAGTGTGTATGTAAGGCAAGTCTTGGTGGAGCACATGTTGGGAGACAGATAGCAAGGGGCGTCTACATTTGGCAATCCCAACAGCGACTAAGATGTATACAGCAGAGTGCACCTAAATTTGACAATCCCAGCAGCGAATAAAAAGAATACAGCAGAGTACACCTAAATTTGACAATCCCAGCAGTGACTAAAATGCACACAGCAAAGTGCACCTAAATTTGACAATCCCAGCAGCGACTGAACTACATACAGCAAAAGGCACCTACATTTGACAATCCTAGCAGCGACTAAAATGCATACAGCAGAGTGCACCTAACTTTGGCATGTAAAGTGTAGGATATTCTGAGTGGAAATTGCTATTGTAGTTGCTAGTGCGGCCAAAAGTCAAACAGGTGGTAGCAGTCTAAATGCAGTTACTAGGAAGGCACCCTAAGTGCAATAGTAAAAACAGTCGAGCAAAATCAAGAATACTTTGAATGCAAATCACTAATGTGACCATTAATCAAGACAGTTTCAAACAGTCTAGATGCAGTTTGCTAGGCAGGCATTCTATGGGCAATTTTAAAACAGTCCAGCAGTGAGCAAAGTTTATGGACTCTATATACCATTTTCTGATGTACCACAGGCAACTGAGGGAGTGGCATATGTTCATATAGATGCGGGAGGCTCCAGGCAAATGAGGCTAAATGGGCAGCAGTGTACATGCACATGTATTATGGCAAGGATCATGCTAACAACATGTTCATAGGCACGAGCTGAATGAGTAAAGGCTGTAGGCAAATGGGTGGTGCGCATATGGTTTACAAGCACATTTTGATATTGTATACATGATAGATAAAGGCTATGGGTGGTGCATAGAAAAGTGGCTGCCACTGTATTTATAGTCAGAGAGTGCAAAGGTTCACGGTGCTGGAGATCTTACCTGATAGCAGCGGTGGAGGAAGGATGAGGAGTGGGTCCTGGTGGGCTGAAACCCGGCATGGAGCTTGGCCCTGGGCTCTGTACGTCTCGTGACAGACTTGGGACAGGAGGCTGCTTTGTTGGGTAGCCTTTGTGGGTGGGCCGTCATTCACCTGCCAGCGAAGGGTGATTGGATAACAGGATTTTGTTGCCCAATCACGGCAAGACCAGCCTGCAGAGGCTGTGATTTCAGGACGAAAATTCACGGGCGGCCTACTTTGAGTTATCTCTGCCTTGTGGAGCCTAATGGAGGCAGAGATGTAGATGTTATTTTCTGTAGCATCTGTGGCAAATTCGAAATAACGCTGCCTCAATGCAGCTTGCAGGGAATTATCAGGGCTAAAGCAGATTTCAAATCTGCTCGTGGCAGAAGACGTCCTTGAAGTTGCGGCGGCCTGGAAAAAACGGCATTCTGTTCCTGGCCTCACCTGGAATGGAAGTGGCACTGCTCCAGCAGTGGCAGGGGGTCCTGCACCTCCGAAGTGCAGTCGCAGTGAGTGAGGGGCTCAGGCTTGGGACAGGAGGCTGCCTTGTTGGGTAGCCTTTGTGGGTGGGCCGGCGTTCACCTCCCGGCGAAGGGTGATTGGATAAAAGGATTTTTTTGGCCAATCACGACAAGAACAGCCTGCAGAGGCTGTGATTTCAGAGTGAAAATTCACGGGCGGCCATCTTTGAGTGATCTCTGCCTCGTGGAGTCTAATGGAGGCAGAGATGTAGATGCTATTTTCTCTAGCATCTGTGGCAAATTCGAAATAATGCTGCCTCAATGCAGCTTGCAGGGCTAAAGTAGATTTCAAATCTGTTCGTGGCAGAAGACGTCCATGAAGGTGCGGCGGCCTGGAAAAAATGGCATTCTGTTCCTGGCCTCACCTGGAGTGGAAGTGGCACTGCTCCAGCAGTGGCAGGGGATCCTGCATATCCGAAGTGCAGTCACAGTGAGTGTTGCAGTGAGTATTGCAGTCGCAAAATAGCTTTATGTTTTCTGTTATACACAGCGTAAAAGGCAAATCCCCTAAAACACATACAACATTAAAAGGGATGAAGCATCCAAGTACATCAATGAATACAATGCAATCATTGCCCTCTTGTGGCATGCAAACATAGACATACAATACATTTCAGACAATTCCACTGCAGTTGCAAGATATGTCAAAGCCTATCTCACCAAAGCCAAGAAAACAGAGCTAAAAGAGTTCTAGGATGACATATCACCTGACAAAACACTGTCACAGAAATTGTACAGCTATGGTATAAAAATGCTCTCCATATAGAATGTTGGTGATGCGAAGCTGCAGACCGTTTAACAGGTACAGCCTTCTATGGCAAATTTGAACACATTGTCAGGCTATACCTTGGAGGAGCTTCATCCTGAAAAAAGGGCTCTAAAATTGTACCAAGAAATAGAAACCATAGCCACAATTTAATTGACACATACTACCCAAACAGAAGTACTGCTTTGGAAAACATGTGCTTGTACGGCATAGCCCAGAACTACTCTTATAAAAATGTTGTCACCCCAAATGAGACAACTGGCAAATATTCAGACTCAATTTGTGAAGGAAGCATCACAAAAACTTACCAATCCCAGCCTAATTAATCATATAAAGTTAACATTTAAATCTCCACAACATAGAGATCTGTATTACATGGCCCTACTACAACCTTTTAAACCTTGTCAATTATGACTCATTTGAAACTGCATTCAAAGCAAATGAAAGCAGTATTACAAATGTCAATTTCAAACAATACAAATAAATGTTGGACGATGAACTCCAACAAGAGGAAGAAATTGAAGCTCAACTAGATAAAGACCCTCTTGAGGGCAGTCAACCTCCCCTTACAGGAAGCCAAGAATCACTTGAAAGTCCACTCATTCGAAATGAAGCAGACATAGCCACGACTGAGGTGGGACATATAATCTGTCAATCTTAACAAGACTTGTCAGTGCACAAATCACAGCTAAATGAAGAACATCTCACCATGTATCTCAAAGTCACAAAACAAATTTAACATGGTTTTAAACATGACACTAAAACATGTATCTGTAAAAATCAGTAAGCTCTGCTCCTGCTTGTAACTGGTCAAGCTGGTTCTGGTAAAACATTCTTAATTAAAATGATCAGCACATTTCTACACACCTTAACAAAGAAACAGCCTTTCAGCTGTTGTAAAAGCCCCCACAGGTTGCGCTGCCTACAACATAGAAGGTGTAACATTACACCGACTATTCCACCTTCCAGTAGAAAGCAAAATAAATTAGAATACCACACATTTTTAGCAGAGGCTGCTACTGAAGTATACAGAATTCTGAAACAAATGAAAGTGTTCCTAAAATATGAGGTAAGCTTTATTTCCAACCTCATGTTGGCTTTAATTCACCTCAGAATGCAAGAAATCCTTAAAACCACCCACAAATAACTGTTTGGAGGAACACATCTTATTGTTTTCAAAGACCTCTTACAGTTAACACCAAGAAAGGTCAACCTATTTTCAAAACTTTAGGACACAAACAATGCTGTAACACACTCGGCAGCATTGGAAATGTACATGTCTAACAATATTTTCAGTACAGAGAACTAACTCAAAACAAGCGTCTGTCTGCAGACCTCACCTATGCTAACATTTTAAAAAGCATTAGAACTGGTCTGCTGACAAAAAATGCAATATCCATCTTAAATACTAGACTGATCCATGAGCTATATGGATGAAACACATCTGTTCCTGAGGTCATGGAAAAATTAACTTACCAAAATCTAAAATGCATGTCCTTTACTCCAAGCTGTAGTCAATTCAATGAGACAATGTTAAAACAAAGACATGCAACCCATACTGCATATCAGCTCCACACACAAACTACAAGTGCACGTCATGACACTCCCTATATGTCAACAAGCAACAGCATGACTAAAACCTTAGAAAATTCTTCTCCAACACAGCTGGATTGGGTAAAATATTATTCTCTTGCATATGCTGTCACTATTCACAAATCGCAAGGTATAACCCTAGACCACACATTGATTGAAATGGGCAGCACCTTCTTTAAGGAAGCTATGAGTTATGTAGCACTTTCATGTCTGTGTACACTCAATGATCTATTTCTAATTAGCTTTGATGCAAACAAAGTCAATTCTGATATTCGTTGCAACCTAGAATACAAGCTACATGCACTGTACACTCCATCTAGATATGTACCTCCAAAGATAAAACCTTTAAAAGGAAAAGTAATGCAAACAGTATCTACAACAGATCTCCCAACAATATGTCTAAAGAAATAACAACCAACTCCTTCTCCATCAAATAATACGACCACAAAACTGTCTAATACAAACTCAACTGCACGTCCATTTGAAAAGAAAGAGACAAATATCCCTTCTGAACAAAAATCTGCAATCCCATCAAATGATGCAGACACACAACTCTCTGGTCCATTTAAATTCAGCAACACAACTGTAGTAAATTGCTATGCAAATGTAATAATCAATCTTCTCTTTCAATTGCCACTGATTGTTCACAAATGTACTCAAACAGCTTGGACCAGTTGTGTTTTCAAATGCTCGTCTTTCATAGAAATTTCACAAATAATCCTGACTGCTCTTACAGTGTCTATGTTTAAGACAAGAATTGGACTACTGTGCAGTAATGGTAACATTTACCATATACGCACAAGAAGTGCCACACTAATTCTTAATGTACTTACTACAAGTACTTCAAACCCAAAACATCACTATAAATGAAATATTCCAGATTTCAAACCTGTGGAACCATACATGCACTCCCTGCAACCATGTTTCACAAGAGCACAACCCTAATGAACAATTTGTATATGTATCATGCCAAATTGTGACTCCATTTCATTTTACCAACTTCTGCAGAATGTACATCATTGCATATTATGCATTTTTTGCAATTCAGACAATCGATGCAGCATGCAAATACACTCACATAGCCAATAAGTCATAATAATGCTTCTTAGGTACAATGCAGATGGTACCAAAAATAACTATAAGCTTAGTAGCTTCACACATGGCCAAGTTTCTCTTGGTAAAAAAACCTTCACAACAGTATGTATAATATGCCACACTGGTGCCACAACCACTTCAGAGCATGTTAGGGAGAATTCTCACCCAAGTGCTGATACCCTCTATCGTAGAGCCCGCCAGCTCTTTTGGGAATTTGAACGTTTCATTTTCAATGTGTTTTCTGTGTTTGGGTTCTTTGGATATGGAGTTTTAGACAACTGCATAGGCATCATCTTTTTCTTGTGTGTCAGACAGCATCTTCAGTGCAGTGGCACGGGGATGACTTGCAGACTTCCAAGGTTTGAATACCTCCTCTGAGACTGACTACCATCTCCCAGTGCCTGTAAAGTTAAATTGACTTTGCTAGTCTTTTTAAATTCATAGACCCAGCACAAACTATCTTCCTATAGAGTGCTGGAGGAGTTTCCTAGCATGCCCTATGTCTAAACACTCATGTAACAGTCAAATGTTACCCTTTCCTCTTGAAATGGCTGGTGGCAGTGGTTTTAGAAGAAACTACCATGATTTTTCCTAACCTCGAACACCGGTAGCAAAAAATCGGGTCAGCCATGTTTTTCAATATAGCGCCCAAGAGCCCTCTGTATAACAGACTCCGGTCATCTTTTTTTGCCATTTCTTTTAGAAAAGGTCCTTCTTGTGTTTAACTCTTTGTGCCAAACCAGGTTTGGTGCTTTTGTTTGATGCCCTTTGGCGGGCTTCAGTGCTTAAGCCCTCCTCTGGCGCCTGAGTGTCTGCGGTGGACCAGATGTGAGTGAGGTTCCCGAAAACTCCCTGTGCTTAGTCTCCTGGGAGACCTGAATGCACTCTGGCGTGATTGCCTGGCTGACTGTCCAGCAAGGGCAGCCGTCCTGCTGGGTGAGTGACAGCTAGGCTGGAATGAATGGAAGAAAACTGTTTAAAAGCAGGTCTCTGGGACTTGGAAGGCAGAGTTGACCACTGGAACAAAAGAACCAAAGATGAGCTGAAGGAAGACGACTGCCGCAACTCCTGTACTGTTGGTTTGCCTGGTGAAGCCCTGCTGCAGGTCTGAATTGCCTGAAACGCCCTCGACAGAGAAGCCCCTTCAAGGACAACTTCTTCCCTTGAACTGATAGGAACAACCAACTCACAAGCCACCTGGACACTGTCTCCATACTGGTCGAATTTTCTTCAGATTGATGTTGAAAAACAGATAGCCAGTGAGAAGGATACCAGTTTGTGGACTTTAAGGCACTCACACCTTAAAACTGATGTTTAGCCAGCTTGTGGCGTCTTCTCTGGGCAGTGCAGGAACCTACCAAAGTCCTTCTTCTTGTCCCCACGACTGAAGCTCAGAAATAGTGGAACTGCCAGGAACAACTGCCTCAGCTACAGCTTTTCTTCACCCATAAAGTACTGTGCAAACACGGTGTGGAAATCATTTCTGTCGCGGCGAAAGTTTATGAAACTTTCTCAACCTTGGAGTCTTGTTCGCTCCTAAACCAACATATAACTCTTTTTCTGACAAGCTACTTCTAAGAACATTGGCAAATACTTAACCGTTAACTACCAGAACTGTGCTATCCCCCAATGCTTGCAATTGGGTACTCCCTATTTTATGTTCTCGGGGGGGTCGGCTCTGTAGGATAGGAGAGTAATAGATCAGCAAAGCAAAAGAGCAGACAGGTCGACTACCCCTTCCTTTTTGCCCCTGAGTGTCTATAGGTCAGAAAAATGACAATCTATTTCACTGCAAGATTGTTAAGTGCACCACTCTGATTTATGAACATTTTGTTTTCATTCATTTTAATACATTTTTTATGACACTAAAAAAGACCTCCAACATGGTCTTACATACATGTTATATATTTCTAAAGGTAATCAAAACTGCAATTTATCTCATTCATTCACGTGTTAAACGCTAAACATACCATCAATCTAAATACAAAAAAATACAAAAAAATTCACAAATATATTTAAAAAACTGAGACAGCACTACTGTTTGGGGCTACTACTGTTTGAAAATTTAGAGAATCAAGATCTAACATTGATATCTATAATCATTCCCCCATAATTTAATGCATCCGTTGTCTAAAGAGACAGCTGTTTCTTCTTTAATTACTTCTATACAGCCTTTCTATATTACTGTGCGATGTTATTTGAGGGTGTGATTGATATTACAACTTCTATCGTACACCCGTCAGTTCTCGATATGGATTGAGAGAAAGGAAAATACCATGACAATTTCCTTTGATTTTGTCGACATATGTTTCGGCCGTCTAGACTCATGCAGTTCACTCTCAAAATGCTGTTGGTCTTGTGAATATTGGCAGTCTTCAGGACAATCAAACTGGTTTTAACAAGTATGTTATACTTCCCAAATGCAATGCTCTTATATTTCGATCTGTACTTCACTGTGATTACTTCAAGAAGTTGAGGAAAAATCATCCACCCATCTGGCAACTTGATGGATATTTAATCCAGGAGATCTCATCTTTCACTGCACCTTTGGCTTCTGCCAAATATCATTGTTGTCTTCGTAGTACAACTCTTTAAGACAGTCCTTGCTACATTTTATCCAGGGATGTCCTTTCCACAATTACTTGGAACGCTGTGCGCATTACAGCACAGGCGGTCTTTACGGCGGTTTTCCAGAGCTCTCTATTCCTGCATGTAGTCTTGCTCCTAAACCGACATATAACTCTTTTTCTGGCAAACTACTTCTAAGAACATTGGCAAAGACTTAACCCTTTACTACCAGAACTGTGCTATCCTATCCAAGACACTGAACCATTGACTTTGGCCCAGGCCTATTGAATTTAATTGCCTCTTGTAGTGAACTGAAAGTAATTGCCCTGCCTCTGAAAGTAATTGTGTTTTGATTCTTATAACCTTTGTCTTTCTACCCCTTTTGAAAGTTACTGAAGTGACATTTTGCTCCCACTTCAGGGGAGCCTAACTTGTTCAGAAACATATTGGTTGTGTACTGTAGTGTATTATAGTGTGATATTGAGCTTCTTATTAATAGTGGAATGTTGTTTAACTAAATGTGTAAATAAATGTATATTCTTTTACCAAGAAACCTTGAGTAAGTGTTTGCTTGAGCTACTGTGATTGCAAGTCCTTTGTGTAACATCTTGTACTTCTCACATCCCTTTTGAGATAAGTCTGGCTGCTCGCCACTGCTACCACATAACTGTGTAGTACAGGCTTGTACCAAAGGTGAGATTGAGCTTACACCTGTAGTCTTAATTGTGTGTAGTGTTCCCAAAGGGTACTGCATGTAACTCAGCCTAACAGGGCACTATACTGCATATGTCAAAAAATAAGTGGTTGGTTTGAATGTAACAAAACCTCTGTTACTTCAAAACAAAGGTTACCAGCAAATCTAGCAAATGCCTACTTAATATTCCTTCACCCAAATGTACTCACTAAACTGTAGCACAACAAACAGAATATGTCAAACAGGTATCTAACTACATACAAAATACTACAATAGTGCTTTTAAAAGTCAAGATAGAATACACCAACAGGTATCTAACTACTTTAAACATTCCCTTAATAACAACACACTACAAACAAATATACCATCACACTTACACCGACATAATTGAAGTGTTTTTGTAAATCATCTATGGATTTTTTTTCTATTGACGCAATGATTGTTGAAGTCAATGCAACAAAAGTGTACCACGCACTAATGTTGTACCAAAAATAGTACATATAATGTACTTTGTATGAGAGTCAGACCAAGTAAATGTGTATGCTATTAAACCTTTTCAACTATCCTGCTTAACAAATTATACTGTTTTTTTATATAGAAAACGAACCACACATTCCAGCTGTACTTCTTTATATCGTACCCAACTGTGGACAAATACATATTCCATAAGCACTATCCTCAATTGTACTACAATCATACATACCACATAGTTTCTACTCCCCCTCCAGTATGTATAATTACTATACACATATTACTATAATGGTTCTGGCCAGTGGCCAGATTTGTGGGGCAATGGCCTACAAGTGGCCTCAACTACCACAATATAATGAAACAATATAACAAGCACAAACAATACACCTGCAAATAAAAAAACCTGCCCTGAATCCACAGCCATTGAATTGGTGGCTGTGGATACCAGAATTGACCTTGAACTCGCCAGCGCCTGCAGATCCTATTTTCGCCTATAAAAACAGTTCCAAATCATCTTCATTCTATTCTCCTACCCTATATATGCCCTCTTTCAGCCGTCAAATAATCTCAAATGTGTTTCCAAGCTGCTCGTTCACTGTGCAGTCCGTGGACTACTGTGGAGCAGGTAGCACACGCGGTCATTTTTTCACATAGAAAATCAGCTCGATATCATCTTTATTCAACCCCCCCACCCTTTCCAACCCCTCTTTTGACCACCAAATAACCCCAAATGTCTTTTCCAGACTTTTTCACACTGCGCTGTTCGCAGATACCGACAGTAGTCCAGGGATCCAACATGGCGACCATTTCCCAAAATATGACGCACCTCACACTTTTCACCATCCAGTCAGCGGGCATGTCCGATGTTCATATACATCATGCTGCACCCTGATTGGCCCACAGGGCTGTCCGTGGAAGAAATATAGAACTGAGTCCACAGAACGGACCCATATATCACACATTTTTGGACCTCATTTTTGACAAAAAAAAAATCAGGACCAAGCGACTGCTCCTGCCGCAGATTTGGTGAAAATGTGTCCAATGGTTTGGGCTGTAGGCCTGAGAAACATTTATTTTCCATTGTCTCAATGAGGAAAACCGCACATTTTAGGATCCCCCTATACCTTTGCCTCCCCCCTAAACGAAACCTCACCACATTTTGCATAATCAATTGTAGGGAGCAAAATACTATTTTTGAAAGGTTTGGTGAGGATTTGTCCAGTGGGGGCAAAGTTATAAGCCCCCACCCAACATGTGCTCTTCTAATGCGTTGAGCAACTTAACCATAACTACACGGCCGCTACCGCAGGCCATCTAATATATCAACTAAAGCAACTTTAACTTTGCACCCCCTGTTGTCCAGCCTATGACCACAATGATGTCATCACAGATCACATCACCGATGACATCACTAATTACATGATGTATGAGGACACTGATGACATTACAAATCACATCACTGATACCATGCTGGTAACAACACTAATAACATTGTATATAACTGATTACATCAATATTGGAATTAGACACAACATCATTTTTAAGTTAGCTCATGAAACTTTGATTACCCTGATAATAATTTAGGTCATCTACTTGGCCATGACAAAGGCTGTGGTCACTGGCCAGCACCAATGGCCAAAGCTAGTGGTCAGTTAGTGTTAAAAAATACCAATGTGCATGGTTAAACACCATGCCTAGCAGCCCATCACTCTGTTATAATATACAGTGGGCAACGTTGAAAGCTGTAGTCAGTGACCACGGCTAAATGTCAAAGCTAGTGCCCATTGATATGTTAGAATATACAGTCTGCATAACCAACGGATAGCATTGTGGTGAAGACTGTGGTTAGTGGCTGGTTTGTGTATATAATATAATATACAGTGTATACACAGCTGAATGCCATAGCTAATGGCAGGTTAGTATTGTATAATGGACATTGCACACTGCCAAAGGCCATCACTTACTGACTGCATTTTATTATTTTAAAATATACAGTGGACATGGTCAAAAGATATACAAACTGCTCAAGGTCAAATGCCATGGCTAGTGGCTCATTTATATGTTAGAATATTGGATACATTTCTATTTTCCTCCCCAGTACAGTGAATGAAAAAAAAACTTTGGATGCTGGAGAGCAAGTTTTCACACACACACACACACACACACACACACACACACACACACACACACACACACACACACACACACACACACACACACACACACACACACACACACACACAACACACACACACACACCCCTCACGCCCCTCATGCCCCTCATTTAAATCCATGTGTAAATGCATGATTTCCAAGTCTCTACCTGTTGACAGTTCTCATGGGCCCCCAGTCGGAGTGACCCATGGTAAACTCAAGATGCAAAACTCTTCCCTTTCTCAAGAAAGCAGCAAAGTATGTGTTTGATACTTTGTGTTGTCAAATTAAGTCTGGTTTTTAAAAAGGCTCTGTAAGGCCAAAACACGTGTCAACATAGGCAGGCATTTGAACAAAATATGGGCATCTAATACTGGTCCTCTAGACCAAATACAATTAACATAGACAGGGATTTCAATAAAATAAGGGCATCTAATACTGGTCATCAAGGCCAAATAAAAATGTTCAATTACGCAAGAGCTATATTATCTCATTATTATCGGGGTGTCTGGCGCACCATAGGAGTCCATGATAAAGACTCAATATTACTCTTAAGGCAATACTGCTGAAATTGAGAGATGTGTGGCAGAGGGAGAGAGGATATATACCCACGATTTTTCTGCAAATTGGACCTGTAAGGGCAATCAAGTCTGGCTGCTGGGATGGGGATTGAGTGTCAAGCTCCACCACTCTGATGACTTACAGCCATGGTGTGTGGGAACTGGGATCCTTGTCTGGTCCTTTTTCTGCCTTCCACACTCTGGCCCTTCCTTCTAGCATCTCTAAGTTGAAAGGGAACTTGGATGTACAGGCTTGGTAAATAGTACTTGGGAGTCATACTACTCCGGGCCTGATCTATTAATGGCTTGGAGTCCAAATCCATATTCATCATTTGCTTACTGATACAGTTACTTGCTTGTGGGTTCTACCACTCACAATGGCTTTCAGTTCTGGGGTATTGGATTGTCTCTCCTGTTGGGTGGTTCACCTTCTGCTTCAAACACCCTAGCCCTGACCTTGGGGTTGACATCCTTAGCATTTATGTTCTTAAATGTATAGGAAAAGAGGCCTTTTGTGAGGGCTGATTAAGATTTCCTATCCTATTTAATGTGTGCAACAGGTATCTTGTTGTTCTATACTACAATGTAGTACAAGTGCCCCCTTTCTTCCCCTTGGTAGATTCGGGGGGTAATTCCTGTACCTGTGTCATGGGAAAAGAGTGAGCAAGTGTTGCCTGCTCTCTAGGACCTCTACCTTAAAAGGGAAGGTGCATCTCTGTTTGCACTTGGACAGGCCCCTGCCTCTCATATGTAGCATGGTTGAGGTATCCATATGTCTGCTCTTAGCCTAGAATAAAGTTGCTTGTGGTGGAACCTAGCACCCTTGGTCTCCCCACCAATGCAGCCAAGCAGGAAACCTTTCGCATTAGCTTCTGATGTGATTCCCATAACATATATTGTTCCTGACTCTTCTCACGATGCTGCTAAGACCTAATTCCCCATTCTACCATAGACTCAGCCACTTCAGATCAGGGCTTCACTCCTAACTTCTGGCTTGTGAAATGGGTCTGTTCCAATACCTCCTTTCTCTGATTAGTTCTAACCTTACTAGTTTTCCTCATCTACTCCTAATTACATCTACCCCATCATTACTGTCACAACCCAACACACAGTCCGGATTCTGCACTCGTGTTGTGGTAGAGTAACCTACTCTAACCCTACCACTAATATACAAAAGTGTTCAGCATCAGCATCATAATAGTTCCAGTGGGGAGAATGACTCCCTTCCCCTAGCCCACCTTGCACATCCTTGAGGGATGTCTTTGGATAGTCTTTTGCAATAGTCCTCAAAAGCATTTCTCTTCTTCTCAAGTGCTCCTGAAAGCTTGTTTTACAGTTCTAGCAATTCATCTCTATTTTATAACACTATGAAGATTACTTCCAGGCAACTCCTGTTGTCTAGTATCCTCCTGACACTTAGTTGGGTTACCATTGTGAAGAGGGAGTTTCCTCCCGATGCACTCTTGGCCCTTAAGGTTGTGGATCTCACTACTGAGATGAGGGATAGTACTCCCAAGGCTCTCTTGACTCTTGACTGTCTGTGTATTACTGATGTGATGAGTGAGAGCACTTCTGAGGCTCTCTTGAGGCTCTCTTGATTCTCAGTTCTCTGTGTATCACTATTGTGGTGAGGGAGATTACTCCTGAGATTCTCTTGACTCTAGATTCTCTGGGTGTCAGTGTCACTACTGTGACAAGGGATATTATTCCCGAATCTGTCTTGACTCTTGAACTACCCTAACTCCTTACCTGTTACACATCGCTGGTTCATCCTGGGGTGATTTGCTGCGTTGCTTCAGCGCTTCTTGTTTCCTTCACTCTGCTTCCTGATTTGTCGTTGCAGTTCCACAGAGACTTGAGCCGCAGGGCTCCGACACAGTTGCAATATTCTCTAAAGATACGGTATTCAACTGTCCAGTTATAGTAACAATTGTTAACTCCATGCATTATGTTACAACAATAATACAATCAGGTCTCCCTTCCACCTTACCCCCCCCCTCTCCCCTAACAGCCCCGTCATAAACCAATCTTTCTTCTTCTCCCAACAGTTTGGCATGCATTCCCAATTGCAGGAAATGGTTTGTATTGTCCGTTCCCTCCATCTTGTTCAAACAAGCCCTGGGCAAAATAATGATTTGGAGCCATTACCTATTGACCCTGAAAATGATCCTCCTTTTTCTCCCCCTAATATCCTGAAACTGAATAAATCGGAACCTCAGGATATGGTTCTGAATTTCACACTCCTCAATACTCGCTCTATTATGTGGCATGGAATGGAGATCCATGACTCGCTCACAGATTCCACATCTGTTATTATGGCACTAACCAAGCCTTGGCTCAGTAACTCTACTCCCACCTCTGCCACATTGGCAATTCCACCTGATTTTACTATGCTCAAAGCTGATCGTCTCTATTACAGAGGTGGAGGGGCAGCCATCATGTTTAATAAGCCCCTCAATATACATGCTAATCCTCACACATCTCCAGATGGATGTGAAAGTGTGGTGGTCTAAATTAAGCAAAAGGAAAACAGCTCTCTTACTATATTGATAATTTACCATCTACCAACTGACACCCCTCTCTTCGAAGAGCAATTCATCGGCCTGCTCAATAGCATCACCAAACCAAACTTGCATGTGATAGTGCTAGGAGACTATAACCTCTGGGCTAATAACTCCCAAGATAAGCATGCAGTTCCTTTTCTGTCAGCACTGAATTCCATTGGCTTCATACAGAGGATCATGACTCCCACTCACAGAGATGGACATACCCTTGATTGGGTGTTGTCACATCACATGCCCTTGATCAATATTAGTGTAACCCAATGTCCATGGTCTGATGACCCTTCAGTGAATTTTACTCTTCCTCAACCAGTTCCTCACTTGAAATCTGTTTTGAGTCCCAAACAATTCACGTTTGCAAGAATCCTAAAAAATGTTACCTCACAAAAACTGTCTACCGATTTGCTGATTAGGCTTAGTCCCATGAACTCCTTCAATAATTGTAACAGCCTTGCTTCTCATCTTGATTCAGTCATGAATGACGCTTTTGATGCCTTGGCACCCAGAAAATGTAAACAAATAGACCTAAACCTAATAAAAACATATGGTTCAATGAGCAAATTAGGGACCTTTGGCGATCTAAACGGAAAGTACTGGTGTAAACTCCTCTCTTGTTCTCTTATTATAAACTAGCTGTTAAAGATCTCAAACATGCAATTGTTGATGCAATATCTCTTTGCTTCAAGAACAGGATCTCCTTGGCTAGATCAAATACCAGCAAGCTGTTTTCCATTCTTAAAGAGTTTGAGTACAAACCTTCCACCAAAACAGCTCTCACCAAAGACTCTGTGTAGTGTCAAATCATCCATGATGAGTTAAGCTCTAAAACTGCCAACCACCAACAGTCTATTGCCGCTCAGCAACAGCTATGTTCTAAACCTATAAATAGACTGTATCTTCCATGCAATCATCTGACCTCTGACAGCAAGACTGAAAATGTACATATCTTGTTTGAATTTAAAGCATATACAGAGGCCCAGATCAGTACTATTGTAGCGGCAATGAAGCCAACAGCATGTTTTAGGGACAAATGCCCTGCCAGTACTTTTAAGGCCTGCATGGATACCATGTCTCTGTGGATAACTCGACTTGTCAACCTCTGCTTTGCAGAGGCTAAAGAGCCCTCAATTTTTAAGGAGGCCTGGTTGACTCCCCTGCTATAGAAGAGTTACTTGAATCCCACTGTTGCAAAACATTATCGCCATATAACAAGCGTGTCTTTTTTACTTAAGATCCTAGATTGTGTGGTTTATATTCAGTTTCAGGAGTTTATCAAGAGCAACAACATAATCAATTCTCAACAATCTTTTTTCAGAGCTAGGCATGGCACTGTGACTGCAATGCTGGATTTGAAACCCAACTTAGCCAGCATTGTTGATGAAGGCCACCCAGCTCTTCTCATGCTGCTTGACCTGTCTGCTGTGTTTGACCTGGTTGATCACTCACTGTTAGCAACCAGGTTACGTGAGCAGGAATACTGTTCCACCACTGCTACTCATTGGATCTCTTTGTTTTATGCCCCCAGAAATGTTACTGGGAATTCTAGTTCTGTTCCTACACCAATGACTTGTGGGGTTCCTCACGGATCTTATTTATCCCCTGCATTGTTTAATAAATATATAACGCTGCTTCTTGCGCCCTCCTAGATGACCTGGGTGTCCAGTTCATGAATTATGCAGATGACACCCAGGTCATGCTGGAATTGTCTGGTTGTTACACCCAGGATGTGCATGCGATTAATTCCATCTACAACTCCATCCAAGAATGGATGGTTGTGAACTCTGTTGCCTTGAATACAGAGAAAACAGTTTCCGATTATAGCTTCTGGTCAAAGAATTAAAAAAACTTGGCCCAGAATATGAAAATGTTCCAATAGCAGGAATTAAAATCAGCTTGGCGAAAAGCGTGAAGACACTGGGTGTCATTTTGGACAATGAGTTTAATATGAAATTGCAGTTTGCCCATATGTGTGCTCTTTGTGGCTACACTACCAAAATAAATCATTACTGGACACTGCCCTGATAAATTACTGTCTGGACTATTGCAACAGTCTGCAGCAGGTACTTCTAAAGCCAACATCTGGGTGCTCCAAGTCATGCAGAATATCACAGTCCAGGCCGTTCACGAGGTGTCTAGGAGAGACCATGGTACTGAGGCCAGAAGGGAACTACATTGGCTCCCTGTTAAACATCGGATTACGCACACGTTACTATGCCTGAGTTATAAGTGTTGTAACAAAAAGGCACCACAATATCTAGTCGAGGACCTTGCAACTCTTCCGCCAGGTTGCTGTTTGCATTCCTATGATCCTCAGAAATCGGTGCAACCTAGGTACAAGGTGACAAGTTTTGGTGGAACTACTTTTGATGTTAAGTGCCTTTTGCCTGGAATAAGCTGCCACCTGACCTGAGATGGGCTTCCTCCATTGAGGTTTTTAAAAAGGAGACTAAGACTCTTTTGCTAAATCTCAACCCAGAGTAAACATCCTTTTCCTAACTGATACAGTGTCTTAACCCAGGCTTCGTTGTGTTTTTATCTTGTTTCCGTGTGCTCTGTGTGTGCTCTGAGGGACATTGGTGTGAAATGTGCTACAAGAAATAAAATAATAAAATGAATAATAATAATTATGGTCCCATTATTTCTATGTCATTTATAATAACCCTCACATATCCATTGCCAATTCCTCCAAATCTTCTGCTGTTTGGCCTTGTTCCTGTACTTAATGTTATCTAGCCTACAGAATTGGTTCATCCCCTTTTTCCATTTTGCCATAGTCAGGAAAGTTATTTTTCCTGCCTGTTTCCCCAAGCCCACCCCCGATATGCTTGAATATCAGTTTGAGGAATCTTGGAAGGGGTTGCTCTGTTAGTCTGGATAGCATCGATTGAATTCTTGCCCACTATTTTTTTAATCTTCGGACAGTCCCAGAATAGATGGAAGAATGTTCTCTCCCACCCATTGCATTTCAGACAGCGTCAGCTACTCTACCCATCCTTTGAAGTCCTTTCCTGGAATAGTATATTCTATGAAACATTTTGCATTGTACCAGTCACGCTCTAGTGGACATATTGACCTCTCTCAATGCAATGATATGATATGATAGGTTATTTATAAGGCGCTTAATACCCAGACGTTTCTAAGCACGGACCTGGGGATCGAATCTGTGGTAGTGTAACAGCAAATCTCAGGAAATTGCCAAGACCATCTCTGAGGGTTACACAGAAGGAGCAGCTTATATAGACCGATCATTAATATAGAGAGACATTGCCCCAATTCCAGGGGGGTGCTACCAGAAAGTTTGCATAATGCTAACAGTTCCTTATGGCTTCTAAGCAGCAGTTAGGCCTTGTGGTTTCTACCCTTTCATAACCAGGTTCA
Source organism: Ambystoma mexicanum (assembly GCF_040938575.1). Classification (NCBI taxonomy): domain Eukaryota; kingdom Metazoa; phylum Chordata; class Amphibia; order Caudata; family Ambystomatidae; genus Ambystoma; species Ambystoma mexicanum. The sequence continues at coordinate 38,084,961 of NC_090924.1, read as the reverse complement.
TCTAGCATCGCTTTTACATCTAACATATGAAAAACAACATAAGAGTACCTACATACCAAATAAGGTAATGATAGAAGAAGAAGAACGACTGGGTTTGAAGTCAGGTTGCTGGGGTTCCGAAAGATCAGCCAGGCCTGCATTGTGTGCATCATGTAAACATGGATTATACATGGGTACACAGAATGGGCCTAGGGAAAGTATGTAGAATTTCTGCCACAACACCCCAGATCTCTTTCTCATCTTGCCCTCAGTTTTGTCAGCGGTGGGGAGGTAATATTGTTGACCGCCTGATATCGCATCTTGATTGCTTTCTCTTCTAGATGTTCACTTAGCAAGTGGATTTCAAGGGTTGTGTACTCTGGAATATCTAATTCCCTACTGAATTGTGTCTGGATACTGTTGATTATTATTGGGTATGTAAAGAGGTCACTCTGGGTCAATCCAAATGTCTTTCTTAGAACTTGGAACAATGCTAATTCATTTTGATATAACATGTCCCCCACTGTTGTAATTCCTTTGTTCCCCATCTTGTTTGTTTCCCTAGTTTAAAGACTGCCAGGTTATTCAGGTTTTCCTATAGAAGGTGGAAGATTTGGTAATTTCTCCCTTCCACCCATTGACTTTGTGACTTATCTTATTATCTCTATAATGCTTTTTCCTGCCAGCGGAAGTCTCCCCAAATGGGCTCCTGCATAAGATTTGCAAGGGAGATCTGTCATTCATCTGTGTCAATTCCAGATTCACGTGTGCCAGTGCCGCCCCATTATTTTGCCACCACTAGCTGTGAAGCCCAGTCGTACTTCTGGATGTCAGGTATTGCAAGATCCCCTTCAAAGACTGATCTCGTCAGCATCCTCAATGCTATTCTGGGGTCCCACTGACCCTATATAATGCTCCTATGTAGAGTCTCAAACTTCTAGAAGGTGCTGTTTGGAATTTCTATCAGGGAGTTTGTGGTGCAAACAATTGCTTAGGAAGCATGATCATTTTGAAAAGATTGGCTCTGACCCTCAACGATATTGGTGAACTCGCCCAATGTTTAGGGTCCTCCTGTTAAGCTGGAAGTACTGTATCCAGATTATGTTCCAGGATCCTGCTGTCATCCCTATGTATTTTGATGCCCAGATATATAAATGATTCTGAAGTGACTTGTAAGGGACAGCTCTCAGGATATCACTTCAGGCCTCCTCTTACTGATACGAAACATAATTTACCCCAATTGATTTTTAGATGACCGTGTAGGCCATACTCATGAATAATTTCTTTAACCATGTGGCCCCATCTTTGGGGGCTCCCAGGTATATCAGTAGGTCATGCGCTTATAGGAACACTTTTCCCCCATGCCCCCTGTCACCTAAAGCCTTGCAGTGATAGGTCAGTCCTGATTATTTCAGCCAGTGGTTTAATCACCAATAAAATAATAGTGGGGTTAAAGGGCATCAAATGGGGTTCCCCTTTGAAGTGAAAGGCTTTAGAAGACAAAGCTGTTCATTCTCTACTGGCCAGTGTGCAGATAATAATTTAACGTATGCCATAAAATGATAACCGAACCCGCTTACACCATTACAACTGACAGCAATTCCCATCACACAGAGTTGAAGGCCTCCTCTGAATCCAGCATCAAAATTGGATAAGGGCCCTGCAATGTGTCCTCTTTCGCAAGTGCATTATGTACTTTCCTTAGGTTCATCCTGGTAGCTCTACCTGGGATGAAGTCACACTGCTCCGAGTTTTTTGACCGATGTATCACTTTGTTTAGCCTATTCGCTAGGATTTTAGATTTTGTGAACATGGTTATGAGAAGGAAGAGATCAGTGCATACAGGGAAAGGAGATCAGTGCATACAGGGAAAGGCTAGGCCTGACCACACATGCACAAATTGTTAACTCTCCACCAAGAGAGAAGACCCAACCAGATAAGGTTTTTGTCTCTAAATATTCTTTGCAAAGCAAGAAGGTAAAGTCTATCATCAATAAACATTGGCGTGACACTAGAACAGAACATCAATTTCAGAATGCACTGACTTGTGCTTACAACCGATGTCAACATTTCAGAGATAAACTGGTTTGCACTAATTCCACAAGAGTCTGGAAATCCACCCGAGCTGACTGGTACCTTTTTCTGCATGCACTGTAGGAATTGCAATTTTGTGACAAAGGGTATATTTGTTTATCATCCGAGATCGAGTAAGAAGATTTGACTTCAACACTATGCTACTTGTCAAACAGCCAACATTATATATGCTATACGCTGTCCTTGTGGATTGTATTATGTGGGCCAAACTAAAAGCTTTTGTCGATTATGATGGAATAAGCATGTTCCAATATCCCTACTAAGAACATGTATGTCATGGTTGCATGGCAGTGGAGTGAATCACACAAAAAAATACCACAGATATGTTTCCAGGTCCTGGAGAAAGTTCAAAGAAAAGGGACACACGACAACTTGGCATTGAAACTGGACCAGAGATAAGTCTTTTGGATTGGCTGCTTAGATTTGGTCGCTCCATATGGAATGAACGAGGAATTTTAGTTTATGAGTTATCTGTGAATGCTTTGCTTAGACTGTTCATAGACTTTAATATAATTTGATGCACGATTAAACATGTACAGATTTATATGATTTCAAAGGTACATTTTGTTTTGTTATGATTGCCACAAATTTGTTAGGATGTTGCAGAAGTGTTGGGGATTCCTATCCAGTACCTCGTGTTCTACACGCAGACACATATAACGATGATATTTTGTGCTTTGGTACTACTAACTTGGATGCTGTCCACGAATATGCAAGTATTGTGCAGAAGTGTTGGGGATCCTTACTATGTACCTCTTTCTGCACATTTATATACACACAGTGTTCTGGTGTTACTTATTCAGAAATATTTGAGTTACTTTGTCTGTTGCAAAGATTTTATATGTGTTGACATCTCCATTTTTGACATTATTCACTTGGACGTGCTTTCCATTACGGTTGTTTGCCTTTTGTCGCAGTGACACTACATGCACTGATGTCATCTGTGTGTGGCATTGCTTGTGGTAATGTCACTGCGACTATGCCTGACCGTGGTTCGGGTATGCAACGTGGCAATATGTCAGTATTTAAGAAGAGTGGAAAGTAATCGGCTTTACATCACTCCCCAAGACACCTGTATTGTGTCTCATACGCTACATGTTTGTAAGTAGGGCTTCGACCTAGATACTCTAATTAGGGATGTATACTAATTGACCTTTTCACAATTGACCTCTTGAGAATTGACCTCGGAAGAACTGACCCAATTTAAAAGGTCAATTATGACATATATGCAGGGGGGAAACCCCCCACAACCACCCACCCAATCCAAAATCCCCTGCAACCTCCCAACCAATCCCCTTATATTATTTATAATCTAAAACCAACCCAATACATATATAAAATAACTAAAATAATATAAAGGTCAATTGTGCAGAAGGTCAATTAGGGCCACTATAATTAGGTCAATTAGGACAAAAGGTCAATTGTAAAAGGTCAATTTGGGTCATACCTCTAATTAGTATTATTTTTCATTCATGTATCTTCACATTATTTTAATTTCCACCCCTTCTTTTAATTAATTTTCAGGAGCACTCTGTCTTTATTATTGGAGGATTTATTGTATAGTGCAACAGGTAATATACACTGTCAGTAAGTTGAATGACTAATACTTTGGTGCAGATAGGCAATTAAAATACTGATTTGGCAATTTGTTTCTTTCAGTAATTATTCAGTTGCGGTCTATAGCACAGGCCTCATTATAAGTTGGCGGGTGCAGAATTAACGTGCTGGTTTTAACATCTACTGGCACGTTTCTGCATGGGCCAACTGCAAGTTTGCCAGTGAGGTGCCAAAATTACTCAGACCCCTTTGTATTGTGTGGCCGGGCTCCTCTAGCAGTCAATCCAGATAAAAGCAGAGTACACTTGGGCGCATCAGAAACTCCCAGCTACAAGAACGGAGGACTCAGCTGTAGGGCAGTTACTGTTGTTTATTAGCAAATGAAACAAGGATTACACAAGAAAAACAAAGTTCATCCAGAGCACTCAGCTTCTAAGCATGTGTCACATGGTTTAATTCTTGTGTGATGTCACAAATGCAGGTTCCCTCCTGGAAACTTATTGCACATTTTTTTTGGACAGCTTGGGCAAGATATGTATAAAGAATACATAGGTTAGTTCGAAGATTGTCTAGCCATGCTTAGTGGCTCCTGCGAGGACCCATCTACAATGTTGTAGCATCGTTGAGAGACCATTGGCCCTTGCAACCAATTATATCACAACACTAAAGGTGAATTTGGATTGGACAGTGTGTGTCTCCCCAACCCTGCGAGCCCGGACATTTCTCAGACTGAATGTACCTCTTCAAGGTAATGAGAAAGAACACAGAGGTGCAAAATGTTCTTTAATGTTGGTTCCATGTGTTAATATCCCCGCAAAAATATTGCGATACAAAAGAATTGCCATATTCTTGTGGCGATATTGACCCATGGACCCTGCGGGGGACACCTCCACAACCCCTGCATTATTTTAAAATGTGCAGGGGACACCCCCGCAATCCCTGCTCCCACAAATTATCCCCCCAAAAATAACACCTATGGCGAGACAAACGGCCATATGTACGGCAATATTTCTAGTGGGGACATTTTGTAGGAATACCTTTAATGTTGCCATTCTCTGATCACCTAAGCTTGTGAGAGTGCAGTCAGTTCTCTGGGAATGCACTGCTCTGTCCTGGTCATGTGTGTCGGGACCACAAAATGAAGCCCTCTGGCCTGCATTTATGAGGAGTTTAGCCTCAATTTCTGCAGGTAGCTCATTGACTCTGTAGTTGCAATATTCCTGCTACCCCTTCGTCCTTGGCTAGGTGTCCTGTTTTTGCTCGCCTTGAGCTGTGGCGATCATGTCAGCTTGCCTGTGTAGTCTGAATCTCTGTCTCTCCTTTATTGTTCATTTCAGAGGCCTATAACTCCAATAGTATTTCTTATGGCTTCTCCATGTTAGTAGTACTTTAAGCATATGCAAGCTATTATAGGGCGGCAATAGCCTCCTATAGTTAAGGTAAGCCAGACTCCCCCTTACTTCCCATTCAGTTTCCCATAGACAAACACGTCCAATGTTTGGCAAAGTGCAGAGCCCAAACTGCTGGATGGATTCGGACCAGGTCCAAAGTGACTTGGCCACAAAGTATTGATTTGGGATCCATGCGTGGTTTGGGGTTATTCCATGCAGTAGTTATTTGAATATGTGCCCCCTTCTCAAAAGTAGACAGCATATCTTGGGGATTTACCCGAGACCACAGGATTTTAGAAATGAAATGACTGCCATCTTGTTTTTCTCTTGATGTGAGAGATATATGTGGCAATGGCCAAGGATATGGGGAAATGAAACTCTGGAAAAAAACTATTTGCAGGTAAAAAAACATGCACACGCCATCAGGCTAGAGGTGGCTGAAGGTGGCTAGAGGGCACCAAGTGAAATTTGGGAGTTGGAGGGGGACTGAGTTTGCAACACAAAGCTTTCTATATCATTGAATAGCCAACATCTGAAAGCAAACTGCACCGCAGAAACAGTGTGTGTTGTGAGGGGTAAGAGAAAGAGTAGGAGGACATCTGGAGAGTGGGGGGGAGTGGGCACAGATGAAGGGGCACTTGTTGAGGGCCTGGACGGCATTGTTTGCACCCCTTTTGCCGATATTCACTGCTATATTAGAGGCTATAAAGGAATATGGGTAGCCCAGGTTATGGGTAGATCAGTACCCGCGGTTACAATTTTTGTTTTTTTCGAAAGATATTTTTACAGCTATGGTGATGCTGGGGTGAAAAATCACAGGTTATGGCCAGTGACATGATTGCCATCCAGGTCTCCCATCCATGCAGTAACCAGGAAAGACCCTGCATACCTTCAGTGAGGAAGGGGCCAGCCATCTCATGACATGTTGCCCAATAAATGAGCCAACCTTACTTGACAACTTAGAGAAATGGGCCTGCCCTTACCTTAGTCCCAGTTAGTACATGGATGGGTGTCCAAATGGGCATTCAAATTATTTTATTTCTTTAAACCAAGCTACAATCAGTAGACATTTTTTGCCTTTCGCTGAATTGCGTTCTGATATTTGTAGTCTCCCAGTCAATAATACAAAAACTGATATTTTTACAGTAACTTTGGGTTTCCCATCCTGCCAAAAAACAAGAGACAAACCCTGCTTAGCACCTACATGAGGAAGGGGTCAGCGCCGTAAGGCCATGTTGCCTAATAAAGAAGGCCATTTTACAAGACCACTTAAAGAAACAAGGCCTAACTGGGCTCAATCCTTCCATGCTTTGAAACTAACCCAGGTCAATCCCGGCTATTGCATGGATGGGAGACAATCCACGGTCCCAAATACTGTGTGTTTTCTTAGTTTTAAATATCTCATAACACAAAGCATCCACATTATTTCTTTAAACTGTGCTATTTCATACCTTGAAGATTTTGCACACAGAGACCATTGTTTTGCCTTTCGTTAAATTGCATTCTGGTAGTTTTAGTCTCACAGTCAAGATGGTACAATAATGCCACGGTTGTGCACTTTTTGCCTAATATAGTTCTATAACGATGTATATATTTGCATGACACTATGGAATGTGTACTTTCCAAGTTTGTTTTATAAAGCAGAGTATTCTTGAAAGCCAGACATGGGGTTGAGGATAGGAAATGATAAGACGGCAAGTAAGTCATGAGTTATTGCCCAAAATGTGGCAAGAGAGTTTGCAATCCTGGACACTGGTGCAGGTATTTTCCCCTGATTGTGGCTGCTGTTGATTGAAGGCCAGCCCCATCAGGCCATGGTGCCTGATAAGTGAGGCAGATTTAGAAGACCACTTAGAGCAATATGGCCTGAGGGGGCTGGCCCCGTCCTCACTTTGAAGCTAAGCAGAACTGTGAGCATATTCATGGGTGCCAACTTTTGATTTTCACTGTGGGTGCAGATAGTACCTGGACATATGTTATTCTTGTGGGTGGTCATTTTCTTCCTGTTTCCGTGCTGTTTAAATGTGGTGAGTTGGGGGTTGTGTGATGTATCACAACAGTTACCAAGAGTCCAGGCATAAAACAAGGGGCTTGAAGCTGCATGTCCCGTTTGGCTGCGCCCAGTTAGAGGCAGCCAGTTGGCTGCAGGGACCTCTCGGTGCAAGGATGTTTTGGCGCAAGTTGTCGCAATTACCATGGATCTGTAGGCACTTTGCATTTTGTAATATAGAGAAAACGTGGAAAAACATTTATTTACTGCAACATTATAAAACAGAATGGGAAATGTATTACACCGTTGGTGCAGAATTGAACACGTAATAAACATAAAACACATTTATTTATTGCAACATTATAAAACAGAATGGAACATGTAATACACCGTCTCTGGGCAACATTATAATAATGAAAACACACATTTGTGCTGAACGCTGCCTTCGAGAACCCTGGCCTGCAGGAATTCCAGGCGCAGCATTAAACCATTATGGTAGAATTATATTATTGTTTGGAAATCTCACAAGTTTCATACTCAGCTTTTTACAATTGGACATATTAAATTCTAGGCTAAGTATAAAATGTACATACTTTGATGTATTAAGCTATTGTTTTGTAGTGATTGAATGCTGGTCCTTGAACTCTGGCCCACAAGGGTTCAAGATGTTTTAAATTTTTATTTAAAACAGTATATTTTAATAAACACTGTTTTCTGCACTATGCAGCCTTAACAGGCATGCCTTTGATCCATGTGCCCTCCTTCATGGAAACGTTCACCAATCACTGCATGAGTTTAAGAAGGTCTTTTGAGCTGCACAACCAATAGCTTAATAAAAGTTTTGCGTTGTCCATTGCACATGAGCCAGCAAAAAACATGACTTTCTTTGCAGCTAAAGGTAGAGGCTTGCTACACAGTCCCATTATTCCATTAATATATTGCGCTGATTTTAGACTTTGAAAATGGTGTGGCCAAGTAGACACCTCTTTCCCCATCTGAAATAAACATATTTTACTTTGTTCCCATCCTGTGATTCTTCACTAAATACCTCCTCCTTCAACAATTTACAGATCCCTGACTGCCATTCAACCCAAACAAATAGAGGTGCAGGAGAAATCATGAATATATCTAAGTTACATGTCTTGTATATATTGTAATATGCAAAACGTCACTTGTTATTTGGAAGATGATCATTCAGATTTCCTTTTTACTTTGCATTTTGGAACTTGTAGTACAGGACACTTGATGGACAACACAAAACTACAAGTCACAAAATGAATTAAAAAAAAAAAACAAGAACTGGGTGGGCATCTTCTGAATTACATGGAAACATGCACACATATACACACAAACTGACATTGAAAACTCACACTCGATGTGTCACAATGCTCACTTGCACACACGGGTGCGCATGCTTGCGCGCACACTAACACTCACCTGCACAGAGCAAATGCACACTACATGCACAATCGCTCACACAAACATTCACACCATCTACACAAACGCTCACATCAAGCACACACACATTGGGCCTCATTACGACCCTGGCGGATGGACCATGGTGCTAATAGCACCATGGTCCATGCCGGTAACTCTCTGACTCCGCCATGGCGGAATGGGGAATTACCACCCCATTCCGAGGTTGGCGGAGTGGTAATTCCACTCCAAAAAGCAGGCGTTAAAATCACCATCCCGCAAAGGGACCTTGTAATGAGGCGTTAAGGGTCGGCGCCGTTTACGGCGCCGTAAAACCCTTAACGCCTGACTCATAATGAGGCTGATTGCATGCACACCCTCTCAGATGACATGCACACCATCACACGGGAAATTCTCCCATACACTGCACATATATTCAAAATGAGAACTACTCTGTCTCTGGGCAACAGTATAACACAGAAAAAGTCAAATTAAAAAAATCACATTCATGCTGAACGCTGCTATTGGAGAACTTTGGACTGCAGGAGTTCAAGACACAACATATGCTACAATAATGTTCTTGTTTGGAGTCTCACAAATTTCATACCTAGCATTTTATCATTACAAATATGAAATGTATGCCCGATAAGGCACAAAGCCATTATGGATTAGTGGTTAAATGCTGGGCCTTGAGCACTGGCTGTATTTTTTTTTAAATTTAACTTATTTAATTTAATTAAAAGAAAAGCACTGCAACTGGGAGGTGGCAAGGGTTGTTGCAGTGCAATGCTGTGATCTTATTTTGTACGAGGGCGATTAGACATGGCTGCAATGTAAGCCACATCCAAACATACCTTGCACCAAGATAACTGGTTCGTATTGTGGCTCGTATTGTGTTGAAGACCATGGCTAGTGACTGGTTAGTGTATACAATATACAGTGGGCACAGTGGAAGGCCATAACTAGTGGCTGGTTACTGTTGTATAATTCACAGTGGGCACGACCAAAGGCCATCACATATTGCATTTGATTATTTTAAAATATACAGTGTACATGGCCAATAGATGTACAAACTGCTCAAGGTCAAAAGTCATGGCTAGTGGCCCATGTATATGCTAGAATATTTAGTGAGCACAGCCAAAGATTGTGACCACTGGCCAGTATTATGCTAATGTCCATGGCTAGTGCCTGACCACTGTAAATAATGAATTCTATGTTATTTCATCGCCATATATGTAAACGCTTGCCAATTAAAAATGTACATTCAAATACAAAATGTTCACCATTTTTTGTTTTTTTGGGGGTTTGGGGTGGTCACCCCAAACACCCCTTCCCCCACCTATTCTTACCTATTCCATACCCACTCAAACACTTATCTGTCCTTTCCCACTCCCCTAAAAAATGCAATGAACATGTTTGTTATAATGTTCACGTTTAAATGCCATGCTTTTAAATGTACGGTGATGAAAGGACATCGTACCATGTAATATAAAGTGGACAAGGTTGAAAGCTGTATCCACTGGTAAAGGGCAAAATCTATGGTTGGTAGCCTGTTAGTGTTTTAAAATATTCAGTTCATATGGATGAAGGTTGTGACCACTGTCCATACCTGAAGGCCATGACTAGTACCTATTCATGTGTTAAAAAATATTTGACCATGCTTAATGGCAGTTACTGGTGTCATCAGTGATGTGATATGTGATATCATCATTGTGCATTGTGGTCATAGACTGTGCAACAGGGGGCACAAAGTTAAGGTGATTGTTGCTGAATTTTGGGGGTTTTGTTGCGTTAAGTTCTCACCTGAATGCACCTGGAAATAAAGTTTCTTCCTTGAATTTTAAAGCATTTGTCCCAATGTATTGTTCACCTTAACATCCCTGCAACTTTTTTTTTTGGCCTTGAAAAAAAAAAAATATATATATATATTAAGTTGCGCTACTAAAAACCTATCAGATTCAGTAAAAAAACGTTGTTAAAGGGACGTTATGGTTCCAAGTAAAACCGAAAACCCCCTGAAATTCACCAGTTATGATAAGCTAAGCAACCATAACTCGCGCCACCACCATGCATTGCTAAGACTAACATCCAGGACATCAAAGATGACATCACAAATGTCATTGATGACGTCCCTTTTTTTCTGAATCTGATAGGTTTTTAGTAGCGCAACTTAACCATAATGTCCCTTTAACAAAGTTTTTTTACTGAATTTCATAGGTTTTTAGTAGCGCAAATTAACCATAACTTCCCTTTAACAAAGTTTTTTTACTGAATTTCATAGGTTTTTCGTAGCGCAACTGAACCATACGTCCCTTTAACAACGTTTTATTACTGAATTTCATAGTTTTCTAGTAGCACAACTTAACAATAATAACTTTGACTTTATGTACATGTAATGTGGAACATACTGAACCCTTTCTACTGAATTTGACTGTCCGCGGACATGTTCGGACAACACTACCACCACCTAAAACTCTGGGGGGGGTATGTGTAATTGTTATATCATAACATAGGAACATTTAACAAATTCACAAAGCAGCACACATACAAAGTATATGTAGTAATACTTAAGAAATGTAATCTATATATGTAACACACTAACCATTCAATTAAATACAATATGTTCTAAAATGGAATGTACCAAAAGAAGATAAAGTAGCTTCCAACATAATTACCTCACAGACACTCCACAACTAAGAGCAAGACCAGACGTACAGAGTACTAATCACATATCTTACCTGAAATAGTAAGTGCACTTCATTTTACTCATATATTTCTAAACTTTCTGTATTAGATAAAAAAATATATTACTTTTTTGTTTTCTCACAGAAATGTGTAGTACTCTGGAGTGGCTAGAGGAGCATTTCCCACGAGAGGAAATGTCAGAAGATAGTGCACCTAATGGAACACTTTACTATATAAACCAATTAATTAATATTATTTTGTATACATTTAACATATACTTTTTTTTTGTACAGACCATACAAAAATTGAAACTACTACAGAAAAAGAAGCGGTGGATAACACTCTGGAACACATAAACGAAAAAATTGACCAACTTATGGCAAATTTTACAAATTTAAAAAACTTTGTGGAAGATCACTTAAAACTAACACCAAGATACCATTGTCCCACCTGTACTTGTCCCCCCTCACCAGATCCCACTGATTTAACCCCAAACCCTCTCCATGGACCAAAACGTTTTGATGACATTTCCATCCCTTCTTCACCTGATCCCAATTATGTTGAAATCCCTCATTCTCCTGTTTTTGTTTCCGTTTCTGCCCCACCTTCTCAGTCATAAATTGTTAATATATGGCAAATAAAGTTACTTTTTTATATTGTGTTGTAATTCGTTTCATTTCTTTTTGTTAAAACCAATTTAGGTGTCCACGGACAGCGCGGTTGTTCGGAAATGTTCGTAAATAGACGAAAATGTAAGTGTCCTGAGGACACTATATCTGTCCGTAATGTTCTCATGCAAGTTGAAACTGTTCTAAGAACACTCGTAGTGTCCTGAAATGTTCGTAAATAAACAAAAATGGAGGTGTCCTTAAGAACACTATGCCTGTCCGTAGTGTTCGCTAGCAAGTTGAAATTGTTCTAAGAACACTTGTGGTGTCCTGAATTGTTTGTAAATAAATGAAAATGGAGGTGTGCTGGGGACGCTATGTCTGTCCGTATTGTTCGCAAGTAAGTTCAACTGTGCTAAGAAAAAACGGCTGTCCGTAACTGTTTGTTTTACATGTGACGCACTTTTAATTAGTTCAGGACCCGAATGCTGTCCGTAGAACATCAACGCGCATGCGCAAAAACAATGTCCGCAAATTGGGTGTCCTGCGGACGGCCGCTTCCTTAGCGAACATGCTCACGAAGCAATCATGTTACCGTGCCCACGCTGATCGCGTGTTCTGAATGCGGACACTGTTCGTGTCCCCGAACAGTTTAAAAGTACATTTCCAAGTAATCCACAATATTTCTCATTAAAAAACTCACCATACCACAAATCCCACATACTAATCCTAAGTTTCCACATAGTTTTTGTGACTTTTTGAACCTTTTTTGGTGTTCGATCTGTCTTGAGGACGGCGCGCATGTCCGCGAACCGCGCACAAGCACCCCTATAAAAGACCACGCCCTAGAGCTCATTCCCATTGTGTTTCTGGCTATTCCACAGAGCAAACTGCATTTTGCTGCATACTTTGCAGATTTTGAGATTTCCATCTCCAAGCCGATGACATCCATGGCTCCACTATTGCCACCTGGTGCTACATCTGCCTCAGCATCAGCCCCATCCCCTCCACCACCACCATCTCCCCAAGGGCCTGAAGAGGGGAACAGGAGTGAGGATACAGAGGAGGAAGAAGATGATGACGAGAATGAGGGAGAGGAAATCCCTACTACCTGCCCTCGGCGTGATTCTTGGGTGTGGCGGTTGTTTACCGTTCATGGGAATGGTCCTAAGGCTCGTGCGAACCGTGTCACCTGCAATGAGTGCAAAATGGTACTCAGTCGTGGGAGGCATGGTTCGTACAGCTTTGGGACCACTACCATGAAGCGACACCTCAACTCATTTCACACTGGGGCGATTTGCCAGGTTGTACCTTGCGAAGAGCGTGGTAGGTTGATTACCTCTACTTCATCCTCCATTTCTGATCCTGTCACCACAAGGAACACCGCTGTGGAACAGCGTCTTCCTCAAGCTGCCACACAGGCCATACAGAATTCTGATGACCCTTACCTTTCGAGGGTCACAGTTGTATGTGTGTACTGTGATACAGTACTCTGCAGGGCGGAACGACTTCGGAGTGCTTTTGAGACTATCGTCTCACAGCAGGAGAAGACCTGCTCACTACCCAAATAAAACCCACTCTACATCTTCCTCTCTCAGCTCGCCCTTTCTTATCCCTGTGGTTGGTGGCCCCCCCTTTACCCTCTTTTCCCCTCGTCTCCTAGTGTGTCGTGTATAAAAAACCAAAAAAAAATACAAAATAACAAAAATTAAAAAAAGGCTCTTTTCAGAGCCGCCTTTCACAGTTAAAAAATAGAAGTGAAGATAAATAAAGCAGGGCCCTTTGTATTTCTTGAAAGTCTGCGGACAGTTCACCAACATAAAAAAATTTGGGGTACTACCCTATTATAACCATTGCATTTTTCTCTGGGAGGAAGTGGTGGCTCTGAAAAGAGCCGTTGGGAGGTGTTTGTATGTCAAAAATTATAAATACTTAACACCTACTTCAAAATGGATGTTGTAATTCTAAAAAAGGTTGCAATGCATTGTGTACATTTCTCAGAAAAATCTGATTGCCAGCATAAGTAAGATGGACTCCATCTCTGCGAAAAATGTATGTACTACGAAACAAAATATTCTCATGGTGAAAAGAGGACATGCCAAAATCTCTTAGGAAGGCACAAACAGCCTTATTGACATTACACCTTGCTTTCTCCGTTTGTGGACCACATGAGAAAGAACCAAGCCACATTTGTCTCTGCGCAATCCGTGAAAAAATTACTTTGGAGGTTGGAAACATGTCCATGATCTTCTGAAGTCCTTCTTTCATTGCAAATTGCAAAGAAATTCCAGACACATGTCCTAAACTGTTCCCTCCACAATGAATTACAATTATGTCTGGATGTTCCTCTATCTTCAAAGTTGCACAGAGAGGTAGCAAGTCCAACCACTTCATTCCACGCACTCCATGCCCGTGCACTTCCACATGTGCGAATCCAAGATCTATAGATACTCCACAGCTTTCTGCATGCACCATCAACCAATGTATCCACGAGTCTCCCAAAATCCACACAATCTGTTTTTTGAAACACTCAGCCATAGCTACCTGTTCTTCTCTCAGCAAAAAGAATATCTGAGAAAACCTCTCCTAGCACAACACACTCAGTAAACTTTACTGACCAATCCCTTGCTACATTCAATCTCATTTGCATGCCTCCCCACCCCAAATTCCCCAGATGTAATACGCGGTGTCCTAGAACTACCGCCATGTCCGTAAACATATTGTAACATGGACAGCCCTTCTACCATTTCCACTTCACTCTGTGTGCCATTCCCTCATTGGATGAAGCTAAGAAATCACATGACCATCCACCAATCAAATCCAAGACCTCTACATGTAACTACATTATCATAGAACGGCACTGCAAATGTACGGTGAATCTCTCGGAGTACAAGTCTCATACCATTGGCAATCACGATCTACGAGAAATACTATACAATTCTCCAAGATTTCTACTTGCAGCTTCATCCATATCCATATGCATGAACACAAACTACAGGTATGCATATTTTCTATACAGTACATGAACACATTTTCTAACCGACTTTTACCTTGTATAATCTGTAAAATGAATCTACGATCATTTTTTCATTGTCCTAAAATGAACTGTGACTTACAAACCTTTATACCGTTTAATTTCTTCATACACACACACACACGCAAATAATGTTAAACTAACATTTTGAAATAAAATATATAAACTACATATAATCAAACAAAATTACATGCACACTCTATGGTCAAATCTCAAACAATAATACTTGTACAAACACATAATTGGTTTTATTTTTTTTAATTTATATAATTACTTACATATATATATAGGACAAGCAGGCTATGACATTGACTCACTATTACGTGGAAAAGCAGGCTATGGCATTTACTCACTATTACGTGGAAAAGCTTAGTTACAGGAATAGTGGTATACAGTGGTACATTATGAATTTCACAAGCCATAGTAAAGATATTTTCTTTCCTAAAGTTAGTCATAAGATAGTTTTAATGGTTTTGAGGAAGGTGCTGAGCATTTGAATTTAAAAAATCTATGTCTAAATTAAAAACAGTGTTATATACAAACCACATTACTAATTTTGTTCTTTTACAATTGCAGTGAAGACCATTCTCCTGAAAAGAAGCAGCCGAATTTGAAGTACAAAGAACAACTAAGAAGCAAACTGCTCATTTTAGAAAAAAAGTAAGTAGAATGTTACCATAATATTTGAATTATTACTCAAACACACTGTAAGGTTAATTCATGTTATTTCTGTGCCTAAAAATAGAGATTCTGCACCATTCTGACCAACAATCCCCCCGTCTTAAACAGTGATTTACTGGCAGAATGGCCCACAAATTCCTATTTTTCGACACACAAATTACCCAACTCAGCCGCTAGAATTTACATGTTGTAGAACAAACAACTGTTTTAATTTTATAGCTTTAGATATACTATTTATACTTCTCCACACCACTGGCTTACTTTTTTCTGCCATCTGAACCCCAGTTTAGTAACACATTAATTCAAAAATACCCATCCCTAGTAGTTGTGTTTCCCAATGCACAATCACACACCATTACATACATCTTTATTATCTTACTCAAACACTCATGCACACAACACACATGCATTGCAGAACACCCCAACCCATACCTTCTGCATTTTTTTCAACAGACCCTAAAGAATGCCTACCAAAAAGCAACTCCGTAGAAAGGAGCGCAGAAGTAGAGCAAATGAAAAGAAAAGTCTCCAACATAAACATCCATCTATAGCAGAATTTGTAAAAAAAAATTGAAACACAACAGCTAATACAGTCATTTAGTGAAACAGAAGAGGTTTCTAGTACAAACACTTTGCCTCCTCTATCAAAAAGTAAAACAACCCAAAAAACAATTAACAGAAAATCAACTATCACTACAAATAAAGCTTCTTCTATAAATCTTGATATAGTACAAAGTAAGCATACCAAGAAAAGTATTTTATCCAAAATATTCTGTCACAAAGTCCTTCAAAATCTTATAAAAAAAGGAGAGAAACCAGGTTCAACACTTCAAACCTATCGCAAGAAAGTAATCTTAGAAGCGTTGATAGACAGTGCAATTCTTCTAAAAAAAAAGTTATTTATTTTAGTGTTAAACAGAATGAAACCACTAACAAAACTAATAACTAAATTACAAAAAAGACTTCTCAATAACGAAATGTCAACAGAAATAACTTCTTAAATATCTGTGGAGTTGAATGGAGTCACACTACAAGCACAGAACCATACTTTAATGAAGAAGCCTACAAACAAAAGCAAACAAATACAATTGCCATACATAGCAGTGGTCGAGGTTATAAAAAAGTTAATAATACCATAATGGAACAAGAAGTACTCCTTACAAAAATATGCCCTGAAAACGTAGATTTACCCCTCCATTCAACTGAATCAGAACATCTAGTGTACAAATGGTCATGCACGTCAATGTGTAACATTCCCAAAAAATGTTCAAGTCTTTACGCCAATTCCTCAATCAATATGTGAAAAGTAAAGACAAAATCAAAATGAAACTACTGCAAAATATGGATGCTTGTCCAGTACGCAGGTATACAGGACTACAAGGACATTCATTGGCCTGCATTACAGGACCTACTTGCAAAACAACCTTCCATGATATCAAAAGGATATCAACACATCATGCAAGCATAAGAAATCTAGTTTATAAACTGTACTATGCTAAAAGTCCTGCTTTAGCACTAGCCAATTTAAATAGCATTCTTCTATATGGTACAGCAAAAGACCTACTAGAAGAAATCGACTATACCCAGACAAAATATTTTGGAAGGGAAACCCATTTACAAGATGAATTAGCTGTAAACCAACTTCGTAACAATTCTGCACATGGCAAACTTTCACTACACACATACAAAAAAGAAATACTAAAATTTGAAAGTACTTCAGCTGAAGTACCAAACCACGTGTGTGTATGTTGCCGCAGAACTTTTTATAAAAGTAACACAAAAACTGTAGACCTATCATACAAAATAGAAGACAATGAAGCTTCTAAATGGTTTGAATTAGCTCTCTACCTTATAGCAGAAAACAAATACGAAATAACTGACCAGATAATACTTTGCATTTACTGCACTACAAAACTTGACAACAACCAAACTCCTTCACATGCTATCACAAATAACTTGGAATTATATCCACTACCAAAACCCCTTCAACAACTTAATTTATATGAGAGCATCATAATTCAAACAGTGCACCCATTTCAAGCAATAATACGCCTTCAACCAAAAACTGCTAAATTCCTTCCCTCTGAATTAGTGAAAGGTATTCATGGAAAAGTAGTGTATTTACCATTAGATCTAAAAGGAAATGTGCACACTATAGGAGTGCAAAGTCCAATGCAACAATCTTTAATTATCTTGGTAAATGGAGTACCTACAAAAGACAAAAAAATATGGCAACAACTGGTAGATTTACATAAAGTTAGAGAAGCCCTGCAATATCTTAAAGAGAATAATGAATATTACAAATAAATTAATATTGAAAAACTTGAAAGATACAACTGAAATAATTCAAGAGACACAAGAAGCTGGTCAATTTGAGCTCCTAGATCCTGCTACAATATCAAACACTTTAGGCCATTATACAATTCATCCATTGCACTCAAATGACACCATAGAAGATGCACTGGAAACGTACCAAATGCGTCAAACAAAAGTATCACCAATCAGCATATGGGAAAAAAGTATAGAAGCACATGCTTTTCCTCTACTCTGTCCTACTGGCAAAGGAGGAAGATACGATGATGACCTATTCAAATATCAGCATCAGGATATCGCTCATTACGAATGTATTCTGAAGATCCCAGATTTCGACAAAATGTGGAATACATATTCCACCTACTCTTTGAAAGTGAACTTTATGTTATGGAGTTGCACACATATTAAAATCAGGATCACACTTTCAAAATATGACAGCTACACAATTATTACAAAAAGTTCAACAAAAAGATGAGGCTTTACAAGCAAATCTTACAAATCTATTAGCAAATATGGGTGGTACTAAAGAGTACTTGTTTCGACGTCATGGTGATGTGCGTTGTATGATCAGAAACCTTGGCCCACCCACTTGGTTTGTTACATTAAGTTGTGCAGAATATGCATGGGAAGATGTACATGCTTTCCTACGCATATCAAACGAAAACAAAACAAACATAGATACACTAACACCTGGAGAACTTTGTTCTGAGGATCCTGTTAATGTTTCAAGATATTTTCACCATCGCTTCATTGCTATGCTACATTTTATTTGTAATAAAACTGTTCCTCCCCTTGGAGACGTGCAACACTTCTTTTGGAGAAAAGAATACCAAGCCAGAGGAGCACCACATGTCCACATGCTTTTATGGATTAAAGATGCTCCTAAATTTGGTCAAGACACTGATGCCACTGTTTTACAGTTTATTGAAAAATATGTCACTTGTGAAATTCCATCAGAATCCACAAATAGTGATCTTCATGCAAAAATGTTACAATTCCAAAGACACAAATGTGGCGAATACTGTCGTCGCAAATACAAAAACAAAGGGAAATACTACACCAAATGCCGATTTGGTTTCCCTAGACCAGTTACAAATACAGGTCAAGTGAACAACCTCATGTCTTCAGTTAGACATAGTGTTAAAGGTAAGTCACCTAAAAATACATATTGCATAAAAAGAAAAGAAGAAGAAAAATATATCAATGATTACAATGCAATCATTGCCCACTTATGGAATGCAAACATAGATGTGCAGTACATTGCAGACAATTCTACTGCAGTTGCACGATATGTCACAGCATACTTAACCAAATCAGAAAGGACAGAGCTCCAAGACCTCTGGAATGACCTTTCATCAGATAAAACAGTGTCTTAGAAGTTATACAGCTGTTAGGTTTACCCAGCAACCGATACAGGGAGATACGAGGAGCTTCCCAGACTATATTTCCCAAAGGAAGTGGGAAGTTCGGGTCCGTGCGCGTGTGTTGACGTGGTGACGTCGTTACGCGACGTTGCGTTTACGTTAGCACTCGGCGTGATGACATAATCACGCCTCCCGCAAGAGCGACCCCGGGATCTAGACTCTAAAATTAGATCTAACCAGAGCCTCACTGTGGTTCACGCTACCCGCTACTATTGAGACTGACTGAGTGAGTAATCTTTAACATCACAGTTTTTTGCTCATGACTAAAAGACTGTAGGTCTTCATGAGTTTTCCGTTATTTTACAGCCACTAAAGAAAAGATGACAATTCCGTTTGGTTGGGAAACGACAACTGAATAAATTGGCTGGATACCTTGGAGACAGTTCTCTCCAACACTGTTATATGAGTAAGTGGATGCTTTTTATTTATAAGCATTTGCACTTAGAACTCAAGAAGCGGACAAACCTCTGAGGGCATTTTGTCTCCGCAATTATATCTTTCAGGGAACAGACAGCCTATTGGGTATATACATTTTTTTGAGAAATTGGAACATATTATGAGTGGATGGAGTGACGCCGGGGCCACAAGTTTATAACAATATGGTAAGATGCCTCTGTTATGAAAGTAAGAGATGATAATACATCACTTCATGCCAATACGAGTCTAATGCCAATATGTGTTATATACTAGGACAGAAGTTAGAGGAAACCAGGCACCAAGTTCTAAAGCAATTGAAATTCTGCCGTTAAAGTAACCATTCAAGGTTAGAGAAGACTCCACGATAGTGAACCCTCGAGTCAGAGAGGTATGTAATGATTAACATACTTTTCACCCTTATAGGGATAGGGGTTATACAGTTAGTCTAATTAATGGTCTAGTACTGTGACATGAGAGAGTAATATAGTGCCTCCTTTATATTAACAGGGTACATCGTCTTTACAAGAAGACTGAGTCTGGAGTACATGGTTTCAGCTTGAATAAGATCGACACAAGATACTACACACCCCTGAAGAATGTCCTGCATTGTTTGATAATGGGACAGAAACTTGTACAAGTTGGGAATTTGAAAAACTAAAATATGAAATAGCGAAAATAACATCTTAGGCTAGGGGACTCAGTGTGATTAGGCCATACGAGTTCCACCAAAGATCAAATTTAAGATTTGAACCAACTAAGGCTGATTTACTTGTGTGATTTTAAAATTGTTTGATTGTTTTATGTGATATGATCATTTTTTATGATGACTTTTTTAGTAATGAACTTTATATAACTAATGCAATTAGTACTGTTTGAGTATCATAGTGCTACTTACCTGCTAGATAGGATACCCATGTGGGTTTTGGCACCTCTTAGGAATTGAACTTCTTTTTGTAGATAACAGACATTGCTCCACGGAGTAAGAAGTTTGTAAATCCCCACTTGTGGCTTTTTAGCCGTTTTGTGAATACTGTGTTTTGGAGATCATCAGGGTCTCGCTGGCTAATGTGGTTATTTGCACGTCCTCTTCTGTCCTAGTGTACCTTTTTCAGATATTGGCTGGCCTCAATATGACTTCAGAAAAGTGTTAAGCCTATAATGATGACTATGTACGCAAGCTCATGGAATCTTTACCTGTAATAGGTCTTAACAAAGATCTAGATACCCTTGGCAAAGATGACCAATGGGATGAACTCGTACAGATGAGAAAAAGACTCATACGTACGGAGTTACATGCCATAATCATGATAGAGTATGTAAAGAATTTAGCTTTGCCACAAGGGCTTACAGTCTGGAATGAACCCTGTCTATTTTTAGACAATCCTGAATTTAAACTGAAGTGGAGTTACTTCGCTAATAAGTGCAGCCGTGATTGGCTGATACTTATTATAGAAACTGCACAAGAAACAGCAAAAAAGATTGAAATAGACTTAAAGGATTTAGAGGAGGAAATAAAGAACAAATTTGATGTAGAGGCTGTTATGAAAGGCCTAGAAAAACACCTAAAAGACATGCAGGAATTTAAAACTGAAACCATTTCTGAACACATCAAAAGGATGAAGAAAGATATACAAAATTTCACCCATGAGAAGGCTTTTGGCTGTACCAACAAAGATTAGAAATTTGGAGAACCAAGACCTAATCCGAGGCAGAATCGGAAAGTACGTTTCCGCAATACCTCCTATAGCTCCAGTGATGGGGCCTCTGAGTACGATGAATACAGTGACCCCCCGAGTAATAGTGGTGACACCCGACCGAGTCGGGGTAGAGGATCCAGAGGCAATAATCGTAGAGGCGATAACCAACGACAGTCTTTTTTAGGAAGGGGAGAAAATCAAAGGAAATGGGCACCAGAGCGGATGCAGACACGCAGCAACAGGGGTTGGTAGTAAACCTCTCAGATGTAATTTTGTCTAAGAAAGAGGAGGAGGTACTCAACAAAGGGCTTAACTTTGTGATATCCAAACACCATAATCCCTTTGAATACAGGGTGGAATTCAATCAATTTATGTGCAAAATACATTTGAGAGCGTTCTTTAAAGTTACCCCCTTTGAGAAAGGTGAAAACTGCAGTGGCCTTAGGAATCCCTCTACTTTCTGCACTCCTTTTAATTCACATACACCTGAATCTAAAGTCTTTGAAAAGAAAGGGATGGAGGAAATTAACATCTTAGAATCTCAAGGAATGCCACATCATTCCAATTTGAGTAAAACAGAACAACACACTTTAAAAAACTTGGGTGCAAATGAGAAAATTGTCATTCGCCAGGCTGACAAAGGCGGCGCAATAGTGGTTTGGAATAGAAACAACTATATTGAGGAGTGTCTAAATCTTCTCTCTGATACTAATCACTACCAAAAGCTAGATAGAGACCCTAGTAATGACCTTATTAGTAAAATTAAAGAGAAGGTTACTAAAGCGGTTGAACTAGAGATGATTAGCAAACAAGAGGTTGAGTATTTAATCAGAGAGAATGGAAGAATACCCATATTTTACATTCTCCCTAAAATTCACAAAAATCTGGAGAAACCCCCGTGTAGACCTATCGTCTCGGGTGTTAATTCTCTACTAGAACCCCTCTCCAAGTTTGTGGATTTCTATTTGAGACCTTTTATTCCAAATATGAAAAGCTATATAAAGGATACCACGGATGCCATCAACAGAATTGAGGGAAACAATGTTGACCCAAATGTGAATTTGCTAATGTGTTTGGATATACAAGCATTATACACCAATATACCTCAATTAGCAACATTAGAGGTAGTAGAAGAGACTTTACTGAATAGAGAAGATCAATATCCAGTCTCTAATTCC
The DNA here is from genome assembly GCF_040938575.1 of Ambystoma mexicanum. Taxonomy (NCBI): domain Eukaryota; kingdom Metazoa; phylum Chordata; class Amphibia; order Caudata; family Ambystomatidae; genus Ambystoma; species Ambystoma mexicanum. Next base: position 38,062,497 of record NC_090924.1, on the reverse strand, counting down.
TTTATAAAATGGTGTACGGAAATGGCCCTCACGAACAATTTCTTTCAGTTTATGGGCCAGTTCTACAAACAGATAGTGGGTACAGCCATGGGGGTGGCAATGGCACCAAATGTGGCCAATTTGTACGTCAATATGTTTGATGAAACAGTAGTGTATACCAACCGTAATCCGTTCCAAGAGACCATCCTATGTTGGCTACGCAACATAGATGACGTTTTTGTCATTTGGAAAGGGAGTGAAGAGGGATCAAAGCAGTTTGTACAGTGGCTGAACCAACAGAATAGATACCTCAAGTTTACTAGCAATATTAGTAATGAACAAATACATTATCTAGATATTTGTATCTATCATGATCAAGGGTTGCTGTTGGTCAAACCCTATACTAGGGAGACTGATAGGAATGCATTATTGCACTATAACAGCCACCATGCACAACATGTGAAAAACAACCTGCCCTTTGGGCAATTTCTCCGGTTGAAGAAGAATGGTAGTACCAATGCTTCCTATGAGAATGGGGCCAATGTTCTTATCGATAAATTGGTCCATAGAGGATATCCCACCCCTCTAGTCAAAAAAGCTGCCAAGAGAGCTTTTAACAATAATCTAGAAGCTCTCTTAGATCAACAAATACGCAGAGATGGAGAAACAAAAGAGACCCCATTGGTTTTTATAAACACATTTAGTAATCTGTCGTATAAGATCAAAAGTATTATTCACAGAAATTGGAAGAAAATTATGACTAAAGAAATTGGGAATCCTATTGTAGCTTTCAAAAAGAGTACCACTGTACGTGACTTAGTCATGAGAAATGATGTAAAGAACAGGAAGAAAGTGTGTCAACAGACTAACCTAAGGGGACTCCCGCCAGTATTGGGACATCATCCCTGTGGTAATTGCACAATGTGTACGCAAACTAGAAAAACTATGACTGTGGACTTGGGCTTTGGTAAAACGTGAAAAATGGCAGAGCATACAAACTGTGAAACAAGTAATGTCATCTACTTAATTAAATGTGGAAAAGGTTTTTTGCTCCCGGTTATCTTGGTTATAAAGATTTGAAATGATATCCATAACACTTTGGTTGGTACGAAGTGATTCGTTTATTGTGGTCAGCCGACACGTGTTTCGACCCGTAGGGTCTTTCTCAAGGCTGAACAGTGTTCAATGGTGACAGGTGTTTATGTGATTTGTGACAATTGTGTGACAGATTATATTATATTCCATTGTGGTGTAGGGGTGATGTGCAGTAAGAGACCAAAAATAACAAAACATAACATCACATCAAAATACATTGACGTGTTAATTTATAAAGAGCATTGTTGCATGCAAGCGAGGAGAAGGGGAGGAAAAGAAGAAGGAGAAGGTTAGCAAGTGGGCAGAAGGGGCGGAAAAGGGGGGTTTTTCTTTAATGAGGTGGAATCCTCTTACCTAGTCTGTTTGCTGATTGCCCTCAGTGGGGTGTTGTTCAATTTGGAACTGTCCTTGCGGCAGTCCTGGCTCCTATTGGGCCCTGTGATAAGAAATTACAATAATGGTGGTTGTAAAAGCATTGTGGTACGATATACCTGATTAATTTCTAGTTGGTTCCCAGCTAGTGAGTGTTCTTGGCGACGTCGAAATCACATCACGTGCAAATCCGGCTCGTGTGTGTTTCTTGGCCGTGTAGGTCGTCCCTAGGGGAGTTCTACCCAAGAACTCCGCTAGGGACGACCCACACGGCCAAGAAACACACACAAGCCGGATTTGCACGTGATGTGATTATAACCAAGATAACCGGGAGCAAAAACCTTTTCCACGTACCAAACAGGGGCTCAGGCTTAACCCCAAAACGGCTCCTGTGATCTTGCCAAACTCACAATCTAAATATAACTGTTGCACAGCACAGGCAGGTTCCATTCCTAGAAGCCTCAACCCACAGTACTTAATTAAATGTCCCTGTCAACTTATGTACATAGGGAAAACAAACAGAAAATGTAAAACAAGGATGAACGAGCATAGAAGTTGCATTGGGAATGGAATTGAACAAGCACCCATGGTGAAACATTTTATGGAAAAGAAACATACCAGTAATGAATTTGAATGGGTGATTCTGAAACAAATTAAAGGGGAGTCACAAGAATTGATCAACAAAAAGTTACTTCAATTAGAACAGAAATTGATATTTTTGTCCAAAAGCCACCTCCATGGTTTGAACGAAGGGGTGGAGTGGCATAATGCCTAGGCAACTTGTTTTGACTCAATCACTGTTGTTGAAAATATGATCTTGGATAAATGTAACCATGCTATTGCCATAGTACCCAAACAATATTCCACTGTTTACACAATGATATATTGGAGATGTATGTTGAGGGCGAGACTTGTAGATAGCACGGATGCAGGTTTTTAGAATATCTAGATATATTCGCTGGGGTGGCTTAGAATACATCAACATGTTTGCCAAGCCGTTAGTTTCCATGTCAAATATCTATCTGAAACTCTGTCTATATATGCTTTATCAGATCGAATTGCAATATGAACAAATGAATTATTGGTGCTATAGTTGGGAAGTGATGCGGTTACATATCCCCCCTTTCCCCTCTTTCTTTGGATCCATCCATAGTTCAACAGAATTGTTTGTTACATCATTCACTTTTATTTAAATGGTATCAGTGATGCCCCAGTGCTGGATGATGGAGGCGCAACATTGGCTGGATTTTTAGTGCCTGTATGTTAGGTTTACCCAGCAACCGATACAGGGAGATACGAGGAACTTCCCGGACTACATTTCCCATAGGAAGTGGGAAGTTCGGGTCCGTGCCCGTGTGTTGACGTGGTGACGTCGTTACGCAACGTTGCGTTTACGTCGGCGCTCGGCGTGATGACATCATCACGCCTCCCGCGAGAGCGACCCCAGGATCTAGACTCTAAAATTTGATCTAACCAGAGTCTCACCGTGGTTCGCGCTACCCGCTACTATTGAGAGTGTCTGAGTGAGTAATCTTTAACATCACAGTTTTTTGCTCATGACTAAAAGACTATAGGTCTTCATGAGTTTTCCGTTATTTTACAGCCACTAAAGAAAAGATGACAATTCCGTTTGGTTGGGAAACGACAACTGAATAAATTGGCTGGACACCTTGGAGACAGTTCTGTCCAACACTGTTATATGAGTAAGTGGATGCTTTTTATTTATTAGCATTTGCACTTAGAACTCAAGAAGCGGACAAACCTCTGAGGGCATTTAGTCACCGCAATTATATCATTCAGGGAACGGACAGCCTATTGGGTATATGAATTTTTTTGAGAAATTGGAACATATTATGAGTGGATGGAGTGACGCCGGGGCCACACGTTTATAACAATATGGTAAGATGCCTCTGTTATGAAAGTAAGAGATGATAATACATCTCTTCAGGCCAATACGAGTCTAATGCCAATATGTGTTATATACTAGGACAGAAGTTAGAGAAAACCAGGCATCAAGTTCTAAAGCAATTGGAATTTTGCCGTTAAAATAACCATTAAAGGTTAGTTAAGACTCCAGGATAGTGAACCCTCGAGTCAGAGAGGTATGTAATGATTAACATACTTTTCACCCTTATGGGGATAAGGGTTATACAGTTAGTCTAATTAATGGTCTAGTACTGTGACATGAGAGAGTAATATAGTGCCTCGTTTATATTAACAGGGTACATCGTCTTTACAAGAAGAGTGAGTCTTGAGTACATGGTTTCATCTTGAATAAGATCGACACAAGATACTACACACCCCTGAAGAATGTCCTACATTGTTTGATAATGGGACAGAAACTTGTACAAGTTGGGAATTTGAAAAACTAAAATATGAAATAGCCAAAATAACATCTTAGGCTAGGGGACTCAGTGTGATTAGGCCATACGAGTTCCACCAAAGATCAAATCTAAGATTTGAACCGACTAAGGCTGATTTACTTGTGTGATTTTAAAATTGTTTGATTGTTTTATGTGATATGATCATTTTTTATGATGACTTTTTTAGTAATTAACTTTGTATAACTAATACAATTTGTACTGTTTGAGTATCATAGTGCTACTTACCTGCTAGATAGGATACCCATGTGGGTTTTAGCACCTTTTAGGAATTGAACTTCTTTTTGCAGATAACGCACAATGAACAGCAACACGAAGAAGAACTCCAGGCCCAACTAGATAAGGACACTCCTGACAGTAGTCAACCTTCTGTCACAGGAAGTCAAGAACCACTGGGAGACCCACTAATAACAAATGAGGCAGAATTAGCTATGATAGAAGTAGAAAACAGCATGTGTTAGTATGAAGATAAAGAAGACTTAACTATACTACAATCAAAGCTAAACAATGAGCAATGTAGCATTTTTCAAGAAGTAACAAAAGAAATTGCACATGGTGTACAACATGAAAACAAAGAATGCACCTGTCAAAATTACAAACCTATACTATTGTATGTCAGTGGTGAAGCTGGTTCTGGCAAAACATTCCTAATCAAAATCATCAGTAAGTTCCTTCAACAATTGACAAACAACAAACTGTCAGCCGTTGTCACTGCCCCCACAGGTTTAGCTGCCTACAGCATAGGTGGTGTCACTTTACACCGATTACTACTCCTGCCAGTAGAACACCAAAACAAATTATATTATTACAAACTTTCTACAGAAGCTGCTATGGAACTACACAGAGTATTGAAACAAATGAAAATGCTACTAATAGATGAAGTGAGCATGGTGTCGAACCTAATGTTGACTTTGATTCACCTCAGATTACAAGAAGTACTCAAAACAAACTATGAAGAGCTCTTTGCAGGAAAACACATGATTGTTTTCGGAGATCTTCTTCAATTGACACCAGTAAAAGATGAGCCTATTTTTAAAACATTAGGACACAAACTCTGCCGTAAAACTGTTGGCAGCATTGAAAATGTCAACCTTTGGCAACATTTCTAATACAGAGAATTAACAGAAAACATGCGCCAATCTGCAGATCTCACTTATGCCAACATCTTAAAAAGTATCAGAGTTGGTATACTTTCTAAAGAAGCAGAAGCAATATTGAAAACCCGGCAAATTCCTGCACTTTATGGTGATAATGCATGTGCTACAGATGTTATGGAACAATTAGCCCACAAAAATGTCAATTGTATGGCCTTAATGCCAACTCTTGCAAGCTGTTTCAAATTCAATGAAATAATTTTAAGTAAAGAAATGCAACCAATAATGGAAATTAGCGCCACAGACAAACTAGATGTACATGGAATGACACTACCCATGTGTGACCAAGCCACAACAAGACTAAATAGTTTAGAAAAATCAATCTCAAACACAGCAGGTTTGGAAAAGATATTAAAATTATCCTTAAATTGCAGAGTAATGCTGAAACATAACCTTGACGTGGACCAAGGACTAGTTAATGGAGCACTGGGTACAGTTGTTGGCTTTCAAACATACCCACGTGACAACAAAATTCAGTTTGTCAATATTCTCTTTGACAAACTTTCAGAAGTAAAAAGAATAGGACGCTCAACAGCTCGATTCCTTCTCTTCAAAGACATGTATGTACGCAGAGAACAATTTTCTCTAACTCTTGCATACACAGTCACCATTCATAAATCACAAGGTCTTACCCTTGACAAAGCAATGATAGACATTGGTAACACAGTCTTTAAAGAAGGCATGAGCTACGTAGCACTATCACGCTTATGTACACTTGACGGTCTATTTCAAATCAACTTTGATGCAAGTAAAATAAACGCGGATATTCCTTGCATTTTAGAATACAATAGACTTCGTTCACTATACACTTCCCATCTAAACACATATTCTGTTCCACAAAAAGTAAAACATTATAAAAGAAAAATAAATCAAACAGAAAAGCAACAGGATGTCACTGCAAATCCTCCAAACAGAGTAAAAGAAAGTAATACTTCATCAAGTGCCACAAGCAAAAAAGAATCAATTAGGGAAAGTAAACCAGGTACTTCTTCAAAGAAGGAAGACAAACTCCAAAAAAAGCAGTCAGATAGAGAACTACCTGGTCCTTTTAAACTCTCAAATATAGTTGGTGTAAGTTGCTACGCAAATGTAGCAATGAATATTCTATTTCAATTACCACCAATTGTTGAGAACATTTACTTACACAGTACAAACCTATTGTGTTTGCAAATGTTAGTACTTCACAGAAATGCAGAAAACATTCCTGACAACACGTATAGTGTTTATGGAACAAGACAACAATTGGACTACTGTGCTGGAATGGTGAAATTCACTATAAACTCACAGGAAGATCCACAAGAATTTCTAATGTACTTACTATTAGTACTGGAAAACAAAAACATACCTATAAATTAAATCTTCCAGATTTCATACATGTGGAAACATACATGCACTCTCTGCAACATTGTGACACAAGAACAAATCCCCAATGAACGCTTTGTGTATATATCAATACCTAAATGTGAATCCGTTCAATTTCAGCAACTTGTACAAAATGCAAACCATGGTAGATTATGTTCGACCTGCAATTCAGATAATCGCTCCACGTTACTAATACAAACACATTGTAAATACGTAATACTAATGCTTCTACGTTACAATGCAGCTGGTACCAAAAACAACTGCAAGCTGACTGGATTCACACATGGTCAAATATCACTTGGTAGGAAAACCTTCACAACAATAGGTATAATCTACCACGCAGGAGCCACAACCAATTCAGGGCACTACACTGCATATATAAAAAAGAAATGTGGATGGTTTGAATGTAATGATAGTACCATTACTCAAAAGCAGAGATTACCAGCAAATCTTCCAAATGCTTATTTAATGTTCTTAAAACCAAAATTTGATAACTAAACTGTACTTAAACCTTAAGTACACGTGTAGTAAAAAAATATAAACTCTCACAATATTACAAAAGCTATTTAACTGTCCAAAGATGCTACAACAACTAATCAGATAAATTAAAACCACTCAAATAGAGAAAACAATAGACAGTTAGAATACGCCAATTGGTATCTAACTGTCCCAAAATTTAGAAATATCCAAAGAAATAAATCAATACCACGAAATTATTTAAAAAAATAAACAGAATATGCTTTGTGATGGGGGAGGTAATTCCGCCATCCACCATGCCGGAGACCGGCATGGACCATGGTGCTAATAGCACCATGGTCCAGCGCCTGGGTCGTTATGAGGCCATAGTTTTCTTGTATCTCTTCTTCTTTTCTCTATGTTTTAAAAAGTTGTAGCAGGGACATGTAATATAGTTCTTTATGTTGAGGAGTTTTTAATGACAATTTGGTATGATTAATTAAGCTTTGTTTGGTAAGTTTCACTAAGCTGCCTTCACAATCTGTCACTCTATATTTACCTTTTTTTTATCAGGTTTTATATTATTTTTTATGTGAAGTTTTGGGCTATGTGGGATAGACACATGGTTTCCAAAGTGGTACTCCTGTTCGGGTAGTATGTCGTGGCTGTTGGGATCATTTTTGGCTATTGTTTCTATGACGTCGTATGATTTGAGAAATCTTTTTCTAGATTTAGCAGGACCAAGACTTAGCCATACTATATTTTCAGATTTTCCATACAAAGCAGTACCGGTTCAACGATCTGCAGCTTCATAGGAGCCACATTCTCTATGAGAGGGAATTTTTATGCCTAAACTGTACAATTACTGAGATAGTGTTTTGTCCGATGATAGGTCATTCCGGAGGTCTTGGAGCTCTGTTTTTTCTGCTTTTGTTAAGTAGGCCTTAACATATCGTGCAACTGCAGTGGAAATGTCTGCAATGTACTGCACATCTATGTTTGCATTCCATAAGAGGGCAATGATTGCATTGTAATCATTGATATATTTTGATTCTTCTGTTCTTTTTATGTAATATGTGTTCTTAGGTGATTTACCTTTAACACTATGTCTAACTGAAGACATGAAGTTGTTCACTTCATCTGTTTCTGTAATTGGTCTAGGGAAACCAAAGCGGCATTTGGTGTATTATTTCCCTTTGTTTTTGTATTTGCGACAACAATATTTGCCACATTTGTGTCTTTGAAATTGTACAATTTGTGCATGAAGATCACTGTTTGTTGCTTCCGATGGAATTTACAAGTGACATATTTTTCAATAAACTGTAAAACAGTGGCATCACTGTCTTGACCAAATTTAGGAGCATCTTTAATCAATAAAAGCTGTGGATATGTGGTGCTCCTCTGGCTTGGTATTATTTTCTCCAAAAGAAGTGTTGCACTTCTCCAAGGGGAGGAACAGTTTTATTACAAATAAAGTGTATCATAGCAATGAAACGATGATGGGAATATCTTGAAACATTAACAGGATCTAGAGAGCAAAGTTCTCCAGGTTTTAGTATATCTATGTTTGTTTTGTTTTTGTTCGATATGTGTAGGAAATCATGTAAATCTTCCCATGCATATTTTGCACAACTTAATATAACAAACCAAGTGTGTAGGCCAAGGTTTCTTATCATACAACTTACACATCCGTGACGTCGGACCAGTACTCTTTCGTACCACGCATGTTTGCTAACAGATTTGTAATGCTTGATTGTAAAACCTCATCTTTTTCTTGCACTTTTTGTATTAATTGCACAGCTGAAATATTTTGAAAGTGGGTTCTTGATTTCAATATGTGTGCAACTTGTAACATAGAGTTGCTAGTTCACTTTCAAAGAGTAGGTGGAATATGTATTCCACATTTTGATTAAATCTGGGATCTTCAGAATAACTTCGTAATGAGCAGTATTCTGGTGCTGATATTTGAATAGGTCTATCATCGTACCTTCCTCCTTTGCCAGTAGGAAAGAGTAGAGGAAAAGCATGTGCTTCTTTGCTTTTTTCCCATATGCTGATTTGTGATCCTTTGGTTTGTCGCATTTTGTATGTTTCTAGTGCATCATCTATGGTGTCATTAGAGTGTAATGGATGAATTTTATAATGGTCTAAAATATTGGATACTGTAGCAGGATCTAGAAGTTCAAATTGACCAGTTTCTGGTGACTCTTGAATTATTTCAGTTGTTTCCGTTAAGTTTTCTTCAATATTTATTTCGTTGTAGTATTCATTATTGTCTTTTAGATATTGTAAGGCTTTTCTAACTTTAGATACGTCTACAAGTTGTTGCCATATTCTTTTGTCTTTTGTTGGTACACCATTTACTAAGACAATTAAAGATTGCTCTATTGGACATTGCACTCCCAGAGTGTGCACATTTTCTTTCAGATCTAATGGTAAATAAACTGCTTTGCCGCCATGAATGCCTTTTACCAATTCAGAGGGAGGTCATTTTGCTGTTTTTGGTTGAAGACGTATTATTGCTTGAAATGGGTGCATTGTCTGAATTATGATGCTCTCATATACATTGAGTTGTTGCAGGGGTTTTGGTAGTGGGAATAATTCCAAGTTATTTGTGATAGCACTTGAAGGTGTTTGGTTGTTGTCAAGTTTTGTAGTGCAGTAACTGCAAAGTATTAAGGGTTCAGTTATTTCGTATTTGTTTTCTGCAATGAGGTAGAGAGCTTATTCAAACCATTTGGAATCTTCATTGTCTTCTATTTTGTATCTTATGTCTACAGTTTTTGTGTTACTTTTATAAAAAGTTCTGCGGCAACACACACACAAATGGTTTGGTACTTCAGCAGATGTACTTTTAAATTTTTGTATTTCTTTTTTGTATGTGTGTAATAGAAGATTTGTATAGGCAGGTTGCTAAGATTAATCATGTGTACATGTCACATCATATTAGGTGGATTCTATTAGTTTTTTTAGACTAATTTTGAGCATTTATGATTATTTTGTACTGTATGTTTTAGAAAAGTGCACTAGGTTTTACACTTTTTTAATGTGATGTATGTTTAATTAATTGTGACTTTGACATTGTGTGTTTTTAAAAAAATAAATTATACATTGATATTCCCACAACCTACGATTCGGTACCTAGTTGGTCCATGGACTGAGGTTTGGAAGAAAGGACTGTGTGTGGCACAGTGTGTCAGGTGGAGTCTGGAGGCGGATCGCTGTGTTTCTTCTCTGCGGATTTTGAACTTTGAACTTTCTCTACATAAACCACGCGCAGGCGCGGAGCGCGGCGCGGTGTGTGGCACAGTGTGTCAGGTGGAGTCTGGAGGCGGATCGCTGTGTTTCTTCTCTGCGGATTTTGAACTTTGAACTTTCTCTACATAAACCACGCGCAGGCGCGGAGCGCGGCGCGGTGTGTGGCACAGTGTGTCAGGTGGAGTCTGGAGGCGGATCGCTGTGTTTCTTCTCTGCGGATTTTGAACTTTGAACTTTCTCTACATAAACCACGCGCAGGCGCGGAGCGCGGTGTGTGGCACAGTGTGTCAGGTGGAGTCTGGAGGCGGATCGCTGTGTTTCTTCTCTGCGGATTTTGAACTTTGAACTTTCTCTACATAAACCACGCGCAGGCGCGGAGCGCGGCGTGTGGCACAGTGTGTCAGGTGGAGTCTGGAGGCGGATCGCTGTGTTTCTTCTCTGCGGATTTTGAACTTTGAACTTTCTCTACATAAACCACGCGCAGGCGCGGAGCGCGGCGCGGTGTGTGGCACAGTGTGTCAGGTGGAGTCTGGAGGCGGATCGCTGTGTTTCTTCTCTGCGGATTTTGAAGTTTGAACTTTCTCTACATAAACCACGCGCAGGCGCGGAGCGCGGCGCGGTGTGTGGCACAGTGTGTCAGGTGTCTGGTGCCGGGAGTCGGAGTCGTGAGAGGAACCCAGAACCCAGAAGCCGATCGGCGAAGTGACCTGTAGGAGAAGGTGTATGGTGGGAAAGAGCGAAGGAGTGTCTGAGGTACTCCAGCCCCTTCTCCTCTTTTGCTTCCCCTCCCTTCCCTTCCCTTCCCTTTTTTTTCCCCTTCTTTCTTTCTCCCCATCAATTCTTCTCTTTTTCGCTCTTTCGTTTCCTTCTCCTTTCCCCTTTCCCTGCCTCCTGCCCCCTTCCCCTTCCCCTTCCCCACGTTCCTCTTCCCGATCTTACCTGTGAATCGGTGAATCTGCGAACCTGCGAACCTGTGAACTCTCTTCCTGCTTGCTGCCGCCAACTTTCCTTGTTATTCTCAGCTACCCAGAGCTGCAGCGACGGACAGTAAGTGTCCACTTGTCCAGCGGGGGTTTCCAGAGCGCCCTATCCACCATGGCTTCACCGACCTCCACCAACGAAGCAGAGCCGGGTCGATGGATGCGCAGCAATAAACTGCAACCTGAACCCGCAACTGATCCTAGTATCACGCCTGAGCGAGTCCCGACTATCCCCACAACGCAGGCTCCACCCAGCAGGCTTACCGCTCCGGCGAGTGATCATGAGCCTGAGACCATCGGGGGAAGACATAGGCGGTGGTCTGCTGGGCAGGGGGTGCTCATAGTTGAAGAGGCCTGCCCACCTCTGCTGGTGCTCCCAGGAGAGTTGGGGGTTGAGGGGGAAAAATCCAAAAATAATGGCACGCCGCGAATCGAGAGGTCGGAAATGCCGCAATTTACTCTGAGTATTTGCCAGGATGCGACACTAACACCAACAGCAGCAGAGTCCCATAACAGGGCGGCCAGGACGGGGACATCAAAAGATGAGGCGGCCTCGCGCGAAGAAGAAAATAACGATGACTCGGTGTTTGAAACACAAGAATGTCTAAACTCTTCAGGCCAGGCATCTTCGACTGGAACTAGAACAGCCAGCAAAATGAGTAGAAGACCTAGAAGATCTAAGAGCCAGGAAAATAATGGAAATATAAGTATAAAAACCACTGAAGTGTCAGCAAAGAATTACGAAACCATATCATCACTGGACTTCGACTCTGAATCAGAGAGGGAAGACGACAAAAATCAAAAAAAAAATCAAGAAGTCTCAACGAGACCAAGACTCTACAAAAAAACAATGAAAGACAGACCAAAAGACAAAGTCCCGGATGGGAAGGTCTGTGTAAAAAAAGGGCGGAAAGCGGGCCTTAAAGCAACAGTAGGAGGCAAGGAGCCGATAAGACTACCAATACTCCCCTCGCTGAAGGATTACTTCTTAAAACATAGCAAGAGGAAACTGCACTCTGATCAAGAGCTGTCTGATGCGGAATTACTGGAGGCAGCACAAGAACCCCCGCGAGTGAATAAAAGCCGTAAAACAGACTTAACTGAAAGTAATCTAGCACCTAAGATCAAATGGCACGCACGCAAACCTAGCAGTGAAGGTGGGGCCCTAGTTGGAATAAGGGCGGAGGCCGGCCCGCCAAATAACCTGCCTAAATCCTCGCCACTGTTGGCAAACCCTCGACTGGAGCACTCAAGGAATTCAGATGAAGAAGCGATCTTGGACGAACTTAACACACTGTCTAATCTGGTGGGCGAACCAGTTCAAACAACAAGACCCGAAGAGCCTAACCCTGTGCAGACGAATAATGTGAATGATCTCCGACCAACAGACCCCGTGAAAGAACCACCAGCAGCACAACAGAACCAAATTCCACCACAGAGTGCGTGCATGGAGTTGAGTGACAGACCAGCAATTGTAACAAGACACACTCAGGCAGAAGATCCCAACGCTTGGACTCGTCCTCACACACAGTTCAATAATAATAGAACTGGGGCGGACAAATCCGCCGACAACCGAGAGTCTGCATCAGTATTGGAAAAAAACTATATAGAAAGGAAACAGCAGCTACAAGCTGAAAGAGGCTTAGATACGCCGATCAGATTAAGAGGGCAAAGCGACATGTCGGGATTGTCTGACAAAGAAATACCATCAGCCAAAAAAAAGACGGACCTTCTGACAATCATGTCGGCACTCACAATAGCCCTCAATCCATTTAGCAAACTCTATGAATCCATTCACGAAGCGTTAAAGGATAATACAACAATGATTACTTCTCTAAAGGAGAAACTGACATTTATAGAAGGCTATGTAACGGCCGCAGAGCAAAACTCAAAAAACACGCAATTGAGCCTTGAAGAAAAAATAAAGAGTTTGTGGAAGGAGTTGTCTAACATTACTCCCAGAGTTCCATACACTGCTGCATTAATTACTAGCAGTACTCAAACTGAAGAAGCCTTAACAAAAAAGAAAGACATAGCCCCAATCTTCGCAAAAGGCCCAGCGAAACTACGAGAAGCGCTCCCAGTGACAAGATTAGTAACAACAAAACCAATTGATGCGAAAAACCAGACAGAAGGACCGCTCCTGCGCATCTCCAGAAAGAGGTCTTCAGCATACGCAACTAGCCTATTGGCCAGTCCTCAAACTAGGAGTGCAAATCCACAACACCTGAGCCCAATTATAATAAGAAAAAAAAAGGGAAATAACAACCCAGACATTGAGAGTACCCAGAAGAACCACGACCAGACAGTACTGTTAAATGGGCCCGGTGACACAAGCCCCGACCCTGATTCTCAAAATGACTGCCAGTTGGTGGAGTATGCCAATGCTACTTCACCTCCATCAGAATCACCCCGATCTGAGGATGCAAAGAGCCCACTCAGAGACGAGCGAAAACCAGCAAGGCGACTTAGTTCGCCGAAAGAAGAGACTTTGGGATTTAGGAGGGCAAGTCGTCGGGAAAGGCAGCGGTCGAGCTCACCCAGTCTGGGATTAGAAGCGATAGAAGGTCTAAAAATTAAAGAATTGAAGCACCCCGAGAGCAGAGAAACCGGAAAATCTGTTTGGAAGTCTCGAATACAAGAACAACGATACCATCGAAGACCCTCGCCCAAAGATCGCAGCAGACGGACAGAAACTACTGCAAAAAAAGAGCTAGATCTCTCTGATGTTTCCCTATTTAAACTAGAGCAAATCTCGGCAAGAGATAGCTACATGGTCCTAAACAGAAGAGCGGTCCTAAAAGTAATATCAAAAATAGACAAACTTCGGCACCTGTCAACAAGTGACTTGGTTCTGATAGAGCCATATCACAGAGACCATAAAGCTAAAGCCTATCTCCATGTAAGAGCTAATGCTCTAAACGAAGGGCCCCTAGAAATATCAAAAGACCTTCAGCGTATGGGCCTAAAATTGGAAAAACTACAGACAAGGAGAAAGGAGATGGGAAAGGACGCAAGGAGAGAAGAAAGTCCGGCGCCAAGAGGGAAAACTGAGTTAAAAGTTGCTTTAGCCTCAGAAGAAAATAGAAGAAGAGTCCGCTTGGCAGACCGCCAAAAAGAAGAGCGGAGAAATCAAGACGTTTATCCTACCAAAAGGTTTGGATCCAGCAATAGAGCGCAAAATGGCCACGGACGACGAGAGGGCAGTCACAGGTCTGACCAGTTAGGCAGTGACCAGATAGCGCGGTCCAAGCCAACCATTCCAGTAACAACGGCATCAAAGCCGTGGAAATGGATTGTTGATACCTTCGGCAGGACGAAAAAGGATTAGCAGTTAATCCGTGATGCCGTCTTTACAAGGAAGCCGTTCACCAACAAGGCCCAACACTGGGAAGAAACGGTGCTGCAGATGGCATCATGGAATACGAGAGGGTACCACCACTTAACCCAACCAAGTGGCACAAATTGGAATAATTTTGATCTAATCTGCTTCCAAGAAACTTGGCTAACAGACAAACCATCGCTGGAAGGATTCATAATTGAGGTATCTCCAGCCCAGAAACCTACGGTGGGCAGGCCATCAGGCGGACTGCTAACCGCTGTACGTCTGGGTTCAGGAATCACTATGAAAAAGAAAATCAGAGAGGAGTACGGCATGCTAGCCACAATGGCCAGTTGGCACCATCAAGGCGAGGGCGAGAAGGGGAGGCTCTGCTCTGACCTTGCCATACTCAATCTTTACTGGAACCCCGAGATAACTGCTATAAAAGATTTCTGCAATCAAGTGGCTGACACCATCGACGACATCAGAATCAGTTACGATATCCCCAACTTTATCATCTGTGGGGACCTGAATGCCAAATGTGGTTCAAGTTCAACTGACGAGATGGTGTGTCCAGCCCTGAGAAAATCTGATGAGAGAGGCATTGCATGGCTAGCCCTGATGAGGTCCAGACAGTTGTGCAATGTGGCCACACTCCAAGAAGGAGGAACGTTATTCCCTACCTGGGAAAGAGAATCGTCTATTGCTGTTCTAGATTACATCTTTATCTCAGAGGGCTTAATTCCATATTTCCAAGAATTCCGAGTCAAAAGAACAACTGAAAGTGACCACAATCTGCTGCACCTATCTTGGAGTGGTGAAGTGAAAGACCGTCTAATCTATCCCTTTGAAATCGATACGAACAAGCAGCAAAATCGAATCCGTTTGACCTCGGATAACATAACTGAAGTAAAAGAGAGATTGCGCAAAAAACAACCATTCACCAACAAGGGTGCAGAAGTTCAACGTCCGGAATATGTATCATTATTGATACCACATAAAGTGAACTTTGGTGGGAAAGTTCGACATCAACCTCCACACGCTCACATTTATAATGCTGCGATTGTAAGGAAACGCAAGGAAATCAGAAGATTAAAAAGAGTAGCGTCAAAAAATCAAAATGATGAATGTTGGAAAGCCTACCAAAGGGAAAAAAGAATATATAAAGCATGGCTTACACAAGAACGTCAAAATTTATATCAGAAAGATGCAGAGGCAATGCTGAAAATTGGGATCTCTAAAAACAGTCGTGACTTCTGGTCTATACTAAAAACGGTCAATGGACAAAATCCACCCCAGATTGCAAGCAACGTCACTGAACAGCAATGGATCGTTTATTTCACTGAGCTGTATGCCCTGCCTTCAACTGGCACTCTGAAGAGTCCAGCTCCACGTCAAAAAGAAGATCGGAGTGAGCCCTGGGTGAACATGGCTGTCTTGGAAGACATCGCGAGCACAATCTCACGTTTGAAGAACTCGAGGGCCCCGGGCCCGGATGGCCTTACCAACCTAGATTTGAAGCAGCATTCCCAAGCTTGGGCGGGCCTGATTTGTGAGCTGTTCGAGCAATGTCGTAAACAAAAACAAATTCCGAAGACCTGGACAGAGGCGGTCCTAGTGCCGATCTATAAAAAGGGGATCAGATCGGACCCAAACAACTACAGACCGATTGCCCTACTTGATATTATTGGGAAGATATTTGCCACATTGACACTAAACTACTTTAAAGATTGGGCCAAACAAGCGCCATTGCTTGATATTTTCCAGACCGGATTCCAAAAAGGAGCGGGAACAGCGATAAATATCCTAATCTTGAACACCATCAAAACGAGAGTCAAAGGAGGTGCCCCGGGAGTACATATGGCCATGATTGACCTATCCCAGGCGTTTGATACCGTGGATCGAGCCAAATTATGGGCAAAGCTAGAAAACTGGAAGTGCCCTAAACCAATCTTGGACCCTATCAAGGCCCTCCACTCAAAAACATCGCTGAGAGTGAGGTTATGTCAGCAGGGAAGTCTATCGGATCCAATCCTTACAGAAAGAGGGGTCAAACAAGGCTGCCCCCTAGCCCCAGCGCTCTTCATCGCCTTTATTGGCGATTTTCAAGAGACTGAAGATTCGGTTCGTGCGTTTCCTCCGAAGCTGGGTGATGTGAAAATGTCTAGATTGTGGTACGCGGATGATCTGATCTTGCTGGATCAAACGGCCATCGGACTTCAAAGACAGATTGACAATTTATCGATGTATATGGAGGCCAACAACTTAAAGATCAACTCGCAGAAAACAAAAATCATCTCTTTTCACAAAACGTCGAAAGATCGCAAGAAAACATACACATGGCACCTGAACAAAACTAAAATTGAGTCCGTGAACGAATTTAAATATCTAGGCGTAATGATCGATAACTCTTTGAAAGACAACTCACTTTTGAATTCATTATGGGAAAAAACCCGCAGCCTTACATCACAAACCAGAGCTGTGGACAATAAATTCGGCAAATTTTCATGGACTCCAGCTATTCAGTTTTATAAATCTAAGGTCATACCAGCTCTAATTTACGGAATGGCGGCAAACCTGTCCCTACCAGCGGAAATTTGGCCTAAGCTGGAAGGATATCTTTGGAAGTCTGTCCTAGCACTCCCAAAATCTGCTCCCATGCCAGCCATTCGTCGTGATCTTGGTCTGTCATCATTATCCGCAGTGTTAACCCAGAGTGCGGTCCAATTGTACAGAAAAATTCTCTCGCCAGACTCGTTACCAATTTTCCAGCTTATGAAAAGTGAAATTACAAAGGGCTCCTGCAAACCGCTTCTGATCTGGGTAAACAAAATACATGAAAAACTGGAAGAGGTGGCCTGCTCAGCCGAAACTCTTCTCAATAACCCTGGGAGGGTAAAGAGGAAACTGGACGATCAAGACTGGATTAACACGGCCGAAAGAGTCCGACAATACAAGTCACTAAAGCATCTACCTCCCTCATACAATCGGCTGAGGGAGCCGTTAAAATACTGTGAAAAATTTCCGGAGAAGAAGCTAAGGAAGACATTTATGAGAGCACGTCTGAACCTATTAAATACAAGGGAAATTCTAGCAGCTCGAAAGGACGCCTTAGACAACCGATGTCGTCTATGTGGAGACCCCACCCAAAAGGAAACGATCCACCACCTCCTAATGTCATGTATAGCCTTAACAACAGAAAGATTAACATATCTGGCACCACTTGCATCAAATGAAATCAGTCTTGATGAAGAAACCCGCTGGAATAGGCTAATCGCTGGTGACTCGCCCAGATGGTCTAGGATGACCGCTAAATTTCTGGACGTCGCCCTTAAAAGGGCGAACACCCCGGCCGAAGGCGAGCAATTAGTCAGCGCGGGGCATTAGTCTGGGCGAGGTTGATCAAATCTCGACACGACGAAATCAAGTGGTGTCCTAAGGTGTCTTAAGGAGAAATGACTGTTTTTGTAAAAACCTAATGGTTAACACAATAAAAAAAAAAAAAAAAAAAAAAAGAAAGGAGTTTTAGTGTACAGGAGATTGATGACTGGCACTTTTTGTCCTTTATTGTCTAGAAGGTTTCAGTGGAGTTAGGCCCAGACATCGTTAAATTGCTCCTCTAGTCTCTCAATGTTAGTTGTTGTAATAGAAGGTTGACATGTGCAGAATTGTTCCTAGTCTGTTGCAAAGCTATTGCATTTTGTAAGTGGCTTCCACTTACAAAATATTTCCTCTGGTTATGGTCGATTTATTCGAGTACGTCTTTGGGTGTACCATGTAGAAGAGTGTTATTTAAATTGGCTAGTGCTAAAGCAGGACTTTTAGCATAGTACAGTTTATAGACTAGATGTCTTATAGTTGAATGATGTGTTGATATCATTTTGATATAATGGAAGGTGGTTTTGCAAGTAGGTCCTGAAATGCAGGCCAATGAATGTCCTTGTACTCCTGTGTACTTGCGCACTGGACAGGTATCCATATTTTGCAGTAGTTTAATTTTGATTTTGTCTTTGCCTTTCACATATTGATTGAGGAATTGGCTTAAAGACTTGAAAGATTTTTTGGGAATGTTACACATTGACATGCATGGCCATTGGTATACTAGACGTTCTGGTTCAGTCGAATGAAGAGGTAATTCTGAGTTTTCTGGGGATATTTTTTTTTTAAAGAAGTATTTCTTGTTGCATTATGGTATTATTCTTTTTTCCATAACCTCGTCCACTGCTATGTATGGCAATTGTGTTTGTTTGATTTTGTTTGCATGCTTCTTCATTGAAATATGGTTCTGTGCTCGTGGTGTGACTCCATTCACCTCCACAGATCTTTAAGAAGTTATTTTTGTTGACATTCTGTTTATTGAGAAGTTTATTTTTGTAATTTAGTAATTTGTTTTGTTAGTGCTTTCATTCTGTTTAACACTAAAATGAATAACTTTCTTTTGAGAAGGACTGCACTGTCTATCAAAGCTTCTAAGATTAATTTTCTACGGTAGGTTTGAAGGGTTGTGGATGATTTGTCTCCTGTTTTTATAATATTCTGAAGGACTCTGTGGTGGAACATTTTTGCTAAAATACTTTATTTGGTATGTTTACTTGCTAGTATATCAAGATTTATAGGAGCAGTTTTAGCAGTAGTGGTAGTGAAATTCTTGTTAATCATTTTCTGTTTTGTTATACATTTTGATAGAAGAGGCAACGTTTCTGTACTGGAAGCTTGTTTTGTTTCGCTAAATGACTGTATTAGCTGTTTTATTTGAACTTTTTGTACAAATTCTGGTAGAGATGGATGCTTATTTTGGACACTTTTATTTTCATTTGCTCAATTTCTGTGTTGCTTTCTACGGACTTTGCTTTTTGCTAGGCATTCTTTGGGGTCTGTTGAAAAAAAAAAGGAGGTATGGGTTGGGCCGTTCTGCAATGTATGTGTGCTGTGTGCATGAGTGTCTGAGTATGATGGGAAAGATGTATTTGGTGGTGTGTGATTGTGCATTGGGCAGCTACAATTAGTTGGGAAGGCTATTCTATTTGTGTGTTACTAAACTGCAGTTCAGATGAGAGTAGAAAGTGAGCTAGTGGTGAGGAGAAGCATTAATAGTAAACCGAATGGTATAAAATTAAAATAGTTCATTGTTTTGTAATACTAACATTCTAGGGGTTGAGTATGTTATTTGTGTTCCAAAAAATGGGGATTTGTGTGCCATTCTGCCTGCTAATCCCTGTTTAATAAATGGGGATTTGTGGGCAGAATGGTTCAGAAATCTCTGGGTTTTTTTGGTGCGTAAATTACATGAATGAACCACACAGTGTGTTTGAGGAACAGTAAGAATATTAAGGCAGTATTGTACTTACTCTTTTTTTGTGGAATGAGCAGGTTTCTTCGGATATGTTATTTGTAGTTCAGATGCTGCTAATTTTCAGGAGAGTGGTCTTCACTGCAATTGTAAAATTAAGATGTTAGTAATTTTGTGTGTTTATAGCACTGTTGTTAATGTAGACATTGATTTGTATGTTTTTGTAGTAGTATTCTTGTTTGATATCTGAACATAGTGTATGCATGCATTTCATTTGACTATGCGCAGCCTTTATATTTTATTTACAATATGTCAGTTCAACATGCTTTGCAAATGAGTTTAATTTTACTTGTATGAAATTGACTTGGTTTTTTAAAGGTGTGTTGTAGATAGCAGACAGGTTTGGAAGTGACAGTTGATTATAGTAGATGAGAAACATTTCAATAAGTTCATTTTATAGGCAGACATGCCAACAATCGGGAGCCCCTGAGAGGGAGATTTCACCACAGCAATCGGGAACATTTATTTTTCCCATAGGATTGCATTGGGAGTAGCATTAATTTAGACGGGAGACAGTAAAAAATAGTGTGATTTTTCAATGAAAAATTGGGAGCCTTGCGCATAAATCGGGAGGGTTGGCATGTATGTATAGGTTATGCAGGTTTAGTGGTATTACTCTGTTTATATGGATTCATAAGAGTTTTACATGTACTGTGAATAAAATGTGCATACCTGTAGTTTGTATTCATGCATGTGGATATGAATGCAGCTCTAAGTCGAAATCTTTGAGACTTATAGAGTAGTTTTGTAGTAGGTGCTTTCCAATGATATGAGACTTGTACTCAGAATGATCAACAGTACATTTGAAGTGCAGAACTCTGATGATGGAGTTAGATGTAGAGGTCTTGGATGTGATTGGTGGATGGTTGTGTGACTGCTTAGCTGTATTCAATGAGGAAATTGCACAGAGAGTGAAGTGGAAAGGCTAGAAGGGTTGGCTAAGAGTTACGCATCACGTGGACACCGGAGCTGTCCCGGATAGGGCATGCCACATCTGGGGTTTTCCAGCAAATCCAGTATGGAAAGGGGACTGTATGGATCAGCCAATCAGATGTTGACATTGTGGATTTGAGTAGAAAGAGACTGTGTGTAGTAAAGATGGCAGAGGTGGAGAAAATAAGGGTGTTGGTGCTCAGAGATATGTTTGTGCATGCTTTACAGCAGTATGCTCAATGCTGGCATGTGGCAAACAATTTCGATATTAAAGGAGTAAAGGTGGTGTGGAGCGCTGTGCCTGACTGCAATGTAGAGCAAATTCTACACATTTGTGTAGATATGGGCAGGATGAACAGTCCCCATCTGGTAGTTTTGCACTATGGTGCTTTCTATTTGGGCTACGTCAGTGCCCCTACTTTGTTGGCAGATTTGGAACAGTTAGTTCAAGCAGTAATGAACATGCTTCCAAATGCAAAAGTAATATTTTCTGGATTACTACCTAGGGCAATATGGGACAATAGTTCTGTTTTTTGTCCTAAGCAAAACATTGCTAGGTGTGAGATCAACCGAGGCGTGTGTGCTGTCATGCTTAGAGCTGGTATGTTTTTTTTTCTGTAATAATGAGAATATTGATTTGAGTAAGGCTGTTTATTTTGAAGAAGATGGCATTTCCTTATCTTTTTTTGGGGAAATCCCATGCTGTTTTGGAATGTAAGGGTTGCTTGGAGAAGGTTATATGAAGATTTTAGTAGTAAAGTAAGAAGAAAAAAGAAAAAAAAATACAAAAGGTGTTTGTCAGGCATCTGCAAAAAAAAAAAAAAAAACAGCTCTTTTCAGAGCCAACCTCAAAGAGGAAATGGGACACACTATTTAATTTTCCATTCACCAACACTCAGATTTTTGATATGTCCGCAGACATGGCGGTTGTCTGAAGACAGCACATATTACATACAGCGATTCTGGGGTAGAGAGGCATGCAAATGAGAATGAGCGGAGCTAAGGATTGGTCTATGGGTATGTTGTGTAAGGAGAGATTTTGTCAGAACGTCTTTTTCCTGAGAGAAGAACAGATAGCTATGGCTGTGTGTTTCCGAAAACAGATTATCTGGATTTTGGGAGACTCATTGATACATTGTTTGGAGGTGCATGCAGAACGTTGTGGAGTAGCTGCAGATCTTGGATTCCCTCATGTGAAAAATGCACTGGCATGGAGTGTGTGGATTTGAAGTGGCTGGACTTGGTACCTCTCTGTGCTGCTTTAAAGACAGAGCATCATCCAGACATAATTATAATTCATTGTGGAGGGAACAGTTTAGGACATGTGTCTGGAATTTCTTTGCAATTTGCAATGAAAGAAGGACTTGGGAAAGTCATGGAAATGTTTCCAAATTCCCAAGTAATGTTTTCTCGTATTGCGCAAAGACAAATGTGCGTTCTTCTTCATTTGGTCCACAAATGGAGAAAGCGAGACGCACTGTCAACAAGGCTGTTTGTGCCTTTATAAGAGATGTTGGCATGTCCTCTTTTCACAATGAAAATATTATGTTTCGTAGCACATACATTTTTCACAGAGATGGAGTCCATCTTACCTATGCTGGCAATCTGATTTTTCTGGGAAATGTACAAAATGCATTACAACCTTTTTTGGAATTACAGTCTTCTATGTTCTATGTTACATGTATATAAATTAAGGGAATCCTAGTAAACATCTATCAAATTCACACTATGAAATGTATATTCAGTAAAAAAACATTGATAAAGGGAGGTTATGGTTAAGTTGTGCTACTAGAAACCTCTGAAATTCAGTAAAAAAACTTTGTTAAAGGGACGTTATGGTTCCAAGTAAAACAGAAAAACCCCTGAAATTCGCCAGTTATGGTAAGCTAAGCAACCATAACTCGCACCACCATTGAAGATTATGAATATTGCACCTTCATCATGTATGCTGCACACAATGCCTATGTTTCTGCATGAGTAGCTTAGTATACTGGATAGAACTTAATACTTGAATGCTATTTATATCAATGCATTGCTTAATGCACTAATTAGCTCACAATATTTATTCCAATGACCCTTGACACTTTTTTGTCAACATTATAATAAGAATCCCTTGTACAGACTTTTCATGAAAAGTAAATGCACATGTGATGTCATCAGTGATGTCATCAATGACATTTGTTATGTCATCTTTGATGTCCTGGGTTTTAGTCTTAGCAGTGCACGGTGGTGGCGCGAGTTATGGTTGCTTAGCTTACCATAACTAGCGAATTTCAGAGGTTTTTCGGTTTTACTTGGAACCATAACGTCCCTTTAACAGCGTTTAACTGAATTTCATAGGTTTTTAGTAGCGCAACTTAACCATAATGTCCCTTTAACAAAGTTTTTTTACTGAATATATATATATAATTTTTTTTTTCCACAGCCTGCGGTGGCAACCGTTGAGTTAAGGATAATTTGCTCAACTCATAGGAAGAGCACTTTTTGGGCGGCTTATAACTTTGCTCTCCCTGAACAAATCCTTACCAGACTTTGCATTTTTTTTCACAAGGGGTTGGGGCAAAGTTAAAGAGGGGTCCCATTTTTTTTTTATCTTCAATACACGCAATGGAAAATAAATGTTACTCACGCCTACAGCCCAAACCACTGGACGGGTGTTCACCAAATTTGCAGTAGCAGCAGCGGCTTCATCTTGAAAGCGTGCTTTTGTAATTTTGGTGTAAATCCATTCAGAAGTTTTCTTTAAAACAGGCAAAATGTAGGTCTAAACAAATTAGTGATATCTGGGTCCACTCCGCTGACACATTTCCCTGTTTGCTTCATGGACAGAACTCTGATTGGTCCACAGGGCAGCGTGATGTCCGTGGAGACTCAACTCGCCCATCGATTGGCTGATGGAAAGCGTGATGTGGATCATATTTTTCCGAAACGCCTGTCATGTTCTAACCGCGGATAGCCGCGGGTGAACGCAGATAGCACAGTGGGGAAGAGGGCTGGGAAACATGGTTTGAGGCATCTGGTTTTGGGAAGAGAGGCGGGGAAGAGTGGGTAGTGAAAGACGGTTGATATCATGTATTTGTTTAGGTGGAAGAAGAACGTGCGAAGCGCGGCAATTCGTGGACATCGCGGTAGTACGCAGACAGGGCCTTGATCGGACGGCTTATCTGGTGACTGCAGGCTTAGGGTAGGGGAGTGGAATGTAGATGATATGAGGATGTTTGTATAGGTTAAAAATAGGCCATGCACCAAATAAACGAGGCTCTGCCACAACTATTGCAGTATCATCGGCCATGCAACCAAGAATTTGCTTACACCTATTGCAGTAGGGAGTGTTTGGTGAGCAGTTGTTGAAATATGTTTGGGGTTATTTGGTGACTGCATGCCGGATTGTTAGAATAGGGGAGTGCAATCTAGATGATATGGTGATATTGCCATTGGTGAAAAAAGGCAAATTGTCATGTGTTGGTTGTGGTCAGTGGTCAGATTCTTGGGAACATGGACATATTATGCTGTGGTGGTTGTGGCCAGACCCTAGACTCTTGGGTGCGTGGCCGGAGGCCGTAGCCCGTGCACCCAAGAGTTTAGGGTCTGGCCACAACCAGCACAGCATAATACGCCCTCCGGCCCTGCACCCAAGAGTCTCGTGTCTGGCCACAACCACCAAAGCATAATATGCCCATGCACCCAAGAATCTGGCCACTGGCTGCAAGTATTGCAATAATATGTGTGCAGATTTGGAATTTGGAGTTGGAAAAAACCATTACAATAATATCTGTATAGTAGTCCATAGAACAGGCCTTGGCAGACGGCTTATGTGGTGACTGCAGGCAGACTCTGTTAGGGTAGGGGAGTGCAAAGTAGATGACAGAAGGATGTTTGCATAGGTTAAACATAAGCTATACATCCAAGAATGTAGGCACTTGCAGAACGACTGTGTTATCATACAGCCATGCAACCAAGAGTTTTCCCACAACTATTGCAGTAGCTAGTGTTTGGTGGGCAGTTGGAGAAACATGTGTGCCTTATTTGGTGACTGTGTGAGGGCTTCTTACAGTAGGGGAGTGGAGTTAGGATGATATGGTGATATTGCCATTGGGGAAAAAGAGGGTTGCTGGTCTATTTCAATTTGTGCAGATGGCGTTCAAATTGGGAAGGTAAGGGCAAATTGTTGTGTGTGGGTTGTGACCAATGTATGTAAGGCAAGCTCCTTTGAGACCCCCTCCCCTCCATTCTAACCACATGTGCAGATTACGACTTGTCCACCAGCCACCCATGCGCCTGTGGCCAGGGATGCGGGATGGCTGTGGGACGACCTAAATGCATGAACACAGTGACCAAAAAGCTGATTCCAGAATCCATTTTGTGCTACAACTAGGCTCCATTTTGTACACAGCACCACAGGCCTCATAGAGAATGGGTGCCTGCAGAGCTGCAGCTCTCCCTTCGAGAATCACGCACAGCGAGCCTGTCATCTCCCTCACCCTCTGTCCCTGCCGAAGACCTGTTCCCACGGGAGACTAGCGCAAACAAGCTACATGACAAACACTGTATCTTTCATCTCCTGCAGTCCGTCACTGACCTGTGAATGACCAGGTAAAGGCTTGGGTTTAAAGAAAACAATTCATCCCCACAAACATGCCCCGTCCCCTTGAAAACCCCACATTTATGAGATACACTGTGGATAACCCCCAACCTTGTTCTCCCTTTTGAAGTAACCGATATGGATTCTACACCTGTGTGCCACCCTGGTTCACCCATACTGCTAATCCCTCTGTGAAGGTTTTAAATCCTCTAATACAAATGTGTATTAAGGGGCTAAAATCCAGAAAACTAAACAAGAATATCCTCACCTATGTTCAATGCACATAAGCTTTTAGTCATATGCCCTAGCCCCATATTATTGAACAAATCTTGTCTTTTTCGGCATGATATGTTGATTTAGTCATTTTCTGCAATACAAGGCACGCATTCCAAATGTTCACTGGCTTTTCAAATATAAGTGTGTTCACAAAAATGATTAATTTGCATACTGGTCCCAATGTATATAATATAAAACAGTAAAGCTACAAGACGGTTGTTTATAGAATTTACTTTGTAACATGGTACTCATGATAAATGTAAATGTGTAACCTATAATAATATTCATAAGCTCGTATATTGTTCGATGTCCATGTAACTACACTGGTTTAATCCTACCCCGCATACTAAATGACATGTATGTAACCCTGTAAAGTAAACGAGCTAGAATCAACAGGGCTCTCTCTCTCTCTCTCTCTCTCTCTCTCTCTCTCTCTCTCTCTGTCTCTGTTCTCCTGCAGCGCCATGCACACAGCCCCCACCTTCCTCCCGCCTCAGGTCAGGGTGACTGCTAAAGGCCCTTATTCTCATTTACAATGTGATGCTGTAACTCTAACCTCTCACCCCTCCTCTAAGCCTGCACCAGGCATTCGCCCTCCCCTAAACCCCTAGACCCACAACAACACCATAAAACTTGGTTCACACCCCGAGACCTTGGCATATTCTGACTGTTGATAGATTGAGTCTTGAAGGGTATCTTTTCAATAACTTTCATTTTTGCTGGTTGATTTGAACTTTCATAGTAATGTAAAGTAACAGTATTATGGGTGTAGTTAGATTACCAGATGGCGTATTCCAACTGTTCACGGTTTCACAGTTTTGCAGGGTATGTGGCGAAGCACTTTCATTCCTGTTGATGGATTTCAATTTTTTCACTATTGACAAGTGATATTGATGTAATATGGGTGCAGTTAGATGGCAGTTGCTGTATTTATTGCATATTGAAACTGTTTTCTATTTCATAAACAGCATTGTAGTTCTATGGATGTACTCACATATCAGTCGGTGTATGCTAAATTGGTATACTTTTTCAGGTCAAAAGGGTATTTTACATACCTGTTGGTGGCTATTGCACATTCCTTTATGCTACATTTACATTTCAGTGAGTACATTTAGGTTTTAGGAATATTAAGTAGGCATTTGTAAGATTTGTTGGTAATCTCTGTTTCAGAGTAACAGAAGTATCATTGCATTCAAACCACCCACATTTCTTTTATGTGTGCAGTTTAGTGACCTGCACTGGTTGTGGCACCCTTGTGGTAGATTATGCCTACTGTTGTGAAGGTTTTCTTGCCAAGCGATACTTGTCCATTTGTGTTGTATCTTAAAAGCATTACTATTACTTATTGGCTGGCTATGTGAGTTTATGTGTAAGGTGGAATAATTGCACTCAGTACATAATATGCCAAGATTTGCATTTTGCACCAGCTCCTGAAATGGAATGGATTCTCAATTAGGTATAGTTACATACACAAAGGGCACATTATGGACTTGCTCCTGTGCAACGTGGTTGCACAGAGTGCATGTATGTTTCCACATTTATGAAATCTGGAAGATTTCATTTATTGGTAAATTTCTGCTTTCTAGCACTTGCAGTAAGTTCATTCTACATTCTTGTGGATCTTCTTCTGTCTTTATGGTGAATTTCACCATTCCCACACAGTAGTACAATTCCTGCCTTATTGCTGAGACACTGTAAGTGGTGTCAGGATTTTATGTTGCAATTCTATGAAGGAGAAGCATTTGCAAACACAGCTTGTCTGTGCCGTTCAAGTAAATGTTTTGAACATTTGGTGGCAATTGGAACAGAACATTGAACATTAATTGCTACATTTGCATAGCAATTTACACCAGTTGTGTTATAAAATGGAGGTGGACCGGAGAGTTCTGTGTGGTATTACCCAAATTGACCTTTAACAATTGAACTTTTGAACAATTGACCTCATTATAGTGGTCCTAATTCACCTTCTGCACAATTGACCTTAATATTATTTTAGTTATTTTATATATGTATTGGGTTGGTTTTGAATTATAAATAATATAAGGGGATTGGGTGGTGGTTTCAGGGTGTTTTGGATTGGGTCAAGGGGTTGCAGGGGGTGTCCCTCTGCATATATGTCCCAATTGACCGACAATTAGTATACAACCATCAGTGTCTTTGTTATTTGCTGTAATTTGCTGTAGCTACACTTCTTTTTTAGAAGACATATTTCTCTTTGTGTGTGCTGTTGAATGTGTACTTTTCCACTACATACATTTGTGACTGTGCTACTTGTTGGAGTAGCAGCTTCATCCACTTTCTTTGGTGGTATGGTTGGGAGATCTCTTATAAGTTGTGTTTGCATTACTTTTCCTTTTCGAGGAACAAGGTACATATGTAGAGTGCACGTAGTCTGTTGTACTACACGATGGATGGAATGTCAGCTTTGACTTTGTTTGTATCAAAATTGACTAGAAATAGTCCTTTGAGTGTACATGGTCGTGACAGTGCTACATAACTCATACTTTCTTTAAAGACTGTGCTGGCAATGTCAATCAATGCCTGATCTACCTTGCGATTTATGAATAGTGACGGCATATGCCAAAGACAGAGATAACTGTTATCTGTGTACATACAAGTCTTTAAAATAAGGAATCATGCTGTTTAGCGTCCTATCCTTTAACTTCTGAAAGTTTGTCAAAGTGCATGTTGACAAATTGAAAGTTATTGTCACATGGACATGTCTGGAAGCCAACAACTGTACCAAGTGCTCCATTAACTAAACCTTCCTTGCTCCAGGTCAAGGTTATGTTTCAGAAATACTCTACAGTTTAAACACAATGTTAACATTTTCTCCAAACCAGCTGTGTTGGAGAGACAGTTTTCTAAGCTATTTAGTTGTGCTATTACTTGTTGACACATAGGGAGTGTCATGCTGTGCACTTACAGTTTGTCTGTGGAGTTAATTTGCACTATTGGTTGCATTTCTTTTTTTAACATTGTCTCATTGAATTGTGTATAGCTTGCTAGGGTTGGCATTAAAGACATACATTTCACATTTGTGTGTGCTAATTGTTCCATGACATCAGGAACAGATGTGCTATGCCCATATAGCTCATGGATGAGTCTACTATTTAAGATGGATTGTGCATCCTTAGAAAGAAGACCAATGCTTTTTAAAATGTTAGCATATGTGAGGTCTGCAGACTGAGGCATGTTTTGAGTTAGTTCTCTGTATTGGAAATGTTGCCAGAGATTTATATTTCCTGTGCTGCCAAGTGTGTTACGGCACAGTTTGTGTCCTAAGGTTTTAAAAATAGGCTCAACTTTCACTGGTGTTAATTGTAAGAGAGCTCCAAAAATAATAATGTGTTTTCCACCAAAGAGTTGTTTGTAGTTTATTTTAATGACATCTTGCAATTTGAGGTGAATCAAAGCCAAAATTAGGTTGGAGACCATGCTCACTACATCTATTAGGAGCATTTTCATTTGTTTCAAAATTCTACGTAGCTCTATAGCAGCTTCTGTTGAAAGTTTGTTGTACTCTAATTTTTTTGGTGTTCTACTGGAAGGAGCAGCAGTCGGTGTAAAGTAACCTATGCTGTAGGCAGCTAAACCTGTGGGAGCTGTTACAACAGCTAAATTTTGTTGTTTGGTAATTTTTGGAGGAACTTGCTGATGATTTTTATTAAGAATGTTTTGCCTGAACCAGCTTCACCACTTACATACAGGAGTACAAGTTGATCATTTTGACATTTTTACTTTCGTGCTGCACACCATGTCCAATTTCTTTAGTTACTTCTAGGAAAATGCTACGTTGCTCATGATTGAGTTGTAATTTTAGCAGAGCAAAGTTTTCTTCAGATTCCTCATACTGACACATGGTGTTTTGTACTTCAGTCAAGGCTGTTTCGGCTTAATTTACTATGAGTGGCTCTCCAAGTGATTCTTGGCTTCCTGTAACAGAAGGTTGACTGTCTTCAGGAGTGTCTTCATTTAGTTGTGCTTGAACTTCTTCCTCTTGTTGGCGTTCATTGTCCAACATGTTTTTGTACTGCTTGAAATTGATATTTGTTATACTGCTTTCATTTGCATTGAAAGCATCTTCATTGGAGTCATGGGTGCCTAATAAATCTTTTTCTTTTCTCCATGGTTTAAAATGTTGGAGTAGGGACAGGTAGTAAAGTTCTGTATGTTGAGGAGTTTTAAATGATAGCTTCATATGATTAATTAGGCTGGGTTTGGTAAGTTTAACAAGGCTGCCTTCACACGTTTTGTATATATATTTACCTCCTTTTTTCATCTGGTTTAATATTATTCTTATATGAGAAATGCTGGGCTATGTGGTATAGGCACATGTTTTCCAAAGCAGTTCTTCTTTTTGAGTATTATGTGTCCAATACATTGTTTTTCAAAATGTGTTGGCTGTTAGGATCATTTTGGCTTTTGTTTCTATGTCTTTGTATGATTTCAGCACTCTTTTTCTGGATGCAGCAGGACCAAGCCTTGGCCAGACTATGTTTTCAGATTTGCCATGTAAGGCTGTGCCTGCTAAACGGTCTGCAGTTTCATAGCATCCACATTCTCTATGGGAGAACATTTTTATGCCAAACCTGTATAATTTTTGTGACAGTGTTTTGTCAGATGATAGGTCATCCCAGGGGTCTTTCAGCTCTGCTTTCTTAGCTTAGGTAAGCTGTGACATATCG
The DNA here is from genome assembly GCF_040938575.1 of Ambystoma mexicanum. Taxonomy (NCBI): domain Eukaryota; kingdom Metazoa; phylum Chordata; class Amphibia; order Caudata; family Ambystomatidae; genus Ambystoma; species Ambystoma mexicanum. Next base: position 38,032,309 of record NC_090924.1, on the reverse strand, counting down.
TGTGACAGCAGTGGAATTGTCTGCAATGTACTGTATATCTATGTTTGCATTCCACAAGAGGGCAGTGATTGCATTATAATCATTGATGTACATTGAAGCTTCACTTCTTTTAATGCAGTATGTGTTCTTAGATGATTTGCCTTTTACACTGTGTCTAACAGAAGACATGAAGCTGTTTACTTGTCCTTTTGTTGAAACTGATCTAGGGAAACAAAATCTGCATTTGGTGTAGTATTTGCCTTTGTTTTTATATCTGTGTCAACAATGTTTGCCACATTTATGTTTTTGGAACCATAAAATGTGTGTATGTAGCTCACTATGTGTGCTTTCTGAAGGGATGTTGCAAGTTACATATTTGTGAATGACCTGCAAAACAGTGGCATCACTGTCCTGACCACATTTAGGAGCATCTTGTATCCAAAAAAGCATGTGGATGTGTGGTGCTCCTCTGGATTGATATTCCTTTCTCCAAAAGAAGTGTTGCACTTCTCCGCAGGGAGGAATTGTTTTATTACAGATGAAGTGCTGCATTACAATAAAACAGCGGTGGAAGTGCTTTGATACATTTTTATGTCTATCCCTGCTTTGTTTTGGTTTGCTATGCGTAGGAAGTTGTGCAAGATTTCCCGTGCATACTCTGCACAACTCAAAGTGACAAACCATGTGGGTGGACCAAGGTTCCATAGTATACACGTACATCTGCATGACATTGGAACCAGTATTCTTTTTTACCATGCATGTTTGCAAGAGATTTGTTATACTTGACTGTAAAACATCAACTTTTTCTTGTACCCTTTTAAGTAGTTGCATAGCAGAGATGTTTATAAAAGTGGAACCTCTTTTCATTGTGTGAGCATCTCCATAACATAGATGCTGTAATTTTATGCATCTTTCATCATACCTTCCCCCTTTTGCAGAAGGAAAGAGCAGAGGAAAGGCTTGTGCTTCTACATTTTCTTCCCATATGCTGATTGGAGATCCTTCAGCTTGTGGCATTTGATATGTTTCTAGTGCATCGTCTATGCTTTCTTTGGAGTACAGTGGGTGAATTGGATACTGGTCTAAAATATTGGATGCAGTAATAGGATCTACATTTTGAAATTGGCCAGTTGATGAGGAATCCTAAATTATTTTGGTGGTTTCCCTTAGGTTTTCTTCATTTTTCATTTATTTGTTGTATTCATTGTTCTCTTGAAGATATTGTAGGGCTTCTCTAAATTTGTTTAAGTCTACTAGTGTTTGCCTAATTGTTTTGTCTTTCATAGGTACACCGTTAACTAGGATAATCAAAGATTGATCGAGTTGCCCTTGCACTCCCAGAGTGTCTATGTAATGTAGTGTGTAGTGTGTCTATGTAGTGTAATGGGTATACTGTTTGGATTGTAATGCTCTCATACAAATCTAGCTGTTGGAGAGGTTTTGGAAGTGGGAATATTTCCAAGTTATTAGTGATAGCCCATGAAGGCATTTGGTTATTAACAAGCTTTGTAGTGCAGTATGTGCAAATTATTTAGTAGTTAGTAATTTCGGGTTTGTTTTCTGCTATCAGATAGAGAACTTATTGGAACCATTGGGATTCCTCATTGTCTTCTACTTTATACGTTATATTTACAGTTTTGGTGCTCTTTGTATAAAAAGGTCTGCGACAACACACACATACTTGGATTGGTACTAGAGCAGATGTGTTTTTAAACTTCGCTATTTCTTTTTTGTACGTCTGTATTAGAAGGTTGGCATCTGCAAGGTTTTTGCTACTCTTGTCTAAAGTTAGTGGATTTTCTAACTGCTCTTCGCTTCCAAAATAATTGCTTTGGATGTGGTCTATTTCTTCAAAGAGTTCTTTGGCTGCTTCCTGTAGGAGAATGTTATTAAAATGCTCCAGTTCTAAAGCAGGACTTTTTGCATAGTACAGTCTCTGGACAAGATTCGGTATAGTGGGATGGTGTGTCGCTAAGATTTTGATGTGGTGAAAGGATGTTTGCTTACGTTACACATTGAGGCGCAGGGCCATTTGTAGATGGGACAGGTGGCTTGGTGGAATGAAGAGCTGATTGTAAGTTTCTTTCAATGAGGGTTTCTTCTGCCATAATGGTGGTGTCTACCATTTATGCCCTCGGCCACTGCTATGTATGGCGGAATTAGGTTTCTCTGCTCTTCATTGTATGTCTCGTCATTAAAATATGGTTCTGTGCTGGTTGTGTGAATTCACTCACCTGCACAGAAATTTGCAAAGGTATTTATGCTGACATCGCACATGTTGTGAAGTACTTTTTGTAGTTTATTGATTAATTTTGTTAGTGGCTTCATTCTGGTTAAAATGAATATAAACAATTTTTTTTTGAGGATTATTGCACTGTCAATGAGAGCTTCCGGGATTCGTTTTCTGCAGTCATTTTCAAGGGTTGAGTGGGATTTCTCTGCTGTTTTTATGAGATTCTGGAGCACTCTATGATGGAGCATTTTTGGTAAAATACTTTTTTGGAATGCTTGACTGTGGTTACATTAATATTGGTAGATGCAGTGCAAGCACTATTGGTACTTATTTTTTCTTAATACATTTATTTTTATTTGTACTTTTTGGAAGAGGGGCTATACTGTCTTTCCTGCTAGCTGCTTCTGTTGTGGTGAGTGACTGTATTAGCTGTTTTGTTTGAACATTTGCTACAAACTCTGCTAGAGGTGGGTGATTATTTTGCATGTGTTTAGTTTTATCTACTGTACTTTTTCATTGTTTTCTATGGACATGATTTTTTGGTAGACATTATTTTCTTTCTGTTGGAGAAAAAAGGTATGTGTGGGTTTGTAAGTTGTCCTTAAGGACAAGATTCATCCTGGTAAGAAGAGGGGAAAAAGTCCAAAGATAAGGAGGGTGGGGACACTGATAAAAATTCCTCCCATAAGGGCCACAAAAAGAAAAATAAGGGTAAGACACAAGAGAACTCACAGGGTAGTGGAGGTCAGCCTCCAAAGCAGAACTCTGGTTATAGTAAGCCTCCCTATGTAAACAGACTCAATGGCTCTTGTTTTGCTTGTGGAGCAACTGACCATGTGCAGGGGAATCCCAGATGTAAGGTCAAAACCTTGGGTGTCCACTCTGCTAACCTGGCCTTCCCCTCCTATGAGGAAGAAGAGATTACAGGGGAATCCTTCTTCTCAGACTCCTTCCCCAGTTGGATAGAAGCTGAGGTAGTTTTAGTTTCCCTGGGTTCCTGGGAGCCTAACCCTCAGAGGCTTATGCTAGGATTCCAGATAATATCAGCACTACTTTAAAAACAGTGTGCTGATCAATGGAGTAGATACTCCAGCTCTTAGGGATAGTGGGTGTAGTCAAACTGTAGTGAATTGTACCTTGGTAGACCCAGATGAAGTTGCCAGAGCTCCTCTGTTGCCCACTAAGTTGGCTGATGGCCCACCTCTGATGTTCCCAGTAATACCTGTAAATCTTACTATAAATGGTACAGCAGTCAAGATTCCAGTGAGCATCCAGAGGAGTGTCCCAGGAAAGATCTTGCTGGGAAATGATCTCAGAGATTTAGCGCTTGTGGGAGATACAGCTGACAGACCCTGCACAAGGTCTCAAAAAAGGGCAGCACTGGCCAAGACCAATGCCCTGCCCTAGCCAAATGGGAAACCCAAGGCTAAAGGAGTAAGAAAATCAAAGAGAGGGAGATTGAATGTTCCCCCTAACTCACCTACCACTGAGGTGGATGTAGTTGGTCAATCACCAGGACCTGATGAGGAAGTGGTGATACCTGAAGTATTTGACCCCAATGACCATCCTGAACTTATTAAGACTTAAGACTTATTAGTAGAAGGTGGTCCTGACAGGGAAGAGTTTAGTAAGGGCCAAAGCAAGTGTCCATCTCTAGAAGGCCTAAGGGGACAGGCCTGTTCCCAGCTTGAGGGTGAACTTCCTGGGAAGCACAGGATTTATTGGGAATGTGAGCTCCCATATAGTGAGCCTACAGAGTCTAAAGAAGGAGACCATAGGAGGTTGGTGGTTCCCCTTGCTGTAAGACCCTTCCTCCTGCAGCTGGTGCATGAAGTGCCCCTTGCTGGTCACCTTGAAATCAAGAGAACCAAGCAAAGGTTGGGTTGGCCGCCCCTATCATCTAACATTATCTTTTACCTTCTGCAACCGCCTTTTCAAATCGTTAAACAAAGACTTCACTGCAGCTACTAGAACCGTTTTATCCTGGGCACTTTGCCTTGTACGACTGACTCTGGCACAGGCCTATTGGCTCTGGCTAGATCTGTTACAACTGCCTTCTCTAGATTTCTTTTCACCCAGAAATGTGTTGGTGCACCTAAATTCTTATAACCACCTTTTCCTTCCCCTTTTTAATATTGTGAAGTGCCATTTTTCTCGGTTTTCACCTAAGTATTGCTTATGTTAAAGTAATGCCTTGCCTAACTTGTTCACAATTTAACTGGGAAGTGCTGCTGGTGTGATTTAGAGTCTAAACCTGTATAACTTTTCCTTTCCCTCCCATTTGAGAAATTGTTAGAGTGCCATTTCTGCTTGGTTTACACTGTGCCGTTTTGTTCAGTTTTCACACTTGCTCAAACTTGACTACAATTTAAATAGGGAGTTGTATATACTTTTCTTGACTGTTTTAACTTGCTTTACGGATAGTGATTTGTGTGTTGAACTTAAGAGTGTGTAAAATAAATATATATATATTATTTTTATAAAAAGCTTTGGTCAGTATTTCTTTGTTCCATAGTATTGTAGTCCTATTTTGTAAACCCTGAATACTGCTCATCTCCCTCTTGAGATGTGTCTCACTGCTCAGCCACAGCTACCAACTAGATCTTTGTGATACAGACTGATACCAAAGGGGATTTATTGCATATACCTCTAGTCATAATCTTCTGTAGTGCTCCCTAAGGGAACTGCACAGGATTAATCCTAAACCAAGGTGAGCAGCACGAAGGGCCACGCCCAGCTGACCTTCCTCAGGCCCCTCGCACATGCAAGCTAAGTAGTGCCTGTGCTGGGGAGCTTAGCCAGGCATTGGGGAGGATGCACACAGTACAGCTAAGCTGCGCTAAGGAGCAAATGCCAAGAAGCTTTCCAAGTTGTCAGGGGCACACGCGGGGACGTCGCCCATATCCTCGAGTCCCCCCTGCTCCCTAGAAGCTATTAGCGCAGGAGTGTTCCTAGCCACAAACTAATACAGTGCAATTGGAGGCACCCAGCGACGCACAAACTCTAGTGCAGTGCACATGATTAGCATATGCAATTAGCCACGTGTGCTGCCTATAGAAAGCTGCGGCTGGCAGAACGCAACTTGTAATGAAGTCACACCTCGCAACACGCGTCTAGCAGCACATCTAAGGCACATTCTATCATGTGTGATTCTTAACACATGGTCTTCTGCAGCAGACAAGAGTGCTTGTTTGGGGAGGAGTCACTACATTTGAGGAATGAATGGTGTTATGTGTGTGTGGGGAAAACACACACAGAATAGTAACTCACGCTCTCTTTGCAGCATTGAACTGCTCCTGTTTCCGGAGTGTGCAGGCAGCAGGCCAGCACTCACCCCAGAGATAAGTCTCTCTTTTGCTGGCCTTGGAGCCATTTTGTAGAATGTGCATGAAGTACATGGTTTCTATGATTGAGTATGTGTAATTGTCAATAGTTGTATTTTGTATTTTCACTACTTTCCCTTGCCCATCCACCTCCCCTCTCCTGACCATCTTTCCGGTTATCCTAAATACTGAAGCCTATCCAACCAACAGATCTCTAACCCTCTTTCCCCGCTGGGGTCTCAGAGGCCTGTGTAAGTTTTACCTTGCAGGCACCCAGACCACAGAGGGGGTGGTTGGTTCGAGCCACTCCTGCACCTGGAGACCAGAGCTGTGACACTACACACCAGTTGTTGCATCCTCATTGATTGTTGTGTACCGAAATTGCTTCCCATCCTGTTGAAGCATTGTTCAACTGTGCTACCTTGGTAGTTATTCTATCATTCTGCTTGGACATGTGCTTGGCCATATTCAGCGACTTCAAGTCATCTACTGGAGACTATTCCAGGTTTTTTTGTGGCTACAGGCTTTTTCCCAAATTTGGGAGTTTGGCTCCTTGGAGTTCTCTGCAATTTGGTATTTTTTACCAGTCAAGGTGGCCTCTGAGGGGGCTGGACCCTATTTACATGAAAGGTGGAACAAGGAAACCAAGGGGTAGGGGGATCCCGAAGTCAGGTAGACTAGAAGGAAGAAGCCAACAGACCCCAGACACAGTTCTTCTGAAGGTCATGGTGATGAGTAAATGAGGAAGGGCCATTTGTTGTCGGACAGCACACTTGGGCTACAATGTTTGGGCACTCTCTGACATTGTCATTATGGGGTACTATGTACATGATGTGTTCTGCTGGTCAATGGATGTTCCTGTGTTGTGTTTACTTTTCAGCTGTCAGGGGATTGTTGTGGTTTTACATACTGGGGTGTACACATGGCCAATGTTCACATGTGATGTGTACAGGACACTGAGGGTCACTAGATTTCACATGCATGTATTGAGTACATGTCCCTACTGACACGCACACTTACACAATGCTCCCCCACACATACAACCACCCTTCCATGCCCACACGTGCACATAGATTTCCTTCTTTGGCATGCTGTGTCCCTGCAGCACATGATCACTTACATGTACATGCATCAATAGGTTATTTTTGTTGCTTGTCCTTTTTATATGATGCTCAAGGTGTATCCCCAACACAATGGCTGCTCACTGTGCTGTGTGCTGAGCAGTGTGTTGCAGGAGACACACACATCACACAGGTTTGTGATTCACAGATTTGGCTTGGCCAATGTGCATGCCAACAGGCATTCTGTCTTTTGTTGATGGTACTGCTGGTGGCATGCATTTGTGTATGACTTTGTATGTGTGGGAGGTTGTTGATCAGTCATTTCATCTGATTGCATGTCAGGTGTGATTGTCTCAGGCCTCTTTCCATTTATCACTTGTCACTTTGCATCTAATTGGCCATGTGTTGTGCTTTTGGTTTGCTCTTTTGCTGTTTCATGCCATGTCATGGTGTGGCAGACAAGGGTGATGTGGGTTGGGAGGGTTCGGGTGACATACCTGTTTTGCAGGGGGGTGGTGTGATATACACCTTGCATGTGTTCCTTTTGGTCACACAGGATTGGTTATGTTTAAGTAGCTAGGGATGCACACAATGTAGCACTTCCTTGGCAACATTCTCAGGGTGGTAATATTGTGACAGGTGACTGTCTCTTTATCATCATCGATTGTCACCTGATATATGCAGGGCTGTGTGCACTCCGCAGGGATGGGAGTTTAGGTGGAAAATGTGGCCACAAGCAGGGTCAGGGCTGCCTCACCACGTGCCCTTTCCCCTCCCATGAGCAGCGCCTGTGCCTGTGGTTGGGGATGTGGGGGCTCCACCATGTCCACCGGTATGCCCTGCCGTGTTGCAACATTGTGCAGGACACAATGCTGCCACAGTGATCCTGCACACAACTGGGGTGCATATAGTAGCTGCCTGCCTGAGTGGTCAAGGGAGCGGAAGCGTGACTTGAGCACTCCAAATGTGCGCTCCACTTTGTCCCTGTTTGCAATATGGGCAGCGTTGTATCTTACCTGGGGTGGTGTGGTGGTGTTCCGTATTGGCATCATCATGTGGTTGCTCAGAGGGTAGACGCTGTCCCCTGGGGAGGTGAAGATGGTTGTCATTAGTTGGGTTTGTGTATTTGTCTCTGTGTGACATACATGCATGTGCACAAACATTTGTACTCACCAATGAGCCATGGGTCGCCATGCTTCCCAGCTTCCAGGTCCCAGCTCAGAGCGGACATTCTGTTTATGAAACTGTCATGGGCAGACCCAGGATAGTTTGCACAGACAGAGGTGATGATTCCATGGGCATCGCATACAACCTGTATGTTGATGGAATGCCAGTGCTTGCGGTTTCGCTAAGTGTGCTCAGTGGCCCTAGGTGGACGTAGGGCCACATGGGTGCAATCTATGGCACTGAGCACTTTGGGGAAGTGTGCCCCCCTGTAAAAGTCCTGGACCACGGACTGCCTTTCTGCGGGTGTTCTGGGCATGTATATGTGCCTGCGGACTGAGAGGCGCACAGTCATGATTGCCAACACCTGGTGTAGGCAGCTTGACTGCGTGGCCTGTGATACACCCCCAACTATGGCAGTTGTCCACTGAAATTAACCACTGGCCAAAAAATGCAGCACATTGAGCACCTTTTCCAAGGGGCTCAGTGCTTGGGAGCACAAGGTGGGTGATGTGAGGTCATACTCCCATTCAATGACCAGGTCTAGGATGATACAAGGTAGAAACCTATACCTGCCATAGACCTGGTCATCAGGCATCCCAAAAAGGCTGGTACTGGGCAAAAACATGTGGGGCCTGGCTATTCTCCTCCTCCTGCGGTGTCCCACGATGTTGTGCAACATGTAACAAGTGTGCAAAGTATCTTACCATATAGCACACTTGGGTCTCTAGTAATTTCCAAAGGCCCTAGAACCTCTCGCTGGACTTTTTTAGGAACTGTGCAGATGTGTCATGGACAAGACTGGTGGCAGCTATTGTTTTGCATTATTTTTAACCCTTTCCTTCCATGTTAACCGCATTAATTGCGTTTGGCACACATAGGTGGCCTGGCTCCAAAATGGCCATGGCATGAGGTTCTTTGTCCTGTCCTTTGGCCATCTTGCCCCTTCACCTTTCCCAGGTCGAGTCAACCCGGGTGAGTCTTATTTGGTCATGCACTTTTCCGCAAATCCAAATGCTTTTGCGGGCTTCTGCATGCCTTGTGTGTGTGCCCCCAATATGTGGGCTTGGATGTCTGATCCGAATACACATCCTGGGTGCCGGAGAGTCTGGAGTGCCCTGAATGCCTGGGACCACCGTGGTCCGTGATTGGTCCATATATGGAATGTGTGTTTGTGAGCAGATCTCCCGTTGGGGCCTCTCCGAAGGGAACTTTGGATAAGAGGAGGCTGAAAACACCACTACCAGGTCGATCTCCTGAGTTCACACCAAACAAAGGGTAGGAGCCAAGTATACTGCAACACGAAGCCGAGTCGAGGAAACGCTGGTGACCCGCTGGACATGTTGGCGCCCTGAGCCTGCTGTCGTCCTGTGGGACCCATTTGTGTCTGGTCATCCTAGAAGGTCTGCGAAGACGCTTCGACCCATTGGAATAGTGGAACCCACTATGCTTGGCACCTGCATCAAACCCTGCAAGTAAGCTTTCTCGAAGTGTCCCTGGGCCAATCAGTGGACTGACCAGCTTACTCAGTCGCTTTTCTCTGTCACCGCCAACATTTCGAGGAGGCCCTCAAAACTTGGTATACTTCTAGTTCTGTGTCCACGGCACCTTCACACCGAATTTCGTACACTTGGCATTTCCAGGTATGAAGTGAGACGAGTGTGCCAGGACCGGAGTAAATGCGGTTACCGTATTGCCCTGCCAGGCCGACAACCTGTGCAAGTTCACTGCATTTCTGACCCTCTTGCCCCTGAAGCCTGCTGCAGTGAAACTGGGCCGATTCCTCCTCCTGGAGTGGAAAAAACACCACTGTCCCGTTTGGGAATCATCGCTGTATCTCGGGAACAACAAGGTGCCAAGACGTCCTTTTTGCCGCATTAGAACCTACCAGCAAAGTGGACTGAACTGGCGAAGTTTGGGTCTGCCTGCATCGGGGACCGGTGAGTACTCCTTACCCCAACCGGTGGCCCCTAGTGCAGGAGCCGATTTTTACACATGAGTGGCCCCTGAGGACCCCTTTCCTTTCCACAGATATTGCAAAATAGCGACTCCTTCCCGCACTCTCAAACTGCCTCTGCCTTCAAGTGGAGGTCCTCCTTGAATAGTGTGAACTTGTTCTGCATCGCCTCATCCACCTTCCTGAGCTGCTAGAGACCCTTGAAGAGACCCTATCCTGCCCATTGGCACAAGCGGATGAATGTACTGATGAGCACAAGGCTCCTCTCTTTGTAGGGCTTGGACTGCCTCGTAGTTAGGTGTATTATTGATGTGGAACTGGGTCTAACGACTACCTGCACTGCCTGTTTCCTTCCCCTCTAGGTTGGCAACATATTTCGTGCATTTAATCCTTTGGAGCCCAATGGTCTTGTATATATATATTGTATTGAGTGTAATGTGTTGGTTTGCTAAGTATTACTGTGATTCTTTGCTATGGTCTATGTTACAAAGGCCTTGTAATAAATGTGTCTATATTTTAATATGACACTTGTCTGGAGTAATTTGTAAGTGTCCTTGCTTTTTATGCTCATTGAGGTCTTTCAGTCACCCTCACCCATCCTGAGACTAAGAGCCTCATTACACAGATAGTGGTTAGGAATTACCGGTACCGGTACCGTTACCGGTAATCCCTTACCACCTTACTACGAGGTCCCTTCGCGTGTCCCTACCTTAACGGCTGGTTTTACCAGCCGTTAAGGACGGGACCCGCAAAGGGACCTTGGAGGTTATTACGGTACAGCAATTTGCGGTACCGTAATTACCGCCTTCCCCATTCCCATTGAGTCCTACGGAGGCTCAAATGGGAATGGGGAAGGGCCAATGGTGAATGGGGAATTACCGCCCGCCAACCTTGGAATGGGGCAGTAATTCCCCATCCACCATGGCGGAATCGGTAAATTACCATCGGCAACCATGGCGCTAATAGCGCCATAGTTACCACCTTCCGTGTAATGAGGCCCATAGTCTTGACCGCCTGCCATAGCTACCCTGATTGGTCTGGCTTGTCCAGAGGTTAGGGAAGAGGGCATGTATTGCTACATGCCAACCCTTAGTGCACTCCAAGGCGAGTTCAATCCCAAAAACCTTAATGTTGCCGGCATGTGGGGTCTAATACAGGCCCCACTGCTTGCTGTTCAAAGTTTAGCGTATTATTATAAAGGCTTATATTAGGATTTCAAAATACAAATGTTCAGTGAAGTTAAGATAGGTGTATAACCTCTAGTTAACTTATAGTTTGACAACTAATTGTTTGTCATGCACTTCATTCAGTTCACAAAATGTAACGAACAATTCCTTCATACAATAATTTACACCATAGAGAGTCAGAAAACCCTAAGTGGGTTATTTTAATCAACCAAAGTGTATAATTTTACAAAACCTTTTTTAGTGAACATAATCAAAGTCCCACCATGGTTGGTTTGTCTCTCAATATTTGTTTTAGTACATTCACAATTTGTAAGTGTTTTGTTTCACACATAGATTTGCACATAAATTTGCATTTGCAAAGTCCCTTTTCCCTGTATGTGATAATAACAAAATCAAATAATATGATGAAGTTCTTTGGTTCAAAGTCACCAATCCAAAGTAACATCAGGATATTTCAATGTATTGCCAACGCGTTTCGGACTTTACGCCAGTCCATCTTCAAGCCAATGATACTATTACCCTGTTCCAAAAAACTAGGCTGACCTTCTGAACCTCTGCCCCTACAGGACAGAGTTCAGAAATCCTTCTTAACAAACATGACTGAGTATATTGCACTCAGTGAAATGAATCTTGGCCACACACGCCTTGGGTATCCCCAATGGTGGTAAATAGCCTCCACACCCAAGACAAACGCTGCCAGCTGGTAGTAGGAACATCCACTACCTCATTCTCTTCCTCTTCTTGATCCCCCTCTACATCACCATGCCTGTTCCCCTCCCCAGGCCCTCCTGAAGGTGGTGGTGTGGGGTATGGTGCTGATGAGGCAGTAGCAGCAATGGATGCCATAATGTGCAACAGCAGGAATCCAGCAGCAGCAATTACAATCTCAGCCAAGTGCTTTGTCCTGGGTAGCCAAAAACAGAATGAGGAGCAGCAGTGTGGTTTGGCCTTTTATAGTGGAGAACTCTGTGGACAGTCGCTTGCTCTGCAGACACTTTGTGCTTCAAGTTGAGCTCAAAAAGTTGCAAAAAGTCTCTACATCTACCAGGGCATGGTCTGGGACCTCTGCAAGGGGTGACATTTCTGCTTAAAATGCCCTGGACTGGCCCAAAATGGACTTTTTTGTATTTGGGGTAAGGACACTGTCAGCGGATAGCCCTGATGCTCAGTGTGGATGCGGTCACATGGTGATTTCCCTGGAAAACCGCAGAGAGGACGGCTGTCCATAGAATACCTATTGCATGTGATGCCATGTGCGCATGTGTGTAGGTGTCTGTAGGACAGGAGGGGGATCACCAAACTAATTAAAAGTGTGACACGTGCAGCAGACAGTTCTGGACAGGCATGGTGTTTGGAGGGCACAGGGGGTCAGCTGTGCATGCGCCCTGGTGTCCGTAGGACAGGGGAGGGACACCAAAACTAATTTAAAGTATGCCACAAGTTTACGGACATCTGTGGACAGGCATAGTGTTCGGAGGGCACAGGGGATGAGATGCGCATGCGCCCAGGTGTCCGTAGGACAGAAGCAGGACCCCAAACTAATTACAAATATGCCACAAGTTTACAGACATTTGCAGACAGGTGCGATGTTCGGAGGGCACATGGGATTGGATGCGCATGCGCCCAGGTGTCCGTAGGACAGGGACGGGACCTCCAAGCTAATTAAAAGTATGCCATAACTTTACAGACTTCTGCGGTCAGGCACAGTGTTCGGAAGCCACAGGGGATTGGAGGCACATGCACCCAGGTGTCCACAGGACAGGGTCTGTGTCCCCGTCCCATATAAAGGTGTTTCATGATTTTGTGAACATGTCCGGACAGGCGCGCTGCTCGTGGGTACCTCCATTTTTATTACGGACAGGCCAGAAAGTCGCTCTGTCCGCAGACTCCAATCACACACACAGCAACAGTAAACTCATGGATATGTATTAACACACACAAATACACTCAATTAGGAAAGGGTGGGGGTAGCAGAATGGGAAACATATATATATATATATATATATATATATATATATATATATATATATATATATATATATATATATATATATATACGATGTGGGGGAATAGGGGTTTTGCACAAGCTGTTCATCAGGGGAGGAAGGCATTGAGGTCTCATCATAGCATCTTTGACTAAATGGATTTGGTGGGAAGGATCGTCTGGGACAGGGGGAAGGGGCAAAGGCACAAGTGTGTCAGTGATATTTAATATGTCCATCATATGCCTTTCTACAAATGTTTTCAACTGTACCAAATTGATGTTAAACTGATCCATTTAAGCACAGAGACTTATCAGTTCATTTCGAACATTTGCATTTTGGGTCTACTGTGCTCATCTTCTTGGACATTTGCTGCTACTTCCAGCTCATTTTCTTCATTTGCAGTATGTACTATTAAAAAAGAAGCATGTTTCAGTGACATGTGAAGCAATGCGCATTACTTTTCCTACTGTAAGAAATGTAATGTGAACCATTAGAGTTACTATCATCACACATTTCATCATCTTGGAAATGTTCCTCTAGCCACTGTAGGGTGCTTGCCATTTCTGTGTAAAAAAAGAATGCTTCTTACAAGTCATGTACATACAACAAACTCCACTGTTACAGGAAGAAATATAGTGTACTTACTATTTTTTGTATGGTTCTCTTCTTAGTAGGTTGTTCTTGTGACAGTGGCTTCTGACTGTGTAAACAAAGCAGCACTGAGGTAATATTGTTAGATGTACAGGGTATTTTTGTGCTTGGTGCACAAAAGCTGGTGTAGTGAAGCTGGAGGCTTCATTGCACTGGGAAACTATAGGTCAGATGCAACAATAAAAAGCACAAGGTTTAGGGGTCCATTAAATTAGAAGGAAAGGTGCATTAAAGAGAAATATGTCCTAACATCTGCCCCCCTACTTAATTTTTGATTGTAAAATATATGTTTAGCTCTTTACACATCTTCTGTTTGTTCAATGCATGCTACAACAATGTAAGCAATGCGCATTACTTTTCCTACTGTAAGAAGTGTAATGTGAACCATTAGAGTTACTATCATCACACATTTCATCATCTTGGAAATGTTCCTCTAGCCACTGTAGGGTGCTTGCCATTTCTGTGTAAAAAAAAGAATGCTTCTTACAAGTCATGTACATACAACAAACTCCACTGTTACAGGAAGAAATATAGTGTACTTACTATTTTTTGTATGGTTCTCTTCTTAGTAGGTTGTTCTTGTGACAGTTGCTTCTGACTGTGTAAACAAAGCAGCACTGAGGTAATATTGTTAGATGTACAGGGTATTTTTGTGCTTGGTGCACAAAAGCTGGTGTAGTGAAGCTGGAGGCTTCATTGCACTGGGAAACTATAGGTCAGATGCAACAATAAAAAGCACAAGGTTTAGGGGTCCATTAAATTAGAAGGAAAGGTGCATTAAAGAGAAATATTTCCTAACATCTGCCCCCCTACTTAATTTTTGATTGTAAAATATATGTTTAGCTCTTTACACATCTTCTGTTTGTTCACTGCATGCTACAACAATGTAAGCAATGCGCATTACTTTTCCTACTGTAAGAAGTGTAATGTAAACCATTAGAGTTACTATTATCAACACATTTCATCATCTTGGAAATGTTCCTCTAGCCACTGTAGGGTGCTTGCCATTTCTGTGTAAAAAAAAGAATGCTTCTTACAAGTCATGTACATACAACAAACTCCACTGTTACAGGAAGAAATATAGTGTACTTACTATTTTTTGTATGGTTCTCTTCTTAGTAGGTTGTTCTTGTGACAGTTGCTTCTGACTGTGTAAACAAAGCAGCACTGAGGTAATATTGTTAGATGTACAGGGTATTTTTGTGCTTGGTGCACAAAAGCTGGTGTAGTGAAGCTGGAGGCTTCATTGCACTGGGAAACTATAGGTCAGATGCAACAATAAAAAGCACTAGGTTTAGGGGTCCATTAAATTAGAAGGAAAGGTGCATTAAAGAGAAATATTTCCTAACATTTGCCCCCCTACTTAATTTTTGATTGTAAAATATATGTGTAGCTCTTTACACATCTTCTGTTTGTTCACTGCATGCTATAACAATGTAAGGTAACCCCTGTATTTTTGGGCAGTGTGAATGCTGTCCGAAGTCCACGAACAGTCGCACAGTCCATGGACTTTGTAGCTTCCATGTTTGGCCAGGGGTGTCAGTATGCTGTATGGGACATGTACACAAATTAAGGGTATTCTGGTAACAACCTATGAAATTCTGGGAAAACACTTTGTTAAAGGGACGATATGGTTAGGCTGCACTATTAAAAACCTATGAAATTCAGTGAAAAAACATTGAAAAAGGGACGTTATGGTTAAATTTCACTAATGAAAACAAAAACAATGGAAAAGTGTGTTAAAGGGATATTATGGTTGCAAATAAAATCGAAGACCCCTAAAAACTTGCCACTTATGGTAAGCTAAGCAACCATAACTTCGCACCACCATTGTGCACTGCTAAGACTAACACCCATGACATCAAAGATGATATCACAAATAAGCCCTGCAGTAGCCCACCAAAAGCCTCTTCTTTCCTCCGCACTGGAAGTCCGTATAGGGATTGTCCTGGCCTGACAGGCTGGAAAGAAGGCTAAAAGACAAGATGGCCAAAGGACAAGCGAAAAACCTTGTGGCATGGCCATGTTTGGTCACTAACCACAGTTAGTGGCCAAACGTGGTAAACGCAGTAAGGCTAAAACAAAAACAAACAAAAAAATGGTAAAAAGTTACTGCTGCTACCAGCTTGTCCATTTAGCACATGTGTTAGTCTAGGGCATAAACTAAAATATTCCCCATTGTACTGCATTGTACAGTGCATTGTGCAATTATAAAAAGTTATCACAAGTAATAGCAAGTTACTAAAAGTAGTAACAAAGTAATTGACTAAGGGAAACAATGTTTCCCAGTACTTACAGCCTGAAGCACATGTCAGTTTTCCCATACCATATGATCAAAAGTCAGTGTAGTGAAGCTGGAAGCTTCATTGCACTGCAGAACTCTAAGTCAGGTTTAGCAATCAAGGCTGAAGGTTTGGGGGTCCATTAAAATGGAAGGAACAGTGCAGTAAAGATCAATATTTCCTAACACTAAGTTTACAAAATATATTAGTTATTGATGTTGCTACTCTTCTATCAAACCACAGAAAATTGATGGAAAGGAAAGACATTCTGAATCTTTGTCTTCATAAAGGCCATGGGGTGTGTTATGCTATGTTGGGGCAAGGCATCATACATTTGGTGTATATTTTTTTAAAGGCCAATTTAAACATGTAAATGTCAGTAATGTTATATTCCTCAAAATAGTGTAGTACATGTTAATGTTTCCTGTGTGTGTATAAGTTTATGTTTTGCATAATATAGTGGCTTAAATGAATCATATTTGCTAAGTATTTTTATTTTGTATGGCCTGATTATATTTTAATATATACATATACAAATATTGTTTTGTTTTTGTTTTTGCAAAGTAGTACTCTTGAAAACGATTAAAGATGCATTTTTTGTTTATGCAAAATTATCATGGGTTTTAATTTGTGGTGGTTCAGTTTTTGCAAAAGTTGTTTGTGTCTTGTTTGGGTATTCACTGGGAGGTACATGGTGTTGTCTGTTATGTATTTTGTCAATTGCTCAATTTATTTGATGTGGCTGCTATGTGAGATGTTTTTTTTGTACATTTTTTTTATTATTCTATTATATACATTCATAGAAAATGCAAAAGACAAAGAATTATTTGGCTGAATGAGTTATTTTAAAAATAATAAACTTATACTTTGTAAATGTGAGTTTCTTTTTTGGTGTGTGTTGATATCTTTTGTAGCAGAAAACGCAAAGTTTACTAATCCCAGCGTAGTTCAAATGTGCACAAATGGGCCAGCTGGACTTATAGAAGAGACTCAGCCTCGAATAGATCTAAGGATAGAAGAAGTGAGCATAAACACGGAGTCACACCAACCATGGAAACTCAAAAAGAAAGGAGAGGCGAAAGCGGACTAGGGAAATCCGCTTCTCAAACAACAGATCTGGATACCTCCATTGATACAAATCGCATACCACAAGGTCCTCTGATACATTTGAAAATAAATATAGGCCAAGATCACTTGGTATCCCAGAATGAATTGAAGACCAATTTCCACCACAAAAACTTGGAAAGAGAGCAAAAGAGATGGGCATGGATTCTGGAAGCATTGTCGAACCACTCAAGACCTTAGCCATCAAAGCGAGTTCAAAGGAATCTGCCGATAGAGAGCTCAAGATTATTAAGGCAGATTACCAGAAACCAAATAACCCTGGGATCTTGGAAAACCCAGGGTTTTAGCCACCTTACAACTCCAAGGGATGTAAACCTGGGACATTTTGTCCTACTCTGCCTACAAGAAACTTGGCTGCTGAGGCGTCCAACTTTGGATGGTTACGAGATTGTTATTTCACCAGCTACAAAAGGCCCTAAAGGGTGACCCACCTCAGGGCTGCCTACCGCAATTTGATCAGGAAGCAACCTACATTTGAAGATACTCTCCTTTCCACCTCGTCAATGTTGGTCAACTTGGTATCCTGGAAAAATCAACTGACGTCCTCAGACAAACAAAAATCGGTGCTCCTTCTGACAATCAACACATGCTGGAATCCAAAGACACAATCATGTAGTTCCTTCTTGTGTGAAATGGCAACAGCTATAGCTGACATGCAAACAATAATAATAATTTACCATTTATATAGCGCTACAAACCCTGAGGTATCTGAGCGCTGCTTATTATTACCCACGGTGTGCGGTGCTCATTTATCAACCTCAGAAGGATGAAAGGCTGAGTTTGGTGCTGCCAGGATTTGAACCTGCGCCAGTAGGCTCTGCACAGATGTCAAAGCAAGCGCTCTACTCGCTGTGCTATCGGTCCGGCAAACGGAATATGAACCAACTCATACCATAATATATGGTGATTTAAATGCTGTGTGCCATGATCATGGAAAAGAAGAAAAATTCCAGTCACAGAATAACAAAAGGAAAATCCTTAACAGAGTCATCAACAACGTGGGTCCATTAGAAAAGGTGTCAAAGTGGTTCACTTTAATGAAAGCGAGAGATCTTTTCAACCAAAATTCGCTAAAGGATATTAGGGAGAATTCTCCAAAATGGCTAATTTCCCTTACCTACTGAGTCCCTCAGCAGCTTTGCTGGATTTCTAGGATTTATTTTTTTCACCTGGTAAGAGTGTGAGCCTTTTTCCCCACTCTTACATGTGTTATGCTGTGTGTGTTTAACTTTTTCTTGTGCTCAGAGACTGTGGATCCTCACCTACTCCACAGGCATCATCTCTTTACTGTGTGTTACACAGCACCCTCAGTGCAGTGACACTGGGTTGTCTTTTAGACTTCCCAACTCAGACTCCATTGTCTGGGACTGACTACTGTCTCCCAGAACATGTAAAGTTACCATTAACTTTAATAGTCTCTTTAAAACCACAGACCGAGTACAGACTATTTTACGTAGAGTGCTGGAAAGGGTTAATACTTATATCTTTTTGTCTGTTCCTCTTGGAGCACTGTTTCACTCCCTTTCATCAAGACTTGGCTGGTGTCAGTGGTAACTACCCTATTTTTCCTACTGTCGTTATCTTAAATAACCTTTTATTATTCTAGGCTATCTTGGTAGCCTCGAACTTAAATCTGCTGGACCATATTTGTTTTAATGTGGTTCCAGCTGGATTTATTCACCATTTCTTTTTGAAAATGTCTTTCTTGTGTTTTTGTCTGCACACTAAACCAGGTTTGGTTCCTTTGTTCACTGTCCTTTGCAGGCTTCTGCACAGAAGCCCTCCTTTGGCGCCTGAAAGTCTGGGTAAGATGGATGTGAGGGAGGGGTTTGAGGAACCCTGCCATGGGTTCCCTTGGTAACCCAAGTCGCACTCCTGTTTGATTGGCTAGGTGACTGTGCCGGCGGGACAGCCACCCTGCTGTGTGATTGACAACCAGGCTCTGTGCATGGGGGAAAGCTGGACAAAAAGCAGGCCGCTGGGGCTGGAAAGGAAGAGTCGCCACTGAACTGAAAGAACCAAAGAGGAGCTGATAGAAGAGGACCCCTACCACGACTGAACCACCCAGTGAAGCCCAGCTGCAGGTCCGAATCTTCAAACTCCAACGACAGAGAAAATCTCCAGGAATCTTCTTCCCCTGAGCTTGTGGGACCAACCAGTTTGCTCAAACTGCAAGCCAGGACTCCCTCGTCTGGTCGAATTCACTGTACAGAGATACAGTGGGCCGGAGAGCCAGTAAGGTAGGACCCTGCTTTGGTTTTAAGGAGTGCACCTTTTATTCTTTGTTTTGCTCTGCTGCTGGTTTCTTCCCTGGGTAGTGCAGGACCCTCCAGTCTTCCTTCTTCGTGTCAGTCTGACAGTCGCTTCAGGAACCATGAGCCTGCAGGACCTACCAGGAACGTCTGCGTCAGCTACAGCTTCTTCTCCATTTAAAGGTACTGTGCAAATCCGGTTGTTTGTTTCATTCAGCCGAGGGAAAAGTGTGTGAAATCTTTCTCCAATCCGAGGGCTTGTCCTTCTCTACTCTTTAAACTAACTTTTCTGCCGACCAACTTTGTCCGGAACTCTTGGCAAAGACTTAACCACGAACACCGTGAGCTGTGTGATCTTGAGCAAAAGACTTTTGTCCTATTGACTTTGGCCCTAAGCCTTTTTGATTTGATTCCATCACTGTAGTTCCTCTTTCTAGATTGCCCTGCTTATTTACCTGTTGGCGCTCTTCAATTTCTGCCTAACTTTGTCTTTCCCTCCCTTTTAAATTTCTGGAGTGCCATTTTACTCCCACTTCATTTGTGAGCTTAACTTGTCTAGAACCTATTGGGAGTCGTGTGGTTTATTAAGAGTGTGATTTTTAAACTGCTTTACTTTACTTATGTGTAAATAAATGTATATTCTTTTACTCAGAAACCTTGAGTCAGTGTTTGTTTGAATCATAGTAATTGCTGTCCTTACTGCTCACTTTCTCTTGAGATACGTCTGTCTGCTGAGCCATTGCTACCACTTTACTGTGTAGTACAGGCTTGTACCAAAGGTGAATTTGTAGTGTCACTTGTAGTCAGGAAGATTCTGAGGCAATGCTTCGAATAATCTGCGGAAAACATACCAGAGATTTTTGGGCATTAGCAAATGCATCAGCAAAACACACCCAGGAAGCCCTACAAAACAATATAGAGGAACAGAACTGGGTGGCCGATTTTACTGCTCTTTTCCGAAAACCGCATGAATCACTCTTCTTTTCGCAAAAGCCCATGCCAAAACCCTGGGATATTGAACACGACCATGAGTCAATTCTATCAAAAATTACTAAGTTCAAGACCTCAAGAGCCCCAGGGCCTGATAGGATAACAAATATGGATCTGTAATGCAATTGAAAAGACTGGGCGCCCTTCATCTCTGGTGTAATTAATAACTGTTTTCTGACGCAATCGATTCCTGCCTTGTGGAAAATGGTCAATTTAGTCCCAATCTACAAAAAGGGCCAGAAGGACAATCCGGGAAGCTATCATCCCATCACTCTGTTGGATGTTATCAGCAAACTCTTCGGATCACTCCTGCTGGATAAATTCCAAACTTGGGCCAAAACATCAGCCTGTCAGGATCCCTATCAGACAGGATTTGTAAAGAACCTAGGAACAACATCTAATATTCTGTTGTTAGGCATACTAAAAGCCAAAATACTGGCGGGCAGACCAAGAGTATTTTTGGCTTTTGTCGATCTAGTCCAAGTGTTTGACCGAGTTAACTGGTAGAAAATATGGACGAAACTGACTAAATGGAAATGCCCGGAAGTCATCATTGAACCTATAACACAACTGTACTCCGGGACAACAATTAGAGTCAGACTTAGCGGTGCAGGACAACTTCCCGAAGAAGTAAAGAAAGCAAGAGGGGTCAACCAGGGATGTGTCTTGGCCCCAGCCCTATTTAACACATACATAGGGGACTTCAAGGACCACAAAGATAAATCAAGAATGTTCCCACCAACAATAGGCAATGAGAAAATTAGCTGCCTCTTATATGCCGATGACATAATATTACAGGACCAGACCGCCATTGGTCATTATCGCCAGCTAAACAGCTTACTCGTATACTTGAAGGAAAATGACTTGGAACTTAACATGGAAAAAGCAAAGATAATGGTCTTGGAAAAAACAATGAAGTGAAAAGAACAAATTCACTGGAATATTGCTGGAGAACGATTGGAAAAAGTAACCAATTTCAAATACTTGGGAATGACATTCAACACTTGCCCATGTCAAACAGCAACGCAATCAATACTTTTTTCCAAAATGAGAATCTTGGCCGCTCAAACAAAGACAATAGATAGACAATTTAGGTATTTTTCCACAAAGTCAGCAACTGACTTCTAAAGACCAGAGTCGTTCACACCATCTCTTATGGTGTAGAAGCTATGCCACACATACCTGACAAATTCTGGTTAAAACAAGAGGGTCTTTTCTGGCATAAAGTCCTCAATCTACCATAGTCTACACCAACGGCTTCCATAAGAAGTGAGCTGCGTCTGGTTTCATTGAATGGCACAGTCGACCTAAATGGTCTTATGCTATTCAGGAAAACCCAAGCCGACTCTCGGCTGAAAAATTTCGGAATAATTCACAGAGAAATGGAAAGAGGTAAAAACAAAATGTTACTCTCATGGGCCAATAAGAACACAACACTATTACAAGTGATTGGAAGTTTGGAGGAGGAACTGGAGAAAAACCCAGAAAAAACAAAAAAAGATTGAAAAACTGGGATTGGATTGGAACATTGGAGGCAGCATCAAAGAACAAATTAACCATACATTTACCAACTAATAAGCACAAAGTAAATGAACAAATGGAATATTTGAACAAATAACCAGATAGGAAGTTACGTGCCACATTTCTAAGAGTGTGTCTGAACTTGTCAAAAACAAATCACAGCACATTCCCTATAACTAGTTTCAACAGAACATCCAACAATTTTGAAACAATTGTAATCCGTCTTCTTCAGGACCTATAATGGGCCAGCTTGCTGCATTCCTTGGCTTCTTTAAACTGGAATTAAAGCCTTGTACAATTCTTCTTTAATGCTCCTAGCTGGCTTTCCCATTAGAGATAAAACGGCGACTGCTGTCATTGTCCTTAATTCAGTTTAGTGTGCAAGGTCAGCCTCACCTGTTCCCTTGATTTCCAGCAAATCAATGGATTCAAGGAATCTTCCCTGAATTCTACAAACGTGCGTCTGCAAAATGGCATTGCATTTGTCTGGGAAGATCTTCTCTGACGTTGAACCGCTATGGCCAGCTTCTCCGCTAGCACGTCACAGTGTGTGCCTTCATGAATGAATGTGCACAAATACATGTCTTTCCTGGTGCTCAATGGTAGTGCGTGTGCCTGGGAAAATCTTCACAGGAGTCCAAACGCTGTGCGCTGCTGCTCTGCTAGCATGCCACGCTTTGTGCCCAGGGTCACACTGGCCCATCAGCCACTCGGCCCGTGGCTGGGCCGAAATCATTTTGAGGCGAGCAAAGTCCTGGGGCCAATTTCTGCCAACGACTGGGCCCGGTCTGTCACAAGGCCTGTACTGAAATCTTTAATATAGAAATACTGATTGCAAGGGGGTTTACCTAGTAGCTTTCCTAGGTGTGTTGTGAAACCTGGTGTCGACATCTGATCTGTGATGTGGATGCACCCCTTCTAAACCACCACCACACTGATTTCTTGCCAGCTTCTATTACATCAGGTTACATGGAAGGCAGGCTTATGATTGCAGATACAATCCCCTCAACTAGCCCACAATTGGCAGTTGGTATTGGTTAATGAATGTGCAAGTGCTGATGTAACCAAGGATACAATTTCTGGCAACATATTTTAATAGTTAGATTTTTTTGTTTAGTGCTGTCCCTAAGCTCTGTACAAGTTAATGGATGATGCATAGTAATGAGGCCCCCATACTCTTGTGGAAGATGGGAAGAGTGCAACACCCAAGGGTTGGTTAGACAACTCGAGGTGAGGCTGAAACGTGTGCAGATTGCTTCCCTGCCAGCTCCCCTCCCCCACCTAGCCACACTAATGAGTCTCGTAAGGATGTCTGTGGCTCTAATCCTTTCAGAACTAATCTTCCTGTACTTTAAGTAACGTAAATTAGTTACATTGTTTCCTTTGCGGCGCCTGCCCACCGCAGATGTATTAATCATCACAGAAAGGTAACACCGTAGTGTTACCTTACTTTGATGAATGCCTCTACAGTGGCCTTCGGCCAAACGTGCACAGACACAGAGTGCTTGCTGCAGGCAGCCCGGCCCCTGAGCCAACTGCCATCAGTGACACCATGACGCCAGCTGCCAGGTGAAGACAAGTAAGTTCACCAACTATTTTGCAAAACACTGGAGGTGTGAACACAGCGCCTTGATGCCCCGGACGTTTCTTTTTAATTCAGTGCTGTTGGACAGGACACCTGCTTTGGGGAGAACCAGAGGGGAGCATTTTGGTAAATGTGTTAGAAATTGTGCATTTTAAATAATATTTGTTCAGTAACACTGGTAAACTTCCCAGCTGTGGCCTGGAGTGAAGTAACTCATTTTACTGGACCACTTGGGCCAACAAAGGCCTGTACTCAAGTCATTGGCCGACTGGCCAGTCCCTGGCATGACTGTTTGTCATCCACTGTGCAGGGGTCATTTTGTGGTGTGGAGGGGGAGGCAGAGGAGGGCAGCGTAGGGCTTCAATCTCACAACACTGTGTGATTTGCGTTAAATACTCGTCTTGTGCTTGCACTGTCTGGTGTTTGACCAGAAGACAGACTTTGCGTGTTATGCTGTGTTAGTCTTTTGAGCCCCGCCATGTCCGTGTTCTTTATTAGTATTATGTTGTGCAAGTGGATGTTTCAATGCATAGATTTTGGTATCAGTGATTGATTTAAATATCAAGTTTGATAGTTTGATAAATTGAACGTTTGAGGGCCACTTTTTTGAGGAGAGCGGTGGGGCACTTTTTTGAGGGAAGGGGTGGGCCACTTTATTTGAGGCGAGAAGTGGGCCACTTTTTTTTGGGTGACCGGGCCTATTTCTTGTCCCAGTCCGACCCTGTTTGTGCTTTCATTAATGAACGCACACTGACATGATGTCTTTCCCGGTGTGCTTATCTCGTTGAATTTATATATGCAGATGGACTCCAGTTAGGGGAACAGGGAATACAACAGGCTAGAGCTAGATGAGCGAGAGACCGAGGAGTAGAAATATCCATTAAGTAGTAGAGCTGAGTATGCAAGCTAGTTAAAAGAACACCTTTCTGAACTATAAACATATATTTATGCATTTTTTATATCTACATAGGCATGTTTCTCCCTAAAGTAGCTACCTGATTCATGGAATTATTTGCGTGTAAAACGGGGATTTGCGTGCCATTCTGCCCTCAAATCCCCATTCGTCA
Organism: Ambystoma mexicanum; assembly: GCF_040938575.1. Lineage (NCBI taxonomy): Eukaryota > Metazoa > Chordata > Amphibia > Caudata > Ambystomatidae > Ambystoma > Ambystoma mexicanum. The sequence goes on along the minus strand of NC_090924.1, from coordinate 38,007,947 downwards.
AACAGGGATTTGCAAGCAGAATGGCATGCAAATCGCTGTTTTACACACAAATAATTCCATGAATCAGGAGTGTATCCAGATATCCCAACTAGCTGTAAGAGATGGAGAGTTGCTAAGACTGACTTCATTCACTTAGGGCAATGGCCACCTATTTTATCATTTTGGGAAGCAATATTGTACACTGTGGGCATGAGGTGGAGATGACATTGTCATGCTCTCCGGTATTGTCAGCATATTAAAAAAGTGTCTATTGTTAGGTTATGTTGTTATGTTATGGTAACTTGTAAAGGGCAACGTTCACCCGACGGTATCTTGGTGCTAGAGTGGGTAGGGACTGAAGAATAGATCACTCAAAAAGGCAGGCACTAGAACAAAATGGTTTTGAGTGCTTTCCTAAACTGTAGATGGTTAGACAGGGTTTTGACTGTCCCAGGAAGATCATTCCACAGCTGGGTGGCAGCGGTCCCCTGGGGTCATTCGAGGAGGACCTAACCACTATCATCTCTGACAACTTAAAAAACACATCCCAAAGCCTTCTCCTAGGTGATTTCAACCTGGGATTCAATAACCCCAAAGACCAGCATGCCACACTAACTGCTGGCTCCCTGGCAGAACTTGGTATCATTCAAAAAGTAACTCTACCTACCCATAAAAAAGGGAGAACTCTCAATTGGGTAGCTGACTTCAACTGCCATACTTCCATTACCTCCATCTCTCCTCAGTCTTGGTCAGACCAAGACCTCATAACCTTGTCACTTGAGGCCATAACACCGATCCTAGTGACCAACCCCCTGGCCCCCACCATTTCCACCAAGAACAAAAGAAACATTATGGCTGAAAAACTTGTCATTCTTATTCTACCAACCCTGAACTCACTAACCGAGTCCACTGATCCACACACCCTTATCAATGAATATGACAAAATAATGACCCCTGCACTAGACTCTATCGCTCCACTCAAACTTAGAAAGAGCAAACCTAAAAGGCACCTGAACACCTGGTTCTCACCGTACCTGAAACCACTTAGACTTCAAAAACGAAAAGTTAACAGATATGGAGACAATCACCCTCAGACATCAACAAGATTAACCTTAGCAAAATAACTTCCCTCTACAAGAAAGATATTCTACTAGCCAAGCATGACTCCTACAACCAGAGATTCTCTCAAGCTAACTCAAGTATAAAAGAACTGGTCACAATCCTTGAAGAACTGGAAACTCTATCCCAGTCCCAGACATCTGCGTGAAGGATAAAAACTGGTGCACCAGTATCCAAAATGCCCTTTCCAATAAAGTAGCAACCCTCCTGGTCAAGATTGCCAACACAAAAGAAATCCTTCACCACTCAACCCCCGTAGGCAATACGTCCCAGACCACAACTAAACCTTCACAAAAACCTTCACACAGCTTGAGTTTTTCTAAAGTAACCATTTTAGAGGTTGAAAAATGTATACTTCCCTTAAACCCTCAAACGGCCAAGGCGATCCTTGCCCATCTCAAACCATAATGTATGCAGCCAGATATCTATCACTGTTTATCTAAAAGCTCATCAACTCCTCCTTCTCCACTGGTACCATCCGTAGCAACCTCAATGAGTCTTGGGTCCTCCCATTACTCAAAAAGCAATCACTGGTCCCTTATATACCCACTAACTACAAATCCATCACCACAACATTTTGGACAAGGTAGCATACCTCCAAATACAGCATTACCTAGAACAAAATCACCTCCTATGAGTCCGCCAGTCTGGTTTCAGAACCCAACACAGGACTGAGACACAAAGAGATAATGGTGAAGCCACATTACTTTTACTCCTCGACCTTTCAACAGCGTTTCACTTAGTAGACCATAAAATCCTCTGTAATGCTTGGACTCGGCCGCTCACTTCTTGCAAGAAGCGATAGGCTGAATACAATCATTCCTAAACAATAGGACCATGCATGTCTTCTCAACCTCAGCGTCTGCTGATCCCATCCCTATTACCTGTGGAGTGCCCCAGGGATCATGCGTCTCCCCTCCCTGTACAATATATTCACAAAGCCCTTTTTTGATGATCTCGATGGTCTTGGTATCACCTGCACCAACTATGCCGATGATACCCAGATCCTCAGACCGTTGACGGGAGATTATGACAAGGATTTGGCCTTGGAGAATAGAGTGTACCTCATCAACCAGGCATGGATGGCCTTGCATGGTCTATGCCTGAATGATGACAAGACAGACCTTACAGTCCTTCGGCACCTCTTTCAATATCAACAAACTTGGCAACAACTACACTAACTTTATCATAGATGGTAGCACCATCAAAGTAGTCAAAGAAGTCGAAACTTTAGGCTTCTACTTAGACACCACCTTTACTTTCAACAGACAGGTCAATTCAATGGCCTCCTCTACTACCTACACATGTAAACTAATCACAGCAGCCAAACCCTTCCTCTCCACCAACATCTGCACTACCCTGGCAAGAGCCTTACTTTTATCAAAACTGGATTATTGTAACACCCTATATCTAGGGTCTAACAAATATATCACCAACAAAATCCAGATCCTACAAAACAATGCTCTCAGAGCTGCATTGAGTATCCCCAAAAAAGCCCACATCTCTGACATAAGGAAATTGAACAACTGGCTCATCACAAAAGATAAAATCTAACTAAAAGTAGCCTCACTCACACACAAATGCCTTAATAATGCTGCCCCACAATACCTCACAGACAGATTCAAGAGACAGTCTTCCAATCGCCCTACTAGAACTGCCAACTCCAACCTCCTGACGCTGCCCAGATTTAAATGCTCCAAAACTGGAGGAAGCAGTTTCACGGTGAAAACTGCCCAACTTTGGAACTCCTTTCCTCCCATCTTAAGGGTATATCAAACATACCTACACTTTAGGCACAACTTCATTCACTGGATCAAGGAAAATGACCATTAACATATAGACCAGCTTATACTTGTAAACTGATTAGGGCCTGCTGACCCTTCTTATCCAAATCTAGCTGCATCACACTTGCCAATGCATTAATAATGTCTAAACTAGACTACTGTAATGCCCTCTATGTAGGCGCTAACAAAAGAATCCTAAACAAAATACAAATATTACAAAATAATGTCTTGCGAGCAGCTCTGAACATACTCCGCAGAGAGCACATATCTAACTTGAGAAGAGACCAGCACTGGTTAAAAATTAGCGACAGGATATTCCTCAAAACGGTATCCTTCGCATTCAAATACCTTAAAATTGCTGCACCTCCCTATCTTTCTGCCAGACTTACCAGAAAAATCTCCTCCAACCATACTAGGTCACCTGACCACACCTGCCTAGACATTCCTAGATTTAGACTTGCCAAAGATGGCAGAGGCAGCTTCCCAGTCAAAGCGACTCTCTTTTGGAGTACACTCCCCACTACCCTCAGAGTGGAACAGCCATACTCTAAATTCAGGTGGAAATTACTGAGCTGGCTTCGCACCAAGGACATCTAGAAATCACTTTGCACCTAGGACATCTATTTACCTGTATTCCTGACCCTAGGATACTCCATGTGATCCCATGTGTACTACACTATTGACCCCACTTTTGCACTGTACCTGTACCATTCTACCTGAATTATGCACACCTATTGTATGTATTATAGTTGTGTTATGTTATGTACCCACCATATATGTTGTAACTAAGCTTTAAATATTCTTGTAATTGTTGCACCCAGCTACCTGAGGGTTTGTTGTGCATTATCAAATAAATAAACAAACAAACTGCTCCATCCCAAGTCCACAATTTCTTATCTGTCTCCCTTCTGCCTGTATTCCTTTTGTACATAATGTGTACATAATTTGTATTGTATTTGTATATATATATATATATATATATATATATATGTATATAGCTGTACAGCAATGTAACTGAAGCTGAACATTTCCTTGTTATTCTTTGCGCCCTGATACCCTCGGGTCTGGCGCGCACTATAAAAAATAAATCAAACAAACAAACAAACAAACAAACTGAAAATGCACGACCTCCTAAGCGAGATCTGTCGAATTTAGGGATGACCAAAAGGCCAGCCTCAGCAGAGCGGAGGTGTCAGGCAGGAAAATAGCGGATTCATTTTGCTTGAAGGTATTCAGCCCCTTGGCCGTCCAATGCTCTGTGCACAATGCACAACGCTTTAAACCTAATCCGCTGCATCACGGGGAGCCAGTAAAGGGTGTATATTGATTCACAGAGCAGTCTTCCTGAATAACTAAGAGATCTTTTGTCCCTAAACTAAGGTAAAAGTGGAACGATATGTTTATGGCCAGGTGGCATTTATAAGCTTTCTTAAATGTAAAAAAACGAAATTAATGTTTTCTTTCTTGACTTCCTTTTGATTATATCATTTGAATGCAGGATTCCAGTGGACAAACAGGGAAGTGTACATGTTGTAATATATCCATAAAATACCTTACCTATTGTAATGATATTGAAGATACCTATTGCAAATGGATCACTGATACCTTGTGCCCAAACATATTTGGGCACAGTATCAATAATGCTAACTTCAGCTAACGCAATGCGATTTGTCAGTGGTTCATACCACTGTGTTCTACAATTATTTTGTATTTACTATATCCTTTGCATTGTGAATGCAAAACTAAATACTCTATTATGATGGGAAAATGTGAAGCATCTTTGTACATTGCCCCTCTTGAAATAAATTGACAAATGCTAATTAAGTTCTATGTGTGATGTTTGTAGCAGGTCTGAATATTATATACATTATATTGTAAATAACACTGTTCATTCTAAGTCTGATTAAAATCATTGATGTCCCTCTTATATGAATTTCTGCAAAAGCATCATCATTTGTAAAACAAACAAAGATTTCACTATTCACATTAGCCAATAAAAGAATGCCAGGTTGCAAAGAAACTATATTTCAGAAAAGACAGTTTGCACATTTGTTTTGAGTAAAGATCATATGCCTGTTAATTTAGCAGTAGCATCATATTGTTCTGCATGTTATGCATTTTTATAATATGGCTGCCAAAATAAATGCACCTCAGTAACGTGCTTCAAGAGCCAATGAAAGAATGAAAGCAGTGGGCAGTAGTATGATTCAGACTAAGATAGATTTTGCTCCACCCAAGGGGTCAAAGGCCCCATATCGAAACAATGGAGGAAGCCCAGATATAACCACTTTGTTCCTATTCTGAAGAAATCACAGTGACTCATCAGGTAAGCACTCTTTACTGAGCTACTCCATTAGTCCCCACATGCATCTCACCAAGCTCATGTTAGCTGACTTTCCCTGAATGCCTACACACCACATTTCGCATTCATATTCCAGATTCTCCCACTGGAATTTAAGGATGCAACACAACTCGCTTCTTTACAATACAACAAACAAAACAGAAAAATCTAAAATACAAACCTTAATGATATGAAAAAACAAAAAATGAACCAAAACCACTAACTATATATAGCCCTTGCTATCACATGACAACGTAGGAAAAGACTTAACTCACATACTCTTTAAAAAAACTCGGTCTTAGACATTCCCTCTTTGGCCTACCCATCCTTCACACATCCCTACTCTCTTCCCCTTGCAATATTCCTCCATCCCTCATTTCCCACATTGTGCTCCCAGTAACATATCTCACTTGTGACTACTTCCACACTTTATTTAAGTTCTAGGCCCTTCCATCTGATGTCCTAACAGAACCATGCAACCTCTTCAGTACTTTGATGGGATGGGACCAACCACTTCTTCCCACAGGAAGCTTTACACCCACCCAATCACTTGCTCCAACATTCACCTCCTTAGCCAACTTACGCAGGTCAAAACAAACTTTATTGTCTTCCTATCTCCTTTTAATGTTCTCCCTGTCAGCACCAAAATCAACCTTACTAAAACCAGCCCCACCTAACCACAGCGGACATACACTAGTGTTGGGCTTCCTCCCTCTCACCACCTCAAAAGGAGATATTCCTGTGGTAGACTGGGGTCTACACCGGTGAGCTACAACTGTGCCATCCACAGCCTTCCTCCAATCACCCCCTTCTGAAATGGCAACGCAAATACTGTCCTTAATAACTCTGTTCAAGTGGTCACTATATCATTTGTTTCAGGATGATACAATGCACTGGTGCGGTGCTCTATACCATTAATTTTCAGATAATTCTCCATTTCCACAAGACTAGCTGTCACCAATATAGAGGGATAGCCCTCCCTCCTAAAGACCACATCAAGAAATGTGATGATATCTCTGGTACACCCATGATGTGTCCGCCCATCTCAAAAGCATATCCACAAGCACAATACAGTACCTCAAAATCCCTTCACTTCTCACTGTACCCACTATATCCAGACCTAGACATTCCCATGGAATCAGCAGAATAGTCATCAGTGACATCGGCTTGACCTGACTGGTGCAACCCTTCAAAGAGTTCTCAAATGCAATTCAGTCTATGATTAACTGCTCAACTTGCAAATCCATCCCTGGCCACCAATAATCCTGTTGTATAAGACATTTAGTCATGAACATCCCTTGATGTCCCTCATGCGCCACTTCCAGAATCCTGCTTGTTTCTCCTTCGGTAGGAAATCCTTTGTTGCCCCTCTAAACTGTGCTCCCTTTGGCATGCAATTCATCAAATATTAGCCTCACAGCATCCGGAAGTACACTGTTCTGTATTTGTTCACTCCTTAAACCACTACTATTTTTCACCTTTATCTCCATCATTAGCGGATCTGCAAGCATGGCTTCATTTCATTGCTCCTCTGACACCACATCCTGACTAACCTCCAGCACTTGATCATTACTCTCATCACCCTCATCAATGTCCTCTACCACATTGGTCAATCTCAAAAAGTATATCAATCACTTTGTTCCTCACAGAGGCACAAACTCTACCTCCCATGTATACTCCTGCAATCCTGTGATCCAATTCCTTATTCTGAAGGATACATTATCTAACCCTTTCATGATCATCACCTCCCATAATGTGTTGTGATCAGTACGAACCATAAATCATGAACCCTACACAAAAGAGCCAGAAACAAGACAACGCATACCAACACAGGTTTGAATCTTGATCTTGTCCTTAGAAACTGATCTCCGGTGTTAAGCACATTATAAAAGGAGAATTATAATAATATAATAAGGTCCAGATGTATCAATTGCCCACTTTTCTGGGTTTCTGGGAACAATTCCATTTATATAGTCAAATAGTTCACTTCCACTTCCTTAAACGCTCTGGAGGCAAATGCTAGTATGCACTCTCCTACTTCACCCTTCTGTGACAATACAGTACAATGATAGTTACTCTCATGAGTAGTCAAAATACTCTTCCACATGTGATCAAAACTGCTCAAAGTGATTGCCACTTTGCCTTCTCTATGTTCTGCCTCATACTTTCCAACCCACTGAAAATATATAACTTTCTTCACTAACGTTCTCATGTTGTATGTTTTGCTGGCCAGTTTGTTTAAAAAAGAATTGCCATAATATTCCATCACTAGGTACAAGACAATCTGTTATTTGTTACTCGTACTGGCAACATTTTTCGATACCAGTAATCAAAGCCTCTTTAGGTCGGATTCCATGCCTCAATATCTTATGCCCTAAATACTTTATTACTTCCTTGTGGAACTCAAACTTCTTTTCGCTGATTGTCAAACCAGCATTTCTTCATTTGTTCAATACTCTGGTTAACCTTTCATTATGTACATTTAAATCCTTACCATACACCAATACATTATTATCTTGGAAGCATAGCACACCTTTCTCATTGTGAAACTGTTGATAAATCGCATGCTGAAATACAACATCCACACTGAAATAAACCCTCTGGAGTGATAAAGGCAGTGATGTTCTTTGATGATGGATGTAATACTATTTGTTGTTACACGGATTTGAAGTCTGTAATAACGTAGAACAACAGGTAAGTGGAAGTTATGTTTATTCTTCAAACCCGTACACCGTAAACCACCATCACCTCCCAGCTCCTTCCTTTCAAAACCCAACCGCCGCCCCGAGCATGGAACTAATCAACCTTCCACGCGCCTGGAACCTTTGACAACAGCTCGCGGAGGCGCGAGCAACTACTACACATCTCCCCCTGTAAACCTCAAAAACAAATGGAAATACATCAAATATGAACACCAAATAAGGAAATAGGGAAATAAGGAAGAAACAAGGTAATATGCAGGAAAATACATATATAGAAAATTGCTAATTATCTACAGTTCAAGAATTAATCATCTGCAAATTCTAAAACAAAATCCTTGTACTTTGCTGGAATTTTCTTCATTCGGGTCGGGCGATTATTCACCTTGTTGGAGGCTTCCGCTAAAACAGAGTCCTCGCATAGTCCCTTTCCGTGTGGAACCAAGACGGAATTACCAGACACAAGCACTGAAGACTCCTCTGCAACCCTTGTTTCCACCCCAGTCGGGCCAAAAGCACAATTATCAGAATCACACTCAGAAGAGTCATCCACCCCTTTCGCACAAGATGCTCCATCTAATGGCGCAACACCATCACTTCTCGAGACAGGCATCTCCATACTTCCATGCCCCACCCGAGTAGCTTGTCCAGGAACTGCCACAGCACAACTGGAACCCTTATCGCTCCGTAGGGGAACCACTCTTTCAGACGCACAATCGGGACCATCCCCAACTGTAGCACCACCTCCTTCACAACACTGGTCCTTAGTATTCGCCAGCTTTCCTTTAACAAGGACCACCCGCCTCAAACTCCATCTGGTACCATCTTGCAGTTTAACATATCCATGACCTACTTTGGTCACAACACACGGTTTCATGAATTTGGACAAACCCTTGGCTACAAATCTTGGATTTTTCACCACCACAAGATCACCAACTTGCACACGCAGGGGTTTCCTTTTGGTGAGCTGAGATTCCCAAAAACGGGATTGTTTAATGCGCACCTTGTCAAGAACTTCCTGCATGTCGATGCAACTTTGCACACCACCCCCAAGAGCGGCCACCCGGAGTTTAGAGCCTGGTTTCCTACCTCTCATTAATTCAAACGGAGACACACCAGTAAATGATGAAGGGGTAACCCTATAAGCCTTTAGGGCCTCAGTCACTACACTGCACCACGGCAAACCATTTGCGAGGGCCAACTGAACCGCCCCTTTCACGAACCGGTTCATCCGCTCAACTAATCCATTGGCCTCTGGATTGTACAAAGCCATCCTATGGTGACGAATTCCTAGTTTGGAGAAGAATTCTTGCATGGCGACAGACACAAATTGGGGACCATTATCGGTGACTACTCCTGCAGGAACCCCCTCCCTGTCAAACACCGCCGACAAGAAGTCAATCACCTTCTCAGTGGTGATCGAGGACAAAGCCGTGGCCTCCACCCACCTAGATGTGTAGTCAACCAACACTACAAAATATCTGAAACCTCCACCCAAAGTGTCCATGGGACCCATAATGTCTACGGCCACCTTTGACCACACGTCTTGCGGCACTTCCACAGGCTGTACGGGTTGGGGCGACGTTGTCCGACTCTTATCACTGACTGAACAAGCCACACAATCCTTAACTACTTTCTCAACCTCCTCATCCATCTTGGGCCACCAATACCCCTCTCTAAGCCTTCTTTTCGTCATAGATCTACCGATGTGCCCTTCATGAGCCAACTCCACTAACTTGACCTTAAGAGATTCAGGTGGTATTAACCTGGTACCCCTGGCAATACCCCACGGACCCACAGACAGCTCAGACCATACTTGTCCGAACGATTTATCCAATTCATCCATTCCAGCACCGGTAGCGAGAGCAACCTTGATGTTGTTCAACACGGGATCCATTGCACACTCTCTACCCCATTCCTGCTCATTGACGGCCGGAAACACCTTGGCCACCAACACATATTCATCACTCGTCACAGCCTGTGTTGAGTCTTCCCCAGTTACATCATGGCGGGGAAAACGAGAGAGACCATCTGCAACCATATTTTTAGTGCCAGGTAAATACTCCACCTTAAAATTATACTCACTCATGTCTGCCATCCAGCGCATCACCCTAGAGGATGCCTGGAACAAACCCTTAGATGTCAATACATGCACTAGGGGTTTATGATCGGTGCGTATAGTGTATTCTACTCCCCACAAGAATGTTCTAAAATGTTTGGATGCCCAGATAGCAGCCAAGGCCTCCCTCTCTATGACAGCATATCTACGTTCTGCTTCACTAAGAACCCTAGACGCAAAAGCAATGGGGCGGTACGATCCATCAAAACACTGTTCAAGAACAGCCCCTACCCCATACTCACTAGCATCCACTGTCAAAACTGTCTTCCTAGATGGAGAAAAGGAAGCTAACGATGGAGCCTGGTCCACCTGAGCCTTCAAGCCTTCAAATTCAAGTTGGCACGACTCTGACCACTCAAAACGTACACCCTTTTTGAGCAACGCTCTCATGGCCACTGTCTTGTCGGAGTACTTGGGAATAAACCTGCTATAATATTCAGCCAATCCCAAAAACGACCGTAATTGGTCCTTACTGGTGGGTGGAGATATTTCACATAACGCCTTCACCAATTCAGCCTTGGGATGTATCCCTTTGGCATCCAGTGTGTGTCCTAAATAAGTCACACTCTCCACCCCTATCTTACACTTACTCAATTTGACCGTCAACCCACTCTTCTCCAAAATGCCCAAAACTCGTAGAATCCTCTCATTGTGTTCCTCACGGGACCTGCCCCACACCAAGATATCGTCCTGGAAATACTCCACACCATCCACTCCACAAAACAACTTTTGCATCACCCGCTGGAAAACAGCGGAGGCAGATGCCAAACCAAATGGCATGCGCCGGAAACGAAAAGCTCCAAATGGCGTAATGAACGAAGTTAGAGGGCGTGATTCGATGTGTAGATCCACCTGGTGATAGGCAGAGGACAAATCTAAGGTGGAGAAACAAGATGCCCCTCCTACAAGTGAAAGCATTTCGTGTATATTCGGTAAGGGACGCCTGTCTATCCAGATGCTTGAATTTAAATCTCTTAGATCAACACACATCCTCATACCACCATCGGATTTACGTGCCAATACAACCGGGGCTAACCACTCAGAAGATTCTACCTCCTCAATTACACCAGCTTCCATCAGCTTTTTAAGTTCTGTCTGGAGACTTTCACGTGCCATGATGGGTACACGCCTAACTCTGTGCACAACGGGAACAGCACTCCTCTTGAGCACGATCTTGTGTGAGAAACCCCGCAACTTGCCCAGGACAGAGGAGAAAACTGACGGAAACCTCTCTTGGAGAATATCAGCTGTCAACGCACTCCCTTGACTCAAACCACTTTCTCTTCCCTTGCTCACACACAACACAGGTACAGCTTTGCCAGGGCGAACCTCCATTTCCAGGGCAGCCTGCTCATCCCACCCAATTACTGGATCACCCTTACAAGCCACATACAGTTTTCCTCTGGTTTTCCGGCCATGAAATTCAATATCAACCCACTCGTATCCCAATACTTTCATTGGAACACGCCCATAAGCACAAGGATTAATATCAGACGGATTCAAACTAGACACCTCCTTATGGAACTTAGATTTGTACATCTCAGGAGAAATCATAGTGTAAGTAGAACCCGTGTCAACCAACACACTGAGAGAAACTCCATTCACATTAAGGGTAGCCCACGCACTTTTTTTTGACGGTCCCACACTCAACAGCGCACCTTCTTTTGGAAGCACATCCGCCATAACAGAGGGACTAACATATCCTACAACCGTTACATTACTATCGTCCTCTTCAGGGTCCACCATCCGCACAACTTCCTTCTGTGGAATAGCCTTACACATCCGGGCAAAATGTCCTCTTCCCTTGCATTTTCTGCACACAACAGCAGAAGCAGGACACTCCCTAGCTCCAGCAACATGACCCCTCCAACCACATTTCTTGCAGAAATCTCTGCTATTCGGCGTCACTCTTTGATCCTTGTCCCTGGCCCGATTTTCTTCATTCTTGCGTGGCTTAACCATGTGTACAATGTCCGCCTTTTTCGTCACTTCCTTGACACTCTTCCTTGACTCCTCCAGGGCACGAGCTATTTCTATCACTTTCTCTAACGGAGGATCCTTCTCTGTCCATAATCTCTCCCTAACTTTTGAGTCACTAGTCCTCATCATGATCTGGTCACGAATGTATTCATCCGCCATGCCCGTGAACTTACACGTAGAAATGAGGGTGCGCAGTGCCGTCACATACGAATCAATGTTCTCGCCAGGACCTTGTGCCCTTGAGAAGAAATGATACCTCTCAAGCACAATGTTAGCTCTCTTGCCAAAGCGTGTCTCTAGCTTTTTAAGAGCAGTCTCAAATGCCAAAATCACTGCCTGCCCCCCTTCTCCATCTCCTTCGCCTGAAGACAAAGCCAAAACATCCTGGCCCGGAAGATGCCTGAACACCCTCAAACCCTCCGTACCAAGGCAATTGAGCAGAGTCGCTTCCTTGTCATCATCAGGCATTCTGGAACCACCTGACGCTCTCAGGTATACCTTGAAAGTGTCCACCCAAAGCTCCCATGCAATGGGGGGCTCCCCCGGATTGGGGAGAAATGCTGGGGGAGGGCGAGCATTGCTGTGCTGCATGGTCAATGGAACCGACATAGCCACTGACTGAAGTCAATGCAATGGAACAGGTGAAAATGTCTGCGCACTTCCTCGAATAATAAGGTGCTATCACCTACACCTTGTCCTAAACAGCAGACTAGTATGATGAATTACTCCACATAAAACCCTTTACTGGCAGAGAATACGTGGAATGGTTTGCACCATATGGTTACACCGGCAGGCTCTAATCACTTCCCTCCTCTTTGAACAATTGTGGACAACAGAAACGTGCAGTTCTTTTAACGTCTGCACTCAAGGAGTTAACCCTCCTCTCCTTGCAGTTAATGTAGTGCAGACACACCCACCAATGAATAGGAAGCCTTCGGCTCGCTTCCTCATGTAGTGGGCGGAGCCGAACTGCGTGACACCCGTAGTCTATTAGCGCCTTCCCGGCTATGAAGAGCGCAGGGCTGTGCCCCCTCCCAGGGTCCACCTCTCACCTGCTCTGCTCTTCAGTCCCCTTTTTTTTTTTACTGAAAGGCGTCAGCCGCACCTTCCCTCAAGCCGCACTCGACCTCCTCCGGGAGCGCGGCTCGGCAGGATCTTCTGCGTATGAACAGCGGCCGCTAAGCCGAGGCACGGCTGCACTCCCCGCCGTGTGCCGCGCTCGACCTCCTCCGGGAGCGCGGCTCGGCCGGTCACTGAAAGCGAAGGTAGCGCTGGCCCAGCAGACACCAATCACGCCGGGGGCCGCGCTCGACCACGTCCAGGAGCGCAGCCCGGACAACCAGCTGAGGCACCTGATGATGTTAACGGCTTGTCAAGGCGCGTGGGACAGGTTTGAAGATCCTCGTCGCCAGTGTAATAACGTAGAACAACAGGTAAGTGGAAGTTATGTTTATTCTTCAAACCCGTACACCGTAAACCACCATCACCTCCCAGCTCCTTCCTTTCAAAACCCAACCGCCGCCCCGAGCGTGGAACTAATCAACCTTCCACGCGCCTGGAACCTTTGACAACAGCTCGCGGAGGCGCGAGCAACTACTACAAAGTCCAATGTGCTAAATCCACTAGCACCTCCAATTGTTCCTAGTATCCCATTTATATTTGGAAGAGGATGTCCACCTGGGACTATACAATTGTTTACAGAGAGTCCCACAACTCCCAAAGGAGACACCCACTCAGATGAGTCTGCGTTTTTTATAACAGCCTTTTTATCTGTTAGTTCCAGATCTGTTTTCACTTCTTGTCTTAATTTGATGGGAATGTCCTTCACTTTTTGCACAACAGATGTGCCTTCATTCTGATTTCATGCATGTACCCCTTCATGCATCCCTGCTCATCCTTGAATATCTCATGGTGTATTTCATGTATCCCTCTGTAAATTACATTATACTACACCAAATACACCAAATACACAGCCTCAAGCGGTTTTGTATCAAATGCATGTTATACTTAACATTTATTTATGTGACCAGCTCAGAAGTGGATGACTCCCTTTGCTAGATACATATACTTTCACCTCTGCACATCTGTCCTTGAATCCCAGTATGGTCCAGAACCATCCTATAAGCTCAATGTGTCTGCCCTCATATGCTGTGGGTTTAATTTCCACTTTGTTCAAAGACCCATTATCATGCAGGTGCTTCTCTAAGATCCCTTTGGATATAAGTCTGTACTTGGCCCTTGAATCTGTCACCATATTTATGTCTTGCCCTTTTATTTTGATAATCGCAATCGGTTTCTCAGCATCAGCATTACCATCAACTGTTCCAATAGAGTTTGTTAGTTCCTCCACAGCATAAGTTCATTCTTCCATCGTTTAAAACAACGTATTCACACAGCTGTTGTATTCTACATTGCTCCTGCAGCAGTTTGTAAAATGTCCTCTGCTGTTGCATTTCTTACAGAGAGCCTTCAAACCTGGAGATTTCTCGGTGTTTGCAAAGTGATATATGCTGTGGCAACTAACATGTTTCCTTCTTTCTTCTTCAACTTTCCTTTCCTTGAACCTGATCAGTTTTTCTCCACAACTTGTATCTTCTTCTCCATCTTCCTCTCCATTTTCCTTTGTACAGCTAAGATTTCTACAGCCTGAACCCCTTTTTTCCTTTATTGCCTCTGGTTAGCGCTTTTACACACTTGTGTGTATGTTCGACTTCATTTGCCACTCTGAGCACTTCCTCCAAAGATGGATTGTTTTTGATCAGAGGGCATCCCTCACTTAACTGTCACTGCATTTAAGCATGGATTGTTCTCGCAAGCATTCTTGGAGGATGTCTTGTTTTCAAAGTGACACGTTGAGGCCAAACCCCTCAGTACCGTCACATATTGTTCCAATGACAAATTGTGCTCCAGCTTCCTCTTACCAAAATGACACCTTTCCAGAACAATACTGAGGCTTTTACTTATAACATCTGTCAAGCATTCTAACGCATATTTCATACCAGAACTTTAGATATAACTGCATTAACTGGCTCAAGACAACAGTCCACTAAGATCTGTCACCCTCACGCTTTGAAATGATTTGTAACTGTTACTACCTCACTGTTTTGTAATGATATGCAATTGCTAACTGTCACCTGACTCTGTGCTATATTTACCATGTATAATTTATTTCTGTAACTAAGCTGTGAACTTCCTTGTAACCTCTGCGCCCTGATGCCGTCAGGTTTGGTGCGCAATGCAAATAAATAAACAAGCAAACATTAATTTGCCGGACTCTTCCTCAGATAGGGCTGGAAGGTGCTCAAATTGATTTTGGCATTAATTGCCAAATAATGCTTCAACAAACAGTTTTCCTTTCACTGGAAACATGGATCATCCACTAACTGCACATAGTGATCAAAGCGTTGCTTCCATCACTTGCACGGTTTCCCCATGTGTCTCCAAAAAGTAATTGGTTTGAGGCACCCCTTGTATGTTTTTGCACTTTGAATTTGCCTTTGGTCCATTTGTCTTATTCAAGTGTGTCCAGTGCATACATCTGCACCTTCAAGATCCCTTAGCAATTGATCAAACTGCACCTTCCAGACTCCTATGCAATTGATTAACCCCAATTCTGCCACCCATCTCCAGCAGCACTGACACAAAGAAGAACAATGATAACGATTGCTGTGTCCTCCATTTTGTTCCTGTTGTTTCCACTGAGATGAAGAAGAACAAATAACGGTTACTTTGTTCGTGCTGAAGAAGAAAGTCCAAAATGGCTGCACATCCCCTAGGTTATAGGGTCCTTTTTTCCAAGCCCTTTGTTGTCTTCCTGGTACACATATGATTACGTCTAGAGGGCCATTTCTCTAATAATGTGTCTTCGGCCAATGGCACAACACGCTTGCCCTCAGTAGCTCTCCAATGACGCATGCAGCTAGAGACTCCCAATTTTCACCGCCTGCCCCTCTTTTATAATGGGACAGCTCATAGGACACACAGGGCTTGTTCAACTGTTAACAGATGTCAGGCATGGACAGCGAAGCCACAGACAATGGACAGAAGGACCTCCATGTAGCATTGGGGACCAGGCAACCGGCTACTCGGTTTGGGACACTGGCCGTCATGCAGCTCATAACCCTTGAAGAAATCACAGTGGGCGCATCTGGTAAGTCAGTACTCTTTATTGAGCTACTCCATTAGTCCCCTCCAGCATCTCACCAAGCTCATGTTAACTGACCTTCCCTGAACACCCACACACCACATACCACATTTGTATTCCTGACTCTCCCACTGGAATGTAAGGATGCTACATAATCCCTTTGACACTTATTGGTTGAATATCTGTGGTCTGGAATGAATAGCAGAATTATCAATCCTTGCTTATCCTTCAAACCTCTTGGAGAAAGGTGAGGCACTAGTGCATGGTCCTGGCCCAAAAATCAACGATCCCCAAAACATTGTATTGCCCTCCTATTGTGGTATGTCCACAGATTAAGCTGGGCAGCATTGAGAATCGTATTTCTGGGATCCACCACAAGGCTCTACAGTTAATTCTCAATCAGAAGCTGCCCCATTACCCTGCTGATGGTAACATTTCCAGAGTTACAGGTGGAGTCAAAAGAACCAGAAGTGGATTGCTGCCATTAAGTCATCTTTATCCAATATCGTTGTAGCTAGCATTTCCAAGATCCTGTTTAGGGATCAGAAAGGAGGGATTACAACTTTGGAAAGGATTGATCTTGGGGTTTGGGGCTGCCCTTACTTAACCCCTTAACTGCTGAGTGTTTCCACTGCCAGTGTTGGGCCCTTTTTTGGACATTTCAAATTGTTGGCTTACAATCTATTATAACGTTTTTTTCTTTTTTTTTTACAAGTGAGATCCTGGCAAAACGTGCACCCTTTTCTTCCCACATGTAGGTGGTCATAATGCCTGCAAGGATTCATGGTTTGCTGTAGGGTGGTGTCAGAAAGTAACACAAAAGTTACGAAATGTTGTGTTTTTTCATAAAATGCCACTAACATGCTGTACAACGAGGCCAGTGTTTTTTTTCTTCTTTCTTATAAGAGCTAGGAACAAAGGTTTGCAGTTCTGAATTTGCAATTTTCTAAGCTTTCAAGAACAGGTTGAGTGGAATTTTTTTTTTTTTACATACATGTACCTTCAGTTTGTGGGTGGTAGGCGATGTGTACCCTTTTTTTAATAGGACATCCTTGCACAGAATGTAAGAGCAGTGTAGGAAACCTCAATGGGAACACAGAAAAGCATGCATTTCTGAAAATAGATAAAATTACAAGTTCAGGAAGGGGTCATTTGCACAAGTCAGGTAACAACTATGTACCCATAATTCCAATAGTTTGACAGACAATTGTAATAGTGACAGAAAAGAACAGCAAGTGCTGGACATGTTTGCACTAATAAGGTAATGGCTTCTGTGAAGATTGAGAAAATCAATGCACCGCTACATTCCCCCAAATCTTCTAGTTAGGAAATCCCACAGGTTTTCAAAAGGTTTCACAAAACAGGCAATACCACGAGCCAAAAACCAAGCCATGGTGCACAGTATTGTTATGCTGATGGCATGAACTGACTTACTAAGCATTTGAAAACCATTGTCGTGAAGAATGTCGGGCATACATTTTTAAAAAGAGCACATGAGGAACTTTTGAAGGATAGGTGACGTGCGTAGGTCACAAAAGAGTACAGTGCATTAATCAGAGAATAAATGTAGGGCACATTTGCGAAATGATAGTGTTGTGTAACAAATAGCGGTAGGTAAATGTATGAAAACATTATCACAACCAAGAGAAAACAACACCATGTCCTACCTTCCCTCCTTCCCACAGGTGTCCCTATAAAAATGGTACCTCACCTGTGTAGGTGCACTTACCTGGGCAAAAAGAGAAAAGGCTAAACCACTGGTACACCAAACATCCTGGGGAAGACTGTATGTGGCCTTGGGGACAATGCACACATTTGGGCATGAGGTGTCACAGACACCAAGGAAAAAATGGAACCACTTGCATTTCTGAAAAGAAGCACTCGTAGAAATCTAAAGAGGTCTCATTTGCATCTGTCACACTACAATGTATTGCCCAGAATGCCATGCGAAGTCCAAAATAT
The DNA here is from genome assembly GCF_040938575.1 of Ambystoma mexicanum. Taxonomy (NCBI): domain Eukaryota; kingdom Metazoa; phylum Chordata; class Amphibia; order Caudata; family Ambystomatidae; genus Ambystoma; species Ambystoma mexicanum. The sequence continues at coordinate 37,989,820 of NC_090924.1, read as the reverse complement.
AGGGACAAAAGCACAATTTTGCGACATTCGCCACCAGGAAACCACCTAGACATGGGTACAACAACACATGTCATAACTCCCTACATTCTCACATGTGTTCCAATTAAAATGGTATCCCACATGTATGGGTGCAGTGACCTGGGCACAAAACGAAAAGGCTAAATCACTGGTACACCGAATTCCCTGGGGAACACTGGATTTGGCCTTCTGAATAAGCAACAGATTTGGAACCTTTTGTGTTGCAGCCACCAAGGAAAACAGGGAAAACCATGCCTTTCTCAAAAGAAGGCACCCGTGGGAATCCAAAGAGGTCTCACTTGTGTGTGTCGCGCTATAATTTATGACATAGAATGCCCAGCAAATTCCAAAATGTAGAAAAAAACCTCAATTTTGAGAAATTTGCCACCTGGACACCACCGAAACACGCATGCAACCACACATGTTCTACCTTCCCGCACACGTGTCCTGATGAAAACATACCTCACATGTGTGGGCGCACTTACCTAAGCGTAAAGGGAAAAGGCTAAACCAATGGTACACCGAATGCTCTGGGGAAGGCTGGATTTGGCCTTCTGGATAATCCACAGATTTGGGCCTGGCATGTTGCAGCCACTAAGGACAACAGGGAACCCCATCCATTTCTGAAAAGAACACAGTTGTGGGAAGCCACAGAGGTCTCACTTGTGTGTCCTGCAGTGCAATTTATGACCCGTAATGCCCAGCAAAGTCCAAAATGCAAGGGAAAAAACACAATTTTGAGACATTTGCCACCAGGAATCACCTGCAACACACATGCAACAACACATGTCCTACATGTACATATTTCCGTACATGTCCCGATGAAAACGGTATCTCACATGTGTGAGTGCACTGACTTGGGCGCAAAGAGAAAAGGCTAAACCACTGGTACAGCGAATGCCCTTGGGAAGACTCGTTTTGGCCTTCTGGACAATCAACAGATTTTATCGTGGTGTGTCGCAGCCACCAAGGAAAACAGGGAAACCCATGCATTTCTGAAAAGAAGCCACCCTTAGGAATCCAAAGATGTCTCACTTGCGTGTGTCGCACTACAAATTATGACCCAGAATCCCATCAAAGTCCAAAAAGTCGGGAACACAGCACAATTCTGAGATATTTGCCACCAGGAAACACTTGAAACACGCGTGCAACAGCACATCTCCTACCTTGTCATGTTCCCACACGTGCCCCAATGAAAATTATACCTCACATGTGCGGGTGCACTGGCCTGGGTGGAAAGGGAAAAGGCTAAACCAATAGTGTACTGAACGACCTGGGGAGATGATATTTATGGTGTCTTTGGCCTTCTGCACAACCCACAGATTTGGGCCTGGCATGTCCCAGCCGCCAAGGAAAACAGGGAACCACATGTATGTCTCGAAAGAAGAAACCCGAGGAAATGCAAAGAGGTCTCATTTGCTTCTGTCGCGCTACAATTTATTACCCAGAATGCCTTACAAGTTCCAAAATGGAAAAGGCTAAACCACTGGTACACCGAATGCCCTTGGGAAGAATGGATTTGGCCTTCTGGACAATCCACACATTTTGGCCTGGTGTGTGCAGCCAGCAGGGAAAACAGGGAAACCCATGCATTTCTGAAAAAAAGCCACCCATGGGAATCCAAAGATATCTCACTTGCGTGTGTCGCACTACAATTTATGACCCAGAATGACAGCAAAGTCCAAAATGTCGGGAACACAACACCATTTTTAGACATTTGCCACCAGGAAACACCTTAAACACATGTGCAAGAACACATTTCGTACCTTACCATATTCCTACCGTATCCCAATGAAAAAGCTACATCACATGTGTGGGTGCACTGACCTGGGCTCAAAGGGTGTACCCAACGCCCTGTGGAGACAATATTTATAGTGTTTTAGGTCTTTTGGACAACCACTGATTTGGGCCTGGCGTGTCCCAGCCACGAAGGAAAATAGTGAACCACATGCATGTCTCAAAAGAAGATACCCGTGGGAATCCAAAGAGGTCTCACTTACTTGTGTCTCTCTACAATTTATTACCCAGTATGCCTTCTAAATTCCAAAATGTTGTGAAAAAAGCACAATTATGAGACATATGCGACCAGCAAACCACAGAAACACACATGCAACAACATATGTTCTACCTTTCCACATTGCCATAGGTTTCCCAATAAAAACATTATCTCACATGTGTGGTTGGACTGACTTGGGCAGAAAAGGAAAAGGCGAAACCACTGGTAAACTGAACGTCTTGAGGAAAACTGGATTTGGCCTTCTGGACAAACCACAGAATTGGGCCTGGTGTGTCGCAGTCACAAAGGAAAACTGGGAAACCCATACATTTCTGTAAAGAAGACACCCAATGAATCCAAAGAGGTGTCACTTGTGTGTGTTGCTTACAATGTATTACCCAGAATGCCCAGCAAAGTCCAAAATGTAGAGAAAAAAACTGAAATGTGAGACATTTGCCACCAGGAAACCACCAGAACATGTGTGCAACAACACATGTACCACCTTTTCATGTTGCCACATGTGTCCCGATGAAAATAGTACCTCACATGTGTGAGTGCACTGACCTGGGCGCAAATGGAAAAGGCTAAAACACTGGTACACCGACCACCCTGGGGAGACAATATTTATAGTGTTTTTGACCTTCTGGACAAACCACAGATTTGGGCTTTGTGTATCCCAGCCACCAAAGAAAACAGGGAACCCCATGCATGTCTGAAAAGAAGACACCCGTGGGAATGCAAAGGGGCCTCATTTGTATGTGTTGCCTTTAATTTATTACCCAGAATGCCCAGAAAAATCCAAACTTTGAGCAAATTCAATGTTTTTTAAACATTTGCCACCAGGAAACCATTGAAACACATGTGCAATGACACATGTCCTACCTTGCCATGTTCCCACACATGTCCCAATGTAAACAGTACCTTACATGTGTGGGTGCACTGACCTGGGCGCAAAGGGAAAGGGATAAACCACTGGTATACTGAACATCCTGAGGGAGACGATATTTATAGTGTTTTTGGCCTTCGGGGCAACCCACATACGTGGGCCTGGCTTGTTGCAGCCACCAAGGAAAACAGGAAACCCCATGCATTTATGAAAAGAAGACACCCATGGAAACTCAAAGAGATCTCACTTGCTTGTATCACGCTACAATGTATTACCCAGAATGCCCTGCAAATTCCAAAAATGTAGGGAAATAAATGACAATCTTCTGACATTTGCGACCATGAAACCACTGAAACACTTGTATAACAACACATTTCCTACTTTCCCACGTTCCCTCAGGTGTCCTGATAAAAATGTTACCTCAAATGGGTGGGTGCACTGACTTGGGCGCAAAGGGAAAAGGCAAAACCACTGCTATACTGAACGCCGTGGGGAACACTGGAATTGGCCTTCTAGACAACCCATAGATTTGGGCCTGGCGTGTCACAGCCACAAAGGAAAACAGGGAAACTCATGCATTTCTCAAATGAAGACACAGGTGGGAATCCAAAGATGTCTCATTTGCATCTGTCGCCTACAATGTATTACACAGAATACCCAGCAAAGTCCACAATGTAGCTAAAACAGCATATTTTTGCGACATCTTCAACAGGAAACCACCTAAACACGAGTGCAACGACACATGTCCTACCGTACCACATCCAAAAGTTGTCCTAATAAAAACAGATTCTCACATGTTGGGGTGTACTTACCTGGGCGCAAAGGGAAAAGGCTAAAACACTGGTTCACCGAATGCTATGGCGAAGACAGGATTTGGCCTTCTGGACAAACCACAGATTTGGACCTGGAGTGTTGCAGCCACCAAGGAAAACAGGGAACCACATGCATTTTTCGAAAAGAAGAATCCCGTTGGAATCCAAACAGATCTCACCTCCATTTGTCACAAAACATTTTATTTCCCAGAATCCCTTCCAAATTGCAAAATGTAGGGAAAAAACAATCTTGAGACATTTGCAATCAGGAAACAAAAGAAACACATGTGCAACAACACATGTTCTACGTTTCCACGTTCCCACAGATGTCCTGATGAAAACGGTACCTCACACGTATGGGTGCACTGACCTGGGCGCAAAGGGAAAAGGCTAAACCATTGGCACGCCGAACGCCCTGGGGAGACTATATTTATAGTATTTTTGGCCTTCTAGACAACCCACAGAGTTGGACCTGGCATATTGCAGCCATCAAGGAAAGCAGGGAACCCGATGCATTTCTGAAAAGAAGACGCCAGTAAGAATCCAAAGAGGTCTCACTTGCATGTGTCGCATGAGACATTTGCAACCAGGAAACCTCTGAAATCCGAGTGCTACAACAGATGATCTACCTTTGCATGTTCCCACATTTGTCCCAATGAAAACGGTACCTCACATGTGTTGGTGCACTGGCCTGGGCAAAACGGGAAAAGGCTCAACCACTGGTACACAGAACGCCTTGGGGAAACCAAATTGATAGTGTTTTGGCATCCTGAACAACCCACAGTTTGGAGCCTGGGATGTTGTAGCCACCAAGGAAAACAGAGAACCTCATTCATTTCTGAAAAGAAAACGTGTAGGAATCCAAAGAGGATTCACTTACGTGTGTTGTGCTACAAATGATTTACCAGAATGTTTTGCAATTTCCAAAATGTAGGGGAAAAAAGCAAATGTTGAGACATTTGTGACCAGGAAACCACCAAAGCATGTGGGCAACAACACATATCCTACTGTTTGACGTTCCCTCAGGTGTCTCGATGAAAACAGTATCTCATATGTATGGGTGAATTGACCTGGGCACAAGGGGAAATGCCAAACAACGGGTACAACTGATACACCCACAGATTTGGGCCTTGTGTATCGCAGTCACCAAAGAAAACAGGGAACCACATGCATTTCTGAAAAGAAGACATCGATGATAATCCAAAAATGACTCACTTGTATGTGTTGCACTACAATGTATTACCCAGAATGCCCAGCAAATTCCAGAATGTAGGGGAAAAACACGTTTGCCACCAGGAAACCACTAGAACAAGTGTGCAACAACACATGTTCAACCTTCCCACGTTTCCACAGGTGCCCCAATGAAAAGAGTACCTCACATGAGTGGGTTCACTGACCTGGATGCAAAGGGAAAAGGCTAAACCACAGGAACACTGAACACCCTGGGGAGACAATATTTATAGTGTTTTTGGACTAATGGAGAACTCACAGATTTTAGCTTGGGGGTGTTGCAGCCACTAAGGAAAACAGGGAACCCATGCATTTCAGAAAAGAAGATGCCCATAGAAATCCAAAGAGGTCTCACTTGCGTGTGTCGCTCTACAATTTACTACCCAGAATGCTTAGTAAATTCCAACACAATGGGTAAAAAACAAAATGTTGAGGCATTTGCAACCAGGAAACCACCGAAACACGCGTGCTTCAATACATGTCCTACCTTTCCATGGCCCCACAGGTGTCCCGATGAAATCAGAACGTCACGTGTGTGGGTGCATGACCTGGGTGCAAAGGGAAAAAGCTAAACTATTGGTACACCAAATACCCTGGGGAAACGAAATTGATAGTGTTGTTGGGCTGTTAGACAACACACAGATTTGGGCCTGAGGTGTTGCGGCCACCAAGTAAAACAGGGAACTCCATTCATTTCTGAAAAGAAGATGCCAGTAGGAATCCAAAGAGGTCTTACTTGTGTGGGTCATGCTACAAATTATTTCCCAGAATGCCTTACAAATTCCAAAATGTTGGGGAAAAAACACAATTTTGAGACATTTGCGACCAGGAAACCTCCGAAAAAAATTTGCGACAACACGTGTCCTACCTTCCCACATTCCCACAGGTTTCTCAATGAAAACGGCATTTCACATGTGTGGGTGCACTGACCTGGGCGCAAAGGGAAAATGCTAAACCACTGGTACACCAAACGCAGCTGGGAAGACTGGATTTGGCCATCCGGACAAAACACATTTTTGGGCTTCATGTGTCGCAGCCGCCAAGGAAAACAGGGAACCACATACATTTCTAAAAATAAGACAGTCACGGGAATCCAGAGAGGTCTCACTTGTGTGTGTCGCACAACAATCTATTACCCACAATGCCCAGCAAATTCCAAAATGTAGTGAAAAAAACACAAGTGAAACACAATTGAATGCAAAAAGAAAAATGTAAAGCAAAATGTGATGAATGTGGACGGCTTCCACCATGGCACTGACAAAGAGCATAATTCATTGACAGGCAATATCTGGAATGATGAAATGATGTATGTGGGAAGAGAGAGTAAATGGCACATGCTACACGTGCTCTATCATTCCACATGTAGTTGGAATGTTAAAAGTTCTCCTGCCCCAGGTTGTGTCCTATGAGGAGATGGGATGCCTAATGCGTCTGTCTCTCTGTAGAATGCAAAGTTTATTCCATGGGAAAAAAATGTACCAGTTCACTGGGCGGATGAAGGGGAACATGTACGAAGTGTACGAAAAGAATAAAAACCCCAAAACACATGTGCCTGCTCTTTAAGGAAACGTCCTGTGCAGTGTACTGAAACTGCAAGATCCAACCTCTTCCTACACTTTTATTCTAAAACAAAACCATTCCGGAACGGTTTCTTTTTAAAATAAAAGTATAGGAACGGTAAAAAAGAAGTAGAGGAGCACCGCTCCTGACCGCTCCCGCCCACTTCGACCACTGACAGTGGGGAAGATGTGATTTGGCCATGTGTTTCACTTTGTTCTTTAAAAAGCAAGTAAAATGAAAGAATTTAAAATTACACTAATACATGTTAACATAATTATGCTCCAGAAACCTGGAAATGTCTTTTTCTTTGTCACCCATTTTGCATTGTAATCTTCTTCAGTTCCCTCTTTGACAGGCTTTTATAAATTCTGAGGGCTGTAACATAAGGAAAAGAAAACTCTGTAATACTTCCCATTAGGTTGTGCTTTGGGATACTGTACTTTTGTCTCTGCAAACATCAGTGATGTGGACCTATCCGCGTTGTCCTTGAATTTTAACAGCTGTTGCTGTTGAATAGATGATCACGTGCGTGCATGTGAAGTGTTCTTCGCTCCACCTCCTCACGTGGTTGCGCACAAAGATATGGATACCCGGAAAAAGAGGTGTTGCCAGTGGGAAATGTTGGTTTGGATCACCTGATTTTCCAGATTGATTTTTAGGCCTCCTCTGTGAGGAGATATACTTTAGAAACTTGGTAAGTTCTTTAAGATACAGATCAAATCCCCCCAAGAATAGCAGAGGTAGAGGGAACATCAGAGATTGTACGCAACCGCGGAATTAGCACATACATTTTCCACCCTGTAACAATCTCATGGGTAGTCAAATGATCATCTCCCCCAGGTGTATTTCTTAGCACAAACAAAGCAAGAGGCATGCAGTCGCCCCATGATTTTTCAAGAGTTTGCATAAGCTTAGCCCTCCACATTTTCAGCAGTCCATTCATCTTCTTTACCTAACCATTGGCTTGAGGATGGTAAACTGTACACTGTTTATGCTTTATCTCCAGGAAAGTTGTCATTTCCTTTATTACATCGTTGGCAAAATACTGCCCATTATCAGAGTGAATTTGATCTGGAATCCCCACATTGGGAACACCTCCCTCACCAGAAATGTTGCTGCAGAGCGGGCATCATTGTGGGCACAGGGACCTGCCTCAAGCCTATGTGAGAATGGACACACAACTACAAGCATGTACTTGTAAGAAGTAAATCTCTTTTGCATATCAACATAATAGATATGCAAGTGCCGGAAGGGGCCTTGCAGTCGTGGCAATGTTCCCTGTACAACTCTCAATGTGTGACCTCTTACAAACCTCTGACAGATCCTACAATTACTTACATATTCAGAAACACACTCATACTGATTTGGCACAAACCAGTCTTCACTTATCCGTGCAGCCACATCCTCTTTCGATATGCAGGAAGGATAGTGAAGCTGTTCCAATGCTAATTGTAACAATTCCTATGGCATAACAACCTTCCTGTGCTATCATGTCGCCAAACCGAATCAGTTGGGGACAGAGAGCATCCTATCCTTTTCCACAGTTCTTTTTCAGCATCTGATGCTTCTCCCTGCAACTCAATTATCTGCAATATTGGGATTGTATTGAACCCTTTGCTCACTTTCAGTACTGCTATTAGTGGTATGTTTTCTTCCGGGTACAGCACATTTGATCCCACTGGCATATATGCTGTTTCTTTTGCTACTCTTTCTGCCCTTTCATTTCCTTGTGAGATAAAATCTTGCCCTCCTGTATGGGCTATGTACTTTATCAATGATATTTCTACTGAGAGCCGTAACATTTCTAGCAGTTTACTCAGTAATGCTGCATGCTGAACAGAAGTGTTGTCACTTCTTTTGAACCCTCTCCTTTCCCACCTTGCTAGTCCTGAATGCACTGTAGAGGTAACACAGGCTGAATCAGAGAAGACGTTCACAGCTTGGCTTTCTGAAATGTTTAGTGCTTCAATCAAGGCCTCTAGATCTACCGCTTATGCAGAGTTATGGTTTGCTAGTTGTGTCTTTGTGTACATTATCAATTACTCCCCTTTTTGTACTCATCGCCATACCATACTACTGTGCACCCTGAGTGCCTTTGCCCCATGGTTTGATCAATGTTGGAACTCACGTCAACGAAAACCATGCACCCCCTTTGATAACTTCTTCCTTCACTAGGAGGTTACCTACACTCCAATCGATGCATGCTACATAGTCGTGCATATAATCTCCTTCTTCTACTTGTTCTACATTGAACTCTGCCTGGTTTATTGTCCTGCACCTCACCACTTCTATTGCTGTGTTTGTTGTTATTACCTCGTACCCTGAAGACCTCTGAGTTGTCAGTGTTGATTTTGTTTTCTCCAGTATGGCAAACAATGCATGTTCCACGTACAGAACTACTAACCACCCCATGGTTATTGTGGAAGCTTTTTCAATAGTGAAGGAAGCAGCAGCAAGTGCCTGCTCAGCTGGGAAGTGTCCCTGCATAACTGCACCCAGTGACCCTCTGTAATATGCAAGTGGCTTGCATCGGTGTCCCTTTTTCTATGTCAGTACTGCTGTCATCACTTTTCCATCTCAGTGTGAAAACAGGTGAAACCTCTCTTTCTAATTGTGTGTTGCTAACACTGGTGCATGTGCGAACTCATTTTTTAGCTCATCAAAACTTTCGCCCATCTCAGCTTTCCATGTTATGTGTGTTTTGTTTTTCTGTGCCTCCTTTAGTGTTTGCAACAATGGCCTGGTGTATGTGGAGTAATCAAAGACCCATGCTCTGCAATAATTGCACAAGCCCAAACACTACTGCATCTGTTTCACTGTTGTTGTTTGTGGAGTCTTGTGTATGGCCTTTACTCTTTCTGGAGTTATTTTTCTCCTGTCTGCTGACACAATGTGACCCAAGTATACCACCTCTTTTTGACAGTATTGTAACTTCTCTCTGTCCACTTTCTATCCGTTTTCTGTTAGTAAAGTCTATAGTGTCACTGAGTCCTCTATACACTCCGCTTCTGTCTTGATGCACACCAATCAATCGTCAACGCACTGTATTACTGTGCTAGCAACCCGTGAATTGCTCAAATCCATTTGTATCACTTTGTTGAATATGCTAGGCCCTTCGCAGTATCCCTGAGGCATTCTAGTATGTTCGAACTGGGTCCTGCAATACGTAAAGGTGGTGAGCTACCTGGAGTCTGGGTGTAGTGCGATGCAAAAAAGGTGTTTTTTAAGTCAACCAAACTGAAATAGTGTGCTCCCGTGGAAATACTGCAAATAATTTGTCACAGGGTTGAGAACCAATGGATGTTCTGTCTCAATAAGGTCATTCAGAGGGCGTAAATCCTGTATAAAATGCCATGCCCCACCCTTTTCCTTCTTAATTGGAGAGATAGCAGCATTGCAAAGTGGTGAGCTCACCTGTATTATGCCTTGCTGCAATAGGGCATGCAGTGGCTCATATAGGCTCTCATCTGCTTCTCGTGAGAGTGGATAATGCTTTACTCGTGGCATAAAATGCTCCCTCTTTTAACTTGATATGTACCGCCACTGTCCCTTTGAATATTCCTACATCATGGGGTCCTTTTGTCCACAGATTCTTGGGCAGTTTTACCAAATCTTCCTGCAGATATTACGCTTTTTGTTTCGTGATCTGGGTCATCTGGGGCACATCCCTTTCTGTTACTGTACGGGACAAGGTAGGCTCAGTTTGAACACTACCTCTCCTTCTTCATTGTCTTTTGTTGCCAAAAACCATGTGTCACTTACTCCTGTTAATGTCAGTGTGGGGTCAATACATAATATTGAACACCATGCCATGTTGTTCTCATCCATGGCAACTGCTATAATTATGTCTTTTCGTACCACTACTTCCTCCAAGTACAGTAGAGTGTGTGTTCATGAACTTACTGAGGAGGGACAGTGAGGCCTGAAAAAATAAAATGTGAACCGGCGGAACACCTTTCCTTCAATACCTGGCACCTATCCCAACAACACATGTATCCCATACACAAACACCTCTATGTGTGTGGGTACCCCCTCATTGTGCTATGTGCATAGTATGCCTGAATCAGTACTGCCACCCTAGCTGGATACATCTTGGGTGTGGTGCACACCATCCTATTCTCCGAGAATGAAATTGTGGTGGTCAATTTGCTGAGTAGGTCCCTCCCCAGAATGTTGATGGGAATGTATTTTGAATGCAGCAAAGGTGCTAAAATATGCTGCATCCCTATCTTCAAGGGTAAATCTTTTGTCAAAGAAACTTTCAAAATTGTCCCTGAAAAGCCTTGGGTGTCCAACCTTTGTTAGATAATGGAAATCCTTCTTCCAAATACATGATCTGCTTGCCTTAGTATCTATAAGAAAGGAAAATCCCCTCTGTCCTATCTGAACTGCTACCTCAGGTTCCTCCTCATGGTCTTCAATTACTGCTAGAACAGGACATGATGACATTGTCGCCACCTTATTCCTTTCTATTTAAAATATTCTTGTCACGCTTACCTGAACTCTGCGGGGGTGCTGGAGACAGCACCTTAAAGATGCTTGGAAGAGCACAAGGCCAGAATGGGTGCTGGGTCTGTCAATACAAAAACCTGGGATTACTCACTAGTTGGCTCTTCTGGTCAATAGATTTCCCTTCTTGTCCCCCCTGGTATCCCTTCCCCCCCTGCAAGTGGACTCCCTAGTTTGTTGTGCAAGCTCACCTGTATGGTAAGAAGGGTGAGCTCTCAGTCCTGCGATATGCAGGGGCGCTAAGTCCTGAAGATGAGCTGCTGCCAGTTGCTTCACTGGCTCTCTAGACTCGTCTTGCAGCGGTTAGAGATATGCAGCCTGTTTGGTAAGAGTACAAACTATGGGTGAGTCTTTCTGTGGTTCTGATTGGAGGGAGGACGTGTTGTGGTGTGCAGTGAGCGCTTAGCACAAAGACTTGGGTTCCTTTCCTAATCCTTTGTCCTTCCTTCTCCAGGTGCTGAGGATCAATGGACAGGCCTCTTGGATGCAAATCCTGTGCTGAAAGATGAGTTCCAATATGCGTGCTTGGATGTGTGTCTTGCTGCGAGTTCTAGCACCTGTTGGGTGTTGCCTCGTGGCTTGGGAGCGTCTATTGGTGTGAGAAGGTAGTGTCTGCAAAACCCTGTGGCTGTGTGCAGAGGCTTTTGGTATTCATTCTGGCAATGCGCACAGTGAAATGAGGCGTGCGCTGCTATTTTTGCGAGCGCTGTGCTGATCTGTGTCCTCTTATTTTCTCCCATCCACTGCAGCTGTGGGAATGTGGCACAGAGGACTCCAAAAATCGGAAGCATGCAGGATCCAGATGTAAGGATGCTGCTGAGTGTCTGAGCCCAGCGGAGACTGCTGACGGACACACGCAATGCTTGTAAGTATTATTTTCTGTTGGTGGTGAAGTGTTTGTATTAATCAAAGTTGTCTTGTTCTTTGCAGATCGGGACGGAGCTGTGGTAAGCGTGGAGCTGCAGAAGCAGAAACTACACAAAGCACAGACTGGTTTCTGGGCATGGCTTAAGTAGGCAGCCACATTCAGAGACTAGAGTCCTTCAGAGTGATACCAGAGGCCCTTTGAGGTTGCCATCTTGAGGAACCAGGAAGTGCTTATTCCCCAATGGCATGAGTGGGCTGTGAGTGCAAGTGGTGCCAGGAACGCCACGCTAACACCCATTTAGCCCCCAAATGCATGTTCTGAAGCCCCCTGAAAGCCAAAGTAGAGGAATGCCCTAACAGCAGTGTAGTGCCCATGACAATTCTCCTCTTCCCTTCCCTTCCTTCCCTTTATTATTTGTATCCCTTACGCTCTCATTCTCTTGTCAAACAGTCCCACTCACACCATTTTTATACTTACAACTTTGCTAGATCGCACTAGTTTCACTCGCTCTGGCTTTCTCTGCAGGCCCTGCCCTTTCACACCTTGTACTCAATACTTGCACACATTGGCCTTCTCCACAGGCCCGCTTTGTTATATAGCATTAGGATAAAATGGTCTTCTCCTCAGGCCCACCACCTTAACAACGAAGCCTGATATTAGCATGTTAGAAAAAGCTGTTGCTCCTCTTCTCGCTCAACTATACCAGCAACTCGCACAACGCAGCTTTGCACTATTTACAAGTTAATTTGGCTCTGGCTCTTCTGTCCTTTCCACAGCCACATAAAACAAACACTAAGATAACTCTCCAAGATTCTAAAACAAAACTGCTGTTACTCACAAACACGTGCATGCATATACCACAAATAAAATCTTTCCCAAGAAAATATAATTACGCAACTATACCAATAGCCTGCACTACGCACAAGTCTTTTCTTTCAAGGTCTGCCACTTACTATGCAACCCTCTGCTCTAGCAGAGATGTGCTACCATGTACATGCTCCCCATTGCGATGGTAGACCTAATATCTGATGCTACTATGGCTAATTGCCCTCTTCACCACTAATGGGGGTGCGTTCTATACACCATAAAAAGAGAGTACATCCCACCCCTAGCCCTTTCATGTACTAATATACTCATGTATCCTTCTAGGAGATTTGTCACTTCTTTCGACCTTGGAGTTTCCCTTTAAAGACCTCCACTTTCGGTCAGAGTGAAGGCAACACTGGATCAGCTAGAGCTTTGGGAAGTAGCATCCATAGCCCTCTCTTGGCTCAAGCTCTTTGTAGTGGCCAACCGATGATGTCTCGCGCTCCTCCGGGAGCACGGCAGGAATTCTTGTGCCTCGGTCAAACAGCAGAGATATCTCGCTGGGGTCTCCAAAAATGTAGTGGGGTTCACCTCATAGAACTCACCAAAAAATTACAAAAGTAGTCAAAAAGGAGTGTATGCCAGTGCAAGAAGTAACACTATTTTATTCAGTGCCCCAGATGCATCTGAGACAGCCAAATCAAACCTTATGCAGAACAGAACTCCATGAAAAGGCGCTGTCAAAGATACACCCCTATATTAAAAACGTTTATAGAAAACAAACTAATTAGCATTTGCGATCGTGCAACATGAAAAAATCTCCCCACACAAGTTTGATTGGAACTTGCATTTTGAAGCCATATAGAAACACATACATTGCAAGCAATTATTTGGTTTGCAGACCTTCCCACACTGGCCCCAATTATGCCCTCTGATGTCACAATCCACCCCAATTCCCACAGCACAAAATTAAGTTGTTAAAACATTTGAGATGACCAGCGGAACTTTGATAATCTGCCCTGGTCGCCTCATCCTTATTGTCATGAGAATGACTATCCACCATGTCACCATAAGAGCCTTGAACCACGGACATACTGCTGCACAAATGGTGCATATCGGGGACACTCAACCCTTTTCCCAGGGAAAAAAGTCTATGGTGTGATTTGAAACTGCTGTGGTTCTTGCGGGCTCCAGTAGAAAATTGCATTTCATAAATGATTTTGAATTATAAAATGGTAATATATTCATTACTTGTTGGCAGAACCTGTGAGTTCTAATCTATTGACCTCGAGAAAAAAAAACAACCACTGTGTTCTTCTGCAGCTCAGGCCTGGGATCGAAAACTCTGCACTAGTTCACCAGCTGCAACAGCCTTTTGCCAGGAAAAAATGCTTGCAGACATTTTAAAGCAGAAGCAAGCTTTTAGGGCCTATTTACCGCATTTCATTCTACCACTACACATCATTAAACTTACCTTTGCCCCAGCATTTATGGATTAGTTGTAATCCTTTAATTTCACTTTTATTACAACAAGCCTGCTGCCTTTTTACAGTGCTACTCTAGCAGCTGATAAGCGTGTTCCATCATAGCAGACTGACATTTTTTGTTACACAACTATGTACTAGAGGTTCAGAAATAACAGTAATTGTGTTCTGTATTGGCAAATTGGATCCTGATCATGACTATGTTAATGTATATTTTTCTTTTCTAGAGTTCCCTTTCCCTTCCCACCTCTTAGCCCTGGAATTTGACTATAACAATATAGTGAGAGTAGATTAGAAATGTGATTGGGCTTATTTGACCATTACTGTTTTATATGTCTGTGTGCTTTAATATTTGTTATGTTTTGACCTAAGAACTTATTTGACATTAAAACTTTGTGATTACATTACTACTGTTGTGCAGGATGGCTGAGATGATTGGTGAAACCACTTTCATAGCCTTGCACTGCTACTAAACCAGCAGTCACCCCAATCATAAAGAGAAAAACAGACACAGCCTGATGGGTATACCTCCTTCGACTTTTGTGCTAACATGGAGCAATGGCAGGCTATAGTCTTAGGAGAGGTGTGAGGTGAAGGCAGAAGTAACTCAAACAACTAAAGTACTTTAGTCCAAAAGTAAAGCATGTCCAATCAAAGTTCTATAAAAATATGGGCTTTGTGGTAATTCTGCATTAATTCTTATGAATTACCAGCAAACTCGATTACTTTTACTGCCACTTGGTCCTTTGGATTTACCACAGGATTACCAGTGGTGGTAGGGTGGTGTTATACTTTGTATTTGAGTCCCAATGACTCCATGCGGACTGCTGATGGATTTATTGCTGGCAGTATTACAGTGCAGTAAATCTACTAGATGTTTTAGGTATCCACCACTTTTGCTCCAAAAAACAGATGTATCATGCAGTAATTCCACCAGCAATAAATATGCCAAAACCTATAATTTGGCAGTGCAGCACGACTCTGGTAATTTCAATACCACCAAATAAATTGGCACCGCCAAACTTTTAACAAGGGCCTACTTCCATTTAAACAATAAACTTGCAAATAACTAACTAAAATGCAAGACAACACAGAAAATGTAGACCAATACAGTATGGCACTATGGGTACAAGAGCAGGGGTGTTCAGGCAAGACAATACAACAAGGTCACTGTTCAAAATGGATATGTCTTTGAAGAATAAGATGAAAAGGGTGGTTTACATGTTAATATGGTCCTAGAAAGTAGACCAGGGGACAGGGCTTCTTAACAGTACCTTATTCCAGTATTAGGAAGTACAACTGTGTCAAACTTGGCTTCTTGGTGCATTAGCATCGTGTTGATCTTGAGGCAGTTTGAGATGAACCAATCTCAATGTCATCCCAGGCTCCTAAAGGGTTGAGTCAGCATTAGAAACGGTGAGGCAATGTCTTCAGAGGAATCGATTAACTGTCAAGTCAGCAGGGAGAACATATATTCTACTGGGTCACGTCAGCGTTTACAATGATGAGTTGAATGGCCTCCTGCAGGTTGCGGCGCACCTCGAGTCCGTAGCTCACACGAAGATCAAGCCTAAAGTGCCAAAGACAGCACCACAGGTCTCATTTCAAAGGGTGTCAAACACAGTCGAAGGAGCTTGAAGATGATTTGAAGTGGCGAAACAGGATTCCAGCTGCTCTTGGACGTTCAGGTTGCTGATAGACTCAAACCAGGGGTTCCAGGACTTGATGACTCATTCTTACTTGGCACTACCAGTCCATGGAGTTTAGCAGGAACCTTGAGGGTTCCGTCACCTCCAGTAAGGCACCTGGTACCAGCACAGCTGACAGACAGGCCGTCCAAAGCAGTTCACCCCACTGTTCCTCCTGGATGGTTGAAAGCAGAGATTTCCTTTGAAATAGACTGCACTCCCAACAAAGGTCAAGAGGAGTATTCTTCTTCTTCTTGGTGTCCAAAGGTGAATCAAGGAAGGAGTGGAAGACCCCTTCCTTATAAAAGCAAAATGTCATAGGGGAATGGTCAAAAGCAAGCCTACTTTAAGGAGTCCAATCCCTGTTGTAGTAACATGAACCTTTCCTTCTGATGTCAGACACGTTATGCCTTATCCTGCTGGAGGTGGAGGGGACAGTAATGCAAAGGAGACCTGGAAGAAAACAAATATGGTGGGCCCGTCTCAGACTTACCATCCCTTTCTGGATTCTCCTACACCTTCCAATGCATGTGACTTCAAAAGCTGTCTGGTGTTTTGCACCCTGGTGTGTGTCTGTTTACTTTATTTCACTTCTACCTTTGAAGCACAGAATCCAATGAGATGGCCTACCGAGAGTTGGTGGACCTTGAGGGGAGGTGCTGCCCTTCCTCCCGGGAAACCAACAGAGAAAGCATTCTGGGTATTTTCTCACTTAGTTGAATGGAGACATCCAGGGTAGTCATGAATACACAGTGTGTTACATAGCTTGTCCCTGGGCTAACAGAGTTGAAATTTTCATGATATTAAATTGGTGTAGCTTTGATAATTATGTGCTCTGATCAGTTACCATTGTACAGCCAGACATGGTCTTTACTCTTTCACCAGACTGATTAAGGTAGACAATGTTTACTCTGTATATCAGAGACGCTAAAGTTAGAATCCTACTTCGGCCTGTGGTGACTTTGGCTCACTACAGCTGAGAGGCCTACACAGGTGACGTTTGAACATTCCTCCTGCAATTCTCGAGCAGGAGCTACAATGACAGGAGACTAGTGCAGAAAAATAGTACATGGATGCAATTTGATTTTGGCATGAAGCTTCTATGAAAAGGGGAGGTGTAACAAATCAACTTCAGGGGGATCACTGGTGCACAGATGAATATTATTTTCTAAAC
This sequence comes from Ambystoma mexicanum, assembly GCF_040938575.1. Lineage (NCBI taxonomy): Eukaryota > Metazoa > Chordata > Amphibia > Caudata > Ambystomatidae > Ambystoma > Ambystoma mexicanum. Next base: position 37,972,788 of record NC_090924.1, on the reverse strand, counting down.
CTTCAATCAGGCTCACACCTCTAGTGCGCCAGAGGCGTTCCAAACTGATTGGAAACGCAAGTCAATTTTAAACCTCCTTGTCCAATTTTGGTAACTTGGACAGAGCAGCAGGCTTATGATATGATATGGCATTAATAACGTGCCTGTATACAAGTGTTTATAGACACAAAAGTTTGTGGATCATTCGTTAGGTGCAACACAGGGAAAAATGCAATTATTACCCAATGATAAAAGGAACTATCCAGTCAAGGTTGTATAATATTTACTTTATTATTATCACAACAGAAAAATCTAGCACACTACAAAATACAACACACCCTCTCAAGGAATGTAGAGGACAGACATTTACAAAGAAGGGAAGGGGATGCATTCTGGATACTGACAGGAGAGTAGTTGGTATAGTAAATAATCACAATAATTCAAGGATACTTGGTTTCAGTACCAAGGAAGCAATGAGTCTTAAAATGTCACTAAGGACCTTCGGAGAAGGACTAGGGGGCAGGACAACAATGTACCTTGTGATGGAGATGTTCTTGGTGCTCCACAGGCTTCAGTCAGTTTCAGGGTACTTTGCAGCTTCTGCTACAGAGTTCAAGATGGGAGACACCTGCGGGTATCAGGCATCAATTTGGCACCCAAAGCTGGGCAGGTGACTGCAGGCTGGCCTACACGGTGGCTCGGGTCAGGAATCATTATCTCAGGGTAGGTTAGCAGTTCTGAAGCACTGGTTGGGGCATCTTGGACGGCTTTAGCGACTGAGGCATAACAACAGTCAGTGATGCAGTCATTGGCAGTTTGAGGGGCTAAACTGGCACAAAATAATGTCCTTTAAGGCAGACGTCAGTAGATGTTTGTTGATGCACTTCTCCTATCTTCTTCACTGGGCTTGTGTCGTCCTTTAAGGTTAATGGCCCAAAGCTGAGAAGAGTGTTGCAGGCAGCTGCATAGTCCTTAGTTTGGTTCAGAGACTCTCTGGAACTTCCCACCTAGGAAGCTTTCTCCTAGCACCCTAGACCTCCGGGCCTGGGCGCTATCAACAAATGTAATAAATAAATAAATACATAAATAAATAAATAGAGCCTAGCAAGGCATGCTGTGTCCTGGCTGGGTACCAGTTCTGGAGCTACTGGAGGGTCTTCTGGATTCAGTGTCTCTGTCTGTTGCGTGGAGGAAGTTTAGGGGAGGGATCTTCCTTCCATCCTGGAGTTCCTGGCCTATCTTCACTGGCAAAAGATGTAAGGCAGACTGTACCTTCAGACAGGATCCAATGAGGAGATCTTCTTGTCTGCTTCTGGGGAAGTCTTCAGATGATCTGCTTATCGGTTTGACCCTCTTTCAAAACCAAATCGACCAGAGGGATTGGTGCAGGCTAAGCCTACATTAACAAACCTATCCTGCGTACCCACCAACAATCTTCTGTATGTGTGAGGGCGTAACCAGAGTTACTTGCAACAGAAAAGGTAAATTGGTGAAAACATGTACTTATAAATCCACCCATCTTCCTGTCTGTTGTGGATCAAAGGGTCTCTCTGGTTAATGGAGCACCCTGTGGTTCCTGATTTAAGTAACAGGTCTCCCTTGAAGTTGCGGCGAGACCAGACTCTCTGGCTTTGCCAAACCACACTCTTGTACCTTCTGAATGGGGTCCCCTTTTGGGGATGACTACTGTAAACATGCAATCCTAGACATGACATTTCACTATCAATCGATACTGAAGCTGACTTCAGATTGACACAGTGCATATAAAAGGGTTTTAGGGTTTCCTGTCTCCTTTGTTAGCCTCTGCAGAGCCTCTGCAGACAGCCCTGAGACAATGATTCTGGCTGTGTAGGCCAGCCTGCAGCAGCCTGTCCAACTTCTCACGCTGAACTGCCTGCCACCTGATACCCATGTGGGCCTGTTTGAATTAAACTTTGATTAGTATGCCTATGCTGCCACCAGCTACAAGGCTAAACAAAAGGACAAGGCGGATCCATGGGGGCTTGCCATAACAGGGGGAAAGTTTGGTCCTCCCTCTTCTGGAGATGCATTGTTTCCTCCAACTGTCAGATCCCAACTAATATGACAACCAGAGTACATGGGTCTATCCATATGTCTACGGAGGTTGATCTACCATCATTCAATTTTATTTAAAAATGTTAAAAAGCCAAGGCAAGCGCAAACCCACTGTTCAGATGGTCGAATTCCTGACAGGAGGTCTGTTTATAATGCCTTCCTTTCGGAAACAGAATAACCTGCATCATTTTATTATGATAACAATCAAAAGAGCTTTCACACCAGTGCCAGATGGCATTCTGTCACTGACATGTATTTAAAGCTGATTGCTCTGCCACAACTTCCACTTTAGAGATACTGGTGTTTTCTTTAGGAGAGAAACAATGTTTTACCTTTAGTGTTGCTTTTACTCTTTTTATTTTTTATTTGTTATTGTGCATTCATTTATTTGCAAAACTTTAGGCACACATGTATTTATCAAAATATAAAATGAACACACATACAAGAATTAATATTAGACATCTCAATTAAAATCTTTAACATCATCTTAATACAAAAAGTAAAAAAAAAGGCGTTGCAATTAATACTACTGTCGGGGGGAAATTCTGCCGGGGTCGGCCGGGCCGTCCGCAGACCTCCAGGCAGGGAGGCCCCAACTCCTCCCGTGTATCCCAGATGAGATAGAGTATGAGACACACACAAGGAGCAAGGTGACTCTGCTGTTTATTAGACAAAACGGCAGGGATGGGTCAAGGAGCGTACGCGTCCGTCCTGACACACACACGCAGGCCCTTTTTACTGTATTATGACGCGCTACTTGCGTCACTTCAGAAAGTTAACAAAAAACCTATCGCCACTCTTAATTGGTTGCTCGAGTGGTAGGGTTAGTATAGCACACATATAGAGAACAATGTTAGTGGACAAAGGGTAGTCAGGTGATATATCTGGGTTGTCCCTACAATTAGATACATGAGAATTGTTACATGAAGACTCCTGAGGATTGGTTAATATTACTGGCGTCAGTGATAAGAGCCCCATGTTCTGATTGGTGCGCCCGTGAGCTTCCCAGCCTGGGACCGCCGCTGTTCCCAGCTCTCGGTGTACCTGCAATTTGCAACAATGTTTCACTATGGGTACGTGCAGACAATGTGAGGATTTATTCATAGCTGGGAGGCTGACCGCTCCCACTGTCGCAGATGTCCATTGAGCCTTTCAAGTGTATCTGCCTGTGTCTCGTAGCAAGGGATCCAGACGCCTCTTCTCTCCTGGGTTTGGCATCTCGTCAGGTTCGGCTTGGTCACGTGGGGAGGGACCGTGTTTGAGGCAGAATTCTGCACAATTAATATTGCTTTTCCACTGTGTGTCTGGTTTAATTTGCAGGTGTGACCTTAACGTTGGTGCGCGGAGTGCGAGGTTGCAACATCGTGCCTTTGATGATTTGTTCTTGGAATGTGGGTTTGCAACATTGCGACCTTGGCTGGTTGTTTCACCGGGCTCATTCTGCAGGATCAGCAACCTGACTCTTGCTTTGTTAATGTCCACGGGAGCTCTTGTTTGAGGCCTACTTGGGCCGGGTGCATAAGTGGTCCGTTTGGTACATAGGTGCTTTAGGTTATAGTAGCATATAGTTCCATGACCAGTATCGTGTCTTCATTATACTTCTCATGGTGGTAACTGGTTTCAAGAGAAGCGTGAGCAAGCTTTGTAGATGAGTTCATGACGCGTCTTGCGTTTCTGCATTCTGAAAGCCTATGTAAAAATAATAAAGATGCACGTCCGTGAATATGCCTGTCGCCTACGTCATAGCACTGAGTATATTCTTCGTGTAGATCGGTGTGGGAATGTCCAGTGTGTATATTTGTACAGATGTGCTTCCCGTTGTCTAGGTCGTCATGGCATCTCTAACGACGTGTAGATTTTAGTCTAGTTGGTCCGTGCCGCAGGTGTCGGCATGGCCAGTGCGGGCTGCTGGGCAGGCAGATGGACACATCCGTATGTTCCTGTACCAGGGTATCTGGTCGTCTGGTAAATGGACAAACTCTTCTCGTGGCGGGTGTCTGGGTCGTGACCCTTTAGGCCAAGCGCGAGAGGTGAAGGACGGGAGCCTGGTCTTCCATTCTCCCACTTCAGTCCCCCCTCTGGTCGACTTGTCGACCACAAACATATCCTTCTCGTTATCTCCTCTTACTCGCCATATCTTAGTTATTCCTCCTAGATGTCCATAATGGTTTACATGATCTTCAAATGACCAATACATATATTCACAGGTTCCTCCAGGAGTACAGTATACCCATTTCCCTATGTAGCTCCTGGGGTTTCTTGGGTTCTCGATCTTCACTGATGGTGGGTCTAGATGGTTGGTGATGATTTGGGTGCGCAACTTCTCCCTCTCCTGTATTATCACACCTGTATGTTGGCCGTCATCTGCTGGCATCAAGGGGTGCATTCCCACCATTTCGAGCAACTCGTCAGTGGTACGTGCCTTCCGGGCCTTCCAAAATCTAATTATGATCAGCGTAGCTCCAGCCAAAATACTACAACCCACTATTATTTTCAGTCCATCTGACAGCCAGGATGGCATCCATGACCATAATAGTGAAAACCAGCTCTTATCCTTGTTTACACCGTTACTTTCATCCATCATTTTGGAGTGCATCTGGGCCAATTGTGAAACTGCTTCTGTCAGTGTGCCATTGTCAGCATCGTTGGCAGGTATGAACGTGCAGCATGATTGTCCTATCTTTGCACAAACTCCTCCTTCCATTGCTGTGAGAAGGTCCAATACATATCTGTTCTGGAGTGCTACCATCCTTATAGCTCGCAGCTCCTCTTTTATTGCGTTAAACCCATTTACTGTAGAATTGATGGTCATCATTAGTTCCCATCTAGTTATTTGGAGCCATTTTGCGTTTGCGTAAGCCTGCAGTCCCGGGTGTATTATTGAGGAGAAGACCATTGCTGCTCTGCTGAATAGTCTGTGTTCTGGCGGTATTGAGGTTAGTGCCGTTTCCGACCTTCCCCACAGGTAATTTCCTGTCAGTGGCTCTCCTTGTCTTTTTCTTCTATTTAGGACAGCATCTTTGCTGTTGGTCCTGTTCCCTTGCTCCTCCTGAAGTGGTGCAGATCTCTTTTTTCTCTTGTCCCCTTCATCCATTTTGGGAAAGTTCGCCACATTGACATGCTTCTTAGGTACCACTAGTGATGGTACATTGACGTGCACCATTGTGCACACACCATTCCACAGTGGAGGCAGTGTATGGTATGCCTTTTCTCCACAGGCCCAATAATGGTCCATTATTACTGCTGTTCCTGCTCCCCCCTCAGGTAACTCCATCACACTTGCACAATTGGTGTTATATCCTACGTCCACCTCTCCTTTATGCTGGTAGCATACCTTGGGCGCAGTCAGCGGTAGTATTGTTATTGGGTCTTCATCTGTTTCTACCCACGTGAGCATTGGTACATACTTGATCCACGTCGTCCAACATCGGTGATTGTGTGCCTCGATAGTTGAGATAGTTTCTTTTGTTACCATGTTGCTGCCAATCACTCCTATCTCCCAGCTGTTGTCCAGATACACCTTTCCTGTTATTGTCACCAGCGGCCTCTCCCAACATCCTTGTTTACCCGGAACTTCAGTGGCGTACCATTCACATGGTAGATACTGCAGTGTTACTTTCTTTGTTTCTCCTTTTGCAGGGCCACTTGTTATGTATCTGAATGCTTCAGCATGTAAACTGCTCTTGTGGTAACTCAAATAGGTCTTGAGGAAGTTGTTTTCATATGGGTATGAGTCTCGTGTTTTCCATGTCATGTGCACTACTGTCCCTTGAAATCTTCCTTTCGTTTGGAACAGTGCCAAGTATATTATGCACTGTGCTGTCTTTTCATCTATTTCTGTGGCAACAAATGTTCGTGAAGCACTCATGGCGTATGGTATTAATGAGCAAACGTAGCAGCTGTCCTCAGTTGTCTGCTTACCAATGCGGGTCATGTGTTGGTACCATATGTTGTTTGTGACGTGTGCTGAATCTTGTATATAATTATCAATACCTTTATTGTCTGACTATGTGCTGCGTTTAACTCTATTTTGCTTGGGTGCAATGTTAATACTATCACCTGACGTAACACCTGTTGCAGCAGGGGACGGGGGTATATTAGGTTTGGGTGCAGCAATAAAATTAATAGCATAGCTGTACTGCCATACAGAGGCAACCAAGAACCCGGTGATCATCAAAATCCCTATTACTTTTATTACATATGCTAATCTCACCGGCATTTTGCTCTTACCTTGCTGCAGTCCTGGCAGCGTATTCTTGCGATGTTAAAGTTGCCCGCCTAAAAATTCTCAAAATGCTTGTTATTAAATGTTAGTTGTTTGTTTCCTTTAAGCTCTCCCTATCAAATAGTCATTCAGTGCCCAGGCGAAGAGCTGTTCCCACGCTACTCTAAGTGATCTGTCTCTTAAGACCGGCAAGTATGGGCGGAGGTGGGGCATGGAATATTCTATGGCCAAGAGGAATGCTGTGTAGTAGACACGTACCCTTCTCCTTTTTAGGTACGTTGGCCTTTTTATTTCGTATACAAATTGGTGTGACAATTCTTCTGGGTAGTTATCGTCTGGGAGTACCATCTACGCCTGGGCAGTGAACTTGTTAGTAAGCTATTTTCTTAACAATACAATAATACGCAGTTCCTGTATGTGCGAGAGAAAAAAGAGAACATTCACGTGTTTACATGTGTATTTGTGCAGGCAATGTCCTTCAGTTCAGTTATAACTATACTTGGGGGTCAATGGGCGGGGGGTTTGGGCTCAGATGGCGGAAGTATTTTTACTCTTTGAGCGTGTGACCATGGGGTGGGCAGTATGGGGATCACACCTTTCTTCGTCAGTTATTGTTTCCGGGGAAGCTGGGTAGTGACACGGTAAGGGAACAATTGGGTCGTTGTCTGTGGTAGAGCTTCCTTCCGCTGTCGGGGATTTTGTTGCTGTTCTTCCAATAGACCTGTCGTTGGCGCTGGGGCGGGTCTGCAGTTTGTAGATCTTTACATCATGTAGGTGGTTCCAGGCACGCTTGTCCTTTAGTTTTACTGCTCTTGTTGATACGTCCTCTACCAGATGGGGGCCAGTGAACCGCTTATCGTTCCACTTCCTATTGAAATTGCGAAGTAGCACGTGGTCACCTTTGGCAAGTTTGCACAAGTTCTCCTTTTCCAATTCTGTACTGGCGCCTTCTTCTTGATTGCTGGTAGACCCGCCCCGTGTGCGCTCGAGCTGTTGAGACACAAACACAACACTAGTAATCAAAGAAGACACATATTGATACATTTCATCACCTAACACACTCGCTGAACTTTCGTGGTCAGTGAATGCCCTTGACGTTGGCGTTAGGGGAAGGCGCATTTGACGTCCAGTAACCACCTCGTGAGGGGTGAGGTGGTGGTCGGACCCTGGCCTATTCCTCAATTCAAATAGGGCTAATGGAAGGCAATACAACCAGCTTTTCTTTGTTGTTTGTTGTATTTTTGCAATTGCCTCCTTCAATAGGCCATTCAGGCGTTCACATACACCGTTAGCCTGTGGGTGGTATGCACATGCAAATTTGTGTTTTATGCTCAGCAAGGATGTGATATGCTGGAACATTTCGTTTGCGAAATGCGGGCCATTGTCTGACCTTAACACCTCGCACACTCCCCACCTGGGGAAGACCTCCCTTACTAGGAATTTGGCTGCTCTAAATGCATCTGGGTGTGAACAGGGCCCTGCTTCAATCCACCTACAGAATGGACATACTACTACAATCATATACCTATTACCTTGACATATGTTGATCATATCAACATAGTCAATGTGAAGGTGCCGAAAAGGTCCCTCTGGCCGGGGTATGGTACCTCTTATCACTTTTAGGGTATGACCGGCCGTAAACTGTTGACATGTGAGACAATTGCTGATAAAATTCGACACATGAGAATTTAACTCGGGACAGAACCAATCTTCTCTAATTCGTGCTGCAATTATTTCCTTGCCTGTATGGGCTGGGTGATGTAATTGGCTCAGGGCGGTGTTTAAAAGTGCCAACGGTATTACAACTTTTCCAGTGCCACCCTGGCCCATAGTGCGTCGGTTGGTGACATTGTACATCCTCTTTTTACCCATATTTCTTTTTCGGCCATTGGTGCAGCCGCTTGTAGCTCCATAATCTGTGTGGCTGGGAGATGGGTGTACCCTTCTCTTATCAACATCTCCCTAGCCATTCCCCTCCCTCTCCCTCTCTGTGAGTCTGTGGGGTTCCATATCTCACCAAAGTATGCAGCATATTTCGCATGTGCGTCTGCTGCTGCATTTCCTTTTGAGACGTGGTCTTCACCATGGGTGTGTGCGGTGCATTTTACTAGGGCTAGTTCTTGGGGGTCGTTTATTACTTCAATTAGTTCAGCCAATAAGAGGGCATGTTGCACTGGAGTGCCATCAGCTCTCCTAAACCCTCTTCTTCTCCATTTTGATAGCCCTGAGTGGACAGTGGATGTAACATATGCACTGTCGGAATATATGGTTACTCGTTTGTCAAAACTTTCCTTCAATGCCAATATTAGTGCAACCAGTTCCGCGGCTTGAGCAGAGTAATGCTGTGGTAATTGTACCCATTTCATAGCCACACACACCGGCGCCTCCATCATTTTTACCACTGCTGCCCCAGTCCTCCGTATCCCATCTCCTTGATCAATAGTTGATGACCCATCAATAAACAAAAGCTCACCTCCCTCGAGTGCGTTTTCTTCAACTTTTCTAGTACATGAGTACATTTCAGTTATTTGGGTGCAGTCGTGGGCGTAATCTCCCTCCTCAATTACTTCTGCTAGGAACCTTGCAGGGTTAACCGTGCTACATCTAACAATTGCTAGTTCAGCTCTAGACAAAATGATCTCATAACCTGATGCCCTCTGCGTTGTTAGTGTGGACTTAGGTTTATTCAATATTGCAAATAGTGCATGTTCCACAAACAGTGTAGTTGGACACCCCATGGTTATTGCTGATGCTTTTTCCACTGCAAAAGCAGCTGCAGCGAGACCTTGTTCGCAAGGGAAGTGACCTAACATCACAGGGTCTAAGTGACCGCTGTAAAATGCTACTGGTTTATAGCCCATGCTCGTTTTTTGGGCCAATACTGCTTTCATCACTGCTGAGTTGCAATGTGAAAATATAAAAAATCGTCGCTCATAGTCTGGGGATGCCAGTACTGGAGCAGTTGATATCGCGTCTTTCAATTCATCAAAGGCCTCCCTCATTTCCATAGTCCACCCCAACTTTTTCTCCCCTTTATTGGCTTCCCTCAAACCCTCAAGCAGGGGTCCTATGTATGAACTGTAATCAAATACCCATGCTCTACAGTAGTTGCACAGCCCCAGAAATTGCTGCAGTTCTCTCACAGTCTGTGGCATTGGAGTGCTTGAAATGGCCTGTGCTCTTTGTGGTGCAATCTTTCTTCCATGTTGGGATATCAGTTGGCCAATGTAAAGTACCTGTTCCTGACAGTATTGTATCTTTTCCACGTCTACCTTGTACCCTTTTTCAGCCAATATCGTCAACATTTTTAAGGAGTCCTCTCTGCATTTACTTTCGTTTGTACTGCTAATTATTATGTCATCCACATACTGTAACACTGTGCTTTCCACTTCAACGTTACCCAAATCCATCTGTATTACTCTATTGAAAATTGAGGGTGATTCACAATACCCCTGTGGCAATCTGGTATGTTTCCACTTTGTATTTCGGTAAGTGAAGCTTGTCAAATCTTGTGAGTCTGGGTGTAATGGTATTGAGAAAAAAGCATTTTTAAGGTCAATCACTGTAAATCGTGATGCTTCTGCTGGAATGCCACACAATATTGTGGCTGGGTTTGCTGTTACTGGATACTCTGCTTCTACTATGTTGTTCAAGGGCCTGAGGTCCTGTATGAAGCGCCAAGACCCCCCTTTAGCCTTGCGCACTGGGTACACAGCCGTGTTACATGGTGACTCTGAGGGGACCAATATACCATTGTTTATAAGGGCCGTTATGGTTTCATATATGCCCTCATCTGCCTCTTTTGACAGTGGGTACTGTTTCACTCTTGGTAGTATGGCACCTTTTTTCAATTTTATCCTTACACCCCCTATGCTTTTTATGCATCCCACGTCATAAGGGCTAATAGTCCATAATGATTTGGGCACCCTTGACATATCCTCCTTAAAGAAGGGGACTGGGGTGCATGCGGGTGCCTCAAGTGCCATTGCAATTTTCTGTGCTACTTGTTTGTGAGCCACTCTTAGCCATATTTCTACACTCATCATCAACACCATTTCACCTTCCTCCTTTTCTTCTGAGAACAGCTCCTCATCTGACACCTGGGTCAGCCTACATCCTTCTGCTAGTGCTATCACTGCTCTCCATGCTCTCCCTTCTTTATCTTGGGCGTGCACAGCAATATAATCAGCTGTTGCAATAATGCTCTCAATGTCCATTACAAACACCTTTCCTTCTGGTTCATTAACAGGTGTTTCTGGTCGGAACAGATAGGCTGCTGGCCTCCTCCATATTTTCCCTTCTATCCCTGGCATCCATGCAAATGCCATGTCTGTTCCATACTGGAATAGCTCGCCATCTACTGGTTCCGCCCTAATCGCTGTCTGTCCACAGTATGCTTGCATAATCTGTCGTGCTGCGAGCATGTTAATCCCTGGAGTAGAGCAAATTATGCCATCCTCTGTAAAGGAGATCGTCATATTCAACCTGTTCATTATGTCCCTCCCCAGTATATTTACTGGTGAGGCACTATAATATAAAAGTGGAACCGACAGATCATAATCTCCAATAGATAAGGGAACGTTATCAGTAAAGGGAACCAACCCTTTAGCCCCAGAAAATCCTTGGGTGTTCATGGCTTCGCCTGACATCTTAAATTTACCTTCCCTTATGCAAGACCGGGTTGCCCCGGTGTCAACAAGGAATGATAATTTTTTGTCACCTATCGTTACCTCTATGCGTGGCTCCTCCGCACTACTAGGTGTTACTGACAGGATGGGACACACCAAGGCCGTCTGTGGGCTGTCCTATTGGGGGTACAATGATTGGCCATTCCCTGTGTAAGGGTTGTGTCCCAAGACCGTCACCCTACCCAATTGTGTTTGTTGAGTTAGGGGTTGTTGTGTTAGCGCTACTTGTTGTTGTGGCAGTGGCTGTTGTTGTGTTATTTGTTGTTGTGGCAGTGAATATGATTGTGGCTGTTGTTGTGTTATTTGTTGTTGTGGGTCACTTCCTTGTTGTAACGTCTGCTGTTGTTGTATGCCCTGCTGTTCTTGTGAGGTCCTAGGTTGTGCCTGTTCATTCCATGCTGGTGTTCCTGGCCTGACCCTACACGTACGTGACATGTGTCCTAATAATCCACAACTCCAACACACGGGTGGTTCCCTGCTTTGCCATGGGAAGCTCCCTGTGTTGTCCTGGTATACTGGTTGCCCTGTGGGGTAGGAATTTCCAAGTCCTCCCACCTGCTGTTGGGTATTATATCCGTATCCTCTCCCTCTCATAAATCCTCCTCTCCCCCTGTTATAACTATAATACCCAGCTCCTTGCATTGGGTACCCTCCTCCCATGTTTGGTGCTTGTAATTGCAGTCGCGGCACTTGTTGTGTTATAGTCTGTGGAGGTGCCATTTGAGCGGGATCTTGTGCAGCCACTACTTGTGTGGGGCTTTGGGCCATTGGTGTGGGCGTAGTTATTAGTGCCCCTTCCATTGTGTATTTAGTAAGTTTTTTCTGTACTAGTTTAGCCTCTTCTGTTTTCCTGTCCTCTTCCTTTTGTTTCATTTTTCCTTGCCATGTCCTGCAGTGATGTACTATAGTCAGTTGTATTTCTGGCCATGGTTTTGCTTCCATTCCCACTACTTTCTTTAGTTGTTTCTGAACTCCTTCTGGGAGCCCTTGTACTAGTATATGATAAAATATGGCTGGTGTTTTGTCCCATTGTTCTCTAGTTTCCATGCGCCACTTCTCTTGGATATCCTGGATATAATCAACAGGATCCTCATTCTCACGCATCTTACGGGAAGTAATTGCTCCTATGTCTGATGTGTCTGGGTACTGTACTCTCAGTGCCTGCCATAGCGCATGTCTGCAGTTTGCAAATGGTGCCCCATCATGCGATGTGTTTGTTATTGTTACCCCATGGAATCCCGCTCTCTTCCAAATGTCATCCGCTCTATCCCCTAATATTGATATTAACAGGCCCTTTACATCTCCTACTGCTAGTTTCTGTCCTGCGGTGTGTTTTTCCATTTCATATATCCACTTACCCGCACCTCCACTTAGTGATGGGAGCCTACATTTTATATTTTCTTTATCCGTATGCTTCCAAGGGACGTACTGTGGTCTAACCCCTCCTCTCTCCAACAGTGGCATTAAGTTGTGTCTTGTGTCACCCTTTACGTTCCATAATATCGAGTCCTCACACCCCTCCTCTTCTTCCGGTTCCTTTACCTCTTCAATTTCGTCCTTATTACCCCTGCTCCTAACTCCTTTTCCATCCTTTCCCCTCCTTTCGTCATTTCCTGTATTTAATGTGGGCGTGTTTATTTGTCTGTCTTGCCTGCGACTAGGGAGGTCTCTAAGCCGACATGCATAGGGTGTCAGTTCGTCCATGAAGGGCGCAAGCTTTATTCTGCGCAGCGAGCGTGCGGTGGTTGAGCATGTAGGGTGCGATGGGAGAGGGCGTGATGGAGATGGGGATGGTGTGGTTTCATGGGTTTGTCTTTCCACTAGTCCTTTCACTCCCTCCTCACTTCTCTCCAGGTCCTCCCTTCTCCCACTGATCCATGGCGAGTCTATGTTTGTTCGAGTGAGGTATAGCTTATCTAAGCTTTCCCTTTCACTCTTTCTTCCTTCCCTCTCCACTCCTTCTTCCTCCTCACTGCAAAAATCATTCATAAATGGCATCCCCCACTCTGCCTTTTTCCCTTTTATTGTTACTGTTTCTAAGTCTATTAGGTCTATTTCTCCTTTTCCTTTGTTACCAACTGTTCCCCCTAGTGCTGATGTTGTTGCTACTTCTCTACTTCTATATACATCCCCCCATTTTTCACTCTCCCTACTCCTCCCTTCTCTTTCCCCTTCACTTCTCTCCTCCATCTCCCTACTATTTTCCTCCCTTTTCCTTTTCAATTCCTCCATCACTTCGTTGCTCATCTGTTCCAATATTCTTTCATCCTCTTTCTTCCTTTCCCATTTCACCCTTTCTCTTTCTACTATACTTTCTATTACTTTCCCCTCTTCATATTTCTTAGCTGTCTCTGATAGTACCCTCCTCTTCCATATTGCCATTTCCTTTTCTTTTTCTTCTTCTTCCTTCTTCTTCTCTCTCAGCACTACTCTTGATACCCTGTCTGCTGCTGCTTTTACCCTTTCAGCTTCTCTCCTTTGCTCCTCATTTCGTTCCCTTAATTTTTCCAATTCGTTCTTACCTTCTTTCCTTTTCCTCACTCTCTCTCTTTCCTCCCTCTCAAGCTGTTTGATCAATTCATTCTGCTCATCCCTTAGCTTTGCTAATCTTTCCTCCAAAATCTCTTCCTTTTGCCGTAATAGCTCCTCCCCCCTCATTTCACTCTCTCTTGCACTATCCTCGTCTGTTCTCTTTACTACCTCCCTCTCTTCTCCAGTTAGTGAACCTCGTAATTTTAATAATATCTGTGCAGCTACCCACTCATCATTTCCTATCTCTACACTCTGCTCTTCTCCAATCCTCCCCTCCCCCACTGGCATCTTCCTATGAGCCACATATGGTGGAGGGCTGTATGCCGGGTTCGAGTATCCTTCAGCCGCTCTTAACTGTCTTTCTATTTCTCCTAATTCTCTTAAAGGGTACAACCCTCCTCCCTCTGTTTTCACTCCCGGTGTTATGGGTATCTCGTTGCTCGGTTCCTTTTTTATGTCGTCTGATTTATCAATCTTTTCTCCTCCCTCTCCTTCGTTCCCCGTATTCTTTGTGCTTTCACGCCCCTTTTTCCCATCCTCTCCTTCTTTCTTAATCTCCTTTTCTTCCGGTGTTTCCCCCATAGTGAACATTCCATTTGGTCCTGGTCGGGACCCCTGGAACATCCTCCATAAGTTAAACACCTCCACATGGTTTGCCAACTTCTTCCCCTTGTATGTATTGTGCAGATGGTTTAGCAGTGAATGTTGGGCATATGGATCGAAACTACCATTAGGCGGCCATGGTGTTAACATTTTGTTATCCGTCCCCTGGGTCCACTCTATGCTGTACTTAATTAATTTCTCCCTATGGGGTGGCAGTGTGGTGCATATGTGTTGTAGTGGGGTAGTGAGGGTGTTCCCCCACCCTCCCGACCCTGTCCCGTATGACATAGTGGCGCTCCACTTGTTACCCTTCCCTTCACTAGCAGTTTGCAATATACAACCTTATATTGTTTACCTGGCCCCGCAAGTGTGGGGACTTACGACAATCCTTTTACAAATTATGCAATAAAAAATTATTAAAAATAAAAAAAAATGTATATATATATGTATGGTTTTACATTTGTATATTCCCTTCTGTCTTTTTACGGCCCCCTGCGGCCGAAGCGCACGCAGCCCCCTGCGGCTGCGTACCCTTTACGACGCTCTTATACAGTCGTCCTGTTTCCCCGTTCTCCTCCCCCTTTTACACTTGCCGTGGCCTGCGTTCTCCGTGCGCAGCCACGCCCCTCTCCCCTTCTCCTTTTCCCGATCCACTCGTTTATCGTTTATCTCCGTGTCCGCTCCCTTATCATATTTCTCTTCCCCACCACTCTCAAAACCAAAGTTCCTTGTGCTCGCGATATCCTATTAAAGCCCTACTGGTGACGTCACCGATCTCTTTGAGCTACTGGTACATTCATCATATGCTCTTTAAGTTCAAAATACACTTGCAATCTACCCCCGCTAACCCTACAGCTGTCTTCCCGTCACTCCTGGAACAAGGTAATCAAATCAATAATATAATCGGACTGCGCACGCTGCGTCGCCTCGCGTGTGATACGCCCCTCAACAGGAGGGCTTAACCAGCCAATTATCTTCCGTATTGGGCAACTAGGCAACTAGCTACCGCCTACAGGGAAACGTCATCTACCTATCGAGTTTCTTGCTCGAACAATAGGGATCCTCGTCTACTCATTGATCAATAAATGCCAAATCGTAGGAAACCACACACACCCACCCTTACACGTAGTCGCGACTTAGGCCAATCAGTGTCTTACGAGCGGCCGCACGTGATGTTTTCGTGCTCCGCCCCCCTCTTTCGCGTGACGTAGCCGACTGCTCTCGCACTCGTTTCGCTACCATTCATTCCATTGGCAACATTAAGTTGTTAGACCTTCGCCGTGCATCTGTACAACACCCCCCTCTTCCCTTATTTACTTCCTCCCCCCTCCCTCACAATTTCGCATTGCTTGTTGTGCGTGTCATGCTCACCAAGTTCTCTCGATGCAGGGCCGCTCGACTGCGTGCACCCCTCCGAGCGGCTCGCCACCTCCCCTCGTCTGGACCACGTCTGGACACTCGCCAACCGCGGGCGGGATACTTCTCAACCGGCTCCCGAGGGCCAATATCCGGATTGCGCTGTCCGGTCTTCTCGCAGCTCCGCGATGGTCCTGTAGCCCTCAGAAGGGGGCAACGGCAGAGGGGGCCGCGCCGCCGGGCCTCCTCGCAACGGGAGTGCCTGGAAAAAGTAAAAAATAAAAAGTCGATCTTAAACAGATCTCAGCAGTGCCTCCAACTTGTCGGGGGGAAATTCTGCCGGGGTCGGCCGGGCCGTCCGCAGACCTCCAGGCAGGGAGGCCCCAACTCCTCCCGTGTATCCCAGATGAGATAGAGTATGAGACACACACAAGGAGCAAGGTGACTCTGCTGTTTATTAGAAAAAACGGCAGGGATGGGTCAAGGAGCGTACGCGTCCGTCCTGACACACACACAATCGTGGGGCTCGCAGGCCCTTTTTACTGTATTATGACGCGCTACTTGCGTCACTTCAGAAAGTTAACAAAAAACCTATCGCCACTCTTAATTGGTTGCTCGAGTGGTAGGGTTAGTATAGCACACATATAGAGAACAATGTTAGTGGACAAAGGGTAGTCAGGTGATATATCTGGGTTGTCCCTACAATTAGATACATGAGAATTGTTACATGAAGACTCCTGAGGATTGGTTAATATTACTGGCGTCAGTGATAAGAGCCCCATGTTCTGATTGGTGCGCCCGTGAGCTTCCCAGCCTGGGACCACCGCTGTTCCCAGCTCTCGGTGTACCTGCAATTTGCAACAATGTTTCACTATGGGTACGTGCAGACAATGTGAGGATTTATTCATAGCTGGGAGGCTGACCGCTCCCACTGTCGCAGATGTCCATTGAGCCTTTCAAGTGTATCTGCCTGTGTCTCGTAGCGAGGGATCCAGACGCCTCTTCTCTCCTGGGTTTGGCATCTCGTCAGGTTCGGCTTGGTCACGTGGGGAGGGACCGTGTTTGAGGCAGAATTTTGCACAATTAATATTGCTTTTCCACTGTGTGTCTGGTTTAATTTGCAGGTGTGACCTTAACGTTGGTGCGCGGAGTGCGAGGTTGCAACATCGTGCCTTTGATGATTTGTTCTTGGAATGTGGGTTTGCAACATTGCGACCTTGGCTGGTTGTTTCACCGGGCTCATTCTGCAGGATCAGCAACCTGACTCTTGCTTTGTTAATGTCCACGGGAGCTCTTGTTTGAGGCCTACTTGGGCCGGGTGCATAAGTGGTCCGTTTGGTACATAGGTGCTTTAGGTTATAGTAGCATATAGTTCCATGACCAGTATCGTGTCTTCATTATACTTCTCATGGTGGTAACTGGTTTCAAGAGAAGCGTGAGCAAGCTTTGTAGATGAGTTCATGACGCGTCTTGCGTTTCTGCATTCTGAAAGCCTATGTAAAAATAATAAAGATGCACGTCCGTGAATATGCCTGTCGCCTACGTCATAGCACTGAGTATATTCTTCGTGTAGATCGGTGTGGGAATGTCCAGTGTGTATATTTGTACAGATGTGCTTCCCGTTGTCTAGGTCGTCATGGCATCTCTAACGACGTGTAGATTTTAGTCTAGTTGGTCCGTGCCGCAGGTGTCGGCATGGCCAGTGCGGGCTGCTGGGCAGGCAGATGGACACATCCGTATGTTCCTGTACCAGGGTATCTGGTCGTCTGGTAAATGGACAAACTCTTCTCGTGGCGGGTGTCTGGGTCGTGACCCTTTAGGCCAAGCGCGAGAGGTGAAGAACGGGAGCCTGGTCTTCCATTCTCCCACTTCACTACATAATCATATAAAGTCAAATGATTACAATCAACTTGGCACATTTCATCAGATTGTGAAACCCATCATTCATTCATCAGGTGCTTTGGAAAACCTTTTCCTCGTTGGTGACAGACTTCCAGATATCTAGGGCGGCGGCATTTGAGACGACTGAATGATCCCCAAACAATGTAGGCCTAAATTGATCCTCACTTACAACAAAATTCCTGTATCCCCTCCTATGATGGTTCCCCAGGGTTGTACAAGAAGTTAACAAATGCCGGCAAGACTGCCCTTCAAGAAGGCACCATCTACATATTTAATCGTGAGCTGGAGAGCTCTTCCAATGGTTACTGAACTCTTTAGTTTGCAATATATTAAAGCGGAGTTGCATGGTAAAACGCCTCAACTCTGGGCTGGACCATTTGATTAAATAGCTATGAGGAACTCCTCCCTTAAAGCGTTGGTACGAAGATTCCCTTTTACTCGAATCCAAGGCCACGTGGAATAATCACCATAAAATTACCAGGTACTGGATTAGTACTCAGGGAGCAATATTGCTTGGTGATGAAAACAACAATTCAGTCCTCAGCCTAGAATGTTTCAACTGCAGCCTCTAGTCTTAAGAGATCTAAGTATTGCCACCACTCTTGAGAATACAATAGCAAACTAGTTTAGAAGGCAGATGCCGGGTGACATTGAATTTTGAAATACCACTTCACCAAACTGTTTTAAAAAAACAAGAATAATACACAGTCATTTCTAGCGATGTTTTGCAAAAGAAACAGCATGCACTATTAACTGCTGGGAAGGATGTGGGGGGTCCGATCCGCATGCTACAGAAAAAAGTACTCTGATTGTGTTGGTGTTTGACGAGCTAAAAACACCCGTGCATGATGTCTCTAATGATTTATGAAAACACCCTTGCATGATGGATCTAATGATTTATGAAAACACCCTTGCATGATGGATCTAATGATTTAATGTGGCACTGCTTCAATCTAGTTCTAGAAAACTTTGGAATCATAGGCTTAATTTCCATAATTGTCAACGGCTGAGAAGGTGGCATCTTGGGAGCTGTAGTTTCTGGTTGCATGGTATGCAGCATGACATCATCAGGAATACGAGTAAAAGGATTCTTTTGGTGCTAGGCCTCCCAGTGAATCAGTATAGTGTAATAGGAGAGAAATGTGTTGTGCTGCATGAGAGCAATCATCACAGTAACATTCAAAACTGCACTTTCAAATGGGGACTGTAGTGCCGAAAAGTGAAGTTGTCCTTCCAGTGTTCTTCAGGCATGGTGCCCTGTAGTAATGTTGCATAGTGGTTGATTTGGGGTTATAAAAAGCAATACAACCATCACATGTACTCTATTGGTGAAAAGTACATATTCGAGTTCCACGTCTTGAGACAGAGCAGTGTACTGCACTACGAAAGATGATGTAGTTTATTTTGTGCATGTTATATAATACAAACTATCTAAAAAGTCTAATTGGGAGAAATGACCATAGCTTTCCAGTTCTGAATGACTGAAGATGTCTTCCCTCTGCTAACCTCAGACACACCCTATGACAAATATCGAGGTAATTCAAACTGCCTCACTCAGTAGGCATATCCCACACGACTATACGTCCCATGATGTACCTGGCTCAGAAGGGAAGATGGTGAAGTACAGATTTAATTTTCTCGCAGACACATATGTAAGCCCACTTACCCAGACTTTCAGACAATTAAAAAAAAAAAAAAGACCCTGCTCGTCAAGGTATATCGTCTCCTTGCCTTTTAACACACCACCCCTCAAACCCCTCAGTCCATATTCTAACAATACTCATTCCAACCAGACACTATTCTACCCTCTCTCATCACTGTTACATGTTCCTCATTAACAATAGACCCAAAATAGTATGCGATAATCAATGTCATGACGTAAGCACTAGTACCCATGTAACTCATGTGTTCCTGTAGCACTCTGCAGTTGGACAGGATTGTTTTGCATCCCGAAGTTAGTCTCACACACACTAAATATGTATTTTTATAAAATACATTTATTGAGGAGGAGAAGATTGGGCGAGGAGCTTGGAAGCTGGCTTTTTCAGAGAAACAGAATGTGTGGCCAGGCTCTGGGGACATGACTGGTCGGCTGCCTCCTTCTGTATTCCCACCGGCCCAGGGACCTTTCCACGGAAAGGCGTGCACTTCACATCCAATGACAACGGGTTCACCTTCAGCTAGAAATCGCGTGACTGCTTGAAAGCATGCAATATCACGTGTCTAGTGTTTAAGAAAATGTGTTCTAATAAAATAGCTTCGACTTTAGCCAGATTGAAATACAAATTCGGCAGATTGTTTAAGGGCCCATAAGAACAGTTGGCAAATATATGTGTTCATGGGTGTATGTTTTAGTTTAACGGCTGTCGTTTGTTCCAATGCAGAATAAGATAGGGTTAAAAGGTTGTCGTGTGTCCAAATGCAGAATAAGGTAAGTGTAAAATTAAAAGCGCATTTCAACATCAGCACTGTAGTCTTACAAGCTTTACCACGGACATACCTCCACGTATTAAACATCTTTCTATGTTCACGGTATGTTTAAAAACAACTCCTCTCACGTTTCCACCTTTTTAAACTAAATATTCTGTCTGCTCGATGGGATAGTTGCTGACATCTACAGACAGCAATACATGGCAGAGACATTCAGAGGAGTTTATTCCGTAATGCTGCAATGTGTCTTCTGAATGAAAAAGTCAAACCGAGATATTTTATTTTTCTAACCAGCTTTCAGGTGTATTTATGCTGAAATGAGCTTAACCATTGTGCTGGTGTCAGTGCCTTATATTATGCACTCATAAATATAATACTTCCATGGCAAATCTGGAAAAAAGCTCTACTTAGTCAGCAAAATGAGAACTCCATTTTATTCACAACCTCTTAGGCCGTACCATAAAGATACTGCATTTATTTTCCATTTTTCATGCTTATCTGGTCTTAGTTTTTATTGCTCTCTCATTTGCCGAAGTGCAGTTGAAAACCTGGGCCCGAGCTCAAGATTTCATATGCACAATAAAATTTAGTACGTGGCTGAACAAAAAGCCAAAGCACCGAAAATGGTGCATTCCAGCAGTTTTCTAAATGATGCAGGAGGAAAATAATGGGTCAGTGTAGCAGAAAGCTGACCCTATTCACATAAGACTTTAAGATTTATCACCGACATAAGCAGCATGCTACTGCGCAGAGATCTATTGACCACGGCAATAACTCATAGCACGGCAGTGCTAGCTGAGAGGCTAGCCTGGTATTCGCTGAGAGTGCCTTTATTACGTGGGGCTCGGAATCTTCTGGAATAGCCCGGCGCTACACGCTGCTGCGTTCAGTATTGCATCCCATCGACTCCCCGAAGGCATGGCTTTTTAGAAAGGCGCTGGTATAGACAGGGACACGTGGACGGCTTTGGTTTGGGCTACATGTTCTATCCTGAACCCTCCTACTTCCTTTAAACCAGCAAGGAGCAGAGCCATGATTCATAAATCACGTATTCTGAAGGGTCCCGATGAACCCTGCACTAAAGGGATTTTTCGTGGAACGTGTATGCAATATATTTCAACTACCTTCCTTTTTTTAATGTAAGGCAGCATTCATATTGTCCTTAATATGGACTCGTTGTGTAGTGCCATCTCCCCTAAGTTTATCTGAATGAAATACGTTGTTTGTAATCTGAAACAGATCAACATGCGCGGGCATAGGAACAGAAAAGTCAATATGAACCGCAAATAACGCGTCTTGGAGCAGCTGGGCGATAGTCCCGCCAAGCAAAAAACGCAGGACTGCTTAAGGAATGGCAACAACGTTCCACGAAAAGTGCCACTTGCAAAAACCAAAAACACTCACATTGGCAATAATGCGGTAGGTCGTGTGCATGGAATAATCAAAATGCAAATAGCGCATGGTTGTGCGGTATAACCCCATTTCATCACAAAGAAACCTAATAGGAAGGCTGGTGCCCCACAGCAGCATATCTGGCTGTGCAGTGATTGCAGATGGAAGTGAACAGGTACATAAGATGGCGTCTCTGGCACTACAAAGCATCACGCATAACGTAAAAAAAAGCAAAAAAAAGCCCTGATAAAGAATTGGTCTACCTGATGAAACATCTCTCGGAAGTTATTTGCGAAATCTGAAAAGTGTTTAGCAGACGGTAAGAAAAAGTCCGGAAGTCATTGAACATGCTAGAAAAATCAATGCTCGAAGTAATTAAATGCACCGATTATGATGGGCTCCCCGGCCGATGATTCTGTTTTGTCATTGGTGTTATTGGACATGGTAGCACTTATGACATCACAAATAGAACCACTGGAAGATGAGTATAGAATGGATGTGTAGCACAGCCAATAATGACAGTACCCAAGGGCACCAAAACACACGACGCACACTGGCGCCTTAGATGATGGTCTTTGCATAAGTGCATGCCAAATGACCTGGCTGTCGGTTGAGTTGGGACCACTTTCAAGACAAAAACAACGGAAGCATGTTAGTCAAGGCCTGATCTACAAAAGTGCAGGGGAGACAATATCACATGAATGAACTACCAGAGGTTTCATCTGAGAAACTGCCACCGTCACACCACGTTTATAGCCAGCAGAAGAGTGCATGGAGCCAACACGACAATGACACAATGTCCCGTCACATCGATGGCTGCTAGGATGCGGGGTTGCACTGATCATAGGACAATATCAGGGTTAAGACATACATGTGTCCAACAGCAGCAGGAACATCTCTTGCAGTAAATGTTATTTAAACTGGAAAATGCACATGTGGACATAAAGGCATAAGTGATTCGATCACACACATTGCAAGCATACATCAACCCGTGTCAGGGTTTTTCATTGACATCACTTGTGAGCACATGTATTGTCAAATGTACTGAAGAACCACGAGGCTCAAGAAGTTGAATTAGGGCCTGATTCATGGAAATGTGTGCAGAAATCCCGTAAGGGCAGCGCGCCGAGAAGGACACTGCCAGAGCCTGCGTGCATAATAAAAAAGGTGTGCCCCACGCATGCATGGAATTACCCGTACAGAATCACCACATGTGCAGGCTGCGTGAGTACCAGCCACGATACACCTACATGCAGAGCCAAATTAGCCATGGAAAAAGACCTGTGCGCACTCCTCAGGAACGATTCAATGCACCCATGAAAACCTGTCTGTGAAACCCCAAAAGCAGGCCAGCACCCCGCTGGGGTGTGTGGGGTCGCCGGTAACTATTCCCAGTGCCCACTCAACATGCATACCACGCATCGTAAAAGTCGACATTAGCCGGTTCATATGCGTGCGACCCCTGGCAAACCGCTCCTGCACCCCAATATGATGCATAAGTGCACCCCTAATTCCAATTGGAATCCCGACTGCGTGCATGCATCACATAATCCAACTTGCGTTCTTACCTTCATGCAGCGATTCCATGCGCATTTGCATGTACGCTTGCCTTTGGGTGGCGGATAGTATGAAGGACTTGCATGGCCAATTCCCTACCGCGAGGTTGCGTGCTTGAATCCATGAATAAGTCTCATGCCCCGCAATTGTGGGCATGCAATGGACTGCCTGTGGACCGTCCCTTGTAGCACCCACTTTTTTGCATGTTCTTCTCCATTTTCCATGTTCCGCCCACTACTCGGCCCTCTGCTCAGGCCTTGCCTATGCTCTGAGGGGAGTCTCTCACAAGGTACTCGACGCCTCACAGAGACGTGCCAAGCCTGCGTGAACTCCATGCAAGTCCTGGAAAAGTATAGTGTATTCAATACCATGAATTGATGAACGCAGGTTTGCGCGCAGTTTGGTGCGCAAATATGCTATTTTCCACCCAAATAATTCCATTAATCGGGCCCTTCATCTGTTTTTAGTAAGATACTCAGGATGTGGGTGGGGTAGAAAAGAGTTAACACACACATTTAGAATATACACTTATTTCATTAGATGATGGACGTAAGTGTTGTATTGGCTCAACTGCAATAGTAATTCGATTGAGCTAGCTATCACCTGTACTTGCACTAAGATGCTGATATGTTGCTCCAAATTCCCAGCACTAATAACCAAATTGAAGACCCTCTCTATTCTCCCTCTGGTCAAAACCACATGTGTCCTTTTTGACTCTAATTTGACATTATTATTATTATTATTATTATTATTATTATTATTATCATTACCATTATCATTGTTGTTACTAATAATATGGTTTCCTTTTAAACTAAGTACTCCTCTCTTAATACAAATATAACTTTTTTTTATCTCTGATTATGTTCATCTATATTAATTGTATTGTATTTGTGACCAATGGCCAGCGCTCATGGCTTGCAGCCATGGCCAGTTTGCACAATCCATGGGGCATGGGCTTTGCCCACAATAGGCAAATCAGAATAGACATTTGTCCTTGCTGAGGGCCAAGCCCACTGCCCAGGCAGCAACGTCTTATCACTATTTTGTGTACTTACTTTTTGACACTTTCAAAAAAGTAAAACACAGGACAGATTTGCATGTTCTTCTCCATTTTCCATGTTCCGCCCCCTACTCGGCCCTCTGCTCAGGCCTTGCCTATGCTCTGAGGGGAGTCTCTCACAAGGTACTCGACGCCTCACAGAGATGTGCCAAGCCTGCGTGAACTCCATGCAAGTCCTGGAAAAGTATTCAATACCATGAATTGATGAACGCAGGTTTGCGCGCAGTTTGGTGCGCAAATATGCTATTTTCCACCCAAATAATTCCATTAATCGGGCCCTTCATCTGTTTTTAGTAAGATACTCAGGATGTGGGTGGGGTAGAAAAGAGTTAACACACACATTTAGAATATACACTTATTTCATTAGATGATGGACGCAAGTGTATTGATTGTATTGGCTCAAATGCAATAGTAATTCGATTGAGCTAGCTATCACCTGTACTTGCACTAAGATGCTGATATGTTGCTCCAAATTCCCAGCACTAATAACCAAATTGAAGACCCTCTCTATTCTCCCTCTGGTCAAAACCACATGTGTCCTTTTTGACTCTAATTTGACATTATTATTATTATTATTATTATTATTATTATTATTATTATTATTATCATTACCATTATCATTGTTGTTACTAATAATATGGTTTCCTTTTAAACTAAGTACTCCTCTCTTAATACAAATATAACTTTTTTTATCTCTGATTATGTTCATCTATATTAATTGTATTGTATTTGTGACCAATGGCCAGCGCTCATGGCTTGCAGCCATGGCCAGTCTGCACAATCCATGGGGCATGGGCTTTGCCCACAATAGGCAAATCAGAATAGACATTTGTCCTTGCTGAGGGCCAAGCCCACTGCCCAGGCAGCAACGTCTTATCACTATTTTGTGTACTTACTTTTTGACACTTTCAAAAAAGTAAAACACAGGACAGATTTGCAAAGGCATGCTTTCAGGTCCTTGCTGATGCTCCTCACGCAAGTTTGCGGCAATCTCGTATAGCACTTCGAGCTGCAGCCGCAAGCAGAATTTTATTTTCAATTTAAACCTGGGGCGTCAGCCATGCCGCATGCCCCAATAAGTAAATCACAGTAGACATTTATCCTTGTTGAGGGCTAGGCACACTGTTCAGGCACCAAAGTTATATCACTATTTTTTGTACTTCCATTTGGGGAAAAAATAAAACACAGGGCACATTTGGAAAGCATGGTTTCAGGTCCTTGCTGATGCTCCTCATGCACGTTCCCTGCAATCCCGTCCAGCACTTTAGGCTGCAGCTGTGAACAGCATTTTTTTCCCATTCAAAACAAGGGCTTCAGCCGTGCTACATGGCCCAATACGCAATCAGAGTAGACATTTCTCCTTGCCGAGGTCCAGATTCACTTCTCAGACACAAAAGTTATATCACTAGTTGTTATACTTAAATTCAGACACTTTGGAAAAAATAAAACACAAGATAGTTTGCAGAAGCATGCTTTCAGGTCCTTGCTGATGCTCCTTGAGCATGTTTGCTGCAATCCCATCTAGCACTACAGGCTGCAGCCATGAGGAGAATTTCTTTTCCCATTCAATCCTATCCCGAGTTCGAAAAACGTGACCACATTGCCGGTCCCTGCTGGCCACGTTCACTTTAACCCCACTGCCAGTCCCTCGTGGTCATGGCCAGTGGCCAGATTTTCCAGATCATGGCCTTTGGTCATGACTCTGGATAATCTGGCCACTGGCCATGGCCATAGGCTATACCCCAGTCACCAAAGTTATTTCACTATTTTTGTACCTACATTATGACACTTTAAATACATTAAAACCATACACATTTGCAAAACCATGTTTTCGGGTCCTTGCCAATGCTCCTTGCACGAGTCTGCTGCATATCCGTCCATGCTTTATTTTTTGAAAAGTGTCAAAATGTAAATACACAGAAAGTCATACAACTCAGCCCCCACTTGACAAAAGCCATTCAAACTTTCCACACACATTCAAGGTCAGGTCTGTAACATGTTTGTAACATGTCTGCAAACATCTGTGCATATTTGTCAAACAGCACCAAAGCTATAAACCATCTACAAATGTTGAGAAAGCCCCTCTAATTTTGCCACCTCTGGACAAAATCCCACCAAACCTACGACAAACGAACATTTGAATTTGGGTCTAAAGTCAGTTTTCAAACTTGTGCGCAGATTCGTCAAACAGCACCAAATGTATAAGCATTTCAATTATTTTGGGACGCCCCCTCCAATTTGGCTCCCTCTTGGCAAAACAGCGCCAAACTTTGTAGAACCATTCAGGTCTGTGTCTACAAGTTAGAGGCCATCGAAAACTGCTTTTCACTGACTCTATAATGCAAAAATATGCATGGATATCCTCGAACATCCCAGATGTACACAAACATCACTGGACTGTCTCCAAACATATGAAATGTTCACAGTGGACTTCAAAGGTGAAAAAAACACCTAATGTTTCGCATTTATGGACATATTCCATCCCATCCTTGTGTTTTGTAATATGTTTTTACTGCGATGATCGCGGACTAAGGGTACAGTCTGTGAATCCAACATGGCGACCAGTTCATAGGTTTTGATGCACCTCACATTTTTTAATTGACCAATCAGTGAGCACGTACAATGTCTGCGAACATTACGCTGCTCTCTGATTGTTCCATAGCTGTTTGCGGACTCCAAATCAGGAAATGAGTCCACAGACTACACCCAGATATCACAATTATTTTTCGACCGACTTTTTGGCCATTTAAAAAAAGAAAACTCCTGAATGGATTCAAACCAAATGTGCAAAAACATGCTTTCAGGACCAAGCTGCTGCTCCTCGCATAAGTTTGGTGAAAATCCATCCAGCGGTTTGGGCTGTAGGCGCGAGAAACATTATTTTCCATTATGTCTATGAGGATTTCAATAGTTGTGGAAAACCCCTATATCTTTGCCTCCTTTGACAAAACCGCACCAAACTTTGTATAATCATTCAGAGTTGGCTATACACTGTGTTTGCAAAATTTGGTGAGGATTCGTCAATTGGCATTAAAGTTATAAACTGACCAAAAAGTGCTCTTCCTATGAGTTGAGCATCTTAACCATAACTACACGGCTGCTATCGCAGGCCCTCTAATATGTATTACATGACCTGCGATAGCGGCCATGTAGTTATTATTAATTTGCTCAACTCATAGGAAGAACAGTTTTTGGCTGACTTATAACTTTGGGGCCGATCAATGAATCCTCATCAAACTTTACAAAACAAGCATATAGCTACCTCTGAATGATTTTGCGAAGTCTGGTGCTGTTTTGCCCAGGCTTGGCCAAGTTATAGGTGTAAAACCAAAACTTTTGAAATCCCGATAGAGATAATGGAAAATATTTTTTTCTCATGCCTGCAGCCTAAACCTCTGGATGGATATGCACCAAACTTGCATGAGGCGACTCATCTCCTGATTCGCTGTCTGCAGATGCCTCTAAACCAATGAGGGAATCTTGTGGTGTTTGCGTACATCAAACACGCACACTGATTAGTTGTTAAAAATCGTGAGCTGAGTTATATTTTTTTTAATGGATTCTTTGTTGGATCTGTGGGTCACAGCCTTTCTCAAGAGACAGTGTGGTCAGGAAAAACTCTGGAAAATACATATGGGGTCATTTTGTCAGTGAAAATGTGCCTGGGAAGGGTGGGAGAGAGGAAATAAGTTACTATGGAGCAATTTGTATAGGTATGAAAGACTGTGCAGGTGTGCTGAGTCTGCGGTCAATTTTACTGTCCGTGGCCATATTCCTAGCTGCGAACACAAACATTTGTCTGAGGATGCTATTCAGATTGGGAGGGGTTCTTGGTGAGTCATGTTATTTGAAGGTGTATTGTGCGTATTTATGATATGGTTCAATTGTATTTGGTGGTGACCAGTGGCCAGATTCTTGTGGACATGGCCGCAGTAGTATGTGTATAGTAATTATAGCTACTCCAGGGGGAGTCTTCAGTATGTGTATGGTGTAATTTTGAAATGTATATGGTATTTATAATTCTAGCACAATTGCAGACACATATGGTTACAATATTTTGTCCTTAGTGATTTTGGCTACAGTAGTATCTTGATAGTGGGGATGCCTGCTTTCTTGAATCTTGTAAAAAGCTTTAATGTACAATTGTTGATGCTGGTGAAACATATAATACTCTGTTCTTAGTAATTATGGCTACAGTATTATGCTGAGAATAATTGATACTGGATGTGGATAGTTAGTTGAATATGGTAAGAAGGCTGGAATCTGTGGTTCTCTGTGAAGGACAACAAATATAATGTGTTAAACAAGATACTTTAAAACCTTTAATTACATGCAGTTGTACATATAGATTTACTTTTTTTGAACCTCACGAATAGAACATTGTATGTACTATGTTTGGTGCAACATTTTTGTATGGTACACTTTTGTTGTATTAACATGAAGTAATCATTGGGTCATTGGGAAACAAAAATCCATGATGGATTAAAAAAAACAAAAAACTATTGCATTTGCATACAGTTTGTGGCATGTACATGGTTTTGAAGTATATACATTTTACAGAATACATGTGTGTGGTAGTACGGATGTATTATGTATGTATAAGTGTGATAGAATGTTTGAAGTGCATTGTAATGAAGGATATGGTTAAAGCAGTTAGATAACCTTTGGAGTATTCTAACTCTATTGGATTTCAATAGCACTAGTGTAGTACTATGTATGCATTTAAGTATTACTGTGATGCCATGTTTGAAGTTTGCTGCAATGAAGGGTATGTTCAAAGTAATTAGATACCCATTGGCGTATTCTAACTCTATTGGTTTTTAGAAGTACTATTGTAGTTTAAGGATCTATTGTGCAAGTATAACTGTGTTGGCATGTAGTTAGATACCCATTGGCATATTCTACCTGTGTATTGTAATATACTTTAGTGAGTACATTTGTGTTGCAAGAATAATAGGTAGACATTTAAACCCACAGCTTATTTTTTGGCATATGCAGTATAGTAGACTGGAGTGGTTGCAGCACCATTGTGATACATTATGTCTACTGTTGTGAAGGTTTTCTTGCCAAGAGATACTTGGCCGTGTGTAAAACTAGTGTGCTTATAGTTGTTACAGTAGGTACAGTTGGTACCATCTGCATTGTATCTTAGACGCATTAGGATGATATATTGGCCATGTGAGTTGATTTGGATGCTGGATCGATTGTCTGAATTCCAAAAAGAGCATATTATGCTATGATTTG
Source organism: Ambystoma mexicanum (assembly GCF_040938575.1). Classification (NCBI taxonomy): domain Eukaryota; kingdom Metazoa; phylum Chordata; class Amphibia; order Caudata; family Ambystomatidae; genus Ambystoma; species Ambystoma mexicanum. The sequence goes on along the minus strand of NC_090924.1, from coordinate 37,943,744 downwards.
CATTCTACAGAAGCTGGTGAAATGGGGTGCATTCAGAATTTGGTATGGGCACATGACTGCAGAGAGTGCATGTATGTTTTCCCATGTATGAAATCTGGATTTCATTTACAGGGATTTTGGGGGTTTGTAGTACTTATAGTGAGCCCATTAGGAATTCTTGTGGATCTTCCTGTGTGTTTATGGTGAATTTTCTCATTCCTGCACAATAGTCCAATTCTTGCCTTATACCTGAGACACTGTAGGTGCTGCAAGGATTATTTGTGGCATTTGTATGAAGGACGAGCCTTTGCAAACACAACTGCTCGAGCCGTTTAAGTAAATGTTGTGAACAATTAGTGGCAAATGGAAGAGAAGATTGATTGCTACATTTGCATAGCATTTTACTCCAGTTGTGTTGCTGAAATTATATGGACCAGAGGGTTTTGCCTCTGTATCCTTTTATGGGAGAACAGCTCGTTTTCGACAAGACATACACGTATCATTGTCTTTTGATGGAAGTGCAGTTGTCTTGGACTAGAGAGTTTTGCTCTTGTATTATTTGATGGAGCAGCAGTTTTTCTCTGTTTTTATTAGTTTTCTTTTAAAAAGTTTTATTTTTTTGAGGTACAGGGGACATTTCTAGATGGAGGTGTTCAGTGAACGTATCATGTTGTATTCTAGGATGCAAGTACTGAAAGCGTTAACTTTGTTTGCATAAAAGTTAACTAGGAATAGATCATTGAGTGTACGAAGACGCGAAGGTGCTATGAAACTCATACCTTCTTTGAATAATGTGCTGCCACTGTCAATCAGTGCTTGGTCTGAGTTAGACCTTGCGACTTGTAAATAGTGACAACATATGCAAGAGATGGAGAGAATTGTTCTATGCATACATACATGTCTTTGAAAAGAAGGAAATGTGCTATTGTGTTGGCTATTCTTTTATGTATATATTTTATTGTGCATTTGCTAGGCACTTATACATCAAGTACATTGTGTTTCAAGGGCCCGCACATTGTATTGAACAACAATATAAACACTGGAGGATAAAGACAAACCTACTATGCCTTTTGGGTATTCACAATGTACAAGTACAGAGAGAGAGGGGGGAAGAGGGAGTGGTGGTAAGTGCTGGAGTGTCCATGCTTGTGGGTGAGCAGCAGATGCAAGTGCTGAGCAAGTGCAAGGGAGCAGCGGTTTAGGCCAGTGGATGCTAACGCAAGTGCTGTGTATAAGCAGAAGCTGAGGCGATTGAATGTGGGAGGTCAGGGCCCCGAACACACCAATCACATTGACTGTGAGGTTAGCAGAGGAAGGAAGAAGGGAATGAGAAAGTGAAAAGGAAAGTCTTGAGGAGCTTCTGGAATTTTAGGAAGTCCAGCTCAAGACAAAGAGGAAGGGGGAGGGTGTTCCAGATGAGGGAGCCAGCAGAAGCAAGAGATTGGCCTCCTGCCCTCTGTTTAGCAAAACCCTTCACACAAAGATAGTTGGTTCTGGTGGAACGTAAAAGTCTAGATGGAGAATATTTAGTAATATCAAGTTGCAGATAGCATGTTCCTGCCTTTTGGATGATGCCTGGGGAATTGAATTTAATCAGTGCAGCAACTGAGAGCCAATGGAGAGTTTTTAGGGAAGGAGAGATGCAGTCCCTGGGCTTGAGGCCAATGATAAGTCTCGCTGTCCTATTCTGTATTAGCTGGAGGTGTCATTGAGAGGAAAAGGGTAGATTCAAGAGAAGGCTTTTGCAGTAGTCAATCCTAGAGAGAACCAGCACTCTAGTAACATTGAGCTTCTGTGGGAAAGTGAGAAAAGGGAGAATTCTTTTGATATGAAAGAGTTGAAATTTGGACTTCTTGGTAATGTCCTGGATGCTAGGGAGGAAGGACAGAGAAGAGTTGAAGATGACTCCAAGGATTCTGGTTTCAGATGAAGGAGAAAGGGGAGAGCCCATAGAGAATGGCCAGAGTGAGGGGAAGAGGGAGAAAGCAGGTTTTGCAATAGGAAGGAGCTCAGTCTTGCTGGCATTGAGGCAGAGATCATTGGAAGTGCACCAGGACTGGATAACAGATAAGCAGTCAGGGATGCTGGAAGAAGCAAGAGAGTAAGCAGGAAGTTTGAAGAAGAGTTAAGTGTTGTCTGTGTGGCACTGGAAATCGGGGGAGAAGGAGGAAATGATCTGTACAAGCGCAGCAAGGTAAGTGTTAAAGAGCTAGGGGGAATGTTTGGTGCCCTGGGGGGACAAACTTCTGTATATTTGGAATCCAACAACTGTACCAATTGCTCCGTTGACAAAACCTTGTTCTTCGTCAAGATTACTTTCAGAATTTCCCTGTCATTTATACACATAGTAAATTGATTTTCTAATACAGCTGTGTTGGAGATACATTTTTCTAAGCTATTTAGTTGTGCTGTTGCTTGTTGACACACAGAGAGTGTCATGCCATGCATTTCATGAGCTGATATGCACTCTGGGTTGCATTTTCTTTCAGCTTTGTATCATGAAATTGGCTACAGTTGTAAGATTTTGCATTAAGCACATGCATTTAAAATTTTGTTGAGTTAATTGTTTTATGACACCAGGGGCAGATGTCTTTTGTCCATACAGCTCATGGATTACTCTAGTTTTTAAGATGGATGTTGCATCTTTAGTAAGAAGACGAGTGCAAATGCTTCTTAAAATGTTAGCATAGGCTAGATCTGTAGACTGACACATGTTTTGAGTTAGCAAAAATGTTGCCAGAGACTTACATACCCAATGGTGGCGAGTGTATTACGACATTGTTTGTGTACTAATGTTTTTGAAATGGATTGATCTTTTAGTGGCGTTAACTTTAGGAGATCTCAGAAAACAATAACTTAATTTCCTCCAAACAGTTCTTCGTAGACAGTTTTTAGGACTTCTTGCATTTGTAGATGCATTAAAGCCAGCATGAATTTGGAAACCATGCTTACTTCATCAATCAGGAATACTTTCATTTGTTTCATAATTTGTTTACTTCATTAGCAGCTTCTGGTGATAATTTGTAGGAGTCAAATGTGTTTGGGTGTCCTCCTAGGAGGAGAAGTATTCAGTGTAAAGTTACACATCCTTTGTTGGAGGCAGCTAGACCTGTGGGGGCCATTACAACAGCAGAAAGGTTGATTGTTATTTTATATTTGTTTTATTTATTCAATAAGGCTTTATTTAGTTTTAACAATAAGAAAAACCTTTTGCCATCATTATTCCACCAGTTATCATAAATATCAGTCAAAGTAGTGAAGAAAGAAGGTTGTCATCAGTTATATTTTCTTCTGAGAACATGGCTTGTTATTTTGAGATATTCATTTTGTTAAACATTTCTAGCAGAAGTTTCACCAGTGCTAAGGTGAGTGCAATTCGTTGTCCTCTCAGCAGTTCCAACCACCACTCCTCTGTTGTTTTTCCCACATAGTTCTGGGTGAATTCTGCCATAGTTTCTACATTTTTGTTAATTGTAAGCATAATACTTTACCACAAAGGCCTTTTAGTAACTCATATGAAGGAAATTTGGCAGGTTTGGGTTGAAGGTGTATTATAGCTTGAAATGGGTGTACTGTTTGGGTTATGATGCTGTTGTTGGAAAACTTTTGGAAGTGGGGAGATTTCTAAGTTATTAGTGAAGACATTTAGTTATTGTCAAGCTTTGTATTAAGGATGTGCAAACTATTACAGGGTCAGTTATTTTTCATTTATTTTCTGCTGTTAGATGTAAAGCTAATTCTAACCTCGTTGACTTCTATTTTGTAGGCCACATCTACTTGTTTTGCACTCTTTTTATCAAATGTTCTGCAATATCAGATACGTGCTTTGGTATTTCATCAGATGTGCTTTTAAACTTTTCTTCTATTTCTTTGTTTGTATGTGTTTGTTAGGAGGTTGGTGTTTGTGAGGCTTTCGCTAATGTCAAGTAACTGAATTTTCGAAGTCAACTTCTGTTCCAAAATATTTACTTTGGATGTGTTCTATTTCCAAAGGAGTTCTTTATCTGTTCCATGTAGGAGAATGTTACTGAATTTTTGCAGTTTTAGAACAGGACGTTTTGCATAGTACAATCTATGGACAAGGTTTCATATAGCAGAATGGTGTGTTACTGTCACACTGATCAGTTATATCCTCTTCTTCAAAAGAGGACTCTGTCCCTCCCACCTCCCCTTCCTCCTCACCTCTACTTTTCCACCTGAGTGCCGGTTTCTAGCTCCCTTTGAGCCCGGGTCTCTCCTTTTTTTAATTTAGATATGGGCGCCAACGGAAGGACGCCACAGTGTCACCTTATAGGTGGGCTGTGGGCAATCCTCCGGGGTAGCGAGAAGTGGGGAAAAAGCCAGAGGCACAAAAACCCCCAACAGAGTCTCCAGGGAAAGTCAATGGTATGCTGGGTTCCGGAGTCACCTTGGAACACAATTCACGTGAGGAGTTTGGAGGACGAGGGCAGGCAAAGATGCAATGTAACTGGAGAACAGTGGCACAGAGTGAGATGTCAGCAGAAATCCGAAGACAACTACGGAGTGCGGTACCCCGAAAGTGAACACAACAAAATGGTTCAAGAGGAAGCAATCCAGGGGCAGGCAAGGGTCCGATACACGGGTAAGTAGAACAATACCAAAGGTTTAGCTGAGGCAATCCAAGGGCAGGCCAATTTCGGTACACTGGTAAGCAGATACTATAAAATGGGAAAAAAGGAAAAGGAAGAAGGAAAAGAACAAGCAAGGATCCAGAGAAAGAAACAGGAACGGGGAGGGGACGGGAGACGGGAACGGAAGAGAGAAGGCAGGAAGGCAGGAACAAGGAATGAGTAGGCAAAGGAAAGGAGGCTGGCAATAAGAATAACAAAGCAGGAAGGTAGAGCGAGGCAGCGAAGGCAGCAGCTAGCGGCAGAAAACCTAGGGACGTTGCAACGCGTCCGAAAGCCGGAAGTGGAGGGTAATAACAACCGGCATCGGATGCGCAGCTCCAGGAAAACTCGACCTGCACACGACGCTGTGAAATACGTGATGGACCCGTCAATGGCGGACACGTTTCCATCGGTTCCATACATGCCATCTCCCCCAGGTCGTGACAGTTGCTAACATTTTGATGTGATGGAAGGTGTTTTTTTCAAGCAGTTCCTGAAAAGCAGGCTAATGAATGTCCTTGTAGTCCATTGTGGATGTGTACTGAGCAGAAGTCCATGATTTGTAACATTTTGAGTCTACTTTTCTCTTTTCATTTCACATAGTGATTGAGGAATTGTCTTAAAGATTTGAATGATGGGTGTGTACATTACATATTGATCTGCAAGTCTATTTGTACAGTGGATGGTTTGTTTGGCCAAAAGGAAGATTTGGTTGAAAGTTTGTTGGGGCAATTCTTTCTATAAGCGTGTCTTTCATCATGATTGGTGTCTCCTATCACTTCATAGCCAAGTCCATTATTGTCTATGGCTAGTGTTTCTTTTTTCTTTTTCATAAGCCTCTCCATTGAAATATGGTTCTGTCCTGCTCATGTGAATCAATTCACCTTCACAGAAATTTGACAAGGTAGCTATACAGATATTGTGCAAGTACTTTTTGTAATGTATTGATCAATTTTGTTAGTGGTTTTATTCTGTTTAGAATTCATATACATATTTTATTTCTTTAGTAAAAATCTGCTGTCAATCAGACCCTATAGGATACATTTTGTGTGGTAGTTTATAAGCATAGAACATCATTTTTTTAATTTTTGGATGCGATTGCTAAGAACACTACTGGTGCTGACTGGTTTACGTTCATTGAGTGAGGTTACTAGCTGTTCTGTTTTAATGTTTTCTATCTGTTGTTTTAGAGGCAATGACTATATGGATTGTTCTTATATATATCTGCTTCATTTTTTCTTTGAAGTTATTTTTTTAGTAGGCATTCTGTTGTGTCTGTTGGGAAAAAGAAAGTGTGTGTTTCAAAGTTGTGGAATGTTTATGCATGTGTTATTGTATATACATAATGGGTGTGTGGGTGTTATTGCAGAGATGAAAAGAGTGATTTGTGATTGTGTAGTGGGTTGATAGGTGTGGTTGGGAAGGTTGTAAGAGTAAGAAACTGTTTAGGTGTGATGGGCTTGGGTAAACATGACTTTGAAATTGGGTGGTGTATAAAATAACTATTTTCATGTGATTATGAATGAATAATAATCTATTGATACGAGAATGTGTTGAGCAGTACTGCTGAGTAAGGGAGTGGTGGTTTGATTTAATAAGTAGGAATATTAAGATGTGTGAGGAAAACAGTGGTAGTATGTGGGCTGTGGGGGTGTAGCTGAAAAGGGGCAAGGAAGAGTGGGTGTGAGTGGTAATTTGTGTTAATAACTTAGAATGGAATGAGTGGAATGAGTGTGAAAGTTGTTGAGTTGGAGTTGGAATTTGGGACTTGAGGTGGATAGAGGTATGGAAGAATAAAGACATTAAATTGTGGTATAAAAATTAATGAGAAACATTTATGTTGTTAGGCAATAATGAATTGGTGGCCTATTGAAGAAAGAGCAATGTTGATATAGGATTATAATTAGTGTGAATGCTGCCATAGGAGGTAAGAGTGAAATACAATATTGATGAGTAGAAAAGAATACTTTAGTCTAATATAGTGAAGGTATGCTATTACAATTAGAGAGCAATACATGCTATGTTAATATACTTACTCTTTAGGATGTGAGTTCTCTTTCTTTAGTAGCGTATTTGTCAATTTTCTTTTTTCCTTAAAAGTTAGTTGGTATATAAGGTAATAGTGAAGCAGTTTCAGTAGCAAGGTTGTTATTTATTGGGGTAAGAGGAGACACAAGAGTGAACAAAGTTGTGTTTTGTGTGGAGTTCTAAAGTATGTTAACTGTGTTGTTGGAATGATTGCAATATGACAAGTGCAGTTTGGCATATTATACGTGCTGGGTAAACATTGGCATTGTGTGAAAGGGGTGCATATTTACGGCATTTTTGCAGCACAAGAAAGGTTGCATTAGGACTAATATAAAATAGTATTAGCTGTACAGTAAAGTTTGCCTTGGTGCAAAAATGCATGAAAAATGTATCTTTTTGCAATAGGGACATTTTTGCCCTGATGCTTTTAATATGGAAAGTACACTTGTGGTGAAATGGATCTGTAATGTGTCTGTAAGGTGTTGCAGTGTTTTTAAAGAGTAGAAACGTTGGCCTAAAGATAATACCATGGAACTTTGCGTTTGCAGCAGTATATGTTGTTGGTATATGGTGTTTTATAGTACTGGTTGGAAAAGACTAGTCTTTTTTAGGTAAGGACAAGTGTTGAATTAGGTCTGCATGCTTGCAGTAGGAATTTATTGAAAGGGAAAATGTATAAATGCATTGATACCATACACATATGTGTGAGCAGGTGGAGATTGGTGGCACTACAAGGGATGTGCTGACAAAGGTTGGAACATTTGACATTTAAACGTAAGGAAAAATGCAGTTCTTTTTAAAAAAAAATCTTTTTAGGAGCATTTTGTTGAAAATAAATAAATGTGCATGTGCATTTAGAGTTACACTGTTTGTATCTTTTTTTATACAAGAATAACATACTTAAGTGGGAGAACCACATCAGGAAGCAAAATATTAAAATGAATCAGACCATTGGATGAATATTCAGATAGGCTAAGACTTTGGGACACTCTTCAGTGGATCACATGTTAAAGGTACATGAGTGGAAGGCAATCCCAATTGGAATCTATGGGTATGAGATCTGGGGGTTCTCAAGGGCAGATTGCCTTCAGTAAATGGAAAACTCATTCCGAAAAAGATTACTATTGGTTCCTTCTCGATGCACATGGAGATACTTTGACCTAGCCAATTTAATGTTGGGCTTTGTTATGGATTATAATCAATGTTTGTTGACAAAAGATTGATTTTGAATTTGCTTGTTACCCAGGTTTCATCAAAGTGGGTTGGGTAGCACACATTAAGTCATTAGTGCGAAAACGTTCATTGCTTTCATGCTTTGAGGAGCCACAACGTATTGGAAATAATCCCAAGACTCTTATTAAAAAGTAGAGCTATGGACTATTTGACATTAGTAAAGGAGGCTGAAGAAATATCAAAGACACAGGTGAGGGCATATATGCTGTTAGCTCCAGTGGATTAATCTGCAGAATATCTAATGTAGGTGTCTATCCCCTTACATCAAACCTTTATTGCTAAGGCCAGATTTAAGGAAAGAGTACTGAGAGCCCCACATGCATTTCTAGGTAAAGGGAAATTCGAAAACAAAGTGAAGGCAAAAGCAAGAAGAACACAACACACATTTAATAGGTGTAGGAGCAGGCCAAAATACTGAGAACCCATGCACATTTTGTAGATAAAGAAGGCCAAAACACTGTGAACCACAAATGCATTTTGTCTATAAAGTCCAAACACATTTACGAGGCATAATTAGAAGGCCAACGCACTGAGAACTCAAAATGTATTTACTATGCACAAGAAAAGGCCCGAGAACTGAGAACCACACATGCAATTCTGTGGTCAAAGTGTACAAAAATAAGCAATGGAACTATCTTCCCTGCTGGCCTGCCCCCACTTCCCATAAACCGCATTGCCTTGTCTCCTCCCACGTGCAATCTAAACTCCCAAACAAACATGATTGCTGTTTAAAGGAACGTTCAAGGCAGTGCACTGAAGTACACGTTTTAACTTCTTCCTACACTTTTATTTTAAATGAAAACCATTCCGGAATGGTTTATTTTTAAAATAAAAGTATAGGAACAGTAAATCTTAATTAAAAAAGTAGAGGAGCACAGCCCCCCCCCCCTCACTCACTTCGACCACTGAATTGCAATTATAGGCAGATGAAGACCAATGTGCATTTTGTAGACACAGGCTATGACAACGCATTGAGAACCCCACTTGCATTTGATAGACATAGGATAGGCAAAATCGCTGAGAAACACGTATGCCTTTACTGAGCACAGAAGAAGACCAGAGCACTGAGAATCTCATGTGAATTTTGTAGGCAGAGAAGAAAATCAAAGCAATGAGAACCAGGTGTGAATTTTCTAATCATAGGAGAATACCAAAATATTGAGAAGCCAATGTGTATTTACTAGATGTAAGGGAAGATCAAAGCAGTAAGAACCCCACATGCCTTTAGTAAGTATAGGGGAAGCCTAAAGCAGTGGGACCCCCACATGTATTTACTAGCAGTAGGATAAATCCACAGCACTAAGAACCAGACAAGCTTGGTGTGGGTGTAGGGGAAGTACAAAGGATAGAGGACAACACATGGATTTTATATGCAAAGGAGAAGGAACAATAATGAAAACCTCACATGCATTTACGAGACAAATGGTATGGCCAACACACACTGATAAACCCACCTGCTTACTTAGAAGAAGGCCACAGCTCCAAGAACCCCATGTGTAGGTCATAGGCAGTGGAGAGAATAAAATCACTGAGAATACCACATTAGTTTACTAGGCGCAGGAGAATTCCATTGCAATAAGAACCGCAAAGGCATTTGGTAGGTGTTGAAGGAGACACAAGCACTGAGAGCCCCATATGCCTTTACTAGGTGCAGAGAAATGCCAAAGCACTGAGTGCCCCACATGCATGTATTTAAGGAAAGAATGGCTTAAATGGAAATGTTGGAATCCACTGTATGACCAAAAATAATAGGTAAAGGAGTCAGGATTCAGGGGAAGAATATGTCTGTTGGGTGTTTTTCACCAGCTACAGCAGCATCTATTTGCTTTGGAGAAGCCCCCAGAATACAAACCGTCTGTGCTGCCTGACCTACCAGTCATTACCTGTGAATTGCTTGTTCTGCAAAGAACAGGCGTATCAGTTTAAAAAGAATCCTGCTGCACCAGGATAACAAGGTCATTGTGTGTGCAGTGTCTGAGGACATGAATCAGGTACCACAACATGGAGTTCAAGAGGAGAAGAGTGTGAAGAAGAAGGAAGTTGGGTTGCCGCCAATTGTGGTGCAAGAGGGAAAGTATATGACATCAGCACAACAACATACTGAAAGCCATGCGTGAGAAAGTGAAGGTGATTCCTGAAAAATACCTGTCTCGGATGTGTTGTAAAGGTCTGCATCTATGAGTCAAGGGGGACACATGTACCAATTAAGCAAGTAACATGTTGATGCACAAGTCACGTGGTGGATGACATTGGGTGCGTTGACGTCATTACACATGGCGCAGGTAGTGCAGGAGTGTGTGCAACTCACTTTGTAATGGGGTGGCTGTTGCAATGCAGGCATAGGGATGGGGGTGCGCTGTGCCTTATTGGGTCTCATGTTAGAGTGATTTTTTAGCAGCATATGAACATTAGAGAGGACATGTTTTAGGCCCATATTAGGAACACATTTTTGTAGAAAGCTCATAATAAAGGGCTGCAGGATTTTGTGATACTAAGGTTCTGTTTTGAAGACTCAGCAGAAACAGTGTACAGTAATGTTGCAAGAATGAAGTTTCCCAGGAGAACGCAGTCCTTTCAGAGTCACACCATGAGATGCTTTCGAGGCCACAGAGCTAGTCCCTGGGTGTCAAGAGAATTGGCAGGGAAAAAGGAATCAAATACAGTTTTTTAAAATATATTCATGGTGTTGGGTAGGTTTAATTTAGAAGCACGTCTAGCAGCGAGGCCTGTGAAGTGAGCTGGGAGTCTAGAGCGATGGGGTCGGAGATGCGGGGTGCGTGACAGGGCACTAATCAGCAGACAGAAGTTTTGGTGTTCCTAAAGTGCAACATTGTAAAGTGTCTTCGCTGATGTCCACGGGGCACATCATTGGTCAGCCTCAGTGAGAAGATCTTGCCTCGTGCCATCTCAAGATGCCATGTCCAATCAGTTTGCAGCAAGTTATCCATTTGTATATTGGGCATTGCCAACTTATGACAATCAAGTGTTTTTTTGGCTGATCAGCCCAATAACGTAATTGCAGGCGGTGTCGGAAGGATTGTGACTGGGGGTGGTGATGTGATTTTGATCCAAGAAATGTTTCATCCAACAGGCGTCATTTAAGGTAAAAAATACTGTAGGGGTCTGATGTATTTTCAACAATGAGCTCTTGTGTCCTGATCCAAAAATGTAACTAAAATGTTGTATCTTAATTTTGTAATTTGAGTATGAAAGGTATAACTGCAGTTGCCAGCGCCAAGCTCATTTCATTCATTTCAGTTCACAAAGCTGTCTGAACCGTGTCTCCCAGTTGGTTGGCTCCAATAAATCTGCATTACTTCTTGCCTGGTGTGTGCTCCTTCTTAATTACTTCTCTTCCTGGGATTACATTTGATAGAGGAGGCCTGATACCAATGTCTTCAGAAACAGATGACAATTGAAATCATTACAAAGATTATGATTGATTTGCTGAATCAGGAATGAGACTCTGACACTTCTTCTTTGAGTGAAGGAGAAGAAGAGACAGAAGAACTGTGTGCAGCAGAACAATTGCAGACATGAATATGTTCATGTGCTAGCGCACAGTGTGAAGAATCGAGGGGATTTGTCCCTTCTGCCCCTTCCTGTGAGACAAGCGAGGCGAGCCTAGTCCGCAATATCCTCCCTGTGACATGCAGTCTTATCCCTGCCATATTCACCACTCCTAAAGTAGTAATAGCACATTTTAATTTAATTAAGTAGCATTTTGATAAAAAAAAAATGATTTACGTTTGCAAGGTTATTTGAGTGCCATTGTTATTTTGGGGATTTTATGCTCTCAGAAATATTTTGAAGGTTAATTTTTGGGACTTTGCACTTTGAAGAATGCCTTTATTTACAGAGAAGATGCAACATCTGCCTTGAATGGAAACACCTAAAGAATAGGTTTAGGACAAATGCGCACACCTATGAAAGGTCAACCCTGGGCACTCCCGCACCAGGGACTCAACCACCTGTGAGCCGCTTTTCTACTCCAGATCCCCGAAAAACGCCCTAGTAAGGGAACATGCAAGAAGGCCACTTTTATGATCAAAATGAAGTTTGCATTCACATGAATGAAAATAGCTGCAATGCCAAACTCATGTCACACGTTGCTGCACATGTATGCACACTGTAAATTCACTGCTATGGGGTTGCACATTACGCTGCAGAACTGCTGTCTCATCAACAACAAACCAAACAGTACAGCAAGATGTTCATCCTTTAATGCTACATTAAAGTTCACAGCTATGTGAAACATTTTCATATACAACACCAGCAACACGGAATCAAGGAGCAAATCCAAATCAGGGCTTGAGACCTATTTACAAAACTAAACGAAAATGGGTCCCCAAAAACAAGAACTGGGGAATGAAACACTCACAAGAAAATGGGGTCCTGCCCATACTAGCTTAACATCGAAAATGCCTTTTTTTCACAAGCAAACACCAATTTCCACCAGGATATAATTTTGGAAAATACCTCCACTGACTTTCACTAAATAATGCAGTCTTTCTAGTGTGCATACTGGATTATGACAACGTGTTATGAGCTGCCAGAAGCACAGAAACTGCTCTCTTGAAGATCCGTGAAGACCTACTCTACAACCTTGATTCCAACACCCCCTGTGTCCTCATCTTATTTGATCTGTCTTCTGCCTTTGACATGGTAAACCATGCCATCCTGCTCAATCGTCTCAGTGATAACCTGGGTATCAACGATCAGGCCCTGGCTTGGCTGACCTCCTTCCTCTCTGATCAACCCTTTATCTCTATCTCTACCTGTGGTGTTCCCCAGGGATCTAACCTCTCTCCCTGGCTGTTCAACCAATACCTGGCACTTCTTGCCGACCGCATTGCCGCTCTCTGCCCCAACTCTCAGTGCTATGCAGATGACACTCAACTCATCTTCAGGCTCCCTTCCACCACCTCTATCCTTATCTCATCTCTAACTGTCTGTCCGCCAACCAGGAGTGGTATACCGTGAATGATCTCTTTCTTAATGCCAGTAGGACTGAGATTCTCCTCATCTGCACACCTTCTCCCTCCTTTCCTGTTACACCTCTGGCCAGCCTCTCTTGGCCCTCTTCCTGCTCCCACCTTTGAGGCTAAAAACCTTGGGGTCATCTTTGACTCCAAACTTTCCTTCTCCCCTCACATCTCTCACATCTCTCACGTCTCTAAGAAGTCACACTACCAGCTGCACCTCCTCAGAGGTGAGCTCCCTTTCCTCTCCTTCCCCCAGAAGCTCACTGTCTCCAGAGCTCTGGTTCTCTCTAGGCTGGACTACTGTAACACCTCTTTCTAAATCTACCTGCCTTTACTCTCCACCCTCTGCAACTCATCCAAAACAGGACTGTGAGATTTGTCCTTGGCCTCAAGCCCAGAGATCGTATTTCTCCAGGACTGAAATCTCTGCACTGTCTCCCAGTGCTGGCGAGGATTAAGTTCAAAACCCTATGCATTGTCCACAAGGCCTTCTGGGGCCTGGGACCACAATATCTTCAACTCTCTCTTCCTAAATATCTTCCCTCTCCAGCTCTTCACTCATCCACCTCCAACTTCCTCAGGGTCAGTCGTTTCTCCAAACAGCGAGTTGGTGGTAGATCTCTTTCTTCTGCTGGCGCCTCCCTCTGGAACATCCTCCCTGTCTCTCTGAAACTTGAGGAGAACCATCTCTGGTTCCGGAAGTACCCCAAGACCTTCCTCTTTGCTTCTGCTTTCTCTCCTCCTCTCCACTGCTGATCTGCTGGCTAAATCTGAAACTGCACTGGTTACCTGGCTACCCTCTGATCACCAGCCCAGGCCCCATCCCCACCAGTTGCACACCTGCACTGCCCCCCTGGCAACCCTTGCACTCAGGGACTGTTCTGTATCCCTTTTCACCTGATGCCTGCACTTACCCTTTCATATGCCACCAGGTTTTATTTATTTTCCTTATTTATCTTACTGTTATCCTATATACTGCACTGTCCCCTCCCCTTTCCTCCTGCACTTTTCCCCTTCCCCCCTCCCCTGCACTTCGCACAATCTCAATGTCACCTGGCCTAGTAGGATTGCTATCTCTGTCCTCCCTCTGTTTCCACTCCCTTGCCTCATCGTGCCTTGAAACACTTTTGTATAGGCGCGTTATAAATGCCATATCATATCATATCAAGCTTCCTAAGAGCAGACGTGCATCCCTCAAAACTATCAGAGATTCTACATGAAGACCAATCACACTCTCATACACCTATAACCGCATTAACCCAATCTGGACAGCTAGCTCTGGGTGAAAGTTGCAGCATTATTGGGCATTCACACTCACAGGGCCTTTTTACTGGTGAACAAGGAGGACTCAGGACTGACAGGATAGCTGCACGAGGGTCCACACACATCTATCTGGCCTAAAGGGGGCTGGCCAAGTGGTAATTCAAAGGGAAGGGTTTGCTTGTCGGCTGTTATCCTTTCTTCATCATCATCACTAGCACACCGGATATATTAAAAAACATACATTCTTTCATGTGTGTCTTCCACACGCTATACACCACATCATGGTGAACTAATGGAATCAAAATTCAATCACGGATGGGAGTTGCGCACTGCCCACATACAGCTATGTTGACTCTCTCCATCTCGCCCTGTCTCAGTCACCCCTGTCTCAAGGGAGACATCATACATGCTAACCCTACTAATTTAGGCAGTAGGCTACTACTTTTTAAGCAGTTTTACAGCCTACAGATTTGGGTGACAGATCATATTGCTTTTACAGTGGCAGGTAGTTTATGTGACTAAGGCAGGCTGCAGGACAAAGCATGCCACACATTAATTAGTCTGTCTGTGCAGTGTGCTGGTAGATGATCTCTTTGATTGGGCTCAGACCAATCCACTGACAGCTACGTGACTCTCTGCTGCACTCTTGCCGAGACAACCCTTAGGTGAACCACCAGTGAAGGCAAGTGGCAGAGCGTAATACCATCACACAGCATCTGCCTATCCGACTGAGGGGGGTTCAGTCTCCATGTAATTCAGTGTTCAACTTGCACTGCATGAATACATACCTCTCAACTTGCATGCTTTTGGCGGGTGTCAACCACTCAGAAAGCATCTCTGTCACCCGCCAAGCTCCCTCACCTTCCATTTAAATGAATGGGCTTTCACCCACCAAAAGCAAAATCAGGTGTTTTCAGCACCATGGGGTGACAAAACTTTGAGAGCTATGTGAATGCATATGTATCGCCCAGGCTGCTGGTACAGAGCAGTGGCAAATGTTGCCTACCAGCTCTGTGTGATTACCTTCTGTGAAGTTAAGTAATTGAATTTGGTGTTAACTTATCATTCAGAATTATACATTTTAAACATTTGAACTTCTTTCCATGGTGTGCTGTTTGATGGGTTGTGTATTTTAGAATGCTTGAATTGTGCCAACAATGTGTTTTGTATTTTCCTGTGATGTCATTGTTATGCAAATTATTATTTTAGAAAATTGAAAAATCCTACATCTTTTTGGTCACAGAATGTTGGCAAGTATGAGACAGTCCCGCCTGGAGATGCGTCGAAATGGAAAACTGCTGGGCCCTGGTCCAGATAGCTGTGGCTGGGCCCCATTCCATGAAGGGAATGGGACGTACAATGTCTTGCCTGTGTCTGGTGCTTCAGTAGATCCAAATGGAAGACCACCAGTAGTCCAGCAAGCTCGTACAGTACGTACTGGTGGGGCTACTTACCCATCAAATTTGGACAGGACACAGCAGTGGACTCTTGCCTCATTATCCCTGGTTCACCGTCCAAAAAAACAACTGTTGAAGCAAGGCAACATGTGCCTGCTCTTCACTTCTGCATAGAAACAAGTGAAAAGAAGGTGGCGTGTCACGTGTGCAACCATCACCCTGCCCACTCACACTCATCAAAATGAATTGTCATTGGCTGGCAAACAGCCAATGACAATTTCAAATAATAGTGTTACTATTTGCAGAGACAGACGATCCCGCTTGTCACTCACTATGCTGTTTGCGCACAAATCGATACTGGCGGGCTAAAGCTCTAACCCCCTGCAACCCTCATCCAGTGTGCCCATGTAATGCATTATGTACAGTCCGCAGAGCCTACAAGCTCTGCGCAATAAGACTGTGGAAAAACGTGCGTAAAATGGGATGCACCACTCTGTGTTTATGTGTGTGTGATCAGGTAGGCCGTTATTTATTTAGCTGACATTGCCGCTATGCTGCAATGCGCAAAAAGGAATAATAAAATCATAAAAGTGAACAACAGACGCCGGGGTGATGGCACTCCCAAGCACTGAATAAGTGGCTGCTGCTGTAGCATTTACTGTCACACGCTCTCAAATCCGTTACTCTGTCCCTCTTCCTTGCTTCCTGTGATCCCATCCCTTGAAAATGCAAGCAAGTGATGATAATTAGCAGATGGATGGTTTGTCATTGGGATTGATACAGTGCTGTTGCTCTCTCCAGATCTTTGGGCCTCATTACGAGAATGGAGGTAATGGAAAAATGAAGGCGGAATGGTAATAGTGGCATCGTTAACGGGTCCGGGGCATTCCGGCCCGACAACCTGCCAATACCGGCACCGCCCGTACCGTGCCCCCTCATACCGGCATGGGTGCGTATACACGCCTCTTTGGGGAGCAAATACCAGCATGCCGATAATAGGAGGACATCACAACCCACGCGGACATGCAAATACCAGCATCCCGAAGGTGGTAATCAGGAGCTGCAAGATGCCGGCCATACAGGCATCGCGGACCACCCGCAAACTGCAATCTGCAATCAAGCCAACTGCCACAGGTGCACACAATCACCACAGGTGGAGTCAATGGAGGCTGGGCCAGTATAAAATGAGTACACCCACACATCACATGCCTTCCTACACCAAAATGCTACCACTAGCAGTTGAAATCATGGCGCTGGAGGACATGCCTATACTGCTAGAACTACAGAAACAACACCAACTACAACAACAACTACAGCAGCAGCAACAGGCAGCACAGAGGAAACGCAGGAGGAGAAGGAGGGCGAGACAGGGCCAGCAATTACCATCAGCGCAGCCACCAATCCCTCACATCAGACCCAGGGCATTCAACCTAACCCCTGAGCAGATCCACACCCTGTACCGGTTGGACCGGGACACCATCACCACCATAGTGGACATGATACACAACGACATTGCCAGCCTCATAGAAATACGCACTGCCATCCCCCCGCTACTAAAGGTGGTGTCTGTGCTCCACTTCCTGGCCACAGGCACCTATCAACACACAGTGGGGCAGCTGAATGCATTTCACAACCACTAATTTCACGAATGCTGAACCAAGTGCTGGATGCCCTCCTGAAGCATGCAAGCACCCACATATCCCTACCACGGACTGTCCACGAGATAGCCGACTCCAAAGTAGCTTTCCATGCACTGGCAGGCATGCCCAATTGTGTTGGTGCTCTGGACTGCACCCATGTGGAATTGGTAGTCCCCCATGCCATAGAGGCAGTGTACCGCAATCGCAAGCAATACCATTCCATCAATGTGCAAATGGTATATGACTCCGGCAAGATCATCACACATTGCTGCACCCGATTTCCCGGATAAACACATGATGCATGGTGCTGCGTAACTCCACGCTACCCCGTCACATGGAGCGACATGCTGGGCCAAGTGCCTGGCTGCTTGTTGAGTTGCCTCAGTGGGCCCTGGCATTGCAATGGGCTACTGATGTGTGGGGATGCATACTCCACCTGGGTGGGAAAGGGGGGGGGCATGCTCCACCTGGGTGGCAATTGACGGTGATTGGAGAATGCATGCAGAGCTAGACACTCCTGACCTGAATCTCCAAAACCCAAAATGACACATCACTTGCAAACATTTTACCAATTATGCATATCGATGGCAACAAGTAAGAGGCACAACCACGCCACCATGGGTATGTCAAGCAATGCATGACTGAGCAGGATTGCAACTGTGGCAATGTGGCTGGTGTGACCATGCACAGTGTATAATACACAGCATAAATGGGAGGCTAAACATTGTTGTACAACCACAGTACATCCGCCTCACCATGCATTATTTCACCCTGCATCATCTATTGAACACCACCCAGATTACCACACCTCATAACAGTATAGTATGCATCTAGTTAACATACTTGCATACGTACAGGGACATGTGCATGTCCACACCAAATAGCTGTGGCCATGACTGTGCCTCCTGAAGGTGGCAGCTCAGAGTGACACACACCTATTTGTATTCGCTTGCAGGTGATGGAGGATATCCCTTGAGGCTGCGGCTACTTACCCCTGTGCGGAACCCACAGAACAGCCATGAAGAGGAGTACAATCGTGTTCACACCCGTACCTGTGTTGTGATTGAGCAGGACTTTGGCCTGTTGAAGGCACGTTTCCGTTGCCTAAGCAGGTCTGGCGGGGCACTCCTTTATAGGCCTGAGAAGGTGGAAAAGATCACCATGGCCTGTGTCATGCTGCACAACATGTGCGTCCGGAGAAATGTACCACTGCCACCTGACATTGACATGCATGCACCGGGTGAGGATGATGAGGATGAAGACAGAGGTGAAGAAGCCCCCCTTGGGCTGGGTGGACATGTCACTTCTGTGACTCCCTCCTGGTCCACATTGCCATCCAAGTCATCCTCAGTGGTGGCAGTTGCATGTAGGGACTCCCCTTCAAATGGTGTGGGTGTGGGCTGCTGCGTCTGAAGTGTGTCAGGCACACTGGCAGCAGGTGTTGTTGGCTGTGTGTCGGCTTGGTCAGGCACACTGGCTGTGCGTGTGGCCTACTTTGCTGCCACGCAGGTGGTAGTGGCGGTATCCCTTTTCTTTGGGTGGGACGTGGATGCCCTCGCGGTGTTGTCTTGGCTGGCATCTTCCTCATCGGTGCCTGGGGGGTAGAAGAGATGAAGTGCATCAGTGATGGTGTTACATGCCAGAAGCATACAATTGTCCTGTTCAATATTCATTCAATCATGCATTCATGTCTTACAGGTGTGTCACACAGGGTGTTCTGAGGGGGCATTTTGGCATTCACTGCATGGCAGATGGCATGCCGTTGATTTGGGGTTTGTGTGATGTGTTAGATGGGCACGGTCCAGGTGTGTTGGCCGTGTGTTGGTTATGGAATTGGCACTCAGCATGCATTTCTGTCTGGCAGGGTTTGGCCCGCAATCTGGACTTGGATATGTTAATGTGGGTGTTGGGACATGCACTGCCTTGCCTAGACTCTCTTCCACATCACTTGTGCTACGTCATGGTTTCCCCCAACAGGGATCTGCAGGGTCACTCACCTCCTTCTGGGGATGATGCCGCACCAATCTCCATCTCCCCGAATCCCTCGATGGACTATGAAGCTTCTTGCGGTCTCCTCCCAGGGCATCATTTTTGCAGGAGAGTGGGGACCCCCACCTGTGGCCATGGGTGCCCTCCTGTTGCTTGCCATGATGTTGCGGACCCTCAAGTGGACGTCGTCCCACCTCTTCCAACAGTCCCTGACAGTACGTGGGGTGATCCCCACAGCCGACACCTTGCGGGCTACCTCCTGCCAGATGTCCTTCTTCTGCTGGACCTCACACTTCATGTCAGTGGATTTAATGAGGTCTGCACGTGCAGCAAGTGTGCCCGCTAACATATTCAATTCAGCGTCAGAGAAACGCTGTTTCCGCAGCCGTGGGTGGTCTTCCGGGTAGCCTTTGACATCCTCAAAGTATTGCCACAGAGCTCTCCAGGAATCAACTGGTGGTTTGGGAGGATTGCAATGGATTGTGTTTTTACAGATGTCCGCTAGCCGATTTCCCGTTCTGACGTAATGATGTTATTTCCGGGCACGGTTTTACAAGCCCGGTATTAGCATGTTGGTATTACCGGGTCAGTATTTAGGGGTTCCTCCTAGGCGGTGGCGGTATCGGCCATTACCAGCATAGGGGTTCGCGTGTGCTCGCGCACTCGTAATCACCCACTATTAGCGGCGTCATACAAGCACAGACTCGCTTGTTCCGCCATGCCGGTAATTACCTCATTTTTACCGCGCTACTCGTAATGAGTCCCTTTGTCTTTTAACATTTGTTCCATGAATTAGGCTATTGCCGATATGTTAGTAAGCAGAGGCATGCAGTGACACAAATGAAAACTTTACAAATATGGGAGTACATTTTTGAGACACCAGTATTTTGTTGCAGGGACCCTTACATGTGCACAGGTGCACAGTCGCGCGCACGGCTTACTGCTGACAAATGCATGTCATTTGCATGGCAGAGTTTTTGAAAACCTGGCTCTTCACCTAGAGCATTTCCTGACCTGTCCTCACCTTCCCCCCAACACCTTCTGCCAACATAATATTTGTTGCTTTGTGACCTGTTCTGTAATAGCGCATTGATGCCCATGGGTTTAGTGCTCTATACACATGTTAAAAATAAATAAATAACTACGGGGGCAAAAGGGGGAGTACAAGCATGTACGCCGCCTTTTACACTCCTCTGTGTACATTGAGTAAACACGACCTGCCATGTGGACATGGCAAGCAGCGTTTACAATGGATTCCTATGGAGTCTGCCAGCTTTTTTGTGGGTGGACTCATTAGGAATCCCCTGCATTTGTGCCTACATGAAAATCCATGCTGGCACAAATGAATGGTGGAGCGGAAGGGAGCGGTGGAAATGTAAGTTACGTTACAATCTCCAATCTGCCATACAATTCAATGAAATGAGGTATAGTGGAAAGAACATGCATATAAGCCTTAGCAAGGCCTTTACGCATTTCCATTCTGGTACACTGAGCTCAAAATGAGCTCCATAATGTTCATAAATAAATAACTTTGAACACAATTGCCTTTTGGGAGAAAAGACTCCTATTTACTAAACCAAAGGGGAAGTTCTGTTGAAAGTGCACATCTGGAGAGGTTTCTCCAATGTTGGCCTTGGAATCAGAGTGATCTTTGACTGCATAATGGAAACAGCATTCTTGAAGCAGAACATTGTCAGGTATTGCAACGCCGCCCACACAAAGGCATATTGAAGACAGGACACCTGAAAAATAAGGTTAATTTTGCATACCAATCCAAAACAACATGCCTCAAATTCAGCATTTATGGAAAGAAATATGAACTGGTTTCTCACTTTATGGATTCATTCAACATAAACCCCACAGGGATGACCTCAATCCAGATCAAAGGATATTTGAAATGGGTACGCAATCCCGCCACCATGACAGATATGCTTGATAACATAAAACATGTTTTATTAAAATTAATTTTTTATAGTGTTTTGATTCCCAACTGTAAACGGAAAGGACACTTTCACGAGTACATACACAATGTATAAAATAACTTTCCCGCCACCATGACAGATATGCTTAATAACATAAAACATGTTTTATTAAAATGTATTTTTTATTGTGGTTTGATTCCCAATTGTAAACAGAAAGGACACTTTCACGAGTACATACAAAATGTATAAAATAACTTTCACAACTACATATACAATTTATAAAATAATAAAACCAATGCATATTCTCTACAAAGATAAAATAGTGTTACACACCTTTCCCTAAACGTATCTGCTACATTGTACGTTACTCATCAAATACACAGATCCATAGGAAAGAGAAATACATCCATTCAGGAGCCAACCAGATTCCTCAGAGACTATCAATCTATTTCTTGTTTTTCCTCCCCCACTCCACCTAGTTTCTCCAAAATTTGGTAGAGCAGGTCACATAAGGCTAAAAATCAGCTCTGTGTTTGTCCCCCCATGAGGCTCGTCCATTAGGCTTGTTTGCCCTCTATCATAACCAGACATCTCTTTTGATCCTCGCTCAGTGCCGTACAGCCCAAAACCAAATGTGTAGGTGTTTCCTTCACTTCAGCCATACCACATAGCCTACAGCTTACGTCTGTTGTACCACCATTGCAGCTCCCCATTCTCCCCAATGTTGGAAGTTGATTCATTCAAAACGGAGGTATAAAGATCTTGTTTTGGAGCATGGAAAGATAAGTACACACCTCAGAATGTGTTCCCTCTTGTATACCAATTTTGCATACTCCTAATATAGGCTGAATTTAGTCAGATATTCCACTGTTTTACTGCAATTGTAGTTAAACAACTTTTGTTTTACTTTCGCTTCATTTTGACTCAACTCTTCTGTAGATTACTTTATTTCTTAATGTAATTTATTCAATTCTACCTTCTTGCTGGTGATATAATCTCCAGAAATTCGTATCTCCTCTTTCCCCCATTTTTCATATCGTGAATGAGGTGGTGGATTTAATAATTTTGCATCGGACATCAGTTTCCTCCACTCAGCCCCTGCAGCGAGTGAGACTAGTACAAACACATGTCGTATATTTGAATTTGGTATAAATTTTGCTAGTCTTAAAGTGTCTTTCCATAATTATGCCTGGACCATGTTTAAATGATGTCCCAAGTCAATGAGGTTAATATCCATCCCATACAAAATCATCGGCTCCACCTGCATCTGGTAGAATCGTATGAGCGGAATCAGTGAGTAACTACAAAGTTGTGCATACACCCGCCTCATCTTAGTAAGCAGAGGGCCATACCAAGAGTTGAGATAGTGTTCCCCTCCTAATTTGGCAGTCGAATTCAAAACCTCATACCCCAGGTAGGATAGGGCAGAAACTCTCTCCAGAGACTCATCCCCTACTGTCCATATAATCCTTTTGGGGCTTTTTTGTTGTTGCAAAGATGTGAACTCTTGATTTCACCCCAATTACCTTTAGGTTATTTTTGACTGCATATATGTGAAAGAGAGACAACCTGTGCTGCAGTCCAATTGGGGTGAGGTCGATCAACACTACATCATCAGCAAAATCTATCCAATCCAGTGTTGCCTACCCCAACTTCACCGAATGAGTGCTTCCACCCTTCCAAATGTTAGCAATATCTGCTGTGTAAAAGATGTAAAGGGTAGGTGCCATGACACAGCCCTACCTTAGCCCGACAACGGTGCCTATTAGTGGTGTCATAGTTTCCCCCTTATTTAACCTCACTCTCACTGATGTTTCTATGTGTAGCAGTGTTAGCATTTCCACCAGACTAAACAGGACCCCAAACCTTAGCAACTTTTCTCACAATCGACCACGACTCACTGTGTCAAATGCACTGGTCATGGTGACTGAGGCCATATAGATGGTCCCAATTGATTTCTTTTTCACCGCTTCTCTCATATGTGCTAAGGTGAATGAATTTAAAGGGGTGCCCATACTGTAAAGAAGACCGGTGGGGGGGTCTGTACTTCTGCTCTCTATATGGTAGAGGGGAGGCACAGAGGACCCCAGCCAAGATTCTCTAATACGGTAGCGATGGACGAGCAATCAAGGCCTAGCTTCTCAGGAGGTGATGCAGGCTGGTTCTTAAGTACAGTGTATCCCCAAGCCCCCACAAAGGAATGTCCACACACTGTATTACTGAAAACACAGTCTTTATATAATTAATATTCAAGGGTTATGTACACTTATCACAATAACGCACTTTGTGCTCAGGAAAATCAGCAATGGTAAATATCTACAATTCTAAAGTGGTACCACTAATATTAGACCTCATTAAAGTGCATTCACAATACTGTAGAAATGGCACACAGATCAATAAGAAGGAAACCAGCAATAGAGAGAGGAGAGATAACAGAGGGTTGAAACAATAGGCAGAATACTGGCCCTTGCTACTGGACACAGTTCTGTGTGGAGATCCCCCCACCTGGGCAACCTGCAAAATAAAGAGATATAACCCCAGCCCAGTCCAGATATTGTTCAATAGTCTATTTTTCTCCTATAAGGTTTTTACCCCCCCAATGTACCTGGTGGAGTCGAGTTCCTCGAAAAGGCGTCGACAAGCGTCGAGGGACTCGCTGTTCGGCGACGGGGAATCGACGGCCCTTCTTGAATGCCTTCCTTTTCAGGCGGGAGGCACGGGGCGTCGAACGTCCGTCGACGAACGAGGCCGAACGTTGTCGAAGAGGCGGCAGCTCCGTCCGAGCGGTGCTCGTCGGCGTCGGGGCGTCGGCGTCCTGCAAGGCGGAGGTGTGCGGGGCACCTCGATGACAATAGTTCTGGACCGCAAAGATTGTAGAGACGGGAGCCCAGCAAGGGCGTCGAGTCGTCCGAGTCTTTGGGGTCGTCGGGTGGCGGGAAACCCACCGGCAGGTTTCTCCTCGGCGCGTTGGTCGTCCTCGACTTTCTCCGGCAGGATAAGCGGTCGACGATGCGGTCGAGAGAGTCCTTCGATTGAATGTTCTTAGGCAATGGAGCGGACGGCTCCGATCGTCGGCGGCACGGCGTCAAGTGGTTCCCACGGCTGGGCAACACAACTTCGACGGGCCTCCAGCGGTTACACAGACCTGCGAACCCTGGTCGACGGCAATGGACTTCGACAGCGTCGATGTCCGGGTGCTTCACTTCGATCTCCTCGGCGGTCCCGTCTCGGGTCGGCAGCCTTTCGAGGGTCTGACTTCCAGGGCGCTTCGGCGAAGATTCAGCGGTGCTCGATGGTCCCTCGGAGCACGGGAAGAGGGCGCCTTACCAGGTCCTCTCTCGGGTCAGTCCTCGACGATTTCGACAACCTTCAGTTCCGTCGAAGCAAATGCCACAGCAAGTCTTCTTCTTCCAGCTGGACGTCGAGGATCAGCAAATCCAGTTACTCTTGAGTGGAGACTCAGCTTCTGAATGCTTCTGAACAATTTCCAGTGGTGAGAGGTCCCCAGATATACTATTCTGTCTCTCATCCACACTGCTGGCACACACACAGCAGCCAATCACACAGAAGGGCATTCATGCAGTCAGTCAGCCAATCAGGCACACAGTGCATTCAGGCCACACTCCTCCCTTTCAGACACTCACAACAAGGAATGTGGATTGGGACAAGTACCCAGCCATTCAACACTACACACTGCATTCAGGCCAGTTTCGGGCAGGGCTGTCTCAGTCTTTGTCTCTCATGCCAGAAACCAGACAACCACAACAAGGAGTGTATATTGGTCACACACTCCATTCACCCAGGTCCCACCCACAGGAGGTACCCACAACATACAGTCACTGGGAAGGCTCCAGTCAGTCTAGCTGGGCCTTCACAACAACACCATATATGGAACTTCCACCCAACAGCCAGTCAGGGGGAAGGGACAGAGTCAGGGCATCCCAGGACTTTGGGAAAACAAGACAACAGGCAATAGAAAGCAAGAGGCCACAGGGGCCATCTTGTTTCTATCAGGAATCAACTGATCCCAATGGCAGGGCCTGGGTATCCCAAAATGGAGGACACCCAGAGCACCTGTCCAATTCAGCATGGAGCTGCCACCAGCCCATACCCTGCTCTGTGGGCCACCCACAGGTGCCCAAAAACATACACTAGGGGCACAGGGTTGTACCCCCCCACCCATGGGTGCCATAAGGGTATCCCAGGGGTCTGTTCACCAAACCAAAAGAGAGAGCTGCACTGCCAGGAGTCCCAAATGGATTCCTGGGCAGAAAACATAACAGAACACACGATAAAAGGCAGAAGAGGACAAGGATTCAGAGGCCCTGTCCCTCTGATACATTTCCAGCATCACAGTCGCCCCCCCCAGACTGAGGTGGAGGGTGCCTAATCTCCCACGGGATAGACACCCTCATCCAGACGGTCAACATACCTTCTGGAAAGGCCATCTGCATTATCGTGACTCTTCCCTGGTCTGTGCTCTATGGTGAAGTCTAGCCCTTGTAGGCTAATCGACCACCTGAGCAATTTCGGATTCTCACCCTTCATCTGCATAAGCCACTTCAGGGGCTTATGATCTGTTTGGACCTTGAAGGTGGACCCCGTAAGGTAGGGCCTAAAACGCCTAAGGCTCCAAACTATACTAAAACATTCCTTTTCAACAGTAGCCCACCTAAGTTCTCTACCCTTGAGTTGTCTACTGATGAATATGATAGGATGTTCTCTCCCTTTGTCATCTAACTGGGACAAGACAGCTCCAATTCCGGTGTCGCAGGCATCCGTCTGGACGATAAAGGGTCGGCTGTAGTCAGGCGCACTCAACACAGGTGCCCTACACAGACTTTCTTTCAAGCCATCAAAGGCCCTCTGACAGTCTTCAGTCCAATTAACCTTCCTAGGCTGTTTGGGTGAAGTTAGAGCTGTCAGGGGTGCAGCTATGGTTCCATAGTCTGCCATGAAATTGCGATAGTACCCAGTGAGGCCCAAAAAGGCTCTCACCTGGGTTTGAGTAGTGGGAGTCTCCCAGTTCTGTACGTCCTGTACTTTACTGGAGAGAGGTTGGATTTGACCCCCTCCTACCTCATGACCAAGATAGGTAACTTTCCCCTGAGCTATCTGGCACTTGGTGGCCTTGATAGTGAGGTTAGCCCTTTTCAAGGCCTGCAACACCTTATCCAGATGTGTCAAATGCTCTTCCCAGGTGGAACTGTAGACGGCAATGTCGTCTAAGTAAGCCACACAAAAGGCTTCCAGCCCACTGAGCGCATGGTTGACCAATCTCTGGAAGGTGGCAGGGGCATTCTTCAACCCAAAGGGCATGACCCTAAACTGGTAGAGTCCCTCAGGTGTGGAGAATGCCGTCTTTTCCTTGGCATGGTCCGTCAGAGCTATTTGCCAATAGCCTGAGGTAAGGTCAAAGGTGCTCACAAATTTGGCAGCACCTATAGTGTCCACGAGCTCATCAGCCCTGGGCAATGGGTGCGCGTCAGTTTTGGTGACGGCATTGACTCCTCGGTAGTCCACACAGAACCTCCAATCCCTGGTACCCGCCGGGGAACTTGCCTTGGGGACAAGGACCACTGGACTGGACCAGGGACTGGTGGAGGGTTCAATAACACCCAGATCCAACATCTTGGCGACCTCAGCCTGGATGTGGTTTTTGACGGTATCTGACATACGATAGCTCCTGCTTTTGACAGGCACACTGTCACCAGTGTCAATTTCGTGCTTACACCACGGTGTAAGGCCCGGTGTCAGTGAAAACAGAGGGGCATACTGCTGGAGCAAAGCCCGGCAGGCCCTCTGCTGCTCTGTTGTCAAATCGGGAGAGAGTTGTACTCCCTCCACTGAGCCATCCTGAGGGTTGCTATGCAGCAAATCAGGAAGGGGCTCACTCTCATCCTCTTCTTGCCCTGAAGCTAGCAAGAGACATGAGACTTCTGCTCGCCTGTGGAAAGGCTTGAGCCTGTTGACATGGAATACCTGGGGGGCTACCCCAGAGGCTCCCATGTCCACCAGATAATTGACTTCGCCCATCTTGGAGATGATCCTGAAGGGTCCAGTCCACTTGTCTGCCAAAGCTCTAGGCTTGGTAGGCTCCATCACAAGGATTTCCTGTCCCGGAGTCCAATCCACTTGCGAAGCTTTCAGGTCATGCCAGTACTTATTCAATTCCTGGCTGGCCTTGAGATTTGCTGTTGCCTGACCCATCATTTGTGTCATCCTCCGCCTGAGGCCTAACACATAGTCCCCCACTTGCTTGGCGGGACCTGGAGGGGTGGCTTCCAAGCCTTCTCGGATCAAGGCGAGGGGCCCCCTCACGGGATGTCCAAAGAGTAACTCAAAGGGGCTGAAACCAACACCCTCTTGAGGTACCTCTCTGTAAGCAAACAGCAGGCATGGCAGGAGGAGATCCCATTTCCTCCTTAGGGGCTCTTCCAAAGCACCTAGCATGCCCTTGAGAGTTTTGTTAAATCTCTCAACCAGACCATTGGTCTGGGGGTGGTAAGAGGTGGAGAACTTGTAGGTTACCCCGCACTCTTTCCACATGGTTTTCATGTAACTAGACATGAAGTTGGATCCTCGGTCAGAGACAACCTCCTTGGGGAATCCAACACGGGTGAAAATGCCCAGGAGAGCCCTGGCAACCACCTTGGCAGTAACAGTCCGAAGGGGTATTGCCTCAGGGTACCTGGTGGCATGATCTACCAAGACCAGGATGAACCGATGTCCACCTGAAGTGGGAGGGTCAAGGGGACCGACGATGTCGATGCCCACCCTCTCAAATGGGGTGCCAACCACTGGTAATGGCTGCAGTGGGGCAATGACCCTGCCTCCAGTCTTGCCAGACAACTGACAAGTTGGGCAGGTCCTGCAGTGGGACTCCACCTCTACTCCCATCCGTGGCCAGTAGAAATGGGCAGAGAGCCTCTGCTTAGTCTTCTTGGTCCCAAGATGACCAGCCAAGGGCACCTCATGCGCCAACTGCAGTAGGAAGGGCCTGTAAACCTGGGGTACCACCAACCTCTTGCGGGCACCAGGTTCGGGCTTAGTGGGCTCACTAACAAGGAGCTCACCCTCCCAATAAATCTTGAATGTCCTAGGCACTTCACCTTGTGCCTGGGACAGGGCCTGTTTCCTCAGGCCCTCGAGAGAGTGGCACTCTCTCTGTCCCTTACAGAAGTCTGCCCGGGAGGGTCCCCCTTCAGCTAACAAGCATTGAAGGTCGGGATGATCCTCCGGGTTGAGAACCTCTCCCACAGGAGAGTCTTCTGTCTCTTCTCCCACAGGAGTTGAGTTTGGGTTTTCCGCTGGACCCAGCCCGTCCGGAGCATGGATCCCATTGGGTGCTGTCGGAACAGCAGGAAGAGAAGGTGTTCCCTCCACAGAGGTGGCCTTCTTGGTCTTCCTTCTTCTTGCCTTAGGCCTCGCCTTTGGCTCGGATACCTGACTCACAGCCAGACCCGGTGTCACCTGTGACCTAGTGACTGCAGCAGCAGTCATGGGAAGACCATCCGAGATCAACCCCAACTCTACTAGATCGTTTCCTAACAGAATGTTAGCAGGGACATTGTCCTGAACCAGGACAGGAAGCTTTGCTGTCTTGTCTCCAATCATGAGTGTGACTAGGGTTACAGGCGATAATTTGGGAGGCCCACCAGCTAACCTGGTGGTTCTCAGAGGAGCACCTACATAGTCCTCTGGCTTGAGCAGGGTCCTGTCCACCACTGTCATGCTTGCCCCAGTGTCTCTCAAACCAGTAGAAGGCTGGCCATTCAAGAGGACACTTCTCAAAAACCTACGGGTGTTCTGCGGGATAGTCGCCAGTACTTCTGCGTACTGGTCCCAGGCCCCAAGGGACACTAAGGAAATCTCTACTGGAGCACCAAATGTGATTCCTGTAGAGGAGGGGAGGACAGTGGCCTCCACCTCAGACACGGGGTAAGGGTAGGTCAGGCTGACAGCCTGTACTCCAAGTGCCTTACCTTTACACTTGGGGTCACCCCTTTTGTGATCCAGAGCCCCACAATCCCAACAAGTGCCAGGAGTGCGGGGTACGGTACTGGAACCACTGGGAGCCTGCTTTGCAGCAGGTGGACCACTACTCTTATTCCCACCCACAGAGGACTTATCCCCACTAGATTTTTGGGTCTTAGGAGAGGAAGGTTTTGGTTTACCCGACTGTGACTGCTTTTGGGACTCCTCAGCTTTCTGAGAGGCCCCCTTTTCTTTGTCCTTGTCCTTCCCACTGGAGTCCTTAGGGGACACCCGGTGGGAGACCCACTTGTCAGCCAACCTAGCCAGCTTAAAGGGGTCCAAAATGTTCTGGTCAGCCACATACTGACGCAGCTCTGGTGAACAGGCTTCAGAAAAATGCTCAAAAAACAAGAGGTGGGACAACTCAACAAAAGTTTTCACCTTGTATCCATCAATCCACCCCATCATGTTCATGTGCGCAGTACTCACCCAGTCAACCCAAGACACATTCTCTCTTTTCTTAAATTCCCTGAACCTTTTAAGGTATTGGGCAGGTGTCTTGCCAAACTTGGCAATCAAAGCAGACTTCATACACTCATACTGACCCCTTTCTTCCACACTCAGCTTCAGAATACAGTCATATCCAGTTTGAGGCACTCTGCTTAACAAACACTTAGCCCAATCTCTTTTATCTACATCATGAATTGCACAAGCCATTTCAAACGCTTCAATCCATTGGAGGATATCTGAACCCTCCACAAACACACCAACCAAATCTTTCATAAACTTGGTGGCTGGGGACCTGACACTCTCACTGGATCTAGCTGAAGTCTCCACTCTGGCTTTCTCTAGCTGGATTCTCTGACATTCAGTGTCCTGGCTTTTGAGTTCAAGGTCCTTATTTCTGAGTTCAAGATCCCTATTCTTGAGTTCCACTTGCTGTGCCAGCTCCTCTTTCTTAAGCTCAGCTTCTATTTCCAACTTGCGATATTCAAAGGCTAACTTCATCCTCAATAACTCAAGTTCCATGGAATTGCTGGGGTTTGGAACAGAGGCAGCAGGAATGGTGGCATTCCCAGAAACAGATTCAGCGACAACCCCAGGGGCAGAGTCCTCACTGGTTGCATCCCCCCCTTCCTCAAGAGTTTCACCATCAGTCTGGTAATCCACCAGGGCAGCTATCAGCTCAGCCCTAGACTTATCCACAAAGTCTAACTCCCTGGCTTCACAAGCACTCTGGAGAGCCTCTAAGCTCATCCGAGTCAATTTACCATTTGCAATGGCCTCCATTGCTTGTAATGCAGTTATTTGGTACACACCCAAACCTTAATCTAATAAAAGTGCGGATATTTTGTAAGTGGCACGGTTATACACTGAGTCTTAAAACCATAAGCATCCCACCGCTGCCACCAGCTTTGTAAAGAAGACCGGTGGGGGGGTCTGTACTTCTGCTCTCTATATGGTAGAGGGGAGGCACAGAGGACCCCAGCCAAGATTCTCTAATACGGTAGCGATGGACGAGCAATCAAGGCCTAGCTTCTCAGGAGGTGATGCAGGCTGGTTCTTAAGTACAGTGTATCCCCAAGCCCCCACAAAGGAATGTCCACACACTGTATTACTGAAAACACAGTCTTTATATAATTAATATTCAAGGGTTATGTACACTTATCACAATAACGCACTTTGTGCTCAGGAAAATCAGCAATGGTAAATATCTACAATTCTAAAGTGGTACCACTAATATTAGACCTCATTAAAGTGCATTCACAATACTGTAGAAATGGCACACAGATCAATAAGAAGGAAACCAGCAATAGAGAGAGGAGAGATAACAGAGGGTTGAAACAATAGGCAGAATACTGGCCCTTGCTACTGGACACAGTTCTGTGTGGAGATCCCCCCACCTGGGCAACCTGCAAAATAAAGAGATATAACCCCAGCCCAGTCCAGATATTGTTCAATAGTCTATTTTTCTCCTATAAGGTTTTTACCCCCCCAATGTACCTGGTGGAGTCGAGTTCCTCGAAAAGGCGTCGACAAGCGTCGAGGGACTCGCTGTTCGGCGACGGGGAATCGACGGCCCTTCTTGAATGCCTTCCTTTTCAGGCGGGAGGCACGGGGCGTCGAACGTCCGTCGACGAACGAGGCCGAACGTTGTCGAAGAGGCGGCAGCTCCGTCCGAGCGGTGCTCGTCGGCGTCGGGGCGTCGGCGTCCTGCAAGGCGGAGGTGTGCGGGGCACCTCGATGACAATAGTTCTGGACCGCAAAGATTGTAGAGACGGGAGCCCAGCAAGGGCGTCGAGTCGTCCGAGTCTTTGGGGTCGTCGGGTGGCGGGAAACCCACCGGCAGGTTTCTCCTCGGCGCGTTGGTCGTCCTCGACTTTCTCCGGCAGGATAAGCGGTCGACGATGCGGTCGAGAGAGTCCTTCGATTGAATGTTCTTAGGCAATGGAGCGGACGGCTCCGATCGTCGGCGGCACGGCGTCAAGTGGTTCCCACGGCTGGGCAACACAACTTCGACGGGCCTCCAGCGGTTACACAGACCTGCGAACCCTGGTCGACGGCAATGGACTTCGACAGCGTCGATGTCCGGGTGCTTCACTTCGATCTCCTCGGCGGTCCCGTCTCGGGTCGGCAGCCTTTCGAGGGTCTGACTTCCAGGGCGCTTCGGCGAAGATTCAGCGGTGCTCGATGGTCCCTCGGAGCACGGGAAGAGGGCGCCTTACCAGGTCCTCTCTCGGGTCAGTCCTCGACGATTTCGACAACCTTCAGTTCCGTCGAAGCAAATGCCACAGCAAGTCTTCTTCTTCCAGCTGGACGTCGAGGATCAGCAAATCCAGTTACTCTTGAGTGGAGACTCAGCTTCTGAATGCTTCTGAACAATTTCCAGTGGTGAGAGGTCCCCAGATATACTATTCTGTCTCTCATCCACACTGCTGGCACACACACAGCAGCCAATCACACAGAAGGGCATTCATGCAGTCAGTCAGCCAATCAGGCACACAGTGCATTCAGGCCACACTCCTCCCTTTCAGACACTCACAACAAGGAATGTGGATTGGGACAAGTACCCAGCCATTCAACACTACACACTGCATTCAGGCCAGTTTCGGGCAGGGCTGTCTCAGTCTTTGTCTCTCATGCCAGAAACCAGACAACCACAACAAGGAGTGTATATTGGTCACACACTCCATTCACCCAGGTCCCACCCACAGGAGGTACCCACAACATACAGTCACTGGGAAGGCTCCAGTCAGTCTAGCTGGGCCTTCACAACAACACCATATATGGAACTTCCACCCAACAGCCAGTCAGGGGGAAGGGACAGAGTCAGGGCATCCCAGGACTTTGGGAAAACAAGACAACAGGCAATAGAAAGCAAGAGGCCACAGGGGCCATCTTGTTTCTATCAGGAATCAACTGATCCCAATGGCAGGGCCTGGGTATCCCAAAATGGAGGACACCCAGAGCACCTGTCCAATTCAGCATGGAGCTGCCACCAGCCCATACCCTGCTCTGTGGGCCACCCACAGGTGCCCAAAAACATACACTAGGGGCACAGGGTTGTACCCCCCCACCCATGGGTGCCATAAGGGTATCCCAGGGGTCTGTTCACCAAACCAAAAGAGAGAGCTGCACTGCCAGGAGTCCCAAATGGATTCCTGGGCAGAAAACATAACAGAACACACGATAAAAGGCAGAAGAGGACAAGGATTCAGAGGCCCTGTCCCTCTGATACATTTCCAGCATCACACATACCTGTTCGAAAACCAATCTGGCAATCAGATAATAACCCTTGTGCACTTATTTCTATTTGGAGATCCCATAATAGCAGGGTCCCAAAGATTTTACTAGTGGAATCTAGTAGTGCGATGGGTCTAAAATTGTCTGGATTGAGTTATCCCCTTTTTTTACGATTGGTACAATTTGTGAGTGCTTCCACATTTCAGTTACTCTTGATGTCTGATATATACGTTGGAAAAGATCCCATAGAGGTATTGCTCATGGCTCCATATGTTCCTTAATAAAGCCCGGGCGGTGTTTTCCGGCCCAGTAACTCTTGAGGGCTTTGCTCTTCCAATTGCCCACATCACATCCTCTCAATCCCAAGGGAAGATTTGTTCCCCATGTGACTGTTCTTATTAATTGCTTACGGTTCCTAATCAGGGATGGTATACTTCTTCTTAATAAACTTTACCCAGTCCTGCCCTAGGATCTGACACTATTATATCATATTTCCTTTTGTCAACTCCACCATCATAGACCAAATCTTCCCTGTGTCTTGTTTTATCAATGAGGTGACCATCTCTTGATTTCTCTTAATTACTGTTTCCCTTTTTATTCAACTTAAGTATCTGTTCATAGTGTACCACTATCTTCTTCTTATTCTCTGAAAATAACTTGAAAGACATAGGGCCTCATTACGACCCAGGCGCGAATGGGTTAACAGCGCCGTAAAAGGCTTCGGCGCCGTTAACCTATTAGCGCCTAATTACGAGGTCCCTTTGCGGGACCCAACCTTAACGGGTGGTTTTACCAGCCGTTAAAGTAGGGACCCGCAAAGGGACCTTGGTGCTAAGTACGGTGCCGCAATTTGCGGCACCGTACTTATCGCCTTTTTGCATTCCCATTGAGCCCTATGGGGCAAAAATGGGAATGGGGAAGGGCCATGGCGGCATGGGGAATTACCGCCCCGCCAACCTCGGAATGGGGTGGTTATTCCCCATTCCGCCATGGCGGACACCGGCATGGACCATGGTGCTAATAGCACCATGGTCCTCCGCCTGGGTCGTAATGAGGCCCATAGAGTTCAGGCTACATACCATACCAGAGAGGCACAGCTTCACCTCACTGATGAGGCCCAACAAGGCTGAAACAAGTGTATGGGGTTGCTGTTGGTATTCTTGTTCAGAAGGGAATTGCCATTGCATTTCAGTGCTGGACTGCCCATGTGGGCAGGACAAAGACTGATATGCAAATGTATATTTCCCATCTGTGAAAGGTACAGTGAGCAAAAATCAGATAGCTGCAAACTCTCAAAGTGGTTAATAACCACTGAAGAGGTTAACATGCTGTGTTCTTTCGATAGAGGGGCGCCTGCTACCCTTTTTTGTATTTTTGGAAGGAACTTGGGGTTGGTCACCCTAAGTTACCTGGGGGCAACCAGACATGGACTCCCTGCTAACGGTGCTCAGAGAGGCACAACTTCACCTCACTGATGAGGCCCAACAAGGCTGAAACATGTGTATGGGGTTGCTGTTGGTACTCTTGTTTAGAAGGGAATTGTCATAGCATTTCAGTGCTAGATTGCCCATGTGGGCAGGACAAATACTGATATGCAAATGGCTATTTCCCATCTGTGAAAGGGAAGTTAAGGCAAAGGGCAGATGGCTGCAAACTCCCAAAGTGGTTAATAACCACTGAACAGGTTATCATGCCGTGTTCTTTTGAGAGAAGGGTGTCTGCTACCCTTTTTTGTATTTTTGTAAGGAACTTGGGGTTGATCACCCTAAGTCACCTGTTGGGCAACCAGACGTGGACTCCCTGCTCACTGTGCTCAGCGAGGCACAGCTTCACCTCACTGATGAGGCCCAACAAGGCTGAAACACGTGTATGGGGTTGCTGTTGGTACTCTTGTTCAGAAGGGAATTGCCATAGCATTTCGGTGCTGGACTGCCCATGTGGACAGGACAAAGAATGATATGCAAATGGATATTTCCGATCTGTGAAAGGTACAGTGAGCAAAAAGCAGATGGCTGCGAATTCTGAAAGTAGTTAATAACCACTGGACAGGTTATCATGCCATTTTCTTTCGAGAGATGGTTGCCTGCTACCCTTTTTGTATTTTTGGAAGGAACTTGGGGTTGGTCACCCTAAGTTACCTGAGGGCAACCAGACGTGGACTCCCTGCTCACTGTGCTCAGAGAGGCACAGCTTCACCTCACTGATGAGGCCCAACAAGGCTGAAACACGTGTATGGGGTTGCTGTTGGTACTCTTGTTCAGAAGGAAATTGCCATAGCATTTCGGTGCAGGTCTGCCCATGTGGGCAAGACAAAGACTGATATGCAAATGGTTTTTTCCCATCTCTGAAAGGTACAGTGAGCAAAAAGCAGATGGCTGCAAACTCTCAAAGTGGTTAATAACCACTGAACAGGTTATCATGCCATGTTCTTTCGAGAGGGGCGCCTGCTACCCATTTTTGTATTTTTAGAAGGAACTTGGGGTTGGTCACCCTAAGTTACCTGGGGGCAACCAGACATGGACTCCCTGCTCACTGTGCTCAGAGAGGCACAACTTCACCTCACTGATGAGGCCCAACAAGGCTGAAACATTTGTATGGGTTGCTGTTGGTACTCTTGTTTAGAAGGGAATTGTCATAGCATTTCAGTGCTAGATTGCCCATGTGGGCAGGACAAATACTGATATGCAAATGGCTATTTCCCATCTGTGAAAGGGAAGTTAAGGCAAAGGGCAGATGGCTGCAAACTCCCAAAGTGGTTAATAACCACTGAACAGGTTATCATGCCGTGTTCTTTTGAGAGAAGGGTGTCTGCTACCCTTTTTTGTATTTTTGTAAGGAACTTGGGGTTGATCACCCTAAGTCACCTGTTGGGCAACCAGACGTGGACTCCCTGCTCACTGTGCTCAGCGAGGCACAGCTTCACCTCACTGATGAGGCCCAACAAGGCTGAAACACGTGTATGGGGTTGCTGTTGGTACTCTTGTTCAGAAGGGAATTGCCATAGCATTTTGGTGCTGGACTGCCCATGTGGACAGGACAAAGAATGATATGCAAATGGATATTTCCGATCTGTGAAAGGTACAGTGAGCAAAAAGCAGATGGCTGCGAATTCTGAAAGTGGTTAATAACCACTGGACAGGTTATCATGCCATTTTCTTTCGAGAGATGGTTGCCTGCTACCCTTTTTGTATTTTTGGAAGGAACTTGGGGTTGGTCACCCTAAGTCACCTGAGGGCAACCAGACGTGGACTCCCTGCTCACTGTGCTCAGAGAGGCACAGCTTCACCTCACTGATGAGGCCCAACAAGGCTGAAACACGTGTATGGGGTTGCTGTTGGTACTCTTGTTCAGAAGGAAATTGCCATAGCATTTCGGTGCAGGTCTGCCCATGTGGGCAAGACAAAGACTGATATGCAAATGGTTTTTTCCCATCTCTGAAAGGTACAGTGAGCAAAAAGCAGATGGCTGCAAACCCTCAAAGTGGTTAATAACCACTGAACAGTTTATCATCCCGTGTTCTTTCGAGAGAGGGGCGCCTGCTACCCTTTTTTGTATTTTTGGAATTAACTTGGGGTTAGTCACCCTAAGTTACCTGAGGCAACCAGATGTGGTCGTCCTGCTCACTGTGCTCAGAGAGGAACAGCTTCACCTCACTGATGAGGCCCAACAAGGCTGAAACACGTGTATGGGGTTGCTGTTGGTACTCTTGTTCAGAAGGGAATTGCCATAGCATTTCGGTGCTGGACTACCCATGTGGGCAGGACAAAGACTGATATGCAAATGGATATTTTCCATCTGTGAAAGGTACAGTGAGCAAAAAGCAGATGGCTGCAAACTCTCAAAGTGGTTAATAACCACTGAACAGGTTATCATGCCATGTTCTTTCGAGAGGGGCGCCTGCTACCCATTTTTGTATTTTTAGAAGGAACTTGGGGTTGGTCACCCTAAGTTACCTGGGGGCAACCTGACATGGACTCCCTGCTCACTGTGCTCAGAGAGGCACAGCTTCACCTCAGTGATGAGGCCCAACAAGGCTGAAACACGTGTATGGGGTTGCTGTTGGTACTCTTGTTCATAAGGGAATTTGCAATAGCATTTCGGTGCTGGACTGCCCATGTGGGCAGGGCAAAGACTGATATGCAAATGGATATTTCCCATCTGTGAAAGGTACAGTGAGTAAAAAACAGATGGCTGCAAACTCTCAAAGTGGTTAACAACCACTGAACAGGTTATCATGCTGTGTTCTTTCGAGAGAGGGGAGCCTGATACCTTTTTTTGTATTTTTGGAAGGAACTTGGGGTTGGTCACCCTAAATTACCTGGGGGCAACCAGACATGGACTCCCTGCTCAGTGTCCTCAGAGAGGCACAGCTTCATCTCACTGATGAGGCCCAACAATTCTGAAACACATGTATGGGGTTGCTGTTGGTACTCTTGTTCAGAAGGGAATTGCCATAACATTCCGGTGCTGGACTGCCCAATTGGGCAGGACAAAGACTGATATGCAAATGGATATTTCCCATCTGTGAAAGGTACAGTGAGCAAAAAGCAGATGGCTGCAAACTCTCAAAGTGGTTAATAACCACTGAACAGGTTATCATGCTGTGTTCTTTCGAGAGAAGGGTGCCTGCTACCCTTTTTTAGACCTTGATCTCTGCTCTGCTATTTCTTTTTAATTTCTTAATTCTAGCATCAAAATAATTGGGATGAACTTGATTTCCCAGCACATGCCCCTTCTTAGTAAGAAATTTCAGACATGATTGCAGCTTCTCGTTATAGTTCCAGACTGTAAGTGGGAAAACATTTTCTGCCATATTCCTCATCTCTTTATCCCATAGTACCTTAAATTCCTTCACTTCCTTTTTATTCTTTTATTCCATCTAATGGCTGCCCCCCCTGTCACCTGAGCAAAAGCCATTGATGGAAAGATTTGTGAAGAAGTCTCTGGCTTCACCGTCTGGTGGGACACATGGCCATAAGTCCTACTGGACAAACATGTGTTTCCATAGGGCTCCCAGATGTTCACTTCTTGTTGTTGAATTTCCCCCTCTGCTTCTGCCCTTACTCTGTTGAGTCTTTACACAAGACACGTTAAAGTCCCCTGTTGCCAGTATATTACCATTTCCTTCTTTTTCCAACCACTCTTCAAACACGGTTCCCAGTTCATTCTGCAAATGTATTCGTATGTGCAGTAGAAGAGTTTCCATAGATGTTTACTATCAGAAGGTTTAGCTCTGGGAGAATCATTTGTATGGCTACGGCCATTAGTTCGGATGATGTTGTTTTCAACTCATGATGTCTAACATCCCAACTCAGATCGACCGCAATTACCAGCCCTCCTTTAGTCGACCCATTTTTCCTTGATCTGCCTGTTTATAATAAGTTCTGTACCCCCTTTAGTTCCAGATGTTTTCTAGCCATCGTTGCTTGTAAAATTATTACAATTGCAGCCTCAAAAGGCTCACAAGCAGTTGCCATACATTTGTGAAAGCAACAGATGTTCCATGATATCATCTTAAGGACGTTCCTTTCAAAGCTGCTGCTGGCTCTATCTAACCTTTTTAAACATCTCCAGGGCCCCATCCAGCCATGCCGTCATATCCATTTCTCAACCTGCCTATAAAACCAGTTATCAATGTACTTGATCTTTTCGGCGTATTTGTATTTAATGTTGGATTTAAGTAGCATTCTATTTCTTCATGGGTTATCAATTCTTTTAAGCTAAACCCCAGTGATTTAAGGGCCTCTCTATTACGCCACATCATCTGGGCAAAAAGATTTGAGGCAAAATAGCATAGTGAGAGTTCTGCCCCTTTATTTGGGGATGCCACTTGAAGAATGTCTTCCGATCTTAATGCCCTTAGCTGGGGGGTGGCGCTTGAAAGCCTTTTATTATGGTCCCTCTATTTAGATGTTCTTTATTATCTGACTTCCAGCCCATTTCAGTGCCTGGAAAATTTCTATTTCCATTTACTTAACTCTCTTCGTATGTTGACCACTCGAGGGAGTAACTAGATTTTCATCTGATGTCCTCACTGTGGGGTCCTTAACCCCCTTTCCATTTTTTGTTTGTGATTCTTCTCCAGGGCCCACCGGGGTCCTCTGAGGCTCTTCGTCAGGAATACTCTCCCCGCTCAATGATTAATTTTCTTCATTATTGTTAATAGAGGTATCATATTTCTTATTTCCTTTTTTTTCCAATTTTTCTTTTAATTTTAAACTGCTTTTTCTTAGTGGTTCTTTCCTTTTCTTGTTGCTCTCCTGGAGTCTTCCTACTTTTCACTTTACCAGAAGTTTTGTTCTCCTTACTTCCAGTAGAGATTGGCTCCACAAATTTTTTTGTATTACATCTATCATTTGTCTTGGGCGGTGGTTGTTTTTTGTCTTCTTTTTCTTTTTTTGATTTTTCACGTTCCTCTTTTGTTTATTGAGTTTCACCCATCCTTCATGTTCCTGATTTGCCTTCACATTTTCCTCTTGAGCTTCCAAGGGGGGTTCCTGCACAGCGACCTCCACCTCCCTTTCCTGATTTCACCTCGTGTCCATTTGTGCACAGAGGGGTGATGGTGAATCTGACTGTTCCTGTTCCTCATTAGAATACTGCTCTCCCCTCTCCGACTCCTGCCATCCAGTGGAGGTCTCTACTCACACTGTCCGTTGAGTTTGCAGTAATTGGGGACTATAATCCCCTTGATTGCTTTCAATTTCAACCTCTCTGTGCACAGAATCACCCAGTATCACCTTCTCTTTTTTATCTGTCAGGAGGGTATTCATTCCTTGTTCCACAGCCTTTAATTTGTCTGAATTTCTTTGTACCAAATCATTTATGTTATCATAGAGGCGTAACCATGATTCCAGCACTAAATGTAAGGCCAAAATGGAAGCTGGTCTCAAAGTATCCATTTGTTGCATAATGTTGGATTCTCGACTCATTGCAATGTTTTTTGGTGTGAAACAGTTTTCACTTATCACCTGTCGCTGTTTCTGGGCATGTATCGCCTGTCCCTGTAGTTGATCTTGAGTGGTGCTATTTAGTGGGCTAGTTGAAGGCCCCTTCCCCTCAAAAAGATCCTGTTGCCCCTCTGTATGGTTGCCCCCTTCTCTCATAGACACTCGATAGGACCTCTGTGTTATTCCTTCGATGTCATTACAAAGTTGTACAAAGGAGTGGTTCTGTAAATCTCCATCATTTATACTCTCTTCTAGCAACCGTTGTTTCTTATTTAAGGGCGTTATGGCAGGCGCACAAACCAATAATTGGCTCATAGTCTCTATTTCCTTGAAATAATGTGTCTGTGCCTTATGCAATGTCATTGGCATATGTTCTATGTTTCCAAATGTGACGTGAGACTTATTTGTTTTGCCTCTGCTGCCAGAAATGCCAAACATGCAGTTTGTTACTTGTGTAGCATCATTGCCCTCACCACCTACCACTTCTGAGTAAAGTAGGGGCCTGCGAGAACAAACCTCCATCTCACCAGAAAAAGTGGTTCAAACCTGGTTTCTTCACCAAGAATTTGCACATTTTCTAGTCAATGCCCCCCAATCTCCTTGAAGGCGTTCAGTGCCTCCTTTTGCTTGTCTGTAATGGCAAGCTTGCCACTCTGTAGTTTCAAAGTCATTTGTTCACCTTAGTGTGGCATCATTTCTTTTCTTCATA
Source organism: Ambystoma mexicanum (assembly GCF_040938575.1). Classification (NCBI taxonomy): domain Eukaryota; kingdom Metazoa; phylum Chordata; class Amphibia; order Caudata; family Ambystomatidae; genus Ambystoma; species Ambystoma mexicanum. The sequence goes on along the minus strand of NC_090924.1, from coordinate 37,903,297 downwards.
TTTTCGCTTAATTTGTTGTTTTCAATGCTGGCGGTTACTTGGAAGAAGCATGTGCTTAATGTGATTATTTAGCTTTATCAGCAACTTTTACAAGCTTCCAGGCTGTCCACCACCAGTCTTTATGTATATCTCTTCTGTTTATATTTCTAACGCTTCTCAATCTGTCAGCTGTGATGTTTTAACCAAGCAGCCTTCTACTATAAGGTAATTTCCTGGTTGAGGTACATTCACCACTAAACCGCTAAAGTCAGCCACTTGACTTACCCCTGGGACCTTCGGGTCCGGATCTGTGCCAAAGCTCTCCGGGTCTCTGGAACACATTTGCCAAAGCCCCATTGCAAGTGGCAATGGTGATGAGGATGTCAAGGTTGGAAGATGGGGGCGGGGGCAGCAAGCCCAAAACGCTCTACCACACGTCTCCACTCCCTGGCCACAACAACGTCTGCCTTCCCACAACAGCGTCTATGCTGGCACTATGCCGCCGAGCTTTAGGTTTGAGGAAAGTACCTCACGTTTCCGGCCTTCAAGTCCCACTGCGTCTCCTCACAACTCAACCCTGTAGCCGCTTCCAACAACCTCCTTCCCTCCAAAACATGTTTTGAGACGAGATCCTTTGATGAACATATTTACTATACAAAAATAAAACATGTGAAATTAGGGTTCTCCATCTGGTATTGTCATGATGCTCATCATATCCTTTTAGATGAGACTAACCTCTAGCTATAATGTGCTTAAAATGCCTACCTGAGGCTGTGGCAGGTTTTGCAGCACTGATACATGCTGCACCAGTGCAAGGCTCTGAAGAGGGATGGATTGCAGTACTTAGTGCAAGAGAAAGCAGTAACAAGGGACATCATTTCACCAAAATGACACGGGTAGCGGAAGTGACATCCCACTGATGACATCACAGGAAGTGATGTCATTTGACCCCACCCTCCAAGTGGCATTACATGAAATGATGGCACACAGCCTTCAGACGTGTCGAACGCCCGTCTTTCCAGGTGCTCTTGTTAGGTAAGAATTGATATAGTAAAACTGTGTGAGACTACACAACACTTATCTGCTTTGTGTTAGGTAAATCAGCTTTTGGTATAGGTCTGTACTATACAAGTTGGTATTGTGACTGAGCAGCCAGGCCCAGCTCAATCGGGGCACATTTGAGTTGTAGAGCTGTAGCAATGAAATTCACAAATACAAGTAACCTAGTAACACTTACACTCAGGATTTCAGATATAAATAGTTATTTATTTATTTAACATTAATGTTTAAATAACCGTTTTTTAAAATGTTGCAATAAGAAAACATGTCCAAACTGGTTCCAATGTAAGCCATTCTAGACCCATATAACTCTTATCATCATTGCTTCATCATAGATGCTCAGTTAATACAAATTCATGCCACTATAAGAAATATGCAGGTTGCTACACCAAAACGTCAGTCTAGTGAGGTAATACTATGATACTATGTATCATGCTTGCTTTATCAAAGATGATGAGTAATAAATGCCATGCCACAGTGAGCAATGGCTAGACTGGCTGTACCAAATTGCCAGTCTAGCCAGGTAATGATACACATGAACTTGGTTTTGCCCCAAAATACCAGTAAAACATCCAAAGTCAATAAAGGATGTGTCAAAAATGCTCTAGTGACCCAATCTCCAAGGGCCACACACACACACACACACGCACACACACACACACACACACACACACGCACACACACACACACACACACACACACTCACTCACTCACATTGCTACTTACTCACCCACCATTCACTCACCCATAAACATCTCACGTTCACTTGCACTGCATTCTCCACACAGGAACTCACCCACCCACCCAGAACATTCAAAGACACACTATCATATTCCTACTCATTCATCCATCACCTCCTGACCCATACACCGTCTCTTGCGTCCACTCACACTGCATTCTCCAAACAGCCACATACCCATACAGAACATTGAAACACACTATCACATTCATACTAATTCACTGACCAGTAACTCACTCATACACCTTCTCTTACATCCACTCTCATTGCATTATCTGCACAAGCACACACCCACCCAAAACATTTAAACACACACACTATCACATTTCATCTCATTTACCCACCACTCATAGCAGATACATACATCTGAAACGCACTTCACTCATGCAAAATACACCTCACATTTTTTTAAAAGCCTTCTTACCTGTTTTTCCAGCTCCGCTCCATCACGCCAGGCCAACCTCAGCTCCTCCGTGCTGCTCACAAACAGAGCTTCCTGGTTCCTGTATATGAGCCGCGAGGACACAGGAAGAGAAGGGGTCTCAGCTGAACGTGGCATATGACACGTGCCACATGTCAGAGTCAGCGCCAACCCCTACTGAGCGCTTCCTTCTCGTGCTACAAGCCCCAACATAGCCTTCATCCTGATTGGTGAAGACTGTGCTGAGGCACCCGCAGAACTAGTGTGGTGGGGGCCCCTCACCCCAGGGGGTGCAGGACCACTGTTAATCCAGGAGCTTCAGTTTAAAACCAAAACATGTTTTAACAGGCGTAGCAAGGGAGATAATAGGGATAGCAAGGAAGAACACAGGGGTTGCAGCTGCAACCCCTGGCAACCCAAAAATGACATCTCTGGTAGAACTCACCCAGCCAAAGCACAGGAACAAGCCTCCAGCTGCAGCCTGTCAGCATTTTCTGCTCTCCGGCAGTAATAGGAAAAGCTCCCAGTAGGGGGCTTTTTGCTTGACTAGTGCTGCAAGGGCAGAGCTTAACATTAACAAAGGAGGCTGCTGAAATCTACAAAATGTGTAACGCTTACCTCTGGTGCCCTGCAGGAGTGCCTGGTCTGGATCGCCGGAAGCAAATTAACTGGAGGTGGGTGGATGCTTAGCCCAAAAACACTCTCTCCCCTCTGCTTCACAGAATGCCAATTGACCAGCATAAAGTATGGTTGGGAGTGATTTGGTAGGACCCTCAATGTCATGGGTATGTCGATAGGCCACCAGGTGAGTCGATCTGTGAGTAAAACAAGAGGGGATGTAAGTGGCTGCTTGTGTTAGCTTCCTCCACCTCCCCTTGATTTCCCAAAGTGTAGTAGTTGGCAGGCTGGTGGTCTGGCTCTCTCTATTTCTGAAGTTAGGCTTGAGGCCTGAAGGTTGTCATCCAGGACCAGTTTCCTCACTGGTGGCTGTGGCCCAGGCCTGCTGTGGCACACTGGATGCTGTATTAGAGGTGAGTGTCCTTGAAAGTGTCCTTGTTAAGCAGCAAGTCCTGCTGTTGTAGTATCATTTGTCTTCTCTGTGTTTAAGTGTCCTCTCCATGGTTCTCCGTGTTCAAGTGTCCTCTCAGTGGTTTAATTGTCCTTCTTTACTGTCACAGAGCATCTTGGATGTTGCTTTCTTTTCTGTCTTTAAAGTGCAAATGTTTATGCCAGCGCAAGCATTTCAGAAGCAACGCTGCACTGCTCAATGGCTTTCTTCTTTCCTTTCAGGTTCGGTGGAACGGAACTTGAGAGAGTTTGCTGAGCCTGACACGCCGATGACCAGGATGTCCCTAGAAGGCCCATGGATGCATGGGGCGGAAGCTGAAGGTGAGCGAGTTACAAATGGGGATTCAGTGATGTTCGTTGTACTTTGCTGGCCGTGATCGTAATCCTCACTGTGTCTCTATCTTCTTTCCAGGTGCTGACGCAGTGTTGAAGAAAACCCCACCCAGGCCATGGCAAGTATACAACAGGAGCTACAGAGGACTCCAGGATTTGAAAGCAGGTTAGCAGATGAGAAGTAGATCAGACAGCATGCGCATGCAGTGGCATGTGGATTCCTTGCAGGGATACGCGTTATGTTGCATGCCTAGCAGCTGAAGAGAACGCAAAGCACCGGGTGCAGCCCAGGGCGGGGTTATATAGCCCTGGGCTACACCGAGCACAACTAAACCACCAGGGAGTATTATTATAAGGATTTCCGGTGGCCATCTTGGTTCCTTTCTGGCATCCTGCTTCGGGGGCCATCTTGGTGGAGGCAGTTGTATCAGTAAACTGCTGCCTTCACCAGCCAGCCACCCCTAGTGTCTTGGCCCTGCCCGCAGTGAGTGCTTGTGTACTGTTGGGAATCATGACAAATGGATGCCTCCAGGGGAATAAACATCCAGACTTGGAGGCTGATTTCCCAAAAAATTACATAGGAACTTGTTTTTAAAGTTTTTGTTATATATATTTTTCATTATGCCCAATCTTGTTAAACAATACCGTTTTGGAGAGAACTGCCTATTTAAATCTGAGGATTCAGTTATTGAGCATGTTGTTCACTATGACTACTTGCAGATTATGTTTGAATGCAACTGCAGGTGGCAAGATGAATTGAATAAGCCACACTTGGCATTAGAAAGGTTGTGTAATATTCTTGTTAGATTTGCATATACACACGGAAATAGAGCAATCTGCCCTTCCCTCAAAGTTTATTATTTACAAGTATGCAGGGCGGCCACTTTTGGAGTTGTATTATGGGGGTATTGTAGCTCCTCCGAGTTAACGGTAGTTGAAAATGAACTCTTCCTCAGGGCAAGCCTATGACTGGAACTTTGTTTAAAAGAAATGAAAAATGACTTTGGTCTAAATCCAGTGCTTTACTGGTTAAGAATTTGGTCTTTGCCCCAGCTAGCTAAATTCAAGATGGCGGCACACAAGTTAAGACCTTGCTCATTGACCTGCAACTCTGTGAACTCTGGGATAATCGGTCAAGAATAACTAGCATTGTATTGGCTATCCAAAACTAATATAGGCTGTGAGGATACACTTGACTACCTTTGCACCCAGCTTGGCAGATCCATTTATGTCAGATTTAAGCTCAGCATTTTACCTCTGGCTCATTTTAAGAAAAGCTGTATGTAATTCAGCAGGCACAGATCTCTGTAGGGTTTGCAAAAACACTGAAGAACCCTTACATCATTGTATGCTTCTTTGCTCATCATGCAAGGATTTGAGAGCCACTTATTTAAAGCCCCTGTTTATCATCCCGGACAACAACAGATGCATTGACTCTCTGTAATTCTATTTCTACCATTGTGATAATCTTGGGGGTTGCCAAATATTTGCATACAGTTTGGCTTCGAATGGAGGTATTGGCCAGTACTTATTGATGCTGATGTATGTCTGTCCCCCCTTTTTAGCATGTTTCCTTTGTCATTATTAGCTTGTACATTGTATAGTTTTAACTGTAACCTCGTTAATGTTTCTTTTCTTCTTTTCTTAATTATATTGCTTTTTTTGTATCGTGTATGTTTGCACTGTCACTTTCATTTATTTAATGTATTGAATTTATTTATTTGTATTGCGCCAGTAACCTGCGGACATTAGAGTGCACAATTAGACTAGTTTACAAACAGAGTGACGAGACAGTCAAGAGAGCCAAAAATTAGAAGGTATTGGAGTTTTTAGGGACCGAAGGAAGGTCCTTGTGTTTTCTTCCTGTCTTAGATTCAAGAGAATTGAATTCCAGATTTTAGCCGAACTGACAGCGAACAATCTTCCTAGGCAATTGGTGCATTCAAATCCAGGGCAGTTAATCTGAGCCAGATTTGATGAGAGCAAGGTACTGGAGGGGGTGTAGCAAGACTCTAGTGATTTTAGGTAGGACAGGACAGTTCCATGAAGACACTGATGGACCAGGGTGGCAACCTTAAAGTGTATGCTCCAACGTCAGGGCCACCATAGGAGCGAGATTAGAGTACTGCAACGCCCTACTAGCAGGCACCTCAACCAAAAACCTCAACAAACTCCAAATAGTGCAAAATAACATGCTTCGTGCGGCCCTGCACAAACCTAAATTTGACCATGTACCCCAAGCAAGACGAAATGCACATTAGCGCCCAGTAAAGGAAAGAATCAATTTAAAAATCCTAACCATTGCCCATAAATGCATCAATCTAGCCGCACCTTCTTACCTGTCCAAAACCATACTCAAGAACTCCTCCGACCGTCCCAAAAAAACCCATCATACTAACCAACTCTGCATACCCACCATAAGAAGAGCCAAAGCCGGCGGCATTGGCTTCCCCCACATTGCACCCAAGCTTTGGAACGCCCTTCCCAACTCGCTCAGAGCCGAACCCTCCCTGTTTTCCTTTCACAAATCGCTTAAAACCACACTATGTACCTAACTCTCTATCTCCGCATACACCCCATTCACCTCACCTCACACTTCAAGATTGACTGTATTAATTCATGTCTGTATCTCTACTATGTCTTGCAAAGTTGATCTGTAATTCAAATATCAATGTAACCACCTTGCCCTCCACTGTAATCAGCAAACTTGAGTCATCTCTGTAATAGCGCCACGATGCCCCCGGGCTGTTGTGTGCTTTAAAAATTTGAAAAAATAAATGAAAAATAAAAGTATACGTGCACACACCTGTAGTCAATGTAGGTCTTTTCTGTGATTAGAGATATGACACCTCCTGGGAATTCAATTCTTTTGATAATGCACAAGGCACCATTCTGAATAAGTTGGCATTTATGCAGAAATGTATTGTTTGCACCAATCAGAAGGGTGTTGCAGTAATCCAACCTTGATATTATAGTTGCTCTAGCTATATTTGCACAATTCCTTTCTATAAGGAAAGGCTAGATGTTTTTTAGTAGTCAGAGGTAGTATGTGCAATTCCTGGTGACATGTTAACATGGGTTACAGCACTAATAGAAAGTACGAGGTAGATGCCTAGAGTTTTTACATTGCTTATTACTGGAATTTCACAGTTCTGGATTTTGAAACTCAGATTAGATGGTCGGAGTTCAATTTGGATCTTGCCTGTGAGATCCAAAGATCAGTAATTCATTTTTACTACCATTAAGGCACACCGAGTTAGTGTTCATCCATGACTCGATTAGACTGTATGCGCGTTGGAGATAACCCATGTTATACTTGTAGTTTCCACTGATCTCCAGGACTAACTAGTGTCATCGGTGTAGTTGCTAAAAATAAATGCCCATTTCCTCAAGTAGTTCACTGAGCAGTCAGATATATTAAGTTGAAGAGGACAGGAGACATGCAGCCTCCCTGGGGGACACCGCAATCGATGGGAGCCTGAAGGAAAACGCATCCCCCCAGTGAATAATAGTCATACAATGTATCAGGAAGGCTGGACCCACTCTGTTGTTTCCTTCGAACAATTGCAGAGCTCTCCCAATGTGTGGAGAAGGCGCTTGTGTTCAAGGAGATCCAACGCCACCGATAAGTTGAGAAGGACCAGTAGTCCAGCCCTTCCTTTATCAATGATACCCAGCATGTGTGCTTGTGGGTCAATGAGGGCTGTTTCTGTGCTATGGACTGCTCTGAAGCCCGACTGCCTGTTATGTAGGATGCCATTCAGTTTGACAGAGGCTTGAAGCTATGCTGTAGCCACTTTGTGCAGGATGTTTAGAAGGAAGCTAGAGAGGGTAATGGGTGTCAAATTGCTGATGTCCTTGTGATCTAGACAAGGTTTCTTTACCAGTTAGGTGATTATGACCACCTTGATGGCATCTGGAATGTGTTTGTCATGGAATGACAAATTGATCAGGTAATTGAACAACAGGGCGAATACCTCTTTATGATCCAAGATCATTTTAGGTGGTAGGATAACCACAAACTCATATTACCTGTGGAAAAAGCATAATACCCCATTGCTTCTTAACAAATACAAAGCCATGGCTGGCACTTATAAAAAAGGCTATTCTTAAAGCCAAATCTAGTTTCTTTAATGACCGTATACAAAATGCACAGCATAACACAAAGGAGCTCTTCCGCATCCTGAAATAACAGGAAAGAACTAACCACTCTACGCCAGTCAGAACTATTGCTGATGATGTTACTCGCTGCAATGTCATGCAACAAGCTATGCACAAAAAATTATGTAGGATTAAGGAATATATACTGGAAAAAAGTACTCATTTAAACTACTCCAAGGCCACCACCACTGATCGACCGTATCAAAGATCACCATTTATTCCTGTCTTCAATTTAGTGCCCATAACGGACAAGGATTTAGAAACTATCATCACCCAACTAAAAGCCACAAAGAATAAGAACAACAGCCATACTACCATGATAAATAAGACATGTGCCCCCTCCTTAATTTCATCTATTTGTCAATTTGTAAATACCTCCATATCCACCGGTATGGTCCCTCAGGAACTTAAGAAATCATGGGTCATGCCAATCCTGAAGAAACCAGGGCTCTCAGTCGATATGCCAAATAATTATCGACCCATCACAAATACAGCGTTCCTACTCAAGATTCTTGACCGTGTGGCTTACATTCAAATCGCAGAACACTTAAAGACACATCCCATCTTAAATGACCATCAGTCTGGATTTCGGGTTGGGTACGGCACTGAAACTGTATTACTTGAACTCAAAATCTAAATTGATGGTCCGTATGGACAACAGGGAAGCTTCCTTGCTTATGTTGCTCGACCTTTCAGCGGCTTTCGACCTGGTGGACCATGATATTATGGCCACCAGGTTGTGTGAAGTGGCTAATTTCTCTCCTTTGGCCTGGGTATTGTCCTTCCTTAAGAATAGAGACAGTAGAGTCTTTTGCGGCAATGCGGAATCGGAACCCATTGTAACAACTTGTGGCGTTCCACAGGGTGCTTGTACATCGCCCTGCTTTTATAATATATTTACAACCCCCTTGTTTGCAATACTCGATTTTGAGAATATAATTTTTACTAACTATGTGGATGACACGCAATGTGTCATCCCGCTTATTGGCTGTCACAGAGAAGATGAAGTAGCCATTAACAGAGTCTTCTCTCTCATTGAGGCGTGGATGGTCCATAACAAACTAGCATTGAATAAATCAAAAACGGAACAACTTGTTATAGGCTCACCACATACCATTACCAGAATGGGGCCAAAGTATGAGAACTTTCAATTGGGAGGAGAATCTATTAAACCCCTAAAAAAGGTAAAAACCCTTGGGGTAACTTTCGATCAACACATGACTATGAAACAACATGTCAGCAGTCTTGTATCCTCATGTGCATACTACATCAAATTGTTAGCACATCTAAGGCCATTGATCTGACAGGAGAACGCAGAGACTATTGCGAGAGCAATAGTAGGCTCTAAAATAGATTACTGCTCTAGCCTACTCATGGGTATCAGTAAATCTGATTGTAATAGGCCGCAGGTATGCCAAAATGGGGCTATCAAAGCTGTCACAAATCTTAAATTTAGAGATCATGTTACACCGGCAAGACGTGAGCTACACTGGCTGCCAGTGACCTCTAGATTCTTATTCCGAACTTTGACGATTATACATAAGTGCAGATCAGGAAACATGCCTGGATACTTACAACAGCTGCTATCCACTAAAAACAATGTGTGAATACTAAGGTCGAATAATCAGCATTCTTTGATTGAACCAATGTGCCATACTGTCAGAGCTGCAAATTCAGCCTTTGTCTTCAACGGACCTAGAGCTTGGAACGCTCTGCCCCTAAACATGAGCTCCATTGACTCCCTTGAATTGTTTAAGAAGAGCCTAAAGACATACCTGTTCAATTAATTATGAGACAGCTATAAACTCTTTCTTCGTCATGATTCTGCATCCCGGACTTGTATATTTGTTACTCGTTGTCTGTATCTTGTAGTGCCCTCACGCCCTCGGGTTCATGGCTGCGCTATATAAATGTATTAAAGTAAAGTTAAGTAAAAGGATGTTTTCAGGGCAGAACATGGGGCAAGCATTCTCTCCATGGCTGCAGGGGTAATTGGTGTCAACCTGAATTTTGGATGTTCTTTATTCATTAGTGGGTTACTCAATGGGTTTCCATTGTTTAGGGTGTTGGCCGGGTCTTTTTTTAATTTTATCACAGGCTTTGGTCACTTTTGCTGCAAAGGCTGCCAGCACATCTGCACAGTCCTGGGCCATTGGAGAAAGCAGTACAGATTTGTTTTTTCCATAGATTTTAAGATCTCAATCAAATTTCTTGGACTGTTAGTGCATTTGTTGATCTGCTTATTGTACAAATTCGTTTTTGTTTCTATGATGGTGGATTTTTAGCATTTTTTTAAGATGTGTCCATTATCTTATTAGCATGTGAGGGACATTTTAGCAAGTGGGATTCTAATTTTTTTCTTTTGGTCTTTTTAAAAGGCTGAGCTCTGAGGTATACCAATTTTGATGTCCCGCATTATCCCTGACTGACTTGGTTTTGGAAGGTGGTATTCTATTAACATGCCTGTAACCATGCAGGTATAAGATGTCACAAGGTTCTCGGCTGAGTCTAGGTTTGATGTACTAGTCATAAGCTCTTCCAAGCATCCTGAAGGTCAGAAGGCTGTAACTTTTTGAAATTTCGGCTGGCGACTTTAGGTATTACAGTGTCAGCTCTTTAAGTCCCCTAGGAATAGGGTTGAGCAGTTAGGTCCATTTAATTTAGTCAGGATCTGTGTTATTTCAACCTTGAAACCTGGCATTTCCAAAGGATAGCAGTATACTAGAGTACCCAAGTAGTAGTTACCCCAGACACTAATGCGTACACAAACTTACCTGGTGCTCTGGGGAGAATAACGCTGAGATTGCCGAGTTCGAAGTGGATCTGCGAAGACCATCTTGTTGCTGGTGTGGCCGTACTGGTGTGCCTGGTCTCTACCTATAAACTACAAAAACCGCTTGGGCAGATGGGAAATGTGGTTCCCTGCCTTGCCAGCGTTCGGGCCCAGAAGGGACATCATTTCACCAAAATGTCTGGGTTAGCGGAAGTGACATCACACGACACTTGAACTGTGATGACATCACATGACGTGATGTAATTTAACCCCACCCTGCAGTGACATCAGGGGAAGTGATGGAACATGACCTTTCACCCATTGACATAACATGAAGTGGCATTACATAGTATTGTTCCTAAGTACAATACAACAAAAATATGGTTACGATATCACTAATGTAATATAAATTTAATACAAGACTGGATCACCATATGTATCATTAATATCAGTGTTTATAGGTCGTTATTACCAAATTACTGTGAACGCAAGCAGACATCCAAGGCCAAATGATAATGATGTGTTATTATATAGCACCTGGATATAGCCTGCAAGAGCCTGATTATCTTCACACAAAGAACTATCAGGAGCTATGTTTGGCTCTCAAGGTCTATTGATGCCACACAAAATATAACTAGCTGACATTTAGGCTGTGTCTGGGAATATGTATAGAACATTTGAAAACCTCTGGAACACATAGAAAGCATAATGGTTCCTATGTACTGGACAACATCGTTTTACAATCCATCTGATTTGGAAGATAGATGTGTGGAACACTCTATTTTAGCTCCTCATTCTGCAGTGGAGAGAAGGGGAGAAAGAATGAGCAGGTGGTAGAGATGAACATGTTGCCAGATTGTGGATACAACGGCAAGCTACGTAATGGTAGGTAGCAACTAGACAGAGTAGCAGACAGGAAAGAAATGTTAAAAATAATTAAACAGGAAATCAATGTAAATATGAAGTCAGAGAAAGAATTATCAACCAGCATGTCGAGGTGACTGTGGAATCAAGAGAATCAGTCAGTAATAGAATGAGACACAGAGGAGGTAGTGCAACATAGTACTAGTACTACAGCAGACTCCATTGCCCTTTCAAGAAGAATACCAAACTTAACTTTTTGATGACTTTGCTACCCATATTGATTCATTACAATAGCCATTGATGATATATTTGGCCTCTACAAGATGGCCGCCCCCGCGTGCACCAGAGTGTCAGGGCCTTTGTGTTTCTTGTGCTGAGCCTGATTGGCTGGGGCTATGCTATTATGGACTATGGAAAAGCCGGCAGGCTTGGCTGGGCCTCCCTCCAAGGCCCACTCCTGGGCCCTACCACTATCCTCGAGGAGCTCTGAAGCAGGCCACCTACACACCACCTAAGATGCATGGAGCATCAGCACCTGCTTGGATCCCTTTTCCATCAGGATTCCAGCCTTGCCTTGACAACCAAAGCAAGGTAAGCCAGGGGGCTTACAGATTTGTAATATTGCGCTCGTGCACGCTTTGAAGATGAAATGCGCCGGCATTCTAAATGCAATATCTATAATTATGCTGAAGCAGCAGACTCCATTGCCCTTTCAAGAATACTGCACGTGACTTTTTGATGACTTTTGCTACCCGTATTGATTCATTACAATAGCCATTGATGATATATTTGACCTCTCCAAGATGGCTGTCCCCACATGCACTGGAGTGCCAGGGCCTTCGTGTTTGTTGTGCTGAGACTGATTGGCTGGGGCTATGCTATAATGGCGTATGGGAAAGCCGGCAGGCTTGTCTGGCCCTCGCTCCAAGGCCTACTACTAAGGCACTGTCTACCCTTGTCCACCACGGTACACCACTGACCTTTGTGTGTGCATGAGTTCCCCATCCCGCTGGTCACCTGTGTGTGCATGAGCCCCCAACCCGCTGGTCAACTGTGTGTGCATGAGCCCCCATCCCGCTGGTCGCCTGTAACGCTTACCTGTGGGGGAACACCACTCCTGATGACCACAACTACTTCTTCTCTGGGTGAGTTGCTCTCTCAATAGTACTCTATTCTTCTATTAACCAGAAAATTTGTGGACAATGTCAGGAACTTGTCAATGATGTATTCTATATAAATAATAGTGAATTAACTATTTTGCTATTAACCACCCTCCTTTATGGATTTTACCCTGCTCACCTCAGCTTAGGTTATAATGGGCTCTCCATCCTGCTTCGGCGCAGGGGTGCATGTCCTGAAGAAGGGAACAGTTTTGCAGGGTGGGGGGCGGTGGAATCCCTTAAGTTAGAGAAGTGCAATGAAGACTGCCAAAATATAATGGGCAAGGAATTTCTCCACACCTCACCAACAGCAACTACGGCTGGAAAATGCAACAAGAAAATTACCATAAGGGATCTAATGGTGCGAGAGAAGTTTTTAAAATGTGCTCACTCCTATACTAAGGAAAATGCCACCAATACCAGTAAACTACTTCAGAACATCCCAGACTACCAGGTGGTATAGGAATAGGATCCTCCCTCACTCTCAAATAACTGCCTAAATAGCGTTATTCATATCAAGAGATAAATGCGAAATTACGTTCCTCACAATAAAAGCAAGGATAACTTTATTTGGTACAAGGTGTCAATGCCTATACATGCTAACAGTTTTACCAACATGCGCTCGCTAAACATTAAACAAATGTGACTAAAATCGTGACTGAGATAAAAGCGCCTCTTTTCTCAGTTAACCGGAATCTCCTCACAAGCCACAGACACCGTGACACTATTGCAATGGAAATGCGTGGCTAATAAAAATATTTGGGCTCATGAAGAAAAAACGACGCAGCGCACTCGCTCCTGTTAATTATGAACACATTGAGAAATGTTCATAGAGAGCGATACTTGCGGTGCTTAGGAGACGTTACAAGACTCCTCCCAACAAGCTCCCTCAATGAAACATGCCAATTCCTGACAGGATATACGCGACAGGAAAGACGGGACAAAATACAGGAAAAAATGAAGTTAACAGGGCTACTGCAGGAGGGAACAAGGAAAGTAACGAGCACAACAAACAGGTGATAGCTAGGAATACAAAGTCCATGGAATTCTAGTCAGGAGTGGCACCGCGGTAAGCATCTGCTATGACAGCTAGAAGACGCGAAGCGCCGGACAACAAAGGGGAGGGGCTTAAATACCCTCTGCGCTCCCATAACTAGACCGTACTGCCGAAATCAAGGAAGACCGCCTGGCGGCCATATTATGTGATGAGGAAATGCCTAAGTATTATTAGAACACAATGTTCTTTTTGCCCTTTGCCCAGGAATGGTGCGCTTCCAACCAGGACTTCTTCGGGGCACCTCTATAGTAAAACCCAGTGGTAATGACATCACCTGTGTATGCATGAGCCCCCCATTCTGTTGGTCACCTGTGTGCATCAGCCTCCTCATCCTGCTGATCACCTGTGTGTGCATAAGCTCCCCATCCCGCTGGACACCTGTGTGTGCATGAGCCCCCCTAACCTGCTGGTCGCCTGTGTGTGCATGTGCCCGCTCATCCCACTGGTCGGCTGTGTGTGCATGAGAACCCCCAACCATGCTGGTTGCCTGTGTGTGCATGAGCACACCCAATCACGCTGGTCATCTGTGTGTGCATGAGCCCGCCCAATCCCTCTGCATGCAGACGGGTCCAGATCATAGTTAGGGGTGCATATTCACAGCATAGCGCAGGGTGCAGGAATGGTTCACGGGGGTTCACATGCAGATTTTCCCAAGTTATAACCGAGTTACGATAAATCTTTCGATTGTTGTCGGGGGCCGGTGACAATAACTTGGGACCCTGTGCAGGGTCCCTGAGGTGCAGGCCTGCTTCTGTGGCACCCCAGGGGTGCATGTATTTGCGTCTGGGGAGCAAGCAAATGTGGTTGTTTCTGGCTGTTTTGGCTTTCTGTGGGGGCGTGTCGGGTGTTCTGGCCCCGACTTGCATATACAGTTCAATTGCATGAGGGATTCCAGGAATAGCACAGGGGCAACGTGCTGGTCTAGGAAGCAAGTGAGCAACAACAACAAAGGTTTGAATCCTGGATCTGTGCTTAGAACTGAGGTATGGTATAAGGCACGTTATAAAAACAATTAAATAAATAAATAATTTATGCTCGTCGGCTCACTCAGGTTCATTCTTGGTGCGCAGGCATTGCGGGATACATGTGTACTTTATCATGAATCAGGCCGTAAGAGAACAAATCTGTAACTGTAATTGACTCAAGTTCGGCAAACACAACATTGTCTAGGTTACCTTTCGTAATATATTTTGGAGTTTCCCCAATCGGGCATTAGAAGAGACTAAGAGCCGGATCCAGAGAGCGTTTTTCCTTTTGGATTACGCCATTATAAGATGCTTCTGTGAATCAGGCCCTAAATGAGGATCACTTTTATGATGGTGTTGCCTAGAGAAGTTGTAGGCGCTAGGTTGAAAATTGAAAGAGAACCTGCCGTCTTTGTAGCATTGGTTGTCTGGATAGTGCTATACACATGGTGATCAATTGCAGCACATTGGATTATTTATGTAGAAAACCTCTATTGGTCTACGGGGAGAGTGGGGCTATTGAGTCCACCAATGTTAACCATCTGATGGTATGCAATATGTTTCTGATCTCTACTCATAAACCTATAATTTATCACCTGACTATTGTGGCAGGAAATCAAAACATATTGAAGTACTACATTATTGCGAAAGGTCTTAGAAGGCTGCCCCTTGGTTGGGAGATTTGCTACATTTCTACTGACTGGTTGAACCATGCATTATGAATGAATTGTATAAATGCAGTAAAATAAAGTACGATACAACACAAGGAGCAGATACGATGTGATATTTGGACAACTATCATTTTTGAATTGTATCTTGCGTTTACTTTTAGAGTGTATTATGGAAATTGTTGCTAATTAATGCACTGCTGAAGTTGTATGAAATATACTTGTATTATGACCATTGCACTTTTAATAAAAAATGTTTCAAAAAAAGAGTCCAAAGTATACCTAGATCGAGGGGATGAACTCAAACATGATTTGTTAGAGGAAAACAGAGTTGCTTGTGCACAGACATGTACTGTCCAAGTAAGTGAGTATTGTGGCAACGAAGTATAAACGGTGGTTGGGACAAAGGCCATGGTATACATTCAGAAAATAAATGTAGCAACTTAACAGGACTAGGGAGCTATTTGCTGTCCTCAGTCATAAAAAACTGTTGAAAAACAGGAAGGACACACCCACTTGCAGGTAGGGTTCTGATGCAGACAGGCCCCCACACACAGTACTAATCACTCCTATGGCAACTCTCCACATCACACTCTGCCACTGTACCTTCCAGTGTGATTCAACTCGCCCGCTTGAAGATACCAGAAATGTCACATACTTACACAATTCCTCTCAGTCAGACTGGCTGTCAAACGCTTACTGCTGGAGACCAAAAGGCAACAGCTCAAAGTCTGCGTCCTCCTTTGAAGGATCAATGCATGCATACAATGCGCAAGATATGGCGCATGAAAGAGGTTCACGGCCGAGGGGCAACACATATGAGAAGAGACATGCAGAATGGATCATAACGCAAGCCTGCTCTCTATTCCTATAGGCAGAGAACATGTTTGCTTTGCATGAGGTGGTGAGATGGTTCCAGAAGTTCTGGTATGTTTCAAATTATATAACACTCTCACTACTTGGGTGGTCAACTGAATGTTGTCTGTGTAAAACATTGACATTATAAATATATATATTCTTCAGGAGGCTGCCTCTCGGTATCAGATTCATTCCCACTGTTAATTACACATAGAAGTGCCTTTTCCAAACTGTTTACTAAGAATGTTGGAAAGGTTTTAATCCACTCGTATGTTTCCAGGATGCTTCCAAAACCCAGTATGGTGTTGTTCTAAATCATTTTCAACACTGCTATGCTCCTGAACTGCCATTTCATCACCTAGTGGAATTCTGTCCACAATGTTTGTAAGTTGAATCACAGAGTTGCCGAAATAAACCACATTATCATGCTGGCATCTCTTGCCCCAGAAAATGATGAGCAAAACACAGAGCCATTGCTCATCCAACAAAATACTTAGGGGCCGATTCATAGAACAAATGTGCGGCAAAATTTGTGGTGCAAGCAGGCGCAAGCGTGAAAAAGCAAGCGCACGCGCACATGCACACGTGCAATTCATGGAAGGCCTTGCGCGTGTTTTCCCCGGGATGTGCACCAAATCCACGCATGGCGCACACGGGCACGCATGTCACTGCAGCATCCTGAACGCCGAGTACGACGCGCACAGCGAAAACGCACAACGTGTTGCGCACACACCAAAAAGTGGGCGGAACACGTGGAATGGGGAACAACGCGTGAAAAAGAAGGCGTAACTGGGGAAGTTATGCTGGGAAATACACGGAACACCCAAACGCATGCGAACAACAAGTATTCATGGAATCGAATACGGGAAACCTGCACGCGCACATGCGGAAACACATTTGCCACATGAAGGCAGGCGGAAGCGTCCCCGTGCAGTATAAAAGTGCGCGCAAACAACAAACACGTATATACAGCTACAATGAATGTCCCATTTCTCGCAGCACTGATCATGGGACAACGCAAGAGGAGGAGAATAGCCAGGGCCCGCATTTTTTTGCCCAGGACTAGCCTTTTTGGAATGCCTGATGACCAGGTCAATGGCAGGTACAGGTTTCTACCCCATATCATCCTAGAACTGGTCAGGGAGTGGGAGGATGACCTTACATCACCCATCTTGTGCTCCCAAGCACTGAGCCCCTTGGAAAAGGTGCTCAATGTCCTGCATTTTTTGCCCACTGGACAACTGCCATAGTTGGGGGTGTCTCACAGGCCACGCAGTCACGCTGCCTACACCAGGTGTTGGCAATCATGATTGCGTGCCCCTCAGTCCGCAGGCACATATACATGCCCAGAACACCCGCAGAGAGGCAGGCCGTGGTCCAGGACTTTTACAGGGTGGCACACTTCCCCAAAGTGCTTGGTGCCATAGATTGCACCCATGTGGCCCTACGTCCACTTAGGGCCACTGAGCACATCTATCGCAACCGCAAGCACTGGCATTCCATCAACGTACAGGTTGTATGCAATGCCAATGGAATCATCACCTCTGTCTATGCAAACTATACTGGGTCTACCCATGACAGTTTCATATACAGAATGTCTGCCCTGAGCCGGGCCCTGGAATCTGGGAAGCATGGTGACACATGGCTCGTAGGTGAGTACAAATGCCTGTGCACATGCATGCATGTCACACACAGACAAATACACAAACCCAACTAATCACAATCATTATGACCTCCCCAGGGGACAGAGCCTAGCCTCTGAGCAATCACATGATGACGTCAATACGGAACCCCACCACACCATCCCAGGTAAGATACAACGCTGCCCATATTGCAACCAGGGGCATAGAGGAGCGTACATTCGGAGTGCTGAAGTCACGCTTTCGCTCCCTTGACCGCTCTGGTGGGCAGCCACTATATAGACCCCCAGTAGTGTGCAGGATCATTGTGGCAGCATGTGTCCTGCACAATGCTGCAACACTGCGGGGCATACTGGTGGACATGGTGGTGCCCCCACGTCCCCAACCACAGGCACAGGCGCTGCTCATGGGAGGGGAAAGGGCACGTGGCGAGGCAGCCCGGACCCAGCTTGTGGCCACATTTTTCACCTAAACTCCCACCCCTTTGGAGTGCACACAGGCCTAGCACATACCAGATGACAATTGATGATGACAAAGAGACAGTCAACTGTCACAACCTTACCACCCTGAGAATGTTGCTACGGAAGTGCCACATTGTGTGCATCCCTAGCTACTTAAACATAAACAATCCTGTGTGACCAAAACAAACACATGCAAGGTGTAAATCGCACCACCCTCTGTAAAACAGGCCATGACAATCAGTGGTATGTCACCCAAACCCTCCCAAACCACATCACCCTTGTTGCCAAAAGCACAACACATGACCAATTACATACAAAGTGACACGTGATAAATGGAAATAGGCCTGAGACAATCACACCTGACATGGAATCAGATGAAATTTCTGACCAACAACCTCCCACACATACAAAGTCTCACACAAATGAATGCCACCAGTGGTACCATCAACAAAAGACAGAATGCCTGTTGGCATGCACATTGCCCAATCCAAATCTGCAAATCCCTAACCCGTCTGCTGCGTGTGTCTCCTGCAACACACTGCTCAGCACACAGCACAGTGAGCAGCCATTGTGTTGGGGATACACCTTGAGCATCATATAAAAAGGACAAGCAACAAAATAACCTACTGATACTTGTACACGATCCCCAAATGGTAAGCGATCATTCGCTGCAGGGACACAGCATGCCAGAGAAGGCAATCTGTGTGCACGTGTGGGCATGGAAGGGTGGTTGTATGTGTGGTGGAACATTGTATAAGTGGGTGTGTCAGTAGGGACATGCTCTCAATACATGCATGTGAAATCAAGTGACCCTCAGTGTCTTGTACACATCACATGTGAACATTGGCCATGTGTACACCCCAGTATGTCAAACCACAACAATCCCCTGACACCTGAAAAGTAAACCCAACACAGGAACAACCATTGACCAGCAGAACACATCATGTACATTGTACACCACAATGACAATGTCAGAGAGTGCCCAAACACTGTAGCCCACGCGTAATGTCAACAAAATGCCCTCCCTCATTTACTCATCACCATGACCTTCAGAAGAACTGTGTCTTGGGTCTGTTGGCTTCTTCCTTCTAGTCTACCTGGCTTCAGGATCCCCCTACCCCTTGGTTCCCTAGTTCTACCTTTCATGTTAATAGGGTCCAGCCCCCTCAGAGGCCACCTTGACTGGTAAAAATACCAAATCTCAGCGAACTCCAAGGAGCCAAACCCCCAAACCAGAGAAAAAGCCTGTAGGCACCAAAAAACCCTGTAAGAGTCTCCAGTAGATGACTTGAAGTCACTGAATATGGCCAACACATGTCCAAGCAGAATGATAGAATAACTACCAAGTGAGCACAGCTGAACAATGGTTCAACAGGATGGTTAGCAATTTTAGCACACAATAATCAATGAGGATGCAACAACTGATGGGTAGTGTCACAGCTCCAGTCTCCAGGCGCAGGAGTGGCACGAACCAACCACTCCATAGTCGCGGTCTGGGCGCCTGCAAGGTAAAACTTACACAGGCCTCCAAGACCCCGGTGGGGAAAGAGGGTTAGGGATCCATTGGTTGGATAGGCATCAGTATTTAGGATAACCGGAAAGAGGCTCAGGAGAGGGGAGGTGGATGGGCAAGGGAAAGTATTGAAAATACAAAATCCAACTAATGACAATTACACATAATCAATAAGAGAAACCATGTACTTCATGTGCATTGTACAATATGGCTCAAAGGCAAGCAAAAGACTTATCATTGGGGTTAGTGCTGGCCTCCTGCCTGCACACTCTCAGGTCCAGTAACAGGAGCAGTTCAATGCTGCTAAGAGAGCGTGAGTTACTATTCTCTGGGTGTTTTTCCCACACACACATAACAACATCCATATCTCTAACTTAGTGACTCCTCCCCAAACAAGCACTCTTGTCTGCTGCTTTGTTCGTATAGTTTTGCTTGACACCGTGATGGTTCATACACTGTTAATGCGGTAAGGTAGCCATACGTTGCCCTGCGTTAAACGTAAGACCATGTATAAAGAATCACACATTATAGAATGTGCCATGGATGTGCTGCTAGACGCGTGTGGTGAGGTGCGACTTCAGTACAAGTAGCGGTCTGACATCCGCGGCTTTCTATAGGCAGCGCACATGGCTAATTCCATATGATAATGATATGCACTGCACTCGAGTTTGTGCGTCGCTGGGTGCCTATTAGTTTGTGGCTAGGAATGCTACTGTGCTAATAATTTAGCTCCTATGGATCAGGGGGAATTGAGGATATGGCCAACGCCCCCTGCGTGTGCCCCTGACAACTGTGAAAGCTTCCTGGCATTTTCTCCTCAGCGCGGCTTAGCTGTACTGCGCTTATCTTCCACAATGCCTGGCTAAGTTCACCAGCCCTGGCACTACTTAGCTTGCATGTGCGAGGGGCCTGGAGGAAGGTCGGCTGGGTGTGGCCCTTCGTGCTGCTCACTTTGCTTGTGCACCACCCAACGTGGCCAGGGTTTTGTAGTTCTTCGCCCGGTGTCTGCTGGGAAAGGTAATCGGGGGGCTCATTTTCCTGCAGAAAGGGCATAAAAGCTTTGAATAAGGCTGTAAAGTTTCCTGTGTGTGTGTCGTTATGCTGGTTGTCACTGGGTTCTGAGACCTATATCTGAAATCCTCACACACAACCCCAGGTTCTGTACCCTGACAGGTAGAGCGGAACTTGAATTGAAAATAACCAAGGAGGCTGGCACAACTGGATGGTTGAGCGGAAACCCAATCAATCCTTGATAGCGTGAACAAAGAAAGGCAGAGACAGCAGAAGTCTTGAAAGGCACAGAGAATGCGAGATAGCCGTAAACAGCTGACAGCAAGTTAAGAGCCACAACAGTTGAATAGCATTGGTAAAAGCCAACAGCCAACATAAAGTCATGGATGTAATAGATGAAAGACCGGAGGAGCAACAGAAAGATGCTGTTGTACAGAAGTGTACTTAGGCAAACGAGGCAGTGTAATAGTATGTGGAAATAACAGCCTGATAGACCGTCAGACAGATCTGCAACAAGGACAGTAGCAGGAAAAAGAACAGGGACTAAAGGCACCAAAGTGTGAAAAACAAGTAAAAAGCAGTTGTCCAGTAGGAAAACTGCACCCTCAGGCAGCATCAAAGTCCAAGAGGGAAGACAGACACAAAGTGCCGTCCAAACGGAATGAAGCGTAGTAGTAGTAGTGTAGACGGACATCTCAGGTGAAGACTGGACCGTGACTTGTGCCTCTTGGGTGACATTCCTAATGCATCCTCCTTTGCCACAATCCCCAGGGGCTGTACACAACATGTACCAACTTTACATTGTCACCACCTATCCCCCTCCCACCATCAGTGTGAGTTTGACAGCTAATGGGTGCAGGCTGCCGTCTACAGCATGAAGTGCATCAAGCACGTATACAGGCAAGAAATGAACATGCATCCCAATCAACATCAATAAATGGACATTTCAATAATGTACTCACCAAAATTGATTGCAGACATGCCGTGGAGAAAACATCCATAATCCCCACTACGGGTGTTAACACAAGTCGTACAGCAGCAGACATGCCACAGATATGATGAAAGTCCAATGCCCTTGTGTAACTGGTTCTTACACCGAACCATCCTTGAGAGCCCATGGATAGGGGAAGCATGAGTGGCATATGTGAGTCAGGACCCCAAGCTGCAAACACATACACGAAACAAGCTTAAATGGGCCCAGCTGGAACAGACATCGTATGCTTTCAAAAGTCACAAAGCACCACACTGTCACATGAATGCACAATAGACAAACAATTTTAAACTATATTAACTAATTAAACTAAATATAAAAATATAAAATGGCCACATACGACCCAGGGGGGGAGGCACCAAGGAGGGGGAGGTACAGGGTGCCCCTCAACACCCACATGCAATGATTTTGAGATAAAAAAAACCTCCATGGGCTCAACGCCTGGACGGGCCGACCTTTGTGGGAGATAAATCGTCGTCCTGCTGCCCCTCTGACTTAAAAGGTGGACGTGGCACAGTACCCTGACCACACCTATGCACAGCTTGCCCCTCGTCGGCAGCAAGTCTGCGGGACTGGTAAGCCTGGTTCTGTGCAGCGATGACCCATAGGTCAGCATGTAGAACCTCAAGTGATATGCATTCTTCCTCTTGCAAGGTAGCACTTGTAACACAGAGTTCTTCCTGCATGGCTTGACATGACATCTGGAGCACCTCCCTGCATGTACGTAGGTCAGCCGAGATGGTATTCTCAAGCTGCTCCAACCTCTCCTCTGTCCTCTGGGTCATGTTGAGCACACCCAGAGTAGATCTGAGGGATTGATGGTCATTCCTCAGGCCCTCCCTGTGTGCCTCTGCGTGAGCAGCAAGTGCTTGACACAGAGACACCATTTCAGCCCGGCATGCCCTGTCTGATGCCGCCATGCCCAGCCTGAGTGAGCGGTCCGTGGACCGTGCTGCCCGCTGCTGGAGCTCCACCTGCCTGGCAGTGGGGAGCACAGATTGGGCCACACGTTCCATGCTCTGAGCGATCCTATCAATTGCTGCCCCCTGTTGTTCTAAATTGGCATACATGGATCGCTCCCACTCAGTATACCCCGGTGGCACACAGGCCACCGGGTTGCCGGGCTTGACACCCGCGGGGCCTAAGGAGCCGCGGTCCTTGCTGTGTTGGCACCGCCCACTGCAGCAGGACTACATCCCCCCATTGACGTGATGCCCCAGGCACATCATCAACTTGTGTGGAGTGTGACCATGCGTCCCGATCCACCATAGGCAAAGGATCCAACACCGTCTGGCCCCTGAGTGCAGGTGTCACGGACAGAAGATCGTCCACATCAGAATCACTCACCGTAGATGAATGAACATGACGTACATCCAACTCAACATTGACGTCAGAGTGATAATCCGGGCTAGACTCATTGCCAGCCCTAGACACGATGTTCTGGAGAACATGTAGACATAGTGAATTTTCCAAGCAAAGTGAGGGCCTGCAACCAGGCATGAGGGACCATAACACACAGTGCGGTCCGAGCTGCGGGCAATGAAGCCTCGAGAACACCCCTCAGGGCGTGAATGAGCACATTGTGCTATGAATGTGCCGTATACCATTATTCAGTGTGTCAAATCATCACGTCCAGGCTCCAGCAGATTAGTTAAATGGGCCTGGGCGTACACATACTGCACCACAGTGCACCTTCAGGATTGTGCCAGTTGAACATAACGGGCGCAAATCTGAAATCGCAGCAGCATTAACGTTAATCAACTACATTTTAGTCATTCAACAAAAAAGCTGGAGAGAACACATGTGTAAATGAACACCTTCACACACACATGAGTGAGTAGCTGCAATGTTGCACTACACAACGTTGAAGCTGCTTGCATATGTGCATGTGAAAGTGTTCAAGAACACCTGTGTCTATATACCCCCGTATGTTGATTATCAACAGCAACCTATACAGCAAAGCAAGCAGCTACAATGCTGCTTGCTTCGATGTATGTGAAAGTGTACACATACACACGTGAAGGTAGCTTCACAGTCATTACAACCCGATTGGCAGGCTACAATCAATCTGCGGCCTATACAAGTTGGTATAGGCCGCAGATTGACCAATCAACTTTGCTAAACACCCATTAGGGTGTTCCAATACTGAGTACGTGTCACAGGATGCACCTATGCCCGTGGTTGTCAAGACAGTGAAGGGATGACAATCTGACCATACATGCCAGGTCACTGTGACATTTCAGCAGTGAGTAGGCATGTAGAACGGTGTAACATGGCTCAGAATTGGGTTGGTGCAGTACAGAACATGTGTATGTTACCGACTATCCACATGAACAAGTACATTATGATGTCAATCAATAAACATGAAGGCAGTGTAAGGGCAGGTTCAGGCATCACGTGCAATGTGCATGAAATGGGTTGCATGGCTACAGGCAACCCTCCCCCCTTAGTGAAATCGCAGGGAAGCAGTTCATGGCAGCGAAAGGTTGAGCAGAGAACTGTGTATTGGCAGACAGTGTTGACTAGCGTTGATTGCATCATCTGAGTCAACTGACAACACAGAAGATGAGAACGGGACAGTAAGCAGGACACATGATGAACCCTCAGTAGTACACCCATTTGTGCAGAAGGCACTACACTAGTTGAACAGAGACAGGGGTCCTGAAACAGGGGGAGGTCTGTGCCCCACACAGACTATGACACCCTAAGCATGTGCGTGATGCAGGACTGAGCCAGAGTGGGCATGGAATGGATGATCAAATGCCATTAAATGTATGTCATCCTGGACACGTACTACAATGATTATCCTGCCAAGGACACATAGGGGCATGCATGGAATTCACATGGAGCATGAATGGGCACTCATGTCCCTGCGGATCATCTGCCAACTGCACAGTCCGAGTGAGACACCCTGCATCAAGGACAAAGGATGTACCCTACTGTATGTGTCTAGCAGATTGGCAGGGGGAAGTGTGCATGTACACAGGAGTGTTGAATAGGCCATTGCAGTAGTCCAACATGATACCCACCAATGCCATGGTGAAATTGGGGTGCAGGGGGGTGGAGGGGAAAGGGAGCATGCCTACGTGGAGTACCCGAATGCAGGCAGAACACACATGCACGTCAGTAATGCGATGACATAGTCCGAGTGCTGAGTGTAAACACACCCCAGGCTACATGCAGAAGGGCCAGTGAGCTGGAGCATGGACTGGGGGGCAGCCGGGTGACTAGCATGTGAGTAGGGAGCAAGTGTTGTGATGACGCCAGTCCCTGTCTGCTCTACATGTCCAGCATGCTGCACAGCAGGCATGCATCAGTGAAGCATTGCATGACTTGCACATGAGAACCATGTACACATAACATGTAGTGGCAGTCAAGCACAACACATCACACAAACAAATCACACATGGTCTGGACAAACACGCGGCAACACTCACTGGACACGGCATCAAAGTCCAGCATCTCTCCCACTCCTTCGTACAATTCTGCCGGTATGAATTCCGCAGCGATCAACTCGTGCAAAGTGAGATCTTCCTCCTCAGGTGGTGACCCACTGCCCACCTGAGTCATGGCATAATTGGAGGCACGCTTCAGTTTAGCACAGTGTTGGAGGTCATCCCAATGCTTTTTGCACTCCTGAGCTGTGCGCAACTCAAGTCCGAATGCACTGACACCCTCCCCAATATGCTTCCAGTGGGACAAACGCTGGGCAGCCGTAGTGTGACAATTCGGGCCCACTAGCATATCACAGTCGTGTCCCGACACGTAATCCACAAGGAAGTCCAGTTCCTGCTTGCAGAAAGGCTTCTTCCTTGACGTGCTGGAGGCTAGAGCCGTGTGTGGGGTCCCAGCCTCTTGTGCAGGTGCAACCTTCCTCCTCTTGGACAGTGGTCCAGACCCTGACTGCCGTCCTGATCAGTAGGGGCAGTGACACTGGTGGATTGAACCGAGGGAGTGGCAGGTAAACAAGGATGGAAGCCCTGACTTGCGTCAGTGGCTGATAGGTGCCCTTGACTGGACCTGCGCAGCAACATCCGCTGTGCCAAGGTCATTGACCGGGACTGTCCTGGATGGTAGACTCACAGCCGGGGTGGTGTCGGCTGCATCTGTCCATGCACTTGCCAACAACCGGCTGCTCGGGGCAGCAGATGACAATACGGCCCCAGGGACATGTGCCTTGGCCAGGGCAGCCCTGCGTGCACTTACCGTGTGCCTCCTGACCTCCTGGAAATCATCCTGGGACTCTTCAGGTGCCAACGCAGCATGCGCTGGCTGACCCTGAGCCTGGGTTGTGGTGTCCACAGCTGCACCTGCAGCTACCACTACCCTTGGGCCCGTGGCAGTCGATGAAACGTACTGCCGGGTCACATGGGCGCCAGAGCCAGATGCAAGAGCTGCATCTCCCAGAACCACAAGGGGTGGTGGCATGACTGCACAAACACGTGGCAGAACATCCTGCCAAAGTGGTGCACCCCTGCCTCTTCCCCCTCTGCAGCCACCCTGTACACCTTGCAGTCCCCCTACTCCTTGGTCACCTCGGCCACGTCCCTGACCACACCCGCCACCTGGAGAACACCCAGCTGAGACACCCCTCACCTTTCGTGGCCTCCCAACCATGGCACAGATGTAGTAGTGCCGGCACAGATGTAGTAGTAGTGCCAATGGGAGATGTACATGACAA
The DNA here is from genome assembly GCF_040938575.1 of Ambystoma mexicanum. NCBI lineage: Eukaryota > Metazoa > Chordata > Amphibia > Caudata > Ambystomatidae > Ambystoma > Ambystoma mexicanum. The sequence goes on along the minus strand of NC_090924.1, from coordinate 37,876,895 downwards.
TTGCCCTGGGCAATTGGGGTGAAGGGAGTGGGGTACTAGATGTTAACAGCAGCCCTGTGCGCCTGCAAGGCTGTATGTGACCCCGGTGATGAAGTGACGGGTCACACAATGCTCAGGCACCCCAAAACTGCAGTAAAAGTGTGCACGCAACCCCCGGTAGCCCACGTGTGTGGAATTAACCTCCCGCAGTACGTGGTGGTACCCAGGGACATGAAAAACACGTACACGTGGGACATGCAGGCTACTATGACCTCGGAAATGGGTAACCAATACACAGGGGTACCCGCAGTGGGAAAGAATAGCGTGCACGACTCACCGTCTGGCTAGCGTGCTAATGAAAAACATGTGTAACCAATACCCCGCCAAAAGAAGAGATACGTCCTTGATCCGCTGTGAAGTAGTGATGGCCCGTGAAACAACCAGAAGTAGCAACACACGCGTCGGTCTCCACAAAAGGCAGGTACAACGAACTGCTGGCCCCGCTCACCTTTAACCCGTGCCGAGGGAAACACCTGCGCGTGTCACATCACTTACTCACTTAGGCACTTTACTCAAATTACACGTATTAACACGCAGACGTGCAGTTTTTTCACATGCTAAATCACTATGCACCCGTGCCGAGGGAAACACCCGCACGCATTAAATCACATATGCCCTTACGCGCTAAGTGCCTTTCCTAGAATTACACACTGACGTGCTGTTTTTTCACATGCCAAATCAGTCCGTATCAAGTTGGCCTTGCGACACCACACAGAAGACCATGCTCCTGCCCAGAAGGCCATTTTCCTGCTACCCAGAGCCCCGAGCCAACTCCCACCAACCATCCGCTGCTGCCTGCCTGCCTGCTGGCCACGTGCCCTGCTATTTGGTGCCTGCATTTCAGCCATCTGCAGTGGTCCAGTTGCTGTGACCACCCCTGCTGGAACAGAAGACTCCCGACTGAAGTTCCATTGCTCCACAGCCCAGCACCAGGACCCAGTTGCCCAACCACATCTGCCTTGGGGTTGCCATGTCAGGGGAAACACCATCAAACACCACTGGCAACCCCCAGCCAGAGTGCCAGAGGGCTGCCAGCTTCACACAAGGAGAGGTTGGCATCCTGGTGGAGCAAGTACTGGTGCATTATGATGTCCTCTATGGAAGAAGACGCGCCGACAAGGATGGACGGGAGAGTATCTGGCTGGACCCTCAGGAAGGCCCAGCGCCTCTTGGAAGCAGTGGGTGCAGTGAGGCACCTTTCTACCGACGAAATTAGGGTCCGGGATTGCATTAACCCAGCGTTTCCCCACCAGGTCCTCGAGAGGGAGACAGGTCCGGAGTCGAGCGTTAAGTGTCCATGCATACTTATTGGACGCAGTGCATGTTGAGGTGTGCCAGGAGTGTGCAGCTTGGACATATGTCTGAAAAGGGCCATGTAAGGATGTGTATGTGCAGGGACATGACCGTGCTGCATGTGAGTCCTGTAATGTGTGATGCACATCAATGGTGTATGTGTTCCAAAGCATGATGCACAACTGCATGTGGAGATGCACACATGTTAGTATTTCTGTGTATGTACTATGGTATGGTTGGGGTGTGACACATGGATGCTAGTTCCACCTTCACGTACATGCATGGCATACATGTGTGTGTGTGTGTGTTTCACATGTGTGCGACAGTGATACGCCATGGATGCATGTGACTCAGACATGTAGGAATGTCACACCGCCCCCCGCACAAAAGACACGCCCCTCTATGTCCTCCTCTCAAGCAGCACTCAAATCCACACATCCCAACAGAGGTACCTTACTGCCTCAACAGGTTCCACACTGTAGGGCACGACATGGCACGCTTGACAAAACTGGAGTTTATCGCCCTTCACGTTTGTGGCAAGTTAATTGGAGGCTCCTTCATCACAATCAATCACACTGTTCACGGAGGACTGTCCGACACAACACGGCGCGGATCACGTGACTAGTTGCCTAGCAATACTGCAACGCTTTGGTAACTTGCGTCACGTGACCGTTGTCACGTGTTTCCCTACGTCGGATAAAAGGAGTCCAGTTACTGACAGCCTTGCTTCACAGCTGTTCTTTTGGGATCACGTGTCGCTCGCGCTTCGTTCAGGACTTTTTTCACTTTGGACCACGGCTTTTGTACTACGGATTATTCTTCGTCTAAATCCTGTCAACTTTGGAACTTTGGATATATTTGGCTGCCGAACTGTTTTCCCATAACGGACTGCCTCGTGTCTTGCCCTAACTTGCCTTGGAACTTTGATCATCTGTTGCCGACCTCCACGCTGCTCTACGGACTGCCTTGTGTCTAGCCCTTATTTGTTTTGGACCTCGCTCCTGCCTTAGGTGGTTGCCTGCCAGGACTTTATCAAGCTTCACCCGGACCTGTTGTCCTTAGAACCTCCCTGGGTCCACGCTCCAACACTCACAGGTATTTCAGTGGTTCGGGTGTTTATACTCAGATACTGCATTCTGTAACATTACATAACCATATACCTTCCCTTACAGCGCTCCAGGGGTTCTTCCGGTTGTTCCTGCGTCCTGACTCCACGGACTACCATCTTTGGCCCTAACATTCATTCTGACAGGTATTACTGTGGATGTCAGTTTGATATTTGGGGACAGAGGGATAGCCCATACTCTGCACGACCATCAACTGTGTAACAGACTGTGAAGCCCATTTTTGGTCGTCCAGAGCATGAATCCCTCCACCGGGGACCCAGTGACCGCTTTGATACAGGCAGTGGCATCCCTCAGGACTGACATGGCCGCCGCCACGACCGCCATACATAACCGGCTTGATGCCCTACAAAGCACACGTTACCCATTGCCCCCAGATGCCGAATTCGGGGATACTGTCCCCCCGAATCAGCCAGCCCCTGTTCCAGCCCCTACACCCACTCCTGTGTTACTCCCAAACCCTGTTCCTCTTGCCGCTCCAGAACGTTTCCAGGGGGATCCTCGGAAATACCGTACTTTCATTAACCAATGTAAGCTTCATTTTTTGTGCAGACCCTTGGCTTTTCCCGATTCAGTCACAAAGGCCGCATTTCTTCTTTCACATTTATCTGGGGTGGCGGCTACATGGGCAAATCCAATGTTGGAAAACAATCATCCCGCCTTGTATGATTTTGATCTTCTCACAGCGGAAATGGCCAAAGTCTTCGATACACGCCATAAGGCTCAATCAAGGGATCTGGAACTCCTAGACCTAACACAGGGTAAACTATCACTGATAGAATACATCGCTCGGTATAACCAACTTGCCGCTGAGACTTCTTGGCCTGAGGAGAAAAAGGCAATTGTGTTCTACCGTGGCTTGTGCAACACCATGAAGGATGCGCTTTCAGTGGTTCCTGCTCTTCCCTCGGTGTTTTCGGATCTAGTGGATCTTGCTTTACAGATCGACGCAAGGAGATCCGAGAGAAGGACAGAAACAACGTTCACTAGCCAGTCCGGTCCAGCCTCCTCTACCACTTCAGAACCCATGCAGATAGGTGGTATCCGAAGCCCGATAACATCAACCGAACGAGAACGCCGGAGAACGGATAATGCCTGTTTCTATTGTGGGTTGAACGGACACTATGTAAGGGAATGCCCCCGACGTCCTAAGAACAAAACCCCGGGTTTTCAGAGGGCTCGCCCATGATTCAGGGGGCACCGGCGAGCCTATCCACAAATCCCTCTGAACCCGCCTTTGGCCCCGTCAGACCGGTAGTAGTCCATGCCCTTATGAAACCCACTAGGGAGGTCACACATGTGGTTCATATTGTAATTGATTCTGGGGCTACCGGATGTTATATCGATATAGACTTGGCCCATCGTCTCAACCTACCCCTGGTCAGAAAAGAACATCCAGAACCCGTACATGCGGTTGATGGCACATCTTTGTCTTCCGGTCCCATCCATTTCCAGACCGCTCCCTTGGAAGTATTGATCCAGAGTACCCATAGGGAAGTCATGTCATTTGACCTTATCACTACACCCCAATTCGGCATTATAGTGGGTATACCTTGGTTACGGCAACACAACCCGTTGATTAATTGGGGAACGGGACAAGTCATGTTCGAATCTGAAGTGTGTCAGCAATTCTGTCTTGTGGAAAATGAGTCGCTCTCCTCTCCTGCCACAATCCTTGGTGCCCTGGCAACTACTCACATTGATGACATTACACCAGACACTAGGCATTTGCATACCGTGGGGGCCATCCTGGCGAACATTCCCGCCGAATATCATGATTTCCACATGGTTTTTGATAAAGCCACTGCGGAAGGTCTACCCCCACACAGACCTTACGATTGTCCGATTGATCTGGTTCCAGACGCTCCTATACCCAGGGGTAAGATCTACTCGTTGTCACACCCAGAGGAACAGGCCCTCAAAGTATACATCCGTCAGGCTTTACAATTAGGGCACATCCGTCCATCATGTTCCCCGGCTGCCAGCCCGATATTCTTCGTGCCAAAAAAGGAAGGCGACTTGCGGCCATGTGTAGACTATAGGAGGTTGAATGCCATTACTATTAAAAACAGGTACCCTCTACCGCTCATCTCCACCCTACTGGACAGGCTGACTAGGGCTACGGTTTTTACCAAACTGGACCTAAGAGGGGCATACAACCTGATCCGTATGAGGCCTGGGGACGAGTGGAAGGCGGCCTTCTGCTCCAAGCAGGGACTTTATGAGTATACCGTAATGCCCTTTGGGCTTTGTAACGCTCCCGCTACTTTCCAACGATTTATCAACGACGTATTCTCTGACATTCTGGATACGTTCGTGGTGGTATATCTGGACGATATCTTGGTTTTTTCATCCTCGTTGGAGGAACACGTCTGTCATGTCAGAGAGGTCCTTTCTCGCCTCAAGGCGAACGCTCTTTTCGCCAAGCCTGAGAAATGTACTTTCCATTCAAAAGAAGTGGAGTTCCTAGGTTTTTTCATCTCCCCCGGGGGTTTGTCCATGAATCAGTCTAAGGTTTGTGCTGTTATGGAATGGCCGACACCGGTTAACATCAAACAACTCCAGTCTTTTCTTGGTTTCGCTAATTTTTACCGACGGTTCATCGCAGGCTTTTCTTCCATTGTTTCTCCTCTGACCGCTTTGACCAGTCCTCAGGTTCCTTACATATGGAACCCTACACATCAAAAGGCATTCGAGGCTCTTAAGTCCAGGTTTGCTTCTGCCCCTGTCCTGCAACACCCCGACTCCGACCTACCCTACGTTCTGGAGGCAGATGCCTCATCATTTGCTCTAGGCGTTGTATTGTCCCAGCTGTGTCCAACCACGGGTAGTTTGCATCCAGTGGCCTATCATTCTCGAAAGTTCTCGGCAGCCGAAACTCATTACACGGTAACCGAGAAAGAACTGCTGGCCATCAAGGATGCCCTCCAGACCTGGCGACACCATCTTTTGGGGGCCAAGCATCAAACAGTGGTCTATACTGACCACAAGAATCTACAAGATCTGGCTTCCTTGAAATGCAGCAACAGCCGGCAAGTACGTTGGCACTTGTTCTTTGCTGCCTTCGACTTTGTTGTGAAACACCGACCAGGCTCCATCCACGGCAAGGCTGACGCTTTGTCCCGATCTCCCGGTGGGGATTCATTAGTTTCATTTCCAGACACGTTATTAGGGAAAAGCCACGTTGTTTGTATGTGTACACCCTCGCCAACCATGCTCACTGCTATCAGACAATGGGTTGCTCAACATCCTCATGCACTCACTGAATGGGACATTATACTCCGGGACGGGCTGCCGTTTGTCCAGGACAAGCTGTTTCTTCCTACCTGCGAGGTACGCAATCAGGCGCTTGCCTGGTCGCATGATGCTGCCATAAACGGCCATCCCGGGCAACAACGCACCCTTGAATTATTACATCGCTGGTGCTGGTGGCCATCCATGAGAAGAGACGTAGAAAACTACGTAAACACATGTTCTATATGTGCACAATGCAAAACGCGCAGAGGACGACCATTAGGGTTACTTCTGCCGTTACCCATACCTCCCAGGCCATGGCACACCATCTCTATGGATCGCATCACTGATTTACCCCGTAGGCAAGGTTACAATACCATATGGGTTATTGTCGATTCATATACAAAAATGGCCCGTTTCATTCCCTGCACGGGCATACCATCGGCCCCAGCACTGGCTCGCCTGTTTTTTAAGACGGTTTTTTGTCTGTTTGGTTTACCACAAGTCATTGTATCGGACCGGGGATCCCAGTTTACGTCCTGCTTTTGGCGTGCTCTTACCAAACTCTTGGGTATTGATGCTCGCTTCTGTTCGGCGTACCATCCCGAAAGTGACGGGCAAACCGAGAGGGTTAACCAAGCCCTAGAGCAATACCTGCGTTGTCTGTCCCTTCAGTTCCAGGACTCCTGGCCCAAACTGCTCTACCTTGCTGAGTTTGCATACAACAACTCTCGTCATTCAGCCACTGGGTTTTCCCCCTTTTATTCTATGTATGGGCAACATCCACGCGTCCTTCCTCTCCCTGATTTCTCATCTGCCACTCCTGCCGCCAACGCCTGCGTATGTGATCTAGCTGGTGTTCATGCACAAACCCTGGTCCATCTCCGTGAAGCGCAGTCCGTGATGAAGGTTAAGGCGGACCGTAGGCGGGCTGAGGCACCGGTGTATCAGGTGGGCGATCGGGTGTGGTTATCGACCAGGCACCTGCGAATCCCTGGTTGTCGCAAATTGTTGCCTCGCTTTGTGGGTCCCTATCGGATCATTAAAATCCTGAATCCCGTGGCCCTGCGATTGTCTGTTCCAAATGCTTGGCGGATCCATCCGGTCTTCCATGTATCCCTCCTCAAGCCTTACCTTGCTTCCACTCGTGTCCTTGTTCCTCCCGCCCCTGTCTCTGTGTCCTCCCAGGACGTGTTTGAGGTCAGTGCCATCCTTGGATCACGTTTCCATAGGGGTCGCCTCCAGTACCTAGTGGACTGGCTGGGTTATGGCCCCGAGGACCGCTCTTGGGTTCATTCCCGTGATGTCCGGGCACCGCTTTTGGTGTCGCAGTTTCATAGGGATAACCCGGCAAGCCCACGTGGTCGTGGGCCTTTGAGGGGGGATTCTGTCACACCGCCCCCCGCACAAAAGACACGCCCCTCTATGTCCTCCTTTCAAGCAGCACTCAAATCCACACATCCCAACAGAGGTACCTTACTGCCTCAACAGGTTCCACACTGTAGGGCACGACATGGCACGCTTGACAAAACTGGAGTTTATCGCCCTTCACGTTTGTGGCAAGTTAATTGGAGGCTCCTTCATCACAATCAATCACACTGTTCACGGAGGACTGTCCGACACAACACGGCGCGGATCACGTGACCAGTTGCCTAGCAATACTGCAACGCTTTGGTAACTTGCGTCACGTGACCGTTGTCACGTGTTTCCCTACGTCGGATAAAAGGAGTCCAGTTACTGACAGCCTTGATTCACAGCTGTTCTTTTGGGATCACGTGTCGCTCGCGCTTCGTTCAGGACTTTTTTCACTTTGGACCACGGCTTTTGTACTACGGATTATTCTTCGTCTAAACCCTGTCAACTTTGGAACTTTGGATATATTTGGCTGCCGAACTGTTTTCCCATAACGGAATGCCTCGTGTCTTGCCCTAACTTGCCTTGGAACTTTGATCATCTGTTGCCGACCTCCACGCTGCTCTACGGACTGCCTTGTGTCTAGCCCTTATTTGTTTTGGACCTCGGTCCTGCCTTAGGTGGTTGCCTGCCAGGACTTTATCAAGCTTCACCCGGACCTGTTGTCCTTAGAACCTCCCTGGGTCCACGCTCCAACACTCACAGGTATTTCAGTGGTTCGGGTGTTTATACTCAGATACTGCATTCTGTAACATTACATAACCATATACCTTCCCTTACAGCGCTCCAGGGGTTCTTCCGGTTGTTCCTGCGTCCTGACTCCACGGACTACCATCTTTGGCCCTAACATTCATTCTGACAGGTATTACTGTGGATGTCAGTTTGATATTTGGGGACAGAGGGATAGCCCATACTCTGCACGACCATCAACTGTGTAACAAGGAACCCGATTGGCAGATGTGACATAGTTGCCGATGATTGCACTGTGACAGGTGGTGGAGATGTACAGATGCATGTCTGTCTGTTGGCGTGTTTGCATGTGTTCGGCACTCTCTATGTTGCTTGTGACGTCATGCAAACCTTCAGATGTTCATGCTGGTGTATGTGTGTGGATGCTGCTGCCTGCTGCACGATTCCTGTCAATTTGTGCATGTGTGTGGGTTCAAATGATAAGAGTGTTGGGGATTGTGATGCCATTTGTGAAGTTTGACACCACCACTCATGTGCAACTGTCACATGTGTATCCAACCATTGTACAGTGCCCTGATGCCTGTGTTCTGTCTCTCCCTGTCTGCAATGTCGACTAATGAAGAGGGCGGAGATGGTGTTGTGGAGCACAGTGGCAGGGATCCCACCGCCAGCCATAGACGCAAGGCCCAGCTCTCCTTCCATGTAGTAATCTCTTCCGGGAGTGAGGAGTCTGGTGCTGCGTCCATGGCCGCAGCTGCCGAGGGAAGGTCCAAGAGGTGGAGGTTTGAGGTGGACTCCTCGGCAACAGTAGGGGTAGCTGAGCCCCCACAGGGGCCTATGGAGGAAGATGGCACAGAGTCATCCAGGTTGGTGGGGGTTTGGTTGAGGAGGAGGCCGTGGAGGGCCCACGCACGGTGCCTGGAGGGGGGATTCCACTGGTGCTAGTGGTGTAGTCCAGGGGCTGGGACAGGAGGCAGCACAGGCCGCCGCAGAGGTGCCTGTGTGTAATTCTGTCCCCGATCCTGCGACTGCATCATCCCACACCAGCAGGGATGCCTTCGTCCAGACCCGTTTTCAGGGAGGGTTTGCCCGAACAACTTGCCTTCTTCTTCCTGCAGACGTGGCAATCCGTGACCGGATTGAGCCTGTCCAAGCTGGGGTGGCGTTGCGCCAACCTGGTATTCGGGATGAAGTGCAGAGTTCTTGTGAGGACAATGCACGTCATTTCGAATACCTCATTGACTGCGTCAGTCTACTAGGACAGGTCACTGCTGCTGAGTTCCTCCGTGTGCTGGATCTTCTAGCGACCCCCTCCTCAACTGAGCCCCCTATGCGCCAGTCATCCTCTGTGCTATCTTCCTGCCCAAGTATCACCTTGGCACCCTGTGGAGCTTCCCCTGACCCAGCCGCCAGGCTGGTGGAGGACACATCATTGCCACAGTCGGGAGTCGGAGGTCCAGCAGGGGTGGTCACCCCACCAACTGGACCCCAGCAAGAGGAGGATGTGCAGACATCGACAGGCAGGGCACATGCACATCAGCAGCAGGCTCAGGGTGGGAATGATGATGGCTCAGGGCCATCAACATCACAGGGGCAGGCATCGGCCAGAGGGCAGGAGGACTCTGGATTGGGAGTGTCTTCCGTGTGGCAGCGGTTGGGCCAGCAGATAGACCTTGAGGCCTGGGAAGAGGCCCGCCTCCGGAACATCAACGTGGGGTTCGATGATGCCCTGGCCCGGAACATCAAAAAGTGTGCCTTAGGACTTGCCCACTGCCTTTGTACATAGTTCTTTAGGGTTAGGTTTCCTTTGTTTTATCTTTTTTTTTTTGGAGTTCATGGACTTTGCTCCACTTTATGTATATAGTTTTTTATTCATAGGACTTTTTTGTAGGTTTCCTTTTGTTTGGGGATCATGGACCCTTTGGACTTCCATTGTATATAATTCAGGTATTTCAGGACTTGTATATACTTTCTTTTTTTTACAAATCCCATGGATCAATGGTTTTTTATTTTTTAATTCACATTGACATTGGTGATGGACCACTTTTCTTTTTTCATGTCATGGTTTTTTGTTTTTCATTGGATTTTCCTTCTTTTTATTGCTTTCATTAATTCTTAATTTTCAAGTTAGATTTTCATTATGTTATTTCATTATGTTTTTTTAATACATTTATTTTAACTTCATGATTGGTGTTGTGTACTATCATTGGTTTTGTGCATGTCTTAATGAACATTGCCTCAGTCATGTGTTGCCACTGTGTGGCTCTGTTGTGCATTTTTGCATGGCCATGGTGATTCTTTTAAGACTCTCATGGCATGGGTAATTTGGGAGTGGGTGCAGTAGATGGTTGCGTGCTCATACTAGGGGGCAGGGGGATTTGGTTTGGAATTAGGGCCATGGTTCTGTTTTGTGCCCATCAATAGGGGGGGCATGAGTCAGGGCCTGCTGACAGATGCCGGTCAATGGGGGTGGGTGGGGGGTTGGGGGACATGAGTCGGGGCCTGCTGGCAGTTGCCCGTCAATGGGGGCGTGTGAGGGGGTGGGGGGACATGAGTTGGTGCCTGCTGGCAGGTGCCCGTCAATGGGGACAGGGGGGACATGAGTCAGGGCGTGCTGGCAGGTGCCCGTCAGTGGGGCGCGGGGGACATGAGTTGGGGCCTGCTGGCACGTGCCCGTCAATGGGGGTGGGGTGGGAGGGTGTGGGACATGAGTCGGGGCCTGCTGGCAGGTGCCCGTCAATGGGGGTGAGTGAGGGGGTGGGGGGACATGAGTCGGGGCCTGCTGGCAGGTGCCCGTCAATGGGAGTAGGGTGGGGGACATGTGTCAGGGCTACTAAGTGCATGGTGCCATGTGGACTGCCTGCGGGCCATGGACTGGGGTGATGGGCTGCTTGCGGGGCATGCCCAGGGGAGAGGGGCTGCCTGCGGGCCATGGACTGGGGTGATGGGCTGCCTGCGGGCCATGGACTGGGGTGATCGGCTGCCTGTGGACCATGGACTGGGGTGATTGGCTGCCTGTGGGCCATGGACTGGGGTGATGGGCTGCCTGTGGGGCATGCCCAGGTGTGATGGGCTGCCTGTGGGCCATGGACTGGGGTGATGGGCTGCCTGCGGGCCATGGACTGGGGTGATGGGCTGCCTGCGGGCATGCCCAGGGGTGATGGCTGCCTGTGGGCCATGGACTGGGGTAATGGGCTGCATGCTGGCCATGGACTGGAGTGATGGGCTGCCTGCGGGCCATAAACTGGGGTGATGGGCTGCTTGCGGGGCATGGCCAGGTGTGTGGGGTGGTCCCCTGTGGTGTTGGCTGCCTGCGGGGCATGGTGAGGGGGGGCACACCCGGGAAGGCACACACTGCCAAATCATGTGTGAAACTCCCTGCGCACCCCCGAAATACACGTACCCCGCTCGCCACAGCGAAATCGCGTGTGAAAGTCCATGCGCAGCCCCGGAATACACGTACCCCGCTTGCACCAGTGAAATCACATGTGAAACTCCCCGTGCACCCTTGGAATACACGTACCCTGCTTGCGACAGCGAAATCGCATGTGAAAGTCCACGCGCACCCCTGAAATACACATACCCCTCTTGCACCAGTGAAATCGCGTGTGAAAGTCCATGCACACCCCCGGAATAAACGTACCCCGCTTTCGCCAGCGAAATCGCGTGTGAAAGTCCATGTGCACCCCGGAATACATGTACCCTGCTCGCGCCAGGCCTATCGCGTGTAAAACTCCCTGCGTACCCCTCGGAATATGTGAACCCCACTCGCGCTAGCAAAATCGCATGTAAAACTCCCTGCGCACACCCGGAATACACGTACCACGCTCGCGCCAGGCCTATCGCATGTAAAACTCCCCGCGTAACCCCGGAATACACGTACCCTGCTCGCACCAGCAAAATCACATGTGAAAGTCCATGCGCACCCCCGGAATACACGTACCATGCTCATGCCAGGCCAATCGCGTGTGAAAGTCCATGCGCACCCCCAGAATACGCGCAGGCAGCCCATCCACCCTCCACATGCCCTGCAGGTAGCCCATCACCCCAGTCCATGGCCCGCAGGCAGCCCTTCACCCCTGGGCATGCCCCGCAGGCAGCCCATCACCCCAGTCCATGGCCCGCAGGCAGCCCATCAACCCTGGGCATGCCCCACAGGTAACCCATCACCCCAGTCCATGCCCCGCAGGTGCCCACACCACAGGGGGGACTTTATCCATGCATTTTACCTGACGCAGCAGGGTACACATATTCGGAGGCGTGCACAGCGAGTTTTACACGCGATTTAGCTGGCCCGAGCGGGGGAAAACGTATTCCGAGGGGTGCACGGGGAGTTTTATATGCGAGTGGGGTACACGTATTCCGAGGAGTGCACGGGGAGTTTTACATGCGATTTCGCTAGGCGAGCGGGGTACGTGTATTCGGAGGGCTGCACAGGGTGTTTTACACACGATTTCGCTAACGCAGGCGGGGTACACATATTCCGAGGGGTGCGTGTGGAGTTTTCCATGCGATTTCGCTGGCACGAGTGGGGAACGTGTATTCTGAGGGGTGCACGGGGAGTTTTCCGTGCATTTTCTTGGTTGGGGGCTGTATGCTGGTCCACTGGCCTTTTCGCCATGTACTGGATTTGGGCAATGTTTTTGGCAGACGGGGCGGAGTTGGGGGCGTAACTGGTGCTGCTACAAGGTCTCTGCGCCACTCTGCACCATGGCTGGTTATGGATGTAAGTATCCATGAATACACTGTGCACTTAAATGGGTTTTGGCCACTTGTGCGCTAAATTCTATTAATGACCCCCTTAATTGTGCCACCATGATGTGTTTAATGGCACAAACTGGCCTGCCATTTTAAAACGTGAATCACCATGTCATGTATTTATTTATATTTATGTATTTATATTTATTTATTTGCATTTATAGAGCGCACAGCTGCCCTTAGGCATAGCAGCACTATACAAGGCTTATTTGATTACATAAGTGCATATGAAGACATCCATACATACATGTCGCATAGCCCCAAGTAGTAGGGTGTGTCTTAGTTGGTTACATAGTGCTTGCAAAAAACATACAATTTGCATAACCCAATTTATAGGTCTGCAACAGCATAAAAATGCAAAGGTCCAATTAGGTGGCATTGGCATGAATCTCAACCCCTTCTTAAAGGGTGGAAGCAGCATCCAGTGCATAGGTCAGATCCAGAGGCATCTATATTTGCGCAGCCCTATGTTGCAGGGTGGCAGCAACACAGAGATGCAGTCTCAGGTAGGGTGGCAAAAAACATGTTACACAGCCCCATGTTGCAGCAGGCGGCAGCAACACAGAACGGCAGTGTCAAGTAAGGTGGCAAAAAAATGTTGCCCAGCCCCATGTTGCAGGGTGGCAGCAACACAGAAATGCAGTCTCAGGTAGGGTGGCAAAAACATGTTGCCCAGCCCCATGTTGCAGGGCGGCAGCAACACAGAAATACAGTGTCAGGTAAGGTGGCACGAAAATATGTTGCCCTGCCCGTTGAAGCAGGAGGGCAGCAGCGTACACCTGCAGAGGTCAGTTATGCAGGTAGGGGTTTAGGAGAGGGGGGGCAACAAGCAACATAGAGAACAGCAGGAGGGAGGGTGGGGGGCAGACAATACTTAGCGGGGGACCATGGGGAGGGGCGGGCAAACACAGAGATATCATGGCGCTGTTACCAGAGATTAACATAATTCCTGGACACTACGGTAGTGGGGGTAGTATATAAGAATGTACATCGTAGAGCCGCTCCATTAAGGAGCGAAGAGAGAGGTTGACAAAGCAGGCATTTTAAGAAGTGCCAAGGTAGCGTATAGTTAGATGTTAGTTGGCTAGGGCTAGTTTTACTGTACCTGTGGCACAGTCATCAAAGTCACAAGCATGGTACTTCGGGGTGGGCAGCAACAGGGTCCGTTGACGGCAGCGGCACCGGCATCCCGGGAAGACAGGACATTAGGACGAGGGCCTGTCATAATGGCAATGTAGACACATCTAAACTATCCTTGCCATGAGCATTGCCATCACAATTGCACATTTACATACACTACAAGGTGCCGCCCACGCACCCATACTGACCCACTGGCTACACGCAATCATACCATTTCCTAATCTTCAACTTATCACATCCATTGTCTCTTTCACCAAAAAGTATAAAGGTCGGGCTGTGGGTGTCACTCATCTCCTGCCACCAGTCTGAGACACAGGAGGCCTCAGAGAAGCAGCAATTGCAGAGAGTGCAACTCAAGGCATGACCAGCTTTGTGAGAGCGTGGTGCCACACACGCTCCTATACCCAGGCAGGACAGCACCATTGCAGACCTGATTAAGTGCAGTATTCTGCCTTTCCATCGCAGCACCTCTGCATTGGGTGGATGAGCGGCCTCTGCATCCAACATTAAAATGGGAAAATGGGAAGATGAATCATGAGTGTTAGCACCTGCAGCTCCTTAGTGACACCATCTCATTAATTTACTTCATAACTACTGCTATTGACTTCCGTCAAAATACACCGACTTCCGAAGCAAGGAAACAACAACAAGCATGGGATAATGACCTTTCCCCACCGTATGGTTCTTGACCTTGCATCAGGCCATATTGTTGGATAGTACGTTCTGCCACGATAATGAACCCTCAATGCTACATGAGCACATTGATCCCATTATAGATCTCCTCTCAGCCAATCAGAATGATTGGAAAGCACTATATAAACTTGGATATTGACCTTGGTTCAAACAGTCTGACAGGAGTATCAACCAGACAAGCAGCATATAACTAATTGCCTTCAGATGTGTAGATGCAGCAAGACGGTTGTTCAGTTAATTTCCTGACTAACAAACACAATGATAGACACAATGTGTCAAGTTTATTATGACTATTTCTATGTCCATTAAATTAACGTTTCAAGTCTCTTTTAGTAGCAGAGTCCCATGTGCGAATAGCCTTATAGACGTTGGGAAGAGCCCAGAACATTATTGATTGGGATAGTGACTTATAACCAATGTATAGCCCTTGGCTTCACCACAGGCAATACTTGGTGGCAGGCCCTTATCCTGCAATATTGACTCATTCCCTTGGTCTAAAAGACTACATTACCATATGGATGTCATTTGTGACCGACATTCTACTGATCAGAACTCAGTCAATAAATACTGGCAATGCTATTCTGAAAATCCTGCTAATGCCATACAAACTATGCAGCACATCCAGGAACATCCATTTCATGAAAACATGGCCAAGACTACTTCAAATGTTCTGATAGGAAACCAAAGTGCTTGCTTTCAGGCAAACAGAATACTCAGAATTTAGTCAACAACTGCCGTATTGACCGCACTCCAAGTGTTTTGACTTCAGAAATAGACACGGAAATAAAGGAAATTATTTCACTTAATTTCTCAAACTTTAATCTGTAGCACATTTCACCAAAATATGTTTTCAATATTTATTGTCATCTCTCACTCTCAGAAAAGCAATGTTCCACTCACGTGAACACACTGTCAACTATGACAAACTGCTCAACAGAAAAAAGCAACCCGTCCTTCTGGAAACTGGTCTGCCATTACTCCAACTCTTCTGCAAGAAAAACAAAGCAACTCTTCTCTTGGAGGATCGTGTTTCACTGTACCTAACCAGTTTAACCCCAAATTAAGGGTTTCGAAACAGGAACACTTTGGGCCTTATTTACAAAGCGTTTTACAATGGGATTGCACAATTGTAAAACGCTTTTGTAAATCAGGCTCTTTACCTTTAGTTGCCAATCTGTGCTTATTCTACAGCTTGTTTGTTTGTTTTATTTATATTGCACGCCTGACCAGAAGGTATCTGGGCGCATTTGTAAGCAGGTACAAGATTTAGGTTACATATATGGTCATCAGGGTACAATATGCAATGTTCATACAATAAATAAATGCATAGTAAGAATCAGGCATACAAGGAGTTAAGGCAACACTAGTAATATGCAAGTAGCTCACCACAGTACCAGGGCAGTCAATGGTCTATCCAACTTTTGATGTTAGGACTAAAGTTCATGAAAGATTGGTTCATTTGCAGGTGAGTCGGAAGAGCATTACAACGTTGGGCAGCTTGCACTGGAAAGCTCGAGGCCCCCGCCTTTTTCAAGTTGAATCTGGGGACTATGATACAGTTTGAGTTAGCTGATCTGGTAGGTTGTGCCGAGCATTTTCTGGTGATGTTGTCTTTTAGGTAAGGTGGGGCAGTTTTGTTCAGGCATTTATGTGTGATAGATGCAATTTTAAGCTGGATTCTGCACTTGATAGATAGCCATTTGGTGCTTCTTCTCACTTCGGAGATGCTAGCTAGTTGCAGTTCAATAAAGTTTACAATTTACAATGGTTATATGTCTATTTACTTAAACCACTATCCAACGGAACATTTGTCTTTAAGCAATACAACTTCAAAACCTGCATTGGTGTTAGCACTGCCTGTTTATAGTGTAATGGATTTAGGGAAGAGTTGGAATTTGGGATAATGACCCTTAACGAACGCATGCCTATTACGTTTTACAGTCTCTTAATATCCTGTTTATAATCATGAACTCTCTTGTGGCCTAAAACATGGTATAGGAGTATGAAGAGGAAAGAAACGTGGGCTGTTTACATGTGGGCTTTTTTGCCACATGCTACAATTTCCTGTGAGCAATGCGCACTTTACAGAAGTTTGCAACATATCTTTTCAACCCAGAAGCCACTGCGAAACTGAGCAAAGAAGTATAGTCCGATCATCGATCATTGCAGACAGCCTAACAATATTCTGAAAGCAGAACACGTTTTGACTCCCCTTTCACCCACCCACTTTTCCCTTGGCGATTAATATTGGAATTGCTTTCTGGGATCGGAATGTGTGCCTGCTCGGAATTTAGCACAAACTGCGAACTTTTTATTTTATTTTAGAACCTTGTTATACACAAAGCAAGCATGTGAAAAGGACAGCTACCATGTAGTTCAAAGGGTACTCATTTATGATGATATAGTGAATGTCTTGATGTTGACCAAAATTATGAATGTTTAGGGTTGTGCTCGTGGAACGGTAAAGCCACTTTAAATTAAATTGATTTCTAAAGCCAATCCGATAGAACTAAATGTAAAAGCAAGGTACTAAAGGCAACATCCGAGATTTCATCGAATACAAAGCTACAGTCTTTGAAATATGAACTGAGGATGTTTTTACATTTACAAGGGTATTGCATTACTAAAGATGGCCGGTGTGTGAATAACGTTATATTTGATCTTCTTTGTTGTGTGGTTACAATCAGATCTGTACTACATGTTTAAAAGTTTGCTATTCATGGTAAGCTAATGTTTAAATACTCCATTTTCCAGTTATGATTTGTTTAACTGTGTAGTTCTTTGTTAGTCTGACGTTTTTCAGCATGGACTGGGATGTACTGCCCACCAAACATAGTGGCGCACAGGTAGGCGATGGCCTGCTGTGGGAGGAGATGTAGAGAGAATTGTATGTTGATCTGAAGGTCTAATGATTTTAAAGGCATACAGGTAAACCTCCTCTCTGATCGGATTACTAAAATAATTTAGATATTACAGCATTGCTAGAATATTTATAATTTATTGTATTCCTCCCAAAGTCAATGTCATGGTGGAGACATATGGCCTCAGAGCCCTACTGTGATGAGTTGCCATCTGTAAGGGTCTGAAAGCTCTGGCTTTTTTGAGTTTTATTAAATAATAAAATAAGGCAGGTAATTCCATCTCTGAAAGGGGAGCCTGCTGATCGGGTTCCCCTTTCAAAAGCTCCATGCCAAAAGCAAAGCTTTTTATTTGAGTCCTGCTGCATCAGTATCCTGATTTGCAGCACTGTCTCTACCAGTGACACAGAGCAGGTGCAGAGATTACAGATCTGTCGTAACAGTCAAGTCTCTGCAGCTCATGCACTGAATTTAAGATATGCACCCCTGTACTTAAACTATGGTGATCATAATTAACCCATGATAGTGGCAGGATAAACTCTAAAATACATCTATGCCTGAATTAAGGTTTGGTGCATGGCAATACTAATAATCATTGCAGCCACATTCAATTTGAAACCACACATGTCTCAGCCCTGCGGACCCAGTTCATCTGTGGAAGGGTTTTGTGTATTTATTCCAGGCAAGGCTCCCCCTGCCCACTGGCAGAACTGTAGCCTTGGGGGGTTGACTCTCTTAGTTCCTTTGTAAAGGCAGGTAACACACTTCCCCATAGACAGCCACTCCACAGGAAGCTGGCTTGGGAACAGAAACAAAGGGCACATCCATTCACAAAGGGTTAAGCCTCACAACAGGGTTCTGAATTTCTGAAGTCCTTTAATTCTATTGAGAAGGAAAGGGTGAAGGGTTAGTGTAGCCAAAAAGAGATCTGTACAGTTTTGGGAGAAGCTGCCTTCGCCCCCCACCTCCCTGCCCTCCCCACCTCACTTCCCTTCTGCCTCCTTTGTCCACAGCGGGCGGCATAGCAGCTTCCAGCCGTGTGGAGGCTGAAGCGGGGCCATCCCCACTCCGCGCCTCCATAGGGCTGGAGGCTACCATCGCCCCCCGCCAGGGATACTAGTGCATCTTTTTTTCCCTCCCCTCTCCCACCTCCGAACCCCACTTACCTTCTTCTTTGTTGTCTTTTGGGAGCAGATGCGCTGGGAACATTTCGCCGCAGCGTTTTCGGACATAAAAAAAGTGCTTTTAGTGACCCGGCCACGCAGATCTTGCGGGCCGGTGTACTAATGGCAATATGCCCATGACCTGGTAATGCCCCCGCCGCTGAGGGCATATTGCTTAAATAACAGGAGGGTTGTGTTTCTTTTATGCAGACAAGTTTCCTGTATTTGTGTGGAATCTGGTGGCTGTCTTTCCCATAATTCAAAGATAACCTATCATCTTCAATACTGATTCATTCTTTTGAATACAACCGAGTATTCAGAGTGAAAAATGCAGGTCTCTTGGCCCAACATTTTGGACTGAGATTTTCGTGGTGAGTGGTGTTGGATCAGGGGTTGTTTCTCTGTAAAACAAATCCTCAAAACTGAGATGTTTGCACAGATTAAGGTCTTCACAGTGCCTTTATTTGAATGTCAAATTGTCTTTATGTAACATGCACAATCGCAATTATCTGTGTGTGTGATGTAATATAAACCGTTTTATTAATTATGTTTTTTAAAATTAATGTATTTTCACAAACGGAAAGTAATTTTGTTAAATTGATTATGACTTTAGTATCTAACAGGCAGGGAAAGAGCTTTTACTTTTATAATCGCAATATAGAGGGCCTTCCCGCATCCATACCTAGGGTAATTTTCCCTACATGCCAAATTACCTCTTTTTGTAGTAAATGACAAATAATAATAATTTAGTATTTATATAGCGCTATGAACCCTCAGGTATCTGAGCGCTGCTTATTATTACCCACAGTGTGTGGTGCTCTTTCATTGACCTAGGAGGTTGAAAGGCTGAGTTTGGCTGTGCCGGTATTCAAACCTGCATCAGCAGGCTCTGCACAGATGTCAAAGCAAGCACTCTACTCGCTGTGCTATCAGACCGGCTGAACTAAAGTGCAAAAACACTGGCATAGAATAAAGTGCTGCATGCAGCAAATAGCTACAAATGTGAAGTTCTTGTCCACCTCGAATGTAGGGTGACAGTAATCAGTTGGCACAACAGCAAGGGCATGGCAAACAAACAGCAGCTGTGAAATTGTCACTGGACGTCAGGTAGCACGAACATCAAGTGAAGTATATAGTGGCAAGTGTCAGCAACAGAGCTGGCGAAGCAACACTTACAATAACATCAATTGACAGCAGCTGACAACAGTCAGGAGTGACTATTAGAAAGTGGCTGCATTTGGGAGCCTTCAGTAGGGTGCAGCAGGAAAGCAGTTGCAAAGTTGCTATGGTAATGAAGACCCTTGTAGGTAAAAAGACATTGAGAAGCAGCAGAAAATGGCACGTGATATAGAAGTTGGTATGATATGGTATGGTCATGTTTATTTATTATACACAGGCAAGTGTTTCAAAGTACTCAAGGAGGGAGGTAACAAGGGGAAAAACAACAGTCATTCAGAGCCCTTGAATTTCTGAAAGATAAAAGTCTGCAAAGGCAGGGTAAGTGCATACAATACAATCAACAGTGTGTATAACAGTAAATAGGTCTGACAATGATTCTGCAGTTTTCCCAAGTGCATTGAGGTGCCACCATGCAAGGAGGGCAGACAGGGAAGATAGATAGACGATCTTTAAGGCATGGTATGTTCAGATCGTGTAAGAGCACACACGGTTCAGGAGAGGGGAGGGGGGTAGGAGGACAAGTGCAGGGGGCAGGTGAATCCAAGTGTGCCCAGTCAGTCAGAAACTGGGCTAAGTGCTGAGAGATGCCACTCTCATGGGTCATTTACCAAGTGCAGAATTGATGAGGCAAGTGCAGGCCCAGAGGCAAGTGCGAGAGGACTGGCAAGGGTGACAGGGAACTGTGAGACTCCGAGGTACACCCGGCAGGCAGTCAGCAAGCTTTGTGGAAAAGGAGGGGGAGAAGGATAGAATAGAGAGAGAGATTAGCAGGGTAGAGGGAGAGAGAAGGAAGAGGAGAAGAGGAATGTCTCAATGAGTTTCTGGATCTTAAGGAGATCAGGCTCAAGACAGTGGGCAGAGGGAGGTTATTCCAGAGGGAGGCCCCTGCTGAGGATAAAGATCTCCCTCCAAATCTCTGCTTGGAGAAACCGGCTCACTCGTAGAAGGTTGGAGGTAGATGAGCAGATGGCTCATGACGGAACGTATTTAGGTAGGCATCATTGCAGAAAGGTGGGTCCCAGGCCCCAGAAATCCTTGGAGACAATTTAGAGGGTCTTGAACTTGATCCTTGCAGTCACGGGGAGCCAGTGGAGGGATTTCAGTACCGGAGATATACAGTCCCTGGGCTTGAGGTCAAGGATAAGTCTTGCGGTTCTGTTCTAGATGAGTTGCAGAGGGTGCAAAGCAGAGACAGGGAGGTTGAGACATTACACATGGTACACAATCACCATGATAATTTTGGCTGTTCAACGGTTAAAAAAATGCAGGAAAGGCAAACACTTATTTCTTCAGAGGTGCTGGTGGTGCCGCGCCTCACTGTTATTGGTTTCCAGATACAAGCTACAAGTTGTAAACATTATAGCAATAATCAGTTTTGAATGTTTAATTCCAATCCAAACTCTGCAATTCTACCAAGCAGACACGACCCATGCTGTGCAGAGGCTTATGCTGCACTGGTATGCGTTTCAGTTCCATTGGTGACCCACCTTCAGCTTTGTCTTCTCATTGTACTCTATATATTTCTCACATAATTGATGTCCTAGATCAAGCGCTAATTTTCAACATGCTGAATGGCGGCATATATTGATTTACCTTCATCAGGATCACAATTCACAGATATTTTGTCATCACAAGGGGAGAACAATGTTCATTCACACCAAATGGTGAGCACT
The DNA here is from genome assembly GCF_040938575.1 of Ambystoma mexicanum. Classification (NCBI taxonomy): domain Eukaryota; kingdom Metazoa; phylum Chordata; class Amphibia; order Caudata; family Ambystomatidae; genus Ambystoma; species Ambystoma mexicanum. The sequence continues at coordinate 37,855,638 of NC_090924.1, read as the reverse complement.
CATTATTTGGCAATTTGGTCACCAGTACGAGCAGTTCTACCTTGGAAAATATGTTTACAAGGGTCTGAACGATTTAATGAGAAGTTATCAAAATACAGTGTCACTTCTCCAAGGTATCCAGTGTGTATATCAGTTGTTATGTCCACGATTTCCCAATACCCATAAACATTACCAAAGTTGGACTAGTAAAGTCACATGGATGGACAAGTGACATTCTTTTTTAATTTATGATTGTTTTATTGTGTTGGGTAATGCCCCATTGCTGAGATATAGGCTCCTTAACGTTAGCCTAGTGCATTACAAGACCTGCTAATATTCATGCCTGAGGGGTTTATTGCTATTAGCATCCACAATATGAATAGTTTTTTCATTAAGTTGAGAATTAGCTTCTTTGCTGTTTTTCAACTTGAAATGAAACTACAATCTACGATGGCTGCCATGGACATGGGAACTACCGGTAGTCCCTTCTCCCTTTCCATAGTGGCTACTGCACCAACAATGATGTGCCGGGAACACCAAGTGTTCCCGTTGCAAGCGCCAGGGACAAGGCTTGGCAAGGTAAGTTGGGGTGTGTTGTGGGTGGGTTATTGATGCGAAAATTAGGTTTAGCGGTGAGGGTGTGTTAGGGAGAATTCTCCAGAGTGGCTAATTTCCCTTACCTACTGAGTCCCTCAGCAGCTTTGCTGGATTTCTAGGATTTTTTTCACCTGGTAAGAGTGTGAGCCATTTTTCCCACTCTTACATGTGTTTTGCTGTGTGTGTTTAACATTTTTGTGTTCATAGACTGTGGAGCCTCACTTACTCCATAGGCATCATCTTTTTACCGTGTGTTACACAGCACCTTCAGTGCAGTAACACAGGGTTGTCTTTTTAGACTTCCACTCAGACTCCATTTTCTGGGACTGACTACTTTCTCCCAGAACATGTAAAGTTGCCATTGACTTTATTAGTCTTTTTAAAACCACAGACCCAGTGCAAACTATCTTACATAGAGTACTGGAAAAGGTCCATAGTTATCCCTTTTTGTCTGTCTCTCATGGAACATTGTTTTGTCCCCTTTTCATTAAGATTTGGCTGGTGGCAGTGGTATCTACCCTATTTTTCCTCCCGCAGTTATTTTATATAGCCTTGGTATGGTTTTAGGCTATTTTAGTAGCCTTGAACTTAAACCCGCTGGACCATATATGTTTTTATTTGGTTCCGGCTGGGTTTATTTGCCATTTCTTTTTGTAAAGGTCTTTCTTGTGATTTACTCTGTGCACCAAACCAGGTTTGTTCCCTTTGTTCACCGACCTTTGGCGGGCTAATGCTCAGAAGCCCTCCTTATGTGTCTGAAAGTCTGGGTAGGCAGGATGTTAGGGAGGTGTTTTAGGACCCCTGCCATGGGTTCCCTTGGTAACCCAAGTCACAGTCCTGTTTGATTGGGTAGGTGACTGTCCCGCCAGGACAGCCACACTGCTGTGTGACTGACAGCCAGGCTGTGTGAATGGGTGAAAACTGCATAAAAAGCAGGTCTCTGTGACTGAGAAGGCAGAGTCGCCACTGGATTGAGAGAGCCAAAGAGAAGCTGACTTAAGAGGACCTCTACCCCGACTTAACCTCCCGTTGAAGCCCTGCTGCAGGTCCGAATCTCCAAACTTCGATGACAGGGAAGATCTGCAAGGAATCTTCTACCCTTGAGCTGGTGGGACCAACCAGTTCGCCAAACTGCAAGCCAGGCCTCCCTCCTTTGGTCGAATTTGCTTTGCACAGCTACAGTAAACCGGATAGCCAGGAGGATCCGACCCTGCTTGGGTTTTAAGGAGCACACATTTTATTTGTCGCTTTGCTCCGCTGCTGGTTTCTTCCCTGGGCAGTGCAGGACCCTCCAGTCTTCCTCCTTCTTGTCAGTCCAACAGTCGCTTCCGGAACCGTGAGCCTGCAGTACCTGCCAGGAACTTCTGCCACAGCTACAGCATTCTTCTGCTCTAAAGATACTTTGCTAACCCGGTTGTTCGTTTCGTCCAGCCGCGGTGAAAGTGTGTGAAAACTTTTGCCAAACCGAGGGCTTGTCCTTCTTTATTCTTTAAAGTAACTTTTCGTCCCACCTACTTCGTTCTGAACTCTTGGCAAAGACTTAACCGCAAACTACCCTGAACTGTGTGATCCTCTGCAAAGCCTCTTGATTTGATTTCCTCTCTGTAGTTCCTTTTTCTAGATTGCCCTGCCCTAGTTACTTACTTTTTGGTGCTGCTCAACCTTTGTCTAACTTTGTCTTTCCCTCCCTTTTAAATTACTGAAGTGCCATTTTGCTCACACTTAATTTTGAGCCTAACTTGTTCAGAATCTATTGGGTGTGGTGTAGTGTATTAAGATTGTGATTTTCAACTGCTTGATAATAGTGAAATGTTTTATAACTGATGTGTAAATAAATTTATATTCTTTTACTCAGAAACCTTGAGTCAGTGTTTGTTTGAATCATAGTAATTGCTCTGCTTTGTGTAACTATTGATACTGCCCACTTTACTCTTGAGATAAGTATGGCTTCTCAGCCATCGCTACCACTTTACTGTGTAGTATGGGCTTGTATGAAAGGTGAATTTGTACTGTCACTTGTAGTCTTAATTGTGTATGGTGTTCCCAAAGGGTACTGCATATAATTCTTCTTAACAGGTTGGGAGAAGGGGTTGCTGGGCAAGTGGACGTGATGCACATATCTTTATTTTGGCGGGAGGATGGCAGCCTCCTGCTTCTGAGGAAGCATTTACTAAGTGGATAAAGACACAATTCCGAGCCTCCAGATCAGCTGTAAGACTGCTTCCCACCCCCTCACCATCGGGTGTTAATTTTCACAAAACTTTCCTCATCAAATCATTAATAACTTAAATGGTACATGTAAACAGACAATCAAATCAGCCAAACTTCCCTCATAAAATGTATTAATAATGTACTAATGCCAATAAATAGTCTGCTCTTTATAAATAAGTTATCCACATGTTTAAATCATCTAGAATAAATACAAATCTGTCTTTCCATTGTTTAAAATACTACTAAAATGAATCGCATTAAAAACTCATTAATAAACCAGTAAACAAATGTGATGTTAAAACATTTCACTTTCCTTCAGTTAATAAGTTCTTTAAGGTCATATTTGCTTTTAAATTGGTTAAGATTAGACTTCATCTTTTGTTTTATATTTTTCTAACAATTTCAATAAAGCACTATTCTAGAAGCAAACAAATACACCAGCAACTGAATGGGGAAGGGGGATATATACTAGCTGCAAGGATTGCCAAACCAGACTCCAAGTCCCCTTATGAGTCTACACCAAGAATATACAACATAACACTATACGTGACTAACAATCAGATTATGTCCAGAATATTTCAGAAAACCGACACAAGTCAGTTAAGTATTGTTGGCAAGTAGCTGTCATAAAAATAATGTTATGCAAAATATACCCGTTGGGGAATATGTGCGAGCTAGAAAGAATGGTCGAGATGATGAGAATTTTAAGAATGAAGGTGATATCCTGGATTGTAGATTCAGAGAAAGAGGATAAAAGGAAGAATGTTTGGTGAAAGCTAGAAATAAAAGCTTGCGTTTAAACAGACAGGAACTGTTAAAACCGAAGGCTAAAAATAACATGTCGAACAGTGACAATGGTGATGCAATTTTCGGCTGACAGTAAAATAATGTATAACATGTTGCATAGGTATTGGAAACTGCTTATGTTAGATAAGGACTTAGTGTAATACATTTCTGTGAATGCACAAGGAAACTTTTTAAAGCATTTAGTAGATCAAATCAAGAATATGTTGCTGTGATGGCGAAAGTGTCCAGTTTGTGTCTTATCCGGTTTGCTGATTACCAATCGATGGTTTATGCATGTTTCCATCATTCATATGCCATCCAATTAGCTATCAAGTTCCATCTGGGTGTCAATAAGATTTCAATATATGTTGTACTAGCTAATAGTTTGCTCAAGAAGAGGTTACTGTTGGTAAAACCAACATTTTATGCAACATTAAGAAGTAGGAAGGAGCAATATTAACGAAGCAAAAATTATACTTAATTTAATAAACAGAGAATCAGAAAAAAACAACAATTAATACCAAAAGAAAAATTGGAACATAAACCCAAAGGCATTCGGGGCTACCGGCGAGAATATAATGGATTAGAATGGTGTTAGTGACAGATCAGATAGAAATTTGGGGAAATAGACATGCGCTAGAGACCAGTGGCTCTGATCCCTATAAGCACAATAAATGCTTTCAAGTTCTATCTTGTTGATAATATGATTTCAATATAGGTTGTACTATCCAATAGTTTACTCAAGAAGAGGTTACTGCTGTCATAACTAATTTTGCATGCAATATTAAGTTATCATTAATTTAATATACAGTGAATAAGAAAAAGGAACCAATAATAACAATTAGACAAAAAGTGGAACAAAATCCCTAAGGTATTTGGGGCTACTTAGGTGAATTTAAAAGATCTGATTGATGTTCGCGACAAATTAGACTGAAAAATGTGGAAGTTGACATGCACGAGAGACTAGTGTCTCTTATCCATATATGTGCTGCGAACAACAGTAACACAGCATGTTCAAGGTATCAGTGTCTCCCTACCGCACATGCGCTGTACAGCAAGGTAATAGAGATTAGTGTCTGAATGTGACACGTGCGAAATAGATTGGCAAGCTACACAGCGCTCATGCGCAAGTAACGTGGCAACCATTAAAACATTGAATCTGCATGGGCTCGTTTGCACACAGCAGGCAGTAGAGATTTTTCCTGAAGGGCTATTAAGAGCACGATATAGGTAAGAAGGGCAAATATGGTGTATTGTTTGATGTATAGAGGCAGCAGGGAATGGGATGCGTGCTACACAAATCTGTTTTGGTTACTAACCACTGTTAAACATGATGATTGCAGGTGAGGCAAGGCATAAAAACAGAACAGACAGTGAGGTGGATCCAATTTATGGATTTACGAGATTAAGGAAGGTAAGGAAACATTTTTTGAAGGGTTAATATAGCAAAGATGTGGCAACTGTTTGGTAACAGGTTGACCTGTACCTTCTATTATAGATCAAAATGGAGTGAACGGGTTCTTCATACTTGGACAATAGTCCATTTTTGACGCTCAATTACAAAGTGAAGGAGAGGTAAGATCACCTCCAACAATATAAAATTAGGAAGCTCTCAGTGCGAGTCGGAAGAGGCTGCTTGTGTGTGTTTCCGGTGTTGCAGTGCGGCTTGACTCAGTGTACAGCGTTACAGCATTCTCACTGTGGCTCCAGGTCCTTTGTGGGTCCTTTACTCTAGCCCTCGCTAGACGCCAGACACTCGAACCTGTGGGTGCATTTGGGACGGGGCTCGGTTCGATCGACTGTAGAAATAGTTTCCTACACACCCTCGCAACACTTCCCATAAATTTGTGAACCAGTTTAAGAAAGATTGTGCATCAGTATAGGCAATACTTAAATGAAAATTGAGCAAAATGACATGTCACAAGGTTTAAAAATGGGTAGTTGTAAGAATTAGGTGCACCAACACAGTTCTAGATGAGAATCAATTCAAAGAAGGCAGGTCTAACAAATGTAGCCAGAGTCAGTGCCCCAGGAGCAAAATGTTCTTGTAGCTGCAGTCAAGTCTTAAATTAACAAATTTGAAAAGGTGGATGCAGAAGTTGAAGAGACAATGTTAAGAGAGAATAGCGGCCAACCCAACAGGTAGGTAAAGGATTTAAAACACCTTTAGCGCTACCGTGGAGAAAGGGCGGCCTGGCGGAACAATGAACCTTTAAATGAAGAAGTGGTTCCTGCGGTGGCGGTTGTTCCTGGTAGTTCCTGCAGTTCGGGTGATCCAGCAGAGGAAGAGAAGCTCTCGTCGTGGAGGAAGGTTCGAGTTACTGCACTACCCTGGGATGAAACCAGCCGCGGTGCAGCCCGACATATAAAAGGTATGCTCATTTAAATCGCGGTCCGGATGGACTGGTGCCTAGCTATCCGGCCTCTGAGTACAGGGTACGGCAGATTCGACCAAGGCAGGTTCGGGAAGGTGATTGGCAAGCTGGTTGGCCCCACCAGCTCAAGGGAAGAAGGCTCTCACAGGTGAAGATCTTCTCTTGTTGTGTGGAGAAATGTGGTGAGACGCTGCAGCAGGGCTTCACTAGTGGTTCAGTCGTTGCAGATGTCTTTGGCTTCTCTCCTCTTCAGCTTCTTAGTTCCAGTGGCGATGTCTTGCTCTTCCAGCGCTCAGGACCCTGCTTTTATGCTTTTATGCAAAAAGATCCCCATTCATACAGCCTCGTTGTCACTCACATAGTGGAGTGGTCATCTTGGCGGGAGACCCTCCAGCCTATCAGGATAGAGTGTGACATGGGTTGCTGAGACAACCCTGTCCAGGGGTCCTACTCCCCCTCCCACACAAAGGACCCACCCCAGATTCGGTGGCGCTGAAAGGAGGGCTTCTCGGAAGAAGCCCGCCAAAAGGATGAACAAAGGATCCCCGACCTGGGTTAGGAGTTTAGAGGAAGACACAAGAAAGAAGTTATATTAAAGTTCTGGCAATAAAAACCTACCGGAGTAAAGTTAATATTAAAATACAACAGCGGTATATTAGAGGCTGTCAGATAAAGTGGTAGCCTTGAACAATGGGAAATCCCATATAGAAATATTTGCGGTCAAATATTTATGGTAGTAACCACTGCCACCAGCCAGAACTTTTGAGAGCGGGACTGTACGGTGTCCTCTTGAAAATGAACATAGGGGAAAAACTATTAACCCCTTCCAGTACCTCCATAGTAAGATTGGTTGTACTGGTTTAAATCATAGGTTTTGACTAGTAAAGTCAATGGGGACTTTACTTGCCCTGGGCGACAGTAGTCAGTCCCAGGGTATGGAGTCTATGTTTGGGGGTCGCTACGACACCCCTGTGTAACAGATGTGAATAAAGATGGTTCCTATGGGGTTGAGAAAGATCCCATAGGCATTAAACACAAAAATAGCCTAGAACACACATAGCAAAAATGCCTAAGAGTGGCAAAAAGAGTCTCACTCTTAGCAGGTAAAAGGAAACAAACCCTTCAAATCCAGAAAAGCTGATGGGGGACTGTATAGGTAAGGGAAATTAGCCATAAAAGGAGAATTCTCCCTAACACTCCCCTATGATATTGGATGTCTATCAGATCTTTCAATCCATGGCCAAAAAAGGCAAACGGGGTCGACCGTACGGGGGGCTGGTGGTTGGTATATCGCAAAAAGGTAAAGCTTCTCATAAAACCACAAACTGTGAAGACAATATAGTAGCAGTTGGGATAGAAGTAGGCAGTGGTGGTATAGTAAGAAAAATACTACTGATTGGAGAGTACAATCCCCCAGGAGCTAGATGGAGAGAACCCTTGCAAGATGCAATTCATGAACTCTTGGCACAGTGGTGCATAGTGCCGGGGAATAATGCCATAATAATCATGGGAGACTTTAATTGTCACATAGCAGAGAGTAAAGGGACATCCACCAATCCCTTCTTAAAAGCCAGCAGTCTAATGTCACATGCCATTGTGGATTCAGAGGGACAAAACTGGCTGAGCTTCTTCCAAGCTTGGGACGTAGAGGTGGTAAATGGGAGAACAACAAGTGATTACATAGGCAAGTGCACATGGAAACATGCTAACTCTATGGGTACCCTGGATTACTTTATTTTAAGTCCAGTTGTTGCTACTAGTATTAGGGATATGAACATTAACCAGAATATCTGTAGTGATCATAGCTCGCTCACTCTTATGATTGCAATTGGTGTTAATTCCAAGGACCCTAAACCTATGGGTGATATCATATCTAATCATGCAGCATCCCATATTCGATGGTCAGAAATCAACATTAGCAAGGCGGCTATTGCAGTGTCCTCGGAGATCATTGCCAATCTTGAGGTATTTGAAGCAATGTCGGTAACTGACATCGAAGATTGGATCTCACAATTTATGAGGAATATAGGTGCAGATCACCATAAAGTGAAGCTCTTTGACCAATATATTAGAGAAGCCAAAAGAGATCGAAGATCCGAAATCCGAATGGTTAAGAAATCATCTCTTACCCCGAATGATTTATTTGTTGAGTGGTTAGCAATAAAAAGAAGTATAGAGCCTGTATTAAAGGAAAAAGATACTTGGACAAGCTTAATAATTGGCAAAAGATGATCCAAGTAATATGTACTAAAAATACTATAAACATCTGGGCCCTACTGGGGGAGGCAAGGAGCAAAGGCAAAACACATATGATTAACCCGATAGGTGTACAGCAATGGGAAAATTACTTGGAAATTCGTAATCCTACTGTTAATAAAGCGACAAGGGTAGAAACACTCATGATGCCTAGTAAACCTCCTTTTAGAGTGTCCCATGGCACCAGGGCTAAATGGGGTGGCAAATGTACTCTTTGAAAAGGTACTAGCTGATGGCATTATACCTCCTACATGGCAGACTGCCATCTTGATCCCGATTTTTAAGAAGGGAGACAGGATGGACCCCGGCAACTATAGACTGCTGCCCATGCTCGATTGCACGGGCAAGCTGTTTGCATATTGTTAGATGCATTACAGGCATGGGTGGATAAATCAGAGCTATTGTGTCAGTTCCAATCAGGCTTTAGACAAGGGTATTCCACAGCACACAATTTGGCTGTTTTGGACATATTTCGCACTAGAGCCAGATCAAAAGGCAAACCTCCACTCTTCGCCCTTTTTATAGATTTTAAGTCAGCTTTTGACCTTATACCTAGAGAAAAACTCTGGGCTAAACTCAAACTATTGGGCTGCCTGGAAGGTCTACTATACTATCTCAGGCTACTACATCACAATACCAGTGCGTCCCTGAAATTAGATACGCAGGGGAATATGAGCAAGTATATCAACCAAAAAAAAGGAGTGAAGCAGGGCTGTGTCACCACCCCTTTAGTTTACAATTTGTTTGTATAAGATTCACCAATTGTGATAAAGTCTGTCTATAATTGTCCACCTATGATAGGCTTGGCGCATTGTCCTGTTTTGGCCTATGCAGACGACTTAGTAATACTTGATCACACCTTCAGTTGCCTTCGTAGATCAACAGAGGCACTTTGGTCATATGCTGAGGCCAACGGGTTGGTTATAAATCGTGATAAAACGCAGCTCATGGTTTATACTAACAAGAAAATTGCCAGGACAAAATTGCTGATAGAAAAGTTTGAGATTCCGTACACACCAATGTATAAATACCTGGGAATCGAGCTGAATGACGAGGGAAGCGATTCTGCATGTAAACAAGCACGTACAATTAAAGCTGCCCAGATTACTGCCTTGGTATATTGTTTTACCCTTAGTTATGGGGGATATGCAGTTTTGGTGGCCCATCAGTTATATAATCAGGTACTAGCACCAATGATAGCCTATGGCCTGGAATCACTATTGTTCATAGACTTACCATGGTTGCAGATCATAGAGGGCAAATATGGAGGAAAATCCTGTGTCTCCCAGATTGTATACCGATGGCATTAATTAGGCTAGAGCTAGGCCTGATTTCATTTAAAGCTTTTGTGATGAAAAAGCCAGCAGAAATGTATAACACTATGTGCAATAACCCCAACAATAGATTGTTACTTGCCCTACATCAGGAAACACTTAAAGAGGATACGACATGTCAGCTAGAAAAATGTATGGAGGTACTTTTCAAAGAAATATGCTGGATACAGAGGAAAGGGCAGGACACTGTATAAATGAAGCATGAACTTGCTAGACGTATTGAACTGTGGGACTGGCTTTAAAATTATGCTCATTTGAACACCTTAAAAAAGTGCCAGTCAGGATCCCATTTGTTATATATGTTTAAGAAACCTCAGCAGTACATGAATCTCTCATCTTCTCCAAGACTCAGACGTTTCATACTATTACTGAGACTGAACCATCTGCCAGTATTGTCAGTAACTGGGTAATTTACCAACATACCATGGTGTGACTGTTCGTGTAGGCTGTGTAAAGATAAACACGCCATAGAAATGGCTAAACATGTATTGTCAGAATGCTCTAGTCTCACCGAGACATATACCAGACTTTATGGGAGATAGGTATACAATCCTAATACCATAAAGGATATGTCTTCCTGGGCACAGTGTGTCAATACAAGGAACATCAAGGTGCATATTTTGATGTATAATGTTTGGCAAAAGGTGGAAAAACTCCTGGAAATAACCACATAATAGTGGTTTTATATATTCCTTAATCTCATACATACACAGAAAGTTTAAGCTAGATTGGAACTAGATACTATTTTTGAATTCACATATTTCAATTTGGTCAATTGGAAATCATTGTGGACTTATGTATTTTAATTTTGTCAGAAATTATATTTTATTTTATACAGCATATCGGCAATTATATTTATAGTTGTAGCCAGATTGACTATGTATTATAGATGTTTTGCACTGTTATGATAATATAGAATTTGCAGAAATGATTGAGTTGAAATGTTTGTTTGTACTTATTGAATGTGAAAAGTTTACTTGTAAACTATTACACATTAAATAAATATATAAAATATATAAAATTAGACTATTGTATAGCCCTTTTACCACATGTAAAGGGTCCCCCATGTTTTGGGAGAGAAATCAGTAAGCTAATATAACACTAGTTTAGGATCATGTGGGTGCAGGCGACATGAATTTAACATGGTTCAGTGAATCAATATATAATTGAAATGTTTGGTAAACACATGTAGTTCGGTGCATGCTGAACACAGTCAAGAAATATGGTAGTTCATTGATCACATTTGAAATGGAAGACAGGATGCATAATTCACGTATGTGCATATATACATTATTTTCTCTATCTTCCAATGAAATTGTAACTTCATCCCCCTGATGTGGGACAACCGCTGATACACACGCTATGCAGTATTTACCAATTTTTATGTTTTTATTTGAATAACCAAAACAAAATTGTATAAAATAACATGTTGGATGATTTATGTTTAGAATTGATCGGATACATTTGTAACAATGATTGTATTGAAATATGTGAAGATGAAGGTGATTTACTGGTCCTAATCACTGCCAGAAAATAAAAAGCTCTCAAAAAAGAAAAATATTAATTATACATATTTTGTACAATAACCACAGAGGAAGTTGAATGTTAACTATTAGCTCCTTAAGCTAAATTGATGGACTATGTGCAGTGGATAAACCAATATGTTGCTTTTAGTCTATTCCAGAAGCACACTATTGTTACTATTAGTTACATTTTCTTTCCTACCACCATAAAGTGTTCCAAGAAATGTACATTATGAATGAAAGCAAAATCATGTACAAAGCTAACAAACATATCTTCTCTTATTTCCTCTGTTCCAAAACATTTTAAAGATACATTTCTCAAAGTTTCCAATTCATCATTGCAACATTGACAGTTCATGGTGGATATATAACACTTGGAACAAGGTCCCATATCTTTTAAGGTACCTTGACAGTTTGCCCAGAATCTTAAAAAAGGCCCATCTATATTTGCTAGAGGGGAGGCCAGTCAAATATATCTGCAGGTTTCCTATTTCTATATAGCTTGCTAGCCAATAAATGATTATAGTTGCTCGTGGAATCCTGTGTTAATGCATGATTTTTTATTTATTTCAGCAATCCTCTAAGGCCACTTCATTTTGTTATGGTATATGATATGATTTGTTTTGGCCTTTATAACGTGCCTGTACACAAGTGTTTTGTTAGGCAAGATTTGGAGCAGTACCCTTTGGGTGCACTACAACAACATTGACCTCCTGGCAATAGGAACCCAACCTTTGGTATAAGCCTGTACTACACAGGTTTGTTGTGTGGCTGATCCGTCAGGCTCATCTCAAGAGGGGTCAATGTGACCAGTAGGGGAGTTACGCAGAGATTCACAGTGACAAGTAGCCAAATAAACACTTACACTGAAGGTTTCTTGATTAAACAATTATTAATTTATCTAACAGTCAGTTTGAATAACCCTTCTTCAGAAGGGGCAATATAATAGTAACACACAAAAACACTCCAAAATACACACTCTTAGTTTCTCTAAATCAGCAAATATCCATTTGCGATGGCACACAGACACTTCCTACACCCTCAGGTGACTTAAATAGCTAGGACACTGTGGACATTCATATATCACTGGTACATTTAGAGCAATACTGAGATGAGTGTTAAAGTAAAGAGGTTTCCGAATAAAATAAGAAATCACACAAATATTCTGAAGCAGTTAAGTTAAGTACTTTTGAACCCCCCAATGCAAACTAAGTTAACCCTTTCCTGGAAGGAAGGTAAAATCACACAATCAGAGGAGAGAAGATTTATTCAGGGAGCCAGGCCAGCCAATGTCACTTGGGCAAAAGTCTAGGTAAACTGAAGCACTTCTTGCAGGCAAGTAAAAGTCTTGCGAAATGTTTTAGAAGTCATGTAGAAAAAGTAGAATCAAAGTAGGGTCACAAGCTGGGAGGCTTGTGAGAGGTAGAAGATGCAAGCAACTCTAGAGAAGCAACCAAGACAAGTCTCAACTGAGATCAAGTAAGGCTATCTTAGACTGTACAGTACCTTTGGTTAGAAGAAATTATTCCAAATGGCTTCTGTTCCTGTGCAGCTCTGTAGATCATGTTGTTCCTGGGCCTCAGTCGTGGGGACAAGAGGGAAGACTTCTAGGAACTCCTACACTGCAATGGGATGGTCAGCGGCAGAAAAGGCCAAACTTCTGTTCAGTGGCACTTCACGGTTTCAGCTGCTCGGGTCTCAGCAAATAGCACCACTGCGGTCTAACCATTACCCATCTGGACTTTCCTAGCATCTGGGGTTCAGCACTCTGTTGAGGTGGCTCAGGCCTGGTCAGTCCTGCTTACTGGGAGTTCAGGGATCTTCCAGCAACTCAGGTCTGTCTTAAAAGTGATGCACTCCATTTGGTGTTCCTCTCCCTGGCACATAGGTTCCAGCAGCAGCAGCAGTCGAAATACAGCCAGCTCCCAGAGGATGTTCTAACGAGTCCCACCAACTCAAGGGGAGAAGGTGTCTTTGCAGGACTTCTCTAGTCAAGGGGGATTTGGAGCTTCAGTACAGCAGCAGGGCTTCACCGGGCAAACCAACGGTCCAGGACTTGCAGCAGGCATCTCTTCCAAGTTCTTCTTCGGATTGCTTCGCCCAGTGGTCGACTCTGCCTTCCAAGCCAAAAAGCCTCACCTTTTCTGCAGGTTTCTCCCATTCATTCCAGACTAGCTGTCAATCACACAGCAGGGTGGCTGTCCTTGCCAGACAGCCAGCTGGTTAATCACCTTTGGGTGTACTCCTGTAACCAAGGGGATTAAGCACAGGACGTTTCGGGCACTTCTCTGCCCCTGTCAGACATACTGGAGCCAGAGGTGGGCTTCACTCATGAATCCCGCGAAACACAAAATGGACAAAGGGACCAAACCTGGATTGGCACGCAGAGTAAATATCAAGTAGGGCTTGTCCAGCAAGAAATAGCAAAAAAAGAAGATTGGGGCCATTTTGTCAAAATAGGTACCTTTGGGTGCTTTACTGCAGCTGCGAACGCAGCCCACTGTAAAAACACACAATGGTAGTAAAAAGTAAACCACTGCCACCAGCCATTAATTGTAGAAAGGGTAACATAAAAATGTTACATCAGAAACTAGACAAAGGAGATAATAAGTTACCCCTACAGCACCCTATGGTAAAATAGTGTGTGCTGGGACTAAAAAGTTACAAATTGTAAGTATAGTCAATTTCACTTCACTACTCTTGGAAACAGTAGTTTCACCAAGTGAAGGTATTTAAACCTTTGGGAAATCTTGGAGACTTCCCTGTGCCACTGCACTGAAGGTGCTTGGTGTCACAATGCAAAGATTATGTCTATGGAGTTTGTCAGACTCCAAAAACCAAAGGAAACAAAGAAAACACATAGAATTAAAAGTACACGGTCCCAAAGTTCATCAAAAGAGCTGGGGGTTCTCCTAGGTGGAAGGAATTTAGCACTAAACTGAAAATTCTCCCTAACACGTTTCTAGGTGCCACAAGACAAGGGAGGGAAGACAAGACAAGAGATCTTACTTGGCCTTGTGTCATTCAGATCGTGCAAGTGCGACACGAGAAGTGCTGGGGGAAAGGAGAGGGGAAAGTGCAAGGGAGAGAGAAGGGGAAAAGTGCAATTATGGCAGCAGGCTAAGACTAAGTGCAGCCAGTGCAACGTGGCTCTGGGTAATTGCAAGGAGGCAGGGAGGCTGTAGGCGTTACAGTTACAGCCCCTAAATGTGAAGTAGGTCAGGAGACTGGTCATGGAGGAGCCTGGTACCAATTGAGGCTCTGAGGGTACCAAGCAACCCGTCGGTGCAGAAAACAGGTAAGTTAGCAAAGAAGTGAAAGATAGAAAGCACAGAAGAAAGGGAAGGTCTTGAGCTGCTTCTGGAACATCAAGTGGTCTGGCCCAATTCTGAGAGGGGCAGGGAGGCAGTTCCAGAGAGAAGTGTCTGCAGAGGAGAGAGATCTACCACCCACTCTCTGCATGGAGAAGCGTCTGACCCTCAGAGAGTTGGCGGTAGCTGAGCAAAGGGATCTAGAAAGAAGGTATTTCAGCAGAGAGAGTTAGATGTAGTGCGGGCCCCAACTCCACAAAGCCTTGTGGACGGTACAGAGGGTCTTGAACTTGATCCTTGCAGCCACCGGGAGCGTATGGAGAGATGTCTGGGCTGGAGAGATACAGTCCATGGGGTTGCAGCCAAGGATAAGTCTCATGGTCCTGTTCTGGATTAGTTGCAGGGAGTGACGAGCAGAGTTAGGCAAATCAGGAAAGAGGCCCTGGAGACAGTGAGCTTCTTGGGCAAAGTGAGAAAGGGTAGAATACCTCTGAGGAGGTGAAGCTGGAAGAGGGCCTTCTAGGCAAGGTCCGTGAGTTGAGGAGAGAAGGAGCGCAAGGGGTCAAAGATGACATCAAGGTTTTTTGCCTCACAGGAAGGCCAGGTAGAGGGCCCAAGGAAGGCAGTCAGAGTGACAGAGGGACCGCAGGAGCAGGGGTCCCAAGGAGAAGGATCTCTGTGTTACTGACATTAAGGCAAAGATCATTGGAGGCCCACCAACTCTGAATCGTGGATAGTCAGGAATGAGTGAGGAAGGAGAGGAGGCTGAGGGCAGCCTGAAAGAGATCTTAGTGTCATTCGCGTAACACTGAAAGTTAGAAGAGAAGGTGGAGATCAGGTGGTCGAAAGGGGCCAGATAGACATTGAAGAGCCAAGGTGAGATGATAGAGCACTGGGGGACACCACATGTGGAGAGAGAGGTGATGGAGGGAAAGGACCCAAGTTGGACCTGGGAAGGTCAGTCCAGGAGGAAGGAGGTCAACCATGCCAGGGACTTATCCGTGATGCCCAGGTTCTCATGTACACAATTGATCAGGGTGACGTGATTGACCATGTCAAAAGCAGAGGAAAGTTCGGGGAGCATGAGGACAGAGGGAGGGCTGGAATCAAGATGAGAGAGCAGATCTTCACAGGTGTTCAAGAGAGCAGTTTCCATGCCTCTGGCTGCTCTGAAAGCAGACTGATGATCACGGAGACAACCAACAGATTCAGAGTGGAGAGTAAGCTGGGAGATGGCCAGCTTTCCCAGGAGTTTGCCCAGGAAAGGCGTGATAGAAATCGGGTGATAGTTAGCCGGACAGGTAGGTTCGGCAGAAGGCTTTTTAGGAGGTGGTGTACAAGGGAGTGCTGGAGGAGAGAGAGGAGATATCCAGTGTAAAAAGTGATTGCAGAAATCGGCCAAGGCTGGAGCGAGGGTGGCATTGTGGTCTTTGATGGTTCTGGAAGAGCAGAGGGGCACCTGTTTGGTGACACTTTCATAGATCAAACTTGTCTAGAATCATTTTCAAGTGATACCAGAGAGAAGGAGGAAAATGGAAGAGGAGAGGTAGAGGCGGCCAGAGGGGTCTGAGAAAGGTTTAGGGAGATGAAGAGGAAAGCGAGGACAACATGTCCTGAGTTTTAGTTGTGAAATGAGAGGCCAGATCCATACAGATGGCCTGGGAGGGAAAGGAGTGGTGGAGACTGCAGTTGGATTGGCCAGCACCTTGCAGATTTACACATGGAGGGTTCACTCATGCAAGGGGTTGGATTCCACAAAGTTGCTAGATTACAGTCCCTTTTTTTCAAAGTTTTGTGGTCTCTAGACATGGTGAAAAGGACAGTGGGTTTAAACATTGCCACGTTTATAACATAGTGGTAGTAGAAAAAAGAAAGGACTTAAGGAAAACCTAAGACAGAAAAAACTCTTAAATTATGAGGCCTCTAATTCTGCTTTGAATCAGCTAAAAAATGTTATCATATAAAAACTGTCTTTGCTGGTATAAAGCCACAATGTTAATGTTAAAGGATAGGTGTACCACACACTATCACCACCATATTGGTCCCCTGGAACTCTGGTGGATCTGAGAAGGAGGGTGCGAAGGGTGTGGGTATGGGGGTTAGTAGGTATAGAGGGAAAAGGTAGATTGGGAGTTGTGATGTACTGTTGGCATCTTCAGTTTGGTTTTCACCGTTCGCTAAGCTTAGGTGTGGATTTCAGTTCGGTGCCAGTTCACATGTGCTGTTGTGCATGATTATGTGTTGTTTGTGCGTTGTTGCAGTATGGTGAGGGGCATGTGATGCTTCAGCAAAATGCAGAAGAGATGCTAAGCGTGATTTGTAAAAAAAACTTGGAGGAGGTATATAACCTAATTAAGAGTAATGACACTCCTTAAATGGCCCACCAAATTAATAGTGTTTCGGAGTCGACTTGGGTTGAACACTTTAGAACTTTATAGTGTGACAAAAGCAAACCGCAAGTAGAAGGTGCAAAAAGGGTGTTGGTTCAATGGTATATTCCCCACAACACAGAAGACATATTGGCTGTAATCATGAAAACAAGTAATTCCTCAGCCCACGGGATCAGAGAGCCTAACCAATGCAATGCTAAAAGAACCGGAAGCGTGGGCCCATTGGAGCAAATAGAAAGCTCATGTAACATACTCAATTTCTGGAGGGAAACAATGATAGTGCCAAATTTAAAAGGGGCAATAAGGACGATACTAAAAACTATCACCCTATTACCCTTTTGGATGTCATTTGAAACATCTTTAGGTCGCTTCTACTCTCAAGGCTGAATGAGTGGTCAGCAAAGGAAAACCACCTTGACATCTTCCAAACAGGATTTGTACGGGGCTTAGGAACTAGTGCAAATATGAGCTTGAGATATGCCTTAAAGGGTAGAGCTCTGGAGGGCCTATGTAGCATTTGAAGATCCGGCGCAGGCCTTCGATAGTATAAACAGGTCTCGGTTATGGGTCAAACTTTTTAAATGGAATTGCCCACCTGACCTTTTGGAACAATTGAAGGCTCTGCACACGGGAACTCATTTGAGAGTCAGGTGAATGCTGCAGGGTTGTTATCAGAGGAGATAAGCATTCTCAGGGGGCTTAATTGAGGTTGCAACCTAGCCCAAGCACTTTTTAACCTCTATATTTCAGAACTGGGTGAGAAATTACCCCAGGCGAGAAGTTTACTGGAAGAATATGTCAAAGACAATGAGCTTGTAATAAATACAGAGAAAACGCAGTTCATAGTTCCAGAAAAAGCTTATAAAAAAGAGTAAGATTGCAGTCTTCCTAGCGCTTGGGGTCAACTCGGATTGAGCAGGTGGAGGTCTTCAAAAACTTGGGTGTGTTTATTAACATGAGTATAATACAGTTAAATTTGTTCAATTTAACTGAACAAATAGTTAAAAAAAAACAAGCAAAATCAGGCAAGTGTGCTCTATAAAGAATTCTGCCATTTCTCTATTTTACGGTGGTGGAGTTTTACAGGCTTAAGCTTACATCTGTTTTAACATATGGTTCAAAATCTATGTTTTTCATCCTGCATTCTCTATGGCCTTTAGTGGAAGGTATTTTCTGGAAGAGGGTGTTGGGGCTGCCGAGATCCACCATGATCAAAGTGTCAAATGTGTTTTGGAAGTGTCATCCCCAATCTTTACAATACTATTAAAAAATGGAAATAGGTCGAGACAGTCCTTTGGGTAAATGGCAATTGCAATGCAGAGCCTTGCTTGACAAAATGTGTGCCTCAGATGATGATTTAAAAAGAAATCCAAATAGGGTGAAACTTAATCTTTGGAATTTGGACTTGATGTTAATGGCGACCAAATATAAACTATGTTATCAATTGTCACATGAATCCAGGGCTTTTGGTACCACTCCAAAATACTTGACTAAACTCCCCAACAATTTCTACAGTACTCAGTTTAGGAGGATTCGGTTGAACCTTTTTCCAACTAAAGAAGTACTGTCTGTCAGACTCCATACGAGGCCAATTGAAGTGCAATGCAGTTATTGTAAAAGAGCAGTTGAACATTTGCACCGTATCTTTCTATTTTGCACAGCATTAACGCACCTAAGCACTTTAAGACTTTTCTTGATAACCTAATTGTTTTAACATGCGATGATTGGTGGATTGTTTTATTGAGTGGGGAAAAGATATTGCTGGTTTTAGCAACGGTAACATTTTTGAAGATTGTGTTTAAAATAACATTTTAAAGGGAATTTTATCTCGAAATGTTTATATTGTTTTAAATATGATGAATTGAGTGGAATAAATATGTAAAATTGATTGTAGTAGATAAAATGCTAAAAGGTTTACAATAAACCAAAATGGAAATACAAATGATCTAAACAAATTATTAAGAATCTACCAAAAAAGAGTCTTGGTGTTATTCTTATTTTTTCTAAAAGGATCTTGAGAGCATAGGCCCATGCCTTGCTATTGTTTTGTATTACTATATTAGACAGCCCTCTGGTCCAAGTGTTCTACAGTTTTTTGACCGTTTGATCGCATCCAAAACATCATCATAGCTAAAGTAGCCTTCCCATCTATTTAATACATGTACTTCACACGGTGGTGCCCTCTTATTATCAGATACAATATATTTACTAATACATTCAAATGAGGTATGGGAACCAATGTGGTCTGCCTGTATGAGTGGTCTTCCAGTTGTATGTTATTATAGATGAGTCCACATATATTCTGTAATATATTCTCCCATCAAGCTACAATTCTCTTGGTCGAACTATTTCTTTACTTATTGCTGTTTAACTCCTTTTCCTCAATGTTAGATACATATTTCCTACCTTCACTTTATTATTGGTTAAATTCCAGAGCTTGGTGTGGAGTTCGGTTTTCCTCCTTGCTATATTGATGGCATAAATATACATTTTATCCACAGCTTTACCCACTATAGAGTCATACTTGATTACAGCAATTTGTTGTGTCCACATCTTCATCTGTTTTGAAATGGTTTCAGACTTCATAGTACCTTGCCCTCCAAAATCATTTAAGAATTGATGTTCTTGACATTGTATAGAACCCTTTGCTTTTTGTAAATTCCACAATGATCAAACCAAGTTGTTCTCTTTTTTGTAGTGTATTTAAAGCACCAACCATCAATATTTTTTTCTCCAATTTCCGTGAATTTGGATACCAATTAATAGAGGAACTAGTGTTGTCATTATGCTTGTTTCTCACAATTTCTAATTCCTCCAACTCTTTACGTATGTCTTATGGAAGAAACAAATCATTTCTATTGAAACCTTTATTTCCTTAAACATGCTGTATTATCCCAGCAGTTCCTCCACCATATACGCATTTAATTACTAAAGATACCAAACATCTAAGAAACTTTACTGTTTTTTCCAAGGTTATCACCGTTTTTTTGAAGGAGAACTCGAGTGGAAAGATGCCATTCTCTGTCCTATTCTACTTACACATTTGTTTCTGTCTTCTACTTTGTTCTGCATTTAATTCTCCCCACAAAACATCTTCTCCATTTAACCCAGAGAACAAAAAGATTTATTTAGTAACCTGGTTAAAAAAGTTCTTCACAGGGAATTGCAGACTCATTCAAGTAGATAGATAACTTCTTTTGTTAATGTACCCCAGTACAAAACTCCTGCCAATAACAGATTGCTGCTGCTTTCTCCCCCACAGCTTTCCCAATGGAACTGATTTTCTTTTGCAATTGATTGGCCTCCCCCAGGTCTCCCTGAGCTCCCTTCCAAGCAGGTCACATGATGTAGTTATACCCATACAAACTGGGTAGACCAGAAAGCCAAGTTTCTTGCAGCATTATAAATTCATACATGCAAATAAATTGTATAGAGTCAAAAAACTAGGAAATCTTCCAGTGTCTCAGGAGAGCAGCAGCAACCTGTTAACTATATCAGTGTTGCAGTTTCATCTCGTTCTTTAACACCTTGGAAACCCACATCCAGTCATCAAATGTTTCATGTAAAATTCGGAACCTATGCCCATTCTAATCTTGTCTAGAGCACATCATTCTGAAATTATGTTTCATATCCATACATGATTTCATCTTCGCCCCATCTTTTATATCCCCATTTGTAGTACATTCCTCATCTGCCAAATTCGATTTTACAATGTAGAATTCATAATAAATCAAAGCCTCATTTTTTAGAAACTAAAAGATTTCCTGTAAAATAAATTTGACAATTACTGCCAATTACTGTTGAATTTAAATGAATGAATGGTTAAGTAGTTTTTTCTTGGTAACGGTATTCTGGCCAAAATAATATCTAATTATCACTCAAAAGTTCTCCTCTTTTTGTTTTAGTAATCATATTGTTACTTATCCTTTGTCTTTTTGTCTTTATATGTTTTATTTACCATCTCACAATAGTATTCTCTTTCTTATGTTTTCTCAATGTTTTCCACTTGTTCTTTCCTACTAAAAACTTTCTTTAATGAGTTTCTTCAATTGAAATATCCATTGATGGTTCTTTAGCTTGACTATCATACATGATATTATCATTCTTCTATTTTGTGGTATTATATCTCCTAATCCTGTACAATCTTTCTCCATAATTATAACATCAACACTATTATTTCCCTTCTACTCATTATCCTTGCTAGATTGTACACAGTTGTGCACTGATATTATAAATCACATAGCACGTTGGTATGTAAAGGTACAACATCAGTCATCCTTTCATTTCATACTACCAAGGCACTAAGTGTAGTGCACCCATTGTTGCTGGTGCAGGTGTTAATGTGTTTACAAAGACATTCTATGTCCCTTCACTTATGTTAAGACCAGTTAAAACAGTATCTTAATATATGTCATTCTCTACAGTTTCTGATAGTAGTCGCTACATCAGTATCATTAATTTGTGTTTCATTTCGGTAATTTAACATGAAAGCCAGCACATACAAATACGTCAAAAACACAATAATAAAATAATGCCAATGCATGGGAAAATCACAAAACGGGTGCAACAATGCTAAACAATCTTCATATAAACATTGTCCAATTGCTTTTATCACTCTGCTTGTAAAAGGCAGTAATGATCAATAAACTTTTCCAAGTGCCCAAGTGCACTAAGTGCCACTCAATCTTACAGGACACAATGGAAAGATTCACATGGCTATCGATTTCATAAGGTGAAAAGGGCATAATTTTAAGTGAACATGCCCCTTAGCTTCACCCACAATGGAGGAATTATTCATATCGACATTATGCAACCCCTAAAGCCCATCCTAGAACCTGGGTGCTCTTTTCACTTATTTGGATCTTCTTCGCCATGGCCTCAATAGATACCACCCCATTGCAAAAGTTGCAAGTTTGTCTGTGACTCCTAGGCATAATGTTATGGCCTCAGTGGTGGTACTAACTGAGCAGAAATTGAAAAGGGGTTTTAAAGATCATTTTCTCAGGTCACCATATTTAGGGCAGTAGAATAGAAAGTGGGCAATGCCCTCTGTTGTGTCCTGGCAAAAAGGACAGGTCGGGTTAATATTGGGCTTACACCCGGACCTTAGGGCAGCCAGAGGGAGTATCTCCAGTTAGATTTTTAGTAAAACGGGATCTCGACTGTTTTAGATGCATTTGGTCCAAGTAGTCTTCATATCCCTCATTGTGCTTCATGGACCAATATCTTTGAAACTGGGGTAAGGTCAACAATCTCATTCCAATTTCGACTTCCCTTGTGGCCATAAGGGCACGTTGAACATTAGTATTGGAATCACCACCAATATTATTTTAATCAGACCATTCATCAATGAGCCCAAGTGCTTAGAGTTTGTTCTTAAAAAATGAGAGATAAGCAAAGTCATGGCTCCTTCCTGGGTCATTAAATCCCCTACTGCCCCTCAATATTTAACTGGATTCCCATTATTCCACAACCTTATCCAGTAAAACACTGGTTTTGCGCAACAAAATTTTCAATAGGCTTTACGTCTAATTTGAGGCCAATCTGAAAGTTTGGAGTGGGTGTAGGTAGATCCGAGAGGTCTTCAAAAATGTATGTATTTTTCTAAACTGACACGTGAGAGCTTTGAGTCCACCCCCACAGCTCAGCACCATAAAGTGTTTCCTGCCGCGCCTCGGCCTTTATGCCTCTAGGACCACACTAACAGCCCAACCCTCATGTTCTCTAGCAGATTTGGCTATGGCAGCACTGTATCTGGCTAGGGTCAGTCCAGCTTTCTCTGACTGCTCCTCCCAAGTGCAGACCTGTTTCATTCTTAATCCTAGATAATCGTATGTGTGAACCTGTTCAATCAGAGCTTCCCATAAGGCAAGATTAATGCTAGGCTGTTTGTTTACCATGTTTCTCCTTAGGACCATGGCCTTCATCTTCTCTGTGTTAATTGTCAAGCCATTTTTCTGGGAGAAGCTTGCAAAGATGTCCATCTGACGGCGCATTCCAACGGGAGTCGATGATAGAATGACTGCGTCATCCCCGAAAATCAGATCCGGAATTCTGTCTGATGCCATTGATGGGGCATCCATGGAGGCTTTTCAGGAGGTTGATGATTACTCCATTTTAAACACACAAAAGAGTAGGGGGGCCAGAACGAGCACCCCATCTTAATTTTTACCATTTTCGACACTGCCACATCAATACCCAAATGGATCGACATGTAGCAACCCAATGGAATTCAATAGTTCTTTCAGGATACTCAATTCCATAAAAATCATCCATAGCCTCACCCTCTGGAATGTGTCGAATACCAACTTGAAATCTATGAAGACGGCATAGATAGGCTTTTTTCTCCGGATGACATACTTGTCACAAATCAGGTGTAACCTCAGGCACTGATCCACTATACTGGAGCCCTTTTGAAATCCCACCTGTAAGTGGTACAAGACCCTTGCATCCTACACCCAAGCCTCAATATGTCTCAAAATAGCTTTGGCGAAAACGTTACCTCCAGCCCATCAAGAAAGATCGGCCTGTAATTGGCCAGATGGTTAATGTCACCATTCTTGAAAATAGTGACTATGGCAGCATGGGTCCAGGATAGAGGGGCTCTAATCAATGATAGAACTACATTAAAAAGTGGATTTAGGTTTGGTACCCAAAGTAATGTTTCATTAGTGAAGAAGTTTCAGGATGCACACATCAGCACGTGCCACCACCCAACAACACATCAATTATAGGCAAATCTAACCCATGCCTGTGTGAATCTCGCCTCCGCAGACTTCGATCCAGAGTGCACACTTCCCCATTCTTAGCTATGCCTAGAAGCCCGAGCTGCCTACGTAGCACAGGTCACCACCCCCATGACCCTTCACCACATCCAAGACACAACCACTGACTCAAACAAGTACCCCCACCAATAAACAGGCGGCCAATTCACTTAAATGTGCCCTAATAAATGCCAGATCTCTATGGGCCCATGCAGTTGAAATCCACAACCTCATCCTGGAGGATCAACTCAGTATACAAGACATTACAGAATCATGGCTCCATGAGGCCTCTGGACCACTCCTATCCCTAGTTATACCCACTAACTACCCGATTTATATAGCTGATCATCTCGATGTAGCAGGAAGAGGAGAGGCCCTCACAGCTAAATCTGCTTTACAATTCAGGATATGTCCCTTTCCCACCCCCCCATGATATGAATCACTATTCCCCATGCTTACCACAGACCCTCAAACCATGGTTAATGTGTTCTTGCTGTATATGCAACCCAACAGGCCTAGCCACCCAGAGCTCGACATCCCACTTCTGGCTACCCCCTTCTTGAAACCTCCAACCAAATGCATCATTCTGGGACATATAAACCTAGTATATAATGATGCCTATGACACCAAGGCTACGGCTTTAACCAATGCCATGAGTGACATGTGCTTCAACCAATTTGTCACCACCCTGACCCACTCCAAAGGACATATCCTGGACTGAATACTATCCACCAATGCTGTTGTCACAATCTCAGCCACTGAACCGGTACCCTGGTCTGATAATCACATCATCCACTTTATCCTCTCTCTTACCATACCTCATAAAATAACACAAAGTCACTAATCCCCAGATTACTCCGCAATACTCAGAGACTGATGCACAAGGATTTAATACCATCCCTCATCGCAGCGCTTGACTCCTATATATTGCCCACAAACGCATTACTGTTGTTGTTCTGAAATGTGGTAAACTAGGGTTTTTCTCCCCTCGCAGGATTCTCAAACTTAGGTGGGCTCTCCACTGTGTACCTGATACGCATTACTGTTGTTGTTCTGAAATGTGGTAAACTAGGGTTTTTCTCCCTTCGCAGGATTCTCAAACTTAGGTGGGCTCTCCACTGTGTACCTAATACGCATTACGGTTGTTGTTCTGAAATGTGGTAAACTAGGGTTTTTCTCCCCTCGCAGGATTCTCAAACTTAGGTGGGCTCTCCACTGTCTACCTAATACGCATTACTGTTGTTGTTCTGAAATGTGGTAAACTAGGGTTTTTCTCCCCTCACAGGATTCTCAAACTTAGGTGGGCTCTCCTCTGTGCACCTAATACGCATTACTGTTGTTGTTCTGTATTGTGGTAAACCTGTGCTTGCCGCTCTATTCCTGTCTGCGGGCTCTCGCATCGTCTGTCTCCCCCCCCACTCCCTCCTACTCCATGGTGCTCTCTATCTCACCTATCTTCTCTAACTGCTTCTCCATTGACTATCCTGCTCTCCTCACTAAATCTGGTAGGAAAAAGTTTAAAAAGGACATCCTGGTCTCCAACCCAGGCCTCCCTATCGCTGACACCTACACTAGTGCCTGCTCTAAGGAAACTCTCACTGACATCCTCTTTTTCGTGCCTTCACCTGACCTATGGATCCTTCATATGGTCTCTGTGCTCTCTCCTTTTTCCTCTGCTCCCATTAATGGTGGCACCCGTTGGGATGTCCTCTTGGCCCCCTTCCGCTCCTCTAAGGCCATCATTAATGTCTACGCTAATGGGAACGTCTTGGTCCAAGGTCCTCAGGCCAACCTTCACCTCTTTGATAGACGCTTCTCTCGCCTCATCAACTTCCTTTCCTCTCCCGCTGTCCCCCCTCCTCTGTCCTCGGCTACCTTGCCTCTACCCTCCCTCCCTGCCCCCTCTCATGCTCCTTCTTCACCTCCTTCTTCTACACCTCCGCAGGGCGTACCTCTGATCTGTACCCCTCCCCGGAAGTCCTTCAAGGCTGGCAACCTTCTCCACATTGCCACTCTTAACTCTCGCTCTGCCATCAAACATTCCTCTGATATCTGTCGCCTTCTTGAGGAAATGGACGTTGACGTCCTCAGTCTCACTGAGACATGGTTCACAGCCACCTCTGTCACCAGCTTTGACACACTCCTACCTGACGGTTACAAGATCTTCTCCGTGCCCAGGCCCAACCGTGCAGGGGGGTGTGTTGCCCTTATCGTCCCTGAGTGGATTCCTGCCACTGTCACTCCTATGCAGACCTACTCCTCTTTTGAATGTCTTGTCTGCCGACTCTCTCTCTCTCTTAGCCATTCCCTTACTGTGGCTACTATCTATCAGCCACCTGGTCAAATTTCCTCCTTCCTCTCTGAGTGGGCTGACCTCTCCTCCTCACTCCTGTCCTCAACCACTCAACTCCTCTTTCTTGGTGACTTCAACATCCACCTTGATGTCTCCTGTCCCCCCACTGAACTCTTTCGTGACCTCTGCGATTCTCTCTCACTCTCTATTCTCCCGTCTGGGCCTACTCATTCTGCAGGGCACACTCTTGATGCTCTGATCTCTTCTGACCTTCCGGAGTGATCAATTTCTCATAACCTCCCACCTCACCCTCCCTACCCCACAGGCAAAGCCACCCTCATCATTGCCACCCACCTTCTCGGTCATCCGACCCATGAAGCGCGTGTCAGTTGAGGCTTTCGCTGCCACCTTCTTGCCCCCCCACCCCTTCGGCTGACTCCCACCCTGACACAGCCCTCTCCATGCTCCACTCTGCTATATCCGATACTTTGATATCCTTGCCCCTGTCATGAGAATCCGCCTGAAGCCCAAAGCCAAATGTAACTCCTGGTATGACTTGGACCTCGTCACCCAAAAACGCAAGTGCAGGGTGGCTGAGAGGAAATGGCGTGCTTCATGTTCATGCTCTGATAAACTGGCCTGCCGCCTGCTCCAAAGGCAATACCGTCTCTCCGTTCTCACCAAAAAGAGAGCCCTTATCCAAGCCTGCATCTCTGCGGCATCCAACAACTCGGCTGAACTCTTTAAAATCTGCAAGGAGCTTGCCAACCCTGCTGCAGTCTCTACCTCTCCTGTCCCCTCCCAGGCCCTCTGCACTGCACTGGCCTCTCACTTCATCTCAAAAACTCAGGACATCCTGTCCTCACTCTCCTCCTATCACCTCCCTCCCTCTCTTCCCGGCTCTTCCTCTGGCCCTTCTGCAGCCACCCGTCCTCCCTCCTTCTCTGCCTTTCCACTTTTTTCTGCTGACGAGGTTTCCAGACAAGTCCGATCTATGAAAGTCTCATCTAAACAGATTCACCCCTGTTCCTCCAAAACTATCAAGGACCACATCGACTCCCTGGCTCCTGCCCTGGCTGACTTTTGCAACCACTCCTTTGCCTCTGGAGTCTTCCCATCCCCCCTCAAGAACTCCCTTGTGCACCCTCTTCTTAAGAAACCCTCTTCCGACCCCTCCTGTCTGGCTAACTATCGCCCAATCTCCATCACTCCCTTCCTGGGCAAGCACCTGGAGAAACTTGCCATCTCCCAGCTTAACCTCCATGCTGAAACTGTTGATTACCCCTTTGTTCAGGTGTCACATTATTTTTACCTTGGCTTTGAGCAGACTCAAGGGACATTTTGGCTGACCTGATTTCCATTACTGTGGCTGAGGGTTCTTTAGATTTAGGTCTAGTATCTTTCATTTTTATCACTTTCTCTACCCTGACAATAGAGTACCTCATATAGTTTTGTGCTTTGATGTACAATCCATTCAAGGGACTTGTCACAGTCAAATTGACGGACCAATTGGGATATGATGTCTTTCTGTAGCCCATAGAAGTATGCAGTTTTAAACTCATTGGAATTTGAGTCAAAAGATACATCAAAGCGAGAAAATGCTCTTTTTAAGTCTTGTAAAAATTGGCGAGGGGATGTATTAGGTCCAGCAGTAATTGTGTAAGCGACTTTCTTTGCCTCCTGCAATGACTGAAAAGGAGAAAAATGACGCCTAATTTCTTTTTCAAACTCCAACCAGGTCATATTCTGCTGTTCATTTAATCCCCTTATGATGCTGGCCGTCGGGGCATCTAAAGTTAAATGAAAATATTATCTGTACTGTTCCTTAGGTATCTGGAGTGCTTTAAAAATGTCATGCACCGCTTCTAAGTGATCCTCAATGCAGCATTCACCTCCCTTTTTAAATGGTTTGATCAGGGCTTTAATGGATTTCATTATTTTTATGGGGCTACTTGTTGCAATGCATGGAATTGCACTATTTTGTGATTCAATCCTGTTTTCAGGTGTATGAGATTGGTGGCTGCCCCAATGGGAGTATCAAATCCCCCAAGGGTGCTGCAACCAAGTTCAGTCACCGGCCCAGTCACTGGAGCACTAGCTCTTTGGGCAGAGCTAGAATTCACCTCCACTCCATTGAATGTGGTACCCTGCCGCCTCTCCTGGGACCTGGGAATGCACATTTGCTGTTCTAAATCCTTACACTTTTTAAGGTGTCTGTTTGCTTCATATTGCAAATAGTTGTTTTCATCACTCATCTTATTAATCACATCCTGCATGTCGCACATTTGCATTTGGCATTCATTGAACTCTTTATTTCTCTTGTCTCTTTCTTAAATCATTTTAATCATTTCTTGTTCTGCACTCTGGAGATCACATTCTTTTTCACAATGTTCTTTTTGTAAAATCTGCATTTCTGAAACAACCTCATCTTTATCCTGTCTAATGTGGTCCACTAAGGCTTTTAAGTGTACCAATTCTTGCTCACTATCCTCAAATTGTTTCTTGCTTTTGGATAACTGAGCATCAAAGTCTCTGCATTTTAATTGCATGTCTTTTTGGCATACATCCAATTCTGCTCTCAACATTTCCGGATTGTTACTTGCCCCATCTAATTCAGTCTTTAACCTGTTAATTAGCTGAGTATCATTCTCCTGCATTCGCAGGGACTTATTCAAAATAAACCATATTTTGCCGCATAGCCGTATTAAACAGTCTTTCTCTGCACTTTTATCGGCTGCACTCAATAATCTTGTAAGGCAGACCTGAATTATGCTGCCTTCTGCAAAAATATTGTCTAGTTTTTCTTTCTGCACCTCACCCTGAATGCGTTCACGCCATTCTAACGTGCTGCTCGACGACCAAGTCCCATGTGCAAACAACTTTGCCTCTAAATATTGCACTAGGTCTGAGAATGTGGTTTCCCTTTGTGACATTCTGAAATTCGTTTTTAGTGGCACACTGCTATTATAAAATGGGTTCCCTTTAATGTGCAAATGGCAGTGTGAGACACGCTTGCCACGCCCAGTAGGTACTCTATGATCACGTTCCCGGCCAACACACCATAAATATGTAGGGTATTTTGTGGAGATTTGGGGCCTGACGGTATTTTCTTACCGCCGAAAAATAACTTAGCAACAATCACTCCTTGTATTCAGATTGGGCCATGTACAACAATAATACAGTGGACATGCATTATTTCAGCACACAGACATGCGTGGTTGGTATGCGTGGTTGGTGGTATTTTGGTGAGCATAATTCCCTTGTTTTATTTGTGGCCCCAATATCCAGGACCCCTTATTTTTGTTTAGATTTTTCGTGTAATCACTAGAGAGACCTCAGGCTTGCATTGCAGGAACACCACATTTTCATTTTTAGTGTGCCACCATGGGCAATTTCTCTCTGTCTTATCTACGGCAGCGAGCTATCATGTGGTATTTTCACTATCTTATATACGGTAGTGAACTATGTCCCGGGCCTCCCTTTTTGCCGACTCATAGACCTCCGACAAACTACAACACACACAGTTAGTTATAATTGCTCATACTGAATTACATTGTGCACACGGCTGCAGCCACATTTGATGTTTAGCTACCTTGAAAATGACAATTGCACTGTCTAAACATCTCCCCACATCATCAGCACTGTATTGGCAAATATAAAACACACCACCCGTCTGCTTTCAAATATTTTTGTGTATTATAAAAGTTGCATTTAAACACGATCTCACTCTTTACAGAAATAAATAAAATAGCACAGTAACAGCATTGTCTGTGATACACTGAAAAGAGAGTGGCAGAGACAAGAACTCAATTTGCAACATTAAACATGTGAGTAAAGCACAGGAATCTCCTTTCCTACACTGACTGAATATTCTCGTACACACTCAGCCCCCACACATCTGTAATTACCTTATCTGTTCAGCATGAGTTTTCTCCAACTGTTCCCTTGAAGATTAACCCCAGTGAAAACAAGCATCTTTCGTTCTCAAACCAGGGTTATTGCCTGGAATTCTCAGCTTTTGCAGCATGAATGCTTCAGCCAGGAAACAGGTCCTTCTCCCAGCTCTGCCAAATCTCGATTGTCCTCCCCCTCTCCTCAAGCTCCCCCAGCAAAACTCTAATCACTGCCTCTAGCATGATACTTGCTATGACGCTGCTCCAATCAGAATCAATCATGCCATCTCCTCCCTCACTACACAATGGCTCATTTCTACAGTAACCATTTGTAACCAACTGATTTCCTGTTTCTTCGAGCCCTTTGCTTACTGTAGTTATGTGGACAGAGCAGCAGAGAAAAAGAAAAAAAAATGAATGTGCGTTTAAAAGTTCACTTTCAGAGTAGGCCTAATTCTGCAGTGGAGACACATTTTTATTAGTGGGTTATGTTAAATGCAGTTTTATTAGTCAGGTTAGTTATTAATAAGGTTAGTTATTAATTTTCAAATGTGTCTCTTGCACCATAGGCATTTCAGGTGAAAAATAGTGTGCATTTTTGAATGTGTACGTGTGCTTTTAACTGTAAAAATAGATTTGCATCTTATATGTTAAAATCGTTTTTGACTGAATAGCCTGTCTTTACTTATATGTCCATGTTAATCTGGCAACACATATAGCAATGCACCACACCCATGTGGTGGTGCTGCATCAAAAAAAATTGCTACCTGTGCAGTAGTGCTGTACTCTGTGCTGTAACACGCCAAATATCCTTACACTCCATGACCATCAATCTGGCTTCAGAGCGGCCAGAAGCACGGAAACTGCTCTCCTGAACATCCGTGAGGACCTGCTCTTGAACCTCGACTCCAACACTCTGTGTGTTCTCATTCTGCTCAATCTCTCTTCTGCCTTTGACACTGTCAACCATGCCATCCTGCTCAACCGTCTCCGTGATAACCTGGGTATCATTGGTCAGGCTCTGGCGTGGCTGACTTCTTTCCTTTCCAATCGACCCTCCCAGGTCCAACTTGGGTCCTTCCTCTCTGACATCTTTTTCTCCACCTGTGGTGTTCCCCAGGGATCTAATCTCTCTCCCTGGCTGTTCAACCAGTATCTGGCACTCCTTGCCCACCGCATCGCCGCTCTCTGCCCCTACTTTCAGTG
Source organism: Ambystoma mexicanum (assembly GCF_040938575.1). Taxonomy (NCBI): domain Eukaryota; kingdom Metazoa; phylum Chordata; class Amphibia; order Caudata; family Ambystomatidae; genus Ambystoma; species Ambystoma mexicanum. Next base: position 37,824,720 of record NC_090924.1, on the reverse strand, counting down.
CTATGTGGATGACACCCAGCTCATTTTCAGGCTACCCTCGGCCCCCTCCTCTCCTTCCCTCATCTCTGACTGTCTGTCTGCCATCCAGGAATGGTGTGCCGCCAATGACCTCTGCCTTAATGCTAGTAAGACTGAGATTCTACTCATCGGCACACCCACTCCCTCCTTCCCTGTAGCTCTCTGGCCAGCCTCGCTTGGCCCTCCTCCTGCACCTACCTGCAAGGCAAAAAACCTCGGGGTCATCTTCGACTCCACACTCTCCTTCTCTCCTCATATATCTGACGTCTCTAAGAAGTCACACTACCAGCTGCACCTCCTCAGAGGTATTCTTCCCTTCCTATCCTTCCCCCAGAAGCTCACTGTCTCCGAGGCCTGGTTCTCTCGAAGCTGGACTACTGTAACAGCCTCTATCTTAATCTGCCTGCCTCCACTCTCCGCCCCCTGCAACTCATCCAGAACAGAACTGCGAGACTTGTCCTTGGCCTCAAGCCCAGGGACCGTATCCCTCCAGGACTGAATTCTCTACACTGGCTCCCAGTGGCTACAAGGATTAAGTTCAAAACCCTCTGCATTGTCCATAAGGCCTTCTGGGGCCTAAATACCTTCAACTCTCTCTTCCTAAATATCTTCCTTCCCGAGCCCTTCGCTCATCCATCTCCAACTCCCTCAGGGTCAGCCGCTTCTCGAAGCAACGAGCTGGGGGTAGATCTCTCGCCGTGGCAGGGGCCTTCCTCTGGAACAGCCTTCCTGCCTCCCTGAAACTTGAGGAGAACCATCTCCGGTTCTGGAAGCACCTCAAAACCTTTCTCTTTGCTTCTGCTTTCTTTCTCCCTCTCCCCTGCTAAAATCTCGACTGAATCTGCACTGCATCTGCAATTGGGCCACTCTCACCGACCTCGGTCCTGGGCCCAGCCACTCTCCTCTTGCACTGCCTCCCTGGCAACCCCTGCACTGAGGGACTGTCTCTGTATCCCTACAGCCCCCCTTTCCCAGCACTTGTCTGCACTTACCTTGCACTTGCCACAAGCTGGCCCTATTTATTTACTTTATTCTACTTACTTGTACTGCACTTCCCCCCACCCCTTCCCCTTGCACTTTTCCCTTCCCCCTACCCCTGCACTTGCGTGGTCTGAATGACACCTGGCCTAGTAGGATCGTTGTCTGTCTTCTCCTTGTTCCCCCCTCCCTGCCTCGTCACGCCTTGAAACACTTGTGTATAGGCGCGTTACAAATGCCATATCATATCATATCATATGAGAACTATTCAGTGCAGTACTTAGCTACAAAATATGATGAATGTCTTTTACATACCATTGATAAAGATGCGCTGCTCAAATTTAAAAAAAGTCTAAACCCCACAAAAGAAACAGTATCTGGTTTGCTGAAATGCCAGAAAACCTACGGAGGAAAAAAAGAGCCCTCAAATACCATTGAAAAAACAACCCCTCCCCTAAAATTGAAAGGCCCTCGCCTCCCTGACACTTAAAAACAAGAACGAGGTTGTGAAGGCTAATGATCAAATCTCAAATGCAGTTCCAATAGTAAAGAACTCTTTGCTATGTTCCATGAGCTGGAAACACCCATCGCCCCTATCACCAAAACTTGTGATGACAAAGCTTGGTGCACCGCGATTAGGATGCACTCTCTCATAAAACAGATTCCCTTATGATCAAAATGAATGCCAAAAAGGCGATCCTTGCTAATAAACCTCTGGGGACAAACTTAATTAGTCACCCAAAAGATCACCACCTTGTTTCCTTTCACTCCATTTACTCCAGAAAAAGTAGCAACAACCATCAGAGTCCTCAAGCCATCCAATAGTAAAGGCAACTCCTGCGCAGCCCAAATTGTGAAGCTCTGCTCACCTACACTTGCGCCCATGATTACTGAATTTGCCAATGCTTCATTCATAACTAGTACTGTTCCTCCCATTTTTATTAAAAATTCTGGACCGTCTAGCCTTTGCCCAAGTTCAGACATTCCTAGAAAATAATCAACTGTTAGGCATAAGACAACCTGGCTTCCGCCCTAAACACAGCACAGAAACAGCATTATTACACTTAAAAATACAGATTGATATTATCAGGGACACTGGCAACCTAGCTATCCTCCCACTGCTCGATATATCTGAGGCCTTCGACCTGGTCAATCATAACATCCTTTGCCAGCACCTGATCCAGCATTTCCGATTCTCATGTGAAGCCACAGACTCGATTAAATCCTCGATTAAATCCTTTCTTAATGGTAAAACCACTCAAGTGGCCATAGGGAACTCAGCGGTGGATGCCATCCCAGCTACAGTAGGTGTACTTCAAGGTCCTGCCTCTCGCCCACCCTGTTTAACACCTATACAAAACCCCTCTTCGATATACCTGATGCCAGTGGCATCATTTATACCATCTTTGCGGACGACATTCAAATTTGCATCCCGCTCTCTGGTGATTATGTTGCTGATACAATCAAAATGAATAAGGTTTACAGAACCATCCAAAACTGGATGGCCACCCACAACCTCTGCCTAAATGATGAGAACACTGAGCTCCTTTTCATCAGCTCACCTTGCCGGTCAAACACTTTCTCCTCTTTCTGCATTGATGGAACACCCATCCCTCTTTCCAAGCAAGTAAAGGCACTAGGAGTCTACCTGGAAGCTGATCTCTCCATGAATAGACAGATCAATGCCATATTATCCTCCACAGCCTATACGTTGAGACTCATTGCTCTGAGTAGACAATTCCTCCCACCATCTAATTGCATCTCTCGCTAGAGCACTGATACTGTCTAAACTAGACTACTGCAATGTGCTACTCACGGGAACCTCAAAAAAAATCTATCAAAACTACAACTCCTACAAAATAAGGCACTGCACGCCACCCTCAGCCTCAAAGGATCTAACCAAATCTTTGCAACTAGATGCAAAGCACACTGGTGGACTTCAAGTGCTAACTAACACTCATCATTGTGTGCACAGAGACACCCCTCAGTATCGAAATGATTGTATCACCCAATCTGTCCCCACACACTCTCTCAGATCCATTTCCAGTATTTCAATGGTCACCCCCACTTTAAGAGAAAAAGAGCAGGCGGTGCCAGCTTCTGCGTCATAGCTCTCACACTTTTGAACGCTCTACCAGCACACATTTGCAACAAACATTCATTCCCTGCCAAAACTTAGTTGTTCGATAAGTATGAGTAATAACCTGTCTTATGCTTTATCCTGAACTGTCATCTTTGAACAGTCACTCATATGTATACTGCTCTTCTTTAACATGTTACTAACAATGCACTAACGCTGTGAAACTCTAGAATAAATAAAAAAGTCAACCGGGGTCATATCTGGGCCTGGTGTCCTTTTGTGTTCCTTGCTCTCCAGGGCTAACCTGACTTCCCCTTCCCCAAGGATCAATGGAGAGTCACATTGCACACAACAATGATGTTTTGGTCACCTGCCCTGCATGCTCTGTTCTCCTATATAGACTCTCAAAATGTTTTACCCAGATATCTAAAGGAATGGCTCCCTGAATGTGGTTTGGTTCCATTGGTCATCCCTTGCTCATTGTCTCCCAGAACCCCTTAATGTTCCCATTTTTTATTGCGCTAAAGCAATAACTCCCATAGCTCCTCCTGGTATGCTAGTTTTTTTCGCTTTGGTGACAAGTTCATAGCTTTTCCTGCGAGCTCACAATGGTGCGGCCCCTTCTGTGGTCACCAATCTGGCTTGCCTTATAAGGATGCCCTTTGCCCTGCTGCAATCAACACCGTACCACAGATTTCTACAGAGAGAGTGGGCTACAAGGGTCTTTGATGTCTTAGAAAAAAAAAATCCAATTTGCTGCTAAAATCATCATGGGCTTCAATGATGATATCCCTTCTTTCTTCCTGGATAGCGAGTGAATTCACAAAGGTTCGCAGAATGGAATTATATATCTCTGGCAATGCAACGTCCAGATTGATTTTTGCCCGTATTATTGCATGTCTAGCATGCACACTAATAGATAGTACAGCTGTCAATTTGCCACCTCGCTCCACCAAATCCCCACCAGTTTTGCTGCCACTCTACAATTACTGGGTTATTGCCACTCACAAGTCAGGATGCAACTCCTAAGTTGATGATAGAGGATGAAACCACCAGGCTCAGCAGAACATAGACTATTACGTTTTAATGGTGTACAGAGTGAAAAGTCTTATTGGCTGGGGAGTCACCCTGGAACCTGCCATTGCAAGCCCTTAGGCTGCTGGACATCAGTATACTTGCCGCTTTTATTAGAGTTCTTATATTTTATCCTAGTTGCGGAGGCCACCAAATCTACTATTCCATATACTATGTCTTCATCTTGCAGAATATCAGCCATGGTCTCTATTGGCTTCTACTGTAGGTTAAAATCCCCCATTATTGGAATCTTTGAGGATTCGCCAAATTTAAAAGTCCTCATATCTATGCAAATTTGCAGGTTTACAAAGTGGGTAGTCCCTCCTGATGCTACCTCATGATTGTAAATATTGATTAGTAGAATATTTTTACCATTGAGGATTCCCATATGTAATTGCAAGAGGTCCCGCGGGCCAGTTTAAGTGATCTGGATGTCCCTGTAAATAGATGTAGTAATTCAAAACAGCAATCCCCCACTTGGCCTACCTCCCCTGCCCAGGGTTGCATGGATTGAGAAGAACGAATAATCCTGGATAATGGAGAATACCAATGCCAATGTCTCTTGGAATCCAATGATGTCATTCTTTTGAACAAAGGTCACCCAGGCCTAATCTTCCAGGTGACGGTTGAGCTATGTTCCAGGATAGTACTTGCACCTACATTCTCGGTGTCATCACCACTTCCTGTAGTCCCAGATTATCTGGCACAGGGATCCAGTTTCCCTTGGCAAACGGGTGTTGCATCCGAGGTGGGGTGCAAACCCCATCAATCTATCTCACCCTGGATTGAATTGTCCATGCCATCGGTGGTACAATTCTTTAAGGCTTAGGATTCTTCCATTACGATTGGTGCAGGGATATATCTCTGCAGATCTATCGGGGCAGGCAGGGGCCGCAGAGGAGCCAGGAGTCAGTGTTCATGAGCCCCAGATGGTAGAAATGTCGATCCTACACGCTGGTACCTGGTACAGGTAATGTAGGAAACCCTTTAGTCATCCTGTAGCTATGGGAGATCCTGCTCTCCATCCTTACCAAGCAACATTGGCCCACTCTTGCATTCATGGGTGGAATGGTCAAATCAATTATCAGGCAAACTAAAGAGATTTCTATTGCCAACCTCATTGGAGGGTGGGTTCTCTGCTCCATGCCCAAAAGGCCCTCCCATGGGATGCCTGATGCCAATGGGACTTTGGTGTAACCTCTGTCACAAGCACCTGCAACACACTGGCAGGCAAGGATGACATATTTGATGATATAATTACAGCCCCTCTTTGTTCTGAGCCAATTAATCACCTTTTTATTGAGCTATCCCTCGGTTCACCATGACTGGTCACAACTGTGGGTATATTATGCAGATAGAAAGAATGTTTGTTTACTTGGGTGTTTACACATGGGCAACCAGGAGGTTTAATACTGGCTATGGAATTGGAGGACCTCAGTAGCGGGAGGCTAGACTTGTGGTATTTTATTACCTGCACAATATTGGTCACACAGTTCCCTAGCAGCCTTGTGATTGGTTGGGGAGTCATTTGGACATTGATCAGATCTATGTTGTGCTTGGCCAACCTTATTCCTTGCATAGTCCTCTGTTCCTCCCCCATAGCCTTCACGATACCCTTAAGATTCTTAAATTCAAGGAACAACGGACTATAGTATGCATGAAGTTCCTTTAATATTAATCCCAGGTGACTGCAGCTCAGGCACTTAGGAACATGCATCAGCCCGCAATCAAACGAGTTCTGGTCCCCAGTATGAGGCACCCTGGTACCTTTGCTATCATATGCCACGGGCACCCCTTTAGTGGCGTAACAGATTTCAGGGGAGGGGGAGGCCAGGTTTATGAGAGGGCTAAACTGATTTGAGACTATCGTTGGAGAAAAGGTCACCAAGTCTAGGCACTATAGGGTCTCAGCAGTACTACCAGTATTAGTAGTCCTGATGTTGATCTTAGCTTCACCACCCCATGGAGGAACCTTCAATTCTACGGGAATGTTGTACATTTTCCCTTCTTTCTGCACTAGGGGATTCCTGTTAGAATCTTACGCAGAGCCACAAAGACAAGGAGGGAGGCATTTGGGCTACTCAGACTATCATGAGCCCGTTTCTGCATGTTCTTAAGGGACACTGGGACCTTCATATTAAACTCCATTGGGGTGCGGTTGTCTTCTGCCAATGGTGGCTTCAAGCACACACCCAATTGTATGAGTCCACTATCATTTGCAATGGCGCATTTATTGAGAGGTTTGGGTTCACCAACCCTCCCGCTTGGCATGGGAGTACAGGCATTGCTTCGACCAGCTGAGCGGATCCGTTGACTGAGACCCTCCGGTCCCATTTGATTATTTCTGGTGTATTTTTTGTGCCCCTAAGCCCTGCTGTTCTCCCCCACCCCAGACTTAATCCTTCCCTGTGTTGCCCTTTGTCCCGCCTCCAAAGTCCTCCCGCTAACCCTGATTGGTCCTTGTGTGTTTGGTGCTGTGTGAGTCATCGGATCGTTGCGCTCCCTGGTTGCATTTCCACCAGCTGAGCAGGTGAGCAGATCTGTTCCCTGAGACCCTTCCGGTCCCATTTGATTGTTTCTGGTGTATTTTTTGTGCCCCTGAGCCCTGCTGTCCTCATGCACCCCAGACTTTCTCCTTCCCGGTGTTGTCCTTTGTCCTGCCTCCAAAGCCGTCCCGCTAACCCTGATTGGTCCTCTATCCGGTCTTACCTATCCCTTCCAGGGCAGCCCCTTACCCACGCAGCCCTGCGGCTAAAGGCCCTAAGTCAAAGGGCGGCTCCACTTTGGCGGCCCCAGCCCGTGTCTGCAGGTGTCAGCAGGGAAGCCAGCTGAATGCCATCCACCAGAATCGACCAAACAAGGTAGGAGCGGCCCAGGTTAATTATTAGAGCCTGCACTCTACCCTGACAACCCTGACTCAAAGCTGATTCTCAGACATGCATTGCAAAAGAATCTAAAAAAAAATGCATCGTGATATCTAGACCTTCTTTACCCCTTACATGACTCTCAGACTTAGGTGTGTCTTCTAGGTGTGTTCAAACAATATTTAATTGTGAAAGTATCTAAAATTGCATTGTGATACCTTGGCCTTCCTTTCCCCCTTAGAGGACTCTCAGATTGTAGGAGTGTCTCATTGGTGTGTTCAAACAAAATTGCATTGTGAAAGTATTTAAAATTGCATTGTGATACCTAGGCCTTCTTTCCCCCCTTACAGGACTCTCAGACCTGACCCCCCCCTTTCTTCTCTCCTATCCCCACCTACTCTATGGTGCTCTCTGTCTCTCCTATCTTTTCTAATTGCTTCTCTATTGACTATCCTTCTCTCCTCACTAAATCTGGTAGGAAGAAGTTTAAAAAGGACATCCCAGGACTCCTGTCACGATGCCTACCCCTGGGGAACCAGAGCAGGTCCAGCAACCCTGGAAGCAGGCATCGAGTCATTTTGAGCAAGCCCAAAAACCCCTGCTAGGGGTTGATGCAGACCATGCTGCAGAGCTCCAAGCCAAATGAGGCTTGGAAGGGACTATTTTACATAGGGACTATTTTTTAATCGGGTGGGGCTGGGGAGGAATACTTACCTGGGACTACTTTGGAGGCTATTTAAACCACGCCTGAAGAGCAGCACACGCTTTGCGTTATTCTGCATCCAGCAGCGTAACGCTCACCGTATCTGCAAGCCTGCATCCAGTTTTCTGCCACGCCCGCCTCGAGTCTTCAGCTCCTAGAAAAAGGGAGGAACAGAAGGAGAAGAGGTTAGAATAAGAGCAAAACCTTCGATCCTTACCTAAATTCCGGATCAACCGCGCCTTCGAGCTGGAAGAAAGAAGCATTTTATGCGCGCCACCTCGCCTGCTACAGCGCCGCGCTGAACTCACCGGCCTTTGCAGCATCCTCACGACCCACCGCATCCTTCTGCACGTTCCCGCCGCATTCTGGCACCTAAGGGGAACACAAGAACAGCAAAGGTGAGCCAAGGGAATAAACAGAGGTAATAGTAACTACCCCATAGACTTACCTGATTACCGCCGGGGGTACTATTCCTCTTCACGGGTCGGCGCAGTTTCCATTGCATCCTCGCCGTACCCCAGCCCCTAAGAGGAACAAAAGGACAACAAGGTGAGACGAAGGGATTAACAAGGGGAACTCTTCTCACCACAATAGACTTACCTAATTTTACTGCCGGAGGCATTATTCCCCGAACTTCATATTTTCTCTCCACACCTCAATAAGGGAGCAAGCCACAGGTTACATTCTGGCCTTATTTTATTGAACTGTGTAGGATAAGCCAAATCCTTACCTGAACTTTGTCAGCTACCACAAGGAACTCTTCACTGGGGTCAAGCTGCAAACTGCAAGGAATCGGACAAGACTGGAAGTCAGACATGTGAACTCTTACAAACCACATACTTTTCGGAGTCAATATTGTTCTGGAACTCACCAATTCCTTCGAGCCAGTGAAGCAACTGGTTATCAACGCGCCCCTGCGCTCAATGCAGGATGGAGAGCTCATCTTTTCAAACCATCAGGCGAGACTATAAGAGGGGACATCAAAGGTGATCTGTGGGGACAACAGCGGGGATGGGGGGATTTACGCTCAACCCCACGGGTGGTTAATTCCCTCTCTCCATTTACAGAAGAATATTCCTATGGGACAAGCAAATGAAGCTAAGTGGGCCAGTCCGTCATCTCGGCCCTACGCGTCACACTGGTGGAGACCGCTGCGTTCAGTTCAGATCGACGCCTCTGTGGGAGCCAGGTGAGCGCAACACCTCCCTATCGCTGACACCTATACCAGTGCCCCCTTTAGGCAAACCTTCACAGACCTCTTTTATGTTCCCTCACCAGACCTATGGATTCTTCATATGGTCTC